>NC_136067.1:448410187-450820187 GCF_964261635.1 Lissotriton helveticus
TCTCTTTTCCTCTCTATCTATTCTCTTTCCTCTCTCTCTCTCTCTCTCTCTCTCTCTCTCTCTCTCTCTCTCTCTCTCTCTCTCTCTATATATATATATATATATACATATATATATATATATATATATATATATATATATATATATATATTCACTGAAAAAACCATAGGTTATAGACCATATATAGTTAGGAATTAGCATTTAAAAAACCTTATTTTACTCACACAAAACCATTGAAATTCCATATATAGTTAGTTGCACTAACTATATATCGCGCACCCGCAATCCACTGCTGATCATGTCACATATTACATCATTCATGACATGGTCAGTGACATCACTGATGACATCACTGATGACAACATCCAGTGATTATGTGTTTCTGTAAAGTTTAAATATGTTTTACATATTGAAGAATGAGTGGATGTATAAGTGTCTGAATAAAGGTTTTAGTAGGTGCGTGATTGACTGTATGAGTGAGTGATTAAATGCGTCTTACTGAATGCACGGGTTAGTGACTAAACTGTCTAAAAGTGTGCATCAGTATGTCTGTTGTTGTGCAAGCTGCTGCACGTGTTAATCAGTAGCTATATAAGTAGCTATATGGGTTATTGATTGGTTGCACAAGTATTTGTATGGGAGACTGAGTGTGTGTATGGCTGGCTGGGAGGTGTGTGACTCTGTGCAGATCAATGTGTACTTGTATCAGTGATTCTATAAGAGAGTAACTATGTGTTAGTATATGTTTCAAAAATGTAAGGTGTTCTGTGTTTAACTGTATAGATGAGAAAATGGAAGTGTGATTGATTCTTTTCAGGACTGACTAGGTGTGTGAGTAACTCCATGGATGAGTGGCAGAGTGTGAGTGTCTGTATAGGTGTATGAGTGCATATGATAGTGTTGTAAAGATGAGTGATTGTATGTATGAATGATTGTATGAGTGAATGTGTGTGTAGACATAGGAATCAGTGAGTGCGTATGTAGTAACTAGTATTGGTGTGTCAATGGTTTCAAAAATGATACTCTCTATTTAACACTGGGTGTAACGGAGGTTATATTAGAGTGTGAGGAGATGCATTGTATTATCACATGAATGATATCATCAGTGATGTGATCATTGATGTCAAGTGAGATGTCATCAGTGATGTCATTTGAGATGTCATCAGTGATGTCATCATTGATGTCACTGACCATGTCATGAATGATGTAATATGTGACATGATCAGCAGTGGATTGCGGGTGCGCGATATATAGTTAGTGCAACTAACTATATATGGAATTTCAATGGTTTTGTGTGAGTAAAATAAGGTTTTTTAAATGCTAATTCCTAACTATATATGGTCTATAACCTATGGTTTTTTCAGTGAATTTTCAAGGTTTTGTAAATGCTAATTCCTAACTATATATGGTCTATAACCTATGGTTTTTTCAGTGAATTTCATTGGTTTTTTAACAGCTAATATCTGTAGCTGTAAAATGTATTCTTCTTTAAATCCAAAAATATATTTTATATGTTTATTAATAACTTTTTTTTTTTATATTTTTTTTTCTTCGTTCCCGCTTCGCGAATTGGGAAGCTTCCCGTTAGCTGACCTTGATGCCGCGAAATAGACCGCGAGCCGGTAAACGTTTCTTTACCGCAACTGCCGCGTTAGAAAACAACATCGTGACGCCTCCCGTCCGCATGACGTTTCGCGTTGTCGCGTGATACGTCATATGACGTGCTACGTTAGCGAACTCGTACGCTTACCGAGTCGCAAAGCACAGGTTTCTGGAAGCAAACCGGGAGGCCCTGCAAAGCGCGTAACATACACACAGCAGGTCATGTGACTTGGTAATAACACTTTTCATTGGTTCATTTCACTTTCGGTTTCCTAATAATGTAAGACTAGGTCATATGATCTAAAATGAACACTTTTCATTGGTTGAGAACTATTTTTTTTCCCAAATGGTGAAAATCCCTCCTTCTTTCCTCACTCTGACTTTCATCATTGTGAGAGAAAGACCCTTTGTTACCAGTGAGCAATGGCTTCTTTACTAGCTTCAGCTGGTGCTTCCCCACCACCTCCACCACATCCAAGGAAGAGTGGACCACCTGCTAAAGTTATAATTCAGCAAGAAGAGGAAGAAGAGGAACAGGACGACCTAGATAATCTCCCTATTATGGCCAGAAGATCTGTTGTACCGGAAGTAACGGGACCAGAGGGCAGGGAGATGGTGCCAAATATACAAACGAGATTTCGTGAAGTAAAACAAGTCTGCGTACATTGCAGTGGATTCATTTGCTACGCAGAAAGTAGCATCACTCTGATCAACAGAGCTATTGACAATCATGCTCATGTTTGTCCGACACTCCCCAAACAATAAATTCTTTTTTTTGTTTTCTTGCTCCTGTTGAGCCCTTTACAATGAATCGTTTTCGTTGCCCCCTCCGAAAAAAAAACAAAAAAAATATAAAACTGTTCAGAAAAATTCAAAAAAAGTAAAAAAATGTTCAGAAAAATAATAAAAAAAATATAAAACAACAAAAACAATTTAAAAAAAAGTTCTTTTCAGAACTACCTCCCCGTTATTAAAAAATGGGTACAATATTTGCAACTGTGCCAACCTCTATTTCTCTTAGTTCGCTTCCCAGTTCGCTCCCCGGTACGCGAACCGGAAGCGAACCCAAAAAAATTTTTTTAAAAAAAGAACAGTAAGTATAAGGGAAGGAAACAGACACTTATGTTAAAAGAAAGACAGCTATAAGGGAGTAAACTAGAGATACTATTACCCGTAATCCACTGCTGATGATGTCACATATTACATCATTCATGACATGCTCAGTGACATCATCAGCAGAGGATTGCGGGTAACAGTATCCCTAGTTTATTCCCTATAGCTGTGTTTCTTTTAACATAACTGTCTGTTTCCTTCCCTTATACTTACTGTTCTTTTTAAAAAAAAAATTTTAGATCAGTCAGAAACAGTGAAAGTAATGAAATATAAAAGACTACGTAGAATATGAGCACTGTATGCAACAACTTTGACACTTACAGAAGCCTCACCTTCTCCATGCCTCCTACACAGTTCTACATGTACATCATAAATGCAAACAGAACAGAATTAATTATACATGTTAAATGGTTTATTTTTGCTGTTCTCAGAATGTATCAAATTTCACTAAAACAGTGACTTGAAGGTATTCATCATATAACAGCGGGGAAAAAAAAACACAATCAAAATGATTGTGTTTAAAAAACCCATACAACATTAGAAATCAGAATTCAGAACTCCTTAAAGTTAACTTACTTTCCATGACGGCCAAGGATGTTCTATGAACAGCTTACACTCTGTTGTGCTGTTATTACTTTCAACCCGCCACTTTCTGAAAGAAAACCTCCATCGTTTTCAAAAACATGTTACATACAATAAATGACTTCTTGCTCTCTACCACAAGATTCCACAAGGCCAAATCTTGTCAGAGCCATATATAACTCTTGGATTTCTTGTTAGCCAATCCCGTCTTTTCGCATTTCCACAACTTTCAGAATTAAAATGTTGAAGATCATTTACACAATCCTGGACTAGTAATATCTTCCCCTTCTTGCTCAATCATGTTCTACATTTCCTATCACACTGATACTGCTTACTATGAAGCAGACTTACACTACCTTTATGACTAGTACAATTATTTAATTCTCTACATCACTTTTAATCACAAAGCAATGTAAAACAGTAGACAGCATTGCAGACTTACATTCCCTCTACTCCATGTTTTGATTCGCTGCTTCAATTAGCTTATAAAAAGAAATAGTTTTTCTGAACTCATTCAAAGTGCACATATTTCTCAATAACGTCCAGTGTTATGGTAAAAAGTTATGTCTCTGTACTACACTTATCTTCAAGGCCAAATAGTGTAGGAGCCATGAGAACTTCTTGAAATTCCTCAGAGCACATCCCGAGATTCTTTCCCTAAAATTTTGGTTTTAAAAACACCAGGTAAGAGTTTTTAAGGTCATATGGCAATTTTTTTTTGAAAATTAAAACAGAATCATTGCAGAATGACCAGCCATTTCTACACTTTAAATAAGCTGTATAATGTCCTGATGTTATTGAAGGGCCGTCATGATATATAATTGCTACAGTTACAAAAGTCCTTCCTGATATTGACAACTGTGAAGCCACAAAATTTTTAATTAAAGTTGTCAATTTTGTTCCATCAGGCCTACATCGTTGGAACATTAAAATGACATACTGGCCATATGTTCGTATAAATAATGTGGACATCATTTCAGATTTACATTGCCTACACTCCATATTGTGATCAGCTGCTTTTACTAGCTTATTAAAAGAGACTGATTTACTGTCTGGCAAAGTTAAATATATAAATCTTTCAGAGTCTACACTAGTACTACTTGATACCCTACAGTTCTCGCAGTCATGCTGCCATTGATAAGAAAGCCCAAACTGATGATCTACATCTACACCTTCAGCATACAATACATCAAGCATATACATTAAAAACTCCTGACAATCTTGCTGACTATTTTGAGAGAATTGTGTTTGGCCTGAACATCTGTCTAACAGATTTCGAATTTCAGACACACTTTCTATGTTTGTTCTATCAGTGCTACATTTCTCTAACACAGAATTTAACAAACTGCAAAATCTTTGATCAGAATTGACCACAATCTCTTCTTTTACATTTTGTAGAGAAAACAAAACATTAATCACTACATTAGCATAGCAGTTGACACCAGAACTGTTTTCAAATTGAAAACCAACAACATCTTCAACAGAATCCTTTTTGTTTCTGCTTATAATTTCAGGTTCATCGACTTTTCGTCTTTTTGCTACAACCTCCCCAGTATTGGTCACATTTCTTCGTTTCCGGCCTACCACACGTTTCTCAAACAAAGGATACTGAGGCAAATGTGGCGCATACTCTCTTCTCAACCTATTGTATTCCTTAACACAATCTAGATCCGCACAAATGTTTGTGACATCACACTCAATCAAGTACAATCCCGATAAAGTCCTAACTCGTGACAATGCCACATATGCCATACCCTCCTTGAACACAGAACTGCCAATATTCACCAATGCACAGTCTACACTTAAACCTTGCGATTTATGGATTGTCACCGCATATGCCAAGCAAACAGGAAACTGCTTACGACGAACATATAAGTCTTTTACAAGCAAAAATCTAGCAGAACAACGAGCAATTAGCTGTACTTCCTCAATGCCATCAAATTTAATTTTTAAAAATTCAATTCCATCTCTATTTCTGTATTTCACAAAATCAACAACATTACCCATTGATCCATTTACCAGACCTCTTTCAACATGTAAATTCCTTCTTAAAATTATACGGCAGTTCAAGCACACATTCAGAGTCTTTTCAAAACCCGCAGTTTTAGATATACTCTTCTCTAATGAATCCAATTTTGTTTTCAGATTCTCAGACAAAATAATTGTTGATCCCATATGCTCTACTCTGTCAATAGCTTCCAATTTCACAATCTCTTGCTTTTCTAAATGCAACATTTTGTTGTTGAATTTGGCACATTCTGCAAGAGTTGGCATCAAACATATTCCAGATTTTTTCTCAGTAACTTTCTGAAAAATATTCTCAGGCACAACATCTTCGTCTGGATATAAATTTGTCAGTAATCGTGCATGTAAAGCTTCTTTCCCATGCTCGGTCACTTTTCCAATTCTAACATCTTGTAGAATAGTCTTGTAAACTTCATCCTTTGCCTGACGCATATTTTCATGCAGTTCAGCATAATTGAAGTTTAACCATATATTGACGTTGCCAATACTCCCTAAGCACTTCCTGGTATCTTCATGCGTGAGGATTTTGAACACAGGTTGCCCTTTCACTGGTGTCAGCTGCAGAAGATCTCCGAAAACAATGATGTGTTTGCCACCAAATAACACATCATACTCTGTTTTGAGAACTTCTTGCATTCTCAAATGCACAAAGGCAAGCATGACATTGGAAACCATGCTTACTTCGTCAATGATAAGAAGTTTCATTTTCCTCAAGACTCTTGAAACTTCAAAACAAGCATCTCCAGATAGCTTGTGATATTCTAATTTGTTGTCATGCTCCACTGGCAGCATCAGTAAACGATGTAAAGTAATCCCTTTAATGTTATGTGCTGCCAGTCCAGTTGGAGCGGTGACAACACAAGACAGCGATGACTCTGTCCTTTCCTGCAAATAACATGAAATTGCTTTAATAAGGAAACTTTTTCCAGTTCCCGCTTCTCCACTCACGTACAGTCGGACAGGCTTCAACGACGTACATGAGCACTCTTTCTTGTCATGACTTAATCCATGATCAATTTGCATGGTAAGTTCGTCATATATTTTCCTCTGCTCAACGTTGAGTTGTCTTTCCAACTCTTCTAAGTTAACCGCATCCTCCTGAGCATGTGCCATGGCTCTTTCCAATTCATTCATAGCAGTGGCAGCTTCATTTTCGATAAGAGGTCCTCCTAGTGGATCCTGACTCAATGAAGCAGAACTCTGACTGTCCTGAGAACTGTCTCTGGCAATCTCGGCTGCAATCGTTGCTTCCTGCTCAATTTCCACATTCAACATTTCTACATATTTGGGAAAAGCAGGACATTCTATGGTCTCCTTGGCAGCATTGAATGAGTCTTCGTAACAAAGGAAATCTCCAAGCAGTTCCTCTTCTGCACGCCAAGGCTTAAAAAGTTGCAAAAGTGCTAAATAGAAAAACTCCTTTTTTTCAGGAGATTCGCCACTCAATTTTCGATGGTTTATCAAGTGGCATTTTCTTTGCTTGACCAGACATCCCTCACTTCCTATTACAGCATACACTCCTTTCTCAGTATCTTCTTTGATGTTCCTCTTGAATATGTAATTTTGCAGAACCTCATACAGACAAACATTCTCGAGGTGACTGCTTCGATTTGGATAATATGTATCCAACATGTTGCTCTTCAAAATGTCGGTACTGTTTGGCTCCTTTTCCGCCAAATACTCAATTTCCCGCACAGGTTTCAGAACTCGATTACGCGTTGCAGCAAGACCAACACTCGCCCAAACGATACTCCTGGACTTGGCATAGAGACTTGCTGAAGACAACCGGTCAGAACATTCGTAAGCTCCGATTTGTCGATGCGACAACATCTTCAGACTGAAACTGTACAACTTCTTGCTGAGGCTCTTTTCATGGGAAATGTCCTCCCACATATCCTTCAATTCTGTCTTCTCTTTTTTGGTGATGTAAGATGTCACATACCGAGCCACAGCCATACAGTTATCAGCCACAAACTGTATATCCATGTTAGCATTCCACATGGACAAAATCACCGGGTTGTAGTCGTTAATGTACTTAGACTCTTCGTTCCTCTTCAAATTGTATGTGTTTTTAGGTGATTTCTTCATCACATTATGTCGCAGCGAAGACATCAAACTGTTCACTCTTCCTTTAGAAATCACCGATCGTGGAAAGCCGAAACGACATTTGGTGTAGAACTTGTCTTTGTTCCGGAATTTACGACGACAGTACTTTGCACATCGATGGCTTTGGAAACGTAGAACTTTTTCTCTTAGGGTTTATTTCTCCTTTGCGTTTGGAACAGCACACGTAGAATACTGTTCTATGAAACTCATCACTGAGTCGTCTGCATCCGTTCCAAATTTAGGTGCATCCTTGATCCACAGCAACATATGTATATGAGGAGCACCTCTTGCTTGGTACTCCTTCCTCCAGAAGAAATCCAACACCTCTCCAAGAGGTGGATTCTTCTTATTCATGATGAAAGACATCATACCTTCAAATCTATGATTGAAGTACCTACATACATTGACTGGATCCAAAGAGCACAGTTCTCCGGGTGTCTTGAATTCGATGTTTTCTACGTTAGCATTTGCCTCTCGTAGAAATTCAAGTAAGTCTTCCCAGCCATACTCAGCACAGCTCAAAGTGAGGAACCATGTGGGAGTTCCTAAGTTCCTCAGCATACATTTTAAATCACCATGACGACGGTACCAGTACTCATTAGTACCACGCTGACACGCCATGAGATTAATCAGGTGAGAATCCAAAATACTGTCTTGGACATTGACTTTATCCATAAAGTCACTTGCCGAGATGTTTTGCATGTGTATACCACTTTTCAAGATGTGGTTCACTGCATATGACAGTCCAGACAGATCGCTTTCAAACAGGAGATGAAACAAATAAGGAATGCATTGTCGAAACCTAGGATCTCCTGCATACAATCGCAAAGTCCGGTATTCAGAAGCAGGAATTTGATGAGGTCGCTCATCATATCTTCCTCCCTGACCTGTTGGAAAAAGCTGTGGGAAACACCGAGCTTCCAAACTTTCCTCCCAAACACTAATGGGACTCCCTTTCGCTTGTTTCATTTGAAACAACTCAATAGCATTCCCCATGACTTCCTTGGAATGCAAAGGATGAACACTATAATGTTCATATATTTCTTCACTAGTACAGGGTTCTACTTTCTCAATTTGACCAGCACACAAATCGCTATCCTCTTCCTCACTTACTTCCTCTTCTGCAACATATACATTTTTATAGTATTTATTATATTTTTTCAAATACAATGTTGCCCTTTTGACTTTCCTAACATCTACTAAATCTTGCCATATTTTCTTATTCTTTGTCGGAACCCCATTAACTAAGATAACAAGAGGTTCCTCTTCCACTTTTTCTACTCCAATTGTGTTAATGTTTTTCTTCAAATCTAGAGGCAAATAAACAACTCTTCCCTTTAATCCTCTCTGTAAATCTGATGGAGGCAATTTCCCTGTCTTTGGCTCCATTCTTACAATAGCCTGAAAGGGATGGATACTTTGAATCAAAATAGATTCATAAGTATTTAAATCCTTCAATTCAGAAGGAATCTCAACCAATTCCAGATTATTATGAACTGCTCTAGCAGGCATCTGGTTTTGATTTAATTTGTTACAACAATAAGTACACACACGTTGATCCAATCCCAAATCAAAACAATTTTCTACCATCAAGTATGTTGTAAAATCCTTCCATTCACTATTATTTTCCCTTTCACTTTTTCCATATAAATCCACTAACTTAGTCTGATTCTTATAATAAGTGCGTCGACAACACACACAAGTGAAATTTGGCCTCTCACTTGATTTCACCTCAAACGTCGCAATTTCCCTCTGGAAATTATCTGTACTGGAAACCTGTACACTATCTTCCACATTACTCTCTTCTTCTTGGTCAATTTCAACATTCTCCTCTTTACTTCCAAAGTAACAAAACTCAATTTCTTCACATATATTCTTCACATCTATTTCAGAACCATGCAAAAGAGCAGCGCATAATTGTTTAAGCATAATTGCTGGACTCTTAGCATAATACAACATTCTAACTAATTTCCTCACTTTATTATGATGCACTGCTAGCATCCTGAAATGATGAAAAACACTCTGGCATACTCTCCTGGAAAGACAAGCCAGTGAATGACC
Source organism: Lissotriton helveticus (assembly GCF_964261635.1). NCBI lineage: Eukaryota > Metazoa > Chordata > Amphibia > Caudata > Salamandridae > Lissotriton > Lissotriton helveticus. The sequence continues at coordinate 448,419,677 of NC_136067.1, forward strand.
ATGCAAACCTATCACTTCTCTCACTCTGCAAGGATCTAATTCTTGCAACAACTTCATTTTCTGCTTCAAACTTTTCTTACTAAATGACCGTATAAAATCACAAAGCAAATTGATGGAATCCTGTCGTACACTGCAAATACTACTACACTTCCAGGTGTACACAGGACCCTTAGGACGTCTCCCTAAAACCTCATTACCTAACACCTCTTCTATCTCTGTTCTCACAAGTTTTTCTTTTTCAACTGGACAACCATCTTTCACTTCATAAGCTCGACCACTGGTGTCAACTGCATGCACCAAATCATTATCCTGGAAATAACTCTCCTCATTAAAAAATGCCTCAGAGCTTGAACTATGCATCCATTCTCCAGAAAAAACTTCACAAAAATTACTACGATTAACTATTCTCTTCCATCTACTATTTCTTTTGAAATCATAAATTACCTTGTTTAGCTTCCTAATTCTATTGATTGTCAAAATAAATAACTTACGTTTAATTTCAAATGCCTGATCAATAACTTTCTCAACTATTTTTTTTCTCTTATAAAAAACCACTTTCTGCTGACCTTTCTTAATATTTTTTAACAAATTCCCAATTATCCTGTTGCGGAACATTCGTTTACGAATATCCCTAAACTGTTGTTTCCTTCTACTTTCATGCATAGAGTTATCTCTTACTCTAGCAGTAACATTTCTCATTGGCCTTTCCTTACCATTTGAATTGTTTGTCCTTTTCTGGACTGAAACATTTTCTGTAGTAATATTTTTTTTACTACACATATTTCTTATGACTGTTTTTCGACTCTTACCCGGTGCTTTCTTGGTGACTTGACAAATCTTTTTGTTAGAGGACTGCTGCATTATTCCATGGTCCTGCTGTCTTTGACGTTTTGCAGCCTTTCTTACTCTTTCTTTGCTAGGCATCCTAAAATCTTGAAATAATCTGCAGTTGAATCTGTGGTAAAATATAATAAAAAATGTTATTAACCACTATTACCCAACAGTAAATTAATAACAGTCATCAAAAACTTAACACACTACTTAAGTATATAATATACTGAAGCCTATCTCCAATTTTTCACTCAACAGGACTCATCTCTTCTTAACCTTGGATAAACCTCACCTACTCTGTGTCCCCTGCACATAATTAAATGTAAAGGGGCAGATTTATATTAACTAGCACATCCCCAGGGATGCACCAGTTAACGTGCACCGCTGCTCTGCCACCCACGGTGTGCCGCATTTACAATCAGATAGGACAAAGCTACATCAAAACCCTGCGCCTGCTTGAAGCAGGCATAGATCTTGACGCAGGTAGGCTGAAAGCTAAAGCAACAACTAAGTGTCGTGTGCAGAAGTTACAAAAAAGGAAAAATGGCGTTTAAACCAGTAATGAGACCATGCTAACGTAATACAGAGTAAAAATATCCAGGATCTACATCAGTTTGGGGTTCACGAACCTGGCAGGTACAAGGCACTGAGGCTTTCCACCGTGCATGTCTCATCCCAAAACATATGTGGTTTGTGAATGAAACAATTTCCCAGACCAAATGCTTTGGATTGGCTACTTCTAAAAAATTAAACACCCCTACTATCCCGGAGTTAGAGGAATATGATGGTTGGAGTAATTTTACTCGTTGTCTATTAAAGATTTACAGGCCCTACTCCGTAACTCTTCCTTTAACATTTCCAGTATAAATCCAAAAGGTTGACTGCTTTGGCAACGTGCCTTATCCACGGTTTAATAACGCTGCCTTTTGCTTTATATAAGTTTTCAAATTGTATGAAATATATACCAATAGGTCGTTATTAACCTTTAGGTAGTGGTTTTCTTCATGAAGTCTGGTCGCTTCCATACACATACAGATTTTCAAAGATGATCAAGAACTTTATCTGAATGGAGAGGAATGCACTGAGACGCCAGATCATTCACTAATGTGTAGGCACATACAGTTACACGGTTCATGCAACAAACACCGACCAAATATGGCTTGCGTGTTGCAAGGCACACCAGTTCCTGCTATCATCCCCACGTTCAAGTTCTTGGAAAATGGTAGTTATTTGATGCTCAATAATGAAGATTGTTCTGGGTTAATTAAAAGTATTCATTTTATCGTAACAGTAAATGAACGGGTTATTTGCTGCAGAAATGTTCTATTTCCTCCCACACATGAACATAGGGAGTTTTCAATCTGGCCACAAATACCAACCTTGGGAGCACATTTCAACGGCATGGCAAGAATAAGAGCTCTTTTGTCTCAGAGAGAGGTGGCCTTGAGTTCGGCCCGTAAAACTTTCGTGCTTCACATAGCGAACACCCGTACAGAGGTGCAGACCCTTTTAAATACAGATTCGACTTTGCATTTCAGCAAGATTACCCATTCATTTCCATGCAGCAGGAGGCCCATAGGAATGAAGGTGCAATTTGCGATTAGCAATTACCTCATCGCAAATTACGAATTTTTCCGACGGTGCAGGGGTGTCTCAAGAACACCCTGCTGCACCCCTGAAAAAGAAATTTGGGGTCATATGGCGCACATAAATTTTGAAAACATTCCTTTACCTCAAAAACGATTTTCAACTCATAATTTGAAAACACTGCACATGGGGAAATTACTTAAAATGTCCTTAAGACACATAAAAGCATTTTTTGATTGCCTTTGCAGCATGTTTCAGTCACCTTTAACATGCCTATGTAACGGAAACATTCAAAATCTAAATTTGCCATGCACAGGTGGGAGCATATTTACAAGCAATTTGCTCCACAGACAAACTTCTTACATTGAAATGGGAAAAATAACATCAGAGACTCTCAATTACCTTATAAAGAAGCAGACACCATTATGTCCTTCTCATCAATATTAAAACCATTGCTTTTTCTCAAAACGATTTACAAGTCATAATTTGAAAACACTCCACAACTCCTATGCACATAAAAGCCCTGTCAGTACTAATACTTCACATTTTCTCCAATTACAATTTCTCAAAGAAACAAAATCTATTTGTGAAACACTTGAGACAAAGCAACATTTGAAAAACACAACTTTCTTCATAATTTTCTCCTTAAAGCACACTATTTTCTATCTAAATTAAAGAAATGTTTTCTCACCTTAGCAAATACTTTGAGTTTCAAAACAGTCTCAGAAACACACCAATTTGTCTTCAGCAGAGCAAAAGGTATGCACTCCAGAGTCTGCAGCTATCAAAAGCACAGAAATGCTGTAATTCCTCACACAGATCTCTCATGTCACCCAATCAAAACTCTTCCCTCACTTTTTTTCAAAGCAAAACCCTTCCCCCCTCTGCCCCCTCTCTGCTTTTTCTGCATAGCAACCACCTCTTGCAAGACCTCTCACACAACAATGTTGCAATTGAACTCTGAACTCTCAGTGCACCTGCATATCCAATGCAATCTTTCATTTAATGATTTTTTCTTCGCCACTCAAAATACATCTTTCAACGAACTCATCCATGCACACTAACTTTCTGTTTTCAGCAATCAAAATCCACCAATCACTCTTACTGCTTCATTAACACAGAAACTCCTCAGTTTTTTTCATTTTACACTCTCATTTTTTCAACTGCCATTTCATTGCCACACTTCATCTGACTGCAGGAGAACCTTCTCTCGCCATGTTTTCTGTCTGGATTGTTGGACATAGCTACATCTATTGGGCTCAAAGGTACGCTGAAAACAGGAATTTACCTAACCTCAATTTACAAGATGTGGAAATTAAGTGGTTTGGCCACAGAGGATTAAAATGTCACCAATTGATACCATTGGTGAAAACCTTTATGCATTTGCCAAAACCTGACCTGTTAATTGTGCACTGTGGAGGTAATGATTTGGGCACTTTGACTGGGGTAGGTCTGGAAATGCTTTTAAAGGACACCTTTGAGCAATTGATGGCACGTTTTCCTCAGACTGCCTTGGTATATTCAAATATATGCCAAAGACAGAAATGGAGGTGGTCGAACCAATTTTGTCCACAAATTGAGAAATCAAGGAAGCATGTAAACAAATCTGTTTCAGCTTACATGAGAGACCATGGAATGGGCTCCCTGTACAACAATAACTTGCGTTACTACATGCAAGATATCTACAGAGCAGATGGAGTTCACTTCTCAGATGAGGGCAACAGAGTTTTCACTCTGAATTTAAGACTGTGCATTGGTACCTACTTATAAGTACCTAAATGTACCATAAACCCAAAAGCTCTTCTCAGAGCTACCCTACATCTGATCACTCACAATTATTATTTTACTCTAACTTTTTTCACTAATTTTCAAGAAAGTACGCTCCCCAGACCGCTTCCCGGTTCGCGAACCGGGCGCACTCCACGCAAAAAAACTAAAAAAACGGTATATTTTTTTTTTGCCCTGCGAGACCCTTTCAAAGCCTCCACATCAAACCTAGGGGGTCAGGGAGGATCTACTATGCCCCCTTATGGTCATTTGCCCCTTCGCTTTGGCCTCCTCTTGTCTCTCGATCCTACCGAGAGACAAGATGGCGGCCGCTACGGACTGTTTGGAATGTTTACAGACGCCGAAAAACCAATCAGCTTCGCAAACCTCCGTAACGCGAAAAGTACGCGAAGCGGAGCGCTGTTACAGATATATATCTTTTTTTGAACGTTAATTTCTCAAAATCCACTAGAGCACATATATTGAGACCTAGCAAAGGCACATCGGGCTACCAGTCCCTACAATTTTGCCAAGTTTCGTGCAAATCCATTCAGCCGTTCGATTATTATTATTTTTATTTTTTTTGCCCCGCGGGGCCCTTTAAAAACCTCCACATCAAACGTAGGGGGTCACCGAGGACCTACTATTCCCCCTTATGGTCATTTGCCCCTTCGCTTTGGCCTCCTCTTGTCTCTCGATCCTACCGAGAGACAAGATGGCGGCCGCTACGGACTGTTTGGAATGTTGACAGACGCCGGAGAACCAATCAGCTTCGCAAACCTCCGTAACGCGAAAAGTACGCGAAGCGGAGCGCTGTTACAGATATATATCTTTTTTTGAACGTTAATTTCTCAAAATCCACTAGAGCACATATATTGAGACCTAGCAAAGGCACATCGGGCTACCAGTCCCTAATATTTTGCCAAGTTTCGTGCAAATCCATTCAGCCGTTCGATTATTATTATTATTTTTTTTTTTGCCCCGCGGGGCCCTTTTAAAACCTCCACATCAAACGTAGGGGGTCACCGAGGATCTACTATTCCCCCTTATGGTCATTTGCCCCTTCGCTTTGGCCTCCTCTTGTCTCTCGATCCTACCGAGAGACAAGATGGCGGCCGCTACGGACTGTTTGGAATGTTGACAGACGCCGGAGAACCAATCAGCTTCGCTTCACAAAGCTCCGTTGCGCGAAAAGTACGCGTCCTGGGCCGCTGCCAGGTCCGCTGTTACAGATATATATCTTTTTTTAAATGTTAATTTCTCAAAATCCACTGGAGCACATATATTGAGACCTACAAAAGGCACATCGGGCTACCAGTCCCTACAATTTTGCCAAGTTTCGTGCAAATCCATTCAGCCGTTCGGGCTAAAAGTGAGGCCAACCGCCCTATGGAAATTAACATGGGAAAAACGCGTTTTGGGACCCCCCTTTTTTCTCGGCCCCCCCTTGACGAACCCCCCCAAAATTTTCAGGGGCTGCTCAGAAACAAAATGTGCCATTTTCCTGAAAATTTCAGCCAATTCCGTCCACAAACGCCAAAGTTATTAGACATAGAATTTTCAAAAAACCCATAGAGAAAAAATCCTAACTATATATACCTACTGGCGACCGCCAGTAGGTAATATATACATATCTATTTATATATATATATTCACTGAAAAAAACATAGGTTTCACACCAGTTATAGTTAGGAATTAGCATTTAAAAAAAACTATTAAATTCACTGAAAAAACCATAGGTTTCACACCAGTTATAGTCAGCTGGAAGTTTTACTCGCATAAAACCATTGACATTCCCACGTTATACTTAGTTGGACTCACTATAACTTGCGCGTGCAATGCACTGCTGATGACGTCACATATTACATCACTCATGACATGGTGTGGTGTGTGTGGGGTGTATGTCAGAGGTAAGCATGGGCGTAAAATCCGCTCCGCTCGCGGATTTTTCGGATTTTCGGCAAATCCGCAATCCGCGAACGCTCGCGAATTTGTCGAAAATCCGTGAATCCGCTCGCGGCGGATTTTTTGCTTGGTTGCGGCGCGCGGCTTGGTGCACGGCGTTCACTTTCCGTCATTTTAGCGTTTGCCGAGTTGTTTTTCTTTGCGAGTGACGCGCCATTTTAGATCTTGCTGCGTGTTCCCGCGGGAGTTTGTCGCCCGCGAATACGTACTCGCGGCTTGCCACCTTGCACAGCACACCTCGCGAGAGTTCGCAATTGCGAACACGTAGTTGCGGCGGAAAGGAACAATCTCGCACTTGCGAAATAGAGATTTTGCAATTTCGCACAAGAAAATCACCAGCAAACAGGATAAACCTTCAGAAAATTATGATTTTTATCAGAATCACTCCTCAGGTTGACATTTGCATGGCTTTTTTTTTTTGCAAGGAGTCCATTTTGGGGGGGGGAGGAAGGAAGTGCCCCACAGTCTCCAACTTCCTGTTCCTGTCCAGCAGGCTCCTCCCAGTGCTTTGTCCATCTCCTGGTCACTTTCATTTGGATCTGGAGCTGGAAGGATTACTTTTTGTGGGTGCTGCTGGATATTTGGATTTGAGGCCTTTTTGACTGTCTTTGGATCACTTTTGGATTAGAAATCAACTTTCACAAGTAAGTTTGTTTGGGGCATTACAGTTGCTGCAAGTAAAATTTTGAAACTTTTTCAGAACATTAAATAAATTATATTGTGGGTAGCCACAGTATCCAGTAGGACCAGGGTTGGTTAGGGGTGCATGATACAACTGTTTTGTTGAATTTAAACACCATTTAGGCCATGGATGGGCTGGGATTGTGCTGATTTTTGTCTTTTTATTTGGGACTGCTGGTGGGGCCCTTTGCCCAGGGGTGGTGAGTGTTGCATGGGCCTAGTCTTTCTGTGGGGTGTCTTCTTAAATTTAAACATAATTGAGGCCATGGATGGGCTGGGATTGTGCTTATTTTATTGTTTTTTGTCGTTTTTGGGGGGCTGCTGGTGTGGCCTTTTGCCCAGGGGTGGTGGGTGGTGCATGGACTGAGTGTGCCTGTGGTGTGGTCTCACTCTCTTTAATGTAAACATCATGGATGGCATTGGATTGTGGTGATTTCTGGCTGTTTTTCTGTTTTTTGGGGGTGTACTGTTGATGTGGACTGGCCATGTGGGTGGTGGTGGTGGCCATCTTGAGTGCTGGCTGCTACAGGCAACATGTGCTTGGGGTGTAAGGGGCCATTTTGAGGAGAGGCAGTGTCTGAGGCCTGCACTTATTTTGCCTACTTTTCATCCATTATGCCCAGGGGTAGTGAGTGTTGCATGGGCCTAGTGTGTTTTTGAGGGGTGTCTTCTTGAATTTAAACACCATTGAGGCCATGGATGGGCTGGGATTGTGCTGATTTTATTGTTTTTTGTAGTTTTTTTGGGCCTGCTGGTGGGGCCCTTTGCCCAGGGGTGGTGAGTGTTGCATGGGCCTAGTCTTTCTGTGGGGTGTCTTCTTGAATTTAAACATAATAGAGGCCATGGATGGGCTGGGATTGTGCTTATTTTATTGTTTTTTGTCGTTTTTGGGGGGCTGCTGGTGTGGCCTTTTGCCCAGGGGTGGTGGTGCATGGACTGAGTGTGCCTGTGGTGTGGTCTCACTCTCTTTAATGTAAACATCATGGATGGCATTGGATTGTGGTGATTTCTGACTGTTTTTCTGTTTTTTGGGGGTGTACTGTTGATGTGGACTGGTCATGTGGGTGGTGGTGGTGGCCATCTTGAGTGCTGGCTGGTACAGGCAACATGTGCCTGGGGTGTAAGGGGCCATTTTGAGGAGAGGCAGTGTCTGAGGCCTGCACTTATTTTGCCTACTTTTCATCCATTATGCCCAGGGGTAGTGAGTGTTGCATGGGCCTAGTGTTTCTGAGGGGTGTCTTCTTGAATTTAAACACCATTGAGGCCATGGATGGGCTGGGATTGTGCTGATTTTATTGTTTTTTGTCGTTTTTTTGGGCCTGCTGGTGGGGCCCTTTGCCCAGGGGTGGTGAGTGTTGCATGGGCCTAGTCTTTCTGTGGGGTGTCTTCTTGAATTTAAACATAATTGAGGCCATGGATGGGCTGGGATTGTGCTTATTTTATTGTTTTTTGTCGTTTTTGGGGGGCTGCTGGTGTGGCCTTTTGCCCAGGGGTGGTGGGTGGTGCATGGACTGAGTGTGCCTGTGGTGTGGTCTCACTCTCTTTAATGTAAACATCATGGATGGCGTTGGATTGTGGTGATTTCTGACTGTTTTTCTGTTTTTTGGGGGTGTACTGTTGATGTGGACTGGCCATGTGGGTGGTGGTGGTGGCCATCTTGAGTGCTGGCTGGTACAGGCAACATGTGCCTGGGGTGTAAGGGGCCATTTTGAGGAGAGGCAGTGTCTGAGGCCTGCACTTATTTTGCCTACTTTTCATCCATTATGCCCAGGGGTAGTGAGTGTTGCATGGGCCTAGTGTTTCTGAGGGGTGTCTTCTTGAATTTAAACACCATTGAGGCCATGGATGGGCTGGGATTGTGCTGATTTTATTGTTTTTTGTCGTTTTTTTGGGCCTGCTGGTGGGGCCCTTTGCCCAGGGGTGGTGAGTGTTGCATGGGCCTAGTCTTTCTGTGGGGTGTCTTCTTGAATTTAAACATAATTGAGGCCATGGATGGGCTGGGATTGTGCTTATTTTATTGTTTTTTGTCGTTTTTGGGGGGCTGCTGGTGGGGCCCTTTGCCCAGGGGTGGTGGGTGGTGCATGGACTGAGTGTGCCTGTGGTGTGGTCTCACTCTCTTTAATGTAAACATCATGGATGGCGTTGGATTGTGGTGATTTCTGGCTGTTTTTCTGTTTTTTGGGGGTGTACTGTTGATGTGGACTGGCCATGTGGGTGGTGGTGGTGGCCATCTTGAGTGCTGGCTGGTACAGGCAACATGTGCCTGGGGTGTAAGGGGCCATTTTGAGGAGAGGCAGTGTCTGAGGCCTGCACTTATTTTGCCTACTTTTCATCCATTATGCCCAGGGGTAGTGAGTGTTGCATACTTGCATGTCCGTAGTCTTTCTGTGGGGTGTCTTCAATGTAAACATCAAGGATGGCATGGGATTGTGCTCATTTTTCTGTGTTTTGTCGAATTTTTGTGGTGTATAACTGAACTGATTTTCCTCTGTCTTCCATTGCTTTTAGGTGCACAAGAAGACTCAAGAGAACCACCAGTGCCAGGAAGAAGTCCTGCAGCGGTGTGTGCAGCATAACGTCACGCGACGTCACGTCTGGACACAGAACCCTCTGCAACTCGTGCAACTGCTGCCTGCTGACCTGCTCTGAAGAGGATGGCCCCAAAAAAAGTAACCCGTAGCTCCTCTAGCAAGAAAGGTGCCAGTAAGGAGCAGAAGAAGCAAGTTACCAAGGAGACTGGTGTGCCGCCCGCCCCTTTTTTAGGGAGTAAAAAAAAAAGTATGCCTGCAGCAGCAGCAGCGGGATCTGCTGGGGACCAAGCTGGCAGCACCCCCCCCGCTCCATTGGGCTCAGTGCCACCACCACCACCACGCCAACTTAAGTCCAAGCCCTTGAGTGCTGCAGAGGCAGCCAGTATAGTTCTTCAATCACCATCGACCAGTGATGTTGGCTCATCGCAAGAAAGCAGCAGCAATGTCCCTCAATCAACACAGGTTGTTGTAGCTCATCTGACGAGTGTTGAACAACCACAGCCGCAACAACAATCACATGTGCAAGTACAAGCCCAAGTACATGTGGAAGGAGAGGCAGCGCAAGGAGATGCGCAAGCAGAGGTGCATGGAGGGTCACAAGTGCCCACAATAGTTGTTCCTCCCGAAGTAAGGGCACATCAGGAAATCGACAATCAAGGCGAGGTATCATTTGAGGAAGCCACTCCTCCTGCTGATCCTTCATTGTCTTCCACAACCCTAGCAAGGAAGAGATCAAGGGTGGTGTCTACATCCTCTTCAAGCACACCTCCTTCTGATGATACGGATCAAACTTGGGAACCAGCACCACAGCCGTCTGAGAGTGAGGCACACCATGATCCAACAAAGGTACTTAAGCGTAAAAGGAAGCTCGTCCAAAGTCTCAGACTTATGGAGTGTGATGAGGCTCAACAAGAAGTGGCGGATACTGCTGCTGATGAAGACTCTGCCAACGACGACCCAGTCATCATAAAGGTCACTGCAGCCCCAGCGGGCATGCAGAAAACAGACATTTTGACCCTAGCCCGAAGAGCTGCTGCGCGTGATGATGATGATGATGATGTTGTCGATGAGGAGGCAGTGGAAACACCACAATCATTGGAGTTAAGTAGTACACCAACTCGTCCCGCTTCCATATTTCTTTCTGGCAAGAAGAGACCTGCGTCAACCTCGACCTTAATTAGTGGCGGTGAAAGTGGAAAACGTACAAAAGTTGGCCAATCCAGATCCTCCACTTCATCTGGCATTAGCTTCATGACCACCACCACCAGTATCGCCGCCTCCTCCAGGTCCCACAGACACTTCAAGTCCCCAGTTTGGGACTTCTTTACTGTTTGTCCCAAAAATCCAAAGTTTGCCATTTGTACCCTTTGTAAGCTTGCAGTTAGTCGTGGTAAGTCAGGTAGCAACTATGGTACCGGCGGCCAGAGTGGTCATCTTGAGAGAAAGCACGCTGTCCAATGGTTTGCGCACCTAGCTGCGATCAAGAAAGGCCAAAATCAAGGAAACGTTGATGTTTCATCTGATGTTGACGAGCAGGAAGAAGACGTGTCAAACACTTCCCTTACACCCAGTACCCCTGTCAGCAGCACACCCAATGTGAGGCACACTAAGAGTGTTGGAGCGAGTGAGACACCAACGCACAAAAGTTCACCAGCGAGCAAAATTGGGTCAACGAAGTCATTATCAGCCCGTAAATGCTTGGTCCAGGGCAACATTAGAACAATGCTTACTTCAGACGTGCCATATGAACGCAACCACCCACTGACGCGTCTGTATAACACTAAGCTGGCTAAAATGCTAGCTGTGGACCTTCTACCTTTTTCTTTTGTAGAAGCGGTAGGTTTTCTTGAATTAGTTGCAACGCTCTGCCCTAAATGGAAGGTTCCGAGCCGGTTCTATTTTGCCAGAGTTGCGGTTCCAGCACTACATGAAGATGTGCTGCAGGCGATTGGGGCAGCTTTGCAGAAGAGTGCTGTTCACACAATACATCTGACAACAGACATGTGGACCAGTGGCCCAGGCGATGATTACATGTGCATCACTGCACACTGGGTCTCTTTTTCAGGTGTTATAGCAAAGCTAAACGCAGGTGTTGACCCGGACCAAGTTTTCAAAGCTGCTCGGAAACATGCAACACTAGCCATGTTTGGCTTGGAGAAAAGTCACACAGCAGAAAACCTTTTGGAAGAGTTTGACAAAAAGGTCTTGACAATGCTATCCCCCCTAAAACGCAAGATTGGTTATGTTTCCACGGATAATGGCGCCAATGTAGTTAAGGCCATGTTGAAGGGTGACCATGTTAGAGTGCCGTGTTTGGCGCACTGTATCAACCTGGTAGTTCAAAAATTCTTGAGTGATAAAGAGAGTCCAGCGTTCGAGGTAATGGCCACCTGCCGCAAAATGTGCAACCATTTCAGCCATTCTTTTAAGGCCCGGAAGCATCTGCGGAGACTGCTACTTGAACGTGGAATGCCAGTGAAAGCACTCATCCAGGAGGTGGCAACACGTTGGAACTCAACCTTCTACATGCTTGAGCGTCTGTATGAGCAGTATACGGTACTCGATCACTATTTCTTGACAGAGGCTACATCTCAGAAGGAGGACCTGCGGATGAGTAAGGCGCAATGGGCCATAGTTAAAAGCCTGACAGACATGCTTCGTCCTTTTGAGTTCTTCACGCGTGCAGTCAGCCAGGAGGACTGTAATTTGGGAAAAGCTATCCCATTGTTGTGCATACTGGAGCACCAACTGATGGCGGTTTCTTCTGAGTTTCAAAAAGATGAAAAAAAAAAAAACATTTCATTTTGTCTGAGAAATTATTACATCGCCTACGTGGTGATGAACGTCTTAAAAACATCAACTCAGATCAGCATTACATTTGTGCTACTATTCTGGATCCACGCTACAAAAAGGCGCTGGCAGACAACGCATTCTTTCCTTTCGCTGATGCAGATGTTCAAAAGTACAAACATTGGTTAGCCTGGTCAGCCAAGAGGTTTGAAAAAGAACGGCAGGTTATTGAAGGAGAAGCCAGTACATCAGCATCAGCATCAGCAGGCCATCCGCAGTCACAAGAATCCACTTCTGCACCTGTGGCTGGGGCACAAGTGACCTCTCAGCCGTTAAAGACACCGGCAACTGGATCATCTGCACCACACACAATGACAACACTAACAGTGGCTGGGGAGGAGGATTGGCTAAGTTTGATGGGGTATGGTTCTCGAAAAAATGTCACAGGCACAGCAAAAAGTAAGCAAAGTGGAGGAACAGTTGATGACCTTGAGTCGATGGTGCAGGACTATCTGAATGACTCAACAGAGGTCTTCCTTAATGATGAGCCATTGCAGTATTGGCATGGCAAAAAACAATTGTGGCCACAGCTCTTCAACCTGGCTATAAACTATTTGTCTTGCCCACTCGCAAGTGTGTCTTCTGAACGTGTTTTCAGTGCTGCTGGTGGCATTGTAACTCCCAAACGGAGCCGCCTCTCGCCCAAAAATGTGGAGCGGCTGACAATGATCAAGATGAATCAGCACCTCATACCACCAGATTACAAAGTACGAGAAAGCACGCCGCATGAAGACGAGGAGGACAGCAACGTAGATGAGGGGATTTTTTCTCTGTTCGGTGCCACTGACCTCATCCAGCCTGAATTCGCAGAGTTTGATGACGAAATCTTGTTCTTATTCCCTGACACCGAGCCCTGAAAATGAGACAATCAATCAAGAACTTTCTTTTTCGTCCTTATTCACTTTTATTCCTGTGTGCTTTGTGTCTCTCTTTCTTTGTTTTGCACAGTTAATTTAATTCAAACTTTAATCACCTAATCCCAAAAACAAGACCATCATCAGAACTGTCTTCACTTGTTTGCTTATTGATTTGAAGGTGCCGCAGTCTACATTCCTCAGGTTCACAAGTTCTGAAGAACATGCTCCTCTATCCTCCTCCTCCAGACTGCGATTTCCCTCCAAGCAGAGTGCTGGATTACGCACAATGAAGAAAGACTCAGCACTTGTGGGGGTGTTGTACTTCTTTGCGGGTGAGTTGACGGTTTTGGGCCCATTGCTGTGAAGCTCTAATAATGGACAAAAGTGTTTTGGACCAAATATGAGGTGGAAATTTCTTGCCGTTTTTGCTGACTTGCTTGCCTTTGAGGTGCTCTTTGGCGGGGTTCCGGGGGTTTGTGTGTAATTTTTGGTGTCTGTCGAAGCACTGCTGCGACAGTCTAATCTTGATTGCATTTGCTTTTCAGGAAATCCGTGGTGGAAAACAGGAGTTATGATGATTGATGATGATGACGACCTAGCTGCACAGCGCCGCGTTTGGACCGAAGGCCGAGAGACATTGTAAGTATGAGATTTAGCTTTTCCGCTGTTTGGGGGTGTTGTGTCGGGTGTTTTTTTGCGGGTGGGTTGGCGGGTCTTGCCTGGGGCATTCCTGGGAAGGTCTAATACCGGATACAAGTGTTTTGGACAAAATCCATAAGGAACAGCCTTTTTTTTGCCATTTCTTCAGACATCTTGCTCAATGTAGCGTTTTGGGGGGCTTCCTGCTGTTCGTGGGTGGGTTGCGGCCGGGGTCTCTGTCGAAGCACTGCTGCGACAGTCTAATCTTGATTGCATTTGCTTTTCAGGAAATCCGTGGTGGAAAACAGGAGTTATGATGATTGATGATGACCTAGCTGCACAGCGCGTTACTTTGGACCGAAGGCCGAGAGATATTGTAAGTATGAGATTTAGCTTTTTCGCTGTTTGGGGGTGTTGTCGCGTGTTTTTTTGCGGGTGGGTTGGCGGGTCTTGGCTGGGGCATTCCTGGGAAGGTCTAATGCCGGATAGAAGTGTTTTGGACAAAATCCTTAAGGAAAAGCCTTTTTTTTGCCATTTCTTCAGACATCTTGCTCAATGTAGCGTTTTGGGGGGCTTCCTGCTGTTCGTGGGTGGGTTGCGGCCGGGGTCTCTGTCGAAGCACTGCTGCGACAGTCTAATCTTGATTGCATTTGCTTTTCAGGAAATCCGTGGTGGAAAACAGGAGTTATGATGATTGATGATGATGACGACCTAGCTGCACAGCGCCGCGTTTGGACCGAAGGCCAAGAGACATTGTAAGTATGAGATTTAGCTTTTTCGCTGTTTGGTGGTGTTGTGTCGGGTGTTTTTTTGCGGGTGGGTTGGCGGGTCTTGCCTGGGGCATTCCTGGGAAGGTCTAATACCGGCTAGAAGTTTGTTGGACAAAATCCATAAGGAAACACCAGTTTTGGCACTTTTTGTAAGTTAGGGTTCGTTAGGGTTAGCCCTAGCAGCAGGATTGCATGTGTTTAGGGGGGTTCTATTGCAACGCGGTTCTGTTGTTGTAGAGCACTGTTGGAGCGATGCTGGCTATGGATACTTTTGCTTGCAGGCAAGTGGTTTCAATACAATCCACGGTCTGTATTTGGGTCTACTGTTACTTTCAAAGTACGTTTTGTAACCATTTTTCTGCTAGGCATCGTTTTTGGAGATATGATTGGGTTCTTCTACATTTTTGCGACTGGCTTTAGTAAGGGTCTTGGTGGGAGCATTGCTGGGAAGGTCAAATTTTGTTCTAAAACACAGTAGTACACCCACCTTGAGGGGAAAGATCCGCTATAATATTTTGGCCATACTTATTGATCCTTAAAAAGGTGACTCAGACAGAGCACGCAATTTCAAAAATATTGTACTGTCTATTAGGGAAATCAAAGTGTCACTTTTTGAACCACACAGCGTACATACCTTTTATTTATTTATCAGTGGTATTGTAATAGCACTTCCTGTTTTCCGTTCAATAATTACAGGCCGGGTTTCAGTCAACATCCGCCAGGCAGGCAGTGGACAGGGTGTCTCTTCTGTCAGTGGTCACCACCACATTGATGGACGAAGCGTCAGCTGGAATGGAGGAGTGCCGCCAATAAGAGGAATTGTTTGCTGCATGCAACTTACTTACCAATTTCAACAGGACAACTCCAACAACATACGCAATACAGATACAGTATCCATTGTTGTCTTTTATTTTATGAGTGTGACTGCATGTGCTTACCTTTAGTTTGTAACCAAAGATTGTCTGTAAACTCTGTATCTTCAATTATTGTTTGTCCATGCTCTGCTTTTTTTTTCTTCTCTCAACAAAACCTACCCAAAAAGAAACCCCCATTCCCATCCATTTTACAAACCCTAACCCTCTTCCCCCGGGCTGTGTTGTTTTGCTTGATGTCTGACTAAAATGACATCAATAATTCCACACACTTGCTGGGGAGGATAAGGTGATAGCAGCAACAGGCTGGTGAAGGAATACGAGGATATCTTCTAGACTTACTCAGCTTCAGTACTATATCTTCTAGTAGTAGTAGCCAATGTCAAATAAATTCAACGCAAGTACTAGTTATACTTGCAATACTTTACCATTTGTTAGGCTACATTATGGCACTGTTCTAGTGTACTGTCACCTGCTATTTTCTCGATCGTACCGTAACCGTTGTAATGCTACAGTAAGGAGTACAAACAAGGTTTCGTTTTCTTTTTTTCCATAGGCATGCAACTGCCACTGTGTCACACCACTAGTACCACCGCAATGAGGAAATGTCACCCGCCCAGGAATGACAACGTTAATCCCCATTTCACCTGGAGCCAGCCCTGGGCCTAGCCCTAATTTCTAACACAAATTACAGGTAAGATAAGCGTTTGGTGGGAGGTAGTATAATGGAGTATTATTTCGGAGTAGACAAGAGATTGACGGTTGTACTACTAAAGTCCTACGACTGTTCAGGAAAACAAAGTTACTGTTACACCCCCGCCCCCCACCCACCAGACTGAAAAGCAGTAAAAAACAGGTATGGTCAGATAAAGTTGAAAAATATATTTATTTATCCCTAACAAAATAATCTCCCTCACCCACCCTAACCCCAACGATTGTCTCTGAAACGTCCCAAAACGATCCCAACTCCCAAATCCCACCCCCCAAAAGTCTATAAAAAAAGGGCAAGGGACACTCCACTACTGGAGGGTGCTGGTGCTGGTGCATGATGCGGCATGGGCATCATACTCCTTGCGGAGGGTGGCAAGCTCGGAGCGGAGGCCCTTAACCAAGGTCTTATACCTCAGGACCTCCTGCTCCAGGTTGGACATGCGGACTCGTAGGCGGCGTTGGCGTTCCTTGCAGCTCCTGTGGGGGGCAGCTGGTATTTCGGTTGCTTGGCGGTGGCGGTCGGCTTTCTTAGCCCGGCTCGGTCCCGCTGGCTTAGTCACGGAGGAGGATGCAGTGGTCACAGTCGAAGATGTTGCCCCGCTCGACTGCGTGTCCTCCTCCTCCTCCAGGGCCACCAGCCGCCGATACTCGGCGACTGTGGCCTCCAGCCTCCGTTGCCGGGCCAATCTAGCCTGCTCCCTCCTTGTTGTTGATTTGGAAGGAGCAACTATATGAAGAAAGAAAGACATAGTCTGTAACCAATGCTCCTTATTAATAACACAAAGTGATTGAGCCGAAAGTTGGGTCACAGAGTACAAGTAGCAAATTGAAAGCACAGTACATAACTATTGAGGACAGTATCTATGTAACCTCCCACTTCTGCATCCTTGCTCTAACAGTAGTGGTAGTTTAATGAACTAATTCTACGACCACTATGGACTTCCATTACAGTCGACTATGACAGTACACCAGTCTTATTCTTCTTCTTCTCTCTTGTTTAGGGAAATGGGTACGTTATCTTATGCAAGCCGGCAGAATGACATGGACACAGCACAGTGAAGTTGCACCCGAGAAAAAAAGTTGCACACCATGATGATGGAGACAGACTTGCGTTACTGTACCGGTCCAGTACATGCAGGTGGTGAAGCTATTACTTTTCTATTACGGGTGGCACTGAGAATACTCTGTTACAAGGGCTACTGCTTAATTAATTTACCTTTCACCCTACAGTGCAAATGAGTACTAGAAAAGGAAACTGAAGAAGCTAACTAATTTGATTATCTATCACTTCACATGGGACGTATTTAATGACAGATGAGATGACTTTAGGTGCTTTGCTTAATATTGAGTGAACAGTGATACACCCACACATGAATGACGTACTACAAGTAAACTAAAGTTATTAAGAGAGGTACGGAGTGTCCACCGTAATAACCAGATATATGCTGTGAATGCAAACGCAATACAAAGTACTGCTACTATTCATGGTAGTATTGGACACATTTACAATATCTTTTCCTTGCCTTCCCTGCACTGGGACGGACGTGCGGGTGCGGTGGTACATGCTCTTCAAGGTAACACTTACTTCACCTGGCGACCATCTACTCTCTCTAGATACACATGTGCTATGTAAGAGTCAGAGAATACCATGCTCCAGGCATCCATTCAGTCAAAGTATACGCACACATACAGTTTCTGTTTCACCCACCCAGGCTGCTGTCCTTCCACCCATCCTTGCTTCATCATTGACCCAGCCATGCACCATACCATATTCTTTCCTTCCCAGCCACCTCTGGGTCCAAGCAAACACATATCGTTCTTCTTTGCCAGCCATCATACAAGTTTGCGTCCCACTTACTTACACCCTTCTTTCGCTTTTCGTTCATCCCATCCATCACGTTCGTCTAAGAACTTATTGGGATTCTTCTCACCAAAAACTTCACAGCTAAGTCGAAGTACATTTCGAGGAGGCTACTACCTGGTTGATTTGTAATTGTAATACACCCGTGCAGAAAGCACACTATGCAGTCTTCAATCTCAATAAGTAAGGAATATATAGCTTACCTGTTTCCGCCACCACCGTTTGATCCCCCACAGGAACGGCCACCAGCTCTTCTAACGCCGCCTCCTCCCCAGAGGCCTCCGAGTCCAAGTCCAACACAGCCACCTCCGCGCTGGCCCCGTCACCAGATGTTACACCTACAAAGTACATTTAAGAATGTTAGAATTCACCACTCACTACTATATAATATTTGGTCTAGGAGAAATGTTAAAAAAACAGAATACAATGTAATAATTTGTGACTGTCTACTCCATAGTAAAAATGTCCCATTTTCCAGGGAAGGCTGTTGTCTTGCTGCACTTTTATGCACAACTGATGAATGCTTGCTTTTGATTTTTAACACGCACCACTTTTTCTCCTAACAGACAGAAGCTTGACTCCTGAGTCCTAAGAACACGACCAGGATCAAGTTCAAACTAGGTGAGAGTTCGGCTTGACCACAAGAAATGTGTCCAATTAATCGTCAGCACTAACCACTTTTCCGTTTACAGTTAAATAGTTTTATGACAAAGTAGATTTTAATAAATGTGTTTACTTTTAATAAAGCTTTTACACTTAAATAGACTCTGTGGTTTTTGTTCCTCTAGACTAGAGTGGATGAGCTAAAGGTTTTGGAATTTTTGCAAGCATGAGTGCCTCTGACACTTCTTGACTGTGCTGTGACTCCGTACTACTCTCTTGTCCTGCGTACGATAATCTAGAGATCATTGGGGATCTATAATCGGTGACTTCGGGAGCTGAATGACTCTGCCACACTATCTAGTCAGTAAGGAGACAGTGCATAGAGGTATTGCTGAATATAATGGGAGTCCAATGGAATTGCCAAATGTCCAATCTTAGTTAGCTACACAGACAGACTAATAAGAATAGTCTAGTAATACCACAGGGAGTCATATTCGAGGCAGGATAAGAATTTATATCCAGTCTACAAGAAGATCAAAGACGATTTAGAAAAAATCGAATGAGGAACGCTAGGAAAAAATATGTACTGTTTATTAAAATGTAAACTTACTGGGGCCAGCAAAGGAGCCCTCGCCTGCCCGATCCTGGCCTGCATCCTCAGCACCCTCCTCCTGTGTCCTCTTGCCCTTGGGGGGAGCTGATGTACAACATGAAAGAAAGAAAAACCAGAAAACATGGATGAGATTTTTCAACCAAATCAAACATTTCAAAAGAACAATAACAACATATTTTGGAAAAATAGCAAATAGATAGACAACTATTCCACGGGATCTATCTCATGTGGTATACTACGTTATTCGTATTGCCTGATTTGCGGAACGTTGACTTAGAAAGTTCCTATGTAACTCAATAAACAGACTACTAAAGAGGTTTGCCTAGGCCTGGCACTGCAGGCAGCAGTGCGCAACACGTGACAGACAAAGTCCATCCTGCTTGCAGATCAGTGAATACTCAAACTATCAATCCACCCGCCACCACCGCCACTATTTCTTCTGATAGCCATGTGACTGTCTAAAGGAAGGACTGGACTTCAGTCTGTTGGGGCTGATTTATAAGTCCCTTGCGGAAGTTGCGGCTGATTTTCCTCCATTGTTGCGTGCCTTTTCTGACGCAGCGGCAGAACAAAAGACTCGCCATGGTGTTGGTGCGGCGTATATATTAAAAAAAAAACCACATATGGGCATATGGGCGATGCATCACGTTGTACAGCCCTGCGCCATCAGGGGGCGTTCCGGCGCAAGGGAGGGCGTACCTGCGCAGGAACGAATCCTAAAAGTGGCTGAGGGAAATCTACAAGATGTCAATCAGTCACTTTTAGGACAATGATGCATGACTCAAACCCTGCGCGCTTGAAGCCGACGTACGGCTTGATGCAGCATTGGGGAGATAGGGTACCCCAGAGCATTGCTGGAGCTGCGCCATCGTTGGCACGCAACTCCAGCAATGCGCTGCCTTTACGGCACAGATGCGTAAGGCTTCTGTGACGTTTTGGGCCAATGGGTGGTGGTGGCATGGCACACAATTACTGCCGCATCCCTGCTACTTTGCAGGGATGCGCCGGTAATTGAAAATATGACCCTTACTGTCTAGCATTACGCAGTTCTTTTCTTTACAGTACACTCATACATAATTTCTCAGGCCAATGAAATGCTTCTGAACACAACATACAAAACAAAGAAGCATAGTAGCAAGCAAGGCTACTGAGAAGGAGAGCAGTGCACCTGAAAATGAAATGCATAGAAGATTTTGAAATATAATTTACCTCAATGTAATCG
This sequence comes from Lissotriton helveticus, assembly GCF_964261635.1. Taxonomy (NCBI): domain Eukaryota; kingdom Metazoa; phylum Chordata; class Amphibia; order Caudata; family Salamandridae; genus Lissotriton; species Lissotriton helveticus. The sequence goes on from NC_136067.1 coordinate 448,440,037, forward strand.
GCAGCATTATTGCTCTTGGTAAAGAACAAAGATTTGCAAATAACAGAGCAGGATAAAACAGAGTAGTAAATGTACTACTACTACTACTCACCAAGCCCGGGGACCTCTACGCCGAGCGCGTCCAGCAAGTCCCGCTCCCGGTCCATGACATCGGTCCAGCGGTGGGTGGCCTGGTTATATGTGCGCCGGACCCCAGAGATCTTGTACATGGCCCGGCACACCTTCTCCCACCGCTGGCGGCGCTCCCGGATGCCATAGCCGGTCGCGATCTTGCCGCCTCCCAGGATCGTCTTGGGGAGGCGGCGCTGGACGTGGAAGATCAGTGCCGCCACTTCCTCCGCGCTGAAGATCTCCCTCGGGACCACTTGCTCCCCCCTTAAACGCCCGCACGGGAGCCGGGCACGGGGTGCGGGACCCTTCCCCTTCTCAGGGTGCTTCCCGGCTCCCTTTACCATGGTCTGGGCAGAAATAAACTTAAATGATAAAGAAGAAATAGAATAGTGAAGAAGAAAAGAAAAGAGTTTAAAAAAAGTAGTTTAAAAGTAACTAAAAGCTGCAGAAAACACAAAAATATAGAGCTAGAAAAATAGAGGGTTAGATAATAAGTAAAATTAGATCAAAAAAACTTCAAACAAGCAAAGGATGGCAGAGATTGAGAGAGGATAGAGAAAGCATGCCCAGAACCATAGCAATGAATGAGAAACAAGATGGCCGCGCCCGTTCACGACCGCGTGGGTAAGTTTGCGCGAGATTTTCCTTGCGAGTACGCGCGAAATTGTACTAGCGAGCAGCACACTTTGTGAGATTACACATAGCGGGCGGAAACGGAATTACGTCACGCCAACAAGATGGCCGCGCCCGTGTACGACCGATAGGGTAACTTGGCAAACGAATAGCTAGAAGCGCCTCGCGAACACGCGCAAGATCACGCGAACATACACGTCGCAACAAAAACAATTTTGTATTCGCACGTATTCGCGGCTTCCGAAATCGATCTCGCACGGATTCGCGCCCCAAAAAACGCGCGAAATTGCAGAAAAAACGATTTTAGCTAAAATGAAAGCAATGAGCAGGTGCAAAAGTTCAAACTTAACATTAGTAACATTCAAGGTAGTGCTTCCTGATGGGCCCCTCCAGAGTTTGCAACTATTCTATGACCCTGCTATGACCCAAACAGCAGGCTCATAGAATAGCACCATAAAGGTCCTGTGAAAAAAAAATTTCACTGCAACAAAAAGCAAATTACAGATAAGGAAGGAAGCAGGTGCCAGCCAGACTGGAACTTTCAAAATTACTGACACATTAATGAAACACAAATTAATTGATGGCAGTTGAAGAAGGGCAGGTGTGCTTGCTTTTTTCAACCACCATAATCTACAGTGATAAATAAACCTAATAGGTGCCAGTGAGGATGTACTAGAGGGTGGCATGGGTGTCCCAGAGGGTGGCAGTGGTGAAACAGAGGGTGCTGTGAACCTGTGATGATAAACCAGACGTAGAAACAACATAGTCGCGGCCGTTGCAAGCCGAAAAGTAAGTTCGCAATTGCGAACTTGTCCCAAAATCGGCGCGAACACGCGCCAACACAAAAAACGGAAAAATCCGCAAATCCGCTAGAGTTCGCGGATCTTCGCGGATTGCGAATCCGTAAATACGCAAGTTCGCGGATTGCCAATCCGCAAAATCCGCCCATGCTTAGTCAGAGGTGTGTGTATGTGTTGGGAGGGAGATGAGGTGTGTGTGTAGGAGTGAAGTAAATAATTAAGAAAAAGAGAATGGTGAAGAAGTAAAGGAAGGGAACAGAGGGTAAGTGAAGTAAAGAATGGGAAGTGAAAGAAGTTGAATATGAGAGGGGAAATAGGGAAAGGGGAGTAAACATGGAGAATAAGTGAGGGAAGCAGAGTAAAGAAACAGGAGTGAGGTTCGTTGAGAAAATATTAGTGAGGTTAAAGCAAAGGGTGATGACAAACTACATATTTTTGTCACACTTACCATATAATTAATGTAAACTTAATTACATGTTTTTACTACACTTTGTATCTGTGAAAGAGAGAAGAAAAAATAAGTTATAATTAGTAAAATATGTATTTTAAATTAAAAGATACAAATGAAGAGGTTAAAAATCATAACAGTGTATTTAGAAATACAGTAAGAGTGAAGGACACAGAAAGGGAAATAAAGTAAGGTAGAAGGACAAAAAGAGAGAAAAAGAAATAGAAGGAGAGCAAATTACTAAGAGTAAGGAATATAGATTCACTGACAGAGAGGAAGAGAAGAACAGAGAAATGAACTGAAGGTAAGAAAGATACTAAAACAATGTGAGTTAGCAAAACTAAATCAGGAAACAGTAGTAAGTAAAAAGATAATGACTGAGACAGAAAAGAGTCTAATTAAGGATGCATTTAGAAGAATGAGGAATAGAAGATAACTGAGAGTAAGTAAAGAACAGTCATAGAGTGAAGGGATGAAGGGAGAGAGGATAATATACAACGATTGAGGGAAATGGAGTGAGGAAGTTAGTAGACAGACACACTAAGAGAAAAACTGAGTGAGGTGGAGTACAATGAGTGAGAAAAGGAAATGAGTAAGGGAGCAAAAAAAGGAAAGAGAGGAGAAGATGACTAAAACAGTGGTACTGAGAGAAAATAATTTGGTGATGAAAGTAAAGAGAAGGACATTGAAAGAAAGGAAATGAGGGATAGTAATGGAACCAGAGTAAAAGAAATGGGATAAAGAATGATGAGAGAGGAGCAGTGAAGTTGTTGTAAAAGAAATGATAGAAGATAGATAAACACAAGTGAACATAACACAAGGAGAGTGAGGCACTGAGGACATAGAGGTAGTGAACGAAAAATAGAGAGAAGAGGTCAAAAGGAAGGAGCATACAAAGATAAGCGAGGGAGAGTGAGTGATTTATAGTGATAGAGTGCAATATTACTGCTGAGTGAGTAAACAGGAATTACTAAAAGAGCAAAGGAGGAAAATACGGAAAAGGGAAGTAAAGCAGTGAGACTGAAAGCTGAAAAGTTATGCAAGGGAGAGAGGGGATGCAGACAGTTGAAATGAGAATGAGGGGTTGTCAAAGAAGTGGAGTAAAGGAACGGGGGTTACAGAGAGTGAGAGAAAGACATTATAAGTGAGTAAAAAAAGCTGAAAGAGGATGGAAAAAGGAAAGTGAGTGTCAGAGAATGGGAATACAGTTTAATTTACACAATCCAAAGTATAGAATAACTTGTACAACATGTTACATAGTTTATTTTTGCTGTTCTCAGAATATATTGAATTTCACTTAAAACAGTGAGTTCAAATTACTCATCATATGACAGCGGGAAAAAAAAAACAATCTAAAAGATTGTGTTTTAAAAAAAAACTTATATACTGACAAATGACAAATGTACACTAATCTTTGATTGACTTACTTTTCCTTGAGGCCAAATAGTATATCATGGAGGTCCTTTTCTCGTTGCAAAGTACTCTGCTGTTCACTAAAAAATCCATTTCATCGACTTTCTAGAAGAAAAGCTCCAAGAACATCTGAAATATTTTCATTATTTTCATATACTCCTTTTTTCAGTCATGACTCTTTACTCATTCCTGTACCTTTCCTTTTGGCCAAATAGTGTCAGATGTATGAGTATATTTTCAAATTAATTCTGAGAAACTCTGAAATTACCTTTTTTCCGACGTTCTGAAAGAAAGGCTCATACAACATTTTCACAATATTTAAGTATTTGTAAAACCATCTCTGACTCACTCATGTTCATCATTTTTTATAATACTAATATCACTTACTATGAGATCCACTTACAGTACCTATATGACAAGTCAATTTTTTATATTACCTGGATCACTTTTACTCAGCAAAATAACCTTTATTAACTGCTCCTGTCTTCTTAGGCCAATTACCTTTACTTAAATTTTGGTTGTAAAAACACTAGGTATGAATTTTTTAAGCCAAAAGCCAAACGTTGTTTGAAAGTCAAATGAGTGTCGTTACAGTGGGTCCAACCTTTACAACTTTTTAAATAGCATGTGTAATGCCCTGATGTTGTAGAAGGACCGTCATGAAAAATAATAGCTACAGTTGCAAAGGTTCTTCCTGATAGTGATAACTGAGAAGCCACGAAATTTTTAATAGAAGTTGTCAATTTAGTTCCATCAGGTCTACATCGTTGGAACATTAAAATGACATACTGACATTGGGACAGGAACAGACTAATTTGCATACAGCCAGGTTCTGAAACTGGGATGGTGCAGTGAGCTAAAAAAAGGTGTTGGATCTAGCCCTGATCTCTTGACTGGGTGAGAGTATTCTGCTTAATTCAGAGACTCTGTCCCTCACCACCCCTTGTTGTAAATATTTTTGTCCACCCTAAGCGTGGAAGGGTATACTCAGACATGAGTCCCTTGCTCATTGCACCATCAGGATTCAAGCAAGCCGGGCCGAAGACGGCTGTATTGCCAGAAACCGGTCCCCGGAAGCTTGTTTCCTTCCCAGTGTAAGAATTGGCTTTTGTAGTTTGGTTTGCCCTGTTCCCATCATGCACTGGGACAGGAACAGACTAATTTGCATACAGCCAGGTTCTGAAACTGGGATGGTGCAGTGAGCTAAAAAAACGGTGTTGGATCTAGCCCTGATCTCTTGACTGGGTGAGAGTATTCTGCTTAATTCAGAGACTCTGTCCCTCACCACCCCTTGTTGTAAATATTCCTCCAAATAAGACATCATAGTCTGTTCTAAGAATTTCTTGCATTCTCAAATGAACAAAAGCAAGCATTATATTTGACACCATGCTTACTTCATCAATGATAAGAAGTTTAATTTTCTTCCCGAACACTTCTGACACTGATGGCTGTCTAAAGGTACACTCTTTTTCAGCCTTTTTCTTCGCTGTTAAATCCCGCGCCGGCTTTTCTTGGGTCCCATTGCTTCGAGCAGCCACATCCCTGTCTTGCTTGGTCTCCTTCTCCTTCTCGATTGCTTTATCCAATTTGCGCTGCTGGGCTTTGGTCGCCGCTGAGACAGCTGGTGTGGAGCGCTTAGCCGGCGGAGGCATTTTAGTCTTAGGAATGGCGCCAGATTTCCCCGTGTCTCTCTGACTCGCCTCCATACTCAGGCTGCTAGGCATCGGCTGGTAAATCTCCCTTCCTCGTTGTGCCATCCCCTTCACCAATACGTTGCTGCGGAGTGCTTCACCCAGGGATATAGTTAATGACTTTGCCCTTCCCCATATGCATACAGCTCTGTAGAACACTCCGATCTTCCTCTGTAAAAATGTCCTGCTGCTTTCACCTTGTTGGTCCTTTATCCAGCGGAGGATAAGCTGCATACTATTTTTTGAGGGTCATCTGTATCTTGGGACTGGGCTTCGATCTGGGCTTTGGGTCGGAGAGGGGTTGAGATGCGACCTCTTTCTACAACGCTACGGCGGCCATCTTGCCCGAAAACGGCTGTAGGAGCAACAGGAACATCCACGGCAAGCCAGCCGACCAGGGGAGCAAGCGGCAACGTCCTCGAGGACGCAAGCGGCAGCGCTGCTAGGCAACCAGAGCACGCAGACCTCACGCTTCCCGCGGCAATCTCGGCAGTATTGACTGACGGCCCTGAGAAGGAGCAGGGGCAGGAGAGCCGAGGAGAGATGGAAAACGCCGATCTGAGGGTGAGCGAGGCTGCTGCTGGAGCAGAATGCCATAACACTGCACAAATGTTAGACGCACTAAAAGAGGTAGAGGCAGAGATGCTGGGAGAACAGGCTCAGATGCGGGGGGCCAAGGAAGCAAAATGGGGAAGTCTGGTGAGTCTTGGCTCTCAGAAGGGGCAGTCAGAGGCGGAACACACTGAGGGGCCCGAGGGAGATAGATTCTTCTCGGTTCCAGAAGAATCTGAATCCACTATTGCCAGTAGTGATGAGGAGAAAGATACTTCAGACTTAAGCTTGAGCTCCGAGGATAGTGAAGGCTCCAGGGGGAGATGTACTCAAAAAAGGCGCAAGGCTGTAACAAGACGAACAGGCTCTCCCCTGAGCACCCATAAGAAATTATTATGGGACTATTCAGCCACATCCAGTATGTATAGAGAGGAAGGTCAAGACGGGCATGGTGAAGGGGGGAAATTGGACATTATGTTTGCCACTCTAAAGCAGATACAAGCAGAAGCTAGGGCAGAAAGCTGGAGAGCAAGGCACGACACAAAAAAAATCCAAGCCTCAATCAGGAAAGTAAATAAAAAATATGAAGAGGTTGAGGGGAGAGTGGTAGAAGTTGAAGAGAGAGCTGGTAGGCTGGAAGATGAAGTCACGGACTGGCAGACATTCAGAGTGGAACAGACAAAGGTCGTGGAGGACTTACAATGGAAGGTTGAGGATTTGGAAAATCGTCAGCGGCGAAATAACGTCAGACTCCTTGGGCTGGAGGAAGGAGTGGAGGGGCAAGACCCAAGAGGTTTTGTCATTAAGCTCCTAAAGGGGACCTTTCCAGAGGCACCATGGCAATGGTAGCTCGAAGTCCAGAGAGCACACAGGTTTCCACTGTCACTGAAGAAAAGGCGGGACGGGGGCGCAGATACGCTCCCAAGGGCCATGTTGGTCTTTTTTGGGAACTTTCTAGCAAGACAAGAGTTGATGGAGAAAGCCAGGCCAGACTCCAAGAAATCTTTTGAAGGAGTAACCTTTGCTAGACCTGACTTTTGCCACGTGACAGTGGAAAGGCGATGGCGACTTAGACAACTAATTGCTGCATTTCAGAGACAAGGGGCAGAGGCTTATCTAATGTTCCCGGCAAAGTTAAAAGTTATCTCTGCAGGACGCACAAGAATGTTTTTTTCCGAGATAAAGGCGGGTGAATTTCTCGCAGAGGTAACAGAACAAGGGGGAACTAGGAAAAAGTAAAAGGGAATATATGGAAAAGAGGAAGAATGATAGGGGGGATGTGGCTGGGCCTCGTAATCTGGGCCTGGTAAGAAAATGGTGGATAGAACAGAGGTGAGGGAAGGAGGGGGGGCGACACTACAATGCTCAATGGTCATGCATAGGTCTGTGGTGACCTATTTGCCTGTGACAGGGGGGGTGGGTCAGCGGAGGGGGAGGGGGGTGGAGGGGGGGCAAAGGGGGGGTGGTGGTGTAGGGGTTGGTGTAGGGGTTGGGGGTTGGAGATTTACGGTACAGATTTCTAAAGCTTATAAAGGAGTGAGGCAGTGGTTGGTCAATCTCATAGTAGTTACTGGAAAGTTGGCAAAACTAAGCATGAATAAATGTCAGTTAGGTTAATTACGATCAATATTTGCGGGCTAAACAACGGAGAAAAAAGGCAAAAGCTAGCTGCGCTGCTTCGATTTTGGAGAATCGATATAGTCTGTCTACAGGAGACGCATGTGGCTAGCAAAGATAAATTCATGCTGGATCAAATGGGGTTTGAGTTGCTTGCGTACACAGGACAGGATGCTAGAAATAAGGGGGTGGCGATATTAGCCAGGAAAGGTGTTGTAATGATCAAAAAGAAAAAGGAGGATCAAGAGGGGAGATGGGTTATGCTGGATGTGAAAACCATGGCTGGGAGATTTACACTTACCTCACTGTATGGGTCAACTGAAGATGAACCTGAGATGATTGAATTTTTGGATGGGGAACTAGCATTATGGACAGAGCCCATAGTATGCTGTGGGGATTTTAATATTAATGGTCTGGATGGCCTAATTGACAGAGGTGGGGGTAGATATCGGGGGAGGAAGAGAAAGACACACAAAGCAGTACATAATTTGGTACCGCATAATGCGCTGGTGGATATGTGGATGGAGAAAAACCCAATAGGCACAGGCAGTACCTACTACTCAGCTCCACATAAAACGGTTGCGAGGTTGGACTACTTTTTCATTTCTAGTTCACTGGTGTCCTGGGCCGCAATAGAACGACTTCCCAGGATAGTCTCGGATCACAATCCATTGGTTTTAAGCATGACTTTGTCTAAAAATAGGGACAGGACGACTAATGCATGGACATTTGAACGGGGGTTGCTGAAGGAGAAGGAGTACGTTAGAAGGATGCAGGATTGGATAACACAATTTAGGGACATGAACAGGTATTCGGCTTCAGCAGATATGGTATGGGACGCATTTAAAGCCGGAGTGAGGGGAGAGACACTAAGCTATACTATATTAAGAAGCAAGAAGGAGAAGGAGAGGATAGAAAAGAGGATTAGAAGGCTGGCGTGTTTAGAGGAGGGTCTAGTAGATGCAATAAGTAGGCAAGAACCTATTGAACAGATCCTGTTGGACCTGGAGATACAGAAGGCAGAGGCAGGTGTCAGTCTGGCGCAAAAGGCAGCAGGGAACTTCCTAGCAAAAAAAGAAAAATGTTATGAATTTAATGAGAGGGTGGGTCATTTGTTGGCAATTAGGACTAGGCAGACACTAGCAGCAGGCGAAATAAAAGAAATCAAGGATAGTACAGGGACCATAGTCAACAAGGTGGAGGAGGTACAGGAAGTGTTCAGGAGGTTTTACGAAAATTTATATGAGCAGGACTCAAATAACGTAGAGACAGGGATTACAGAATACTTGGCACAGGTACCACAGGTAGGGCTATGTGCGGAAGAGAGGGAAAAGCTAGATCTGCAGCTAACCATTCAGGAGGTAAGGGAGGCGACATTCAGTCTCCCCTCTGGCAAGGCGACAGGACAAGATCAAATTCCGGCAGAATTCTATAGGACTTTTTGGGATGTGTTAGGAACGGACATGTGGGCAATTTGCTGCTTGGCACAGGGGGGTAGGGTAGTCCCACAGTCCTGGGCCGGGGCGGATATAATTGTGATATTAAAAAAGGACAAACCTCCAACAGAGCCAGGGTCATACAGGCCAATAACACTGCTGAACGCAGATGCAAAAATATTTTCTAAAGCCTTGGCAAAAAGGCTGAGTAAGGTTATCGAGGGGTTGGTATCCCCGGCACAGCATGGCTTTATTCCAGGTAAAGGGACTACCCAACATATAAGACAGATGATTACCATCCTAGATGCAGCTGAGGTTGCAGGAGACCCTGTCGCGGCTATTTTTTTGGATGCCGAGAAGGCCTTCAACAGGGTCTCCTGGGACTACTTGTGGAAAGCCATGGAATGGGCGGGTATAGGCATTGGCTATATAAAAGCAATCCAGGCATTATATAAACATCCGTCGGCCAGAATAAGAATTAATAAATCCTATACGAAGGCAGTACAGATTAGGCGGGGGACTAGGCAGGGATGCCCAGCTTCGCCTCTACTGTTCGCTATATATCTGGACCCATTGTTAAGAAGGCTCACCTACAACTATAGGATTCCCCCAGTTAGGCTGCATGAGAAGGAATACAAATTATTCGCTTATGCGGACGACATAGCCATTACAACACCAGAACCGGGGGGGGGCATTGAGCGAAATAGAGAAAGAGGCAAGGAATTTCGGGGTGATTTCAGGATACCTTATAAACAGAGGAAAGACACAGATAGTGCAGAATAGGTTCACAACATTTCAGGACACGAGGGTAGTTACAGAAGCAATGTATTTGGGGATTAGGGTGTCAGCGGATCTGGACAGATTAGTAGAGATTAATATGGAGCCTCTTTTGGGGAAGGTTAAAAGAAATTTGGAGAGAATCAACAACTTACATTTGACATTAATGGGGCGTATTAATATGATTAAAATGGTTACTTTTCCAAATTTTTTATATATGTTCAGAGCGATTCCCCTATACTTTGATGGCACTTGGTTTAATAGATTAGAAGCAACATTGAACAGGCTAATATGGGCACAGGGGAAGACACGTAGAGCATATCGATTCTTGACACTACCGAGGGAGAAGGGGGGATGGGGGGCACCTGATTTTAGGTTGTATTATTGGGCAGTAGCTCTCCAATACTCTCAAGGGTTATTAGGAGGCAGTAGCCAGTACGGTGAGAGATTGGGCGAAAGGAACGTTTATGAAGCGGTTCTGGGCAAGGAGGCAGAGAATGCCTTAGTAAATACAGTGGATTATGCCTACTTTAAACACACTAGGTTCAAGACATTAAGTGCGATATATAAAATCTGGAAGGCCGTCGGGAAAAAATTATGTATTGGGAGGTATAATAGATATCTGAGGCTTTATACAAACAATGATTTTCCTGCAGAGATTTTTAGGGATGCAGTTATGAAAGATTGGGATGGCAACGGGATCAAGAAATTAGGGGATCTGCAGGATGTAAAAGGGGTGTTCCTACTGTTTCAGGATATTCAAAACAAATTCAAGATACCAGGGAGCAATTTTTTTAAATATCTACAAGTAAGGAGCTATTTTTATAAGAAACAGGGTGGGCCAGCAGGGATGGCTCACTGTAGGATAATGGACTATTTGGGGCGTAGCACTTGTGGTACGATTAGGCAACTGTACGCAGAACTCTATGCACTAAAAACAGATGATAGAGAGAAATATGCTAACAAGTGGGTGGAACAAGTAGGGGCGCACCCCGAGGGATTACAAGCCTCACTAGATCTAGGCCGGTCGGTGTTATGCTCGGCAACGTTACAGACTCAACACTATAAGACAGTTTACTCCCTGTATCATACACCTGCTAGAATTGCCCAGTGGGGGGGTAATACTGGAATAACCTGTCCACGCTGTAACTCAAGTAGTGCCAATATTACACATATGTTTGCACATTGCCCACAACTCTATACACTTAAACTGGCAATTGAAAAATTCCTGGAGGGATCTCTAGGGTTGAAGATCAAATTAACAGATGAGTTGATAATGTTAGGGGTGAATATAGGGGATAATAGTGAATATCCAGAATTTATGTTTATGGTTACGGCAGTTTTTAGGATTATTATCGCAAGGGCCTGGCTTGATAAGTCGGCACCAACATTTCAGTCATGGATAGCAAGGCTTCTTGCTACATACAACTTGGAGAAAGCCATCTATGAGAGGAAAGGTAGAAGGGCAAGGGTACTGGGGGGTAGGATATGGTTTCCCATTGAGCAATGGAAGAATAGGGGAAAATAGGGGTAAAAAACTGTGTTTTCAGGTTATATTTTGTATTTTTATTTTTTCTTGTTTTTTTTTTAATGTCGAACTTTTGGCGTATGTAATATCTGTACTGTAAAAATGCATTGGATTTCTTGGAAAAATTGGGGGGGGGGAAAAACTCAATAAAAATATATTTTAAAAAAAAGAAATAGATCTTACTGAGTTAGAGTGTCTAACTTACAGAGCCACTCATGTTCTACTGTGTTTCACACATAAATGTTGGATGTCTCCAAGAACTGCTAATTCCAAGGCAGCTAAGGAAACAGACGTACATTGACATGAAGATGATTAAAGTACCAAATCTTTAGTCTCAATGCTGTATAACTACCCCCTTCATGAACTCTGGACAGGACCAAGCTAAGTAATGAGGCATTTTAAGGTCATCATATGTTCAACACATTACACACAGGAAAAGTGTATTTTAGAGAAGTTCAGCTGATCTAGCAGAAGACTCTCAGCTCTGGTGTGCACAGAGCAATGTGCACTCCTATGGTACCTACAAAATACCGCCTCCAAACTCGTGAACTCTAGTGATTCTGCGGGCAATTCCCTTTCTCTGACACATGCCAAATGAATGTTTTCTTGCTGCAGATTGCTGTTAAAGAGTCAGGGGCAGTTACAAGAAACTTGTTTTTCCAATGATTTCGCCAGCGAAATAAAAAAAAAAAAAAAAAAAAGAAGTTTCATTTTCTTCAGGACTCTCGAAACTTCGGAACACGCATCTCCAGATAGCTTGTGATATTGCAATTTGTTATCATGCTCCACTGGCAGCATCATTAAACGATGTAAAGTAATCCCTTTAATATTATGTGCTGCCAGCCCAGTTGGAGCGGTAACAACACAAGATAGCGGTGATTCAGTCCTTTTCTGCAGATAAGTTGCAATTGCTTTAATCAGAAAACTTTTTCCAGTTCCCGCTTCTCCACTTACGTACAGTTGGACTGGTTTAAATGATGTACATGAGCACTCTTTTTTCTCATGAGTGAATCCATGTTCAATCTGTTCTGTGACTTCGTCATATATCTGTTTCTGCTCAAGGTTTAGTTGTTTCACCAAATCTTCTAAGTTAACTACATCATCTTGAGCTTGTTCCATAGCTCTTTCCACCTCATCCATGGCAGTGGCAGCTTCATTTTGAATAATTGGTCCTCCAAGTGGATCCTGACTCAATGAAGCAGAACTCTGACTGTCTTGAGAACTGTCTCTAGCAATCTCTGCAGCAATTGTGGCTTCTTGCTCTATTTCTTCATTCAACATTTGCAGATAATTTGGAAAAACAGGACATTCTATGGTATCCTTGGTTGCATTAAAAGAATCTTCGTAACAGAAAAAATCACCAAGTAGTTCCTCTTCTGTACGCCATGGCTTAAAGAGTTGCAAAAGAGCTAAATAGTAAAATCCCCTTTTCTCTGGATTTTCGCAACTCAATTTTCGATGATTAATCAAATGGCCTTTTTTCTGTCTCACTAGACATCCTTCACACCCAATGATAGCATATATTCCATTGTTGATATCTTCTCTGATGGTTCTCTTATAAATATAGTTTTGCAGAACTTCATACAAACAACTGTTCTCAAGATGACTACTTCTATTTGGATAGTATGTATCCAACATGTTTGTCCTCAAAATATCTGTACTTTCTGGTTCTTTCTCCGCCAAATACTCTATTTCTTGTACAGATTTCAAAACTCGATTTCGTGTTGCAGCAAGACCTAGACTCACCCAAATGATGGTTCTAGATTTGGCATAGAGACTTGCTGATGACAATCGATCAGAATATTCATATGCTCCAATTTCTCGATGCAACAACATCTTCAGACTGTAACTGTATAATTTCTTGCTTAGACTCTTTTCATGTGAAATGTCCTCCCACATTTCCTTCAGTTCTGTCTTTTCTTTTTTTGTGATGTAATACGTCACATATCGAGCCACAGCAATAGAGTTGTCAGCAACGAATTGAATATCCATGTTAGCATTCCACATGGACAAAATCACTGGGTTGTAGTCTTTGATGTACTTGGACTCTTCGTTTCTTTTTAAATTGTATGTATTTTTTGGTGATTTCCTCGTCACAGTATGTCGCAGAGAAGACATCAAATTATTTACTCTTCCTTTAGAAATCACTGGTCGTGGAAAGCCGAAACGATATTTTGTGTAGAACTTGTCCTTGTTTCTGAATTTTCGACGACAGTACTTTCCACAACGATGGGATTGAAAGCGTAAAACTTGTTGCCTTAAACTGTTTTCTTCTGTAGTTTTCAGAACAGCACATGTTGAATACTCTTCAATGAAGCTCATCACTGTCTCATCCGAATCTGTTCCAAATTTGGGTGCATCTTTAATCCACAACAACATATGTATATGAGGAGCACCTCTCGCTTGATACTCCTTTCTCCAAAAGAAATCCAAAACCTCTCCAAGGGGAGGATTTTTTTTGTTGGTAATAAAAGACATCATAGCTTCAAATCTATGATTGAAATATCTGCACACAGTCACTGGATCCAAAGAACACAGTTCTCCAGCAGTTTTGAATTCTATATTTTGAATATTTGCATTTGCCTCTCGTAGAAATTGAAGTAAGTCGTCCCATTCATACTCAGCACAGCTAAGAGTGAGGAACCATGTAGGAGTTCCTAAGTTTCTTAGCATACATTTCAATTCCCCATGACGACGGAACCAATACTCATTTGTACCACGCTGACATGCCATGAGATTGATTAAATGAGATTCCAAAATATTATCTTGCAGATTCACTTTCTCCATAAAGTCCCTCGCCGAAACATTTTGCAAATGTGCTCCACTTTTCAGTATATGGTTTACTGCATAAGAAAGCCCAGACAAGTCACTTTCATACAGTAGATGAAACAAATAGGGAATGCATTGACGAAACCTTGGATCTTCAGCATATAATCTTACAGTTCGATATTCAGATGCAGGAATTTGAAGTGGTCGATCGTCATATCGTCCACCTCGACCTGTTGGAAATAGCTGTGGAAAACAACGAGCTTCCAAACTTTCTTCCCATACACTAATGGGACTTCCTTTTGCTGCTTTCATTTGAAACAATTCAATTGCATTCCCCATTACTTCTTTGGAATGCAAAGGATGAACAGTATAATGTTCATATATTTCTTCACTTCTAGACACATCAACTTTTTCAATTTGGCCGCCTGAACAATCACTGTTTTCATCTGCAGCTGTTTCCTCTGCTGCAACACATACATCTTTGTAATACTCATTGATTTTGACTAAATACAACGTTGCCTTTTTGACTTTCCTAACATCCACTAAATCTTGCCAGATTTTCTTACTCTTTGTCGGAACCCCATTAACTAGAATAACTAAAGGTTCCTCTTCTACTTTTTCTATACCAATTGTATCAATATTTTTTTTGAAATCTAGAGGCAAATAAACAACTCTTCACTTTAATCCTCTCTGCAAATCTGTAGGAGGCAATTTCCCTATCTTAGGCTCCATGCGAACAATTGCCTGAAAAGGATGGACACATTGAATCAAAATAGACTCATATGTATTTAAATCCATCAATTCACGGGGAATGTCTACCAACTCCAGATTATTATGAACAGCTCTAGCAGGCATTCTGTTTTGATTTAATTTATCATAACAATATTTACAAATACGCTGATCAGAACTCAAATCAAAACAATTCTCCACCCACAAATAAGTTGCAAAATCCTTCCACTCATAATTATTTATCTTTTCACTTTTTACGTATAAATCAACTAATCTAGTTTGAAGCTTATAATGACTTCGTCGACAACACACACAAGTAAAATTCGGCCTTTCACTTGATTTCACCTTAAACCTGGTAATTTCCTGCTCAAACTTTTCTGTACTTGAAATCTGTAAATTGTCTTCCACATTACCTTGAATTGCTGTGTCAATTTCTACACTGTCCTCTTTTTCACCAAAATAACAAATCTCAATTTCTTCACAAATCTTCTTCACATCTATTTCAGTTCCTGTCAAAAGAGCACTGTTTAATTGTTTAAGCTTAAGTGCTGGACTTTTTGCATAATACAACATTCTCACTATTTTCCTCATTTTGGTATGATGCACTGCTAACATCCTAAAATGATGAAAAACACTCTGACAGACTTTTCTAGAAAGACAAGCCAGTGAATGCCCTTGCAAACCTGTGTTTTCTCTCACTCTGCAAGGATCTAAGTCTTGCAACAACTTCACTTTCTGCTTTAGATTTTTCTTACTATATGTACGTAAGAAATTACAAAACAAATCAATTGATTCCTGTCGCACACTAGAAATACGACTACACTTCCAAGTGTACACTGGACTATTAGTACGTCTCCCTACAACTTCATCAGTTAACACCTCTTCTGGTTCTCTAGGCACAAGTTTCTCTTTTTCAATCGGACAACCGTCTTTCACTTCATGCGCTCGACCACTGGTGTCAACTGCATGCACTAAATCATTCTCCTGGAAGTAACTCTCCTCATTAAAAAATGGCTCACAACTTGAACTGTGCATCCATTCTCCTGAAAAAACTTTACAAAAATTAGTCCGATTAATTACTCTTTTCCATCTACTGTTTGATTTGAAAACATCAATTGTCTTAAGTGTCCTAATTCTATTAATTATTAAGAAAAAATAATTTTTTCTTAACTTCAAAAGCCTGATCAACAATCTTCTCTACACTTTTCTTTTTCTTATAAAAAGCAGCTCTCTGTTTACCTTTCCTAATGTTTTTTAACAAATTTAAAACCACCCTATTGAGAAACATTCGTTTACGAATGTCTCTAAACTGATTCTGCCTTCTATTCCTATACATATTATTCTCTCCTGCTCCAGTTGTAGGATTCTTTGAGGGTCTCTCCTTCCTTTTCAAATTTACTCTCTCATTCTCTTTTTCTACATGCTGTCCAACATTTTTTTTTAATCTACATATGTTCCGTAAGAAAGACTTAGTTGTCTTACCAGGAGCTGTGTTCCTGTTTTTTGAAGTATTTGTTGTGGAAGAGTGCTGTAAGTCTGTTGCTGTTTTTGTTTTTTTGCAGTTATCATGTTTTCTTCTCCTTTGCCTTGAGGGCATCTTTCCTTACTCTTGAAATCTTGATTTCAATCTGTGTTAAAGAACAAAATAGCACATTATAGACCACTATTACCAAACAACAAAGCAATGACAAAAAGCAAATGGTCTATTCAGGGTTACAGATCAGGTGAGGATTCTCCAGGGGTGCAGAAGAGGTGAGGCCTGTATTGAAGAGTGTAGTGGAAGACAGCTCTGTCCACAGGTACAAAGAAGATGAGACCTGTGTCTAAGAGTGCAGTAGGGGATAGGCTTCATGAAGTCTAGTCCACTGCACTCTTACACACAGCCTTCACCACCTATGCTTCCCAGGAAAAGCCTCTCTCCCACTACAGTTTGGAACATAGACCAGACCTCCTCTGTCCCTTCGGACATGCCTCACCTCATCTGCACAATCTACTTCCTAATCTGAAGTAACACAGGTGACATTATTGTGAAAGGATTAAATATATGTATTTAATCATGCAGATATTATTTATTCCTTCTCAAAAATCTAAAACTCATTGATTTGCACCAAAATCGTTTTTTAAATAACATTTTAGACACACACTGCAGGTCCTATGTACAAGCATTCAGTGTCCATGAGTACAGTGGAGAGGACTGACCTCCTCTCACCCTTGGACAAGCCTTACCTCATCTGTGTCCTCTGGACAGGCCTCAATGTATTGAGTATAAATGATGGTAACTGGGTGCAGATGAGGTGACGCATGTCCAAGGGTGTAAATAAGCTGAGGCCTGTCTAAGGATACAGATTAGTTGAAGTCTATTCAGGGTTGCAGATGAGGTGAGGATTGTCTAGGGGTGTAGGAGAGGTGAGGTCTGTATTGAAGAGTGTAGTGGAAGAGAGGTCTGTCCACGGGTACAAAGAAGGTGAGACCTGTGTTTAAGAGTGCAGTGTGGGATAGGCTTCATAAAGTCTACTCCACTGCACTCTTAAACACAGGCCTCACCACCTATACTCCCCAGGAAAGGCCTCTCTCCCACTACAGTCTTGAACACAGACCTCACCTCCTCTGTCCCTCTGGACATGCCTCACCCCAACTGCACAATCTACTTCCTAATCTGAGGTAACACAGGTGACATTATTGTGAAAGGTTGAAATATATTTATTTAATCATGCAGACACTATTTATTCCTTCTCAAAAATCTAAAAGCCATTCATTTTCCCCAAAATCGTTTTTGACATCACATTTGTAAATGTAAATGTATTGCGATTTATATAGCGCACGTATCACCCGTAGGCATCAAGGCGCTTGCCTTGGGAACCCGTCCTGGTATTCCCCTGTGAGATAGCCCCAGCAGGGTATTCACAAGGTGAAAGCCAGGCATCCCGCCGCGAGGGGCCGTAGTGGAGATTAAGCAAGCTATTGCCCAGAGTCGCAGAGTCTGAACCCGTGAGTCAAGTAGGCACCGGAACGAGAATTATCGAGTCCATGGAATTTTTGAGCCCAAGACCCGGCGAGGCGGGGAATTGAACCCTGGTCCAGGATCGATCTCAGCTTCCGGGTCTGCCGCCTCTAACCCCTGAGCCACACTTCTCCACATTTAAGAAACACAGCACAGCACCTATGTACAAGCATTCCATGTCACTACTAAAAGTTCACAATTTTACAAAATACAATTCCTCTATGCAAACAAACTCAATGTGATTCCTACACTGAGTTAACACAGGTAACATCATTCTGAAAAGGAAAAATGTATTTCTTTCAGCATGCAAACACTATTTATTCCATCTCAAAAATGTAAAACCCATTCATTTTCCCCAAAATCGTTTTTGACTTCACATTTAAGAAACACAGCACAGGTCCTATGTACAAGCATTCCATGTCATTACTGAAACCTCACTATTTTACAAAATACAATTCCTCTATGCAAACAAACTCAATGTGCTTCCTACACTGAGTTAACACAGGTAACATCATTGTAAAGAGTCAAATTGACGCCTGTGTCTAAGAGTGCAGTCGGGGATAGGCTTCATAAAGCCTAGTCCACTGCACTCTTAGACACAAGCCTCACCACCTATGCTCCCCAGGAAAGCCCTCTCTCCCACTACAGTCTTGAACAAAGGCCTCACCTCCTCCGTACCTCTGGACATGCCTCACCTCATCTACACAATCTACTTCCTAATGTGAGGTAACACAGGTAAAATCATTGTGAAAGGGGCAAATTTATTTCTTTAAGCATGCAGACACTCTTTATTCCTTCTCAAAAATGTAAAAGCCATTCATTTTCCCCAAAATCGTTTTTCACATCACATTTAAGAAACACAGCACAGCTCCTATGAACAAGCATTCCATGTCACTACTGAAACTTCACAATTTTACAAAATACAATTACTCTATGCAAAGAAACTCAATGTGCTTCCTACACTGACTTAACACAGGTAACATCATTGTGAAAAGGTCAAATTTACTTCTTTAAACATGCAGACACTATTTATTCCTACTCACAAATGTAAAAGCCATTCATTTGCCCCAAAATCGTTTTTGACATCACATTTAAGAAACACAGCACAGCACCTATGTACAAGCATTCCATGTCACTACTAAAACTTCACAATTTTACAAAATACAATTCCTCTATGCAAAGAAACTCAATGTGCTTCCTACACTGAGTTAACACAGGTAACATCATTCTGAAAAGGTCAAATTTCTTTCTTTCAGCATGCAGACACTATTTATTCCTACTCAAAAATGTAAAAGCCATTCATTTTCCCCAAAATCGTTTTTGACATCACATTTAAGAAACACAGCACAGGTCCTATGTACAAGCATTCCATGTCATTACTGAAACCTCACTATTTTACAAAATACAATTCCTCTATGCAAACAAACTCAATATGCTTCCTACACTGAGTTAACACAGGTAACATCATTGTAAAGAGTCAAATTGACGCCTGTGTCTAAGAGTGCAGTCAGGGATAGGCTTCATGAAGCCTAGTCCACTGCACTCTTAGACACAAGCCTCACCACCTACGCTCCCCAGGAAAGCCCTCTCTCCCACTACAGTCTTGAACAAAGGCCTCACCTCCTCTGTACCTCTGGACATGCCTCACCTCATCTGCACAATCTACTTCCTAATCTGAGGTAACACAGGTGACATCATTGTGAAAGGGGCAAATGTATGTCTTTAAGCATGCAAACACTCTTTATTCCTTCTCAAAAATGTAAAAGCCATTCATTTTCCCCAAAATCGTTTTTGACATCACATTTAAGAAACCCACCACAGGTCCTATGTACAAGCATTCCATGGCACTACTGAAACTTCACAATTTTACAAAATACAATTCCTCTATGCAAAGAAACTCAATGTGCTTCCTACACTGAGTTAACACAGGTAACATCATTGTAAAGAGTCAAATTTATTTCTTTAAACATGCACACATTATTTATTCCTTCTAAAAAATGTAAAAGCCATTCATTTTTCCCAAAATCGTTTTTGACATCACATTTAAGAAACACAGCACAGGTCCTATGTACAAGCATTCCATGTCACTACTAAAACTTCACAATTTTACAAAATACAATTTCTCTATGCAGTAAAAACTTTTTTACCAAGCATTATCAAAAAGCATGACACAAAGCAACATTAAAAAACCACAATTTGCTTCCAAATCTTTTCCATAGAGTATACAAGTCTCTATGTATATTAAATGAATCATTACTCACCTTTACAAATGCTTTAGGAGATTGAGAACAGTGTCAGACACACACAGCAATATTTCTTTAGCAGAGCAAAAGGTATGTACTCCAGGCACTGCAACCATGAATGGCACAGAGAACCTACACACATATTGCACATGATAACCAATCAAAACTCTTCCCTCTCTATTTTGAAACCAACACACTTCCCCCCTCAGCCTTTTCTACCTGTTACCATAGCAACTCCCTCCTCACTAAGCTCTCAGGGTTAAAAGTTTATTCTACAATGTTGCAAATGAACTAAGCAAGGATGTTTGACCTCTCAATACACCAGCTTATCCGCTGCAATCTTTCTTTAAATGACTTTTTCTTAACCATTCAAATTGCTTCTTTCACAGAACAGAACCATGCACCCTAACTTCCAGTTTTCAACTATCTGAATCCACCAATCATTGCTTGTGATTGAAGAGCACTGAAACTCCACAGTTTTTTTTCCAAACTCATACTGTTCCAACTGCCATTTCATTCCCACACTTCATCTGACTGCACCAGAACCTCCTCTTACCATGTATTCTGTCTGGATTATTGGACATAGCTATATCCACTGGGCTCAAAGGTATGCAGCTAGCAGAAATTTTCACAACCTTGATTTACCAAATGTGAACATTAAATGGATTGGCCAGAGAGGATTGAGATGTAATCAATTGATATCATTGGTGAAAACCTTTTTGCATCTGCCACACCCTCACCTCATAATTCTCCACTGTGGTGGAAATGACTTAGGCACTTTGACTGGGGTAGGTCTGGAAATGCTTTTAAAAGACACCTTTGGGCAATTGATGACACTTTTTCCACAAACTGCCTTGGCATATTCCAATATATGCCAAAGACAGAAATGGAAGTGGTCCAACCAATTTTGTCCACAATTTGAGAAAGCATGGAAACATGTGAATAAATCTGTTTCTGCTTACATGAGAGACTATGGAATGGGTTCAATATACAACAACAACTTGCGTTACAACATGCAAGATATCTACAGAGGAGATGGTGTGCACTTCTCAGATGAGGGGAATAGAATATTCCTCCTGAATTTAAGACTGTGCATTGGTACCTACTTGTAGGTACCTAAATCAGCCACACAACCCAAAAGCTCTTTTCAGGGCTACCCTACCTCTGATCACTCCAAATGATTATCTTTTTCTAACTTTTTTCACTATTTTTCACCAAAGTACGCTCCCCGGTACGCTTCCCGGTGCGCGTACCGGGCGCTCCCCCGCGAAAATTAGAAGAAAATTTGTTTTTTTGGGCCTATATGGGCCTCCTAAGCCCCCCTCAGAAAACCTAGGGGGTCAGGGAGTGTCTACCGTGCCCCCTTTTACCCATTCCCAACGTTGTTTGTCTTCCATCTTGTGTCTCAATTCTTCCGAAACACAAGATGGAGGACTCCCGTAGCGCTGCCGGTACGCGTACCGGGGCGCGCACCGGGAAGCGCTCCCAAAAATTTTTACAAGTTAATTTACATAAAAGCCACTGGAGACACTTTCACCAAATATAGAATAGGCCCTACTACATACCAATCCCTACCATTTTCCCAAATTTGGTGGAATTCCATTGAGCCATTTGAGCTGTAGCATTGTCTAAATATCCTGAGGTAAATTACATGACAAAAACACATCTGAAGTGTTAGAATTTACAACCAATTAAAATGTTACTTTCATTTTCTACTTTTTTTCCTGACATTTGATTGGTTATGTACATGAATATAAATTAAAAATGAGAGGGAAACACGGCCATTTTGACTACAACTACCTGAGGTATATCTTGAAAGGATTTTCGCATTTTTTCTTCTTCACCTCTCTGTAAAGTAAGTTGATAATTTGTAAGGGGCACTTTAAGTTAATTTGTAAAAACGTTTTCTTTTTTGAGTTTGAAAAGCTTTATTGAATAATAAAGACAAAGTAAAACATTATTACAAGAGCAAAAATTGAAGTACAAAATAAGAATTAAGATAAATAAACCTAGCAATCAAAAGACAGAAAAACCCCATAAGAGGCTAAGATTATACTGAGAAAAAATGCTTTTATAACTTTTGTAATTTTGGGGGGAGGGAGAAGAAGAAAAAAGAGGGAGAAGAAGAGGGGGAGGGAGGGAGAGAAAATGGAGATGAAGTACATAATGAAACAATGCAATGAACTGGCAAAAAAATGCAAATGCATGTTTAGAAAGAAAAAACAAAGTAGGGAGATAAGCATCAATAAAATAAATAAATTATGGAGTACATTTAGAGAGAAAATCTGTTAAAGGGGACCATAATAAATCACGTTTAATCAAAAGAGAGGTAGTGGAGGCACATGCACGATCCAACCTATGGTGGTGACAAAGTAAATTCCACCAAGCATTATAACAGACGTTCTTGGTGTCTTTCCAATTAGCAGTAATAATTTGAAAAGCAATAGCAATACATAAATCAATAAACTTACGAGTAAGAGGGGGAACATCCCAAATAGAAGCTAAACCACCCAAAAATACAGTGGAAATATCAAAAGGAGCATTGGTAGATAAAACTTTGTTGAGAGTAATCCAGATACGAGACCACATAAGTTGTACTTTGGGACATAAAAAGAACATGTGTTTTAAATCACTAGTTATACAGGAGCAAGACCAACACCTTTTGGAAACTAGAAGTTTAAATTTAGAAAGGTCACAGGGGGTATAAAATAGCTTGTTATAAAAATAAAATAAAGTCTGTGTGGTGCTAGCAGAGCGGGAGGTGTAATGCAATTTGGACCAAATAGAATCCCAGGTAGACTCAGAGAAAGAGCAACCAAGGTCGAGTTCCCAAGAGAGTTCGAGCTTTGATTTGAATCTACATGAGGGTGGAAGGGAAAGTAATTTATAAATGGCAGAGGCTTTGTGAGGAGTGTGAAAGTTAGGGGGGGAAGGTAGGTGCTGGGAGGTATCAGCAGGGGGTGCATCTTGCATGATAACAGAGCGTAATATTGGGATGAGAGTATGGAAATGTGAGAAATACTTATTAGAGATACCAAAAAAGTTACGAAGTTCATGAAATGACATAAGAGAGTCATTGAGAAGAAGTTGATTGTAAGTAAGAATTCCTTTATCAATCCATTCCTTCAAAAAAAGAGCTCGGTTGCGGAGTTTAAGAGATTTATTATGCCACAGTGGGGTGTTGAAATGAAGAGAGGAAGGAGAAGAGAACGAACGAAACAGGGAAAGCGATAAAGCTTTAGAATGTTTGAAAATAGGTGAGGAAAACCTGGAAGGAGACTGCGTGAGATTAGAGGCAACAAGAAAAGAGAAAGGAGAGATTTGCGCTAATTCCAGCGAACTCCAGGCAGTATTGGGCAAGGAGGAAGAGTCTGACAAAAAAGGCCAAAGTTGCTTAAGGGAGAACGCAGAGTGAAAGCGTGAAAGATTCGGGAAGTTAACCCCACCAAGATGCTTAGGTTGTTGAAGACGGAGCAGAGCGACTCTAGCTTTACGGTTGTTCCACAAGAATTTGGAAAAGAGACTATTAATAGACTTGAAGAAGAAGTGAGGAAGAGAAATTGGAAGCATAGAAAGACAGAAGTTCACGATAGGAAGAAGCATCATTTTAATGGTAGAGAGCCGACCCCACCAAGAGAGAAAGAGAAGGGACCAGCGTTCAATAAGAGAGGAGAGTTTTTTAAGGACGTCAGAATGGTTGATTTTAATAGTCTCCCTGATTGAATTGGCATATAGGACACCAAGACATTTAATGTGACCAGAGTTCCATTGGAAACCAGAGTTATGAAACATATGGGGAAGGCAAAATGTATTTAGGGGGAGAACCTCTGTTTTATCAATATTTCATTTGTATCCAGAGACAGAAGAGTATTCTTGTAATAATGAGAAGAAAGTAGGAAGGGAAACCGATGGATTAGACATATAAAGCAAGATATCATCAGCGTAAGCGGTAAACTTAATCTCCACATCCTTGAAATTAAACCCAGAATAGGAAGAGGATTGACGAATTTTAACTAGGAAGGGTTCTAACGCCAAGATGAAAAGGAGAGGGGAAAGTGGACAACCTTGTCTGGTTCCTCTATGGAGGGGAAAATAATCGGATTGCAACCCATTAATCCAAAGAGAGGTAGAGGGGGCAGAATAAAGAAGTTGAACGTATTTGAGGAAAGTGGGGCTAAAACCATGCCATCTCAAAGCACCGAACATAAAGTCCCAATTGACACGGTCGAATGCCTTTTCAGCATCGAGAGTAATAGCGGCAAGTGGAGAGTCCATTTTGGCGGAAAGATGAATAATGTTGAGTAGAGTCCTAGAATTGTCTGTAATAGATCTACCCTTAACAAAACCAGATTGGTAGATATTAACTAGATCAGGGACAAGGGAGTTTAAACGAAGGGCCAGAAGCTTTGCATACATTTTACAATCGGTGTTGATTAATGAAATAGGTCTATAATTCTTGCACAAGGAGGGATCCTTATCTTTTTTAGGAAGAAGAATTAGCATAGCCTGTGTGAAGGAGCCTTTAGACTCACCGGAATTAATGAAGTGATTAATTAACTGGAGTAAGTAAGGGATCAGAACCGATTTGAAATGAAGGAAAAAGCGAACTGTAAAACCGTCCGGGCCGGGAGTTTTATCTTTGGGCAAAAGAGAGAGAGCAGTGAGAATTTCTTTATCTGAGATAGGGGTATCAAGAGAGGAGAAGTCAACCGATGTAGTAGTAGGAGCAGGGATTGACAGAAAGAAGGTGTCTAGTTGGTCGGCCGAGGGTGTAGATTCAGGGGTGTAGAGGGAGGAGTAAAATTGTACAAAGCAGTCAAGAATTTTGGCATCAGAGGACTGGATAGTACCTTGTGGATCTTTAATAGAGACTATTTTGGATTTTTGCTTCTTCATTTTAAGATAATTCGCTAAAGATCTACCTGCCTTGTTGCGACCGCCATAAATTTTGGCATTAAACTGGAGGAGATGGTTAGAGGCTGAATCCCAAGTATGTTTATTAAATTGCATCTTCGCGGAGATGAGAGAAGATAGAGAATCTGGAGAGTTAGAAGTGTAGTAGAGATGCTCGAGTTCTTTGATACGTTTTAGAAAAGAGGAAGCCAGAGAGAGAGCCTTCTTTTTTTTGCGTGATACATAATCAATAATCCAACCACGAGTGGTGGCTTTGAAGGCGTCCAAAAGTAAATGAAAATCAGAAGTGGAGTGTGTATTATTTGTGAAAAATTCATCCATAAAGTGAGTGAAGTGTTCTGTGAAAGCGGTGTCCAGTAAAAGGAAATTATTAAAACGCCAACGGGAGGACTGAGGAATGGGAGAGGGGTAATCCATGTCCAAAATAACAGGGGCGTGATCAGAGATAAGGATGGAGCCTATTTCGGAGTTGGTCATGAATTGGAATGCATGATGGGATAAAAAAATATAATCGATACGGGAGAGAGAAGAGTGAACGGGAGAAAAAAAAGAAAATTCCAGGGAATCGGGGTGTGAGATTCTCCATGTATCAATAAGGCCTCTGGAGGAGATGGATTTATGAAATAACTTCTGCATTTTATTGGGAATGTAGCAAGATTGTGATTTGCGGTCCAAGAAGGGGTCCATCAATTGATTACAGTCCCCACCGACAATCATATCCTCGCTAGCATTAGAGGAAAGAAGGGAGGAGAAATCGTGCCAGAAGGGGAGATCAATACCATTCGGACCATAAACATTACAAAGAGAGAAATGAACATCATTCACAATACAATCAAGTAACAACCATCTACCATCGGAATCAGCAGTTTCCTTTTGAATTTGAACTGATAAAGACTTATGGAAGAGAATAACCACACCATTTTTATGATTGACAGCGGGAGAGCAAATCACTTCACCAACCCATTGTCTACGTAACTTTGACAGATCTTGAGAAGAAAGATGTGTTTCTTGTAGAAAGGCAATATGACATTGTAGACGTGCAAGGTGAGACAAAACTCGCTGTTTCTTGATCGGGTTACGAAGACCCTTAACATTCCAGGAGATAAGTCGGAAACCTTTCATGAGGATGGAGTAGAGTAAATATAGAAGGAGAAGGTAGAACAAGTAAATGGAGAAGAGAAGAGGAAGGAGAGTAGGAAAAGAAGGACATATGTAATAGGAAGGAAAGGAAATCGTAGAAGAGAACAAGTGTTTTGAGGAGGAGGAATACAGGCAAAGCACTGCATGAACAGCAAAAAAAGGAGCGGAGAGAAGCAATAAGAAATGAGGAAAAAAAGGGTGGAAAAGTTACTAACAAGGTGCCAGAGTAGAAAGAGATAAGAAAGCAGCATAATATCAAAAAAAGGAGGAGGGGGAGATAAGAGTGAAGTGCAGAATAAGAATAAGGAGAGGGAAAGAGTAATGTGAGGGCATAAAGAAAAAGATGAGGAAGGGAAGGAAGGGGAGGAGACACCTCCCGAAAGGAAAGATAGGAAAAAGATGACCAAAAGTTGGGAAATTTTAGCCATGAAGTGAACACCAAAGAAACGGAACAGACAATAAATTGAGAGCAGGAGCGACAAGAGAAGAAGGCAGCCGCACCACTTAAAAAGAGAGCGAGAGCTCGGACACAAGAATGAGTGAACAAAGGAAAAATAGAGACAAAGAAGAAAAAAGATGTGTCCAGGCCCGACAATTTACTACAAATGAAGGAGACTTACCAGACAACCATGAAGGAAAGCGGCATACTGGGTATAACAAAAACAAACGCACAGTGAGGCAACAAGACTAGGGAGAGAAGGGACCAGTGGAACCAGAATGCTCGACCTAAAGAACAAGGAGGGGAAAAAAAGACAACACATTAATAAAAAGTAAAGAGAAGTGGGCCACAGCCAAATAGAGAGAGCAAATAAAAACATTAAACATTAAGAACCACTATGATCCATGCTATCGGCCCTATGAGTGTCAATGAACTTGCGAAGATCTGCCGGATCATCGAAGCTGTAGGATCTCTCCTTGTACGTGACCTTGAAGAAGCATGGATGAATGAGTCCATATCTCGCATTCATGGAGCGAAGTGTAGGTCTGAAGTCTAAAAATTCCTTGCGACGATCAGCAGTCGGTTTTGAGACATCTTGGGTGAAGAAAAGTTTATGACCAGACCATACCAGCTGCTTGCGTTGTTTAACAGAATGAAGAACTTCCATAAGGTCGGAGTAAAGGAGAAAGTACGCAATGATGCCTCTAGGTTTTGAAGAGCCAGAGGATTGTTTCGGACCAAGTCGGTGGGCTCTCTGGATGTTGACATCTAAATGCTTAGGAATACCTGTGAGTGGCAGAAGTTGAGATTTCAGGAAGAGAATGATATCAGACCCTTCGGAATTTTCTGGAATACCATAAACGCGTAGGTTGTTACGCCTATTCCTGTTTTCCAAATCCTCTGTGGTCTTTTTGAGCAAGGCAACTTCCTTTGTGAGAACATCGACCTTGGAAGCAACATCTCGAACGTCACTAATCTGTTGTTCAACATCAGTAACCCTTTTGTCAAGAGAGGACCATTTTTCGTCGATTCTCTGCAGGGTGGTGGTGGTATCCACCATGAAGGGCTTGATGAGACGATGTTCCTCCATGATATCCTCGAGCGTTATAGGTAGAGGAGACTTGGAAAGCGAAGGAGGGTCTTTTTTAACGCGCTTGCCGGAAGGAGCAGGGTCCTTGCGCGTCACAGGAATCGCAGAGGAGGCCTTGGAACCCTGCGCATGTTCCATTATGGATGTAGAAGGAGTATAGTCCAGGAGTAGGAGCGGAAATTCACTCAAAAATGCGAAGGCCAGAGAGCACCAGGAGAACCACTGCAAGAAATCAGCGAGCAGCCAAAAAGGAACAGTGGGAGCAAGGAAAAATAAGCAGCAGCTTCAAGAAGGCCACGTTAATGGAAAAGATGAAGTGCCCAAAAGACCAGAATATCCTAGAGTCATTAGAGAAAAACAGGCGGTACTTGCAGAGAAGTAAGAGCAGCAGCAGGTGATTGATAGGGCAGGTGAGTCATGGTCAAGAAAAAGGAATATAGAGGCCCTCAATGATATATGAAAAATGAGCAGAAAATGTGGACAGAGGACAAAATGGCGGCTGCTGACAGGGTAAACAGTATCCACATATTAGTCAGTCAAAAAAGAAAAAGGACGAAGCACAAAGAGCAGGCAATGATATTAGACCACCAAAAGCAAAAACCATTGTTGTGTGAAAGTAATTTCATCCACCGAAGATTCGACCGTGTGTGAAGCGTCTAGCAGCCACGAACGTGGAAGAGAAGAAACAAAATGGCGGCCGAAAACGAGGAAGGTGGAAAATCACTCAAAAGTCAGTAAAAACATGAGCGCAGGGAGCGGCAAGTGTATCTAGCGCCACATGGGATCTTCCGACATCAGAATCCGCCGTTTATTGAGGAATTCGCCGAGTAAAAGCGGGTCCTTCGTGATCAAGGCGCCGCCGAGGTTGGGGAGCTCAGGTGGGCACGGCCATCTTGGCTGCCGCGTCGCGTGCTCTTTGTAAAAACGTTTTCTGATAGTTATTTACTGTCCCTCTGCTATAGTTATAGATAGAGATAGGCTCCTCTGTTATATTTATGGATTGACTTAGGCTTCTCTGCTATAATTATGAATTTACTTACGCTTCTTCACAGGCACTTTTTTATATTTCTATTTCTTGCCTGTTACCATACACTGCCCAAAGTTAACTTCACTGTTAAAAAATCAGAACTACCTGTCTGAACTTAAACCCAACAGTGCCCTAACTCTACTGATATAGTTATTTTTTATGCAATTTACAGCAAGAAAAGGGAAGATACACCACAGACCAACAATATTTCTTTCGAAATAACTGATGAGCAGATTCATTTAGAAATAACTGATGAAGAGATTGTTGAAGAAGATTTATTTGACTTTCTGGATGAGTCTCTTGACCAACAATTCATAGACTGTTTAGATAATATGGAATCATGCAGTACAAATTTAGAGGAGATTTCGGATAATGAAATGTTGGAAGTGTTATTAAATTATGAAAATTCGGAATAATAAATTAATATTTAATAATTAAAAATTGTTTGAGACATTATTCATTTTTATATCTAATTCATGAAGTACTACCAAAATGATTATGTTTATAATATAGTATAAAGTGAAACTTACAGTATACTGTGCAATTTTAAAACATCATAAGGGTGTGTGTGTGTGTGTGTGTTGGGGGGGTGAGGTGTGTGTGTGGGTGTGTGGGGTGTGTGGGTGTGGGTGTGGATGTGTAAGGTGTCGGTGTGGGGGTGTGGGGTGTTTGGGTGTGGGTGGAGGTGTGCGTGTGTAAGGTATGTGTGGGGAGTGTGTGGCTGTGGGGGTGTGGGGTTGTGTGCGTGTGGGTGTGTATGGGACATACTTGTAGGTACCTAAAACAGCCACAGAACCCAAAAGCTCTTTTCAGAGCTACCCTACCTCTAATCACTCAAAATGATTTTTTTACACTACTATTTTCACTATTTTTCACCAATGTACGCTCCTCGGTACGCTCCCCGGTGCGCGTACCGGGCGCTCCCCCCGCGAAAATCAAAAAAAAAATTAAAACATTTTTTTTACCCGCGGGACCCTTTTATGGCCCCCACATCAAACCTAGGGGGTCAGGGGGGGTCTACCCTGCCCCCTTTTGGTTATTTCCCCCTCTGTTTTTGCCACCTCTTGTGTCTCGATTCTACCGAGACACAAGATGTCGGCCGCTCCGGACTGTTAGGAATGTTTACAGACACCCGAGAGCCAATCAGCTTTCCGCGCGCGAACTCGCGTTGCGCGCTGGTACGCTCCCCGGTGCGCGTACCGGGGCGCGCTTACAGATATATATATTTTTTTTAACCTAAATTACTCAAAATCCTCTGGAGCACATATCTTGAGACATAGCAAAGGCACATCGGGCTACCAGTCCCTACAATTTTGCCAAGTTTGGTGAAAATCCATTCAGCCGTTCGAGCTAAAAGTGAGTCCGACCGCCCTATGGAAATTAACATGGGGAAAACACGTTTTGGGACCCCCTTTTTATCTCGGCCCCCGCTTGACAGATCCCCCCCAAACTTTCAGGGAAGGACCGAGGCGCCGCGAGGCAAAGTTGAGGAAAATTTCAGGCAGATTCCTCAACCGGCGCCAAAGTTATTCCCAATAGAATGTTGCGATTTCCCTATGGAAAACAATCCTAACTATAACTACCTACTGGCGACCGCCAGTAGGTAATATGTATATATATATACATATTTATATATATATATATTTTTTTTACTGAATAAAGACCGCACCAACGGAGTGGGAGGGGGTATCGCCATCATCCACAAGGACACCCTGAGAGTCTCGACCAACTCTGACGACACCCTCACCACCGCCGAGCACATGCACTTCCAGATCCACACCGACCCCAACACCACCCTCAGAGGAACACTCGTCTACAGACTACCCGGACCCCGACCACAGTTCAGCGACACCATCGCCGACCTCATCACACCCACGCCCTCACCTCCACGGACTACATCCTCCTCGGGGACCTGAACTTCCACCTCGAGAACAACAACGACACCATCTCCACCGCCCTGATTGACAACCTTGCCAACCTCGGACTCAAACAGCTCGTGACGACACCCACCCACGCCGCTGGACACACACTGGACCCCATCTTCTCCGCAAGTCCCCATGTCTCCTTCAACCACACCACCGAACCCCACTGGACCGAACGCAGATGCGTACACTTCACCTTCAAATAACCCACCACACACCACCGCACCCAACAGCTGCCACGCCGCTGCTGGGGCAAGGTCACCAAGGACCAACTAACCACCACCCTCGCCTTGAGACCACCCGCCGACCCCACCGACCCCGACACCGCCGCCATCAACCTCAAACAGTTCATCAACGACTGCGCCGACACCCTCGCCCCACTCAAGACCTCCGCAACCAACCACACCAACAAGAAAGCCGCATGGTTCACCGAAGACCTCCGGACCTCCAAGAGCACCTGTCGTAAGCTGGAGAAGATATGGCTCCGCGACCGAACACCAGACAGCTACACAGCCCATAAGAACGCCACCCGCAAACACCACCAACTCATCAGGACCGCCAAGAGGACCGCCTTCAAGGACCGTCTAGACAACAACGCACACAACACCAAAGAGCTCTTCAGCATCGTGAAAGAACTCTCCAACCCCAGCTCCAACTCTAAAGACATCCCACCATCACAAGACCTGTGCGACTCACTGGCCACCTTCTTTCACCACAAGATCACCTACATCCACGACAGCTTCAACTCCGACACCACCACATCCACCGCCGAGACCACCACTACCCCTGCAACCTCCAGCCGCACCAGCTGGCTGACCGCCTGGTCCAACATCAACGACGAAGACACCATAAAGACCATGAACTCTATCCACTCTGGATCACCGTCCGACCCATGCTCTCACCACATTTTCATCAAAGCCAGCACAGCCATCGCACCCCATCTCCGGAAAACAATTAACACCTCCTTTGAGACAACAACCTTCCCGGAGAGCAGGAAGCATGCCGAGATCAACGCCCTACTGAACAAACCCAATGCGGACCCCAAGGACCTCAAGAACTTCCGGCATTGGTTGTATGTATATCCTTGAGCATTTACTCATGTTTTGTATGCTCATGTGTCTCCATTGAAGGGCATTACTGTGGTTAAACCAAACACCTTATCCCTGGTGGCAGTACATTTTGTATGATTCTCCTGTACATTGTGTTTTCCATGTGTCACACGTCTGAGAACTGTCAGTTGGTAAATTAGCACCACAGGTCTTGCAGGAAATGTCAGTTTATAATTACCACCACGTGCAGAGCCTGGCAGACACAACCCCCTGTAGCTGGATGCCGCACCCACCACCTGGTTTTCTAATGTGTTCCCGGACTACTCTATTTAAACAAGCTTGTTTCAATGCTAGATACTTGTCCTCAGTTCTCTCGGTCACTCACCTGGTCTCCGGTCCTGCAGCGGCAGTCCCAATTGCTCTCTCCAGCTTCCTGCACCCACGGTGGTCTAGTGGCTAAGCGTGTATCATCTCCGGCATCCTGGTCCAGCCTTCTGGCCATGCCCCTTCAGCCTCTGCCATGAATTTCCTCAAAGACAAAAGAAAGGAAAACAAAAAAGTTTAAAAGGAATTCTTCGGTTCCCATGTCTTGCGGTTTCCACGCAACCAGCAAGGCAATTACCATATTTTATTAGCACTCACAAAAACAACCTCATGGCCTGAAAAGACTGCAAATTCTGGTAACCCAATCCATTAAAAGAGACTTAATCAGCGTACTCAGTATATAACAGCAGACTGTGTTTGTCAAGCTGTGTAACATACGAGCTTACGCTCCGATTGTAGAATCTGTTGCGGAGAGCACAACAACTGTTTTGAGCATCCACGTTTAACCAAGATGCGCTGGAGTGTTCAAAATAAGAACTATAGTGACAGCTTGTATCAAAGATATATGGACACATGTATGAACACTAATGTGCGCTTTGTGTTGCAACAAGTTCTCACTCCACCCATGAGTACTTATGTTTAAAGAATTTTTCAGGATTCATTAACAGTGACATAAGGCATGTGTTCTAGGGCTTAGTGCCTTTTGATACCAGCATTCTGTATGTATGTGCTTTTTTATCTCCCACACCACACCCTAATTGTGTATTATCCCCTACAGGATAAAGCTACCTGTTTAAACCAGTGCAGTCAAAGACGGCTGAACTAAAGTTACAACTCCAGAACCCAGACCTCCAACCCGAGCACCCACCCGACAACAAGCTGTCCTGTGGTCCAGTGTGGTTTGTTTGTCTCTCTCAATTCTCCCTCCAAATCCCCCTTTCCCTTGGGACTGTTCCTGATATGCACTGTTGAATCAGTGCTGTTGGGTCAGGTCCCAGGGGGTGTTGGATCCTGTCGTCTCCCCAGAGGAACATCCTGGAGTTCAGGTGAGTAGCTTTGACATCAAGGCAGGAGGCTTCAAAGGCCTCTGCCACCTTTGATATGTAAACTAAGGCTTTCTGAGACAGAGGAAATGCTGCTCCCTGCCACAGGCCCATTTGGCACCATGACAGGTGGAAAACTTAGCTAGTGATGAGGAGTGACCCTCTCTCAGGCTAGATCCACCCCTAAGGTGGACTACCTGATCTGGACACGACTTTCAGAATTCCATCACCTTAGTTTTGACAGAATTAGATCCTCCGGGTTAGGGTTATATAGAGGGTGTTAAAATCCTCTAGGTAAGTAGCCCATTGGCTACTAACTGTCACTCACCGTACTACCCCTAAAATGAGTATTTAGGTAGCTCCGCTGATATCAGCAACTCAGATTCGATGGATTAAGAAGAGAGGACAAAGAAGTGCCACAAGAAATGTGAGAACAGAAGACTGACTGGACTTTTGATTCCAAACCCTGTCTGCCTGCACCAAGTCTTGATAATCGCAACCCGCGACTAGTCCTGCAGCTCACCTGCTTCCAAGAACCCCTGGAGACTGCTAGCCCTTTACAAATTGCCATCAATCTCCCTTGAAGTAGAGGAGCTACTCCCCTGTAGTCCGCAGGTACCGAAGAACAAGGTCCAGTTTACCAAGTTAGAGCTCACAAGCCTGCCCGACACCATAGCTCCCCAGGAAGAGGTATCTGTGCTCCTGAAAGTCAAATCTGTCCCCCCGCCAAGTGTGAGGACATCAGGACTAGCCAGAGCTATACAGGACCAATACCGGTGTTACCAGGCCCTTTGCAGCAAACAATGGCTGTGAGAGTCCAGTCCACACTCCAATGACACAGAGACCAAGCAGCCGTCGAGGGAGATCAGTGCTGCAGAGACCCACTGCAAGAGTGGCTCAGCTGCCCTGCTTTTGCACCCTCAACCAGCGAGACCAGCGGCTGCAAGACCCTAGGACTCATAGAGAAAAACCAACCTTTCCACTTTGCACCCGAGTGCCCCAGCCCCATACCGACAAACCAAATGTGCTCCCTTGCTTCCAGGGCCCTTGTGATCCAAACCCCCATTGGGAGATCAAGGACTTGTCCCTAAGTCCCCCTCTGCAGCCTGTTTTTCAGGTGGGCCCCTTCTTATTACTGGTGTGGCGCGCACAGGGCAGGTAACAAGTAACTTCTGGTGGTTCTTTGGACCTTAGCCCCCTAAGACCTGAAGGACACCCTCAGAAACAGATCACAAGTAGCTGTATGCAATATATGCCTTTTCTCCGATAGGGAAGCATTACTGTGTAAAGACGCATTGAAGTGAACTATTTACTTACCTGTAAATATTCATATGTAAAAAAGTACTTACTTGATAACAAAGTTCTTGGCATCAAAACTTGCATTAATAATATGAGTTATTTCGCTAAATTGGTCTCTGATTTATTCTTGATACTTGTCTCATTTAATATATCTGTGAGTACAACACATGCTTAGCACTACCCTCTGATAAGCCTAACTGCTCGCCCACACTACCACAAAAGAGAGCATTTAGGTTATCATTTGTGTCTCTGTAACCCCATTGGGGTTTGCCTGGACTCTTCACACAGTGTACCTCATTTTGGCCCACTATATAAAGAGCCAACTTCCAACAGATAGCAGCAGGAAAGTAGGGAAGCAAACAAAGAAATTCAGGCTTAAGGGAGGGATATGCTCTGGGGTATGTTGGGAAGTTCTGTTCATTTTTCAGACCGGTTTTCAATTAGTGAGAAAGACTCAAAGAAAAAAAGGCAATTGAGAGATACTAAAACACAGAGAAAGAGGAGATGGGTCATGGCTATAGAGAACTCCAAAGAAAAAGGAAACAAAGACAGCGATGTGTACTGCATGGAAGACCTGGGGAAGCGAGAGCCAAATATATGTTGATAGAGATTTTCCTAAAGAATTAGAATGCATACAGTCGGCAAGAGCCATATGTACTTCATACTAAAAACTATTAGAAAATCCAAAGAAGAACCAAAGGGAAATCTAATTACCGGCATCCTTGACCAAGCATTCATCAGAGACCGGGCAGGGTAGGATGGATACGAGTCAGGTCGTGTAGTTTTTGCCTCTAATGATGAGATCCAAGCTCCTTGATGATCAGTGTAATCTGCAATATGCGTTATGATGAAAGTCTGCTTAGTTTGCTACATCTGTGTTGCTCCTTCTTGTAACATTTTCTGCTTAGCTCTCTGTTTTCCTCTAGCGTGATTGACAATCATACCAGCCGAATGGAGTTGTCCCCAGTGCTTTAAATCGGTTGGTACTGTCCGGTACGAAGTACCTGCACCTTTTTATTTTGAGAGGGAGAGTACCAGCACTTCTCAAGTGAGACGTAACACTTTTAATTGGAGAGTACCAGCGCTTCTCATAAACAAGCAGGTACTCTGGTACAGAGTACCTGCACTTCTATATTTTCCATTTCAAGCACTGGGTGTCCCCAAATCTTACTGTGCGCTGAT
Source organism: Lissotriton helveticus (assembly GCF_964261635.1). Lineage (NCBI taxonomy): Eukaryota > Metazoa > Chordata > Amphibia > Caudata > Salamandridae > Lissotriton > Lissotriton helveticus. Next base: position 448,475,214 of record NC_136067.1, read on the forward strand.
GACTGTAGTACCCCCAAGATGAACCTCTTATATGTATAAAGGTAACTGTAGCCCTCTCTGCCCAGTGTATGAGCTAACTGATGAGGGTGGCAGCGCGATTTGGGGGCAAAACTTTTTTGCCTATAAATTTATGTGGAGACTGCTGACTGTCGTTCTTTAATTAAAACTCTACTGCTGTGCTGAGGCTTTGTGTTTGCGTGTGGTTCAGGAACAGCTGGTGTATGGTCGGATACTTAAGGATTCTATGTACGTACTGCATAATACAGTGCTTTATTTTGTGAGAGCTGAATCAGCATACAGTGAACTTAACATCCTGAATGAATGAATAAATGTATGTTTTCCAAATACTATTCCCTGAAACCTGTTCTAACTGGGAGTCTACGTGCCCATTCGTTTGTAATTTTGGCCGGTTATGAACGAATTGTACCTATTCTGCATGTCATGTGTTGTTGCCATTTCCCATGGCAATTGGAACACATGTTGTGCTATACCTATTTCCATTCCACGTTTATATTTTTCTTGAACCAAGGTGCATGCCTGTAAAATTATTTTATTCGCATCGCTTTTACTTGTCTTTTACATCAAATAAAACCTGTAATTTCTAAGAAGTTGTACAGTGACTTCGAAATAATTCGGCCACTTTGTTTCCTCTTTTGCTTCCAGTAAGTTCCTCAGCTATCAATGTACTGTACATAGTGACTTCTTGGACACACCTAAAAGGGAGCCTGCCCTGCCCATGGTCTACAAAAAATGCTCTAACACTAATTATATGATAACATCAAGAGAACGGAAGCTCTAGACAAAGCAAGGCATAATTTTAAAATTACCAACTGGCATTCACTTTTGTATTACCCTGTAATTACTCAATGGATTCAGAGCAAGCAAGCCCTTAGTGCGGTGACAGGGTTATTGTGACTTCAGGGCCCTTCATAAAAAGCCATAGTGACAATCTTTGAGGAACAGAGGTGTTCAGAACGAGATACGTGCTGTCCAGAGCGCACGCAGTGGAAACCCCAGAAGAACTTGTGCCTGGCCCTCAACGAATATTATGTATTCAAAACACGGCAAGACTAGATGGATGCCCTGGTTACTTACCGGTAAACTTCATTACTCCAGGTTCAGTTCTTTCTCGTCACAGTCCTCACTGGGTGAGATTATCTAGCTCAAATAGTTTTTTTTTTTGTTGGATATTTATATAGCGCGAACTCGACCCGAAGGTATTGGAGCACTTTCCATGAGCACCGTATTTACATTACACTTTCAGGCACAGGGAAATTAAGTGGTTTGCCCAGAATCACAGGATGTGGACGCGACCGTGAGGCTGGAACTCTGGTTTCCAGCACCAAAGTCGGCAGTCTAGCCGACCGACCACATCATCTCCCTAGTTATACAAACCAAGCCAAAATCTCTACTGCCAATTTGTCCGACTTCCCCTTCCTATCTCATATAAATAGAGGAAGCCATCATCACCACTTCCTGTGGATACCAAGCCTAAATATAATCACAATATCAAACAAACCTCTGATTGCCTCTCTTCAAAAAGGGAGGGAAGAAACCCAGAGCTGTGACGAGGAAGACCAGAACCTGGAGTAATGAAGATTACCGATCAGAAACTGGGGCATTCCCTCCATGTTTGTTTTTCTCGTCCCAGTCCTTACTGGGTGAGACAGTACCCATGCAAGAGGCAACAGAACCAGAGTCCATACATATGATGCTGCCAAACACAATATATAATAATCTTTGATAAATATTTAATCACAAATTGTGATGAACTGCCTGCAATACACTCTTGCTAAAAGTAGTAGACACTCCATCTTACAAATAGTAATGAGCCATGAATGTCTGAGAAGTCCACGTGGCTGAAATACAAATATCCTTTATGGAAGCCCCCTTCAGCAAAGCCCAAGAAGCTACCATGCCTCTGGACAACATTTCTTGACTGGACCTGAAAGCTCTCTGCCAGAATTCTCGTAAGCTAAAGTGATACCTTGCTTTAACCATCTATTTAAAGTTGGCCAGAAAGTCTATGACAAGACCAGTTGATATCACTTCCACTGCCCACCTGTCCTTGATCTCTCTTTGCGATACCTGAGCAAAGTATTTTCATCATCCCCCTATTTGTTGAGGAATGTTCTTGGCATATTCATGACATAGGAAGTTGCGGAGGAGAAGCCATGTAAATGTAAATGTCCAGTATTTGTAAAGCGTAAACAATTACCCGAAGGTGTCAAGGCGCTGGGGGCCGTCGGGAAGATTAAGGGCCAGATGTAGGTAATTTTATTTTACCACTTCTTAAATACCGAATCATACCGAATCGGTATTTAAGAAGTGGTAAAATAGAGGGGGGGAGATGTAGGTATTTCAGAATCGGTAAATACAGAATCGTTAAGATTCGGTATTTACCGATTCTGTAAATACCCACTCGGTATTGCCCATTGATTCCTATGGGCCCTGAAGCCCATAGGAATCAATGGGCAATACCGAATCTGTAATTACAGATTCGGTAAATACCGATTTTAGCAAGGGTGCGGGGGGTGTCACTTTGACACCCTCTAGCACCCCAAAAGTAGGCATGTGCGCCATGTGGCACACAGACATGCCCTAAGGGCATGTCTGTGTGTCATATTGCACAGGTGTGCATGCACACATGTGCATGCACACCTGGATTCGGTATTTTACCACCCAATTGGATTGGGTGGTAAAATACAGATTCTTAAAGCCCTGTGGCACTCTGACATGTGCCAGCTACATCTGCATTTACAGAATCGGTATTTTACCGAGTCTGTATTTACCGATTCGGGAAATTTACCGAATCGGTAAATACAGAATCGGTAAAATACCGATTCTGTAAATGCATTCCCTACATCTCAAAATCCGATTACCGGTCGGTAACAGCCGAATTCGGCCATTACCGACCGGTAATTGGCCACCTACATCTGGCCCTAGGTGAGCTATTGCCCAGAGTCACATGGTAAAGGAGCTAATGGTAAACTGGGATTTGTCATACCCAGGGGCACCCCAGCCATTGTCCGTGCTGCAAAATGACTAGAAAGACTTTGTATTTGAAACTGGGCCCCATGCTCTTTTATAACCAAAACCCGACCTTTCACTGAAATTGGCTAAAGACTTTCTGTCTTCAGCCAACTTCTTAATCATCTCTTCTAGATGCTAACCTAAGAGGTTAGACTCTAGAAAGGAGCTTCTTCCTGCCATCTCTGCCTCAGATGAACCTGTGCAACTGCTGCAGTCCCGGGAGCATCAAACGATATATCTGGTAATAACCTCACTTGCAGCTCCAAGAGGGAGAGAGTCTATGAGAAAAACTTTCCCTGTTGGATTTGATCTGCCAAACCATTAAAATCATTCAAAAAAAGACTGAATCGCATAACTGGTGTAAGAACTAGTCGTTATCCCGAAATTGGCAGCTGTACACGAATGTCTGATAGCAATGTCGACTTTTTTTATTTACTGGATCTGCTGGTGAAGCATCTTCAGACACCTCCAACCCTGAGCAGATAAGGCATAAGTGCCATAAGTGAATTAACTTTCACTAGAGCAGGAAGCTCATCTGTGAATTTTTCAATGGGGTGCCATTTTGTTAAAGTGAAATGCTTGTTTCTCCTCATCCTCCCATTTGTCTATCAATATCCTCCTGACTGATGCAACGGAAACAGTGGCGGCTGGTGACATTTGAAAGTGGTGAGGCGTAAAACAATTGTCGTACAGCATTGTAGTTCCACCGCAGACAATTTAGAAAAAAAGAGTGAGCAAATGGTGCATTTTCAAGCAAATTTGAGAAAGCAGGAAGGTTAATAAAGCAATTGCGAATCTGTTATAACATAGACAGTGACTGGCAAAACTGTCTATCGCTGTTCTGCTGACATCCTAGGCGCGCAAAAAAATACTAATATACTATTGGGTGTAAGGTTAGGTTTGTGCCTGAAACAAAAATATAATCATGCACACATTGACACATGCCCCAGTGATTTATGGCACAAAAAGGGCGGGTGCACGCACTGTCAGCCCTTTCAACCATGCACAAAGTTCAGACAATGCCTCCCCCACTGCATTTGCCCTGCTCCTCGTGAGATCACAGTGATGATACATCATAAGCGTTCCATTCACAGGATTCTGCTTCAGCTTATGAGCAGAAAAACACTCCACACATTTTTAGGGCTGGCCTTGAAAATAAGGGCTAGCTGTCACACCAGACTATTATTTTTACTATAAATTATGCAAAATAAACATAAGTAGAGGGGCTTTTGGTCAGTGGACTTTGCCTATTAGTGTGTTAAATTGTGGTTTACCTTTTGCTCCCACCCACCACAACATACTGCCTAGGTTAACCCACTTTACCCATTAGCTCCCCTCACTTTGACTGACTGCACAAAGGCTCTCCACATTATTTGAATTCGCCTAAAAACAGTTCATTTCTCTCATGTGACAAAATTGGTTTAAAGTATTTTATTTTGTTTATATTAACTTTAAATACCAGCTCTTTATTTTGCATGTGCATGCAGTGTTCAATTAGATGCCATTTGCTTCCAATAAATAAAATGTACAAAAAATAACACTGCACCTGCTTGGAAAGAATATATGACGTAATTCCGCAAACTTTTATCCCGCATACCATGACTCCGCATTTATTACAATACATGAGTCATTAGTCCGCAGTACCATCACTCAGCAATATATTACCCCGCATATAACTTTACCACGCATGCCTTTACAACGCAAAAGCATGTGTGGTGAAGTTATAACCTTAGTAAATGTACTTACCATATATATATATAGGTATATATAGTTAGGATTTTTTCTCTATGGGATTTTTGAAAATTCTATGTCGAATAACTTTGGCGTTTGAGGACGGAATTAGCTGAAATTTTCAGGAAAATGGCACATTTTGTTTCGGAGCAGCCCCTGAAAATTTGGGGGGTTTTCGTCAAGGGGGGGGCGAGAAAAAAGGGGGGTCCCAAAACGTGTTTTTCCCATGCAATTTTCCATAGGGCGGTTGGCCTCACTATTAGCTCGAAGGGCTGAATGGATTTTCACGAAACTTGGCAAAATTGTAGGGACTGGTAGCCCGATGTGCCTTTGCTAGGTCTCAATATATGTGTTCCAGTGGATTTTGAGAAATTAACGTTCAAAAAAATATATATATCTGTAAGCGTGCTCCGGGCAGCGCCCCGGTTCGCGTACCTGACGCGTAATGGAACTTCGCGAAGCGAAGCTGATTGGCTCTTCGGTGTCTGTCAACATTCTAAACAGTCCGGAGCGGCCGCCATCTTGTCTCTCGGTAGGATCGAGAGACAAGAGGAGGCCAAAACAAAGGGGGAAATGACCATAAGGGGGCATAGTAGATCCTCCCTGACCCCCTAGGTTTGATGTGGAGGCTTTAAAAGGGCCCCGCGGGGCAAAAAAAATAAAAAAAATTTTTGTTTTTTTTGCTTGGGGAGCGCCCGGTACGCGCACCGGGAAGCGGTCTGGGGAGCGTACTATAAGGAAAAAAGAATGATAGACTATGATATTTTGAAATATTGTATGTTTATTGATTGTTCTTTTTGTTGTTTTTTTTTTGTTTTTTTTTATTTAAGTAGCAGTATTTATGATTATTAAATATAAATTTATTTTTGTGATTGTGCACAGTATACTATAAGTCTGACTTTACATTATAATCAATTTGGTACTAGTTTATGAATTACAAATAAAAATGATTAAAGACTCAAACAATTTTTTATTATTAAATATAATTTTATTTTTCTGATTCTTTTTCAAAATTTAATAGAACGTCTAACATTTGACTGTCCGATATGTCTTCTTTTTGACTGAACATAACTTCCCACATTTGACCGTCCTCATATTGAAGTAAGAAATCCACAGATTCTACACATTGTAGAAGTTCATGGTCTCGTGATTCATCCATGAATTCCAAGTCAATGGGTTCAATGATTTCCTCATTGTTCATGTCTAGGACAATTTCAAAGGAAACGTTCTGTTCTCCTTCCATTTTTGTGCTGAAATTTGCATAAAAAATAAATATATCAGTAGAGATAGGGCACTGTTGGGTTTAAGTTCAGACAGGTACTTTTGAGGCGTGAAGTAGTACTATTAAAAAGTGCCTGTGAAAAAGCCTAAGTAAATTCATAATTATACCACAGAAACCTAAATCAATCCATAATTATAATAAACAAGCCTTTCTCAATGTCTAACTCTTACAGAGGGATAGTATATAACTATCTGAAAATGTTTTCAAATTTATAAAATAACATCTTACCTTTTAAAAACAAGTTTAAGTTGTGAGTGAAAATGATCTTGCAATGTAGTTCAGGAAGTAGTAGTCAAAATGGCTGTGTTTCTCTCTCTTTCTTTATATATATTCAGGTACATAACCAATCAAATGTCAGGTAAAAAAAGTAGAAAATGAAAGTAACATTTTAATTGGTTGTCAATTCCAACACTTCAGATGTGTTTTGTGAAGTAATTTACCTCAGGGTATTTAGAGAGCTCTACAGGCTAAATGGCTAAATGGAATTTCAATCAAATTTGTGAAAATGGTAGGGATTGGTATGTAGTATGAGCTAATCTATATTTGGTGAAAGTGTCTCTAGTTGTTTTTCTGTGAATTACTTTCCCACCTTTTTTGAGCGAGCGCTTCCCGGTGCGCGCCCCGGTACGCGAACCGGCAGCGTTACGGGAGTCCTCCATTTTGTGTTTCGGTAGAATTGAGATACAAGATGGAGGGCAAATAATGTTGAGAATGGGTAGAAGGGGGCACGGTAGACGTATCCTGACCCCCTAGGTTTTCTGAGGGTGGCTGAGGAGGCCCATATGTGCGGAAAAAACCCATTTTTTTTCAAATTTTCGCGTGGTTAGCGTCCGTGCGCGTACCGGGTAGCGCTCCGGGGAGCGTACTTTGGTGAAAATTAGTGAAAAAAGTTAGAGTAAAATAATAATTGTGAGTGATCAGATGTAGGGTAGCTCTGAAAAGAGCTTTTGGGTCCTGTGGCTGATGTAGGTACCTACAAGTAGGTACCAATGCACAGTCTTAAATTGAGGATGAAAATTCTGTTCCCCTCATCTGAGAAGTGAACTCCATCTGCTCTGTAGATATCTTGCATGTAGTAACGCAAGTTATTGTTGTAGATGGAGCCCATTCCATGGTCTCTCATGTAAGCTGAAACAGACTTATTTACATGCTTCCTCGATTTCTCAATTTGTGGACAAAATTTGTTTGACCACCTCCATTTCTGTCTTTGGCATATATTTGAATATACCAAGGCAGTTTGAGGAAATAGTGCCATCAATTGCTCAAAGGTGTCCTTTAAAAGCATTTCCAAACCTACCCCAGTCAAAGTGCCCAAGTCATTTCCTCCACAGTGCACAATTAACAGGTCAGGTTTTGGCAAATGCAAAAAGGTTTTCACCAATGGTATCAATTGGTGACATCTTAATCCTCTGTGGCCAATCCAGTTGATTTCCACATTTTGTAAATTGAGGTTGTGTAAATTTCTGTTATCAGCAAACCTTTGAGCCCAGTGGATATAACTATGTCCAACAATCCAGACAGAAAACATGGTGAGAGGAGGTTCTGCTGCAGTCAGATGAAGTGTGGTAATGAAATGGCAGTTGAAACAGTAGGAGTATGTAATGAAAAAAACTGTGGAGTTTCTGTAGTAATTAATCAGTAGCAGTGATTGGTGGATTTTGATTGCTGAAAACAGAAAGTTAGGGTGCATGGATGAGTTCTTTGAAAGATGTAATTTGAATGGTCAAGAAAAAATCATTTTATGAAAGATTGCACTGGATACACAGGTGTACTGAGCGTTCAGAGTTCAATTGAAACATTGTTAGGTGAACTTGCAAACATGAGAGGTCTTTCAGGAGGTGGTTGCTATGGAAAAAAGGCAGAAAGGGCAGAGGGGGGAAGGGTGTTGATTTGAAAAAAGTGAGGGAAGAGTTTTGATTGGGTGACATGAGAGATATGTGTGATGAATTACAGCATTTCTGTGCCATTGTTGGTTGCAGCTTCTGGAGTGCATACCTTTTGCTCTGCTAAAGAAAAATTGGTGTGTGTCTGAGACTGTTTTGAAACTCAAAAAGTATTTGCTAAGGTGAGAAAAGATTCATTTAATTTAAATAGAGAATAGTATGCTTTAAGGAGAAAATTATGAAGAAAGTTGTGTATTTAAAATGTTGCTTTGTGTCAAGTGTTTTACAAATAGATTTTGTTTCTTTGAGTTACATAGCCATGTTACATAGGCATGTTAAAAGTGACGCAAAAATGGTGCAAGGGCCTTAAAAAAATGCTTTCATGTGTCTTAGGGCATTTTAAGTCACTTCCCCATGAATGTAGGTATATAAATACTTTACATGATGTGTTTAAAAACGTTTTTTGAAATCAATTAGTTTTCTTGATATGTACTGCTAGAGTTTCATAGGTTGCTTGGGGCATATTTACAAGGCCTTTGAGTTCCTTTGATGTTATTTTTCCCATTTTAATTTAAGACATTTCCTTGTGGTGCAAGGTCCTTGTAAATACGCCCCCATGTGTGCTTGGCAAATTTAGATTTTGATTCTTTGAGTTACATAGCCATGTTAAAAGTGACGCAAAAATGGTGCAAGGGCCTTAAAAACGCTTTCATGTGTCTTAGGGCATTTTAAGTCACTTCCCCATGAATGTAGGTATATAATTGCTTTAAATGATGTGTTTAAAAACGTTTTTTGAAATCAATTAGGTTTCTTGATATGTACTGCTAGAGTTTCATAGGTTGCTTGGGGCATATTTACAAGGCCTTTGAGTCTCTCTGATGTTATTTTTCCCATTTTAATTTAAGACATTTTCCGTGGTGCAAGGTCCTTGTAAATACGCCCCCATCTGTGCTTGGAAAATTTAGATTTTGATTCTTTGAGTTACATAGCCATGTTAAAAGTGACGCAAAAATGGTGCAAGGGCCTTAAAAAAACGCTTTCATGTGTCTTAGAGCATTTTAAGTCACTTCCCCATGAATGTAGGTATATAATTGCATTACATGATGTGTTTAAAAACGTTTTTTGAAATCAATTAGGTTTCTTGATATGTACTGCTAGAGTTTCATAGGTTGCTTGGGGCATATTTACAAGGCCTTTGAGTCCCTTTGATGTTATTTTTCCCATTTTAATTTAAGACATTTCCCCGTGGTGCAAGGTCCTTGTAAATACGCCCCATGTGTGCTTGGCAAATTTAGATTTTGATTCTTTGAGTTACATAGCCATGTTCCATACAGTGCTCACCTTCTGCGTAGTCTTTGATATGCTAGACTCCATCTGCACAATGAGATATCTAAGCAAAGGAAACACAGGTGATGTGATTGTGAAATGAGCAAAAGAAATTCCACATTTTTCAATTACATCACCTGTGTTTTCTAACATTACGAATCACATTGTGCAGATGAGGTTTAGGCCTGTCCAGGGACTCAGAAGAGGTCTGGCCTTTGTTCAAGAGTGCAGTGGACATGACTCACTTCATTGGTAGGCCTGCACATGTATTATCTCCTCTGTACTCTTCAATAAGCCTAAATTTCATCTGCAACCCTGAGTAGGCCTCACCTCAAACAAATCTCTGGATAGGCCTCACCTTATCGTCATCCTGAATCAATCATTTAAAATGTTAGGGGCAGATTTATGATGGCTGTGCGCCTCTTTTGCGCCGCTGTTGCGTCACTTTTGTGATGCAGCAGTGATGCAAAATATGCACCATGTTGCAAGATAGGCCTCACTTCATCTCCAACAAGATACCGTCAGTTTAAACTGTAAACATTTAGGACTGTGTAGGGGGCATGGAGAAGCTGAATCTTCTGTAAATGTCAACATTTTTGTATACAGTGCTCAGCTTCTGTGTACTCTTTGATATGCTAGACTCCATCTGCACTATGAGATACCTAAGCAAAGGAAACACAGGTGATGTGATTGTGAAATGAGGAAAAGAAATTCCAAATTTTTCAATTACATCACCTGTGTTTCCTAACTTTACGAATCACATTGTGCAGATGAGGTTTAGGCCTGTCCACGGACACAGAAGAGGTCTGGCCTTTGTTTAAGAGTGAAGTGGACATGACTCACTTCATTGGTAGGCCTGCACATGTATTATCTCCTCTGTACTCTTCAACAAGCCTAAATTTCATCTGCAACCCTGAGTAGGCCTCACCTCAAACAAACCTCTGGATAGGCCACACCTTATCGTCATCCTGAATCAATCATTTAAAATGTTAGGGACAGATTTATGATAGCCGTGTGCCTCTTTTGCGCCACTGAGCGTCACTTTTGTGACGCAGCGGCGGTGCAAAAGATTTGCTATGTTGCGACATATTTACAACTTGATGCATCTAGGCAGATGTGTCATGCTGTAAAGTCCTGTGCCACATGAAACCGATGCAGCAGTGATGCAAAAGATGCACCATGTTGCAAGACAGGCCTCACTTCATCTCCAACAAGATACCGTCAGTTTAAACTGTAAACATTTAGGACTGTATAGGGGGCATGGAGAAGCTGAATCTTCTGTAAATGTCAAAATTGTTGTATACAGTGCTCAACTTCTGTGTACTCTTTGATATGCTAGACTCCATCTGCACAATGAGATACCTAAGCAAAGGAAACACAGGTGATGTGATTGTGAAATGAGGAAAAGAAATTCCACATTTTTCAATTACATCACCTGTGTTTCCTAACTTTACGAATCAGATTGTGCAGATGAGGTTTAGGCCTGTCCACGGACACAGAAGAGGTCTGGCCTTTGTTCAAGAGTGAAGTGGACATGACTCACTTCATTGGTAGGCCTGCACATGTATTATCTCCTCTGTACTCTTCAACAAGCCTAAATTTTATCTGCAACCCTGAGTAGGCCTCACCTCAAACAAACCTCTGGATAGGCCACACCTTATCGTCATCCTGAATCAATCATTTAAAATGTTAGGGACAGATGTATGATAGCCGTGTGCCTCTTTTGCGCCGCTGTGCATCACTTTTGTGACGCAGTGGTGGTGCAAAAGATTTGCTATGTTGCGACATATTTACAACTTGATGCATCTAGGCAGATGTGTCATGCTGTAAAGTCCTGTGCCACATGAAACCGATGCAGCAGTGATGCAAAAGATGCACCATGTTGCAAGACAGGCCTCACTTCATCTCCAACAAGATACCGTCAGTTTAAAATGTAAACATTTAGGACTGTGTAGGGGGCATGGAGAAGCTGAATCTTCTGTAAATGTCAAAATTGTTGTATACAGTGCTCAACTTCTGTGTACTCTTTGATATGCTAGACTCCATCTGCACTATGAGATACCTAAGCAAAGGAAACACAGGTGATGTGATTGTGAAATGAGGAAAAGAAATTCCACATTTTTCAATTACATCACCTGTGTTTCCTAACTTTACGAATGACATTGTGCAGATGAGGTTTAGGCCTGTCCACGGACACAGAAGAGGTCTGGCCTTTGTTCAAGAGTGAAGTGGACATGACTCACTTCATTGGTAGGCCTGCACATGTATTATCTCCTCTGTACTCTTCAACAAGCCTAAATTTCATCTGCAACCCTGAGTAGGCCTCACCTCAAACAAACCTCTGGATAGGCCACACCTTATCATCATCCTGAATCAATCATTTAAAATGTTAGGGACAGATTTATGATAGCCGTGTGCCTCTTTTGCGCCGCTGTGCGTCACTTTTGTGACTCAGCGGCGGTGCAAAAGATTTGCTATGTTGCGACATATTTACAACTTGATGCATCTAGGCAGATGTGTCATCCTGTAAAGTCCTGTGCCACATGAAACCTGCGTCAGATTTCATGTGAGCATTTTGTTGTAGGGTGGCCAGTCATTTGCATGAAAGCCCTGTAAAACTAACACAGTAAAATTAAGAAGATTTCACTGAGTCACATTTATGGCATTGCTGAATCAAATCCTTACGCCTGTTTGAAACAGCATCGCTGGACGTGGTTAAATAATATCTGCAAAATGTTACTCTTGTTAAAAAAAATTACAATTATAGTCTCTGAGATTTGTCTCTTACTCTGCAACATCTCATTGTTGTTCTCTTTCTTTAAAGATAATGACAACATCAAGCATGAGTGATAATGAGCAATCTGTTGATCTCGATATTATCATTGAAATTGTGATTGAAACATCAGTGGAAGTAGATCCCATTGATGATTTAAATCCTGAGGATGATGAAGAACATGATGAGGATGCCGATTTGTCAGAATTGTATGACATAGGGTGGGAAGCTGACCTGCTTGAGCCTATGGAACTATAAACATTTATTTTTAAAAGTTACTGGAAATGAAAAGTAAACATGTAAACCGTTTCATTTAAAATTAAACACAACTTCAAAAACAGGTTGTGTGTAGTGTCTTTAAAAAAATAGTCAAATATGCTCATAAAATTAGTTCAGATTCACATATAAAACAGCACAGGTCAAATGTAGAAGCATTCCATTTCTTTGCTACTATTTGTGACTACTAAATTTGCCAATACACTAAAAATTATTGTATGTAAAAATGACAAGTAGTGTGTTACATTTTTGACGACTGTTATTGATTTACTGTTTGGTAATAGTGGTTAATAACATTTTTAATTATATTTTACCACAGATTCAACTGCAGATCATTTCAAAAGTACATAATGCCATCTAAAGAACGAAACCGAAAGGCTACAAAACGTCAAAGACAGCAGCTTACTAAATGCTTGCAGCAGTCCTCTACAATAAAAACTCGTCAAGTCACCAAGAAAGCTCCGGGTAAGACAACGAAATCATTCCTAAGAAACATTTGTAGAAAAAAAAGTAGTACTACAGAAAATGTTTTAGTCCAGAAAAAGAGAACCAATTTAAACGGAAAGGAAAGGCCAATCAAAAATGTTACTGCTAGAGCAGGAGATAACTCTGTGCATGGTAGTAGAAGGAAAAATCAGTTTAGGGACATTCGTAGACGAATGTTCCGCAACAGGATAATTGGCAATTTGTTAAAAAATATTAAGAAAGGTCAACAGAAAGTGTTTTTTTATAAGAGAAAAAATAAAGTTGAGAAAATTATTGATCAGGCATTTGAAATTAAGCGAAAGTTATTTATTTTGATAATCAATAGAATTAGGAAGGTAAACAAGGCAATTTATGATTTCAAAAGAAATTGTAGATGGAGGAGAACAGTTAATCGTAGTAATTTTTGTGAAGTTTTTTCAGGAGAATGGATGCATAGTTCAAGTTGTGAGGCATTTTTTAATGAGGAGAGTTATTTCCAGGATAATGATTTGGTGCATGCAGTTGACACCAGTGGTCGAGCTTATGAGGTGAAAGATGGTTGTCCAGTTGAAAAAGAAAAACTTGTGACAACAGAGGCAGAAGAGGTGTTAGGTAATGAGGTTTTAGGAAGACGTCCTAAGGGACCAGTGTATATCTGGAAGTGTAGTAGTATTTGCAGTGTGCGACAGGATTCCATCAATTTGCTTTGTGATTTTGTACGGACATTTAATAAGAAAACTTTAAAACAGAAAATGAAGTTGTTGCAAGAATTAGATCCTTGCAGAGTGAGAGAAGTGACAGGTTTGCATGGTCATTCACTGGCTTGTCTTTCCAGGAGAGTATGCCAGAGTGTTTTTCATCATTTCAGGATGCTAGCAGTGCATCATAATAAAGTCAGGAAATTAGTTAGAATGTTGTATTATGCTAAGAGTCCAGCAATAATGCTTAAACAATTATGCACTGCTCTTTTGCATGGTTCTGAAGTAGATGTGAAGAATATTTGTGAAGAAATTGAGTTTTGTTACTTTGCAAGTAAAGAGGAGAATGTTGAAATTGACCCAGAAGAAGAAGGTAATGTGGAAGATAGTGTACAGGTTTCCAGTACAGATAATTTTCAGAAAGAAATTGCCACGTTTCAGGTGAAATCAAGTGAGAGGCCTAATTTTACTTGTGTGTGTTGTCGACGCACTTATTATAAGAATCAGACTAAGTTAGTGGATTTATATGCGAAAAGTGAAAGTGAAAATAATAGTGAATGGAAGGATTTTGCAACATACTTGATGGTAGAAAATTGTTTTGATTTGGGATTGGATCAACGTGTGTGTACTTATTGTTGTAACAAATTAAATCAAAACCGGATGCCTGCTAGAGCGGTTCATAATAATCTGGAATTGGTTGAGATTCCTTCTGAATTGAAGGATTTAAATACTTATGAATCTATTTTGATTCAAAGTATCCATCCCTTTCAGGCTATTGTACGAATGGAGCCAAAGACAGGGACATTGCCTCCATCAGATTTACAGAGAGAATTAAAGGGAAGAGTTGTTTATTTGCCTCTAGATTTGAAGAAAAACATTAATACAATTGGAGTAGAGAAAGTGGAAGAGGAGCCTCTGGTTATCTTAGTTAACGGGGTTCCGACAAAGAGTAAGAAAATCTGGCAAGATTTAGTGGATGTTAGGAAAGTCAAAAAGGCAACATTGTATTTGAAGAAAAACAATAAGTACTACAAGAATGTATATGTTGCAGAAGAGGAAGTAAGTGAAGAAGAGGATAGCGATTTGTGTGCTGGTCAAATTGAGAAAGTAGAAGCCTCTAAAAATGAAGAAATATATGAACATTATAGTGTTCATCCTTTGCATTCCAAGGAAGTCATGGGGAATGCTATTGAGTTGTTTCAAATGAAACAAGCCAAAGGAAGTCCCATTAGTGTTTGGGAGGAAAGTTTGGAAGCTCGGTGTTTCCCACAGCTATTTCCAACAGGTCAAGGAGGAAGATATGATGAGCGACCTGATCAAATTCCCGCTTCTGAATACCGGACTTTACGATTGTATGCAGAAGATCCTAGATTTCGTCAATGCATTCCCTATTTGTTTCATCTACTGTTTGAAAGCGATCTGTCTGGACTGTCATATGCAGTGAACCACATCTTGAAAAGTGGTGTACAGATGCAAAATATCTCGGCAAGTGACTTTATGGATAAAGTCAATGTGCAAGACAGTATTTTGGATTCTCACCTGATTAATCTCATGGCGTGTCAGCGTGGTACTAATGAGTACTGGTGCCGTCGTCATGGTGATTTCAAATGTATGCTGAGGAACTTAGGAACTCCCACATGGTTCCTCACTCTCAGTTGTGCCGAGTATGGCTGGGAAGATTTACTTGAATTTCTACGAGAGGCAAATGGAAACATTGAAAATATCGAATTCAAGACACCCGGAGAACTGTGCTCCTTGGATCCAGTGAATGTATGCAGGTACTTCAATCATAGATTTGAAGCTATGATGTCTTTCATCATGAACAAGAAAAATCCACCTCTTGGAGAGGTGTTGGATTTCTTCTGGAGAAAGGAGTACCAAGCAAGAGGTGCTCCTCATATACATATGCTGCTGTGCATCAAAGATGCACCCAATTTTGGAACAGATCCGGATGACTTAGTGATGAGTTTCATAGAACAGTATTCTACATGTGCTGTTCCAAAGGCAAAGGAAGACAAAAGCCTAAGAGAACAAGTTTTACGCTTCCAAAGCCATCGTTGTGGAAAGTACTGTCGTCGTAAATTCAGAAACAAGGACAAGTTCTACACAAAATGTTGTTTCGCCTTTCCACGACCGGTGATTTCTAAAGGAAGAGTGAACAGTTTGATGTCTTCACTGCGACATAATGTGATGAAGAAATCACCCAAAAATACGTACAATTTGAAAAGGAACGAAGAGTCCAAGTACATCAACGACTACAACCCAGTGATTTTGTCCATGTGGAATGCTAACATGGATATACAGTTTGTGGCTGATAACTGTATGGCTGTGGCTCGGTATGTGACATCTTACATCACCAAAAAAGAAAAGACAGAATTGAAGGATATGTGGGAGGACATTTCCCATGAAAAGAGCCTCAGTAAGAAGTTGTACAGTTTCAGTCTGAAGATGTTGTCGCATCGAGAAATCGGAGCTTACGAATGTTCTGACCGGTTGTCTTCAGCAAGTCTCTATGCCAAATCCAGGAGTATAATTTGGGTGAGTCTTGGTCTTGCTGCAACGCGTAATCGAGTTCTGAAACCTGTACCGGAAATTGAGTATTTGACGGAAAAGAAGCCAACAGTACAAGACTTGGAAAGACAACTCAACGTTGAGCAGAGGAAAATATGTGACGAAGTTACCAACCAAATAGATCATGGATTAAGTCATGAGAAGAAAGAGTGCTCATGTACGTCGTTGAAGCCTGTCCGACTGTACGTGAGTGGAGAAGCGGGAACTGGAAAAAGTTTCCTCATTAAAGCAATTTCATGTTATTTGCAGAAAAGGACTGAGTCATCGCTGTCTTGTGTTGTCACCGCTCCAACTGGACTGGCAGCACATAACATTAAAGGTATTACTTTGCATCGTCTACTGATGCTGCCAGTGGAGCATGATAACAAATTACAATACCACAAGTTATCTGGAGATGCTTGTTGTGAAGTTTCAAGAGTCTTGAGGAAAATGAAACTTCTTATCATTGACGAAGTAAGCATGGTTTCCAATGTCATGCTTGCCTTTGTGCATTTGAGAATGCAAGAAGTTCTCAAAACAGAGTATGATGTGTTATTTGGTGGCAAACGCATCATTGTTTTCGGTGATCTTCTGCAGCTGACACCAGTGAAAGGACAACCTGTGTTCAAAATGCTCACGCATGAAGATACCAGGAAGTGCCTAGGGAGTATTGGCAACGTCAATATATGGTTAAACTTCAATTATGCTGAACTGCGTGAAAATATGCGTCAAGCTAAGGATGAAGATTATAAGAATATTCTACAAGATGTTAGAATCGGAAAAGTGACTGAGCATGGGAAAGAAGCTTTACATGCACGATTACTGTCAAATTTGTATCCAGAAGAAGACGTTGTGCCTGAGAATATTTTTCAGAAAATTACTGAGAAGAAATCTGGAATATGTTTGATGCCAACTCTTGCAGTATGTGCCATCTTCAACAACAAAATGTTGCATTTAGAAAACCAAGAGATTGTGAAAATGGAAGCTATTGACAGAGTAGAGCATATGGGAGCAACAATTATTTTGTCTGAGAATTTGAAATAAAAATTGGATTCATTAGAGAAGACTATATCTAAAACTGCTGGTTTTGAAAAGACTCTGAATGTGTGCTTAAATTGCCGTATAATTTTAAGAAGGAATTTACATGTTGAAAGAGGTCAGGTAAAAGGATCAATGGGTAATGTTGTTCATTTTGAGAAATACAGAAATAGAGATGGAATTGAATTTTTAAAAATTAAATTTGATGGCATTGAGGAAGTACAGCTAATTGGTCGTTGCTCTGCTAGGTTTTTGCTTGTAAAAGACTTATATGTTCGCCGTAAGCAGTTTCCTGTTTGCTTGGCATATGCGGTGACAATCCATAAATCGCAAGGTTTAAGTGTAGACAGTGCATTGGTGAATATTGGCAGTTCTGTGTTCAAGGAGGGTATGGCATATGTGGCATTGTCACGAGTCAGAACTTTATCGGGATTGTACTTGATTGAGTGTGATGTCACAAACATTTGTGCGGATCTAGATTGTGTTAAGGAATACAATAGGTTAAGAAGAGAGTATGCGCCACATTTGCCTCAATATCCTTTGTTTGAGAAACGTGTGGTAGGCCGGAAACGAAGAAATGTGACCAATAGTAGAGAGGTTGCAGCAAAAAGACGAAAAGTCGATGAACCAGAAATTATAAGCAGAAAGAAAAAGGATTTTGTTGAAGATGTTGTTGGTTTTCAATTTGAAAACAGTTCTGGTGTCAACTGCTATGCTAATGTAGTGGTTAATGTTTTGTTTTCTCTAGAAAATTTAAAAGAAGAGATTGTGGTCAATTCGGATCAAAGATTTTGCAGTTTGTTGAATTCTGTGTTAGTGAAATGTAGCACTGATAGAACAAAAATAGAAAGTGTGTCTGAAATTCGAAATCTGTTAGACAAATGTTCAGGTCAAACGCAATTCTCTCAAAATATTCAGCAAGATTGTCAGGAGTTTTTAATGTATATGCTTGATGTATTGCAAGATGAAGGTGTAGATGTAGATCACCTGTTTGGCCTTTCTTATCAATGGCAACATGACTGCGAGAACTGTAGGGTATCAAGTACTACTAGTGTAGACTCAGAAAAATTTATATATTTAACTTTGCCAGACAGTAAATCAGTGTCCTTTAATAAGCTAGTAAAAGCAGCTGATCACAACATGGAGTGTAGCCAATGTAAGTCTGAAATGTTGTCCACATTATTTATACGAACATATGGCCAGTATGTCATTTTAATGTTCCAACGATGTAGGCCTGATGGAACAAAATTGACAACTTTAATTAAAAATGTTGTGGCTTCGCAGTTGTCAATATCAGGAAGGACTTTTGTAACTGCAGCAATTATATATCATGACGGTCCTTCAACAACATCAGGACATTACACAGCTTATTTGAAGTCTAGAAACGGCTGGTCATTCTGCAATGATTCTGTTTTAACTTAAAAAAAAAAATTGCCTTTTGACCTTAAAAATTCTTACCTGGTGTTTTTACAACCAAAATTTTAGGGAAAGAATCTCGGGATTTGCTCTGAGGAATTTCAAGAGGTTCTAATGGCTCCTACACTATTTGGCCTTGAGGATAAGTGTAGTACAGAGTCAAAAGTTATTTTTCAGTTTTAACTATTTCCTGAAAAAAAAGAAGGTTTTTTTACAGAAAGTGGTGGGCACGGATTAGTTAAAGGACAACAGAGTATTTCCCAAAGCAAACGGTGTTCTTACCATAACACTTGACATCATGAAAAAATAACTGCACTTTAAATGAGTTCAGAAAAACTGTTTCTTTTAATAAGCTAATTCAAGCAGCCAATCAAAACATGGAGTAGAGGTAATGTAAGTCTGCAATGCTGTCAACATATTTTGAACAAACTTTTGGTTATAATGTCATTTAAAAATTCCAACTATATAAACCTGATGAAAATAAGTTTTCAACTTTAATTTCAAATGTTGTGGCTACACACTCGTTTATTTTAGAAAAAAAATTCGAACTGCAGCTATTTGATGACATGATGGTCCTTTGACAACATCCACTTATTACACATCTTATTAAAAATATTCTTACTTTCTGTTTTCAGAAGAAAGAATTTAGGGTAGGTAACTGGCCTATAATGATTCTAGGGGTTGATATAATTTTATGTACTGTTTTAAATTGCTTTGTGATTAAAAGTGATGTAGAGAATTAAATAATTGTAGTAGTCATAAAGGTAGTGTAAGTCTGCTTCATAGTAAGCAGTATCAGTGTCATAGGAAATGTGGAACATGAGTGAGCAAGAAGGGTAAGATATTACTAGTACAGGATTGTGAAAGTGATCTTGAACGTTTTCTTTCTGAAAGTTGCGGAAAAAGAAAATGACGGGATTTGCTTAGAAGAATTCCAAGAGTTATAAATGGCTCTTACACGATTTGGCCTTGTGGAAAAGTGTGGTAGAGAGCGAGAAGTCATTTATTGTATGTAACATATTTGTCAAAACGATGGAGCTTTTCTTTCAGAAAGTGGCGGGCTGAAAATAATAACAGCACAACAGAGTGTAAGCTGTTCATAGGATATCCTTCGACGTCATGGAAAGTAAGTTAATTTTAAGGAGTTCTGATTTTTGATTGGTTATGTTATATGGGTTTTTTAAACACAATCATTTTGATTGTGTTTTTTTTTCCCCGCTGTTATATGATGAATACCTTCAAGTCACTGTTTTTAGTGAAATTTGATAAATTCTGAGAACAGCAAAAATAAACCATTTAACATGTATAATTAATTCTGTACTTTTTGTATTTATGATATACATTTAGAACTGTGTAGGAGGCATGGAGAAGCTGAGGCTTCTGTAAGTGTCAAAGTTGTTGCATACAGTGCTCACATTCTGCGTAGTCTTTCATATGATAGACTACATCTGCACAATGAGATACCTAAGCAAAGGAAACACAGGTGATGTGATTGTGGAATGAGCAAAAAAAATTGCACGTTTTTCAATTACATTACCTGTGTTTCCTAACATTACGCATCACATTGTGTAGATGAGGTTTAGGCCTGTTCCAGGAGACAGAGGAGGTCTGACATTTGTTCAAGAGTGCAGTGGACATGACTCACTTCGTTGGTAGGCCTGCACATGTATTATCTCCTCTGTACTCTTCAACAAGCCTAAATTTAATCTGCAACCCTGAGTAGGACTCACCTGAAACAAATCTGTGGATAGGCCACACCTTATCAGCATCTAGAAACAATCATTTAAAATGTTACGGCAGATTTATGATGGCCGTGCGCCTCTTTTGCGCCGCTGTTCCGTCACTTTTGTGACGCAGCAGCAGTGTAAAAGATGCACCATGTTGCAAGATAGGCCTCACTTCATCTCCAACAAGATACCATCAGTTTAAAATGTATATAATTAGGACTGTGTAGGGGGCATGCAGAAGCTGAGGTTTCAGTAAGTGTCAAAGTTGTTGCATGCAGTGCTGCACTTCTGCGTACTCTTTCATATGCTGGACTACATTTGCACAATGAGATACCTAAGCAAAGGAAACACAAGTGATGTGATTGTGAAATGAGCAAAAGAAATTGCACGTTTTTCAATTACATCACCTGTGTTTCCTAACATTACGAATCACATTGTGCAGATCAGGTTTAGGCCTGTCCAGGGAGACAGAGGAGGTCTGGCCTTTGTTAAAGAGTGCAGTGGACATGACTCACTTCATTGGTAGCCATGGACATGTATTATCTCCTCTGTACTCTTCAACAAGTCTAAATTTCATCTGTAGCCCTGAGTAGGCCTCACCTCAAACAAACCCCTGGATAGGCCACACCTTATCGGCATCCTGAATCAATCATTTAAAATGTTAGGGGCAGATTTATGATGGCCATGCGCCTCTTTTGTGCCGCTGTTGCATCACTTATGTGATGCAGCAGTGATGCAAAAGATGCACCATGTTGCAAGATAGGCCTCGCTTCATCTGCAACAAGATACTGTTAGTTTAAAATGTATATATTTAGGACTGTGTAGGGGGCATGGAGAAGCAGAGGCTTCTGTAAGTGTCAAAGTTGTTGAAAAACTGTTTGTCCTTCAATCTTTTCCCTTGTCTTTTCTAATTTTTAAATACATGTTTTACTATTTTTCAAATTTTTGTTCTTTCTTTCACAGATTGAAAGTATAAAAATAACAAGTGACTAAGTTAACGACAATTATAAGGTAAATGTTTTGTACTCTTTTCATTACATTTCTATCACATTTAACTTCTATAAGTTCCACTGCTTCATTTCTTTAACCCTCAGTTTCCTGCCTTTGCTACTTCTCTCATTCCTTTCTCTATTACTTACTTACTCTACTCCTTCCACTCCTTTTCTCAGTCTCTCTGTTCTCATAGTTCCTCACTCCTGTTCACTCACTTCGTCTCTATTACTCTCACTGTCTCTGACTGATCACTCTTTCACTAATAGTTCATTATGCTTTCTCCCTGTAGTTCAAGCACACTAAGGGGCATATTATCAACACAGGCAATAAAATTATCGCTGCTTTTATTGGAAGAAAACTGCTGCAAAAGCGGCTTTAGCGGCAGTTTTCTGCCGCAAAAGCGGCTTTAGCGGCAGATTTCTGCCGATAAAAGCAGTCATTATCGGCAGAAAACTGCCGCAAAAGCGGCTTTAGCGGCAGTTTTCTGCCGCAAAAGCGGCTTTAGCGGCAGATTTCTGCCGGTAAAAGCAGCGATAATTTTATCACCTATGTTGATAATATGCCCCTATGTTATTTACATTTCTTTGCTGTTTCAATCATTCCTTTTCTGTTACTTCTTCTTTTCTGCTTTCTGTTTTTTCTCTCTGTTATTCCACATGTTTTAATCTTATTTTGAACATTCACTCACATTCTCTAAGAAACTCTTGTTTATTATTCTTCTACTCTCCTTTTTTTCTTTCACTTCCTTATCTATTTTGTTTTTCACTATTATACCCTCTTCCATCTTTTCTTCGGTAAATAGATCTATTAAACAGTATCTCTGTGTTACTCCCTATAGCTGTCTTTCTTTTAACATTACTCTCTGTTTCCTTCCCTTATACTTACTCTTCTTTTTTTTTAAAAAAAAAAATGTTGTTTCGCTTCCGGTTCGCGTACCGGCGAGCGAACCGGGAAGCGAACCAAAAGAAATAGAGGTTGCCAGAGTGCTAAACATTTCAGCAATTTTTTTATAAAGGGGAGGTAGTTCTGAAAAGAACTTTTTGTTTTATTATTTTTGTTGTTTTATATTTTTTTATTATTTTTCTGAACATTTTTTTACTTTTTTGTATTTTTTGAACGGTTTTATATTTTTTTTGTTTTTTTTTGGGGGGGGGGAAACGAAAACGATTCATTGTAAAGGGCTCAACAGGAGCAACAAAAAAAAAAAGAATGTATTCTCTGGGGCGTTTCGGACAATCATGATTATCAATTGCTAAGTTGATTAAATTGATGCTACTTTCTCTGTAGCAAATCAACTGACCGCAACGCACGCACACTTGTTTGATTGTCCCGAACCTCATCTGTATATTTGGGACCATGTCCCTCGCCTCTGGTCCCGTCACTTCCTCCACATTTGATCTTCGGGCCACAGGAGGGGGGTTGTCCTGCATGTCACGTAGCTGCGCAGCACTGTAGTTGATAGGGTGCCACCTCTCCATATGGCGATGCATCGTATAATTGCCATAACTGTATTTTTTATTTGTCCCTCTGGACAGATCTTTCTTGCATATAAGGCAAGTTACATACCGGGCATTCACTTTTTTTTGGCCCTGGGGATATTTAAAAAATTGCCAAATGAAACTCTCTTTGACACGGGACGTCCTAGGCTCTTCTTCCAAAAACTGCCTCCTCTCTTGCTCCTCTTCCTCTTCTTCCTCTTCTTCCTCCTCTTGATTGAGGATTACCTGAGGAGGTGGTCCTCTCTTCCTAGGAGGTGGTGGTGGTGGTGGGGGTGCACTAGCTGAAGCTACAACACTTGCCATTGCTAAGTGATGAAAAAAGTTCTTCGTCTCACAAAGATGAAAGTCAGAGTGAGGAAACAAGGAGGGGTTTTCATCATTTGGGAAAAAAATAGTTCTGAACCAATGAAAAGTGTTATTTTTAGGTCACATGACCTAGCCTTACATCATTAGGAAACCAAAAGTGAAATGAATCAATGAAAAGTGTTATTAACAAGTCACATGACCTGTTATGCTTACGTTACGCGCTCCGCGTCCCGGATCGCTTCCGGGAAGCTGCGCTTCGCGCCTCGCTTCGCGTACCGGAGCACTTCCGGGTGCGCTAACGCGACGCGTCATATGACGCATTACGCGACAACGCGATACGTCGCGGTTACGCGACGCGTCACCATGTTGTTTCCTAACGCGGCAGTTGCGCAAACGGAACGTTTACCGGTTCGCGGACCGGGTCGCGGCAAGAAATTGAGCTAACGGGAAGCTACCCGGTTCGCGGACCGGGAGCGAAACAAAAAAAAATATTTACAAAAAATACATTAAAATTTTTTATTAAAAACATATAAAATATATTTTTTGATTTAAAGAAGAATACATTTGAAAGCTTTTGATATTTGCTATTAAAAAACCATTGAAATTCACTGAAAAAACCATAGGTTATAGACCATATATAGTTAGGAATTAGCATTTACAAAACCTTGAAAATTCACTGAAAAAACCATAGGTTATAGACCATATATAGTTAGGAATTAGCATTTACAAAACCTTATTTTACTCACACAAAATCATTGAAATTCCATATATAGTTAGTTGCACTAACTATATATCGCGCACCCGCAATCCACTGCTGATGATGTCACATATTACATCATTCATGACATGGTCAGTGACATCACTGATGACATCACTGATGACATCTCAAATGACATCACTGATGACATCTCAAATGACATCACTGATGACATCACTGATGACATCTCATTTGACATTACTGGTCACATGTGATAATACGATGAACTTCTTCAGACTCTAATATAACCTTAGATACACTCAGTGTAAACAGACACTCACAGACTGTCACTCATCCATGAAGTTACACACACACCTAGTCAGTCATGCAAATAATCAATCACACCTCCATTTGCTCAACTATACAGTTATACACACCTTACTTATTCAAACACATACTAACACATATTTACTCTCTTATACAATCCCGGATACAAGTTCACAATAATCCATACAGCCACTCACACATTCACTGGCTCTTATGCACAGTTATTTATATATGTCAACTCTCACATGTACTGTGTTTTACATATGTACTTACTTTGACATGTAGCACTGAGATATCCATTCACTCACCAATACACTCATGCACACAGTCAACCGCCCATACAGCTGTTTCCACATGCACTTTTGAACCTATACATCTAGTGAATCAACTGCTCACACATCTATGCACAGAGTCATACACCTCCCAGACACCCACACACACACTCAGTCTCCCATACAAATACATGGGCAACCAATCAATAACCCATATAGTTACTCATATAGCTACTGATCAACACATGCAGCAGTTTACAGAACAAAAGATATAATGATGCAGAAATTAAGACAGTTTAGTCACTAACCCATGCACTCAGTGAGACACATTTAATCACTCACTCATACAGTCAGTTATGCACCTACTAAATCATTCATCCAGACACTTATAAATCCACTCATTCTTCAATATGTAAGACATATTTTAACTTTACAGAAACATACAGTCACTGGATGTTGTCATCAGTGATGTCATCAGTGATGTCATTTGAGATGTCATCAGTGATGTCATCAGTGATGTCATTTGAGATGTCATCAGTGATGTCATAAGTGATGTCACTGACCATGTCATGAATGATGTAATATGTGACATCATCAGCAGTGGATTGCGGGTGCGCGATATATAGTTAGTGCAACTAACTATATATGGAATTTCAATGGTTTTGTGTGAGTAAAATAAGGTTTTGTAAATGCTAATTCCTAACTATATATGGTCTATAACCTATGGTTTTTTCAGTGAATATATATATATATATAAAATACCCCAGCACCCCAAAATACTAAGCCACCCTTACTCCTTAAAATACCCCAGCACCCTTAAACACTAACCCATCCTGACCCTAGAAATACCCCTGTACCCCAAACCTACCCCTGAACCCTAAATTACCCCTGTACCCTAAAAATACCCCTGTACCCCAAAACCTAAACCTACCCCTGAACCCTAAAATACCCCTGTACCCCAAAACCCAAACCTACCTCTGAACCCTAAAATACACCCTGTACCCCAAAACCCAAACCTACCCCTGAACCCTAAAATACCCCTGTACCCCAAATCCCAAACCGACCCCTGAACCCTAAAATACCCCTGTACCCCAAAACCCAAACCTACCCCTGAACCATAAAATACCCCTGCACCCCAAAACCCAAACCTACCCCTGAACCCTAAAAATACCCCTGTACCCCAAAACCCAAACCTACCCCTGAACCCTAAAATACCCCAGTACCCCAAAACCCAAACCTATCCTCAACCCTAAAAATACCCCTGTACCCCAAAACCCAAACCTACCCCTGAACCCTAAAATACCCCTGTACACCAAAACCCAAACCTACCCCTGAACCCTAAAAATACCCCTGTACCCCAAAACCCAAACCTACCCCTGAACCCTAAAATACCCATGTACCCCAAAACCCAAACCTATCCTCAACCCTAAAAATACCCCTGTACCCCAAAACCCAAACCTACCCCTGAACCCTAAAATACCCCTGTACACCAAAACCCAAACCTATCCCTGAACACTAAAAATACTCCTGTACCCCAAAACCCAAACCTACCCCTGAACCCTAAAATACCCCTGTACCCCAAAACCCAAACCTACCCCTGAACCCTAAAAATACCCCTGTACCCCAAAACCCAAACCTACCCCTGAACCATAAAATACCCCTGCACCCCAAAACCCAAACCTACCCCTGAACCCTACAAATACCCCTGTACCCCAAAACCCAAACCTACCCCTGAACCCTAAAATACCCCTGTACCCCAAAACCCAACCCTACCCCTGAACCCTAAAATACCCCTGTACCCCAAACCCCAAACCTATCCTCAACCCTAAAAATACCCCTGTACCCCAAAACCCAAACCTACCCCTGAACCCTAAAATACCCCCGTACCCCAAAACCCAAACCTACCCATAAACCCTAAATTACCCCTGTACCCCAAAACCCAAACCTATCCCTGAACCCTAAAAATACCCCTGTACCCCATAACCCAAAACCCACCCTGAACCATAATAAAACCCTCTACATCCCAAAACCTAAACCTACCCTCTTAACCCTAAAAATACCCAAGCACCCCAAAACGAACCCTATAATCTAAAAATACAATACTCTAAAAATACAACGTGCACCCCATAAACCAAACCCACCCTTAAAATACCCCTGAACCCCTAAAACATATACCCTGAACCCCTAAAACATATATCCCAACACCCCCAAACTAAAACCATATACATACCTTAAACTTAAATATTAAAAACATATACTTTTACCATTCATGCTTTTATGACGAATTTCGTTGTAAAAGCATGCGTGATAAAAGCATATAAGATGTAATGGTATGCGTTTTAAAAGTATTGCGGAGTAATGGTACTATCGTTGTGATGGCATGCGGAGGGAAGTTATGCGGAAAGAAAGTTTTGTTGTAAAGGTGTTTTACCGCTTGGAAAGGCTAGACGTATTAGTAGCTTTGCCCGTGTGTGCAAAGTATGTATGTCCTCAGCTGTCAAACACTTTATAATTTTTGCATTTCAAAAAGGGCATTAGGTGCACCCCAAACTGATCAACACCCCCTATTCAAGTCGAGCACCCGTGAGGTTGACTTTTGTCATCCCTGCTACACTCGTACAGGCGAGTCTTGCACACTCTCCTAATGGGATCTATAAATGAGCAAACAAGGAGAGATATTTGTATATTGCAGTAGATTTTTAAAGGGGTTTTTCTACAGGATGCTGGGCTGTGATTAAACACTGATTTTGTGTAATTAGTTTTCCCGGGGACTATCCTCCTTGCTGATGGCTTGGAGATTTCAGAACCAGGGAAGAAATTCAACTGGGCATAGAAATTATTACTAAGTAGAGTGATATGAAGAGGAGAGAAGGGGGGAGAAGCGGAGGATATTTGTGTTGCGAAGTCAACAACACGGGCAGTGACACGAACGAAATATAGGCAGTTCTGTCCAGAGACAGGCATTGGAAAGACCTTAATGATAGCCAATTACAAAATGGTGTTTGGATATGCAGGCATAACATACGCACATATTCAAGAGTATAGAAAATTACAGGATACAAATATGGTTTTTTTGCACATGAATATGCAACATTTAAACATACACATTCCAGAGTTTGTGCCATTTGCGCGAGAAAACTAGTACTCACACCTCGCCCTTTAATGTCACCAGTTGAAGTTTTCTGTCTAATGTTGTGACGTGATTTAACTGGTTGTATGATAGACTCTCTCTCTCACTCGCGCTCGCTTTGCCCATGTTGTCTGGCCTTCTGCTTGGAGGTGCATGCACAGAAGCCCTTCCTTACACAACTGGGTAAACGGTGGCTCGTAATTTTTCCAAATCTAGGCAGGTCCAAGTCTAATTATCGGTAATCCAGGTCCAAGGCACACCCTGGCCGGGAGCCGGAGATCTCAAGGCCCGGGGCCTGAGGCCCAAGCCGGGGCTTTAAGACGAATGCTCCTTTCTTAATCATTTCCTCAATTCTGGCTGGGTATGAATTCAGAATGTGCAAGGAAAAGACCACAGCGCATTCTGTGCCCTCAGGTGGTCTTCTGGACAACTTGACAGGTTTAGCAGTTGCCACTGCCTTTTCAGCAAACTTCAGATTTTGTGGTATTAGCGTACTTTTTCAGGGAGGCTGTGGATTAAAATGCATTGCCCACCAGTTGTGGACAGGCCTTTCTATTCTAGTCGCGGCCGGCAAGACGGGGGGAGGTCCATTCGCGTGGGGTGGGGGAAGAGGGGAGCAGGACGGTAATGTAAATAAAAATGAAAACTTACCTTCCTCCCACTGCTTCCTCCGGGTCACGCGCGCCACCACCTCTGCTCCTGCAGCTCCAGGCCGGACCCGCGTTTACTAGGCAGGCTCCCTACATAGAGAAAAAGAGGGAGTGCACAACTGCGCATGACTGGTTTAGTCGGCCCTAGGGCCCGATCAAACAGTCAGCACTGAAGACAGTGGGCTAGCCACGCCTTCCTGCAGTGAGCAGGAACGTCCACCCTCCCACCCCAAACCAGGCAGTTCTGCTTTCTCGCCAGGCGAGAAGCCGAAACATGAAATGGTAGTTTTACCATTTCATGTTTCTTCTTCTCGCACTGCGAGAAAGCAGTTGGCTGACGCACCCACGCCCCAATGGAGCAGCCGCCACTGAACGGAAATAAATCCGATTGTTTCCTGTGATATCTAAAAAAAATCCTCCTCCTGGGAATCTTCAACCACTGCAGTAATGCCAAATTGTCTCTAATATGATAATGAGATATTCTTCTGACAATTCTGGACCTATGGAAAAAGCCGCCATGTAAATCCCCCTTATTATCTTCATCCCCTGTCCCCTGAGGAGCTGACTTAGGGACTTTGAAAGGAGGAGGAAGAGGAGTAGATCTTGCCATTAAAACT
This sequence comes from Lissotriton helveticus, assembly GCF_964261635.1. Taxonomy (NCBI): domain Eukaryota; kingdom Metazoa; phylum Chordata; class Amphibia; order Caudata; family Salamandridae; genus Lissotriton; species Lissotriton helveticus. The sequence continues at coordinate 448,503,903 of NC_136067.1, forward strand.
GTGACCATCGCAGATTGAATCACAGTCTGAATAAATTGTAAAGCTAGTCTCAGAGGAAGCAGACTGTGCCTCCCCTAAATCCTCTGCATCAGTATGCTTTATTTTCTCATTTGCCTAGTCGGACTACATAACAGCAACAAGCAGGTCCAAACCACACCACAGACCTCACTTGCCAGTGGGATGTTAGATTTATAATTAACAAGAAATGCACTAAGCCTCAAAACTTACTAAAGTTGCATTGCTTGAAAACTGCTTGAGAACAAGCTTCAATAGAAAGTGCTAAACACGCATAAAAAGTTTAATTCTTGACTTCTCTATGATCATGTTTTTTTATTATAATTAATAAGTTACACATGTAGTTTCAATAATTTCCGTAAAATGTTACTGCTTATACAAAGATTGCTGTTAACACATGATTAATTTTGTCATTTAATAAGGAAGTGGAGAGATCATTTATTGAAACACAGAGCTTATAATGTGGACTTGACTTTCTACCCTACTTATTTTTCTCCTTCACTAATGCTATTGCAAAATGTTTTCTTTTTCATTATAATAGATGTTTCACCTTCTACATGCAACCATTGTCTAAAGAGTTGATATTAGATGTAGAGAATATGTGGGAAAGGAAGCCTGAATGAGGAAACCACATGTAAATATGTAGTTAGTATAAAAATGTTGCAAATGTAGCATTGTCGTCTGAAGACTATGCTATTCGCGTGAGAACATGAGGAGTGACTCTGTTCCCAGGAGAGAATCTGAGCTGATTTGCAGATGAGAGATGAGAAAAAGAATGTTGCTAATTGTCTAGCAAAATATTATATCTATACCAGTGGGGGTCCAAATTGGTTTGAGACTCTACTGAGTTTCTCAAGCCTCTCTATATGAGAAGTTCTTGCTTCAATATTTTTGATTATTGAGCTGATCCTAAACTGAAGCTTTATGCTTTTTCTCTTTCTCTTGATCTAGAATTATTATTATTTTTTTTTACTTTTTTTTTAATAAAAGAGAAAAAAAAAACATTAAATTCTTCGTTATTAGAAAAGAAATTTCAGACAATATACAAGAGACAAACCTAGTATATACAATACCACAGCGAAAGTGCAAAAACTGCAATAGCATACAACTGAGCGTAACGATATTAAAGTGCTAGTGCAAGATAGTGCAAGGAAAACAGCTGATATAAAACATCGAAATTCCTATTGCGATTCATACAAAAACAGCCGATATAACACGGCAAGGATATCATTGCCATTCTTAAAGTGCTAGTGCAGTGACGTGCAAAGTAGGCTAATATAAAAACCGCTAATATAAAACATCAAAATTACTATACGATTCATAAAGTGCTAATACAATAAAGTGCAAAAACTGCTGATTTAAAGCAGCGAAAATATTATTGCAATTCTTAAAGTGCTAATGCAGTATCATGCAAAATTGGCTAATTTAAAAACAAAACTGATATAAAGCATCAAGATTACTATTATGAATCCTATAGCACTAGTACAATAAAGTGCAAAAAGAACTGATATAAAACAGTAAGAATATTTTTACAATTCTTAAAGTGCTAGTGCAATAATGTGCATAGTTGGTTAATATAAAAAAACGCTGATATAAAACAGCAAGAAACCTATTACAGTTCATAAAGTGCAAATACGAAAAAGTGCAAAACAGCCGATATAAAGCAGCAAATATATACTTGCAATTCTTAAAGTGCCAATGCAGTATCGAGCAAAATTGACTAAAATCAAGCAATAGTAAAACATCAGCTTCCTTTTATCAATTCCAGCTTCTCAAAATATTTCCAATTCATTTCAAATCTTGCAATCGCTCCCACCCTACCTGCATAAGCTCTCTCAAAATTACATGTTCTTCTCATTTTATTAACCCATTTTAATTGACATGGAATCACCACGGATTTCCAATTTTGTAAAATCAAGGACCGTGCTACAACAGTAGAAATAAAAATAAATACTTCTTCTGATTTATTAAACCTATTCCATTCTTTACAAATACCAAAAAGGGCCACCTCTGATTCTGGTAATAGTATTTTCCCAGTTGCCAGCTGCAAATCTGCGAAAATCCCCTTCCAAAAAGATTCTAACTTTGGGCAGGAGAAAAAAATGTGATACCAACCACCCTGACCCCTAGTTTTACATCTAAAACATTTATTCTCACATTCAGGGAACATTCTCTGCAAAGCCTCCGGGGTATAATACGCCAGCCAGCGAGAAAGAAAGGACATTCGCTTATAATTAGCTGCCCGAAGTGCTTTGTTTCCTAAATAACATACTACCTCCCAGTCTTTATCTGAAAAAACGCACTGTGACGTGAGGCTTATTTTTTCTAGATGACTAGCAATTACAGGAGATGATCCAAAAAGGAATAACTTTTTGTACCAAAATCCTATACCCTTATGTTTCTCCCCATATAAAGCTATTAACAAAACATTGGGTGAAGTATCTAAACCCCCTATCTCTTTTCTTATAAAATAAACCAGTTGTAGATATTCGAAAAACATAAGCCGTCTAGGATACGCTCTATCTATAACAGTTTGCCAGCTAATTACCTTGTTTTGAACAAGTAGGTGTCTTATTTCGCAAAATCCGGCAGATTCCCATTCTATCAGGTGATTCTGGGATATCTTGAGACCCATTTTAACACATTCTAGCAATTTCAAATAAATAAAGCCATCTGAGCTATGTTTTTTATATAAAAGCCGTAATCTTGATGAGTACCCTATCAATGTCTTATATCTTGTTTTCTTAGGAAGCTTTGCAGTTTTTAAAAAGAAAAAAATGTGAGAGCCTGATTCCTCTAGCATTCTATCTAAAAAAAAAACTAATTATTTTTCTCCTTCACTAATGCTATTGCAAAATGTTTTCTTTTTCATTAATATAGATGTTTCAACTTCTACATGGAACCATTGTCTAAAGAGTTGATATTAGATGTAGAGAATATGTGGGAAAGGAAGCCTGAATGAGGCAACCACATGTAAATATGTAGTTAGTATAAAAATGTTGCAAATGTAGCATTGTCGTCTGAAGACTATGCTATTCGCGTGAGAACATGAGGAGTGATCCTGTTCCCAGGAGAGAATCTGAGCTGATTTGCTGATGAGAGATGAGAAAAAGAATGTTGCTAATTGTCTAGCAAAATGTTATATCTATACCAGTGGTGGTCCAAATTGGTTTGAGACTCTACTGAGTTTCTCAAGCCTCTCTATATGAGAAGTTCTTGCTTCAATATTTTTGATTATTTAGCTGATCCTAAACTGAAGCTTTATGCTTTTTCTCTTTCTCTCGATCTAGAATTTTTTGATGTGTTCTGACTAACTCCATTTTCCCCTGATTCTTTGAATAGGGATTCTTTACTTTATGGAAAGCGCTTATTTTTGCATTTATTATATGAAAAGACTAACAAATTTCGGTTTAACATTTCTGTCACTTGTTGGTTATTGAATTTAAACTGAATTAACATGTGATTTGCAATAAAGACGATCAACTAAAAGATTTGATTAATAAAACCCTCTATACCTTTAACAACTTTGTTATTGACTCAAACTTTAGCTTAACAAAATTAGATGATAATGTACTTGATTTATTGCTTTCTTTTTCTCTAAAACAATGGCAATGATCTATCACAGAAGTATTGTAGAAGTCAGGGGATTAGCGCTGATGCTGGTAAACCAAGTCCACTTAAAACCCTGTTTTCCACTTTAACACCAGAGACCAGCAAAGTAAATGGAAAAGAGTAACAACTTTAATAGCACTGGGCTCTGGCACCTCCGTTTTAAGAAGTTCTTTAGAAACTAAGCTATGCCATCTCACAATAGTGCAGGGATTCAAAACCTACCAACATCCTCCTCTTGCGTTAGCAGATGCAGTTAGAAATGCTAGTTAAGTTCTTCATGGCAACCAGCACCTCACACTCCCTGGGACTAGAGCAGGCTTAGGAGACATGCGCTCCCAAAGACAGTGGCCCTCTCTGTGGGAACCCAGTGTGTCTAAATGCCAGGAAGCAATAATAAGCTAACTCCACAAAGCTCCTGCTTTTAAGTACATAAAAACGTACCTCACACTCAAATAACCATGCATGGAATAAATTAACAGGAAGTGGTAATCGCTGTTTATAAGAGACAGGAATGGTAAGTCGGCTATATTGGTAAGAGAGTTTTTGGTTTGACTTGAATGACTATCCTGCAGTAATGAAATGATCTCACCCAGTGAGGACTGGGATGAGGAAGACGAACATGGAGGTAATAGATGTGAAATAACCTTGGTAAGGGAGAGAAAAGAAAGTCATGTACCTAGAGAGAAGTCTGCTGGAGTAGGTAAGACTCACTCAGAGAAGAGTTTGTTAATAGAAAAAGAATTGAAGGGAGGTCAAAAATTAGACAGTACTAATATATAAGCAATTAAAAGTGAAAAGGATCAAATAGGAAAAAAGTACACAAGAACATGAAAACGCAGGTCACAAGAAATAACATGTAAGCGAGCCCTAACAAAGTCAGTAGTCAACAGATACGTTCTTAACCAGTAAAGGTTACCCAAATAGGTGCTTATTTATTGATGCTAATACTTGGGTCAACCACTTTTCATGCCTCTATGCGGCAGACACAACGGAAATAATATATATCATTAAAGATTTTGTAACTTACCCTGTTACAAAATATTTACACTTTAGTCTGGAAGAAACATTTAGGGCAATCGATGCAGTAAAGCCGGTCAAAGTTCCCGGCCCTGATAAGATACCAGGAGATTTGTTGAGGCACGATAGCAGTGTTTGGGGCCCATATATAAATTGTGTATGTAATGCAATAGCCTCAGGTGCACCGATCCCTGAATCTTGGAAAGGGGCAGAAATCACTACGATTTTCATGAAAGGTAATCGCTATGACCCCTCAAATTATTGACCAATTAGTTTAATTGATATTTTACAAAACATTTTTGCTAAGCACATTTTAATCAAACTGAATGATTGGCTCGAAGAGAACAGTGTGCTCTCAAAATTCCAGGCCGGATTCAGAGTTAAAACCAGTACAATCTATCAGGTTTTTAGATTTATATGCTTTTGCTGGAAATAAATAACTTTAAAAAAGGGCCATTTGTACATTGCTTTCGTCGACTTAAAGGCCGCATTTGATCTTATACCTCGAAATCAACTTTGGAAATCATTACAATTTCAAGGGGGGCCAGAAGAACTACTCGTGCAAATAATAAGACTACATGAGGATAATTTTTCAAAAGTAAGATGGGGCCCGAGGGGTGAACTTACTAAGGCAATTCCAGTAAAAAGGAGCGTACAACAGAGGTCCGTACTGGCACCCACCCTATTCTCATTGTATGTCAATGATATTCAAGAGTACTTGCTTGGGTGTGTACATTATTCGCCTAAGCTGGGTGGGCCCGGTACCAGCCCTTTTATTTGCCAACGACACCATATCAATATCACAAACCCCCAAAGGACTACAATGCTTAATGGACTCCTTTTGCACAAATTGTAATATGAAGGGCCTTGAAATAAATTCCAGCAAAACCAAATACATGGCAAAAAATCCACATAGATCTTTTAAAAAGAGTTTAATGATTAAAAACCAAAAGTTAGAGTACGTGCAAAATTGTAATTACCTAGGCATAACCCTGGTTACAAAACTATCTTGGAAACCACAATTGGAGAAAAGCAAGATCACTTTGCTCCAAAATTCCCTACCGATAGTAAAGAGACACAGGAGTAGCATTTCCAAAGCAGTGTCCCCCACCTTGGAGGTATTCAAGCATTGAGCATTATCTGCCTCCCTTTATTGGGCCGAATTATGGGGGACGTTTTGTAAAAAAAGTTTTGAATGAGGAGAAAATATATTTTTTAGGAAATTACTATGCTACCAGTAAGAACACCCCTAATCCCTATTGTTAAATTATTTAACGTATCTGATAATTATCAGATGCGTTAAATACGTAACAAATCGTAATTCCAACCTATGCATAAACAGGGGTCTACCCTTGTGACAGAATTTAACAAGCAACTTGTAATCAGGCCCTTGGTGTAATAGGGTAGGAAGTAAGTGGTTACTGTGCGTTATTCAGTGAGAGTGCTCTCATGTATTACTGGTATACCACTGTCACGATTCGAGTGCACTTCAATTAGATAACCTAACTATTCCTGTTTGGCATATGCCTCCCTGAGCTGTGCAATCGTGAGCAGTCGATGTTTACTCCGAGATTTAGAAGGAGTGAGAACATCAGCTATACTATTACACATTACATTATTCTCCATAATCGCAGGTACCCGAAGAAGCCGCTTCAGACAGTAGTAAATAAATAACTGTTTGCTTTATTATCCAACGAATAGCAGCCTGTGCGGCTCCTTGTGCTCAGATAGCATCACAGCTCTCATCCAATCAAATGGCTCTCCGGTTTATGAACCACATTCCATCTTAAAATAAAGGCCCAGTAGAATGCTCCAGCACAGGTGACAGTGCAAAGATTAACAATAAGGAAAGCGAACAAGCAAAATAACGACCTAAAGCAAAAGTGAGTAATCATAACAAAAACCTAATGTACGATATACAAATAATATCAGTGCATTATCGTTGAGAAAGAAAAGGGACCAATTCGAAAAGGCATTTATGAATAAATTAAGTAGTACTTTGATAGAAATACTTCCCCATCTAAAAAATGCCTTTGTGAAGCATGTATATCAGAATGGCAGTGCCAAATATTGTCTAACAAAATAACATGCCTTAAATATTGTTTCCAAATGCAGGAATTTGAGCTAAAATCCGATGCTGCACATTTCTTGTGTACCAGACTAAACAACTCGGTGGGCCAAGCACCAGCTGCTGAGTTTTGAGTACACAAGGCAAAATTCAAAAGTGGAAGCCAATAACCAATAAACCCAAAAATCCACTCCTCCAAAATAACAAGGTCCACATCAAGTGAAGCCTACGGTGCTCCCTCAATGAAGCATTAATGGTGATCCCGGAGTTTGTACGTAACACTATGCTTCCTACAAATATAGACACCTACACATGTAGAGCTGAAACTATCATTTTTGATGTGTGCTTTTAATGGTATGTTATGTGGATTCTGTTGTGTTTTTATATTATGTTCATAACGTATTTCTATCTTATGTGTATCCCCATGCTTCCTGCTTTTTGTTTTTTTCTTGATACAAGGGATGGTCCCCATCAACCAACACTTTGTTTCCTTTTTTGGTTTCGCCTCATGCTGCATGGAACACAGTATGTTGGTGACAGGCCAGGCAGGTTGTCCCTGTCAGCTTATCTTTTAGGCCACAGTCACTAACCCCCATCCTCTGAGGCTCTCAAAAGGTAGCTGTGACATTAAATAACTATATTGATTGTTGACACTCCACCCCTAATTAATTAAGAAGCATTGATGGGCAGGGAAGGGAAAATCATGAACATTAACACTCAGTCAAGGCCATCAAGAAACCCTGCGCAGGGAGGCTCTTTCAATTTTCATTATTTGTATATGTATTCAAATAATAGTATCATTACAGAAAACAAAATTTAGTTAACCAAGGAGATGAGCAAAACACCAAAATCATATTAAATACAATAATGCAACGTATCTTTAAGAAATTCAACAAGCACCGCACATTTGGCAAATACTCAAATTACAATTGTAAATCGGACTGAATACCGATAGTACCATGAGCATCTAGCCCTCCCTAAGCAACAACCAGGAAAAGCCTCAGAAAAGTGTAAGACGAAAATAATGAAAATATCTGGTTCTTCCTCAAAAAGTGCATCTTTCATAATTTTCTGCACAAAGGAAACACACAAATTCATAACATGATTTTACATAAGTACATTCCTTCCTGAGAAAGATAGATAGAAGTTACATTTGCACACAAGGAAGGAGACCATGGCTTAGAGCTAAAGTTCAATCATTTTATGAAACCAAATGAAACACATGAACGTGTGTAGCCCGTGCACAACAATAGACATGCACTTTTCTGCAATGTACCAAGCACTCTTTTTAATGTGGCCTACTTAAGCTAACAAAACCAATCTTACATTGGGCACTATTTTTCTAATAAAATATTTTACATCTACATGATTTTTTATTAATGTATAGTTACCGTCACATACTTAGTATTCTGACATATAACCCTTCACCTCTGGAAGAATGGCTTTCAGCAATACCAGCCAGAGATCACAGTAAGTCTCCAAGTATTCTGTGGAGTACCACTATCATTTATCAGTGAAGAAGCTTGGAATCAATTTTAAAATTATGTGCATCACCCACCGCATAGCTCACAAAAAAGCTCCTCCATATCTTCAGGACCTGCTTCCAGTCTATCGCCCTTCACGTCCTTTAAGGTCGATGGGTAGCATGCTATTAGTGGTGCCTCGAATACATAGAGCAAGGATGGGAGGACGTTCATTCAGACACCATGCCAGCAACGACTGGAATAACCTCCCCATCGAAATGAGGATGGAGCCGTCTGAAACCAGGTTCAGACAGAGGCTGAAAACCCATCTTTTCCCCATGATAAACTCAGCATAGTTCGCCCGTGTCCTTGCTCACCCTCTGTGTGCTAAGCTGAAGAGATGTAGGTAGGGTCGTCAGCGCGGGGACGCACTGTTCTCTGTGCAACCAAGCGCTTAACAAATGTCATAAACTAAACTAAACTAAACTGGAAGTAAGTGGACAAGTTTATTTCCCAGTTTTATGCAGGATTTCTACAAAGGGAATGTGGATAGCCAATTGAAGCTAAGGAGCTGGTTTGGTGTGGTTACTTTTCACATTTCCTTTTCTGGCCCCAGCGCAGACAAAGACTTCGTCTAAGGTCAGGGATCTCCCTGCAAGTAGGGATGAGGATGGTTCCCAGCAGGAGCTTCCATAACATGAGGACAATAAGTGGAAAGCTTTATTAAAGTCTTCCTGTATGGGCTGCTCGAGGGAATACAAAAGTCCCAGTCCCTACCCAAAAACGTATCTCCCTATGGCACACTGAATGTGCTATCTCATCCCAATTCTCCCACCAGCAACCAAATGGTAATGCTCAGGAAGGATTAATCAGCAATCCCTTGCTAAAAAAAGTAAAAGTGACAGCCCTGTCTCCCTCCCTTTATGCTTCAGTGTCTACTCTAACAATCTCTAGCTCTGTAATGCAGGCAACGCATTGGGGTGGCTGTATCGCAAACTCCATCTTGGGTCATCTCAAACCAGGGCAGAGGCAATCCAAAATGAAGCCTACTGCTCTTCGCATTCAAACACTCACAGAGAACATGAGTCCTTTTACCATTCACCATATATTCACACTCTCTTGACATATACTCAGGCATGTTAGCCCATAGTCTGGGCATTACATGAAATCTAAATTTTTTCCTGCGCTTGCCTGTAGACATAGCCCTCTCACTTGGAACAAGTAAAAAGGCGTGTCCACTATTATTGATTAAAAAATGGTATGCTACCACCAGCACTACCCTGACGTTTCCCAAATGACACAGACCGTAGACTTGTTTCTGCTCCAGAGTATACATTTGGTGCCCCTCTTTTCCTCAAAGCCAGGCCCTGGGTTGCATAGTCAATTTCGAGCCTATGCCTCAGCACGCACACAAGATTCTGTGTGTGCTGAGACAAAACAATATCAGGATACTAGATTCACATGCACTTAGGTTACACAGGATATGAGTGCACGACTGTTTACCATGCTAGAGTCATCCCTGCAGCGGTAACTAGACATAATATTGAATTCAAATATAGAATAGCCATAATATCAAAGTTAAAATATAGAATGGGCAAAATATCGAATGGACACAATATAGTGGTGAAAAATATCGAATTGAAGGTAAGTAATATAATATCGATTTTCAAAATATAGAAAGTCAAAATATCAAAGTATATAATATAGCTATTAAAATATATCGAATTTTTAATAATATCGAATTTTTTAAAGTGTTTTGTATGTTAGTATATGTGTGAAAAGTATATATTATTTTTGTAATTTATTTTAAGTAATGAATTTTATGTTATTTAATTTTTGCGTAATTTAATTCTGTAGCGGTTTGTGGGTTTATAGGGGAATAGGGTGGGAAGTAATTTAATTATATTAAATTAAATATTAATTTGTAGAAATTATTAATTATTTTTAATTTAATTTTGAATTTTAGTTCTGTAGCAGGTTGTGTGTTTCTAGGGGAATAGGGTGGGAAGTAATTTAATTGTAAGTTTTTAAATATTTTTATTTATTTATTGGTATTCATTTTTAATTTATTGTTAATTAATTTTTAATTGGTAATTCATTTTTATTAATTGATTAATTGACAATTATGTTAATTTTATTAATTTATTTTCTGTAGCGGGTTGTGGGTTTATAGGGGAATAGGGTGGGAAGTAATTTAATTGTAATTAAGTAAATAATTTTTATTTATTTATTGGTATTGATTTTTTTATTTGTTTATAATTTTTATTTAGTAATTAATTTTTATTAATTGGTATTTAATTGGTATTAATTAATTAATTGATAATTACGATAATTGTATTAATTTATTTTCAGTGGTGGATTGTGGGTTTATAGGGGAATAGGGTGGGAAGTAATTTAATTGTAATTAATTACATATCAAAAATACTGTTTGTGTATTGATAATTAATTTACTGTTAATTAATTATTAATTGGTATTAATTTTTATTATTAATTAGTTTCTGTTATTGAAAATTAATTCGCTGTTAATTATGACAAGGTAATTCATTTTTAATCCCTAATATTAATTATCACATAATATTGAATTGGTAATTATTTTAACTAATGTTTTATTGGTATTGATATTTAATTTATTTTTATTAATATATTAAATCATTACTTTTCCTACTGTTGACTCACAGGAGTGGGACTAGTAATTTTTACCCCCACGCTATCCAACGCTTTCCCTACTGTTGCACTCACTGGAGTGGGAATACTAATTTTTACCCCTACGCTATCCAACGTTTTCCCTACTGTTGCACTCTCTGGAGTGGGAATAGTAATTTTTACCCTGCCGCTATCAAATGCTTTCCCTACTGTTGCACTCTTTGGAGTGTGAATAGTAATTTTTACCCTCCCGCTATCCAACGCTTTCCCTACTGTTGCACTCTCTGGAGTGGGAATAGTATTTTTTACCCCTACGCTATCCAACGCTTTCCCTACTTTTGCACTCTCTGGAGTGGGAATAGTAATTTTTACCCTCCAGCTATCCACCACTTTACCTACTGTTGCACTCACAGGAGTGGGATAAGTAATTTGTACCCCTGCGCTATCCAACGCTTTCCCTACTGTTGCACTCTCTGGAGTGGGAATAGTAATTTTTAACCCTATGCTATCCAACGCTTTGCCTACTGCTGCACTCTCTGCAGTGGGAATAGTAAATTTTACCCCTACGCTATCCAATGCTTTCCCTACTGTTGCACTCTCTGGAGCAGGAATAGTAATTTTTACCCTCCCGCTATCCAATGCTTTCCCTACTGTTGCACTCACTGGAGTGGGAATAGTAATTCTTACCCCTACGCTATCCAATGCTTTCCCTACTGTTCCCCTCACTGGAGTGGTAATAGTAAATTTTACCCTCCCGCTATCCTACAGTAAAAATATTGTATATTTTTTATTAATATTACGTTAATATATATATATATGTACGTAAATTGTATGTTTATTTTTTTATTAAATTAATTATTTACAAATTTTAAGGTTATTAAGTGTTTTTTAAGTATGTTTATTTATTTATATTTATTATTTCAGTAATTTTAAATTACGTTTAAGACATTTAAAAAAAAAAGATATTTTGACTAACTATATATTTTTAACGATATTTTTGATTCGATATTTTTGTACTTAACTGTCTGTAGATAGGACTTCAATATTTTTGCATTCTATATTTTGTCATCGATATTTGGGTAATTCCATATTTTTGTATTCGATATTATGTCAGTGATCCCCCCGCAGCAATAGCCAATAAATGAAGATAAGCTAGGCTTATTATTTTTTTGCCAGTTAGTGTTTTATATATTTTTCACAAACTGCATTACTATTATTTATTGTAACAACTGTGAATGTGTCATAGTAACAGCCCTTCATCTGTAGCCTACAACCTTTTTAGGTCTCAAATACGAGAGACCTAACGCTTCCAAACTATAACATATACTAAGACCTGGCTTTTGCTCAGCCCCTTGCTCATAATTAGGGCTTTCGGTTTTATGGTATTTATATTTTTTAACATTATTTATCAATATTTATCTTTCGGTCATTTTATCTGTACTTATCCACATTTATTTTTGTCACAAGCAAAAGAAAATACTGCAGCTAGAATTTTTTCACATTTATTTAAATAGACAATATGCACTGCTATGTATTGTGTAAATTATTGCTATTGCTTTTATACTCTGTACAATATGTAAACATGCACACACACACACACACATATATATATGTGTGCATAGCTGTACATCATATGCAAATGTGCAGAATATATAATGCTGTCTACTACCATTGGGGAGGACCCTGGACTCACAAGAGGCTATGCCCGGCCCTCCCTCAACATTGGTAATAGCAGTTTTGTGGTAAAAGGTACATGGTGTGGGCTGCCTACATCACACTTTTCCGAAGTTGATGCTTCGGATCCAAACTAACATCACTTGCTGTCCTAAAACATCTGGCCTCCCTGAAACCAGCTTTAGCGGTGCTAACTCAAACTAATCCCCTGGAGGATGCGGAGGCCAGAGGGGCTAAGTAGCCTACAATGACAGCCTCCAGGTCTAAAAAAAAAAAGCAAACCTGAGAGTATCCAAGTAGCCCTCCAATAATAAACAGGTGAAAACGTTTCCCTTTAGGCCAAAAGGGTGTGAAGTGCATCGTTAAAGAAAGTGACTGGATACTCTGGGGTCGATTTGGTATCCCGTAAAAAGCTCTCCGTATCGGCGTATGGGGCATTTTTTTCTGTACGAATCGTACCCGTAACCGTCCCCGTACGAACGACGTAGTACGATCCACACCCAATGCAGCTATCCGTACGAATCGTACCAGGGACCGCACGAATAGAATTCCTGTACGAATCGCCCTCGGAACCCGCTGTACACGACGTTTGTACGGTTCGCGGCTGCTTTTTACGACCCGGCAAGTACGATCCGTGTTGGGTACGCTCCGTACGATCCTTTTTCTACGGGAGCTGGAAACTGCCGTAAAATCAGAGTTCGCCCCGAAACAGTTACGGAACGGCCCCCCGGGTACGGCGCGTACACCTCATGATCGCAGGGGTACGCGCCGTACCCCTGTGATCATGGGGGGTACGTGCTGTACACCCAGCGTACATGGGGTACGTGCCGTAACCCATGTACGCTGGGTGTACGGCACGTACCCCATGTACGCTGGGTGTACGGCACGTACCCCCCCATGATCGCAGGGGTACGGCGCGTGCCCCTGCGATCATGGGGTGTACACGCCGTACAGTGTGTATGTGATTGTGCGCTTTTCCGTACGAATCGCCCTTACCTGACGTGGACGGTACGACTAGCGTCCTGGTACCCCGGTCGGGATCGTAATCGTCGGGTCGTACGGCTCCGGATGCGAATCGTTAGGACGGTGATTTTTAACGGATCGGAATCGACCCCTCTGTGGGGAGATCCATCAGGAAAGCTATCAGGTCGCAATGTGCCATCATGTTTGAATGTGCCTTAATTACTCCCATTGTATTCTCTGCTGAGCGGGAGAGTAAGGAGAGATAATGTTATGTTATCTTGACTTGTAAAGCGCGGCAGCTGCCCCAGCAAAGGGGTGTCCCGGCGCTGATGCAGGAAAGGCAAACACAGTAAAAGGCAAGCAGGGGACTAGAATGCTGGGAAAAGCTAGGTCTTAATGGCCTTTCTAAATGCCGTATAATTATCAAGGCCACGGATCTGCACCGGGAGTGAATTCCAGAGGGTGGCGGCTCTGTAGCGGAAGGAGTGGCCACCAGCCCGGACTCTGCGGAGCTGGGGAGCCACCACCAAGTGCTGACCCTGTGAGCGGAGTGACCGTGTAGGGGCATAAGGCAACAGGTGATCAGCCAGAATGGGAGGCGTGGCCCGCTTCAATACCTTGAAAGCGAAACATAAGGCTTTGAATTCAATGCGCCTGGCCACCGGTAACCAGTGCAGACGGCGAATAGCATTGGACACAGAGCAGAATTTGCGTTGACCTAGGAGCGTTCTAGCAGCAGCATTCTGTGCCCTTTGCAACATCGAGACCTCCGCCTTATGAGGGAACAGTTTGGAGGAACACTGCAGCCTGTAACAAAATGCTGCTGAACACCAAAAGAATTGAACTGGAATTTTACACATGCGAAGACTCTGATGCCTTTCAGCAAGAGAAAGCTCGACAGATCATAAAGCTGTGCGTGCCACTCATTCTACCATAATTCCAACTTCCAAAAAACATATACGTTTCTTTTCACAAATACTCACTTGTTCACTGCACTCGTTCACCTCGTGCACAAAACATTACACCCAAAGTATGCTTTTGAATAAAAAAACACCTCTTTTCACAGGAAATGCATATCATTTAATGTAAAGACTGTTGTTGCCCCAGCCCCTCAAAACTCCTTGAAATTATCCTCAATCATGCCCGCTCTCATCAGTCCTACTAATTTCAGTCAGGTGCTGGTGAGCAGAGCATCCAAAAAGTATTCTTGAATCTTTGCTTGGCATATTTCACATGTTCTCTTTGCTTTCAAACACCTCTCGCTGTAAGTGACCTGGAAATGGGTGTGTTCCTGCCTCCAAGGATAGAAAATGCAGTTAGCCCCCATTAACCACACTTAATTACCCTGCCACATTCTCACCTTGCAGCGACTCTTGGCTCCTGACACTTCTGAACACTCCTCTTCTCCTTTGTTCTAGTGACCCCCACTAGGCTGCTAGCATTTTATGGGCATTGAGATGGGGAGGAGAGTGATCTTCACAGTCAAAGTCAATTAGAGAAGACCTACTCAGGTTTGTCAGTACTTTTCTATTTCTATTTATAAATACAGACAAAGGAAAAATTGTTTTCCATCTGTATTTATGTGTAAGAATCTATTTAAACGGAAAACCGGGAGCCTTACTCATAATTGGATGACTTTGTTGTGACTCTTACTTTCCTGCACAATGGCTTTACTCCCTATTCTTGTGTTTGTCCCACCTAGAAGCAATTCGGTCTCACTGTGCTTTGATTGGTTGAGGTGTCTTTTTAGGTCTCGCCAGCGAACGCAGCGCATACGCTGCTTCGCCTTGCGAGACTCTATTGTTGCCGCTTTCTGTGCCGAAGGAAGACAGGAGATTGCACGTGCGGACAGTAGATATGCACGCGTATGGACAAGAGATGTGCACTCCGTACGCGTGCACATCTCCTGTCCCCGGAGGCTGGCAGCGAACGCATCGCACGCTTTCAGTTTCCCTCCCCCCATTGGCTCCACAGAACCAACTTGTTTAACGAGTGGTCAGTTTGAAGGATGCCTCTAGAAGGACAAAAGACTTAACACGAAGAGGCTAATATAATGGAAATCGGGGGCCTATAGGGGATAAATGCAAAATGGCAAAACCGTTTTATTCCAGAGCACCGCAGCCAAGCACTGGCTCCTGTGATTTCTCAGCATGCTTTGTTTGACTTGGTACCAAACAATGGGACAATTACTGGGCAAGGTCAGAAGTTCATGGGATGACTGGCAGATAACACATCATTTCCGTTTGGTAAAAAATAAAGATGTGTTTGTAGGGGGCCTTGATTGTGGTAGTGGAGATCTTAATAAAATGGCAGTCATGACTTGGCTACTCTGTTTCAGAAACATGGCGGCCCCTTTATTTACTTGAACAGGAGCTTTAAAAGCCACTGACTATGATTGGTCTCTGTCACCGAGGGCTGACCAACCCACATCACTACAGCTTGCTGGTCCTGTCCACAGTACCCACCTCCCAAAGCCATCCTAATCCGCCCCAGAGTGGTAAGTGGCACTTTACAAAAACCCATGAGAAATAAATAAATAAATAAGCAAGCCGCCAAGGTATAAAACATTTGTGGCTCTATTTAGAGTTTCGTGGAGTGGGGCAGCTGCTATAAAAAGTGCCAAAGCTTTCTGTATTTAGAGTGGCTTAGACATCAATCCACATCAACTATAGAGGATGGGGCATTCACCCCTTTTTGGCATTTGCATGGCATTCGCTCTGTTGTAGGTAAAGCCCTTAGTGTCCGTACTGATAAAGCTGTGCAATATTGTGAACTGGAATGCAATCACTTTTTCAGCATTATTTAAATAATAGATTTCATATTAGGATCTAAAAAATGGAGGCCATCTGTTTTTCTCTCTTTGCTAATAACGACTCCATGAATGCTTGCTAGTAAGCAGTATCATTGAGCTTACCATGAAAGATGTGCCTGTGACAGTGCTTAATTTGATCTGGTGGTTTCTGGTGCTCAGCACCGCACTTAATTTACAGAACCTGCACTTATGACAGCTGCCACATGATGGCACTTTTTTTGCAATTTAGAGATGAGCAGAAAAGCAGTTGTTTATTAATTCATTATACATTAAAATAACTAATACCTGCCACCCAAGCCAGTCTTAGTATTTTGTTGGTGGCTTCAAACAGTCTGAATTGTCACACTTGTAGCAGTGTGATGGTTAGTAGTTGTGTAAGTACAGTGGCAATGTATGGTGAAAACTGTGGTGGTATCCTTACGAAGACCCCAGCACTTATTTGCAAATTAAGCACTGTGATAGCCTCACATTCAACCTCCTGCCACATTCTCAGGTAGCAGCATCTGACTGGGAGTGCTCCTCAAGTGTATAAATAGAACAAGCATTTGCAATGCAATAGGTCTCGCAGTTGTTAGAGTTTGAGCCATTGGCATTGTAAATGGCAATGCCTTTTATTTATGTGTTGGTTTTTAAAACGTAAATAAAAGGCATTGTCAATGACAATGCCAATAGGTTAAACTCTCACAAATGCGAGACCTATTGCATTGCAAATGATTGTTATTGGTGCCATCAGACTTTACATTTCAATACAGGCAAGGGACTATTTTGTCCCTCTCTCCCTGCTCATCCCCACCCCTTTTCCCACCCCAGCCATGCCCTCAACTCACTCTGTTGGTAAGTCACCAATCTAAAGCAGTTTTGTAATTATTTCAAGATGGCCGTCTGGGCATGCACATAGAGGTGTCATAGGCATCATTAAGGAACTTGTTATAGTTTAACAAATTCTATTCAAAGAAGGCATCAGCAGATGTGTGTACATCCTTGGCAGTGATATTTAAATGGGAGTTACAATATTACTAAATGTATTAAAAGATGGCCATTTGTCAGTGACTTCCATGAAGAGAGACTAAAAATCCCACATTAGGTTCTCTGATGCCTTCAGTTGTTCTTTTCTAATGCACTTCACTGCTGATCTGGATTAGTAAGGAGGCTGAAAACTCTAATCCCTAACATGCCTGGTATTGGAAGAGCATACACTTAGTCTGGCAGGTCTTGTATGATCTTTCTACTGTTGAGATTGTTGGACATGACCTTTGTGCATGGTCATCCATCAAATTCTGGCCTTCACCCTCCTATTTTCTGAACCCCTTTGTGTGCAGTGTAAATTGTCACTTCGACCTGGCAAAATAAAGCTTTTGCCAGGGCAAATCCTTCCTTTTTAAAACATATAATGCTCTGTTGGAACTAGTACTTTCTGGTTGTCTGAGGCAATATGCCAGCTAGGCAGAACCTACCACTCCCATCCAGGGGGATGATTATACACACTGAATAACCTGCGCACACTCTTGGGTAGCATGGCACTGAGCAGTCAGGTTTATCACAGAAGCAATGTGTAAAGCATTGGCACAGCACTCACTAGCAACAAAAACCTTTAGCATCACATAAGAGACTTTGCACTCGATGTATGTGAATAACATTTGTATTCAACACACATAATAATCAACACAACATGAACATCATGTATTTCTGGGCATAAATCACACTAAATTATTACTAGCAGTACTAGGCCCAATCGTATTCGTATGATACCAGCAATATACACACTTGTAAAATATCCTATTTTACACCCGAGCACCCTTATGCGGTGCAACATGTTGTCCACCCGGGCTCATCGAGCAGTTCTTATAATTCAATCCCACACACCTCGAGGGTGCACCCCAGGTCACCATGATATCAGAAATAAGTACATGCATAGAATTATACTACTTTTTAGGTGCACTGCGGACCGCGGCCACCCGGGGCAAAAACCAATATTAAACGTAATGCTCTTTGGCAAGAAATCAAAGTATAAGGAAAAACACTGTCCAGTGTCGTGAATTACAGGTGGTTCCTTCTGTCACTCCCACACACACACACTCACTCACTCCACACCGATACACAGTGCAATGGGTATCAGGCAAGTCCGTATGGAACGCGCTCACACACATACGCACTCAGCACCCTAATACGGTGCAACTGATAACCAGCAGGTCAATTGATTACACACGGCAGACCCAGTAGCCCCAAGCATCCCTCCATGGATTGGAGATCACCCTGTCCTCCCCCAGGGAACTAGGCTGCATGCAGCCGAAGTCACTCCTAGGGCCTGAGTACGACCTCTGCAGTTGGGTTACTCCATCACAACGGCGATGAATATCCTGTCTGCCAAAATCTAAATCCCATAGGATAATGGGAAGCAGGTGGGGGTAGGCATCAAGGTAAATTAGGAGGCAGTCGGCAAAAGGGGTTTGGCAGTCACTCGAGAAGTTCACCCACAGGATGAGGAGCAGAAACGGCCAAGGGCAATAGTCGGTCACACCAAATGGGTCCACCAGGGCCTTCCGGCACCAGCCCTGTTCTGTGAAGCATGGGGGGTCATGCAGTCTCTTGACCTACTTTCAATCTTTCTCAGAAGCAGTGCTCCAGCACAGTCAGTCACTCTCACCACTCAGGCCTGAACCACACAATACTACCTGGCAACACAGTGTAATCGGGACAGGTTGGGTGAGGTGAGGTCAATTGGTCCAACACGCTGAGGGTCAAGTAAGGGAACAGTTGATGAATGGAGAATGAAGCGGGGGCCGCTCGGATGGGAAGGCCCCCCATCAGGTACACGTTGCTCAGAGTCGCACCCAAACAATACGGGCACCTCATCAGTTGCGCAATGATACTGGTCTCATCCAACCATTCAGGTCACACACAACGAAGAGTTACAAATTCTGTACCTCCTGGAAATGAGACACACTGTCCGGTGCACATCGAATTTGGCCACACCAGACAGCTCCGGTCACAAACACAATGAAGAGTTGCAAATTCTGTACCTCCCTGGAAATGAGGCACAACTTTCGGTGCTCCTTGATATTGGTCGCACCAGACAGTTCCGGTCACACACACAGATGCAAGTTCAACAATGCCTCATGAGTTAGAATGAGGCACTACTACAGCTATTCCCCCACCTCCGGGGGTCGAAACCTGTGAATCAGACACCGCACGCAGTGAGCAAGCAGTCTGCATATCGCACAAGAGAGATGCACCAGGATCGATGAAGCGGGCCACGCTAGGTCCCACAACCGGTGAATCTGCTCACCACCAATGAGACGATTATGCGTGCCAATGTCCCCACAATGCAGGGGACATATGCCTTAGATGCGGGCCACTCTTCGGTGTTCCGCACCAGGCAATCCAGTCTCCCGGCTCAATTCTTCGGTCCACACTATGCTGCCAGTTGGAATCCAGCAGTTGATGTGGGCACTTGAGAGGGCACCGCTCTTCAGGTGTCACAGGTAGACTGTGTGGGTCCCTCGTAGGAGATCTGTGATGTCCCTGAGACCTCCAAGAGAACAGGGGGCAAGCACAACAAGCCCTTGGAGCGCATACTTCAGGGTGCCACACAGCAGCAGTTAGGCGGCCCAGGCCAACCACTATTCAGGAAGGGCACAGGGTCCCTTTCAATGGCAGTGCTCCTCCTTGTGCACAACAGAGTCCTCTCACAATGTACACCACGTAGTCCAGGTTCTCCAGTCCTACGTCCCACCAGTGTATCTCATCCTTTGATGATGTATGGCACCAGTGGTTAAAGTAGTTATACTGGAGTGCGCCTTTGAAGTTGTGGTATAAGCTTTTGAACCACTGATGTCTCCCCTAAATTTCAGTCCTGTCTGCCATCAGGCTGTGGAATGCAGATCTTTATCTTTAGTGAGGCCATGATCTAGCTGCAGAGGGCATGTGTCAAAACCTCTTTCTCCAGTCTCTACAGCCGGCCAGCAAATGTCAGAGGTCTGTCATTTCAGTTGCATGCCCAGTGTTTTATGACTGTCACCGGAGAATACCCAGATGTGCTCACCAACCTCCAGTGTGGACTTGAGCCAAGCACCAAGGCACGCAAAGAGTTTTTGAGTACAGAAATGCCCACCCTTTGTAGTGGCATTTCTACTTGAATCACAGCAATGCCACCTTTACCACTGGCAAGGGGCTGTTGCTGCAAATCCAATTATAGTAAACATCATGAGGCTGCTCCACTATAATCCACTATTGTAACCTAAAGCGAGTTCAACCATTTCCACATGTTAGACTAGGGGAAGAGCAACCCTCATTTGTGTATTCCTCACTACCGGGCCAGGGGACACACGTGGGAAGACGGCTGCAATGCCAGAAACCGGTCCTGGGAAGCTTGTTTCCGGTCCAGGGAAGGCATGGCTTGGCAGTTCGGGCTGGACTGTTCCCAGGAGGCACAGGGTCAGACTGATTTGCATATGGCCATGTCTGAACTGGGGTGGCAGAGTGGGCTAAATAATGGTGATGGATTAAACCCAGATCAGTTGACTGGGGGTGAGTGCTTGTATCGTCAACGCTCCGTCCATCATTTCCTTTGGTTTTGCTTTGTTTGCCATAAGTTGGCAGGGTATGCTCAGACGTGAGTCCCTTGCTCACTTTGCCACTGGATTCAAGCAAGCCCGGCTGAAGACGGCTGCAATGCCAGAAACTGGTCCTGGAAAGCTTGTTTCCGGTCCAGGGAAGGCATGGCTTGGCAGTTTGGGCTGGACTGTTCCCATGAGGCACAGGGTCAGACTGATTTGCATATGGCCATGTCTGAACTGGGGTGGCAGAGTGGGCTAAAGAATGGTGATGGATTAATCCCAGATCAGTTGACTGGGGGTGAGTGCTTGTATTGTCAATGCTCCGTCCATCATTTCCTTTGGTTTTGCTTTGTTCGCCATAAGTTGGCAGGGTATGCTCAGGCGTGAGTCCCTGCTCACTTTGCCACTGGATTCAAGAAAGCCCGGCTGAAGACGGCTGCAATGCCAGAAACCGGTCCTGGGAAGCTTGTTTCCGGTTCAGGGAAGGCATGGCTTGGCAGTTCGGGCTGGACTGTTCCCATGAGGCACAGGGTCAGACTGATTTGCATATGGCCATGTCTGAACTGGGGTGGCAGAGTGGGCTAAAGAATGGTGATGGATTAAACCCAGATCAGTTGACTGGGGGTGAGTGCTTGTATTGTCAACGCTCCGTCCATCATTTCCTTTGGTTTTGCTTTGTTCGCCATAAGTTGGCAGGGTATGCTCAAACGTGAGTCCCTTGCTCACTTTGCCACTGGATTCAAGCAGGCCCCGCTGAAGACGGCTGCAATGCCAGAAACCGGTCCTGGGAAGCTTGTTTCTGGTCCAGGGAAGGCATGGCTTGGCAGTTCAGGCTGGACTGTTCCCATGTCGCACAGGGTCAGACTGATTTGCATATGGCC
This sequence comes from Lissotriton helveticus, assembly GCF_964261635.1. Classification (NCBI taxonomy): domain Eukaryota; kingdom Metazoa; phylum Chordata; class Amphibia; order Caudata; family Salamandridae; genus Lissotriton; species Lissotriton helveticus. The sequence continues at coordinate 448,525,607 of NC_136067.1, forward strand.
ATGTCTGAACTGTGCTGGCAGAGTGGGCTAAAGAATGGTGATGGATTAAACCCAGATCAGCTGACTGGGGGTGAGTGCTTGTATTGTCAATGCTCCGTCCATCATTTCCTTTGGTTTTGCTTTGTTCACCATATAAGTTGGCATGGTATGCTCAGACGTGAGTCCCTTGCTCACTTTGCCACTGGATTCAAGCAAGCCCGGCTGAAGACGGCTGCAATGCCAGAAACCGGTCCTGGGAAGCTTGTTTCCGGTCCAGGGAAGGCATGGCTTTGCAGTTCAAGCTGGACGGTTCCCATGAGGCACAGGGTCAGACTGATTTGCATATGGCCATGTCTGAACTGGGGTGGCAGAGTGGGCTAAAGAATGGTGATGGATTAAACCCAGATCAGTTGACTGGGGGCGAGTGCTTGTATTGTCAACGCTCCGTCCATCATTTTCCTTTGGTTTTGCTTTGTTCGCCATAAGTTGGCAGGGTATGCTCAGACGTGAGTCCCTTGCTCACTTTGCCACTGGATTCAAGCAAACCCGGCTGAAGACGGCTGCAATGCCAGAAACCGGGCCTGGGAAGCTTGATTCCGGTCCAGGGAAGGCATGGCTTGGCAGTTCGGGCTGGACTGTTCCCATGTCGCACAGGGTCAGACTGATTTGCATATGGCCATGTCTGAACTGGGGTGGCAGAGTGGGCTAAAGAATGGTGATGGATTAAACCCAGATCAGTTGGCGGGGGGTGAGTGCTTGTATTGTCAATGCTCCGTCCATCATTTCCTTTGGTTTTGCTTTGTTCGCCATAAGTTGGCAGGGTATGCTTAGACGTGAGTCCCTTGCTCACTTTGCCACTGGATTCAAGCAAGCCAGGCTGAAGATGGCTGCAATGCCAGAAACAGGTCCTGGGAAGCTCGTTTCCGGTCCAGGAAGGCATGGCTTGGCAGTTCGGGCTGGACTGTTCCCATGAGGCACAGGTTCAGACTGATTTGCATATAGCCATGTCTGAACTGGGGTGGCAGAGTGGGCTAAAGAATGGTGATGGATTAAACCCAGATCAGTTGACTGGGGGTGAGTGCTTGTATTGTCAACGCTCCGTCCATCATTTCCTTTGGTTTTGCTTTGTTCGCCATAAGTTGGCAGGGTATGCTCAGGCGTGACTCCCTTGCTCACTTTGCCACTGGATTCAAGCAAGCCCGGCTGAAGACGGCTGCAATGCCAGAAACCGGTCCTGGGAAGCTTGTTTCCGGTCCAGGGAAGGCATGGCTTGGCAGTTCGGGCTGGACTGTTCCCATGATGCACAGGGTCAGACTGATTTGCATATGGCCATGTCTGAACTGGGGTGGCAGAGTGGGCTAAAGAATGGTGATGGATTAAACCCAGATCAGTTGACTGGGGGTGAGTGCTTGTATTGTCAACGCTCCGTCCATCATTTCCTTTGGTTTAACCTGCCCTGCCTTGCATCTACCACTCGCTTCCCCCCAGGAGCCATACCCTCGGAGTACTCAGTTGGAAATGAAAGGGCCTCTCAGGATGGCAAGTGACTTATACAGGCCAGCCTGAGTAAATGCGCAATTGCGCATACCAACCAGTCTGCAAAGGCGGTCTCAACATGTATTTAGGAGCTCCATCGGTGCAAAGTGCACTCTAGCCTGCAATGGCAGGTTGTACACGTATTTAGGGGCACCATCTGTGCAAGGGCACACCTCAGCCTGCAATGGCAGTCTAGACATATGTTTAGGACCCCATTGGTACAAAAAATTACGCTAGCCTGCAATGGCAGGCTGGACACATAATTAGAGACACCATTGGTGCATGTGCGTATACCAGCCTGCAATGGCAGGCTAGACACCTGTTTAGCACACCATTGGTGCAGAGCAAATAACAGCCTGCTATGGCAGGCTGGACACATATTCAAAGGCACCATTGGTGCAAATGTGCACAACATCCTGCACTGGCAGGCTGGACCAGGTCTTAAAACATCATAGGTGTGAGTGTGCACCCACCGGCGGCTGTGTGTAGGAAGGGCACATGCATTTTCACACTGCACATACAGTGGGAAATTGCTGTAGGCCTGTACAAGAGAATCAGCCACACCTGGGAGGTGTCCCATAGGGAGAGACAACCCCCTAGATAGGGAAAACTCACGTGGGGGTTCATACCTACCCAGGCAGTGGACATGCAGATGTGCCTTCCCGGTCACTCACCTACCCCAGTTTGGTGGTAGTGAACACCCCCCTAAGGGTTGGCTACAGAATGAGCCCGGCCAACCTGAGCATGAGACATGTGGGTGGCACAATCAGTGCAGCGTCCCCCTATTAGCCAGTGTTACACCCACCCAGAGTATGTAGTCTACCTTATAGGGTACTGACAGACACGACACCTAAACCAGTCAAGTAAGCACCTGATCCTGGCATGAGCAGGAGGGGCGTGCTCTCTTTCCTGTTGCAGTACAGTGGGAAAGCGCCCAGAGTCCTAAGGTCAGGAAAAGAGAGTTGGAAAAACCATGAGGACAAAAAGCTAAATGTTTTAGGGAAATCCTCATAAGAAGGGCAAGGTCCAACAGTCTCCAATACGGTTTCCTAAATAGCCTATAGGTCAGGATGAAAGGTTGAACAATGAAAAAAGTTAAGCATACTTTTAAGTTTTACATATTCTAGCAGTGAAAAAAACTCTTAAATTAATTTTTCACTAATGCAAGGCCTGCCGCTGCAGTAGGATGACATTAGTTTAACTTATTACATCTAATAAGTGATATATTTCAATTGACAGCAGGTAGGACTGTTGAGTTTGGTGTCTTCAGAAGTGTAATTTTTAAACTCTCTTTAACGGTAAAGTTTGATTTTAAGTCACAATTCTGAAAACGCCACTTTAAGAACTTTGTTGTGTTCTTGTCCCAACCATTTGGTGTCTGCAGTAAGTATCCTGGGTCACATGACTGGGTGCAGCTGACAGATAATCTGTGTGTTTTGCTCCCAGACAGTGAGACAAAGGGATAAGAGGTGTTGGCAGAACGAGCCATCTCTAACTTGATAGGGGGAGGGGCTGTCATCTACCACATTTGGACATCACAAAGTCTCTGCCTGAGCACACACACAAAGGGTTTGACACTAGTATGTGGTGATCCCAGATAAACTGGGGCCCGGGCAGGTAGCCAGGAAATTTCAAACACCCCTGGGTGGAAACCTCTTGAACCTTCTACTTCAAAGCTGGCACCAGGTATAAATATTGGACCCTCAGATCGTTCTTTTAAGTGCAACTCTGGGGACTGTCATGCAACTTTGCAAGAAGGAGTGCTACTCTATTTCCTTGCTGCCCTGCTTCCTGAGTGAGAAGGACTGAACCTACATCTTGAACTCAGTGCCACCAGAGTGACTCTAAAGGCTAGCTTCCCGATTAGAGCCTCCAACCACCTTGATCACCTGGACTCTGTCTGCTGTGAGTCCTACCCCCCAAGTGGTGCCACCCCAGTCCTGTACCTTTGGAAGTGGGCATGAAAGTGCTCTGCCAGTTGTGGTCCTGTGGACAGAACCGAGGCAGCATGACGCATATCCTTGTATCTCTGCTTTGAAACCGCCACAGCGCAATGCATCTTCAATGCCAGACCTTGAATCGCAGCCCGCAATCTCTTGGGAACCACTGCTGCATGATACATCCTCTAAGTAGGCCTTCACATTGCAAGCTCCTAGTCAATGGCATCCTTGGCCACAATGCAGCACTTCGCATTGCAGTCCGCTACTTCTTCTGAAATGCTAGTGTGTGACATATCTTTCACGCAGGACTTTACATTGCAAGGCCCTCTTTGATGGCATCCTTGACAATGACGGAGGACTCGGCAACCCAGCTTCGAACTGCCCCTGCGTGACGCATCCTCGATATAGGATGCTGCAATGCTCCGAAAACCAGGATTTCAGGTACTTTGTTCAGGGAGCCGAACTTGATCCATGCATCAGGCCTGTGCTCTATCGCGGTTGGCATGAACTTGTGACTTTGTCCCAATTTGGCATGACCAGATAATAACAGTTGGATCTTTATGCTTCTACGCACTATTTTTACTTACCATTTTGAAATTGAAGGTCTCTGGTACTACTGATTGGATATTTGTAATTTTGGTCTCAAATAATTTAATTTTCTAAAATTAGAGTGGAATTTTTCTTATGTTGTGTTTTTGTTTTATTACAGTTTGAAGTGCTACATAAATACTTTACACATTGCCTTTAATTTAAGCCTGACTGCTTTTCTACCAAGCTACCTAAGGGTGGAGCATAGGTTAATTTGGGGTTTGCCTGTTTATCACCATGACAGAGACTGTGGTTGCTGCTTGAGTAGGGTTTCACCCCTCACAACCAGTAACCCAATTTCCTATAGAGATCTTATGAGATCTCCAAATCTCTGCATCCATATTTTGTACAGCTTTCTGTTTAAATCACACCCATGAGAAGGATCTTGCTTTGCTTTTATGTCTTAGCCCATGTTCTATCTTCCTTAAGTCTCCACAGTTGAAAGTGGGTTTGCCTCATTGTAGTTTTTGCCTGTGTTCCAGTTTGCAGAGGTCATTTGCAACTAGGTAACCCATCTTATTTGAATGAGAGAATAAACAAGGTTAGAGCTCTTTAAGATAAAACAATACTTATTGTATTCAATGCTGTGCTCAAACAGAATGACAAGGAGCCAAATGTATCAAGATACCAGTCTTTTTGTGGCCAATATTTAATTTTGTGACTGACCTATATATTAATAGGGTGGTTTGCAGAATTCTAATTCGGGGTGGGCCACAGTCCGACCTACCTAATCCAAATTCGTTAGACAGGTCGCAAATTGTGATTCAATCCGATGAGCTACAGTCACAGGGATGGCGGCTTGCAAGTGTAAGTAGACTACAGCGATTGCTTTTGAAAAACTAGATCTCTGCTGCTGTAAAAAAAGTGTTCGTTTTTTTTAAAGTTTCATTGAGAGTTGGCATTGGTACCATTGGCCCCTGCCTACTCCCCTGAAACTTGAATCTCTGTTCACAAGGAAAGGGTCGAAGAGGACTCTTTTCTATATGTAAGTTAACACCCCAAAATGGGAGCTGATAACTTTTCAATTCTTTTTTACTGGAATGCTGGTCGGAAACCTCATTCGATTGGTTGACTTTAAGTTTAAATATCATGCGTGGTGGTTAGAAGGAAATAAACTGGAGGAAGTTTATTCATATAAATATCTGGGGTTCATTATGGATAAGCAAATGTCCAATAAATTCCACTTGTTATCAATTCAGGCTAAGGTACAATCATTAACAAATGGATTTAAAATACTAAAACAAAGATTGAATTGTCATTCGTTAACCCACTTACTTAAGTTTATGGAGGCTGAGCCACTACCGTCACTATCTTACGGTATAGAAATTATGCAGGGTTTGGAAATAGATACGTTGAACAGGAGCCAAATAAAAGTTTATAGATCCATTTTTAAAATTCCAAAATCGGTTCCACCCGCACAAATACGTTTAGAGTTTGAATTAAAAAATCAGACACATCAGTGTGAAAGTGCTTTTATGAAATTGTGTTGGAGACTGCGAGCATCAGAAAGAGGTTCTATCAGCAATTTATGCTGGAAGGAAATAGAGGAACAACTGCATAGTACTACAAAAGAGTCTTGGGGAAGTTATTTAACTATTAAGGATTTAGGCATACAAGAAGCATGGGCAGCAACAATGGGAAAGGCATCTTTTAATCAAGTGTTAAGATCTGCAACGCGAATAGCATCAAATCTAATAGATAAAAATGCTTTTGGACTAGGAGACATGCCTGGACAGTAATACATTCGTATTCCAATATGGGTCCTCAAGGGTATCTGGCAGAAGATTTTTCATTAAGATTGAAACATCAATTTATGTTATTTCGGTTTGGTATTAGGGAACCTAAAGACTTTTTCCCATCCTGGAAAAAACTGTCACAGAATCTTTCTTGTAGATTATGCGCATATAAGAATGAAACATTAATTCATTTGCTATGTGCCTGTCCTGTGCCCTTGGCACAAAGGAAAAGTCTTCTGAAATTATTATTTAGAAACATGGAAATACGTTCATGCCGGCAAGCCGTTATGATCTAGCTAAGCAGATGTTCAGCTGCCCTTGCTTGTAGGGGAGTAAAGTTCATAACACCTCAATTTAAGAACATTTTAAACATGGGGTTATAGGACTAAGAACTGTGGCTATAATCTGTAGCAATCCCCGTATCATAATAGTAACCTCCAGAGAAATTAATTATTGACGGTTTTTAAATGTGCTCGTTTTAGAGCTGTTTTATATTAAAATTGTGACTGTGAATGATAACTAATAAAAAGTAAATAGTGTATATAAAGAATATTACGTTTTAGAAAATCAGTAATTGGAACCCTTTAGTTGTAAATAATTTGTGACATTAATTGTGTATTGTTGTAATCGTTTTAAATAACTAAATAAAATAAAGATTCGCAAACCTTGGATATATCGGGTAAAGAATCGTAATTTGAAAAGGACAACCACAACATGTCCCTTCCAGCTGCAATTGGAAACCTAGTCACAATTCCCATTTAGCAGTTCAGAAACCTTTACTGACTACTCATATGGATTTTGTATATGGGAACTTGTTTTTAATGGTTGCAAACTCCAAATCAGAGTGTTTGCGACCACAAACGAGTTAAGTACATCTGGCCCCAAGGTTTTTATCGAATTTTAAGACAGGGGCATAATGCATGCCCCTGCAGCTCCTATGCTGCAGGAGGTCCCCCAACCTTCCAGGAGGCCCCCTATTCAGACAAAGGCCAATGAATGCTTTAAGCTGCGTTGGAACAGAAAGATAAGATATTCTTGGATTTTACACTGTATTGCATGAGAAAGACAGGGTTAAAATTCTATAAGATTTAAACTGAGAAGAACCTGATAGCAGTATTTTGAAATATGAACATTAAGCAGCACTGAGTGAGAATCACCACGGTATAGATTAAAAAACATGTGATATAGCACAAAGTTTTCAGAAAGCTCTTGTGATTTAACAAGTGACATCTTATCTGGGACTGAACAACACTCCTCAAAAAAAGAGGTACTTTTCAGTTATAATTGTATTTTTACCTGCTATATATTCCCCTGCTGTATGTGTTATGCATGAATATATGACGTTACAACGCAAACAATTACAACACATGCCTTTACAAAACAGTTTTTACATCGACACTACCATTACAAAGCATGATTTCACAATGCATGCCATTACAACGCATTTTTAGAAACTACCATTACAACTCATAGCATTACAATGCATACCATTACAACGCATATCATTACAACGCATAATATTTTTGGGGCAACAGTGGGGTAAGTGTTGGATAGTATAGGGGTCAAAATGATTATTCCCACTCCAGTGAGCGCAACAGTAGGGTAAGTGTTGGATAGTGTAGGGATAAAAATACTTTCCCCATGTACCCAAAAACCTATACCCACCCTAAAACTAAAAAATCCCCTTTACTTACCGTATTATGCGTTGTAATGGCATGCGTTATAATGTATGCGTTGTAATAGCATGAGTTGTAGTGACATGCGTTGTAATGGCATGTGCTGTAATGGCATACGATGTAAAGGCAGTTGTGTTGTAATGACTGCGTTGTAATGGTTGCTTCCCGTTATTCATCCACATAATCATTTCAATTACCTTGTGCATATGGTTTGTTTTAGTGTCTGTGCAATTAAAAGGCCTATATCCCTGAGAAGAATACTCCCTGAAAAATTCAGAGAACTCGTCAGAGAGTTGAGTATGAAGGCTATCTGAGGTAGGGAAAAACCCTGACGAATCTCTGCAAAAAAAAACCTGACATAAGGGTATACTATTTACCCAATGTTTTTCATCCAATGAAGCTAGATTATTGGGAAATATAACACCATTCATAGTAGTTCATATTAACTATGAAACCTCCCAATTGGGGAATACACTGTTTCCTCTAATGTTAGGTCTACTGGAAATCGTTGCATGACTGTTGTGTAGGGGCACAGCCTCTTTGAGGGAATGTAATCATAACAGGATGAAGTAATATCAAAAGTGTAGTCCCAGGAAGCTTTTTTCTTGTCCAGGGAAGACCTGGCTTGGCAGTTGGGCTGGATTGTTCCCTTGAGGAACAGGGTCAAGGATGATTTGCATATGGGTGGGTCTGAACTGGAGTGGCAAAGTGAGCTAAAGAACGATGATGTATTGAATCCAGGTCTAATAGTAACTTTTTTTTTTTTTTTTAAGAAAGATGGTACATATAAGGACAAGTTTCAAAAATTATTACATACATGATAAGAATTGATGTGCATTTGATATATTTACATACATTTTTTAAATAGATCTTGTTTGCGGGAGCGAGGAGAATAAATATATAAATAGGGATAAAATTCAGTTTCAGTTAATTAGAGAAGACCATTTCTATCTGCTCTCCAATTAGTTACAGGAGCCCACAAACGTATACCCTTGTTACGCTGCCTCTTGCCTTTATATTCATACAGACAGGATTCTATATTGTGGATTCCTAGAAATCTTGAAAGCCACATCTGGAAAGATGGAGGATTCGTATCTTTCCAGGCCGCGGAAATTAAAATTCTGAGTACAGCAACAGATAAAAACATTAAATCTCTTTCAACCTCACCTAGACCCAACTTGGAGTCTGTACCCAGTAAAATTAAGGTAGGGGATAGGTCGATGGACTGACCTGGCAGCCCCTCCATAAATTTCATTATTTCTTTTTTAACATTATCCAACTGTTTGCAGGAAGAAAACATATGTATAATATCAGCCTGACTTTCGTTACATCTGGGGCAATTATCATTTTCGCTCAGACCCCAGGCAAATATCTTCGCAGGTGTATGGTAAAGGTTAAAAATAGTCTTGTACTGTTGCGCACGAAGATTTGATGCCCGAAATATTTTTTTATTTAATACGAGGGCAAGGTCCAAATCGACATCAGAATCTCCTAATTTTGTCGCCCATTTAGACTCGACCTTCTCGATATCGTCCGGGGTTTGATCCAATAAACAATTATATAAGATCTTAATCTTCCTACAGCCCCTATTTAATAACTCAATCATTGTGAAATCTGCTGTACGTGAGATCCGTGGCCTGACTGCCTTAATTGCCCTGGTAACTTGACCATATACCAGCCATTGACTATCTGGGATACCAAATCTTTCCTGGAGAGTTTCGAACTCCAGGATTTCACCTTCCTCCATCACATCTCCCAAGGATCTAAGCCCCGACCTTTTCCACATCAGCAAATTACTACTATTTTTTAGTTGAGGAAAAAGAGATGAGTTATACAGTTGCAGATAGGAATTAACTTTCGGGATACTAAACATTTTCATAATTGCTTTCCAACCCTGCCATGCGCCGAACAGTGTCCTCAATCCTGTTTTTTTATAAAAGCTTCGTTCCAATTCACACGGGAATAAATTTATAGCCTATTCACCCAATAACATCCTATATATCTGTGGCGGGCATTGTTGATCTACAAACCCAGGTGTTATATCGTGTACGGATGTAGATTGAAATAGAATAGTCATTTGAGTTAACAGGCAGGCCCAGTGATATAGCTTTAAATTCGGAAATCCCATCCCCCCCTTTCTCTGGGTAGTGCCATTAAGTCTGTAGATCGCCTTACCCTGCCATATTGCCACACAAATCTGATAAACATAGATTCAAGTTGTTTCATGATCCTGTCCTCTATTACTAAAGGAATGGCCCGAAATAAGTAGAGAACTCTAGGGAACATGGACATTTTAACTGCATTCATCCTTCCTATTAATGAGAGGTGTAGCACATCTATTCTTTTTAATTCCTTCTCAATGTCCTTAATAAGTGGCAGATAGTTCTCGCTTACAATTTTCTCCACAGTGGCATTAATTTTCACCCCTAAATAAATGGCAGAGTCAACGAATCTGTAGTCAGTTTTGACTATATTTTTGGAGCAGATTACCTGCGTTTTTGTTTCATTTAGAAGATAGCCTGACTCTTCCCCAAACAGTTTAGCCATCTGAATCAGAATAGGAAGGGTTTGTTGTGGATTATTTGTTAGAACTGCAAAGTCGTCAGCGTAGGCTAGTATTTTACTTGAATAACCATTGCATGTCAGATTCAGATTCAAATACTTTATTCGGTTAAAAAGCAGAAAATAACCATAAAAGTAGCATAAAAAGGTACAGTTTACAGAGGAGTCATGTGATCATTATTTAAAATCACCCAGAAGGAAATAACACCAAACTTAGGTACATGTGTACAACATGATGATTAATTCATTTGGATCGATTTACGACATTTAAAAACAGATTTAAAAAATTCAGCAACTGAGGCTACCATAAAAACAGTTTCCATTTTCTGGCACACTAAAAACGCTAAGCGGCATCTGTATATATTTAAGTCTTTAAGAATAGGGATGATAAGTTTCTTTCGAAAAAAGGTGTAAAATTTACAAAAAAATAAAATATGTATATCAGATTGTGGGGACACATCATCACATGGACAAAAGCATAAATCTTTCGACCAACAATTCATCACAGGAAAAGATAAAACCCTAAAAACAATGTTAAGTCTAAACCGGGTTAGAAGGAAACGCTCATGGTTGGACATATACAATGATAAATATGGCTGTAGTTTCTCTCCACATAGAGTATCCTGATGAGCAGAAACAGTCTTTTTTCTCGCCTCCTCGAAATGTCTTTTGTCCCTAAGATGGGTAATACACACATTTTTCAGGTCTCTTCTTGATATGAATGCCATTGATAAGGGATCCTCAAAGTATTGGGCACAACTTAATTCTTCGAGAAAGTTTCTGACATAGCATATCCATTTGAAATCATTAATATTGTCCAATGCTAAAATGTCCTTAAAAATGGCCCGGTTAACCACACATTCGTCATTTGTCCAAACCCTATGCCAAAGAAGGATTGGCTGGATCTTAATCGTATCAGTAACATAAAGCACTCCCAATTCAGCATGGCATATCATGGTTGCAGTACTTTCAGGCACGGACAAGATGTAACGTAGAAATTTATTTTCCATAGTTTGAATTGAACTAATATTTGAGTAACCCCACAAACCTGATCCATAGGTGGCTACCGCTAAACAGGTTGCCTTATAAATAGTTAAAATTTCCTTTATGGGTTTTTTCCCTAATTTTTTCATAAAACATTGTAGGGCCATGATAGTTTTGGAAAACAACAGAGATCTAGCATAAATTGCACGAGTCCATGAGCCACTTTCATGAAACAAAATTCCCAGATATGGGAAGATGGAGGTTTTTCTAAGGGATTTGAATTTATAAAAATTGGCTTCAGATGCTTGCTTGTTCTTGACCCACAATACATAGATAGAGTTTTGGAGCAGTTAATTTTCAAGTCTAAGCCAAGCATGAAGCTATTAAAAGATGTAACCAAAATTTGTAGTGCCATTGGGGTTCGTGCCATCAAAACAGCGTCGTCAGCGTACATCAGGGCAGGGACAGGCCTCCCACCCACCATAGGCATGTCCCTACCCTCCTGCACAAGACGTTTCTCCAAGCCATTTATATATAGCAAAAATAAAAAGGGGGCTAAAACGCACCCTTGGCGTACACCCTGACCAATCCCAAATTGTCTACTACATTCTCCATCTTTCCCATGACGGACACTTGCAGTGGCCCCGGAATATAGATCTCTCAAGAAGCATATAATAGCATTGTCTACCCCCAATTCAACCATAATTGCCCACAATTTATTGTGTGACACACAATCAAAACCTGACGATAAGTCAACAAAAGTGAGGTATAGACGTTGTTTTTTAACCCTTATATACTTCTGTTGCAAGATAAACAAATTCAGTCCTTGCTCTATAGTCCCTAAACCCCTTTGGAACCCAAATTGAAAATCACTTAGCACCCCATTATCTTCTGCCCAGATTTGCAGCTTATCTAAAACCACTCTCCCCAAAAATTTTATAGAAGAGTCCAATAAAGAAATTGGCCTGTAACACGTGCAATTCTGCCTGTCACCTTTCTTGAAGATTGGGACTATAATCGATGTAAACCAGGTAGGAACTAAACCTTTTGCCAAAGCAACATTAAAAAGCTGGACTAGCAGTGGCCCCCATAATTCGGTGTTGTCCTTATAGAAGTCTGCTGGTATACCATCTGGTCCAGCCGCCTTACCCCCCTTGGTTGCCTTCAAGCTCGCAAGAACTTCAGGAAGGGGTATATTTCTTTTGTTGCGTGGTTCTTCTCTCACCAGTGGAGTTCTTCTCCCCCTGTAGTTGTTTAGCTCGCTCTGCTCATCGTCGCCATGTGTTGTAAATGAAGCAAAGAGGTCAATTAAGGAATATAAGGCATTTATTATGCACTACAGAGAATAACTGGTGATCCCATCAGAAAGCAGGGAGCTAACTGACTTGGGAGAACACAGTGGATAATGACATCAGGAAATTGGAATGTATAACTTAAAGGGGTACTGTAATACATAAGTGCAGAGATTACAACAGGTTACAACCAAGACTTTAGATGTATCTAAATTTAACAGCGTAGGGTCCTGGCCTGTATCAAGGACTGGTTCCACAGCCCTGTAAAGGGAGGAAAAATGCGCCACCCACTCATCTTCTGGGACGGCGATTTCCATGCGTGCCTTTTTTTCATATAGGAGGGGGTGTTAATAACCCTCCAAAAAGCTGCCGAATCCTTTGATTGTGACGCCGCACATAATTCATCCCAAGCCTCCCTTTTTATGGAGACCTTCCTATCCTTCAGTACTATGTTATAGTCCCTCCTCAAATTTCTAATTAGGGTTACATCCCGTGGTCTTTTGTGTATCGCATGTCTAAGCTCTGTTAAGGCTTTAGTACATTTCTTGTCGAACCATTTCCTGTTAGACTTTAGGGAGTTTTTCCTTGCAACCCACAACGCCTCCTTAATTGTGGTAGAAATAATATTAAAATGAGTGATTTCATTACTCTCAGCATGCTCGTTCAAACAGATCAAAAAGCTACTCACACACTTATTCAGTAGTTTGGACAAAAAATCAACCGGGACCACTCTACTCCATTTAAGGCTATAACCGTTTTGAGTACCTAGCTTCACATCCTGCGCCATATACCTGGAACCTACTATATGATCGGGTGCAGCAAATAGGTTCTCCATTTTTACTACATGTGGGTAGTGGTCACTTAATGGTAGGTCCATGATACTAGAGTTAATCAATCTGCCCGCAGAGCTATGTGTACACAAACTAAAATCAATAATAGACGAAGCCCCCCGCCCCACAAATGTTGGAACAAATGGCATTGTGTGGTGGGCTAACTCATTTGTAAACCCGAAATCAAAATTAAAAATCATCTCATTTAATGAATCACCTAGTAGGGTATGTTCAAAATGCGTCAAGTTAATATCCTGTTCCAACATCAGGCCGCAAATACCCTTCTGACCCTTTTTACACAGAGTACAATTAAAATCACCCCCCCATAATACCATGACTTCACCCTTTTTTTTATATCAAATTCGTGCTGTATGTCTACAGTTATAGTGGCAAGTACATCCTTAATCATGCTACTTAAACAGTTATTATAAAAATTAATAAGAACAATCGTTGGACCCTTCCTTGTGTCTATCACTATTTTCTGATAGTGACTGGATCCAGAAGAAAAGGAGATCTTATCATAAACTAGCAGGTTCGATATATACACAGTCAATCCTCCCTTGGGTCTTCCGTGTGCAACCCCCACCGCAGGTGTAAAAAAAGTTTTATAGCCATTAAGGTGTATTGGTGCGGTGGTCCAAGTTTCTTGTAAGGCTAGTATTCCCACGTCGTCAATAACATCACCCCAGGATGGATTGGAAATTTTCTGTTTTAAACCAGCCACATTCCAAAAAACCACCTTGCAATATTCTTCTATGGGTAACGCTTCTGCAATAGCTCCAGTTTGACTACCTTGACTCCCTTATGTAATCTCATCTACCCCATGAATTTCATGTGTCTCCACACACCCCAAAAGATTTATAAGCCCCAAATCTACAGGTTTAGTTTTCTTAAAAACCTCTTCTTTTGTCATGGGGAGTCAATCCACCGCTTCCAAACAATCAAACCGGTTATAACACGGAAAGATCGGAGGGATTTGCAGATTGCCTGACCATCCTGAATCGTGGCTTTGTGGATGGCAGTAAGGAGGCCTCGCTCTATGTTTAACCACATTCCAACTATCTTCATTTCTCCCTCCCCATTGTGTGTTATAATGGTTGCTATCAGAAACCAGACCCTTGTTACCTCCTTGGTGTCGGTTGTCCCTGGTCCAACTCCACCTGTTGTCCGGGTGTTCACCCTCAGGGTAAAAATAAGATACTGCCCTAGCCGTAATAGACAAACCATGGTTTCTTGATGTGATGTATTCGGCAGTTCGTGGGTTCTCAAATGTTATTACCACACAATCGCCGTGTGCCCTTTTTTTATTATACCCAATCCATGGAGCCCTTTCAACCATCAGAATATTACTTCTGATAGCTGGCGGGAGAGGGTAGTTATCATTCAACCAATGGATGGTTTTATTTACAAGTCCCCCATTATTTTCATTTGAATTTGTATCTAATTGAGGGACTCCTATGAGAACCACAACGTACGGTGCAGCTTTTGGGGGTAAGTGTATATTTCTACGCACCTCCCTTTTTACTGGGTTATCTTTATCCTGTTGTAGTTTGGGAGTTTGTGGGACTGACACTACTTTATCAATCGGGCGGGAGTTTTAGGTGTTGGTATAATTTTTGATGGTTGATTAGTGGTAGGAACACTTTTACCAGCTACGGGTGGCCTGTTCGTCATAGTTTTTACAGGAGGAACTTTATTATTCAAGTTAAAGCTAGGGGCACTAATATCTTTATGAATATTTTTTAATACTGTTTCCAAACATCGTAACCTAACCTCGATGGGTTCGAGGAGAATCTTTAGCATTTCCAAGATGTCATTATTAGCCATGCTCAGGCTACTACTGTCCTCACTACCTCTAACTTGATTATTTACTACACCGCTTAGTTCCAGAATTTCCTCCAAACTGCTATCTAAAACAGTTTCATCTGGGAGACTTAACGGTAGGCCAATGTTTGCCTGGAGGCCTCCCCTAACATCATTAGTATGAGCAACTGGATTGCTGATCACATTCAAAGGCGCAGAATCTAAAATAGTTAGATCTTGATCCTTGCCAATGTTGGCTTTTTCCCCCTTGCGTGTGGTGGGTTTAATGGTCTTTTGATTATTAATCTTCTGTTTAGGAATTGCCCCCTCTTTCATACCCCTTTGATTTAAAGCACTAGCTATGGATAGGTTATTGGTCTCATTTTCAGCTGGGCCACTATCCACTAGCAACGAGAGATTAGGAGTTGCCTCCAGGCCTTCCTGGGAGCCTAGACCATCGTTCTGTACCTTTCCTAGATTGTTCGGAACAGATACACTATTAGGAGTACAAGCTTGAGCAATAGGACCTAAAGAGGAACGTCTAGCCGCGGCTAGATCTTGAGACACCCTTCTGTCCATAAGTGTAATTCCTTCATCAATTAAAGCATTGGTGCGGACAATGAAATCATCGAGGGTACCAGTCAGTTTCTTTACTCCTGCAGCAGCCATGCTTCTGGTTTTTGGGCAATTCATGGCAGACCCTACGAGTACACGGCAATGAGGCGGAAGGAAATGTTGGCAAGTACAACTGGCAGTATCAAAGTGTCAATAGCCTAATAGGTCACAATAGTGAGTAACATGAATGGTTAGCCAACTTACAGTTCAGATGTCCCACTGTCCCACTGTCCGTGAGCTAATGGCAGTCAGGCAGAATTTCTGGCCCAGGCCAGGCTCCTCAGGCCTCTGAGGGCCACAGAGGGCCCGCCCTTTGCCCGGGCTTAGCCCCGCGCTCTGCCCCGCTCGCGTCCCGCTACGCGGAGGGGGCGTTGGTGTTTTAAGCACCTCCGGGCACCTACATGCGCGTCACTACTGCGCGTCCCCGCTAAGGCTCCTGGGGGTTGGAGTCCCCTCGCTCTGCTGTCCGCGTTGATGATGGTGAAAGGCGGCAGCAGAGTGGGCTCAGCTCCTGGACCCGCTGGCGGACTCGTTCTCTTGCCTCCACGCAGGTAGTGTCTCCTCCTGTTCTCCAAAAGTAAATGAAAGGGCTCCCAAGGCGCTCCGGGCGCGCTGGTGTTTTAAGCACCTCCGGGCGCCTACATGCGCGTCACTACTGCGCGTCCCCGCTAAGGCTCCTGGGGAATGGAGTCCCCTCGCTCTGCTGTCCGCGTTGATGATGGTGAAAGGCGGCAACAGAGTGGGCTCAGCTCCTGGACCCGCTGGCGGACTCGTTCTCTTGCCTCCACGCAGGTAGCGTCTCCTCCTGTTCTCCAAAAGTAAATGAAAGGGCTCCCAAGGCGCTCCGGGCGCGCTGGTGTTTTAAGCACCTCCGGGCGCCTACATGCGCGTCACTACTGCGCGTCCCCGCTAAGGCTCCTGGGGGTTGGAGTCCCCTCGCTCTGCTGTCCGCGTTGATGATGGTGAAAGGCGGCAGCAGAGTGGGCTCAGCTCCTGGACCCGCTGGCGGACTCGTTCTCTTGCCTCCACGCAGGTAGCGTCTCCTCCTGTTCTCCAAAAGTAAATGAAAGGGCTCCCAAGGCGCTCCGGGCGCGCTGGTGTTTTAAGCACCTCCGGGTGCCTACATGCGCGTCACTACTGCGCGTCCCCGCTAAGGCTCCTGGGGGTTGGAGTCCCCTCGCTCTGCTGTCCGTGTTGATGATGGTGAAAGGCGGCAGCAGAGTGGGCTCAGCTCCTGGACCCGCTGGCGGACTCGTTCTCTTGCCTCCACGCAGGTAGCGTCTCCTCCTGTTCTCCAAAAGTAAATGAAAGGGCTCCCAAGGCGCTCCGGGCGCGCTGGTGTTTTAAGCACCTCCGGGCGCCTACATGCGCGTCACTACTGCGCTTCCCCGCTAAGGCTCCTGGGGGTTGGAGTCCCCTCGCTCTGCTGTCCGCGTTGATGATGGTGAAAGGCGGCAGCAGAGTGGGCTCAGCTCCTGGACCCGCTGGCGGACTCGTTCTCTTGCCTCCACCCAGGTAGCGTCTCCTCCTGTTCTCCAAAAGTAAATGAAAGGGCTCCCAAGGCGCTCCGGGCGCGCTGGTGTTTTAAGCACCTCCGGGCGCCTACATGCGCGTCACTACTGCGCGTCCCCGCTAAGGCTCCTGGGGGTTGGAGTCCCCTCGCTCTGCTGTCCGCGTTGATGATGGTGAAAGGCGGCAGCAGAGTGGGCTCAGCTCCTGGACCCGCTGGCGGACTCGTTCTCTTGCCTCCACGCAGGTAGCGTCTCCTCCTGTTCTCCAAAAGTAAATGAAAGGGCTCCCAAGGCGCTCCGGGCGCGCTGGTGTTTTAAGCACCTCCGGGCGCCTACATGCGCGTCACTACTGCGCGTCCCCGCTAAGGCTCCTGGGGGTTGGAGTCCCCTCGCTCTGCTGTCAGCGTTGATGATGGTGAAAGGCGGCAGCAGAGTGGGCTCAGCTCCTGGGCCCGCTGGCGGACTCGTTCTCTTGCCTCCACGCAGGTAGCGTCTCCTCCTGTTCTCCAAAAGTAAATGAAAGGGCTCCCAAGGCGCTCCGGGCGCGCTGGTGTTTTAAGCACCTCCGGGCGCCTACATGCGCGTCACTACTGCGCGTCCCCGCTAAGGCTCCTGGGGGTTGGAGTCCCCTCGCTCTGCTGTCCGCGTTGATGATGGTGAAAGGCGGCAGCAGAGTGGGCTCAGCTCCTGGACCCGCTGGCGCACTCGTTCTCTTGCCTCCACACAGGTAGCGTCTCCTCCTGTTCTCCAAAAGTAAATGAAAGGGCTCCCACTTGTATGTCACTGGAACTATCTCTGGAGAATCAAGGATACACTGTATGAGGGGGTCAATATACAGCACAAATAAAATGGGGGAACAGGGACAGCCTTGCTGAGTTCCTCTCTTTATATGTATAACCCCGGATTTCTCGCCCATTGCTGTCACCTTCGCTGTCGGTTCTACATACATAGCTTTAAGGGCCCCTATAATATTGGGACCAAACCCCCTCGCTTCTAAAATAGACCAGAGAAAGCTCCAATCCACGCGGTCGAAAGCCTTCTCTGCGTCGAGCAGGATCATAGCGACATCCCCCCCCCACGGCAGCCTGGGCATCAAACAGAGATATTGCCCTACAAGTATGATCCGTTGTATCCCGACCAGGGATAAACCCATGCTGCCATAAAGAAACAAGTCCGCCGATGACCCTGCCCAACCTCTTTGCCAGAATTTTAGAATAGAGCTTGGTATCAGAGTTTATTAGTGAAATGGGTCGGTAGGACCCTGCATTTTCCGCTGGTTTCCCCTTTTTATGGGAAATTACTATATTTGTTTCTTTCCAAGAGGCGGGTGTTAATCCATCACACATAACCCCATTAAACAAATCTAACAGAAGCGGAGTGATTTCAGTTTCTACTGTTTTATAGACTTCTAAAGGTATCCCATCAGGACCTGATGCTTTACCTGAGGCCAATTCCCACAAAGCAGCTGTTACTTCTAATAATGTAATTTCCTCTTCCAATTTTCTTTAACTGACTCCTCTAAGAGTGGGCCCCTATCTTGTATTCCTTCCCCTGGTTTTTTAGTAGGTTCTTCCTGCTCATATAGCTGCTGATAACATTTCTCGAATACTCTTAAAATGTCCTTGCTTTCTGTATACCTGATCTCATCCTCTTCTATACATACAATAGTATTTCTTGCTTTTTCCTGCCTCTGCCTGAGGGCAAGCGCTCTCCCTGCCTGTTCACCGGTCTCGTATCTTTTAACCCTATTTGACTGGTATTCTCCTGTGGCTTTTATAGTTACCTCTTTCTGGAGTGTGGCTTTGATTGACAATAAAGCTTCCTGACTTACAGTGGTATTATCTCCTTTGATTATATCCATCATATGTTGCTCTTCTACTTTAACTAACTCTTTCATCAAACCCTCAATCTTATTTCTATCTTCCTTTCTTAGTCTTGCTGAGCAGCTAATAGTTTCGCCCCTCAATGCTGCCTTAAAAGTTTCCCAAACTGTGTTTCTAGACGCACTGTACCTGTTTTCCGCAAAGAATTGAGGGACCCATTTTTTCAGATGATCTATAAATCTATTATCACTAAGGAGTTTTTTCTCAAAAGACCAAGAGTTACTTTTTCTTTCCCTCTGACCTATATTATAGGATAGAATCAATGGGTTATGGTCAGACACCACTTTAGGAAGTTTAAGTATGTCAACTTTCGACAATTCAGAGGACGAGATCAAGAAGTAGTCTAATTTCGTGTATTTTTGGGCAGGATTAGAAAAGTATGTGTATCCAGAGTCCAAGGTTTTTTTTACCCCCCATACATCAAACATCCCATGAGAACTCAAAAGAGACCGAATGGATTGATAAACCTTAGGTTTCCGACCTACATATGATTCTGGCCCGACCCAGTCAGCCGAAATATTAAAACCCCCCGCTATTATCAATGGTTTAGCCCATCCCACCAGTTCGGTTTCTAAAAAATCAAATATTTCGGGCTCATCCTGATTAGAGCCGTACGTCACACATAACGAAAAACCGAGGTCCAAGTCGACAATTACCCATCTCCCATTACTATCCGCCTTCACTTTCCTTGCTTTACCTAGGGAACCTCGAATCAGTATAGCTACACCTCGGATTGAAGACGTCTGTGTAGAGCAGGCTACTAACTCAAAGCCGCCCAGGGAGAGTAGATTGCGCTTGGACCATGGGAGATGGGTTTCTTGTATACAGATAATATCAATTCTTTCGTGCCTTACTAAAAATGCCAATCTCTGCCTTTTCCTCCAGTCATTCAGGCCTCCCGCATTAATAGTGCATATTCTAACGCTTGCCATTTGATTGTTTATATATCTCATCACTTAAATCCTTCCTCATGTTGTTGTCCTTCTCATCAAATCTTTGTCCAAAAATGTACCACTTTCCTTTTTTCTCCTTTTTCCACCCTTCCACCACCCAATCCCACCCCACATCCCTCCCTCCTCCCCTTCCTCCTAGACCCTTGCCCCACCCGCCCTCCCCACCCCCCTACTCTCCCCTCTTCGTGAGGCACACAGAACTAGTCTGTGTTGGTGATGGAATACAGTGATTCCAGTGCGGATGCTAACATCAGTAACAACTTAGTGCAAAATTCGTGGAGCCCAAAGCAAATCTGCTTACTATAGAACAAAGAAAAAAACAAAGAAGTAACCAAACTATCAGTATTTCACATCCCTGCGCGGCTACTGATTATAACAGCTCATTTCTGCATTAAATATCAATACATTGACAGTAATAATCATAATCATATAGAGTCCAAATATTCTTGAACTTTGATCTCTGAAGAGAAGAATAAAGTTTTGCCCTTATTTACTATCTTCAGCTGTGCAGGATTTAACAGAAAGGCCTGCAAATTCTTTTCCTGACAGGGCTTAATCATCCCTCTTAGCCGCCATCGCCTTTCCACAGTAGTGTGGCAGTAGTCTGGCCTGACAAAGAAGGATATTCCTTCGGCATTTCTTTTTGTATTTGGTCTTGCAAGGTCTGATATGGGAAACGGCCTTTACAACGAAGCCGTTTCCACGTAATCTTTAACCACGCATGCAGTACAACGCATGCGGTGTTACCACTAATGCCTTTACCACGCATGCCTTTACTACGATGTTTGTAGTAAAGGCATATGTGGTAAAGGTAAAAAAAATAAAGGGGGGGGGGCTTGGGGGGTCTCCCCCCAAATAAAACAACTCACCATAAGTCACGTCGGCATCATAGTCGTTTAAGAGAAATCGGGAAAAAAATGCCGTTTTCTCTTAACGACGTATGACGTCACCACGCTAATAGTCGAGGAAATGTTTATGCGTGGTAAACGAATTCCGTTGTAACGCATGCGTGGTAAAGGCATGCGTTGCAACGGAATTCGTTGTATCATCATATATTCGTATCATATAGCTTGCCGTAGGACAAAGTTCCAGGTCTAATAGTAACTTGGGGTGAGTATCTGAAAGGTTTCAGCGCTCCATCCATCATCTCTTTGTGTTTGCATAGTTTAGTAGGAATTATACTGTAAATGCAAGATCTTGTGATCAGCATCAAACATGGCAGGCTTGGGAGAATAGGCATCATAGAAAACATTCTTTGAGCAACTGATAAACATTAACACAAAAAAGGTACGTTTTACAGACACATCAGAGAAGTTTGGCCAATAGTATATAAGGAAGTAAATAGACAACTACTAAAGTACAAGTGAAAATAAGTTTATATTAGGTTGAGACAATTGTGCACTTCATGGTTTGTCAGTGTGCGCACAGCTTTAAGCAAAAGTGCAGGTCTTTTTGTGGTAACAAAACCGCCCCCACCTTTCCAGCTCCCAGAGAAAACGCCTGAAGCCTGGTCCCGCCAGTTTTGCCTTGATACCACCCTCCAATGTGAAAGTCAATGTGTATAACATTTTGCTTAAGATAATGGGGCTTACAATGTGTAATCATAATTTCATCCATCATTCAGTCTTTCACCATTTATTCTGTCCTTGCATCTGTGTGCCTATCCATGTCCATATTCATCCATTTACAAACCTATCCATCACGTATCCTTCCATCCATCATTTCACTCATCCATCCATCAATCCACCCTTTTACTCATACATCATCCATCCTTCCATCCACCCTTTCACTCTATCCATCTGTACACTCATCCATCCACTCTTCCACCCATCCATCCATTCACTCATCCATCCAGCCATTTACCTATCCAGACATCCTTTCACTTACTCATTCATCCATCCAGTCACTCTTCCTTCCACCCATTCAGTCATCCATTTACCCATCCCCTTTCTCTTTCAATTCCCCTTTCACTTAGCCATCCATCCTTCCATCCACCAACCCATCCATCTACTTATCAACTCATGAATCCATCCATTGAACCTATCTTTCATCCATCCTTTCTCTCATCCATCCACCCTTTCACTCCTTCACTCATCTAAGCATCCTTTTGTCCATCTACCTGCCCTTTCACTCACTCATCCAGCCTTACATCCACCCTTTCACTCATCCGTCCATTCATTCACCCATTCACTTATCAATTCATCAATCCACCCTTTCACTTATCAATTCGAGCCATCCATCATTTCACTCATCCATCCACCCATTCCCTCGCCCTTCATCCACACTTTCACCCATCCATCCATCCATCCATCATTTCACTCATCTATCCAGCCATCCATCCATCCATCCCTTCACTTACTTACCCACTCACCTTTTCACATTAATTATGAGACCCATCAAGAACTCCACCCTCGTTTTAGTTCCTAAAGCAAGGGGTGGGTGGGTACGGACAGGATTCACTATGCCCCTGCACATAGGCAATCTGAAAAAGTCGATGTCATGCATGACGCACAGTGCCCAGACGTGGGGCCACTGTGGCATGGTCTTGTTTCCAGAGCTTTTAGTGGGATGTAAAAACTAGAGGAGTCTCTCGAAAAGGGTGTTTAATGTAATAAAATGCGTGGCTTAAAACACCTAAGCTAAAAATCTGAGCTTAAAATAATGTGCCCACCAGACTGGTATTTTTGTTGCTTCTGTCATTACATTCAGATACAAATAACAAATAACGTTACACTTAGAACAAGTAACATTACACCTACAACAAGCCAGAACTATTGGCTTTGTCAATGGTTGTTAGTTGCATAAAATAAAAAAGCAGCAACCATGGCTGCTATCCTATAACTATAATCCCTTCCTTTGAACTTCTTTCACTGCCTTCCTTTGGTTAACTGGATTCTCACCTAACAGCAGCATGGGCGTTTTTGCACGTCCATGTGACAGAATGCACTGCCCTGGACTGAGGCTGGAGGAGGCCACCACATGCTGTGCCAGCCCAGCCTGACCCATTGTCATTCTGTATGTGGCAATCAGCCCCACAAGGAATGACAATGGGCGGTGTGGGGCTGCTCTTGCGCTCAGAAGGAGTGTGCCGCGAGCCCATCAGGGAGCTGAGGCCTGTCACAGGGGAACAGCTCTGTTCCCCTGCAATGCCTAAAATTACGGACAAAAGGCGTCCGTAAAAAGGATCCTAACGGACGTAAGGTCCAATTTACGGACTGTCCGTGAAATTTATGGACGGTTGGTCACCCTAACGTTGAGGAGGATCAGGGTCACCGTTTCTTCATCGTCAAGGAGTGTTCTGATGTCGTTTGTGGAAGCAATAAGTGCGGTCTCAGTGCTGTGGATGGCATGGAATACTGATTATGAAGTGTCCAGTAGGTGTTTATCTTCCAGTAATTTGATGAACTGCTGGTTGATGGCTTTCTTAAGTCCTTTGGCCGGGTGGGGGAGCAGGGAGAGCGGGTGATAATATTTTAGATCTCTGGGGTCAGTGGAGGCTTTCTTTAGGAGGGGTCTGACATCTGCGTCTTTCCATATATCCGGGAAGGTTGCTGTGGGGCTGGAGGTCGTGAGGATGCTGGTGAGTTGCGTGCTGATTGGGTTCATTGTGAGGTTGTAGAGGAGGTGAGGGCAGGGGTCGGTGGGCGCCCCAGAGTGGATGGAAGACATGATGGCTGAGGTGGTCAGAGCAACGAGCAGAGACCAGGTGGTAAGGGTTTGGCTGGTGTTTGCTATTTGGTAGAGGTTGAGGGAAAGAGAGTGGCGGGTTGGAGGTTGAAATTGTTGTAGATGTTGGTGATCTTGCTGGGGAAGCAGTCTGAGATGGTGTCACTGAGTTCTTGGGAGTGGTGGATGATGTTCTCTGTGGCTGTAAGGTCGGGAATTCTTTGACTATTATGAAGAGTTCCTTTGTGTGGTTGGCCGTGGAGTTGATGCAGGTGGTGGTGGCTGCTTTCCTGTCGTCTTTGATGAGCTGGTGATATTTGCTGAGGGCTGTTTTGTGAGCTGCTATGTCAGCAGGATTCTTAGTGGCATGCCATTATTTCTCCAGCTGGTGGCAGTTGCGCTTGATGGTCCTGAGTTCGGGGGTATACCACCTAGCATGTTTGGAGGTTTTGTTGGATCATGTAGGTTTCAGTGGGTTGACTCTGTCAGTGCTGTCAGTGATCCATGCAGTGAAGTTCTGGACGGCCTGGTTGAGGTCTGTTGAGGCCCTGGGTTGGGAGGTGGTGAGGGTTTTTGTCATAGAATGCCATCATTATTTAACATCTAGGCAAGGTTAATCAAGATGCAAGACTATGTGCTTAATGTCGATCACATGATAAACGATGAATCTTTCTAGTACATAGCGTTCCGTCAAAAGACTTGCTGATGGCTGACAACATAAATATTAAAAAAATGTTAATTCTCATATAGGACCTAAAATTTGAAGGTTCTACATAGATTTGTTTTCAAATGGTCTTTTATTCTACATACAAACTTCCTGTCTTTAAGATGGTTGTGGGAGTGCAGGCCGACAAACAGGCGTGGTGGCTGTAAATAGTGAGCCAGTGGGGGCTGTCTTTATTCAACACACACTTTAAGTTCAAGAAAAACATTTGAACAGATATTGTCTTTCGGGGTTCTGCAATGGAGGTTCCAGGTCTTCTTTCTTGACGGGTCTTGGGTATTCTTTTCCTCTTCAGGGGGGGTGTCTCTCCGTTGGATGGTCCTTCCCCAGGAGGCTCAGAAGAGGAAAGAAATAAGGAGCCATCAGTGATTGTACGGTTTCAGCTCTTGCTGGTTTAGACACTAGTGTCTCCATCACCACACCCGGTTGGTGTAAAATAACATACGGGGTTAGAGGCAAGTGTGGGGAGGTAGGTCGATATGAGGAAAGGCTGTGAAGGAGTAAATAGCAGGACAGGACGTGCACAGGGATTGGCAGATGTGGTGGGAATGGGTAGGGAACAGTGCATCAAATACCAGTGTTCTACTTTAAAGGAGAGCGATGCTATGGGATTTAGTTTCTATGCACCCCTCCTGAGGGCCCCAACTACGCTCCCGGTTTTCCCCCGAGCACAATGTAACAAGGAAAAATAAAGAAAATAACAAGGCTCACTCGGCCATCTAACTCAAGGTCCCCTCGGTCCCTTTAAACCACCCGCCTCCCTCTTGTACACATTAATACCTCCTGGTTCCCTCCTGTACACCTTTGAACCTCCCGCCTCCCTCCTGTACACATTTAAACCTCCCACCGCCCAGGTCCCTCTTTCCCCTCGTTCTGAAAACTCACCGGCTCTGCCGCAACTCTCCTGAGTTGCGGCCGCTCCTCAGCCACCTCCTGTGGGGACCACCAGTCCTCGCACCACGTCTCGGCTTCTTCCTGGTCTCTCACGTCTGCTTCTTCCTCTCCTTCTCCCTCGTCTCGGTTCAATTGGTTCTTCTCCTCCTTCCTCCCGGCTGTGTCGCGCCGACTGGTTGTGTCCCTGGCCCTTTTAACCTCCTGTGATGATCCTCTTCCGGGGTTAGCCACGCACTCTTCCTGTTTCGCGGAGTCCTGAAGCTGTATGGGGAGAGGACATGGGGGAGGAGTTACGTTTGTGGTTGGCCTTTCCCCGCGCTGGATTTGGGTGGAAATCGCTTGTGCAGGTACGCTTTGTAGGTGTTGTGGGGGCGTACATTCCGCCATCGGGCCTGTCATGTTCGATATCCCCTCACAATGGTCTTATAGATGGACTCACTTCAAGACCGAAACGTTGACCTATATACCCATTTTCACTGTTGAAATAATCTCTCTGTACAAGAAATTTCTGATCAAATGTTTAACAAAATTTCTTTAGAAGGTGTGTTAAGAAATGGGGATTATACATGAGTGACAAGTAAATACTGGATAGAAGGATTGTTAATCTCGGTCATTCTTTTGCATGTGAATATTTTTGTACCCTTGATTCATATTTATACAAATATAAACTTTATCAAAAAGAAGTATACACCCATTTCTTCATCAATTCATTTTGTGGATTATATGAATTAATTTGCAAAATGCAATTTCTTGGGGCCACTATTTGGGTACTCCCAAACAATATTGTAAAGCACAGTTCTTATATATTTAATAAAGTCCCTTGTAGGCACTTTTACCTGAGAAAAACATTTAGAAAGATGGCATTTCTCTGATCCTTAGCTCTGTGTGCCTGCAGCCTGTCTCCAATACACATCTGGGGTGAGTGACAGTTGTACTTTGTGTATTCCCTCCAAACAGCCACACACAAAGGAAGGTTAGTTGTGAATGAGTCTCCATCCACATCCTGATGGGTCATCCTTGGCAAGATGGGAGGGAGGAGCTGACATACAGGAATAGGCAGTGTCCTGTACCCACACAAGGGGCTGCATACTGTTCTGTAGTGAGTATTCTGGAGCCAGAGCTGGGAGGGAGGACCTCTCTGCAGTTCAAAGCCCCTCTTTAAAATCACCTCCACTTCAAAGGCACAACTGGGTATCTGACCCCACCAAATCAGACAATACTGGCCCTGTGAAAAAACTCTGCAGGAGGGAGGACTGCTGTCCAGCTACAAGGACTGCCGCTCTGCTGGACTGGTTTTCTGGCAGAGCTGCTTTTCTGCTGTGTTGCCCTGCTGAATAAGAACTGGACCCTTGCTTGAACCCAGAGTGATTTCCAACGGCATGCTGGCTGCCTCCTGTTCTAAGACTCAGGGATATCAAAGTCTTACACATGCCTGGTCCATTGGAAGTGGATCCAAGTACTTGCTCCAGTGGAACCGACGCATTCTCTGTTGCGTGAGGCAGAATCGATGCATCGCTGTTGCTGTGGGAGCTACACTGGTGCATCGGCCTAGGAACCAGTGCATTGCCATCGGAACTGACACATGAGAACCACCTCATCGCCGCCGCTGCAAGAGAGATAATCACAGCAAACACTCGTTTGCATGAGGAAATCCGGCGCATCGCACTTGGAACCAATGCATCTCGGAACCAGCACTTCGTCTTCGGGACCGGTTCATCGACATCATTATGTGGAGAAAATCCATGCCTTACCTCAACTACACAATCAACACTTTTGCATCACTTGGCTGCACCCCGCATCTCGCTGTTGCGACCAGGATCAAGGTACCTTTGTTCAGCGGGCCTTTCGTGGCTCCTGTCCCTGGCCCACGCGCCATCGTGGTCAGATTTAACTCTTGACTTTACCCTGGTCCAGCACGACCAGATAACCCCCATAGGCGCCTGTTGCTTTTAAACTCTAGCTTTACTTTTAATCTTTAAAAATTCCTATCTCGACTTCTACTTATTGGATTTTTGTTGTTTCAGTCTTATTTTATTTATAAAATCATAATCTATTTTTCTAAACTGGTGTGGAGTCTTTTTGTGGAGTTTTGACTGTGTTACTGTTTGAAGTGTAGCAAAATACTTTATACATTGCTTCTTATGCTATGCATGGCTGCTCTGTGCCAGAGGGTGACCACAAGTTCATTTATGGTGTGTCACTAACATACCCTGATTAATATTGTGGCTCCTGCTTGGACAGGGTGCATACCTCTGCCAACTAGAAACTCAATTTCTAACACAGTTCTATCCCAACAGAAATTCCTGTTGGAAAGTTCTCATGTGTTGATTACAAATCTACAATCAAATCTGGTAAAGCATATAAACCCTCCTAGCAGTCATGCCAAATATTATTTTTAAGTCGCACCCAGTGCTTGAAATGGAAAAATAGAAGTGCAGGTACTCTGTACCAGAGTACCTGCTTGTTTCTGAGAAGTACCGGTACTCTCCAATTAAAAGTATAGCCTTTCTCTTGAGAAGTGCCAGTACTCTCCCTCTCAAAATAAAAAAGTGCTGGTACTCCATACCGGACAGTACCGGCCCATTTAAGGCACTGGTTGCACCTACCAGACAACACGCTGTCTGGGTGCTAACCTATTGTCAGCTTACCAAGAGCATACAGTGGGCTGAAGCCGCCCATTGCTGAGCCGTGGTTGGCTTTATTTTCACACTTGTTTGCTTGCTTTTTATTCTATGACTTGCCTTGTCAATCTTGTGTTTTTCCCTATCCTGGAGCATAGACTCTACTTGTCTCCTTTCACTGCTCGCTTTTAGACAACGACTTTTTTCTTTATGTTTAAGCACTCCATCAGAGTGCATGTGTTATTAGATGTCTCCCCCGTGTGCTTCTCTACCCAACTCCGTGTTGGTGTCTCTAATCTGTGTACTTCTTTACCTCTGCACTCTGTGTTGCTGTCTTTCGCGTGTGTGCTTTTCTCTCCCTGAGCTTCCTGTTGCTCTTTCCCGTATGCTTCTTCCTAGTGTTGGTCTCTTTCTCGTGTGCCTCTTCCACACCCTCCTTGCTGCTCCCTCTCTCATGTGCTTTTACTTCCCTCCACTCACCTGTATCCCATGTTCTTCCTCTACGCCGTACTATTCTTTTTTTTTTATTTTACTTTTATTTTAGTCGACGGTCCAGGCAGCAAACTTCTGTTGGCCCTTCCACTTTTGAAATGAAAGCACTTTTGCTCTACTTCATTATTATATATTATTTTTATTTACTGATCCATCTCGGATCTATTACAAAAATGAATGTCAAGCACATCACTCACATACATCAGCATGGTGATCCCGTGATTGTAAAATGATGCAGCTGACAGCAGCAGCATCATCATGCCTTTTTCCCTATGCCCACCCCCTTTTGTTCATGTTGTACAAGTCTGTGTAGCCTGAACCAAAGACTTTGGAACTGCCAGTAGGTCTCAAAGACGAGCGCTATTGGCTTTGCCAGTGCTTGTATTTGTTGGGAATGCAGGTACTAAACCTACAATCGCCTTCATCTAGAAATAGTTCCACAACCCTATTCAAAGACTTTTCATTTCTATAAGATTTCACCAGCATCTCACATCGCTGGAAAAGTCACTATTTCAAATCAGTTGCTTCAATCATGTCTATCTGAAAAGTTGTGCAGTCTTTAAAATTATCACACCGTTTGTATATATATATATATATATATATATATATATATATATATATATATATATATATATATATATATATCCACCTCAAAGTTCGCCCAACATGGAGAAGCCCACACAGGAGTAAGTATTCCCTTAAATTTAATGGAGGTTGTGGCGTCATTGCAGGAAATAAAACTTCACAATATTTCAAAGTCCCAAAACCCAACGCGTTTCGTGCTAAAGAGCACTTCATCATGGGTTGGAGGGGTCGGTAAAATGCTTGTGATGGACAGACAATTGTTCAGGCAGCTGATTATAACTCACAGTTCCCGCCCTGCTGGGCGTGGGCCCCCCTTGGCCTTGTGGTCTTTGTAGTGCCTGAAAATGTTTTTCTACAGTGAGTTGCCGCATCACAGCACTGATATCCCAAAATAAATCCCAAGTGGGTCTGTGTTGCTCCAGTTCTGCAGTGCACCACTCTTCATAACCCCCATTGCCAGGCTCCCATCCTTAACGCTGCCATGTTTACCGTCACAGCAGGACTGCATTCACAGCGAGGCACTCTCCGCGGCCCAGGCATGGCCGCTAATATCCACCTCAAAGTTCGCCCAACATGGAGAGGCCGACACAGGAGTAAGTATTCCCTCAAATTTAATGGAGGTTGTGGCATCATTGCAGGAAATAAAACTTCACAATATTTCAAAGTCCTACAACCCGACGCGTTTCGTGCTAAAGAGCACTTCATCATGGGTTGCAGGGGTCGGTAAAATGCTCGTGATGGACCGGCAACTGTTCAGGCAGCTGATTATAACTCACAGTTCCCGCCCTGCTGGGCGTGGCCACCCCGTGGCCTGGTGGTCTTTGAAGTGCCTGAAAAAAATTTTCTACAGTGAGTTGCCGCAGCACAGCACTGATATCCCAAAATAAATCCCAAGTGGGCCTGTGTTGCTCCAGTCCTGCAGTGCACCACTCTTCATAACCCCCATTGCCGGCTTCCATCCTTAACGCTGCCACGTTTACCGTCACAGCAGGACTGCATTCACAGCGAGGCACTCTCCACGGCCCAGGCATGGCCGCTAATATCCACCTCAATGTTCGCCCAACATGGAGAGGCCCACACAGGAGTAAGTATTCCCTCAAATTTAATAGAGGTTGTGGCGTCATTGCAGGAAATAAAACGTCACAATATTTCAAAGTCCTACAACCCGACGAGTTTCGTGCTAAAGAGCACTTCATCATGGGTTGCAGGGGTCAGTAAAATGCTCGTGATGGACCGGCAATTGTTCAGGCAGCTGATTATAACTCACAGTTCCCGCCCTGCTGGGAGTGGCCACCCTGTGGCCTCGTGGTCTTTGAAGTGCCTAAAAATGTTTTTCTACAGTGAATTGCTGCAGCACAGCACTGATATCCCACAATAAATCCCAAGTGGGCCTGTGTTGCTCCAGTCCTGCAGTGCACCACTCTTCATAACCCCCATTGCCGGCTCCCATTCTCAACGCTGCCACGTTTACCGTCACAGCAGGACTGCATTCACAGCGAGGCACTCTCCGCGGCCCAGGCATGGCCGCTAATATCCACCTCAAAGTTCGTCCAACATGGAGAGGCCCACACAGGAGTAAGTATTCCCTCAAATTTAATGGATGTTGTGGCATCATAGCAGGAAATAAAACTTCACACTATTTCAAAGTCCTAAAACCCGATACGTTTCGTGCTAAAGAGCACTTCATCATGGGTTGCAGGGGTCGGTAAAATGCTCGTGATGGCCTGGCAATTGTTCAGGCAGCTGATTATAACTCACAGTTCCCGCCCTGCTGGGCGTGGCCATTCCGTGGCCTCGTGGTCTTTGTAGTGCCTGAAAATGTTTTCCTACAGTGAGTTGCCGCACCACAGCACTGATATCCCAAAACAAATCCCAAGTGGGTCTGTGTTGCTCCAGTCCTGCAGTGCACCACTCTTCATAAACCCCAATGCCGGCTCCCATCCTTAACACTGCCACGTTTACCGTCACAGCAGGACTGCATTCACAGCGAGGTACTCTCGCCGGCCCAGGCATGGCCGCTAATATCCACCTCAAAGTTCGCCCAACATGGAGAGGCTGACACAGGAGTAAGTATTCCCTCAAATTTAATGGAGGTTGTGGCATCATTGCAGGAAATAAAACTTCACAATATTTCAAAGTCC
Source organism: Lissotriton helveticus (assembly GCF_964261635.1). NCBI lineage: Eukaryota > Metazoa > Chordata > Amphibia > Caudata > Salamandridae > Lissotriton > Lissotriton helveticus. The sequence continues at coordinate 448,556,618 of NC_136067.1, forward strand.
TACAACCCGACGCGTTTCGTGCTAAAGAGCACTTCATCATGGGTTGCAGGGGTCGGTAAAATGCTCGTGATGGACCGGCAACTGTTCAGGCAGCTGATTATAACTCACAGTTCCCGCCCTGCTGGGCGTGGCCACCCTGTGGCCTCGTGGTCTTTGAAGTGCCTGAAAATGTTTTTCTACAGTGAGTTGCCGCATCACAGCACTGATATCCCAAAATAAATCCCAAGTGGGTCTGTCATGCTCCAGTCCTGCAGTGCACCACTCTTCATAACCCCCATTGCCGGCTCCCATCCTTAACGCTGCCACGTTTACCGTCACAGCAGGACTGCATTCACAGCAAGGCACTCTCCGCGGCCCAGGCATGGCCGCTAATATCCACCTCAAAGTTCGCCCAACAGGCAGAGTTCAATTCTGGTAGGCATCCAAGATTACCAGTGCAACAGGGTTAAAGAAGCAGAATTAAAGTGGTATCGAGAAGAGGCAGGTGAGGCAAGGAGCGCTTACCTGGGAGAAAAACCACCCCCTCTGAGTATTTGCAGTACTGGATAGCCTCTGAGAGAGAGAGTGTGTTCACACCACCAATAACACCTTCTCTAGTAAGGGCCCTAGGTGTCCTTATTTCCTGAATGGTGATGGCTCCATCAGACACTCATTTAAGAGACAATCTTCCTGGTCTAACTCTTTTTCCAAAGGATTAGTATTTTGAATCATTTGTCTGTTACTAATGCTACATACCGACCAGGGCTACAAGGAGGGCCACAGCACCATCTTCCCATCTGCGTAGGCCAGGAATTTTCAGGGTGGACACCCAAGCGGTCACCATGGCCAGAAAGGGATCCCGATGATTGGAGATCACTTATCTCTGCAAACCGGGACTGCCTTGTCTTGATTCCACTTCATCACTATTTCTTCACCACCCTACACTTATCTCTTTATCTCACTCCTGCAGGTTTTTATTAGTGCTTTCACCCTTTTTCACTGCTTTCTTATCTTTCACTGACTCATTCTCTCTCCTTTTTCTTCCTCTCTCGCTTTCTCTGGATCAAAGTCTGATGATGAAAAACACAAGGCCCATCTCCAAAGATGATTACCAGTGCACACCACCAAGTACTGATGGAGCAGGGGAGAGACAACATTTTTAGTGTACCCCTTGTCAAATTAAACTCTCAAAACCATAACGTATTAATTGTGTGGAGCATGATAATTAATCAACCGAAGAAACATACACTGAAAAAGGTACATGTGGGAATACTAACTGGCTGATTTGCAAAAACAAACGTATTAATAAGGTGAAGAAGGCATACTAAAATAGTGCAGTAACACTTTAAAAATTAAATAGAGCTATGCATTTATGTTTTATTTGAGTATTTTCGTGGCAAAACGATTAAATTTGGTAAGTAAATGATGCATTTATGTCGCTTTTTGCTAGGTAACATCTAACATGGGAAATTAGAATGGCGGGAGGTAAACAGAAGGGTTATATTTCTAAAATCTAACGTCTGTTGTGTTTGTTTTCATATTAGTTCCCATTGAGGCCTGTGCGGTCTATTTTGAAAATGGCTGCTTATGCGAGACTTCGAGAAGTTTGGCTCTAAGCATGCGCGACTGTATGCGAGAGATGCTTGAAAGGCCTGTGCTCAGACTGTCAAGGTCAGCTTGGCCTAAGACACCGGAGCTGTGACAAAGATGCTCGAGTTTTAGAGGCTAGGAAAGTTGCATGCTGCAACTTCATGATGTATAAAAGATACAAGGATAGGATGACAAATTGCGGAATGGACAATTTTGACCGTATGGGAATATGTGAAGATGGCATTGCAAGTTTGGACAATGAGGATATGAAGTGATCTTCACCACCTCTCTAATGGACCAATGAGAAATGAGTGCGGACCCTAAAGTTTAAAATTTTAGTTAGATAGTTAGGGAAAATGGTATAAAAGAGCCTGTACGAAAGAGAGAAAATAAAGTTGGTTCCTGAATTTATTCTGCACCACGACATGCTGTCGGAATGAATGATTTTTGGTGCAAAAAGACTTTGAATAATTTTTGGACTTTAAATTTTGATGGGTTGAATGCAGAGTCCTGATGGGAGGTAGACATCGAGGAGGATAGAAAGACAGTCAGCATTAGGAAGCTGTGTTGTTTTAATCCTGTTTTCGTCTATCAAATCCTGGTAATATAATTTCTAAATTTCTGTTTCCTTGAATGTGATAATAAATGTAAAAATTTGATTTAAAGTTATTTTCCTTCTTGACTAAAATTTTAGATAAATGTTTTCAATAAAAGTAAATAAGTTAGGTGTTCGTTTAAGAATAAAAGTCATGACAAAATAGAGAAATAAAGATTAATGGGAATTTGTAATAATGCTGGTCTTGATTTCCATCAACTAACTTCTACTAGCTGGTCCATCGACCAAAACAGTGAGGTGCCTTCATGTTATTTCCTATGAATCTAGAGAAAGAGAAATCGTTCATATATGCATATGTATATAATGTATAAAAAATAAATGTAGTTTAATAGGTTGGTCCGCAGTCCAGCAGCTCGCTTTCTAGTCCCACTAATCCTGGGGGCAGTGTAGTGTGTGAATGTGTGACTCTTGGTGCTATGGGCCCCACCGATGAGTAAAGTAAGTCAGCTCCTGGGTAAATTTGAGTTGAGCTGTGAGAGTTGTTTGAGAGCAGCGCTGGATTACTACCACTTTTACAATTAAAGCACTGACTCCAACCTCTCGGATGTTTGATTAATTTTTTGGCTTCCATTCAGGCACACCTACAGGCATGTGGACAGAATTTTCTTCTCCAACCCTCATTTAGGCTTAACCAGTCTTTACTTGGGCAAGAAAAAAGGAAGGCGGGCTCGCTAGCACAAGCCACCGCTCAGGAAGTAGTGAATAGGTGGAGCAGTGCACTGAATTCCTCTCAATGACTGTGATTCCTCGACACCCTCTCCTTCACAAAGAAATTGGTGAGTTGTTGTACACTGCCCTAAAGTAGGTGCTCATCCATCCATAACCATGTCCAATCACACACGGCAAGAAGGAAGGGTTTATGTGGAGTCATTTTGATTCACCTGTCTGATCAAGGCCAAATGGCTTATTCCTCTCACAATGAACAAATTTAAAAGCAAGGTTGAGAACTGGGTTGTGACATTGATTGGTAAAAGGAGAAACAAGTGCAAGGGTTACTTAATCAGCTCACAGTTAGACAGCATCGAAAGTCCCTGTTTTCTCCTACTCCATAGGAAAGTTCCTTCTTTCCCTAAAGATATACTTTGTAAATACATCCTCCTTTGAAACCATTAATCAAAACTCAAGAAATACTTATTGTCATGTCTATCACTATACATTTTATACACAGAGCTGGTCTTGGGATCTTGGGAGAGGACACGGCATAACCCTCCAGGACACTTTTAAAGAGGGCCCTAGTGGGAAATTTGATATTCTATGTCTGTAGGATATACGAGTCCAAGGCAAGTTGTATTAATACTTCACTACTTACATTGTCTGTTCCCAGTCACCTATAATCCAAACTATACCTTGTAACCATCTCTCACTCTAAAACATGCCTGTAAACCATGTTATGGTGATATGTATTGGAGTTAGATATCGTAGTAAATAAATGTCAAGTGTAAATCAACATTACGATAATTGAAAACATAATTTAAGCATAATCAAGCAATCGCCTTGAGTGCACCTGCACTGAGGCATGCCAAGTTCCTTCTTCCTTTTCCGCTGCTCGTGATCTGAATTCAAGTGTCACTTTGCTCCTTTCATTATTTCCCCATAGATAGTAATTATATTGTTTTCTTAAGAGTCCTAAAGTCATAATGAGCCTGTAATCATTTTACTGGTTTGTTCTGAATCTAGTGACTAATTTCAGGCTAACAGTAATGTGTCAATGGTATGCTGTAATTAGAAAATTACACCCTGCCTTTTCCAGAGACTTACGGTGCTCTTGATCATATAATATGATCCTTCCTAATGTAAATGATTCTACGGCAGAAGAAAGGGCAGACTGGCTTTCAGGCACGCATGAACAAGCTCCTCAAGAAGTCAACAGGCACAGTACACATAAGGCTGCAGCATTAAGTTGTGAATAGAGACAGTAAGGGGAAAGCTCAGATCTACAAACACTTAGCATTGATGCAAAATGACACAAAGCTGTACATAGAAATGCATTTATAATTACTTTCCAGCCCAACATATATTATGATCTAGAAAGGTGCCCTTTTTCCAGTGCAAAAAACAATTTGTATTGCTTTATGTCACTTTGCATCAAGGGGGTGTTACTAAGTTCTTAAAGTGCAAACACCCATGTTTTTTACGTAAAGCTCGATCTACTAAGTTAACCAGGCTGGGCTCTGTGTTAAAAAGGCAAGCATGTGTTAGCTAAGAAAAATGATTTTATTTCTCAAAAAAGCATGCATTGCATGTCTGCTGAAGTTCATAGCAAACATTCAGTGAGTGGGATCCTTCTATATTTGTCTAGACATAGGAATTTGTACCGGAATGCTAGACAGTGCACACTGACCCCTGTGCATCATGCAAGAGTGTCTTTAAGGCATGGGAAGGCAGCAGCAACACGCTAATCTTAAGAGATGTAGTGTGTCTTCCTCCACCCCTACCCTTGTGCAACGCAGCACAGCAAATATGTTTGCTGCACAGTGTTATGTTAAAAATTTGCAAATGATCACCTAAATCTAATAAGGCTGCTTTTAAAAGAGGTTTCGTTATCATGTTCTAACACAGTATGCACTTTTGGTAATGCTATGCTGAGGGCATGCTATTGCTTGTAGTGATACACTTTCACGTTATCCTACGCTTTGTTATTGTATGGTATATCATATCTTATGTTATGTCATGTAGTAGAAATGGCCCTTTCTGCAGGCTCACCCCCAAACCTTTTGCCTTCTTCCTCCCCTTTTTGCTGAATTAGTTTTTGTTGCTTAAGGACTCTGGGCACTTTACCACTGCTAACCAGTGCTAAAGTGTATATGCTCTGTAATCAGAACCTGGTATCATTGACTTATTCACAATTGCCATATATAATTTACCTATAGGTTCCTAGTAAAGTGCACTGTATGTGCCCAGGACCTGTAAAATAAATGTTACTAGTTGTGAGAAGTTGGCCTGGTATATGATGTTCACTATTCTAGTGAGAACCTTGCACCAGTCCAAACAACCCTTATGGTGATGGTTGTAAAGTCAACCTTATAGACCAGCTATCCTAGAGGTAGCATGGACAACGCAGTCTTAAGCTAAAACTTCAGAGAGCATGTGAAGCAAGCTGTTTTACCATATGTAACCCCTTGAATACCAAATGAAAGGACAACACAAAGGTTATATATAAAACATATATGTATTTATTATAAACACAACTCCTCTGAACTCTTTATGAGGTCAGAGGCTAAAGCACATAACAAGTTACTTAATTTTCATACAGTTAGTTGCACAATATACAGTAGAGCCCTAGGGGCACGTAAAACCATATACTAAAATAGTGGTATAAGAACCACGTCACAAACAGGGAGTAGGCCTAGGGCCTAGGGAATCGCTGGGGCTACGCTGTACTACCAAGAGTTAGGAAGCAGTAGGCCCACGGGAAGCGTGTGCAGTGTCTACACACACACGCGAGTTACCATGGGGGATATAACGGGAAAGTAAGAAATGGAAACTAGTTCTTTTAGGACACTTCCGGATGGACTAGGAGAAAGCTACTGAAAACTAGGACACTAGGATAGTCAATACCCACAGGAGCACCGAAGTACTCACGTTACCTCACCCACAGGAGCCGGGTGCATAGGTGTCAAAGTGTGTTGGGTTTCGTCGCTGAATCCTATGGAGACCTGTGAAAAGATGCTGCAGGCGACCAGGAGAGAAGTGTCCGGTTGGATCCAAGGGTGGATCGAGGATGAAGAGTACCTGAAAGCAGAGGGGACAGAGTCTGGGTCACTAGCCAGTGACCAGGAAGGAACCAGGAAGGAACCAGGCGATGTCGTGAAGCAATCAGGTGATGTCGTGAAGCTTGTCTCTGCAGCCAGGTGGACCAGGAAGTGTGGACAATGACCAGGAGCTGGGCATGGACTGTCCCACAAAGGCTCTCACTGTCGGCGGTGTCAGCTTCCGGATTGGAGTCAACAAGCCTTGGCAAAGGCAACCCACGCAGGAATCGAAGTTGGCTTCTGTTGCAGACCAGCAAGGTCTGAGGGGCTTCTCCTTCACAGGGTAGCAGGGGCCAGCCTGGAGCAACCAGGCCAGTGGTGTAGATTCAAAGGTTCGTCATCACAGAGGCCACTAGCCAACGGGCAAGTAACTGGACAGACGCGTCGAGCACAAAAACAATGGCAGGCCCCACACGGCACTCGTGGAGTGTGGAGGGCTGTGCGTCGGTGCAAAAGGTGCTCGGGATGGGGCTTCTCAATCCCCAATGCACAAGTTCGAGGGTGCCTCAGAAGCTGCACAAGTAGCAAAGAGCAGGTTATTCAAGATGGCCAGTCCCACGTCTCTCGTCGCCTCCACGGGTCTCAGCTTTGTCGTGGCTGTGGATCTGGGTCAAAGAAGTCTGGAAGTCTGGCTCTTGTCGGACTCTGTGCTCGGGCTCCGGCGGGAGCATCGACAAAGTAAACCGCAGATCGCTGGATGGTGCCTGTTTGCACAGGTGGGTCACTCCTTGACCACAAGGGAGATTCTTCAGTCTTCTAGTTGCAATAGAATGTCAAAGGTCCAGAGTTTCGTTTCAAGTTTCAATTCAGGATAAATCTAAAGTCTCTTGACTCAGCTCCTACCTATATACTAATCTGAGGGGCTGTATTACCTGCTAGGTCCCTCCTATGGGTGGGACCGGGAAAGGGGGTTCTTACACCCCTTTACCTTTGTCCAGTTTTGCGCCAGAGCTGAGCTGGAGTGCCCCAGCAACTGGTTTGAACCGGGCTATGCATGGGACACCTTGTGTGCCCCAAGCAGTGTCTCATTTCATTCATCCCTCCCTGCCCCAATACACTATGGCCTGTCTGGGGTGGTGCTAGCACCTCCCAAGACAGGAAACCTATTGTCAAAGCCTCCCTTGCTGGAAGGACTCCCAGCAGCAGGAGGTCAGACTTGTGTCTGTGGCAGCAGCCTCCATTTTGTGATGCTGAGGCTCTGGTTAACTTTAACTGGGATTAACAGGAACAACATGTCTTCTCCCTCTAGAAGGGTGAAATGCTGCCTCCGTCGCCAGAACTGGCGAGGGGGTAGTATTCCAAAGCGTATGACACCTTACACGACATGTAAGTCAGCATTTAACCGCGATGATTATAATGCACTTAAGAGTATATGGTATGGCTATATCATAGAACTGCTATAAGGACATGGTTTCGAAAGCTGCAGATAGGCTCAGCTCATGCTAGAGCACCACCTCACATAAAACCAAGCATTCTGCCTATGTTAAGGCCTGCCATAGGAGTGACTTATAGGTATATATGTGTCTATATATAAGGTTAGATATAGGTATACTATATCTAAAGCAAAGGGTGATTACACCACCTTGCCCCAGCTGAGTGATCAGCCAGTTGTGTCAATTTGGATGGCCAGTCAGGGGTGGCATAATTCATGCTGCAGCCCCTGGTAGGCCTTGGATGTACCTATGCCCTGGGTACCTATGGTACACTATACAGGGACTCACAAGGTGACCCAACATCCAATCAGGTATGTACCTAAGGTACATGGAGTCCATTTTACAGTGAGAGCAGATAACCTGGGGCCCTGATTAGCAAGATCACAGGCCAAGTAAGTCGAAAACAAGCTAAACACTAGGCAAAAAATCTAGGGTAACCATAGTCAGGTATCCACCTTCCTACACACACCCCCCCCCAAACGAAAGGAGATAAGGCTATCCTTGACCAGGTACGCCTATATTGCCTAAGTGGCCATATAAGGAAGTACCTGCACTAGCATGGTTACCCCCTGTCTCATGGTCCACTAAGCAATCCCTCACCCTAGGGGTATCAGAGGGTCTCCACCATAGGGAAACTCTACCTGTGGTGTGTTTTGGCAAAGTAAAAGGCTGGTGTTGAGATGGAGTACTGAAGTGAAGCTCCACTAATGTAGGGCTCAGCTTCCTCCAATCACTATCCACCATATAGGCCTTTCTTTCCATGACTGAGTTGCACTGTGCTCTCAGGGTCAACCTCTGGCTGCCTACAGCTGGAGGCTTGGTCCCTTTTGTTGGCTTACTGGAGGGACAGGTCAGGTCTGGGGCCATCAGGTCCCATGTTTGGCTGTGCCCAACAGTGTCCATCTGGGGGAGGTTCCTAACTAGGTGTAAGGGAGATCCCGCAGGAGTTTTTGGATTTTTCATCTTGCTAGGGCTGCTAGCTTTGGTGCCCCTAATCTACTGATGGGGGTGTTCATGTGGACAGGGGGCCCTTTGGGGTCCACTGGCCCCCCTGACCTCTACAGCCCTGGGCTGACTGAGGCAGGGTAGAGAGGGGCAGGTTACCTGCTCCAGACTGGGTCCTTCCTTGGAAGGGTCCACTGACATCAGGGGCTCTGCCAGGCTAGGCCTGACTACCTCTGGGGCAGTTCCTTCACAAGGGGTAGGGTCAGTTCCCTGAGGAGGCTGACTCTCACCTAATGTCTGGTGGGAGGGAGACTTTTCTTCCTCTCCAATACTCTCTGTTTGAGTGGAGTGATCCATAGTTTTAGGCTTCACAACACTAAAATCTGTTGTTTGGGCTGTGACCATCACAGCCCTACCACCCTTTTCAGGAAGGGACTCTGTTTGTGTGTGGGCTGTGACCATCACAGCCCTTCCAACCTCTTTAGGAAGGAATTCTGCTTGAGCTGGGGCTGTGGCCATCACAGCCCCACTAACCTTTTCTGGAAGGCCTACCATTTTGGAATGGGTTTCTTGTTCTACCCCAGCCCAGGCTGAGATCTCTAGATCATTTCCCAGTAGACAATCTACAGGCAAGTTTGTAGACACTGCCACTCTCTTTGGGCCAGCGACACCTCCCCAGCTGAGATTTACTACTGCCATGGGAAGATCTTTCTGCACTCCATCAATGTTGGTCACCTGATAGGTGAACCCAGATAAAAGTTGTCCTGAGGGGACTAGACTGTCAGTCACCATAGTGATGTTAGCCCCTGTGTCTCTGTAGGCTTCAACTTTCTGGCCATTGATGTGGCCTCCTGTCTGTACTTGCCCAAAGTGTTGGGACAAGCAGTGAAGTTGGCAAACCCCATGCCATTTTCACAGACTAGAGTTTCTGTATGAGGGGACCTGGTTAGGCCAGAGTCAACCTGAGTTCCCCAAGTATACCCAGACACATTTTTGGGGCACTCCCACCACCTGGGGGATTACTACTAACAGTAACAAGAGGTCTGGGAGTATTACTTGGTGGAATGTTTTCCTTATTGTTGGCCTTTGGGCAACTACTGTCAGCCTTCCAGTGGCCATGCTGTTTACAGACATGGCAATAAGGTTTCTTTTGGTTAGAGGAAGTGTTTTGGGACCCACCCCCACCATTGGAGTTTTGGGGCCCTGTAGAGGACTTGTCTTTTGACTTATCCCCACCTTTCTCTTGAGGCTTGGTAGAATCTTTCTTCTGGTTACCACCCTGATTTTTAGGCTAATCCTGGTTCTGACCCATTTGTCTGCCCTCTTACCCAATTCTTGTGGAGAGGTCAGATCAGAGTCCACCAGGTGCTGGTGTAGAAGCTGGTTTTGAAAATTACTAAGGATCTGCTCCCCTCATAATCAAATTATACAATCCTGTATAGTCCTGTACTTTGCTGCCCAATAACCAGCCCTCCAGAGCCTTAGTAGCACAATCTACAAAATCAGTCCAGTCCTGAGTCTGTGTCTTCTGGGTATCCCTGAACAACAACCTATATTGCTCAGTGGTTAAGCCAAACCCATTAATTAGAGCACTCTTCTGGGCTGAGTAGTTTTTAGCATCCTTATCACTAACTGTGAGGAGCTTATATCTACCTTTTTCTGAAAAGGAAAGCCACAAGATTGCTGCCCACTGACTTTGGGGTACCTGCTGTACTGTGCAAGCCCTCTCCAAAGCAGTTATCCATTTGTGGATGTCATCGCCATCTTTGTAGGGGGGCACCATCTTACTTAGGTTTCTATTATCTTAGGACCTATCTTTATCCTTAGGGATATTGCTGCCACCAGTGGAATCTAATCCACACAATTTGTACTCCCTGGCAAGGGCAAGTTTCTCCTTGGTGAAGGCAGATTCCTCCCTCTGGATCCTCAGATTGACTTCCTTCATTCTTGCCTGATGTTCTCTCCTCTGAGGAGAAGTCATTCCCCTCTGAGCAAAGCCATTAGAGCCCCTAGAAGCATTGGACTGGAGATATTCCTTGGAGGGGGACCTCCTCATCCTATACCTCTGGCTGTCTACTTATAGGCCATTATGGGCTGGCCCTTCTGCAGCCCCATGTAGGCTTAAGTTAGCCTGGCTAAGTCTTCTAACTTGGACCTGGCTACCTATATCCTCTCCAGAATCTTCTGCCTCCTCCTCTTCCTCATCCTCTATGATTGTAGGGTCAGAGGCATCTTCTGCTGAGGGTAGGACCTCATCTGCATTCCCTGAGGGGCCTGGATTAGAGGCTTTCTGAGCATCATATCCTTCCATGAGCTCTATCAGGTGCTTGAGGGTAGGGTTGGAACCCTGTTTTAACCTCCTAGATGTGCACAAGTGCCTCAACTCATGGAAGGTTAGTGTATCATATCTTGCAGGTGCCCTGGCAGGGTCACTTCCCACTGGAAGAGTCACACTAGGCTCTTAGGCTCTTCTGTGATAGACATGATCTAGTGTGGTGTGGTGTGTGCACCTACCTACACTAAGTGTTTCCTACTAAACCTCTCTAGGAGTTGTAGTCAGGATGTGCTAAGCCCTTTACTCTACAACAACTAAGTTCAGCAGAAATTAAGTATTATAAGTCTTGTTATATGTACCTATAGGTACCTAATGTGATCTTTCAAATGATATTTTAAGATTACAATTGGTAAAACAACAGCAAGCTCTTATCCCAACCGCTGCACACCAATGTGAGAAGTTGGCCTGGTATATGATGATCACTATTCTAGTGAGCACCTTGCACCAGTCCAAACAACCCTTATGGTGATGGTTGTAAAGTCAACCTTATAGACCAGCTATCCTAGAGGTAGCATGGACAAAGCAGTCTTAGGCTAAAACTTCAGAGAGCATGTGAAGCAAGTTGTTTTACCATATATAACCCCTTGAATACCACATGAAAGGACACCACACAGGTTATATATAAAATATATATCTATTTATTATAAGCACAACCCCTCTGAACTCTTTATGAGGTCAGATGCTAAAGCACATAACAAGTTACTTAATTTTCATACAATAAGTTGCACAATATACAGTAGAGCCCTAAGGGCGCGTAAAACCATATACTAAAATAGTGGTATAAGAACCACGTCACGAACAGGGAGTAGGCCTAGGGCCTAGGGAATCGCTGGGGCTACGCTGTACTACCAAGAGTTAGGAAGCAGGAGGCCCACGGGAAGCGTGTGCAGTGTCTACACACACACGCGAGTTACCATAGGGATATAATGGGAACGTAAGAAATGGAAACTAGTTCTTTTAGGACACTTCCGGATGGACTAGGAGAAAGCTACTGAAAACTAGGAGACTAGGATAGTCAATACCCACAGGAGCACCGAAGTACTCGCGTTACCTCACCCACAGGAGCCGGGTGCATAGGTGTCAAAGTGTGTTGGGTTTCGTCGCTGAATCCTATGGAGACCTGTGAAAAGATGCTGCAGGCGACCAGGAGAGAAGTGTCCGGTTGGATCCAAGGGTGGATCGAGGATGAAGAGTACCTGAAAGCAGAGGGGACAGAGTCTGGGTCACTAGCCAGTGACCAGGAAGGAACCAGGAAGGAACCAGGTGATGTCGTGAAGCAATCAGGTGATGTCGTGAAGCTTGTCTCTGCAGCCAGGTGGACCAGGAGGTGTCGAAGATGACCAGGAGCTGGGCATGGACTGTCCCACGAAGGCTCTCGCTGTCGGCGGTGTCGGCTTCCGGATTGGAGTCAACAAGCCTTGGCAAAGGCAACCCACGCAGGTATCGAAGATGGCTTCTGTTGCAGACCAGCAAGGTCTGAGGGGCTTCTCCTTCTCAGGGAAGCAGGGGCCAGACTGGAGCAACCTGTCAGACTTGAATACTACTTAGCTTATTAGCTTACCGGTTCTTGCACGGGAACAGAGATGCTGGGTCCCTAATCCCCTTAAGCAATGCTCGTAGGTCTTTTAACAGAACCTCCAAACCATTACCCTGGGGGACGGGGGAATTGGATAAAATAACAAACAAAGAAGAGACTGGTCCTGAGTGGCTCCTTCAGTCAATTAACTCGCATACTACTTCTGTCTTCCTTGGAACCTAGGAAATAACATACAGTTACAAACCTAACTTACTCTGGCTCTGAGAATTATCTTACTCTCTTTTCCCTTTGTGTTACCTACCCTCACTCTTCAGGACTCTAGCCTCTCTTCTGTATTAATCTTGTGGATATTCTTTTAAACTCGCTCAATTAGTTGTTGCTACAGAGGAAGAAAAGGATATATTATTTTTCCCTGTCTGTCTTGACTTGTCTCTATTTATTTGGGTATCTGGATTATGCACTTACTTCACTAATCAGTCGAGCTCTTATTAACTTCTTTTCTCTGTCTGTTCTTCTTCTTCTTATTTCTGTGCTATTCTGCGAGCATCCTACTTCCTTAACCTCTGTTATTCCTCTTTCTAGGGTTATTGAAGTTGCGGCAGTACTTAGCAGTCTCAGGTGAGTATTAACATATTTACACTGTGTTGTCTTTTCTGTACGTTTTCGTTTCCTTCCCTTTTGACATTGAGTTCTCTCTCTCTCTCTCTATTTAGGGTCTATATGCAGAATGACGGTATTCTGAAATGACTCTGGTAAGTATGGCTTACAGTTCATTACTTGCTCATTTAAACTTCCACTTAGTTTTGATATGTTGTACACTTCGTCCCAGCTCAGTGTCTCGGTGCTCTTCTGGATCTCTTACTCGGCTCTGTGACACACACGGAAGGACTCGAACTTGCGCTTGACTCTGTGCGCCGAATACAAGCTCCTCCTCAGGAACAACCTTGATCCTGCTCTGAGACGTAACGGCTTTGACAAGAACTCGCGCTGAATTAGTTTGCGAGTCTCCCGCCGGAAACTGTTTGTTTCCAGCCTTAATTCACTACAGGGTCAATATTATAACCTACGGGGGCTAAATAAACATTTAACAGGAACGCAGCTTCTACGCTGTTCACCGGCTGAAAACTACAGTGAAGTGCACGTTTCTTGACGCGCTCGCGCTGCACCTTAGTTTCCTCACAGCTGCAGTGTAGAGACTAGACCACCGACCTGTCTTTCTAAGGCGGCGGCCATCTTAGTTCTCTTACGCCGTACTCTTTCTGTCCAAGTCCCATTAAGTGAAGAGTCTTGACATGTTGCAGGCCATTCAGTACCGCTAATTACTAGATCCTTTGTAGGGGTCCTGACAGTACCCCCCAACAAGGCAGGTTCTCCCTTTCTGGGCTTTGTAGGGAACCGTTGGTGAAATACCTAATTAGCCTGGGGGCATGAACATCCAAATCCAACTCCCAAGATCTTTCCTCTGGACCATAACCCTTCCAGTCTGTTAGACCTGGCATCATTGGCATGAGTCTCTCCTCCATTTTTTTCTGTTTGCCTCCTCTGTTTACGATGTTTTTTGCTGGTATATGCTTTGGGCACTGTGCCACTGCTGATCAGTGTCACAGTGCAAGTGCTCCCTATGTGAAATTGCTGTATTGATTGACTTCCATGTTTGGCTTATTTGGTTTACTGTCAGTCCCTAGTAGAGTGCACCAGGGGTGCCAGGGCTTGTAAATACAAATGCTGCTAGTGGGCTTGCAGCACATGTTGTGCCACCCACAAGAGCGGCCTAGTAAAAGTATGTCTGAAGGTCTGCCATTGCCAGACCACGTGCAGTCTGACTGCCACGAGGACTGCGCAAGTACACCTACTTGCCAGTCCCTAAACCTTCCCTTAACTTCATGTTAGTCACCCCTATGGTAGGCCCACGGGCAGGGTGCATTGTAAGCATAAGGTAGGACAAGCCTGACAAGGTTGGCATGTCCTAATAGTGAATTACAGCCATAGTCGTTTTTCACTATTGTAAGGTAACCTGCTCTCCATCAGTTAGAATGGGCTGCCCGGATTATTAATGCTATAATCCTAGCGGGCTCGGGGAGCATGGTGCAATGTCGAGTTTGGTATCCCTGAACTCAGGGTTTAATAACGCATCCGTTTGTGTGGATGGTTTTTGGACTCTGTGTTTGAAAATAGCACTTTTAGAAAGTAGCTATTTTCTTGTCTAACTGTCTACCGGTCTCTGCTGGTTCTGGTGTGCGTGTGACAGGAGCTGGGTGGCTCCAGAGAGTCTGAATGAGTCAGTGTGGGATGAGTGGGGCATTTGCATTGAGAGTAGGGGAAGAGTAGCTCTTGATAGCCTGCCCTGCCTGATACAATGTTGGCTCCGCCCCCCTGCCAGGCGACTGATGACTCTGTGCTTGCCTGGGACTTTCCTGGCCCGCCTCCTGCCGGGCAGCTGATGGTCCTGCCCCTGCCAGTGACAATGCTGGCTCCGCTCCTGCTGAGCGGCTGAGGACTCTGCCCTGCCCAGTGAATAGGCCAGGTGCTCTGGCCTGGCAACACCCACAACAAACCCAGGATGGGGGGAATTTCCCCTGCATGGACAAAGGGATCAAAGCCAAAAAGGGGTATAAGAGAAGGACCCCTGAACCAAGAATTTAGATCACTTCTGACAAGGAAACCTGAACCAAGGACAAGAAGCCTGCTGATCTAAGGACTGCCTACCCCTTCTGCCAGAGTGCTGTTTGTTGGGGGAATCCTGCATTGCTTCTTTATTTTTGCCAAGGAACCAGGAGAGAGGAACTTTGTGTGTACTCTCACTCTTTGCTGAGAAAATCTCCAAGGGCTGGAAGAGTGCCAGTCTCCTGTTGAAGTCACAGGGCTAAAGGACTTCATCTGCTTAAAGTGCTATTTGCTGGGATTTGTGAATCCAGCACCTCTGAAAGAATCCAGCAATCTCGACGCCGACGGACGCCGCCGAATCCAGCTCGACATCGTGAGTAACGGCTCCAGTGTCCCGCTTCCTCGACGCCGGCCGCCGGGCCCGATCGACGCCAGCAGCAACGCCAGTGAGTAGTGAGTTCGGCTCCAGCTCCAAGTGACCCCGTGTCTGCACCGCCGCTGATCGCATCGACTTCGAGCCCTCTCGACGCCGTGAGCGCTGCTCACTCTTGCATCATCGACATCGACGACGTCGTATCCTGCCTCCCGTGAGCGCTGCTCCCGCCTGACTTCGGTCGACGCCGCTGCAGATCGCCCCGACTCCGAGGCCCGACCGACGCCGAAGACGCGACGCCGGACATCTCGACGCCGCTGATCATCGAGTGCTTCACTTTTCCAAGGTACTGTGTTGTTGGGGTCTGTGCGACTCCGGGCTCGACGTAGCGCTCCTCGCGGTCGACGCCGAACCTTTGGATTAACTTTGCCTCGACGTCGTGTGACTCCCGTGTGGGTTACATTGTTGCCAAGAACTGTGTTTTAGAGAAGAAGAGTTGCTTTTGATACTAAAGACTTTGTGCTAAGAAGAAACCGTGCTTGAACTATTATTTTTCCTTCCAAGAGTATTTATTAAGATTGTGGTATATTTTTGTCGTTATTTGGTCTTGTGCTAAGCCTGATATAAAAATACTTATTTTTATAATACTACTGTGTCGTGTCCATTTGTAGTGTATTCACTTTATTACTGTATGTGGTCATAACTGCTTAACGCACTGCCTCTGAGATAAGCCTGTCTGCTTTGCCAAGCTACCAAGGGGGTGAGCAGGGGTTATCTAAGTGTGTGATCTCCTTGCCCTGACTAGAAAAGGTGTGTCCCTATTTGTCAGAAGTGTATACCTCTGCCAACTAGAGACAGCCGCTTCTAACATTGGTGGGTCAGCGGTGGGATTTTGAACTTTGCATTTATGACCCATGTGCAGTGATTAGTGTGCGCTACATAGTGAAAGCAGACCATAGCGCAGCCACAATCTGTTTTGGTTGGATATTCTATTTTTGTTCTCCGCTTTTCCTGAAGCTTGATTTTTGAAACTGCCAGTTTTAACCATGAGTGATACCGGAGTCACTCCCCTTGTTGTTGTTGTGGAGGAATTTGATAGAGCCAAGATAGGGACATACGAAAAGAAGCAACTGCAATACTTTTGCAAGCAGTTTCAAGTTCCTACCAAAGGCATCTCCCGGAAAGGAGACTATTCCAAAGCATTGGAGGCCTGGTTAGAGGCCAGAGACCCCTCTGCCCCGGTGGTGGTACCGACAGAGGAAGGGGAGGAGGAAGTGCCCGTGACTGGGCCTGTATCCCCTCCTGGCAGCAGTGTTTCCTCCAAAGGCCTTTCCCCTGAAGAAAGAGAAGAAAGGGCGAAGGAGCGAGCCTACAACATGGAAATGGCAAAACTTAAGATAAATGGGCAGTTGGAGATAGAGAATGCAAGAGGCAGGAGAGAAGCTGATTTGGAGATCAAAAGATTAGAGTTTGAAAGAGAGAAGTTAGCTTTTGAGCGTGATACCAAGTTGAGGGAGTTGGAGCTCCAAGCTAAAAAGTTAGAATTGAATCCCTCTGGTGGCAGCGTCCCATCTGTGCCTGCAGAAAGTAGGTTTTATTTTCCCAAAGATGTGATCAAAGATTTTCAGAAGAATGAGGATATTGGTCAATGGTTTAAAGCATATGAGTTAGCATTGTTGGCCCACCGGGTCCCTGAGAAGGATTGGGGAGCGGGGTTGTGGGGTCGCTTTGTGAATGAGGGAAGAGATACCCTGTTAGACATGCCTGTTGAGAATAGGACGTCTTATGCTCATATGAAAGATGCTTTAATGTTAAGGTATGGCCTAACCCCAGAAAAGTACAGACAGGCCTTTAGAGAATGTAAGAAGTTGCCTGGTACCACGTGGGTGGAGTATGTGTCATATTTTTGCAGAGCCATGGATGGTTGGGTAAAGGGCAGCAAAGTGGAAAGTTATGATGCTCTTTATGATTTGTTTGCTTGGGAGCACTTGTCTAATAACTGTTTTCCGGAGCTGCGCCAGCACCTTATTGATAGCAAGATATCTAACCCTAGAAAACTTGCTGAAGAGGCGGACCGCTGGGTCAGTACCAGGGTCCACAAGGGTCCAGTGGGAGACTCAGCCAAAGGTGGGCAGGGTCCCCAGCAGAAGAGTGGGGGGGACAAGGGTAAACAGAAGGAGTCCCAGAAAGGGCCCCAAAGTAATCCCCAAGGGAACCAAGGGAAAAGTTCCCAGCCTCCCTCTGTGAAGAAATCAGAGGCCCCGCCAGGTAAACCTGGTCATAGGGGCCCACTGACCTGCTTCGTTTGTAAGCAGGTAGGACACCGTTTTTATGACCCTCAGTGTCCCTTGAAGAAGTCTGGTGCACTACCCAGTGCACCACCCCGTCAGTTGGCTAGTGTAGCTCTGGGAGGGGAGGAGATGGTTGCCCATGGTGGGGAGGGTCCCGCGGAGATGTCCCTGGTCTCTCTAGGAGACATGGAATTGGTCCCTCCACCCCCTCTGCCTAGTAACACTAAGAAATATAGGCAGTGGGTGACCATTAATGGCCATAGAGTGGAAGCTCTCAGAGACACCGGAGCGAGTGTGACAGCTGTCAAGTGTCACTTGGTGTCCAGAGAGCAGGTTGTTCCCCACGCATTCTACCCTGTGATAGCTGCTGACAACTCCCAGAAAGAGTGTGAGGTAGCTCAAGTTTCCTTTGAATGGGGGGGAGTTTCAGGTACTCTTCAAGTTGCTGTAAGGCCCGCCATGCCTGTTGATTGTCTCCTGGGCAATGATTTAGAAGACTCCCCTTGGGCTAAGGTGGAGAGGGAGACACATTTGAAAATGTTGGGTGTGCCAGAGTGGGTATGTGCAACCACTCGATCCATGACAGCAAGTAAGGGTGTTGATGGGGTTCTGGAGCCTGAAAGTATGGCCCAGGACCCAGCTGTGAAGAGAAGAGGCAGGGGGCGCGGGAAACCGTCCCCCGTAGTTCCCGTGGTCCAGGAGGAGGCAGACCTCGAGGGGGATGCCCTGGAACCCACAGGTGAACAAGTTGCCGAACTGGGAGACCTGCCCGAGCTGACCCATTGGCAGCAGGATGGTGGTCCCTCCAGGGAGGAATTCTGTGCAGAACAGAAAGTGTGCCCTTCTCTTGTGGGTATGAGGCAGCAGGCCTCAGCCCAAACCTCAGGTGATCAGTCAGGGTCACATTTTGTGTACTGGGAGAACGACCTCCTGTATAGCGAGCCTAAGGCTGCTGAGCCTGGGTCAGCCCGTGTGCTGGTGGTACCCCAGCGCTTCAGAGCCTTCCTACTGGGTTTGGCTCATGACGTTCCTTTAGCTGGACATCTGGGGCAGGACAAGACCTATGACAGGCTTGTCACCCATTTCTATTGGCCTCAGATGCGAAGGGATGTAGACATCCAGTGCAAGACCTGTCAGACTTGCCAGGCAAGTGGGAAAAGCGGGCGGAAGCAGAAGGCTCCCCTCCAACCTTTTCCCGTGGTCAGTACCCCCTTTGACCGGGTGGGGATTGACATTGTTGGGCCCCTGGACCCCAAGACAGCCCTGGGCAACAGGTTCATCCTGGTCTTGGTGGACCATGCCACACGGTACCCGGAAGCCATCCCTCTCAGAACAGTGACTGCCCCCGTGGTGGGACGGGCACTAATGGGTGTTTTCTCCCGAATGGGGTTCCCCAGAGAGGTGGTGTCAGACCGGGGCACCAACTTCATTTCTAACTATATGAAGTCTCTGTGGAAGGAGTGTGGGGTAACTTATAAGTTCACCACTCCTTACCACCCTCAAGGTAATGGGTTGGTTGAAAGATTCAACCGTACCCTTAAAGGCATGATTATGGGTCTTGAAGAACCAATGAGGCGTAAATGGGACGTCCTCTTGCCATGCCTGTTGTTTGCTTACCGTGAGGTGCCACAGAAGTCTCTAGGGTTCAGCCCCTTTGAGCTTTTGTATGGTCACCCGGTAAGAGGACCTTTGAGTCTGGTCAAAGAAGGCTGGGAGCAATCTCCCAGGAAACCTCCCCAGGATGTATACAGTTACATGCTGGCCTTTAGGAACCAGACTAGGCGCTTCAGGGATCTTGCTCAGGCAAATCTGGAGGCCAGCCAGGAGGAGATGAAGCGGTGGTACGACCAGAGGGCCACTCTGGTAGAGCTTCAGCCTGGACAGAAAGTTTGGGTCATGTCCCCTGTGGAACCTTGTGCGCTCAAGGACAGGTGGACTGGACCATTCGAGGTTGTGGAGAAGAAGAGCGATGTCACCTACCTGGTGGATTTAAAGTCTCCCAGGAACCCCTTGCGGGTCCTGCATGTCAACCGTTTGAAGCCCCACTTAGAAAGGTCCGAAGTGGGCATGCTCCTAGCTACAGATGCTGGAATGGAGGAGGAGAGTGAGCCTCTTCCTGACCTCCTGTATGCAAAAGAGCAAGATGGGTCAGTGGATGGTGTTGTCCTCTCTGACACACTGACCCCTGAACAGCAGCAGGATTGTCGCCATTTGTTGGGGCAATTCCCTGATCTGTTTTCCTTGATTCCTGGTGTTACTCAGTGGTGTGTCCATGATGTAGACACCGGGGACAGCACTCCTGTCAAGCACAAGGCTTACAGAGTGACTGACAAGGTCAGAGCATACATCAAGGAGGAGGTCTCCAAGATGTTTGCCCTAGGGGTGGTTGAGTCCTCTAGCAGTCCTTGGGCCAGCCCCGTGGTCTTGGTTCCAAAGGCTGCAGCGCCTGGTGCTTCACCGGAACTTCGGTTCTGTGTGGATTACCGAGGACTCAATTCAGTCACCAAGACTGACGCGCACCCCATCCCCAGAGCTGATGAGCTCATCGATCGGTTAGGGGCTGCCCGGTACCTTAGTACGTTTGATCTAACGTCTGGGTACTGGCAGATCGCCTTGACCGATGGGGCAAAAGAGAGGTCAGCATTCTCCACACCAGATGGGCACTACCAATTCCGGGTTATGCCCTTTGGGATGAAGAATGCCCCTGCCACCTTCCAGAGGTTGGTCAACCAGGTCTTGGCTGGACTGGAGGATTTCAGTGCCGCCTACCTGGACGACATCGCAGTGTTCAGCGCCAGCTGGGAGGAACACTTGTGCCACCTCCAGGAAGTGTTGTTGGCCCTGCGCAGAGCAGGCCTCACAATCAAAGCCAGTAAGTGCCAGATTGGGCAGGGTTCAGTGGTGTACTTGGGGCACCAAGTAGGGAGCGGCAAGGTGGCCCCCCTGCAACCCAAGATTGATACCATCCTGGCATGGGCACCACCCAAAACCCAGACTCAGGTGAGAGCCTTCCTGGGTCTCACGGGTTACTACAGGAGGTTTGTCAAGGATTATGGTAACATTGTGCACCCCTTGACTTCGCTGACTTCCAGGAAGCAGCCCCGACTTGTGAACTGGACTGACGCCTGTCAGACGGCCTTTGACACCCTGAAAACTGCAATGTGCACAGCACCCATACTCCAGGCACCCGACTTTTCGAAAGAATTTGTTGTCCAGACGGACGCTTCAGAGCATGGCGTGGGGGCTGTTCTAGCTCAGGTGAATGAAGAGGGCCGAGACTTACCTGTAGCCTTCATCAGCAGGAGGTTACTTCCCAGGGAACAGAGGTGGAGTGCGATAGAAAGAGAAGCATTTGCTGTGGTCTGGGCACTGAAAAAGCTGAGACCCTACCTGTTTGGGACTCACTTCCGGGTGCAGACGGACCACAGGCCCCTCAGATGGTTGATGCAGATGAGGGGTGAGAATCCAAAGCTGTTGAGGTGGTCCATTTCCCTACAGGGGATGGACTTCACGGTGGAACACCGCCCTGGCACAGATCACGCCAATGCTGATGGTCTGTCCAGATTTTTCCGCCTTAGTGATGAGGACTCCCTAGGGTAAGGGTAGTTCTCCCCACATTTCAGCTGGAGGGGACACGTGTTAGACCTGGCATCATTGGCATGAGTCTCTCCTCCATTTTTTTCTGTTTGCCTCCTCTGTTTACGATGTTTTTTGCTGGTATATGCTTTGGGCACTGTGCCACTGCTGATCAGTGTCACAGTGCAAGTGCTCCCTATGTGAAATTGCTGTATTGATTGACTTCCATGTTTGGCTTATTTGGTTTACTGTCAGTCCCTAGTAGAGTGCACCAGGGGTGCCAGGGCTTGTAAATACAAATGCTGCTAGTGGGCTTGCAGCACATGTTGTGCCACCCACAAGAGCGGCCTAGTAAAAGTATGTCTGAAGGTCTGCCATTGCCAGACCACGTGCAGTCTGACTGCCACGAGGACTGCGCAAGTACACCTACTTGCCAGTCCCTAAACCTTCCCTTAACTTCATGTTAGTCACCCCTATGGTAGGCCCACGGGCAGGGTGCATTGTAAGCATAAGGTAGGACAAGCCTGACAAGGTTGGCATGTCCTAATAGTGAATTACAGCCATAGTCGTTTTTCACTATTGTAAGGTAACCTGCTCTCCATCAGTTAGAATGGGCTGCCCGGATTATTAATGCTATAATCCTAGCGGGCTCGGGGAGCATGGTGCAATGTCGAGTTTGGTATCCCTGAACTCAGGGTTTAATAACGCATCCGTTTGTGTGGATGGTTTTTGGACTCTGTGTTTGAAAATAGCACTTTTAGAAAGTAGCTATTTTCTTGTCTAACTGTCTACCGGTCTCTGCTGGTTCTGGTGTGCGTGTGACAGGAGCTGGGTGGCTCCAGAGAGTCTGAATGAGTCAGTGTGGGATGAGTGGGGCATTTGCATTGAGAGTAGGGGAAGAGTAGCTCTTGATAGCCTGCCCTGCCTGATACAATGTTGGCTCCGCCCCCCTGCCAGGCGACTGATGACTCTGTGCTTGCCTGGGACTTTCCTGGCCCGCCTCCTGCCGGGCAGCTGATGGTCCTGCCCCTGCCAGTGACAATGCTGGCTCCGCTCCTGCTGAGCGGCTGAGGACTCTGCCCTGCCCAGTGAATAGGCCAGGTGCTCTGGCCTGGCAACACCCACAACAAACCCAGGATGGGGGGAATTTCCCCTGCATGGACAAAGGGATCAAAGCCAAAAAGGGGTATAAGAGAAGGACCCCTGAACCAAGAATTTAGATCACTTCTGACAAGGAAACCTGAACCAAGGACAAGAAGCCTGCTGATCTAAGGACTGCCTACCCCTTCTGCCAGAGTGCTGTTTGTTGGGGGAATCCTGCATTGCTTCTTTATTTTTGCCAAGGAACCAGGAGAGAGGAACTTTGTGTGTACTCTCACTCTTTGCTGAGAAAATCTCCAAGGGCTGGAAGAGTGCCAGTCTCCTGTTGAAGTCACAGGGCTAAAGGACTTCATCTGCTTAAAGTGCTATTTGCTGGGATTTGTGAATCCAGCACCTCTGAAAGAATCCAGCAATCTCGACGCCGACGGACGCCGCCGAATCCAGCTCGACATCGTGAGTAACGGCTCCAGTGTCCCGCTTCCTCGACGCCGGCCGCCGGGCCCGATCGACGCCAGCAGCAACGCCAGTGAGTAGTGAGTTCGGCTCCAGCTCCAAGTGACCCCGTGTCTGCACCGCCGCTGATCGCATCGACTTCGAGCCCTCTCGACGCCGTGAGCGCTGCTCACTCTTGCATCATCGACATCGACGACGTCGTATCCTGCCTCCCGTGAGCGCTGCTCCCGCCTGACTTCGGTCGACGCCGCTGCAGATCGCCCCGACTCCGAGGCCCGACCGACGCCGAAGACGCGACGCCGGACATCTCGACGCCGCTGATCATCGAGTGCTTCACTTTTCCAAGGTACTGTGTTGTTGGGGTCTGTGCGACTCCGGGCTCGACGTAGCGCTCCTCGCGGTCGACGCCGAACCTTTGGATTAACTTTGCCTCGACGTCGTGTGACTCCCGTGTGGGTTACATTGTTGCCAAGAACTGTGTTTTAGAGAAGAAGAGTTGCTTTTGATACTAAAGACTTTGTGCTAAGAAGAAACCGTGCTTGAACTATTATTTTTCCTTCCAAGAGTATTTATTAAGATTGTGGTATATTTTTGTCGTTATTTGGTCTTGTGCTAAGCCTGATATAAAAATACTTATTTTTATAATACTACTGTGTCGTGTCCATTTGTAGTGTATTCACTTTATTACTGTATGTGGTCATAACTGCTTAACGCACTGCCTCTGAGATAAGCCTGTCTGCTTTGCCAAGCTACCAAGGGGGTGAGCAGGGGTTATCTAAGTGTGTGATCTCCTTGCCCTGACTAGAAAAGGTGTGTCCCTATTTGTCAGAAGTGTATACCTCTGCCAACTAGAGACAGCCGCTTCTAACACAGTCTATTAGATATTAAAGTCTTCCCTTTGATCTCTTGGAATCTAGAATTTCCTTGACTTCAAACTCTGTTCCTGTTTCTAATTGAATTGGTTTTGGAGGTGATTGAGTTCTCAGATCTGTGGAAACCTTTTTTAATAAGGAAACATGAAAAACTGGGTGAATTTTTAATTTTGCTGGTAACTTCAATCGATAGGTAACCTGATTGATTCTTTCTTCCACTAGGTAGGGGCCAATAAATCGGGTTTGAAACTTCCTGTTTCCTTTTAATCTTAAATTTTTTGTGCTCAACCAAACTCGATCTCCCTGCATTAAGGAAGGACCTTCACGTCGCTTCCGATCAGCATAGCCCTTGTATTTTTCCTTGGCCACTTTTAGGTTGTCAATAGCCTTTTGCTGTGTTTGTTGTAAATGCAAAACTACCTCTTTAACCGATGGTACTGTTATGTCTGTTTGTCGAATAGTCGAATTTGGGTGCCTGCCATAATTTAAGTAAAAGGGGAATACCCTGTCGAACTACTCTTAGGATTGTTGTGGGCGAACTCTGCCGTCCACAGGTAGTCAGACCGATCCCCCTTTTCCTTCAGAAGATACAATCGTAGATACTGTTCTAGTTCTTGGTTCACCCTCTCGGTCTGTCCATCAGTCTCTGGGTGGTAACTGGTGGAAAATCTGACTTCTGTTCCTAACCCTTCCATAAAGGCTCTCCAGAAATGAGATACAAACTGGGGACCTCGGTCTGAGATTATTATTTTAGGAATCCCATGTATCTTTACTATCTGGGAACTGAATTGGGTGGCTAGTTGTTTAGCAGAGGGAACCCCTTTTAATGCTGTAAAATGGGCCATCTTAGAAAAGGCATCCACTACTACTAGAATGGTATTGAAACCATGACTGTTTGGTAAATCCATGATAAGATCAAGTGTTACTGTGTGCCATGGATGAGGTGGTGTGGGTAAGGGCTGCAATAGGCCTTTCGGTGCCTGCCGTTCCGGCTTTCCCTGTGCACAAACCTCACAGGACTTAACATACTTCTCAATGTCTGAAGTGATCCTCGGCCACCAATAATGCCTCTTGATTAGCTCTTCAGTCTTGGCTTCTCCTTTGTGCCCAGCTAGTCTGTCATCGTGGCATTTGCGCATTATTTGTTGCTGTAATTCAGTAGTGGGAATATACAAAGTGTCTTGGTAGTATGGCAACTGTCGAATGATCTTCCTGTTTGCGTCTCCCTTAACCCATTCTTGCATTGTCTCTGGACTCATAACTTCTGCGATGGTTGTTTCCAGGTTGATGGAAGACGTGGCCCCAATAATCCTTGCCTCTGGAATGATTGGTTGATTCTCTGTAAGAGTTTTCTGATATTCCGTGCCGATTCTGGATAACGCATCCGCCTTCCCATTTTGAGCTCCCGGACGATAGGCAATCACAAAATCGTAATCTGCAAAGTATAGAGACCATCTCAATTGTCTGGGTGTAAGCGTTCTGGCTGTTTTCAGGAATTTAAGATTGCGATGATCTGTGAACACTGTCACTTGATGCTGGGCTCCCATCAAGTAATGTCGCCATTCCCTAAAGGCGTCTTTAATAGCCAATAGCTCTTTCTCGGTAATTGTGTAGTTAATCTCCGCCGGGGTCAACTTTCTGGATCGGTAAGCAACCGGGTGCAGCTGCCCTGTGGTCTTATGTCGCTGGGACAACACTCCCCCCACAGCCTGGTCTGAAGCATCTGTCTCTACATAAAAAGGCTCCGACGGGTCTGCATGCAACAGAATAGGTGCCGAGGTGAAATCTTTCTTCAAAGATTGAAAGGATTCCTCCGACTCTTTTGACCATTCAAATTTAATTCCCTTCCTCAGTAATTTCGTGAGAGGGAGAATTTTTCTGGAGAATTCGCTAATAAACCTCCGATAAAAATTGGCGAATCCGAGGAAGCTCTGAACTTCCTTCACACTCGCAGGTGATTCCCAATTTGTTACTGCTTCAACCTTTCGTTGATCCATCAATATTCCGGAGGGAGAAAGAACGAAACCCAAAAACTCCACCTGCGACACATGGAAAGCACACTTCTCCAATTTTACGAACAATTTATTTTCTCGTAGCTTCCTCAACACTCCTTTCACTTGCTCTTGGTGTCTTGTTACATCGGACGAGTAGATTAAAATATCATCGATGTATACAATTGCGCACTGATCAATAAATTCCTTCAAGATGTCATTGATGAAATGCTGGAAAGTAGCTGGGGCGTTGCACAATCCATAGGGCATCACCTGATATTCAAAAAGCACAAACCTCGTCCGGAATGCCGTTTTCCACTCATCACCCTCACGCATTCGAACCAAGTGATACGCTCCTCTTAGCAGACCCTCCAGCATTTCGCGATTTGCAAAATAATCACAAAATCAGCAGAAGAGCGCGATGGCCGCGATATTGAACATTTTGGCCGCGAAAAATGGACTCTGGCAGGCAGGAAAAAAAGATGGTGACATCTTATTGGCTGTACGCGCACACGTCACTCCGTGGCACTGTACAGCCGTAATAGCCTGTTAACTCCTGTTGCACGCCTTTACTGCATTAAGGGATTTATGTCCATGCGCTTTGGAAGATGAGGTGAGTCTCCGAGAATTTCAAGAAAGCCAGGCAGTGTTTGAATTTCAGCTCGAGAAAGTGCTCTTTCATCTTTCTCGGGCATTTTCTTCTGTTCCTACGGCAGCCTCAGGAAGGAAGGGGCGGGGGCGGGAGGCGGGAGGCGGGGGGGATTAGGGAGGATTGTTGGTCAGTGGTCCGGGGAGCCCTATGTCCTCCCACATCCAACCTTGCTGAAGGAAAACCGTGACTTCAGCAAGCGGCTCTTAACTCTCCATTCGTTGCCTTGTGAAATGGATCCAAAAAAGGAAAGAAACATTTTGTTGGTCTTTCCCTGGCATATTCTGTTCGAGCTGCAGACTCAAGCTGCAGACTCGGGACAGCAGGGGTAAATAAATAAAAGATACAATACAATACATGGAAAATACCTGCATCCAACTAGACAAAGTGTTTGCAAAGTGACCAGAATGTTTTCTGTCACATGCAAAGACATTAGCGCCACTTTACAGATTGGGCCAGTTAATAGTGCTGGCGTTTTAAACTCTTTCCTGAACCAGCATTGTTGTCGGAACAGAGGGTGAGGAGATGACTCCATGGCATGGGGTGTCTCCAACAACTCCATGGCATGGGGTGTCTCCATCATCTCCATGGTCTGGAGTGTCTCTGACGTCTTCATGGCCAGGGGCGTCCCTGTGGTCTAATGTGCTTGACTGAGCTTATACTCCTGGAATGTTACCACAAAGGAGAATATAGCAAAAAAACTCGAAGTTTATAATGCCTATTGCATAGTTAAATACTCTGCTAAATCAGTTTGCGTAGATTTAAGGCTGAAAAGGGATGATTAAGAGTAAAATAAAGTGCCGCAATAATGCCGCTAAATTTTCATTTTTGTGCCGCTAAATTTACATTTTTGTGCTGCTAAATTTGCAAATCTATGCCGCTATATCCTGGGGGGTCTGTCTTAGGTCCAATTTGGTGTAGATTTGAGCTCCCTTCACCTGATCCAGAAGTACCGAGATTAAAGGTAAAGGATACAGATTTTTTTTTGTAATCTTGTTGATGGCTCTGCAGTCGATGCATGCCCGCAATTCTCCTTCCTTCTTTGGCACGAAAAATAAAGGATATGAGACAGGGGACTGAGAGGGCCGAATAAAACCATTGGCCAAGTATTTATCCAAATACTCCATTAAATGATGGTGTTCTTTTTCCATCAGTGCATAGACATGACTGCATGGCAAGTTCGAACCTGGTTCCAGGTCTATTTTGCAGTCATAGACTCGATGTAGCGGTAGTTGTTCGGCTTCCACTTCGTTGAACACATCCTCAAACTCCTTATACTCCTCTGGTATTTCTTGGACATTGATTACACACATTGAATGACCGGTTGAACACAAAGATAAAGCCGGATTGCACTCTAGGTGTTTCTCTTCAGCACCAAAACAATTCTCGTGGCAATAACTTGAATCCATTACGATGGTTCTAGAACTCCAGTCGATTGTGGGATTATGTTCGGTGAGCCATGGGAGACCTAGAATCAGTTGGAACTGTGGAGCATCAATCAAATTAAACTGAATTTTTTCCTTATGCCCATCATTTGAAATCTGGTGAATAGGTTCTGTGTGGCTCACAATTGGACCTGACGAAAGGTTTGTTCCATCTACTGCCCGGACTGGCTCACTCTTGATCTTCTTGATTGCTTGTATGCCTACCTTTGCAGCGAACCTCAAGTCGCAAACATTTCTGGTGGCTCCTGAATCGATTATGACTGACACCTCCGTTAAGGTCGTTTGTCTAAATCTCACTTCCATTGATCAGTTTAGATGCGGAGCAGCAGCCTGCAATGTATTCGCTACTCGATGTTCCCCTGGAGTCATTCCTTGGATCGCACTCACCTGTTCAACTCCTCCCACAGGTGGTGCCATTAGTTTTCCTTCGGCTTGAAGGCTATTTTAGGTTTCTTCGGGCAATTTCTAACGAAATGCCCCCCCGGATCCACAGTACATACACAAATTACTAGATCTTCTTTTGTCCTTCTCTTCTTTGGATAAGGGCCCTCTTATAGTACCAATCTGCATGGGCTAAGTTCCTTGTTGTCTCTCAGAACTTCTTGTACTGTCTGATTGAGCTCTATCGTACCTGGGAGCTATTGCTCTAAGGTATTTTTTCTTTACTCCTCTTCTTTCTCCCTGGCGGAAATCTATCTCCAAGACCAAGTCTATAAGTGCAGAAATCTCGGTTGGTCGATTTGGAATCTGGGCTAAGGTATCTTTTAATTCATCTCTCAGACCCCTATAAAACACCGCCGCTCTCTTTCTCTCTTGCTCTCAGGCCAGTCGGTCTCCACCACCAGTTTATTAAACTGGGCCAGGTACGCTATCAAATCTCGATTCCCCTGCCGCAAATCCAGTAACTCATTATCCACTACTTGGGATATTCTCCGTCGATCAAATATCTGAAGGAATTCTTGTTTGAATTCTTCAAAGTTTCTTAACAGAGGGTCATCCCGGGTGACTAGGGGCATAGACCATGACGCTGCATCCCCACTTAAATAAGACAGCATGAAGGCCATCTTGGACTGCGCGTCAGGGAATATCGAAGGGCGGCACATAAAATGTAATGAACATTGTGAGAGAAAGATTTGTGCTTTCTGTGGATCCCCATTAAATCTCTCAGGAGCAGCTAATGGTATAACAGGAGATAGTGAATGGATTACTTGTGTGGTGGATCTATTTGTGGCTTCTAATACTGGATTCATCGCTTCCCTTTCCAGGGTACTAGATTGTCTTAGTCTTTGCACTAATTCTGCAGTTTCTTTTCTGGAATTAACTACCTCCTGTCTAAGGTTTCGATTATCTTCTCTGACTGCAATCAATTCCTTCTGTATAGCGTCTAGGACTGTTCCTAGGGATTGCAGGTCAATTCCCTCCGCCATCTCTGTTCAGGTGCTGAAGCAACTTGGGCACTTCACTCTGTCAGACTTGAATACTACTTAGCTTACCGGTTCTTGCACAGGAACAGAGATGCTGGGTCCCTAATCCCCTTAAGCAATGCTCGTAGGTCTTTTAACAGAACCTCCTAACCATTACCCTGGGGGACGGGGGAATTGGATAAAATAACAAACAAAGAAGAGACTGGTCCTGAGTGGCTCCTTCAGTCAATTAACTCGCTTACTACTTCTGTCTTCCTTGGAACCTAGGAAATAACATACAGTTACAAACCTAACTTACTCTGGCTCTGAGATTTATCTTACTCTCTTTTCCCTTTGTGTTACCTACCCTCACTCTTCAGGATTCTAGCCTCTCTTCGGTATTAATCTTGTGGATATTCTTTTAAACTCGCTCAAGTAGTTGTTGCTACAGAGGAAGAAAAGGATATATTATTTTTCCCTGTCTGTCTTGGCTTGTCTCTATTTATTTGGGTATCTGGATTATGCACTTACTTCACTAATCAGTCGAGCTCTTATTAACTTCTTTTCTCTGTCTGTTCTTCTTATTATTATTTCTCTGCTATTCTGCGAGCATCCTACTTCCTTAACCTCTATTATTCCTCTTTCTAGGGTTATTGAAGTTGCGGCAGTACTTAGCAGTCTCAGGTGAGTATTAACATATTTACACTGTGTTTTCTTTTCTGTACGTTTTCGTTTCCTTACCTTTTGACATTGAGTTCTCTCTCTCTCTCTCTCTATTTAGGGTCTATCTGCAGAATGACGGTATTCTGAAATTACTCTGGTAAGTATGGCTTACAGATCATTACTTGCTCATTTAAACTTCCACTTAGCTTTGATATGTTGTACACTTCGTCCCAGCTCAGTGTCTCGGTGCTCTTCTGGAACTCTTACTCGGCTCTGTGACACACACGGAAGGACTCGAACTCGCGCTTGACTCTGTGCTCCTCCTCAGGAACAACCTTGATTCCGCTCTGAGACGTAACGGCTGTGACAAGAACTCGCGCTGAACTAGTTTGCGAGTCTCCCGCCGGAAACTGTTTGTTTCCAGCCTTAATTCACTACAGGGTCAATATTATAACCTACGGGGGCTAAATAAACATTTAACAGGAACGCAGCTTCTACGTTATTCACCAGCTGAAAACTACGGTGAAGTGCGCGTTTCTTGACGCGCTCGCGCTGCACCTTAGTTTCCTCACAGCTGCAGTGTAGAGACTAGACCACCGATCTGTCTTTCTAAGGCGGCGGCCATCTTAGTTCTCTTACGTCGTACTCTTTCTGTCCAAGTCCCATTAAGTCCCACATATTGCAGGCCATTCAGTACCGCTAATTACTAGATCCTGCGTAGGGGTCCTGACACAACCAGGCCAGTGGTGTAGATTCAAAGGTTCGTCGTCACAGAGGCCACTAGCCAACGGGCAAGTAACCGGACAGACGTGTCGAGCACAAAAACACTGGCAGGCCCCACACGGCACTCGTGGAGTGTGGAGGGCTGTGCGTCGGTGCAAAAAGTGCTCTGGCTTGGGCTTCTCAATCCCCAATGCACAAGTTCGAGGGTGCCCCAGATGCTGCATAAGTAGCAAAGAGCAGGTTATTCAAGATGGCCGGTCCCACGTCTCTCGTCGCCTCCACGGGTCTCAGCTTTGCTGTGGCTGTGGATCGGGGTCAAAGAAGTCAGGAAGTCTGGCTCTTGTCAGACTCTGTGCTCGGGCTCTGGCGGGAGCATCGACAAAGTAAACCGCAGATCGCTGGATGGTGCCTGTTTGCACAGGGGGGTCACTACTTGACCACTAGGGAGATTCTTCAGTCTTCTAGTTGCAATAGAATGTCAAAGGTCCAGAGTTTTGTTTCAAGTTTCAATTCAGGATAAATCTAAAGTCTCTTGACTCAGCTCCTACCTATATACTAATCTGAGGGGCTGGATTACCTGCTAGGTCCCTCCTATGGGAGGGACCAGGGAAGGGGGTGGTTACACCCCTTTCCCTTTGTCCAGTTTTGCCCAGAGCTGAGGCTGGAGTGCCCCAGCAACTGGTTTGAACCAGGCTATGCATGGGACACCTTGTGTGCCCCAGGCAGTGTCTCATTTCATTCAGCACTCCCTGCCCCAATACACTATGGCCTGTCTGGGGTGGTGCTAGCACCTCCCAAAACAGGAAACCTATTGTCCAAGCCTCCCTCACTGGAAGGACTCCCAGCAGCAGGAGGTCAGACTTGTGTCTGTGGCAGCAGCATCCATTTTGTGATGCTGAGGCTCTGGTTAACTTTAACCGGGATTAACAGGAACAACATGTCTTCTCCCTTTAGAAGGGTGGAATGCTACCCCTGTCACCAGAACTGGCGAGGGGGTAGTATTCCAAAGCGTATGACACCTTACACGACATGTTTTTATAAAGCCAAACCAGAGTTAGCATTTAACCGCGAGGATTATAATGCACTTAAGAGTATATGGTATGGCTATATCATAGAACAGCTATAAGGACATGGTTCCAAAAGCTGCAGACAGGCCCAGCTCATGCTAGAGCACCATCTCACATAAAACCAAGCACTCTGCCTTCAGGATTGTTGAGGCCTACCATAGGAGTGACTTATAGGTATATATGTGTCTATATATAAGGTTAGATATAGGTATACTATATCTAAAGCAAAGGGTGATTACACCACCTTGCCCCAGCTGGGAGATCAGCCAGTTGTGTCAATTTGGATGGCCAGTCAGGGGTGGCATAATTCATGCTGCAGCCCTTGGTAGGTCTTGGATGCACCTATGCCCTGGGTACCCCTGGTACACTATACAGGGACTCACAAGGTGACCCAACATCCAATCAGGTATGTACCTAAGGTACATGGAGTCCATTTTACAGTGAGAGCAGATAGCCTGGGGCCCTGATTAGCAGGATCCCAGGCCAACTAAGTCAAAAACCAGCTAAACACTAGGGAAAAAATCTGGGATAACAATAGTCAGGTATCCACCTTCCTACACTAGTGGGCCTGCAACTCTGATTGTTCCACCCGCTCAGTAGCCCTTTAAACATGGCTCAGTCCTGCCATTACAGAACCTATGCGTGCAGTTTTAAACTGCTATTTCGACCTGCCAAGTTAACCTACGTACTAGGCCCTAACCTTCCTTTTTATTACATGTAAGTCACCTCTAAGGTAGAGCCTAGGTAGCCCTGTGGGCAGGGTGCAGTGTATTTAAAAGGTTGGACATGTTGTTTTAGGTTTTACATTCGTTTTTTACTACTGTAAGGCTTATCTCTTATCTTTTAAGTGTAATTTCCAATTGGGAGCAGATAGAGATTTGTAGGTTAGTGTCTCTGGGCTCACAATTTAAAATCACAACTTATGGTGAAGTTAGATTTAAATTTGTACGTCTGAAAATGCCACTTTTGAGTGTTTGATTGGTTCAGATGCTCCGTCCATCACCACCCCCTTTTGTACCGCTTTGGCCGCCATTAGTGTGGCAGGGTATGCTCAGACGTGAGTCCCTTGCTCACTTTGCCACTGGATTCAAGCAAGCCGGGCTGAAGACGGCTGGAATGCCAGAAACCGGTCCTCGGAAGCTTGTTTCCGGTCCAGGGAAGGCATGGCTTGGCAGTTCGGGCTGGACTGTTCCCATGAGGCACAGGGTCAGACTGATTTGCATATAGCCATGTCTGAACTGGGGTTGCAGAGTGGGCTAAAGAATGGTGATGGATTAAACCCAGATCTTTTGACTGGGTGTGAGTGTTTGATTGGTTCAGATGCTCCGTCCATCACCACCCCCTTTTGTACCGCTTTGGCTGCCATAAGTGTGGCAGGGTATGCTCAGACGTGAGTCCCTTGCTCACTTTGCCACTGGATTCAAGTAAGCCGGGCTGAAGACGGCTGGAATGCCAGAAACCGGTCCTCGGAAGCTTGTTTCCGGTCCAGGGAAGGCATGGCTTGGCAGTTCGGGCTGGACTGTTCCCATGAGGCACAGGGTCAGACTGATTTGCATATAGCCATGTCTGAACTGGGGTGGCAGAGTGGGCTAAAGAACGGTGATGGATTAAACCCAGATCTTTTGACTGGGTGTGAGTGTTTGATTGGTTCAGATGCTCCGTCCATCACCACCCCCTTTTGTACCGCTTTGGCCGCCATAAGTGTGGCAGGATATGCTCAGACGTGAGTCCCTTCCTCACTTTGCCACTGGATTCAAGCAAGCCGGGCTGAAGACGGCTGGAATGCCAGAAACCGGTCCTCGGAAGCTTGTTTCCGGTCCATGGAAGGCATGGCTTGGCAGTTCGGGCTGGACTGTTCCCATGAGGCACAGGATCAGACTGATTTGCATATAGCCATGTCTGAACTGGGGTGGCAGAGTGGGCTAAAGAACGGTGATGGATTGAACCCAGATCTTTTGACTGGGTGTGAGTGTTTGATTGGTTCAGATGCTCCGTCCATCACCACCCCCTATTGTACCGCTTTGGCCGCCATAAGTGTGGCAGGGTATGCTCAGACGTGAGTCCCTTGCTCACTTTGCCACTGGATTCAAGCAAGCCGGGCTGAAGACGGCTGGAATGCCAGAAACCGGTCCTCGGAAGCTTGTTTCCGGTCCAGGGAAGGCATGGCTTGTCAGTTCGGGCTGGACGGTTCCCATGAGGCACAGGGTCAGACTGATTTGCATATAGCCATGTCTGAACTGGGGTGGCAGAGTGGGCTAAAGAACGGTGATGGATTAAACTTTTAGAAAATTGGCATTTTCTTACTTTAACCATTCTGGGCCTTTGAATATACATCTGGCTTGGGTGACAGCCCGGCATTTTTGCATTCCTTCTAGACAGTCACACAAAAGGAGCTGGGGTGTGACATTTGCATCCTGATGGCTCATCACCAGGCTGAAGGGCCTTCCTGAGGTAGATTGAGAGGGAGGAGCTGACCCTTGCACCTGAAAAGGGCTGTGCCTGTGACCACCTAAAAAGCTGCATACCCAATGTAGAGTGCCTGGAGTCAGGGCAGGAAAGGCAGGGATCTTGTGATCTTCAAAGTCTCTCTGGTGTCCCCCACACTTCAAAGGCACATTGAGCATACGTACCGGGCCCCTGGCACCACCAAATCAGACCTATGCTGTAACCAAGGACATTTTGCCTGGAAGAAGAGTTGTTCTGCTGTTGGAGGGACTGCCACTTTTCTACCTGCATTGCTGTGTTGGCCTGATGCCTGCTGATTGCTGTGTTATAGGAGGGACGGCCACTTTGTAACTTGCTCTGCTGTTTTGGCCAGCTGCTTCTTGCCTGGGAGTGAGAGGGTTTGGACCTGCTCCATACATTCTTGAACCCAAGATTCTCCAAGGGCTTCCAGGCTTGCCTCTTGTTTTCTAAAGTCTCAGGGATACAAAAGACATCTTACAAGTGGCTGGTGATGCTAACCTCTGCAATCTGTGAGTCCTACCCTTGCATGAAGTGCCCACTCCAGTCATCGGCCTCAGAAGTGGGGTTTGCAGCAGTTTTTCTGTCAAAACCGAAGCATCGACCCAACTGCGTGAGAAAAATCAACGCATAACTCCCAGATGCAGTGCCAAATCTGCGACGACACTGGTCCTGACTGCGAGGGTCGATTACGATGCAGCACTGATTCTTCGACACTACATGCGAGACTTGACAATGATGCAGCGCCAAATCTGCAACACTGGGTACAAGGCTTGTTTCCGACCCATTGACCCAACTACTGGGAAAATTCTGATGCATCATGTGCTCAACGTCAAAGCTTTGAACCATATTTGGTACTTTCTCAGCGGGCCCTGCGTGGGTTTAGCTGACCTACCTGCCATTGCGGTCAGCCTGAAGTTTGGCTTTGTACTGGTCCCTTGCGACCTCAAGTAACCTTTTGATCGCTAGTGACTTCTAAGCACTCTTTTCATAATTAATCTTTAAAATTGTATATCTCAAGTTTTACTTATTGGATTTTGGTCAGTTAGGTCTTGTTTAACTCGGATAAATATCCTCTATTTTTCTAAACTGGTGTGGAGTCTTTTTGTGGTGTTTTCAATGTCTTACTGTAATTAAAGTGTGAGCAAATACTTTATACATTGCCTCTTAAGTTAAGCCTGACTGCTCTGTGCCAAGCGACTAGAGCATGGGTACTCACAAACTTTCTCTCGGGCCAAATTTACAGTGTGTTTTGTAGCCGAGCGTCTCACCGGTAGGGGCGGCGGGGCTAGAGCAACAAAAAAAACTGTGACCATTAGGTTGAACACAGGCCCCTGCAGCGGACGCATTAGTCCACTGAGGCACCAGACACACATCTATCTATCTATCTATCTATCTATCTATCTATCTATCTATTTATCTTCCTATCTACCTATCTATCTCTCTATCTATTTATCTATCTCTCTGTCTCTATCTCTCTCTATCTCGCTCTCTATTTCTCTCTCTCTCGCTCTATCTCTATCTCTCTCTCTATTTCTCTCTCTCTCTATCTCTCTATCTCTCTCTCTGTATCATTCTCTATCTATCTATCTATCTATCTATCTATCTATCTATCTATCTATCTATCTATTTATCTATCTCTCTATCTTTCTCTCTCTCTCTCTATCTCTCTCTCTCCCTATCTCTCTATCTATCTCTCTCTCTATCTCTCTCTCTATCTCTTTATCTCTCTCTATCTATCTCTCTCTATCTCTTTCTCTATCTCTCTCTCTCTCTCTATCTCTATCTATCTCTCTCTAGCCATCTATCTCTCTCTCTTTCTCTCTACCTATCTCTCTATCACTCTGTCTGCCTCTATCTCTATCGCTGTCTCTATCTGTCTCTGTCTCTATCTGTCTATGTCTCTAGCTGTCTCTGTCTCTATCTGTATTTGTCTCTTTCTGTCTCTGTCTGTCCCTGTCTCTCTCTCTGTCTCTATCTCTGTCTCTATCTGTATTTGTCTCTGTCTGTCTCTGTCTCTATCTGTCTTTGTCTCTATCTGTCTCTGTCTCTGTTTCTATCTATCTGTCTGTCTGTCTGTCCATGTCTATCTCTGTCTCTATCCCTGTCTCTATTTGAATTTGCCTCTAACTGTCTCTGTCTGTCCCTGCCTCTCTGTCTCTGTATCTATCTCTATCTCTATCTGTCTCTGTATCTATATGTCTCTGTCTGTCTCTATCTGTCTCTGTCTCTATCTGTTGTCTCTACCTCAGTCTGTCTCTATCTCTGCCTGTCTCTGTCTGTCTCTATATGTCTCTGTGTGTCTGCCCCTGTCTCTTTCTCTATCTGTATCTATCTCTATCTGGTTATATCTGTTTCTGTCTCTATCTCTATATATCTCTCTCTCTATCCCTGTCTCTCTCTATCTCTGTCTCTATCTCTGTCTTTGTATCTATCTCGGTCTCTATCTGTCTCTGACTAACTCTGCCTGTCTCTTTATGTCTCTGTCTGTTGTCTATATCTGTCTCTGTCTCTATCTCTCTGTCTGTCTCTGTCTCTATCTGTCTCTGTCTGTCTGTCTCTATCTGTCTCTGTCTGTGTCTGTCTGTCTGTCTCTATCTGTCTCTCTCTGTGTCTGTCTCTGTCTGTCTCTATCCCTATCGGTCTCTATCTCTATCTGTCTCTTGTTTCTTTCCCTATCTGTCTCTGTCTGTATCTCTGTCTCTATCTTTCTCTGTCTCTATCTGTATTTGCAAAAATAAGGTTACCCCTGAAAAAGTAATGGAACTATTTCCTAAATCAGGGTATAAATGACATGTGTGCACAAACATTTAGGAAATTCAATCTAAAGTGGACCTTTGAAATTTCAATTACAATATGTCAACTCCCAAATGCTGTTCATTACCAAAAATATTTATTAATGCAACAATATTTTGTTTTTTTATCGTTTTTGTTAAAAATGTATACAAATTCATTATATTTATTCATAGAGGCCCTTTAAAAGTCAGCTGTGAAAGCGCTTACAGCTGACTTTTAAAGGGCCTTTTGGGAAGCTTTCGAGGGTGCCGTGACGTCCCAGAGGCCGGCAGTAAACACAGAAGATTGCCGTAGGAGCAGACGTAGTGAATACGTATTCACTACAAATGCTCCTGTAGCCATCTTCTGTGTTTACTGTCGGCCTCACTGGAAACGTAGAAGCAGCAAGGCAAGGTACGTGGGCCACCAATGAAGGCCTGCCGGGCCGCTGGCGGCCCGCAGGCAATACACTGAGTACCACGAGACTAGAGGGTGCGTGCAGCTTAATTTAGGTTGCGTTTCTGACTCGTCTGACTAGGATTTTGGCTTCTGCTTGAACAGGGTGTATACTCTGACAACCAGAAACCTCAATTTCCAACATCATGTAATTTCATACATCGTTCAATATTCCACCATCAGTCTGGTTCAAGAAGATTACCATCTCCAGGGATGGAACTGGGCTAATGACACTAGATTTCTTTGGAAGAGGAATCCAAGCAAGTTGAAGGTGATATGGTGGGGGCAACGACCCTGAGGTGACTCATTTGGCAGCTGCCTAAGGGTTGCGAGTCTTGCCTCCCCTGGAATTAGCAAGCAAGCTGTTTATGCTGATTTATAAATGCTAGGTTTGATCTTTGCACATGGGTGTAGTTTGTACACAAATGTCTGTAAAGCTTTTTGGGGGTTATGTGTGTACCTGTTGTATTGGGAGCTCGAAAGACCCAAAAAATCAGATACAGGATGTTTTAATTTGTAGATTTATTCAAAAATAGATAATAATGGCAGTGGAAGGGAGCAGGCCTGTTCTTGTTTGATAGACTGGCACAGAGAACAATTTATAAGGAAAGAGGGCAACGAGATACAATGTCATCATGATTCTAGGCTGGGATCCATGAGGTTTGGTGAAGGACAATGTTGTGTCCTGTCCTTAACTTTGAAGTCAGCCTGGCGGTTTATGAGTTTACCAAAACCCAATCTCCTAAATATCAGTGAGTAATGTCTAAAGGCTCACGATTGATCTATATACATACACATTTTAGGTGATCCAACCATGACCTTCATTACCATTTATCACAGTCTAAGAATAGCCAGGCCAGCAGGAATTGAAGGATAATTTCTAAGGTGACCCATTATTTTTATACAAAATAAAACTCAATATACAAAATGGGTCCCTGCTTGTTCAAAATATGAAGCACAAACTGGGGGGTGCCAGGAGGGGCCAGTCCTCTCACTGAACTTCTTTCACAGTTTAGGGTCTCCACTGACCAACATCCTTCAGATGCATAATATTATTTATCAAGTAGATTCAAATGAGAGACAAGTTGATGTCAACATGAATCGGACCACATCCAGGCCTGATTATTACAGAGCTGGCTATTCCTGAAGGGAGCTTAGAATGAAAGTTGGCTAATGGACCAAGTCAACACCATATCTCTTTCTTTCATATGGCCAGGCACGCTGGGTTCTCTCTAATGCACAACGAAAAGGCATATAGCCTAGGGTCACTGTTCAACAAAGTCCTCTTGCTCGTGCCCAAGTAAACAAATACATTAAAATCATAGTCATTCATCTCTGCCAAATCTCTGTCTAGTACACAGTGTACTTCCCAAATTACAAACAATTAAAAATGTTTTCTTCCTCCCTGTAGTCAAGTCTTACCTTGACTACTGCAATCCAATTTAGATGGGGATCTCTAAAAAGCTCTTGCTAAACTCCAGAGGGCCTACAGTCATGCCTACCGGCTCATATGCTAAGATACGTATATGTTGACTACCTACATATACTTAACTTTATGATATTTTGGTAGTCGAAATTCTGCCCTCGATTATTTTGTAGCATGATATTTCTAAATTGATATTCTGGAAGTGTACCTTTGATCACAATGCATCCACTTTGAAAACATTTCATTGACTTCCAATTCGAGAAAGACTGCTCATTTAGATTACAGTCCTTCTTGAAGAAAAATCATAGCTCCTCAGCCTCTCAGTTCTTAACCATACGAGAATGTGCCATACTGGGCCTTCAAATTAGTATTAGCCATATAATGAACTGGGAGAGAATGGGATTCGTGGAGATAAGGCACTTCATTGTCCAGAACAGAATAATTACATGGCAAGAAGTGCTGGGGAGAGCAAGTACTCCCGGGTGTCCGCTGTTTCTCGGATATTTACAAATCGTGCATTTTTTATGGGATAAAATAGGTGGACTCTGGATTTAATAAATGGGATGGTGAAATTATTATATGAAGCCAAAAGTTGTGGGATAGGAAACTGGTACAAGAAGCTTCTGTGTGAGGGGCAACTCCCAATTATAGATAGCCATTTAGCTAAAATTAACAGCTTAACACAATGCAACCTAACACGCAAAGATTGGGAAACCATCAGCTTTTTGGGTAATAAATCACTGTGTGCCGCTAACTTCAAGAGAATGTCTTTCCTGTCCCGTTGGCTAGCATACTGGACTCCGGAGGCATTGGGAAAAAGGTTCCCGGAGATAGGAAATAAGTGCTTCAGATGCCTAGCTGGCGGCCAGGGGGGCTGGCTTCATATTTTTAGGTCGAGCGACCTATCTCAATGCGCATGCGCATTGAGCGGGAGCGAGATATATAGGGGCTTATCGAGAGTTTACCTAACTGGCGATTCCACTGGCGATTTGATGCTGTGCCCGTGCGCTTTTAGGTCAATGCGCAAGCGCATTGACCTAAAATGTGCGTGCACATCATCAAATCGCCAGTCAATCACCAGCAGCACTCCTCCCACACCTTTGAAGTGAAGCTTAGCTTCACTTCAAAGGCCCCTGCTGCTTCACACCCTCATGCCGCTCTCCCCGCTCCGCCCCCTCCCCTGCCCGCCGTGTCACATTTCTCCTCCCCCCTCCCCACAGCAATGCCCTACGCCGGCCGTACTTTCACTTTGACGGCCGCAGGCCGTCTCTCGTGTTTCTCCTTGTTAGTTTTTTTTTATTACCATGGCGCCCACTTAATGGGCCACCATGCATGTACCTTTTATTTACAGGGGCACTGCCGCTTGTATTTTACATACTATTTCCGTAGTCAGAGGCTGGAAAGTGCAGGAGCACACGTCCGCCTCTCAACAGACAAAACCATGCTTTTCTTTGAATCATTAGAAGCATTTGCAGACCCTGCTAAGGTGGCGCTCCACAACTTCAGGTGCAGCCGGTTTACTTCTTTTTTTTATTACCATACCCTCCCACATTATCGGCCGCCACGCACATACGTTTTATTTCCATGGGCCCCATGCCGATTGTTCTATTTTACATACTATTTCCATAGCCGCAGGCTGTGTTCGGCAAGACACCGCCCATGGCCTGGAAAGTGCAAGAGCACACGTCCCCCTCTGAGACAAAGCAATGCTTTTCTCTGAATCATTAGAAGCATTTGCAGACCCTGCTAATGCGTTTCTGCATGACTTCAGGTGCAGCCGCGTCACAACTTCTGGTGCAGCCGCTTTGTTTTCAGCCCTTAGCTGCTGCAGCTGCTATCTTGCTTCAGTGTAATTCGCCCTTCTTGGCTGTGCTGGAGTTCCAGTAGGTCATTCTACCCAGCGGACACTTTGTGTGGCCTAACTGGACTAAGTGTACGTCTAATTTTGATTTGACTTGATTTATCTTACTGGGCCATCGACCCAATCTCTTTGAGGGTATGATTAGCAACTCGCGTGTTGGTGTACTGATTTTATGCCTGGTAATTCAGACACCGAGATGCTGCATATGCAGGGCTTAATGTATTGCTTGAATAGTTTTATCACGATTGTCAAAAGGTTAGGGATATAATATGAGATTTTTATATTTAGCATGTTAAGTGTGAGTGGTCTGAATGTGTGACGTGCCATTGCTGTTACTCTGCTAACCCTCAAGCTACTGCTGCTTCTTGCTATATGGGTGTAAATTGATAAGTAGTCTTTTTTATTTATGGTCATAGAGGTCATAGAGTGCATCTCTATAGTTTAGCTTGGGGGCTGCTTGAACAGACTGGCGCATAGATCAAAAACGTGTGCGCGTTAAATAACGTGGGCTGTTCCAATAGCTTGGAAAATTAGGACAGATTGGAAATGCAAATTAGGTTAACACATGTTGTGCGCCTTTTTCATACTATGGACAGGATGAATGTTTTTCAACACAACAATCCTGTTCCAAATCTTTTGGCGGTGTGTGAATTAGAAACAAGTGTAGTACTTGCACAACTATTTAGTGGCTAGATCAGGGCATCGGAGGCTTCCCACCTGGGTGTGAGGGCCTTCTTTCTACTGCAAAGCATAACGGTTTACCTTTAGACAGCATTAAGAGTGCAAGAATGAGTCACGGGCAGCTGCAAAGATCAACAACTTAAGTAGGTTAAAAGAACAAATAACACAAGGTCTAAAACACGTTTATTAAAAGAAAAGAAAGCATATGCAATGCAATAGGTCTCGCATTACTGAAAGTTTGAGATATTGTCGTTGCATTATTATTTGCAACGCCAATAACTCAAACTTTCAGTAATGCGAGACCTATGGCATTTCAAATGCTTGTTTACACCTGTCCCCATTTGAATCTTTTTTGGGAGACCGTTGAGGTGGCGATAGGGAAACCACTTTTGCCCTCGGCCGAAATTGCGCTTTTTGGGATTTGTCCTAATAGAGGCTTGCTTAAGGATGCTGAGGAAACGTTTATATTTATCTCTTGTACGGTGGCACGATCATTAATCCTACAAAATTGGAAATCAAAGGAAGTCACATCTCACTTGAAATGGCTTAATAAAATGAGAAGGTCACGAAATTTTGAGAAAGCATATTCTAGTAGAGTGGGGGCTATTAGGAGATTCGAAAAGAACTGGTATTATTTGGAGAATCTAGAGGAAGCAAGGGGGGCTTAATCGAGAACGTAAACCAGGATTATTAAGCAGTCTTGAGGTGTGGGCAAGCTCGAATTTAATGGGCTGGTATGCACAAGCACTTTGGGGCAACAAGCACTAGCACTTTATGATTGCTAAGTTTGTACTGTACTACAACTGCACTTTACAATAGTAGGGGTATGTGTTTTTTGCTGGATGGACTGTACTGTATTATATTGTATTTGCACTTTAAAAATTGAAAATGAATTAATGGTCTTTGCACTTGCACTTTAGAATGGAAAAGTAATAAGTGGACTTTGCACTTTTTCTTCCTGTATATGAATATATTGTTAGACAGCTACATTGACTGCTTATGGTTTTGAGAAGAAGCTGTTTTTATTCATCTTGTAATTTGTTTCCATTATTTTAAGATTGGTTTTATCCGTCATGTACCTTGTCCTTGCTCCGCTCAATAAAAAATTAAAAAAAAAAAAAAGAGAAAGACTGCTCATGACACACATCAAGGATGCTATATAACTATTTCACAACTGCTGCAAACTGAGTTATGGGAAAGATTTTGTTGTGCTATAATAAGTAAAGTATGCATCTCAACATTCATTTATCCTATTTTTTTTAAAGAAAATAATAGACAGTGTTGCCTTCTACTAATGTTCATAAGACCATTCATTTTGTGCAGTGAGTTTAAGTCTATGACCAAGCTACTTTATTTTGAAACTAAATAAAAAATATACTTTCCTCTTCAAAGGGAGAGCATATAATGGAAGTTATTTGAACTGGAAGTTAGGTACTATTTTTAAAATGTTTGGAGGCCTGCTCTGTTTTAAGGTCAGACACAGGTGTGTGACCTTCCATTTGTGGGGTTTTACATCAGTTTCAGAGCTTTTCCTAAACTTTACATGTCTCGGAAGTGGGTAATTTGTGGTATGTATTTGTTTCCTTGCATATTATTGCTTAAATGTCAAACGTAGGCAACCTGAAAACTTGGCAGCTGTAAAGTTGTTCCTGGCACAACCAGGACCCAGGAACATCATTTTACATTTCTTTTCAGTAAAATTGAATGAAATGATGAGAGAAGTTTATAATAATTTCCTGGCTTCGGTTTGTGCCTAGGGACAACTTGCAAGAGCTACCTTATTTTAAAACAAAATCCCTCTAGCGGAGGGTCTCAGTTATTATAAGATTGTATATATTGGACTGGGGGGAAATTACAAAAGTGTATAATAAAGCTGTGAGATGCTGGACTGCATTTTATGTTTCAAATTTTTAAACTGTATGATTAACATGAAAATGAATAAAATGTTTTTTGTTTTTTTTTTTAAATCCCTCTAAAACGCTACTTTAATTTAATGAAATAATGTGAGACATTTAAAATGAAGTGTTAATTTTGTGGCACAATGAACATAAGGCTCAAACTTAACATTAAATGTATGCCATTTGAAAAAAGTACCCAACCCCTGTAGTGGCTATATTTCTCTGTGGCTAATGAACAGGGAAAGCTGAGACATGACCCAAGTTAGGTGTATGACCCCTTCCTTTGGCAAGCACAGGTATGAAAATATTGAAAATAATGACACAAAAGTCATACAAAAATGGTATGTTTTTAATTAAAAAATTACCAACTTTTTTTTGGAGAAGCATGTAATTGAAGCATCAAATTACACCACTGCATTAAGAGGCATGTTTAAAAGTGATAGTTTTTAAAGATTAAACAATTATGGACTGTCCTTTATGACAATGCTATATTAATGTACTAAGAGGCACGTCATGTGTAACAACTTTATAGTCTGTTAGGGGAGAATTTTGTACAGTGCACATCCTGAACACAAGCATTTCAAGTTAACGTTATGTGTGATAATAAAGAAAAAGTAGGCACAATGTCATGAAATAGTTGTATCGCAGCATTTATATTAAGAACGTATTACCCCTTTGTGGGGCACTGAGAAACTTACCTACATGGCCAGCAAGCTATGCCATGTAGGGTGTGTGGTTGGTATGGTGTTGTCATTGTTTTGTGGTCCTATGTGGAAGTGTTTCTGTGTCATGTGTGATGACCACAGAGGTGCCTTTAACGTTGTATGGGGCGGAGCAGTGTAGTGGATGACCAGGTATAGAGACAGACGTTCAGTTTATGGTTTTCAGCTCGGCAGATTCCTGTATAATTTATTACGATTGTAGTTTGATTAGCTAGTGACTGTAGAGGCCAGGATCACACAATCTGTTGAAGAGGGAAACTGGGATAGGTTTTCTGTTTTCATGATGTGCATTGCATATACTAAATGGGTAGCTCTATCTCTGTAGAGGCCCTTTAGTCAATGACTACCTCTCTGCCCGCTTTGAAGAGGTTAATTAAAAAATGTTTCTGAGAAATACCTGCAGCTGTAACGATGCAAGGAACTATAGGAAATGGGGCCAAACAGGGTTAGGCCGGCATCAAAGAAATGAGGCCCACCCTTGCTAGAAGCTGTATGCCACTTTTACACCGAAAAAAGGTCACAGGGTTAACATGATTATGTAGAAATAGCATTACCTTCTACTAGACCAGTCGCTCTATCATGCGTAAACGACCTTCTCTATTGTAATCCGACATTAATTGACTTTCCGAGGCATTCAGTTATCCCATGATTATTACCCCTTGAATGGCCACAAAA
This sequence comes from Lissotriton helveticus, assembly GCF_964261635.1. Lineage (NCBI taxonomy): Eukaryota > Metazoa > Chordata > Amphibia > Caudata > Salamandridae > Lissotriton > Lissotriton helveticus. Next base: position 448,600,973 of record NC_136067.1, read on the forward strand.
GCTTAATTGCCAGAAAAGAGATGGTGTTCGGAGAAAATAAGATTTCAACAAGTGATTTGTTGATGTAGGGAACAGCTACAAGTGTAAAGAAGATAAGACAAGAGTGTAAAGTAATTACAAGGACATAACCCCATCATAGAACAGCAACCTAGCACCGCTGTTTTTGTGTTTAGTTTGCAAAGAACAAGCTGAAAAACTGACCCTGTCATTGTCCGTTAAGTCAACTTAAAATATATGTTTTCTATGGCCCCTATTTAGTCACTCATTTGTACCATCCATTTTGACCTGATAATTAATTTGCCCTGTTGATAGGTTAAATAATAGAAGGAAATATGTACTGAATAATAGAAGGAAATATGTACATTTCCTACAAGTGTATGGGAGAGGAGTTGGCCTAACTTCTAGGGCGGTCGACCTCGAATCTAGGGAACTGGGTAGGAGTCTCGGCAATGACGCTGAACATCCTGTGATTCTGGGCAAATCACTTAATGTCACCGTGCCTAACAAAAATGAATGTGGTGCAACTGGTGCTATGTAAAGCGCTCTGATACCCGAATCGGGTCAAGTTCGCGCTATCCAAAACTCTGTGAAAACCAAAAAAAGCAGAATTTCCTAATGTAAAAATGTGTTTGCCTGTCAAAAAATAATTGAGTGAGTCACGGTGGAAAGAAGTTTCACGGCCGCCACTAAAAATACTTCGCGGAAGAAACCTTGGAAGTATAGTAGCAGATTAATGGTACCATAATGCACACCGTGAATGGCCAATAAGTGTTTATTATAAATTAACATTGTTTTTGTATACAAAACTTCAATGTGCACATTATCAAGAAACGACACTACCTTGCTACATCGAACTCGCTTGGAAGGAAGTCGTCGCTGGAAAAAGATATACTCTTGAGAGGGTGTGCACTCTAGCGTGCCCTGCCCGGAGACTCGCTGCTCTTATCGCTGCTGCTAACCTGCTGCCAGCAGACCGTGGCGCGGGAGGCGGGCAGAGCCGATGACCTGAGCTAAACAAACACCCCATTAGCGCTCTCCTTGCCGCGGCTGCAAGACGCTCGTCTAAGCCCGCCCACACCCACCGGCCCAGGGCACGGCCGCTGCTGATTGGCTTCGTTCATCTGTCAGGAGGCGGGCCCTGCTGCAAGGTGTGCTGCGGAGCAGCGAGGTGCGCAGCCACAAGTGTCAGCGGAGGGCAGTGCTGAAGGGTTGTAAAAAGTGCATCTGTGTACTTACCAACCCAGATTGATGCAGCTGCTCGTTTAGGGTTTGCACGACAGCCCTCGATCCCAGACGCTGCACACCAGGAAGAAGCGCACCTGGCTTGGAGAGGCTGCACACCCCGGCACCCTCGGCCGCTACACCCGACACGGACATGCCCACGGAGGTGGCTCCCGCCGGCCGGGGGCATCCGTTCCCCGAATTTCGCTCCTCGCCGGCGGTGCGGGTGCTGCACCGGGGTCCAGACTACCTGCGGCGGCAGATGGAGGGCGGCGGCGGCGGCCGGGTGAGCGCCGTGGAGCGGCTGGCAGCGGACCGGCTCAAGTACGTGAAGAGCCCGCAGGCGGCGGCGGGCACCGGGGGCGGCACGCTCAGCTCGGCCTCGGGGAGCAGCAGCGAGGGGTGCTCGGCGCAGAGCGGGGCCCGGGATGCGCAGCACGAGAGCCAGGAGCCCGGCAGCACGGGAGAGGACGGCATCCCCCGGCGCAGCAGCTCCAAGCGGCAGACAAGACCCGACTCCCTGCTCATCTACCGCCAGAAACCCAAGGGCGAGGGTGGCAAGGACCCCTCCCGGGGCGGCTTCGTGCGCAGGCTCTTCCAGGGCTCTGGGAAGGACAAGGGGACCTCATCCGATGCCCCCAAGACTCTCACCCACCGGGAGGGCATGGAGGCGGGTGCCAGGGTCCCCTGCACCGACCCCCCTGCAAAGAGCTCCCTCCTGCCGCCGGAATCCCCCCGGCGGGGTGCGGGCGTGCACCGGTCTCAGTCCGACATCAGTTCGCGCTACTCCAAGTCCTTCTCGGAGTTCGACACCTTTTTCCGCTACTGCGGCCTGGAGCCAGAGGTCATCGAGGCGCTAGGCCGGGAGCGCTTCACAGCCGAGCTGCCCGCCGCCAGGGTCCGCAGCGTCAGCATGGCCACCTCCGACAGCGGCTTCAGCCGGCACAGCGGCGGCGAGCAGGGGCTGCAGGAGGACGAGCTGCATGGGCAGCAGCCGCACAGCGGGCCCTCGGTCATCGAGCGCAACGCGCGCATCATCAAGTGGCTCTACGGCTGCAGGGCGGCGCGCGAGGACCGGGGGGCCCGGGAGCTGGTTTGAGGGCGCTGGGTGGACTTGAACTGTTGTGCTTGGCCCGGTGATCCCTGGGTGCAGCCATTGCATCTGTGCGTGAACGTGGCATTGACACTGCGTGTCACTTGCGCGCATACTCACTAACCTGGCTCTGTGGAATTGGTGCTCTGGGACCACTGCTTGCACACCCACAGCCCTGGCACAGCGGGGTGACTGCCTTCCACGAACCTGGCACAGCCTTGTCACCTGTGCATGCATAGGAACCAGTCACTGACGAGCCACTAGATGCACACCCACGAACCTAGTGCTCTGGGATTGATGATCGAGGCCACTACATGCACGGCTATAGAACTGGCACTACGGAGCCGCTGCCTTCAACGAACCCGGCACAATCCTGTCGCCTTGTGCATCCTCGCGACTGTGACACTGCGGGGCCAACTTGTGCATAGCATACCTACAGGCCTGGTGCTAGGAGCTACTGCCTTTATACTCGTGGACCTGGCACAGGAGTTGCACCTGGTGAAACTCACTAACGTGGCACTGCGCTGCCGCCTTGTGCATACCTACGAACCTGGCACACCCACGAAATTGAATCAGATGGGCCCCACTGTGCATATCCGAACACAAGGTACCGAGGGTGGTCCATTTCAGTGAACCCATTGTTAAATTGAGGCCACCACGTGCGAAGACCCACACTCCAGGACATGCCCTCTTACTTTGAACACAGTCACATCACTGCAAACCCCCCAATGGATCCGCGATGGAGTGTAACTCAATTGGATGCCCCCCTCTCCCCCCATGTGCATAACGACTCATTATGTCCCTCACCACCCTCTTGTACCATGCAAACTATCTGGATCTGTTTGTTACACAGGCCTGTGACTGGTATCTTTTAAGGCTGCATACTGTGTATGTGTTTTATTTATGTAAATATATGGTGTATTGCCCCGTACCCGGATATCTGTGTGTTTAGGTATGGCCCCAGATGAAATAATGGCAAAGTTGTTGTTAGTATCGTCAATTTTACATACTGTCTTGAAATGGGTGAAATCGTTTTTATTATTTTTTTATTTGTAAGTAATAAATGTTTACTTTCCTGAAGCGTATAACTTCTTGTGATAGTCCAATGCACCTCGCAGTGGACTATATGGTTCTCCAAACGATCCTCTTAAAATGCTTTCTTGAGAGACAAGCTAATTTTTCACATTCTTAACGACTGCTTCCTGAATGTAGGGGTCGACAAAGGTAACATTTAAAACAAAATGGTGTAGCATGTCGGAAAAATAGAAAATACAAGCGATTTATGCTAGGCCATCCAGCTGCAACCGCTGTCGTCTCTGTGGCTACTTTTTAAAAGTTCATGGTTCATGTTGCTTTAGATTACTCTCAATGTTTTAGCCTCGGTTTGATGTCAGTTCAGGGTATGGTTCATTCATTTTTATTTTTTTTGCTTTACCAGCTTTTCAGTCTTTTTCCTTTGGGGGGCCTGCAGTGTTGTGTTTAAAGGCATATATGATTAAGGCACACTGGCTTGTCTTCAGTCTGTATGACAGGGCACCCCCTCCCTCCCTTACGTTTGTAGTAATAGACAGCATGTGGTGAAGGTCAGACAGGAGGTCAGCTAATGGGGCGCCTGCCCACTTCTTGCTCTGTGCATGCTCCGGGTGTGTGATAGTAAGCTCGACTCCCCCACCCCTCCCGTCCCCGTGGTTCTCTCTGAATACAGTGGATGGGATTCTGAAACTGTTTACGGTGTTCCCCACTTACTATAACACACCCCTAACTACAGTCTCTCCTAATGTCATTTTTTCATGACTGTCTTCTGCCCCTAAAAAATCACTTTATTTTCGTTAATCAGCATGGCTTCTAAATCAATTACAGCTTAATCTCTGTGCCACCAAACCACATGTAAGTCATCACAGTAGAATTGAAGCAGTCATTTCCGGTGCTTTGGAGGTGTTGAAGCTGCGCAGCCGCAGTGCAACCTCTGCCAGCAGGGCCCAGGCCTTCCAGGTCTCGGCACTATTATATTGCATTAAACGGAGAGTGTGTGTTGGATTGTTGGGACCTAAAGTTCTAGGTCGTCTTGTTCTTACCCCCCTCCCCTCCCCCACTACAACTTCGCAATTTAAGCATGCAAACTGTATTTCCTGCCTCTCGGAAGCCCGGCCAGGACCCACAGAGAAGGCGGCCGTTGTACATTTGTACCTTAAAAGCCATCGTGTGAGGGGCAGGGATGCACTTGTGTTTGCACTTCGGTTGCCTTTGAAAAGAAACGCTGTCACCACAGAACCTCCAGTGTCTCTCTTTTGATTCAAGCCGCTATAAAGACCTCCTGCCTGTGTGTTACAATGAAGTGAGGGTGTTATCACGTGGGTCCTATGGAGATTCACGCACATTGCAGCCCTTTGTTCAGCAAGGCAAGGCATTTCCAAGTACATTTATGTAGACCATTTTGGTCGGCGAAGGATGCGGGGGGGGGGGGTGTTTAGGAATCGATACAACACCCAGTCCTGTCGCACACGCATCGCCAGTGGCAGCGTCTGATACCTGAACCTGAAGCGAAAAGGGAAGTTACTGTTTCGAACGTTTCCTTTCAGGACTATCCCATGCGTAAAGAGACTTTTTTCAAAGGCCATACCTAAGGCACTGATTAAATGAACAGGTTTTCTGTGCCCTGTGGAAGATGATTCTAGCACGCCGCACCCCTGCCCCTTGTAGACATTCCTGATCTCCTCTTGTGCGTACACCACATACTGCCTTGTTAACCATTGCCCGCCTTGGGGACAGTTGCACAACAAGGGCGTTATTTATCGTCACTGCGCTTGTCGGAGTCTGTGGCCTTCCAAAGTGTAGCGCTACATTCTGAGGTTTTTCATTTTCTTTACTGAAACTATATTTTTCCGCTTTCGATTATTTGACCCAAAGAGCCCCCCTCCCCCCCCCCCCCCCCCCCCGCGTGCCGCGCTTTAGTTCAGTGTAACATTTGTACATCTCCTGTCCTCGGTTAACGATGGTCGTAATACAGTGGTAGTAACTTTCTGGGCCATTAGCCCCCAGAAGCCTTCACAGCAGACTTGCAGCCGCACGACGTGGCCGACGTGCTGCTGACAGCAGTAATTGAGGCAATCTGTGGAGGCAAGCTGCCTGCAGGCCTGGCCTCTGTTTCTACAAAGCCCGGCAAAACGTATTCCACAATGCACACTTATCCGGATCACAGGTCACCCTGTGTGTTGTGTAAACACCAGCAAACGCTGCTCTGCTGCTAACACGACAGATGCAGAGCGCCTGGCCTAACCTGCAGTAAATCTTCCGTTTTGTACAGCCTTTAACACGACTCACAACCGGGAAATACAGACATACATGTCAAACTCGATTGAGTGGCCGAATCATTATTCATTTGGATAACCATTTTCACATATATAATTAAAATTACAGTTTTCACTCAGTTAATTAAAATGTCTTCTCTACAATTTGTAAAATTCGTGTCTGCCGGATTGGTTCCTCCATTTTCTCTGTGGCAGACTGCTGAGCTGTCCTTCTGTTTCATGTTTACTTCTTTAGAGGGATCCTAAATGGGTGCCCCGAGGTGTGATTCCCTGCCCTTTCGCGTGATAATTAAATAGCAGAGTCCTCAGGCCATGGGAAAGTTCAGAGAAGCCCCGCTGCAGCGTGCCAGGCGCCAAATAGTCATCTGTTTATTTTTAACGTCTCTGGAGTGTGTTACATGGAAGCATGTGGCCCGTCTCACTCTTCTAAACACAAGCTAACTACAGGCCTATGCCATTTAGACCATATATCGCACATATGCTCACAGGACCAGCTTACAGGCGAGTGTAAGTTTGCTCTGGAGAGCCAAAAGCAGAAATTTAAGCACAACGAGCATGCCCGGACAGGGCTAACCCGCCATTTCCCTGAAATGAGTGCGCTTTTACAAGCAATACTTTACTATCTGGAGCCGACTAGGTTAAGGGTCTCTCATATGTGTGGTTATTTAGTAGTGGGCATAGAAATTAACTTTCAAGGCGATATATACGAAGCGTTTCCAATTATAGATTGATATCTTTATGGAAGGCGCGTTTTATTATATATTGAGTTACTTCTGTTTATTTTAGCGTTACCCAAACGCATTCTCAATATGCAATTTTATGAAATGGCGCCAGCCGCGCCCCCACACTCTAGACCAAAGTAGAGGCTCACCTATTCAGATATAAACCTCGCATACAGAAATAAGTGCCAGCTAATGAAAGCATGTGGTTTTAAAGATAACTTATTAGTCTACAAAGTGCTTTGCATCATAACTGGGGTAAAAGGCGCTACATACATTCTTCAATCCAATACATGAATATATTTTCACTTGCTTCCAATTTTATTGCCGGTTTTTTACTTCGACTGTGATTAGTAAGACACTGTTATTAAGTTGAATATATATAATATAAAATCTATCAGAGAACCACCGTCTGTAAATATTTTAGATTGTACGTTTTATACGAAATAGCCCATTCCTTCTATGCTCATTTGAATCACATTGGCTAACAGTCCTGCCGGACTCCAGGGTTACTGTATAACCAGTTGGGCAAATCATGTTATGGCTGTGAAGAGGCAGTGTTCCACATTTCATCACTTAATACGGAGAAAGGGCAAAGTCCTGGTCTCGGCGCCGATGACGTCACACAACTGTTTCCAGCACAGACCTCCATTGTACAGTATCTGTAACTTGTAAATACGAGTGCACACGCGTGTAGTGCGAATGTTTTGTAAGCAGATTTATATTGTACATTAACCAGAGGAAAGATGTATTTTGGTTTTAAATAAAATATGCTGCTGTTAATGCTCGAGTTTCCGCTTGACAAGCCTCTGCTTGGTTTGGCACACGCTGGCTTTTACTACTGACACGTTGGTTTGTTTAGTATCGTTATTCATCGTGTTGATCTGTGTAAGGCCCGAAGCCGGAAGTGGTAATGTCTGAAGTGGTTTCCTACTGACCTGGCTACAGGACTGAAAACCAGAAGCAGGGATGTTCCGCAAAGCTGTTGTTTGACCTATTTGTTTCGATCCGTAGATAATGTTTGCAGTGACTTGAAAAGGCTGGCGTAGACCCTGGTGCAAGCAGAGAAACTTGCCCCAGCCCCTTCCTCTGGGTAGTGACACACAGCACTAATTGGAGTCCTGGTGGAGGCCGGGTGAGTCAAAAGGAAGACGGCTAAACATCTTGCTAATTTTTCTCAAAGTGCCTGAAAACAACACAACCATTTGCACAGTCAGACATAACTGAGTGGGCGGGTATTGTGTTCTTGCAATTACAACCGCCACACACCGCTTGTTTCTAAAGTCCCATCGGGCACTGTGTTGTATGTTGATGCAGATCAGTCAGTGTGGCATGCCTCTGTTATCTGATTTTAGGACATTCCCGCTTTACTCAGTGCAATCTGTTTTCATTTACCTGGAGGCAAGGTGGGCAGAAACATGCCTAGGAGTCCTCTCCAATGGTGTTGTGTTGTCGAGGTAAGTATTTCCCCATTTCAAGTTTAAGTTGCTATTGGTTTGTATAGTGAGGATGGGTAGGTGTTTTGGTATGGGCACATGCAAATAATTCGTGGGAAGATACTGTTTACCCCTAAAATGAAAACCATGTTGATCAGCACTGTTGTGAAAGGTACAACGAAGATCACTTTTGGAAGACTTAATAATTGTTTTGTTGATCGCAATTTTAATGGTTCAAACATTTGTTACCTGCTACTTACTCAAATGGAATGTGACCCTGCCTGTGTCTGAGGATATTAACACATTGTTATGCCATATTCAGAAGCACATTATTAATCAATTATTTCTCTTACCATGGGCCAAAAAATTGTGTAATGCCATGCTTCTATTGTCGCACTCACCAGTATGTTTAGCTCTCAGTTCACTACTCATCATCTTATATATGATATCTTTTTTAAGCTGTTTCCCTATTCTGTCTGGTTGGAACTATCCCACACTCTCAAATCTTCCCGTCTATGGTGCATTAAATCCATCTGGTCAACATGTGAGCTTTCCAAGTGAGATAACCTTGCACACCTTCCATCTCTTAAGCAATTCAGTAATGGTGCCCTGGGCTGTTGGACTTGTTTATTAACACTTGTATAAAGACTGCAACCTGCCATTAGTGTGGCATCACATACCTTTTTTATTAGTCTGATATATGACTTTCCAAACGTTTCTGCAGCATGCTGAACTCTAATTAGGTTTTATGGAGGGGTTCGATCAGGTCATGGTGTAGGTCTTTTGTAGCATTAATTCACAGTTTGATTCGGTATTAACGAGTATTTGCCACAGGTGGTATTTTGGTTCAAGTCTCAAACTTGAGTTCACCTTTTAATTTCAGTCCCTGATAATCCACCAATCCTCATCACCGATGTTGGAAACATTTCATATCGATCCCCTGGATCCCATCCACAGTATGTTTACAACAAGGATGTGATTGTGATAAAAAACCTATAGCCTCTTTGTTTTCCAAATAGATGCTTCCTCATAGAGGAAATGTACACTAGACTACGGTTCATTGGTACAACATGCTAGGTGTCATTTTGACCTATGTTCCTTTCCTTTCCCTTCCCTATTCCCACAATAGTGACCTCCCAAAAGCTGGTTGAACTTGTGGGGAGAGAATGAGCCCTGATTTTCCCTTTGTAACATGTAAGGTACCTGTTTTTTCCAGCAAGCAAATGAGGGGTTCCGTGATTCATGTTCAGTTATAGCCACAGCCTGAGGTGTCATATTCAGTCTAATAAAGGCCATCTGCCAGACAGAACCAACTGTGTGATGAGTGTTGCACCAGATCTATTAATCTTCAATATATCCATATACTTTTGAGGTCTTGCCTGCAGGTATCTTGGGCTTCCTGTTGTAGAAAGACCTAGTATGTACGTTATCAAAACTGCAAGTGGGCTTTGGACCAGTCATTGCTTATCATTGGTTAGCTGTCTTATCAATCTTATTCCCTTGCTTCTTCTTCAATGACGTTCCTTCCACTTCATGTGTTTATCTTTCTCCTAGATCATGCTTCCACTAGTTTCCTTTTAAAGAAACTAGTTTTCTATTTTTCTTAAGCACTCCATGGGAGGATATGTGTTTCTTTCCTACTCTTTGTGTACCTGTCTTGATTTAAATTTGTCCCATTTCAGTTGTCTGTTTTGCTACTCCTAACTTCCTCGGTTGTCCTCCCACTGCACTCTGCTCTTCCATTGCCTTCCACCCACTCACCAGTTCCCTTGTTACTCTGAAACCCCTCCTTGTTCTTTGGTTGATATTGCCCCACCCACCAATTCCTCTGTTACTTTGTCACACCTCTCTGCTCGTCCATAGTTTTTCTGCCACCCCCAGCTTCTTGCCATAGCTCCCATGTGTGTTGCTGCCTCTGTTGCTCTCCAAACCCTTGTGCCCACTGCCCCTCTACTTCCTTGGGTGCTTTCTGCACAGGAAACAGCATTTACTATGTAGGCAGAGCCACACGTGCTGTTTCAACACAAGCGGAACAAAGATTGCCCGAAACCACACATATGCGTGATTAAGGAAGTCAGCAGTCCAGATGTAGAGCTGATGAGCTGGAAGAGGAACAGGAAGGATTGTGACAGGAAAGACCAGGATGTGGCTTGGTAATGGGGGTGGAGCCGGGTTTTAGGGGAGGGGGTTGTTGTATTTGGAGCTGGGGACTGTTTATGGGGCTCATGGTGAGGGAGTCAGGGGTGGGAGCTGGGTTTTGGGCTCAGGGCGGGGGGAGTTTTCAGGGCTGGGGGTCATTTTTAGGTCTCGGGCCGGGGTGCTGGTGTCAAGGTTTTTTTGGGGGGGCAGGGGCCGTGTTTTGGGGGTCGGATCGTTTTTAAGGCTGGGGCGAGGTGGATTGCAATCAGGTTTTAGGGTTCAGGGTAGGGGGGTCGTGGTGTGAATTTTATTGACGCGTGGCATGTATTGTGACATCATTATGCATGTGCATGTAAAATCAACTGTCTTAGAATGCTTCTTTTTTTTTTACAGAAAACCTTTTCCACAAACTGCGTAAAGGCAGTATAAAAGCAGTATGCCGAACTGCTGGGCATGTGGTTTTCTCATAATAGCAAAACATTTCAAGATGGCAGTCCACCGCTAACCATTTTGATTTAAAAAATATATATAATTTCTCTGTGCTTTAGAAACAAGCACCGGCATATCCCATAACTTAGCAGCAGAATTTGCCAATGTTTTTTGATATTAGCAGCTACATGAGATGTCTAAAAAGAAGGCATTTCTGTATTTTCAGTTCAAGTTTGTTCCTCATTAGATCTGGGTTTCAATCCTTTTCAGTGTGTTTTATTTAGATACTTTTTTTTTGAGGAATAAAATGAGTGTATATGTTTTCTTTTTTGCAATTTACATGTGGGTGCAAGTCTTCAACTTTGGCCTCTGGCTCCACGTAATCATGATACTTAAACACGGTCTGTTAGGTTTATACAAATTATTTTAAAAAAAATACCAACGCTTCAAACTGTGCTCGCCCTCATACACGATGGGGGCATGACACATTCAATTGAATAGCCAAGTGTTTGCCGTTCTCCTGTTTATTGTCCTGTTTAAAAACATGTTTTGTATTGTAGAGACATACGAGATCTTTAGGTTCGCAAATATTAGCATTATAGCAAGTGAACTGGTTACTCCTCCACACAAATTTCACTTTGATACAAAATCACTCCCCTCTTCACACAACAAATATCTCACTGGTAGCAATGCAGTCACTGCCTTTCCATTATCACATCCTACAGATCTATACTTAGACACATTTCCACCCTCAACATACACGTTTATGTTATTGAAGGCAGACTAATGATGATTGGGTCGGTTTTTGCATAAAAGTCGACTGACATGAAATGATAGGTGAATAAAATAAAAACAGCCCTTAACTTTGTGCCTGCTTGGGGCAGGCTTGTGCGTGAAGAGCTGCACCAGGCACTGTGATGCTCACTTGCAGATGATGCTTGCTTTGTCCTCGTTGCTTGGTAGAAAACTAAATGAAGCCAGCCGTTTCTTGATTGCCCCTATTTTATCTTCTGTTCTCTGGGGGCTTCATTATAATACAAGCTTCAACATCCAAAAAAATCCCTCTAATCTAAAACTAGGAGTCGGTATTTAAAAAGGAATGTCGCCTGACAGCTATTCCAGAAATTATTGTTTTCACAGGGTGCCTCAAAGTCATCGAGGCTGACAGGAGACATTCTTCTTACAGGGATCCTTTCTGGAGTGGCCCACCGCAGGGGAGGAATGTGCACCTGCAGATTCCACCGGCATGTACGGAGGGGCCGCTGTCAACATGGGCCCAGAGGAGAGAACCGAAGCAGAGGCTTGGTTCTCTGCTTGGTGTCCGCTGATTAGGAATTATCAATGTAGGATCTGTGCACCAGTTCTCATTTGGAGTTTATCAAGTGGTGTGAAAAATGACGGAAAAAGTATGTGCGTTTCGATAAGTGATACTGATGCATCAAAACTGAGCTGTCTGTCCCCCTGCAAAGCAAAAATCATGTCCTTTGGCAGCAGCAGAGAGGCTGATGCCTGCTTGGCACCTTTGCATGTGGGAAACAGACAGAAACACGGTTTCCAGGTGTTATTCACCAGTTGACTTGAAGTCTCTGCTCCTAAGCATTAGCAGCTAGATGTCTGCCGTTATGAGAAGCGGCATATATCGTCACTTACCTGTTTGGCAAGGGCAGGCAGATTCCTAAAACCAGGCCCTGTCTTCGAGGGCCCAGCCCGGTTATCAGCTAGTTTAACTCATAGGATACAAGCACATGCGCCTCTCTGTCTCAGAGGGTTCAAGCCGCCCCATTTGTAGTGTTTTGGAGGAGGACACTGACAAGATCTCCTAGTGATATTTAACATAATATGTGTATTTGTTAAGAGCAGGATCACCCAGAAGGGCTTCTTGGCGCTGAATAACAGATGTTTATTCTTACACAACAGTACTCATTTTATCGACCTCCGAACGATGAAAGGCTGAGTGGACCAGCGGAAATTGGAACCTGTGCCCATGAGGTCGAACACAGGCCCCTACAGTGGGTGCATTAGTCCACTGAGCCACCAGACCCAGCTTATATTTGACACAACTTTTGAAGAAACTCATGGCAATTAATGTGGTCTTTCAAGGGACTATACTTAAAAGTACACATGAGGCCTATGCTAAAGGCTATAATATACATGAATATATAAACAAAAAAACAGTCTAACTTAGAATATAAAGCATGAGCAATACATTGTCATATATTTATTTGTGTAACGCAATAAAAGCTATCGGCAACAGCAATGCACAGTCAGGAGACCTAAGACCACATTTGAATGGCGGGCACCAGTGCAAAATAATGTGTGAACACACAACCCTGCAACATAAGAGGAGCACATTTTTTGCCCTGTGCTTGACACCAGACCCATTCTAATGCCATTTTAACAGCAGAAGGAAATTGTCTTGTTGGAGGAAGTATCACATTGAAACAAAGAGCATTTACACTTCATACTCCTAACTTATCCACATAAAACTGGCATGTCAGACTAACACAGACCATGTGCAGTAGAGAAAAACAAATGCAGTGGAGAGGACAAGGAAAAATATTCCAGCAGAAATAGGTTCCCGGGCACGTGAGTCCCAAAAACATATATATTGTGAGAGTCTAGTACATACAAATGTAGCAGGAATTTGGAACAAGCATTTGCAATGCATATGGTCTTGCATTTTTGAGAGTCGTGGGTCACAGACTGCGCAAGTGACTCTACATCCTGCTATTTGTAAATTTTTTGATTATTTCCTGAAATGTGGCAACCAAAATGTCATACGCCAAAAAGAGAAGTATGGGGTAAGTAATTTTCTAGGTAGCAGACATGGAATTGGAGCAGTAAGGCAGATATTATGGGAACCTATGACACGTGGCAAACTAAACTGAGAAGTAAACAATCCTGCAAATGAGTGGCTGATGTAAGGTGCTAGATGTGTGCGTAGTTGGATGTGTGAATGGTTTGATGCGTAGTCAGATAGGTAAGTATATGGCTTGGTGTATGGATGACTAGGTTGATCAACAAGTGAAGTGATGATCAAGTGTATGAATAAGTAGGTGGATGAATTGATTGGTAGGTGGGAACATGAGATAGGAGATCGTGTTTTGCTAGGTGGATGGATGAATGGCTGTGTTTGTATGAGTGGCTAACCAAATGGGTGGATGAATGGGTAAGTAGATGGATAATAGAGTAGCTGGGTGCACAAGTAGATGGATGAGTTTGCAGGCTGGATGAATATGTGTTTAGATGGCCAGACGGGTGAGTAGTTAGATGGAATAGTTAGCTAAAAATGTGTGCTTAGCATATTGTGCCACCCCACTGGTATTTCACTGCTTCTTCCAAACCAACTAAGACGGCCAAGCTATATGGCTGTTTGACACAGTGGTGTCTGGCACCTCAAAAGTTTGTCTAGAAAACCCTCACACACCACCCTGGTTGGTGTCATGCTTCATCATCTGGTCCCAGCTGAGTAGCCGAATGTTACTCAGCTGTGCTGCGACACCTGTTTATAGTGGAGCGGGTTTGGGGTGTCAGTGAGTGTGATGAAGTGAGTGTAAATTTAAAAATACCTCCGGGATTCTACCTGTTAATTACTTTTATTCCTGGTGATCCAGGGTATGTTAAAAACAAGAGAGTGGATAATGTGTTAAGGATACTGTTTGTAACCTAATATTATCCTTTGATGGTCGACATGTTTCCGCCCACTGAAAAATACTGGGTCTTTCTTCAGGACCTCTCAAATAAAGTGCTTGGTGAATAAAGTGAAAAAAGTGAGTAGTAAAAATAAACGACGTGTTAAAGCATTTTTAGTACTCGAGCTAAGGAGTACTGTATATGCTAATAGGACTAACCGGGTTTAGGGTCCTCAAATGGGCTAGTACCTGTAAAAGAAAAAGACATAACACAACACAAAACAACACGTAACAAATGTAATCGTACACTTGAAGGTTATGCCTTAACCGCAATGGTGGTGCAATATGGTTTGGTAACTATGGCAAGCGGTGTCAGACATACGTGCAGTCACTCTCATACACATATCATGCATTCCGTATAACATGCTTGTGTGTAATATAGTGATCATGCCATCACATAATATGGAAAAGGCGTGCTTTTTTGTGCCTTATTTATTCAATGTTGCTTGTTGTGGAAAAGTGGCAGTGGATGAACTGTGTAACTATAAGTGATAGTCACCTTAACGGCGGTTTGAATAAACCGAGTGGAGCCAGCTAAATTGCGCGGTGTTTTGTGATAGTATATTACACAGTGACTTTAAAAAGAGTGATTAGTGTTTAATATTTAGTATGGTATTTTCTCTTTAGAATGTTGAAAACATTTGAAAAGTTTCCTTCATTTAAGAAATCACGCTCACTTAGTTTTAGAGGCAGCACCTATGCAGTCCGTATTCTCCATAGTGTGCAACACTGTGCAGACCGAATGTTGCAGTATATGTCTTCATGTATTATAGCCTGGTATTGCAGAGTTCCCCCCCTGAACATGGTCAGTCAAACACTGTCCCCTTCCCCAGGAAGCATCAATAATCATATCCAACACAATTTCTTTGGATTTGGGGTTGATAACCCCGGCTGTATTTATTACAAATTAATAAGAAACACATTATTAATAACTCCTAATCAAAACTGAATTTTTTAACATATACGCAGAAAACCCAAACATATCCAATTACATTTCGCAATACAGAATTTGATACATTTTTGGAATGGCTAACCTTAACAAGAGTCTAATACAAAGTCATACCTAACCTAAAACTGGAATATGTAAATTTTTGTTTTCTGTGTATCCTGGATGAGCCTACGTGCAAGGTCATGACTGTTCCCAACTAGTTACCATGTCCCCCTTTACCGGAGTGACCTTGCACAGGAGGCCCGTGTGCCCACCACATTATGTTGGTGCCCACGCCCTTCCATCGTACCTCCCAGGGGCTGATGTTGGGCCAGGATGGCACCCAATGCACCTGCGCTGGGGTTGGCCCAAGCGGCATACCAGAAGCAGGACTTCCTACCCTGTGCCCTTTAGTTTACCGGCCATAAATGTCCCCAGGAGTGTGATGAGGGACCACTGTTCCCCCCCCAGGCGTCCCCGTTAAATAATGAGATGCCTACTAAGAGAAGTAAACGTTTTCCAGCAATCATGACCCTCCCGCCACACACCAGCATAGTTGACTGACTTGCCCTCCCCCATCCTCTAATGGTCCAGAGGTCATGCACTGAGACTCTCCGCTACCAGCCAGGCTAGCGTATTCTCCAAGAATATTTCATTACCCAGTTTAGAAAGGTGGACCCCGTTCTGTAGATAACAATGTTCTCCCCGGATGCACCCATGTGGAATTGTCCTGATCTTTGGAGTCCTAAAAAGTCGATCGACCCTGTTATTGATCCTCTTTACCGAGTGATTCAACGCCCAGACAGACTCCCCCGCCATTGGAGTCTCTGGATCATGTGAGACCATACTATGGATGCTAGGGGACACTGCTTGGCCAACTATCCTACCTCTGTGATTAGGGCCTCTACCACCCCCTTTCTGACAATGTGGACCAAATCATTTCCTCCCAGATGTGTTATTATTGCAGCAGGTGTCACCAGAGATCTAAGTAACAAAGGACCAATGAGCTTCTGGAACTGACCAAGTCTCAACCCCCCCTCCCCCCTTGACCATGCATTGATATGTCCCAACCCGCCTTGCGGGCCCTGTCCATGAAATTGTCTGTGAAAAATTGTTGCTTCAACCTGTTGATATACGAATGTCCTACGATCCAGACTTCCCTGCGACCCGGCCCCCCCGGCGGGTACCTGGAGCAGGTCGGGGCGCATTTGACACAGTAGTGATGACAAGTTCCCCTCCTGCGGGACAGGATGTGGAAACTGCAGAGAAATGGAAACAAGGCCAACGTAAGTGATGATACTTACAGCAAAAGCTGCCGCACATAGCGCTTGTAGCAGTCCGAAGACCAACGACATATTCTTTGTACATCTTGACCAGTTAGTCCCCGGGCCGTGGCTTCTGTGGATTAATAAGGGCCCACCTGCACCCTGTGGCCTGCATGCCAAATATGACTCTAGGTTGCCCACTGGACAATATGGCTCCCTGGCGCTCTCTGCAGGTTAACATGGTCCCCCCTCCCATTCTGGTCTGGGAATTGATAATGAGATTGAACCAGCCTGCCTTTGAACATGGGCAAATTGCATACCCCACTTGTGGTATATAAATAAATAATACCGGATCTAGGTTTGACTGGACATAGCAATAACAGATAGCTCAATAAATAAGAGTCAAGATTCGAGGTAGTAGGAGTTTGCAGGTTTAATACAGCATAAAGGACAGGAACAGGACAACCTGCACGGGAACAGGATGGCAGCGCTGCCGGGGGCAGGATCAGAATCGGCATAAGGGAATGGGTTACATTTAATAGCAGTGCACAAGCATATATATTAAAACAGTTGCATTACAATACATATGATAGGCGGAGCAGTGGGTGTGGTCAATAGCAGTCGCGAAAGATAAGGGTGAAAATGGGTGTAACAGGGGCGTATACATAGACATGTGATGTAAACGTAACAGAATATGTCATAAATGGGGCGGAAACATGGAGGGGGCTACCTAAGGAGCCGGGACCTCTAACCTAATGGTGCGCGCAAACTGACAATGACGTGTTACTAGGAGAAGCTGGGGGCTATGAACTCTGTGCTAGGAGCAGAGACTGAAGTCTGGAGAGTCAGGGCGACATGTACCTAAACAGTATCTAGTATCTGATGTTTAGAGAACATGTTGATAGAATCCAAAAGTTATCGGGGTAAAGGCTAACGGACTCTAAGAGTGGTGCATGCATTATTCTACATGTAGTGCGTGATGAAGAATATTAAATGACCATTAAATACAGTATTTCTCTTACATGGAGACGTAAAGGCTAGACAATGACGGAAACTATTGATGCGATTCAGTAGCTTAGGAATGCAGAGAAGGAGGGCTGGACTGATAACTAGAATCATAACATACTCTTGGCAGACTCAGAGGCAGAGCCAGGCTGAGCCGGGCACTGTGAGGCAGGAAGTAAGTGAAGGGTCGAGGATACAGGTGGGGGCTGTATCGCTCCTCAGCGAGGACTCAGAAGACAGGAGCTGAATCTGGTGTCCGGGCCCTTTTGAGGCCTAGAAACGGGGACTTTACAATGAAATAACGTGCACACTGAGAAACGTGGCAACGTAACTTTACATAGGCCTAATACTCGTAGCTTTCACGAGAACTGGAAACTGGCATACTAGAGATGGACACAACTGTAATTGCGTCTTTAATCAAACATGGGGGATACATATGCATATTTAATCATGCACACATAACATAAGATGGAGGACACGTAGGGACACAGAACATGGCAAAATTTACTTTTCCACATTCCCTCCTTGTCACTACGTTTCCATCAGGAAACATCAATATTCATGATACCATCTATCATTTCATACAGGATCATTTGCTCGTCTCGAATTTTCATGGAACAGGATTTAGGACGGGACTCGGGACTAGGAATACAAGGAATACAAGATGTAGCACAAATGCCGCAAATCGCAGGGCCACATTGTAAACAGAGGCAGCAACTGAATATGATCGCTACTGTAATACCCAGAAATGACAATACTTTCCATCCCCAGGCGGAAAATATATTCCAGAACCAACCGGACCATGTCCAGGTGCCTGGATCTTGGTGTAACATATGGGCAATTTTATGGAGTCTGGTAATAGCTGAATAAACAGACGGTGCGTTATTAGGAATGAAAATGCAGCAACTAGATCCGATGACTCTACATGCCCCGCCCCTATCGGCCAGTATGACGTCAAGGACGAGACGATTCTGGAGCACGACAATTCTCATAAAGGATTGTTCTTCGGTTAAGTTACCTAGAGCAGAAGTAGTCTCAATCACTACTGCTTCAAGTGTTCTGGTTAATCTACGTATCAGTTTACTATTCACGACAGTACCTAAGTAGGGGAAGACACCTTTATTGATATCTATGTATTGTTCTAGAGCAGTTTCAGTATAATCGACAATCGGGAGATTTCTCTTGTGTCTAGTATGTACTAGGAGGGAATTCCTATGATAGTCAGGTGGGGCTAGGAAAACTGGTGGCAGTAGGAAGGCAATGTAACATGTTCCCTCCCAATCAAGGGGCAGACGAACATATGCGGTCTGACCACAAACAAAATAAGAATGACGTGAAGCTTTGAAAATAGATTTCCCACTGTCACTATACTTGATAATAGTAGTACAATCACTATGGCCTACATGTATGGAACCATTATTTCGGACACATAATTCACCTTTGACTGGTAGTACTGACATAGCAGGTAAGTCTGGAGTAGTATCAGACTGAACATTCAGGACCATAAAATTCGAAGAATAATTACCTAAATTATAAACTTCATTTTCTAGATCTAACCCTGTTCTGTGGGGAAGACCTTGCTTGTCTGGGAAACATGTGCTGTTCAGAGAGGACATATCTGTTGAGGATGACGTTAACGTGGACCATGCTCCACACGAACCATTATGTGAAAATGGATAAGGAAAGAGTGGCAGAACTCCCTTCGGTGTCTGGAAAGGGGGGAGTCGACCACACACCCAACAATTAGTGGCATTGCTGGTCTGGTGTGAATAATGTAACATGCGGATAAAAGAATTATTACGCATAGCAAGACGATATGAGAATTCATGAGGAGGCAGATCACTAAACGTGTGCTCTACTGTAACATTAGCAGACTTATTTACATGAGAAACTGAAAAACACAAATAAAATGCGTAACTGGTGCAGGAAATCATAATGCTAAAATATAGCAGAAAACATAAAATAATAGTGCAACTTCTAGAGTTCTCACTAACTCTCTCTCTGTGGGGGTCTATTATATACATGTCAGAAACCGGTCTAACCGTTTCACCTAGGGGAGGACTTAGACAATCAAACTGGCTGACTTATTTTACTAGACCTTAGTTTAAACTTATACTCCTGCTGCGGAGTTTTCTCTAACAGGGAAGGGTTCGTAGCAATGTCTTTTGCGGGACAGTCCTTAAGAATAGTACTTTGGCAGTCTTTAAGATCCTCGGAAATGTTCTTTGAAACAGGTTTCAATCCAAAAAATCTTTTCACATGAGACAGATGCACCCAGCCCTTCCTGCCTTCCACCTTGACGGCAGTACGGGTGGCCAGGAGGACCTGTCGGGGTTCCTTCCAGCGAGGCTCCAGCGGACTTGAACGATCAAAATTCCGGACAAAAACCATGGATCCGGGAACGATTTCATGCGGTGCCACCTCGGTATTGTCTGGAAATGCGGCGGCAACCTGTGAACGACAAGAGTTGAGGGCAGACATCAAGGAAGCTAGGTAATCTGTCAGCATATTACTTGAAACATCGGTAATACTTCGAGGTCTAGGTGTACCCCACATGTTAGGGGGGCGGCCGAATACGACTTCATACGGGGACAGACCTGATCTGGAGTGTGCGACCATGCGCATATAAAATAAAGCGACTGGCAGAGCTACTAGCCAGTCCACACCTTTCTCTTTACAAATCTTGGCAATACGGATTTTCAGGGTCTGATTATGTCTCTCTACTAGACCAGCTGCTTCAGGGTGGCGTACACAATGGAACTTCCACTGGTACCCTAACAAAAGGGAAACATGTTTCATCAACTCGGATGAGAATGGCTGGCCGTTGTCAGAATACACGACCCTAGGGAGTCCATAACGGGGGAAGAACTCACGAACCAACTGCTTGGCAGTGGTCGCGGCTGTGTAATCTGGGACTGGATATGCTTCTGTCCACCTGGACAAAGCGCATACAACTACAAGGACATACTTGAAACCTCGACATCGCTCCATCTGAATATAATCCATCTGGAGGACTTCAAAAGGGTGGTCAGGGGGCTGGAATCCACCTTGTTCCACCGGGACACTTTTACCTGGATTAAACTGACAACATATCATACAGGTACGGACTTTCTGCTTGGCTGCAGCTCGTAAATGCTTGTTGAACCAAATGTTCTGGATACTATCTAACATAGCTTTTTCTCCTAAATGTGCTGGACTATGGGCGGTATTGATAATGACTTGAACCATAGAGTCGGGGAGAAACCATGTGGCTTTACCCTTCGTTACCCATCCCTGATCTGTCTGGACCCCTCCTTGTTCGGACCATTTCTTGATTTCCTCGGGAGTAGCATGTAACTGGATATCTATGACATCTTGAGTGGGGTCCTTAACTGTCATACAGGTAGTCGGATCTGGAGTGTATGTCGGTGTCTTGTTTACTGGAACGTCTGGTGTCTGTGCTGTAAGCTTGGCTGTGCGATCTGCTAGATCATTACCTTGGGAAATAGTGTCGGTAACTTTCGTATGTGCTTTGCACTTCATAATAGCAATGGATGTCGGTAAGTGTATGGCATCTAACAGAGCTTGAATAAGGAGACCATGCTGAATCTTGGTTCCATGAGAAGTCATGAAACCTCTCTCCTGCCAGAGCACTCCGAAGTCGTGTACAACTCCGAATGCGTAACGTGAATCTGTGTAAACATTAACTTTCAGGTTCTTGGCGTGTATGCAGGCTTGTGTCAGAGCAACTAGCTCTGCTGCTTGAGCAGACAGGGTGTCAATACGGTGTGTTTCAATAACTTCAGTGTCAGTAGTCACTGCATACGCGGCTACTAGTTCTCCTGTACTTGTTCTCATACATGAACCATCCACATAAAGTGTCAGGTCGGGATCTGGTAATGGAATATCTGTCAGATCTTGTCTTGGCTTAGTCATAATGTTAACTACTTCCACACAGTCATGTGTGGCAGGATTTGAAGTAACTGACGGTAACAGTGTAGCAGGATTTAGAACGTTGCAGCGTCTGATTTCTATGTGTGGCTGGAACAGTGTCAATTCATAACCTGTTAAACGTGCAATTGTCAAGTGCTGAGTCTGTGTTTGGTTTAAAAGAACTTCCACGGAGTGTGGGACTTGTACTGTCAAGGAATGTCCTAATACTATGGAATCACTTTGTCTGATAGCTAGTGCTGTGGCTGCAACTGACTTGAGGCACGCAGGCAGAGCCTGGGCTACTGGATCTAATGTGCTCGAAAAATAAGCACAGGGCTT
The DNA here is from genome assembly GCF_964261635.1 of Lissotriton helveticus. Classification (NCBI taxonomy): domain Eukaryota; kingdom Metazoa; phylum Chordata; class Amphibia; order Caudata; family Salamandridae; genus Lissotriton; species Lissotriton helveticus. The sequence continues at coordinate 448,622,459 of NC_136067.1, forward strand.
GTATTGTCCTGCTTGATCTTGTGTGAGAACAGATAATGCTGTACCTTCACGTTCAGTGACAAAAAGTGTAAAAGGCTTACTGTAGTTCGGTGTTGCTAGAACTGGAGCTTGGCATAGAGCTTTCTTTAACTCATTAAAACTAAGTGTATGTTCAGATGTCCAAGGGAGGACAGTCGATACGGCTGCCTCCTGTGTCGTTAACTGTATCAGTGGTTTAGCTAGAAATGCATACTGAGGAATCCATTGTCTGCAGTAAGAAGTAAGGCCGATAAAAGCACGTACCTCCTTCTGGGTCTTGGGCTGAGGAAGACTCGCTATTAACTGGATACGGTCTGGTGTCAACTGCCTACCCCTCTTGGACAGTAAGTGGCCTAAGTAGATCACTTGCTGGACACAGAATTGAAGCTTAGAAGGGGACACCTTGTGCCCCATCTCTGCTAGGAAATACAAGACTGTAAGGGATGCTCGCTCGCAAGCACGTTCAGAACGGGCTGTGATCAGTAGATCATCGACATACTGGAGTAGTGCAGTGTCAGTTGGCATGTGAATGTTGTCTAGTTGTCTCTTAAGTGCTTGACTGTAAATACTAGGACTTTCTGTGAAACCTTGAGGAGCTCGTGTGAACATATAGCTCCTTCCATTTAAACAAAATCCGAAAAGGAACTGGCTGTCTGGATGAATGGGGACACTAAAAAATGCGTTCTTGAGGTCTATGACTGTGAAAAATGTTGCTTCGGAATCAATGGCTGTCAATAGGGAAGAGATATCTGGGACAACTGGGTACTGGGGAATAATACATTTGTTAAGTTCTCGAAGGTCAATCACTAATCGATATACTGGGGGTGCATTTGGATCAGTACGTTTCATGACTGGAATGATCGGAGAATTACATACATTGGAGTCAGTTTCTACAACTACTCCTTGAGCGATGAGCTCGTCAATAATTTTGGATAAGGCTGCTACAGCCTCAGGCGGCAATCTGTACTGTCTGATTCGTGGTAACACTACACCTGGCTTAAGAGTCACACGATGGGGTGTGATTTGCATATAACCAACATCAGTTGGACCTTGTGCCCATAGATGCTGCGGAACATTGGACAATCTCGGATCAAAATCTCGTAATACATAGTGACCCTTGAAGTCACGTAGGAACAGTCGTATTCCCTCTGGGGAACAGCAAATAACTGCACCTAATTCTTTCAGTGTTTTAATGCCTAATAAATTTTCTGGACATGACTTCGTAAGTAACAGATCAGTAGTGCGGGACAATGGACCTACTTCTAGAGTAACTGGCTTAGATATCTCGTTTATAATAGGCTTTCCTGAAAATCCAAGGGAAACATTTCTAGAGCCTGAGAGCGGAGCCCCTGGAACTTCGGCGTGGCTGATGGTGGTCCTACTTGCCCCTGTATCAATCAAAAACTTTCTGTCTTTCCCTAGTACTTGACTATGAACATAGGGACCCTCTTGATCTACAGGTATCTCGATGAGAGGCAAGCCTACCTCCCTCTCTAGGCTGTTTCATGAATATGGCTGATACTCTGGATACTCGGACTGCGCATACTGGTACATCTGTTGTGTAACATGCTGTGTTGCAGCAATAGGCTGCGGTGCTGGAACTGTCTGTTGTGCATTCTGTGGCTGAGAAGTCTGTGAAACTTGTTCTTGTCTAGGCGGACGTGGTCTTTCTTTAGTCTTACCGGTAGCTATATTGTGTTTCAGAACTGCACACTCGTTTATGAAATGACCTGGCTGTTTACAATAATTGCATGTCCCTTTAACGGGAGCTGTAGGATGACTGGCTTGATTCGGACCCCTCTTCTGACTGTCTTGAGGAACAGATTGTGCAACTAGTACTTTCATTTTCGTGTCTTTCATACGTTTTCTTTCATGATCTTGTTCTTCTCTGATTCTATTCTGGTGGTATTGAAGCATCTGTAACATCTGGGACGGGGTATTAGCTTGCCAGGTACTTTCGACTTTCAAAACTCGATTCTTAACTTGTGGACTTGAATTCTCGACTAATTTAGTAACAAAAAGATGAGGGTATGACTCGCTACTCGTCTTGAGGCCACTGTTTATACTAAAACATTTCTCGAATCTAGAATAAAAATCACTAGTGTCTTCGTCTTGTTTCTGTTTACAGGCTGAGATTGCATCCCAGTCTTCCTTTTTAGTTGCTAATAATCTGGGTAAAACTTGTATTAACAGTTCTGGTAATTCTTTACATTTCTCTCCTAGACCGGTACCTGGTACTCGTGCCTTATCTTCAGCTTCTAGGACTGCCCAATCGATCTTTTTCTCTCCCACCTCCCAATCTTTTTCCTTGAGTTTCTCGTATACCCCTGCGGGCAATAAGACTTTTAACATTTTAATTATATCTGGATACGTGTATTCTCCCATACGGAGCATGTCTTTTAATTCCCGGTGGAACCCTGCTGGATCTTTATCATGACAGGGAATTAACTTTTTCATCTCTAAGAGTTCCATCTTTGTAATCGGAGTGTAAACAAACACTCGTTGCATTTCACCATCTGTTGTCCTAACTGGGTGTACTTCTCGTAACGGATTCTGTCTGTCTATGTAAAAGGGTTTACTTTCTGGAGGTGAGACATGAACAAAATGCGGGTTCAGAAACGTTCTATATTTGTGGCGCTGTTCTAGAATGACACTAATTAAATCGGTACCTAAACCTTTCCATCTATACTGGAGTAACTCGTTCAGGACATCATGTAACGGACCTGGATCAGAATGTTGACCCTCATACAGAGTAATGAGGTGCTGGATCATATACATACCCACCAGTCGTTGCTCGGCTGGAGGCAGTTTCAGAAACATTTGTGCCACTATTTCGTCTGGAAAAGTGGTAGAATCAGTAATCCATCGGACCGCTGATCGGACTAGTTCTTGTTCATGCATAGTACTTAACTCGCTATAACCGATTCGTGAATTCAGAATGTGATCGGTAGCTTGAAATACTTGTTCCAGAGAACCTTGTTCTGGTGCTGGATGATGTAAAACTGACTTGTGTTCTAGGCGCAAATGGCGATCTGGAAATCTAGATTTTCCTACATACGCTATTCTAGTGGGATTCTCGTCCTCTACATCTTCAGTAGAAGAGTCATTTTCTTTCTCGTTTACTTGTGCTGCTTTACGTTGTTCGTGTAACTTTATTATTTCTTTACGGATTTTCTTGTACATACTCTCTATACTACTGATAGTCTTGTGTTTACCCTCTGCTATATTATCACTCCACCTTGTCAGGATTTTCATTTCGGCCTGATCTTTAGTCGGGGAATCTTGTTCTCTTATTAGACAATTAATCAGGAACTTTAATATCATAAGCTGGATCTCAGCTTTCCTTTGAGACATGGCTTCGCCAATACTTTCTGGATCATCCCCTGTACGGATGAAACGATATATTCGGTCTAGATCTCCTTTCATATCTGGTAGGGTGTCTAAATACCCGGTCACCCGTCTTACACGGATGGAATATATTACTGTACTATCATCACCTGCAACTGGATCATAGCGGCATTCAGTGAGAGCTCGTCGGATTTCTGCAACGGACTTAAATTTGGGCGTACGCTGTAACGCACATTCATGTAACTCGGCCAACGTTCTACGTTGGTGCGGTGGCGGGGTACCAGGAGGACCTCCTCCTGCAGCCCCTAAACTGGAATCGTCGACTGAGACTCTTCGTGCTGGCAGAGTGGGAAATTGTAATGTAGGCTGGACCGGGGGTACCGTAGCAGGTACTGCAAAAGGTGCCCCGGTGTCTGGGGGAGCAGGAATTGCCTGATTTACAGGGACTGGCGGAACAGGATTTGCATATTCTGGAACTGTGTCGTCCAAATAGGACGAGATGAAAATATCAGCTGCGGTCGGTTTGTGACGTAGCTTAGTCGGAACTAGTGGTGGCGGAAAATTACTGGATGCCTCCGGGGTTGCTTTTGGCAAGCCCTCGGCAAGAAGAGGATACATACCCTTAATAAGGGCATGCCTCTGTCTGTCTGACTGTTCTGTTTTAACTCGTTCACCTATCTCGATTAGTTCCCTTTCTTGGGCTCGTTCTAAGGATTCTCTACTTAGTTCTGACTTTCTGATTTCTTTTTCGGTTCTTTTATGAGATTCTTTGCGCCATAACTCGATGGCATCTTTCTGTGACTGTCTGGCTTTCTTTTTCCATAATGCTTCTTCTACTCGCATGATGCACTCGGCATCCCATGTACCCGATACGGGCCATCTATACTTTTCTTCTAACTGTTTGGTATACTCTACCCATAAATCTAGATATAATATGGCACTTATGCCATGCTTTTGATACATAAAATGACCTGGACTGTCCCTAGGCGGGACAGGAACTGCTGCTTCTAGCAGACCTTTTCTAGTTCTTAACTGACGTAGTCTGGAAAATAACGGCATGACTGAACTGTTAATCTAGACACAATACAATACACAATGAACACGATAACTACACCACTCTCATACCACGACATTAAAATACATGAAGAACATTTAAAATAACAGTTCGAACAGAATACTACCTGGAATACTGAAAACAGAATACATGAATTTCTCGAGAACAGAACTGACTAGAACAGAAACTAGATGTACTGCTAAAACAGTACAAAACTTACCGGTCTCATAAAGAGACACGTCAGGACCCGCATCCACCGAAGTGGACACTTCGTTTTGGGTCTGTGTACCACCAACCCACGGACCAGAGTCAATTAGATTGACCCTGTCTAGATACTACCCCAGCAATGGTACTCACCGGGCAGCAAGAACGGAAGGCCTCGGACTGGACTGGACCGCTTCGACGCCGGACGGACGAACTTCGGACTTCAGTTACGGGTGGGCCTCCGGATACCTCAGACCTTGGACTCTCGGCTTGGGCTCTGGTCGGGACTCGCCGCGTTCCTCCACCGCCTCGTCTGGATGCTGGACCGCCACCTCCGTCTCCTCCGTGGGCCTGAGGGATACTTGAAGCAGAAATATCTGCACGTGCACGGTATGGTTCCGTCACGGCTGCAGAGGGTCAGGGGGCCGGCGTGGCTTCACCGGCGCGTGGGGAAAGGGCAAGTCCCTATTCGGGCGCCATTATGTGGTATATAAATAAATAATACCGGATCTAGGTTTGACTGGACATAGCAATAACAGATAGCTCAATAAATAAGAGTCAAGATTCGAGGTAGTAGGAGTTTGCAGGTTTAATACAGCATAAAGGAGAGGAACAGGACAACCTGCACGGGAACAGGATGGCAGCGCTGCCGGGGGCAGGATCAGAATCGGCATAAGGGAATGGGTTACATTTAATAGCAGTGCACAAGCATATATATTAAAACAGTTGCATTACAATACATATGATAGGCGGAGCAGTGGGTGTGGTCAATAGCAGTCGCGAAAGATAAAGGTGAAAATGGGTGTAACAGGGGCGTATACATAGACATGTGATGTAAACGTAACAGAATATGTCATAAATGGGGCGGAAACATGGAGGGGGCTACCTAAGGAGCCGGGACCTCTAACCTAATGGTGCGCGCAAACTGACAATGACGTGTTACTAGGAGAAGCTGGGGGCTATGAACTCTGTGCTAGGAGCAGAGACTGAAGTCTGGAGAGTCAGGGCGACATGTACCTAAACAGTATCTAGTATCTGATGTTTAGAGAACATGTTGATAGAATCCAAAAGTTATCGGGGTAAAGGCTAACGGACTCTAAGAGTGGTGCATGCATTATTCTACATGTAGTGCGTGATGAAGAATATTAAATGACCATTAAATACAGTATTTCTCTTACATGGAGACGTAAAGGCTAGACAATGACGGAAACTATTGATGCGATTCAGTAGCTTAGGAATGCAGAGAAGGAGGGCTGGACTGATAACTAGAATCATAACATACTCTTGGCAGACTCAGAGGCAGAGCCAGGCTGAGCCGGGCACTGTGAGGCAGGAAGTAAGTGAAGGGTCGAGGATACAGGTGGGGGCTGTATCGCTCCTCAGCGAGGACTCAGAAGACAGGAGCTGAATCTGGTGTCCGGGCCCTTTTGAGGCCTAGAAACGGGGACTTTACAATGAAATAACGTGCACACTGAGAAACGTGGCAACGTAACTTTACATAGGCCTAATACTCGTAGCTTTCACGAGAACTGGAAACTGGCATACTAGAGATGGACACAACTGTAATTGCGTCTTTAATCAAACATGGGGGATACATATGCATATTTAATCATGCACACATAACATAAGATGGAGGACACGTAGGGACACAGAACATGGCAAAATTTACTTTTCCACACACTGTCAGTCCTTCTTATTCTGTAACAACAGCTCTCCCACTCTGAAAGCGCCGTAGAAGGCGAGGGAAAAGGCACACCTGAATAACTGGACCTCATGGCTGGAGCTATATAATGTTTCTAACGCTGCCATTATGACTGTGAGTCCCTCAATGCTGATCAGGTGTTTAACGTCTGGCTGCATGGTCTGCATCTGCTGCCAACCCTTCACAGCCCTTTGGACCAAGAATGTGCCCATGGGATCCCAATGCCCCATTATTTTTGCAAAAAATGCCACTGCAGTCATGTGGCACTTTGCGCAAGCCACCAACCGCCCCCGTCCCTTAGTTCCCTTAAGAATGATAAGATGGATGCTGGATTATGCCAATTTTTTTCCCAATCCTATTCTAGGGATGCGTAGTATGCGGTAAATGCCCCCTCATAGGCCCACCTAGTCCTGGGCGCTAAGCTAGCTGCCACGAGGTCTAGTGAGTTGGGGCACCAAGCTGCCACAGATGCTCCGGAAAAGATGTGGGAAGGTCCACTGCTTCCGGATGATGAGACCTGAAAAACCTGCATCTTGAAATGAGACAATGCATCAGCCGCGTGGTTGAAGATGCCAGGGACATGCCTAGCTCTAAACAACACATTTAGCCTCATACATTGCAGTACAATTTTCTTCAGCAGGCAAAGCAATATTTTACATTCTGCAGGTTGATGCACTCCACCACTGCCATGTTGTTTGACCAGAAAACAACTGACTGATCACGGAACTGTTGCGGACAAATTGTAAAAGCCACCAAAATGGGAAATAGCTCCAGAAATGAAATGTTACTTGTGAGACCACTGTCGACCCACGAATTGGGCAAATGCCCTCCCGCCCAATGGGGACCCAGGATGGCTCCAAACCCCTCACTCCCTGCTGCATCCGTCATCAACCCAAGCTCCGGATTGGTGGGCCACACTACTGCACCATTGAAGTCACGCAGGAATGCCAACCAAATCCGCATATCCTGCTTAACCTCGCTGGACAACCTAGTGTGGTGATGCTTGCTTTTTAGTCCTGATATTGCTTGGGCAATGGACCGGGAAAAGGGGCGGGCCATAGGATGATTCTCAAAGCAAAGTTTAGCATTTTGTAAACAGTCCGCCTATGCCAGCGAGAAACCGTTCACCTTGCTCAACGGTAAGCGTGACACACTCTCAATAGAATCTCGTTCAATGCCCTAGAAATCAATCTTTGTTGCTGTCTGGATTGTCTTAGCCTGTGCAAGGGGTACCTCTAGCTCCCCTATCTGTGCGCAACATGTGTCCAATACTTTGCTGCACTCTTGTGACTGTGGTGCACCCAGGAGCAAGAAATCATCTAGGCATTGCAGTACCCAATGGTGCCCTGAGACTTGCCTAAAACCTATTTAAAAAAGGAGCTGAATTTCTCAAATATGAGCAAGAGACATTGGCATGCACTTGTCCAAGTAGAACATCCCTTCTAACTGAACACCCAGTAGGTGGAAATCGTGCTGATGCACCGGTAATAACCGGAATGAAGATTCAAGGTCTGATTTTGCCAATAAAGTGCCTGGGCCAAGTCATCGCAGCATAGCAATTGCCTGGTCCAATGATGCATATCTGACAGAGCACAGGGCTCCATCAATGGCCTCATTCAAGGACAGGCCCCTGGGAGCAGATAGGTTATGGATGAGGCGGAAGTCCCCCGGGTCTATTTTGGGTACTACCCCTTGTGGTGAGCAGACAAAGTTATCCAAAGCATTGAGTGAAAAGGACCTGCCAACCTCCCCAAACACAGTTCTTTCAATACTTTTTCTCTTGGCACAGATATGTTATCTCTCACTGACTGCTGATTGCGGCAGTAAGACACCCCTAAGTACCCAGTGGCTGGGATACGGAAACCATCCCTAAAACCTTCAAGCAAAATCTAGGCTGTGCTTGGGCACGAATACTTATTCAACCAGGGTATCAGGGCCATAAAATCAATAGGTGAGTGTGCCTTTTCAAACAATTGAACCTCATTCCTGCTTCTTGGCTCCCTTGTCTTTTGATTTTTTAAAACACTTGAACTCTGGGTGTGAGGAGAGGCCACAGAATGAGCAGGCATGCTTGAACTTACAGGAGCCACTGGGTCTGGTGCATGGATTTCTATTGAAATCTCAACATGCTCCCTTCTTGCTGCTCGCTCCCACCCCCCCACTCTGGGGTGTAGCTGGCCGAAAGGACTGCACCTTTGGGGCGTCCTTGCCTTGCTAATTCATGTGTCTTTTAACCACAAAATCATTTCAACCTGGTCCCATATGAGAGCTGGATCAGATGCCTTTACCCTTTTAAAAGCTTTGTCATATTCCTTCCAGCACATCCCACCATACTCATCATGTGCACATGCAATTCTGTTCTGGTCGCATACCAACTCTGTGCTTAGCCCTGGACATTTCTCTATTATTACTGCATGGAAGTTCCCAAATGCCTTTATCCAAATAATCAGTGTTTCCTCAACCTTTTTCCTATTTTTCCAATTGTCCCAGTCCCTTGGGTGGGTCCACTCCCTTGCTTTCTTGGCCTCCTCCTTCTCATCCTTGTCTACCAGTGTTCACATATTGTCCCTTCCAAATCAGCTCTTTTACATCCTGCACAATGTGCCTAGCCAAAAGCTTTCAGCTGGAGCACACATCCCCCAAACCTAACATTGACAGCAGTTGCACTGTACCTGCTGATGTGCCCGCTTGCATCTTGGCGTCATCAGGTCCCGCCGCAGCAGCCTTCACTGGGGGTTCCGAGTCAATTGTGCTGCTCCCTGCCTTTTTGAGAACCCCAACCGGTGGCGGCACCACCTGTGTTGCTGTCTCGACTGGCGCGATTAAGTTCCTTGCCTCCTCTAAGGCATTAACCTCTGCTGACAGGACCCCGCTACCTGTAGATGGAATCACCGCTCCTGCCTTTGCCAGCCATGGTAACAATGCTGCTAGGTTCACCACTATGTCCTGCTGACCCGGTTCTACATTGGGAGCTGCTGCAACCAAAGGCTGGGCTGGGATCTCATTAGCATTTGGTATAGTCGCCCCCACCTGTAGGGCCCACATGTACTGGGAGAGCAGGCCCTGGCATGGCAGGTACTGCTGGTACCGGTGCCTCAGGACCCAGGGTGGCAGGTATGTATGGCTATTGACAATGGGACCCCTGGGGTAGGGATGGCAGGAGCTACCGGCTCTAGCGGTACTATTACTGGCCCTGCTGGGATCTCTAGGACAGCCCCCACATTTACCTGCTTTTGCCTTGATTTCCGCGCTACTGGAGGAAAAGCTGCCTTGAGTGCCACATTAGTGCACCTGGGCCTGTCCCCTGTGTCTTCCTGTCCCTCTACCCTTCTGGTTTGGTCTGCCACTTTTTGATTCAGATCGCTCATGCTGCGCATCATGTTCGCCATCCACTCTTCCATTCTTGATGGAACCTGCCCTCTCTTTGCTTTTGGTGCCATCGCTTACTAAAGCTAATATTTGTTACTTGCAACAAACCCTCAGTGCTCACCCCCAAGCACTAGCACTTGTTTGTCTATGTGCCCAAGCAACACCTCCCCTAAGCACCAATACACAAGCCAAATGGTAGTACTGACCCAAAAACACTGCTACTTCAATTGTATACCAACGACCCTCCGAGTTAACCTACAGTTTGCAAAGCCCTGGTAGCAGAATGCCAAATGCAAAACATAGATGCAATGCGACTTATAAATGCCCCCTGTAAAATTTTCCCTTTGGCCCCAACAGCTCTCTGAGAATGCAAAAAACTATTCCTCACAACACCCCCTTACCTCCCTACAGTGGCAGGACCCCAACCACAGCTACAACCAGAGCCACTCCCAAACGTTCAAGAATGTGGGGCAGGTGAGGGTATCCTCCAACCTGCGTGGCTCCTGGTCTGTGCTTCCCGGTCCCCGTCATGCACGAGGAAGGCAAAGGGTGCTGTTCCACGGGTGTCTCGAGACGCCGGCTCCACTCCTGCTTTGTGAGCCTGTTTGCCTGCAGATAAAAAGGTAACAAAGGGTTAATTCTTTATGCCCCTGCCGCGTAGGGCAGAGGCGTCAATGCACGGGTAAAACCGCTGAAATTCCAATCGATCGCTGCACTAGTAGCGCATCCACTTCCCCCCGCCGATCAGGCTGTTCCACCTGCACAGACAAAGAAAGAAAAATAAATTCCCAAAAGGAGGCTCTCTGGAGACCTCCGTGAGCAGGTCGGGTGGGTAGTGATCTCTGGCAGAACAGTGGAGAAAGAAGAGGCTTTCACGCCGCTCTGCTGAGTCTCTTAAAGGGGTCTGAACCCCCGAGCCGGCTAGAACTGGTCCCGGCGAGATCTGGGACCGCTTGCGTCGCGTTTGCACCTACGCACTTGAACTGCTTATGGGGAAATCACCTCTTGGCCAATGAGCGGGACCCCCATGCATCATCAGCGCGGGACCCGCCTCCCCCACCTTGCAGGGAAATTTCACTGGGGACCGGCACAACCGCCATTATGGCGGCATAACCGAGTTCTCGTGTCGCCTGGGTATAATCACACATGCGAATGCAGCCTCAGAAGTTTTCACTCAAACCCCCAGGGGCTGAGGATGCTTAAACTGCAATCAGGGGTGAAGTTGCCACCGCTGTTCAGATTCTAGAGCAGTGTCTGGATGGCCTCGAAGCCCACCTTACTCCCCTTCCCTCTTTGTCACTTGCATAGTCTAGTTCCAGCTGTGACTGTTAACCAAAGAATAGCTTGCTGCTTCTCAATAAACAGACGGCCTGATCAAGAAGTGCTCTGCCCTCCTGCCAGAAAGAAGGTCACCCTAGTACTGCGGGAAGGGAGGAACATTGCAGACTGCTCTGTGACCCTCTCCCTCATACATCCCTCTTTGCTGTTCTGCCGATGGAATCTCCCGGCATCCCTCCCTCTTTACCAAACTCTCGGAAAACTCTTCCAGCTGACAAGACGCAGTGCCTCCAGCCTTTATTTATGAAACTGTTCCTGTATCCTTTCTCTTGGAATACTGAAACAAGTCTGTGAAAACACGAGCAGAGGCAGGCAAACTAAAGTCAGGCGAGAGGAGGGGCCTTCGCACACTGTGCAAGGAGGAAGCATGTGATGGCCAACAAAAACAATCACATAGTGAAATCGCCTCAGCTGAAACCAGCACGGCAATCGAGGATAATGGACCAATAGAAAGCCAGCATTTTGGAATGGCACAAGAAAAACAATGGCAATCAGTGTGTGTGTCAAAAGCCCACTAAAGAGATACAACAGGTCTTCAGACTGCGTAAGCTCTGTCAGGCTCGATCTAAAAAGGCAGTGCCTGAATATAAACTTGTGCTGTTTCAAAGTTCCTGAGAACAACAAGCAGATAATTCCAAACTGTGACCCACACAAAATTAGGACAGGTTTTCCCAGTACTGTCAACTTTGATGTAGAACTCTATCAGACAAGTTTCGTCTTGCAGATGAAATAAATAGGATTTCCACACTCCTCTCTCCAGCCTTTGAACATTAATTGTTATGGCAATCTTCTCTTTAGCCCAATTGTAAGATCATTTTCAACTGTGTTGCAAAGTTGGTACTCAATATTCATTTGCACTCTCAGTAGAATAGCATTGGGCTTTTCTCAAAATCCATTATTTTCATGGAAGAATAGTGATGGGCGATGTCAACACTTTGTTTCTTACAGGACTGTGTTCACTTTAACATTCTCCAACAAGGTCAATTATGGTAATATGTAAAGATCTCATAATTGATTTCTAAGAATGTCAACTAGAAATTTGCATTGGTTGTTCCCGATATATGTTAATGAGAGTGTGCTAAGTTCATAACAAAGTATACACTAGCATTATGGAGATGTGTACAGCATTTTAAGGGGTCGCAGAAGGAAAATCGGGCTTTTTACGACTGCTAAAATAGCTTTTACAATGTACCAACCCTATTTTGGGAGTCGGTAGTAAATTACCGACTAGAGTTTGCATGTCGCTATTAGGAAGGGGCGTGCCAAGGGCATCCCTTCCTAGAAGCGATTCGCAAGGGCATGTATGATTGATTTGCGACCAGAATGCGGTCGCAAAACAATCACAGTTTACTGCCTATTTCAAGTAGGTGGTAAGCCAGTTACAAAGGTAACTGTAACTGGAAGTGGAAACGTTTTTAAGAGCGGGCAGTGCTCCAATGTTTCATTTTTCTCTTTGAAACGCATCCCGTTTTCCTTTAAGGAAAACTTGCTGCATTTTTATTAAAAAGGTTGCTTAATTTAAAAGCAAACAAAGGCATGTTGGTCTGCTGTCCCCAGCAGGTCACCATCCTGGTGTTATTGCCCATTCCCAATGGGTGGTAAATTGTAACCTGCCTAATGAATATTGATGAGGCAGGTCCATTGCGACCTTATTAGAAATCATTAATGTGTCTGAGACACATTAGTACATTCCATTTTGCAAATCACTAATTGCGAGTCGCAAAAAAATCACAATTTGAGACTCGCAAAATGAAATGTTTGTACATGTGGCCCCATATGTCTTATGTAAAATACACACATTCATACAAATGTCATATAATGCTCGTATGTCACTCCATCTTCCCAAAACAAGACTTGGCAAAGTCAGCAAGTGTGGCTTTAAAACGTGAGCATAGGTAAACACAAGCAGGTACAGGTGTGTTCTGACTATTTTTATCATGTACCTGTGCAACTCACCGTTTTCTATGCCTTTTATGCCTGTGTCCTATTTTCTATTGCCCAGCTTTGCAGTGGACCATCTCTGATGTACAAAATCACCCTCATGGACTGCGCCGTCCAACAAGGAGGAGGCATCGTCATCGTCGACAAGAACACCCATCCGACTGACCAGGCACTCAACGACAACCATGGAACACCTTCATTACCAGATACAGAACAACCCCAAAACCTCTCTCCGGTGCACCCTCATCTACAGGCCCCCTAGCCCCTGCCTGCCATTCACCGACTGCAAACACAACAATGATGGACAGAATGTGGATCAATGTCACACATTCACCCCAGTCCAAAGATCTGGGCCCAAATCCATCGTTTTTCCACTCCACACCACCCTGGGTTAGACAATGGCGATATGCAAATCAGCGCTGACCCTGTGCCCCATGGGAACAGTCCAGTCCGAACTACAAAAGCCATGTCCTTCCCAGAACGGAAACAAGCATCCGAGGACCGGCCCGGTTTCGAGGTAACACCTCTCTTCAGCCCGGCTAGCTTGATTCCAGTGGTGTGGAGTGCCTGGGACTCACGTCTGAGCATCCCCAGTACACTTAGAGCGGTAACTGCAAACACAACAATGATGGACAGAATGTGGATCAATGTCACACATTCACCCCAGTCCAAAGATCTGGGCTCAAATCCATCGTTTTTCCACTCCACACCACCCTGGGTTAGACAATGGCGATATGCAAATCAGCGCTGACCCTGTGCCCCATGGGAACAGTCCAGTCCGAACTACAAAAGCCATGTCCTTCCCAGAACGGAAACAAGCATCCGAGGACCGGCCCGGTTTCGAGGTAACACCTCTCTTCAGCCCGGCTAGCTTGATTCCAGTGGTGTGGAGTGCCTGGGACTCACGTCTGAGCATCCCCAGTACACTTAGAGCGGTAACTGCAAACACAACAATGATGGACAGAATGTGGATCAATGTCACACATTCACCCCAGTCCAAAGATCTGGGCCCAAATCCATCGTTTTTCCACTCCACACCACCCTGGGTTAGACAATGGCGATATGCAAATCAGCGCTGACCCTGTGCCCCATGGGAACAGTCCAGTCCGAACTACAAAAGCCATGTCCTTCCCAGAACGGAAACAAGCATCCGAGGACCGGCCCGGTTTCGAGGTAACACCTCTCTTCAGCCCGGCTAGCTTGATTCCAGTGGTGTGGAGTGCCTGGGACTCACGTCTGAGCATCCCCAGTACACTTAGAGCGGTAACTGCAAACACAACAATGATGGACAGAATGTGGATCAATGTCACACATTCACCCCAGTCCAAAGATCTGGGCCCAAATCCATCATTTTTCCACTCCACACCACCCTGGGTTAGACAATGGCGATATGCAAATCAGCGCTGACCCTGTGCCCCATGGGAACAGTCCAGTCCGAACTACAAAAGCCATGTCCTTCCCAGAACGGAAACAAGCATCCGAGGGCCGGCCCGGTTTCGAGGTAACACCTCTCTTCAGCCCGGCTAGCTTGATTCCAGTGGTGTGGAGTGCCTGGGACTCACGTCTGAGCATCCCCAGTACACTTAGAGCGGTAACTGCAAACACAACAATGATGGACAGAATGTGGATCAATGTCACACATTCACCCTAGTCCAAAGATCTGGGCCCAAATCCATCGTTTTTCCACTCCACACCACCCTGGGTTAGACAATGGCGATATGCAAATCAGCGCTGACCCTGTGCCCCATGGGAACAGTCCAGTCCGAACTACAAAAGCCATGTCCTTCCCAGAACGGAAACAAGCATCCGAGGACCGACCCGGTTTCGAGGTAACACCTCTCTTCAGCCCGGCTAGCTTGATTCCAGTGGTGTGGAGTGCCTGGGACTCACGTCTGAGCATCCCCAGTACACTTAGAGCGGTAACTGCAAACACAACAATGACGGACAGAATGTGGATCAATGTCACACATTCACCCCAGTCCAAAGATCTGGGCCCAAATCCATAGTTTTTCCACTCCACACCACCCTGGGTTAGACAATGGCGATATGCAAATCAGCGCTGACCCTGTGCCCCATGGGAACAGTCCAGTCCGAACTACAAAAGCCATGTCCTTCCCAGAACGGAAACAAGCATCCGAGGACCGGCCCGGTTTCGAGGTAACACCTCTCTTCAGCCCGGCTAGCTTGATTCCAGTGGTGTGGAGTGCCTGGGACTCACGTCTGAGCATCCCCAGTACACTTAGAGCGGTAACTGCAAACACAACAATGATGGACAGAATGTGGATCAATGTCACACATTCACCCCAGTCCAAAGATCTGGGCCCAAATCCATCGTTTTTCCACTCCACACCACCCTGGGTTAGACAATGGCGATATGCAAATCAGCGCTGACCCTGTGCCCCATGGGAACAGTCCAGTCCGAACTACAAAAGCCATGTCCTTCCCAGA
Source organism: Lissotriton helveticus (assembly GCF_964261635.1). Classification (NCBI taxonomy): domain Eukaryota; kingdom Metazoa; phylum Chordata; class Amphibia; order Caudata; family Salamandridae; genus Lissotriton; species Lissotriton helveticus. The sequence goes on from NC_136067.1 coordinate 448,637,881, forward strand.
ACGGAAACAAGCATCCGAGTACTGGCCCGGTTTCGAGGTAACACCTCTCTTCAGCCCGGCTAGCTTGATTCCAGTGGTGTGGAGTGCCTGGGACTCACGTCTGAGCATCCCCAGTACACTTAGAGCGGTAACTGCAAACACAACAATGATGGACAGAATGTGGATCAATGTCACACATTCACCCCAGTCCAAAGATCTGGGCCCAAATCCATCATTTTTCCACTCCACACCACCCTGGGTTAGACAATGGCGATATGCAAATCAGCGCTGACCCTGTGCCCCATGGGAACAGTCCAGTCCAAACTACAAAAGCCATGTCCTTCCCAGAACGGAAACAAGCATCCGAGGACCGGCCCGGTTTCGAGGTAACACCTCTCTTCAGCCCGGCTAGCTTGATTCCAGTGGTGTGGAGTGCCTGGGACTCACGTCTGAGCATCCCCAGTACACTTAGAGCGGTAACTGCAAACACAACAATGATGGACAGAATGTGGATCAATGTCACACATTCACCCCAGTCCAAAGATCTGGGCCCAAATCCATCGTTTTTCCACTCCACACCACCCTGGGTTAGACAATGGCGATATGCAAATCAGCGCTGACCCTGTGCCCCATGGGAACAGTCCAGTCCGAACTACAAAAGCCATGTCCTTCCCAGAACGGAAACAAGCATCCGAGGACCGGCCCGGTTTCGAGGTAACACCTCTCTTCAGGCCGGCTACCTTGATTCCAGTAGTGTGGAGTGCCTGGGACTCACGTCTGAGCATCCCCAGTACACTTAGAGCAGTAACTGCAAACACAACAATGATGGACAGAATGTGGATCAATGTCACACATTCACCCCAGTCCAAAGATCTGGGCCCAAATCCATCGTTTTTCCACTCCACACCACCCTGGGTTAGACAATGGCGATATGCAAATCAGCGCTGACCCTGTGCCCCATGGGAACAGTCCAGTCCGAACTACAAAAGCCATGTCCTTCCCAGAACGGAAACAAGCATCCGAGGACCGGCCCGGTTTCGAGGTAACACCTCTCTTCAGCCCGGCTAGCTTGATTCCAGTGGTGTGGAGTGCCTGGGACTCACGTCTGAGCATCCCCAGTACACTTAGAGCGGTAACTGCAAACAATACAATGATGGACAGAATGTGGATCAATGTCACACATTCACCCCAGTCCAAAGATCTGGGCCCAAATCCATCGTTTTTCCACTCCACACCACCCTGGGTTAGACAATGGCGATATGCAAATCAGCGCTGACCCTGTGCCCCATGGGAACAGTCCAGTCCGAACTACAAAAGCCATGTCCTTCCCAGAACGGAAACAAGCATCCGAGGACCGGCCCGGTTTCGAGGTAACACCTCTCTTCAGCCCGGCTAGCTTGATTCCAGTGGTGTGGAGTGCCTGGGACTCACGTCTGAGCATCCCCAGTACACTTAGAGCGGTAACTGCAAACACAACAATGATGGACAGAATGTGGATCAATGTCACACATTCACCCCAGTCCAAAGATCTGGGCCCAAATCCATCGTTTTTCCACTCCACACCACCCTGGGTTAGACAATGGCGATATGCAAATCAGCGCTGACCCTGTGCCCCATGGGAACAGTCCAGTCCGAACTACAAAAGCCATGTCCTTCCCAGAACGGAAACAAGCATCCGAGGACCGGCCCGGTTTCGAGGTAACACCTCTCTTCAGCCCGGCTAGCTTGATTCCAGTGGTGTGGAGTGCCTGGGACTCACGTCTGAGCATCCCCAGTACACTTAGAGCGGTAACTGCAAACACAACAATGATGGACAGAATGTGGATCAATGTCACACATTCACCCCAGTCCAAAGATCTGGGCCCAAATCCATCGTTTTTCCACTCCACACCACCCTGGGTTAGACAATGGCGATATGCAAATCAGCGCTGACCCTGTGCCCCATGGGAACAGTCCAGTCCGAACTACAAAAGCCATGTCCTTCCCAGAACGGAAACAAGCATCCGAGGACCGGCCCGGTTTCGAGGTAACACCTCTCTTCAGCGCGGCTAGCTTGATTCCAGTGGTGTGGAGTGCCTGGGACTCACGTCTGAGCATCCCCAGTACACTTAGAGCGGTAACTGCAAACACAACAATGATGGACAGAATGTGGATCAATGTCACACATTCACCCCAGTCCAAAGATCTGGGCCCAAATCCATAGTTTTTCCACTCCACACCACCCTGGGTTAGACAATGGCGATATGCAAATCAGCGCTGACCCTGTGCCCCATGGGAACAGTCCAGTCTGAACTACAAAAGCCATGTCCTTCCCAGAACGGAAACAAGCATCCGAGGACCGGCCCGGTTTCGAGGTAACACCTCTCTTCAGCCCGGCTAGCTTGATTCCAGTGGTGTGGAGTGCCTGGGACTCACGTCTGAGCATCCCCAGTACACTTAGAGCGGTAACTGCAAACACAACAATGATGGACAGAATGTGGATCAATGTCACACATTCACCCCAGTCCAAAGATCTGGTCCCAAATCCATCGTTTTTCCACTCCACACCACCCTGGGTTAGACAATGGCGATATGCAAATCAGCGCTGACCCTGTGCCCCATGGGAACAGTCCAGTCCGAACTACAAAAGCCATGTCCTTCCCAGAACGGAAACAAGCATCCGAGGACCGGCCCGGTTTCGAGGTAACTCCTCTCTTCAGCCCGGCTAGCTTGATTCCAGTGGTGTGGAGTGCCTGGGACTCACGTCTGAGCATCCCCAGTACACTTAGAGCGGTAACTGCAAACACAACAATGATGGACAGAATGTGGATCAATGTCACACATTCACCCCAGTCCAAAGATCTGGGCCCAAATCCATCGTTTTTCCACTCCACACCACCCTGGGTTAGACAATGGCGATATGCAAATCAGCGCTGACCCTGTGCCCCATGGGAACAGTCCAGTCCGAACTACAAAAGCCATGTCCTTCCCAGAACGGAAACAAGCATCCGAGGACCGGCCCGGTTTCGAGGTAACACCTCTCTTCAGCCCGGCTAGCTTGATTCCAGTGGTGTGGAGTGCCTGGTACTCACGTCTGAGCATCCCCAGTACACTTAGAGCGGTAACTGCAAACACAACAATGATGGACAGAATGTGGATCAATGTCACACATTCACCCCAGTCCAAAGATCTGGGCCCAAATCTATCGTTTTTCCACTCCACACCACCCTGGGTTAGACAATGGCGATATGCAAATCAGCGCTGACCCTGTGCCCCATGGGAACAGTCCAGTCCGATCTATAAAAGCCATGTCCTTCCCAGAACGGAAACAAGCATCCGAGGACCGGCCCGGTTTCGAGGTAACACCTCTCTTCAGCCCGGCTAGCTTGATTCCAGTGGTGTGGAGTGCCTGGGACTCACGTCTGAGCATCCCCAGTACACTTAGAGCGGTAACTGCAAACACAACAATGATGGACAGAATGTGGATCAATGTCACACATTCACCCCAGTCCAAAGATCTGGGCCCAAATCCATCGTTTTTCCACTCCACACCACCCTGGGTTAGACAATGGCGATATGCAAATCAGCGCTGACCCTGTGCCCCATGGGAACAGTCCAGTCCGAACTACAAAAGCCATGTCCTTCCCAGAACGGAAACAAGCATCCGAGGACCGGCCCGGTTTCGAGGTAACACCTCTCTTCAGCCCGGCTAGCTTGATTCCAGTGGTGTGGAGTGCCTGGGACTCACGTCTGAGCATCCCCAGTACACTTAGAGCGGTAACTGCAAACACTACAATGATGGACAGAATGTGGATCAATGTCACACATTCACCCCAGTCCAAAGATCTGGGCCCAAATCCATAGTTTTTCCACTCCACACCACCCTGGGTTAGACAATGGCGATATGCAAATCAGCGCTGACCCTGTGCCCCATGGGAACAGTCCAGTCCGAACTACAAAAGCCATGTCCTTCCCAGAACGGAAACAAGCATCCGAGGACCGGCCCGGTTTCGAGGTAACACCTCTCTTCAGCCCGGCTAGCTTGATTCCAGTGGTGTGGAGTGCCTGGGACTCATGTCTGAGCATCCCCAGTACACTTAGAGCGGTAACTGCAAACACAACAATGATGGACAGAATGTGGATCAATGTCACACATTCACCCCAGTCCAAAGATCTGGGCCCAAATCCATCGTTTTTCCACTCCACACCACCCTGGGTTAGACAATGGCGATATGCAAATCAGCGCTGACCCTGTGCCCCATGGGAACAGTCCAGTCTGAACTACAAAAGCCATGTCCTTCCCAGAACGGAAACAAGCATCCGAGGACAGGCCCGGTTTCGAGGTAACACCTCTCTTCAGCCCGGCTAGCTTGATTCCAGTGGTGTGGAGTGCCTGGGACTCACGTCTGAGCATCCCCAGTACACTTAGAGCGGTAACTGCAAACACAACAATGATGGACAGAATGTCGATCAATGTCACACATTCACCCCAGTCCAAAGATCTGGGCCCAAATCCATCGTTTTTCCACTCCACACCACCCTGGGTTAGACAATGGCGATATGCAAATCAGCGCTGACCCTGTGCCCCATGGGAACAGTCCAGTCCGAACTACAAAAGCCATGTCCTTCCCAGAACGGAAACAATTATCCAAGGACCGGCCCGGTTTCGAGGTAACACCTCTCTTCAGCCCGGCTAGCTTGATTCCAGTGGTGTGGAGTGCCTGGGACTCACGTCTGAGCATCCCCAGTACACTTAGAGCGGTAACTGCAAACACAACAATGATGGACAGAATGTGGATCAATGTCACACATTCACCCCAGTCCAAAGATCTGGTCCCAAATCCATCGTTTTTCCACTCCACACCACCCTGGGTTAGACAATGGCGATATGCAAATCAGCGCTGACCCTGTGCCCCATGGGAACAGTCCAGTCCGAACTACAAAAGCCATGTCCTTCCCAGAACGGAAACAAGCATCCGAGGACCGGCCCAGTTTCGAGGTAACACCTTTCTTCAGCCCGGCTAGCTTGATTCCAGTGGTGTGGAGTGCCTGGGACTCACGTCTGAGCATCCCCAGTACACTTAGAGCGGTAACTGCAAACACAACAATGATGGACAGAATGTGGATCAATGTCACACATTCACCCCAGTCCAAAGATCTGGGCCCAAATCCATCGTTTTTCCACTCCACACCACCCTGGGTTAGACAATGGCGATATGCAAATCAGCGCTGACCCTGTGCCCCATGGGAACAGTCCAGTCCGAACTACAAAAGCCATGTCCTTCCCAGAACGGAAACAAGCATCCGAGGACCGGCCCGGTTTCAAGGTAACACCTCTCTTCAGGCCGGCTAGCTTGATTCCAGTGGTGTGGAGTGCCTGGGACTCACGTCTGAGCATCCCCAGTACACTTAGAGCAGTAACTGCAAACACAACAATGATGGACAGAATGTGGATCAATGTCACACATTCACCCCAGTCCAAAGATCTGGGCCCAAATCCATCGTTTTTCCCCTCCACACCACCCTGGGTTAGACAATGGCGATATGCAAATCAGCGCTGACCCTGTGCCCCATGGGAACAGTCCAGTCCGAACTACAAAAGCCATGTCCTTCCCAGAACGGAAACAAGCATCCGAGGACCGGCCCGGTTTCGAGGTAACTCCTCTCTTCAGCCCGGCTAGCTTGATTCCAGTGGTGTGGAGTGCCTGGGACTCACGTCTGAGCATCCCCAGTACACTTAGAGCGGTAACTGCAAACACAACAATGATGGACAGAATGTGGATCAATGTCACACATTCACCCCAGTCCAAAGATCTGGGCCCAAATCCATCGTTTTTCCACTCCACACCACCCTGGGTTAGACAATGGCGATATGCAAATCAGCGCTGACCCTGTGCCCCATGGGAACAGTCCAGTCCGAACTACAAAAGCCATGTCCTTCCCAGAACGGAAACAAGCATCCGAGGACCGGCCCGGTTTCGAGGTAACACCTCTCTTCAGCCCGGCTAGCTTGATTCCAGTGGTGTGGAGTGCCTGGTACTCACGTCTGAGCATCCCCAGTACACTTAGAGCGGTAACTGCAAACACAACAATGATGGACAGAATGTGGATCAATGTCACACATTCACCCCAGTCCAAAGATCTGGGCCCAAATCCATCGTTTTTCCACTCCACACCACCCTGGGTTAGACAATGGCGATATGCAAATCAGCGCTGACCCTGTGCCTCATGGGAACAGTCCAGTCCGATCTACAAAAGCCATGTCCTTCCCAGAACGGAAACAAGTATCCGAGGACCGGCCCGGTTTCGAGGTAACACCTCTCTTCAGCCCGGCTAGTTTGATTCCAGTGGTGTGGAGTGCCTGGGACTCACATCTGAGCATCCCCAGTACACTTAGAGCGGTAACTGCAAACACAACAATGATGGACAGAATGTGGATCAATGTCACACATTCACCCCAGTCCAAAGATCTGGGCCCAAATCCATCGTTTTTCCACTCCACACCACCCTGGGTTAGACAATGGCGATATGCAAATCAGCGCTGACCCTGTGCCCCATGGGAACAGTCCAGTCCGAACTACAAAAGCCATGTCCTTCCCAGAACGGAAAAGAGCATCCGAGGACCGGCCCGGTTTCGAGGTAACACCTCTCTTCAGCCCGGCTAGCTTGATTCCAGTGGTGTGGAGTGCCTGGGACTCACGTCTGAGCATCCCCAGTACACTTAGAGCGGTAACTGCAAACACAACAATGATGGACAGAATGTGGATCAATGTCACACATTCACCCCAGTCCAAAGATCTGGGCCCAAATCCATCGTTTTTCCACTCCACACCACCCTGGGTTAGACAATGGCGATATGCAAATCAGCGCTGACCCTGTGCCCCATGGGAACAGTCCAGTCCGAACTACAAAAGCCATGTCCTTCCCAGAACGGAAACAAGCATCCGAGGACCGGCCCGGTTTCGAGGTAACACCTCTCTTCAGCCCGGCTAGCTTGATTCCAGTGGTGTGGAGTGCCTGGGACTCACGTCTGAGCATCCCCAGTACACTTAGAGCGGTAACTGCAAACACTACAATGATGGACAGAATGTGGATCAATGTCACACATTCACCCCAGTCCAAAGATCTGGGCCCAAATCCATCGTTTTTCCACTCCACACCACCCTGGGTTAGACAATGGCGATATGCAAATCAGCGCTGACCCTGTGCCCCATGGGAACAGTCCAGTCCGAACTACAAAAGCCATGTCCTTCCCAGAACGGAAACAAGCATCCGAGGACCGGCCCGGTTTCAAGGTAACACCTCTCTTCAGCCCGGCTAGCTTGATTCCAGTGGTGTGGAGTGCCTGGGACTCACGTCTGAGCATCCCCAGTACACTTAGAGCGGTAACTGCAAACACAACAATGATGGACAGAATGTGGATCAATGTCACACATTCACCCCAGTCCAAAGATCTGGGCCCAAATCCATCGTTTTTTCACTCCACACCACCCTGGGTTAGACAATGGCGATATGCAAATCAGCGCTGACCCTGTGCCCCATGGGAACAGTCCAGTCCGAACTACAAAAGCCATGTCCTTCCCAGAACGGAAACAAGCATCCGAGGACCGGCCCGGTTTCGAGGTAACACCTCTCTTCAGCCCAGCTAGCTTGATTCCAGTGGTGTGGAGTGCCTGGGACTCACGTCTGAGCATCCCCAGTACACTTAGAGCGGTAACTGCAAACACAACAATGATGGACAGAATGTGGATCAATGTCACACATTCACCCCAGTCCAAAGATCTGGGCCCAAATCCATCGTTTTTCCACTCCACACCACCCTGGGTTAGACAATGGCGATATGCAAATCAGCGCTGACCCTGTGCCCCATGAGAACAGTCCAGTCCAAACTACAAAAGCCATGTCCTTCCCAGAACGGAAACAAGCATCTGAGGACCGGCCCGGTTTCGAGGTAACACCTCTCTTCAGCCCGGCTAGCTTGATTCCAGTGGTGTGGAGTGCCTGGGACTCACGTCTGAGCATCCCCAGTACACTTAGAGCGGTAACTGCAAACACAACAATGATGGACAGAATGTGGATCAATGTCACACATTCACCCCAGTCCAAAGATCTGGGCCCAAATCCATTGTTTTTCCACTCCACACCACCCTGGGTTAGACAATGGCGATATGCAAATCAGCGCTGACCCTGTGCCCCATGGGAACAGTCCAGTCCGAACTACAAAAGCCATGTCCTTCCCAGAACGGAAACAAGCATCCGAGGACCGGCCCGGTTTCGAGGTAACACCTCTCTTCAGCCCGGTTAGCTTGATTCCAGTGGTGTGGAGTGCCTGGGACTCACGTCTGAGCATCCCCAGTACACTTAGAGCGGTAACTGCAAACACAACAATGATGGACAGAATGTGGATCAATGTCACACATTCACCCCAGTCCAAAGATCTGGGCCCAAATCCATCATTTTTCCACTCCACACCACCCTGGGTTAGACAATGGCGATATGCAAATTAGCGCTGACCCTGTGCCCCATGGGAACAGTCCAGTCCGAACTACAAAAGCCATGTCCTTCCCAGAACGGAAACAAGCATCCGAGGACCGGCCCGGTTTTGAGGTAACACCTCTCTTCAGCCCGGCTAGCTTGATTCCAGTGGTGTGGAGTGCCTGGGACTCACGTCTGAGCATCCCCAGTACACTTAGAGCGGTAACTGCAAACACAACAATGATGGACAGAATGTGGATCAATGTCACACATTCACCCCAGTCCAAAGATCTGGGCCCAAATCCATCGTTTTTCCACTCCACACCACCCTGGGTTAGACAATGGCGATATGCAAATCAGCGCTGACCCTGTGCCCCATGGTAACAGTCCAGTCCGAACTACAAAAGCCATGTCCTTCCCAGAACGGAAACAAGCATCCGAGGACAGGCCCGGTTTCGAGGTAACACCTCTCTTCAGCCCGGCTAGCTTGATTCCAGTGGTGTGGAGTGCCTGGGACTCACGTCTGAGCATCCCCAGTACACTTAGAGCGGTAACTGCAAACACAACAATGATGGACAGAATGTGGATCAATGTCACACATTCACCCCAGTCCAAAGATCTGGGCCCAAATCCATCGTTTTTCCACTCCACACCACCCTGGGTTAGACAATGGCGATATGCAAATCAGCGCTGACCCTGTGCCCCATGGGAACAGTCCAGTCCGAACTACAAAAGCCATGTCCTTCCCAGAACGGAAACAAGCATCCAAGGACCGGCCCGGTTTCGAGGTAACACCTCTCTTCAGCCTGGCTAGCTTGATTCCAGTGGTGTGGAGTGCCTGGGACTCACGTCTGAGCATCCCCAGTACACTTAGAGCGGTAACTGCAAACACAACAATGATGGACAGAATGTGGATCAATGTCACACATTCACCCGAGTCCAAAGATCTGGGCCCAAATCCATCGTTTTTCCACTCCACACCACCCTGGGTTAGACAATGGCGATATGCAAATCAGCGCTGACCCTGTGCCCCATGGGAACAGTCCAGTCTGAACTACAAAAGCCATGTCCTTCCCAGAACGGAAACAAGCATCCGAGGACCGGCCCGGTTTTGAGGTAACACCTCTCTTCAGCCCGGCTAGCTTGATTCCAGTGGTGTGGAGTGCCTGGGACTCACGTCTGAGCATCCCCAGTACACTTAGAGCGGTAACTGCAAACACAACAATGATGGACAGAATGTGGATCAATGTCACACATTCACCCCAGTCCAAAGATCTGGGCCCAAATCCATCGTTTTTCCACTCCACACCACCCTGGGTTAGACAATGGCGATATGCAAATCAGCGCTGACCCTGTGCCCCATGGGAACAGTCCAGTCCGAACTACAAAAGCCATGTCCTTCCCAGAACGGAAACAAGCATCCGAGGACCGGCCCGGTTTCGAGGTAACACCTCTCTTCAGGCCGGCTAGCTTGATTCCAGTGGTGTGGAGTGCCTGGGACTCACGTCTGAGCATCCCCGGTACACTTAGAGCAGTAACTGCAAACACAACAATGATGGACAGAATGTGGATCAATGTCACACATTCACCCCAGTCCAAAGATCTGGGCCCAAATCCATCGTTTTTCCACTCCACACCACCCTGGGTTAGACAATGGCGATATGCAAATCAGCGCTGACCCTGTGCCCCATGGGAACAGTCCAGTCCGATTTACAAAAGCCATGTCCTTCCCAGAACGGAAACAAGCATCCGAGGACCGGCCCGGTTTCGAGGTAACACCTCTCTTCAGCCCGGCTAGCTTGATTCCAGTGGTGTGGAGTGCCTGGGACTCACGTCTGAGCATCCCCAGTACACTTAGAGCGGTAACTGCAAACACAACAATGATGGACAGAATGTGGATCAATGTCACACATTCACCCCAGTCCAAAGATCTGGGCCCAAATCCATCGTTTTTCCACTCCACACCACCCAGGGTAAGACAATGGCGATATGCAAATCAGCGCTGACCCTGTGCCCCATGGGAACAGTCCAGTCCGAACTGCAAAAGCCATGTCCTTCCCAGAACGGAAACAAGCATCCGAGGACCGGCCCGGTTTCGAGGTAACACCTCTCTTCAGCCCGGCTAGCTTGATTCCAGTGGTGTGGAGTGCCTGGGACTCACGTCTGAGCATCCCCAGTACACTTAGAGCGGTAACTGCAAACACAACAATGATGGACAGAATGTGGATCAATGTCACACATTCACCCCAGTCCAAAGATCTGGGCCCAAATCCATCGTTTTTCCACTCCACACCACCCTGGGTTAGACAATGGCGATATGCAAATCAGCGCTGACCCTGTGCCCCATGGGAACAGTCCAGTCCGAACTACAAAAGCCATGTCCTTCCCAGAACGGAAACAAGCATCCGAGGACCGGCCCGGTTTCGAGGTAACACCTCTCTTCAGCCCGGCTAGCTTGATTCCAGTGGTGTGGAGTGGCTGGGACTCATGTCTGAGCATCCCCAGTACACTTAGAGCAGTAACTGCAAACACAACAATGAGGGACAGAATGTGGATCAATGTCACACATTCACCCCAGTCCAAAGATCTGGGCCCAAATCCATCGTTTTTCCACTCCACACCACTCTGGGTTAGACAATGGCGATATGCAAATCAGCGCTGACCCTGTGCCCCATGGGAACAGTCCAGTCCGAACTACAAAAGCCATGTCCTTCCCAGAACGGAAACAAGCATCCGAGGACCGGCCCGGTTTCGAGGTAACACCTCTCTTCAGCCCGGCTAGCTTGATTCCAGTGGTGTGGAGTGCCTGGGACTCACGTCTGAGCATCCCCAGTACACTTAGAGCGGTAACTGCAAACACAACAATGATGGACAGAATGTGGATCAATGTCACACATTCACCCCAGTCCAAAGATCTGGGCCCAAATCCATCGTTTTTCCACTCCACACCACCCTGGGTTAGACAATGGCGATATGCAAATCAGCGCTGACCCTGTGCCCCATGGTTACAGTCCAGTCCGAACTACAAAAGCCATGTCCTTCCCAGAACGGAAACAAGCATCCGAGGACAGGCCCGGTTTCGAGGTAACACCTCTCTTCAGCCCGGCTAGCTTGATTCCAGTGGTGTGGAGTGCCTGGGACTCACGTCTGAGCATCCCCAGTACACTTAGAGCGGTAACTGCAAACACAACAATGATGGACAGAATGTGGATCAATGTCACACATTCACCCCAGTCCAAAGATCTGGGCCCAAATCCATCGTTTTTCCACTCCACACCACCCTGGGTTAGACAATGGCGATATGCAAATCAGCGCTGACCCTGTGCCCCATGGGAACAGTCCAGTCCAAACTACAAAAGCCATGTCCTTCCCAGAACGGAAACAAGCATCCAAGGACCGGCCCGGTTTCGAGGTAACACCTCTCTTCAGCCCGGCTAGCTTGATTCCAGTGGTGTGGAGTGCCTGGGACTCACGTCTGAGCATCCCCAGTACACTTAGAGCGGTAACTGCAAACACAACAATGATGGACAGAATGTGGATCAATGTCACACATTCACCCCAGTCCAAAGATCTGGGCCCAAATCCATCGTTTTTCCACTCCACACCACCCTGGGTTAGACAATGGCGATATGCAAATCAGCGCTGACCCTGTGCCCCATGGGAACAGTCCAGTCCGAACTACAAAAGCCATGTCCTTCCCAGAACGGAAACAAGCATCCGAGGACCGGCCCGGTTTCGAGGTAACACCTCTCTTCAGGCCGGCTAGCTTGATTCCAGTGGTGTGGAGTGCCTGGGACTCACGTCTGAGCATCCCCAGTACACTTAGAGCTGGGAAGGACATGGCTTTTGTAGTTCGGACTGGACTGTTCCCATGGGGCACAGGGTCAGCGCTGATTTGCATATCGCCATTGTCTAACCCAGGGTGGTGTGGAGTGGAAAAACGATGGATTTGGGCCCAGATCTTTGGACTGGGGTGAATGGGTGACATTGATCCACATTCTGTCCATCATTGTTGTGTTTGCAGTTACCGCTCTAAGTGTACTGGGGATGCTCAGACGTGAGTCCCAGGAACTCCACACCACTGGAATCAAGCTAGCCTGGCTGATGAGAGGTGTTACCTCGAAACCGGGCCGGTCCTCGGATGCTTGTTTCCGTTCTGGGAAGGACATGGCTTTTGTAGTTTGGACTGGACTGTTCCCATGGGGCACAGGGTCAGCGCTGATTTGCATATTGCCATTGTCTAACCCAGGGTGGTGTGGAGTGGAGTGGAAAAACGATGGATTTGGGCCCAGATCTTTGGACTGGGGTGAATGTGTGACATTGATCCACATTCTGTCCATCATTGTTGTGTTTGCAGTTACCGCTCTAAGTGTACTGGGGATGCTCAGGCGTGAGTCCTAGGCACTCCACTCCACTGGAATCAAGCTAGCCGGGCTGATGAGAGGTGTTACCTCGAAACCGGGCCGGTCCTCGGATGCTTGTTTCCGTTCTGGGAAGGACATGGCTTTTGTAGTTCGGACTGGACTGTTCCCATGGGGCACAGGGTCAGCGCTGATTTGCATATCGCCATTGTCTAACCCAGGGTGGTGTGGAGTGGAAAAACGATGGATTTGGGCCCAGATCTTTGGACTGGGGTGAATGTGTGACATTGATCCACATTCTGTCCATCATTGTTGTGTTTGCAGTTACCGCTCTAAGTGTACTGGGGATGCTCAGACGTGAGTCCCAGGCACTCCACACCACTGGAATCAAGCTAGCCGGGCTGATGTAGCTTTTGCGCAGGTCGCGCTGCTAGCGTTTTGCGCTATTCACATTTTTAATCTCACCTTTTGTGGATTTTGGTTATTTTATGTTCGATTATCCCCTGCTTTTAAATCGCTATCTGTCTCTGGGCTGCCCCCTTACTCCCATTTAATTTCTGGAAGTCGCACTGCCATTTGGCGGGTCCGGGTCCCTGGGGTTGGAAGCGTGGGCGCCATCTTGGCTTGGGGTAAGTTTTTCAAGCGCGGGCGCCATTTTGGAGCGTCCTGATGCTCGAGGTGTCTAGGGAGGCGCTTATTTAAGGCGTTACTCAGGCGCTCTCTGCCCTGATCATTGTAGCTTTTGCGCAGGTCGCGCTGCTAGCGTTTTGCGCTATTCACATTTTTAATCTCACCTTTTGTGGATTTTGGTTATTTTATGTTCGATTATCCCCTGCTTTTAAATCGCTATCTGTCTCTGGGCTGCCCCCTTACTCCCATTTAATTTCTGGAAGTCGCACTGCCATTTGGCGGGTCCGGGTCCCTGGGGTTGGAAGCGTGGGCGCCATCTTGGCTTGGGGTAAGTTTTTCAAGCGCGGGCGCCATTTTGGAGCGTCCTGACGCTCGAGGTGTCTAGGGAGGCGCTTATTTAAGGCGTTACTCAGGCGCTCTCTGCCCTGATCATTGTAGCTTTTGCGCAGGTCGCGCTGCTAGCGTTTTGCGCTATTCACATTTTTAATCTCACCTTTTGTGGATTTTGGTTATTTTATGTTCAATTATCCCCTGCTTTTAAATCGCTATCTGTCTCTGGGCTGCCCCCTTACTCCCATTTAATTTCTGGAAGTCGCACTGCCATTTGGCGGGTCCGGGTCCCTGGGGTTGGAAGCGTGGGCGCCATCTTGGCTTGGGGTAAGTTTTTCAAGCGCGGGCGCCATTTTGGAGCGTCCTGACGCTCGAGGTGTCTAGGGAGGTGCCTATTTAAGGCGTTACTCAGGCGCTCTCTGCCCTGATCATTGTAGCTTTTGCGCAGGTCGCGCTGCTAGCGTTTTGCGCTATTCACATTTTTTATCTCACCTTTTGTGGATTTTGGTTATTTTATGTTCGATTATCCCCTGCTTTTAAATCGCTATCTGTCTCTGGGCTGCCCCCTTACTCCCATTTAATTTCTGGAAGTCGCACTGCCATTTGGCGGGTCCGGGTCCCTGGGGTTGGAAGCGTGGGCGCCATCTTGGCTTGGGGTAAGTTTTTCAAGCGCGGGCGCCATTTTGGAGCGTCCTGACGCTCGAGGTGTCTAGGGAGGCGCCTATTTAAAGCTGCCCTCTCCCGCGCAGCGGGAACGCGCAGTGGGACGCCGTCGCTTAGCCGGAGTCGTGCCAGAGTCCTGCCCGTCTGCGCTCGTCCGCGTCGAGGTAGCGGGTGCGGGCTATGGACTCTGGATCCCTCTCTTATTAGCAGCTAGTGTACCATGGCGGCGCTCAGGTACGAGCGTGCGGCTCTCATATCTATTAGAGATAATTTTCGGGTGTGTTATCATGACCCTCTTCCCCCTCTCTCAGGACCTTATGAGTGTACCTGCGGTTATTTCTCTTTGACCTCTCCCATTGGAGTCCGTCCAGTCAGTAGGACTGTTCGTGGCACCCATACGGAATGGTCCGGACAAGCCCTTAACATATGGAGTTTGAATGTTAGATCTTTGGTTAAACACCATCAGTCACTACGCGATATGATCGACGCGGACCTTCCCGATATCATCTTCCTGACTGAAACTTGGTTACAGGACACGGACACTGCCATCATTAACTTGGCTTTCCCCTCTACCTATACAGTGTCTATCTTAAACCGCTCGACGAGGGGAGGTGGTATAGCCATGGCGACGAAATCGTGTTTCCCGGTGGAGTGGAAGGCCTTGGACCTCCCTATGTGCGAAAGCGCTTCGTTTAAGGTGAAGGTCACTCATCAATTCACCTTTAGCGGTGTGCTTATATATCGTCCTCCTGGGAATGACACCGCCTTCAAGGCTGCTCTTGTGGACGTAGTCAGTTCCTTGACTGCAACTTGCTCTAATTTCAATATAGTTGGTGACCTGAATATACATCTGGATCAGTCGTCATCCCCTTCCATCAGCTCTTTGCTGGCGGACTTAGAAGCGTTGCAACTTGACCAACTGGTCACCTCCCCCACCCACACAGGAGGACATATATTGGATCCTTTCTTTACCACCTTAGCTCGGGCTAGATTAGCTGACCCGATGGTGGTGGGTTGGACTGACCACCTACTGGTCAAAGTGTCATGTCCCCTGGACACCCCACAACTGAAACCTGCAGGTAAACAGAGTTTAAAGCGAGACTGGCGTAAACTTAAGCTGGAGGAGTTTGTCAGGTTATTGGAGGCTCAACCCCTGGACAAACTGCAGAATGCAGAACAGGGTTATGAACAATTCTGCAACTGGGTTCTTACTGCCCTCGATTCTCTTATACCGATGCGTTGGGCAAAATGTCATGCGAAAAATCGTAGCCCTTGGTATAATGAGGCGCTTGCCGAGCTTAAGAGAACTTGCCGGCAAGCTGAGAGGGCGTGGAGAAAAGCTTTCGATCCCACGTTAAAATCACTTTATTTTGCCCAGCTTAAGTCCTACCACAGAGCTATCTGCCAAACCCGGGCCGCCTATTACGCTGCTGAGTTTTCCAACAGCCCCAACCCCTCTAAGTTGATCTTCAAGGTACTCAAAGACCTGATGGGGAAACGGGCCACCTCGCAAGAAATCTGTACGGACTCGCACTGCGAAAGCTTGGCATCCTTTTTCGTGGAGAAAGTACAGAAAATCTATCGAGGATTCGTACCAGCTGCCCCTGGGGATGCTCCTAGCGAAGTAGAGGTCTTGGTGCCTGAAACTCTGTCAATCCTGCCGAGTATGTCCAATGAGGTATTCGATACTCTGAGCCTTAAAATTAAATCTGGCTCTCCCTCAGATCCTCTGAAATCAGAGTTTTTCGCCTCTCTCCCGCCTCTCTGTCGTGAGCCTATTGTGGAACTAATCAATCTTTCCCTCAGTGAGGGCGTGGTGCCATTACCCTGGAAGCAGGCTGTGGTCAAACCCATCTTGAAGAAACCGAATTCTGACCCCCTGCTCCCGGAGAATTACCGGCCCATCTCCCTCCTGCCTTGGACCGCCAAGGTTACGGAGGCACACGTGAATACCATTCTGTCTGCCCACCTCTCGCGTAACAACATCCTTGACGAGACTCAAAATGGGTTTCGTGCTCAACATAGCACTGAAACGGCTTTGCTCTTTATGATTGAGCACTTGCGATCAGTGCTAGACGCGGGGCAGACCGCGGCGCTCCTATTGTTAGACCTGAGCGCCGCGTTCGACACGGTGTCTCATGACATTTTGCTGCGGCGTCTGGAGGAAGTGGGGATTGTCGGGAAGGCTCTTAAGTGGGTCCGCTCATTCCTCTCGGACCGGTCTTTTAAAGTAGCCATTCCACCTGGCCAGTCCTCGTGCCATTCTCTGGAACTGGGAGTCCCTCAGGGCTCTGCCCTCCGCCCCACATTATTCAACTTGTATGTGAAACCGCTGGCTGCTGTCGTCAGGCAATATGGCCTTACGATGACATCGTATGCCGACGACACGCAGCTGGCGGTGACACTCAGTGGGGACCCTGAGGTGACTGCGCCCAGATTCCGGGCAGGACTGATAGCTGTGGCTAGCTGGATGCGTAACAACTGCTTACAGCTTAATGCAAAAAAGACCGAGGTCCTGATTGTGGGGAAGCAGGCGGAACTCTGGGGAGACCAGTGGTGGCCTCTCGAACTGGGGGCGATGCCTATCCCAGTGGAAGAAGTAAAAAATCTGGGGGTATGGCTGGATTCTAACCTCTCCTTTGCCAGCCATACAAAGAAGACAGCAGCCACCTGCTATGGCATTCTGCGAGGACTTAGACCAGTTCTCAAATTTTTCGACCCTCCCACACATCAACTGGTGGTTCAGGCCTCTATCCTCTCACGGATAGACTACGGGAGTGCCTTGCTCCTTGGAGTCAATCAGGCTGAGGCGACGAGGCTCCAGAGGGTGCAGAATGCTGCTGCACGGGCCATTGTAGGTCTTCCGAGACGATGTACTGTCTCTCCTGTCTTGGCCTCTCTGCACTGGCTTCCGGTCAGACAGAGAATCAAATTCAAGGTTCTCTGTCTGGCATTTAAGATCTTAAAGCTTTCTTCTCCTCCGGCCTTGACAGGCCTTATTTCTTCTTATGTCCCTACGCGATCCCTCAGATCCGAAGCCCAGTATCTGGCGAACAAGCCTAGGTTCAGGCTTAGCAGGATGGGAGGACGTTCCTTCCGCGTGCTGGCGGCAGACTTATGGAATTCCCTTCCTGTTCATATTCGGGCCCTCAACAGCTTGACCCTTTTTAGAAGGGCCATCAAAACCCACTTGTTCATCTCTGTAGGCTAATATCCCCCTCTGTCAGCTCTGATCTGTTGTGTTGTTGCATATGATCAGGCGCCAGGACGCCCCTTCGCTGGGGCAGCTGTTGCACCTAATAAATGTTATTAACATAACATAACATAACATAACATAACATAACATGAGAGATGTTACCTCGAAACCGGGCCGGTCCTCGGATGCTTGTTTCCGTTCTGGGAAGGACATGGCTTTTGTAGTTCGGACTGGACTGTTCCCATGGGGCACAGGGTCAGCGCTGATTTGCATATCGCCATTGTCTAACCCAGGGTGGTGTGGAGTGGAAAAACGATGGATTTGGGCCCAGATCTTTGGACTGGGGTGAATGTGTGACATTGATCCACATTCTGTCCATCATTGTTGTGTTTGCAGTTACTGCTCTAAGTGTACTGGGGATGCTCAGACGTGAGTCCCAGGCACTCCACACCACTGGAATCAAGCTAGCCGGGCTGATGAGAGGTGTTACCTCGAAACCGGGCCGGTCCTCGGATGCTTGTTTCCGTTCTGGGAAGGACATGGCTTTTGTAGTTCGGACTGGACTGTTCCCATGGGGCACAGGGTCAGCGCTGATTTGCATATCGCCATTGTCTAACCCAGGGTGGTGTGGAGTGGAAAAACGATGGATTTGAGCCCAGATCTTTGGACTGGGGTGAATGTGTGACATTGATCCACATTCTGTCCATCATTGTTGTGTTTGCAGTTACCGCTCTAAGTGTACTGGGGATGCTCAGACGTGAGTCCCAGGCACTCCACACCACTGGAATCAAGCTAGCCGGGCTGATGAGAGGTGTTACCTCGAAACCGGGCCTGTCCTCGGATGCTTGTTTCCGTTCTGGGAAGGACATGGCTTTTGTAGTTCGGACTGGACTGTTCCCATGGGGCACAGGGTCAGCGCTGATTTGCATATCGCCATTGTCTAACCCAGGGTGGTGTGGAGTGGAAAAACGATGGATTTGGGCCCAGATCTTTGGACTGGGGTGAATGTGTGACATTGATCCACATTCTGTCCATCATTGTTGTGTTTGCAGTTACCGCTCTAAGTGTACTGGGGATGCTCAGACGTGAGTCCCAGGCACTCCACACCACTGGAATCAAGCTAGCCAGGCTGATGAGAGATGTTACCTCGAAACCGGACCGGTCCTCGGATGCTTGTTTCCGTTCTGGGAAGGACATGGCTTTTGTAGTTCGGACTGGACTGTTCCCATGGGGCACAGGGTCAGCGCTGATTTGCATATCGCCATTGTCTAACCCAGGGTGGTGTGGAGTGGAAAAACGATGGATTTGGGCCCAGATCTTTGGACTGGGGTGAATGTGTGACATTGATCCACATTCTGTCCATCATTGTTGTGTTTGCAGTTACTGCTCTAAGTGTACTGGGGATGCTTAGACGTGAGTCCCAGGCACTCCACACCACTGGAATCAAGCTAGCCGGGCTGATGAGAGGTGTTACCTCGAAACCGGGCCGGTCCTCGGATGCTTGTTTCCGTTCTGGGAAGGACATGGCTTTTGTAGTTCGGACTGGACTGTTCCCATGGGGCACAGGGTCAGCGCTGATTTGCATATCGCCATTGTCTAACCCAGGGTGGTGTGGAGTGGAAAAACGATGGATTTGGGCCCAGATCTTTGGACTGGGGTGAATGTGTGACATTGATCCACATTCTGTCCATCATTGTCGTGTTTGCAGTTACCGCTCTAAGTGTACTGGGGATGCTCAGACGTGGGTCCCAGGCACTCCACACCACTGGAATCAAGCTAGCCGGGCTGATGAGAGGTGTTACCTCGAAACCGGGCCGGTCCTCGGATGCTTGTTTCCGTTCTGGGAAGGACATGGCTTTTGTAGTTCGGACTGGACTGTTCCCATGGGGCACAGGGTCAGCACTGATTTGCATATCGCCATTGTCTAACCCAGGGTGGTGTGGAGTGGAAAAACGATGGATTTGGGCCCAGATCTTTGGACTGGGGTGAATGTGTGACATTGATCCACATTCTGTCCATCATTGTTGTGTTTGCAGTTACCGCTCTAAGTGTACTGGGGATGCTCAGACGTGAGTCCCAGGCACTCCACACCACTGGAATCAAGCTAGCCGGGCTGATGAGAGGTGTTACCTCGAAACTGGGCCGGTCCTCGGATGCTTGTTTCCGTTCTGGGAAGGACATGGCTTTTGTAGTTCGGACTGGACTGTTCCCATGGGGCACAGGGTCAGCGCTGATTTGCATATCGCCATTGTCTAACCCAGGGTGGTGTGGAGTGGAAAAACGATGGATTTGGGCCCAGATCTTTGGACTGGGGTGAATGTGTGACATTGATCCACATTCTGTCCATCATTGTTGTGTTTGCAGTTACCGCTCTAAGTGTACTGGGGATGCTCAGACGTGAGTCCCAGGCACTCCACACCACTGGAATCAAGCTAGCCGGGCTGAAGAGAGGTGTTACCTCAAAACCGGGCCGGTCCTCGGATGCTTGTTTCCGTTCTGGGAAGGACATGGCTTGCGTAGTTCGGACTGGACTGTTCCCATGGGGCACAGGGTCAGCGCTGATTTGCATATCGCCATTGTCTAACCCAGGGTGGTGTGGAGTGGAAAAACGATGGATTTGGGCCCAGATCTTTGGACTGGGGTGAATGTGTGACATTGATCCACATTCTGTCCATCATTGTTGTGTTTGCAGTTACCGCTCTAAGTGTACTGGGGATGCTCAGACGTGAGTCCCAGGCACTCCACACCACTGGAATCAAGCTAGCCGGGCTGATGAGAGGTGTTACCTCGAAACCGGGCTGGTCCTCAGATGCTTGTTTCCGTTCTGGGAAGGACATGGCTTTTGTAGTTCGGACTGGACTGTTCCCATGGGGCACAGGGTCAGCTCTGATTTGCATATCGCCATTGTCTAACCCAGGGTGGTGTGGAGTGGAAAAACGATGGATTTGGGCCCAGATCTTTGGACTGGGGTGAATGTGTGACATTGATCCACATTCTGTCCATCATTGTTGTGTTTGCAGTTACCGCTCTAAGTGTACTGGGGATGCTCAGACGTGAGTCCCAGGCACTCCACACCACTGGAATCAAGCTAGCCGGGCTGATGAGAGGTGTTACCTCAAAACCGGGCCGGTCCTCGGATGCTTGTTTCCGTTCTGGGAAGGACATGGCTTTTGTAGTTCGGACTGGACTGTTCCCATGGGGCACAGGGTCAGCGCTGATTTGCATATCGCCATTGTCTAACCCAGGGTGGTGTGGAGTGGAAAAACGATGGATTTGGGCCCAGATCTTTGGACTGGGGTGAATGTGTGACATTGATCCACATTCTGTCCATCATTGTTGTGTTTGCAGTTACCGCTCTAAGTGTACTGGGGATGCTCAGACGTGAGTCCCAGGCACTCCACACCACTGGAATCAAGCTAGCCGGGCTGATGAGAGGTGTTACCTCGAAACCGGGCCGGTCCTCGGATGCTTGTTTCCGTTCTGGGAAGGACATGGCTTTTGTAGTTCGGACTGGACTGTTCCCATGGGGCACAGGGTCAGCGCTGATTTGCATATCGCCATTGTCTAACCCAGGGTGGTGTGGAGTGGAAAAACGATGGATTTTGGCCCAGATCTTTGGACTGGGGTGAATGTGTGACATTGATCCACATTCTGTCCATCATTGTTGTGTTTGCAGTTACCGCTCTAAGTGTACTGGGGATGCTCAGACGTGAGTCCCAGGCACTCCACACCACTGGAATCAAGCTAGCCGGGCTGATGAGAGGTGTTACCTCGAAACCGGGCCGGTCCTCGGATGCTTGTTTCCGTTCTGGGAAGGACATGGCTTTTGTAGTTCGGACTGGACTGTTCCCATGGGGCACAGGGTCAGCGCTGATTTGCATATCGCCATTGTCTAACCCAGGGTGGTGTGGAGTGGAAAAACGATGGATTTGGGCCCAGATCTTTGGACTGGGGTGAATGTGTGACATTGATCCACATTCTGTCCATCATTGTTGTGTTTGCAGTTACCGCTCTAAGTGTACTGGGGATGCTCAGACGTGAGTCCCAGGCACTCCACACCACTGGAATCAAGCTAGCCGGGCTGATGAGAGGTGTTACCTCGAAACCGGGCCGGTCCTCGGATGCTTGTTTCCGTTCTGGGAAGGACATGGCTTTTGTAGTTCGGACTGGACTGTTCCCATGGGGCACAGGGTCAGCGCTGATTTGCATATCGCCATTGTCTAACCCAGGGTGGTGTGGAGTGGAAAAACGATGGATTTGGGCCCAGATCTTTGGACTGGGGTGAATGTGTGACATTGATCCACATTCTGTCCATCATTGTTGTGTTTGCAGTTACCGCTCTAAGTGTACTGGGGATGCTCAGACGTGAGTCCCAGGCACTCCACACCACTGGAATCAAGCTAGCCGGGCTGATGAGAGGTGTTACCTCGAAACCGGGCCGGTCCTCGGATGCTTGTTTCCTATCTGGGAAGGACATGGCTTTTGTAGTTCGGACTGGACTGTTCCCATGGGGCACAGGGTCAGCGCTGATTTGCATATCGCCATTGTCTAACCCAGGGTGGTGTGGAGTGGAAAAACGATGGATTTGGGCCCAGATCTTTGGACTGGGGTGAATGTGTGACATTGATCCACATTCTGTCCATCATTGTTGTGTTTGCAGTTACCGCTCTAAGTGTACTGGGGATGCTCAGACGTGAGTCCCAGGCACTCCACACCACTGGAATCAAGCTAGCCGGGCTGATGAGAGGTGTTACCTCGAAACCGGGCCGGTCCGCGGATGCTTGTTTCCGTTCTGGGAAGGACATGGCTTTTGTAGTTCGGACTGGACTGTTCCCATGGGGCACAGGGTCAGCGCTGATTTGCATATCGCCATTGTCTAACCCAGGGTGGTGTGGAGTGGAAAAACGATGGATTTGGGCCCAGATCTTTGGACTGGGGTGAATGTGTGACATTGATCCACATTCTGTCCATCATTGTTGTGTTTGCAGTTGCCATTCACCGACGCCATCATAGACCTCATCGCACCCCAGGCTCTCCCAACCACTTAGTACATCCTACTCGGAGACCTCAACTTCCATCTCGACAACCCCAGTGACCAGAACACTGCCTCCCTTCTACAGAGTCTCGCCAACATCAGGTTCAAGCAGCAAGTGACCACACCGACCCACACACTGGACACATGCTCAACCCCGTTTTCTCCGCCAGCAGAAACATAACCTACAGCCACACCACCGAATTCCTCTGGACCGACCAACACTGCGTACATCTCCCCTTCACCTTGCTCACCATACACCACCACCCCATCACCCCCCTGCATCTCAGTTGGAACAAGGCCACCGAAGAACATCTCATTTACTTCCTCAGCACGACCACCTTGCCAACATCAACAGACGCCAACACCGCAGCTCGCAATCTTCAGAGGGCTGATCACTGGCAGGATGGGAGGGCTGAGCTGGCCCCAGCCCTACTTTGACTTGAATAGGCTGTGTTTTACCTCCACACAAAGGTCTGCATACTTCCTGTAGTTAGTCGTATATAGGACATGGAAGCAGGATACCTGGGGACTTCAAAGAGAACCGTCATAAAGCTTCTCTCCCACTTCAAAGGCACAACTGGGTATAAATACTGGACCCAAAACCCCAAGCTGCACGGATGCATCGCAGCTGCTTTACGGATCAGGCCTGTTGCAAAGACCCGCACCCCCTCCTTAGCCTCTTCGGACCCACCGCTGCGCAACGCATCCTCCACAGAGTTCTCTCCGGTGACACAATTCTTCACCAAGAACTGTGAACAATGTTGACCATTAAACAATGATAACAAAGGGTGAAAAGATGAGCCTTTCAAAAAAGAATATCAACCTTCTATGAGATATAAATCAAATGCTTAAAAAAGAAAGAAATACCACAATCACAACGCAAAAAGCAGTATCTAATTCAATATATTAATTGTCATATATATAAAAAAAGTCATCAATTTTTTGTTCAGAATTACCGCAGTGACCGGACTGCGCGACGCATCCTCAACGCTGGACTTCGCATCACAAGCCCCTATTGATGGGATTCTCAATGACGAAGCAGGACATCGTATCTCATCCGACCTGCAACTTGGAACCATTGCATCACTTCGGGTGCGCAATGCATCTTCAGCTTGAATACTCGCAACGCTCCGCAAACCAGGATTGAAGGTACTTTGTTCAGCTGGTCTAACTGGGTTCCTGTAGCTGACCCGTGGTCGGCCTGAACTTTTCCCCGGTCTGGCTTGATCAGATGTCTACAGTTGGCACTTTGTGCTTTTTGTACTATTTTTACTAACATGTATTAAATTGAATATCTTTGGTTCTACTAATTGGATGTTTTTCGTTTTGGCCTTGTTTTATTCATTAAAGATTTCTCTGGTTTTCAAAATCTGTTGTGGAATCCTTTTGTGGTGTGTTTTCACTGTGTTACTGTTTAAAATGTTTCATAAATACTTTATGCATTGTCTCTCAGGTAAGCATGACTGCCCTGTGCCAAGCTGTCCAAGTGTTGAGCACAGTTTAATTTAGGGCTGGCTAGTGACTTCACCCTGAGAAGTACTGTGGTTGCTGCTTGAGAAGGGTTTACCCCCTCAACCAGTAACCCAATTTCTTACTTTGGTTTTAATTCGTTTTTCACTGATGTTCCCCAAGAAAGAAAGGTGAGTGATCAGGCACTGGTTAGTTAGGCCAACTGGATCCATTTTGGGTTTCATCAGAAGGGGCAGGGATTGTCTGGTCTTGATGAAGCCTGGAAAGATATATTGGGTAAGAGACAACTGTCGATGTGGATTAGTGAGGTCGTAGCCTAGCCACTGGCCTCATTAAATGGAGGTGCGATGCTGTCTCCGTAGAGTGTGGCTTCCAGAGACTGGAGAAGGTTGAATACGTCATTTAAGGAGAGGGTGTCACTGGTGGTCTTCTGGGTGTATTGTGACGAGGGATTGAAGTAATGATATTGAACGGGTCAGAGCTGACAATGTGTTGTCTTATATTGTTAATCTTTTTTGAGGCGACCTGTTTACGGCAGTTTACTTCTTTTTGTATTAGGCTAGAAGAGCAGCTGGCATATGGTACATGCATTGTTTGATTATGTTAAAAAGAACTAAGAGACTCTAGATATGTTCAATCAATCAATCAATCAAAGCATTTATATAGTGCACTACTCACCCGGAGGGTCTCAAGGCGCTGGGGGGAGGGGGTCCGCTACTGCTCGAACAGCCAGGTCTTGAGCTGCTTCCTGAAGGCGAGGTGGTCTTGGGTCAGGCGGAGGTGGGTCGGAAGGGAGTTCCAGGTTTTGGCTGCTAGGTAGGAGAAGGACCTTCCTCCTGTGGTGGCTCTTCGGATGCGGGGGATGGCGGCGAGGGCGTGGCTGGTCGATCGGAGCTGGCGTTTGGGAGCGTAGAAGTTGAGGCGGTTGTTGAGGTATCCTGGGCCTTGGTTGTGTAGGGCTTTGTGTGCGTGGGTGAGGAGCCGGAAGGTGATTCTCTTGTTGACCGGGAGCCAGTGCAGGTTTCTCAGGTGTCCGGAGATGTGGCTGCGGCGGGGGATGTCCAGGATGAGTCGTGCTGAGGTGTTCTGGATCCGCTGGAGTCTCTTCTGGAGTTTGGCGGTGGTTGCGGCATAGAGGGAGTTACCGTAGTCCAGACGGCTGGTGACGAGGGCCTGGGTGACCGTCTTCCTGGTCTCGGTGGGGATCCATCGGAAGATCTTACGTAGCATGCGAAGGATGTTGAAGCATGACGAGGAGACGGCGTTGACTTGTCTGGTCATGGAGAGGGAGGAGTCCAGGATGAAGCCCAGGTTGCGTGCGTGGTCTGTGGGTTTGGGTGCGCTGCCCAGGGCGGGGGGCCACCAGGAGTCGTCCCAGGCAGAGGGTGATGATCCCAGGATGAGGACTTCCGTCTTGTCCGAGTTCAGTTTCAGGCGGCTGTTCGACATCCATTTGGCTACGTCTGTCATCCCTTCGTGCAGATTGGCTCTGGCGGGGTCGTTGGTGAGGGAGAGGATCAGCTGGGTGTCGTCGGCGTAGGAGATGATGTTGAGGTTGTGCTGGCGTGCGATGGCTGCGAGGGGGCTCATGTAGACGTTGAAGAGTGTTGGGCTGAGCGAGGAGCCTTGAGGAACGCCGCAGGTGACTTCGGTGGCATCTGACCTGAACGGGGGGAGGCGGACTCTCTGTGTCCTTCCGGCGAGGAAGGAGATGATCCACTCCAGTGCCTTCTCCTGGATTCCGACGTTGCTCAGGCGCTGTACTAGGGTACGGTGGCAGACAGTGTCGAAGGCCGCGGAGAGGTCCAGGAGGATGAGGGCCGCTGTTTCTCCGTTGTCGAGCAGGGCTCGGATGTCATCGGTAGCTGCGATCAGGGCGGTCTCGGTGCTGTGGTTGGCCCGGAAGCCAGACTGCGAGAGGTCGAGGGAGTCGTTCGTCTCGAGGAAGGCGGCCAGTTGCTTGTTGACGGTCTTCTCGATGACTTTTGCCGGGAACGGGAGCAGCGAGATGGGGCGGTAGTTCTTGAGGTCAGTGGGGTCGGCTGATGGCTTCTTAAGTAGAGCGCTGAGTTTGGCGTGCTTCCAGCTCTCCAGGAAGGTGGCGGTGTCGAAGGAGGTGTTGATGATGTCCCGCAGGTGGGGTGCGATGACAGCGTCGGCCTTGTTGAAGACGTGGTGAGGGCAGGGGTCTGTCGGGGATCCGGAGTGGATGGAGTTCATCGTGCGGACGGTGTCTTCGGTGCTGATCGGGGTCCAGGCGCGGAGGATGGTTGTGGGGGGCGGTGGTTCGGTCGTGGCTTGCGTCGGTTGAGTACTGAAGCTGTTGTGTATGTCCGCGATCTTGTTGTGGAAGTAGGAGGCGAGGGAGTTGCAGAGGTCTTGCGAAGGGGTGATGTCGTTGTTTCCGGCGTTGGGGTTGGAGAGCTCTTTTGGTTAAGTTCATGTCATAGGTCATTTTGTTGCAGATATAAGCTGTATTAAGGATACAGCAGGGATTTGTCAGAAGCTTTAGATCTTATAGTTGTTCAGATCTGCATTATTTATTTTCTGGTTTATTGATGAGCCACCTTTTAATGATGAGGTTTTTATTGATCCTGTGTGAAGGGAATCCCTTTCTGTGATTGGAGTTTCAGTGGTGCATGGGTGCCATCTGCAATCAGGAGGGCGTGGTAAGAAATAACGGATAAGAGATTCTATGGAGCTAAGTTTGGAAATGGAGGATAGTGGCAAGAGGTTTTCAATTAGGTGGTTGGTGGAGAAATTATTGAATCATTTTGTGACGAGCTCTATTGTGTGGGCCAGATGTGGTGAACATTAAAGACAGTGGTTGCATGATAAGACCTGGAAGGGTGGTATGTCAGTTTGGTCTTGTGAGAGAAGAAGTCTAGAGTATAATTTTGGTGTAAGCTGGGAATGCACCATATTGGTGACGTCAGCAGTCCTCAGCCTAGACTGAAATGAGAGTTTCATGGTCCCGGTTGCAGTATGTGTTCGGAGGTTGAAGTTGCTGATGGAGATATTGGTGTAGGAGGTGGAGACTGTTGTGAGCAGGCCAGACCATGTCTGCAGGGAGCGTGGGGTTGGAGCTAGGTGGTTGAAATATGAGCAAGAATCTTAAGGTCTGAGTGGCTGCCACTGTGGCATAGCAGGAGAGGAGATGAACTAGCTGAAGGAAGGTTTTGAGATCCCAGAACGCGGCCACTATAACCAATGGATCTCTGATAAAGCTCCTCCTGTCTTGTTCTTCTAGTGTAGAATAGTCTTCGGGGAGGGAATATTGTGGTTGTGGGTGGGGTGTTCCTGGCTTCTGCAATAACAAGCATTGGCATAGCCAATAGGTCTTGTCTTTGGGACCTTATAAGTGTTTAGCTATGCAACAGTTGATGTTGTTGCACTGAGATCTATTGGCTATGTCAATGCTTGTTTATTTTTGTTCTACAGATTCAACTGCCCTTTTTCTTTGTTGTGGTAAAATTGCCAGGGTTGAAAACTAGTTATTGAAAACTCTTTCTATTGGTGGCACATATTGCGGTTTTCAGAAATGTGCCCTACATCAGGCCCATTCTTGTAGAATAAATATTATTTGCAGAGTCTCAAAGGGAATCACTTAGGCAGGTTGATGGTATTCAATTCAAGGGCCGTCGGGGTACCCTGTTTCTTCTACTCACAGGGTTAATGCAATTTATCTACCAAGATGTTGATAGTAAGTATGGGCGAAATCAGCGAAATCGCGGTCCGCGAAATCGTGCGAAAGCAAATTCGCGATCCGCATAATTCGCGAATTCGTGCGAAATTGCGAATTTTAGTTTTTTTGCGTGTTCGCTGGCATTTTTGCGTGTTCGCAGGGCTTTTTGCGTGTTCGCGGGCCGCTTCCATGGCGAAGTTACCCATGCGGTTGTGTATGGGCACAGCACCCTCTAGTTCATCACTGCCACCCTCTGGTTCATCACTGCCACCCTCTGGTTCATCACAGGACCCTCTGGTTCACCACTGCAACCCTCTGGTTCACCACTGCCACCCTCTGGTTCACCACTGCCACCCTCTGGTTCATCACTGCCACCCTCTGGTTCACCCCTGCCACCCTCAGGTTCAGCACTCACTACTGCCACCCTCTGGTTCATCACAGCACCCTCTGGTTCACCCCTGCTGCCACCCTCTGGTTCAGCACTCACCACTGCCACCCTCTGGTTCATCACAGCGCCCTCTGGTTCACCACTGTCACCCTCTGGTTCACCACTGCCACCCTCTGGTTTACGACTGCCACCCTCTGGTTCATCACAGCACCTCTGGTTCACCCCTGCCACCCTCTAGTTCACCACTGCCACCCTCTGGTTCACCACTGCAACCCTCTGCTTCACCACTGCCACCCTCTGGTTCACCACTGCCACCCTCTGGTTCATCACTGCCACCCTCTGGTTCACCCCTGCCACCCTCAGGTTCAGCACTCACTACTGCCACCCTCTGGTTCATCACAGCACCCTCTGGTTCACCCCTGCTGCCACCCTCTGGTTCAGCACTCACCACTGCCACCCTCTGGTTCATCACAGCGCCCTCTGGTTCACCACTGTCACCCTCTGGTTCACCACTGCCACCCTCTGGTTTACGACTGCCACCCTCTGGTTCATCACAGCACCTCTGGTTCACCCCTGCCACCCTCTAGTTCACCACTGCCACCCTCTGGTTCACCACTGCCACCCTCTGGTTCACCACTGACACCCTGTGGTTCACCACTGCCACCCTCTGGTTTACGACTGCCACCCTCTGGTTCATCACAGCACCCTCTGGTTCATCACAGCACCTCTGGTTCACCCCTGCCACCCTCTGGTACAGCACTGTCACCCTCTGGTTCATCCCTGCCATCCTCTGGTTCATCCCTGCCACCCTCTGGTTCATCACTGCCACCATCTGGTTCACCCCTGCCACCCCCAGGTTCAGCACTCACTACTGCCACCCTCTGGTTCATCACAGCACCTCTGGTTCACCCCTGCTGCCACCCTCTGGTTCAGCACTCACCACTGCCACCCTCTGGTTCATCACAGCACCCTCTGGTTCACCACTGTCACCCTCTGGTCCACCACTGCCACCCTCTTGTTTACGACTGCCACCCTCTGGTTCATCACAGCACCTCTGGTTCACCCCTGCCACCCTCTGGTTCACCACTGCCACCCTATGGTTCACCCCTGCCACCCCCTGGTTCACCACTGCCACCCTCTTGTTCATCACAGCACCCTCTGGTTCATCACAGCACATCTGGTTCACCCCTGACACCCTCTGGTTCATCCCTGCCACCCTCTGGTTCATCACTGCCACCCTCTGGTTCACCCCTGCCACCCTCAGGTTCAGCACTCACTACTGCCACCCTCTGGCTCATCACAGCACCTCTGGTTCACCCCTGCCACCCTCTGGTACAGCACTGTCACCCTCTGGTTCATCCCTGCCACCCTCTGGTTCATCCCTGCCACCCTCTGGTTCATCACTGCCACTCTCTGGTTCACCCCTGCCACCCTCAGGTTCAGCACTCACTACTGCCACCCTCTGGTTCATCACAGCACCTCTGGTTCACCCCTGCTGCCACCCTCTGGTTCAGCACTCACCACTGCCACCCTCTGGTTCATCACAGCACCCTCTGGTTCACCACTGTCACCCTCTGGTTCACCACTGCCACCCTCTTGTTTACGACTGCCACCCTCTGGTTCATCACAGCACCTCTGGTTCACCCCTGCCACCCTCTGGTTCACCACTGCCACCCTCTGGTTCACCCTTGCCACCCCCTGGTTCACCACTGCCACCCTCTTGTTCATCACAGCACCCTCTGGTTCATCACAGCACCTCTGGTTCACCCCTGCCACCCTCTGGTACAGCACTGTCACCCTCTGCTTCATCCCTGCCACCCTCTGGTTCATCCCTGCCACCCTCTGGTTCATCACTGCCACCCTCTGGTTCACCCCTGCCACCCTCAGGTTCAGCACTCACTACTGCCACGCTCTGGTTCATCACAGCACCTCTGGTTCACCCCTGCCACCCTCTGGTACAGCACTGTCACCCTCTGGTTCATCCCTGCCACCCTCTGGTTCATCCCTGCCACCCTCTGGTTCATCCCTGCCACCCTCTGGTTCACCCCTGCCACCCTCAGGTTCAGCACTCACTACTGCCACCCTCTGGTTCATCACAGCACCTCTGGTTCACCCCTGCCACCCTCTGGTTCAGCACTCACCACTGCCACCCTCTGGTTCATCACAGCACCCTCTGGTTCACCACTGTCACCCTCTGGTTCACCACTGCCACCCTCTTGTTTACGACTGCCACCCTCTGGTTCATCACAGCACCTCTGGTTCACCCCTGCCACCCTCTGGTTCACCACTGCCACCCTCTGGTTCACCCTTGCCACCCCCTGGTTCACCACTGCCACCCTCTTGTTCATCACAGCACCCTCTGGTTCATCACAGCACCTCTGGTTCACCCCTGCCACCCTCTGGTACAGCACTGTCACCCTCTGCTTCATCCCTGCCACCCTCTGGTTCATCCCTGCCACCCTCTGGTTCATCACTGCCACCCTCTGGTTCACCCCTGCCACCCTCAGGTTCAGCACTCACTACTGCCACGCTCTGGTTCATCACAGCACCTCTGGTTCACCCCTGCCACCCTCTGGTACAGCACTGTCACCCTCTGGTTCATCCCTGCCACCCTCTGGTTCATCCCTGCCACCCTCTGGTTCATCCCTGCCACCCTCTGGTTCACCCCTGCCACCCTCAGGTTCAGCACTCACTACTGCCACCCTCTGGTTCATCACAGCACCTCTGGTTCACCCCTGCCACCCTCTGGTTCAGCACTCACCACTGCCACCCTCTGGTTCATCACAGCACCCTCTGGTTCACCACTGTCACCCTCTGGTTCACCACTGCCACCCACTGGTTTACGACTGCCACCCTCTGGTTCATCACAGCACCTCTGGTTCACCCCTGCCACCCTCTGGTTCACCACTGCCACCCTCTGGTTCACCCCTGCCACCCCCTGGTGAATTTGTTGATTTCTTTTTTTTGCGTGTTCGCGCGGTTTTCTCCTTATTCGCGGACTGCTTTCAGCGCACCGACCCCGAGGTTGCCCATGCGGTCGTGTCTGGGTGCGGCCATCTTGTTTGCGTGACGTGTTTCCGTTTCCGGGCGCTTGTTGCATGCTCGCGACGTATGCGGCGTGTGATTACGTGTTCATGGGCGTTTTTGCGCGCTCGCGGGGAAAATAGCGCGCAAACTTACCCACGCAGGCCTCTACGGGCGCGGCCAAATTGTTTTTCATTCACTGCTATGGTTTTGGGCATGCTACCTTTCTACCCCTCTCACATCTTCGTAATTCTATGTTTTATGAACTTTCTTTTTGTCTTTTTTTGCTTATTATCTCTCTCTTCAATTTCCTACATCTATATTTTGTGGTTTTCTTTTAACTTTTTGTTACTTTATTACCTACTTTATTTCTTTCGCTCTCTCTCTTATTTTTTTTCACACCTATTCTTCTTTCCTTCTTCTTGTGCCCAGGACCATGGCTAAGGGAGGTGACAAGGGCAAGGGGAAGGGCCCAGCACCCCGTACCCGGCTCCCTTGAGGCCGTTTGAGGGGCGAGGAAGTCCAGGCCAGGGAGATCTTCTCCGCGGTGGAGGTGGCCACCTTGATGGTGTTTGTGCAAGTCCACCTCCCTAAAACCGTGGCAGCAGGTGGGCGGATTGCTTCCGGTTACGGCCTCCGGGAGCGTCGCCAGCTGTGGGAGAAGGTGTGCCGGCGCATGTACAAGGAGTCTGGGGTCCGGCGCACCTACCAGCAAGTGACGCACCGGTGGAATGACATCTTGGACCGGGAGCAGGACATGGTCGACCTGCTCGGTGTGGAGATCCCTGGCCTTGGTAAGTAGCTATTTAATAACTACTTTTTTTCCTTCTGCTCTGTTATATTGCTAATCTATTTTTTTCCTGATGAGTACGAATGCTGCTGATTCGATTACATTGCAGGTAAATTAATGTTTAAATAGCTTCTGTCATTGCAGGTGCTCGCCTGGTTATTGGCGTTGCTACTATGCTTACTTGTTTGCAACTTTTTAGTCATTTGAGAGCATTACTGCGTAATGCTAGAGACAGTAGACTCAAGTCTAGTCCTTCTTTGTACTCCTGCTGCTGTCACTTTGATGAGATAGTGGTGGATTGATACGTTGAGTTTATTATTTTTTACTTGATATAGGACATTTGTTGGTGGTCTGCAATCATGATGACGGACTGTGTCTGTCACGCGACGTCTCGTGCTGCTGAGTGATAGCAGTCGTAGTAGAACCTTTTTGTTGTTGATGTAGTTAGTGAATTACATAACTTTTCTATTAGATGGTCTGTGAATCCTGCAATACTGTACTACTATCCTCCTAGTTGACCAGATCAGATCAGATGCAATTGATGTTCATTTGTTTCCCCAACATAATTTTAGATTGAGTGCAAAGAAATAAAATATTTCCCAAAAAACAATCATCCATGTTGTGTTTCATTATTTCATGATCACCAGGACCTCCCAGGGGCAAGGCGGCGGCGACAGAGACTCCGGTGGCAGAAGGTGGAGAGGCTCAGTCCCTTGCAGGCTCTTCTGCTGGCCCCAGTAAATTGTTCTATTGTTATATTAATACTTATACTTCCCTAACTTTTACAGCTCCTATTCATTACAAACTGGTTCCTAATAATTCTATGTTTTACAAAATAGTCTTTGATCTTCTTCTAATGTAGACTACTTTCTACATTCTTATCCTGTCTCTACCATCACTCTCTGTGCTACTACTATTTACAATTATGAGTCGGTCTGTGTAGGTAGCTAAGCTTGCCCATTCGGCAAACGGTGTGAAACAAAACTCTGATACAGCAATAGCTCTAGGCACTGAGTGCAGTCCTCTGGGTTGCCCTTGCTGTCTATTCCAGTCTTCTTCAAGTCAAGTCAAGTCATAAGCTTTTATTTGATTTGAAAAATACAAATCATACAAGCAAAACAGCTAAAAACAATTCATTGCATATGTAGTGACAATTCTAAAAATGACTCGAAATATATACAAAAATAACACATACCGAAACCTATTGACATACGCTGGACAACAGTAAAAAATGTGAAGCATGGCTAAAAGACTTATAAAAAGAAGATCATATAGGTACAGACAGGAATAAATATATTTATCGCACAAGTGCTTTTCCTGGCAGCTGTACATTAAAACTAAGGATCTAATATGGCTCGGGCAGGCACGGGGAAAATAATTAAATAAGTAAGTGTAAAAAGGACCAGACATTTATATACAGTGGGCATAATACAACATGAACAAAGACATTAGTGTACAGACAGGAATATATAAAATTATAGTAGCACTATGCTCTTCCTGGCAGCTGTACATTTCAAGATAAAAGTAGCAACAAAAAAACAAATATCCACATTCTCTAGAGAAGATAATAGTACTAGAGCACTCTTTGTAGATCTGATGTTATGTTTTAAAAAGATGGGTTTAAGGTACTTTACCCTTAAAAAATGATAACATTTACAAAAAAGTTGAAAATGACAACAGCTCTGGCGTGAAGTGTTATCGCACGGACAAGGCGTTTCTGATCTAATTTTCTGGTTTGGAAAAGCAACAAGGTGGTGTACAATACCCAATCTAACTCGGGTTAACACGAATTGATGGGAAGGACGGGACACAGTCGCAAGATAGGTTTGAAGTCCCGGAGGTAAGTTCAATTCCTTATAGAACCTCACGGTGGCTAACTTTCCGTACACCTTATCTCGCTCATTCTTTTTAAAGTTGATAAATGTTCGTTTAATTTCCTTTTTAGGGATTGCTACTGCCAGATCAGGGTCTAAAAGAACATCAATTTCAAATAAGATTTTATACCAGAAATGAATGTATTTCAACCAATGAATTCGTGATGAGTAATCCAGACCTATACAATCAAGAATAATTTCTTGAGTGAATCGTGTCTCAGGCTTAGCCCAAATAGAACGCCACAATAAGAGTGGCCGAACGGCTGCTAAGTCAGAGATGTACACGATCCCTACCTCATCATGGATTAGTTGTACACAAGCAGAAGGGGGGGCACATAACAGTCTCTTTAAAAACTTGTTTTCATCTTTTTGGAGCGAAGGGCCTTCGGTATGACCCCACACGCCCGCCCCGTACAATGCTGAGGAAACACAGCGGATGTTATATATATTGATCATATCTGGAATACTTCTTGAACCGAGCTTGGATGCAAAACGGAATATGCTATTAGTAGTCCGCAGCATCTTCAATCTGATGTTATCAAACTCGGAAGACCATGACCCGTCATAATTGTATGTGATTCCCAAATAACAAAAAGATTTAACATGTGTCATTTTATTGCTATCCAAATAAAAGTTATGCTTAGGTTTATTTACAGCCTGCCCGCACGACATTACATAAGTCTTGGATTTGTTCACCCGGAGCCTCCTGTTTTGGATGAACAGCAGGAAACTGTTGATTAATCGCTGTAACCCAAGCTGAGTGCGGGATAGGAGAACAGCGTCATCCGCATATAATAGGATTGGGACAGGTTTACCTCCTATCAGGGGGGCATCTGCTGGAATATCGGCCAATTTACGATCAATACAATTAATAAAAAGGGAAAATAAAAGGGGAGCCAATACGCATCCTTGACGAATTCCCCTTGAGACTTTGAGAAACGGAGTACATTCGCCCAGGGTACCGTAACGGACCTTGCAGGAAAGTTTCTCGTAAAGCCTGGCCAAAAAATGAATAATTTCCTTCGGTGCCCCTGACTCTAACAAAACCTCCCAAAGAATAGCGTGATCAACTAAATCAAACGCACTGCTCAGGTCAGCAAAACATAAAAAAAGGTTGCCTTTTTTAACTACGGTATATTTATTCAAAATAAGGTTCAAATTTACACATTGCTCCAGAGTGCCCATGCCTTTCCTGAAGCCATATTGCACCTTTGTTAAAATATTCGAATCTGTTGCCCAGGTTTCAAGCCTTTTGAGCAGGATTCTGCTCATGACCTTTACCGAGGCGTCCAGCAAAGATATAGGACGGTAATTAGAAGCCTCAGATTTGCTGCCTTTTTTAAATAAAGGAACGATAACTGATTGACCCCAAGAAGGGGGGATGTTACCTTCTGCTGCGCAATTAAAGGTCCTTACCAGAATAGGAGCCCACAGGTTTGGTTCTGCTTTTAGTAAATCGATGGGGACCCCATCCGGGCCCGGGGCTTTCCCCCCCTTGCTGTTAGAGAGTCCTTCAAGGCCCTCCTCCAAGGTTATACCCAGGGGAAGAGGTGTCCAAGAAGAGGCCTCAGTAACTGATACAACTAAGGGAGTCCCATCTGGATTAAAAATACTAGTAAAATGAATGATCCATTCATTACATGCAACATGAGAGGTTAATACTGGGATACCATCTGTGTTTAGGAAAGGGCTATTGATTGTTTCCCAGTAAAGTTTACAATTTTTGGTCTCAGCTGCTTCCTTTAGTTTATCCCAGGCTTCACTTTGTAAAACCTTTTTCCTATTAAGAATTGCCGTTTTATAGGTAAACCTTAATTGCTTTATTCCGTTGTTGTCTCGGGGTTTGGCACGTAATGCCTTCTTCAGTTGCTGTAAGGCGATTGTACATGGTTTGTCAAACCATCCACACTTTATAGCTTTATTGGAGGGGGATGACTTGGTAAAAATACCTTCAATAGTGGTATTAATTTTTATAAAATGTGACAATAGGAGATCAGGGTTAATAACATTTTTTAAACAATAACTGATTTCCGATTTACAGCTAATTATAACCTCCCTCTGTTTGGCCATGGAATTTATTCCAGACCATCTAATCCTCATACCATTAGGTCTAATGGGGACTAAATCAGTAGAACACGTTTCACCAGTCACTGGAGTAGCACCTCGGCCCGGGAGGGTAATGCAGATACTGTTGTGGTCACTTAAACTTTCCTCTCTGATACTCAAGTTTATAAAGTCTCCTGTACTGGAGAACAAAATATCGTCTATAAAAGACCCAGCATCCCTCCCTGTAAAGGTGGGACAAGTAACACTCAAGCTGTTTTTATTACAGCTTAGCAGATGTAAATCAAATTTAATTAGCAGTTTGTTTAAGGTTGAGCCATAGTGGCAATGTGGGAAGTGAAGAGAATCCTCACTCTCACCCACACTCCCCCAGTGATCAACCATCTCCATTCCGAAACCACATGGATTCCCTTTAGATAAATGGCATGGCTGGAGATTAAAATCCCCAGCCCATAGAACATCTGCCTTTCTGTTGGAGAGGGCCAGAACCCTTGTAATTTCCTTTTCCAAGGGGAATAAAATGTTCCCTCTGGAGGCATCAAAGATGTTATTATAAAAGTTTACCAGAACCAGATCATTACCCTTACTGCATTCAACCCTCACTACCTGACTATGAATTCCCACAATCGTGCTGCTTCTAACCAAATAATTATGTAGATTATTGGACAGAAGCAACAAGAGGCCCCCCTTAGCCCTGCCTGAGCTCGATTTAGTGGCTTTGAGGCAGTGGGAAGAGTAACCTTCTATATCTATTTGCTCTTGGCACCAAGTTTCCTGGAGGAGGATTATGTCAAATCCTTCCCCAATAAACTTGGGCCAGAAGGGAGTGTCTAACTTCGCTGCAATACCGGCAATATTCCAAGAAATGAGGGTAAGGCCGGTAGACTCGGTGGAATCATGAGCAGCTTGCTCCAACTGGATGACTCGGGGAACTGTTAGATTAGCCTCCCTGGTGCTCTCACCTATAATAGTTCTAGGGACATCAAGGGGCACACATGCCTCTATACTGGTGCATAAAACACCTTTACATGATTGCCCATCCGCAAGACTGCAGATAGGGGATGTGATGTTACTCGAGTTAATTTTAGGGATGGGGAATTCCATAAGACTGCCTTTCTGTACATAATAATCCTCGTGTGTGACCGTTTGTTCAGCAGGGGGTGTATAACCCAAAGAGGGTACTGCTAAGTCGCCTTCGTGGAGAAGGTGCATACATGCAGCAGACCCAGACTGGCCGATGGCGGGCCTACTTGATGATGGTTGGACAGAAAGTCAGTCAACCATCTCGAGACACTCGAATCTAATGTTAGTATGGATACCCTGCCACCCGTCCCCCATTCGATGGCCATTGTTGGGGTACCAGGGGCGGGGGACCCATTCCCTACTCCTACTCTTTTGGGTCATCCAGGGACCTCCATAGTTCCATACTTGTTCTGGTGGTAGAACCCAATTCGGGGGTGGTATTGGGAGGTGGTAATTATATACGGGGGGTAGAAAAAGGAGAGACGATGGGTATCGATTCCCCCTTTCTTCTCTAAATCTGGCCACGAGCATATGTAATTCACTGTGGAAGCGTCTTCACAAGTAACAATGACGCAATCCCCCTGGATAGTCTTGGGACTCTCCCCCACCCAAGGTACTCTACGAACAGATGATATTCTGCTAGTGTTTGAAGGCTGTAATGGCCTATTAATACTAAACCATTGAAGAATTTTATTCCGGAGGGACCAGGGTGGTTCATCAGTTCCTACTGTTAATTCCGGTACTCCCGTTAGAATTACCGTAAATGGGGAGACCTCAGGTGACAGATGGAACGGGCGTTTGAATCTAGGCCCCCTTTTGCCCTCTAAAGGATTAGATTTTTGTGGCACCAATGGTTTGATTTGGGATGGCTGCAAAGACCCCTTGGGCTCAATAGGTTTGGTGATTGTGGATGGAACTATAGGAGGAGGAAGAGAAGGTTTATGCTGATTAGATGAAGGTAACTTGGATGTGGAATTAACTGGTGTCATAGAATTTGCACAATTATTTACAACTTGTGGAAGAGGGGTTAGAAGCTTTTTAGATGATGCATGTACTGTGGACACAACCGGTGGTCTAACTGGGTTAGCTGGCGTAATCCTAGGTCTGTCCACTACCAAGGCCCGCCCAGAGTCAACCGTTCCCGCCCTAGACTGATTGGGTAATTTGGCAAGGAGTGTAGCAAGTTGCTTTTCAATTACCATGATACTCCGTTCCAGGGGTTGTAGATGGTATTTTAATAATTCCCTGAATTTATCAAAAAGTTGTGGAGTATCACAATCAATCAGAATAGGGCCACCCTCTTGTACTTTGTCCATTGTAGGACGTTGTAAGGTGGATAGATCACTTAGTACACAATTATTACTGACGGGGGCTTTATTAAATGATGGTACAGAAGACCCTTTATTGTTGTTGATATTATAATGATGTTTAGAATTGTTGTTCCCCCTATTATGAACATCTGGCTGTTTCGGAACAGCGCCTTCTCTAACCCCCTTGAGCTGAGATTCTTTTTTTTTGCAAAAACGGTTTTTATTGGCAAGCAGGTGGAGAGATACAATACAGAATAAAGCAAGGCAGGCATCGGTTAACGATGCGATAAAGCGGCACAACTCCAACACTACACCGTTTATAATGAACAGTCCCCAACTGACCCCCCCCCTCCTACAATTCCCCCCCCCGTAGCCAGTGTGTCATGCTCTTCTCTTCCAGTCGATGATGTGTTATCAGCACTCGTCCTGAGTAAGGACCACAATGGAGGTGAAGAGGCCCCCCTCAACGGAGAGTCCCGACCCCCAGATCAGCCAGCGGTAAGTGTAAGTAGTGTGTGCACCTTGGGGAGTGTGAAGAATCCCAAGTTCGGTGCCCTCACCCCGGGGTCCCCCCCTCATCCTCGCTCTGGTCGTCATCCGGCAATTGAAGTGCTACCACCAAGGCCTCCCACGCCCTGGCCACCTCCAGCGCTTTGTCATTGTCAAGACTCCTAGCCTGTCGCAGCCGCAATGTACTCTCCGCTTTCGCCCAGCGCTCTAGTGTGGTCTTCCAGCGCAGGTAGCTGGGGCCTTGAATTGACTTCCAATGCATGGAGATCTCCCGCTTAGCCAGTATTAAACCCAGGTCGCAAAATTTGCTGGTAACTCGGTTGCGAGGGGTGTGAGGGAACCACAACAGAAGGCATGTGCCCATGTCAATATCGATCTGCCGGTCCGTGACAGCATTCAGGCAAGACACTACCGCCTCCCAATAACCCGCTAGCTTGGTGCAGGTCCAGAACATGTGGGCGAAGTCCGCATCCGCGGTTCCGCACCTGGGGCATAGCGAGGAAACCCCCTCGAAATACTGCGAGAGCTTCATCGGTGTTAGGTACGCTCGGTGTAGAGTGAAAAACGGGACCATTTGGAACCTGGCGTTCCTTGTGCCCTTCCACGCTCTGCGCAGTAGCTGTGGCCACACCGTGTCAGGAATAGGACGCCCGATGTCCCCTTCCCATTTGGCTTGTAGCCCGTCTAAGGGCCGCAAGGCCGTAGATGTCAGCCGTCGGTAAAGGCACGTGACGGCCTTATAAGTGCCAGCGGCCGTCACCACATACTGGCAGCACTCCGAAGTCGGGGGTTCAGTGAGCCCACTCCTCCAATATCGGCGAACACCTGCTACCAATGCAGCATGCAGCAGGTACCCACCCCTCGGCAGACCGTAGGAGTCCTGCAGCTCCTGAAACGGGAGCAGCGAGCCGTCCCTGTAAAGGTCGCCGACCATATGCAGGCCAAGTTCCTCCCAGACTGCTAGGGCGGACCAGTCGCCACCATGAGGGAAGGCAGTGCACATCCCGAGCGGGATGTCTGGGGCGTAAGGGCGAACAGCACCAGAGCGCTTGTGCGCCCGAAGCCAGCAGCTACGGATCGTCCGTTCCTCCAAAGTGAGCAAAGCTAGGTCCAGTTTCTGCCCCAGAACTATAAAAGAGATGATATGCCTCGGGAACAATTTTCCTGGCGCGTCCTCCGGGCCACGGAACTCCAAAGCCACTGCCTGGGTCAGCCACTGCAACTGCGCTGCTAGATAGTACCACTCGAAGTCCGGGGCGGCAAGGCCTCCGTCCGCCCTGGGGCGCATCAGCGTGGTCAGCGCAACCCGTCTCCTGCCCGAGCTCCAGATGAATCCCGTCATCAGGGAACGGAGTCCGCTGAAAACCGATACGGGTATCCAGATCGGCAGAGTGCGGAACAGATACAGCAATCGGGGAAGCGCTACCATCTTCAGCAGCGCGACTCGACCCGCGACCGAGAGCGGCAGCGTCTGCCAGAAGCCCATGCAACCCCGTAGGTTCCGAATTGCCCTGTTGATGTTGCCGTCGAGGAGGGCCGCAGCCGAGTGATAGATGTGCGTGCCCAAATAGGGGAGACAATGGTGCTCCCACTGCAAGGCACCCTCTAGCTGGGTGTCATCGGCCCTCGGAGTCAACGGGAAGAGGCAAGATTTCCCCCAGTTAACTCGCAGCCCCGAGAGGCGACCAAAGTCCGACAGGAGCTGTTCGGCCCCGCGAAGTGAATCGCCCGCGTCCGCCAAGAACAACAGGCAATCGTCCGCATAGAGAGAGATGTAATGGGCGTCGCCTCTCAGCGGGAGCCCTGCATACGCCCGTCCCAGCCGGGCATGCGCCGCCAGCGGTTCTATGGCCAGTGCAAATAACAGGGGTGACAGAGAGCACCCCTGTCGAGTTCCTCTACCCACCACATACGAGGCAGAAATGGTGAACCCCGTTTTGACCCGGGCCGTGGCCGCAGCATAGAGCAAGGCAGTCCACTTCACAAAGCGTTCACCCAGCCCAAATGTCTCCAGGACCCGGAGCAGGTACGGCCATTCGACACTGTCGAACGCCTTCTCGATGTCAATTGAGAGGATTGCGGCATTCGGAAAGCTGGCGGCCTCACCCCCCATGATCCTGAGCAGCCGGCGCACACAGGTGGCAGTGGTGCGCTGAGGAATAAAGCCC
The DNA here is from genome assembly GCF_964261635.1 of Lissotriton helveticus. Taxonomy (NCBI): domain Eukaryota; kingdom Metazoa; phylum Chordata; class Amphibia; order Caudata; family Salamandridae; genus Lissotriton; species Lissotriton helveticus. The sequence continues at coordinate 448,678,835 of NC_136067.1, forward strand.
GCTTGGTCGCTATGCACCAGGGAGCGCATGTGGGTCAATAGCCGCGTCGCGAGAACCCGGCTGAGGATCTTATAATCCGTGGTGAGCATGGAGAGCGGGCGGTACGCCGAGCGGCAGCTCGCATCACCCCCTCTCTTCAGTAAGGGTATCACCAAGGCCTCGCGAGTGGACGCCGGCAAGCGCCCCAAGTCCCAGGCCTCTTGGTAAACCGCCCGCAGTCGTGGAACCAGCACATCCGCGTAGGCCGCATAAAATTCTATCGGGAGTCCATCCGTGCCCGGAGTCTTTCGGCGAGCCATGTGTTTGATGGCCACCATGATCTCACCCTCGGAGATGTCTCCGCCCAGCTGTTTCACATGCTCCGGGTTGAGCTTGGGTAGCTGCGCCGACACCAGGAACTCCTCCAGCCCTGCCGGTAGCCCCGGCATCCTGCTCACGTAAAGGTGTTCATAATACCGAAGGAATTGGTCGTTAATGTCTAGTTGCGTGTAGACCATGCGCCCCTCCGGGGTGGCGAGCGCCACTATAGGGGAGCCACGGGCCCCAGGACTGGCCAACCACGCCAGCAACGAACCCACTTTGTCCCGCTCAGCGTGAGCCCGGACCAGGAATTCCTTATAATCAAAGCAGCGCAGCTTTTCCAATGCTGTCGCCACCCCCTCTCGCGCCTCCGAAACCGCGCCACAAGCCTCGGGGTCCGTGTGGTTGCGCCGTTCCTCCGCGCGCAATCGGTCCTCACTGCGCTCCACATCCTGCAGCAGGGTCTTGCGGACACCTGCGGTGGCCGAAATGCAAACGCCCCTAACCACCGCCTTAAATGCGTCCCATTCCACAGCTCTGCTGGAGGCTGTGTCCACATTGGTGTCAAAATACCCCTCCACCCCACTACGCACACTTGCCTTAAACACCGGGTCTTCCAGCGTCAGTGGGTTCAACCGCCACGTTGGAATAGCTTGGCGTCGTCGCATCCACTGTACCGACACTAGGCAAGGGTTGTGGTCAGACACCGTTCTAGTCAAATACTCACTATGGCGGATCAGGCTCTGGACGCCAGTGAGCACAGAATGCTGTCTAAGCGAACATGCAGATCGTGCGGGGGGGAGTAAAAGGAGTAATCCCTTTCCGACGGGTGGTGGGTCCGCCATGCATCGAGTAGGCCCCAGCTACCCTGCCAATCTCTTCTACCTTGCGCTAACTTGTGAGCCGCTGCCTGCGCCAGTGGCGGGTGAGAGCGATCCAATCCCACGTCCAACACAGAGTTAAAATCCCCCCCAAGCAGGACCGTGCCAGCCAGGACAGTCGCCAGCTTCCCAGACAGTCGCGCAAAGAAGGCAAGCTGATCCACGTTCGGGGCGTAGACACTGCAGAGTGTCACGTCCGTCCCATCTAGGCGGCCCTGTACAGCAACAAACCTTCCCTCAGGATCAATTATCGTCACTAAAGGCTGAAAGGGAACCCCCGCCCGAACCCATATCAAAGCCCCCCGAGCAAACGCCGAGTAAGTGGTACAAAACACATGCCCCCGCCACCTGCGCTGCAGGGCCCGCCCCTCAGTTCGATCAATGTGAGTTTCCTGTAGGAAGGCGATCTGCACCCCCCTGCGGACAAGATGTGCATGGACCCTGTGGCGTTTCAACATGGAATTCAGACCCCTCACATTCCAGGTCACACACTTCAGGTCAAGGAGGGTCCCCATACCTCAGAACAAGCACAACCCCAACCAAGGCAACTTCCGCACGCACACTGGCTACTCCCCATGAAATGAACCCCGACACATCCCAACAGCCCCATGTCCCACCCCTCCCCAGAATAGGTCCCCAACAGTAGAAACCCATCCAAATAGGTAGCTCCCAACAGCAACAATCCCTGGTAACTACCAGAGTCCCACAATAGGTGCGGGAAAAAATGAGGGGGCGGCCTGCTGCCTCTCTCGCCAGACCGCCAGCAGCTCACTCCCCCGAGTTCGTGAGGCCTCCCCTACGCGCCCCATGCCCCCCGCATCCCCTCCACAAGTAAAGCTATCAGCACAACAGGAGGTGGCCGCCCAACTCCAGTCCCGGGCCCAGCAGGCCAATGTCGCCATCCCAGTGCACGAACACAGCAGGTCATACGATACCAGTTCAGGAGAACAGCAGCTTCACTCGTCCATCAGACCATCTGCAGTCCCAGGCGTGACATGCGGAGGTGCGGGGTCCCCAGTCACCGAGTCCTCCGAGGTCCCCCCGCCAGTGCCACCTCGAGACCCCGATTCCACAGCCGTCGCGGAGTCCAGCGCCTGGGAGATGTCGGAGACCGCCTGGAGGGCATCCCTGCGCTCCTGCTCAGTCTGTGATACCGTAGGTGTCCGAACCTTCGGCGGACGTTTCTTGCGCCGCCTGCCCCGTTTAGGCCGCGGTGGCGCCTGCCGCTGTTCCCCAGGCGCGTGATGTGCATCCGCACCGGTCCTGTAGAGCTCCAGCCAGTCCCAGACATCATCGGGGTTGTCGTAGAAGGAAGATTTGCCATCAAGCATGATCCGCAGGCGGGCTGGGAACAGGAGAGAGTAGCGGACGCCCTCCTCCCGAAGCGCCTTCTTGACCGCCAAAAAAGTAGATCGCTGCCGCTGGACCTCCCAGGAGTAGTCAGGATATATGGAGACCTGGGCATTGTCCACTTTATAAGGCCCCAAAGCTCGCGCCCTTTGCAGAATGAGGTCTCGATCTCTGTAGTGCAGCAACCGCGCCACCACCGGGCGGGGAGGTCGGCCCTCGGCCGGAGGGCGAGCCGGCACGCGGTGGGCCCGCTCTAGAGTGTAGAACGGCGACAGCCCCTCCGGGACAACCACGTCCCGTAGCCAGACCTCCAGATAGCCCAGCATGTCGGTCCCCTCAATTTTCTCCGGCAGGCCCACCACGCGAATGTTGTTGCGGCGGTTTCGCCCTTCTGCGTCCTCCGCCCTCTGTTCCAGCAGGTGCACCCTCTGCTGCAGCTCCCCCAGCAAGGCGCCAGCCGCTTTCGACGAAGGTTCCAGCGCTTCAATCCGGGTTTCGGTCTCCTTGACCCGATCTGCCAATTTGCCGTGGTCTGCACGTAGTAGGCCCAGGCTCGTGGACACCTGCCCGATATCACGATGCAGGGCCTCCCTGGTATCAGCGATGGCCTTCAGGATCTGCTCCAGCTGACTTTGCGGCAGACCCGCCGCCGGGACAGCGTCCGAAATGGGGCCCCCATCAACCACAGGCCCCCCAGCAGCCTCCGGGGGGGGCTTCAAGGGGCGTTTCCCCATGAGGGCAGCCGCGTCTCTCCCCCGCAGCAACAGGGTCAACGTCTTACCCCGTGTACAGCTCGCCAGTCTGCAATCCTCGGGGCCTCTTGACGTGCGGCACTTCCTCTGGGCTCGCCGGTCCCCAAAACCCAGCCACTCTCCGACGATGCCAGGGACCCCCTCGATATAACGTAGGCCGCCGGCCACCAAGGGCCCCCCCTGCCGCAGCACTCCCTCAAATCCAACTGCGACGTGCAGTTCCGTCAGTCCAAAATGGCGGCAGGGCGGCCGTGCAGGGACCCAAGTGCACGAGGGTCAAGGATCAGCGTGCCCGGGCCCAAGAGAGGAGCCCCCGGGCGTCCTCAGGTGCCGATCACCAGTTCGTCAGCCGGTGGTGGTAGGGTCCTTCAGTGGAGGATGGCCAGGGGTCGCGCAGGGGCGTCCCCCCCCAGGTCGGCCGCCTCAAGGTCCGGATGCACCCCAGTCCCGGGGCCCTCGGCCTGCAGCACCCCCCTCCTCCGGCTTGCACCGCAACGGTCCGCACCTCAAGCCTGCGCTCCACAGGCGGTGCACAGCGGGGGCCCCAAATCAAGTCGGGAGGGGGCAGCGCCGGTCGCCGTGTCCCTGGCGGGCCACACAGGAAGAAGTCCGACCCCAAGCGCGAGCCTCTCGGCCGGGCAGCAGCAGGGCCCCCCCCTGGCCGGGCACCTCACCAGGTCCTCTCGTTTGTAGGCTCCCCCGACGGGTCCCCACAGGCACCCCACAAGGAAGCGGGTCGAATCCCGTCGCTGCGGTGAACTCCGCACCCAGGGCTCCAGGCCACTTGGCAGCCAGTGGCCGGCCAGGTATCACCGCAGGTCTTCCGCCGGAGTACGTGAGGCCGGGGATGCGGCTGATCTTCAGGGCCGCAATATGGCCGGCGCCGCCCACCAATCCGTCGGTGCGGCGCGGGCTCCACGCAGCCGGGGGCTCGCCTCCGCCACCTCCGGGCAGGCCCCCAGGAGTACAGGAGGAGACACGGGCAGTCTCAGGGCGCCAGGGCCACCAGGATCAGTTACGGCAGGATTAATGGGGGAAGGCCGCTGTGGAGCTCAGCGCTCACACGTCTTCCTCCATCGGCCACCAAGCCACGCCCCCTTGAGCTGAGATTCTTGTACAAGGTCATCAGACAGAATCTGCTCAAGGTCTGGGGTATTCTCAAGGTTCCCAGTCGATTCCGATTCTAATGACAGATTGGTAGCTGATAAGTCAACAGCACTTGGGATGGAATGAACTTGGGCTGTTGTACCAGGCTGTAATAGAACTGGGATCGGAGAGGCTGATGGGAGTGAGGTAAAGGCCGTTGCTATGAGGCCCATTGACGATCTCCGGGCGGTCGCAAGGTCCTGTGACACCCTGCGTTCTAGCAGGGAAATGTTAATCGGCCTGTAATCGAAGCAGTTTGTAGGGCGATTTTCCTTCTGGAGCCCCTGGTCATGATTGTAATAGTTTAAGGTCTGATTCCCAAGTAAGCAAAAATATACGAGTAGTACCTTTTAGATTTGAAGGCAGCGTCTGGTATGTAGCAGCTAAGGGGGGTGGCCCAGCCCAGCCTGGATCTGTCTGGAACGGGCTGAAACGGGCCCGCCCTTGGCCCGGGCTTCGCCCGGCGTCCCGCGAGACGGGGGTGACGCTCTATTTCAGCGCCTCCTGACGTGCAAATGTCGCGGCGTGCGCCGCTAGGAATGCTGGGTCTTGTGGTCTGTTGCCCTCCAACCGCGCTCCACTCGGCAACCCAAACTCAAAGATGACAGAGGAGTCGGGCGGCGGGAGGCGGGAGGGCTGGCACCCAGATTGGTGGTCCTGGACAAGCAAGTGGACGGCAGATTATCAGGCAGCAAGGACTTTCCACAACAAGTAAGTTCCCCCCCTCGACCGGGGTGACGCTCTATTTCAGCGCCTCCTGGCGCGCAAATGTCGCGGCGTGCGCCGCTAGGAATGCTGGGTCTTGTGGTCTGTTGCCCTCCAACCGCGCTCCACTCGGCAACCCAAACTCAAAGATGACAGAGGAGTCGGGGCGGCGGGAGGCGGGAGGGCTGGCACCCAGATTGGTGGTCCTGGACAAGCAAGTGGACGGCAGATTATCAGGCAGCAAGGACTTTCCACAACAAGTAAGTTCCCCCCCTCGACCGGGGTGACGCTCTATTTCAGCGCCTCCTGGTGCGCAAATGTCGCGGCGTGCGCCGCTAGGAATGCTGGGTCTTGTGGTCTGTTGCCCTCCAACCACGCTCCACTCGGCAACCCAAACTCAAAGATGACAGAGGAGTCGGGCGGCGGGAGGCGGGAGGGCTGGCACCCAGATTGGTGGTCCTGGACAAGCAAGTGGACGGCAGATTATCAGGCAGCAAGGACTTTCCACAACAAGTAAGTTCTTAATGTAAGTGCTTTGACAATTTCCAACAACAAAATGTCATTGTTTACACCAAGTAAAAGGTAGCAGTTGCCTTTTTGATTTGAGAGGAGCACATCTCATACCGCTAGTGTTTCAGGGACTATTCTGCACACAAAGAAGTATGGACAAGATAAATAGGACATTGTTGATGATAGGTGCAGTTCGACTTTCAACATACCTCAGTCCGAACAGAAGTTGAACCCCCATTCCCCTGACCGACTATCTAGAATGTCTGACCAATGATTTTACGACCCAGAAGAACAGAAGAAGACTACCTCCGAGTCCCGGCCTATCTGAGTCACTGAAACATGACTACCAAGTGCAGTAGTTCAAACGTTTCCGCTCACTCACTTGTGAACAAAAACCACACAGTGTTTGTTAGTTTTAAAGTTTTATTTTCAATTGAGAAATGAAAACATTATTTCTTTATTTTTAATAGCGTAGTATTCTGATGGATGAAGATGACGTTAAAGTTTAAACAACGTTCCCATGAATGAAATTAGTATGACTCAAACTTAATAATAGTTAACAGACACAGGAAATTATTAGAATAACTGTGCGTGAGCCCCCACCTTCTTTAAAGTACTTAAAGTACTGCTGGTGGTGACTCAGTAGTAGTTGGTGAATCGTCTGGCAGAAGGGCAATGGAATCTTCTTTCTGTAATGAGAAAAATGGTGCACGTTAAGCAAGCATTCATCAGTTGTCATAAGAAGAAGTGTAGCATTTAATGGAATAAGCATATAAAAGGTTAACACCCTCCCAAAAACCGTTACTTTTTTCAATCCCAGTAATAAAAAATGTGTTATGTAACATTTTCTTCCATTACGAGACAAAATAGGGGGTTGTGTATGGCATCTGAAAATATGACATGTTTTTCCTAGACGTCACAACATCTGATGCGGCACAGATGACCACCAGTGCCGGGGCCAGCAGGGCGGAGGGGTCCACTCTGGATGCGGCGGCGCCAACAGGAGGAGCTGGGGGAAGACTCAGCGGCGGCGGATGGTGGTAAGTTATCATACTCCTTACTTATTGAATTTTTTTTTGAGTAGGCTCGTAAAGGAGTGTATGATGTACTGTACAGTAGTAGACAGTACACTAGTATAAGTACACTGTACTGTCAAGAACATTTACTAATTTAGAACTACTTTTTGGGCTATCACGGAGAAGACAGTCAACCTTGACTTGTAATAGCATTAGCGGCGGTTCTTCTCTGGTAACCAGTGGCCCGCTCTATTTCACTGCAACTCAGCTGGCAAATTTTTATTGTGAAGCCAAGTCATATCAGATGTAGTTTAGGGATGTGAAGAACGAAAAGTTAAAGAAGGGTGAAACGAAGGACGAGCGAGTCTTAATATTTATGACTGTAAAGAATGGTTTTGTTGAATGCAATTCAACATAAGAAGACGGCGGTTTCCAAAATATAATGAAAAGGGTGTTAGTTGGTTGTTGACAAAAAGAAATTTTGGTACATTTGAGACATTAAGAAGAATCATAGACGTACTTTGGATGCCTGGATGTTATCTTCTTTATCCTCCTCGTCGATAGCAGAGGTGTATGATGTAGTAGAGCAGACGCTGAGTGGATGAAGTATGGCCAGTGGCAGTGCCACCCCTATAGAAAAGTAAGACATTCCTATCCTCACCTGCATGTACTGCTTAAAGTACTGCGAGTCTGCATCATCATGGCCTGTGTCTGTAGTTCTTGGGTTAAAGCTGAGTGAGCTGCCGTTATGGCGGCTACCACAAGTTCACGTATCAGTAATTTCTTTTGCAAAACAAGAGAAAAAAAGTAAAAAAGGTCCTTTTTTAGTACTCTCTGACTATATATGTAGTAGTGAGTCCACCTATAGTGCTGCTAGTGGAATTCCTGAAACTCACAGTGTCACAGGCTTACAAAGACGGCGGAAAGATACATGCCAAAATGTTATACTGTGTTTGCTACTTGCTGGTGTTACTGAGTGTCAACTTTCCGTTGAATTATTTTGACTTTATGTTAAAGACTATTGGCTACAGTATTTTTCTTTCTTTCTTCATAGATGCTACTCCCAAAAAGCTCACCCGTAAGGAGATGGCTGTCCGGGCCAGGGCCCGTAAGCTGGAGGCTATTTGTGTCGAGTATCTGCGGTTGTGGGCTCGGGAGCATGAGGAGACAACACCAACATCTACATCCTCCTCCACTGCCCCCGGGTCCACCAGCCAGAAGCCTCCAGCCAAACGGAGCAGTGGCCCGACAGCCTCCCGCCGCCGCCGCACAGCAGCAACAACATCAGCGCCCCCCCCCAGATCCTGGATCGTTAGTGTGCGCCGACTACGCAAAAGAGTGGACTACCTGGAACGGTTGGCCGAAAAACATCAGCGCCAGCTCCGGGACCTCCGCAAAGAGCAGCGGGACATGAAGCAACAGCTTGAAAAACTACGCCACCGGAGGAAGTGACTGTCCCTTGCCCCTTTTTTAAAGACTGTTGGGGGGGTGGGAATTGGGTGTTTGGGAAAGGGGACTTTTGGACTTTTGGACATTGGTTGGGGTTAGGTAGGGGGGTGAGTTGGGTTAATTTATTTCATTTTTTGACTACCTCAATATATTTCTTAATAATTATTTTTCATACCAAAACATAGTATACGCATTCATATTATTTTGTGTGGGGGTGGGCGGTGGTTACTGGACGTTTGGTTTCTTCCAACTTACCAGCATGAATGAAACATCTAGTCCTGAAATGTACCAAAGTGCCAGTAACCGAGTTAGTGAATTCACTAGTAGCCCTACTAGTACTTTACTAGTAGTACTGGCAATCTCTGCTCTCCTCCCAGTCCTAGCCCATTATTCTACCTCTCCAAAATGCTTATCTTACCTGTGATTTGTGTTTGAGAATCGGGGTAGCCCCAGGGCTGGCTGCATTGCAAATGGTGATTAAGGTTGGTTGTTGACTTGAATCCTCGACGGATGCAATATCCTTGTTGTGCTGGTAGCAGTAGTGGTACACACTTGCAGTATCACCATATGAAAAAAAGAGGAAATTAAACATTGAGTGGCCTGAGCGTAGCATTAGAAATAGTACAATAGATAGTACGGTACAGAACAGTGCCCTAAATTGTAGCCTAAGCAGTGCCAACATAAGGTAAGCATTAAGCATTAGATTGTTCACGTCGTGTAGGAGGAGGATGTTCGTATTATCAATCCACAATGGCGCACATGAACTTCTGGTTGCTTTGACCTTATCCTCCCCAGCAAGTGTGTGGAATTTATTGTTGTTGTCAGTCACACCTCAATGAAATACCACACAGCCTGGGGGAAGAGGGTTAGGGTTTGAAAATTGGATGGGAATGGGGTTTTTTGGGGAAGTTTGGTAGAGAGGAAAAAAACACAGCATGGACAGTCAAACAACAAATGAAGAGAAACAAATCTTTGGATTTGAAGATATCGATAAACCTTTAAAGGGACATAAAGGAAGTGCACTACTGCATGCCAGAAGTTGTTTAGTAAATGGATGGTTAGCTTACTGAAAAGTAGTACTACTACTTACTGCAACTTACTAGTAACTACGAAGGAACAAGTTGGCAGTACAGGGCTGCAGTCATTACGCAATTTCACTTGCCTCTCTGCCCTCAGAGAATAAACACTTAGAACATTAAATTAGTGTTAAACATAGCAAAGACGTATCAAATAGCCGGAGGGATGAATTTGAAGCAGAGATCAAACAAACGCACAGAGTCACACTCGTAGAAGTAAGTTCAAGTTCACAAAAATATCATTTAAAAGATAAGGAGAATTTTGGATACTGTTACTGTTTTTTGTAGTTGTCCCGTTGAATTTGTGAAGTTGATGCATCCAGCCATTCCTCTTATTCGCGGTACTCCTTCATTCCATCGGATGCTCCGTCGATCAATCTTGGTGACTAGACACACTGACTGTCCACTGCCTGCCTGATGCGGATTTGCGGATCGCTAATTGTAAGCCTGAGTAGTACATCGATGGCACAGGGTAAAAGCCTGCCTGTAATTGATGATGGAAAAACACAACAGTAAGTGTTAAAGACACCTCGGAGAAAAAAATATATAAGGCACGCTGTATAGTGCAAAAATTATACTGTCAATTTCAGAGATGACAATCCCCAAAATCTAGAACACCCCACATTACCCTCCCAAAAACGTGCAGAATACTGCTGCTACCTCGCAGAGGCCTAATTTCAAATCGTGCCAAAACGCTCTCAGAAAGTACGCCCAAAACCCCCCTTTCCCACCATGGATTATCTTCAAACCACTTGCAATCAAAATTAGACATTCCAACAAGTGTTCCAAGACCCCAGCCAGTCGTAAAAATCTAGAACCCCCGCACAAACACATGCAATACAATACTGCTAACCCTAACAAGCCCTAAGTTAAGAATAGTGGCAAACGCTTTCTTTAACTAGGCCAAATCCCCCCTTCCCCACCATGGATTTTCTTCAAACCACTTGCAATCAAAATTACACATTCCCACGAGTGCTCTAAGACCCCAGAACCCACTTGCAAAAATCTAGAACACTCTCAAACACATGCAATACTGCTGCCAGTGCTAACCCTAACCAGCCCTAAGTTAAAAAAAGTGCCAAAACGCTTGGATTTTCTCCAAACCGCTTTTATCCTGTATTGGACCTTCACAGCAATGCCCCAAGACCCGCCAACCCACCCGCAAAAAAGCAGAACACCCCCAAACAGGCAAAAAGCAAAAATGGAAAATCTCATACTTAGAATCGGCCTTCTTTCAATTCTGTCCAAACGCGCTGTGCAGCTAGGCCATAACTCCCGTTTTCCACCATGGATTTCCTGAAAAACAAATGCAATCAAAATTAGACTGTGCCAGCAGTGCTCCCAGACCCCAAAACCCACCCCCAAACACCAGGAACCCCCCCAAACAGCACCCCAAAGACAAGCAAGCGAGCAAAAGCGCAAAACCTTTTTCAACTCCGATTTTCTCCAAACCACTTTTATCCGGTATTAGACCTTCCCAGCAATGCCCCCAGACCCGTCAACCCAGGCAGAAACAAGTAGAAGACCCCCAAACAGGCAAAAAGCAAATATACAAAAATGGGGACTGAAATTTTCAGGCAAATTTCCAAAATCACTCCGCGTGCGCTCTTCAGCTAGGCCCTAACTCCCCTTTGCCACCATGGATTTCCTTCGAACCTCTTGCAATCAAAAGTATCCATACCCAGCGTTGCTCCCAGACCCCAAAACCCACCCCCAAACACCAGGAACCCCCCAAAGACAAGCAAGTGAGCAAAAACGCAAAACCTTTTTCAACTCTGATTTTCTCCAAACCACTTTTATCCGGTATTAGACCTTCCCAGCAATGCCCCAAGACCCCCAACCCACCCGCAAAAAAGCAGAACACCCCCAAACAGGCAAAAAGCAAAAATGGAAAATCTCATACTTAGAATCGGCCTTCTTTCAATTCTGTCCAAACGCGCTGTGCAGCTAGGTCATAACTCCTGTTTTCCACCATGGATTTCCTGAAAAGCAAATGCAATCAAAATTAGACTGTGCCAGCAGTGCTCCCAGTCACCAAAACCCAGCACCGCAAATCTAGAACACCCCCAAATAAACCCAAAAACCTGCAATACTGGTATATTGAAAACATGGCAAATTGCGCTGTTCACAAAAAACAAACAGCAATTGGTTTCAACAGAGACAGACAGCCATTGCTGTCCATTGCATGCCATCTTCTCATTATTCGTTACCTGTTCTACTTTATGTCCGCATCTTCTTCGGAAAGTGAGGGCCCACAGGGCAGCCTCTCCTGTAAATTTCAGAAGTAGGTCTGTCAACAATCAGCAAGCATGTAGTCAGTCAGTTATTTCAGTCCCACTTGAGGGGACTCGTCTACGAAGACAAAGTTTGTCTTTTCTCCATAATCCATCCATCTGCCTTGAGGGAAATGGATAGGGGGAGACTGGAGGAGGAGGATAGAGGAGCATGATTGAGTTGTGAACTTGTGAACATCTGAATGCAGACTGCGGCACCTTCAAATCAATAAGGAAAATAAGATGAAGACAGTGCTGATGATGGACTTATTGTGATTAGGTGATTAGAGTTTTGTTGTGGTAAAAGTAGCAAAACAAAGAAAGACGCACAGGAATAAAAGTGAATAAGTACGGAAAAAAAGGAAGTAATTTTCAGTCCTCAGTGTCAGGGAAGCAGAGCTCGTCCTCCAAGTCTATGAATTGAGACGGGAGTAGGTATGGTGACCGAGAAGAACTTCCGTCGTCGTCACCTAAGTCGGTGTCCTCTTCTTCCTGCGTGCATTCACGTATTTTGTAATCGGGTGGTATGAAGTGCTGATTCATCTTGATTATTGTTAACCTCTCCACATTTTTGGGCAAAAGGCGGGTCCTTTTTGAAGTAACAATAGCACCAGCAGTACTGAAAACACGTTCAGAAGACACGCTTGCGAGTGGGCAAGACAAATAATTTAGAGCCAGGTTGGTGATCAGTCGCCATTTTGAGCTTTTTGTATACCAATATCCCAATGGGTTCTCATTATGACAGACCTCTGTTGGGTCATCCAGATAGGCCTGCACCACCGACTCAAGGTTCTCCAGGGTTGATCCACTTTGCATACCATCTGCGACCTTTTCATCAGTGGACCGAGCTAACCCTTTCTGAGTTAGCCAATCCCCTTCCGACAATATTTGTTTGCGGCCTGGTTCAGGTGAGGATGATGATATGGTTGCTGGTGTCGTTAACGGCTGTGAGGGAAAGTGACTCCCTTCGGCCACGGATTGAAAAGTGGAACTTGACGCCGGATGGCCTGCTGATTCAGTTGTACTTGTGCTGCCTCCTTGAAGGTTCTGCCGCTCTCTTTCTAACCGAGTGGCTGACACAGCTAGCCAATGTTTGTACTTTGAAACATCTGCTTCAGAAAAAGGAATGAAAGTATTGGTGGGCAGTGCCTTTTTGTACCGTGGATATAGTGGCACAAATGTAATGTTGTTCTGTATGTATCTTTTTAAGCCTTTCATTGTCAAGTAGGCGCCATAATAACTTCTCCGCCAAACCATATGCTTCTCGCTTTTCACCATCATTTCGGAACGTTGAAGACACCTCCTTCAGTTGGTGCTCTAGAATGCGCAACAATGGGATAGCTTTGCTCATAGAACAGTCCTCCCTGCTGACTAAACGCGTGAAGAGCTCAAAAGGACGAAGCATGTCTGTCAGGCTTGCAATTAGCTTCCATTCCTCCAACTCTAGCATCAAGTCTTTGTGACTAGAGGCCAGTTTAAAGACAAACTCATGTATTACCTCCCACTGCTCAGACAGACGCTCAAGCATGTAAAAGGTTGAGTTCCAACGTGTTGCCACCTCCTGGATTAGTCCTTTGACTGGCAGTTTACGTTCATATTGAAGGCTCCTCAGCTGCTTCCGGACCTTAAAAGAATGGTTGAAATGTGCGCAGATTTTTCGGCATATGGTCAGTACTTTGACGACTGGCTCTTCTGTTTTCAAGAAGGCTTTCACCACGATGTTAATACTGTGCGCCAAACACGGCACTTTGAAATAGCCACCTTCCTGCATGGCCTTAACTATATTACTGCCATTATCCGTGGAAACATAACCAACTGTGCGGTTTCTTGGATGCAGCCATTCATTGACCTTCCTGTTAAACTCCTCCAAAAGGTTAGGTGCAGTGTGAGATTTCTTCATGGCAAACATGCCTACTGTTGCATGTTTGCGAGTAGCTTGAAAAACTTCCTCCGTGTCAACATCTTTGTGTTTTAACTGTTTTTCGACACCCCTGCAAAAGAGACCCAGTGTGCAGTGATGCACATGTAATCAAGGGCTTGGCAACTGGTCCACATGTCTGTTGTCATGTGGATAGTGTGAACAGCACTCTTCAGAATAGCTGCGCCAACCACCTCCAGCACATCTTGATGTAGTGCTGGAACAGCAACCCTTGCAAAATAGGACCGGCTAGGAACCTTCCATTTAGGGCAGACTGTTGCCACCAATTCACGAAAACCCACCCCTTCCACGAAAGAGAAAGGGAGAAGGTCCAGCGCTAGCATTTTAGCCAGCTTTGCGTTATACAGTTGGGTGGTTGCGTTCAAATGGCGCATCCGACCAAAACATGCTGCTAATGGTGCGCTGGACCATTTTACGTGATGATGATGATGATGCAGACTTCAAACCAGTTAGGCTCATTGATTTAGTTTTTTGCATTGGTGTCTGTCCCAGACTCTTAGTGTGCCTCATACATGTTGCAGGGGTAGAGGGTGTGGGCGCTACCACTGCAGTCACAGTGCTGCTGCCAGGGGTACTGGGAGTACCAGAAAAAATGTCTGTCGCTTCTTCACTTCCCCCCTGCACGATCAGCCTCTCGTCATCATCAGATTCAATATCAAGGGATACATTTGGATTTGTTTTGGTTTTGCCTTCCTCGATGTCACTTAGGTGCTTATACCACTGGATAGCGTGGTGGTTTTTGAGATGACCTCTCTGGCCTCCGGTACCATAGTTGGTACCAAGCTTACCCCGACTAACTGATACTTTACAAATCGAACAAACGACCATGTTTTCCGCCTTTTTGCTAACAGTAAAGAAGTCCCAAACTGGGGACTGGAGATGTCTGCTGGTGGTGGAGGCGCTACTTTGACTTTCAATGCCAGATGAAGTGGAGGATGGGCGTGGCTGAATTTGTTTCTGATGTTCACTTACAGCACCACTACTTGAGGTAATGGAGGTCGAGCTGGATGGAGGTCCCTGCCGGCCCTTCTGACGAGAAAATATGGAAGCTGGAGGCCGTGTTGGTGTTGTAGTTAACTGCGTTGGTGATGGTACCAGTGCCACGCCGACCACATCCCGCTCAGCAGCCATTCGGGCTAGGGTTAAAATGTTTGTCTGCTGCATGCCCGCTGTGGCTGGAGTGACATCTGTGATGACTGGGTCTCTTCATCAGCAGCAGAAGGCACCACTTCTTGTTCATCGTCAGCAACCATAAGTCGAAGCCTTGCGGGAACCTTCCTTTTAGGCTTAGCTACCTTTGTCGGCTCATGGCGTGCCTCACTGTCAGACTCCATTCAAACAATCAATCAATCATAGCATTTGTATAGCGCGCTACTCACCCGGAGGGGTCTCAAGACGGTTGATTGGTGGGTTCCAATCAAGATCAAGCTCATCAGAATGAAGGGGGCTTGAAGAAGAACTTGTAGTAGTAGCAGCCCTCCTTAACCTTTTTCTTGCTGGGGATCTGGAAGACAATGGCTCATCCTCAGGAGGAGTGGCTTCCTCGGATGATTCTTCCCCTTGAATATCAATTTCCTGATGCGCCCCTACTTCTGGAGGAACAAGCGTTGTAGGCAGTTGTGCCACTCCATGAACCTCTAGTGGCACCTCTCCATGCACCTCTACTTGCACCTCTCATTGTGCATGTACTTGCGCCTCTCCTTGCCCATGTACTTGCGCCTCTCCTTGCCCATGTACTTGCGCCTCTCCTTGCCCATGTACTTGCGCCTCTCCTTGCCCATGTACTTGCGCTTGTACTAGTTGCACTTGTGGTTGTTGTTGCGGCTGTGATTGTTGGACACTCGCCAGCTGAGTTACACCCGGCGTTGATTGGATGGTACTTTTCTTGTGATGAGCCAACATCACTGGTCGATGGTGATTGAACAACCAAAGTGGCTGCCGCAGCAGCACTCATGGTCTTGGACCTAACTTGGCGTGGTGGCACTGACCCCAATGAGGCGGAGGTGCTGCTTCCAGCTTGGTCCCTGGCAGACATCGCTGCTGCTGCAGGTGTAGTTTTTTTTCCCAAAAAAGGTGTCGGTGCCGGTGGGCACACCCGTCTCCTTGGTAGGTGGTGCCACTTGCTTCTTCTGCTCCTTCTTACTGGCAGTGGCACTGGCAACTTTCTTCGCTGAGGCGCTATGGCCACCTTTCTTTGGGCCCATCTTCTTCAGATGTCAGAACAGCAGGCCGCAGTTGCATGAGTTGCAGAGTTGTCTTGTCTGTGGCCACACGTGACGTCACGTGACGTTGTGCTGCACACACCGCTGCAGGACTTCTTCCTGGCACTGGTGGTTCTCTTGTGCACCTAAAAGCAATGGAAGACAGAGGAACATTGGATGCAGGCCTATGGCACAAAGCACACTGCCTGGATTCAAAATGGCCCCTTGACCCCCACCACATGGCCAATGCCATCCATGCCCTCCATGATGTTTACATTCAAGACACCCCACAGAAAGACTAGGCCCATGCACCACTGAGTACCCCTGGGCAAAAGGCCCCAACATCAGCCAAAAAAACGAAAAACACATAAAAATCACCACAATCCAGTGCCATCCATGCGCTCAATGATGTTTACATTAAAGAGACCCCACAGAAAGGCTAGGCCCATGCACCACTGAGTACCCCTGGACATAATGGATGAAAGCAAGGCACATTGGATGCAGGCCTATGGCACAAAGCACACTGCCTGGATTCAAAATGGCCCCTTGACCCCCACCACATGGCCAGGCCCTGCCTGTACCAGTCCTCAAAATGGCCCCCACCCACATGGCCATGCCCCATCAACACCCCCAAAAATCGAAAAACACACTAAAATCACCACAATCCCATGCCATCCATGCCCTCAACGATGTTTAAATTCAAGACACCCCACAGAAAGACTAGGTCCATGCACCATTCACTACCCCTGGGCCTACTGGCTAGTGAGGCTTTACAGGCACCCCAAAATAAATAAATAAAAAACATATAACAGTGAGCTAAAATTCCATGACATAAATGAGAATTAAGTTTAAAAAAATCAGAGAAACAGTTATATCATGCACCCATAACTAACCCTGGTCCTACTGGATACTACTGTGGCTACCCACAATATATTTTATTTAATGTTCTGAAAAAGTTCCAAAATTGGAGTTGCAGCAACTGTAATGCCCCAAACAAACTTACTTGTGACATTTCTAATCCAAAAGGGATCCAAAGAAAGTAAAAAAGGCCTCAAATCCAAATATCCAGCAGCATCCTCAAAAAGTAATCCTTCCAGGTCAAGATCCAAATCAAAGTGACCAGGACATGAAGAAAGCACTGGGAGGAGCCTGCTGGACAGGAACAGGAAGTTGGAGACTCTGGGGCACTTCCTTCCTCCCACCCCACCCCACAAAATGGACTCCTGCACCAAAAAGTGCAGCCAAATGTCAATCTGAGGAGTTATTCTGATCAAAATCATCATTTTCACAAGGTTTATGCTTCCTGCGGTGGATTTCTTGTGCAGAATTGCAATTTTTGCAATTTCGCGAACGCGAGCTGTTCAAATCTCCCGCCGGAAGTCAGCTGCGCGCCGTCGTGGGCATTTATGACGTACTCGCGTTGTCAAACTCTCGCCGTGCAAGATGGGAAGCCGCGATGACGTAATTGCGTTTGAAAAACTCTCGCGCGATCACGCAGCAAGATCGAAAATGGCGCAGCACACGCAAAAATGGGAAAAACCAACTCTCAGGCTCAGAGTCAACACCGCGCGCGCAATATTGTATTTTTCAAGCGCGACCAAGCAAAATAATTCGTAGCTTGCGAATTTGCGGATTTTTGGGCAATTTCGCGCGATTCGCGGATCGCGAAATCGTCAAAAATCTGCAAATTCGCCCGCGAAATGGATTTTACGCCCACGCTTAGTTGATAGCAAAGATAATGGTCTCTTTGCAAAATATTACTCGTTATCTCCGCTTTGATCCTGAGTTAGAAATGTGTATAAATACAAAGTTGATTGAATGGAAGCTGATAAAAGTTGAAGGTTGATTTAAAAAAAAAATTAAATCCTAGTTCTAAACATTTTTGGTGGGTTTTTGTGGTGATGTGGGGGAGGGTGGGTGAGAGGCATGATGTACACCACTGTTATGTTTTTGTTTACACATCTACACTAAAGAACCTTCCAGTGCAGAGAAAAAAACATTTCACCAACAATAAGGTTCTAGAACGTTCGTTTCCGTGATGATGTCACCTTGCGTTTTAAGGTGTTGTGTGACATCATGATTGAACGGCCCATATAGGGCGTCATGGAAAGAGTTGCCTAGCTTCTTGGATCTAGAACTTTATTGAACCCTTCATGGTTACTGGTAGTGTGGGTTGTTAGAGCACTGCATTCTTTCTCGGCGCTAGGCGTGGAGTCTGCGCACAAGCAAATGGTTGATATATTTCTATACAGAAATCTCTTGCTACCTAGCGGTAATATGTATTTTCACAGTTCCACGTTTAGTCTGGTACAAGGGACACAGAGCTCTGACAAGAACACCCAACATGCAATGTAAGGATTTTGAGGGCAGTTTGCCCATGTGCACATCCAAGAAACATGTGTGTAACCCTTTTCTTGCTGTACTGAATGTGGCCCCTGCCCAAGAGCACCCCGACCCTTGCTGTATGTGAGTGAGAATGAACAATATTTTCTAAAAGTATCATGTATGCCATGTATAATTTAACTATTTGAAAGCGCTCCAAAGAGGAAGCGATAAGGAGGGATACATTTTGGTCTCACCAGTCTATAAATGCAGTGTATTTGTGTATAGTTGGGTGCCAGGAGGAGGCAGTGATATAGGACGAGGAAGAGTTTGTGAGAGAGATGGCGAGCAGGAGATGGCCCAGCAAGTGGTGTGCGTGCGTGCGTTAGGGAGAGCAGTCTTCACTATTCAAGCACTGCACTCGTGCTTGCTCCCGCACGGTGGATGCTGCTACAAGCACTAGTGCAGTTCTTGAAAAGTGAAGACCGATGGCTAAAGGCCCTCCTAGAGCATCACATGCGCGCTGCCTAGGCGAGACCTAAAAATGACATCTAGGTTAAGTGTGGTGGTGATTGCTGTGATGTTGCTGAGTGCAGAACTGAAGAACAGCTATTTATAAGTGTGACACTCTTGCTCCAATGCAAGAATACTCTCTTGCACACACACCCACTGTTTTCTTTGAAAGGCAAATACCCAGTATGCATTTCATAATTCAGTTTACATTTACAGAATTTATCATCAGATCATATTTACAAAACACTGAAGCTGGTAAAGTTATTTATGAGATGCATGTGATTTATATATTGTCAAAATGCTTTTTCCCTAAATCAAATACACTAGAATGTTCCTAAATGTGTTTCTGTTTCTGCAATGTGGGCCCTCTTGAATGCATGAATTAATATGTTTTGGAAATAAATGTTTGTAGCTGGTACTGTGACGTTTGTCACATGCCATCTGTATTTTGTTTAACATGTCACTTAAACCAAGTATGTTTTGCAGGGAACTTTGAAGCTCTCCCAGCTTTATGACTGCCATTGCTTTAAACACTTCCAGAGTGAACAATGGTGCTTCAGCTTTGAAGAAAAGAAAATCCACTGCTGCGAAACACGAGTGAATCGTGGACCGCACACAATGATTTACCCTGTGTTACAGATTTATTTCTTTTAAAGCCAATGTACCCATATTTAGTTTAAGTGCCACAGCAGATGTCAAAATAATATAACAACTACGACCGCCCCTGATTCCAAGTGTGTCTTCATTCTGGATTTGGAAGTAACAAGAGTTTAAGGCCAACTCGAGGATACCTGGCTGTTTTGTGTTAAGGTACGAAACTTCACGTTTTCCGCCTGACACATTTTGTTAGTGAAAAGATGAAGGAGTACATTTAGGGAAAAGAGTTCTGACTGAGGGAAAATATGTGGAACTCATTGCTAAAATACTGGTATCCATAGTTATTTCTTGGACATAATACCAAAACTCGCAATCAGAAGTGAATCCGGTATACCGGCTACAGGTTTTCTGACTCAAATTCCGAAGAATTTAAAGTATTTTTTATGCCCATATTAAATTGTACAAAATATGTTTTACAATTCAGAAAGCTTCTTTCAATCAGCAGGTTTTTTTTTGTAGGTTACCAATCTTCCTTAGGGGTAGGCTGAGTTGGCGGAATTTGATTCCACGGAATTACACTGAAATTCTGCAAGATTTCATGTAATTCCACAATGAGGCAGAGTGGGCATTTGGCGCTATTTTTGTAGCGCAAAATGCACGCTTACATCTATAAATGGATGCGAGGATGCATTTTGCGCTAAGAAACTGCGCTGCAAAATTCCAATGCATTTAGAGTGCATATCCCTAAGTGCCCTGACATACTCTGCAGTGATTACTGCATAGTATGTAATGGCACCAAGGGTTATTTACTAATGTGCATAACTCTCGGCACCCTTACATACTTTGCAGTAGCCAGTGCAGAGTATTTAAGGGCACCAAGGGTGATGCACTGAAAGTGCTTTTGGTATTAGGCTCTGCTGTCGGTGCACTTACATATTCTACACTGATTACTCAGACTATATAAACCTTTTATACTCTGAGTATAAGCCTTATACGCTCTGAGTATGTAACGGCACCGAGGTGTAGGCACAGCAGTGTAGTCAGTAGCGGCCAGTAAAGTTTGAAAGTGGTGAGGCTTAAATTGGAAGAATGATTTGCCTGAGCTAGTGCGACTGTCTTGAGGGGTGTTTGGGGGGGAGGGTGTTCTCCCCCAAGATTTCTCTTTTAACATGTTAACATGGTGCCTTTTGCAGTACAATTATGATAATAAAATGATCATAAGTAATAGTTTTCACTTGCATTTCTAAAGAAACAGTGTCAAATGCTCATGACTTACACCCTGAGTAGCCCTGCTGATCAAGCTCTTTGTGCAAGTGACAATTTTCTCAGAGACAAAGCAACAATGCATGGGCCCTGGAAATAAATAATAGCACCAGCAAGGAAGAGAGGATCAGGGGGTGAGATTGAGTAGAAGTTTAAAGTTGAGGGCAGGAAAGAGAGGTGGAGCGGCAGAAGAAGGCACAAAACATAAAGAGCAAAGAGTAAGGCCACAAGTTGAACGACAGCAAGAAATTATTTTTTGATCCCATCATGTACAGCACTGATGAATGAGCTATGGTTGTTTATTTTCTACGGAGTGGCGCAGCGATGGTGCCAAGGAAAAGTGCTAATTGTGACAAGCTAAATGGGTCCGCATTCTGCTGGATGAGTAATAAATTGCAGAGTTAACAATAATTCAGTGGGTCTTTGGGACCCAGTGCCACAACAATATTGTATCTACGCTTCTGCTACTGAAGAATTCGGAGTGCACTCTCAACAAAGTCTGTGTGCATGGATGACATCTATGCTTGAAGAGGATGCCTGGATAAGGCCATAAGGAGGATGGGCTGAAAGAAGTTGGGACACTGAATTGAAAGCATGACGGAAATCTGTTCCACAACATCTAAAGTACTGCAGGAATCTGCAAGTAGAGAAACGGTACAGGAACCTGAAGAGATGTATACGTAGGAACGAAGGCTTTAGTAGGCTGGACATAGTAGCACATTGCAAGAATCTGGAGTGATGGAAGTACCATAGAAGCCTGGAAAGAGGGAATAGGTGCAGGATCCTAGAAGTGGGAGACTACTGCAGGGAGTGCAGATTCGCAGGTGTCTGGAAGATGGGAAGGGTTGCAATAACCAGGCAAGCGCTGGAAGAGCCTGAAGGAGTGAAGTGCTGCAGGAAGTTTGTTAGAGAGCAGCACTGAAGGACTCGGGCAAGAAGAAAGCAGCTACAGAGGACAAGTGTGAGAATGATGTAGCATGAGCCTTTAGGGTGAGAAGAGTTGCAAAGGCTTAGGGAGAGGGAAAAGGTTCAGTAACCTGGAGCCGGAGTACTGCAAAAACCGGGGGAAAGACATTCTAGAAGAAGGCAAAATCTGCAGGAGCCTGGTGTGACTATTGAGGAAAATGAAATTTTGCCTGACCAAGATGTCCCCTACGTATACCCTATGTTACATGCGTATGTGCATGTCACCCATGCATATTTCCTTGTAGTGGCCTGAATCACTAGGCCTCTGCATTCATGTCCTGCATTAGAATGCCAGTCATCAAGTTTCCCAAACATTCAGTTAGCATGAAGGCCCATGTATTTTGCATTGTGCACTTTTAAATAAATATCGTACTGAACCCTTTTTGTGGTTCAGTCTGAATCACCAGTCCCTGAATTAGTGTTTTCATAACTCCTGACACACTGAAAGCTGCAATTACGTATCTCTGACCTCGCATGCTTCTAGCCCAGCCGAGCGAAGGGTTGCCAAGACAGTATTATGAATAACAGTTATCTGCATGCCCGGTTAACAAGAATAAACAGAACCCGTCAGCGAAGATAGGGCCTAGCCTCTCTGTCTCCATTAAAATGAATCACAGTGCTTGCATCTCCAGAAAGCTCACAGCCCCGTGCAATGAACGAAGAAATATATGCCCTTTATGATTCTTAGTGATGCATTACCCTTTGCTTCAGATAATACATCCCGGACTCAAGATATCAGATAGTACCAGATGTGCTGGTCGCCTTGACACTAAAGATCTCTCTACTAGACTGAAAGTCAGCTCTCCTCCCAGTTGCACGTCAATTGCACGTCATGACAAGTTGCACACAAGTAGGGCAAAGTTCCAGCTGGTCATGCAAACTCGTCCTCTGTGTACCACCCACCTATGACACCTACCTATCACCTACCTATGACTCATAAAGTGTACACCCACATGTACGCCCACATGCTCTTATCTGTTTCTTTCTCTGCCTCGAGCCTTCCTTCCTACGCCCTATTTACAAGACAAAATGTATATATGTTGTTCATTTGTTATTAAATGTTAGAAGACCCTTCCTGAACCTCAGTGGTGATGGAACAGATTCTCCCTTAACTCGAGTTATTGGAATAAAGCCCTTTTAACTTGGACACCACGGACTCTCTGCCTCTCATTTGATACATGCTAATTGTTAATGCCTAGAAATTATGCCAGGGTAATTATTTTATTTACCACATTAATTTGGCGCCCGACCAGGACTATCCCTTTCCCCACGCGCCAGCGACGTAGGTCCAGTTTTTGCCCCCTTCTACAGCCGTGACGGACTCCGAAGTGCACGCAGCGGGATTTCCTGCTTACTCCCTCAGGCCCACGGAGGAGACGGACTGCGACCAGGCGTCCACACGAGGCGGTGAGGATCGCGGATCATCCCAACCAGAGCCCAACCCGTGAGAGAGCAAGGTCCGAGGTCTCCAGAGGTCCACCTGTTCCAAGGCGCATGCGTAGAAGTTCGAGGCCTTCAAGTTTCAAGTCCTGCTTCCCGGTGAGCACCACTATGGGGAATGCATCAAGTTTCAAGACGGGTCCACTGTAAAAGGTGGAAACGGTCAAGACGGGTCCACTGTAAAAGGTGGAAACGGTCAAGACGTGTCCACTGTAAAAACGTGGGCACGGTCAAGACGTGTCTCATTTTTGAGACCGGTATGGTTGTACTGTATTCCAGTGCATATAGTTTTTCAAGTACATGTTTAGTTCTCTGTATTAGTTTAGATCATGTTTGTTTTAATGTTATGATGTTTTAGTGTGAATGATTGTTGATTGTTTCAGTCTATTCTTGTGTATTGTGTTTCCATTGTGTTAGTTTCAACATGCCACTGTTTTTGAAATTACGTCAGATAGGGACCAGGAAAGGTATACTAGAAGAGTCAGTTAACATCCCGCCAAGAGACACACCTGGTCATTATATGTATAATAAGCATGGGTTAGAAGCCATTTTGTTTTTAGATTTATGGGTAAGTACACGAAAGATCTAGAAGAGAAGTATAGATGGCCTGTCTCAGGGAACATGGGATTCTGAATGCATTATGAGAGAAGAGGAAGCGCTACGGAAAGAGAAGTCGAGACCCTCTCAGAAAGATGCCATTGAGTTATGGCGCAAAGAGTCACATAGGAGAACAGAGAAAGAATTCAACAAAGTAGAGAGAAATAAACAAGCAGGGGAAAAAGAGTGGAGTTCCTTGTAAATAGCTCCTTGTAAATATGGTTTATGAAGAGCATGTTATTATTATGACTTGTTGAGTTTCTTTTGAATATGGCTTGTGAATAGCGCCATGTGGTTATGGTTTGTGCAGAGCCTGTTATCATTACGTTAGGCAGGAGAGAGCTGGATCTCTTTCAAGTGCTTGGAGAAAACGTTTTGAAGATGTGCGTACGTGTTATGTGATAACGTGGAGAAATGAGTTCATGACTTTCCCATGTACTGCAGTCATTGGGGAAAGATTGTGCTTCAGCTGCCAAAGAGTTAATATCTTGTATTGAGAAGGCAGTATTTGTTTTAACATGCTGTTTAACAAGGTGTTGAGGGATTTTGGCGTTTTTTGGTGTTTGCGGGGGGCGTGTTTTTGAGCGGAAATTCGTACCCGTTCCAGTGGAGGGATTTGGTTGCTTTTTGGTGAGGATTTAGGGAATCGCTTGGACTACTGTGATGCCAAATTTGAAAAGGATCTGAGCTGTGGAAGTGGTGGAAAAAGCATGTTTTGTGCGGAGGTGCGATTTGCCATGTTCTCCAACGGGCGTATTTCTGAAAATTGAGAAATTATTTTGGGGGTGTTCCAGGTGCGCTAGGGGCCCGGGGGTTGGGTCAGCGGTAGAGGAGGTGGATGGCCAGATGTGCTGAATTATGGGGATTTTTGGCTTGGGCGGAAGGGTGTGTTTGGCTAATGTGTATTTTTGGAAAATGGAGCTGTTTTGATTTGTGCGTGCTTTTAGGCCGAGATTTCGTGGTGTGCTAAATAGTTCTTAACTGAGTCTGCGGGATCGGCTGAAACTTGGGAGTGTCTAGTTTTGCGGCAAAGTAGTTTGAAGGAAATTGGTGGAGGGGAAGGTGTCTTTTTGGCGTAGTTTGGAAGTGCGTTTTGGCACGATTTCATGGCTGTGTAGCTCACATGCATGGCTATGTGAGCTGACACTAAAAGTCAGTGATTGATGGTTTGATTTTTTACTTTTTCATTAGTTGCTGGGTCTGCCTATGTGCTTTGTCAGTTTGCTGACTGAATGGTAACATCTTGCATGGAGAGTAAACCAGTCGGATTAAGATAAGGGTTTGCAAAGGGTGCTTTAATGTATTCATGGTTGAGAAGAATATATAAAACAGACCCATCATTGAATGTGCTTTTAATTAGTGTAATGCAACCGTGTGTTGTTTTTTTTAAATAAAAATTTGTTCTACAAAATATACATTATTATTATTATTATTATTTCCCAATGCAAGCTGCCCTTTAGTATAGCGTGTGACAGTTAATCCACTCAATTAGAAAACATGGTTCTTTGAAAAATGATGAATCTGGCCCTTTTAATAGGTAGAATAGAAGAGCTTGCACACTTAATTATGAAAATCTTGGTTCTGCAATGCAAAAATATGGAGTTTCACATGTTATTTTCAAAAAGTAAAATGTGATGTGTTTCCATGTCATGTTCTGTTTCCTTTTTTTTTCCTTTGCAGCTAGTAACAATATTTTATGATATAATTATTTTCAAATGCTAGCATGTGTCTAGGTTACAAAAATAAAATATGTCCTAATTAATTACTGATTTTAGGAGGCCTGGGTACAGATATGTTTTGAATTACAGAAAGTGTTTTTCAATCCTTGAAGTGGCTCAGGCTGAACCATAGTTCAGCCAGGCCCCGTAGTGGCCTGGTTCCAGGGAAGGATATTTTGTAAAGGGAGGGCTTTTCCCTCTGCAGTGCCTGTCTTGTTATGATTGGCCATACTCCAATTCCTGTCCGCGAAAGAAATGTTTATATTAGGTGGGGGTCAGTTGCTCCTCCTTACAGCCAGCACTGAAAGCTTCATTGGCTTCAGATGAGGTATGCTTGCAAATGAATAAGTTTTTCCCTCGTAGTGTAAACAGAATAATTGGCAGGAGTTTTGCCCTTGCAATGAGTTCAGCATTTGGCAGTCCTTCAATTTTAGATCACAATGGAGCTCGGCTTCTACTTGTTATGCTTGGAGTTGATTCAAGACTTTGAGCGCGAACATCTTTCTAGAGGGAGGGGCTGCTTCTCAAAGGAGCGAGGAGTAGCTAGGCCCAAGCCCTTCTGTCTATGCAAGAAAAATCTAGATTTTATTCAAATAGTTTAGTTTAGTTTAGTTTATGGCATTTGTTAAGCGCTTGGTTGCACAGAGAACAGTGCGTCCCCGCGCTGACGACCCTACCTACATCTCTTCAGCTTGGCTCGCAGAGGGTGAACACAGGGACACGAGTGAACTATACTGAATTTAACGTAGGGAAAAGATGGGTTTTCAGCCTCTGTCTGAACCTGGTTTCAGACGGCTCCATCCTCAGTTCGATGGGTAGATTATTCCAGTCGTTGCTGGCATGGTGTCTAAATGAGCGTCCTCCCATTCTTGCTCTATGTATCCGAGGCACCACTAATTGCATGCTACCCATTGACCTCAACGGACGTGCAGGACGATAGACTGGGAGCAAGTCCTGAAGATATGGAGGTGCTTTTTTGTAAGCTATACGGTGGGTGATGCACATAGTTTTAAATTTGATTCTTTCCTTCATTGGGAGCCAATGTAGGGAGTGCAATGCATGTTTACCCGAGGCTCTCCTAGGGAGGTTAAGGACCAGCCTCGCCGCTGCGTTCTGGACGCGTTGGAGCTGTGTTAGGCCCTTTTTACTAAGTCCACATAGGAGGGAGTTCCCATAATCCAACTGGGAGGTGACCAAGGTGTGTACCATAGTTTTTCTGGAGCTCGGGGGCAATAGGTCCAGGATTTTCCTTAGGACCTTCAGGAGTCCATAGCATTTTCCCGCAACCTTACCCACATGATTGGTATAGGCTAGGTTGGAGTCCAGAAGAAAGCCAAGATTCTTAACTGTGTCTACTGGGACCGGGACAGAGCCCAGTTCAGTGGGCCACCAGGCAGAGGTCCAGATGGAAGGACATGGACCAACAACAAGAACTTCCGTCTTGTTACCATTAAGGCGGAGACAGTTCTGTTTCATCCATCCATCAAGTGCCACAAGGCAAGCCGAGAAATTCTCAGCATCCACAACTGGATCACGGGACAAATTGATCACCAGTTGTGTATCATCTGCATAGGAGACTATTGCCACACCATATGACTCCACCAGTTTGGCAAGGGGTTCCATGTAGATATTGAATAATGTAGGGCTCAGAATAGAGCCCTGTGGAACCCCTTGCCTGAGACACCTTACACTGGATTTGTATGGTGGGCAATGCACTTGAAATCTCCTGTTCTTAAGAAAGGATACCAGCCACTCATAAGCAGGACCAGTTATTCCCTTTTCACTCAGTCGGTCCAGTAGTACGGGATGCGATACGGTGTCAAACGCCGCACTTAAGTCCAATAGGACCAGTGCGGCCGTGTGACCTTCGTCCGCCTTGCTCCGCAGCAATTCTGTTGATAGGAGGAGGGCGGTCTCAGTCGAGTGTTTAGCTCTGAAACCCGATTGAGACGTGTGCAGGAGCAAGTTTTCCTCCATGAAGCTTACCAACTGTCGGTTAGCCAGTTTTTCTACTACCTTCGCACAGTAGGGGAGAAGGGAGATTGGTCGTAGGTTGTCTAGTTGCACTATGCTTATGTGGGCTTTCTTTTTTATTGGGACGACTTGGGCCAGTTTCCAGCTATCCGGAACTAGACATTCTTCAAAGGAAAGCGAGGCCATATTGCCTATATGCCTCGCCACCCGGGGGAGATGACTACGAAGAATTCTCGCAGGTACCACATCTAGGGGAGAGCCCGAGTGAATGTCCATTAGGGTATTGATAAGCTCCTCAGTTTGGGGAACCACAAATTTCCTAAGTTCTTTCCTGTCCTTATTACCGGAGTTAGGGTCGGGCAAATTCGTCGCATCTGAATTAGCCTGAAACGAAGCATAGATCTTTTCTACTTTCCCTATAAAGAAGTCTGCGATCTCATTGCATGACTGAGTCGAGAGTGGGACTTCCCCAGAACTCGCGGGAGGGGCGGAGAGTTCCTTCAGGATCATAAAGAGCTCTTTCGTTGTATTCTCAGCATGGTCTATCCTGTTGTTATAGTACTCTCTTTTAGATTTCCTGATCTGACTATGGTAGACTCTAAGTTCGCTCTTGTAGGCTTCACGTAATGAGGGGGCGTAATCCACTCTCCATCTACGCTCCCAGGTTTTACATTTGGTTTTTGCGGCGCGTAGCTCATCAGTGAACCACGGAGCAGATTTCAAGCTTCGTGCCATGGGTTTGTGCGTCCACGGGGCTACATTGTCCAGCGCACCTTGAACCCATTCTTCATACATCTTGTGCGCCTCCACCAGATTGTCGCTAAGCTTTGGGGGGTCCTGTTCTAGGGCTTGACTGAAGGCATCGTGACTGAATTTCCTCCAGTCCCTTCGTGTAATGGCGGGAAGTTTCTGTAAAGGCCCCCTGTTAGGCAGTTTCCTGAGTTGAAATGGTATCAGATAATGATCTGACCATAGAATCTTAGTCGGAGCAGAGACACATATACCGTCCCAGTTAATAAAAATTGGGTCTAGTAGATGTCCTGCTTGATGGGTGGCTCTATTGTCAGCTAAATTGAACATAAGAGCTCTAAGTTCATTGATTAAGGAAATAGCCTCACTGCAGTGGACATCCTCCAAATGCACGTTGAGGTCTCCTACAATCAAGAACCTATTATGGCGTAGAGCAGATTGCGTTAGAACATCCAGGAGGCTTTCAATGAACGCAGTTGCCACCCCCGGAGGGCGATATATAAGATAGCCCTTAATAGTACAGTTAGGGCTGACCATGATAGAAAAGAGTCCTGCTTCACATTTCTTGATGGGAGTTGGTTCAAGAGAGACTAGTAGGTCACTTTTGTGAATGATAGCAATCCCCCCCCCTCTTTGTTCCCCTCTATTGATGTGACGAATGTCAAAACCGGGCGGAAGGGCCTCTACGATGTCAGGGGTGGATTGTTCATCCAGCCATGTCTCGGTCAGAAAGACCAAGTCGGGTTTATCATCAATCAATAGGTCATAGATATTAAGGCTATGACGTTTCATTGATCGGCAGGGATTAGGGTTTAGGGAACATATTGTAGGTAGTATGGTCATACTATTCCCAAGTTTTAGAGTAGGATTTTTATCTAAACTAACAGAGCTTTTGGAAAGAGGTTTCCCCAAAATAAAAATCGTGCCTTTGATTTGGAAATTTATTTTTGCTAGATTGAGGACAGAGAGCCCTAGCATTTACAGTCAAGCATTGAAAAGACAGCTGGACAGTATTTATATGCCTCCCAACACAGCACTGATACAGTATGTAGATGACATCCTAATTACAGCACGTTCAGAAAAAGAATGCGAGGGTGCATCACTGACAGTTATGCACTTTCTGACAGACAAGGGGCACAATGTTTCCCCTCAAAGCTGCAAGTCTGTGAAAAGCAAGTGGTGTACCTTGGACACTTGCTTTCCAAGGGGGGTAGACAGCTAACACAACCTTTCACAGCCAAAGACACAGAAGGAAGTACGGGCCTTCATTGGCCTCACTTCATACTGCAGGCAATGGATTCCCCAGTATGCCTTTCTAGCCAAACCACTCATACAGTTAACTACACAGGAGGCAGCCACTCCGACTGTCCTCCCTTGGACACAAGAACACACCTTGGCA
The DNA here is from genome assembly GCF_964261635.1 of Lissotriton helveticus. NCBI lineage: Eukaryota > Metazoa > Chordata > Amphibia > Caudata > Salamandridae > Lissotriton > Lissotriton helveticus. The sequence continues at coordinate 448,707,972 of NC_136067.1, forward strand.
TTTGAGGAATTAAAAAGAGCATTATGTCAAGCGCCAGTTTTTAGCGACTCCTAGTTACAGAAAACCTTTTATGCTTTTTTCTAGTACATTAGAACCAGTGGCCCAGGCTCTGCCTGCGTGCCTGAAGTCAGTTGCAGCAACAGCCCTAGCCATAAGACAAAGTGACTCGATAGTGTTGACACACCCTCTGACAGTACAAGTACCACATGCAGTGGAAGTTCTCTTAAACAGGACACAGACACCATTTCCCAGGGTAATGACCTGGCAGACCGAACAGCTAAACTTACAGCCCAGACACCAACAGACACGACAAGGACAGAGGTACCATTACTGACAACATGTATGACAGTCAGGGATCCCACTCAAGATGTACTCGACATACAGACACATGCCACTGCAGATGAGATAAAGAAATGGACTGAACAAGGAGGGGTCCAGACTGAACAAGGTTGGATGACTAAGGGAAAAGGTACATGGTTTCTTCCAGAATTCTATGGTACAAGTAATCATAAACACAGCACATAGTTCAGCACACTTGGGAGAAAAGGCAATGATAGACATCTTACAGAATATCTGGTTTAACAAGCACATGCGTACAGCAGCGAAGCAGAAAGTACGAACATGTATGATCTGTTGCCAGTTCAATCTAGGTAAAGGCATTCAGGTGGAACAAGGCGGATTTCATCCTCCTGACCACCCTTTTGAGGTTCTCCAGATGGATTATATCCAAATGAACAGATGTAGAGGTTACAAGTATGTCTTGGTAGTTGTGTGTGCACTATCTAGATGGACAGAAGCATATCCAGTTCCAGATTATACTGCTGTGACAACAGCCAGGCAATTAGTGCGCGAGTACTTCCCCAGGTATGGATTGCCTCGGGTCATCTATTCTGATAACGGTCAGCCATTCTCCTCTGAATTAATGAAACAAGTGTCTCTTCTGTTACGATATGCTTGGAAGTTCCATTGTGCAAGACACCCCGAAGCAGCAGGCCTTGTAGAAAGACATAATCAGACAATCAAAACAAAAACTTGCTAAAAGAAAATAACTGATGTTGACAGTAACATGCTGACAGATTACCTGGCTTCCTTGATGTCTGCACTACTTTCTTGTTGTTCACAGGTTGCTGCCGCCTTCCCTGACAACACCCAAGTCAAGGAGCACGCCATATCACCAGGCGATTTTACCCTCATCCGGAATTTTGACCGATCAAGCCCCCTTGAGCCACGTTGGAAGACACCGAAGTTGGCGTTACTAACCACGAGGACCGGAGTGAAAGTGGAAGGACGCAAGGGGACGCGCAGCATTGAGAAAAATATCTTGGAATATCTGGAACATTAAAAATTAAGGACAATACAGACTTTGCGCCGTTTGCGCCGCCTTTGCTAGAAAAGACTCCACAGCAGGAGTATAAATCTAAGTTAAGATCTAGTAAGTCAGACGTAGTTTAATTGTCTAAGTCCACTCGGTGGTGAATCGGTTAGACTAAGATTTCTGACATGTATAAGATCACATACGAGAATAGTAAGAAGAGAAAAATGAGAGAAAAGTACTGCAAGTTATTACGCAGTAGATGTATAGTTACTTTGATCATTCTTTTTATTCTGTGCATTGTTATAATCTGTGTCAGTTTATTACTACATGTTTTCTTTCCTCTTGCCTCACATATGCACTCATCCCTTAACAATACTGTAGAGCATACATTCAGTGACCTGCCACCTCATGAATTGTCATATCGACTTGCATTGCGTAACAATACTTTTATTCAAATGTTACACCATTCTCATCAGACCAGCAATGCGACTAATTGCTGGGTATGTGGCCAACTGCCACCTTATCAAAAAGCGAAGGGAGTTCTGCCATTCTATCCTTTACCGTTCTCACACAATGGTTCATGTGGAGCATGGTTTGCTTTAATGACCTCAATAGATAGAAAGTACATAGCTTATCCAGGTGGCTGGATATATGGAAACCTGAATAAAGTAATGAATGAAGCTTGTTTTCCAGACAAAGACGGATTCCCCCAAAGGAAGGGAACCGATCTAGAGAATGAAGAGTACGAGCAGGGAAATGCATCCATTAATTTTATAATGTTAAATGTTCAGCCCAAGCAAAATACAGGTCCACCGTTTATTTCAGTTCTACCAGCAAAAGGTGATTTATGTGTTAATAAGAAAGGCTCAGTACATATGGGACACAGCGAGTGTAAAGTTGTAGTAGTGTTTAATGATGAAGGACTTTCTTCTTTCAAAACATCACGCCATACCTATTTCATTTGCGGTCAGACAGCGTATGTACATCTGCCCTTAGACTGGGGTGGGACATGTTATATAGCGTTCCTGCTTCCACCCGTTTTTCTAGCCCCATCCAATTATCATAGAGATTCACGACTAGAACATGTTAGACAAAAGAGGGAGACAGATTCCGCAGTGATTGATCAGACTGAAACAGCTTGGGAGCAATATACAGATTTCAACAAAGGATTCTTCTTTTTCATAGGTCCCGTCCAAAACAGTAAACTGATACGCAAGTTAACAAGAACTCTTGAAGCAGTAGTGAATGTGACTGCGTCTGCCCTGGCGAACTTGACCCAGGAGCAGTCTGCCATTAGACTTGTCGTTCTTCAAAATCGCCTCGTTCTAGACGTCATCTTGGCGGATAGAGGCGGAGCTTGTAGCGTGATCCGATCTAGTTGTTGCGTTTTCATTCCAAATAACGCGCCATCTGTGTATGCAGCGATAACAAGGCTCCACAAGATTGCTCATGACATACATCAAGACCCAGGCACATGGACTTGGTCCAGTTGGCTCTGGGGTGTGATATCTGCTTGGGGATGGAAAGTGTTGTCCTTCCTAGGAATGATCCTACTCCTGATATTTGGTTGCTGTCTCTGTCTGCAGTGTGGCCCGGCCATTTGTGGCCTGTGTGCAACTGCATGTGTTCCACATCCAAGTATTCAAAGGGTTAAGGACGAACAAATGATGCTGTATGATCAACTATACGGTCTCATGAATATAGATGTATCCTAAAGGGTTACGTAGGGGACAAGGAGGTAATGAGGAAAATGAAATTTTGCCTGACCAAGATGTCCCCTACGTATACCCTATGTTACATGCGTATGTGCATGTCACCCATGCATATTTCCTTGTAGTGGCCTGAATCACTAGGCCTCTGCATTCATGTCCTGCATTAGAATGCCAGTCATCAAGTTTCCCAAACATTCAGTTAGCATGAAGGCCCATGTAATTTGCATTGTGCACTTTTAAATAAATATCGTACTGAACCCTTTTTGTGGTTCAGTCTGAATCACCAGTCCCTGAATTAGTGTTTTCATAACTCCTGACACACTGAAAGCTGCAATTACGTATCTCTGACCTCGCATGCTTCTAGCCCAGCCGAGCGAAGGGTTGCCAAGACAGTATTATGAATAATAGTTATCTGCATGCCCGGTTAACAAGAATAAACAGAACCCGTCAGCGAAGATAGGGCCTAGCCTCTCTGTCTCCATTAAAATGAATCACAGTGCTTGCATCTCCAGAAAGCTCACAGCCCTGTGTAATGAACGAAGAAATATATGCCCTTTATGATTCTTAGTGATGCATTACCCTTTGCTTCAGATAATACATCCCGGACTCAAGATATCAGATAGTACCAGATGTGCTGGTCGCCTTGACACTAAAGATCTCTCTACTAGACTGAAAGTCAGCTCTCCTCCCAGTTGCACGTCAATTGCACGTCATGACAAGTTGCACACAAGTAGGGCAAAGTTCCAGCTGGTCATGCAAACTCCTCCTCTGTGTACCACCCACCTATGACACCTACCTATCACCTACCTATGACTCATAAAGTGTACACCCACATGTACGCCCACATGCTCTTATCTGTTTCTTTCTCTGCCTCGAGCCTTCCTTCCTACGCCCTATGTACAAGACAAAATGTATATATGTTGTTCATTTGTTATTAAATGTTAGAAGACCCTTCCTGAACCTCAGTGGTGATGGAACAGATTCTCCCTTAACTCGAGTTATTGGAATAAAGCCCTTTTAACTTGGACACCACGGACTCTCTGCCTCTCATTTGATACATGCTAATTGTTAATGCCTAGAAATTATGCCAGGGTAATTATTTTATTGACCACATTAATACACTATGCAAATTGATTTAAAATAGTATACCACACAGTATAACATAGGCTGCAGGAAAATGTGCAGATATTTAATTTAGTTTTAACGCCAGGGTTAGTCGTCAGTTCCAGTCATTTTGCAGCAATTTCATGATATTGTTAGACCTTCTAATTAATCAAAAGGGCGTAATTTCTGATATTTATCAACTATAACTGGTCTCCGAGGGATCCATGTGCGAGGAATACGTTTTTAAGAAAAGTTTGGAACTAAAATACCCATTTATAACCGGAAATTCCATTAAATAAACAGCACAACACCATTGAGCGCAGTATTGGACAGTCTTATGTCAAACTATTCCCATTTAAGATAGAGTTACAAACATGGAGGATTCACACGTAAGATTACACGAACGAACACTTGTAATTGTGGCCTTTCTCACCAGTCCTTCTGTAACCACATGTTCATTCATACAGCAAATATACCTTTAGCCTTCTTTCTACCCGAAGTACTTCTCCCAAATGTACAGGTGCAACGATTTATTCAGGACCCAGCAAGCTGAGCAGGTGGCCCAGGCTAAAGGGGTACGGCAGGTTGGGGAATGTAGTTCAGAGCTAGTGCTGTTGAATTAACGGCACACCTGAAATCCCCTCACATAAAACTTCAATAGGGCACCACTATATCCAAGAGTTGATTTAAACAGACCATCACCACTTGCTGATGCGCACTGGCAAATGGATGTTGTATTTGTAAGCAGTGGAGTAATTCAAAATATTAGGGCAGTCTGCAGAAAGTGAGTCTCCAATATCTTACAAATATTCATATGTGTTTTGGCTGAATGGGATCACACTTAAGGATTAGGACTTCCAGGGGCCTTTGTGACACCCCTATTTGTAAGAAACAGGAAAATACAGCATGTAATGACACCTGTCAATTGGCCCTTCAGCCAATCCTGTTTTTTTTGCCAAAGGTATTAAGCATACGAGAATACAGAAAACATGGAAGTGCTGCTGTTAATTTTATGATTCACTCACTGACCTCAAGCAGCCTACAATTCGTTCCTCTCTTCCTGGTGTCTTGGAAGAGTCATGACTCACGAGACAGAGTGTAGAAGATAAACTGCTTCCCTAAGCCCTGCAGACCGATCTCTCTTGCAGTCTTACCAGCTAGATTCTATGGCGGGCATTTTGAACAGTAGCATGGGAAGCTGTGAACTGGATACTGTCCAGTGGGTCATTGAAACTCAAACTGATACACTACACAGAATCCGGTGCTCAGCATCCTCCTAAATCCTCTAACCCTACCCTTCCCCAACTCATCACAGAGTAGGGTGTGTCAATGAGGCTCCCTGAAAGCACCCCACCCAGGTGACGATTTAGGGAAGGGTGGAGTCAATGGCTTGATTCCAAACCTTGACTGACGTGAAGACCCTGGCGCTGCAGGGCTTTAGCCTGAAACGTCTGGGGCTAACATTAATTAAACATCCTCAAGGGGTGGAGCTCAGCCCAGCAGGCTATTGCTATGCGAGGCTGATGACCTCACAGGCCTCAGGGATCTGAAATCGTCAGCCCCGCAGTTTGATGATGGAAGCCTGAGAAGAAAGGCCTGCAAAGTGCGCATGTGTGCCATCCACCATAGTTAGTCACTATGACAGATGGCGAGTGCTGCGTGTGTAAGAAGTTAGTTAAGTTGTGTAGGGGATATGTCCCCTGAGTGTAGTTTTAGCGGTCTGGATTCACCAGTGAGGGTGGGTCCAGTGGTGGCAGCAGAAGTGAGTCCAGTGTGGGAAGTCCCACTCCCAGATCCCACAGCGTGCTACCTAGTTCCCAGGATGAGGGTGTCACACCTGTAAGGTATAGGTTGAGGTTCAGGGGCAGTAGGAAACTGTCTCACCAGTCTTGGGGGGAGTTTGTGGATGAGTGTTGTGATGCACTGGAAGGGTGGGTGATGAGTATCATGGCAAACAACCCCCATTCAATTTTGAAGGGTTGTTCAATCTGATTGTCATAGAGCACATGTTCCCTTGTTGTTTTCCAGGGTTACGTTAACACCTGTTAGAGTGTGAGTTCTCTGATCCCGGGGAGCTTGCAAGGGAGGCAGACCTCTGGGTGAGCGCCAGAGGGTCTGTGGAGGCATTTGGGAGTGACCCTAAGAGGAGTGGCTCAAGTATTTCCCAGCCCATAGTGGTGGGAAAGGTTCTTAGTAGCCCAGATAGGTCCCGTTGTAGTGGGAGGGGTGTAGGGGCTTACGTCCTTTCTCTGCGGAGAAGGTGTGAGGATGGGATGCATCCCAAGTTGCCCGAAACCCAGTCTCAGGGCCTGGAGGGTTACTTAAGGGAACACCAGGTGGGGGCCTCGGCTGTACTAGTAGGCCATCCATTGAGGGGGATCTCCTAGTTTCAGGAGAACTTGGAGCAACTGTAAGCAGAGCTCCATCAGTCTGGTGTCTAGCGGTGCCGCTCCTGAGTGGAGGGTGCAGGATTCCAGATAGAGGGGTGATACGGGGAGAGAGTCCCCAGTGGGAGAACCAGTGGGTTAGGGGCCAGCCATAAGGGTTGAGCCTCCTAGGAGTGACCATGGTGACCCCACTACTGTCCTGGGGGGTCTTCATGAACTGTCAGATGGACAGGGGTCGGGAGATCCACGCCAGGCAGACTGTCACGCAACACATGAGGTGTGTGTTACCCTTTGGGGGGCCTGCATGCTCCCCCAGAAGTCCTGGTGTGCAGGCAAGTGTTCATCCGCACGGTGTAGTCCCTGGGTTGGGAGGCCAGGTTCAAGTTCTGCCTGACCTGGAAGGAAGGACATCTGTAACCAGTGTACCTACTGTTTTGTATTCTGGGGGTACCACTCCAGGTGGGAGGGTGCAGAACTCTGGAAGGGGATGCAGAGGGAGGAAGTCCTCGCCTCTGACCCCGGTTCAACATGAGGCTCCCACCAGTGCAGGAGAGAGGTCCTGAACTGGTGGGAGAGTTGTGTTCTGAGGGAGCCTCTCCTAGGAGGAGAGTGCGGAACCCCAGAAGGAGGGGTAGGGGGAGGAGAGCCTCACCCGTGATATCTCATCAGCCTGAGGGTGCAGACCCTGGGTTGCGGGATCAGTGGCAGTATAGAACTGCACTGATAGAGGTAGAGTGGAGAATGGGTACTATGTGCCTGGGGCTACCGCCCCCTTACTCTGTGAGATGGCAAGGACCAGAGACATCTGGATGGCCTAGGGCCTGGTCCTGGCTGTGGACAGCTAGGGAGTCCCAGTGGGGTATCTTCGTTGGTCCTGGGAGCTTTGACAGAGGGAACCACATGGGTTTCAGATTGGCGTAGAACTGGAGTATGCCCCTGCAGTTGTGGGCTCACGTCCGTGTTCTATCCCCCCAAGCAGGGAAGCCCAGCAAGGTATTGATTGGTCTACCCTGGCTTTAGGCTGGAAGGGGGTTGTGTTGGACTATGCCCTTTTTGCAGGTTCATCCCTGAGCGTTTTGCTTTCCTCCTGATATTTTTTCTGACCTGGTGCTGGTGGTTTTAGGGTTCTGAGCACTTTATCACTGCTGTCCAGTGTAAAGTGCATGTGCTCTCTATGGTAAACGTGGTAAGATTGGTCTACACTTATTTGGCGTATTTAATTTACCTGTCAGTCCTTTGTAAAGTGGTATCTCATATACCCAGGGCCAGCAAATTTAATGCTACTGGTGAGCTTGCAGCACTGCTTGTGCCACCCACCAAAGTAGTCTTTCAAACCTGTCTCAGGCCTCTGCCATTGCAGGGCCTGTGCGCACAGTTTACTGCTGCTGTGACTTGGCACTTAAAGTGGTTGCTACATCTGTGACTCCCCTTTTACTACACATCAGCCACCCCCAAGGTAGGCCCTAGCTAGCTCTACGGGCAGGGTGCGCTGTAGGTAAAAGGTAGGCCATATGCCTTAACTGTGTGGCATGTACTGGTAGTGGCAAACAGCCATTTTGGTTTCTCACTGCAGTGAGGCTGCCCTCTCATAGGAATGCATTTGGGAATCCCTGATATGTGCTTCAGTGGTAATTCCTGACCTTAGAGGAATAGAGCGGTCACGTTTGGTATGTTTGGAATAGTGGTAATACATGCTGCGTAATGGTGTTCGCAGATTTATTATCACAATTTTAAAAATACCACTTTTAGAAGTGGGCATTTTTGTGTGCTATGAGTCTTTGTGCCTGCCTGGTGTGTATTGTATATCTGGCCCTTGAGTGATAGGGGCTGTAGAAGTGCAGTGGCTCCAGAGGGGCTAAGTGGGTCAGCACTAGGCTGAATAGCCCAATCTGCATTGGGAGTGGTGGTAGGAGTAGCACCTGGGACTGAATGGAACTGTGCCTGCCTTCCACAATGCTGGCTCCGCCCCCCTGTGGTGTGTCTGGGGCCAAAGTCTACACTGACAAAGGAGGTGGTCCTGCACCTTTCAAGAAATGTGTGAGCGCCCCCAGAACTGGTTTGGACCGGTCACAGAGCCCTGGGCCAGGGGGGGGAGAGACTGGGACTGCCCTGACACTGGGTTTCGGGCAACTTGGGACACATCTCAACCTTGCACCTTCTCTGCAGAGAAGGGACGTGAGCCCCTACACCCCTCCCACTATACCGGGACCTATCTGGGCTACTTATACCTAACTGGATAAGTATTGTGGTTGTGACCCCATGTGAGGTGCTACTGTTGGTGCTTTGTGCTTTCTTGGGGGCTTGTGGCCGGCAGGCTGCCGGACTGCCAGGAGGAACCGTCACATTTACTGGCCTTTATGTTTGCTGGCCTTCTGTCTCTGAAGTCTCTGGGACATTAAAAGACTGCATCCTGGGTACTACGCTTCCTCCAGGGACTTCCAGTGCCCCTCACTGTTTGGAGATTCCTAGTGTCAGAGTTCTTGAGCAGCTCTGCTGTGAGACTCTTGCTTCAGCGAGTCCAGCAAGCAGCGTGAACAGAGCAAGGAGTGAGGGCACTTTCAGCCAAGTTGTGGCTTCCGAGCACGGGCGAGCACTGGGTTCATGCTGAGAGTGCAGGTCTTGCTTGGAATGTTCATCGCCTGATAGGCGCTTTTCTCCTGCCTGCATGGGATGAGATGGCAGCGCCAAAGAGAGGTGTGGCCCTGGAATTTAGCCTCTGTTGCAAGGAAGCATGCCGCCCTCCTCTTGCCTTGCCAGCCGAAGCCACGATCTGGAGGACGGGGCTAGTGAGGTGCTGCCGGGGTGGCCCCGATCAGGGAAAGCAGCCTCAGAACGTGAGGCAGGTGGAGGAGCTTGCCCGTCAACCTGCTACTACCGCCGCTTCTGAAACATACTTGAAGGTGAAGCTTGTGGAGATGGAGCTGCATCGGCATCTCCAGACGTGGCCCCTAGCTGGGGAGAGGTTGCCTGGCAACTGGCCGGAGACAAGGGTAGCTCCGCCCAGCTCCAGGAGCACGAGGGCTTGAATCCGGAAGTCAGGCGAAAGTTTAGCCTGGATGTGGGCTGTGCAGAGGGAGGCTTCGCTCCAAGCCCACTGTTAACTTTTCACATTTTCCTGCATGAATAGCTGAACTGCGTGGTTGCGGCAGCCATGGTTTAAACAGCCAGGGAGGAAGGGCCCTGATCTGCCCTATTAGGCATTCATGCCATTTTTAGCAGCTGCACCACATGGTCGTGAACAGCTGCATGTTAATCTGCTCGTCGGAGGCAGAGACCGGGTGTGTGTACACCCCACCCCCGTATTTGATGTGCGGATTGTACACTACTGTTTGGGGGCATTTCCCCTGTCTGGCATCACTGGAGAAAAGAAACCGCAACGGAGGTCCCCACTTTATGGACTGGGGTACGGAGTGGGCCAGTAGGCAATCCGAGTGGTTGGCCTAGGTGCCTAAAGTCTGGGGTATACTTGTTTTGCCCAGCCCTGGAATTGTGGTGTGATGCACAAGGTCTTTGCCCGGCGCTTAAGATTTATGTAAGTCCTGTACCAGCATATTATGTACAGCGCTTGGGGGCCCCGGCCCTAGCAATGAGGTCTACTTCCAGTGCCTTATGGCCAGAGGGGTACCAGTTGATGGGCTGAGTACCTGCGTGTACAGTGATTATGATATGGTACACTGCTCCTGATGAAGTTTAGGCCTAAGGTGTGCCTGATGTGATTATGCTCTAATGTGCTTTATGAGTAATACAAAGGCTATTTTTATAAACCTTGTGTGGAGTTTCTTTTGTGGTGTGCCTAGTGTGTCACTGCTGTGTGAGTGTGTTGCGCACACGCTTTACACATTGCCTCTGGGATAATACTGACTGCTTGTGCCAAGCTACCAAGGGGGTGAGCAGGAGTTGTCTTCAGTGTGTAACTCCCTTGACCTGACTAGAATGGTGGCTTCTGCCTGGCTTAGGCGCTTGCCCTAGCCAACCAGAAATCCCATTTCTAACAGTATGTGTGTGTGTTACTAGTGACTGTGGCCGCAAGTGCTACTGTAAGTATGTGTATCTTTGATCCCCATTTCATTTTGGTTTTCAATATTTAATTTTAGGCAGAAAAGGAAAGGAGAATAAAGGTGGTGCTCTAACACCCACTAGGGGGAGCCAACCCTGAGGGTGGACAGTGTTTTTTGTTTTTTAAACATAAAGGAACTGCTCCCTCTTTCAGCCCTGTTCAAAAACAAAACACTGCAGATTAATTAGCGTATTAGTAATTACGCGTTATAAGAGTAACGCGGAATTACAAAAGTCCTCCAATTCCACTAGTGGAATAAAAAATGTAATCCACCCCTACTCTTCCTAAAGTCAGCAGCATCATTTCACCATAATAATTGGACTTGTGAACACTCCAGGCTGCAGACTTTTAGGACCATTAAGACTCTGTGCACTAACCCCCTGCTAACCAGTGCTAAAGTGCTTGTGTTCTCTCCTTTGAACATAGCAAAATTAGCTTACTCCCAACTAATTGTCTTGTGCTTCCCTAGTAAAGTGGTACTACAGGTACCGATCGACTGTAAATTAAATGCTATTAATGGGCTTGCATATTTTTATGGAGCATGGGAAACCAATGGATACTAAGACAGCAGGGGTATAAGTATTTCTAAAGGAACACGGATCCCTTAAGTGAGGAATGTACCAAAACAATTATACATATAGGTTCAATGAAAACATTGCAGCAGGAAAAAAAACAAAAGAAAGATCACATAAAGCTGTTAAACTCAGGCACATCAATGTGACAGGAATGAGAAAACAATGGTTGAGTCACAAACTGCAAGTACCAATGCTCTTATCTATTAATGAACAATTTTAGCATTAGAGTCAATACCACTTGTGGGCCTGCAGCACGGTTTGTACCATCCAACTAAGGAGCCTTTTAAACCATGTCCCTAGCCGGCCATTGCAGCTTGTATGTGCAATTTTAAACTGCCATTTGGCAGTCCCAATCCTCCCTTTTTACTTTATATAAGTCACCCCTAGGATAGGCCTTAAATAGCCAATAGAGCAGAATGCAGTGTATTTTAAAAGTAGGACATGCACTTTTGAGATTTACATGTCCTGGTAGTGAAAAACATTTGAATTCATTTTTCACTACCGTGCAGTCTACCTCTCCCATAGGATGACATTGAGTTACATTATTACATTCAATTAATGTTAACCTTTGATTTACAGCAGGTAGGAAGGTCAAGTTTGGTCTCTAAAGAATTGTAATTTAAACCCCCTATTAATGGTAAAGTCATATTTTAAGTCACAATCAGGAAAATGCCACTTTTAGAAAGTTGGTACTTTCTTGTCCTAACCATATTGTGCCTGTCAGAGTCAGGAAGAGTCAAGGCAGGATCACCCTCCTTGGCCCTATTCTTAAGTATTTTTAAGAATGTTTTACGTATATCCAAGTGAGGAAAAGTGTTCTTTTGATCGGCATCATTTGTACCGGGACTCCATTGCTAGTTCATTGCTATCTCGTGTCAAACACTTCCACACGACGCACCTGGTCATTTCTGCTGATGCCTGAGGAAATTGTAACTGACACGACAAAAACCGTCTTGTAGCCTGCACTTCGGCCCAGGAACTGTTACACACCCAACCCCCCCCCCTGTTCTTTGCAGTTTACCAGAAAGCCACGAGACACTCACACCCTGTGTAAATGATTTGTTTTCCATCTCCTGCTCCCAGCCTGGTAAACATCCTTGACACCGTGATCAGGTTATCTGGACAATGGTCTGACTACTGGGCCTTGAGCAGGATGATTAAACAATGACCTGAAAGACCAGGCTTTGACAAGGTGATTAAACAATGACCTGAAAGACTGAGCCTTGATCAAGCCGAGTGAACAATGATTTGTGTACCAAGCCTTGACCAGGTCACCATCTACAAACGTCGTTTGGATCTGGTTATCAACTAAAAACACTGTCCTGATTGAACAATGAACTAACAGCCAAAAGACTGAGATGAAAAAGTATAAAAGGCTTGTAAGCTGCGGAGTAAAGCAGCAGCCTCCTCTGTCTTGTTTCTGATGAGCTTTAGACTCTGTTCCATAGCCCGGGTTATTTTAATAAATCTGGGTTTCTCCTGCAGACGAAGGCTCCTGTGTCTCCTTTTACTACGTATGAAGGGTATGAAAAGCTTGGGCGGTCCTCCCGCCGCCGAGACCCAGTAAGTGGGTTAATCCGGTTCTTTAAATGGCGCCTGAACAGGGACACCACGAGCATGAAGGTCAGGCCCGGTGGATGTGTTGAGGTGCACGGAGAGACTCCGACGGAGGTACCCTACCCAAGGGATTCTTGCAATCCGGTAAGCTGAAAGACTCGCCTGCTGTTCCTCCCCACCCAGTCTGGGCCACATGACCGCGTTCTCGCTGGAGTCCGTTAGCAGATAATTTCTAGAGCAGGATACAGCCCTACGTCTGCAGATGAGAACTACCGCTGTAAGGTAAGGGTGGACTGATCACCCACCAAGTCTGTATAGTTTAAGCATGAGCTGAAAATCCGTTACGCCCACGGATTTTTCGGATTTTTGGGGAATCCGCAATCCGCGCATTTTACGGATTTCCCACAATATCCGGAAAAAAAAACACGGACGTAACGGGTTCAAAAGTTGAACCCCCACTCATGTAACTATCTTACAATGGCGCCAGCAAGCTGCCAGCGCCGTTGTAAAATAGTTACAAAGTTAGCTTGCACAGGAACCACTAGATAAAACGAAGCAGGTGCTGCTTTATTTTATCTAAGTGCTTCCTGTGCAAGCTAACTTTGTAACTATTTTACAACGGCGCTGGCAGCTTGCTGGCGCCATTGTAAAATACTACAGCAGCTCACTCAAGGGACCCCTGCGCCCTTCGGGGCGATTGCATAGTAACACACACATGGTCGCTCGAACTAGTTGATGCTCAAATTCAGTGACTCTTTCATTAGCCCAAAAACAATCGTGAGCGTCGTCGAGGCTGGACAGGTGTGCCTTCTTCCCAAATCTACCGTGGAAAATCAGCTGTGATGCTGGATAGACTTTGCATCCTTGACTTTCACGAGCGCAATACCCATGAGTAGGCACATTGTGTTCGCACGGGTTTCTGCACGTTCGCGAGCGTTTTGTACAATAAAACCCTCGCGAACTTGCAGAAACTCGTGCGAACACAAAAACAAAAAAATACGCTAGGATCCGCGGATTTTGCGTATTTTCGAAATCCGCAAATCCGCAAATCCGCGGATTGCCAATACGCAAAATCCGCTCATGCTTAGTATAGTTCTGTTATTGACTTTCACAAAAGCCAAGCTGTTATTGACTTTTGCCAAAGCCAAGCAAGCGAGGTGAGTTTTTAAAACCCGCTGGTGTCTGTTCTGTAGGATTCTGCTGTTATTGACTTTTGCAAAAGCCAAGCAAGCGAGGTGAGTTTTAAAACCCGCTTGTGTCTTTTATCTGTTTTCAAGTATGCCAGTCAGTAGTAAATTCAAGAGATTATGTTGTTGTATGTGTACACAGGACTCCCAGCTGGAGGCAGCCTGTCCGCTTCCTCCAGAAGGGACCCCTGGCCATACGATGTATGTTAAACATGGCCCTTCTGCCATGTTTTCCTCATTCTGGGTAAAATATACGAAACAAAGTACCGCGGAATTACAGTGGCCACTTTATGGCTCCTTTAATTCCCAAGTTCTCGCCAACTTAGAGGAACAATTAATGAAAAGAAAAACGCCCCATCTATGTTTGAATCTGTCCAATTTTGGAGGAAAGAGATAGAGCAGAGAGCTAGAAAGCAGAAGGCTCAAGAAAGAAAACAGGAATGTATGTCAATGGCCGACCACGCCAGAAAAAATTTACAAAATGTTATGTTATGTTATGTTATGTTATTAAAATTTCTATAGCGCACAGCTGCCCCAGCAAAGGGGCGTCCCGGCGCTTTTAGACTAACAGAGGAACTCCAGCTGCAATGTCAGAGGCAGAGAAGCACAGCAGACTGGTGCATGTTACAAAATCAAATGAAAAAGTCAGTAGAAATAGCCGATAGGGAGAATGGGACCCGGGTACAAAAATGTTATCCAGCTCGTGAGGAGAAAGGAAAGGGCCATATGGAAGGGGGAGAGGAAGGTGATTCCTTGATTGATGCCATGCTTGAAAGACCTCCTGAATATGCCCCAATGTACCCTGCCCTGACGCCTTACACCCTGCATGTCCCCCCGCCACCGCCCACTCCTGCCCCCACTGCCCCTCTTACTGTTCTCCCTGTCACACCATCCCTCCCAATTTTTCCTATGACACTGACCACGCCCGCTAACCCTGTCTGCGGAAATGACAACAAGTCTCCATCCGCCCAACCCCTGTGGCTTTACCCCTACACGCCCTTTTCCTGCTTCCCCATGGTCTACAGTTAAGCAGGATTTATATAAATTGTGGAATTCCCCCCGACTGGCCTCCTTGCACTCTGCAGTCAGCTTTTCGTCCCTTCGAGAAAATGACCTACAGAAGCAACAGTGTGAATGTTGGATAAGTAACGGTAATATTTATGCCTTTAAAGAAAGATGGTCCACCTTTTCCCAGTGGACGATTATGGAACAGACCACCTGGACTGAATACATGTGTACCCTGGTCATGTAAAGATTTGAGAATGCGCTTATGCAGACACACACCGGATTAATGGACCTTAGGTCGCAAATAAAAAGAGGCGATGTTCAGGGAGAGGGGATGTTTGGCACTATGTCTGCTTTAATGGCTTACCGTGATATGACCACTTTTCCCAACACCCCTCTAGAAACAGCTATGCCAATGAGAGAGGCGGCCCCTGTCTTTGTTAACGCACTTACCGATGCCCAAAATAATGGCCATGGGGCTGTTGAGGCACACTGGCGCAGGCTTTGGGTTCATGTTCCTTGGAAAAGGTCAGAAGTAATGCAGTTAAAAGGACAGGCTTTGGGTTCATGTTCCTTGGAAAAGGTCAGAAGTAATGCAGTTAAAAGGACAATTACCAGATCCCTGGAAGGATTTGGCTGCCTTTTACAGAGAATTAGGTCAGATCATATCTGCAGGTACTCTCGTTCTTGAGGATATAGATTTACTTTTTGGTACAGTTGTCCCCACTGAAATTTCGGACAAAATTCGACATACTGACCATGAAGTAGCGCTGGGAGGTAAATGGGCTGACCTGGAGGCTATGGAAGAAGCAAGGGTAGGAGGGACTAAATCAGAAGCTGCCATCCTGACTTTGCCCGGTAAAATAATGACGTTTATGAAAACACTTTTGCCGGAAACTGTCATTAACTGGGATAAAATAAACGCCTGTAGGCAGCGAAAAGATGAGAATGTGACTGACTTCTTTAACCGTTTTGAGACAGAATACAAGGGACATAGTGGGTTGGATCCCTGGACCCCAGGTTTTGGCCCAGTGTTTGTCGATAAGTTTGTCAGCAACTTGCTTCCTGAGATCTCCGCCGGGCTTAAGAAAGTTGAAAGTATGTGGTCTGCCCAAACTATGACTGGTATCTTGGCTATGGCACAATATCACGAGAATAGGGAGAATGAAGATAGAGACAAGGAAAGTAAGAAGGTTAGGGATCTTAAGATTAAGGCACTACTGCAGCAGGCTTACCCTCCCCGAGGTCCCGATGCCCACCAGAATTTCAGACCTCAACCCCAACCCCCTCTGAGGGCTCGCCAGTCTACCCCCTCCAGTCCTCAACATACGGGAGCCCTCTAAACAGATCAGTGTACTTATTGTAAGGGGTGCGGCCATTAGATAGATGAGTGTCCTGAGTTAGCTGAAAATATCCGATCAGGGAAGACTTGGCCTCGCGCTCCTACGGAGGGGAGGCCGACTAGGGACCATGGCCCGCCCCATCCACAGGATAAAGAACGCAGGCCCAGGGATGACGCTCCCATCTGGCAGCGCTCGGCCAATAGGTCTGATGGGTACGAAGCAACACGCACTTATTACAAAGATGATTATGATGAAGTTGATGAGACAGGGTCCTACCAAGCATAGGACAGCCAGGAAAGGGGTATTACCAGAGTGCAAATTCCAGTGGATCAAAGGGGCCCGTATGTTCAAATGTCAGTTGTGGGGAACGATCAGAATTTTCTTTTGGATACCTGGGCCACCAGGTCTTCTATTGCACGTCTGTCAGTCCCGGAGGCACCCCTTTCTGGCAATATGAATGTTTCCGTGGGTTTTGCAGGAACACCTGTGACCAGCCCTGTCTCTGAACCACTTCCTCTCGATATTGGCCCTGCACATGTTGACGCTCCCTTGGTCCTTTCTACAAGTTGCAGTGAAAACTTGTTAGGCATGGATTTACTGAAAGCTCTGTATGCGACCATATCATGTAGTCCCCAAGGTATATCCCTAACAATTTCCCCCACCACAGCTTCCTATATGTATCTATCAGGTCCTCTCCCACCAGAGTTGCAGTCTTTACCTTCCTCCCTCAGGGCATCATCAGACACTGATGTAGGGTGTCTCAACATATCCCCTCATGTGGTACGCATCCAACCAGGTGTACTTCTCCCCCACCTCCGGCAGTATCGACTGCGGGCGGAAGGAGAAATGGCCCTTTTAACAATAATATCTGAATTAATGGACAAGGGTGTAGTGGAGGAGACATATGGCAATATCTGTAACAGTCACATTATTCCCGTTATGGAGATGCTCTCTCCCCTAAAATATACAGATTTGTGATTGTCCTGAGAGCCCTTAACAAAATAACAATCTCCCAATATCCTGTTGTCCCCGACATTACAGCCCTCTTACTGATGGCCCCCTTTGTCGCCACGCACTTTTCTGTCATAAACCTGAAGAATGCTTTTTTCAGCATTCCTATACATCCTGACAGCAGACATTTTTTTGGTTTCTCCCTTGGTGGGCGGAGCTTTAGATTCTGCCGCGCCCCTCAAGGTTTCACTGAGAGCCCCAGTATCTATAGTCGAGCCCTAAAAAGTCAACTAGATTCCTTGGAACTCCCTGATAATTCCCCACTATTACAATATGTAGATGACCTCCTCAGTGCTGCAAATTATGCCCCAGCATGTAAAGAAGCTACTATCTGTTGGTTACGCCACCTTGCCCTCCATAATCACAAAGTCTCTTTGAAAAAGCTTCAGTTTTGTCAAGAGAAGGTGACCTATTTAGGTAATCTCCTCTCGAAGGAGGGAAGGCAGCTCACCGCTGATCGTGTAGCCATAATCAATGCTATGACGGCCCCACGAACACAAAAGCAGGTGCGAGCCTTCATAGGCCTAACCTCATACTGTAGACAGTGGATTTCCAATTTTTCGGCCATGATCAAACCTCTTCTTGCCCTCACCACTAAAGACATATCAGACAGTTCCTTTCCATTAACTAGAGAGCATGCACAGGCCTTCCAAGATTTAAAAAAAGGCTCTGTGTACTGCTCCAGTCCTCGGTACTCTTGATTATAACAAACATTTTTTTCTTTTTGTACATGAGACAGGCGGCTGTGCATGCGCTGTCTTGACCCAGATGTTCGGAGGTCACCATCGGATGTGTGCCTATTTTTAAGCCACCTTAGATCCTGTTGCAAGGGCTCTCCCAGGATGCCTACGGGCGACCGCTGCGGCCGCCCTCATGGTCCGTCAGAGTGCGGGGATCGTCATGAACTCCCCCCTGACTCTGATGGTCCCCCATTCTGTAGATACCCTCCTTAATCGCACCAAGACACAGTACCTCACTAGCGCACGGCTCACAGGATATGAACTGACACTCTTTTCCAGCCACATTAACATCAAAAGATGCACTGTACTAAACCCCGCCACATTACTCCCACTGGATACTCAGGATGCACGCTTAGACCCACATGACTGCATATTAAGGACAGAGGAGGAGACAAAGGGACGGGTTGACTTACAGGATACCCCGACAGCAGAACCAGAAGGTACACTGTATGTGGAGGGATCATGTCTCAGAGGGTCAGATGGTAACACCTCAGTCGCCTACGCCCTCACGACATTAGGGCGAGTAGTAGAAACAGTTCGGATTCCGCAGTGCTCTGCTCAAGCAGCAGATTTAGTGGCCCTCACTAGAAGAGCCTGTGAGTTAAGCAAAGGGATGACGGTAAATATTTATACTGACAGCCAATATTCCTTCGGGGTGGTCCACAACTTCGGGAGGTTATGGAAAGAAAGGAATTTCCTTACGTCCCATGGGACCAAGATTCAACATGGCCCCCTAATTCACCGATTGTTAGACTCCCTGACACTCCCCAGAAAGGTGGGCATTATAAAATGTAAGGCCCATAAGAAAGTGACAGATGATGTTGGGAAAGGCAATGCCCTGGCAGACCAGACGGCCAGACGGATCACTTACTAAATATCGAGGGACAAAATATAGACTACCCAAAATATAGATTCCAAAATATCGACAGACAAAATATCGAATTCCTATCTACAAACAGGTAAGTACCAAAATATCGAACCCAAAATATCGTTTATATATATATACTTTGTAAAAATATCGAATTTTTTAAAAATAATGTAAAATTAAAAAATTAGCTAAAATAAATAGCTAAAATATCCTTAAAATAATTAAATTACCTTAAAATTATTAAATAACTAATTTAACTTATAAAAAATAATATATACAATCATATCTGTTAAAACATATATATTTATTAACATAATATTAATAAAAAATACACAATATTATTACTGTAGGATAGCGTAGTGGTAAACATTACTATTCCCACTCCAGAGAGTGCAACAGTAGGGAAAGCTTTGGATAGCGTAGGGGTAAAAATTACTATTCCCACTCCAGAGAGTGCAACAGTAGGGAAACCATTGGATAGCGTAGGGGTAAAAATTACTATTCCAACTCCAGAGGGGGCAACAGTAGGGAAAGCGTTGGATAGCGTAGGGGTAAAAATTACTATTCGCACTCCAGAGAGTGCAACAGTAGGAAAAGCGTTGGATAGCGTAGGGGTAAAAATTACTATTCTCACTCCAGAGAGTGCAACAGTAGGGAAAGCGTTGGATAGCGTAGGGGTAAAAATTACTATTCCCACTCCGAAGAGTGCAACAGTAGGGAAAGCTTTGGATAGCGTAGGGGTAAAAATTACTATTCCCACTCCAGAGAGTGCAACAGTAGGGAAAGCGTTGGATAGCGTAGGTGTAAAAATTACTATTCCCACTCCAGAGAGTGCAACAGTAGGGAAAGCGTTGGATAGCATAGGGGTACATTTTACTATTCCCACTCTAGTGAAAATAAATTAATATAATTCACATAATTATCAATTAATCAATTAATAAAAATTAATTATCAATTAAGAATTAATAAATGTCCAATAAAAAATTAATTAACACTTTATTCTAAATAAATACCAATTAATTAATTAACATATTTAATTAATTATAATTAAATTACTTCCCACCCTATTCCCCTATAAACCCACAACCCGCTACAGAAAATAAATTAATTTAATTCACATAATTATCAATTAATCAATTAATAAAAATTAATGATCAATGAAGAATTAATTAATTACCAATTAAAAATTAATTAACAATTTATTCTAAATAAATACCAATTAATTAATTAACATATTTAATTAATCATAACTAAATTACTTCCCACCCTATTCCCCTATAAACCCACAACCCGCTACAGAATTAAATTACGCAAAAATGAAATAACATAAAATTAATTACTTAAAATAAATTACAAAAGTATATACACTTTTCACACATATACTAACATACAAAACACTTTACAAAATTTGATATTATTTAAAATTCGATATTTTTAATAAACTATATTATGTACTTCGATATTTTGACTGTCTATATTTATTAAAATCAATATTACATTACTTACCTTCAAAACTATATTTTTGATGTCTATATTCTGTCCATTCGATATTTTGTCCATTCTATATTTTGGAGTCGATATTTAGGTTAGTCTATATTTTGGAATCGATATTTTGACCATTTACCGGCCAGACAAACAGCTCTTAGGAAAAGGGAAGGAATGTATGTAGGAGGTCCCGCTAGGTGGGTGGCAGACGAGGGCATGGTTGAAAACACAGTACAGAGTGTGATTGATATTCAGTCCCATACTACTTCTGGGGAACTATGGGTGTGGAAGGAGCAATTAGCAAAGGAGGTAATTGATGGTTGCTGGGTCTGTACGACTATGGAAAGACAATGGATGTTACCTGAAAGTCACATGCTACCAGTGGTTACAATGGCCCATGGTCCTGCTCACATTAATGCAGAATGGATATGTAAACTGTTGGAACCTACATGGTACAACTCTAAGATACCAGCATATGCTGAAAAGCTGGTTAAAACATGTATGATTTGCCTATTGTATAACCCAGGAAAAGGCACAGTTACTCCTAAGGGAGGATTCTCTCCTCCTACCTTCCCTTTTGAAGTCCTCCAAATGGACTACATCCAGATGGACAGATGTAAAAATTTGAAATATGTCCTGGTAGTGGTCTGTACCTTCAGCCGATGGGTGGAGGCCTACCCCATCAAAGACTGCACCTCTATCACTACCACCAAAGTACTATTAAAAGAGTACCTCCCACGATTCAGTTTGCCCCGTTTGGTCTGGAGTGACAACGGGACCCACTTTACGGCTCAAGTTATGGAATATGTCTGTACAGCATTGGGTATAAAACAAAAATTTCATGCAGCTAACCACCCCCAGTCAGCAGGTCCAGTGGAGGTGTACAATGGCATCCTAAAAACTAAAATGGCCAAAATAGTAGCCGAGACAGGTGTCACTTGGGTTGATGCTCTGCACTTAGCCCTACTGTCCACAAGAACAATGGCCCACACCAGAATAGGGCTATCCCCCTATGAAATTGTGTTTGGGAGGCCTGCCAATGTATGAGGTGTACATCGGCCTAAGAAACTGTCTGACGTTGAATACCCTGTATTAACTGATTATCTGTACAGTCTGACTAATACCTTTCGTACTCTTTATCCCCAGGTGCATGAGGCCATGCCTGACAAAAGTGAGGGCCCAGGGCACGTCATCCAACCTGGGGATTGGGTCTTGGTGAAATATTTTCAACGGACTAAGAGCCTCGAGGCCTGCTGGACACAGCCCCGTCAGGTGTTGCTGGTCACCCACACCGCAGTGAAAGTAGAAGGTCGGAAGAATTGGGTGCATTCTTCGCACTGCAGGCGTGTGCCTCCGCCCCTCCCCCCTGATCAGTGGGTGAGGGAAGGACAAGGAGACTCAGAAACAGAAACAGTCCCGACGTTTGTCCCATTCAGCGATGCCAGACTGCATTCTACATCTACGGAAGCAGAGAGTGACAGCATACTGAAAGGAAGGGTGGAACCCTCCCTTAACTCTGCTCAACACCAAGAACAATTGTTTCCCGACCATACGGTCCCTACTTCTGACCGAAACTACTTGCGCCCCCGAGGGAAGGCTTGCCCTTGACTTCACCAAGTGCCTATAGGCTGTAGGGCTGTGATCTTCCCGGCTGAGAATAGTGCTGGTGTGTCATACTAAGGTACGCCATAGGGCTCCTTGGCACCTGCGCCCAGTGAAGCAACCACCAATCACAGACAGCCACTGGAGGTCCCTGGCTTATCACAATGGCTGCCATCCAAAACACCCGAATCCAGAAACAATATGTTAGTCTACATTTCTTAAAGTATTTGCCACTCAATGGCAAAAGGAGAGTCTGAGGAAAAGTGTTCTTCTGATCGGCATCATTTGTACCGGGACTCCATTGCTTTTTCATTGCCATCTCATGTCAAACACTTACACACGACCCACTTGGTCGTTTCTGCTGATGCCTGAGGAAATTCTAACTGACACGACAAACACCATCTTGCAGCCTGCACTTCTGCCCAGGAACTGTCACACACCCAACCCCCCCTGTTCTTTGCAGTGTACCAGAAAGCCACAAGACACTCACACCCTGTGTAAATGGTTTGTTTTCCATCTCCTGCTCCCAGCCTGGTAAACATCCTTGACACCGTGATCAGGTTATCTGGACAATGGTCGGACTGTTGGGCCATAATCAGGGTGATTAAACAATGACCTGAAAGACCGGGCTTTGATCAATGTGATTAAACAATGACCTGAAAGACTGAGCCTTGATCAAGCAGAGTGAACAATGATTTGTGTACCAGGCCTTGACCAGGTCACCATCTACAAACGTAGTCTGGATCTGGTTATCAACTGCAAACACTGCCTTGATTGAACAATGAACTAACAGCCAAAAGACTGAGATGAAAAAGTATAAAAGGCTTGTAAGCTGCGGAGTAAAGCAGCAGCCTCCTCTGTCTTGTTTCTGACGAGCTTGGGACTCTGTTCCATAGCCCGGGCTATTTGAATAAATCTGGGTTCCTCCTGCAGACGAAGGCTCCTATGTCTCCTTTTACTACGTATGAAGGGTATGGAAGGCTTGGGGGGTTCCCCTGCCGCCGAGACCCAGTAAGTGGGTTAATCCGGTTCTTCACAAGTCATTCTTTTTATTGTATTTTATTTTTGTATCTTTTTCTTTAAATTTAACAGTGGTCAGCGTCGGAGTCAAACTAGAGTGAGGCTATGGAAGGATATCGTTTGTAAATGATATTATTTATTTTTTTAAGCCTGCGTGGCGGCTTCAATGGTACATTTCAGATAACCCTTTCCATGCCTCACTTTTTTATTTTACACACCTGGCTTGATATTGTCTCAATTTGTTTATGTGCTAATAGTTTTAGGTGAAGATGCCATACTATGGTCTGCGAGTGTGCCTAATGGCGTAAAGAAAGACAGTAGAACCTCCTCACGCTGCTAGGAAAGTAAATGCAGCTTGCTGATGAGAACTGTACCCTTCAGGAAATTGATATTTTAATTGATGAAGTGGAAACAATCTTAAACAATAAAAGTATGCAACTAAACAGTAAGACTATACCGTCAAAAATTACTGATTGTTACAAAGGCAACACACAGGCAAAAGACACCTCAAAGAAAAAAGATTGACTGTGCAGGCTATAGGTATAGTTATTTACCTTTTTCTCGCCCAGACTATGCTGAGCCTCCCATTAAGATTACACCTAATGAAACTTAAAAAACATGCCTCAGTGCAACCCATCAATTCCCCTGCATTCAGAGCAATGCAATATTGCAATTGTTGTCTGCTTCAATCACTTTGCTCCAGCGGAACTATTTTGTAATGAGCTCCAGGAAAAACTGGCCCATAAAATTGTGGAACCTGTAGAGATTGTTTAAAAAAAATGTATTTCAAAGTATTTTATTGATGTTTACACAAACAGTTGTCATTGCTTTAACGTTACAGGGTGGCAGCCCAACCTGGCTGACCTTTTCATGGATACAGGTACATGGTATATAAGCTTGGCTGCCCCCTTTTCCACTGTCTTGCTAAAAGAATAAGAGTAGGTGAAAAGGGAAAAGAAAGAGAATACAGAAAAGAAAGGAGGCGATAGTATACAAGAAGATTACTTCCTTCGTGGGTCTGTTATGGCTAAAGCAAGCATGAATAATATATTGGAACTCCCTGCAAAGGAACTGGATGAATTGAGAAGTATGGTAAAAACATAAAACTCTAGACTAAATGAATTATCAGAAGTAGACAGTTCACGTTTCCCGCAGTGCACTCAATCCCCCTGCCATATCAAACAGTTATTGTGGATCCACATGTAGAATCAACCCATCTGCCCTTTTTGCCTCCAATACGACAATTACCAGTGCAAAGGTCACTCTAACATGAATCCATTAAAAATCAAGTTTTTAACAAGCATGTCAAAATCTTCTGAACCCAGCGACTCTGTTGATTGCCCATATGTATCTAGGCATTCTACCATTAGACCAGTAAGCTATAGTCATATTGGTTCACGGGGGGTTAGTAATCCAGCGGTAATGTGCAAATGCAACATGAGACCTTTTTATTTTTTTTAAATGTTTTTTATTTTAGATGAGCAGTACAATCAGGGCAACCACACATATCATTGAGTCAGAATGCAGTGTGAGTATAACGGTTACATCGTAACCTTATCCAGTCTGAAAGTACACAAAAGCAGCAATTGCATTGACACAATACCATTACATCAGTTCTATATATCCAATCTCTATTACTCTGAATCAGCCTCCTTTTCTTCAATGCCAGGCGGTTCACAAATATAACCTCAAAACTTGTTCCAGGCCCCCCAAATCTTCCCCCATTTCCTGGGGCACCCACGGTGGACAAATACCGCTCTTTCCGCCAACATCGCCTCATCCATATACTTGCACCATTTCCTAAGTGTAGGCAATACTGCTGAGCCCCATAACATGGCGATGTTACGTTTCGCCACCATCAGGCCCAACATTACCCAGACTTGTTGCCGGTGGTTTAGGTCATTGGGTTCCCATATGTTCAGTAAACAGCGACGGGGCTCCGGCAACAAGGAAACATCAATAGTTTGAGAATTGTACGCATTACTGCTGTCCAATGCATAGCCATGTGTCTGCAGTCCCAAATAGTGTGGAAAAATGTCCCCTCCCCACATTTTCTTAAACAGTATTTATGTGAAGCTTTCCCTATCTTGTGTAGTGTCGTTCTAGTGTAATACGTATGATGTAATATTTTAAGTTGAACCAGTTTGAACCTGGAAGATATTGCTGTTTCTCGGGGGGAGGACAGGGCCTCCTGCCATTCAGAGTCTTCAAAGGGGCCCACGTCTCTGTTCCAGTTCTGTCTCAGTGTGGATGTCGTGTCTGGAAGGTTGTTAATCAGTGTCCAGTAGGTCAAGGAAGAGGCCCTATCCAGCATATGTTCTGTCAGAAGTCTGTCTTCGAGAGGGGAGGATTCCTGCAAGACGGTACCTGTCGGTATAACCGACTGGAGCGCATGCTTAATTTGCAATTATCTGTACTTCTCCGTCTGGGCCATTTCGTACTGTGTTTGCAGGTGGGCAAAATCCACCACCTTTCCCTTCTTCCAGAGATCACCCACCACTGAGATGCCATTGGTGTCCCAAGCCTGGAATCCTTTACTATTATGAAGAAGGCCTAACCTGTAGGAGTCCCACAGTGGTGTCATTTGCGTGACAGTCCCAGAACATTTAAGACGCCTACCCGCTTTGTACCAAAGCTGCACAGAGTGTTGCGTTGGGCCAATCAGATCCTGAGGCGCGCGACGGCTATAAAGATTTCCTAACAGCCCCCTACACTCCAAACCTTGTCTATCAGCGAAGTATGAGGGGCATGGAGCCAAAAATTATTCTGCTTGAGATGGGCTGCCCAATAATACAGCTCAACATTTGGAAGCGCTATCCCCCCATCATACCAGCCTCTCGTTAATTTATCCTGTGCGATACGTGGTGGCCTCCCGCCCCACAGCAGATTAGAAACCGTTGCAGCTATGAAATATGATTCATGGACCGGTGACGGGGTGTTTTCCAGCACATATAAAAAGCGCGGGAATGCCATCATTTTGTATAGAGCCGCCTTGCCCAAGAGTAACATGAGACCTTTTTAATCCACTGGAAAGTTGCATCCATCTGTTCAGACAACTATTTACATGGCAAATGTCCCCAAACTGGAAGGTCTCTCAAGGGAAAGCAGGGACTCTCTGACAAATAAAGTGGCCTATTGGACTCGTTATCATCACCACTGTTATTCCCTCATACATTCAGACATTTTGCTGGCACAATGAATAGCCTGTAATGATGACCAATATGATCATATAAAAATCACCCTAAAAAAATCAATTTCTAGTAAAGGGTGTAATAACTATGGACACATTTACCTCCTGCTGGTTCTAACATCCAGTTCAAACGTTTTCTCAACCCTCATAGAGCAATGGACTCCAACAAAGCCCCTATCATTCGCCAAGTGATATTCGGAGGGCTTCACAGGACCCCATCAAAACCACTTCTTAGCCTTACCTGCTAGGGAGGTAGACTGACTATGAAGGTCCAAGGTGGATAGTGGGGGCTGATGTATGCTAGTACAGTTACAGCAAACCTTTCCACTAGAGAGGCTGTCCAATGTGTTAATCACAAACACAACCCATTACTTATGTTATCATTTGAGCGCTGAACAGCTACAAGTTCATCTATGGTGAAGCGATCCCCTCTAGTTTGGCCTGTCCTTCTGAAGGACTTCTAATCTGGGTGAGAACAAAGCTTGATCATAAAATTAAAAAGATATCTATTGATTACCTAGATATTTTAGGCTTCAGTCTTAAAGGTAGTAATGGAAATGTAGTAAACCTTTATAATATATACAATCGCAGAACACTATATAATAAAAAATCCTCGACTTTGAACTTTTTAGGCAAGCATATATCCACAGTGGATGCTAACTCATATTATTCTAGAGAGAGATTTTAATGTGACTTTTGAGCCTTTGGACTGCATGCTGTCAATAACAGATACTGAGGATGATGTCAGAGGAATACCTACTCATAGCAAGCCTGCTAAAATCCTACTTGCAAACAGCGATGCAGCGAGCATCATTAACCCATCAGCATGCACTACAAGCTTGTAGTGGCCCTTCAAAATCTGACATAAATAGATCACCCTCTTTTTCAAGAGGGGAATATAAAAGTAGAATCGACCGTATCTTATTCGATGTTAATCTGTAGCTGAGTTAGTTAATTTTGAAAAGAAAGTGATCACAACACACTTTTTCTGACAACTAAAAGAAGTATTCTATACGGCTAGTAACATCTCAGAATTTTCTGATTCTACTCTTTCACTTTGGAATAACTGAAAGCCAATTAAATGGCATTTGTCTTGCTTAAAATCATGACATCCTAGCACAGATTTGCAGGGAGGTTTGTCTCACATTATTACTCTATGAGAACCATTGCTCAAAAGACACCCCAATTACAGAAATACATTGCTCCCTGTTCGAGGCCCTGAAAATTCTCGGTACCAAAGAGACTAATGGCCTTATTACGGCTTTGGCAGTGTGGCAGTGAGCCGCCATACCAGCGCTCTGTTGCCACACTGCCAAAGCTGTACAAAAGCTAGCCGCCAGATTAGGATTTTTCTCCTGGTCTGGCAGGCGGTACTTTGGCGGTCCCAGGCGCTGAGCCTTAAAAAGGCACCGCAATGGGAACGTCAAAGCAAATTCCTGCACAGCATGGACGGTTAACTCAATGCTGTGCAGGAACTGGGGCGGCATGCATACAGGTGGCACAACATGTGACCCTGCATGCATTCCCACAGCCTTGAGGCACTAGGGGTTCCTGTAGGGCCCCCTTAGTTTCCTCACAACCATAAAAATTGTGAGGTAACTCATAATATGCTTGGCTGTGCCGCAGCGGCACGATCAGCATATTGCGGGCCTCAGACTGCTGCAAGATCGCCATGGATCACAGATCACTGGCAGTAGCAGCAGTCCTATGGTGGTCCAACCTTCCAACTCATAATAGGGAGGTCGGACCGCGGTGCGGCGGTGCTCGCACTGCCATTGTGGCTTCCGTGGTCCATCTGACTGCCGTAGTCATAATCAGGTCCTAAGTCAATTTAACACAACAAGAAAAAAGTCTCCCTCTTGGCCTATATTTCTTTTAACTGATTTAGCACAAATTCAAAAGGTGAGCTAACTATCAATTAATAACAACATACTGTAACAATTTACAAAAAAAATATATATTTTTATTTCATTTCTTTTATCAAAATTGTTTTCATCATATTTTCATCATAACTTGTTTACATCATATTTTTCTTTTTTTTTTTTTAAATACTCTACATAAGCAACTCAACACATTGTTACTATCCAAAAGATTATATAATCACATATCAGTGGAAAGTCACAAGGAAACAATAAATAATGAGTAACCCCGGGTAGAGAGACAAAAAACACCATAACAACCTCTCATTCATACAGTTCTCTTTCACTCCCTACACACCATACACATCCTTTCATACATCTGGGAAGTCAACAACTCAAGATGGTATAGTAGTCTTAGTGATCAAATACAACAACTGCATGTAGCAGGATCTGAAAATCATTGGTCGATGTGTTTCGCTGGCTCGAAATGAAATAGACCGCCACCTTCCCCAGGATCTGCCAGATATCAGATCATAAAACGTCGCTCAATCCGGGGGTGGGGGGGAGAAGACTACTAATTATTTTCCACTGACACTACGTGGGCTTCGCTGTGTCAATTGTTTTTCAGTTTACAAGTTTCTGCCTTCTCGACCAAATTCAGAGCATTGTATTGCAACTTCATGTGATCCTAGCAGGGCCAGTCCTATAACTTCTGGGGCTCCGGGCGAAAGGGAAGATGTGAGGCCCCTCTAATTTGCATGTAAAATCCAGTCGCAGCCAGCATGACTCGCGGGTGGGAGGTCTCGCTAGGTTCGCGCGGGGGGGTTTGGGGTAATTTAAAAATAAAATAAACTTATCTTCCCAGCGTCATCTCCGCTTCTGACCTGCTCTCTTTCTTTCCTACCTCTGGCAGGAACAGGAAGCAGGCAGCCTCCCTCCCCTAAGCCAATCACAACGCTGCAATGGCAGCATTGTGATTGGTTGGGACGCCGACCAGGCAGGCGCCTATGGGGAGGCTATTTTCTCCATGTAGGGCGCATTGGTGCCTACATGGAGAAAGGCCAGAGTGTGTATGACTGGTTAGGTCGGTCCCAGAGGGCCGACCAAACAGTCAGGGCCCTTAGCAGGGGGCAAGGCACTCCTCCCCTGCCCTAAAGCAGACCCGCCCGCCCCCAACCAAACACTTCTGCTTTCTCGCAGTGCGAGTAGCAGAAACATAAAATGGTAGTTTTAGCATTTTGTGTTTCTGCTTCTCGCACTGCGTGAAAGCAGTGGGGTAACGCTCCTCCACCCTAGTGGAGGAGCCGCCCTTGGTAACACCCCAAGAAGTGACATCACAGAAAGTGACATCGCAGGACTATTGATCTTATTTGGCATCCCTGAAGAGATCTAACATGGATATCAGTAACATGGACAAAAAGATAAATATACAAATTAAATAAGTCCATATATTTTAAAACTATTAAATAGATTACATTTGTCACATTGGATGGAATAGCTAGGTGCAGGTCTCACAAAAATGTATATTATTTCCTCCTCGTTAACTGATTGTTTCCAGATGAGTGCATGATACAATTTCCAGTTCTGCCTCATAATGGGGGGAGATCCTGTGAGGTAATGAGAGGCGGGATCATTCAAAATATAAATTGACACAAGAGAAAACCTCTCACACCATGGATATAATTGCACATTTCAAAAGGCTCCCTTATCTTTCTGTGCCATTATTGTGCTACCTTAGGATGGCATTAATATTTCGGTATTTATTTTAACATAAATCCTCTCTCTCTCTCTCCCCAGTATCCCAGACGCACATGCTAAGAGACGTAGGACAATCTTTTTTGTGTGTAGGCTCTTTACTTGTCAAAATTATGTTAAGTGTAAAACACAGCACATATAGTAAAAAACATAAGGCCCAAGGGAGAGAATGACATTTGGACATCGCAGAACAGGATCATGGCTGCAAGGTGGTGCAGGCCAGCCGTCGTGCATGCAAGGCAAATTGTGACTCCCACTACCCTCTGGTCACTGACTGAGCAGTAAAATACAGCCATAATTTGGGTGCATTGGACACATAACCCTACAAGATCACGGTCCCATTGCACTTTCTACACTATTGATAGCTATGCCCTTCAGAAGTCGCCTCTTGCCCTAAGCATCGAATTCATGAATCTGGGCTGGCTCTCAGCATTGGACGATGAAAAGGGGGCCTAGGGGAGGGTGGACCTTCCGTGAGCTGCACAGCAGTACTGGATCATGGATGTGCGGTGGAAGGGAGAAGGAACCAGTGGCATAGTAATGTTGCCACTGCACCCGCTGCACTAGTGTTAACTACACCCCCTGAGAGAGGACCCATGGGCCTCATAGCCATGTTCCAGTGCTGCTTTTCTCATAGGAGGGTGCTTGCTCTTGTGAGTGTCGAACCATGGCTGTGATGCCCATGGGAGGGAGGGCCTCTCGCAGGCTTTGTAAAATGGCTGTGAGGCCCATGAAAGAGAGGGCTGTAGCACACCAGTGGTGCCATGGTGCAAAGTGAAAGCATCTCTCACCCTCGTCCACTGGCTGAACAGTACAGTAAAGCATAATATGGGAACATTGAGCTCTTAATATGCCTGAGCCTGGTGCCACGCCACGTGCTGCACTACCGATTGCTATTCCTCTGTTAGTGACACATACACAGGGCCAGGGTCCAGCACTGTGAGAAAAATTCAGTTGGACTCAGGGGTGGGGGCCCACACAACACACACCCCTCTCCTGTTCCTCTCAGACATGGTGTAGCATTGAGAGGATTAGGATAAACCCATAGGCCTATCAGCCCTGAACCATGGCTATGAGGCCCAGGGGAGAGGGGCCCTCTGCAAGGCCTTTCAGTGCTACACCATGGCTTCAAGATGTGGACCCCCCACCATGAGCCCGAGCTGTAAGGCCCAGGGGAGGGTGGTTCCATTCCCTTGCATGCACAAAGTTACGGGCCTAAACGCAAACTACAACAAATTTCCAAAAAAAGGCGCAGCACAGGGGAAAGGCCTAGCAGCAAAGGGAGTTAAGGACCTTGTACCCCCCCAACAAATCACATTAGCCAGTGCTTGAACATTGGTGATGGAAACCAAGCTCTAGCCTAAGAATTTGTACTGGGATAGCAGAGCTTAGGCTACAATCTTTTCGTAAAATCTTCCCTTTGTATACATTTCAAATGGCCAATTAAAAGTGGTCATATACTCAAAGGTATAACTTGGGGTAGGCAACATTTTTATTTTATATATTTGCATTCGATGTTTAAAGTGTTTTTCTCTCCATAGATTTGTTAAAAAACAAAGTTGTAAAAAGTAGCCTATGGCTTAAACTACTGGACACGGTACTGCCCAAATAGACATTATTTTTCACAATCAAGTTTTTCGTAACTACTAATTAAAAGGTAACTTTTTTCCCTTCAAAGCTTTGGGGATGCATAACATTCATGCACGACTGAAATGAGGAGTAGAACACTATGAACTCTCCACCAGTGGAGCCTGCCAAACATTTGCAAAACACTTAACATTTTTAACTGACCTAACACACAGCCCATGGACTGAGAGAGCTCTTTGGAACACAGAGATTGAAAGCTATTTGCATCTAAATTACAGAAGGTGCCCCATACCCTGCTTGGTGCATGCCCCCCTCGTGTGCTACAACGCCTTCCTTTCTGCCACTGACTAGCAACTCTTTCTCAGCCCATCAGCATCTGAAAGAGTGAGAGTTGCTTGTCTTTATAAATCGTTACAACTGTCAGGTCCCAAAATGCGTGCTAATTGGCACTGGAGTGGGAAGTGGACGGCATCCCCAATTACAGGTCAAACCTGCAAATGCAGACGGGCCTCACGCTACATGTGGGCTGCACGGCCCAGGAGAAAAGGGACCCCCTCCGTGGGGTTTAACAGCCATTAACCAGTGCTGCGAGGCACAGGGGAGGGGGCCTCTTCCCCTATTCCTACACATGCCTGGGAAAACCAGGGGAGAGGCAGCCCTTCCCTGGGCCTCGCAGTGCTCACCACAGGCGTGAGGTCAGTGGGGAAACACTTTTGCGAGGCTCCCTGTTGATGGGCTGAGCTCAGGGCCCTGGGCAGCTGCCCATGCCTAGCGCCGGTCTTGGATCCTAGCTCCAATATTGAGATCTGCTATCCTTTTTGGAGGTAAAATAGGATTATGTGGCATACGGAGTATCAATATTGCCAATATTGTTGCTTTACGTGCACAAATTGGAGGAGTTACCGCATAATACAATTTTGCCTCCAATAAGGGCAACAGATCTTAATATTGGAGCTAGGATCACTAGAAGTTGCCATACAATGGTCTGAATTTGATCGAGAAGGCAGAAACTTGTAAACTGTAAAACAATTGACACAGCGAAGCCCACGTAGTGTAAGTGAATTAGCAGTCTTCTGCACCCCCCGGTTGTTTGAGCAACGCTTTATGATCTGATATCTGGCAGGTTCTGAGGAAGGTGGCGCTCTATTTCATTTCAAGCCACCGAAACGCGTCGACCAATGCTTATCAGATCCTGCTGCATGCAATTGTTGTATTTGGTCACTAAGACTACTATACCATCTTGTGTTGTTGACTTCCCAGATGTATGAAAGAATGTGTATGGTGTGTAGGGAGTGAAAGAGAACTGTATGAATGAGAGGTTGTTAGGGTGTTTTTTGTCTCTCTACCTGGGGTTACTCATTATTTATTGTTTCCTTGTGACTTTCCACTGATATGTGATTATATAATCTTTTGGATAGTAACAATGTGTTGAGTTGCTTATGTAGAGTATTTAAAAAAAAAAGAAAAATATGATGTAAACAAGTTATGATGAAAATATGATGAAAACAATTTTGATAAAAGAAATTAAATGAAAATATAAAAAACTTTTGTAAATTGTTACAGTATGTTGTTATAATTGATAGTTAGCCCTCCTTTTGAATTTGTGCTAAATCAGTTAAAAGACATATAGGCCAAGAGGGAAACTTTTTTATTGTTGTGTTGTATATTCCCTCCTCTCCCTGACCTTTGATGTATCCTTAGAGGGGGTCCCTTTCTTATTGCCTAAGTCTATTTAAACCATAGAAAAATCAGCACCATGATTTTCAGAAGAATTTAAGGAAGCTACATTTTCCCAGATTAATGCTCTTAAGTCTTGTAACAAACAAAATAAAACATAAGCAAGATAGAAATAAAAAACGCACTATGGCCCAATCAAAACAGAACTGGAATGACGCTAAATCTTTAGATCTTCTTGAGGTATCTAAAAGGAGGGATAATGCAACATTTTGAATAATAACTGCACATGGCAGCTTCAGTGCCAGTAGTCAATCGAATATTATATACAGCCTCATAAATGGGTTAAACAGTTCTCTGACCTATATACATTTATACAATCAGTATATTCGTGAAACTTTCAAAGATTGCCATTTTAGTCCTTCTGTTTGGCCTGAAACAGAAGGACTACACTACAGGTTTCTCTAAAATACACAACCAAAGCCATTGAGTCACTTTATCCAGTCAAAGTCCCAGATTCTGACAAGATTCTGGGGGATTTATTTTGATCTGATATATCGATCTAAGGCCTCAAACTAAATCTTTTGTTTACTTGAATACTATTAGCAGAAAATGTGGTTGATTTTGGCAAGGTGCCGAAATTATACTAAGTTATTTTTAAAAAGGAGATTAAAGTCTGCCTGTGAGTTATAGACCTATTAGCCTTGGCCATGTGCAAAACGTTTTTGTAGGCAAATTTTAGATGGGCTACTGGAGGGGATGAACGAGATAAAGATACTCTCCTCCTACCAGGCACGCTTTTGAGGAAGGGCCAGTACGATCGACCAGTTATTCCGTTTTACTATCCTATTATGGAGGAACCTAAAACTCGCTAAGCAACATCTTGAAATGCACAAGTTCAGGATGTGTGCTTTACAAAACGTTATTTTATTTTATAAAGCATAGTGTTGACTACCAAGAGGGTGCACACAACAAGTGACTTGCCTCTTGATTCACCATTTGCATTGTTGTCAGGGTGGAGTGGATGCATGACTGTAAATGAATATACACTTTTTTTAAAAATTTTGATGAAACTCATATTTTTACCTGTTTGTTGCGAGATGTCTTTAAAATTAAGATGTTTCTAAAGTTAAGTGGTGCAGGGCAATTTCTTTGCTTCTTTTATTTTACTTCTGTTAATAAGCAAATAAATGCTTGTGTTTATTTAAAAAATGTCTGAATATTAGTGCTCAGTCAATTAAACAGCAATCCAGCGCTGCTGTTCACCAGGGGGCCACATGTAATGATTAGGAGGGCAGCAAGTGGCCCTCAGGGAGTACTTTGAGTATAATAGCCTAGAGCAGTGGTTCCCAAACATTTGACTCCTGAGGACCCCCACTGAATCACTACTGGAAGCCGGGGACCCCCAAGCAATTTGTACAATTTCAATTAAAAAAAATTAAAACAGTAATTCGCAAAAAATACACAAACAAGTACACACCAAACAAATACTTGCATTACTAAAGCTTTTATTATTTACAGTGTGGGTTAATTTGGTAATGCGAAGATCTGACCGTCGCCACATTGGTTTTGCACTCTCTTCAGTGCTCTTTGGGCAAGAGAATCCACAAGTTCATGCATATAAACTGACTGCCAATATATTTATTTTAAAAAAATGGGTGGCACTCGGGGACACCACCACATCACTCGGGGACACCACCACACGTCTCGGGGACACCACCACATCACTCAGGGACACCACCACATCACTCGGGGACACCACCACATCACTCGGGGATACCACCGCATCACTCAGGAACACCACTACATCACTCAGGGACACCACCACATCACTCGGGGACACCACCACATCACTCGGGGACACCACCACACCACTCGGGGACACCACCACACCACTCGGGGACACCACCACATCACTCGGGGACACCACCACATCACTCGGGGACACCACCACATCACTCAGCCCAACAACATCATCACTCAGCACCACAACAGCACTGTCCTTTCTTGCTACCAACAAGCATTGCCATAGCCAATAGGACTCGCATTAGGAAAGTGTAAGCTATTGGCTTTGTGAATAACAATGCTATTAATTTATATATTTTCAAAGCCAACACATATTAAAAAAATGTGTCATTTACAATACCAATAGCTCACAATTTCCTAATGCGAGACCTATTGCATTGTAAATGCTTGTTTAAATGATGCTTATGCTGCGTGTGTCAGACTGGCCTGTAGGGAAACCCGCAGATAAAGAGACAGAACCGTGCTCATAGTTGTTGAATAATTACAAAAAGGGGGTGGTGATGGACAGAGTATCTGAGTTAATCAGAACACTCCTACCCAGTCAACAGATCAGGGCTTGATCCATCACCGTTTTTTAGCTCACTGCACCATCCCAGTTCAGAACCTGGCTATATGCAAATTAGTCTGTCCCTGGCCCAGTGCATCATGGGAACAGGGCAGACCAAACTACCAAGCCAATTCTTCACTGGAAAGGAAACAAGCTTCCGGGGACCGGTTTCTGGCATTACAGCCGTCTTCGGCCCGGCTTGCTTGAATCCTGATGGTGCAATGAGCAAGGGACTCATGTCTGAGCATACCCTTCCACACTCATGGTGGCCAAAATAATTACAAAAAGGGGGTGGTGATGGACAGAGTATCTGAGTTAATCAGAACACTCCTACCGAGTCAACAGATCAGGGCTTGATCCATCACCGTTTTTTAGCTCACTGCACCATCCCAGTTCAGAACCTGGCTATGTGCAAATTAGTCTGTCCCTGGCCCAGTGCATCATGGGAACAGGGCGAACCAAACTACCAAGCCAATTCTTCACTGGAAAGGAAACAAGCTTCCGGGGACCGGTTTCTGGCATTACAGCCGTCTTCGGCCCGGCTTGCTTGAATCCTGATGGTGCAATGAGCAAGGGACTCATGTCTGAGCATACCCTTCCACACTCATGGTGGCCAAAATAATTACAAAAAGGGGGTGGTGATGGACAGAGTATCTGAGTTAATCAGAACACTCCTACCCAGTCAACAGATCAGGGCTTGATCCATCACCGTTTTTTAGCTCACTGCACCATCCCAGTTCAGAACCTGGCTATATGCAAATTAGTCTGTCCCTGGCCCAGTGCATCATGGGAACAGGGCAGACCAAACTACCAAGCCAATTCTTCACTGGACAGGAAACAAGCTTCCGGGGACCGGTTTCTGGCATTACAGCCGTCTTCGGCCCGGCTTGCTTGAATCCTGATGGTGCAATGAGCAAGGGACTCATGTCTGAGCATACCCATCCATACTCATGGTGGCCAAAATAATTACAAAAAGGGGGTGGTGATGGACAGAGTATCTGAGTTAATCAGAACACTCCTACCCAGTCAACAGATCAGGGCTTGATCCATCACCGTTTTTTAGCTCACTGCACCATCCCAGTTCAGAACCTGGCTATATGCAAATTAGTCTGTCCCTGGCCCAGTGCATCATGGGAACATGGCAGACCAAACTACCAAGCCAATTCTTCACTGGAAAGGAAACAAGCTTCCGGGGACCGGTTTCTGGCATTACAGCCGTCTTCGGCCCGGCTTGCTTGAATCCTGATGGTGCAATGAGCAAGGGACTCATGTCTGAGCATACCCTTCCACACTCATGGTGGCCAAAATAATTACAAAAAGGGGGTGGTGATGGACAGAGTATCTGAGTTAATCAGAACACTCCTACCCAGTCAACAGATCAGGGCTTGATCCATCACCGTTTTTTAGCTCACTGCACCATCCCAGTTCAGAACCTGGCTATATGCAAATTAGTCTGTCCCTGGCCCAGTGCATCATGGGAACAGGGCAGACCAAACTACCAAGCCAATTCTTCACTGGAAAGGAAACAAGCTTCCGGGGACCGGTTTCTGGCATTACAGCCGTCTTCGGCCCGCCTTGTTTGAATCCTGATGGTGCAATGAGCAAGGGACTGATGTCTGAGCATACCCTTCCACACTCATGGTGGCCAAAATAATTACAAAAAGGGGGTGGTGATGGACAGAGTATCTGAGTTAATCAGAACACTCCTACCCAGTCAACAGATCAGGGCTTGATCCATCACCGTTTTTTAGCTCACTGCACCATCCCAGTTCAGAACCTGGCTATATGCAAATTAGTCTGTCCCTGGCCCAGTGCATCATGGGAACAGGGCAGACCAAACTACCAAGCCAATTCTTCACTGGAAAGGAAACAAGCTTCCGGGGACCGGTTTCTGGCATTACAGCCGTCTTCGGCCCGGCTTGCTTGAATCCTGATGGTGCAATGAGCAAGGGACTGATGTCTGAGCATACCCTTCCACACTCATGGTGGCCAAAATAATTACAAAAAGGGGGTGGTGATGGACAGAGTATCTGAGTTAATCAGAACACTCCTACCCAGTCAACAGATCAGGGCTTGATCCATCACCGTTTTTTAGCTCACTGCACCATCCCAGTTCAGAACCTGGCTATATGCAAATTAGTCTGTCCCTGGCCCAGTGCATCATGGGAACAGGGCAGACCAAACTACCAAGCCAATTCTTCACTGGAAAGGAAACAAGCTTCCGGGGACCGGTTTCTGGCATTACAGCCGTCTTCGGCCCGGCTTGCTTGAATCCTGATGGTGCAATGAGCAAGGGACTCATGTCTGAGCATACCCTTCCACACTCATGGTGGCCAAAATAATTACAAAAAGGGGGTGGTGATGGACAGAGTATCTGAGTTAATCAGAACACTCCTACCCAGTCAACAGATCAGGGCTTGATCCATCACCGTTTTTTAGCTCACTGCACCATCCCAGTTCAGAACCTGGCTATATGCAAATTAGTCTGTCCCTGGCCCAGTGCATCATGGGAACAGGGCAGACCAAACTACCAAGCCAATTCTTCACTGGAAAGGAAACAAGCTTCCGGGGACCGGTTTCTGGCATTACAGCCGTCTTCGGCCCGGCTTGCTTGAATCCTGATGGTGCAATGAGCAAGGGACTCATGTCTGAGCATACCCTTCCACACTTATGGTGGCCAAAATAATTACAAAAAGGGGGTGGTGATGGACAGAGTATCTGAGTTAATCAGAACACTCCTACCCAGTCAACAGATCAGGGCTTGATCCATCACCGTTTTTTAGCTCACTGCACCATCCCAGTTCAGAACCTGGCTATATGCAAATTAGTCTGTCCCTGGCCCAGTGCATCATGGGAACAGGGCAGACCAAACTACCAAGCCAATTCTTCACTGGAAAGGAAACAAGCTTCCGGGGACCGGTTTCTGGCATTACAGCCGTCTTCGGCCCGGCTTGCTTGAATCCTGATGGTGCAATGAGCAAGGGACTCATGTCTGAGCATACCCTTCCACACTCATGGTGGCCAAAATAATTACAAAAAGGGGGTGGTGATGGACAAAGTATCTGAGTTAATCAGAACACTCCTACCCAGTCAACAGATCAGGGCTTGATCCATCACCGTTTTTTAGCTCACTGCACCATCCCAGTTCAGAACCTGGCTATACGCAAATTAGTCTGTCCCTGGCCCAGTGCATCATGTGAACAGGGCAGACCAAACTACCAAGCCAATTCTTCACTGGAAAGTAAACAAGCTTCCGGGGACCGGTTTCTGGCATTACAGCCGTCTTCGGCCCGGCTTGCT
The DNA here is from genome assembly GCF_964261635.1 of Lissotriton helveticus. Lineage (NCBI taxonomy): Eukaryota > Metazoa > Chordata > Amphibia > Caudata > Salamandridae > Lissotriton > Lissotriton helveticus. The sequence goes on from NC_136067.1 coordinate 448,746,658, forward strand.
TGAATCCTGATGGTGCAATGAGCAAGGGACTCATGTCTGAGCATACCCTTCCACACTCATGGTGGCCAAAATAATTACAAAAAGAGGGTGGTGATGGACAGAGTATCTGAGTTAATCAGAACACTCCTACCCAGTCAACAGATCAGGGCTTGATCCATCACCGTTTTTTAGGTCACTGCACCATCCCAGTTCAGAACCTGGCTATATGCAAATTAGTCTGTCCCTGGCCCAGTGCATCATGGGAACAGGGCAGACCAAACTACCAAGCCAATTCTTCACTGGAAAGGAAACAAGCTTCCGGGGACCGGTTTCTGGCCCTGATCTTTTGACTGGGTAGGAGTGTTCTGCTTAATTCAGATACTATGTCCATCACCACCCCCTTTTGAATCGTTTTGGCCACCATAAGTCTGGAAGGGTATGCTCAGATGTGAGTCCCTTGCTCACTGCACCATCAGGATTCAAGCAAAGCGGGCCGAAGACGGCTGTAATGCCAGAAACCGGTCCCCGGAAGCTTGTTTCCTTTCCAGTAAAGAATTGGCTTGGTAGTTTGGTCTGCCCTGTTCCCATGATGCACTGGGCCAGGGCCAGACTAATTTGCATGTAGCCAGGTTCTGAACTGGGATGGTGCAGTGAGCTAAAAAACGGTGATGGATCAAGCCCTGATCTTTTGACTGGGTAGGAGTGTTCTGCTTAATTCAGATACTCTGTCCATCACCACCCCCTTTTGAATCATAGTTGTTGAATGTCACTCCTAATTACAGACTTGATGCTTCTCACCGCGCTCGTGTATTTTCTTCATGATAAACCCACGTGTAAATGTGCAATAATGATCATTAACTCATTTTCTGTGGGCACGTTTAGTGTCGCTCCCGGGTACTGCACCGGGGACACTTGGGAGATGTCACGCTTTCCCACGTGTGGTGTGAGCATCTTGTTCCACAGGCTGGCTCTCAGTCCTATTACTGACTGTTGCACTTTTTAAAGAGAGAGAAGATATGTAAAGCGCTCTGACACCTACGGGTAAAGCTAGCGATATATAACACTTTTAAAATTAAAATTAAATTAGCGCAGAGGGAAGTCCCCACCACAGCGTTTACGAAAGTGCTATTCTTAACCTCTGACTCTGACTCTCAGCTGGATCAAACTGAGGAATGTGAAGAAAGTGGTTGTCTGTGGAAACTGCTACAGCGCATCAATCCTGAAGCCATGAAATCCTAGGCCTTCGTTATATTAATTTATAATCAAGTGTACAGCCGATGAAAAGACAAGAAGTAAAGGGGAAGGGTCATCAGTAAAGAAGATTGTACCTGGAAATATACAGTTACTACTGGGTATGGTTTAAGAAGCTTTTGCAGTCAGCGAAAGGGAAGGAAAAGATTAAAATGCATGAATCATTTTAACTTCAGGGCAGTTGTGACAAGCGCACTTATTCACAAATATAATTACTCATCTGGTATGCTGGTGTCCTGAGTGGATGCGTCCCAGAGTTTGGACTGCTTTCAAATATACCCACGCACACACAAATTAAACACTTACATGCAGTTCCAGCCTCCAATGCTCTTCTATCTCGCCACGTAGCTGCTTTCAGGGCAAATAGGGACAGATAGCAAAATGCCCTGGGCCTGGTCACAAACAGAACAGGAAACGCACGCACTCCTGTGCGAGCTCGACGTCGGGTGATGGGCAGAAGAAAATAACACAATATATGGGCAATCACCCTTCAGCTTGCACCTGTAGCTGAAGGGTGATTGGCCAGATTTCACTACTGTCTTGCCGCCCATGCCCCAGGCGCCAGCAACATTCACACCTCCCTACTGTACTGTGCGCCTGGGGGCCAGATTGTATTGCAGTCCTGCTGCCCGGCGCCAAGTACATTCACACCTCATAAGCCTTTTGTTTTTTTACCGACGTTAAGCACTCAAGTCCTGCGGACCCCCAGGGAATGTGTCACGGACACCTGGGGGTCCGCGGACCACACTTTGGGAAACGCTGGCCTAGAGAATAGGCCTGACCGGTTGCTTTAGAAATGCTGAAATAAGGAGTTACGGTTTCAGACATGATGGCACAATAAGGTACGCAGGAAAGAGTTCGGCATAATATCTAACTATGCTGAGAGTGAGTTATAACTTAGGGAGGAAATTGGGCTAATAGAGTAGGGTGTGAAATATGATTGAAGTGTATCTAATGTTTTCCCTGATATGCTTATTACTTGCTGAGCTGTTTATAATGTTTACAATCATTGTGATTCATCTCATTTGGAAAGGAATGGTGTATAATAAATAATCATAATATATAGAATGCCAGTGATCCAGCGGGCTATAGAAAATATATCATAAACTACGCTACCCAATTTCATAACCTATAAACAAAATTCTAAACTATACATGGACCCATTTATGAACCTGATATATTTTTGGGCCTACTGAATCAGGTGGTCAAATAAATCTATATATACATTATTTACACACTATAAACATTTTTATACATTTGCAGAAAGAATATTGTCATTAGAATAAAACCCAACCATTTAAACGACCACCATAGGCGACGTGATCTAGCTAAAGGTAACCTACACTTCTGAATAACCAAGACCAGCTTGTTTGTCAAAAGTAAGATTTTATTTTCTAAATTATGGTATATATGTTGTAAGTTTTATAAATGAAATTTATTAGCAATAAAGCAAGCATGATAGTAAGAAATATGAGAAAATTACAATTTAAGCAATTGAATCAATTTAAAGAAATTATATAAAGTTTAGCATTTCTAAAACCTATTTTCCTAACTGAGCTAAATAGACAGAAATTAAAGTAAAGATCTTTGAGGATTCTTACGTGCTCCACGCAAAGTCCAGCAGCACATCACCCTCATCGGAAAGTCAGAAAGCAGCAGCCAGCCCAACCCTAAGGGCATGACTTTTTATACCTTTCTACGCTAACTAAACTAGCAAAGGAAAGTTTTCAGAAATACTCGACGTCCCATTGGCTGAGAGTGACAAGTGACATGTCACCCGATTCTTAAAAAGTTCCACAAAATCATGTCTTACAAAGACCATTGTCTCTTCCACGTGAAGCCAGAGGCTTCCTGCGATTGCAACTTTGTATTAAGTCATCCTCGCAGCTTCCATAGTCTTACGGTGCAACTTCCGCGGATGCCAAGTTAAGGACTGACAAAAAGTTCACTTTCGACCTTGGCCATGTCCGACAGAATGATGTCAGCTCATCAGTTTTTGCTTTGTGAATGCAGCTTCAATAAACGTTTTAATTCAGAATGGGCGTCTCGTGACTTTCTGCAGAAATATGGATTAGCTCTTTTTGTGCGGCTCAAATAGTTAGGCCTCAAAAGCAGGCAACTTATGATTTCTAGTATAAAACAAACACAAGAAAAGTATTAATGTAAGAAATAAAGTATATTCTGTATCCACCCCATGGTTTACTAAATAATTAGCCCACCCGATTAATCAAAATGTTACCTAGCCATTGCAAACAAATAAAGCAGCGTTTATATTTACCAGTCTCCGTTTTTCTATGAGACCCATATGCACCTAGAATAGTAGAAATGACATCACACAGACAAGAAAAAGCAAAACAAGCACATGCTTATTTTAAATATGCAGCAGTTAGTAATGACAAAAACGAAAACAATAAATTATTTTATTATTTTGCACGAACAAAAGATGCAACATTTATGCACGTTTATGAGCACACATGTTAGTCCCCCCACGTGTAAAGTTTAATCTAGGTTGTATTAGCACGACATATCACAAATCATTAATAATTTTATTCATGTTATGGAAATGTGACTTTGCGAGTTTAAACAAAATTTTGTTTTCTATCTCGCTCCATCAACTCCCTCATCTGGTGATTAACAAATCACCACACCAGCACTCAAAATTTTGGTAAATTTAATTTATAAGAAATCGATTCAAATTCATTGTATTAGTAAACCTAAAAGTCTGTTTCAGCATAATCCTTACAATTAACATGACGCTCTCTATGTAACTCCTGCAACTCAATCTCCCTTTCCTCTTCTTTTCTGAGTTTATAAATTCTCTTCTTTTCTCTTAAATGCTTCTTTCTTTTATGCAACAGACAACCTACTTTAGTTAAAATAAAAATAAATATAATTATAATCAAAGGTGCCAGAATCTTGCCAAGAATTGAACTTCCGATATTATGAAACCAGTTTTTAATTGCTTGAAACCTATTTGAAAGTTTCCCAGTAAAATCTTCTTCTTCTAAAGGAATTATTTCAGAATGCATTTGTGTAATATTTTTAATATACATTTCAATATTTTTACTTTCATCCGGTATATATGTACAGCAATGTTGGACATGTAAAATGCCACAGACTCCTCCCTCTTTTGCTAGGAGTATATCTAAAGCAAGACGGTCTTGAATTACCATGGATCTAATTGCAATAACTTCAACATTCACTAATTGAAACCCATCAGCAGTGTCAGTTGATAATCTATCAACTATAGTGGACAATTTTCTGATTCTCCCTGCATTTAGGGTTATACCAACAAAAGGTATTACAGCTTGGAAAATATCTCCCAGAACTTCAGTAAAAGTTTCTCTTTTAGCTCTATTTACATAATTATGGATTTTAAATAATCCTTCTGAATCTCTGTCAACATGAAACACTTTAGGAAAAACAATTCCCACATAACAAGTTCCATACCAATGGTCTGGAAGGTTGTAGTAGGCTTTGTCACCACAAACAAAATAAATTCCAGGAAAGATAGGATCTTTTCCACCTTTAAATCCCCAACCTCCCATAATCTGATAAGTATCTTCACAGTTGCTTGCACCTACAAAATAATTATCAAAAAGTGTGTTATCTCTTCTAATGCAAAGCTTTCCACTAACAGGTTTGTCTATGTGAATTGCAATATTTTCAAGCATTTTGCCATTTAGTTTCTCATCCTCTTTTTGCCAGAATGATGACTTAGTCTGCTTGACTAATTCATTTCTCTTATAAATTGCTCTTCTCTCCTCAACCATATTCAGAAATTTCTTCCCTTCAGCACTTAATTTACATGTTAGATTATTCTTGTAAGCATACTCATAAGTGAGTTCGTTAGTAACAAGGAAATATTCTCTTAATTGTTTAGCTTTCTTATGCTTATTTAAAGCATTATCAATCTTGACATTAGCAAAAATCTCATCATAATTTGAATAGTAATATTCCAAACGACCAGTTTGATAAAATAAACTAGTTAATACACTACATGTAACAGCATAAGTGAGAGGAAGCATATTATATGTTACTCCCTCAGAAACAGAAGCGGGTAACTTAACGCATACATAACAATCCTTTGCATCCATTACCTTTACATATTCACTCAAAAGCTTTGTGAATGTATTGCTTGAAAAATCACCTATTGATTTATCTTGATGAATGTTAGGTTGATGATCAATTACTTTAGCAGATGCACTATGTTTAGTTTGGCTAACTAGAGCTTTGCTTGTTAAGTTAACTTTGTGTAATTCTCTATTCATTTCTAAAGGTATAATCACTGCTAGTACCAACCAGAGCAGAACTAAAATGAGCAGACACACCAGAGTCATCTTACAGCATCTTTTAAAAACAGAGCATTTTGAAGTGCTTTCCTTAATGTAAGGCATTTTTAGGTTAGTTTTAGCCTCAAAAATAAAATTAAAAATAAATTTTAAATTTTATATACACCCCCCTTTTAAAATATATTTTTCTTTTATAACCCTAAACAAGATTTCTTCGACCTTATGTCATACATAAGTTTTCTTCTATTAGACAGTTTTCTTCGACCTTGTGTCAACTAACAGGATTTCTTCAGCCTTATGCCAATTTAATAAATTTGTACTTCAATCATTGTCACTAATTTCTTGGATTTCGTTTTCTTCTTCACTACTATCATATATGTCAATAACGGGTGGAATTACTAAGTAAGTCCACTCAGGAGACTTGTATTTCTGGTTTGGTCTAATTATTCTCTTCCCTTTTCTTGATATCACTTCTATTTTCCTTCCAACTCCAACCTCTTTTCCAGGACTCTTTTGACTACTTATTTCTTCAACTTGTTCTATTGGCTTTTTAATCAATCTGACTCTCAATCTTCCACCAGGCCAGTAGTCTGCTTTTCTCACGTACTTTTTCTTTGGTTCAGAATTATTCGATTCAGATTTCCAAGTCCTTTTCTTTCTGCTTTCACTTCCACCTTCCACGTCACTTTCCTCAGTTTCGTAGTCTGAAATTTCAATTGACTCAGGAACTTCTCTATACGGCAATTTCACTCCTTCAGGAACTTCACTTTGTCTTCCATCACTGGTACTCGGTAATTCATTCTCCTCCTCTTCCTCAATTACCTCTAGCTTCCCAGATTTCGGATTTTTGTTCCTTACTTCAGAGCTTGTTCTCTGCCTTTCGATACTCTCCTGGTCTGAAATTTCTTTCGGTTCAGCTTCTTTGTCTTCAATATAGACAACCGAATCCTCAGTTATCTTTCCTTTTAACAGATTCTCTTCACCTTCAGAATCTATTTCAATTATTTCTAAGTCTTTTCTTGTCAGATTTCCATTCACTGGCACAGTTTCCAGATGTCGACTTTCTTGTCGATCTTCAGAATCTGGAATTACTTCACCTTCTGTTCTGTCTTCTGCTTCAGAATCAGAGTCATCTGTGGTATCACTTTCAACATCAGAATTCTCAGGAGTTGGTATTGGAATAGTATGACTTGGATGAATCCAGCGCTTCAATCCTCTGCACTTTACAGCATTAGTAGTGATCAAGATTACCTGCCTAGGTTTCTGCCATCTAGGAGATAGACAATTCCTCCTCCGATGTACTTTCGTTCTGACCCAGTCTCCAGGTCTCAGATCATGTGTCAAAATTTTGTCATTTGATTGTGCTTCAGTTCCCACCTGATTAGACACAGAAGTTACCATATCAGATAACCTTTTACAGTAATCCAAAATTGCACTGTCATTTATGCTCAACAGTTTACCTACAGGTACAAAAGCTTGCCTCATAACTCTTCCCATCAAAATTTCATGAGGACTCAAACCTGTCTTTTTATCTGGTGTACTTCTTATTGACATCAAAACAAGTGGAAGAGCATCAGTCCACTTAACTCCTGTCTCTAGACACATTTTTCCAATTCTGTTTTTGATAGTTCCATTTATTTGTTCAACTACACCTGATGCCTCTGGTCTGTATGCACAGTGTATTTTCTGCTCAATACTCATAGCTTCGCAAATTAATTTCAACAGTTTGTTATCAAAATGACTTCCTCCATCACTCTCAATAGTGACTGGAAAACCGTACCTTGGGATGATTTCTCTGAGCATTAGTTTTGCTACTGTAATTGAATCACAATGTCGTGTAGGAAAAGCCTCTACCCACCTCGAGAACAAGCATACAATTACAAGTACATATTTCAAACAGTTGTGTAAGGGCATTTCAATGAAATCTATTTGTAACCTGGTAAAGGGACCACCCTCTCGACCAATTATTCCTGTCCCCACCACTGATTTTCTGTTTGGATTCATTTGTTGGCATGACAAACACCTTTGACAAAAAGATTCTGCAATGGTTCTAAATTTGGTATTGAACCATGTTTCTTTAAACAGTCTGACCATAGAATCTCTTCCTAAATGTGCAGGACCATGATATAATCTGGCCATGTCAGAAATCATGCAATTTGGTAAAACTACTCTGCCATCTTTGTAAACCCACACTCCATCTTCATCACGTTGTCTACAATCTGATCTTAACCACTGGTCTTTTTCTTCATCATCTGCTTCGTTTTGTAAATCTCTAATCTCATTCCATGTTTCTACAATAGTTGTTAGCATTAATGAATTTGAATCAGTTTCTGTACTTCTATTCCGATTGTAAGAATAATTTTTCCTTGCGCAGTACTTTGCTGTTTCATCTGCGAAGGCATTTCCTTTGGAAATATAATCAGTCCCTCTAGTGTGTGCTGCACACTTGACTATGGCAATTTCTTTTGGCAATTGTATTGCTTCAATTAATCTTCTAATGAAAACTGCATTTTTAATTGGTGACCCTGTTGATGTCATGTATCCTCTCTGTGACCAGAGTTGTCCATAATCATGCACAACTCCGTACCCATACTGACTATCAGTAATGATGGTAACTCTTATATCCTTTGATATTTCACATGCACGAATTAAAGCAATCAATTCAGCTACTTGAGCTGAACGAACTCCTTCAAGACATGATGCTTCTTTAATGTTTTCGACTGTACAAACTGAGTATGAAGCTTTCAAGACACCACCTTCGGATCTTAAGCATGAGCCATCTACAAAGTAGACAAAATCCGATTCAGGCAAAGGTCTGTCTTTGATGTCTTTTCTTGGTTTTGTGCAGAATTCCATGACATCTAAACATTCATGTTCTGTCTCGATGTCATCAACAATTTCAGAATCAGGCAGTAATGTAGAAGGATTCAGATTCAAACATCTTGAAATTGAAACATTATCTGCTCCCAGTATGATTTTCTCATACTTTGTCAATCTGCTACTTGTTAAATGTTGAGTCTTACCTCTTGTCAGTAATATTTCAACTGAATGAGGCACAAAAACTTTTACAGGAAATCCCATAATGATTCCTTCACTTTGTTCAAGGCTGATACTTGTAGCTGCAACTGCTTTTAAACAACCTGGTAATGCTTTTGCAATTGGATCAAGAACTGCAGAAAAATATGCAATAGGTTTCTTTAGGTTTCCATGTCTCTGAATTAACACAGATAATGCACATCCTTCTCTCTCACTGCAATACAGTTCAAAATCTTTCTCATAATTTGGCATACCCAAAGCAGGAGCTTGGCATAAGCTCTTTTTCAAGTTTTCAAAAGATTCCATCTCAACATCATTGAGAATAATTGGATCTTTTACATCTGATTTGGTCAGTCTTTGTAGTGGTTTCGCAATTACTGAAAATCCACTTATCCATTGTCGACAGTAACCTACCATTCCCAGGAACATTCTGACCTGTCTTTGTGTTCTTGGCGGTAACATTGCTTGAATCATTTTTATTCTCTCTATTGTTACTTGTCTTTTTCCCTTTGCAATTCTGTGACCAAGATATTTTACTTCCTGTTTGCAAAACTGTAGTTTTGCTGGGGACACTTTATGTCCTTCTTCTGCAAGGCGATTTAACAGAATTATTTTGTCTGTTACACAATTTTCTCTTGTCTTAGCAGCTATTAACAAATCATCAATATACTGCACCAACGTAGACCTACCTGGTAAGTCTAAATCTTCTAATGATCTTTTTAACAGTTCGTTAAAGATTGAAGGACTTTCTGTATAGCCCTGAGGGATTCTTGTCCATCCAAGGGTCTTACCTTGGAATCTGAAAGCAAAGATTTCATAACTGTCTGGGTGTAGAGGAACAGTAAAGAATGCATTGCAAAGGTCAATGACTGTGTACCATTCAGCATCATATGGAATTTGAAATAGAATTACTGCTGGATTTGGAACCACAGGACAACATGGAATAACAATTTGATTAACCTTTCTCAGATCTTGTACGATCCTAAATGTTCCGTTAGCCTTTTTAACTCCCATAATTGGTGAATTACAAGAGCTACTCTTCATTTCTTCCAATACACCTTGCTTGATTAATTTTTTAATTACAGGTGTAATACCTTCAATTGTCTCTGTTTTCATTTTATATTGTGGAGTGTTTGGAAATTCTATTCCCTGCTTCAATGCAATTTTAACAGGATCTACGTTTTTCATCAGACCCATCTCATTCCCAGTAAAATCCCATATTTCAGATTTCACTGTTTCTTTTAGCTCTTCAGGTAAATCCTTTTCTTCAAATGCAGGAAACAATTTTGTTTCTTCTGCTTCCATCATCATCATTGTCATTCTGTATAAACCATCTTCCTCCATTGTTTGTAACTCAACTCCTTCAGGAGAACAATATATTCTGCAATTCATTTTACATAGGATGTCTCTACCTAATAGATTTACTGGACTACTATTACAAACCACAAATCTGTGTTTGTCTCTGTAATTTCCAATTTCAACTGGTACTGGATCAGTTAAGTCTGTTTTAATTTGCTGATTACTTACTCCGACAACTTGGATGGTATCCCCAGAGAGAGGTAGGTTTTCAATTTCCACTGATCTAACAGTAGAACGGGTAGCACCAGTGTCCACTAGAAAAGTGATGTCTACATCATTAACTTTCCCGTTTACATAAGGACCAGACTGGTCAACCTCAAGAGTGGCTCCAACAACACACTCTTCCTCCTCTCTCGGGCACCGTCAGCAATAATCATCAGAATCACTGTCTTGGCTTTCTGTTAATAAAAATTGTTGTGAAGCATTTTGCATTTGAACCCTTTGCTGTTTTTGCTGTTTTTGTGGTTTTATTACCTGTTCACATCCCTGAAATCCCACGTTTGGATTATATTTTTGAACTCCCCCACAATTCGGAAAAGGTGGTTGTGGCAACTGGTCCTGACGATTATTCACCTGTTGTTGTTGCTGTTGTTGTAATTGTCGCTGAATATTAAATTCATTTAACCCCTGTTGCATCTGTAGCTGTTGCTGCACGTTAACACCATTCTGCATCTGTGGATTCAATAAGGGATTCTTTAAGTTTCTAGGAGGATGAGGACACTCGTCCCTCCAATGTCCAATTTCGCCACAATTAAAACAAGGTAATCTTTGTTTCAGCTCCTCTATCTTTGGGCTAAATTTCTTTTGGAAATTATTACTTTTAAACTTTCCTTGTATCTGGTTCGTATTTCCAGGTTGAACAAAATTAGTGTTCTTATTTCCCATGCTGGCAATCTGTTGCTCAGCTACCTTTACCTGTGCCCACATGGCTTTCTCCTTTAGCTTCTTCTGTTTTACTTCTAATTCATCGCTACAATATTTTGCCTTTCTCAGAATATCATCAATAGATAGTGCTTGCCATCCGACAATACTAGTTCTGATCATTTCTCCAATTTCAGGCTTTAGTCCATAAACAAATCTATAGATAAAATGACTCATGTCTTTCTCATCTAATTTTTCATAACCACTGTATTGTTTAAAGATTAACAGTAGTCTTTCATAAAAAGAATGAACTGATTCTTTTGTTTCCTGCTCTGTTCTTTCTATTTTAACCCAATCAACTTCTTTGGGTGGAATTTTGTTTTTCATCCAAACAATTACTTTCTCATAAAAATCCATTACGAGTGGATTTGGGGCACCTGTTTCTTTAATTCGCTCAGGTTCTGTTTTTGGCCAACTAATAGATATTTTACATTCTGTCCAAAGATCAGATGGAACAACAATGTCGAAAAATCCATCCAAATCAATCCACAGAACTTTTGACACTTTGATAAATCTATCGACTTGCCTGTACCACTCAACAGGTTTCTCTCTTAATTTAGGAAAATCATTTGTGAATAACAGAATGTCTTGTCTCGACCATGGGACATGAACATATCCTCCACCTGCAACTTCTCTCATTGGAAATTGTTTTGACAATTTTTCTAATCTTTCATCTTCCTTCCTTTTGGTCCATTTCACTCTCCATTTGTTCAGTTCTCCTAGCTTTTTGATATAGACAATTAAATCTTTAATGTGAACTATTCTTCCCATTGAGTTCAAACTCTCAATGTCGCTTTCTGAGAAATCTAATCTGTAATGTTTTGCAAAATTCTTTTGTTTACTCACATCGATTTCAAGTTCTGCAGCTAGATCCTCTAATTGATCATATTTATTTTTCGTTTTCCACTGAATACTTTTGCAAATGAATAATAGTTCATCATCCCGATAGTAATTTAAACTATCTGGGCCAATTGTTCCAATTATTAATTCTTCAATATTTGCTTTTAATTTGGCCACATCAAGCTTTGGTGTAGTTACCCTGACTTCAGGACTTCCTACATCTGACATAGCACCCATTGGTGTTTTTGGAGATAAATCCTCATTAAAGGTTAAATCAGGCATTCTCGATCTAGAAGTGTTTAATTCAGTCAAGTCTGAATAAAATTTTTCAGCAGGCTTTTGAATTTCTGTATTTAAAGGAATAGTTAATCCAGTTTTGTTTGTATTTCTTTGATCAAATATAGGCTGAACAGGACCTATTGTTACTGGAACTGTGACAGCTTCCATGCCTTTTGTCATTCTTTTAATTAATTCTTCTTTAGACCTTAAATATTCATTATAATCATCATCCTCAACATTTCTTGTTTCTCTTGTATAATCTTTTGGAGGTTCCCTTGCTCTTGGAGTCATTGAAAAATGTCTACCCTCATTTCGAGCATTCTCAAATTCTGGTCTTCTAGGAGTTTCAGTGATTTCACAATTATTTGGATAAAGTTTAGGAGCTTCATTAATTGGAGGTGCACTCGGTGAAGTTTCAGTAGAAACCACCGGAGTAGACCATGATCTAGAAGGTCTCAAAGGCTGATTAGGCTGTTTATTTTTAGCAGTTGTATATATTTCTTCCATAATTGCATCCTCAGATTCACTTTCCATAGATTTTCCTGTAGGAGAACCCATTACCATTTCATGAATTAAATACAATCCTTCACTCATGTTTCCCTGTCTCCACATTCGTAATCTATCTTCATGAGTTTCTCTTTTCCATGATGGATTTTTAGAAGGTCTTTTAATTCCACTAGCTTCTCTTTGTAACTGATACATCTCATCTTCCCACTCAACTAAAGCTTCAAATTGAGTTGGTCTCGGTTTTGGAACAAGAGCATTCATTTTCTCTCGTAAGTTTCTTAAAACTCTTACATTAAATGAACCATCATCAGGCCAAGCCAAAACACCATCGTTTTTAGTATAACGTTTCCAACTGTCGAACCATAAGACAGTATGATATCCGTATTCACCTTCCATGTACGCTGCAGGTGTTTTATACTTATGAAGTAGTTTACCACCTCGCGTTTCGATTTTCTTGTCAGGTGAAAATAAATTCTTGAATTTCTGAAATAATGTTGACTTTTTCTCAACATGTTTAAAATGATAACTCATTTTTAAAAGTTAAATTTAATTCACAAATTCGTTCGTAAAATATTTCCGGGATGTTCCGTACAACAACCAATCCGTGCGCGAAACACACCAACAAGCCAATGGCAGTTGAGCTGCGTCACTTTTCAGCTCGACCAATAATTTTGGAGATTTTCCTAAGGACCAATCAGCTCACAGGCCGTCAGAGACTCAGGAGCCAATCAGAATACAGTTTGTGACGTAGGTCACCCAATCCCAGCGCGGCTCTGTGACGTACACAGCAGCTGCGGTTTCTCGCTTCTCACTCCTGGCGCTTACCCCTCCTTCACAAAATCTTTTCACAGCGCCATTTTAAGAACACTTTTCAGTGTAAATTAATTCTTAACAATGACTTATAAAGACAACATCTGTTCGTTTCACTAATTAGGATAGTTTACATACATTCAAGTATCCACACTTCGGAATAGACGGCGCTATTCACACTAAGGATAATATTCAATTGTCAGTAGAGTAACCTTACCCCACCCTTCTAACACGTATAATTATGAACTCGCTTTGCTCTGAACCCACCGCGAAGTGAAAGTTCTAAGAGTTCCACTTGAACATAAAATACAACTCAAACTCGCACTTTTACACGGAAAATTCCCTAAATTCAAACACACACGAAATCCGTACAGGACTCTCACCTGTTTATAGAAATCATGCACCGTTAGCAAAATAACGACGTTATCCGTACAGGGCTCTCACCTGTTTATAGATATGAAACATGTACCCGTACAGGACTCTAACCTGTTTATAGATAATCATGCACCGACGTTAAATTTTACCCTTCACTCAAGCTCGGATATAACTAATACTCTCATCACAGTGAGTTTTATGGAAGGCGCTTTGTCCCTATTCTCATGCTGCTTTGATTTCTTAGAAAATCCTCACTATACAAGATTCAGACCTAGCCCTAAAACTGTGCTGCTCGGCGACAACACTATGGTACACGGCGATACCTCTTGTGATACTCGGCGATATCACTACAAACGAACAGATGGCTTGCGTGACTAATTTCTCGCCACACAATCTATACCGGTATAGCTTACAGATAGGCACGAAAAACGAACTTAACGAGTGTTAAAACATTGATCCTATTTGCATACTATGACGCAATCCTTAGCAACCAACATGTTACCTTGGTTACCGCTTAGCAACCATCAATTTCTGCTACCAGATAATTGATCCAGCGGGCTATAGAAAATATATCATAAACTACGCTACCCAATTTCATAACCTATAAACAAAATTCTAAACTATACATGGACCCATTTATGAACCTGATATATTTTTGGGCCTACTGAATCAGGTGGTCAAATAAATCTATATATACATTATTTACACACTATAAACATTTTTATACATTTGCAGAAAGAATATTGTCATTAGAATAAAACCCAACCATTTAAACGACCACCATAGGCGACGTGATCTAGCTAAAGGTAACCTACACTTCTGAATAACCAAGACCAGCTTGTTTGTCAAAAGTAAGATTTTATTTTCTAAATTATGGTATATATGTTGTAAGTTTTATAAATGAAATTTATTAGCAATAAAGCAAGCATGATAGTAAGAAATATGAGAAAATTACAATTTAAGCAATTGAATCAATTTAAAGAAATTATATAAAGTTTAGCATTTCTAAAACCTATTTTCCTAACTGAGCTAAATAGACAGAAATTAAAGTAAAGATCTTTGAGGATTCTTACGTGCTCCACGCAAAGTCCAGCAGCACATCACCCTCATCGGAAAGTCAGAAAGCAGCAGCCAGCCCAACCCTAAGGGCATGACTTTTTATACCTTTCTACGCTAACTAAACTAGCAAAGGAAAGTTTTCAGAAATACTCGACGTCCCATTGGCTGAGAGTGACAAGTGACATGTCACCCGATTCTTAAAAAGTTCCACAAAATCATGTCTTACAAAGACCATTGTCTCTTCCACGTGAAGCCAGAGGCTTCCTGCGATTGCAACTTTGTATTAAGTCATCCTCGCAGCTTCCATAGTCTTACGGTGCAACTTCCGCGGATGCCAAGTTAAGGACTGACAAAAAGTTCACTTTCGACCTTGGCCATGTCCGACAGAATGATGTCAGCTCATCAGTTTTTGCTTTGTGAATGCAGCTTCAATAAACGTTTTAATTCAGAATGGGCGTCTCGTGACTTTCTGCAGAAATATGGATTAGCTCTTTTTGTGCGGCTCAAATAGTTAGGCCTCAAAAGCAGGCAACTTATGATTTCTAGTATAAAACAAACACAAGAAAAGTATTAATGTAAGAAATAAAGTATATTCTGTATCCACCCCATGGTTTACTAAATAATTAGCCCACCCGATTAATCAAAATGTTACCTAGCCATTGCAAACAAATAAAGCAGCGTTTATATTTACCAGTCTCCGTTTTTCTATGAGACCCATATGCACCTAGAATAGTAGAAATGACATCACACAGACAAGAAAAAGCAAAACAAGCACATGCTTATTTTAAATATGCAGCAGTTAGTAATGACAAAAACGAAAACAATAAATTATTTTATTATTTTGCACGAACAAAAGATGCAACATTTATGCACGTTTATGAGCACACATGTTAGTCCCCCCACGTGTAAAGTTTAATCTAGGTTGTATTAGCACGACATATCACAAATCATTAATAATTTTATTCATGTTATGGAAATGTGACTTTGCGAGTTTAAACAAAATTTTGTTTTCTATCTCGCTCCATCACCAGCACTTGTGTTATATTCTTATTTTTGGAGATCAGTGTGGGTCCACAGTATCACCTGCATATAAAAGACTCTCATTCTTTACTGTTCGGAGTATAGCTCATTAAGAAGAAAGGGAGAGACACCTGCCAGTTGACTTTTCTCTGAAAAGGTCACAGTCCCCTTTTAGGGTTTAGGACATCTACCAAGAATTAGGCTTTAGAGGTGCATTGATGAGCCTTGGGATGAACATCGTGATAGTATACAGGCATTGTTTATTCATTTTGAATAGGAATTATTACAGAGTGAAACATACGGTTTTAGTTTGTTTTTAGGTCTCGCCTGTCGATGCGCATGCGCATCGAGCTTGCGAGCCTATTGCGGCTTAAACAAGCTTTAACTAAGAAGCAAGGAATCGTGGCGATTCCTTGCAGTGCCCGTGACTTTTAAGCTCAATGCGCATGTGCATTGAGCTTAAAAGCGCGTGCACAGCCGCCCGCATTCCTCCGACACCTTTGAAGTGAAGCTTAGCTTCACTTCAAAGGCCCGGCTTCTTCACACCCACATGCCGCTCTGCCCCGCTCCGCCCCCTCCCCTGAGTCATCCTGCCTGCCCAGACTTCTCCTCCCCCCTAATTACATCCCGCTTTCACTTGTTTTTTGTTCCGACTCGACGTGCACAGCTACCCTCCCCCCCGCCCCCTCCCGCCACGCAATGCCGAGAGCTTGTTTTCCTTCTCGCCCCTCATGCTCAACCTCGTTGTCCCTTGTCCTACCCCTCTCATCTGTTTCTTCAATTCTAATTTATTGAGTGCCCTCCCCGCTGTCATGTTTTATAATTATATCTATCAGAGCCCAGGCCTCTTCTTTTACGTCCTCCCTCCTCTTGCCTCTACCCTCCTTTCCTCATCTCGCTTTCCCTGCAACATTCGTCTACCCTTTTCATTCTTCCTCATTTATTTTGTCTCCCATTTCCCAGTCTTTCCCTTCTCTACTGTCTTTCACTATTCTCTTCTCCCATTCGGTTTTCTCAATTCTTTTCTCCCGTATCATTCACATTCACTTTCTTTTTTCTCTCCATTCTTTCTCACACCTACCCTTTCTCCGCTTTTTTCCTTCTCACCATCGAATTCTTCTGAATATTTCGCTCCTCTTTTCTTTTTCCCTTCTCTCGGACTGTATTTTCTGCACTCAATCCCCTCCTTTCTTCCTCTCTTCTCTCTCTATTCCTCATTTTTGGTGCTCCCTTCTCCAGTCACTCGTCCTTTCACGGCGTCTCCCTTTATTTTACTTTTCTTGTTTTAATTCCGCCCTAAAACACGCAGATATCAGCGTAGGCCTGACAGGGAAATAAATCATAAGCATTTTTTGCCAGTGTATTATGCGCCTTTCTGCAGGCCCTTCCAAACCTAACGATGCCACTTATTAAAAGACTTGCGGTGACGCAGCACAGATGTTTCCTTCCACGAGATTTTAAGTAGCAGCACGTGAGTTCCTAAAACTGGCATACAGGGCATGTCCATTTAGTAAAATGTTCGTTAGCAGGTTGCATCGTTTGCTTTAACCATCAAAAGGTTCGTGTGAGGTTGCAGCCCGGTGTCCGTCATCCTCCCATCAGCGTCCCTGGGTGCATTCACGGCAGTTTTTGGTATTCTTTTACACGCTTTAACGAGCAGTGTTTTTCACCTTTTAAGCCCTCAGTGCTATGTGTGTGACTCTGCTCGGGTTCACCGTATGTGGAGCTGGCATCCCATGACACCTCGGGCCTGGAGTGATTTGCAGTGACGCCATTACTCAGCAGTTTACAGTTGGTTCTGGTCTGCTTTATCTGTATGGGGAGGGGAGACATCAAAGGTGTGCAGTGGCTCCCAGCCCCCGAGAGACTGGGCGGGGCAGCTACCTCTTATCTCTCCATCTTTTCACAGGGCACACTGTCTCTGATAGCATCCCGACCTCGGACCCTTTAAAGACGGTCACGTGGTTCGGCTGGACAAAGGGGCCTGAATGTATCTGCCGCCAGCAGCTTCACTTGCGCTCTGCATCAAAGGCTGTCGTCTTCTCTTTTCGAGAGCCTGCGCTGTGCCTCATGATCTGCTAAATCTAGGCAGAATGGCTAGGTTGGAACCGGAATCTGGAAGGGGGCATGGCCGAATCAAGGGCTTGAGGCTTGCATCATACTTTCTATCACACTTGTTTAATTTCCGGAAGACTGTGTGTTCCGTAAACTCCCTTATTAGGTGACTGGATTAAACACTGTCACGCAGTATTTATTAAATGAAGTCTGTTCACGAGCTGCGTGCGCACCAGAGCACAACTCACAAAGAGATGGAATGAAACAATGCAGAAGTTGTTCCAAAAAACAAAAGGGGAGTTAGCGGCTCAACTTTTCAGCTTCTTTCTAACCAGGCCCGCAGGCGCCGCAACACGGCGCTGAAACCTCCAGGGCACAACTAAATACATTTAGGGCAAGCACCCTTTTATCTATGTAGGTGTTTGTACATGAGGCATAGGCGAGTGAAGTGTTGGTAAGTAAGGCATTAGATCCCTTAGGCCCTTATCCTGGTCGTCAAGGTAATACTGGTTCAAGATCGAGCTCCCTTGTAATGTGCATTTACTGGGTGCACAGTGCGTCACCCTCACTCACCCTCAACCCCTCACCCTCACTCACCCTCAACCCCTCACCCTCACTCACCCTCAACCCCTCACCCACCCTCAACCCTTCACCCTCAACCCACCACTCACCCTCACTCTCACTCACCCTCACTCACCCTCAACCCCTCAGCCTCACCCTCACCCCTCACCCTCAACCCCTCACTCACCCTCAACCCCTCACACTCACTCACCCTCAACCCCTCACCCTCACTCACCCTCACTCACTCACCCTCACTCACTCACCCTCACTCACTCACCCTCACTCACCCGCACTCACCCTCACTCACCCTCACTCACCCTCACTCACCCTCACCCTCACTCACCATCAACCCCTCACCCTCACCCACCCTCACTCACCCTCAACCCCTCACCCTCACTCACCCTCACTCACCCTCAACCCCTCACCCACCCTCACCCACCCTCACCCACCCTCACCCACCCTCACCCTCACTCACCCTCAACCCTTCACCCTCACTCACCCTCAACCCCTCACCCACCCTCAACCCCTCACCCTCACTCACCCTCAACACCTCACCCTCACTCACCCTCAACACCTCACCCTCACTCACCCTCAACCCCTCACCCTCACTCACCCTCAACCCCTCACCCACCCTCAACCCCTCACCCTCACTCACCCTCACCCTCACTCACCCTCAACCCCTCACCCTCAACCCCTCACCCTCAACCCCTCACCCTCAACCCCTCACCCTCACTCACCCTCACAACACATATTGTGTTACAATAGGTGTCACATTTGCGAAAGATAAAACTATCTAGAGATGTAGCATAACGACCAGAGCTGCCATATAAGTCACGTAAATACAAAACATGTTGCATTCCAAATGCTATAGGTGTCACATTCGCAAAAGTTATAACTATTGGCATTGTAAATGACAAAGCCATCAATTTAGCAATTTTAACAACGAAAAAATAAATAAATTGTCATTTACAAGACCAATAACTACAACTTTTCTAATGCGAAACCTATTGCATTCCAACCCCACTCACCCACGCAACGCCACTCACACACGCAACGCCACTCACACACGCAACGCCACTCACACACGCAACGCCACTCACACACGCAACGCCACTCACACACGCAACGCCACTCACACTCCACTCATCCACGCAACGCCACTCATCCACGCAACGCCACTCATCCACGCAACGCCACTCATCCACGCAACGCCACTCATCCATTTGCAAAACGAAAAAAGTTAAACTCTTCTATTGCGAGACCTATTGCATTTTCAATGCTTGTTGTTCTTGGTAACAGCATCCCTTGACACTAGAATGGGTTGATTGGGCATTAAAGCCCTGAGTGGTACACGCTGGTCTACATAAACCTGCAGAAAAACAATTTGTTCACATAAAAAGGACATTATGTTATCCCACCGTCATTGTGATAACACAATTTTGTTTGCCTCAAAAGGTGATAAGACCGTTTCTTAATGGAACAGGAAAAGATTTTATATATATTATTTGATTAGACAATGCATGTGTAAAACCAGATGCTAGTCTGTATTCCTAGTAAAAAGCTGTGTGTGAAGAGTTAAAAACACACTGCACCAGGCACTTCTAAAACAGAGATTCTCCTTTTCAATCAAGTAGAAGTCAACATACTCCCAAATTTCGGGCCTCATCAACCCGTCAGCCAACATCTCCATTTCAAATTTGCGTCAATCTAAGTGTTATCCTAATCTCCAATTTATCAATGATTCCACTGGTTGACAGTGTCACAGAAAATGCATTGTACCACCTATACATCCTCAGAGAAGTTCTACTCATGCTAATTCTCTCCTAAAGGATCACTCTTGTGCTCTGAGCACTAATCTCTACAATTATTACAAAACATTCTAAGTGGAAATTTCTATGGTGACAAGGGCCAAGCTAAAGTGCATTGTCCACACCTCTTGTGCTCTCATTTGTCTCCATTGATGCTTGACCTAATGTCAAACTCACATCTATATGATTTGTGGTCTAGGTCATTTATTGATTGGCACTGCTTATCCTACCTGCCAACGATTTGGTACCACACTGACTTGCCAGACCTACAGTAGACTCACTATGTACTGAAAAAGATATCCATGTTTTGAGGCAAAACATTTCATGCTTAAAGGTTTTACCTTTGAAATTCCCTCATGTTATGCCATCACAATGAAGACAACTGCCAAAAGTTCAAAGACCCCCTTGATGATACATTTGTTGTGAAAGTAAACCGATTTGCATCACAGCTAATGAGTGACTCTCACAAACTGTTCTTCACAAGATTATTATTCTACCAGTTGATAATCTCATAAATGTATTCCTTGAATTCCCCCTTGCCCCAAATACTTCTGAAAACAGCTTTATGCTTTGTAAATATTATCCAGAGCAATAATTAATAAAATCTATTAATAATGCAGATCCTTTTGACTTGAATTTAGCCATAATCATGAATACATCACCCTTTTCAGTAGGTGAATAGACATGATTTCTTTCAGTGCCTTGGAACTGCCCTACCTTTTCGTTTAACCCCTTCGCTGCTAGGCCTTTTCCCCTCCTGTGCTAAGCCTTTTTTTTGCGATTTGGGGTAGTGCGCGCTTAGGCCCCTGTAACATTTTGACCACATAAGGTATCCACGCCAAATTTGCGTCCTTTTCTTCCAACATCATGTGGATTCTAAAGGTGCCCAGGGTTTGTGGATTCCCTTGCAGGGGTCCCAGAAATTAAGCAAAATACAGTAAAATGTTTGTTTTTTTCAGAAAATTGGGAAAAACGGGCTGCAAATGAAAGCCTCTGGGTTTTTCCATAAATTTTTGCGTGGGTCTCCGTGCCGGCTCAAATGTCCTACCACCCAGCATTCCCCTTGTTCTCCCGAGTAAAATGACACCTGACTTTTGTGGGTGTCCAAAGCAGAACAGGCTAAAAATGTATTTTTAAGAAATTGTAGCGTTCGGGATTGACAAATTAAGCACAGAGAATTCTACTGTTTTGGGGTCATCCTAGTCACAGGCCTTTGGCCCACCCACACAAGTGAGGTATCATTTCACTCGGGAGAACAAGGGGAACGCTTGGTGATAGGACATTTGTGCCGGCACGGAGATCCCACGCAAAAATGTATGAAAAAGTGTTTTTTTACCTAAATTTAGGGTTT
This sequence comes from Lissotriton helveticus, assembly GCF_964261635.1. Classification (NCBI taxonomy): domain Eukaryota; kingdom Metazoa; phylum Chordata; class Amphibia; order Caudata; family Salamandridae; genus Lissotriton; species Lissotriton helveticus. The sequence continues at coordinate 448,768,161 of NC_136067.1, forward strand.
GCAGGGAATTCTGGGTAGGAAAACGTTGGGGGACCCACGCATGCCATACCTCCCTGGCCTCCCCCGGGTGTCTAGTTTTCAGAACTGTTTGGGTTTGGTAGTTTCCAAAGATGGCCGCCGAGCCCTGGGCCAAAAACTCAGGTGCCCCCCCCCAAAATAAGGTAGTTTTGCTAAAGGTAATTTTTAAGTCTCCACCGTACGATTTGGGCCTTTTCCTGTTGCAGCCACTATGCCTACCCATGCAAGTGAGGTACCATTTTTATCGGGAGACCTGGGGGAAGGCTGGGTGGGAGGAAATTTGTGTGAGCCCAGTGATGCCACGCTTTCCCACACAAAAATGTGTGAAATAACTGATTTTTTCAGCTAAAATTGAGGTTTGCAAGGGATTCTGGGTAAAGGAACGTTGGAGGATCCACGCAAGCCATACCCCCTTGAAAGCCCCCAGGTGTCTACTTTCCAAAAAAGTGTGGGTTTGCTAGGTTTCCCTAGATGGCAACCGAGGAAGGAGTGAAAAACCCATGTGACCCCCCTAGCTAAACCAATTAGTTTTGACAAAATTAGTTGTTTACTTGTGCAGCGTGATAATTAGGGCGCAATATTGCAAGGAAAATATGACGGACATTGTGAGTTTTGCAGGATACTGTGGATAAAATTAATTGTTAGATTTCACCAGAGAGACATCACCATGTAGTACCATGGGTTTTCAACAATATCTACAATTGGCAGGTTATTCGTAGGCGGAATGTACACCTTGGCAGAGAGACTAAAAAAACAAGATCCCTGCACAGCCATCTATTCCTCAAACACACACACATACTGGTTGGATTTGGCACGAGGGCGAGTGATGGTTCAGTATATATAATTTTATTAACAAGAGATTTCACAAAAACTGAAATGCACTGTCAATTACATGGACAAAAAAACTGAACCAATGACTTGCAGCTTGTGAGCTGTAAAGCCACTTCAAGGCACCAACCGCTTTACAGGCCATTCACACACCTTTCATACCTGACACACAGAAGACCATTCACACCACCAGGCACAAAAGCAACACATCACAACATTTACAAAAAAAGTGACAAGGTGCGTCCTGCTTAAAAAATTTCTTTTTTTTAAAATAAACAACACAGACATCAAATTCTCAAACACACACACATACTGATTGGATTTGGCACAAGGGTGAGTGATGGTTCAGTATATACCATTGTATTAGCGAGTGATTTCACAAAAAATGAAATACACTGTTAATAATGGAAAGGACGAGAAACTGAACCATTGACTCACAGCTCGTGAGCTGTAAAGCCACGACAAGGCACCAACCTCTTTACAGGCCATTCATACATCTTTCATACATGTGACACATATACAACATTCACACCGCCAGCCGCGGACCCATCACATAACTACACTACCACCAGCAGACAACGCCAATCAAGGGCCCATCACTTTCACACGTCCACATTCCTGACACAGCAACTACACAAACTCATGGATTGCATGGAGTGTCGCTCAGCTAGCACTGTGTGTAGTAACCAGCATTAAGTCACTTCCCACACACTGCCAGCCGAGCACCAGTCCACGCACACAACCAGCCAAGCCCCAGACCACACACACTGCCAGTCAAGCACCAGACCACGCACACCGGGAAACATCCTTTACAACGAAACTTTTACAACGCACTACCATTACGACGCAACTTTTACAACGCAAACCATTACAACACATAGCGCTGGGGGGCGCTCTAGGATAGGGAATGTATTTAATATACTATCCAACACCTTCCCTACTATCCACGGGGACTGGAGTTGGAATAGTAAATTAAATAAATCACTATCCAGCGCCTAAAAGCACTATGCGTTGTAATGGTATGCGATGTAAAAACCGCGTTGTAAAGGTAGGCATTGTAAAAGTATGCGTTGTAACGTCATACATCCCGCACACCGCCAGCCAAGCACCAGTCCACATACACACCGCCAGGAAAGCACCAGTCCACAGACACCGCCAGCCAAGCACCAGTCCAGGCACACCACCAGCCAAGCACCAATCCAAACAACACCAGGCAAGCGCAAGACCACGCACACCGCCAACCAAACACCAGACCACGCACACCACCAGCCAAGCAGCAGTCCACACACACCACCAGGACAGCACCACTCCACACACACCGCCAGCCAAGCATCAGTCCAGGCACACCACCAGACAAGCACCATCCCAAACACACCACCAGGAAAGCGCAAGACCACGCACACCGCCAACCAAACACCAGACCACACACTACCAGCCAAACACCAGTCCACACACACCACCAGGCAAGCGCCACTCCACACACACCGCCAGCCAAGCTTCAGCCCAGGCACACCACCAGCCAAACACCAGTCCACACACACCACCAGGCAAGCGCCACTCCACACACACCGCCAGCCAAGCTTCAGCCCAGGCACACCACCAGCCAAACACCAGTCCACACACACCGCCAGCCAAGCACCAGTCCACAGACACCGCCAGCCAAGCACCAAACCATGCACACCGTCAGACAATGGACACTACACGCAAACCAACATCATACTTTAGTTTTTTTTCAATACAAATAAAAAACAAAAACAAATTGCAAATTGATACAAATCTACTAACACAACAACTAAATCTAAATACACTACACAAATGCCAACTTTGAAACTGAACAATAAGTTTTAAAGAATAGAGACCAGCCAGTTCAATTTACCACTCATGGATGCTCCCAAAAATTCTTTTGCGTGTGGTACATTCTAAAACAAGCAGGTACACACAGCCCAGGGTTAGAAGGACAGTCGGGGCAGTACATACGAACCTCCTTCCGCAAACCTCTTCGCCAACAGACTCTACATCTCCGACTGGGAAAGTCTTTTGAGGTTGTAGGAGGAATTTGATCAGGAAAGTGGCGATCTTTCAATCTGGCAACATCCTCCACCACTCCAACTCTAGGAACACTTGCCTGTTCCACTAAAACAAGGCTGCCTATTACAGACTCCTGAAACTTTACAAAAGTCATCTTTGACTGAGGACAAGATTGCTGGAACACAACAAAAGCATTAAAGGTTGCCAAGTGGAAAAGATGGATAGCCAACTTCTTGTACCAAATGTAAGCCTTACGAAGAGCAGCATACGGTTCCAACCTCTGATCTACTCTGTCAACACCACCCATGTGACTATTATAGTCTAAAATGCACACAGGTTTGCGCGCTTCTGCAACCTGACCCCAAACAGTCACCGGTTCAGTGCTTTCATCATGTATGGAAGTCAACATGTACACATCTCTCCTGTCTGAAAACTTCACAGCTAAAAGCTCCTCACAACGCAATGCACTGCACTGTCCCCGAGCAAGCTTTTGACAAACAAGTTCTTTTGGGAAACCTTTATGGTTTGAGCGGATTGTGCCACAAGCAACAGTGTCCACTTTGGCCAATTCCCTGAACAACCGCACACCAGTGTAGAAGTTATCTACATATAAATGATGGCCTTTGTTAAAAAATCCTCGACCAAATTCCCACACAATTTTCTCAGTCACTCCAAAAGTCGACGGACAACCAGGGGGGTTAATCCTGGATTCCTTACCGGTGTACACCCTGAAATTAGAGACATATCCAGTCCGACTGTCTCACAGCAAATGAAGCTTAATTCCATAGCATGCCCTCTTACTAGGAATGTATTGCCTAAATACCAAGCGGCCCTTGAACAACACCAAAGACTCATCCACTGCAATTTCTTTCCCATGAGCAAAGATCTCAGGAAATCAATCAACAAAATGATTAATGACGGGCCGAATCTTGAAAAGACGGTCACAATCAGGGTGATCTCGTGGCAAAGCAAAACCATTGTCAACAAAATGCATCATCCGAAGCAGAAGCAAATACCTATCACAACTCATTACTGCCGGAAATATAGCTGTTGCCATCAAGGGACTAGTAGACCAATATGAAGCCATTGATGGTTTCCTAAGCAAGCCCATCAAAAAAGTTAAACCCGAAAACTTTTCATCTCCTCCAAATTTGTGGGAGTCCACCGGGTAGCTCTAGCGTGTGGCTTAAGGTTGGCACTGTTCTCCCTCAAAAACTGTTCTGCATACAAATTAGTTTGCTGTACAATCTCTGCCAAAAAGACATCATACATAAACAACTTGAAAAAATCAATTGGCAAAAAGTTTTCAGTGTTCACCCTACACCCTGGAACACCAGTAAATTCAGGCAATGCCGGCTGCACCATGCCTGGAGCAACCCAGAGGTCAGAACTTTCAACGACAAGTCTTGCAGCCTCAGGCTGCCGCCCAACTGCCTCTTGTCTCACTACACCAACTGGAAGTCTAGCAGCCCCAGGCTGCAGCCCAGATGCCTCTTGCTGCACTATCGGCACAACAATGTCCTCCGCAACCACAGGCACTTCATCCACACCAAAAGTAGCTTCATCAGCATCAGCAGCGCCTCAAGTCCAAGCACCGCAAGACGCCCTCCCCCCTCCCAAGAACAACATCTGAGAAAAACTTTACCTGTACCCCTGGATATCTGCTAGTTATATCACAGGTCCCGGTGAAATCTGTCGGAGAGCCAAGAATGCACCAATGCAGGACTACTTGGCGCTAGGTGCCATAGTACTGTCTCTCCCTATAGCGCTGCATGGCGTTAGGTACAGTGCTATCTGTCCACACAGCTTGCTTGCCATTAGGGGATTGTTGCATATATCTCTAAATGCATGCAACGCTACCTGGCACTACGTTCTATAGTAATATCCATTCACGCTGTGCTGTTCTGGCTTTAGGCGCTATAACAATCTTCTCTTCACACAGCACTGTGTAGCATTGAGTGCTACAGTAATATCTGATCATACACCCATGACTTACGGCACTATAACATATATCCATAACGCTGCTTGGCATTAGGCGCTATGGTAATATCCGTTCCATGCTGCGCTGTTCTGCCATTAGGCGCTTTAGCAATCTTCTCTTCATGAAGTGTTTTGTAGCATTGGATGCCACAGTAATATCTGTTCACACACTAGTGTCTGACTTATGTGTTATAATATATATTCATATAGCTCTGCTTGGCATTAGGTGCTATAGTAATATCTGTAAATACCCCCGTGTCTGACTTACGGTGCTATAATGCTAGCGTCACAGCAGTGCTACTCGAGTGTAGGTGCTTCTCACACTTCTTTATTATAACTTTTCAGCATACTCCAGACTTCTGTACAACACAGCTTAATAACAAACACAAAGTCAATATCTCTGCTTAAACACTTATTAGTTCCCAAAGGCGAGACCTATTGGCTATGCCAATGCTTGTTCTGTGTTAGTAAGTATCAACCAGGGACACAGAAGTTGCTGCTCCTAGGGGACTGTCAAGGTACTGGAAATGTAATTTTACCTGAGCACTCACAAAGCGTTAACCTATTTTGTTTAAGAGGGTACGAGGAAGAGAAGTCTGTGAATGGTCAAATATTTTTCATGCAAGGAAAAAATACCATTCCAGGGTTTCGGAAAGCACTCATAACTCAAAAACGTTTTGACAGTCCTAGATTTTACATGCCATGCACTGGCGTTCTAATAGGATTCTAGTGAGAAATCTCCGCAAGTCATAGGTTGCCGGATTTTCGAACCTCTGTGTCTCGATCTCACAGTATTTAAATAATAATGTGGATTATGCACTAGTGCGACCATACAACATGTAGTGCATCTAGAAATAGTGTTCTTTTTTCCTGCATTATTCCCTCTTTTCCTTGAATGGAAAAGCAGGATTATTAGACTAATTATTCGAAGATGGCGCTGAACAATATTTTGAATGAATGTTAAGTTACTGAACCCTTCCTTGTCGTCTAAATTTTGTCGGGGGCACCTGCAGGTTTTTACCATTCGGATTAAATCTCGCCTGACTGAAGCCCTCGTGAATAGTGTTTCACATAAACCACAATGGAGTAGCTTCGACGCCTATGTTACGACCCTGGTGACAGTAAACTGGAGCAGTCAAAGATAAAAAAAAAACACGGTTGAAAAGCAAGGGAACTAAAGGAGGCATTTAATTTATAAATCGTATTAAAAATATCTAGTGTATTTCATGAATTCTGCAAAGCACTACATCATACAACAAAATAGAAAGACCTCTGTATTCTTCCTTCAGATCTTCATTATCCTCGGAGACACCAGAAAAGTAGCAAAAACCCGAACATTGTTTCCACATGGGGCATTTTTTGTAATTATTTCGCAACAGAAAATGGACGTGAGATATTACTGTTAGTGGAGAAAAGATCTCGTTGCAAGGCAGGACAAAGTGATTCATTGTGTTTTTTTCGCTTTGAAAGCACAAAGGAGCCTGACGTTGTTTTTAGGTGACCAGTGATTTTAAACCCTTCACATAATAAAGGGGACTTTCAAAAGCAGGCAGAGGTAAAGCCGAAAGATGAGTTGCTATCACGAGGGTTAAAGGTGCCCCCCTTGTATCTGTTTCCCATTCAGCTGTTACACAGCTGCTGCAGAGGTCAAAGGTGCAGGCGGGCTCCTACCACCTGTCCCTCTCTCTTCTTTGAAACCCATCACTTGCCAACATTTCAGCCATGAAAACCTCTACCTTTATGAGATCAGGTTCACTGGTAACTGTCTCTTCTGCGAAGTTTGACGCGGTTATTCATCTTGTTTAAGAACTGAGGTGATTATAGCTAGTGGTCTAATATTGCATGACTCTTCTTTACATGTGAATGTTCTGTAAGGTAAACATGAGCCATCCAGCGGGACAAGTCATACTAAAGCAGTGTGACACAGACCATGCCATGTTCAGGATGAATCGGCTTTCATTTGTGAGTCACATTGTTTGCTACTCCTTCACCCTCCCCCCTCCTAAGGGAGCAACCATGCGTTAAATGAGTGTAAGAGGGCACCGCAATGCTAGTTGCATATAAATGTTGTGACAATGCAAATGGGGCGAGGGGATGACAACACCCACAGACGTCTGAAATGCACTGTGTCCTGACCTCCATAGTGCACTGTTCTCCCACTAATGAGACATCAACAGAGCTCTCAAAATTCGAATGCACATCTATCTCTGGGTGCATAAGCATCATCCATTGGTATAGCCATCTTTAATAGGCCAGCCTATGCTTTCATCTACTGAGGGCGATAAAATGAGCGCCATTGACTTGCATTATAATAGCCCATTCTATTTGCTCCTTAATGCATCTAATTTTAATGTACTACACAAAGGCTGCCTAATCCATATGTGTCCCCTGAGCATGTGCATCAATCACTGCACCGAATGACAAACTTATAAACAACTGGAGGGCTCTGTGTCATAGTTAAAGACATCTATGGTAACCTTGTATGATAGCCCGATGAGGCCAGACATTCTAGTAAGAACTATAGTTCACAGTTTCCAGTACCAATAAAAATGCTTTGCGGATTAATATGCGTGCTTCAGAGATCTGCGTCTTAACTACAGATCACAGAGCGCGAGAAACAGAAAAATAGGGCTTTGGCTTAAGTTTCTTTAGGCACAGGAATTTTGGCCCTAGGCACTTCGGCAAGTGACTTGAAACATTGTAAGTTCCATCCTCGATCAGCACACATATTATTTTAGTCTCACCATCTTTCTACTCACGGAGTTTCTTTTTCTGCTTCTATTGGGATGCACGAGGGGCTAATTTACATCTCAAAATTATACTCAGTCATCACACATTCATTGTGCCTCTCACTCATGCATTATATGCAGAAGGCAATTTTTCTTGCCCATCCTGTTAACTGCAAAAGGTCCCAGAATGGTGTCAGGGCCAACTATGTTATGTTTCCTTTACCACCACTATTTCTGTTCTTCCAGAGACAGACACACAGTGTGAAAGGTCTAGTGCCAGCAATAAACTACATGGAGCAGACCAGAGCCTCCTCGATCGAGGATCTGCAGCGCAGCGGGCTGTCACTGAAAGCTGATGATTCTACAAAATACAGATTGCATCTTTCGACAACGGTACCCTAATAGTGTATACATCAAAAATGTTAATGAGAGCCTGCCCAGCTGCAGATTTAGAATCTCAGTGGCAGGAAATGAAAATAAACACGCACATGCCTGCAGAGAAAAGTGCAAACTACGGAGGTTTTTCCTACGGTTTTGCGCAGGCACTTCTGTATCACAAAGAGATGCAAAGAAGTGCGTTAATTTATTTATGATTATAAAACCCCATGCGGTACGGTACAGATTTGCACAATCAGCAGTTACACTCGTACACTCACCCAACCCATAGTAAATAACAAGCTATGTTTCCCAAGTTCCTGCTTGCCCTCCACTATTGCCGCAATCTCCCAGGCCAGAACCTGCATGCGGTCAGCTTGTCAGTAGAAGTGTTTGTTGTTGGTACAGGAATGTCGTCTACATGATATACAGGCAGGTGTCCATGCCCTGAGTGCCTGATTGGATGTGAATCTGATATCTCTACTTTTTGCTTAGCCCAGCCAACAGACTAATCTAGTGTGTTGAGGCCAAAGCCTGTCCATGATAAATCAAAGATCCAGTACCTGTTTTGTGACCCTGGAGAGAGCACAAAGCATACCCTGTAGAGCAAAATGAGACTACTGTCCTTGTCTTAACTTCATGACATACAGCTATGGCAATAGTGTGCCATTATTTGTGGCAAAGACTTTTTGACTGACTTAGAGGAGTGCAGCCTTTTGGCTCAGTCTTGCAAGGTTATACTGGGATGTGACACCCAATCCTCGTGCTGACGTGTTCTGTGTGTATTTAGTGCATGTGCACATGATTGTTGTGACCAGTGAGTTTTTTGTATGGTTCCTGCTTTCAACATGGCACACGATAGAGGCTGTATACAGGGTGGATACAGCATCCGTGCATTGCCTGTATTCCTGTGACTTGGCAGCGGAGACTCAGACACTGAATTGGGGAAGGCTGAATATACAGCTGCCATTAGACATTCCATGAGGACCTTTTAGGAAGGTGTTGCATTTTAGTCCTTTTTGAGTACTGCCATTTGGTGGGTGATGGATGAAGTGAACGAATTCTATAGCTAAATCTGGAGAAGTTACTAGGCATGGCCTGCCCGTTTGTCTGTCTCTGATAGGCACTTCCGCAGGCTAATGACAGCCAGGTGCAGGTCATTGTGCACTTCATTGTGCCTTTTTTTTAATACTCTTGCTCAAAAGCAGTATCATTTTTACCTGCTGTGAATGCTATAGCAAAAGGCTGTGTCTGCACCGCGACCAGAAGGAAACACTCCCAAACCATTTGGTTCCAGAACCTTAGACAGTGGATCAACATATCCTGTCTGAAAAATGAGTATAACAAGTGCAACCCAGACCACCCCACTATGTTCCAGTTCCAAGTTCCTCTTGATCATGGTAGGAAGTGGTCCACAGTGTGTTTGAAAAACTGCTGTGCAACCAGGGATGGTTTCTGGCAACCAGTCTTCCACAGGTGGGTTGAATAATCTGAAGTTTGTACAACTTTCTGGAGAAGTTGTGAGCCTCCCTAGCACATAGAAGACTGCATGTCTGTTCAGAGACGGAAGGAGAGTGCCTGGACCTTCAGAGAGAGAGAGAGACTGTCAGGTGGCGAAACCAAGCTGTGTTCCCAGTGTGAGGAACAAGAAGAAGAAGCAGACATGTGTTGGAGAGTGCCTAGTTCTAATAGTGTTGGAAGAGAATGCCCCTGGCCACCATAAGTAGTTAATTTGGCCAACTACATGAAGTGACTACCATCATCAACATTAGTGAGTCTTCCAGCATCTCCGACATGATGTGAGGGGCCTGCTGTCTCCACCAACGAAGAGTGTAACCCAACACCATCATTGCTAGTGTTAAGACTTTCTCACCTGACCAGAAGTCACAACTGTCCAGGAGAAGATAACCGCTGATCCCTAACCTGCCAGGCTACAACCCTAACATGCCCTGAGAGGTGGGTCCTCCTCCGCCACGCTGACCCAATGCTAGAGGACTTTGCAGTATGACCATGAAGAATGCGGACTGACTGCTGATTCTGACATGCAACACTGCAAATCCAACATGCCCTGAGAGGCATGGCTTTCTGCACCATCTTACTCCAGCTGCCAGAGGACTTTGCTATGTGACTGTGAGGATGATCTGACATCAAATTGCGTTTCATACTGAAAGGTGACACAGGCAGTCCCTGAATGACTCAGAGACTATCTTGACCTAGAGCTGCCTGTTTCAACCCAGACAGTGGGTCATCTTAATTCATAGCAAATTAGAAGACTGAACAAACCTATGGGTCCCCTGTATTGGGCCTGTTATTATATAATTATATCTGAGTGTTGCACCTGAGAAGGTTTTTTCCTGATAGTCCATTTGAGCAGATGCTCTGTATAGACAGGTGACAGCTACCGCTGTAATGGGAAATCGCTGAACTAGGGCAGTAATTTTCACCCCTGATCAGAGTGCCATGTGGGTGAAGGCCCAGATGCATTCTTTATAACTCATAGCGAGTAGAAGAATTCTGTCCCTGAGCCCCATTACTGTGTGTAGTATTACATTTTGCTGTGTTATTTAAGTAATTCTCTTCTTACAAGAAAAGCACTAGGATGGACATCATCTTATTGTGTCTTTTCCTTTAATGCTGAGTTCTGAGTTTTTGTCCCTCACAAGGGGTCAGACAACATGCACTGGGGCCTGGTTAGTAGTGTCCCAGTGCACAGGTCAAAAACCACGAAGACCACGAAAAAAAGAAAGGCACTTTCTCATATGCCCCTTCAGACGATAGGTGAGAATAAACTTAGCGAGTCTCCTGACAGCTCATATCATCTAAGCAGAAGAACCTGAAAGACCATCTGCATAGGCATAGTCAATTCCAGGTCTGTATTACACTGTAAAGTCCTGTAGGAAAGTGTCTCTTTTGACAGGGTTAACCCCCAGTTTTTGCCTGGTGTATGATGTGATTTCAAATTGAAAGCGCACTGGGTCCCTGCTAACCAGGTTCCAGTGCCAGATGTCTTTCCTAAAACTGTACCCCAATTTGCACAACTTCAGCAACCCCTGTAAGTCCTTAGTAAATGGTACCTCTGGTACCTTGGGCATTGGGACTGAAGAGGGTCCACTGGGGCTGCAGCCCAAATTGTGCCACCCCAGAAACCCTTCACTAAGACCAAGCAAGCTGCCATTGTAAGCTGCGTGTCCGTGTGCAGAGTAAACTGAAGAGCCAACATGGCACACATTCCTGTGTGCCATGCCCACAGACACTGCCTGAGGTCTATGTAATTAACTCCTTCTGCAGGCCTTATAGCCCTAAGACAGGGTGTACTATATCCCATATGCGGATATATCTGCTTGAGCAGATGTGACCCTATAATATCTAAGTCCATTCTTGGATTGTATATGCCTGGGGGAAGCCACAGAGAGTACATGGGCTGGATACTTGTCAACACCAGTTTCCTAGCTTCACAATGGCTTCAATGTATCTTAAGATGTTTGGTACCAAAAATCTCAACGTAATAATTTGTAACTGCTGCAGTGTTGGATTTATTAATAAATGCACACTGGAGACACCTTAGAGGGCCCCCATAATACCTACCAAGCACTGATGTGGTATCTGACTAGTTTTAGCCAATCTGCAACCATCAGACATGTTTCTGACCTCCTCGCGTGCGAGCCAGCACTCTCAGAGGCCTGGAACAAAGCCTGCTCTAGGCAAAGCGCTTCACACCTCCCCCAGGCCAGGATGACCTTCCAAGGTGGGAAGCTGCAAAGCAGATGCCGTTTTTGAAATGCGACCCAGGTAGCTCCAGATAGTTCAGGATGCCAACCCCCATGTCCTGCTCCACATTTGGTGGGAGGACAGGCAGGGGCAGGAACATTTGTTAATTAGGAGGTGGGTCCCCTTTCACCCAACACCACCCCTAAGGTGGGGCAGTTGATGTGGAGCCCACTTTTCATTTTCCTTCATCTTGGCTTAAGAGGAAATAAACCAATTAGGGTGATGTTAGTGCCCCTTCCCAGTGGAAGTGGTCACTTAGAGGGTGCAGACACCCTAAAGGTAGGTAGCCCATTGGCTTAGACCTGTCACCCTCTTTAACGCCCCTAGATGTAGTATTTAGGTGGCATCCCTGTACCCTAACCATTAAATGTGATGGACACAAAGAAGATAAGGACAAAGAAGAGCTGCTGACCCAAGGACTGAAGCCCTGCTGCAGAAAATTGGTGGCAAACTCTGCCTGCTGCCTTAAGGACTCAACAGTCGGGGTTGCTTTCTCATTCTGCAACTGTGAGGCCTCTAAGAACCCTGTGGCAACTCCAGCATTTGACAAATCATCAAAGGACTACACTGGAGTAGAGGCACTACTCCCCTGCAGTCCACAGGCACCGAACCCACAAAACCCAGATTCTCGACTTGCTGTCATTGGCAACTCCAACACAGCACCCAAACCAAAAGTAGTACTCCAGACACAGAGGATCAAATATGTCTCCCCTTCATCTGTGGAGACACCAAGATCTACCAGAGCCATACCACACCAATACATGGGGTACCGGACTCTCTGCAGCATTCACCAAGATGAAGAGGCAAATCTGGACTCCAATTTCCCAGGAAGCAAGCACCCATCAAGGGACATTGAGACCCCTAATACCTACTTTGTGAGTTGCCCAGCTGTTCCAGAATCACTCTCCAAGTTGCATGCCCCTGACCGCGAGGACATCTTGACGCGTGCTGCCCGGATGACCTGCCTGCTCTGCACCCAGCCAGTTCGGCCTGGGTACCAATGAACTAGCTGTGGTTCCATGATCGTGAGGCCCTTGTGCTGTGCTTCCTCGAGTGCAACTCTCGGTCTTACCTTTAAGTCCCTTTATGATGTGTATTTTCAGGTGGCCTCCTTGCTCATAGCACACCAGCTACAAATGACCTTAGTACACTGCTCCTTGCTGAATTCATGACGCTCTTGAGAATTCGCTGGTGGAAAATTGGTCCTGGCCTTGCTACTTATCTAAATCCTGAAGGTGAAGCTCGAAATCCAACGGTATGATTTTATTTGCATTTTGTATGTTATTTCATGGATTTCAATGGTGCATAATTGCGCACAAAAGTGATTTATTTTGCGAACTTGAAAAATTAATATTTCAAAAAGTACTTACTGTAGAATGTAGTTCTTGGTCTGAAAAATTACATAAAAATTGGTATAATTTTTTTTAAATGGTCTCGGATTTATTCTTGAGTGTGTGTCTCATTTATTGCCTTTGTGAGTACAACAAATGCTTAGCACTACCTTCTGATAAGCCTAACTGCTCACCCATACTACCACAAATAGAGCATTAATATTATCTACTTTTGCCTCTGTATACCAATCTGGGTCTTACTGGACTCTATGCACAGTGTACTTCATTTTAGCGGGGAACATCCTTTACGACGCGGATGTTACCCCGCAGTACCTTTACAACGTGTATTTTAGAACGCAAGTCGTAACTACGACTTGCGCTGGAGGGCGCTAAAGGACAAGGAATAGTAGATTTACTATTCCAACACCTTCCCTACTGTACGTAGGCTGGTGTTGGAATAGTAAATTAAACTATTACTAAGTCCGCACCCCTACAGCGCAAGTCGTGGTAATGACTTGCGTTGTAAAATACGCGTTGTAACGGTACGCGTGGTAATACCACGCGTCGTAACAACGTACATCCCATTTTAGCACACTATATAAAGAGCTAGCTTCCTACAAGTCCATAACTGGTAGGTAAATGGACCACCTCGACCAAGGAGAGGTCTCTCCTATAATCTGCATTATCCACTGGAGAGTTCAATTGCCTGTTTGGCACCCAGAAGTGAGACATGAATATGGCTCCCTGTTTTCCGTTTTTACTGATTTTTACAGATAAATACAGACAGAAAACCATTTATTTTCTTGTCTATATTTATTTTTAAATGTGGGTAAAAACAGAAAGTGGGTGCTTTCTGAGTGATTGTAAATACACTTTGCCATGACTGCCAGGCCAATAACTGTGTGGATTGATGGGGAAAGGGTTTACAAAAACAAAGGAATTTTAGTAAAGAGGCTTAAACAGCAGTAGATATGCACAAGGCTGATACTGAAATGTGTATATTTTCATATAAGTGTATTGACTTATCTTCTTCGGGTGTTCATATCATTGAAACCTGGCAGGCAATCAAGTATGACTGTATATTTATTGGTTAAATAAATGTGGAAACATACCAGTTTTAGCTAAATGTTTTTCACAAACCCGAAAATAAATATGGATAAATACAGATAAAGTTGACAAAAAAGAAATAAGGATAAATACAGACGGAAATGTCAAAAAAATAAATATCATAAAACCGGGAGCCCTAGACATGAACAGGTAGGTTCTCAGCTTCTTCATCAATCAGCTGTGGAAACAACGACCCAGTGCCATGTTCTGAAACAGCAGTTTGGACTTCTATTTGGACTTCAGACTCTTTGCTGAAATCAGGTGCCCTGAGGACTGGTGCAGTGCACAACACATCGTTCTGGGTGTCAAAGACTTTCTGACACTTGCCAGGCAATGTTCCTTTCTTGGGGTGCTTCTTAGAAGTCATTTCTATTATGGGGGCTACAATTTTGCCCTGTCTCTTGACAAACCTCATACACTTTGCTGTCAGTTCCAGGAAAGTTCAGCCATGATAGTTTGGATCTTGAGCTGGAGAGTCTACAAATTTCTCACACTTTCTAGGCTGTCCAGGTACAATATGGACCTCTTCTCTATCTGGCACTTGCTGGCTTTGACAGTCAGTCATGCCTGGCGCAGGGCCTGAAGCACTTCCCTTAGGTTCACCAGATGTTTCTGCCAAGTGAAGCTAAAGGCAGCTATATCATCTAGATATGCTAGACTAAAGGTCTCCAACGCAAACAGTACCCTGTTGACCGACCTCTGAAATGTGCATTGTGCATTCTTCAACCCAAAGGGCATTACCTTAAATTGGAAGTGGGTCTCAGAGGTTGGGAATGCTGACCTTTCCTACCCTCCCTCTGTTAGGGCAATCTACCAGTACCCAGAGGTCAAATCAAATTTGCCTAGAAATTTGCCAGCGCTGTACCAGTCCTTGAGCTCATCAGCTCTGAGAATGTAGTGTGCATCAGTTTTGATGACATCATTCAGCCCTCTATAATCCACGCAGAACCTGAGTTCCAGGGTCTCATCTTGTGGGTTGGCATTGGATACCATCACCACTGGGCTAGCCCAAGGACCACCGCAGGTCTTAATCATCCCCATGGACAACATTTTGCAATTTTCCTCTTAGATACAGGCCTTTATTTTATCAAAAAATCTATATTATTTTGACAGGTAAGCTGCCACCGCTGTCTATGTTGTGAGAACACCACTGGGTCAGTCCGGTGAGAACAGTCCAGCAAACCGGCACAGCAATTGGTGACAGTCTCTTTGCTGCTGCTCTGTCAGTGTAGGGGAGAACACTATCGTTGCCACTGAAACATCCTTGGTATTGTAGAATAAGAGATCTGAGAGACGTTCCCTTTCTTTCTCCTCTCATCTATCAGTGACTATCAGCATGGTCATGTTTGGCTGGTGAAAGTGGAGTTTCAAAAAGTTTACATGGATCACCCTGTTGGGTGTCTGGAGATACAAGGTCCACCATCATCTTCAGCACTGTGTAGGACCCAGCCCATTTGTCCTGGAGGGCACTGGGAGCCAAGGGCTCCATAACCCAGACCTTTTTGGCCTGGCTGTATTACCAGTGCTTGATCAGCCCCTGGCTGGTCTCAGGGATCCCCTGCTAGGGTGCCATACAAAAGCTTAAAGGGGCTGAATCCCTCTCCCCTTTTTTCGTACCTCCCTGCAGGCTAGTAAGAGGCATGGTATCCCACTTTCTTCAGAGTTTCTCCGACAACCCCATTATCATGCCTTTTAAGGTCTTGTTCAATCCCTCCACAAGCTAATTGGTTTGGAGGTTACCAGGGATGGTGAACTTGTAAGTCCTCCTACACTCATCTACATTGCCTTCAAGTACCCAGACATGAGGTTTGTCCCCCTATTGGAGATTCCCTCCTTGGTGAACCCCATACTTGTAAAGATACCAAGCAGAGCCCCGGTCACAACAGGGACAGTTACTATTCGCAGAGGTACATCCTCAGGATACCTAATGGCATGGTCCACTACCACCAATATGAACTTATTCCCTGAGGCTGTCTTGGGGTGTAGGGCTGGACAATGTCAATCCTCACCCTTTCAAAAGGTGTACCCACCACAAGTAGTGCAATCCGGGGAGCCTTTCAAATCCCTCTTGTCTTGGCACTGGCTTGAAAAATGGTGCAATAGCAACAGAACTGCTTCACCTTTTCATACATCTGGGCCCAGTAAAAGTGGCTGACCAACCTACCCCTGGCTTTGATCTGCTCCTAATGTCTCTCGAATGGGATATATTCAGTTAAGTGTAAGATGTATTCCCTGTAATGCTTGGGGCTGCCAATCTTCTGGTTGCTCCAGGCTTTGGTTCCTCAGCCTCATTTTACAGGACACCCTCCTCTCAGTAGATGATGTGGGTTCCACTGGTATTCCTCTGTTCTTGGACCTTAGCCTTGTGGTAAATAATTAATATTACCTTATCTTAGAATTTCTATATTAGTAAATACTTTAAATTAAGTAAAGAGAGGAGTCCGTGGTATTCGAGTAAAGAGGGATTTATTCAATAACTTGAGTTAAGGGAGAGCTCCTTCACCAAGCGGGTTCAGGAGTGGTCTAAAGTTTCATTCACATAGCAGAATATTTATACATATCCAATCAGTAGGCAAAAGAAAGAAAAAGGAAGTGACAAGCAGAAGTGACAAACAGTAATTTTAAACAAGATGTGTCAAGGTATGGGCATGTCCTATGTCTCGTGAGAGTGCATGTGATGTTGAAATGTGTTCTTGCTCTTTTCAGTTGAAGGCCCTTCCTCATCCGGGGGGTTTTATCTCTGGCTTACAGTCAAGAACAGGAACTAATTCTTAAAACAGGAACTATCTGCTGCTGGTTCCCAGAATTGGCAGAACCACAGGAATGTGTGGTCACAGTGTACAGCCTTGTGCTTCCTCTATTAGTTGGTGTGGTTTCAGGGCCTAACCTCGTGCTTCCTCTTTCAGTTGGGGGTGGTCACAGGGCAGCTGGTGTGACAGGCTGAGTTACCAACAATGGACAGGATGTGGCTGAGTCTCTGGCACAACTGGGGGGGAAGGCACACAGGCAGGCTTCTTGGAATTGGCTCGACCACAAGGAGCAGGGGTTTGCGCAAGATTCAATGGGGACGTGGAGGACAGTTGTCAGACAAGTTGCCTAGAGCATGGCAACACAAAAATGGAATCATAAAGGTTATTTTAAAAATGCAGTTCAACAGCCTGGTGCTGAAGGCCTTCTAAAGTTAGGCACTCTCTCTGAATTTTGGTAGAGTTTGTCCCTGGAGGGTCCTCCTGCCTCATGTAACTCAGAGAGTTCTAACAAGTCTGACAAGTCTCTCAGGACAGGAGCCTCTTCCTCTTTAGGCTCCAGATCTGCACCTTTGGGTTAAGGTGCTTCTGGGCTGTGGGAAGGTTTTATGCTGGTTTCCCACATCCCTTGTCCTTCATCTTGGTTGCGGGAACCTGGGCCATTGTTCCAGACTCCAGGCGCCCTTGACTTCCCTGACATTTTTTGGGGGCCTTGTGACCATGCACACTCACTCAGCTAGAACAACCATTTGATCTTGGGTCCTGCTTTCCACCTCCACTCAAACAGAGATTTCAAGGTTGTCTCCCAACAGACACTCCACGGGTATGGCAGGGCTTACAGCTCCATTCTTAGTGCCAGTAATCCCTCCCCACGCCAAGATAAGCATTGTCATGCAATGACATGTCACTTCATTGTCAGAGTTAATTACCCCATGGAGAATATCTGGGATAATTTGCTCTGGGGAAACCAGCCAGTCCACAACAGTGGTCATGTTGGTTCTTGTATCATGTAGAGACTCTACCTTGGTTCCATTGATCACTGGCCATTACCTCTACTTTATCATGTTTGAAGGTAAGGTGACCAGGGCTTCAACAGCCACACAACGAACGGACACTCAGGTGGCGTCCTTCGAACCCCTGTTTTCGTCTGGGCGAACCTACATTCCAATTCATACACTTGCAATTCCTAGGTACTACCCACTGGTGAGGGCATCTTGGGAAAGATAGGGTCCCCCTTCTTGCTCAGGCTTGTGACAGTCCAGGCATACCCTAGCCAAAGAGGAATCAAAGGGTTGATTCCTCTTGTAACTACCCCACTTAGATTTGGAAGAGGCACAGGACTCCCTCTACTGGTCAGTATTTTGATCCTTTGTGAGAACTCTTTTTTTAAATCTCTCTTCCTCCTCTCTTTCATCTAAGCTTCAAAGGGGAGGTTGGATGCCCTTTCTTGGGCTCACTGCCCTAGAACTTCTTATTTATTTATTTAGTGTATTTTGTATAGCGCACAGATACCCCAACGGGGTGTCCCGGCGCTCCTGTGTGATTGTGTGCTGGGTCTGACTCAGGTAGAAAAAGCAGAATAGAAATGATTTCAGGGCTTTTCGGAATGGTAGCTCTTCCTGGATCGTTCGGATGGAAGTAGGAAGTTTGTTCCAATGGGAGGCAGCACATACTTGGAACGTTTTACCTCCGGAGCGTACTTTTTTGAATCTGGGGGTGATGAGAAGTTTTTTTGAGCTGGAACGAAGGAGTCTGGCATTAATGTAGGGACGATGGCAAGAGGAAAGGTATGCAGAGCTCTTTCCCTTAACTGCCCGGTGAGCCAGAATTAGGGCCTTGAATTCTGCTCTTTTTGGGATTGGAAGCCAATGGAGTCTTCGCCGGTATGGTGAAATGTACTCGCGAAGGGAGATGCCACAGACCAGCCGGACTGCAGCATTCTGGACCGTCTGGAGTAGATGACAGAGGCCAGAGGCAAGACCAATATAAAGACCATTGGCGTAGTCTAGGTGAGAAGTGATCAATGCCTGGACAATTGTTCTCCTGGTGTTACTAGGTAGGAAATTGATAAACTTTTTAACCATCCTGATTTTGGAGAAACACGCAGCAGACACCGTCTGGATTTGTTTATGAAATGAGAGGCAAGGGTCCCATCTTACCCCTAGGTTTTTTACTGATTCCTTGGGTAAGGGGGGCATGCTTAGTTCATGGGGCCCCCAGAGATTAGAGTCTAGTGGAGAGGGTTGATGGAAGAAGATAACCTCGGTTTTTCCGGCATTAAGCCGGAGAAAATTGTCGTCCATCCATCGAGCGATGTTACGGAGGCAGTTTTTTAAAGGATCAAAAGTGGACTGAGTAGGATTGTTATAAGAAAACAGAAGCGGAATGTCGTCAGCATATGAGGTAGCCTTTATACCTGATTGGGCAATAATCTCGGCCAGAGGGGAAAATTAAACATTGAATAGAAGGGGGCTTAGTGAGGAACCCTGCGGGACTCCCCACTTAAGCGGACGGCTGTCCGAAGTGAAAGGGGGGTAAATATCACCTGAGTCCAATCATTTAAAGAGGAGGCAAGCCATTCCAGTGCCTTACCTTGAATGCCTTTAGAACTAAGACGGTCAAGAAGGACAGGGTGAGAGACGGTGTTGAATGCTGCCGACAAGTCGAGCAGCACCAACACCGCTCTAGACCCCTCATCCAGCTTCCATCTCACAGAGTCGGCCATTTCTATTAGAGCCGACTCGGTACTGTGGCCGGTTCTAAACACATGTTGAGAGTCATGAAAGGCGCCATGGGTTTCTAGAAAGTCCGCTAGTTGCTGGTCAACTAGCTTTTCAAGCACTTTTGCGGGGGCGGGTAATAGCGAGATAGCCTATAGTTAGCTGGTTCATTAGGGTCAGAATTGGGTTTTTTAAGAAGAGGGACCAATCTGGCATGCTTCCAGGAATCGGGGAAAATGCCTGTCCGAAGGGAGTTGTTCCATATCTCGTTCAAGATGGGGTTGAGAAGAGGGGCCAGGGATTTATAATGTTTGGCCGGCCAAGGATCAATGGGTGACCCTGATCTGCATTTTAATATTTCTGCCAGAGAACGTTCTGGGGTAATTTCTTCAAAGTTTGTGAAGACAGGGGCAGAATCTGAGTTGGCTGAACAATTAACAGTGGGGCCTGGATCGTTATAACATGGAAAGGAGTCATATATAATAGCAATTTTTTCCTCAAAGTAGTCCGAAAGGCGGTTGCAGAGGATTTGGGACACTGGGGATTGTCGTTTAAGGGCCATGGGATCGGTGAAAGATCTGACGGTGTTAAAAATTTCCCTTGAGGACCCTTGTGCCCGGTTAATTTTTTCCTCCAGGTAGATTCTCTTGTGATCGATTATCCTCTTCCTATAGTCTTTAAGGGCTGCCTTGTATTTGAGTTTGCTGTCATGGGAGTATGATTGTCTCCAGCATCTCTCCTAAAGTTTACATCCTGATTTGCATTTACGCAATTCATCAGAGTACCAGGGTGCGGTGGGGGCAGCTCGAAAGGTTTTGATGGGCCTAACAGGAACAATAATATCCATGGCAGAAGAGATTCTGTTATTAAAGTCAGTTAGCCTAGAATCCAGGTCAGTGACTCCGATGGAGGCGGCCGGAGTAAAAAGAGCTGCTAAACTATCTGGGGTAATCTTACTCCAATTACGGCTTACTGTTTTGGCCGGGAGTCTGGGTCTGTCTTGGTGGTGGAGAAGGATGGAAAAAGGGATTAAGAAATGATCCGACCAGATCACTGGCAGAGGTTCACTGGTACAGATGTCTGCCAAGTTAGAGCAGATCAGGTCAAGGGTATGTCCGGCCTTATGGGTCGGGTTAGAGACCAGTTGATTTAGTCCACCATCTGATAGGGTGGACAGGAAGTTAGAATTAGTGGGGTCATCAGCATTTTCCACATGGAGGTTAAAATCCCCTAGCAGAGTGAAGTTGGCGTAGCGGGAGTTCGCCTGAAGGACTAGAGGCCAGATGTAGGAGCCTAAATACCGGTCGGTAACGGCCGATTTCGGCCGTTACCGACCGGTATTTAAGAATTGGCATGCAGGGGCCTTCATTTTACAGAATCGGTAAATTTACCGAATCGGTAAATTTACCGATTCTGTAAAATACCGAATTCGGTAAATCCAAATGTAGGTGGGACTCTTCTGAGTCCCAAAGGCCTTTCAGATTCGGTATTTTACCACCCAATTCAATTGGGTGGTGAAATACCGAATCCAGGTGTGCATGCACATGTGTGCATGCACACCTATGCCATGTGACAGACAGACATGCCCTTAGGGCATGTCTGTGCGCCACATGGCACACATGCCTGTATTTGGGGTGCAAGAGGGTGTCAAAGTGACACCCCCTGCACCCTTGCAGAATTCGGTATTTACCGATTCGGTAATTACCGAATCGGTATTTCCCATTGAATCCTATGGGCTTCACAGCCCATAGGAATCAATAGGAAATACCGATTCGGTATTTACAGAATCGGTAAATACCGAATATTAAGGATTCGGTATTTCAACATCTGGAAATACCTACATCTCCCCCCTTCATATTTACCGATTCATAAATACCGAATCGGTAAAGTTACAGTGATTAGGATTGAGATTCAATAAGGACTCCCTACCGTAGGAGATAATAGAAATGGTGCCAAGACTAATTAATCTGCTGTCCGCCAAGGCCGCGTCATGGTCGCGGACGGGCGCAAACGGGCAGGACTCTGTTATGACTCCGGCACAGGTCCGGCACGTCCGCTGGTCACGTCCGCTGCGCGGAGACATGTCCGTCCCCTTTTATGCGCAGCTAGAGCACGTCAGAGCGCTTGCACACACTCAATATGGCCGCCGTGAATGTTTAACCCGGGACCAACTACTCAGCGTCAATACTCGGCTGAGAGTGGCCCAGGCAGCGAAGAGGTGGGGAGAGGTATCAGCAGTTAAAAGATTTTTAAATCAAGCAAATTAACAAGTGAGTTAAAAATCACGAAAATAACAGAACAGTAGAACCTCCCGGATTCCGCCTCAGGAGGGACACAAACACACAGCTTAATCGAGCGCAGGGCTCAAAGACGCCCCTTTTATGCGCAGCTAGAGCGCGTCAGAGCGCTTGCACACACTCAATATGGCCGCCGTGAATGTTTAACCCGGGACCAACTACTCAGCGTCAATACTCGGCTGAGAGTGGCCCAGGCAGCGAAGAGGTGGGGAGAGGTATCAGCAGTTAAAAGCTTTTTAAATCAAGCAAATTAACAAGTGAGTTAAAAATCACGAAAATAACAGAACAGCAAAACCTCCCGGCTTCCGCCTCAGGAGGGACACAAACACACAGCTTAATCGAGCGCAGGGCTCAAAGACGCCCCTTTTATGCGCAGTTAGAGCGCGTCAGAGCGCTTGCACACACTCAATATGGCCGCCGTGAATGTTTAACCCGGGACCAACTACTCAGCGTCAATACTCGGCTGAGAGTGGCCCAGGCAGCGAAGAGGTGGGGAGAGGTATCAGCAGTTAAAAGCTTTTTAAATCAAGCAAATTAACAAGTGAGTTAAAAATCACGAAAATAACAGAACAGCAAAACCTCCCGGCTTCCGCCTCAGGAGGGACACAAACACACAGCTTAATCGAGCGCAGGGCTCAAAGACACCCCTTTTATGCGCAGCTAGAGCGCGTCAGAGCGCTTGCACACACTCAATATGGCCGCCATGAATGTTTAACCCGGGACCAAATACTCAGCGTCAATACTCGGCTGAGAGTGGCCCAGGCAGCGAAGAGGTGGGGAGAGGTATCAGCAGTTAAAAGCTTTTTAAATCAAGCAAATTAACAAGTGAGTTAAAAATCACGAAAATAACAGAACAGCAAAACCTCCCAGCTTCCGCCTCAGGAGGGACACAAACACACAGCTTAATCGAGCGCAGTGCTCAAAGACGCCCCTTTTATGACTGACTGAGTTATTTTTAGAGCGCTCCTATGCCGAGGCGTCTTGGCGCTGTGAGACAGAGAGATAGAGGTGGCAGAGTTATGGTAGCCCAAAGAGCCAGGTTTTCAGCTCTTTCCTAAACTTGGCTAAGCTCTTTTCGGAACGGAGTGAGGATGGTAGACTGTTCCAGAGCTTAGGGACTTGATGGGAAAAGGATCTGCCGCCCCAACGGACTCTCTTGATCCTGGAGGTGTGAAGTAGATTTTGGGAACTGGATCTAAGTGAGCGCTCAGGAACATATGGGGAGAGAAGGTTGGAGAGCTGTTTAGCGGTCTGTCCATATAGGGATTTGTGGGCCAAACACAAGACCTTGAATTGGATTCTTTTCCTAACTGGGAGCCAGTGTAGTTCGCTTATTGCTTTTGAGGTCGGGTGTCGTTTAGGAAGATTAAGCAGAACTCTGGCCGCCGCGTTTTGGATGGACTGGAGTCGGTTAAGTTGTTTTTCGCCGGCACCTATGTATAGGGCATTGCAATAGTCTACCCTAGACATAATCAGAGCACCTACGACAGTTTTCCTCAGGGCGAATGGGATGTAAGGCAAGATTTTTCTAAGAACCTTTAGTGTGAAGAAGCAGGACGAAGTGACCTGGTTAATTTGGGCTGTGCAAGAGAGGTCCTTGTCCATTATGAAACCAAGGTTTCTGACCTTGTTTGCCGGGGTGGGACAAACGCCGGCTTCTGGGGGCCACCAGAGATCGTTCCAAACGGAAGGTTTTTGGCCAAACTCAATCACCTCCGTTTTTTCGGTGTTGAGTTTGAGGAAATGAGAGTTCATCCATGCCTTGACGTCTGACAGACAGTTTCTGAAACTGGTGGCAGTGGCTTCTACAGACTGAGCCATTGAGATCACCAGTTGCGTGTCATCAGCGTATGAAACTAAATGTAGGCCATGGGATTTAATCAGTGCGGCTAGGGGTGTGACATACAGATTAAAAAGGGTTGGTGACAAAGCCGACCCCTGGGGAACTCCGCAGGGCAGGAGGAATTCCTCGGACAAAAATCTGTCCCAGTGGATTTGGTGGATGCGTGCCTGCAGAAAGGTCTGGAGCAGTTTTAGGGCGGTATGTGAGATGCCCAGCGTTATTATTCTATTCAAAAGGACATCGTGGTTCACGGTGTCAAACGCCGCAGTCAAATCTAGTAAGATCAGAGCGGCTCTGCCTCCTTTATCCATGGATTGACGAATGTCATCAGATGCAATGATCAGGGCAGTTTCTGTTGACTGACAAGCCCTGAAGCCATGCTGCGTGGGGTCTAATAGATGGTTGTCCTCAAGGTGTTTTGTTAGTTCCTGATTCATTGCATTTTCTAGAATTTTGGCAGGTAGGGGCAAGCATGATATAGGGCGGTAATTCTTGGGTTCCTTGGGGTCGAGAGACTCCTTTTTGAGTATAGGCCTGATGCACGCCTTCCTCCAGCTGCTGGGGCATTGTCCGGAGTATATTGCAGTATTAAGAAGGGGGGTTAAGGCTTGACTAATGGTCTCAGGGACCATATGTAAGACATAAGGGGGGCATGGGTCCAGTGGCGAGCCAGACTTAGTTTGAAGAAGCAGCGTGGCAACATGGTCACAGCTGAGCTGGGAAAATCTGGGAAATTCCGGAATTGGTGTCTGTGGATCTGAATCATGGGGGACCGTTTCGCACGGGGGTAGTGATTGAAGGTCATTATACACTGAATGAACTTTCAGTTGAAAGAATTGGGCAATGTTTTCCACAAATTCTTGGTGAGGATGGAATGCGATTTCTCTTGGACTTTTAGCTAAGTGAGTCGCGGTTTTAAATAGTTCCTTTGAGGAGTTTGAGGACTCTTGGATTTTCTTAGTGAAGAAAATGGTCTTAGCTTGCTCTATAGTGAGCTTGTATTCATGTAAGGCAGCCGTGTACACCTTTTTGGACTGAGGGTTGTAATCGTTTCGCCAAATTCTCTCGGCCCTCCTGCATTTCAATTTGATCAATTTAACCTCTGGGGTGTACCATTGTGCGGTTGCGCAGCGGATCTTGTTTTTTTTTTAATTCTTCCGGGGCTAACTTGTCTATTGCTTGTAAGAGCCAGGAGTTAAATTTGTGGGCACCATCATTACTGCCAGAGCTGACGTTGATGGGTGCGTCCTTGCTAAGAAGGGTTGCTAATGAAATAGCTTCTAGTTTTTTCCATGGACGGAATTTATTCGGAAGTACAAGGTGTTTTCTCCTTGCATTGGACAGCGTGATTACTAGGGTAAAATGTATGGCGGCATGATCAGACCAAGGAAGGGGTGTTTATGCGCAGCTAGAGCGCGTCAGAGCGCTTGCACACACTCAATATGGCCGCCGTGAATGTTTAACCCGGGACCAACTACTCAGTGTCAATACTCGGCTGAGAGTGGCCCTGGCAGCGAAGAGGTGGGGAGAGGTATCAGCAGTTAAAAGCTTTTTAAATCAAGCAAATTAACAAGTGAGTTAAAAATCACGAAAATAACAGAACAGCAAAACCTCCCGGCTTCCGCCTCAGGAGGGACACAAACACACAGCTTAATCGAGCACAGGGCTCAAAGATGCCCCTTTTATGCGCAGCTAGAGCGCGTCAGAGCTCTTGCACACACTCAATATGGCCGCCGTGAATGTTTAACCCAGGACCAACTACTCAGCGTCAATACTCGGCTGAGAGTGGCCCAGGCAGCGAAGAGGTGGGGAGAGTTATCAGCAGTTAAAAGCTTTTTAAATCAAGCAAATTAACAAGTGAGTTAAAAATCACGAAAATAACAGAACAGCAAAACCTCCCGGCTTCCGCCTCAGGAGGGACACAAACACACAGTTTCTTAGACACCATAGGGCACACCCACATGTCAGCTGCGTTCCCAAGCTCTCTAGGGTCAGAACGCTTGAAATCCACTATGCCAGAGTAACTCCTAATGGCAATGACTCATAATGTACTCCTCATGATCAGAATATATAGCTCATCATAAGTAGTGACTATATTGTCTTTCACCCAGTTCTTTAGTTCTTTTACTTAGACATATACAAAATCAACCCAGGAATGTTGTGAATCTTTGTGTGTGTCCTGGAACTTCTTTTGGTTCTCCTCAGGGGTAAGCCAAAATGTCTGCCCTAGAGAATCCTTCTTGCGAGTGTATGAGTCGGCTACCCACTCTTCTAGAGTCAACCGTGTATATCTGTCACCATTGGAGGTACTAACTCCCACTGTAAGGGCCCCTAGTGCTGTTGGTCTACCCTGTGCATTCTCAATGCCCTTTCATAGGACGCTCGTCAGGCGAGCCATTGGTCAATATCATCTCCCACTACAAAGATAGTCACAATACCTTTGGACAAGTTATGGATGTAGGGCCCCTCTATAGACACCTCTCCTTTTTTCCAGTACTATAGTTGTCAGTTTGGCCTGCAGCATCTTCGCTTATTGCTTGCAGCTGAGCTCCATCAGATGAATAGCTAACTCCGAAGGACTTATGCTGGCCGAGCTTGCATTGCTTCCAGCCCTGGAGGGTTCACCAAAAATGCATTTTGAGACAGGTGGTTCTCTGCCCTTTCTTCCTCTAGGATTTCCTAAATTTTTTCATCCTCAGAAGAAATCTGTGCTCGTCCGAACTCTTTGATGGACCTGGGGCATTTTCGTTGTTTGCCTTCCAAGTATTCAGGCTATCTTCAGCTTCCTTTCCCTGAATGGGGCCTTCATCTTCTCTACTGTAAGGGTAGCCAGATCCAAATCCATATTCCCTTTAACATAAGTTGCAAATATTGGACTCAAAGTTATTTTCAAAAAAGAAAATTCAAAATCACCCATTCAAAGATTTGATGTCAATTAAAACTGTTAAATTAGTTTAGGCTGTCAGTTAAATTGAGGGTTATTAATTAAGAAAATGTAATAGCTGAGTGGCAGTGCCAAATTCAAATTCTAGATCCCACAGTTTAATACTAATGTGATAAAGTGAATTATTACTTGGATGGTAGTCCACCACAAGTAAGAAGGTCACTATCTTGTCACTATCTTGTTAGATCAAGTTTAAGGTTTCAGTTAGATAAACATGAGCTCAACCCCTGGTAACTGTGGCACAGAGCAGGCAAGCTGGACTTAAGAAAATGTGCAAATCATGCAGAAGTACTAAAACAATTATAAGTAAAAAAACAAACAATAAAATCCTATTTCAATTTATAAAAATAGAGAATTATTTAATGAGCAAAACAACACAATTCCTACAAGTGGAATTGTAGATATGAATTTTAAAACATGTAAGTAAAAATAGAAAAAAAAAGCGCAGAGCTCCAATGGTAGTTAATTGTCACAGTAGACTGGGACCTAGGTATGATTTCAGGCCGACTGTTATGGAATGTTGGTCGGGTACACCAACAGGTTCGAACAGGTCGAAGGTTTTACTTTAGTACTCTTTTTTATGGAAGTCAAGAGCAAGACAGCAGGCTGTATCCGAGGAGATCATCACAATGTTTGATAAGTGTTGGACGAGGTACTAATGAAGCTGCTGGTTTTGGCAGGAAAATCTCAAAGCTGGAGTAATAAAAATGTTGTGCCCAAGGATCACCTCTTACCATTCGAATACCTTTAGTGCCTTCAACCAGGCAAGATTTTTGCCTTTAGACTTAGGGCTTGATTATGATGGCAGAAGGTCCACCACAACAGCCTGTTGGTGGCAGGCCCTCCACCATCGCAATGCGAATTTCACCCTGCGATATTATGATGGCGAAGGAAGCATTGGGGAAGCGTGGCGGTTGGAAAGACCAACCACCACGGTTCCGACAGGCGGTCCTTTTCTGACCTATTCAATCCTAATAGCGTGGAGTTCACACCTCTATTATTTGATATCCAAATTTAATACCCACTTTTTGTGTTGCTCTAGGCAATATGTTTGGCGTGCAACCCTGAAATGCGGTCCGCCCATAGTTATACTATATTCAAATGCGTCATTGAAGATATAATAATTACTTCTAAATGGACGTAGATATATATATGGAGTTTAGATAAGTTAACAACTTTAAAAGTAAAAATATTGACATATAAAAACTACAAAGAACTACCAATAGTCCTTCTTCTTTTCCTGTGTGCCGATTCCCCTGGTATATCGGACGCATTGTCCTACGTAATAACAAAGGCGACTAAATAAATTTGAATTTTTATTCACACCGGGATTCAATTATTCAATCAGTACATCTACGAACGTGTATAAATAGCGCGTTTTTGCATTGCTGCCCGCATCCTTTTTCGCACGCGGATGGCGGCGTCCCTTACACAGAATCACGATTACAACAAACTTAGTCGTTTTAACGCTTTTTTCAAAAATACTCAGTCTCTTTTTCTATTGTTTGATATTTAGAGCCCTATGATACAGAAGATGGCCATATCTTATAAAGACGTTTCTTTAATCAACCCCTAGAGGGAGCTCCGTTTCAGCGTAGACTATTTTTTAGCATCAGGTAATTGGGCATTGTCGCTTGTTTATTTACGACAACATCTATGTAATACCAGTTTACTCTAACTTCGGTATTTATTCATGTCTGTTATCCATATAGGTTTTCAAATACATCATTTGATCACCGAATATTGTTTTAATCTGCCTGATTTATCGCATCGAAAAATACCAGTGACTTTGGATTATATCTTCTAGATATCTCAGGTATATATCCAGATCAATCCGTTGTGGATGCCCTTGCCCTATTTTTTGGTCTTATGTTTCTTGATAAAGACACTTTTCTACACCATCTGGGTTGACAGTTCTTTATGTCACTTCTATTTAGGAAATTAACCTCGTTAGCAATAATTCGGGGAAAAAAAGTCTGGACACGTAACTATTCGATCCGGTATTTAGATGTTTACCTGAGGGCAAAGAAACATCGCACTGGTAAATCCCTCCATCTCCTAATAAACTATGTAATAGATAAAATGCGTAAACTAGGCATATAAATAGATTGCTAGTTAGGATGATATATATATTTTTTCTAGATATTTCATGTATTCAGATCAAGCGAATAGAAGAAGAAGCCCTCGCACTCTGAATATTATATTCTATATCCTTTTACAAATCCGTACGCCTTTGATGCAAAATACAAGTAAGTTTATGCATGTAATTTTCTACTGTTTGTGTAGGGCATCCTTGTGCTTTAACGATGTACAGCTAAACTATCTCTTGGTACAAACGAATACGGTTTTGCGAGGCGATATGTGGACCTGTACTACCCCCATATTTTGCCAGTTTGAATATGTATATTTTACACAAATATAAACATCCCTCTCCCAAAATATATAGAATAAATAAGCGAAGTAAATAGGGATCAATTCACTATTACTATTGCCTTTTCCTTTTTCCTTCTTCTGTCTATCCCTTCTAGCATTTTTCTGTTCAGGACTAACTGTCCGGATGCTCTGAATAACGATGGTTCTCTGTTATGTTTTTTATGTCCATGAATGTTATTAGAAATTCTGTTTTTGTACTGGAAAAGTGTAAATATGAAACATCACTAAATCTGTTCTGTCTATAGATAAAGGAATCATGTTATAAACGAATGACTAGTCCTAAAAATGAGTATCAATCTTAAAATGGACCAGGATTAATTTAGCTGTTGTCAGAAAAAAAGATGTATAACTTTAATGCTGTTGTTTAAAAGATTTGACAATGTCTACAGGTGGTTTTTAATTGTATGATATATTTTATATGATTAGAGTGTAAACAGTTTAAAAACCTTTTTGACATATTGTTTTTATTTTTTTAGTTGTTTGTTCTTTTTGTTTGGTGGAAAATGACGGCCTCCTGATGAAGGATGTGGCCGAAACGCGCGTAGTGTTCCAACTCACCACATTGCCAACGTCAATAGTCCTAGTACCAACTAGTCATTTGATATTGATTTGTGTGTTTTTTTCTGTATAGTTTTCCTTTATTTGTTATTGATTACTCTAAGTTGAAAATGATATCAAATACATTTATAAAATGATAAAAATATGAAAGAATAAATAGAACATATATTTTTACAACAAACTAGCTAGATATTATGTGTTTTTTCATGTTTGTGTGTACAGTTTTGTATTCCACCTTATAGGAAATGGCATATAAGAAATAATTTGTTTGCTACATTTCTCTTTTTTTCACAAATGTTCATTGATAGAATGAGACATGAAGTAATTTTATGGCTTACTGTTTTCATCTTGGAAACAGGGAGGGGTCACAAAATATTCAGCACAGATGACACTATTTTTTCATGTTGATTTTCAATTTAAGCAAGGTACACAGGGGTTGTTTGGTTAGGAATACAGGCTTATTTTAGTAGAAGCACATAGCTGAACACTATTGCTTTTTGTGTTTTTTGTAAACTATTGTTTTTTTATAAATCATTGGTGGTCTGCAGGAGGTGGCAAGCGGCACATTTTGGTTTCGAATTTGTCATGAAGGTGGGTTTTAGATTTGAGTAGGGCAAGTAGATGAATGAATGATGAGAAGGTCGCAGATGTAAAGCACAGTTTTTGCGATGCTTTAGTGGGGAATTATTGGTAGCAGTCCTTGGTTTAGTTTAGTATAGGAATAATGAGGCATAGCACTATGGCAGTAATAGTATCTTTTCACTTTTTGTTTTTTTGGTACGATATCACTTGGCACGAGAGGATCATGGGATTTTTTTTTTAAAAGCAGGAAACTTTCACAAATGAGAAAGGTTCAAACACCGAGACTCAGAAGGTAGCGGGATGTTTGTTTAGTGGCAGGTAAATATATGTTATTTTGGATTGAGATGCGTGGACGAGTGGTATATATGGGGACATTTTGGTTGTTGGGCAGGGTGAACAGATTTTAGTTAAATGTTTATGTAAACACAACGTTGAAACACGAGTGAATAATTCTGTTTGTTTTGTGAAATAAAATCTTTTATTAATGTCGGCATGATGCATTTTGGTATAATATTTTGCATAACATGAACGAATTGATAATTTTGCTGATGCAATCGAATTTGAGTATGTCCATGATGATACTGACGACATGTCCATTATTATAGTTACGCCTGAAGAAGGACGCCTAAGCCCGAAATGCATTGGGCTTTTAACTGCTAAATTATTCTATGAAGAGCAGGGAATTATAACATGCTCGAGGAAAGCCTTTTGGCACCTGTTGAAACTATGGAATAAAAACAAGATGGAAACTTTATTACTGACTGGATGAAGTTTTGAACAAAAAGATAAACACTGAGAAAAGTTGATGTCAATGGATTCATGTCGGACTTTTGGGCTGTGCATCCTGACTCTCCCTTGGCCTGCACAGGTGGGAGCCTGTTTATAGGTCCTTTTCTGACCGCCTGTCGGAGCAGCAACATTGCCCAGCATTGCAGCGGTGCCTGCCATTGGGATTATAATATCCCTTTCCGCTGGTGGTTTAGTGGCAGTCAACCTGCCATGAAAAGGTAGGCAGAAGCAGATTTGGGGGCCCGTAGCAGGCAAAGGCACTTGGGGGCCCTCCATACCCCTACACTATGTGGCAGGCACCGCATGGTGCCTGCCATGTAGTGCAGAGAAATGCAAGTGGCTTTTTTTTTGCATTGCGGCGGGGGCTTCTGACCGCATCCCCACCACAATGCAAAGTATAGGTGATGCGACCGCCGTGGTGGCGGTCACATTGCAATTTGGAATGTGTGGAGGCCACCTCATAGGCTCCCGGTCCCAAATCTGAAATAATGGTGGACGGACTAAAGTCTGTCCGCCATCGTAATGAGCCCCTTAGTCTCTTTTTTGAGCTTTGGAAGCCTCGAGTGGGGCAAGGCTGTGGGCTGTATACGCAGAGGCCTCCAAGAGCCTGCATATCTTCTCGACAAACCACGTGGAATCAGATTTGCTGCTGCAGATAGGCATTTGAGCAGGGGAGACCTGTTTCTTCAACCCAGCGACAACACACCTTGGGTGGATAGGCTTGGCATGGTACTCCAGGTCCTCCAGAGGTCATAGAGTTCAGACATATTCTAAGTCCCTGGGTTTCAGGGATGTTAGGAAAAGTCCAGCTAAACACAGCCAATGACCGGTCCCAGGACCTCGAACTGCAGTTAGGGAGTCAAGACAAACTACAGCCAGAGCCTCCAGCTGGGTCCAGGTCAGGTCCACTTGATACTGGTCATCTGGACACTTCACAAAAGGCCTCTGACATCTTGTTGTCATCCTGTAGCTTACACAGGAGGTCAGCCAACTGACCCTTGGAGTCCACCTCTTAGTCCTGGGTGTAAGAAAATGCATCTTTTTGCATGACACCCCCTCCCCCCCCATTTTATTCTGGATTGATGCTTCTGCTTTTTGGACCCTTTACACAGGGGCAGTGCTGACCAGGCCCTAGTGCATGTGTGCTGTACCCATGGAAATGTGTCAGATTGGTTAAAATCATGACATATTGTACGTATTTGTTAGCCCCTAGTATAAGATATTCTGTGTGTCCATGACCTGTAAGTTAACTGTCACTAGTGGAATGCAGCACTTATTGTGCCACCACTAAAGTGGCCATTTATAGCATGACCCTAGCCAACCACAGTAGCCTAGCTGGGCAGTTCTAAAACTGCACTTTCAATATTTTAAAATAACCCTTTTCACAGGACTAAACCTACCCTTTAAATTGTATTAAGTCATCCTTAAAGTAGGCCTCACCTGCCCTAATGTAGGGTACGTAGTTTTTAATAGTAGGCCTTATGTATTGAATATTATTATATGTCTGCACAGTTAAAAAGCCCCAAACTCATTTTTCGCTGCAGCAAGCCTGGCTGTCCCACAGAACACCCTGGGTTACTTTATTACACTTAATAAAGCTTATATTTCAAACACTCCTTTTTATAGTTAATCAAAATCCAACTGAATGCCAAAGTCAAATATTGTCTAAGTATTTCAGAAATAGTGAGTTTAGAAAGTCATGGTGTTTCTGCCTAAAGCCTCTAGTAATCTTTTGAGTTAATCCCCAATTATTGCTTGTCAGCCCGTTGGCCCCATGCAAGGAGGTATGAAAGGCTCCAAGGAAAGTGAACAAAAGGGTCTTGAGCGAGAGGAGGTGTGACCTCCTCCTGGCAGTATAGCCTGGGGGATGTGCCCACTAACTGTACGAGCTTCAAAGGGGCATCTCCTGTCACACGCAGAAGTAACTTACACCTAGGACAGCCCTTTCCATTGTCCAAATAGTCAGGATGGCATCAATCCCAGTGGGGTAAACTTGTTTCAAAATTGGTTTGCATGGGGTGTTTTTAATTTCCCTAGACACACCTCAATAGTGTGTCCAGAGCTATGCCCTGGGTTGTAAGGTTCTGCCGTGTTTGATTTTGGCAGAACAGTGCACAGTGTGATTGTTTGGGGCCAAACCCCCAGGAAATTATATAAAAATTTAGGGTTGCCCCCAGGAACTGTCTCTATTAGTCAGACTGTCTCCCCTCCCCACAAGCTAGTGCCAGGCATAAATCTGGCACCCCAGGGTACCTTTTTCAGAACCCAACTGGGCCTGTGGAAGAAAGAAGAATGACTACACCTGCTGCTGAGTTGTGGGGAGAGACCCCAAGGGTAGGACCTGCTCACACTTGTACCTAGGACATAGAAGTGGACTTTGTGGATCCGTTGGCTGACTTCCTGCTTACCTAATGGTCCATAAAAGATGCAAGGGCACAGTTCCAACTGGAGTGGCTTCATTGAGGTCACTGTAGAACAGCACTCAACCACCAATGAGACCTTCCTGGGTCGAATTATGGGCTTCACCCACTCTGATCTTCCCATTATTGACGCTGACTCTGATGTAGGTAGTTCACGGTCTGCCTTAACTTTTGACTTGGACCCCATCTAGCGATTGCAGGTTGCACTTTTAGAAGCTATTATGACTTTAAACGTATAAAAATCATGTCTCTTGTACGCTACATCCAATTTATGTTGGTTTGGTGTATATTTCTTCATTAAAGTTTACTCTATTTTTATAAATTGGAGTGGGGGTTATATTGTTTTGTAATTTTACTTTTATTGAGACCTTAGTGGACCTGGTATGGAATTGTGACATTATTTTTTCGTGAGGAAGTTCACACCCTCTCCAACTAATAATTCACTTTCTCTCATTGGGTACAAGTGGGAGCAGGCCCAGCTCTTTAGGTCTACTCACAGGTCGCAAACCACTGGTGCAGTCATTCTGCTCATCCCCAGGTCCAGTAGTGTTATCAGGAGGATGCCAGAGGATATCACATTTGTGCCTTGCACTAGCTTGTGGCTATGGTAACTCCTGGTCCCTCCCTGACCAATAGAGTAAAGGTTTGCAGGAGTCACCCTACCTACATTTGCAGCAGTTCCTGTGTATTACAAATAATCCTGCAGAGCTCTTCATTCACTCAATTCAAGATGGAGCAACCCATTTCCCCTTGTGCAGAGCCTGTGTACTCACCCAGAGGCGTGACCAGGGTAATGAGTATCTCCTCCTTCTTGGTCCCTCCAAGCCAGTTCTGGGTTCAGCTTCAGCCTCACTGGGTTTGGTGCCTGCCTGATAGGATAAAAAAAACTCTGCTGTAGTCAACTGATATTTGCTTATGATAGGTGAGATGTCTTAGAAGTAAACTAAGTTCTTGGGCACTGCCCAACTAGTTTTCCTGCCAGAGGAACATGACACCTTCCCACACACAGGACTTTATCTCTGCTCTGAAAGCAGTTTTCACACATCATCAAGACCATTCATCAGGTAGATGACAGGAGGCTAATGAAAATGATGCCCTAGGAGCTTCAGGCAGGGAAAGTGACATTTTCTAAAAGTCACTTTTCTTTGACATTTATAACAAATCTGACTTCACCATCAAGTTGGGTTTTTAATGAACATTGTATATATTCCTTACCTTATTTTCTTAGTAGTTCCCTAGCCTAAAATAGAAGAATTTGTATTTAATATTGCTTTCCAATGTTTCTCAGTGGGTCAGCCAGCCTTCGTACTGTGAGAACATCTTTGGGGGTTAGTCACTGTAAGGATATGTTAACTTCAGATTTATACATGTCCTACTTTTAACTACTATGCACCCTCTTGTGAGGTACAAGGCTTACATAGGGGTGATTTAATATTATTTAAAAGAGAGGTTTCCACCTGTTAAAAGGATTTATTTTAACAGGTTGGGTTGCAAATGTAAAACTGCAGCAGCCATGTGATGGTGATAGGTCATGCTTGCCTTATTTACCTAGTCACGTTAGTGGATGGCACAGTAGTGCAATAGTCCATAGACGACTTTCAAAGGCATGGGTGTAATTTAGGCCCATATACTATGGCATTATACAAAAGTTAAATATGCCAATTATGGTTTTAGACAATGTAGACATGTTCTATTGGTTAAATCGCAGGCACTGGGACCTGGTTAGCAGTTTCCCAGTGCACAGTCAAAAGCCAGCAGCATCGGGCCACAAAAATTGTGTGGACCCCGTAAAAAGAGGCAGTTTCTCACAATGTGGTATTTTACTACTGCCTCCTCATTTCCTCAGTTACTTCCTCCATATTCCAAAATACAATTTGTCTTTTTTAGTGAATTGATTGATTTATCTATGCTTTATCTTGATCACTTAGGACCTCTTTAGAGCCACCAGCTAACAACCCGAAAAATTGAATCTCCATTAATTATATCTCACTCTTTAGATCAAACCCACTTACACGCAGTCGTCAGTTAATTGTTTTACAAAGGCAACACCTGTATTAATTTTGTTTGACTGCACCATTTATAACATTACCTAGAAGCTCTAATTGCTTGTCTTTGGATCTTAGAGATACAAGCCGAGATTCCTGAGGCTGGTTTACAGTGTCATGGGTGGAAAATGTGTTTCTGATATCATGATTGACAGTGGAGCAGGCTCTCCACACCACTGGAGTCAAGCTATCCAGGCTGATGAAGGCTGATAGCCAGAAACCGGTCCTTGGATGCTTGATTCCGGTCTGGGAAAGACATGGCTTGGTAGTTCGGACTGGACTGTTCCCATGAGGCACAGGGTCAGAGCTGATTTGCATATAGCCAGTGTCTAACCCAGGGTGGTGTGGAGTGCAAAAAAACGATGGATTTAGGCCCAGATCCTTGTACTGGGGTGAATGTATGACATTGTTCTACATTCTGTCCATCAACTGTGTTTTTTGCAATTTTCACCCCGAGTGGGCTGGGTATGCTCAGACGTGAGTCCCAGGCTCTCCACACCACTGGAGTCAAGCTATCCAGGCTGATGAAGGCTGATAGCCAGAAACCGGTCCTTGGATGCTTGATTCTGGTCTGGGAAAGACATGGCTTGGTAGTTCGGACTGGACTGTTCCCATGAGGCACAGGGTCAGAGCTGATTTGCATATAGCCAGTGTCTAACCCAGGGTGGTGTGGAGTGCAAAAAA
This sequence comes from Lissotriton helveticus, assembly GCF_964261635.1. Classification (NCBI taxonomy): domain Eukaryota; kingdom Metazoa; phylum Chordata; class Amphibia; order Caudata; family Salamandridae; genus Lissotriton; species Lissotriton helveticus. Next base: position 448,804,387 of record NC_136067.1, read on the forward strand.
ACGATGGATTTAGGCCCAGATCCTTGTACTGGGGTGAATGTATGACATTGTTCTACATTCTGTCCATCAACTGTGTTTTTTGACAGTGGAGCAGTGGCATATCTTGCAAGAGATGTATACCCATGTGGGAGGGATGGGCGGAAAAGGAAAGCGAGAAGGCTGAATGTGTTTTTTAACGATGGAGTCTTTTATTTTTAAAACAACTCAAACTGAGGATATTAGGATTCTTTCCTTAACTACGCTCTCTTAAGTTTACTTTGTTAACTTCTTCTTTCTTCTGTTCACTTATAGGGAGGGTGTCACCCGAAGGCTCAAAAATAAGAAAGGAGCAGCGGTAAGTAAAAGCACCACACCGAATGAATGGTAAGTCGGGGTCTAACTATGGTACTCTTCATGAGACGGAAAAAAAGAAAAGGAATTCTTTTCTTCCCTAGTTCTCACGGGGATTCCCCTATTCTTGGGGCAATAGAGTTGAGTTTTGGGTTTCCTTTTCCCTTTTAAGAGAGAAAATTACTGCTAGTCCACCAGAGCTCCCTCCAACTAAGGACTTTTTAGCTAGGTCTTCCCCTAAAGAAAAACTAAAGACGTATAGCCAGTCAGGTCATTCGTAATTCTGTTCAAATTTCCAGTGTCAGGGCTTTCTATCCCCGAGTGTTTTCCCCCGTCATACCCGTGCAATAAAAGAAACAATGCTCAAAGGAGAGTTGTGGTGGGGAAAGCAAAGAAAAATACCAATGTATTCCCCTCCCCACCCCACCCAGCTGCTTGCACCCTCCCTTACCTGATTATTGTCCCAACCCCCCTGAACCCTCTCTGGTCCTCTTCCCTGTTACGTACCTGCGTCTGCCACAACTCTCCTGAGTTGAGGAGGCTCATACACCTCCTCCATGGGAAACCACCACTCCTCGTCCACACATCTGAAGCCTCATTGGGGTCGGCGTCCTCTAGCTTCAGGCTGGATGGTTCTTGCTCTCGACATCTTACGGCACCCTGCTGGTGTGGTCCTCCCTTTCGGTGTCCTTTGGAACCCTGCTGGGGTGGTTGTCCCTTTCGGATTCCTCCATCACGCGCAGGTTCCACACTCCACTCCTTCCGGTCTCCGCGTTCTTCCAATGATGAGAGCCTTTTAATCTTGATGCCCCCCTTCTGATTGTTCCTGCGGCTTGTAGCCTCACCCCTGTGGAGGACAAGGAAAGTCCATTCTTCCTATCAATGCCTCCTCTCTAACCCTAGTCTTTCTTTTCTTTTCAAAGATCAAGCGTGAGAGACAGGAAGACGGCGAGGGAAACAGCGGTGAACTATCAGAAGTAGGGGGGTTCATAAGAGTCCAACGGAGATATTCCACATCCCCCTTCCCTACCTTTCTTGCCTGCAAGAAACAATTCTTGAGGGTTTCGGGACAGATAATCCAAATTGGTTTGTTCCGTTCCTTTCCTATGACATGTTTGAAATCGGAAGGGTTGTAGGGCAAGGTACCATCTTAAAATCCATTCCTTACTACCCTTATTGTGAGCTATCCACTCTAGTGGGGTGTGCTCTGCATATAAGGTTAATTATCTACTCTCAAGATAATAAGGTAGGAATTCAATGGCCCATTTATTGGCTCAGGCTTCCTTTTCCACTACTGCATAACTCTTTTCTCTGGGATACAATTTGCAGCTGATGCAATAATGGGTCACTTATCTCCCTTACTATCCTGCTGTGACAAAACTGCCCCCAGACCATTTTTAGAGGCATCTGTTTGTAAGATAAATGGCTTGGAATAATCAGGGCTAATCAAAACAGGTTTAGAGGTGAGTATTTGTGTTGAGAGTCTGAAGGTGTGTAAGACTTCAGGAGAAGGTTGGTGGAGTTCTACCTCATTTTTAATGGATTTCTTTAGGAGATCCGTCAGTGGGCCTGCCACTTGTTAAAACAATTGAATAAAGCGTATATATTATCCTAGTATGCCTAAACAAGCCCTTAGATCTATTTTTGTTTGGGAAAGGGTATTCAGGCGTGGCCGCAATTTTTTGTTCGTGAGGTTTAATATATCCCTTCCCCAAAAGGAAACCCAGGTATTTTACTGACTTAGCAGCCAAAGTGCTTTTGGTAGGATTGATTTTTAATCCATTATTTCCTAATTCTTGGATGACCTTGATCAGATGGTCTAGGTTTTGAACCAGAGATGTATTACGGATAACAATATAATAGACATAGGCCACCGCATATTGTTCACAGGGTTCAAGTATAGTGTTCATTAGTCATTGAAAGGTCTCTGGTGTCCTGTGCAGCACAAAGGGTTGCACATTGAAATTTTATAACCCCCCTGAGACGGAGAAGGCAGTTTTTTTTTGTCTTGTTGTCTTAAGGGTATTTGCTAGAAGCCTTTGCACAAATCAAGAGTTCTGATGTATTTGGCCTCTCCCAGACTTTCTATCATCTCATCTACACGTGGGAGAGGATAGGAGTCAAACTGGGAGATTTTGATTAACCTCCCTAAAGTCTCTGCAAAACCGAAAGGAACCATCAGGTTTTCGGACGAATACTATAGGATAATTCCACTCAATAGTGGAGGGTACAATTATCCCCATGTCTGCGTTTGTTGAACCTCCTGCTCAATGAGGCCTCCTCCTGCTTCAGGTATACAATAGGGTCGCAGCTGTATCTTTTTCCCTGGGAGGGTATGTATAGCATCTTCTAACACTGCTGTTCTCCCAGGGATTAAGGCAAAGATGCCCTGAAAAGATTGTAACTGGGTTAATAATTCATGCTTGAGATGAGAGGGTAACTAAGGGTTAATACTTTGCTCACATAGGGGTAGGGGCTCTTTTATTTCCCCTAATAATACTGGCAAAGGCCCTTCACATTTTCAATGTATTAATATGGAAAACTTGGGAGGTGTTTTTCACTGGATCCATTTCAAGACAATAGGTCACTGGGGTTACCTTTTCTATGAACTTATATGGCTCCTGCCATTGCAGGAATAGTTTGTGATTAGAGGAAGCCATCATCAGTAAAACTAAGCCTCCAAGCTCAAGACTGTTCCTGAGTTCGTTTATCATATTGTCTCTTCTGTGAGTCTTGGCCTGTTCTAGGTTATTTTTTACAATGTTTCGGATTTGAATCAAATGGGTCTTCAGACTGATTACATAGTCTAATAAGAGCTTCGCTCCATATTTTTCTTCTTCCCACTCCTCTTTAGCCATATCCAACAGAGTATGTGGTTGTCGGCCATAGAGAAGCTCAAATGGAGAGTAACCCATAGTTTTTTGCTCCTTGCGTCTGATGGTAAACAACGCTAAAGGTAACATGTCCTCCCACTTCCTGGTCTCTAAGTCTAAAATTTTTTTGTGTGGTGTTTAGAGTGGCGTTGTGGTGTTAAACCAGACCATCCATTTGGAGATGACATGCAGCTGTTCAGATGAGTTTAATTTTAATTTGTTGACAAAACCTGTTTCATGTGCTTAGAAAGGAAAGGGGTCCCCTGATCCGTTAGGATTTCTCGGGGAAATCCTACCCTAGAAAACATGTTGATCATTGCCTTAGCTACTTGGGTGGTGTTAGAATGTTTTAGAGCTACTGCTTCTAGAAAACGGGTGGTGTAATCAACCAAGACCAATACATATCTGTACCCACTGTCAGAGGGTAGAAGGGGTCTGATTATGTCCATGCCAACCTGAGAAAAAGGTCCCTCTATCTCTGGCAAAGGTCTTAATGGTCCTGCTATTTTTCTGACAGATATGGCACTCCTTGCAATATTTCTTGATCTGTTTATATATTCCAGGCCAGTAAATGTTTTCTAATATTGATTTTTCTGTTTTCTCAACACCAAAATGAACTCCAAATAAACGACTGTGTACTAGAAATAAAACCGTTTCTCTAAAAGGTTGGGGTACTAATAACTGAAAAGGCTGGATTTTCCCTCCTTTTCTATATAATAACCCGTTCTGAAGAAATAATTTTGAGCCTACTTGGTTGGAGTCCTCTACTTCGGTAGCTCTATTCAATGCCTCATGTGTGGGGGGGGGTCTTCTCATTGAGCTGTGTGAAAATTCCTATCGGTTTCCCATATAACATCATCATTATGTGTGAATAAAGCTATGCAAGAAACATTTTTGTTTCTCTTCCCTTCTTTTAAGGTGGTTTAGCTCCCAATTTGAGGGATAAAGTTAGTTCCACCTCCATAGGCTCCTCCTTTTGTGGATAAAACGAGCTATGTGTCCAAACATGCCACATTGAAAGCACTGAGGTCCAGACGAAGAAAGTCTGGGAGGTGAAGGAAGGAGTCCCGGCATTAAAATCCCCATTTCTGGTTTCGCGGGTTGAGGTGTTTTCTGCGATTTCAGGGGCTTTCCCCTGGGGTGTCTCCAACTGCTTTCTTCGCAACCCCTCTTGAGCATGGCTAAAAGCACTGGCTATCTCCACAGCTCTTTCTAGGTTGAGCTGAGTATGTTGACGTACCTACCTTTGAATGGGAGGATGTGGAGAAGCAAGATATTGTTCTAAATAATTTTTTTCCATTATATATTCTTTTGAAGTGACAAGGTGGTTTAGCCACCTATCTGTCATATCTTTCACTCGATGATACAGGGCTCGAGGGGTTTCTTGAGGTCCCTCCTTGATTTGTCTCAGCCTTATTCTATAGTGTTCCTCATCGACCCCCATTCTTTCCAATATACTGTTCTTGATTTCATCATGTGGGGTGGTTCCCTGGGGATTGACAGCTTGATATGTGGCTTGGAGATCGTCTGATAGGAGAGGACCTAAATACTGTCCCCACTTGTCAATGGGCCAGGCTGCTGCCATTGCCATCCTTTCAAAATGAGAGAAGAAAAAATCTGGATCCTCCCCAGTAACATATTTCTGCATTACCACAGAGGGAAGAGTAGTATGGCTTCTCTGTTGACCAAGGGCTTCAGCTAGCCTCCCAGACAGTTTCCTGGGTCTGACGCTGCTCCTTTAAAGCCTAATGTAGCTTTGCTCAATCTTTTTTGGCCACTGCCAAGAATTTCTCTATTACTCTCTCTAATTTCTCTTGACTCTCCGCCATTTTGTACACTACCTCCTCCATTTCCTCCGATCCCACGTCTGACACCAAATGTAGGAGGGTTGAGCGGAAAAAGAAGTGAGGAGACCTGAATGTGTTTCTTAATGATGGAGTCTTTTATTATTGAAACAACTTACACTGAGGATATTGGGATTCTTCCCGTAATTATGTTTTCTTAAGTTGTCTTTGTTGATGTCTTCTTTCCTCTGTGCTCTTACAGGTCGTCCACGTTGAGAGAGAGGGTGTCACCTGGAGGCTCAACAAATAGAAAGGAGCAGCAGTAAGTAAAAGTACTTTCTTCAGTACTTTAAAATAATAGGAATTGCAACCACATCCAGTGAATGGTAAATTCGGGGTCTAACTATGGTACTCTTCCTGAGAGGGAAAAAAATGAAAAGGAATTATTTTCTCCCCTAGTTGTCACTGGGATTCCCCTCTTCTTAGGGCAATAGAGGTGAGTTTTGGGTTTCCTTTTCCCTTTTTAAGAGAAAAATACTGATAGTCAGCCAGAGCTCCCTCCAACTAGGGCCCTTTCTGGCAAGGTATTCCCCTAAAGAAAAACTAAAGGCTTATATAGCCAGTCAGGCCATTTGTGAATCTGTTCAAAATTCCAGGGTCGGGGCCTTCTATCCCCGAGTATTCTCCTCCCTCATGCCCATGCAATAAAATCAAGTTTGCTCAAAGGAGAGTCATGGTGGGGAAAGCAAAGACATATACCAATGTATCCCCCTTTCCACCCCACCCAGCTGCTCGAACCCTCCTGTACCCGGTTGTAGTTCCAACCATCCTGAGCCCTCACCACTCCTCTTCCCAATTTCGTAGCTGTGTCTCTCACAACTCTCCTGAGTTGCAGCGGCTCATACACCTCCTCCATGGGGAACCACCACTCCTTGCTCCATGCGTCCAGAGCATCATCGGGGTCCTCCAGCTTTTGGATAGACCGGTTCTCGCTATCTGCGTCTTCTGGCACCCTGCTAGCGTGGTCCTCCTTATAGGCATCCTCTGGCATTCTTGCAGGCTCTGCACTCCTCTCGTTCCAATGATGAAAGCCTTTTCTTCTTGCCCTCCCCCTTCTGATTGGTCTTGCGGCTTGTATCCTCCCCTCTGTGGAGGACAAGGGTAGTCCATTCTTACTATCGGAGCCTCCTCTCAAACCTTAGTCTTTCTTTTCCTTTCATAGGTCAAGCGTGAGAGGCAGAAAGATGGCAAGGTAAACAGCGGTAAACTATAAGGTAAGTAGGGGGGATTCTTAGGAGTCTAACTGAGATAGTTTACAGTACATAAACAGCCTATTATCGGAATAGAAATTGCAGTTGGCTTTGAATCTGCCAGCAGGTGTTTCAGTAATGTCTGCGACTCTAGATGAGTGCTAAGGCACTTAAAATGTGCCAGCAACAAGGGGTACAATGTCATTTGACACACATTCCTTGAATTTGACCTGAAATTCTCCACCATGTTAGGGGCCCAAAGCCTATCTTTCCCTGGCATCTTAGCAACATTTTTCTGAGGATAATTTGATGAAACAGTGACAGAACTTTACAGTTTGTGTCGCAGTATGGCTTATTTACCTCTACTCCATGGTAGAAGGTATCGCACAGTCACCTTAAGATTCTTGAAGGGATCCCTGCCAATAGGTCAGAAACTAGAAAAGTCATTCTGAGGTCACCATTAGCTACTAATTTCTGATACTAGTGATAATGATAATTCTGAGGGAGCAGAGTTAAGGGGGTTATATATTGGACAATGAAGTTCTAATGAGGAATGAGGAATTATCAGGAAAATCAGTACTACTGCTCCCAGTGTAATTCAACAGGTGTAAGCTCTAAATGAAAGTCTGCAGATCTACAAGGGTAGCGTGAATCTGTAACTCTGATTTGGCCAGTCACTGAAGTTACGAGTCAATTTGGGATTACCATGGACCTCGTAATGAGGCCCTTAATTGGTGTAATTTGTGCTTATGGTAGGAATCCTACATCTGCTGCAATTTTGAAAGACGTTTGCCAATTACATCTAACTTAGGCCCCAGTCTCTGTAAAGAAGTGATTTGTCTAAAATGGTATTATAAGAAACATAGTTGTCTTGCAATGCTTTGGGAGTTGTTTTTATCAACCTTGAATCATCTGGACATAACAGAAAGGAAATTTCGCAACAATGTTTTGCCTTCCAAGGTTGTGAGCATTACGAAATACTTTTTAAGTAGATGTATAAGTATATTTGGTCTGAAATGCATCTTCGTATTAATGACGTATTTTTAATTCATTCTTCTTTGGGCTGTGAAATGTATATGTACTTTTTGCACTTACAGCAGTAACGCTGGCAGAGCATTAGTGATATAATATATCCCCCTGGCTAAGACATCACAATGTTTTACTTGTTCATATAATCCTCATCACATATCTCCTGACAAGCAGTGGTAGACTACGTAAACAAAGCACAAGTTGAGTCACATTGAATATGCAGCTTCATCTTGCAACATGTGCAGGGGGCAAGAGGATAAACAGGAAACCATAAAATCCAGTCATACTTGGTGTCTGTTTCATCAAATACACATATGTCTGGAAATTCCAGGATTGATTTTCATGACGGGAAATGTGCACTGTAAGTGTGTTCGTGTATGTGCGTTTGTGAGTGCATATATTGGTTTATAGAATATATATAGCGTGAGTGCAAGTATTGGTTTATAGAATTTATATTGCGCTTCATACACCTAATTAGTGTGGAAGTTGCTCCTGTTCACACGAGGTTCCTTGTTTCCTTGGTAGCCTTTTGGACTGCATGGTTGCTGGGCAGTTTGTTGTACTGAGGCCTCCGTGGGAGATGCTGGGTGAGCTGCACTGCTACACATAAGCAAAAGGTATTCGCAGAACAGTGTGAGGGTAGATGCAGCCACTCATTGGCATAACTACCATTTTTGATCTGTTATACCAGGTACCTGTAAGCATTCTTTATTCTCACAAATCACACCGTGATCAGAAGTTTGTCTCCATTCATGCTTATCTGCCTTGTAGGATTTTGCGTTCATGTCCCCTACGTCCTATTGATCCCCTTGGTGAGATGCAGTGCTTAAGTTGTAACAGAAAAACGGCCATGTGCTAAAAACTTTCCCGCCTGTGGGGGTTTACAGAATGCCAAAGTTGACTAATCCCGCTTCCTTCCAACACCGTCCGCTTCTTGTCCACATCTTATTCTTGCAGCTCTGAACAATTCCTGCTTTTTCTCTCGTTCTCACTGTCTTTTCTTCCTCCTTCTTTCTACATTTTCTACTTTTCTCTTTGAGTCAAAAGTTCAATGATAACAAATATCAATTGCTTTGTTTATTTCTTTTTAGACACTTTGAGAGGGTCTGCCTTGCATAAAGTGGATGAAATAATCAGCTAAAAGGGCAACCAATCAAAACATTTGTAATAGTAAGCAAATATCTGTTTAGCTCATGGAATATTTGTTACCTATTATTTCTGATTTTGCTGTTTCGTCTATGAAAAGAGTACACAACCTTTCCCGACAGCCTTGCTGCTGCAAAGAAACTAGCCCAAATCTCTTTATATGAACCATACCTTGTTATTTATTCCAATGCCCTGTTTGTTTTGTAGGTGAAGATATGCCTCAGCTCATATCACTTTCTGTACCCACATCAGTGGCGTTGCTTGGGAGGTGGGGCAGTCAGCCCCAGGCGGCACTGTTTTTGGGGGCGGCGGAGGTGAGCAAGGTGTGTCTGTGGACTACCACCATTCGGGTGAGAACACGTCATCTCTGTCGGCCGCTGCCACCCCTGGCCTTACCTGCAGCGAGGGCGGCAAACTTAGATACCACCCCAGGTGGCAGTAGATTTATGTAGTGAGGAGTTCCACGCAGGAAGGTTGGAATTAAAGATGATTTATTCAAGCAGGTAACAAGTTGAATAGTTCAGAACAACAAGTAGTTACGTTGTGAAGGAGAGCCACACCAGGAGCAGCCTGTCTACTGCTCAGTCCATGTCCAACTGTCACTTCACCTCTCTGTGTCCTGACATTCCAAGGCACATCATGACTCCAACATTCTATTGGGCACAGAGCACAGGCACTGGCTGAGCAGGAGGTGTAAAACACATTTCATTATGAATGCAGGATACTACATATCCCCTTTCCTTTCAACAGGAGCACAAATCCAAATATGAATAAATTATAACGAGAGTAAACCGAGAACAGAATGAATAGGAGGAACAATGGAGTGACAGAGTGAACGTAAAGGAAAAAAGAGCAAGCAAGGCAAAGCGAGGAGACAGATGGGAGAAAACAAGGAGGAGAAGGTAGAAGTAGAGAGAGACACAGACACACCAAAGACTACCCCTACGCACACCCACTGGCCAGGCAGACAAGCAAGGAAAGAAGAGCAAGGCACGACAGGAACAGAACAGAAGACATACCGAACCACAAGAAGAAGATAAGGAAGGGACTCCTCCTCAGCATAGGAGAACAAAAAGAACAAAGGAGAAACGGAAAGGCAAAAGACTCAGGAAAAGTAACAGAGAATGTTTATGGTCCAGATTCCAAAGATGAAATGGAAATGAACATCAATAGGAAAGCTAAACCGGAGAAAACCAAGAGGAAGCGAAGATACACTAAACAGTATAACTATACTCCTCCCCATTTCCAAATGGATGATACAAATAATGATTGAGTGTTACTAAGCGTATATAAAACAGCAATGTAACATCATAGAAAATACAAAGGAAATACCAGCCACTATGACTAAAACCCATGGCCATCCTCTACTCCTAGGCAGGAGGGTGAGGAGCACTGTGAATGTGACAAAGATGCAAATGGCTAGATTACTGCATCACATTAACGCCTGGTGTTTGTCCAAGATAAAGGTGTGCGTATCACTGTGGACATGTGTCCCAAACTGGAAACACCTATGGGTACTTGCAAATAGTAGTGGCAGAAAAACATGATGGTGGCACCCACAGAGGAAATAGAAAGGCTCCATGGGTACAGTTTCACTGAGTGTCTGATTAGAATGCCAAAAAACACAGTCACAGAGTGTACTAAAAGAAGAACGAAACGCGACTGGCACAGCAGACTTGCAGAAGTTCCTCAGGTGTTCCGGCATTCCAGAGGTGACAAGTGGAAACATTCCTACCTTAAACCAATGTTCGCAATGCACACAAGGCTGCTGACAGTTCACGATGACAGTGCACAAAAGATTGCATATTGCGCTTGAAAGCCTCATAGAGGGTGGACATCCACATAACGATGTCCACACCCGTGCAGAAGAATATAGTGCTGCTCAGGAACTGAAACACACCAGGGCAAATCGACGGGGATAAACGAAAACCTGGAGCTTGAGTGCGTGCGGCAATAGCAAGATGGAGGCACGCAACCTGATGTTGACCTGGGTGATTCAGGGCATACTGATGCGCCAAACAGTGTCACTACAGTGAACACTAGCAGTGAAAATGATGTCGTCATAGAGGAGATTCAAGCGACATCAAGGATGAGGTAGGGTGCGCGCGCTTGGTTTAAATTTTCGAATGTCAGTTGAAACTGCCTCTGAGTCGGCAGTGCGAAACGTACGATGTGGAAAAATAAAACTCACCACAATGTCTGTCATTTAAAAACAGCCAGATTCCATAGGCAGTAAAAAGACCGCAAAACACTTTGAAGAATGTAGAAGATGTCACAAAGTCCATGACGCACTCTCTGTGGGGAGCATAATGGTATACCTGAAACGGCTCACAACAAAAGTCAGTCACAGTATCCATCAGTGACAGACACACTTCCAGTCAGAAGAAGAGTGAACTACTTATCAAATACCTCCCATGAGAGACTAGTTATTTTGAGAGACAGCTAAGCATCTACCGCAAGGCGGGGCATTGTATAGGAACTCTCTGTAGTGAAAATAAGCATAGAATTGAGAAAAGAGCCAACAGTAAACTAATGTAGACCGGATACAATAGCGCTGTAACACTTGCAGTAGAGGTTTATGGGAAGAAGATGTTCATCCCAAACATGTAGTTGAGTAACATAGTGGAGGTCTTGATGACAGAGACATTGGTAGAAAAATTCAATGTCCAAATTACGTGGTGTAGAAGTGCGCAAGACCACACAGTGTAGGCAGCAACATGTCTCCTTTTCATGCTGCGTTGTAGTTATGATTCCACAAGGTCGTAGAGTGTGTGCCTGGGAATGCACCACCTTGACAGAGATGAATTTTCTACCTGTAAAGTTGACATTCTTGGAGGCACACGCAATAGATGTAGCACCAGAGTTCAAAGTACGTAATGTAGATGAGCACAGCATGCCTGGGCAAAAGCTGTCCGATGATGAGGACACTGGTGGGGCTGAACAGCATAGTGCTTCATCTTACTTGTATTGTTGTCTTCATTTATTTTCAGTGTAAAACTTGTTTCTTCTTTGTTGTCACTTTTGAGGTTCTGTGGGGAACACACATATTTCTTCTTCATGATCCTGTGGATTTCCCCTCGTGTACTTCTTGTGGTTGTCGCAACTGTAGTCTCTGTAGATTGAGTCATCTCCAGGTCCTCTTATTCTCCAGGTTCCCGAGACCTGCATGTAACACGTAGGTACGTCACCAACTTGTCGCCAAATAAATGTAGTGAGGAGGTCCACGCAGGAAGGTTGTAATTAAAGATGATTTATTCAAGCAGATAACAAGTTGAATAGTTCAGAACAACAAGTAGTTAAGTTGTGAAGGGGAGCCACACCAGGAGCAGCCTGTCTGCTGCTCAGCCATTGTCCAACTGTCACTTCACCTCTCTGTGTCCCGACATTCCAAGGCACATCATGACTCCAACATTCTATTGGGCACAGAGCACAGGCACTGGCTGAGCAGGAAGTGTAAAATATATTTCATTACCAATGCAGGATACTACAGTCTAACTACGCCACTGACCCACCTTCAGATCATTTCAGTGCCTCTCGAATTAACCCCTATATCCAAACTTTTCATGCATGTCTCTATATATCTATGAGTTATAGCATAAATCTAGCAACAAAGCTGTAGAACGCTGTATATAAAGCAGATCTTACTGTGGGTAGTTCAGATGAAGAACAAGAGTGATGATGAAGTATCAAAGCCTTTAGTTTTCAGTGCAAAGAGGGAAGGTGCTGGAGTGAAGCCTGAAAGGGCCAGGGTGGCAAGGGGAGTGCCAGAGCAGGGGGTAAACTGGGAATTGGTAGGAGTGAGACCCTTCGGTGGTCTCACAGTGATAAGGTGAGCCTTGAAAGATGGATTACAGATCCTTACAGCAATGGAAAAGGGATTTAGCCAACTGGACTTTTAAGTGGGTGGTAAAGCTGCTACTACATGTTGTTCCTGCTCCTCCGGAGGTCTTAACTTTGGCTCCAGGTCCTGTAAAGGTGACAGAATTGGCTGCCCTTAAGGTGGTGTTGTAGTATTTAAATGTGGTGCAGGTGGTGGGAACCAATTGATTTTTTTAATGGTAGTTGCAATTTAACTGTCATTTACTTTTAACAAAGTTCCATTCACTCTTAGCAAAGGCAATATACTAGCTCTCATCTCTGCTATGTATTGCCTGGCTGACCTATACCCCTCTTGAGAAGTCTAATCATCATTCTATATCACTCTCGCAAACAAATACTAATCAAACTTACCTAAATAATAACATATCTATAAAGACCATCAACTGGTCAATCTTCAGCGAACTCTCTTCTACTACCAATTGTCAGAATGCGAGGGCTACACTTATCTTTTCATGGGAGTCCCGTGCTGAGACGCATTATTCCAAACCTCCTGAACATACACATCTTCAGGGGCAGAAGAGGATGGCAACCTGCTCAGAAAGTGAATGGCTCCTCGAAAAAGGCTTTATGCCTCAGATGTATGCTCTTTGCTAAACACGAGTGAGGACAAAAATGACTACATGTCTCATGGAAACACAAGACTTTGACAAGACTTGCTATGGTGGCAGCCTCCTTGAATGCTTAGAGTATAAGTTCCTTTTGGACCAAGGTTTCCCTACTATGCAATTGTGATACTTATTTGCTGCAGCTGACAATTTCTTGCCTGTAATTTGAAAACTTTGCAATCTGTTATTTCTTGGTAGTCAACGAATGACAACTGAAGTCAGAGAAGTATTCTGGTACAACACTTGTGTTAAAGTATATAGATTACATACTTAAACACTGCTGCATGAGTTGCACATTAAGGTTTGCATTTTTCTATTTTCTACAAGAGTAGATAATAGGGCCCCTAACTTTGTACAGGCGTTTCTATCCCTTTGAAGATGTATGGTTTCAAGAAATTGCTTAATATGAGCATATGCCTTTTAGTTGTTTAGATGATATTAATAAACACTATTTGTGTTGCTGTTTATGAATACGGTACGTTGAAAGTAGTCCAAACCACAAAATGTTCTCTCTTAACAGTAGTTTTCCTCTGTGAACAACACATAACATGTTACAGAATTATTTGCATATATTATATACATTCTAACTATGTTTCACCTCTAGGAAGACCTTGAGGTGTGTTCATGTACAGAGAGTTGTAAATAGAGATCTTTTCAAAACATCATAATCAATATCAGAAGTTGGCTTTCATTATAGCAGCAGTACTAAAAGCCTTCTGCTGTCCTTAGATAACGGTACTCCAGCCATGTAGATCAATCCCAACTGTGCAACCAGGTAGTGTGAAAATATCCAGTGTCTCAGTTGCTCCGTCTTTTTTCCATTTCCCTGGTCTACTTCGTACCTGCGTGTTATCAGTGTATGGTTGGCAGGGGGTTCCAAAAAGTATGGAAGTGCGTGTTGCTCCCATGGGGCCTGGATTGCAAGTTTAGTGCATTTTGACTCCAATATGTACTGTTGCTATTCCAGGGCAACTTCTGTATACTTTAAATACTCTCAACAATAAATAAAGCTAGAAAGCAATGCCCACTTAAGTGCTAGTGATGATATGATAGGTGCTAGTTAGAAAGTAAACACATGGGCAGTTTAGGTTCCATTACCATATTTCAGAGATCTTTAATCTGTGGGGCGCGACCCCTAGGGGGGCTGTGCAATCATGTGAAGGGGGCTTGCATTCAGTATGAATAAATGAAATCATGTATTACCTAATTACTTAAATTCATTGCAAATACACACTTGTAACATCAATAGACCTAAAAGATTCTGCTATTAAAACAATCCCAAACAAACAAGCATGAACCAGCTGGAGTGTCGTTACCATTCTACCTTGCTGCTACCTCCCATCACTGTAAATAGGGAGAATAGCTTAACCAGGAGAGCCTCCCATATCTACTGTTAGTCCCACGATTAAAATAGTTGTTCTTGATGTCTTGACTTAAATATGGAAGCTCCATCCCTGTACATATAACTCAAAACACAGTATTAGGATCCAACCCGTAGTGTCCCCCTTGCTGATGGACCCAACATGAAAAGTCCAGGAGCAAAATATCTCAACCAGACTGTAAACAATTCATCCCGTCTTTGTAAACAATGGCTTTTTTTTAAAATACCAGCATGTTATCTGCAATGCGTCCATTTAGCTGTGGCCCACCATGATAAAAATACAAGGAATACTGTGCGCAGTTGGCCCATAGTCTGTTTCTGCTAGGGCTGATATGTCACTTAGTGTATTCTTTGCCGAATACGCCCTACGACATAAAACCACTCAGTTCAGACGACTCTCATCGGCTTCCCGGCTTATTACAATGTTCTGTTTTCCATCCTGCTTATTGTGGGCTAAGACTGTCCAACTCCATCAATGAAATTTACATCTGGCTCTGCATTGTTCTGCTCCATTTGGGTTGCTCTCATGTATTTTCCAAATTTGTCCAACTCTGATGACCGTGTGCAGGTCAGGAGCCAAGAGACTGCCTCTGAGCATGTCCTGACCCCATACCGTATGAACATTGGTTTTAACAACTTCCGACGTTGTTGGCGCAGGGCGGGCCAGCAACATACAAGCTGTATCAAAGACTCTACTCTGTAGTTGCACAGCCTTTATTTAACACTCTTCAATAAGGATGTCCATCCTGGATTTATTTCCTTTATTAGAAGTAACACTATCCAGGCCAATTGAATATCATTCAGACATTTCTTTCCCAGGGCATTGATCAACTATGGCTGAATGTTATTTGCCTCATATGATCCAATTAGATCTGACAGCCCTCCAAAGTCCTTATATTTAGCCATGTCTTTGTCTATTGATAGCTGAAAGATTTGTTTATCTAGAGCATTCTTTATTGCTGCGTAGTTTACTTCCTCCAGTGACCAATTCACTATAACCAAATTCAACTTTGCCATGGCATCTAGAAAGTTCTTTTGCCAGGGATTGCATCCCATCAAATATTGTTTTGAGTACTTCCTATCTGGGGTCTCTGGATCTTATACCAGTATTTCACCTGGGCACTCATGCATTCATACTTCAGTTGAACCAGAGCAAACTCAAGCAGGATCCAGCCTTTACGTGTGAATTTGTGTAGTACAAAAACATTTATTGCACTGGCATTGTGCCTTTTCCAGTGTCGTCTCCGTCTTCCCTAGAAATACTTGCTGAGCGTACCTTGTTACCGCTGGCAATTTTATGATTTTCCTTACTGGTGCCATTGTTTGGGCTAGATAATTTGCCCTTTAATTTGCACATCAAGTAGATTGTTGCTTGTATTTTCGTCTTCATCTTGGTCTGGTGCAGAGATACCTTCCCCGTGTCACTTAACCACGACCCAAAGTAGTTAAATGTCCTTAGTGTGGCAATGGTCCAACTACCTAACCTGCACATGAGAAGAGCTTTTCTTGCATGATGGCCGAAGGACACCACTTTAGTTTTACTGGCATTCACTATTAGCTCATTCACATCATTGTAGGCATTCAAGGATTCTAATACTTTTTGAAGGCCGGCTTTGGTATGTCAAAGATCACCAGATCATCTGTGTACTGCAGCACATGCAATCGATGACGCCCAATTTGTGGGGTGAGCAGGGTTGCTCCTTGTAGGGCCTTCCCTAGATCGGTCGTCTAAAGCGCATTGCCCAGCCTCACTTCTGCCTGTATCTGGAAAAAGACAACCGTGTCCGAACGGTTAATGCAGATAGTTAAAATACTTCAGCTGGAGTGTGATTCAGGGAGTGTTCTGGGCCTTGAAACCAAGGTGGGCAAACAGCTAAACAAGGTTCCCTTCCCTGGTGCCTGTTTGCCTGACAAAATGCAAATGTGCGCTACGAGTTAATCTGCAAATGCAAGTTGTAATCTGCAAATGTAAAGGATGCTTGGGAGCCAGTATTGGCTTTAATTGATCAAATCACTGGAGGCTCTGTGCTGACAAAGATTAAGGGGCCCATTAGGATGGCGGGCAGATCTCCCCCGCCAGGCTGGCGGTAGCCACTGCCGGCCTGGCGGGGGCGATCCGCCTGCCTTCCTTGCTCTGAAAACCCCCTGCCATATTAGGATGGCTGGGAGGACAGCGGCGGCCGCTTTTCCGCCCCGGTCACAAGGCAACCGGGGCGGAAAAGGTATAATATGATGGCGGACACCGCCAGCCATATTATGATGGGCCAATTTGAATGCCTTTCCGTGGCGGCAATGCCGCCACGGAAAGGCATGCGGAGAATCCCTGCAGGGGCCCGTTGCTGGCCCCCAGGGACTCCGGGGAGTGGGGGGTGCACATAAGGGGTACCTATGGTACCCCCCACATTTCAAAGTTCAACATGGCAGGCACCGTGCGGTGTCTGTCATGTTGTGCTTTGAAATGCACGACGTGCATTTTTACCATTGCAGCGGGCGGCGCTTTCAGCGGGCGCATCCTAATGCCACCATCGGGACCCCCGCCCTTATGGCGGGCGGTCCCTTTTTCCGATGGGATGGCGGGTGTCGTCATCCTAATGAGGGCATTAGTCTTTTTGGCTTGAAATTGGAGGCACTCTAATAAGTAAGTGAGATGGTCTCATTAATGACAATCAAATGGGCTGCCCAGTAATATACCCAGATGACCGTTAGGATATTCCTCCATTTTATTGCTTTCTCTACAAGGTTTGTATCGCCACCTTCGGGTGTCTTCCATCCCATAACAATTTCTAAACCTGTGGGCAATCCAACCATTTCTAAGATATTGGGCTATTCAAAATGAGACCCTTTTGTGTCCTTATCCCTTGGAGTCATACCTCATCTTGGATAATCAAAAGTAACATCAAAAAGGGAAACCTGAGTCAAAAAAGATACTGAACAGTCTGCCATTCAGCTTACAGGTGGTAATAATGGGCCATCTTCCTCATCTTCCTGAATCCCTCTCCATATCTCATTAAAAAAATCCTTATCCTGCATTCTGCGTCCTTTATTGTCTTATAAATCCCAGGTAACATTCAAAGATATGTTAAACTTTGCACCATATGAAGATTTGCACTATATAAGCCTCTTTAACACTTTTCCCCATTTCTCACATTATTTTGCATGCATTTCTCTGTCTAACTTTGTTACAAATATTCATGTCATTGTTCTTTTGTCCATTATGTGTGCAAAATATTTATTAGCCATAGAGCAAAACGATATATAAACAAACAAAGAAGTGAATAGATAAGGCAAATAAATGATCTAAAATATGAAAATTACTACGATAATGAAAAGTTAATTTGTAGAAGTGAGAGAGGGATGTGAACTTCTTGAATGATCATTTCTGCTATTGAAAGAAATCAAAATTAACTCAGAGTTTCTCTCTGAACTTCCCAGACATGACTGCAAACAATATATCATCATTAGAAATCTCATCAGTAAATTATGTGATTCCAGTTGGCCAGAGGCAATGGGTTCACCCCCGATGTAAGCAACCAACAGTATCCCTGATCCCGATCTTTTCCTAGAGCTTCAGATTTCAAGGTTCCAGTACTTATTTGTGGCACATTGGCCGATTAAAGAAAATCCTACCTTGGGTTAGCGCTGAACATCATATACACCGTTGTGATGGCTTTAGAGTTATGGAAATTCCATATATAGGGGTCTCCCAGGCAAGCGTTGACTATGTGCTAAAGTGGTCCAAACATGCGTCGTGATCTTATTGTCCCCATCTTGACACATCTCCACTGGTTGCCTATCAGGAACAGTCCATAGAAATTGTTCTTAAAGTAATACATTGCTCTTTTCCTCCCTTCTTCAGCTCCTCGTCACACGGAACCAGAAGGGTATGCTGTGCCCCATATTCAGTGCATCTCCCTTTAACTTTTAGCAACCGCTATCACTTAATATTGTATGCATTGATCGTGCTGTAGTCAATTCTCTGCAGGAGGCCATAACAAAAACTCAACTTAATAAATGCTATCAGTGCACCCTGGACATGTAACTCAGTGATTCATCACAGAAGGCACCAATGTGAGAAATTCAGTGTGGGAGGTCTCAGGTCAATCAGAAGTAACTGGACAACGTTTGTGACAGTCGGAGTCTTTCAGGTATTGTAAGGCCTTCGTACTGGGGACTGTCGCGCCCGCCCTTGCAATAAGACTCTGGAGCCGGAGCTAGCGTAAGTGCACCTTTCTTTATTCCCTGCCAGCCTTCAACTGGCTTACAGACTACCCTTCCCATTCCGGTTCCCGTTTCCTGCTTCCTCCCCTTCCTGTATGCCTGCTCTGTCTGTCCACAGAGGTCAGGCATGACGACATGACAGGGACCGAGTTCCATTTTAGCACTCGACTCTCAGGGTAATGTGACAGAACAGTCAGGGATGTGCTGTGACCTAGAAATCCAGAAGTTCAGCAGTCAGTGAGGTCAGGCATGACGACATGACATCTCCCCCTTTTGTACAAAGTCTCACCGTCTCTCATATCTCCTCAACGAGTCGCCGGGGTCTTCTTATCTGGCGCTTCGGACGGCTCTCTCGTTCTGGTGGTTGGACATGATGGTTTGTGTCGCTGGGGATTCTCGTGGGGCTGCGATGGTTCTGGTCACCACTGTCACCGTGGTTTGACGAGTCACTCGAGGTTTGGCTGGAGGAGGCTCCGCGATGATTGCGGGGATTGCATTTCTTGAAGTGTGATATATTTCTTGTTATCTGCTTGTGGTCAGCCTTCGCCGTGATCATGGTACCTTTCCGTTTGCTAACTTGGAGAGGATGATCCAGATATCGGCTGTCTGCTTTTGTTCGCTGATCGCCACGGACAAGTACCCAGTCTCCTTCCTGGATGTCGCTGTCTTTGGCGCGCCTGCGCCGATCAGCATATATTTTCATTTTGCGTTTATTCTCATGATCAATCTCAACTAGGGTGTTGTGATCAATGTTGATGGTCCGTGGTTGAGATGGGTGGCTCATCGTGGGCAGTCGAGTGCGGGGCGCCCTGCCTAACATCACAGTGGCCGGGCACTGATTTGTGGTGTTGTGTGGAGTGGTGCGGTATGCCCTCAATACTTCGTTCAGGGTCTGCTGGATGTCTCGGTGTGTTGCCTCAGCTTGCTGGGTCGCCTTTTTGAGTGTCCCCATAAATCGTTCCACCATGCCGTTGGCTTGTGGCCATAGTGGTGTGATTTTTTGGTGTTTGAAATTGAGGTGTGCCGCGAAGTCTGTGAACTCGCGGCCGTTGAATGGGGGACCATTATCGGATTTGACCTGTAGGGGAATGCCCCAGGCTGCGAAGATCTCGTCCAGTATTGGAATGACCGCTGTTGCTCTGGTAGATGACACCAGGTGTGCAAATGGGAATCGTGAATACTCCTCCATGACGACTATGATGTATTGTCCTGATTTCAGTGGTCCAAAGAAGTCGACTGCGACCTGCTGCCACACCCCGTCTGGCAGTTCGGACATTTGGAGCGGGGCAGGTGGTTCCTCTCGGCTTACCAGCTGGCATGTCATGCAGTCTTTTAAAGTGGATTCCACCATCTGGTCTAGCATGGGGAACCAGACGCGTTCTCGTAAGGTCTTTTTCGTAGCGTTTACACCTCTATGTCCTTCGTGGGCCAGGTTGATGACCCCTTGGCGTAACTTGTGCGGTATTACAATCCTCCCCCCTCTCAGGAGTAGTCCGTTGTCACTGATGGAGAGTTCGTCTTGGACATGTTGGAAGGCAGTGAGTTCGCGGAGGTGTTGGTCCGAGTCATGAGGCGTTGTTTTCAAGTGGCGCCATGAGTTTGTGCGGATGCGGGTCATGACAGCTTGCACAAGCGGGTCATGCGCCGATGCTTCTTGAATGGCTTCCATAGGAACCGTAGGGGGGCAGGCTGCGTCAATGACAAAGTGGATGTAGTCCTCGGCCAGGGAGTGGGTGACTGTTGTGGCACTCAGTGGATGGCGAGACATATAATCAGCTGGATTGTCAGCTTTGCCTGGCTTGTGGACGATGGTGTATATATAGTCCTGGAGACGTAGACCCCATTGTTCGATGCGCGGCGGCATCTTGGCGTTGGGGTTGCCGAATATTTTGATAAGTGCCTGGTGGTCCGTGACGATTGTAAAATGCTTGCCATACACGAACAGGTGGAAGTGTTCGCACGCCCATACCACGGCCAGGCTTTCCTTCTCCGGTTGGGAGTACGCCTTTTCCGTGTCCGTGAGGCTGCGGCTCGCATATGCAATGATGTGCCGCTGGTCAGAGTCCTCACGGTATTGGGCCAGGATAGCGCCCAGACCCACTGGGCTGGCGTCGACTGTGATCTCAGTTCGTTTTTTTGTGTCGAAGTAGGCAAGATTGATGGCTGAGCCGACAGCCTGTTTGATCTCAACGAATGCCAGTTCGCATGCAGTGGACCATTCAAAGGGCTGGCACTGATGTGTGAGTTCTCGTAGCGGGTAGCTGATTGTAGCGTAGTCGCGGATGTAGCGAGCGCAGTAGCTCGCCATTCCAAGGAATGAGCGGAGATCACTCACATCTCGGGGTGTTGGGGTGTCGGCGAGTGCGGCTACCTTCTCCGGGTCAGGCTTCATTCCCTCCCTGGAGAAAATGTGTCCATAGAATTTTAGGTTGTCCTTGTGAAATTCACATTTGGTGGCGTTGAGCGTCAGGTTGGCATCCAGCAGAGCATGGCAGACTCTGTCCAGGGCAGTGTCGTGTTCCGTTTGGTCTTTCCCAAAGACTAACAAGTCGTCACTGTAGTTAAAGGCGTTGGGATGCCTTGTATAACTCGCCGGATGGCTTCCTGGAAAATTTCGGCAGCGGACGAGATGCCAAAGTTCAGACGCTTGTAGCGAAAAAGGCCTTGATGCGTGGTGAATGTCGTGATGTATCTCGACTTGTCGTGAAGCTCCAGTTGATGATAACCTTTATTAAGGTCGAGTTTGGAGAACACGGTGGCGCCATTTAGTCTTGTGATCATGTCACTTATGTGGGGGCCCGGGTGACGTTCACGCTCGATAGCGGTGTTAGGTGCGCGCATGTCCACACATAGTCTGACCTTGTTGTCCTGCCCCTTCTTGGGACTACCACGACCGGTGATACCCATGGTGTGGGTCCTGACGTGCGCTAAATGATGTCCGTTTGTAGGAGGTCCTGGAGCTCATTGTCGACGGCTTGTTGTAAGTGGAAGGGCACCTTCCTGTGGTGTTGGGCGATGGGTGTCACACTTTCGTCAATGTGCAGTTTCACCTTAAAGTGATTCAGTTTCTCCAGGCCCTTGAAGAGGTTCGGGAATTTTGCCACAATGTCGGGGGCATCCTCAGTCATGTAGAGGAGTTCTACCAATTTGAGTCTTTCTGCTGTCGGTAAGCTGAGCAGACAGTCAGCTACATCAGGTCCTTCTACTACGTGAATGTAGGCCGGGATTTTTCTGTCTTTGAATGCAAGAGTTGTGGGAAACCGACCCAGGCACGGCAGGGGCTTTCGTGACATCCACGTAAATATGCGGACTGCTGCTGGCTCCAGTTTGGGTCGCTGCTTCATGTTGTAGTATTCAAGTGCGCAGATATAATTCAGTGACGCTCCTGAGTCCAGGACGAACTTTGCCGGGTGGTCTCCTATCATGATGTCTAATTTAGGGTATCGTTTCAGACGGTCGGGATCCGACACCATGCAGATATACTAGTCACTGACTTGCGATGATGAGTCACTGGATGTGGGTCTACGTGCCCGATGATCTCTTGTTTGATGTCTGGGGCGATGGGCGCTCGTGGATCGGCCTCGTGATCGGTACGAGCTTGTTGAATGATCGCTGGATTTTGACGAGCTGGATGAACGTCCTTCTCTCCCTTTTATAGCACGTGCATGGTGTCGTGTGCCGTATCGAGAGGACGGTGACCTGCGCGTTGACTGTTTGGCCTGACATGCTATCTCAAAGTGATTGTCCCTTCCACAGCGGTGGCATCGTTGGCCGATCGCTGGACACTGTCCTGAGTGTGGGTAATCTTGTCCACATCTATAACATGCGGGTGTCGATGCGGGTGTCGATTTGACAGACTTGTGGTGTCGTGATTCTCGTCTTGAGGGCACTCTTCGAGAAGTGTGGGTCGGCTTGCTTGATCTGTGGGGGCTTCTGGTGACTTTGTGTGCCTGCATCCGGAGAGCATGTTCTTTCCGGTCGGACTTGTGAGTTTCCATCCGTTTGGCGTGTTCCTCTGCCTGGTCGTTAATTCTCGTGAGTTCCTCAATTTCTTCTAGTTTGTATTGTTTCTTCAGGAGCCGCCGGCGTAGGGATTCAGATCGGCATCCATCAATAATACGGAGTCGCAGTGCGTCTTCTGTCTTGAAGTTGTCGAACTCGCAGTGACGTGCCATCCGTTTGATACGCATGATGAAATCACTCATGCACTCTTCCTTTTCCTGGGAGGCCAAGTTGAACGTGTACCGTTCATAATCTACGTTGCGCTTGGGAAGGAATCGACTGTCGAGGGCAGCTTTTGTCTCCTCATATGTCGCAGTTGCCGCATTTGGCAGTTCTTTGATGATCTGTGCTATTTCTCTACCTATTAGGTTTCTTAAGGCAACAAGCTTCTGCTTGGGGTCTTGTACCAATGACCCAGCCATGTAGTCCTCAAAGTCTTCACTCCAGCTTTTCCACGCGGGCCCCATACTATTGCCAGACGTCAGCACCAGCGGCTCTGGTTGTCGCAGGAACGAGGCCCCCATGGGCGTGTGAGGCATCATGGCTGTGTTAGCTTGTGTTGCTGGGCCTGCTGTGATGTTTCCTCCAGAAGTGCTGACGAGTTCAGTATCAGACATTTGGAGGCCTCAGTGGCTGACTGCGAGTGTTTATTTTATTGCTGGGGACTTGATGTGGCTGAATGGGAGCTTTCCCGCTCTTTGTGCTCCAGTTTATGAGGTGTGGTGGAGGGCGCCTGACTTCAAGATGGCCGCCGTGTGCAGATTGTGGGCTATTCAATGGCCAGCGCCTGACCTCAAGATGGCCACCGTGTGGGACGCTGTATTTTCGGGCCTTGGCTGCTCTCTAGGCATTTGCGTGCATTCACTCTGATCGGCTGCCACAGTCACCCTCTCTCTCTTTGGTCGTGGGAGCGGGACTCACCCTGCTTTGATGGGCTCTTTCGCGTCTTCGCGGGTGGGCGGCTCTCTTTCCCGCCTACTGTAACGCAGCTCGGTGTCTGAGGCTCCCTCGTGGTTGTTTGTACAATCGGGGCACGAGCTTCTTATCTGCGCCGCTGTTCCAGGGCAGGCGGTGCTGTATCCTTTCCGTGCCTGCTCTTGGCAGCTCCCGATGCCGGTCTTCGTTTCGCGCTTCTCCCACGCTGCCGGTGGGATGGACTGCAGACTCGCTGGTCGGGCCGGCGTGTGCGGCTGGGCGGCGCGTCTTTAGTTGTGGGAGTGTAGGCATCCCACCCTCGTCGCCATTGTCGCGCCCGCCCTTGCAATAAGACTCTGGAGCCGGAGCTAGCGTAAGTGCACCTTTCTTTATTCCCTGCCAGCCTTCAACTGGCTTACAGACTACCCTTCCCAGTCCGGTTCCCATTTCCTGCTTCCTCCCCTTCCTGTATGCCTGCTCTGTCTGTCCACAGAGGTCAGGCATGACGACATGACAGGGACCGAGTCCCATTTTAGCACTCGACTCTCAGGGTAATGTGACAGAACAGTCAGGGATGTGCTGTGACCTAGAAATCCAGAAGTTCAGCTGTCAGTGATGCACAAAATAACACTAAATAAATCATTGTCACGCCAGAACATTAACTTTGAAAGCGAAAGCACTTTCTTTTATGCCCACATAACTGTTACTGCACACGAAATTACAAATTTGTAGAGGATTTTAGCTTTACAAAGATCTTTCTAAATGGGTCTTGCACAATGCAAATGATGTACTCCAAAAAAGGCCACCGAAGGCAACTAAACCTTAAATCTAGTCTGGTGCCATTATCTGTGAGATACTCGGTGACTTTTGGCACATCAGCAAGATCTAGCCCTATAAAACAAATCAAACCCCCTAAAAAAGTCTAGTCCGATAACATATTTGGCTTTTTATTATTCATATGTCATGCATAGTACCTGTGTCAAGATATTGACAAGCCATGCCTTTACCAATGCATTTCACAGTTCAAATTATAACCCTTTTGGAATGAAAAATATTTCCATTCCACAGTTGATAAAATCAAGCCTATTACCTTTCACAGAACATGAAGCCTCCTCTTAGATAAATGTGAAGCACATTTGCAATTTAGTTTGTTTTACAAGGTTGGGTAGCAACCAATCCTAACCCCACAACTTATAGATCACCTGCCATAGAGTTTTAGTATCCGAATTAGGTGGATTGTTTGAGGTGCCTGCCCTGCCTTTCATGGGCACCTTACTAGGAAAGTTAGTGTAGCTAATGTCTACCTGCACTAGGGATCTGTTTGGGGGGTGGGGGGCCAGTGCAGCTTGCAGGTAGCATCTCAATGAGGTATTGTTTTGCAGGTGCCCAGCTCCATCATGGGCAGCCACTATTCACTATGCAACACACTTTCTTTACTATGCAAATTGTTTTCTCCTTGTGCAGGGGCAAATAGGTCGTGCATGTTGTGGCTCTTGTAAAAGCTCGGAGCTATTTATATATAATTTTCCTTCCTTTACACTCAGCCCCAGCAGCCATTCATTTTTTCAGTGCATGTGGCCGTGCACTCTGTGGGGGCACCTGTGCACTGCTTTGGTCTGCCTGGATGGTGCTTAATTTGAGCCAGTGGTTGAAGGTGGGGCCCACCAATGCTCATTTTTGGCAACAAGGACTTCCTTTCCATCATCATCCTTTGACCCAGAGAAAGGCAGAGAAAGGTAGAAATGGGCGCAAGAAGGGTAAAGCGAAATACAGGAAACTAGTGACAAAGGGGGAATGCACTGATGAAAAGAATCTGCAATAGTGAGATACAGAGCCAGGGAGTTTCTAGTGATGGAAGAAATATGCATTAGTTGGAATCAAGACTATGTACCTTTTATAATCAGTAAACTCTACCTCGAGGGGAAGGTCTCACACAGGAGATCCAGTGACTTCTTTTTCGATATGAAACTGCTTTCAATGACCCCTTGGCTAGTGATCTAAATGGGAGTTTTTTAAGGTCGAAGCCTACCCGACAGCGCAGCTTTCTGTCTGCGAAAAGACTTCTTGTGGACATTCTGAAAGCTTCCCTAGGAATTAATTCTGCTCATTGCTTATCATTGGGTTTGTGGTTTGTAACTCACATTTGCTTTCTATTTCCTGGCTGTATTGGTTTTAGGTTGTCCAGCATGTCTTTGTCCCTCCCTTGGAGCATACCCTGATCACCACCTCTCTGACTCACTCCTTGTATTCTTCCATGAGTGTTTGCTTTCTGTAAACAGGACTTTAAATTTGGTTCTTATCAAAACAAATCAATACACTAGATGATGCCATTTCCACACAGTATTGTTTGAGCACTCTATCTTTTTATCAGTAAAACAGTATGTGTAAAATGTAATGGTTATTTCTATCGAAAATGTGTTTGTCTTTAATGGCAGTATGCTACCACACCATGGATACTCCACTTTACGCCACTTGATGCCACTCCTCTTTATGCCACTGCACTCTATGACATTCTATGATACTCTACACCACTCCACTCTATCCCACTCCACTCTAGGACACCCCACTCCACTTTATGCCACTATATGCACTTCACTCTAGGTCACTATACAACACTCTATGAAACTCAACAACACTCCACTCTATACACTCCACTCTACGATACTTCATGCCAGTTTGCTCCACTCTACGCTGCTACCCAACTCCACTCGATGACACTTTACTTCAGTCTACACTATGCCACTCCACTCTACTCCACCCCACTCAAAGGTGCTCCACTCTAGGCCACTCGAATCTACTCCACTATACACTACTTTACTTCTCTCTACTATCATCTTCCTCTTCTTTTAAAAAAGAAGTGAAAAAATACTGATGAACAAGTTTCTGCCCTAAGTGACTTTTAGGTCCTATTGGTCACTTATCTGCCCGCTATCCCGATGCCCTGACCACTACATTGCTGTGCAACCATTAACTCCAGCATTACCTTGCCACTCTCATTTATGTAACAAATGTATTTTTTTTTACAATTGTATCCCACTCACCCTATAATGTGATGCGCTCTGATACCCCTCAGGGTCTTTTCTGCCCTATACAAAACATTATAAATAAAAATAAATACAACACTTAACTCTACGCTCCTCTACTCTACACCACTCTACTCAATGACATTCTACTCTAATCCACTCTAAGCCACTCTGCCCCACTTCACTTCACTCCACTCTATGATACTCTACTCCACTCTATGCCACTCAACATCACTCCACTCTACAACACTCTATACCAGTCCACTCTATGCCACGCTAGTCTATGACTCTACACCCCTCTATGCCACTCCATGACAATTAACTGTACAACACTTTACTCTATGACACTTGACACCACTCTGCTCTATTCCACTCCACTCTACTCTGCGACACTTGACTTCACTCTACGATCCTCCCCTGTAAAACCCTCCTCTCTACGACCCTTGACTCCATTCTACAACACTCCGTTCAACTCTACAACACTCCACTCTCTGACACTCCACTCTGCAACACTTTGCTCCAATCTACTCCACCGTACGTCACTCAGTGCCACCACACTGAAACACTCTATGCCACTCCACTCTACTACACTGTGCCAACTCCTTGCCTCTCCAATCTACACTATACTACTCTCTACATCCCACCCACTCAATGCCCCACCACGCCATGCCCCTCCACTCCACACCCCTCCACTCTTCGACATTCCCCTCTACGCCACTCTACTCCACTGTATTCCACTCAACGCAACTTCACAACACTCTACTCTAATCTACTTCAGGAAACTGTCCTCTACTCCATCCTACTCCATCCTACTCCATAACAGGAAACACCACTCCACGACACACCACTCCACGACACTCCACGACACTCCACTCCACTCCACTCTACAACACTCTATTCCACTCTTCGGCACTCCACTCTATGACACTCCACTCCACGCCACTCTCCTCTTTGCCACTTACTTTTAGCCATGCTCAACAACAGTAACACTGGTGTACAACATGGCTAAAACACATTGAAAAAGCCACTCGCTCTTGTCTAGGCGAGACCTATTAGCTTTGCTAATGCTTATTAAATAGGCAATGACACCCAGGTCCCCTGAGAGAACAAAACTTTCACCTCAAACCCCCCTAAATCTCCCCCCCCTCTCCCCTCTCCCCCCACCACCACCGGCGGCACACCGCAATTCCGTTTACAAGGCAATACAAATAAAAGGTGCCAAATACACGAGGCACACAATTTGTTACAAGAGGCGTGCCAGTTGGCTTGTTTTCTGATGCTTGCAACAATGCATGTTTAACACGATCTGTTTACTTTCGGAGGAAGAAAACAGTGTTAATAAAATTGTTTCTGTTCCTCCAAACAAGATTAAATCCTTGGTCTTCGGTTCCTTTGAATCTAGGTTGTATCTGCTGAATGCTCATAGCTTCTTTTACTAAGCAACCTATGCATTTTTCGGGCCTTGAACTCCCTTTTGTATGAGAGTGCTAAAATGTCAGAATAGCTTGTCGAAAATCATAAAGAATGTGTTGCCTAACATGCCTTTAATGTGCAAACTTTGCCTTTCATTGACTCGCAATTTGTCCTTTCTTGCTACAAGATTGTGTCAACCCACCCACATAATTTGGCCCCCGCTGGTGCTTAAATCTAGTAATCCTGAATATAAAGGATATCATCAGCAGGACCACCACTGTAGCAAGAACAGATATGAAAATGACATTTTCAGGGTTTTACAGGTATATAGGACAAACCATTTACATCTCCAGTATCTTTCAGTCTCAGACATTGTGACCATAAAAATGTCAGTATTCATTTTCTCATCTCTTATAGTGTGAAGCAGTTCTAATGGATAGTCCCTTTCCTTCTATTTAAGCATGCATTGAGGGATGTCAGAGTAAATACT
Organism: Lissotriton helveticus; assembly: GCF_964261635.1. Lineage (NCBI taxonomy): Eukaryota > Metazoa > Chordata > Amphibia > Caudata > Salamandridae > Lissotriton > Lissotriton helveticus. The sequence continues at coordinate 448,832,725 of NC_136067.1, forward strand.
ACTTTTTTCATTGGACTCTGTAATTTTGGAAAGTGCCATTACATTCGGATGAAGTCACTTCCATGGCCACATGTCAGGAAAAGGGTAATACATTTGGGAATAGGAGACAGATGTTAAAACACACCCTGGTTATGTCTCAACGAATGTCTCAATAAACAATGCTAAACCCCTGGTAGCTTTGCCACATGCTGCAGACAATTCCCCTTTGAAATCTGTGTTAAGTTCAACTCGCTCAATAATTCTAAAGTGAACAAACAACACAATAACATTCCCCAAACCAATTTAGAGCAAAAAGACACCAAAATAAATTAAATCGGACTACGTGACCCAGAGATCTGAATTTTTTAAGTTCCAAGGCAAACTACACTGTAGGGCCATTGAAAAAATCAGGTCATGGTTTACCAGTTCCTAGGCACGATTTTAGGTCAACCATACAGGAGTGGAGTTTGGATAGATCAAGCAGTTTTCCCAGTCAGTCAAAGTTTGTATTTTCCAACTTAGTCTACATTATTTAAGTCTAAATCTTCTAGCCGGGGAAGGTCCAATGTTGATGCTGGCAAAGGTCCCTCGAAGTCAGACAGGTCATCGCAGAAAGTGTTGGTTTTTGGCACCAAAAGCTGTGAACAGGACAGAGAGGGTTTTTGTAGCCATAGATTGTCTTGCCTCTGGGCCACTTCAACCTGGTCTACCGTTTTACATTCAGACGTTGTCGCTTTTTTCTCTCAAAACTTCTGGCAGGACAGTGTAGCTTGTAAGTCCTCACAGGCCAGATACTGTTACCACAAAATTCCACTGAACCTGTTTTCAGCTTGGCATAAAAATCCAAGGAGAATGAACCTTCAGGCCTACCTTGGTTCTGCCCTCCCTGGAGAAGCTCAGCACCATGCCCAGTCCCGCAGAGGTGGAAACAATTACTATGCCACAGTTTTCTCTAGCTGCTTCGAAAATTCACCCATATTACTTCTGAATCCCTCAGGTTCTCAGAGCAGATGTTTACGCACAGGTCTTTCTTCAGCCAGAGATCCCACTAAATGTATCGCAGAAGTTCTGGGAAGTGCAGGTACTCTCCCTTTCAAAGTAACTCAGTACCGGAAGGTACCTGCTAATTTAATCTCATAACACATATGCGTTTCCATGTTACATTTGTCACTGCAATGATTTTACTTTTAGCCAAGTCATATAGGTGGGTGAGCTAAAGACGTACTGCAGCCAAATGTGACATTTAACTTCCACGCCAGCTGGTGCAATTTATGCACTATCTACCATGGCCTTGCACGAAAGTTAAATAGACTAATTGGTAAGACCAATTCTGACACTGGCAATTTAGATCCAGAGCGCACATACACTGAGCCACCCAATAATAGTGTCACAAGGAAGACATAATGCCAGTAAACAGGGTCCAGAAAAATGTGAACAAATTAAGAGTGACCATGGAGAAAAGGCAATTTTGCTACAATCCCCTGTGCTTGAAAGAGCATTAGCTTGTCTCCCACACATGCAGATTGTAAGAACTGTTTCATAATAAGCAACATATGTAGTATACATTCATGAACTCTGGGGTGATTGCAAGCACTGCTGAGCTTCTCACAAACTTGAATGTATTGGTGAAATACAAGAATAGGTGAATCAGTATCAGGACAGTTATCCCTCCAAGTTCGAAATGTCTTTACATTACAATGTTATTGGCAGAAAATGTGAAAGAAACTTAGAAGGCTGAGGAAATGTTTGAAAACTTTCTCTTTATTCAGTTTCAAGTGCTTGAAGCAAAGTCACAGTGTGCGGTGACCCTCCTTTAGCTGCCGACCATGTCCTGCTCAAGAAAAGGTGCATGAAGTCTCAGGAAGGAGAACTATGCTCACGGGCAAAGATGGGAGAGCAGCATGGTGAGCGACGAGCCTCCTTGGTAGAATCAGACAAGCATTGGCATAGCCAATAGGTCTCGCCTTTGGGAGTTGTACCAAGGCAAGGTGAATGCATTTTAGCATCGAGAGTTTACTCCGCTTGATCGAACCACGGCTTTGGAGCTCTGTGAATAACAATGAGGACATACGTCATAGCTTTGAAACTCAGCAGGGCCGACTTAGCGCTTCACTGTTTGGTGTAGATAAAAGGAGTACGAGTGAGAGGGATAATAACGCCTGTTTTAGCTCAAAAAGAACCATAAGTTTAATTTGAAATACAACTATAGATTCTGTGCAGACCTCGGAGTAACCAAGAGATCTCAGCTTCAAACCCTGGCGTGGCGGAATCGATCATAAGTAAAGTACAGCCCTTCAAGTCGGTAGATAAAAGGAGTGCCATGAAAATAGTCGCAAGATCGCCAGTTACAACACCCACTTTGGCTTGCACCACAGTTGTAATGGCCTGTGTTTAACCTGTTACAACTCCGAATCCGGCAGCTCCGACTCAACGCTTCAGCCTTCCAAAATAGACAAAAGAAGTAGTATTGAAAAGGGATGCATGCGTCAAATAAACCAGCACATTTGCTTAAAAAATAAAGTAGGAAATAATGTCTTCTGGAAATACACAGTTACTAGAAGAACATTTAGAGTGGTGTGCATAGCTCACAACTAACAGTTGAATCTTCAGCTGCTTTGAGGAGCATTAAGAGCTATTAGTAATTGCATTTATATAGCACTTACTACCCTTCACGAGGCCATGAATCGCATTTTCGGCAAGTAGCATGCTACTCCGGACCCCAAAATCCAGGATAAAGGCCTGCCCTAGTTTTCAATTGGCTCCACCGAATCCCTCCAGTGCAAAAGGTTACTTATACCTCGATAGGTGTCAAAATGGCGGCGCCAAATAAACACGCTCCTCTATTTCCGCTCGCAGTTTACTCCGAATCCTTTGTGTCGGAGACCTCGTTGAAAGGAGATTTTCTGCATTTGCGCAGCTCATCTGCTTGTTGTTTTTAAGCAGCTCTTCATCGTGTTCTCTTTGCTTGACTGCCTGAGCTCCACTCCAGCCTCGCATCGCAAATAAGAACGAGTCTGAGGTGGACGGTGGCACGCATTATGCAGCGAGGAAACACGAGGACTTATTAATTATCTGACAATTAAATGTACTGGACCGTATTCCAGGAGCGCCGCATGGGGAGATGGCGCATTTAGAGACGTATTCTCACGGAGCTTAATGTTGGAATGCCACAATTCCTTGAGAAAGGTAAGTGTGTAATCACGCTGTGCATAGTTTTAGTCTTCAAAGGGGCACACGTGTGGGGTGCAGGAAGCCTGAGATGGGGTGGGGGGTTCACCTTCAGCAAAGTGCACCCCCTTTTTATTTTAGATTGGCATTTACAGAGAACGGAAAAGCCAAAAACAGAATTGCAGCTGTGCACACAGAGAGATATGATGTGGCGTGCCACTATACGCATTACAGTGCATTCCAAGTATACATTACAATTCATTCTGATGACAGCAATAAACAACAAGCCATAAAAACAAGGAAATGGACGGTGTCGGCCCTCCATGCTATAATACGGTCTCTTGATGGAAGGACGCGTAACGACTGCTTCCCAGAAATGCATAATTAGCACTGCAGCAGCAACATCCAACAAGTACACGCAGGATCTTTTCATTACGCCTTAGTGCTGATGCGTGCGGCACGCGCCCCCTAGAGTCCTGGGCCTCTCCCACTCCGTCATTTCATGTCCCCTTTTGCCAATTAGTGATCCTCAACCACACCCTCGTTGTTGGTTGCTGGGGGGACATGACATCATCTTGTGAGAGAAAGGGAAAGAGGCTCTTCTGAGGCTTATTGTTAAATCCTGACAGTTAGGTGGCTAATGGCGCCTACTTACAAAGTAAATGCTTTTGGGCGGAGTGTTCAATATGCTCAAAAGCGACCCTACATGCAGCTGATGTGTTAACTAATGAGACAAGCAGATGTCAACACAATCCTTCTACTTGCAACAACTATTTTAATTTAATTAGGATTTTAAAGCACTATTCTACCCAGAGTTTTCCGCTATCAGTGTGTATAAGATCAGCACAATGAGATGTCAGGCATACCCGTCACAGAACCAGCATATGTAACAACAAAATCATAAACACTACATAAACCGTAACCTCAGCAGAAGGGGGAGGCGCACGCGGCAGCAGGGAAGAGGATTCACTTGCGGGAGCGACTGTAGTGAAAGAAAGACTCGTGCTGCCCAGTGTTTACACTGACAGCTGGTAGTGCAAGGGCGTGCGTGCGTGTGCACGAGACGGGGAGGAAGTAAAATGTGTCCACATCACAAACAAAAATAAGCACTTTAACTTTTAAATACACAAGCACCAAAACGGCATTTTTCACTGACAATACAGAAATAAACAATAAATAATATGAAGTATGATTTTTGCTCGCGTGGAGCACGCTTCTCTGGCTGTCATGCAGGCTCAAACCCACACCACTTTCCCTACCCTGCTACTCACCGAGCCTAGGAGGAGGGCTGGAGACCGAGGGAGAGGCGGGTCCGGCAAGGAGCGTCTGCAACAGCAGCCAGTTGGTGCCTCCCCCTGAGCACTTCAAACTAACCTGATTCCTCATTTGCAAAGTTGGCGGGGGGTTGTGCGCGATTCCCTTGCGGGAGCTAGCGGAAGGCGCTGCAATAATTGATTACATCTGGTGCCCGCGTGCACGTGTTTGGTTAAAAAGCTGTACTGATAGAGGTCTTTTTGCCTATGCAGCACATGTGTGCTGCATAGGCGAGACCTAAATAGTACTATTGAGCGATCAGTGCCAGAATAAAGATTAGTAAACCGGTTACCTGCTGCTGACTCTTCTGTACTGCGCTGTGACTTCTGTTAAGTGGAAGTTTACACAAAGTTTATCAGGTTATAGACAATAAATAGTATACCTTATATAATTACCTTTCATATCTAGCAAACAATATAGGGAATAATACATGCAAAATGTAATAAGTAGTTTTAAAAGAGTACTGTTCTTTAAATAGATGTTCTGTATTATGTTTTTGGTTAGATGTTATCTATTGAGAAGAAACACCTATTTGCTTACTGTTTCTCACTCGATGTTTCTAGGTAAACTATTTATAATTTTAGAAATATATGAACTACAACTGCCAGTGTATCTTATTACAAATGTTTACATTTACCATTTGTGGAGTACACTATGACTGTTGATTCACTCAGGCTTATTTTTTTAGCACATATAGGAAAATAAAATTATTTAACTTAAAACCTTAGATTATTAGGTATTTTTTACGTACTGCTAGGAGTTCGAATGAACGCTCTGTATGTTATCTTCACATTTTAATTTGTGGAGTACACTATGACTGTTGATTCACTCAGGCTTATTTTTTAGCACATATAGGAAAATAAAATTATTTAACTTAAAACCTTAGATTATTAGGTATTTTTTAAGTACTGCTAGGAGTTCGAATGAATGCTCTGTATGTTATCTTCACATTTTAATTGCATTCCCAGCTCATAAATAAAAATGCCCCTACTTAAAAAAAAAAATAGGTCGATTGTCCTTTGACAGAGCACATCGACAAACGTGGATGGGCTCTTTCTATCGGCTGTCATGAAAGATAACTCATTGCATGTATTGATCCTTGCTGAGAAATCAGTTGGCCTTGCACGACCTAATGAGGACTACAAAGTCATTTATTTTTTCATGCCACGGTAGAAAAATTATACTAGAGGAAAATCAAACCGCTAATGTCTGCAACAAACTTATTTTGCACATCAACAAAGTGAAGACTTTACTAGTGCTAGTAATTTGCCTGTTACATCTGAGTGCTATCCTACTAGATCTAGAAGTGAAAGTGTGCAGGGAAGGTCAAGTGTAACAACACGTGGAAATAAAAAGTCAATTAGTAGAAGTTCAAGACATACATAAGTTAAAATTATATTTTTAAAAATGTAACATTCATTTAAATGTATTCATTTCCATTGAAAACATCTATATTCAAACTTAGTGCCTGATTAAGAGTGTGGGGATGTGTTTCTCCGTCACTAAAGTGATAGCTATCCTGTCCGCCATATTACAAGTTCATTAGGATGTATGGACTTATAATACAGCAGACAGGATATCTGTCATGTTTGAGACGGAGTAACCCATCCCCCAAACTCTAAATCAGGCTCTACGGCTGTATAGCCAGATGAATTGCATATTTAGTTCTCACCTGAGGAAGCGTGCATGCTCTGTCTCTTCAAGATCTAGTGCACCTGAAACCTAAAAGGGCTTAGAGCCCACCCACTATATAACATTCGTTGGCATCTACGTCACTCTCACTTATTTTGTCTCATTGGTCAGCGACAGCTAGACTGGTTTCATTTTGCTGCCCAGTCTCGCATACAATGGCAATTTAGAGACTTTGGTGTTCCACAGTGTAACCAGCAGCACCGACCCATTTCCCCCCAAAAAACCTCCAAGAGTAGGCTAACCCAGCCTCTCCATTCCTTCCAACAAATATCACACAATTAATTTACAGACCTGGTCAAAGCAGACAGGGCTGTCTGTAGCCCTTCTGACCCATGCCCAACACAAACCTTCCAGAAAATTCTTCTAACTACCTCTGCTGTCACACCAGTAAGAAGAATCTTCAACAATTCTTAAATACACCCATTACTAAAGAAAACAAATCTGAATCCGCTTAATCCGGACAACTACAGACCAATTACAAATGGACTTTTCCCGAGAAAACTGATAACAAGATTAGGATTTGCCCAGATGTCACAATTCATTGAAGATAATTCCATACTTTCAGACTTCCAAACAGGATTATGTCCAGGAAGAGGCACAAAATCTGCCCTCGTTGCCATTACCTTAAAAACAGAGTTTACTGGAACGGGGTTGCTGCATTCCTTCTCTTGTTCCCCTCAGATGCCTTTGACACGGTTGATCATGATACTCTAGTACAGAGGCTCTACGAAGCCGGCATAAATGGGGACTTCTCTTGGCTGGATCACATCCTACCTTTAAAACAGAGCTAAGGTAAACCATACCCCCTTTCTCGTCCAAAGAAGTACTTCACAAAAGCAGGGGTGTCTCAATACTCTTTCATCTCACCCATGCTTTTCAGCATCTACATGAAGTCATTACCGGCACTGATCAGTTAATTCTACCTCACATGCTATAACTATGGAGATGACAAACAAATACTGCTTAAACGGGAAAGCCCCATAGACATTGGAAACTCACAACTTTTTAGTTGCCTCAGAGCCATTGATCAGTGGATGACATGGAGAAATCTCTAATTGAATGCTACCAAAAAGTAAATACAAACATGTGGTGATTGGAGAAATAATGAACCACTCGTCGCCAGTATTTAATGAAGTAAGAAACCTCAGACTCCAAGCTATCAATGAATGCCCAAGTGGACAAACTAGCAAGATCAAGATTCTTTGCTATAAAAACTTAGCAACACATCTTCCCCCACCTGAGATTTCCAGGCTAATATCTCTCTTGTTTTTTCTACACTTGATTACACCAATAGCCTCTACCACAGATCATCTTTAACAATTATGAAAAGACTACAACATATTCAGAATTCTGCTGCCAGACTACTCTTAAATATAAAACCACAAGCCCACAAATCATCTGCCTTAAAGGCCCTATATTGGTTACCAGTTGCCAGAAGAACCACATTTAATCTGCTTTGTATTACCCACAGAGCAATATATGGAACAGGACCGCTCATCATACTGGAATAAAATCACAAAATACATTCAACAAAGGAACCTCCACTATAGATTGGCACCTGCCTCAAAATCACACCATAGAAGTAAAAAACCATAGGTGGCACATCCTTCTCTGTTCAAGCAGCCAAACTATGGAACTCTTTACCGCCAACATAAGATCCACAGATAACTCCCTAATCTTCAGAAGACTACTCAAATGTTGCCTCTTCCCCACATAACTACCATGCCCAAACATAGATGATCTGCTTGTCCCTATGTATGTGAGAATTTATTTGGACTATATGTCTGTACCTACATATGTGCATTTGTTTGTATAAACATGTATATTAGTTGTGTTTTTAAATATATATATAGATATTCGTTGGTTCTGCTTGACAAGTGTACATATTGCTTATGGTTAAATTATTTTATGTTTAACATGTATATAGGTCACTGCATAAATGAGTAAATTGTTATCATAACTATTTATCTACAATTGCTTCATTATAGATTCATTTAAAAAATGTCTAAAAAACTATAAAAACAAATAATTTGGCTTGAGCTACAGCAACACTTGCAAGTCTCAGTTTATTAAATACAACTTAAATCTACATGTATTACCTTCCTAATACATACATGCGTTCCATGTACATATGTGTAGTTAGATTTATCACTTTACTTCTAATTCAGCATCTCCAATGCACTACCCTATCACTCACCCTATACCTCTCTCAATATATCCTCTACCTCCACTCTCTGGCTCATCCTAAATCCCATTCTACGACTATGATCCCCAAAATAACCCTTTCTACACTCTTCCCTCCTTGCATCATCTCAAACCTCTTTACTATTCAGATCTCCCAAACAAGCCTTTCTAACCTTTTCTCTCTAACTCTTCCCTCTCCACCTCCCCTTCACTCATCCCATACCGTCTCCTACTGCTATGATCTCCCCAAACCCTTTCTAGACCCTTCCATTTTCTGTCCCTCTTCTATCCTTTTCAATCAAACTAACAGACTCACATGTCCACTGCTCAAATTGAATTTTCATATTTCCCTATACTAATTCCCCACTAATCCTGTTTGGGTTCCGGGGTAGAATGCTCCCTGCCGAAAAGCGATTTCACACCTCATCAGGGGTAGCAAGCGCTATATAAATACAAACCCTTTTTTCTTCTATCCCATCACTATATTTTTTCAACTCAAATAACAAACTCACATGTCCACTGCTCAAATTAATTTCATATCTCCCTATACGAATTCACCACTAATCCTCATTTTATTCTGGAGTAGCGTGATACTCGCTGAAAAGCACTTCCACTCCTCGCAAGGGGCCCTATATCAACACAATTACAATACAATTACAATATTAATGTACTGACACAACCCTCAGTTCCATAAAATTCAACCATACTCTCACCAATGGTCATTGTAATTCATGACATATGTGACACACTTACTCATCACAACTACAGCTTAACCAATTATTGCGATGATGTGACATGTTTTGCTGCTGTCTTTAATCAGCACTTGTTGCCTCTCCACTCTATACCACTCCATTATACCCCATTCTATGCCTCTCCACTCTATGACACTCCAGTCAACGACGCTTCATCAACTCAGTGGCACTCCACTCTATGACACTCTACTCCATTCTATGCCACTCCACTCCACACTATGCCACTCCACTCTGCGACACTCTACTTCACTCTAAGCCCCTCCACTCCTTGACACTCCTCTTTACAACACTTTATACTACTCTACGCCATTCCACTCTGCAACACTATATGCCAATCTACTCAACTCTATGTCACTCCACTCTAAGACATTCTACTCCACTCTGCGCCACTCAATGCTGCTTCACGATTCTCCCCTCTATGACACTTCATTCTACAACACTCTACTCCACTCGGTGCCACTCTGCTCAATGCCATTCCTCTCTACACCACTGCACTCTATAACACTCCACCCTACGACACTTGATTCCACTCTATGCCAATCAACTCTACGGCACTCTACTCCACTCTGTGCCACTCTATGCCACTCCGCTCTAAGCCATTCCACTCCACAACACTCTATACCACTCCACTGTACAACACTATACCCTGCTCTATGCCATTTCATTCTATCACACTCTACTCCACTTAGTGACACTCCACATTATGACACTTACTCCACTCTAATCCACTCTATGCCATTCAAACACTTTATGACCCTCTATGTCACTCCACTCTACAACACTCCACTCTAATCCACTGTACGTCACTCCACTCTGTGACTCTCCACTGCACTTTATGCTACTCCACTCTACACCACTCCACTCTACTCTTCTCTACTCTGCTCTATTGCCCTTCACTCAACACCACACTATGCCACTCTACACTATGCCACTCCACTCTATGACGCTTTCCTCCACTCCACTCTACCACACTTTACTCCATTCTAGCCATTCCACTCTATACCCCAGATTCATCAAAGTCCTGTTTTGCAAGTCCTTAATAGCGAATTTTAAGGAATCGCTATTAAAGACTCGCAAACGGGATGCATGTAGGAATCGCAATAGTTTTTGCGATTTCTACTGCTTCCTTATTTGCGATTCGCTAATTGCTAATCGCAAATAAGGAATGTCTTTCCCATTCATTCCTACGGGCCTAAAGGCCCATAGGAATGAATGGTGAGTCATTCCTTATTTGCGAATAGCTATTAGCCAATCGCAAATAAGGAAGCGATTTCAAGGGAGCCAGGGTGTCCAAAGGACACCCTGTAGCACCCCTGAAATGGTAATGTACACTGGTGTTGCGCACACACATGTCCAAAGGTCATGTGTGTGTGTAACATACAACTTAGAAAAATGCACTAAAGTGCATTTTTCTAAGTTTTCGCTATTTACCACGTAGTTAGACTTCACGGTAAATAGCGGCCCCAGATTGCGAATTCACAATTTTAAATTGGTTCATGAATTGCATTTAAGGAATCTCAAATTGAGATTCCTTAAATGCAATTATTCTCAATTTAGCGATTTCTAGTATTGCGATTTTTGCATTTGGGATGATGAATCCCAAATGCAAAAATAGCGCTCGCAAAGGGCCAGATTCTCAGAATCTGGCCCTTTGCGAGCCGATTTTGGCTTGATGAATCTGGCTGTAAGTTACTCCGCTCAACACCGCTTTACTCTCTGACCCTTTATTCGCTCATACTCTACTACATTCAACGTCACTCTACTCCAATCTATGCCACTCCATTCTATGGCACTTCACTCCACTCCATTACACTCCACACCTCTCTCCTATACACCACTAACTTTTTGCCATGCTTAACAGTTGTCACACTGGTGTACAACATGGCTAAAACGCATTTGTTAAGCCAATAGCTCATGCATAGACAAGACATATCAGCTTTGACAATGCTTGTTTTATTTTGAGAAAAAAGTTACTGTATGCAAGGAAGGGACTCTTTTTGTATGATCACCCCCAGGTGTTTTTAACTGATGCTTTGAAGTGTTTCGTGCTCTGACCCCTTAAAATGTATGTGCAATTGCCTAACACTTAATTAGCAGATTTAACTTGTCTGTAAGTCCTTATGTTATATGATGCAAAGTGCTCTAGGGATTGTAAGTTAAATGTCACTAGTGGACTGCAGCACTTAATTGTGCCACCACTGCAGCAAGAAAGTGAAAACTTGGCTGTAGGTCTGCTACTGTAGCCTTGTCAGTAAGCTTTCAAACTGCCATCTTGACAATGCAAAATAACCTTTTTCCGAGTCCAAACTTTCCTTTTTAATAGTTATGTTACCCCTAATTAAGGCCTTATATGCCCACAAGGCACTGTGCTAAATATTAAAAAGAAAGACATGTTTCTTTTATGTTTTACCAGTCCTCTCAGTGAAAACTCGCAATTGTCTTTCTCACGGTAGCAAGGCTGGTAGTCCCATTGGCTAACAGGTTTATACTAGCTCAACAGCTAAGTGTTAGTATCCATTTGGGACCACCAAACATAGTATTTCAGGGTATCAACTTCTTTGTTACAATAAACCCAACATATGCTGAGATCAGATTTAAAATAACTTTTAATATAAGGGTGACTTTAGAAAGTCATCACTTTCTCGCCTCAAAGTTCTAGTAATCTTTTCTGATTAACCACAGCACTTGTCATCTGAGATAGCCTGCTGCCCTCCTGGCTGGAGTTGTGAAGTGCTCCCAGGTTGGGGGAACAAAAGGCCTGATGATCAGAGGACGTGTGAGCCTCTTCAGCCTCCTTTCCCTAGGTACTAGGGGTACCATTTACAAGGGACGTACAGGGAGCACCAAACGTCCTGCCAATTGGGGAAATAATTGTAAAGTTTTGTGAAAGAGATCTGGCACTGGGGACCTGGTTATCAGGAACCCAGTGCACTTCCAGTCGAAATCCCATTGAATACCAGGCAAAAAGTGAGGGTGACCATGCAATAAAAAGGCACTTCACTGCACTTATATAGTACTGCTACTATGCTGGGTCGTCGGTAGCCTCAAGCTCCAGTCGAGATCCTAGGCTCCCACAGGATCACTGGTCTTTGCCTGTTTGTCGATGTCAAACCCAAATGTAGACTTAAGCTGTAGAGGACCCTGCAGATGAGCCCATAGATGAGAAAAGAACCATAGAAGTTTCTATTTGCAAAAGTAAAATCTTGATCAGGACCAATCTGGCCCGGAATCCAACATGTGCTCCATGGTCAGTCTGAGGCTTTGACTTTGGCGGGCACTCATGTTCGAGGCTCATAGTCTACCTCTTTAAGTGAAAAGCCATGATTTACAAAACTTTGTAGTCATTTATTGAAAACCTTTCAAGAATCATAACTGCGCATCAGAGTTTTGTCATTTTCGTGTCTGTTTAAAGTTAAATATATTTTTTTTAATTGGAGTGGGATTTTCCTTCTGCTGCATGTTAGACCTGTCAGACTTAAAGCGGGCTCACCCCAAACTTTTTACCTTCCTCCACCATTTTTTGCTGATCTCGTTTTTGCTGACCTTAGCGCTTTTTGCCTTCTGCCTTCATTTTTTGCTGATCTCGTTTTTGCTGGCTTTAGGTCTCTGCAAAAAACAACAAGTGATGGACTGAATGTGGATCAATGTCACACACTCCCCCAGTCAAAAGATCTGGGCCCAAATCCATCGTTTTTTTGCACTCCACACCACCCTGGGTCAGATAATGGCTTTATGCAAATCAGCTCTGACCCTGTTGCCCCATGGGAACAGTCCAGTCCGAACTACAACAGCCATATCTTTCCCAGACCGGAATCAAGCATCCGAGGACCGGACCGGTTTCGAGGTAACACCTCTCTTCAGCCCGGCTAGCTTGACTCCAAGTGGTGTGGAGTGCCTGGGACCCACGTCTGGGCATCCCCTTTTGTAGTTCGGACTGGACTGTTCCCATGGGGCACAGGGTCAGCGCTGATTTGCATATCGCCATTGTCTAACCCAGGGTGGTGTGGAGTGGAAAAACGATGGATGTGGGCCCAGATCTTTGGACTGGGGTGAATGTGTGACATTGATCCACATTCTGTCCATCATTGTTGTGTTTGCAGTTACCGCTCTAAGTGTACTGGGGATGCTCAGACGTGAGTCCCAGGCACTCCACACCACTGGAATCAAGCTAGCCGGGCTGAAGAGAGGTGTTACCTCGAAACCGGGCCGGTCCTCGGATGCTTGTTTCCGTTCTGGGAAGGACATGGCTTTTGTAGTTCGGACTGGACTGTTCCCATGGGGCACAGGGTCAGCGCTGATTTGCATATCGCCATTGTCTAACCCAGGGTGGTGTGGAGTGGAAAAACGATGGATTTGGGCCCAGATCTTTGGACTGGGGTGAATGTGTGACATTGATCCACATTCTGTCCATCATTGTTGTGTTTGCAGTTACCGCTCTAAGTGTACTGGGGATGCTCAGACGTGAGTCCCAGGCACTCCACACCACTGGAATCAAGCTAGCCGGGCTGAAGAGAGGTGTTACCTCGAAACCGGGCCGGTCCTCGGATGCTTGTTTCCGTTCTGGGAAGGACATGGCTTTTGTAGTTCGGACTGGACTGTTCCCATGGGGCACAGGGTCAGCGCTGATTTGCATATCGCCATTGTCTAACCCAGGGTGGTGTGGAGTGGAAAAACGATGGATTTGGGCCCAGATCTTTGGACTGGGGTGAATGTGTGACATTGATCCACATTCTGTCCATCATTGTTGTGTTTGCAGTTACCGCTCTAAGTGTACTGGGGATGCTCAGACGTGAGTCCCAGGCACTCCACACCACTGGAATCAAGCTAGCCGGGCTGAAGAGAGGTGTTACCTCGAAACCGGGCCGGTCCTCGGATGCTTGTTTCCGTTCTGGGAAGGACATGGCTTTTGTAGTTCGGACTGGACTGTTCCCATGGGGCACAGGGTCAGCGCTGATTTGCATATCGCCATTGTCTAACCCAGGGTGGTGTGGAGTGGAAAAACGATGGATTTGGGCCCAGATCTTTGGACTGGGGTGAATGTGTGACATTGATCCACATTCTGTCCATCATTGTTGTGTTTGCAGTTACCGCTCTAAGTGTACTGGGGATGCTCAGACGTGAGTCCCAGGCACTCCACACCACTGGAATCAAGCTAGCCGGGCTGAAGAGAGGTGTTACCTCGAAACCGGGCCGGTCCTCGGATGCTTGTTTCCGTTCTGGGAAGGACATGGCTTTTGTAGTTCGGACTGGACTGTTCCCATGGGGCACAGGGTCAGCGCTGATTTGCATATCGCCATTGTCTAACCCAGGGTGGTGTGGAGTGGAAAAACGATGGATTTGGGCCCAGATCTTTGGACTGGGGTGAATGTGTGACATTGATCCACATTCTGTCCATCATTGTTGTGTTTGCGGCTTTAGGTCTCTGCACACATTACCACTGTTAATCAGTGCTAAAATGCTTGTGCTCTCCCCCCCTAACATGGCAATATTAGTTTACACCAAACTGGCATATTGAATTTTCTTATAAGCCCCTAGTAAAGTGGTAGTAAATGTACCCAAGGGCTGTAAATTAAGTGCTACTAGTGGGCCTGCAGCTCTAACTGTGCCACCTACTTAAGTAGCACTTAAAACCTGACCAGCCACAGAAGCCTGTGTATCCAGTATAAAACTGCCATTTCGAGCTGGCAAAGTAAACCCTTGTGCCAGGCTCAAACCTTTCTTTTTAATCCATATAAATCACTCCTAGGGTAGGCCCAGGACAGCTCTGAGAGCAGGGTGCAATGCATGTAAAGAGTAGGACATGTACTTTTAAGTTTTCCATGTCCCGGTAGTAAAAAACTCTTAAATTCGTTTTTCACTACTGCAAGGCCTACCTCTTCCATAGGATAACATTTAAGTTACCTCATTACCTTTTATAAGGGTATTTTCCAAATGGGACCATGGACAAGTTCATGTTTGATGTTTCTTGAATTGGAATTTAAAATCCTAATATGGTCAGATGTTATATTACGTTTTGAAATTGCAACTTTTAGAAAGTTAAGAGAAAGGGGGGGGGGGGTTTGTCCTAGCCGTCACATTCAAATGCTGCTAAACAAATTTAACAGACTAAAGGCCGTCAATTCAAATAATATGGACTATAAGCATTTATTTGCTACTTCTTTCTGTGTACTTTACTCCACATTTAATCATGGGTCAGGTAAGTGCGGATACATTTCAATCAAGAACAAATTATACATATTAAGGCAACAAATAAAAAAAGACATAAAAACTTTGTGATGAAACGATATGATGTAACAAACAATAAATGAAATGCGATACATTTATCTAAACATTATTACACCAGTCTTAGTTCACAAACGGAGCAGCTACTAGGACAACTTTTCTCATCCACATTGTGTAACAATTTTTTTCTAAGGAACAAGGATAAACCAGTCCTCGCCCTGAAGAAAATCCCACAAACCACCTTGGGAATCGAAACGCGGCGGCATTACACAACGCAGGGACCATCGCTTTTAATTAAGTTTTCCCTAGTAGAAATGTTATTTGAGTTGTCTCCCTACTGGGCCTAATGTTTCTCTTTTCCCAGTGGGTAGCAGCTCCTTGAATCTGCTCTTTAGACATGCATTATTCCTTCATTTCGACTCGAATTCTGGTAGATGTGAGCAGTAAGAATCTGACTCTGCAGGTAGTGTATCAACCTTATAGTGATCTTAGTTCAAAATAAGTATGGATGACAAAAATATGATCTGATATAAATATTATCACCTAAATATCATTTTCAAAAATATCGCTTCACTGGGTGAAGATTGTTTTGATTATTAACTCCAACTGGGCCATATTTTTGTGAATGATATTTAGGGTACAATATATTGTCAAATAATGTTTAGGCCACATCGTTCTAAAGGGTTACTGTGGTGTTGCTGAGTGCATGCAGGCATCTGACTATGAAGTGGAATGGAATGGGGATGTGGCAAGGTTCTGTGGAGGGCATCTGGAAAAGGGATTATACAAGGAAGGTGCCACTTTCCTGCTGCTGCTGCAGGGTTTAGACTAAAGGAACTACACACTGAGTATGTCTCATTTCTACAGTTACTGATCCAGACTAATAACGAAAATGATAGTTAAAAAAAAGTGTATTTGGAAACAAATCTTCGGACAAAGTTATACTAGCAAATAGTTCAACAACAAGAATCAATTGACAAAATAACTTTATCTATTGCATCTAGAAATCAAAACATAGTTAATTAAAATTCTATCCACAGTCATGATTCAAAATGTACTATAGAGTAGCTTCTGTCGGCAGTAATACATAATGCAAAGTTTTCTTGTCAAAAATGTCCTTCAGGAGCCATCTGTGCTGATATTTTAGGTACTGAAAGAAATTGAAAGAGAGCCATAGCACACACTTGAGCAAGCTGTTCTACAATGCTTAGCTTTTGAATGCCTCTATTTCATTCCATACATACACCCTCCTCCAGCGCCATTCCCTATTGCAAGGGCTTATTGTTAGAGGCTATCTTTGCTCTGGATTGCTCTCTTCTCCTTTGTGTGGTATTCACTGTCCCTCCACTTTTTGGTCTTGACAAATCAAAGACATAATTGGGTGCAAACACTCTGCCAAAGAATCTATAATTTTATGAACCCTTACAATATCGCAGGTGGCATCCACTATGCAGGCACAGGTAATTACCAAAGGGCCGTTGCTATTGTTCGTGTAATTGCTGTTTATTTGATCCTTAATAGTGGCTAAAGTAATTCATTATTAAAAATGGAAATTTCTTTGGAACTTTAGAAAACCTCTGTGGGGATGCTAAGGGTATAATTAGTCACAAAGGAATAAGGATATGCAAAAAAACTTGGTAGTTCTCAAGGGACAGGGCAATCCTCATGAACCTGAGCTTTTATCGTCTGTGCACCGGGTACTTCAGTTGCATCTTGCTTTTCTCCCTTTCACGAATTACCTACTTCCTGTTTAATTTTGGTTAGTTCAAAATGAAGGGTCTTAGTCTCTGCTTTAACTAAACTGGCTTCTTGCTGTAAATGTAGTCTGCCCTCCAAAATCTGAGGTAGAGTCTGAATCCATCATTCAGTCTGATAGTCTGTATAGGCTAGACATTGCCACGTTTTCACAAGATACTAACTGGTGTGCAAGATCTAGCTGAGGGGATGGTTTTTTCCATCTCTCACAACCCTCACTAGAGACAACATACACCAAAATGAGATGAGAAGTGTTAGAAGTGGAAAAAAAGCGATTAAGACAGGAGAGAGACCAGATGTACAGGACTCCATTACCCTGTCACATCACTTATGTTGCTCATAAAATTCTGCATACTCTAGTGGGTGGATCTCTATAAGATAGAGATTTCTTAAGTAACTTGTCATAACGAATGTGAAATGTAACAGTATATGAGTCTGGGAATTCCTGAAAGCATATGAAGAATATGTTTCCCAAAAACATAAGTGCAGTTATTCCTCTCTCTATGCTTGAATATCTACTTCAAGTTCTGTCACAATTGACTTAGTTGGGAAGAATGAGTAAAGCGCCTGCTTGTCTTGTGTAAAACTTGTGCATGATATTCTTATGCATGTACATGTGCAATACTGTTTTCTTGAGAATAGCCCTCAAACTAGATCAAGAGGGGTTAGAAATCTAGGGGTAACCATGGATTTAAAGCTAACCTTGATACCACATGTCAACAAAATGATAAAAAGCCCCTTCTACACACTGAAAACATGGTGACACATCTTCCCATACTTTGGATACTGTGGTCACTCTGTGATATAGAACACTCAGGCGCAGTGCTTAATTTGTAAAAAAAAAAAAAGAAGTGCAGGTGCTGAAAGATTTGCCAAGGAGGCCACAGCTCACTTCTTCCTCCAGTGAGCCCCACTTTCAACACTCTCACTGCCCCGTATCTATCTTCTAACCTTGATCTGTTGTCTGTCCCCTAAGTCTTTGCTCTAAGAGTCTATCCTCTCACCTCTCTAATTGTTTTCTATCATCTTTGTCACACCTGGTGTGTTACCTTATTACCTGTATTTCTGATTTGCCCTCTATTCATTCTAGCCCTGCCCTTTTCCCTCTTCACTTTTATTCATGCTCTGCTCTCTCTCCCCTCGATCTTGGCTCTTTACTATCACTCTTCTAGCAGTGATTAGCTATGTCACCGTTTTATCATTTGTCTGCTTTTTTTCCTCTGTCCTGTCCTCTACATCCTTTCATTCTATCTTCTCTCTTCTTAATGCTCTCTTCTTCACATCATGACTGCTTTCTCTTTGTTTCTGATTTGCTCTCCTTATCTTCTACTTAGCTCCTTCTTATCTCTCTCTCCTCTCCTGTTGTTTCTTTCTCCTCTTTACTCCTGCTCTCTCTCTCATCTATAACACTGCTGCTGCCTGTGACCCCTGTCGTCAGCCTGTACATGTCCCTGCAATTTGAACTCTGCGTTTTCCTGTTGTCATTCCTAAAGAAGTGGAAGATGGCATGTTTTACTTTCTTACCTACACCGAGTGCAAAAACAAAATGTACACCAAATGAAAATGCTATTTTTGCATATATTAATCAGTGCGGTGTGACTGGGTTTATTGCGGAACAGACGGCTGCTCGAGCACAGCAGGTGATGTCACTGCTAGTACTGCCTGTAATTAGTAGGTCATGGAATGGCAACGGCATCTGCATCCACTGCTCAGCTTGCTGTGACCCTGCCTGCTACAGCACAGGCATTGTCCCCAGCCGTAATGCTGCCAATGCCGGTAAGTATGGCTGTGGTGCCTACTGGACTCACGCACACTCAGCAATTACCATGCTGGGGTGCAGCGCACTGATTCTACAGGTGACGCCATTGCTGCAGGATATGTTACTCTGGCCACGCAGCAAGTGGAAAGTCCACACTTACTTTCGTTTATTCTTTCTCAAGAGCCCTCACTCCCAAGTTCCAACTGCACTCATGCAGCTTCCTTGCCTCAACTCCTTCATGAGCCAACCCTCAGCTACAATTATCCAATGGGAGGCTTAGGCTCAGGCAGTGGCAGGGTGCAGCAGACTGGGGGAATAGAATGCAAGCCATAGTTTGTCGATGACTTCTTGGATTTGTGATAGGCGTGATTACATCATCACTAACGTGGTGATACACAATCATGCCTGCCTGGACAGGCGTATGCTGGCCTGTCTATGAACATTTACCAGCCAGTCACCATGCACTGTATGTTATTCTTTTTATTTTTAATTTGAACAGTTAATAGAGACCACCGCTTGCAGGGTCAGAAATTGTAGCCCCGACCCTATGAAAGAAGTGCCTGTGCTGAGCACCTGAAAGCACCTGCTCAAATTATACACTGCTCAGGCGAGGGGATGGGATATGGTATATTTTAATGGACGTTAGCAGAAAATACGGCAGTTGTTGGGGAAGAATTTCCCTGTGATATCAAGGGGAGCAGTAGGCAGTCTTTCCAACTGAAAAGGGTCGATATTATTCCTACTGATGTCAGTTTCCTCACTGTACACCGTGGTGAGTCTTTTCTCCTGTGTGCTACATCTTCTGCTTGCTCTTGGGTCCGGAGGGAGAAGGGTTGTCGTATGTCCCTCGAAATAAACAAATAAAAAACAAGTTCAGGCGTCTCGTGGCTCAAGCTCACACTCTATCTCATCCTTCACCTTCACCTAGGTGTTTCTTATGCGTCTTTTGTGTGTGGCATGCTCATTACACCTGTGCCTGAGGAGGCATTCTATTTGTGCCTATTCCTCCACCGGGTTAGTGAAAAGAAGTATGTAAAGGGTACTTGTCTGAAGCCACGACCTTCTGGGGTCGTGGCTGTGGGAGTCACATCACCCTGCTCTCCTCCTAGGTGGTTTGACTCCATCGCAGTGCCTCCTGGCAGTAGTTCACTGCTCTTCGTCGGGCTGTCCGTTTTGAGGCTCCCACTCTGGTACTTAAAGTCTCCTGCCCTCTTCTGTGGTGGCAGTGTCCCTCCTTATGCCTCTGTGCTTGCTCCAGCGTCCTCATGCTCCTTCGCGTCCTTGTTTTCCTCTCTCCATCCCCGCAATTCCTCCTCCTTTTTCCGATCTCCCTGATGACGAGCCTGCGGCATCCCGTCGGCATCCACTAGAGCATTAGACTCTCTCCCCTCGTGCCACGGCTTCGGCGCCCTCTTGAAATCCCCGCTCGGACACAGCAGGGATTACAGTGTATTTCCTACAAGTATGGACGATCGGGCCACACCGACACTGAACAATGTGACAAGAAGTCCACGTTACCTTGATGCTTTCCGGGAGCGTGGAGGGCCTGAAAAGAGAAAGGCTGTAGAGATAGGAACCAGCGAAGTACTTTAGGATTTGTATCCTAATGGGTGGCCATGAAGGAGCATGATCATTTATTAGGAAGAAGGTTTGTTCTAAACAATAGTACTGCAAAGATTATATGGCCCATTTGATTGCCAAACATTCTTTTTCTATGATCACATAGTGTACTTCTCGTGGGAATAACTTTCGGCTCAGATAAAGAACAGATCGCAGCTCCCCCTTCAAGTCAGGTTGTGACAATACGGCTCCTAGGTCTCTATCAGATGCGTCCATTTGTAACACAAAAGGCCTATTAAAGTTGGGACACATTTAAAACTGGGGCCTGAAACAACAGTGTTTTCAACATCTGGAAACTATCCTCGTGGGCCGAAGTCCATTTTATTTTGTGATTGGGTTGTTTATGCTTTAACAAACCCATCAGTGGATAGACTATGTTAGAAAGCTGGGGAATAAACTGCCTATAGTAGCCTATCAATCCCAGAAAAGCTTGTACGTCCTTTTTAGTGGTGGGTTTCAGAATCTTTTGAATAACTTCTAGCTTGTTATGCTGGGGCTGTAGGGCTCCTGCCTGTACAGAGTAACCCAGATATTCTATATGATCGGTGCTTAAGGTCGTTTTCTTGGGATTCAGAGTCAAGCCTGCCTTGTAAAGTGAGGAGAAAATACTGTGTAAGTGTTGTTTGTGTGTTTCCCAATCGGGGCTATAGACAACAATATCGTCCAGATAAGCTACAACATATTGTTGATGAGCCCGTAGTATTACATCCATTAACCTCTGAAAAGTGGTTGGGGCCCCATGCAGTCCAAAGGGCATAACTTTAAAATGGTATAAACCAGAGGGCGTAGAAAAGGCCATTTTCTCTCTAGCAACAGGATGGAGGGAAATCTGCCAATATCCGTTTGTGAGGTCAAAAGTAGACATCACCTTCGCTCCCCCAGCCTTACTATCAGTTTGTCCACTCTTGGGATTGGATATTTATTAAATTTAGAGTGTGCATTCAATTGACCGAAGCCAATGCAGAATCTGAGACTTCCATCTGTTTTGGGCACCAATACCACTGGTGAGCACCAGTTACTTTTGGACGGTTCAATGATACCAGCTTGTAACATTGCTTCCACCTCCTGCTCCACAGATTGCCTCCTTGCTGCCAGAATGCGATAACGTCTCAACTTTATCACTTTCCCTGCCTCTGTCTTGATGTCATGAGCAACTAACGAAGTTCGCCCAGGTTTACTGGAGCTTAGGCCTGGAAAACAATCCAGTATGCCATATACCTGATGTTTCTGGTCCGGAGTGAGTGTTTCTCCGGTATGGGGACACTCCCCAGATATTTTTCTAAATGGTTGGAGGGGAATGTCCATACGCCTGTTAAGAGTGACATGATTAACAACAGTCACCGGGGGAGACTCCTCACTGTGGGGTGAGGTCTACCCATTTCTTTCGGAGATTGATATCATATACCTGGCCCATTGACCCGGTTTGGGGTACTGCCACTCTATAGTTACCCAGTGTGACTTTTTCCACCACCGGATAAGGCCCTTGCCAAGTTGATAGAATTTTTTTGTCTGACGAAGGTAAAATAATTAATACTTTGTCTCCCACTGTAAATTCCCTCGGTATCGTACCTTTGTCATAATAGGCTGTCTGTTTTTTTTGGGATCTTTCCATGTTTTGATGTACTTCCTCCCATAGGCTACATAGGGTGTTCTTTAAGGAGGTCTTCTATCCCAACAGTGCTCTTCCGTCGTCCTCCTCCTCGGTCCACTGTTCGGCAGCCATGTCGAAAAGTGTACGTGTACTTCGCCCAAATAGTAACTCAAAAGGGCTGAACCCCATAGACCTTTGCTCATGTGTCCGGATCGCAAATAACACCAGTGGTAGTTTATGATCCCAGTCTTTTCCAGAGTCACTAATACACTTCCTTAAGATCGTTTTTATGGTCCGGTTGTATCTCTCCACCAGTCCATCTGTTTGTGGATGATACACCGCTGTTCAGATCTGCCTAACCCCAAAGAGAGTACAGATTTCCTTCATTAGTCTGGACATAAAGGGGGTCCCCTGGTCTGTCAGTAACTGGGTAGGGAACTACCGAGTTATTGACAGTTTTTTGTCTCTTGAGAAAAAAGAAGTCATGGCTTGGGCCATTGAAAGAGTGATCATATTTATCAGAGGTATAGCCTCAGGATAGCGAATGGCGTAGTCTACTAACCCCAGGATATTTTGATGTCCTCTGGTTGAGGGAAGAAGAGGTCCTTTCAGATCCATCCTGACTCGTTTGAAAGGTACATAGATGATGGGTAAAGGCCGTAAAGGTGCTCGCCTGTCTGTTGGTAGGTTTATCAACTGGCACCTGTGACATGACCCACAGAACCTGGCAACCTCCTTATATATCCCGGGCCAGTAGAACCTTTCTAGAAGATACTTGAGGGTATGTTCTTGCCCAAAGTGGCCATCCCCAGACTGGCTGTGGGCTATGTGCAGGGCTTGGTCCTGGAAGGCATGGGGTACTAATAGTTGTTCGACCCTACGGTCTGGCACCCAGCTAATTCTGTATAACAAACCTGGTTTCACACAAAAGTATGGACCTACCTGATCAGGGTCCTCTTCTTGTGCCTGAGTCCATGCATGTATCAACATGCTGTTGTCTCTTTGTACTGCTCTAAAACTCTGCCCCTGTTGCTGACTGTCATCTGGGGAGGAAAGGAGACCCGTAACAGGTGACAGTATCTCTGTCCTATAAACTGCTCTTTCTTTTCTTTTCTCAGAACGTGTTTTGGGTATTTTTATCTCCCCCGTATTATGTCTGAATCAGAGAAGGGAGCTTCCTGTAACCACTCGGATTCAGGGCTTCTTTTGGTTATTTTTAATAGATATTCATCAAATCAGGGCAGGTCAGTGCCTAAAAGGACTTTTTCTGCTCGCTCCAGAACCACTCCTATTTGTCGGACTTGTCTATCTCAAGTAAGACCTCTGCTAAGGGATATAAGCGTACGTCTCCATGTACACAGGATACTTGCACCTGGGTCTCGTCATATATCGGATTGAGAGGTATCAATTCCCGGGAGATCATGGTGTCATGACATCTGTATCTAACAAGGCTTCCATGGTCCTACCATTCAGACGGATGGTGGTCCGGTAGCGTTCTGGTGTTCCCCCTGTAGTCAATATTCTACCCTGTGACCACCCCACTTCCATGGGTTCTACTCCGTCTTCCTTAGTAGGGCAATTTCTTGCAAGGTGTCCTCACTCTAAACACCTAAAGCATTGAGGGCCTGCCTAAGTAGGGAAGGGAGTCAAAGGAGGTCTAATTATGGATCTATTTCCTTCTGGGGTTCTTGACTCTGCTGCCCGGAAATAGGACTTCTGTGGGGTTGTAGGGACTTTTAGGGGCTGTACTCAAAATTCTGGGGACCTATGGTAGTCACATGCCAATTCTACTGCAGTGAAAATCGTTAAGTGTGGATTTTGTTTTATCCAAGAACGCGTATTGCTGGGTAAGCCTCCAAATATTGTTCCAGATACACCTTGTCCACTATCTCTTCTATTGGAGCTGCATTAGGTTGTAACCACCTCTCACCCACATCTCTGATGCGATAATATAGAGTCCTATGGTTGTAGCCCGCTGTCCGCTTTTCCTTGCTGAACTTAGCCCTGTAATACTCTGTCATGTCCTAGTCTCTCCAGTATAGTATTGTTAATCTCAGGGTAGGGAGTGAGTCCCGCGAGGTTCGCAGCCTGATACACGGCCTGTAATTCGCCTGATAGGAGGGGGGCTGTATACTGACCCTATCTTTCCTGAGGCCATGGAGCAGTCGTCGCTACTCTCTCAACGTTTACAAAAAAATAGTCAGGGTCATCTCCGTCCTGAACTTTCTGTAGTACTGAACTAGGGATATTTGGGTGAACCCGGGCTGTGGAAATGACATCGGTCGGATGCAAGATGGCGGTGTCTTGTACTATTTGATTAGTCATTAAGATGGTCACCTGTTCTTTAAGGGTTGTCTGAAATGCCTCTCTCTCTTTCTAAGCAGTCTGATCATGTTGCTCTATCACTAGTTGCAAATGTCGTTGTCCCTCAGCTGGTTGAGTGACCATAGCCTCCATGGTAATGGGTTGGGTCATGTTAGCTTAAATGACCAGATCCCACTTCTGACACCACTTGTCACTCTGTAATATAGAACACTCAGACGTAAGATGGAATAGGGTATCTTTTAATGGATTAAACATTAGGAGAAAATAAGGCAGTCTTTAGGGAAGAATTTCTCTTTGAAGTCAAGGGGAGCAGTAGGCAGTCTTTGCAACTGAAAAGGGTCAGTATTAGTCCTACTGGTGTCAGTTTCCTCACTGTACACCGTGGTGAGTCTTTGCTCCTGCGTGCCCCGTCTTCTCCTTGCTCTTGAGTCCGGAGGGAGAAGGATTGTGTCATGTGTCCCTCAAAATAAACAAATACAAAACAAGGTCAGGCATCTTGTGGCTCAAGCTCACTCTCTATCTCACCCTTCACCTTCGACTAGGTGTTTCTCATGCGTCCTTTGTGTGTAGCATGCTCATTACACCTGTGCCTGAGGAAGAATTCTATTTGTGCCTATTCCTCCACTGGGTTAGTGAAAAGACGTTTGCAAAGGGTACTTGCCTGAAGCCACGACCCTCCGGGGTCGTGACTGTGGGTATCACACCGCCCTGCTCTCCTCCTGGCCGGTTTGACTCTATCGCAGTGCCTCATGGCGGTATTTCTCTGCTCTTCGCCCGGCTGTCCGTTTTGGGCCCACTCTGGTCCTTGAAGTCTCCTGTCCTCTGCTACCTCTGTGCTTGCTTCGGCATCCTTGTGGTCCTTCACATCTTTGCTTTCCTCTCTCCTTCCCCGCACTTCCTTCTCCTTTTTTACGATCTCCCTGAGGGCGCACCTGCACCATCCCATCGGCATCCACTAGCACGTTAGGCTCTCTTCCCTCGCGCCACGGATCTGGCACCATCTTGAAATCTTCGCTCGGACACAGTGCAGGATTACAGATACCAACAAAAACCAAAACCTGTACACGTTCTCATAATCTCCATGCTCAACTCTACTAACAGCCTATAATTTATAACCCCGAATTTCAACACACACAAAATACAATTAACCCAAATCACTGCCACAAGACTCCTTCTCTGCCTCCACACAGACAACCATGTGACACCAGTTCTGGAAGTACTCCATTGGCTACCTGTAGCTAGAAGAGCAATGGTCAAGCCACTCACATCATCCACAGAGCTTCCCAAGAAAAGCGGCCAATATACTTTTAACAAATTCAATCAAAACAAAAGAAAAATAGGACACTGCACTCCAGGCTTAAACTATGGACCATAATTCCACCTTACTGCAAGAAATTTGCAGGAAGCACCACTTTTTCAATATAGTTACCATGCTCTGAAACTCGCTACCAGCCAAGTTTCGAAGCATCCAGAAACCCCTCCAGGGGAAGATGAAAACATGGCTTTTCCCGAGATAGCTACACCTTCCTTTAGCTCTGAGACCAAACCCAGAACAATAATGAAATGAAAATACAATTTCTAAAGCACAAAACTCCCTGAGGATATCTAGGCACCAGCCTACTGAAGGAGATCTGCATATGAATCAAAAGGGCCATGGGCAATCCTGAAGTTTGAAAAAACAGGTTTTCAATGCTTTTCTGAACCCAAGCAGGTTGGGTTTCTCCTGCAGCTTGAGAGGCAGAAAATTCCATAACCCAGCAGTGTATGTCACAAAGCTTCAGCTACCCCATTTAATATTTTTAAAATTGGGGACACTCAAGTTTTTTCTGGAAGATGAGTGAAGGGATCTGACAGGGGCATAATGCTTAATGCGTTGTGTCAGATATGAAGGGCTTAAGTTGTGTAAAGATTTAAAAACAATGCAGAGGGTCTTAAAATCAATACGTTTACTAATGCGGAGCCAGTGCAACTGGGTCAAGGCTTGAGATACAGACATGTGATTGGGAATACCCAGAAGCAAGTGGGCAGATGCATTCTGGAGGATCTGTAGCTTGTTCCGAAACCTTTTTGGAATGTTGGTGAACAGCGCATTGCAGTAGTCTAACTTCGATGTGAAAAGAGCGTTGACTACCGTCTTCTACAGATCTTGAGGTTATAAAGGGAGAACCTTCCAAAGCAGCTTCACAGGAATACGCGAGGAGATGTGATGATGGTGATCTCACCTTCAAATAATAGTTTACTATTGAAAATGACAACAAGGTTTTTTACCTTTGTGGTTGGGGTTGAAAGGGCTCCAAGTTCTTGAGGCCACCATTTAGGGGACCAACAAGATGGATCCCTGCCGAAAAGCAGAAACTCTGTTTTTGAAGAGTTTACTTTCAGGAAAATACTGTTCATCCAGCAGCCAATTTAGAGCATTCATGAAATTTGGATGCAATGACATCTGGATCGCTGTTCACCGACTCTACAATCTGGGTGTCATTGGTGTTGGATGCTAGTGAGAAGCCAAATGATTTGATTAGACTAGCCAGTGGCGTTACATAAAAGGTTAAACAGGGTGGAACTCAAGGATGATCCATTTAGGCACCCTGCATGTCACCAAGAAGAAAGGAGAAGTAAAGTCCGCTAAGGTGATCACTTGCTCTCTTCCAGCAAGAACAGATTTTAGAAAGGAGAGAGCTCTATCTTTGATGCCTAAGAAGGTAAGACGATTGATAAGCAGGTGATGGTCGACAGTGTCGAATGCAGCCGAGAGGTCAAGTAAAGTCAAGGCTGCAGTTCCTCCGGCATAGAGTGTCGATTTGATTTCTTCTGTGCTATGATGGCTTCTGAAGCCAAACTGAGTAGGATCTAACAGGTGGTTGTTGTTGATGAATGAGGTCAGTTCACAGTTAATGGCTTTTCCAACAATTTTTGCAGGAAATGGTAGGCATGAGATTGGCCTTTAGTTATTTGGATCCATGACATTTAGGTTAGTCTTCTTAAAGAGCAGCAGAATTGAGGCTTTTTTCCAATTTTTGGGGATATAGCCCGTATTGAACATCAAATTGAATATGCTTGTGAAATAGGTTGCAGTGATCTTAGGTATCAGATGCATAATCTTAGATGGACATGGATCCCGTGGGGAAACTGATTTTACTTCATTCAGTAGACTTATAGTCTGATCTATTATCCGTGGTGAAAAAGAGGGCAGGATACTAGATTTGCTGCTACAGGATGATCCTGCTCAAATGTTTAGGTTAGTATATGTCAGAACAACACTACAATCTACACCGTTTTCGGAGCTTACCAACTGTTCTGGTAAGCTTGATACACCATAAGGTGTATAACTGTCTCTGTGGCTGGGGCACCTTTTTAGCAGTAGAGGTTTCGTAATCCGCCTTAACTTCATTTTGGGAAAGAAAGGCCTAGTTCTTACAAAACAGTTCATTGATCATAATATTTTGGGGTTCTGAGAGCTTTGTTAATTTTTTCACAGTGGCAAATAGTACTTTTGAGGAGTTCTTAGAGGCTTCAATTTTGTGAGTGAGGTAGTGGATTTTTTCAGACCGAATCATATCTTTATATGTTTGAATGGAAGATTTATAGGTTTATTTATCATTCAGGTCGCAATTCAATCTCCATTTTCTTTCAAGTTTGCAACACTTCTGGTTTTGCTGCCTGAGATTCTCTGAGAGCCAAGGTTCCGATGGATTAGTTCTACGACACTGGGAGCCTTTAACTGAAGCTCGTTGGTTAAAGGAGGAGTCTAATTAGTGATGGTAATTACTGGTGGCTGAATCAGAAACTTCTAAGATCTCAGGACTGGTGCGGACAAGAGAAAAGTTTAACATGTCAGCGTTGAGCTTATGCCAAGGGCGAAGCAAACATGTTAGAGCAGGATTGGTTTGTAGTAGGGGTATTGATCGGCCCCTTACTCTCAAACATAATGGCCAGCTGGTCTGACCAACCTAACAGAAGTGAGGATGTTCATTGTAGTTGAGCAATATCTGAGAAAATGCCATCAAGTAAATGGCCAGCTGTGTGGGTGGGGCCTTTGACCAGTTGGACTAGCCCTACACTGGCCATTTAATCTATGAGGTGAGCAGCACCTTTATCAAGGAGTTTTTCCAAAGTTCTCTAAAATAGTAAGGTCTGAGAATTTGGCCTTAATTTCCTGCAAATGGCATATGCTATCGATAAATGTGGCTCTAGGACTGGGGGGGGGGGCGGTCGGCGGTATAGGACAATGCCATCAAAGGAATAATGATTATTAAGTCTGATTTTAAACACTAGGGCTTCACAGCACTGAATAGCAGAAAGTGCTTGAAAGGAGGTCTTAAACTGATCCCTAAAAAATAGCGAGGACACCTCCTCTTTTCCCCTCACCGTCAATCCTAAAATTTCTGAAACCGGCAGGCTGTGCTGAGGTTAGATAAGGGTCAGAGGCAGCATTGGCCCAAGTTACTGAGGAAAAGGCGAGGTCAAAGGAATGGGCGACCATCAAGTCAGCTAACTCAGTTGTGTTTTTGACCAATGATCTAGCGTTTATAAGGGTTCCATAGCACCCTGTGCTGTGCCTACCTTCAGCCTTGTGAGTGTGGTGGGCTGTCAGAGCTTAATTAAGGTGTTTGCTAGCAAAAGCTTGCAGTTTGGACATTTGACGTGTTGTCACAACTAAGGGGCATTAATACAGGGCTGGTGCATTTCTTACTTGAATGGTTGAAGCTAAGAAGTGTTTCCCTAGAATAGCGTAACTAGCCTGCCATGTACGGTTTGAAACCGGCAGGGGGGCTGTGCTGAGCGCAATCTGATCATGGACCGGCATAAACAGGCTTGCCTTTGGCACGCATTCATCGTAGTGTGTGGCAGTGGGGTTTGACAGGGGGGCTTGGCTGGTAGCCCTATTCCGCGTGACCGGTTAAACAAAGGTGCAGGCAAAGAAACAGATAGAACTGGGGTACTTCAACCCCCAATGTGCTCCACAATGCCCCCGTGGAGTACAGCTACTTGCAACCAAAACGGAATTAAAACAAGCGTGCAGACACTAAATACACATAAAAGTAAGATAAAAATTGTACTCTCAAGGTGGCAGTTAGGACGTGACAAGGGAGGCAGACAGGCATCTCCCAAAATGCACTACGGTGCTTACAAGGAAACCAATGGGCCATAGTTTTGAGCAATTGCTCCCTCAAAGAGGCTGCATGGACGCACTTCCAAACCGGCTTTGTAGCCCGGCGTTCGGGGGGTCTGACAAGGGGTCGTGCCAGGAGTGCTGGTCAGCAGTACCCGTTAAACAAAAGTGCTGCAAAGAAACAGATAAAACCAGGGTCCAGCAACCCTTGCTGTGCCCCATAAGTTCTCCTGTGACTACAGCTACTGACAAACAAAACAGAATTAAAACAAGCATGAGAACACTAAAAAAACATAAAAACTGCACTATGATGATGGTGGTTAGGACGTGACAAGGGAGCCAGGTATCTCCAAAAATGTACTCTGGTGCTTACGAGTTAACCAAAGGGCCATAGTTTGGAGCAAGTGCTCCCTTGAAGACCACTTCTTCAAGTACAATGTACAATCCACAAATATGCATTAGCCCTTCCAGCACATTCTCCTCATGCTGGGAAACACTTGTAACAATTTTCCATGTTCAGGTAGTCATGAAGGGGTGACCTGTGTCCAGCCTTGGTATTATATAATAATGAATTCATGCATAAAACCTATGGACCTCACTAATATTAATTCTATAACACGCAGCAGCTATACAGTTAATTATAGATCAAACAAGCTAAATAATAATTTCCTTACACAGCTTGGCCCTCATACATTCAGTACTGCACCAGACTGCAGCAACAAACCACCCATCATCATTTGAGCAGGCAAGGAATAACTGAAGAGATCTACCACACACTGCTGACCACTGGACGACTCTTATTCAGTCCACCCCTGCAGGTCACAGTGAACTGGATAGTATGACTGCTTCCTGACGTCTCCCAATGATAATCATATAAGTGATGATTGTAATAAGGTCTATCACAGCAGACTCCTGACCATCTCTCACTCTAATGTATGCCTGCTTAGGACCACATAGATAAATGGTTGGTACCGCTGCACTCTCTGGTATTATGGGTTATCCAAAATGATAGACGAATTTTCAATACTTTGGGTGCTCAAGGTGATCACCTCCTAGTCCTTGAGGTGCGAAGCAAAAACGATAAAGTGGGAGCCTTACACCGTGTAAGGTCTAACCTTGTGCACTCCAACAACGCGTCAGCGCGTAGTGTGTTTGTACAAGAACTGGTAAACTACAAGTGTGTAGATGGTAGTCTTCTGTTTTTAATTTAAAAAAAATCCTTATGTAATCATCATATTTCCACATATGATTTGAAATCCAAATTTCAAATAGTATATATACAACAGTTTTTCAAAATCCAAAGGTTTGAAGATTTTTAATAGTAAGCATTATCCTCTATGCATTTCGTGCATAGCACTTCGTCAGGGGGAATCTGTGAAAAAATGTAAATATCACAATCTATCGCTTATCTGTTTGGACACAAAATGCAATAAAGACAGCTTATAGTGATGTAACTCTGTGGTGAAATGTGAATCTTAGGTAGAAAAAAATTTGCAAAAACATAGAGGTGTGGGTAAAAAACCGCTTCAAACATTTGGATTTTGAAAAACTGTTGTATATACACGTATTTCTACACACTTGTAGTTTACCATTCCTTGTACAAACACACTACACGCTGATGCGTTGTTGGAGTGCACAAGGTTAGACCTTACACGGTGTAAGGCTTCCTCTTTATCGATCATGCTGAGGACCACAAACATAAACAAAAATCTCAGCAAGTACAGCCCTGTGTGTAATCAGATTAATGGAGTGTGATCACAGGAAATATCCAAAGCTAATCAAAGCTATCGGCTTACCGAAAATCCTAAACTCACCCTAACTTCTTACACTTCTTCACCCATCACATTGCTAAGTGCTTCATCCCATAACAGTAACCTCACCTTGGTGGTAATCATGCAAAACAGGAATACACTTCCCAAATAGTATCAAAATGAAAAAACACCCTTCCATGGTGTTGCGTGCTACCCATGTAGGCAAGTGCTTCAGCACACGCATAGCGGTAGTTAAGTCTAAATAATTGTTCAAATACAATAAATGCAATACTTATGTCCTGGGGAAACATCCTTCACAACCCAGGTATAACCACGCAGTGCCTTTACCACTCAGCATTTACAACGCATGCATTTACCAAAAAGCTTTTTTTTGGTGCTTTTACAATGCATACCTTTACCACGTTCGGTACGGCTAGTTAAGGTAAGTATATATGTATATGTGTGTGTGCATATACATTTAAGGGTTTAGTGGTGGGTAGGAGTATAGAGTTGTATTTTTGTTTTTAGGGTTTAGAGGTGGGCTGGGGTGTATTGGGTGGAAAGGGCATTTTTAGGGTTTAGGGATAGGTAAGAATATTTGTATTTGAACAATTATTGTAAGAATATTGGTTTGTAAAGAAGTGTTTAGGGTTTAGGAGTGGTTCAGGGTAATGGGTGGATAGGGTATTTTTAGGGTTTAGAGATGAGTGAGGATTTTGGGTGGTCAAGGTATTTTAGGGGGTTTGGGTGGGTAGGGTCATAAGGTGGTAAGAGTATTTTTAGGGTTTGGGGTGGGGGTATAGGGTGGTGTGGGTATTTTTAGCTGGTAAGGTATTTTTAGGGTTTAGGGTGGATAAATGTATTGGGCAGTAGGGGTATTTTTGATTTTATGGACAGGTAAGGTTATTGGGTATAAGGGTATTTTTATGCTTTAGTGGTGGGTAAGGGTATTGGGTGGAAAGTGTATTTTCAGGGTTATGGGGTGGGTTCAGTATTGGGCGATGAGGGTATTTTAGGAGTTTGGGGTTGGTAGGGGTATAGGGCAATAAGGGTAATTAGTAAAGGGGGTTCCCCCAATAAATATAAATGTTTTTTTAACTGGGGGTTCGTGAGGCCCACCACGAAAATAAATAAATAAATAAAAATGTTACTTACCTGCATGGCATGTGTGTAAAGGCAGATGCATGGTAAATGCATGATTTTAACAACTGCATTGAAAAGGCACGCATGGTAAAAGCGTGCTTTGTAATGTCATACACCATTCCCAGGGCATTAAATATTATTGTGCCGAAATGACCTACCTCAGATATTCCTTACACAAAGGTTTGGACTTTAGATACATTCATTTGGTTAACACGTGCATAATGCATATGTTATTTAATGAAAAACAATGAAGCCACCACAAAGTCCCACAAATTTAAATGTAATATTCTTTCATCCAACATTGTGCTAACACTATCCAGGGAAGTACTCAAAGAGCTACTCAAAATGTCCAGCTCCTACTTGACACCACTCATTTTCTCCAACGCACTTCGAATATGGTTAGATCCTCTTCCAAATGAAGAAAGCTAAATTTTACCTTGTTGTCCACACCAACTACTAGCCAAACATTAACTTACTAGGCAGTATCCTAAACTATTCAGTTGCAGATCATGCTTCAGTACTACAAAAGTGACTACTGAAATCATGGTTAAAGCCCTTGTATGGTGACACTTGCCTTCAGGTCCTGTTTGATCTCTCTGTAACATTTGAAACTGTTGACGTAAGATTTGATGATATCAAATAATTCTTGTTCCCCTCATAGACTGTCTTTTCAACTGACACCAACTCATCCTAATAGGACTTCCGTAAGCCAGCAGTTTCCACTGGTTTGTTAAATACCCGCAAGAATTATCCTTCTATCTGAGCATCAGCCAGCATTTACTTAACATAGAGTCAAGATGAACCGACTCACTCACTCTCAAATGTCAACTTCCTCTTCCAAACTGAATCCCAAAAGATCAAAGTCATCCTCATCAAGAGTAGTGCACAAACCCAAATCCAGGAGTGATTCTCGGACACGATCTTGGGTAGGTACAAATTTCAACTTTTTTCCAAGAATAAAATCACTTGGATTCAATACATCTTCTTTCAAAACTTTATTGATAGCTATCCCTTCCTTGCAAACTAAATGAATGCCTTCCTGGTTCAGACTTCAGAGCAATAATTTAAGAACTAGAACTTTAGTTAGAATTTGACAGAACGGGGCATCTGTTGAAAAGTGGTGGTGGTCCAGATTGCCGTAGCTAGAGTGCCACTGACATCAATGCACTCTTAGTACAGCAGACTCCCCACCTCTGACAGCTACCTCCCTTTGGGAAACATCCTTAACAACGAAGGCATTACTACGCGTAACGTTTACAACGGGGCACTTACCACGTAAACGTCTTTTCAACGCGTAGGCCTTCAACGAACATCTTTACTGCGCATAAAAAAAAGTGTAGGATTAAAAAAGGGGGTTGGGGGGTCTTTCTCTTTTTAAAAAAACGAACCCGCCGTGCCGAAGAAATCAGCGTCGTTAGAGAGGAAGCGGACTAAACTTCCGCTTCCTTTTTACGACGTAAGAGCGACGTGGTAAAAGTGATGCGGGGAAAACGAATTCCGTGGTAACGCATGCGTGGAAAAGGCATGCGTTGCAACGGAATTCGTAGTAACTACATATAACCGAATAAAATACGTGTGCAGTTCTGATTCTGAATGTGTCCTCATTTGCCACTGCGTCACTCTACAGGGCTTGTATTCCATTTTTGGGAGAAGAAAGTCCCCTCACTCTCACAAACACACATGGATTCACCCATCAAAAGACTTTCATGAGAGTAAATTGGTTAGTCTGGTCCGGGATTGGGTGCTTCAGTGCGGAGATGTCTTGTGTTTTGTGCACGTTCGCTAATGTATCATTTGTGGATATTCATAAACTCCTTTCTGACGGAAACGGCCAGTACAACGCGGCCGTTTCCACGAGTAACCATAACCACGCATGCATTACAACGCATGCGTGGTTCCACGGAAAGCCTTTACCACGCATACCTTTACTACGAGATACGTAGTAAAGGCATGTGTGCAAAAGGAAACCAAAAAATGGGGGGGGGGGGTTTAGGGGGTCTCCCCCACCACAAAAAAGTAGGTTAAATAAAGGGGGCTTGGGGGGGTCTCCCCCCCAAAAAAGAAACTGATTTGATTCAGCAAGATGAACAATTGTGGAGGCAATCGGCGTCGTTAGAGGAAAAGGAAAGAAATTTCCGTTTCCTCTAAACGACGTGAAACGTCACCTCGGAAGGGCTTGGAGTGGAGAGGACGTGGGAGAGGTAAGGAGGAATGAGGGGGTGGTTTCAAAGGGGAAAAATATAAGGGTTAATTTACAGTGATAAGAGATATCCTTTAACATAAAAATGTCAATAACATGCATAGTTTCACAACGGAAAACGTTGTAAAAATATGCGTGTTAAAGGCATTTTCGTGGTAAAGGAGATGCGTGGGAAAGGAATTCCGTTGTAACGCATGCGTGGTAAAGGCATGCGTTGCAACGGAATTCGTTGTAACATCATACAACCCCTCCCTTTCAGCCATCTAAATGTAAGGCCCCTAGTCATTAGACTCGTAGAATTGGTTAAATTGCCCTACTTGATGAGTTTCACCTCTAGACTGGTTTAATTGAAGAACATGTTGTATGACACCACCCAAATTATCAAACCACTAAAATAGTATGAGCAGGGCCACAGGAATTATGCAATTGTGCGGGCATGCTTTTGTTTGCATAGTTATAGATTTGCCACATTGTCCATCATCAGCTGCGTAAACTGCAGACTTTAACAAAAAATAATTGCTTCTAGCTCAAACAGTTCAAATGTTACTAAAAACGCAGGGATATATGTACGAGTTACGATTAATGCTCTGGGAGTGTTAATTAATGTAAAAATAACAAAATTATGAATACTATCACAAAATGTGCCCTGACGCATAATTTGGCCTTCCCCTGCCGCATAATTCCAGTGGCCCCTGAGTATGCGTATGCTACTCTGTCCTGAATAAAGCTGCACTAACAGCCAGGCCCGGACTGGGCATAGCGGGCACCGGGCAATCCCCCGGTGCGCCGCATGGGTGGGTGCCGTTTTTGTTACAGGGCCGTTTTTAGCTGCAAAATCGGCCGATAACCGGGGATAACTCACCATATTAGGCAAATGCAACCTAAAAAACTATATCGTTGCATGAAATGCAAAACATAAAGTTTAGAAGTAAAGCCTTCTCAAGCTGCAATGTATGAACAACAGTCCTCTGCAAATCAGATTTGCTTCTTTGCTCCTTCTCATAAGGCATCTGAAAATAAATTCCTTTTAGGCGCACTTAATTAGCTACTACTAACAAACCTTCCAGCTTCAACTTCCCTTTGGTTTGAGTCCTGACGTGAATTCTAATGAGAATTTCTAGATCACCGCAGGTTGTACATGATAGCAAACAATTCCATCCAATATCCCAATCTTTGTTTTCATTAGGTCAGTAAACTATGAGTTAATAAACCTCCTGACTGTGGGCATGTAAAAGTACCTGGCAATGCAATACAATGTATAAGTAATCTATATGTTAACGCTATTACACCATGTTTAGATCACTAGGGGCATGTATCGAGCAGGCTTTGGTTGATACATTTCACCCAAAAACTCAAAATGATTGTATTTTTTTTCTAAACTTTTATTTATATTTACGTTTTAGCAGCTTTATATGGTGCAAGCTAAAGTCACGGGCATCGGATCACTTTACAAATGGTAGTGATATAATTGCAAATATAATCTACAACTGTTGCACAATGTAGCATATCAATATCAACGTAGCATATAAAAGAAAGTACGGTAATATGATGTGTTCATAAATGCACTGCAATCTACACCACTGTCTCAGTGTTGTTCAACTCAGGAAACAAATCACTTCTAGTAGTCGTGTCCGAAAAAAATACACTTTCAGGTCTTGTTTGAACATTTCATATGAAGCATTATTACTGATCAAAAGAAGAAAAGAAATACAGATTTTGGAAGCACTCACTGAGAAAAATTGCTGGGGCATTTATTGTGTCTTGATGGATGGGGTACTCCATAAAATACGTGGCAGATGTCCCAAGTATCAGGTTCACAGTTCCCCTGCTCTATGGAGAATTGGGACCGCGTCGGGCTTGTTTCTTCGCCATTATTATTTTAGTTTCCAACAATCCTTTTCTTTAGCTTTTGACTTTTCTGATACCCCTATCCCTAAATGGATTACATTTGAGCGCTCGTTACTGAAGGATTTTCCTTTTCAACACACAGTCTTTATGTCCAATTGTTCATTCCTGACTAAACACCCTATATTAAAATACTCACAAGTAATATTACATAATTCATTTACCAAAGACTTATCCTCTCTACAAAGCTTTTTGCTATCTAGCATATGGTATAATAAACATCTTAAGTACAAGGGCAAATCTTTCTACTACAAGCACTGGAAAGAAAAGAATGTTGTATTTGTTCACCAATTTTTCTCTAATAACTCCATTATTCCTTTTTCGGAAATGCAAGTTCTGTTTAACCTTCCTGCAGCTTACATCAAAGAATACAATGTCATTACTACTGCTTTATCATCTCACTTGTTAACCCTTCCTACATTTGATACTTTCCCTTCTTTATCTCCTTCCTCCCCTTTATATCCCTTATTTTCACTGCAACAACCCAAAGCTGCCCTAGTATATAAATTATTATTGTCAAATGCTCAGGTTAGACC
Source organism: Lissotriton helveticus (assembly GCF_964261635.1). Taxonomy (NCBI): domain Eukaryota; kingdom Metazoa; phylum Chordata; class Amphibia; order Caudata; family Salamandridae; genus Lissotriton; species Lissotriton helveticus. Next base: position 448,869,734 of record NC_136067.1, read on the forward strand.
TAAATCTGTTACTGAAAGTGCTTGGGAAATAGACTTATCTATTTCTCTACCTGTTGATATATGGGACCATTTATGGAGTAAATTGTTTAAGATTTCAGTTACTGCTCGTATTACACAATCGTTATTTTTATCTACCATAGAGTTGTTATTACTCCTGTGAGTATTGCTAAGTTTTCTCCATCCTCCAATGATCTTTGTTGGTCCTGTGCTTTGCAAGCTGGTACACTCAAACATCAACTATTCGATTGCCCCTCAGTTTTACATTTTTGGAAATCTGTTTGGAATATTTGCATGCGCATGTTTCATTTTTCTGTTCCATTATCGTTTGCTACTATATTCTTAGGTTCCGACTACAATGACCTTGACATTGCTCCATCAAGTGCAAAATTACTTGACTTGTTTATTGCTCTCGCTCTCAAAATTATTCTGTCCTGTTGGAAAGATAACTCCAAACTATCTGTTCACACTTGGTGGAATTTCATATGTGATGAACATCGAATTGCCATTGCCTCCTCTTCCTTTTCTGTACCCTTGAAAATTAAATCTGATCTTCTCTGGCTTCCCCTATCTAACTATTTATCTTCTCTTTCCCCCGTCTAATTATTGTACCCTCTTCTCTCCTCTTTCTATCTCCCTTTCCCTTCTCCTCTCTTCCTACTTCTATCTTTCCTTTCTAGCTTTCTTTTCTAACTTCCTCTCTCCCCTCCCCTTTTTTAATTTTTATTGTTTTAAATATTTATAGTCATTCTATATCATCTTTATTACTTTATTTGACTGATATATGTGACTTGTTATAATTATCTTGTATATTCTTAAAACAAAATAAAAATCTCTTAAAATGAAAAAAAAATTTAGTTTCCAGAAGTCATCCATGCGGTACCTTCAAATAAAGATTGTTTTCAGCCGATACTCACCTGTTGTGGGCTCCATCCATCGCAGGCAACTTTGTTTGTTGGTATATTAGTGGCACCGTCTGAGCCGCGGATTGAGCCCTGCTGTTTTCACATCCCTGCTTCTCTGTCAACCGGCAGGGAAGCGTAAGGAACAGGAGCTGATTTTTGGAGGAACAATATTCCAGTGTGATTTGCGGCTGGGGCGCCACAACCGACTTGCTTTTAATTTATCAGATAAGACTGCGAGCAGGCATGGCAACCCACTGGGGAATACCACAGCACCACCAGTTCCAGAAAGTCACGGGAGTGGCCACGCCCACTAGCTCGGGGGACTATGATTTAAAAAGGGTGCGTGAAACACTGCTGATACCTTCATGCTAGACTGGAGCCATAGCCCATGAGGAAGTGCTCCACGAGCACGAAACGCGTCAGGCTTATTTCTTCGCCATTATTTTATTGGCTTCCAGCCGTCATCCATGTGGTACCTTCAAATGAAGATTGTTTTCTGCCGATACTCACCTGTTATGGGCTCCATCCATCACAGGCAACTTTGTTTGTTGGGATATTAGTGGCACCGCCTGAGCCGCGGATTGAGCCCCGCTGTTTTCACAGCCCTACTTCTCTGTCAACCGGCAGGGAAGCATAAGTGACAGGAGCTGAATTTTGGAGGAACAATATGCCAGTGTGATGTTCGACTGGGGCGCCACAACCCTCTTGGTTTTCATTTATCAGATAAGACTGCGAGCAGGCACAGCAACCCACTGGGGAATACCCCAGCACCACAAGTTCCAGAAAGCCACCGGAGTGGCCACTCCCACCAGGGCGGGGGACTATGATTTAACAAGGGTGCTTTAAACACTGCTGATACCTTTAAGCTAGACTGAAGCCATAGCCCATGAGGAAGTGCTCCACGAGCACGAAATGCGTCGGGCTTTTTTCTTCGCCATTATTTTGTTGGCTTCCAGCAGTCATCCATGCGGTACCTTCAAATAAAGATTGTTTTCAGCCGAAACTCACCTGTTGTGGGCTCCATCCATCGCAGGCAACTTTGTTTGTTGGGATATTAGCGGCACCGCCTGAGCCGTGGATTGAGCTCCGGTATTTTCACAGCCCTGCTTCTCTGTCAACCGGCAGGGAAACATAAGGAACAGAAGCTGATTTTTGGAGGAACAATATGCCAGTGTGATGTTCGACTGGGGCGCCGCAACCCACTTGGTTTTCATTTATCAGGTAAGACTGCGAGCAGGCAAGCCAACCCACTGGGGAATACCACAGCACCACAAGTTCCAGAAAGCCACGCGAGTGGCCACGCCCACCAGTGCGGGGGACTATGATTTAACAAGGGTGCGTATAACACTGCTGATACCTTCACGCTAGACTGAAGCCATAGCCCATAAGGAAGTGTTCCACGAGCACGAAATGCGTTGGGCTTGTTTCTTTGCCATTATTTTGTTGGCTTCCAGCAGTCATCCATGCGGTACCTTCAAATAAAGATTGTTTTCAGCTGATACTCACCTTTTGTGGGCCCCATCCATCGCAGGCAACTTTGTTTGTTGGGATCTATCTATCTATCTATCTATCTATCTATCTATCTATCTATCTATCTATCTATCTATCTATCTATCTATCTATCTATATATATATATATATATATATATATATATTCACTGAAAAAAGCATAGGTTTCAGGGACGTTATAGTTAGTTGGACATTTGACTCATATAAAACCAGAAAAATTCGCCAGTTATAGTTAGTTGAGCTAACTAGAACTTGCACGCCCGCAATGCACTGCTAATGACATCACATATTACATCACTCATGACATGGTCCATGACATCACTGATGACATCTCAAATGACATCACTGATGACATCATACAGTGAATGTGTGTTTCTATAAAATGTAAATATGTTTTATATATATATGCCAAGGTGTATTGAAGAATGAGTGGATTTACAAGAGCCTGAATGGATTATTTAGTAGGTACGTGACTGACTGTATAAGTGAGTGATTGAACATGTCTTACTGAATACATGGGTTAGTGACTAAACTGTGTGAAACTCTGTATTAGTCTCTCAGTTGGTGTGTAAGCGGCTGCATGGGTTGGTGAGTAGCTACATGACTGTCTATATGGGTTATTGATTTGTTGTCTGAGTATCTGTATGGGTGCCTGAGTGTCTGTGTGGGTCGGTGGGGGGACTCTGTGCACAGATGTCTGCGTGGGTGATTCAATGCTTATATGGATTCAAAAGTGCTTCTGGGAAGGGCTGTATGGGTGAGTTAGTGTGTGTATGGGTGCTTGGGTGAGTAAATCAGTGTCTCAGTGGTATATGTGTGAGTAACTACATATGTTTTAAGGCAGTATATGTGAGTATTGGAGTATATAAATGACTATATGTGAGAGTAAGTTATTTGAAGAGTGGGTGTATAAATGATTGTCTGCTTCTATCAGTGATTGTAATAGACAGTAAATATGTGTTAGTATCTGCATAAATAAGTGATGTGGTGTGTGTATAAATAACTTAGTTGGTGTGTACAACTGTATACATGAGTACATTAGTATGTAATTCATTCTTTGCATGACTGACTAGGTTTGTGAGTAACTCATTGGATGAGTGGTAGAGTGTGACTGTATGTATAGGTGTATGAGTACATATTATAGTACTGTATTGATGAGTAACTGTATGTATAAGGCTTTGGATGTGTGTATAGACCTAGGAAATTGTCGGTGGTATGTAGTATCTGGCATTGTTGTGTGTATTGTTTCAAAAATAGTAGTCTGTATTTTAGAGTGGGTATATTAAAGTTTATATTAGAGCATCAGTATGTGCATCAGATTATCACGTGGATGATGTCATCAGTGATGTCATGAGTTATATCATTTGAGATGCCATGAGTGATGTTACTGACTATGTCATGAGTGATGTAATATGTGACGTCATCAGCAGTGCATTGCAGGCGCGCAAGTTATAGGTAGCTCAATTAACTATAATTGGCAAATTTCTCTGGTCAAATGTCCACAGCCCGCTCCTATTTAATATTTACATCACCCCGCTAGCGAGTATTGCAGAAAAATTTGGCCTTACTATTTTTTCGTATGCTGACGATACTCAATTAGTATTCTCCCTATCAACTACTGATAATAGCAACACCTCCTCCCTACGTCTAGGGCTTCAGAATATAGCGAAGTGGATGCACTCCAAAAAGTTAAAATTAAATAGTGACAAAACGGAACTATTAATCTTTGGAGAACACAAAGAGCTTTGGGGACAAACACACTGGCCAATAGAAATGGAACCCCCACCAATAGATGTTCCCTCAGCTAGAAACTTAGGAATATTGATTGACAATAAATTGACTATGCAGGAGCACGTAGCCAAAACAGCGTCAGTCTGCTTCGCCATTCTAAAATGGCTAAGAAAAATCCTATGGCAACTTCCTGTAGGCGCACAAAGAACGGTAGTGCAGGCCCTGATTGGGTCAAGGATGGATTATGGGAACATTCTTCTCCTTGGTTCCAACAAAGAGATCATACGACGACTACAAGTCGTCCAAAATGCGACAGCAAGGATACTACTGAATCTACCTAGGAGGGCGCATGTCTCTGAACATCTACGCAATCTCCATTGGCTCAAAATAGCCAACAGAACCAAGTTCAAAGCACTATGTTACATGTTTAAGATAAACACTGGAGAAGCACCAGCGTATATATGCAAGCTGGTCCAAAAATATATCCCTACCCGTAATCTCAGATCAACCCATTTAGCGAAATTTGTGGTTCCGAAATTCAAACGAGCTCGAATGGGCAGACGCTCCTTCGGATATCTGGCACCAACTTTATGGAACTCTATTCCGCTTAAATTAAGACTGGAACCAAACTTCAGAACCTTTCGAAAAAATATCAAGTCATGGCTATTTGACCAAGACTAGGACTCTGTTTTACTCCCCACAGTTTTGATTGACTTCAAAGGCGCCGGAAAACCCTCTGGGTAGCTGTTGCGCCATATAAATAGATTAAATAAATAAATAACTATAACGTCCCTGAAACCTATGTTTTTTTAGTGAATTTCTAAGGTTTTTTAAATGCTAATTCCTAACTATAACGTCTGTAAAACCTATGGTTTTTTCAGTGAATTTCAAAGGTTTTTTAACCCGTTCCGTGCTCGTGACGGAACGACTCCGTCACGAGCCACGGGCTGTGCTAATGACGGAGTGGTTCCGTCACGGCGCGGCCGCCCCACCCACGCTGCAGCAATTCCGCGCCTACGCGATGGAATTAATGAGCGGGTGGGGCTGTGATGGAACCACTCCGTCATGAGCACAGCGCTCGTGACGGAGTGGTTCCGTCATGAGCATGGCAGCCCCGTGCGACCCCCCTCACCCCCAGCGCCGTGGCGTAATTACCGCCGCGGCCAAGTGGGTTAAATATTAATTTCATATTTTAATATTAACAAAACCTATATTTTTTCTAATTGCTTTTTTATTATTTTGCAACTCTATTATCCTTTTTTTTCACTGTAAAAAATATGTAATGTTTTACATCTTCCCCCAAAAATATGTTTATCATTTTTTTTTCTTTCTGGAAAACTACAGTCCTGCACCGGTAGTCTACCAAGCTCGATCAGCACGTGAATCCTATCCACCACATTGAAATGATGCGCATTTCGTATCCGCCGTGTTTGTGGCACTGCGTCCTGCGTAACAACATATACATATGAGGTTGCACCAGCTGCTACTTTGGTATGTGACGGGTACGCACTACCAAGCTGCACGTTACGTCATGTACGTATAGGGTCACGCCTGCTGAGTGTTGTGTATGCGACGAGTGCACACTGCCATGCCCTGTGTTACGTCATAGACGTACGGTGTCACGATGCGTACCCCATTTCCTCATTTTTTTTGTCTCAAAACTATATGTAAATAACTTTAAAGTGTATATGAGAACAAGCCATAATAAAAAATATTTTAAACATTTATATATTTCTAACTGTAATAAACTTATATTATAGTAAATATATTTTTTCAAAATCACGTCGGGTGAGGTCTCCTTACGCGCTGAGTGCGCGATTGCCATGTGACCATAAGAAAAAGCATTTCACCATTTCCCATTGTAACAGTTGGAAAACGCCACCCATTTTAGTCAATCTCTCTGCTGCATTTGATGAGACACACCTCTTCTGCTCAGAGAGCTTTTTTCTAAACTCTTTGCTGCGTACACATATCTTACACTACACACAACATGCAACCATGATCTTCATCAATATTCATGGTTTGTAAAGTAGCCTTCCACCTGTGATAGCCATACACCTAAAAGTTACATAACTACCAGAGATAACATGGTTGCATACGCTGTCCACCCCACAATGCAATGTGGTACTGCCCAGGGGCAGTATCATATTAACCAAAACAATGTCCCTAGACCAGAGAACAATCGATTCCAATAAATATAGACTTAATAGTTCTATATTGAATGTCCAGCCGGACAGATTAATTTTTTCAATATATAAAGTACATAAAAGTTAGTTGTGATACAAGTGGGACACCAGCCGGTGCCCGACTAACACACTCAGGGAAGGAACAAACAGGGAGTTATAGGCAATTTACGGCAGTCTGAATATCATAAATTATACACAGACAATCCAAACATACACATATGCAAATAATAATATCAATAGATAAATAAGCATTTAGTGTATAAAAGTCGACAACGTTTCTAACCATATTCTGATTCAAGGTTCATCTTCAGGACAACACAAGATTGCCTAACAATTACATATACAGAATGCCCACACCGGGAGTGCCGGAGTAGGCTCAGTGGTGCGCAAAATAATCTTGGGCTGGTCACTCCCGATAACAGCTAATGCTGGGCGAAGATAGCAGGGCAATTCAGTGGAAAGATGATTACGGGTCCTCAATGGGGGTCCTCGTAGTGCGTGGGGAAACCTCACGATCCAGGAGCAGTATCATGCATAGATAATGAACACAATGACACAGATAGTTAGTGGAAGTGGGTACAGGCATGTGCGCTCGACACCTTTTTATTACCAGGGTCACATATCCAGTGACTTCAGTGCTGGATGCATGTGGGGTGAGTGTAATGCAGCCCTCAGGGAATAGTTGCTGCTACCATTAACTACAACAGTAATCATTGGATCACACACAAAGATTCAATATTAAAAGAATCGATAATTTGTGGTGCACTAAGGTAGGGACATTACAGTCACATATCCAGTGACGTCTGTGCTGGATGGGTGTGGGGTGAGTGTAAAGCAGCCCTCAGGGAATAGTTGCTGCTACCATCAACTACAACAGTAATCATTGGATCACACTCAGAGATTCAATATTAAAAGAATCGATAATTTGTGCTGCACTAAGGTAGGGACAGTAGATGTGAAATAATACAGAAAAAATGATATCGTAAAAGAACCACAACTTGTGGTATACTGAGACACAATCAATAGATCTGAGATAATACACAAAAAGATTATAACATAAACGCTCCATCAGTTCAAATGCACTCACATAGCCACATCAAAAGCATTCAGCATGTGCACAGCCAGCGATGATGCATGCTGAGGGCGGGCTGTACTAGGAGCAATATCTGTGGCCATCAACACTGTACCATCTGCAATAGCGACTCGATCTAAATTGTGAACACTGCTGTCTCCAGTGTTGGCCAGACAGAGCGGTCAGCAAAGGCCCACAGCCACGTGGCATTGAATTGAGCTACACAGTTTGCAATACGCGAAGCAACAAGAAAGCATGTGCAGAGCCTGCAATGATGCATATGAGTGGTGCAGACAGAGCGCACTAGAGCAATGTATTTTCCTACAGGACTGGTCATCTACAATACCGACTCAATCTCAAATGTGAACACTGGTGTCTGCAGTGTAGTCCAGAGAGAGCGTTCAGCAAGGGCCCACAGCCACGTGGCATTGACTTAAGATGCCCAGTTTATCATACGCAAAGCAAAAAAAAGCGTGTGCGGACCCTGCAATGATGCGGGTGCGGACAGAGCTCACTGGAGCAATGTCTTTTCCTACAGGACTGCATCATCTACAATACGGACTCAATCTCAAATGTGAACACTGCTGTCTACAGTGTTGGCCAGAGAAATTGTTCAGCAAGGGCCCACAGCCACGTGGCATTTACTTGCGCTCCACAGTTTTTAATCCAGGAAGCCACAAAGACCGTGTGCAGAGCCTGCAATGATGCGTATGAGTGGTGCAGACAGAGCGCACTAGAGCAATGTCTTTTCCTACAGAACTGCATCATCTACAATAGCGACTCGATCTGAATTGTGAACACTGCTATCTGCAGTGTTAATTGAAGGCAGTACTCACACACACAACCATGAATACTTTTTCTCACTGCCTCTTCACAAAATACAACAACATAAATTACAGAAACCTCTGCAATAAATAAATCAAAACAATACGAATTGCGATTTCATCTGTCCACAGTCTACACTATTCACTGGTACTTTTGATTTGCAAGATGAATTTGGTCACTTTACTAAACCTATAACTCATCTAAAAAAAGTTCTTGAAGCAAATATCCTAAAACAATATTGTGTATATGTAGTTACTTGACTAATGGATTCTGTAAATAAACAATCACCACTCGATCTAAATTGTGTACCCTGCTATCCACAGTGTAAGCCAGAGGCACTGGTCATTAACGCCTCACAGCCACGTGCCGTTGGATTCGAAAGCACAGAGTTGGTTGCACCTGATCGGTGGAGGTACATAGAAATCAACACAGACTTTAACTTATGACATCCTCAATCATAGAATCAAGACCCCATTTCACTGTTCGGACCTGCTGTACCACGGTGTACTCCACCGACTGGTGTCAACCAAACACAATAATCATGTGCAGCAGGTAGCTACACAAGCACAGAGTCTGATGCACCTCAACGGAGGGAGTTCTGTGAAAACCAAGCAGAAGGTAATATCGGACATCTTCCATTGTGGGATCAAGACACCGTTCCACTGTTGGGACCTTGTGTTGGTTGCACCTGGTCGAAGGGAATATCTTCATCTCCACTCTCAGATGCAGTTCTAACATCGTCCATTGTGGGATCAAGACACCGTTCCACTGTTGGGACCTAGAGTTGGTTGCACCTGGTCGAAGGGAGTGCCTTCATCTCCACTCTCAGATGCAGTTCTAACATCGTCCATTGTGGGATCAAGACACCGTTCCACTGTTGGGACCTAGAGTTGGTTGCACCTGGTCGAAAGAAGTACCTTCATCTCCACTCTCAGATGCAGTATTGACATCGTCCATTGTGGGATCAAGACACCGTTCCACTGTTGGGACCAAGAGTTGGTTGCACCTGGTCGAAAGAAGTACGTTCATCTCCACTCTCAGATGCAGTTCTAACATCGTCCATTGTGGGATCAAGACACCGTTCCACTGTTGGGACCTAGACTTGGTTGCACCTGGTCAAAGGGAGTCCCTTCATCTCCACTCTCAGATGCAGTTCTAACATCGTTCATTGTGGGATCAAGACACCGTTCCACTGTTGGGACCTAGAGTTCGTTGCACCTGATCGGAGGGGGTACACAAAAATCATTACAGACTTTAACTTCTGACATTCTCAATCATAGAAGCAAGACCGCGTTTCACTGTTCAGACCTGCTGTACCGCGGTGCAGTCCAGCGACTACACTAAATCAAGCCCAATAATCATGTGCAGCAGTTAGCTACGGAATCACAGAGTCTGATGCACCTCAACGGAGGCAGACACCGTTCCACTGTTGGGACCTAGAGTTGGTTGCACCTGGTCAAAGGGAGTGCCTTCATCTCCACTCTCGGATACAGTTCTAGCACTGCCCACTATGGTATCAAAACACCATTCCACTGTTGATACTTGTTGGACTACTGTGTTAGTAATATACAGAGCACTCCATCCTCCTGGGCCTCAGGCTGGGCGCTGTGTGCCTCTCTCGCAGTAGCCAGCGTCAATCTCAGGAGCCTCCCGAGCTCGCAGTCCTCGGCCCAGGAGCTTCCGCCAGCACATGGAGGGCCCTCTTTCACATATGGCGTTATCAAAAAGTGAACTGTGGAGTATATGTGCGTCGCAGCGGGCATGACAGTTTCTGGATACCAGCACGCTGAAAGCATCATTCATGCAGCCACCTTCGCTCACGGCGTCAGCCTCGTGGTGGTGGAAGCTGCGCAGACCTATCGGACACGTTTGACAATCCACAAGAGAACCACACCCAGAGAAACATGCCTTTTATTTATACCCCTACGCTAGCCTTGGGTACACCGAGCCAGCCCACTACCCCAAATATTTTTTGGGGGGTGGAGGCACGTACGTGCTACATTTCCATAATATTCCCTACTGACTGTACTATCATGGTTGCGTCCACTGTCCATATCACTCAATAGACCATCAGTCTATGTTGACATATACATGTCTGTGCTCTGCATACTCAAGTCTGTCCGATACATCCCCTCAAGACTTTGCATTGTATACTTTTATAATCGAGAATTACTTGCCACCTTCGCACATACTTTGCTCCCATCTGTACCCGCATTCTGCATTGTGTGGCAGAGGTGCCATGCCATGTTTGCCTTGTGTACATGGCTAGCCACTGTTCCCACAGTACATAGTGTCATTGTGTCTGCTAGGTGTACATGTTGTTTGTCATGATGTATGTGATTATATAAGGTAGCGCGTTTATTCATGAGCAGTGGTTTCTCCCATTTACATATCGCTGTCTTATAGAGCATACAGAAGTTTTTCTCACAGGTGAAAAAAGCGACCACAATGGCAGTCATTCATTACTATCCAAGAATGTCCAACTACACTGCGCTTCTAAGCTTACAGCCCCCATTTTTGCGTCCTTTCTTAAAAGGACACCAACTCCCACAATCAGGCCAACATTCACACAGCTTTCTAACGGCAGTTATCTCCTTCTCAATAACATGCAGTCCTACGGAATATGAGCTGGCATACCGCATGTCCTTACTGTTTCAAACCGACTAACTTCTTGTGGAAATGTCTATTCCCCCCCACACAAACTAACTCCCAAACTTCAACTTGACCTTCAATCCCTACTTTGAAAACAGATTTCATTAAACAAACCAAACTGAAAGAACTTTTGTTCAGAACAGAAGTCTCCCTCACTTCTGCAAAAGAAATGTATCGACTGCAGATACCACGAACTTCAATTAAAATACACTCCCTTTTAAATACGAACCTCCAATTACACTTTGGGAATTGTTACACAACTTTCAACACATCTCACACTCAAGGTCTGGCACACTTTTTTTAACACGGTCTCCTACGGCCTTCTACCACGCTTTCAAACTGTTTTTCTTTTAATACTAGCCTTCATTCATTCGATCATCTCTGAAATAACAGGAACAGTGCCCATAATTCTCGCTCTCTTTGCAGCCATCCTACTACTAATTCAGCTTGTAAAAAATGGCTACACTCTCTGTGGTAACAACTATGTCCGACAGAATACGCCTGTATGCCAAGCTACATCAAAACTGTAAAAAAATGGAACAACTTTTCGGCTACCTGCCTCTATCTATTATTGGAACCAGCTATAACATAACATTTATTTACACATATGCAGTATGCGTACAACCATCTTTTGATTGCAAAACGTGCCCACTCGACTGGTGAATGGATCTATGCCTTGCCAACATCCCAACAATCGCTCCCGATATCCAGCAGCTAATGCAGTATCTTGAAAACCATGAACATGATTGTTCTGGCAGTGGAGTAATGGCGAATGCAATGCAAAAAAGTACCGTGGCGGAATGGGATTTCTACGCAGTCGCAAAAGAGCTCCTGCAACGTGCGACCTTTCACATCGCAGATTGCCTGCCAAATGCAATTGCTGCTCCAACATTCGAGGAACATTATTGTCCTTTCGAGGATATGAATTGGATTGCTTTGCTTTTCTCACACGATGGCAATAATAGCCTCTTGGAACATTACGTATCTTAAGCTGCTGAAGAACTTCTGGACTGCAATCTCCAAGACTTGTAAGAAACTCATGTTATTTTTGGATGGATTTTTTCCATCTTTTTTTACTTTTTCCTTTACATTTTTATACTTCAATTCTACTACTTTGATATAATAACTTTCTAAGTGTACTCAGACATTTGAACTCTGTCTTCATTATTGCCTCTTACGTCTCCACTCTAACCAGGGATGGGTGATGTATGACCTATGCAAATACGCTATTTACTGGCTAAATTAGCCTAAACCCAACACCCATTTAGAAACCACGTCTATTCTTTGGGCACACGCCTCTTTGCCTGCCTGTTATCCACGAAGGCCTTTCACACAAACTTACCCATACTCAGCCTCTGCTCACAACCTGACAACCAAAATGAAAAAAGACGACTTTATTTAGGAACTGGTTTGCACAGTGTGGTAATCGTATCCTACCTTTATTTTCATTATACCATTTAGTCATTCATGTCTAATAGCTATTGGTTATGTCACATAGAACTATACCATGTAATTTGGAATTCACTGACGCAGGAGCTTTGGTTTGAAAACAGCAAAAGCGGTTGGAGTTTGCCTCAGCTTGATACCATAGCTCTCTACACAAGAATGTTTTTTTTTAACAGCTGAAGACAATAATGTATAGTTTGACTAGAAAGGTACCGAATGTGCTTCTCAGAAGCGTAATATTTCTATTCCTCCTCAAAGTTCCAATGTGGGTAGAACTAGTACCAATTCTGACAGGCACCACATTGAATCTACTGTATAACACATTGTTGACTGTTTTACGGTTGATAATTTTGTATTACAAAAAAGCAGTACCAGACTACCTAGAAAGTTTGATGATTACATTTTGCAATTTCTTTTTTTTCTTTCTTTCTTTTCTTAAAGGCTACATGTGGTAATCGTATCCTACCTTTATTTTCCTTATAGAATTTAGAGTCATTCAAGTCTAATAGGTATTGTCTATGTCACATGGAACTGTAACATGTAATATGGAATTCACTGATGCAGGAGCTTACGTTTGAATACAGCAGAAGCGGTTCAAGTTTGCATCAGCTGGATGCCCTAGCTCTTGCACCGGTGGGTCCAATTATGGCACTTAAATAAACACACTTTATATATAATTTTCAAACTCCATCCCTTTATTACACACAGCCACTTTCTTACACACATCTCATTTCACCATTTGTCTTCTATGGCATTGCAACATTCTGCATTATATTCTTCATAATTATTTCTTTATTCCTGCTTGCTAAAATACAGCATTCAAATCTTCAAACCGGTAGGGGTGACTAGTTCTCTTCCCACTCCCTGTATAGTATAAACACATACTAACACTACTTACACAGGTATGCTACAGCGGCCAGTATCCTACAGCGGCCACAGCACATCATTTTACAGCAATCAACTCATGAGTTAGACTCACAGTTTCATTCCAGAGTCTTCAGACCAATACCAGTGACTAGTTTGCTTCCCACTCCCGCTATACTCTAAACGCATAATAACACCACCTGCATAGCTATGCTACAGCAGCCAGTATGCTACAGCGCCCAGAGAACATCAGTTTACAGCACTCAGCTCACAGTTTAGGTGCACGGTTTCATCCCCGAGTTTACCGGTACCTCACCTCAGCACCATCTCACTCTAGGCAAAACAGCACTTTCACACCGCCAAGGGTAAATACTTCGCTTTGGCCAGTATGCTACAGAGCACTCAGCTCACAGTTTAGGCACACGCTTTCATCCCGAGTGTACCGACACCTCACCTCAGCACCATCTCACAGTGGGCAAAACCGCACTTTCTCAACGGTAGGGGTAAATACTTTGCTTCGGCCAGTATGCTACACTGCCCACAGCACATCAGTTTACAGCACTCTGCTCACAGTTTAAGCACACGCTTTCATCCCCGAGTTTACCAGTACCTCACCTCAGTACCATCTCGCTCCAGGCAAAAGAGCACTTTCACACTGGTAAGGGTAAATACTTCGCTTCGGCCAGTATGCTACAGAGCACTCAGCTCACAGTTTAGGCACACGCTTTCATCCCAGAGTTTACCAGTACCTCACCTCAGTACCATCTCACTCCAGGCAAAATAGCACTTTCACACCGGTAGGGGAAAATACTTTGCTTCGGTCAGTATGCTACAGCGCCCACAGCACATCAGTTTACAGCACCCAGCTCACGGTTTAGGCGCACACTTTCATCCCTAAGTGTACCGGCACCTCACCACCATCTCACTCTGCTTAAAACAGCACTTTCACACCAGTAAGGGTAAATACTTCGCTTCACACTCCCTCTATAGCACACCCTACAGAGCTCACAGTGCTCCTACCCTCCTCTTTCCTCCTCTTTTTGCCCTTTTTCCCCTTACTTGCTTCAATTGAATCACAAAATGGCGGCCAACACTTCCTAGTTGCAACCGCTCGCACCGCTCGCAGCCAATAAGCAGCAAGCTCGTGCTTGTAACGCCTTAGCCAATCAGATGGCAGAATTCCCAAATATCGATATCTGTAAATTTTAATATAGCTCAAAAACTACTGAACGGATTTACACCAAATGAAAAGAAGCGGGCTTTCTAGACCAAGACCCTTCTCCCTGCCAAATTTGGGGTAATTCCGTTCACCCGGTCAACCTGTAGCCTTGTCTAATGTTTCCTATGGAAATGAACATGGAGAAAACACGTTTTGGGACCCCGGTTTATCTCGGCCCTCCCTTGACGAATCACCCCAAACTTTCAACATAGGAGCTGCTATGAACAAAGAATTTGTTTTGAAAATGTCATGAAGATTCATCAAACGATGCCAAAGTTATAAGCAAAATAAAAAAATGCTCTTACTTTGGAAACTTGGTCCTAACTATAGCTACCTACTGGCGACCACCAGTAGGTAATACATACATACATACATATATATATATATTCACTGAAAAAACCATAGGTTATAGACCATATATAGTTAGGAATTTGCATTTACAAAACCTTGAAAATTCACTGAAAAAACCATAGGTTAGAGACCATATATAGTTAGCTGGACATTTTATTGACATAAAACCAATGAAATTCCATATATAGTTAGTTGCACTAACTATATATCGCGCACCCGCAATCCACTGCTGATGATGTCACATATTACATCATTCATGACATGGTCAGTGACATCACTGATGACATCTCAAATGACATCACTGATGACATCACTGATGACATCTCAAATGACATCACTGATGACATCATCTAGTGTCTGTGTGTTTTTGTAAAGTTTAAATATGTTTTACATATTGAAGAATGAGTGGATGTATGGAAGACTGAGTGTGTGTGTGGCTGGCTGGGAGGTGTGTGACTCTGTGCATATCAATGTGTACTTGTATCAGTGATTGTATAAGAGAGTAAGTATGTGTTAGTATATGTGTGAAAAGTATGGTGTTCTGTGTTTAACTGTATAGATGAGGAAATCGAAGTGTGATTGATTCTTCACAGGACTGACTAGGTGTATGAGTGCATATGATAGTGTTGTAATAATGAGTGACTGTATGTATGAGTGATTGTATGGGTGAATGAGTGAATGTGTGTGTAGACGTAGGAATCAGTGAGTGCATATGTAGTAACTGGTATTGGTGTGTCATGATGTCATCAGTGATGTCATTTGAGATGTCATCAGTGATGTCATTTGAGATGTCATCAGTGATGTCATCAGTGATGTCACTGAAGTATGGCGTTCTGTGTTTAACTGTATAGATGAGGAAATGGAAGTGTGATTGATTCTTTACAGGACTGACTAGGTGTGTGAGTAACTCCATGGATGAGTGGCAGTGTGTGAGTGTCTGCATAGGTGTATGAGTGCATATGATAGTGTTGTAATAATGAGTGACTGTATGTATGAGTGATTGTATGGGTGAATGAGTGAATGTGTGTGTAGACGTAGGAATCAGTGAGTGCGTATGTAGTAACTGGTATTGGTGTGTCATGATGTCATCAGTGATGTCATTTGAGATGTCATCAGTGATGTCATCAGTGATGTCATCAGTGATGTCACTGACCATGTCATGAATGATGTAATATGTGACATCATCAGCAGTGGATTGCGGGTGCGCGATATATAGTTAGTGCAACTAACTATATATGGAATTTCATTGGTTTTATGTCAATAAAATGTCCAGCTAACTATATATGGTCTCTAACCTATGGTTTTTTCAGTGAATTTTCAAGGTTTTGTAAATGCAAATTCCTAACTATATATGGTCTATAACCTATGGTTTTTTCAGTGAATTTCATTGGTTTTTTAAAAGCTAATATCTGTAGCTGTAAAATATATTCTTTATTACGTGACGTATCACGTAGCCACGTGAGACGCCTCATGACGCGTCGCATAACCGTGACGTATCGGCTCTGCAGCGCAAACAAAACCCGTAACGTAAGCGTGCCGGAGCACGCTTACAGATATATATATTTTTTTTAACCTTAATTAGACAAAATCCACACGTGCACATATCTTGAGGCCTTGCAAAGGCACATCAAACAAACAGTCCCTACAATTTTGCCAAGTTTGCTGGAAATCTATTCCCTTAATTTTTTTTTTACTGTTTCTCTTGGTTTTCCCCTTGTTACGCTTACCGGGACGCTACCCGGTACGCGAACCGGACGCTCCAAAAACACAAGATGGCGGACTCCCGTTACGCTGCCGGTTAGCTGCCCGGTTCGCGTACCGGGAAGCGCCTCTACCGCGAAAAATCGCGGGGGACTTTAATATCCCCCTCATCAATCCTAGGGGGTCAGGAGGGGTTTACCTTGCCCCCTTTCCTTCATTTCCCCCTTCTTTTTTCACCACATCTTGTCTCTCGAACCTACCGAGAGACAAGATGGCGGCCGCTCCAGACTGTTTACAATGTTGACAGCTACGCTGCCGGTTAGCTGCCCGGTTAGCTGCCCGGTGAGCTGCCCGGTGAGCTGCCCGGTGAGCTGCCCGGTTCGCGTACCGGGACGCGCTTCTACGGCGTAAAATCGCAAAAAAATAAAAAAAAATATTTTTTGCCCCGCGGGGCACTTTAATATCCCCCTCATCAATCCTAGGGGGTCAGGAGTGGTCTACCTTGTCCCCTTTCCTTCATTTCCCCCTTCGTTTTTCACCACATCTTGTCTCTCGATCGTACCGAGACAAGATGGCGGCCGCTCCGGACTGTTTAGAATGTTGACAGACACCGGAGAGCCAATCAGCTTCGCTTCGCGAAGTTCCGTTACGCGTCAGGTACGCGAACCGGGGCGCTAACCGGAGCGCTGTCACAGATATATATATTTTTTTAAACGTTAATTTCTCAAAATCCACTGGAGCACATATATTGAGACATAGCAAAGGCACGTCGGACAAACCATATCTACAATTTTGCCAAGTTTCATGTAAATCTATTCAGCCGTTCGAGCTAAAAGTGAGTCCAACCGCCCTATGGAAAAATGAATGGGAAAAACGCGTTTTGGGACCCCCCTTTTTTCTCGGCCCCCCCTTGACGAAACCCTCCCAAATTTTCAGGGGCTGTTCAGAAACAAAATGTGCCATTTTCCTGGAAATTTCAGCCAATTCCGTCCACAAACGCCAAAGTTATTAGACATAGAATTTTCAGAAATCCCATAGAGAAAAAATCCTAACTATATATACCCACTGGCTATCGCCAGTAGGTAATATACATATATAAACATATATAATCTGCATATCTATATAAATGCATGCATACATATACATATATGCATACATATGCATGTTATTTACATGAAAGTTTTAAAAACACTAATAAAAGCAAAGCTAAAAAGCCACCTCATTACAAACAGAATGGCTTTAACTTAAACGAGGGCGAGATCTATTGCATTTTCAATGCTTGTTTACTTTGGTTCTATCAAGAAGGCATTCAGATGTGTCACACATTTGCCATAAATTCTGAATGTTAGCACTCTAGTTGCTCATTAGATCACTGTAGTAAAGCTAGTGCTCACCAGGGAAGTCTGCTGCTAATCATGGTTTGCAGCCATTTTCCCGCATTTTTTATCCCGCAGACTTTCAGTCCGCATACCATTATCCCGCAAGGTCATTGACCTCGCATACCATTATCCCGCATTTTTTCAAAACGCATGTGCATTTATCGCGCATGCCTTTACAAAGAATTACGTTTTAAAGGCATGTATGGTAAATGCATTTGCGTTGTGAAAACCACGATGACGAGAGAGGTAAGTGGGTTTGTGTTAATTTTTTCGTGGGTTAGTGATTGTGTAGTGTAGTGTAGTGTTGTGTAGTGTAGTGTTGTGTTAGTGTAGTGTAGAGTTGTGGTGGTTGTTTAGTGTAGGGTCATGCTGGGGGTAGTGTTTTAGGGTTTAGGGTTGTGTTGTAGTGTTTGCGTAGTGTAGGGTCATGCTGGGGGTAGTGTTTTAGGGTTTAGGGTAGTGTTGTAGTGTTTGCGTAGTGTAGGGTCATGCTGGGGGTAGTGTTTTAGGGTTTAGGGTTGTGTTGTAGTGTTTGCGTAGTGTAGGGTCATGCTGGGGCTAGTATTTTAGGGTTTAGGGTAGCGTTGTAGTGTTTGCGTAGTGTAGGGTCATGCTGGGCGTAGTGTTTTAGGGTTTAGGATAGTGTTGTAGTGTTTGCGTAGTGTAGGGTCATGCTGGGGGTAGTGTTTTAGGGTTTTGGGTAGTGTTGTAGTGTTTGCGTAGTGTAGGGTCATGCTGGGGTGTAGTGTTTTAGGGTTTAGGGTAGTGTTGTAGTGTTTGCGTAGTGTAGGGTCATGCTGGGGGTAGGGTTTTAGGGTTTTGGGTAGTGTTGTAGTGTTTGCGTAGTGTAGGGTCATGCTGGGGGTAGTGTTTTAGGGTTTTGGGTAGTGTTGTAGTGTTTGCGTAGTGTAGGGTCATGCTGGGGTGTAGTGTTTTAGGGTTTTGGGTAGTGTTGTAGTGTTTGCGTAGTGTAGGGTCATGCTGGGGTGTAGTGTTTTAGGGTTTTGGGTAGTGTTGTAGTGTTTGCGTAGTGTAGGGTCATGCTGGGGGTAGTGTTTTAGGGTTTTGGGTAGTGTTGTAGTGTTTGCGTAGTGTAGGGTCATGCTGGGGGTAGTGTTTTAGGGTTTTGGGTAGTGTTGTAGTGTTTGCGTAGTGTAGGGTCATGCTGGGGGGTAGTGTTTTAGGGTTTTGGGTAGTGTTGTAGTGTTTGCGTAGTGTAGGGTCATGCTGGGGGTAGTGTTTTAGGGTTTTGGGTAGTGTTGTAGTGTTTGCGTAGTGTAGGGTCATGCTGGGGGTAGTGTTTTAGGGTTTAGGGTAGTGTTGTAGTGTTTGCGTAGTGTAGGGTCATGCTGGGGGTAGTGTTTTAGGGTTTAGGGTAGTGTTGTAGTGTTTGCGTAGTGTAGGGTCATGCTGGGGGTAGTGTTTTAGGGTTTAGGGTAGTGTTGTAGTGTTTGCGTAGTGTAGGGTCATGCTGGGGGTAGTGTTTTAGGGTTTAGGGTAGTGTTGTAGTGTTTGTGTAGTGTAGGGTCATGCTGGGGGTAGTGTTTTAGGGTTTAGGGTAGTGTTGTAGTGTTTGCGTAGTGTAGGGTCATGCTGGGGTGTAGTGTTTTAGGGTTTTGGGTAGTGTTGTAGTGTTTGCGTAGTGTAGGGTCATGCTGGGGGTAGTGTTTTAGGGTTTAGGGTAGTGTTGTAGTGTTTGCGTAGTGTAGGGTCATGCTGGGGTGTAGTGTTTTAGGGTTTTGGGTAGTGTTGTAGTGTTTGCGTAGTGTAGGGTCATGCTCGGGGTAGTGTTTTAGGGTTTAGGGTAGTGTTGTAGTGTTTGCGTAGTGTAGGGTCATGCTGGGGGTAGTGTTTTAGGGTTTAGGGTTGTGTTGTAGTGTTTGCGTAGTGTAGGGTCATGCTGGGGGTAGTGTTTTAGGGTTTAGGGTTGTGTTGTAGTGTTTGTGTAGTGTAGGGTCATGCTGGAGGTAGTGTTTTAGGGTTTAGGGTAGTGTTGTAGTGTTTGCGTAGTGTAGGGTCATGCTGGGGTGTAGTGTTTTCGGGTTTTGGGTAGTGTTGTAGTGTTTGCGTAGTGTAGGGTCATGCTGGGGGTATTGTTTTAGGGTTTAGGGTAGTGTTGTAGTGTTTGTGTAGTGTAGGGTCATGCTGGGGGTAGTGTTTTAGGGTTTAGGGTAGTGTTGTACTGTTTGTGTAGTGTAGGGTCATGCTGGGGGTAGTGTTTTAGGGTTTAGGGTAGTTTAGTTGTTTAGTGTATGCTAAAGGCATATTCGTTCTAAAAGTTTTCGTTATTTTAATTTGCGGCCTAATAGTACATGCGGGATTTTTTTTGCGGACTGATGGTATGCAGGATTTCGTCATATATTCGCTAATCATACTTTCTATGGCAAAATGAACCCCCTCATTTTGTTCCTTTTTAAATTAAATGTTTTAAGAGTTACCACTTTATTCCAATCAAGATGGCTTCAGGTGTGTCATACCTTTGTAATAAGTAGGACTGTTAGCACTCTAGTTGTTCTTTAGAACACTCTGGGACATTCTGTCATTGGGCTATAGTTGGGCTACATCTGGCTGATATTTGGGCTACATTTGTTTTTTTTTGTCTCTGGTGGCCATCTTTGGGCTACATTGGGCTACATTGGGCTACATTGGGCTACATTTGGGCTCCAACATATATATAGCCCAATGTAGCCCAATATATATTTTTCAAAGTTAATTTTCGTAAAAACCACTGGAGCCTATATCTTGAGACATAGCAAAGGCACATCGGGCTACCAGTCCCTACAATTTTGCCAAGTTTGGTGTAAATCCATTCAGCCGTTCAGGCTAAAAGTGAGGCCAACCGCCCTATAGAAAATTGCATGGGAAAAACACGTTTTGGGACCCCCCTTTTTTCTCGGCCCCCCCTTGACGAAACCCCCCCAAATTTTCAGGGGCTGCTCAAAAACAAAATGTTCCATTTTCCTGAAAATTTCAGCCAATTCTGTCCTCAAACGCCAAAGTTATTCGACATAGAATTTTCAAAAATCCCATATGAAAAAAATCCTAACTATATATACCTACTGGCTATCGCCAGTAGGTAATATATATATATATATATATATATATATATATATATATATATATATATATATATATATATATATATATATATATATATATATATATGTGCATACAGTAAGGAGAGCGTTCAGGCGCCAGTAATACAAAGCAAGCCCCTGATGAGAGGCGGACAGCCTCAAAACGCGTAGGGCTCATCAACTGCGATTCAAATTGCCGAGGCAGAGGCGAGCTGTTGAGTGACTTCTGAAATGCTTCGGGCATAATAGGATACAAAATATTAACGCAGTTGTCCGGCTGCGCAGGAGAGCACCATCTAAAATGTAAAGGCTGTGGCTGGAAACTACTTCCATCCGAGCAGCACAGCAAACCCAAACTACTAAGGACATTGCCTTGTCTATTTTGAACTCCTACTAAGGTTTAAAGATGCTTTTTACATGAACTCGGCGCTGGGAGCCAACTATGGGGAACGATATCTCTCTTCTGGGACTACATGTCCTTGCATGCAGTTCGACACACGAAGCGCGCCCACTGGGGTCATCAATCAATTAAATATGCATAAAGTAAGGATAGTGTTCAGGCGCCAGTAATGTAAAGCCAGCCCCTGATGAGAGGCGGACAGCCTCAAAATGCGTAGGGCTCATCAACTGTGATTCAAATTGCTGAGGCAGAGGCGAGCTGTTGAGTGACTCCTGAAATGCTTCGGGCACATTGGGATACAAAATATTATTGCGGTGGTCCGGCCGCGCAGGAGAGCACCATCTAAAATGTAGAGGCTGTGGCTGGAAACTACATCCATCCGAGCAGCACAGCATATCCAAATAACAAAGGACATTGCCTCGTCTATTTTGAACTCCTACCATGGTTTAAAGATGCTTTTTACATGAACTCGGTGCCTGGAGCCAACTATGCGGAACAATATCTCTCTTCTGGGACTACATGTCCCTGCATGCAGTTTGACACACAAAGCGCGACCCACTGGGGGTCATCAATCAATTAAATATGCATAAAGTAAGGAGGGTGTTCAGACACCAGTAATGCAAAGCCAGCCCCTGATGAGAGGCGGACGGCCTCGAAACGCGTAGGGTTCATCAACTGTGATTCAAATTGCCGAGGCAGAGGCGAGCTGTAGAGTGACTCCGGAAATACTTCGGGCACATTGGGATACAAAATATTAACGCAGTTGTCCGGCCATGCAGAAGAGCACCATCTAAAATGTAGAGGCTGTGGCTGGAAACTACGTCCATCCGAGCAGCACAGCAAACCCAAACTACTAAGGACATTGCCTTGTCTATTTTGAACTCCTACTAAGGTTTTTATATATATATATATATATATATAGAGAGAGAGAGAGATAGATATATTCGTCCAAAGGTGCCCAACAAGCAACAAAGACACACACGAGGTGAGGCAAACCTAGCAGCCCTGCTGTGTCTTTATTCAGCAACCAGCATCTGTTTCCAGACATTTATTTTCTTTCTTGACCCAACGCGTTTCGAGGACGTTTCCTCTTGTTCACGGGTGTGCGTTCGCTGGCAAATACGTGGAAAACATGTCCTTTAATGAGCAATTTATTGCCCTCTGGTAAGCTTCTTCTTCTCTCTTGCCTTCTGGGACTCGTAGTTCTCACGTTGAAATATTCCCCTTCAATGGGGTTTCCCATGTGAATGTTTGTGTTCCTAGCTCTCCATACAGCCTCCGGGTGTGATGTCGGTCAATTACGTGCCACCTCACCATCCTGTTAGAAAAGGGGGGGCCAATCGGCCCCCACGCACACATGGCTGGGCCCGGCCCCCCCCCATTGGCCGATCCTGGTTTGTTCGGGCGTCCCGCCCTTGCCCCGGAAGCAGTTTTGCGCGTCCGGGTCAAGGGGCGGGACCGCGGCATAGGAGAGGTTAAGAGCCTGGGGAGCGCGGGAAGCTGCCTCTTTGTGCCCGCGCTTCCCAGGCTCGCTCCTCGCCCCGCCGTGGGGCCGTTTAATTTTCTTTTCCTTTTTTCTTCTTTCCAGGTACAAGTGGGCGGTTATAAGTGCGGCGTTAGAACATTTGGACGTCCGGCGGATCGTGGATCTCCTTAAAGTACTTCGCCGCTGCATCGATGGACGAGCGTGGAGGATGCCCCACATTTTGTGGTGACCCGACCCGCGGGATGAGGAGAGCAGCTGGGCCTGGCGTACGACCAATGCGGTGATGGGCCTATCGGCGGAGAAGGCAACTCGCCTCGGAGGAACAGCTGCGTCGGTCAACTGCGGTGCGAGCGGCTGCCTCCACCCACCTCTTCCTTTTATTGATGGTGAGCGTGCGCCTGGTGGGCAGCGTAATTTAGGTCACATTGTTTGAATTTTCGAGTGTGCTTCGTGTTGCTTGGCCGGTTAGCTCAGTTGTTAGAGCAAGGTGCTCCTACTGCCAAGGTCGTGGGTTCGATCCCCGTACGGGCCAGTAACTTTCGAATCAGTTAAAAAAACGATATATGTATTTTAAATGAACAATCATAAACGAGATGGCGTTTAAAATAACACCTATTGGCGTGTTTGTTTTAGAAATATTTGATGCTCCTGCCCGGAATCACGTTTGTTAACAACTACTCACAAATGACTGGAGCAGCCAAAATAGCTCAGTTGGAAGAGCGTTGGGCTGAAGTGCTAAGCTTCCTCGGTTCGATCCTGGTTTGCGATGGATGCCTTTAATATCTGCCTACTGTTTAACTAGATATTGTATGTCTGAGTTATTTGCAGTGTTCGGTGCTCTAACAGTGACTTCTGTGGGGATTGAGTGCAGATTAATACGTGTTGCACTTTCTTTCAAAGACTTAATGTGCTTTTTATTAGCATAAATATAATTCACACTTGAATGCATGTCCGCTTAATGATGGCATTTTTCTGGAAGACATGCTGTGAACTCTTTTGATACAGTCCGGCAAGCGAGGGAAAGGCAGTTACAATTAGCATAGAATTCACAGCGGCAGTGCCCACCTTTACCCTGACTTTCGAGTGATGAACATGCAATATACGAGCAGTCACCCCACCAAGCTCATTATTTATAGCGCTGTGAGGGGTATGTTACATGTTGTTGCGAGGGAGTGACCATACGGGTCCTAAAGTTTTGTTGTATGATCTCCTGTGCAGGCTGGGGCGTACGAAGGCGCTCTGGTTCATGTTCACGCTATACGAACTGGGGATGTGGGTTCGAACCTCGGTATCGGCGCTAAACATCCTGTGAGTCATTAAAAAATCATTTAATCTCCCAAAATGAAGGTCTTTATGTAATGTAACTGGTGCTTTGTAAGGCGCTCTGATTCATGATTCAGGTTCACGCTATATAAAATCATAGCTGCCAAGGTTTCAGATTGCTATGTGTGACGTTTTAAACACTGATTTCATGTGTGAGGCAGGTTGTGGCCATGTAAGAATTTTCGAAATATTACAATTGCAAGCCTGTCAGAGATGCTACTTAAGTTGCATAGTTAACCTGGTCAGTGGTGCTCAGAACCTCTCTAGTGATTGAAGCTGATACGAAGGGAGCAGCGACCAGTATGTTCTGCGCGCATAATTTAAGGCGGACTGCACTTGGAGGTATTTTAACGCGAGCGAGTCATCTGTGATCTATGTGAGCGCTTTGGCATAAATGAATCATGTTGTAATATGCTCCGCACACCTGACTTAAGAATACTGGGAAGTCCTTCAGTTCCCACTGTGGTGCTACACTGGCAGGGGAGGGACTCGGCGGTATAGGGACTGACGCTGCCTTGGTGCAGTAATCTAAGCTGCAGGAGCACACATGACCTCCCTTTTACATCATATATAATTAATCAACTCATCTCAAAATTCGAGGGATGGCGCCATGCGTGCCAGTATTTACAATGGGGGCAAATGTGGGGTCAAAGTGCATACAGCAGTCATGGTAAGAATGAGACACGGCTATTAAGGGGCGAGACAAAGCCAAAAGTCCTGACTTCTAGGTGGGATACTGTTAACATATATCTGAGGGTATTGAAAAGTGCCAGGCATGGGTCGTGTGGGTCACAATGAAGGTCACGCACGTGCTTATGTTTTGTAACAAAGGAAAACAAGTGTATGTGTGCAGTAATTGATACTTGCATCAATATTAGTGGGAAGACATTGTCTGGGATGGCTTGGGTTTCTGCGCTAATGGTTGTATTGTCATTACTCTAAGCGGTTGGTTTGATAAAGGCCATTTATATTCAGGCTATTTGTAAAGATGACAAATGTTGTAATAAGCATTTATTGAGTGGATGAGCGCAGGACACACCGAGAATAATTGTCTCTGG
The DNA here is from genome assembly GCF_964261635.1 of Lissotriton helveticus. Lineage (NCBI taxonomy): Eukaryota > Metazoa > Chordata > Amphibia > Caudata > Salamandridae > Lissotriton > Lissotriton helveticus. The sequence continues at coordinate 448,894,915 of NC_136067.1, forward strand.
CGCAGGTCTGGGTCTAGAGCACCGGCAGTCTAAACGGGTCTTTATCGGGCTCTGTTGCTGAGCCCTGGCACTGGTGCCCTGTCTTATAGACTGTAGGGACAATAGGCACTGCGATGTACGTTTTAAAATTACGTAAGCCAAATACAGATATATGATACAACAACTAGTAGACATCATACCTACAAGGTTTTCAACGGTTGTTAGTGGTATAAGATAAATAACCAGCAACCAGGGCTCGTATACAATATTGAAAAAGCTTTCACTTAAAGCCCTGGTGACACCACGACGACGATTTCAAAAGAGAAGGGTCAGGTGTTTGTTTTCTTTCTTCATCTAATAGATGGGAGGGACCCAGAGCTCAGGATGGCTCTTGTATAGATATTTGAATGATTGAGCACCCCTATGTTGGGTGCGTCACATGGTTATATCATGGACATCCAACTGTCTCTTCTCTTCTGAACTTTATGCATTGCGGAATGCAACGAATTTTGGTAGGTTAAAGACAACATTATGAGAAAGCTATCCTAGTGGTAGCTGTGGAGAGCAGCCATCAGGCTAAGGCTTGGAGGAAGGTAAAGCAGGCTGTTTTACCAGTCTATAATCTCATGAGCGAGGAAATGAAAGTAGAACCACACCAGGTGTATATAAATATAGCTATTTGTTCTAAACACATCCCTCAAGTCCCTTTAAGAGGCTAGAGGCAAGAATTACAGTCAGTAAACCTAGTTAAAACACAGTACCTTAACACAATATACGTTGAGCCCTAGGGGCGTACCGAACCATATATCAAGAAAAAGGTGTAATAACCACGACTGGCATACAGACAAGGCCTAGAGCCTTTAGAACTGCGGGGGGCCAACAGGAAGCACCCAAGGTGGTGAGACATGGGGACCTACGCGAAGGAAAAGCTTTTATCTCACAGGTCATCTCATGTTAGTACTACAATCAATGACCTCAACCGATCTGATAGTTCCAACAAGCGTGGAACTTCCCACGCTAATGACCGATTTCTTGGGGTCCTGATAATCCTACACACCCTGGTCCCAAAAGGTGTCCAAGAGCCTAGTTGCGGCATCACATAAGCAATGGGGAGGGCCAGTGTCTATAGCCCTAAGCGCCAGGTGCTGGTAGTTTGCTTGGTATTCACAGTAGGTAATCATGGGGGGGCTATGGCATTCACTGTAGCCTACAGGCCTAGTCTTAGGCAAGGTTATACTAATAGGCAACACACGGTAGCATTGAGTTAACTGCTGGGGTTCATCTCAGCTAAAGCCTAGCATCTGAGGACATTGAAGGCAGACATGTGTGGGGCAGCTACTTTGGCGGACGTTGACATACCGTAACATGGTCTTATTGCGGTGCGCAATCATTTGCAGACTTATAACGTCCCTGTTGATGGCATGGCAGTTATCTTGGCAGTGAGTCGTGGGTGACCTTCCCTGTAGGAATGCTAATACTGGTGTGTTCGACCCTTATACTGCTGCTACCGTGCCTCAAGAACATGGTCCAGAAGTAACAATGGATGGGCTATTGCATTCAATGTGGTCTACAGGTCTAAGCTTTCAGGAAGGTCATACTACCAGGCACCCTTAGGGAGCCCTATTGTGAATGTCCGCGAGTCGCATAACGCCTAGCATATGAGGACGTTGAATGCAGAAACGTGTGGAGCAGCTTTCGTTAGGAAGCCAGAAACATTACCTAAATATACAGTACTATTGCACGGCATTTCACACTGTGTATTGTCCCGAAGTAATAATGGATGGACTATTGCATTTACTATGGATCACAGGTCTAAGCTTTCATGTAGGGCATACTACCAGGCACCATGAGGTAGCCCTAATGTACATGTCCGCAAGTGGCACAAGACTGATGCTATGCAACACACTGGTGGTTGCAGGTTGGATGGAAATGCATCCGGGGTTGGACCTTAGCTAAGGCTTAGCGTGTGACAACAACATTGTGCGGGCATGTATACTGTATCTCTCGTCCGGAAGTCAGAAGCACTAATCATCTGTATTTGTTTTTCATTTTATGTCTGATCGGACCCATGGTGGATACGGTGGATACCTGGGAAGGGCTCCACACCACAAATGCAGGAGGTGGACAGCCAAGAGGATCGTTACACCTGGATCGGGAGTGTCAGAGAAAAGCATCAAGTGTGAGGAGCGGCCATTTCAACGGTTGAAGCGGTGCCGGCTGTTAAAGGTGCTACCCATGTATCATAATTGTAGTGCGTGGTGGTCACGCATTTGGGTTGCCAGGGGCAGGGCAATGGGCAATGCATGTCGGTATGCCGTTGCAGTTTGACCAGGAATACGAATCACAGAGGGGGGGTAATATCACCCTCGTTGGGAAATGGATACGGCTAGGGGGACGCCTGGGTTCGCAGGCGCCTTTCTTCATAAATAACACTGCGGGGGGCTAGGAGGCTCCATGGTAAGAAGGGTAGGCTGGCGCATGGCTGAGCCTAACAATGACAGTGTGGCATCCCATGATGCGGAAGCCGGAGGCCAGGTAGCGGCACAGACAATGGGTGTTCAGTACCTAGGAGTAGGCCAGCCCCAGCTTTGGACCCTGCAACTTGAACAGGATACTGAGGTAGGTCGGGTGTACACGTCTAGGGCCAGGATACCCCCGGTCACAGCAACTACAGGGATCCCAAAGATGGGGTCTGTCCGCCCAGAGTGGGGAAGGAGAGTTACTCGATAGGCACACCCCACCGCACTCAGTCATTACCTGACATGAGGGTAGCGACGATTGGGGTTTTATAGGGCAAGGGGATCCTGGTGCAAGCAGGCTAGACAAATATAATACCCAGACTGCACCATAGGGGGCCTCAGTTGTTGCACAGACTGCAAGAATCACTCGGTAAAGAGGATCGACACTGGATTGGGAAAGTATTTCAAACACCTCATTGCAGGGTATTCCACAGGGGCGCATTAGAGAGTGACGATTTAGATTAGCACAGGAAATGGTTGGCAATAGTGGGAGGGGTTGTCCCTACTTGCAGGTTAGGGGTACATTTGACGGAGTCAGGGAATGCCCTATTGATAGGGAACAAACTAGCAGGGGTAGAGGGTTTTAATTAGGAGGTATGACCTTTCAGTGTAGGCGGTTGGGGGGGGCCAGATAGTCAGTCAACTATGCTGGCCTGTGGCGGTAAGGTCATAATAGGTTAGCAGCAATTTAAGGTCCTTAGGTGGGGGCGGCCCCATTCACGAAAAGGGTCGCCCAGGGGGAGGGGCCACTGGTCTCTCCCAGAACTTCAGGGGCAGGATATCCACTTGCTTGGGTGCGGGGGAGGGGAGTCAACGCTTTCCTCAGGCTGGCAGCCACCCCACACATACACTATGACGCTAAGGCGCGAGTGTAAGGGCCTTCCTGTTATGGTTAAATGGAGTTCACGGAGCACACGAGGGTAAACGGGCCCTCGTCGCGCATGCGCATCTCGGACGTGAGAGCATAGCTGGGTAAAAGGATCTGACACCGGTTAGCGACCTTGCCGTAGGACCAGAAATTATTAAAAATGCAAATTCATATCAGGATGTTAGATTCGGTTAGGAACCACGCTGTATTAGACATTTGTTAAGGTTAGCCCACCATACCTGTCTAAACTGGATGTAAATCTAATGTCTGAATTTAGCATTTAATAATTATGTAAATAATGTTATTTTATTACATTTTTACTTTTGTTTCATATTTTAATAAATACGGCCGGGGGGTCTCGGGCTCGAGACCCCCTGCCTTCCAAAGAATTCTGTTGTTGGTCTGTTAAATGTTAACTGTAGTCTGCGTGTTAAGGCGGGGGGTGGCCTGTAGTCACAGACCATGAGAAAAGGGGGGCCAATCGGCCCCCACGCACACATGGCTGGCCCGGCCCCCCCATTGGCCGATCGTGGTTTGTTCGCGCGTCCCGCCCTTGCCCCGGAAGCACTTTTGCGCGTCCGGGTCAAGGGGCGGGACCGCGGCATAGGAGGGGTTAAGAGCCTGGGGAGCGCGGGAAGCTGCCTCTTTGTGCCCGCGCTTCCCAGGCTCGCTCCTCGCCCCGCCGTGGGGCCGTTTAATTTTCCCCACCCTCCATCTCCTGGTAGCAGAATTCTGGTAAGGACACTGTTAGGTATACGGTGTGATGCTATGCAATATCGTAGGAATAATGTTTTTCCTCCTTAGGCCTTTTTTCACGTTTACAGGCAAGGTTAATATGTGTATGTTTTCTGGGTGTGTAGTGCGGTTGCATTAACTCTTTTTTCCTTAGGCCTTTTTTCCCTCTTAGTTAGTAATGTCGTATTTATTATGTGGGTCTGGCGGTAAGGTCATAATCGGTGAGCAGCAATTTAATGTCCTTAGGTGGGGGCGGCCCCATTCACGAAAAGGGTCGCCCAGGGGGAGGGGCCACTGGTCTCTCCCAGAACTTCAGGGGCAGGATATCCGCTTGCTTGGGTGCGGGGGAGGGGAGTCAACGCTTTCCTCAGGCTGGCAGCCACCCCACACATACACTATGACGCTAAGGCGCGAGTGTAAGGGCCCTCCTGTTATGGTTAAATGGAGTTCACGGAGCACACGAGGGTAAACGGGCCCTCGTCGCGCATGCGCATCTCAGACGTGAGAGCGTAGCTGGGTAAAAGGATCTGACACCGGTTAGCGACCTTGCCGTAGGACCAGAAATTATTAAAAATGCAAATTCATATCAGGACATTAGATTCGGTTAAGAACCACGCTGTATTAGACATTTGTTAAGGTTAGCCCACCATACCTGTCTAAACTGGATGTAAATCTAATGTCTGAATTTTGCATTTAATAATTATGTAAATAATGTTATTTTATTAAATTTTTACTTTTGTTTCATATTTTAATAAATACGGCCGGGGGGTCTCGGGCTCGAGACCCCCTGCCTTCCAAAGAATTCTGTTGTTGGTCTGTTAAATGTTAACTGTAGTCTGCGTGTTAAGGCGGGGGGTGGCCGGTAGTCACAGACCATGATGACGAGATCAGTGTATCTGATTTCAACAGTCCGCTTTCATCCCGCGGTGGTGCTGCCTTCCCGACCATGGACAGTCCGGTAAATATTCGTCCAAAGGTGCCCAACAAGCAAAGACGCACACGAGGTGAGGCAAACCCAGCAGCCCTGCTGTGTCTTTATTCAGCAACCAGCATCCGTTTCCAGACATTTATTTTCTTTCTTGACCCAACGCGTTTCGAGGACCTTTCCTCTTGGTCACGGGTCTGCGTTCGCTGGCAAATACGTGGAAAGCGTGTCCCAATCGCCCTCTGGTGGGACTCTTGTTCTCTCGTGCCTTCTGGATTTCGTAGTCCTCACGTTGAAATATTCCCCTTCAATAGGGTATGCCATGTGAATGTTTGTGTTCCTAGCTCTCCATAGAGCCTCCGGTTGTGATGTTGGTCAATTACATTTTTTTTAAAAAAAATTTTTTATTTTAGCGATTTGTATAGCGCCTGGTGACCCAAGGGCATCCCCGCGCTGTAAGGAGATTGTTTATCCTGTAAGGAGAGGGAGGGAGGAGGAACAGTTATTTCGGGAATAGGTGCGTTTTCAGTTTTTTGCGAAAGGTCAGGTAGCTGGCTTCCAGTCTGAGGGTGCGTGGGAGGGAATTCCATCTCACGGCCGCTTGCACCGAGAATCGTCGGCCTCCGGTGCGGGTCCTTTTGAATTTGGGGACGTTGGCCAGGTGCTCACTGTCTGAACGGAGGGATATGGATGCTTTGTAGGGGGTGACCAGGCTGCTGAGGATAGTAGGGCCAGATCCGTTGATAAGTTTGTGTGTTGTACACATGGCTTTGAATTCCACCCTTTGGCGAACAGGGAGCCAGTGCAAGGCCTTGAATGCTAGTTTTGCTGACACTCTCGAAGGAAGGTTCGTGAGCAGACGGGCCGCAGCGTTCTGTGTCCGCTGTAGTCTAGTCAGGGTGGCCTCTGGAGCGCCCAGGTAGACCATATTGCTGTAGTCAAGACGGGACAAAACTAGCCCCTGGATGAGAAGTTTCCTAGAGGGAGGAGGTAGTAATGGGAGGATCTTACGGGTGGTGCGCATGAGCCCAAAACAGGTGCCAGCAGTTTTGGCCGCTTGCGTCTTCATGGTGAGCTCCGGTTCGAGCCATACTCCAAGGGTTTTGATTTCACGCTTCGGGGAGGGGATTTCTCCGAATACGTCGGGCCAGACTGTTGGGGGGATGGTTGCCCATTGTTTTCCCAGGAGCATCACTTCGGTCTTAGACCCATTCAATTTTAGTGATGAATCACTCATCCAGCTGTGTATTTGGGTAAGGCAGTTTGCCAGTTTCTCTGGGTGGTCGGCTAGTTGGGATAGAGAGACGACCAGTTGAGTGTCATCAGCGTAGCTTACCATTTTTATGTTAAATGGTGTCACCACGTCTTCCAGGGGAGCCATATATGCGTTAAACAGCGTCGGGCTCAGGGAAGATCCCTGAGGGACCCCGCTTGTGAGGGGGAGGGTGGCTGAGTGGTAGATGCCGTCCCATACCTGGAACGTGCGTCCGGTGAGGAAGGATTCTGTCCAACTAAGTGCCGTCCCGGTGATCCCTGCTGCCGCGAGCCGATGGAGGAGGATACGGTGGTTGACTGTGTCGAAGGCTGCGCTGAGATCCAGGAGGATCACTGCCACTGACCCTCCTGAATCCAGTATGCGCCTTGCCTCCTCGATGACGGCGAGGAGGGCAGTATCTGTGCCATGGCCCGGGCGGAAACCAGTTTGGGATTCCCGTAAGATGTTGTTTGTTTCAAAGAACTGGGACAATTGTCTGTTGACCAGTTTCTCAGCTAGCTTGCTGATTGCCGGTAGTAGAGAAATTGGTCGATAGTTTCCCATGTCTGCTGGATCGAGCTGAGGTTTTTTAAGGAGTGCTTTTACCACCGCGCTCTTCCAGCTGGCAGGGACAGATCCCTGGGTAAGTGAGCTATTAATGAGCTCCGTGACCGTGGGAACGATGACAGGGGCAACGGTTTTGAGGAATCTGATGGGAGCCGCATCAAGTGGTGAACCACTTCTCATTTTGGTCATGGTTCGCTCGACTTCCAGACATGTTACTGGCCTGAATGTCTCAAGTTGAGGACGAGGATGACTTTCAGTTTGACTGGGGGGTGTCGGATTGTCCAAGTGGCTGGTGGGCCCGGGAGGGGGGAGGGAAGCTAGTATATGGGCGATTTTATCGTTGAAGTACGTGGCTAGGTCATTACTTCGGTCCACCGATGGGACACTGGAGGACGGTGAATGGGGTACTTTGAGCAGCTCCTTTACGATTATGAAGGATTCCCTGGCTGAATTAGAAGATTCTGTAATCCGCGTGTCATAGTGGGAGGCTTTGGCGTGCCTGATGGCATCTTTGTAGAGTCTGACTGTATTGTGGTATGCATCCTTGCTGGAGTGCTGCCAGTCTTTCCTCCAAAGCCGTTCGGCTCTTTTGCAGTTTTTACGGAGGAGTCGGAGGTCAGTGGTATACCACGGGGCGGACCCAGGTTTTCCGTTTTTATCCTCCCTAGTTCTTAGTGGGAGTACGGAGTCCAGGGAGGTGGTGATCCACTCTCTGAAATTGCTGTCAGCGACAGCCGGATCGTCTGCGCGTGCCGGGCTGGTGTTTTTAAGAATGCTGGCCCACTCTTCGGTAGGAAGTCTGGACCAGGTCCTGTCCCTGATGTAGGTGGGCGGTTTTTCAGGTTTCCTGAAGAAACCTGGCAGTAGGAAGGAAATTAGGAAATGGTCTGTCCAGGGTAAGGGGGAGGAATCCTTCACTTGCATCGATGGAGTGTTAGTGAACACTGGGTCCAGCAGGTGACCCTTGGTATGAGTGGGTCCGGAATTAAGGAGGTGGATGTCAAGAGCTGCCAGATCAGCGATCAGGTCAGCTGCTGTCTGGTCGGCAGGGTCTTCGAGATGGATGTTAAGATCTCCTATTATCAGGAAATTCGATATGGAGTGGGCCAGGGTTGCTACAGTGTCCAGGAGAGCGCTCGCGAAAGGGCCTGGATGCCCGGGAGGGCGGTAGACAAGGACTCCTGTCAGAGTGTTGGTCGAGTCTAGTTTGATTGTGAATTGCAGGCTTTCAGAGTCAGGGATCTGTGCATCCTCAGATTTGCAAAGAAGGTGGTCCCGGTGGATGATGGCGACACCGCCACCTCGGCCTAGGGGGCGGGGTAGGGACTGAATGAGGAAGCCTGGAGGGGTTGCTAGCACCATGTCTGCCTCAGAGTGTGGGGCGAGCCATGTTTCCGTGAGGAAGAGGATATCAATCTTTTGGTCTTCAATGAGGTGGTTGATCTGCGTCGCATGTTTGGGGAGCGAACGGCAGTTAAGTGAGGCCAGTATCAGGGCAGCAGGCTTGTGAGGTTTTATAAGTAATTTGCGTTGTACTGGCTTGCAGAGGGTACAGCGGATGAAGGGTCCATTTAGGTCGTGAGTGTATTTACAAGAGGGGGTGGGGGGTCTGAGACTTAGTAACTCCCGACGTGAGTATCTTACCTTAGGGGCAGCTGTATCCGGCAGGGGTAGTGGCCCTAGGCCCGGTCGTGCGCAGACGGGCGCAGACGGGCTTGCCTTAGGCGCGCCTTCGGCATGCAAACGGCGCTCCCGCTGCGCTGGTATGGCCGGCACATTTGTAGTCTCTGGGGGTGGGCGTGGCCTCGCAGTGGGCGTGGCTACCGCCTTGGGCGTTTCCTGATTCAGCGCTGGGGTCGCTGTGTCAGGGGTGGTCGGGGGGGTCTGTGAGGGCGCGTTCAGGTCAGCGTTTCCAAGCAGGTGAGTTCTAAGGTCTTTAAAATTCTAACACAAGTGAAAATGGTGCAGTTTTTAAAAACAGATGAAAATACAGTCCTCCGGCTTCCGCCTCAGATCTAACACAGGTGAAAATGGTGCAGTTTTTAAAAACAGATGAAAATACAGTCCTCCGGCTTCCGCCTCAATTCTAGCACAAGTGAAAATGGTGCAGTTTTTAAAAACAGATGTAAATACAGTCCTCCGGCTTCCGCCTCAATTCTAACACAAGTGAAAATGGTGCAGTTTTTAAAAACAGATGAAAATACAGTCCTCCGGCTTCCGCCTCAATTCTAACACAGGAGAAAATGGTGCAGTTTTTTAAAAACAGATGTAAATACAGTCTTCCGGCTTCCGCCTCAGAGGATAACAACAGAAAGATAAAGGTTAAGAGTCAGAGTGAGAGGAAATGCCTTAAAGGGTGTTTAAATAAATCTGTCAAGAAGTGGGTGGTATTAAAAGTAGCATAGAAAATGGGTAGGTAGTGAATATATATAAGAAAGATATAGAAGGAAATAGAGGATAGGAAGTAGGAAGATGGAAAATGATTATTACAAAGGAGAATAATATTCAGTGTTCCAGTCAATCTGTCCAAGCCTAGCTTCATGCTGTTGTAGAATTTGTAGGCCAGAGAAGCCAACCATGAGCAGCAGATGGGGGGGGGGCCTTTCCTCGGCCCGCAACGCGATCTGGCAATGATGGGGGGCAATGTGACACTTTCTGTCCAGAGTGGCGGACATCTTAGGGTCAGGCATCATTAGTCGGCAGATTGCAGCTCAGTACAATGATGAATTAGGCCTGAGGGGCCCATCATGTCGACAGGAAGGGGGGGCCTTGCCCAAGCTCGCTATAAGAATCAGTGAGGTGGAAGGAACCTCAAAAGTCTTCCTCTCAGAAGCTATATGTCCTGGGCGGCGGCCATCTTAGGTCCAGGCGTTGCCAGCTCTATGTGATCCCCGGCTGTGGCAGTGAGCAGAAAGGATCGGTAGTGGGGGGGTGGAAGGATCCGTCCCACCATGCAGTGTTGGTGTGGGAATTGTGAATATGACCTTAACCCTCCTTGTTGTGACCTCCAATGTGCAAGGACAGTTAAAGAGTGTCCTGGGCGGCGGCCATCTTAGGGCCAGGCGTCGCCAGCTCTGTGATCCCCGGTTGTAGCAATGAGCAGAAGGGTCGGTCCCACCGTGAAAAAGGGGGGGGGGCGCCGCGCCTCGCCTCACCTCACCTCACCTCACCTCACCTCCTCGTGTTGAGTCTTCCGCTGCGAGAAGGGGGCCTCCGCGCTGCTCCTCAGCGGTCGTGACGCCTACAGCGCGCTATCATTGGGCTCCGCTCCGGTCCCATCTCCCGCCCGGACTCGATCAGGCAGTGTGGCAGGCTGTGTGGCTCATCATGCGGAGGCCTCGGTCTCCGTTCCACTCACGATATGAGGGACGGCAATCAGGCAGTGTGGCAGGCTGTTTGGCTCATCATGCGGAGGCCTCGGTCTCCGTTCCACTCACGATATGAGCGACGGCATTCAGGGAGTGTGGCAGGCTGTTTGGCTCATCACGCGGAGAGGGGAACAAATGCAGACAGGCCGGGACGTTTCACACCGAGGCTCAGTGGCCGTTGTGGTCCTCACGTCTTTTTGGTCCCTGCTAGTGAGGCGGAGTGGCCCATTAACACCAGGGTCATCGGCGGCGCCGTTTGAGCCGGAGGATCGTAGTAGATTACTTTGACCGTATGAGATCACTTTAATCGATCTCTTCTGTCCTTCTGTCGGGAACGCAGGCGGACCGAGTGCAGTTGCTCCAGTGGTGCAGTCTTGGCGAAGGCATCGGGTCCAACGAATTGCAGCTCTACCGATCCGGGTAAAGCAGTTAAGCGCAGGTAAGAACTTTCAAATGTTCAGTTACGCAGAGTTACATGTTGTAAGTGGCAAAAAGTTGAAAGATGTTGTTGGATGGCAGGTTAACGCGGGGATATCAGCCGATATGTGATCCCTAAACCGGGAGCTCTAGGAGAGAGCACCTACTCGGCGGCCATCTTCAGATCAAACCTAATGGGATGAGTAATTCACTCAGGTTTATGGGACTGGTAGTCTTAATTTTATAACCCAAGTGGGTTGCATGCCATCGTGTGTATTAAAGTTGAAATGTTCATCAGGAATAAAAACAGGGTCCCGCTCAGTTGCGCAGAAAACATATTGCACATCCAACCTGTTCTGCAGTGCCACAACAGTGCGCATCTGCAGTCCCACGCGGTTTCTGGTGGTGGTGCACACTCGTGGCCCAGGCAGGGCCACATAAACACCAAATTCAAGTTGCCTTTTTCGTGAGCTTGCACTGCCAGGATGAAAAACAGCTGCCAACACTCAAGCGCTTCTGGCCAAGACACCAACCTCTTTCCTGTGGTGCCAACGCGTTTCAGGCTGTGCGCCCTTCCTCATGGGCACTTTCCACATTAAATGGCATCACGGAAACCACCAGAACATCCCCTCCATTTAAATGTCTAATGGCCCTCAGATGAGTAATTCTCTCAGGATTATGGGACTGGTAGTCTTAATTTTATAACCCAAGGGGGTTGCATGCCATCGTGTGTATTATAGTACAAATGTTCACCAGGAATAACAGCAGGGTCCCGCTAAGTTGCGCAGAAAATATATTACAGTTTCAACCTGTTCCGCAGTGCCACGTCAGTGGGTGGCTGCAGTCCCACACGGTTTCTTGTGATGGTGCGCACTCGTGGCCCGGGCAGGGCCACTTAAACATCAAATTCAAGTTGCCTTTTTCGTGAGCTTGCACTCCCAGGATGGAAAACAGCTGCCAACACTCAAGCGCTTCTGGCCAAGACAGCAACCTCCTTCCTGTAGTGCCAACGCGTGTCGGGCTGTGCGTCCTTCTTCATGGGCACTTTCCACAACAAATGGCATCACTGAAACCACCAGAACATCCCCTCCATTTAAATGTCTAATGACGCTCAGGTGAGTAATTCGCTCAGGATTATGGGACTGGTACTCTTAATTTTATAACCCAAGTGGGTTGCATGCCATCGTGTTTATTAAAGTTGAAATGTTCATCAGGAACAACAACAGGGTTCCGCTCAGTTGCGCAGAAAACAAAATGCAGCTCCAACCTGTTCTGCAGTGCCATATCAGTGCGCGGCTGCAGCCCCACACGGTTTCTGGTGGTGGTGCACACTCGTGGCCCGGGCGGGGCTACTTAAACATCAAATGCAAGGTGCCTTTTTCGTGAGCTTGCACGGTTAAAAGATTAGCAAGGCAGCCCAGGTTCAAGTAAATTCCAACTCACGGTGGGAATTAGTTCCAAGTTGAGCGGCGATAAGTAGTTCCATCTGGCTAATAAGGCCTTGAGAACTATGAGAGAACTGGTAGGTTGAGAAAATCAGAAAAAAGTGTTTATAAGGCATAGCATTTGGTAGAGGGGGGGAACTCTAAGTACACAAATAATTAGAATGTCATATGGTGTCACTTCACAAACAAAAGATGTACATGCATAGATATAGATATACTCCTAGATAGTAGTGTAAGTGTACAACTTTACGGTCTTCATAAACATTACCTCATTAGCATACCACTAAGAACGTTATGTGACGTTTTCTATTATTCCAATTCCAATGAGAGATTAATCACAAGAGAAAGATAGCTAATTATCTTCCTGTTTATTTTTTTTACTTTCTTCCTGGGGATGCATTGCCAATGTCAACGCCTTCTTCTAAGATCATATGCAGTAAAACACAGTTTTGTGGTATTCTGTTATCCTTTCCACTCTTCCCCCTTTGACCATTTCCAGGTTGGCAAAGGAGTTGTGAAGAGTTAGTGAATAGCAGCAAACTCACAAGTGTGTGAGAGTGCACAAGCTCTCAGGACAAACCACACCTTGATCCTCCCACTCTAAACCACTTATGTGGGGTTTACCGCTTCAGAATTGTACTCGTTTGTGGTGTAAAATTACACAATAGCAAAACCATTTACAATTGATAGGGATCCTTTTTTTCCTGAATTGGCGTAAATAGAGCAATTTCCCCTATAAACATGGGATTTACAGCCTTAAATTCTTTGTGAATCGAGGACACAGTAGGTTTTACAGCCTAAAGCCAAGACGTGTCATTATGAGCTTTAGCCTGCTGCAACAATAAAGAAACCCCTTTCCGACTATAAAAGGTGGATGTTTTGCCTTTGCCGTTCCCCGAGGATATTATGAGGCTCTTAGCCAACTTTTCTGCTATATAAATACTCAAAACATCATGCAGCTAACTGCCTTAATTGTAATTATATTTTTGTCAGGCTCTGACTGGAATCAGGAAGGAATCGCTGAAAGCGGCTCAGACCGATTGCTTCATGTCAATCTAGCGTCCTCGTAGGACGCAAACCTTAGTGGCATGGAGACATTTAACTGATTGGTTCAGTTACCGCAGACGTGTAGATCAATGCGCAATGTGTTGTCCTGGATGAAGACACTGCGGTGCAGATTTAGAGAGGTTTTGTGTGGGGTTTGCGTTACTTTTTTAAAGCAGACCCTGACACAGTCTTTCTTGGGATTTAAAAACCAACGCAAATTAGTATTTCGTTTGGCTTGTAACAAGAAGTGATTTTAAAACCCTATCTACTAACAATAGCAGATATGGTTTTGCGCCAAAAATTAACACCACTTGAAACAGGCATTAAAATGAGAAATGCTTTCGTAGCTCCTTCTTTTCCAACTTTGTATGTGTGCTACACTATACAATACACATATTCTATTCTTTTCACCAGTTTTGTAAAGTGCATGGCTACAGCGTTGGATTGGTAACGCGGGCACCCGAGGGGCCGGTGTCCAGTTCCAGCTGTGGGCTGCTTTTTTGAGCGGTCTAAGGGGCTGATTTGGGCGGTTGTTCGGATACCGCCAGTGGCCCAGTGGGTGTCTGAGTGGTTTTTCTGTAGGCAGATCATTACCTCCCGTTTAGCAACAGGCAAAGGTGCCACTCCCTTTCTCTCGCAGGGTCGGCCCATTAATGTATGCATACTGAGCGGGGCAGAGGGCCTGAACAGAAGGGGGCTCACTTGTTTCAGGTGTGTTTCACCAGTGTAAACTAATCGGCACATTTTTTTACCCCCTTCCCCCTTTTTTAAATAAAATTTCGCCGAAGCAGTGTTTTGGGGAAAGGCAATATGCAAATCTGGGCCACTTTTTTTTAGCGTGCCTGGGCCGATTTTTAATCCCAATCCCACCCTGCATGCCTACTCAGCACTGGGATTCCCAGTGCTGGCAGTTCTAGCTGAAGTGAGGGTAAGAAATGAAGGTTAGGGGAAAGGGAAGTAGTAACTGTTTTAAATTTAGTCTAAGCAGAGTAGTTTGTACTGGAAGACTGTTCTTCAAGTACAAAACACGCAGACACCTTTGCAGTATGGCACAAAGGTGTGTACTTGGCACAGAGCGACAAATTCTGCGCCAGCTTTAGGGAGATATATGGGGCACACCTGCTCTCTTCTTGTCACGCAGCACAGCAACTTTGGTTGCTGGGAATTCTTGTGTGACTTTTTCATAATCTGAGCCTTCATGTTCAGGTGTAAATAAAAACACTGCGGCAGGGTGTTGCTCAAGTCTTCCTGTACCTCACCTTGTTCTGGACGTGCTCTGTGATTTTAACAAGATGGCGCATTGCAACATTATCAAGTGCAGTTTGTGTTCCCCATGAACCAACCTTCTTCACGGTTAATCATATGTTTACTCCTTTACTCTACCCTTGACAAAACCAGGACATTATTTACATTCTTTGCTGTGATTGGACTGTATGCTGCTTTGCAGAGGCAGGGTATGCATTGAAGGGCTCAACAGCGCAATCTATTCAGAAATCTTAAAGGCTTAATATCTCGGATCACAAACATTCAAATTTAAAGATTAGGAAAATAAGTATCGTCAGGACGGATTTAAAAAAACAAACTGAATCTATAATATCAGAAAGATCACATGCAGTAAAGCGCAGAATGTACTTCGAAGGAGAAAAGCAACAGTAAATCCAACAGTATTGGTTTTATTTGTTTTTGTCGTGTAATAAATAGATGGATGTATTTGTTGAAAGTGAGTGTATCATTATATTAATGCATTTGTCTTATGTATTGTGAAGTCCACCTAACCTGATTTGACATGGTTGTATAGAGTGGGTGTGAAATATAAGACATATAGTTGACTAATGGTTTGACGGTTTGATTTCTGCTTTATTATGGGTGCTCTGGGACCCGGCAAGTCTTCATGACTCGTTTTTGGACTTGAAAAGCAGCATTTTCTTTATTAGCTTTATTCTCTTGCTAAAACCTTTCCAAGAAAATGTTTGCTAACATGGGCATGTATAGATCTATGATATTGTATTCTAATTGCTCCTCAACTATAAGAAGCCCTTCTCACGCAAGACAAAGATGCAGGTGTGACTCTGAGGAGGAAGATGGAGCCAAAAGAATAGTAAGGGGCAGAATGTATGGACCCTACACAGGCCAATTACTGGTCTCTGACTTTAAACTACTGATTAAAGTTGTTGAAGATGGTGCGGAGTGTTTATCATTATTTCGAAATGATTGAACATCTGTTCAAATTAATGTCAGACATTTTATCTGATCTGGTTAGAGTAACATCTCTAGCCAATAGAGCTACAATTGAACCAGAAAAATATTTCTGTTGAAAGAATGGCACATGGACTAAGCACACAAATCCACAGTTTAAAAATGCCATTATTAGGGCACAACTAGATGAAAAACTCCATATATTTTTTTTTTAGGAAAAGAAACAGTGTTCTTCCTTCAGGCAACAAAAACAATCACCCAGCTTTTCCAAAAGTATTTTCAGTAGTAATAAATGAGACAGCAGTTTTCATTTGAGTTTGGCCCCATCTATATGCAAATCAGTATTGACCCTACTCCAATGGGAACAGTCCAGCCCAAACTGCGAAGCCAGGTACTCCATGAACCAAAACACAAGCAACCCAGGACCGTTTTTTCCCTATTTATGGCTTATCAGCCAGGTATATCTTGTTACCAGTGACACAGTGTGCATGGGACCCACGTCTACACATCCCCATCCCACTCAAGTCAACTGTGTGAAGCGAGTAACACTGAACCACATCGACCATGATGCATGAGGTAATTCAGCTGTGACGTGTCAGCAGGGTGCTCCAAATCCTTTTGACTGGCTCCCATGGGCCGTGAGCTGACGAGCTCTGTGAGCACCTGCGCGCTGAGAGTGACACTAACCCTGAGGAAACTGCGGGAGCACGTCCAGCAACCTATGAACATTTTCCCCACTGATGAAAGAGGAATCTAGAAACACGTGTCTGGGGATACACTTGAAAAGAATACTGGTACTGGCACTGGCCAACAAACTGTGAGAACTGTGTGTGAAGCGAGTAACACTGAACCACATCGACCATGATGCATGAGGTAATTCAGCTGTGACGTGTCAGCAGGGTGCTCCAAATCCTTTTGACCACTCAAGTCAACTTACTGAAGTAACCAAAAAAGTGATGGATGGAATCCTTGATTTAATCCCAGCCATGGGTAATTACTCTGACCTTAACTAGGACGAAAATTGTACAGTATTGCTTCTATTCCGGTGCTGGGCAGACCTGGCCTGGCAGTTCGAGTTGGAGTGTTCCCATAGGAGCAGGGTCAAGACTGATTTGCACATAGCTGGGTCCAAACTGAGGTGGCATGGTGGGCAGAATAACAAGGGAATGGGATGTGGACTAAGTAATTACCAATGACTGAGATTGATTTAATAATTCTATCTATCATTTTTTTTGTTTGTGTATACTTTACGGCGATTTCATTTGGGTGGATCAGCAGATCTCAGTCTTCTGGCAGTTCTCAGGTTACATTTTGGTGAAAATGTTTCTAATTCACAGCTTTTAGGGTTAGTCAGGAGCAGCACCTTCAACACTACAACCAAGGGTCCAGGACTGGAAGGGCAGCACTTGGAGGGCAGGAGGCATCCCATCAGAGGCCAGGTGTAGGATTCAAGGTATCTGGAACTTTGTATGTCACTGTAACTCAAACAGGAGACCAGCTAACTATCCCTTGGACTTGCTCCTGCGTTCAAGGAGCAGGTCCAGTGCACCTTCAGTCAGCAGGCAGCATGGCAGAGCTCCTAGCAGCAGGGAATCAGGAAACCACGGCAGCAGGGCAGTCCTTCTGGCAGCAGGACACTCCTTCTGGCACCAGGAAAACAGACAGTTATTCTGAATCTTCCACAGGTCCATGACTGTATTGAAGAGGTGGTTCAGGAGGTACAATATTTATACCTGATGACAGCCTCAGAAGTGAGAGTAATATCTCGGCAACTCCCACATCTGGTACTTCCTTTCCCCTGCCAAAGCTCCGAATAGTATGGGGTGACAATACACTGGTCTCAAGTTACTTTGTGAGTGTGCTGGAGGTAGCCCTTTGAAATGTTAGTGGGACTGAGAACAGCTCTGCCTCTTCCATCCTGGCAGGACTGCCCATCCTGCCAACACTTAGTTCCTCTTTGTTTCACTGTCTGGGAGGAATACACAAAGACCAACCACCAAGCTATTCGCAGTCATGTGACCCAGGACCAGTGCTTAATTTGTGACAGTGCTTGCCGGTGCATAGCACCGGCACTTAATTATTAGTGCCGGGTCTACAAGCATTTAGTGCACCGCACGTAATTGATTTGATACTTGATAGTAATTCGTTGAGTGCTGCTCTACCGCTTAAGGTTAGTTAGAGTGTTACGTACTGGTTGCGTTGTGTTGTTGATGACCTATGTTGAAGTACTGACGAATTTCTTCACGAGTCACACACGTTGAAGTTAGTAAGTTATTCTTTCACTTCGTAACTGTTTGTTCGTTCTCAATCAATGTTGAATGCAGTGGCACTGTGGCAGGCACTGGCGGCAGCGGCTCAGTGTTGCCGGCTCAGTGGGCGGGACACTGAGAGTTAAGCAGGGCAGGGCTAAGCCTTTGGTTGGTCTTCTGCGGGTGCGGGGGTTGACTTGGGGCTGTGCGCAGCAAGCAGCGTTTGAAGATTTTTTAGATTGTAATGCGCACGCATTCACTGCTTTTAGCCACGCCCCAGCACACCCGCACAGGCTGCACCTTACCGAGTCATCGTGGTAGTGCGCCCGCTGCCGCCCTTGGCTTCAAAGTCTCTGAGTGAGAGGCTGAGCGCGATCTGGACGACGTTGACCGCGTTGAGGAGTGGAGTACAGTACATAGTTACAACAGCACCAGGTGAGGCACGGCCTGGTAGGCATCATTTATTTAAAATAAAGCTGCGCAGTAAGGAGCACCAAGTAAGGCACGGCCTGGTAGGCCTAAGCATCATTATTTAAAATAAAGCTGCGCAATAAGAAGCACCAGGTGAGGAACGGCCTGGTAGGCTTAAACATCATTATTTAAAATAAAGCTGCGCAATAAGGAGCACCAGGTGAGGCAGGGGCCTGGCAGGCGCCATGGCCTAATCAGTTTATGAAGCTGCGCAGTGCACAGCAGGCTAACAGTGACAGAGTCCCGAGTGAGTCAGGTCCCGTCCTAGATGACTCCCACAGTCCCATTTTACTGGTCCGGGTTCCGCCCCACAGTAGAGTGTTTTGGGCACAGTGCACACTGTTAGCCAAAAGAGCAGTCGGGAAACTCATGAATGTATTTTAATATCTCTGACTGTTTATCCTTATTCGCCTGATTATATTTTGAATGATCATGGTGTGGCTATTATGATTATTCGATTTCATCGACTGATTATGATTGATGATGATGGCGTGGTGGCCGGCAGTCGCAGGCCAGCGCGGCCCTTAGTTTGATGTTGCGGGCCGACGGCCCGGCCTGGATGGATTCAGTTACTTTTGGTTTTGGTTACACTTACAGTTTCTGGTTTACAAATGACAAATCTCATTCTGCAGGGGTTGGCCGTTGGGGCTGTGCGCTGCAAGCAGGGTGCGCAGATTTTTTTTATGGTAATGCACGCGCATTCGCCGCTTAACCACACCCCAGCATACTCGCACGGCCTCACCTCGCTCTAGTCTCACCACCAACTAGTCATCATGGCTATTCACGTTCAAGGGTACAACTTACAAGAACCGTTCAGCAGCGTTGGTTCACTTCTAACTTAAGTGTGAAAAGTAAGCCAGCAGCAAGCGCGAACGGCCAGGCCAGACTACGTTGTTGCGGTGTGAAGACATGCATTGGTGACTTATTGGCGTTGAGGACTCAGAGTAGCCCGACCACCAGTGACGTAGCTGCTGCCAGCAGTGAGTGAGTACTACTACTGGCCAGTCTGGCTCTGGCCAGTGCCGCCCGCCAGTAACCGCACCAGCCACCAGGTGAGGCAAAGCCTAATCAGTTAAAATAAAGCTGCACAGCAGCCTAAGTAAGGCTGCAGCCTGTGCACTACTGCAGTAGTTGGTGTATGTGTGTGGCTCTGTCCCGAACTGACCTGTAACCTAAGTTTTAATTGACACACACTGTGACTGGCTGCACTGTTACTGTAAAGTAAGATCCCTTAGTGAAGCTCTGTTTCATTCTTTAATGTAATACTGTGGGGACGTCAGTTTGCCACTATATTCTTGTTTTGATAGCACCTCCTGCTGCCGAGTTTCTTCCTGGCCTCCAGTAATATTCAGGCATGAATTAAAATGTCAAGATAACTCTGATGATTAATCGTCTTCCTGGAGAGAGACAGGAGTTTTGTCTAGGAGAAGTTGTGGCTGCTTGTAAGGTAGAACAGATGGTTAATATACCTGCTGCAAAGAACGTTTCCCTTGCAGATCAAAAAGTGCATATAATGTAAAGTAGGTCAGTGTGTTACTGCTTCTGTCAGAGAGATCCTTTTGTTACTTGCAGTTTGTAAGTTAAAATCCTATCATAGAACAGCAAGCTATTAACTGTCATCAAAGAGCTGCATGGAAACTGCAAGTTATATATTAGAGCTATATGTTTTTGAGCCCAATCTTTCATTATCCTAATCTTGCAAAAAGGTTCCTTTGGGTATAAATCAATTCTTATTGGGGAGAACCCCTAACAATGCTGTTATGTTTTAAATTCTGAATTTGCGCTTTTCCAGACTTAGAACTCTTAAGCTATATTGCTTACAATGACAATCATGGATGACATGTGACTCCTATACCTTGTAGTCTTGTCCGATGTAACATTCCCTATATACTGATATACACACGTAGGATTGTATCTATGCAATGTGTGTATGATGCAGAGCTCTGACACTTTACACTGGTATGAGAGATGATGTGCAAAAAAACTGACAGGAGTAGGTCATCCATCACCCTCTCAGTGACTTAAGTGGTTGGAGCCGGTAGAGGAAGTGGGTGGAACCAGAGAAAAGTAGGTGTGGCCTCTGACAAATATTTGAGCATCTGCACTTCATATTTTACAAATTAAGCACTGCCCAGGACACGAGCTGCAGGCACCAAATGGTTGGGACAAAAAAATGGCAAATTTCTAATAGCAAGATTCTTTTAGAATTTCGACTTTAAATTCGACGTACCCATTAAAGAGGATTTTGAATTATAACTCATCCGTGACCAACCACGAATTTTCTAACTATTCCCAATCAAATGTTAGCACTTATGAAATGTAAAAAAGTATCCCAAAGTTATGTTATGGGAAAGATAGGCCTCACAGTAGTGAGTTTTTCACTACCAGGGCATGTAAAGCTTGAAAACATCTGTCCCACTTTTTAAATACAATGCACCTGCTTGATGGGCTGTTTAGAGCCTTCCTTAGGAGTGACATATATGTATGTAAAAGGGAGGTTTATGTCTTGCAAAGCTTTATTTTCTCAGGTCAAATTAGTAGTTTTAAAAATGCACTACAGGCTGCAATTGCAGGCAAAAGACATTTCTTAAAGTACTTGGGTTCCGGGAGCCTGGGAAGTGGATGCAATGACAATATAATGGCCTCAGAAGTTAATCTATGCATTACCTCAAATCCGATCAACATTCTAGCCTGGTTGAAGAGACCCAAGAGGGTGTTGATTCTTGCAGTTCCATTGTGGCAGAGGCAGTTCAAAAATCTAAAATGACAGGAACTTGAAAATACAATTTGAGACATTGGGGTTCTGGTAAAAAAAAAAATGGGACACAGAGAATAACTTAATCCCTATGCCAGTGTCTGATTTCTTCTTTCTTGAAATGCTTATGGGATAGTTTCCATAAAGGTAGTATCAACACCGAAAGCTCAATGGCCAGCTGTAAAACGTTGTAGGCATCCATAAGAGGATCTAAAGAATGGAAAATAAATCATAAGTTGGTTGTTTAAATATTTTATTTCATACAACCTATTGCTTGTAAGTTGCCTCCTGCTTGAGATATTACTTGATTCTTAAAGCATTACAGTTACATCCTGTCGAGCTATTGAATTTGGTTTTCCAATGAAGGTTCCCTTTTTGATAGGGCTCACTTCAGCCAGAAGGATTGAAGAATTATGGGCATTAATGAATAGACCACAATTTTATCTATATTTGATGATATTATTGTGCTAAGAACTGATCGTTCATTTATCCCAAAGATGCCTCTTGTTAATAATCCCACTCAAGATATCAAAAGATGTTCTTACTTGTTTTTCCACAGCCATCAACAAAGTAAGGAGAAATGTGACATTCATTGGATCTTAAGAGAGCCATCTTGATCTATCTGGAAAGAACAGAATCCTTGTTGGTAACTTCTGGTTCCTCCAAAAAAGTACATAAATAATAACATTTCACTCTGAGCCACTGGATAAGATCCATAGTGGTTCTGGCATACTATCAATGAGGATTACATCTCCCATAGAGCACCCAGGCAAGATCTATGATAGGGGGTAGTAGCCTCTTGGGCTGAGGTACCAGGAGAGTCCATCACAGAGATTTTTAGAGAAGCAACATGGTCCTCTGTCAATAATTTTGCTGGACATTTACAGAGTGAATAAGTGGGATTCAGAAAAAAAGAGGTTTGGTGTGGAGTTCTTGAATTCTGTCATGTCTTGAAATACATCTGCGCTTAATATTAAATTACAAGGGTGTTGCATCAAGTGGCTTAAAATGTTTTTTGTGTTGAAGTCCAATGGGAAGAGCTTTGGTATACGTCATACACATTAACTGGCACAAGTACCAACGCTGTACAGTTAATGACCTTATTACTTACCAGTTTTCTCCATTACTCTTAGTTGTAATTGTACTCGTACCAGTCATTACACTCCGAGCATCCATTCAGTGTTTGGCCTTTTACAGTTATGCTTGGCATTTGGAGGAGGATGCTCGGAAGTCAGGCCCTTCTTATACCAGATGAATGTGTTAAGTGCAAGCCTTATTAACATTGTTCCTTTGTTGTTTTCCTTTCTCATGAGAGGTGGGGTTCAACCCATAAATAATGACTTGTATAAGTACAAGCAGAAAACAGGCCATTACTATAAAGTAGTTAAATAAAACCCACTTACAACCTCTTCAGCATGCTATTTACACTACATCAATTATTATATCACTTTAGAAAAGATTTTCTTGATGGGACCAGAGATTGTTAAACAATATTTCTTAAAGCTTGTGATGGTGGTGATGAGGTTATGTAGAGATAGTAAATTGCAAGCATACTGCACAAAGGGAAGTGTTGAAGTTGTGCATCAAGCACACAAGTCACACAAGAGTGGACTTTTTAAGGCAGATATTGCCTACAGTCCACAGCCAAACTCACTAGATTCATCACCAAGAGAAAGAAGAGCTCTCCTGGTTTCGTTGCTCCTACAGTTCACCTCTCCTTTATTGTGGTGGCAAGCGAGGCTCCTGGAAAATTGTGAATTAAGACATTTTGCTTCCTTTGGAAGACTGTGTCTGAGAACTTTACCTTTAGGAGGGTCATGGAACTGAGAGTAAAGTTTGATCATTAGTGCCAGGGAACACATCTGGAGTGGAGGTGTGAGATCAATGATATGATGTTTAGATGCTTGAATTTGCTTCAAAGCAGCTCTGGCCTCCTCAGTGGGAGGTGTGGGGAAAGCATGAGCAATGGCGGCAAAGTGGGAGTGACATCTCTGAAAACTCACTGGCTGCCAACCAGAGGTGGTGTAATTCAACAGGATTCCCTCCTCTGTCAAGTACTATGTATGATGGAGAAGGTAAGCGTATTGCTGTTATCGAATGCTATTGCTGAGAGAAGTTTCATGCATAAGAGGCTAATCACCTAGCCGGTTCAGTGTACGGTAATGAGATAAATTATAATGAGAGGTTTAGTACTTCAGTGAGCCTGGTTGTCCAGTATGTAAATTTACATAACTGAAAAACTACATTGGTTGTTTTGGTTTGCCGCACTCACCCAGACCTTAAGGACATGCAATATATTTTTACCATACGAATATATTTTCATTGCTGCTCTGCTGTGGGCGGCAGGCACAGATCCGGTATGTCAAGTGCCTTCCAAGAACACTGCACTTAAAATGCCAGCCCACGCATTTTATAGTCCTGCACAGTAATTACTTTGAGCTTGCAGTATGAACGCCCCTGACTAAAAAGATTTGGAAAAATAGGAGTTTAGTGAGCACTGTCAGACAGTGAAGGTTTCAGAAATTGGTAATAAAGTAACAATATCCTGAAAAGTGCGGTGACACTTGCCTGACTGGAAGATAAAGCAAGGCAAGGAGCATCTGACTCAAAAGTGGATCTTGAGAAACTCATTAAAATCAATCAGTTCTCCCTTTGTAGTACATGCCAGTGTAAAAGGCATTACACTTCATACATCATGGACAAGCTACTCCTTAGGGCTTAGGGGGTGGGTGCTGTGTATGAGTTCTATTTATTTAACTGTGCATAGTTTCACTTTTAAATGCCTAATGGAATAACATGTCCTTTCGTGCATTGGCCTCCTATCAAAGATGGTGAAATGAAACTCAGACCGCATACTCTGATACCATAATATCTTGCCCATGAGTTTCTGCATAATTGTCCTCCTAGGTTTCTCTATCACAAAGCAGTCCAAGGAAGGCATTTGAGAATGCATTATTCTGAAAGTCATAAATGTAAATGTATTTCGATTTATATAGCGCACAATTCACCCAGGGGTCTCAAGGCGCTTGCTTAGGGAACCCGTCCTGGTATTCCCCTGTGAGATACCCCGGCAGGGTATTCACAAGGTGAAAGCCAGGCATCCCACCGCGAGGGGCTGTAGTGGAGATTAAGCAAGCTATTGCCCAGAGTTGCAGAGTGTGACCCTATGAGTCACCGGAGCGAGAATTGTCGAGTCTGTGGAATTTTTTAGCCCGAGACCCGCCGAGGTAGGGAATCGAACCTTGGTCCACAGCTGATCTCAGCTTTCGGGTCTGCCGCCTCTAACCACTGAGCCACACTTCTCCACTAACCCTTCTTTTTGTAGACGTGCCTTTGACACAGTTGCACTCTTCTAGGAAAAGGCAGTTGCAGTTATGGTTGCAAAAGCAGTTGCTAGTAAGACCCTCATGCAGTGTTCACCGAGAAAATACTCTGATGCATTCATGCCATTACCACATTCAAGAGGTATGATATTACTCTTGTATTTACTCTTGTTTGACAAGCCAGAGGAAACCGTGATAACACAGATGGCAAAACTGAGTCTGTGCAACTGCCTGAATTACTTTATATTTCAGCAGCTGTCCGAGGGGTTAAATACGTTTCGGTGATGTTATGAAACAAGAAATTGCGTAGAGCTTTCATTGTTCAGAAATAAGGCATTGACGGGGCCTATATATACGTGCTATGCACTTCAGCCCGGACAATAATTTGGATTAACAGCAGTTACTAGCACCTTTAAAAGGCAATTACTTGGCAGTGCTTGAGTTACAAGAAAAGCATGGGCGCTGGTTGGTGTACCTGCTGTTAGCCATCACTTAACCACAGCTCTTTCTGGTAGTTTTCTTTCTTCTTAGTAATAGCTTACCATGTGACTGACTATTGCAAAACTTTAATTGTAGCCTGCATTATTCTAGCCCTGCTTGCCAGTGGCTAGCTAGGCAAGCTTCTGTCTACAAATGCCTCTTGTTACTGCATACTCGTTATCAAGATCCAGTGAACGCCTACGGGTAGCTCACCCCAATCGGTTTTCAGTATCATGTGTTATCTGATCATTTGTATTGCTAGAGCTACAACCTCCCACTGCTCCCCCGTAAATTCGACTTCAGCAGATAAAATGTAACTTCAGCATCATCCTTTAATCTTTACACTCTGAAAGCCCTTCTCAAAAAGAATGAGGCCTGAGGGGAGGGGAGGGTTCCACCCTCTTCACCCTTGGAGATTTGGGAGGAAGAGGCAGGGGTGCAGGGAGCCGGTGCCTGTAAGAACACCGCAATTGCGTCTTCATGTCACCCTCCAGGGTGGAGTCGTTGCTCCCGAAATTAGGGAGAGAGTGGATGCGTCCAGTTCATCTTCAAAGTTGAAAATCTAGGCCCCTCTGGCTACACTGAGCGCGGCGAGCAGGATTCCCACCCTCCTTTCACCAGACCCGCAAGAGAAGGCAGGCGGGCCTCGAAAAGTGGCTCAGCTGGGGTATCGACTGATTCTCTGACCTGCAAGATGTCCCTAGGAGGGGCAGAAGAACGTCAACTCTGTTGTTAGTTTTTTTGACCCCTCCAATGTTGCTGGGGCATCATGTCTTGAAAGTACACCATTAGATAGGGGGATGCGAAGGGGAATGGAGGGCAAGCAAACTCTAGTCTATGAATGGCAGCCCCTGTAACTGGGGGAAGTGGGGCTAGCAGAGGACTCGACAACAGATACAGATATTCAAGAAGGGGAAACCTCCTACACGTCTGATGCAGGCACATGACTGTGGAGTGGACTCGGAAGCAGTCTGTGGAGTAATGGAGCAGGTGAGGGGACGCACTTCCCTGCCACAGATGCATGCTGGTTGCAAGGATTTAGCAGGCCCCACAGACAAGATGGGAAAGGTGGTGGCAGCACCAAGGGTCACTCTGGGCACAGCCCTGGACAGGGAAGGTGTAGAGGTTCCAAAGCGAACATCCCCTCATGAGAAGTAAAGATAGTTTGCATCTGGAGGCTGGTTGGCAGGTGAGAAAAGGACAGAAGTGGACACGGGCAGGGAGCACCTAGCATCACTATGGCCATTGGCAACAAAAGCAGGATTCTGTGCGGGTGTATTACAAGGGTCTTAAAGTTTACATGAGGGGAAGTGGGGATCGATGAGAGATAAGCTCGGCAGCGAGGTGGTACATCAGTGGTTAATTTGAGCTGGTGGTTACCGGTGCCCAGCACCAGCAGTTAATTGGCAGCACCGGCACTTATGACAGGCTGCTCATGGTGGGCTGTTTGTCTGTTTCAGAGTGAGCACAACAACGGTTCTTAACTAATTCAATATACGTTCAAAATTACTATTACCTGCTGCCCACTTTGGGGGCTGGAACAATCTGAATTCTCACACTTGTGGGAGTGTGACGGTTAGTAGCTGGTTTGGTACTGTCATTGGTAGCGCTAGCAGGGGCAATGGGTGGTGTAAGCTGCAGTGGCCTCCTGATGACGGCCCTGGCACTGATTCTTTTTTACAAATAAAGCACTGTGGTACATGCACCAGGTAACAGGGCGAATTAGGGGATGGACAACAGCAAGGTACGACTCAGCAAAGGGGCAGACTTTGTGGCTTGCTAGGAGATGGGAAGCCCTGAGAAGGAGTCAGGGGAAGAAGATGAAGGGAGGACAACAGAGGGGTCGGAAAAGGGAGCGACGGCAAACTTACACCTGTACCTGACACGGAAATCTAGGACAGGAGGGTGGAGGGGGGCACAGGCCCAGGATAAGTGGCATGTCAGAACTCAACTGAGTGATTAGAGGCTGCTTCCAATGTGTGCTCGCTCAGAGGGACTGGAGTGGACAAAAATGGCCACAGAGAGCGGTGCCAGGACGAGGAGAAGAGGAGTGACTAGAGAGTGAGTATGAGGATCAGTGATGGAAGGGGGTCCTGGCAAGAGCATTGAAAAGGAAAAGGGGGAGGAAGAAGGGGCAAGAACAAGGAGGGTTCAAGGGATGGTATGGCTTTCAGAGAATATTATTTGAGTCTTTGGAGAATTATGTGACCGACAAGGCAGAGGTCCAAAAGGGAGGTAAGACTGGCACAGAATGCAATAGCCATGAGGAATTAGGGAGGGCCGGCACAGGAGACAAAGGGGGAGGAGGTGACAAGGACAGAGAGGAACAAGAAATGCACATGGACGGTGAAAGGTAGTGGACACCAGTAGGAAGATGGGGCAGGACGTGATGGAAAAGGACAAAGAGGACAAAGGGAAGTAGTGGAGAGTGAGGCAGGGAAGAACATCCAACACATGGGAGTGCAAGATGTATTGGGTTGTCATTTGCTGATGAGCACAAAAGATAAGCTAATAGACAGAAAGACAAGGTGCAAGGATGGGTCAAAGGCAGAAGAGCAGGAATTGGCAAAACACATGTGAATTCCCATGAACATGGACATGTGGACGGCAGCATTCACCATCTAAACTAGTATCATATGAGAAGCCAGAAGAAAGTGTGGAATTGTGGAGATACATGGATGTGATTAAGGCTGCCAGTATCAGGATTGGGGGCACACTTGGCTGAAATAAGATGATGAGTTCTGGTCGAGCGTGAACTCTTCCAAGACATGGGGGGAATTAGATAACGAGTTATGGATACAATTCAAGACACTCACCTGGCCTTTGAAAAAACTGCACATTGCGAGTGGGTTGCCCTTCCCCATACACTATTCTCCAGGTCGAACCTGTGTGGGAGGGGCCAGTAGGGTGGCAGGGCGGTGGGCCAGACGTGGAAAGCAGGACTCGACACCAGCTGGAATTGGAACAAGGAAGCTTGTTACAGAAACCCATGAAAGTTCAGACAGGAATGTCAAATATGTTATGGCAGACACACAATATGGCATTGTGGTGGGAGACAAGAGGGCTCACAAAGGAGCCGGGGCAAGATGGTGATTGGAAAAGGCAGTTATGCCAATTAACATGGAGGTGCTATAACAATGGTTAAGGTTGCACCCAAATCACAGATTAGTGGAATATTTAGAGAGGGCCTTCACTGAATGTTTCGGTATACCTTACGTAGGCCTTAGGAGTCGGAAGTGCGCAGACAACCTGAAATCATGTTGAGGTAGAGAACAGATTATACGAGATATACTGACTATGGAAGTGGAGGAGGATAGAATGGTGGATCCATTTACTGCCCCTCTAATGGATCATATCACTAAGAGGGCTGGTACGCAAAAGACAAAAGAAGATTACAGAACGATGTGTTGTGGCCAAAATGGCTCTTGATTAATGACCAGAGGGAGTGCTCGGTGGCGTGTACAAGTACAGATGAGGCAAAGAGGATGGTGCAGGAGTGTACACCCGGTGCAGAAGTGGCTAAGGCCAATATAAAGTATGCATTTTGATTACACCTAGCCCATCTGACGGACATACCATTGCTGGGAATACAATTCCAGGTATGAATAAAGTTGATTGAGTGATATCTATGGGTTGTGCTGTAGCACATGTGGCCTTCAAAAAATTCAGCACATTTGTGGAATGGGCAGTGCAGGAGGTAGTGAGGATGGAGGATGTGCTGTACTACCTCGATGACTTACCAAGGGTGGGGTGAAAGGCTTTAAGAGTAAAGTGTGCTAGACTGATGGCAACTCTCAAGGAAGTGAACAATCATCTGTGTATTCCATTAGCAGACAAAATGGAAGGACCCTCACATGCTGGATGCTTTTGGGCATCAAGTTTGACTCAGTGGCAATAGAGTCATGTCTGCCTCCAGACTAATCAAGGAGGTTACAGGAGCTGTTGACATAGGCACTAAGAGCGAAGAAGTGTAAGATGAACTTCATTCAGCAGATACTGGGGCATCTCAACTTTTCATACAGAGTGGTGTCTTCTAGTAGAATATTCAGTAGACAGCTAGAGTCTGGAAAGATGGAGCCATGAAGCCCTATCATTGCATATAGATGACACACAAAGTGTGGCAGAACTTATAGATGTGGCAGAGATTTCTTTCGACTTACAGTGGAGTGACGGTATGGCAACAGGACAACCTATTGGACTGAGAGGTTTAGATATTTTCGAGTGCATCATGGAAGGGCAGACATGGCAGTGATGACATGATACCCGAAACTATGCTGATGTTCCTCCAAAGGGCTAAATCTGTCTTTGCATTGAAAACAAATCATAGATTTCCATGCATGATCTTTGCATATTATGCATACTCCTGTGAACCCTCTGTGTGATAAACAATTTACTGGAATGTGGAATGCTTGTCTATGAACATACATATTTTTTGTTACTTGTCTTTCTCCACATGGGAACCTCTCTACTTATGTCTCATGAAATACATGGATGTAATCATCCCCTTCCCATGCTGGAAAATGACTTGCTCATGGTTTAGGCAGGAGAAAGTTTCTAGAGATGTAAAGGACTAGCAAAATATTTGTCAATACCGAAAAAAGCTATGAGTTAGTTAGTGCTCAACCCTAGTTTTACGGGACAACCACTAAGGAGT
This sequence comes from Lissotriton helveticus, assembly GCF_964261635.1. Lineage (NCBI taxonomy): Eukaryota > Metazoa > Chordata > Amphibia > Caudata > Salamandridae > Lissotriton > Lissotriton helveticus. The sequence goes on from NC_136067.1 coordinate 448,924,168, forward strand.
ACTCCTTTGTCTGACATGTGATCAACGATTCACTCCAAAAGACAATTCTCAAAACTGGCAGATTTTCAGCAGGAGTACATTTGGACTGCTTGCGAGCACGCCTCCTGCTCCTGCTCCTAATGCTCTCATTATGAGTTGCACACATTTACGTGCATCGATTATCGCTCATGATAAAAGCTGCTTCAAGGGGTATAGAATTTGTCATGTGTGATAATTAGGCCTATTGTGAGTTTTGCCCCTAAAAGGGGCATACCATGAGGATTTTGGGGCATTCTGCATCAAAAGCCACATGCTCTGATACTTACTCTGCATTTTTACCCAGAAAAATATCAGTAGACTTGACCTGCTCAAATTTATCCAGGGAATACACTTTCATTGCATGTACTAAGTGCAACATAAATGCAAAACTCATTATTCCAATATGTACAGTACAGTAGTTACCTCGCATATCAGAAGTTATCAGGCCTTCACATAAAAATCACCGCATTTCCCCATGCAGATTATTATTTTTCTTGGTGCTCATAAGTTCCACCTACATTCCTGAATCAGGCTCTGGCAACCGCAAGCAGGTACTACAATTAGAACTTTCTTAGTGCTAGGCTTTTCTATTGACACAATGGTAACATTCTGTCAGGTTTTTAAGAATCCACAATACATTTGCATGATTAAAATGTTCATATAATTAGTTTTAATGGTTATGATTTGTAATGATCTTTTTCACTCTGAAAGCCAAGCTAGGGGGGGGGCGTGGTCTGGCCACGCAGGATGATGGCTGCCTGAGGGGAGAGCTCTGCCGAGGGACGGACCCCTGACGAGCTTTCCTGCCTTAACTGCCCACCGGGATCCTGCTCTTCATGTTGCTTTGGCAGCGGTGAACTCACTGCATGCAGCGACGGTCATCTCTGCAGAGCAGCGCTGAATTTCGCTGATTTATAGCGATTTCAAGTCCTGACTGGCTGCCCAGACGAGTGCACCGAGATGTGCGTGTTCATGCTGCAGCGCTTCCTGTCAGGGTAAGCCGCGCCCTTAACAACTCCAGGGCCGGGCTTCCTCCCGCCTTAGGCCGCGCCTCTTCAAACTTCGAGCCTGAGCCCTATTAACTCTTACAATGCTGTGACTAACATTGAGGCTATTCTTAATACACGGAACATTATTCAAAAGCCATTTCAGAGTTTTTTTCTGAGAATTAAGTGGTGAAAGAGACTTGTCAAAAGGCTGAAGTTATGCAGTAATACCCCCCAAAAGAATGGAATAAAAAAAAATACTAATGAACACCTTGGAACTTACATTTTTCATGGTACCTTTTATATTTTGGAGGCTTATGTAGTATTTTGGACAGGAGTCTCTATTTTGCCTCAGTTTGCTACAGCTTCTTCATTTTCTCACAGGACCTCTATGTCTTTCATTACCCTGCCTCTGCCTACCAGCTGGTAACATTTTCGCCTCAATCCAATTTTGTTACTCCATTTTCTGCAATACCTCATGACTCTGTTCTTTATTATACTACCTTCTGTGCACTTACTGTACCTTTTGCATGCGCACCACCTTATTATCATGGCCTTATTGGTCTATTGTTATTTTCCTTTCATGCATATACATGCTTTCTCTCTGTGATAGTTTTGAAGCATATGTTTGATTCATATCATATTATACTGGTTTGGTGTAGCAGTACTTGGCGCTTACTTATCTATGTTATAATGCTTATCATTCTCCAGTGTTAATTGCATGCTGCCTTGTTGGTCAGTCATTTATTTCCTCCATTTGCTTCCCTGCCTCTTCTGTCATTTACTACATGGTTGGTTCCATTATTGCCTCCTGTTCTGCTGTTAAGTCAATTCGCTATTGTAGGTCATCTTCTCAACGACGCAAAATCATGTCCAATAATAAGAATGGAGGTCGCGGCCCTAAACAGCCACTTTTTACTTAGGTAGTAAAGCAACCTTCTACTTCGACAAACAAAGGTAATGGATCTGCGTCATCTTCCTCCTCACCGGCTTCCTCACTTCAGAGTAACCAGACTCTGTCTGATACTATGCAACGTATTCTACAAGAACTTTCTGGAGTTAACCGTCGCTTGGAAGGTTTGGATATTACCATGACGTCATTGGCTGCGGAGACTAAGTCCATTCGAGCTGAACTTGTTACTTTTCATTCTAGGATTGATGCCATTGACTCTAAAATGTTGGAGATGGAGGGGCGGTTGGACTCTGCTAGAGGCTCGGATCAGGATTTACTCTTTCTCCACAGTAAAATCATTGATTTGGAGGATCGTAGTCGTAGAGACAATATACGTTTTTTCGGATTTCCGGAAAATATTGAAAAGCAGGACGTGAAGAAATTTTTGTGCGACGCTCTCCCCACTTTGACTGGGCTTTCTTTTACCCCTCCTCTTGAGATTCAGCGTGCTCACAGACTTGGTCCACCACGTTCTGGAGCTTCTGCGAGATCCAGACCAATTATTGCCTGTTTTCTTCGGCATGAGCAGACCAGACAGATTTTATCAATGGCTCGCTCACATGGTTCCTTTATCTTCCAAGGTCATACCATTCATATGGCTGCAGATTTTTCTAAAGAGACTAATGACCGGAGGAAGGCATTTCTTTCCCTGCGGCCGAGACTCCGCCAACTGGATATCAAGTACGGTCTCTTTGAACCTGCGCGCTTTCGGATTACCTGGAATGGGGAATCTAAAGACTTTTATGATCCTGCTCTGCTTCATCAGTTCCTGGATGATATCAAGTCCAATGACATGGAAACTCAATCTTCTTCCTACACTCAATCTTCTGCATCCAAGGCTTCCTCTACAAACTTGCCACCATCTCATTTGAACGCCTCTCCTGACTTCAGGCAACGTGGTAGGGATATCACCCGTTTGCCTCGCTCTCAAGAAGAGAGGGACTCAGCTGTACATTCCGTCTCATCTCTTACTAACACGCAGCACAGAGACAAATCCAGATCGCCTCTTAAAAATCCCTCTGATGCTGACTGAATTCCTTTTTGTGTTCTACTGATTTTGTTTTTCCATGAGTTGATGGCCGCTCATGTTGTTGATACTGCTCTGCTTCTTGATTTGTCCACTGACACTCCCTAGCACTGCATGATGTGTCTAGATCGCCTCTTAAGACGCCATTTGATGCTGACTGCATTCTTTTAATGCTTTAATGCTTTATTTATTACTTTTTCTTATTTTATAAGCTTATTGCAGTGTTTGTTGTTCACAATGCTTTTGTTGCTCGCTTAGCTCACTGAGATTTTACTGCATGGTGTTGTTGTTCTTATATGTTGCTTCATGCTCTATTGTTATTTTCTACTCGTTACAGATTTTAATGCATGGTATAATTAGATTCACTCTCCTTAGTGTCCTCTATAGTACTTTGTACACTATTATTCTTCTATATTTACTGATAATATGTGATTTACAGTTTACAGTTATTTAATTATTTCAGGTTTTGCTTATTATATACTAGAAGACTGTTCCCATCCCACAAGAGATCTTTCTCTCCTCCTGTTTACTCCCCTAGCTATGGTGTTATTGTTGCCATGCCTATCATCATTTGTTTCATGTATACATTATTCTGGTTTTATTTGCTGTTCTTTGTTTCACTATTTTCTTGGTTTAAACTTGTGCTTGATCACTTTTTCTTGTTTCTTCTCTGTTGTATGACTTTATGGGGGTTTCTCCTCCTTTTCTTCTACTTTCTATCTCTTTCCCTCCTTTTTCGTGACAATGTTGGTATGTCCCTCATTCCTGTTTGTATCTTATCTCCCCTTTGCTTGATCCTTTTTGCTTCTTTTCACTATTTTCATGTCCTTCCCATGTAATCTTTAGGATGATTGGGGGTTTTGATGTGTTGGTTATTCTTCTTAATACATTTCGTGATGGACTCCTGTGGAGACGTTCAGCAGTTGGTCCAGACTGTTATGATGATATTTTATTCTCCTATGCTTTATGTATTTCATGTTACAATCTATCCTCTAGATCCCCATTCTTCTTTACTCGTAGGGGGTCCGGTTCCCCCTGGCGTTGCTCTAAGTAAGTGCACCCAGACCCGTAGTTAACAGTCCAGGTTGCTCTTTCCTCCTACTTTTCTTACTTATTTTTCCTTTTCTTTTTCCTTCTTTTCTTCTCCTTTTTCCCTCCCAGAGTAACATTTCTCCTTTTTCTCTCTGCTTTTCCTCACTTATTGTTAACTTAATCCTATTATCATGCCTTCTATCCATCCGTTGTCTGTGGTTTCTTGGAATGTTCATGGCCTCACCCATTACATAAAACGTAAGAAAGTTCTTTCCTATTTACATTCTAAGCATGTGGATGTGGCTCTATTACAGGAGACTCATTTGGATGATATTGAGTCTAGTAAGCTCAGCAGAGATTGGGTTGGTAAAGTCATTCATAGTTCAGTCTCTAAACCTGATCCCACCAATCCTAATCCTATTCGTAAATGCGGAGTCGCCATTCTTTTTCGGAAGTCTCTTCCTTTCACAATTTTAAAGACATGGTCGGATCCGGAAGGTCGGTATGTTTTTGTTAAATTGAAGCTTGGCAATTCCTTCCTTTGTCTTGGTTCTGTATACGCTCCGCTTGGTTCCAAAAAACAATTTTTCCTTCGACTGAATCGTCTTCTTACGGAAATAAATGCTTCTCAATTTCTCATTGGTGGTGATTGGAATTTAGCACTGGATCCTGCTCTTGACAGAACGGGTTGCATTGACACTATCAACGCTTCTGACCGAGCCATTTTAGGTGACATCCTTGCTGACACTGGTCTGGTTGACCACTGGAGACTAAGTCATCCACAGGATAAAGAATATACGTTTTTTTCCTCTACTCACGGTACGTTTTCGCGCCTTGATTACTTTCTTCTTTCGCAAGATTCTGTCCGACTTGTTACTGATTCTAAGATTTTAGAAGCAGCTATTTCTGATCATTCTCCTGTACTTCTGTCTCTAGATTTGGGTCTTATGAATCCGGGGCGCAAATCGTGGCGTCTGAATATCAACAAATATAAAACGCCATCGGGTAAACTTCTTTTGCAATCCCACTTACGTGATTATCTTCTCAATAATGCAGATTCGGTTTCTTCTAAACGAACGGTTTGGGCAGCTGCTAAGGCAACCATTAGAGGCCAAGTTATGCGGGACGCTGCTCTTTATAATAAAAAGAATGCTGCCAAGCAGACTGAATTGGAAAAGGATATTCACCGACTCTCTCAATTATACATTTCGCAACCATCTCTCCAAACCCGAAAGTTATTGGAACAGGCGCGTATGTCTCTCAATACTCTTTTTACTTCTAAGGCGGAATATGCCTTACAAAAAATGAAAGGCCGTCATTATGAACAAGGAGAAAAAGCTGGTCGGTTATTGGCTGCGCAGTTGCGCCAAAGAGAGGCCGCTATGGCGATTCCAGCAATAAGAACAAGTGGTGGTGATATCCTTACTCGACCACAAGAGATAGTTGAGGAATTCGCCTCATTTTATAGATCTTTATACTCCCCTGGCACTCAGGTAGATAAGCTAGTGATGTCTAGATTTCTGGATGAAGTTCATCTTCCACGGCTCTCCGATGATGGCAGGGCTTTACTTGAGGGAAATATCACGAAGGAGGAAATTTCTTCAGCTATATCTTCCTTACCGTACCATAAAGCTCCGGGAGATGATGGTTTCCCTCCTGAATTTTTTAAATGGACTGGTCAGAGTATGCTTGATACTCTTCATGCTGCCTTTGAGGAAGCCGTGGAGGAGTCTTCTCTTGGATCTATCTCTAACAAAGCCATCATAGCAGTCTTGCCAAAACCTGGCAAGGATCCTCTATTGTGTAGTAGTTATCGTCCTATATCTCTTTTAAATTCTGATGTTAAGATTCTTGCCAGCATTCTAGCATCACGACTCCGCAAAGTTTTGCCTTCTTTAATACATAATTCCCAAGTAGGTTTTGTTCCCGGTCGTTCCTCCCGCAATCATTTACGTACTCTCTCCCATGCCCTATGGTCCGCTAAAAATCTTGCAGATGATGCCCTCCTTCTTTCTTTAGATGCTGAAAAAGCATTCGATCGCATTGAGTGGGAATACCTTTTTACTATAATGCAAAAATTTGGATTAGGTGATCAGTTCATAGCCAAAGTACGACTACTTTACGATAGCCCATCTGCCCAAGTTAACTGTGGAGGTTTTCTCTCTACTCCATTTCCTATTCGGCGGGGTACCCGTCAAGGTTGTCCACTCTCCCCTCTTCTTTTCCTTTTGGCTATGGAACCTCTGGCTGCTGCAATTCGTCAATCGGATGCTGTGGTGGGTGTTCCTCTTCCAATTGGTCATTCAAAAATCTATTTATATGCGGACGATATTCTCCTTACACTTACTAATCTTCCGCGATCACTCCCTGCTCTCCTCTGTGTCATTGATGATTTTTCTTCTTTTTCTGGCTATAAGATAAACTGGGACAAAAGCGAAGCCTTACCTATGTCCCTTGGTACTACAAAGGATGCAATCTCTGGTTTTCCATTTCACTGGCAACCTTATCGGCTTAAGTACTTAGGAATACTCCTCAATAGGGGGTTGGATAACGTTGTCACGGACAATTTAACTCCCTTGATTGCGCAAATGCAAAGGGACTTCGATAAATGGAAGGCCCTGGGTTTATCCCTTTGGGGACGGGTTCAGGCGATTAAGATGGTCACCTTACCGCGTTTCCTTTATGTTCTGGGTATGCTCCCTTTGACTATTCCTTTGGCTACTCTTCGGTCCATTGATTCCAAAATTAAACTTTTTATATGGGGTACAGTTAAACCGCGTCTCACCTTCGCAAAATTAAAATCCCACCAATTGCAGGGAGGTTTGGGTCTTCCCTCTATTGAGCACTACTCCCTTGCCCTTCATCTTTCCCATCTTTCTTTCTTTTTACCTAAGTCTAAAGACATCCCTCAGTGGGTGCCACTTGAACGCCATTTATTGGCTTCTGGCCCTGGTTTGTCCCTTTTATATGGCAAGGGTTCCAGTTCTCTTGACCCCAAAAATCCTATCTTATCTGCCATGTTTAAGTCTTGGCAAAAAAGTCACCGTCTCCTTAAATCTAATTCGCGGCTTCACTTTAATGCTCCTATATGGTCTAATTCGGCTATTCGAGTTCGAGGTCGAACTATATCCTGGCCTTTATGGCAGGAAGCTGGTATTCATTCCCTAGAACAACTGTTTTATGGTGACAATTTTAAATCCTTTTCCCAATTACATGAGGAATTTCATCTACCGCCCACTCAATCCTGTAAATATTCTCATCTTCAGCAAGCTCTCACAAAACATCTAAGTTCCCCACCTGAATTGTTGCCTGCTTCTCCTATTTTGTCTTACCTGAATTTATGGGGAACTTTTAAGGCTGTCACTTCTGGTCTTTATAAGACTTTTCTGCACCCTCTATTTTCGCATCCCCTTTCGAAAGCTCTTCAATTGAAATGGCAAACACGCCTCTCGGTGACATGCTCAGATACTCAATGGGATCTCATTTTGGAAGGACTACATAAGGGTGTTCGTGAAGCTCGCCTTAAATTTTGTATTTTTAAAATTCTTCATGAATGGCACTGGTCTCCGGTCAAATTACATCATGCTAAGTTACTCTTGCATTCCTTGTGTTGGAGATGTTCTGCTTCCGGCTGTGACATAACGCACATTATATGTGAGTGCCCTCGTACCAGATCATTTTGGCTTTTTGTACGAAACACTTTGGCTCATTCTATGTCATTGCCCTTACCCTTTACCTCTGCAAACATAATTCTACATGACTTTCGTGGCCTTTCCAAGTTTACTAAACCACAGATCCGTCTCCTCCATACTGCTTTAGCCACAGCAAAAATTTGTATATTGCGTCATTGGAAATCTTCCTTACCTCCTTCTCAGGAGGAATGGTTGGTGGCAATGATACAAACAGCCTCTTATGAACGTATAATTTACAGTCTACAGGACCAAGCTTCCATTTTTCTTCAAGTATGGTCCCCATTCCTGGAAACCACAGTGGATAATGATTCTGTCTCTACTCCTTCTCCTTCTGCGACTACTCTTCCTCCTTAACTTCACCTTCCTTGTAACATGCTTATTTTCTCTTTCCTGCTTCTTATTATCTTTCCTGCTTACATCTCTCTTCACAACTAGTTTGTTACTCTGGGGCTTCCTTTCTCTTTCTTTTTCTTTCCTTTTCCTCTTTTCTTTTCTTTTTTACCCTGAATTTAGCCTTATGAATACTAGAGGATGTGTTGTTTTATGCCTCCTTTGTTATATTTTATGAATAACTTCCTCATTTATACTGTGTTCCATTTCTTCCTCTGCATATATATCTGCATTTGTGACTTATTTGAAATGTTCTTAATAAACAATTTCAACACAAAAAGAAAGCCAAGCTAGATTTTAATATGCAGTGATTAAAAAATCCCACAGCCCTATAATTATTGAAAGAAATGTTGAAGAACAAAGCTTATTCTGCAAAAATATTTTGCTTGTTCAAATTTTTTGTGCATTCATATTTCTCCCTAGATGCCCTTGTTATGATGGTATAGAAACGACTACAGTCCTTTAGGATGCAAAATTCCATAGCTCCCCTGCATTTAGAAATACATTTATCATCTCACAACTTTGACATACATGATATCCATGAAAGGTTCAATCAACCTATGCTTGATTTTATCTCGGATTCAAAGTACAAACACTGTTCATAAAATCGCATAATGAGGCAAAATAAAATATATCTTGCAGAGATTCCAGTCAGGAATCTCACTAAAGGAATGTTGGCACTAACTCTGCATTTGCCTTAAATAATATACTAAAAAAAAAAAGGGCTGCTTGAAGTATGTCAGAGAGGGTACTCCATCGCAGCAGTGGCAGAGTGCCATATTTACGAAACTCAAGGTCCGCCTGCCCAATTTAGAAGCAGGAAGACCTTAAGTATGTCAATGACGGACACTGCTCCAACTACGTCACCAGCATACATCTCCAACGGCGCTATAGAGTGCAGGCTGTTGGAGGTTAACACATAAAACTGCCCACCCAATTTAGAGTGGACAGCGCTATGTGTTCCTTTTGCTGCCCATCACTGACAGTGAGGGACAGTAAAAATAATAATGATCCCCATAGGAGAAAATTCTCATAGTGTGGGTATCATTTATTTTATTTTTCATTTAAAAAAAAAAAAAAAAGACTCCCGCTTTCGGAGTTTATTTAAAAAAAAAAATGAAAACCTTTGTAAAAGTTTGCCAGGCAGCCATTTTGTTGATGGAGCAGTTCGTCAGACTTCTACAAAATTAACTGGAACCGCTGTCACAGTAGTCTCTGCCAATATTTAGAGTTGTCTGAAAGGTAGGCGGACAACTTTAAATTTGACAGGCAGAGGTCTCTTAGGATAGGTGGCAGTGTCCTATGTCATCCCAATAGAGTACCCTTCACACACCAAACACAAAATCAACTCTTAAGGGGCCTACTTGAGTTAACTCTTTCCAACACCTGTTATGTTGACACTATCATGTTATTGTATTAAGCACTTTATTTATCGAAAATGTAAAACATTCAGCAAGCATAGTGCAACTTCTATAAGATTTTATACTCTGACCTTTCTGTTTAGTATGTATCATGGATGAGAATATGAGTAGTGCATATATAAGCACACAAAATGTTATGTTATGTTATGTTAAGAGTTTGTAAAGCGTGATAGCTGCCCCAGCAAAGAGGCGTCCTGGCGCTGAACAGCAGGGAAATGGCCCCCCATGGAAAGGCACAGAAAGGCCTACAGAGCTGGGAAGAGAAAAGTTTTAATGGCTTCCCTGAATTGGAGTGTGAAATCCTTCAAGTGAGGGAAATGTGTCCTTCTGTAATGTTTGATAAAGCAAATTTCTTGAAAGAAAATTAGATTGTTGCTGGCAGGTGTTTCAAAGATGTGTATTTTGCAAATTTCATTGTGTTTATGGAAACATAGCTGTGCAAAGATCTGTCTGAGGATTTATGCATTTTAAGTTACTTCTTGTGTACTGGTGCAGGATAAATTTGTCAGTCCATTTATCCATCTCAACTCTCTGAATAAATCTTTGAAAGTGACCTGTGCAGAGTAGTGAATATGAACTCAAACAGATCACTGAAGTTGAGGCAGTGCCACATTTAGAGTGTGTCATTTCAAGTTTACTATGAAGCATATTCGAATGGCAGAGTAGCACTCAGGACTCTGAATCCAGCAGAGCGTACAAAAAGAGCATATTGTTTGTGGCATTGGAGGAACACTTGTTTCAAACAGTCTAGAGAAAAGGGTGTTGACAATGTTTCCATTGGATCTGCTGCCACCTCGTCCATCATTAGTAGCCATTTTCAGTCTGACAGCAGTAACAACATTGTCCCTGTGGGAAATGTTTTGACTAGTTGCACTTGTGAAGGGTTTTTTCACAAGAGTTCTTGCACCTGCAGTATCACTGACATTGTGTGTTTGCTGGATTCTATGACCCCCGGGTCTGGGTCATCAATATAATAGAGGGAATTTGAAATATTGAGTTGACATGAGGTGTCTGCTGCAAGTGTCAGAGGTATTAGTGAGGTTGGTGGAAATGAGGTGGCTATTTTCTTTCCTGAGACTAACAATGTATCGGGGTAGGAGCTGTAAAAGCTTGAGTAAACTATTGATGAACTGCAAGGCAGTCTAAGAACGACTACAGTAGTTGAGTCACTCTTTCTCCTTTCCTCCCTCACCAGACTCACACGTCTGGAAATTATTGTGACGATGTGGAATATGTTGATGCAGATGCCTTACAGTCTGGTAAGAATGACTGATCACCAGTGACGTAGACAGGCACATAGAGTTGAGTAATACCCGCAGCATGATTTCCTCAAGAAAAGAGTATGAATAAAGGCAGAAGCCAGATAGTGGAAGCAGATATTTCCACCCTCTTGAAAAGTGTAATTTATTTTCGGGTGTGTGTAAGAAAGTCGACATTTAAAATGTTGATTATATTAAAGTCTAGTCGAAATAGTTATTGTCTAAAAATTCAACTAACTTCGCATTTTACAAAGCAGCTAATTGTAACCTTAGGCATATAGGGCCCAATTCACAAAGGTAAATACATGTACTCAAGTGTACCTCTACTCCTACACCTAAATGTAAATCTCCACTTCAACATTTACTAATGGAGATCTACACCTAGGTGTAAGGTGTATTCTGAAGCGTCTACATCCTGAATGAGGGTGTGGAGTCCCTTACAAATCATTTAATGACCTCTCAGAGGCAGTAATCTCCATTAAAAAAAATATATAGCGAAAATTGTTTAAGTTAGTTATTTAAAAATAAATAAATACAATTATTTTAATGTAAAAGTACTGTGATGAAAATGAATGTAAACAATTCATATTTGTATTACAGTTTGATATAGATTAAACATACTAACTACATTTATAATATTGAATTGTAAATAGTAGTTTAAAAATAAGTCAGGCACCCTCAGTAACATTTTACTATTTCATTTCTAATACACTTTCTTAAAACTTATGTTTTTAAAAGAATAAAGGTAAAATAAGAAAATATGTTTTCAGAAGTAGTGTATTTTTGGACACACACCCACACCCAAAAACACACACACACACACACACACATACACGCACATACGTATACATATATAACCAATAGCCTTCAGCTGTGTGTTTCAAGTGAAACACAAATCAGTAATTTCATTTTCTTAGTCCCAGCCGGCTGTACGATGGAACAGCGAGTTCCTAAACCCCGCATACCTAAACAACACGGTCTGTATAAAGACTGGGTCTTAACCACGCATTTCTGTACCACACATGCCTTTACCATGATTGTTCATTTGGCCCCTGGGACCACAACCCCTGGGGCCCAGCCTTATTTATTTTTAAAAAATGATTAAAAGAGGAAGTGGGGCCACGAGGCCACTCTCCCGGGCCAATTTTGGCCCCTGGGACCCCAACCCCCGGGGCCCGTTCTTATTTATTTATTTATTTATTTTAAATTAAAAGAGGGAGTTGGGCCAAGTGGCCCCCCTCCCGGGCCACTTCTGGCCCCGGGGACCCCATCTCCCAAGGCCGGCCCTCAATGTTGGGGACCGCGGTCCTGTGGAAGCCGGCATTGCTTTTGGTTTCCTGCTCTCCCTTCCATGAAGTGAAGCAGAGTTTGCAAACTTCAATGTCCCAGGGATGGGCACCCCAGGACATTGCTGGAGCGGACCCTGGGGGATGGCGGACCCCGGGGCCAAAGAGGGCTCCAGGAAGAGGGCCGTACGGCCCCCCTCCCATCTTGTATGCAGCCCCGGGGAGGTGGTGGTCCACACGGACCCCCGCATTACAATAAATAGAGACCCCACACTTCGCTAAATCAATTGAAGCCCCGGGGAGGTGGCAGTCGCCGGGGCTTGGGGGGGGCCTGCCAAGCCCCCACCCCTATTAAAGTAAAGCCCGGAGGTGGCAGTCCCTGGGGCAGCGTGGGTGAAGGAGCCCTCCCCACGCATTTCTTTGTTAATGAGCCCCGGGGAGAGGGTGGTTCCCGGGGCTGCAGGGTGGCCGCGAGCAGGGAGATCAGAATGTAGCTGGCAAGCATTGAGAGGTCTGCTGATGGTTTTTTCAGCAAGAGAAGAACTGTAGAGTGTTTCCAGGTGTCCCAGAAGATCGGCATAGAGATGGAGGTGTTCAGGTTGGGTGCGAACATGGCCCCGATCGGTAGATATTTTCTGTACTAGGGGGCTCATTAGGATGGTGGACGGAAGAGCCACCGCAGCCCTGGAGTAGGCGGAAAAAGCCTTTTCCGTGTCCGCCTGCCGCGGACACTCCGTCCGCCATATCAGGATAGGAAAACGTGTCAAATTTCCGTCCGCGACGTAAAAGCACGCACCGCCGTCGAACTACACACGACCACGCGGCGGACGGAACACATCCGGAGGCTCCGCCGTACGTACTGACGTCTAAGACCGTCCCCCAAATCAAGATGGCGGAAAATACACATAAAACCGCAGCGGAAACACAACCTGTCTGAACACGGCGGATTCCCCACAGCGAAGAAAAGAGACACAGCAGAGAGACCCACCACAAGCTGCTCGCCACCATGGACCCAGCGCTACACGCTTTCCCGATGCTCTTCGCGATCCACCACGTCCTAGTCTTGGCCCACCATCGACGCCGACGCAGGTAAGGCACAGACCATTGGCTGCATGGAGGGGAATACCTGCAAGGGTCGTGACGTAGGGAGGGGGAGTGTCATGTTACCCAAACCACTGATGAGAACCAAATAGAAATACACATTTGTAGTACGCAAGCATGAATGACAACGACAAACCACGAGACTTGATAGACTACCTTTATTGTACATAATAGGGGTATAATCACAGTGTATGCGTGAGCATGGGCAAAGTGGGCACCAGAGCAGCTACATCAGAGGCAGCATGTGAGAGGGCAGAATGCAGTATCAGAACATCAACAGGGCATTGTGGAGTACAGAGCAGCTACATCATAGGCAGCACATCAGAGGGCAGAATGCAGTATCAGAACATCAACAGGGCATTGTTGAGTACAGAGCAGCTACATCAGAGGCAGCACATCAGAGGGCAGAATGCAGTATCAGAACATCAACAGGGCATTGCGGAGTACAGAGCAGCTACATCAGAGGCAGCATGTGAGAGGGCAGAATGCAGTATCAGAACATCAACAGGGCATTGTCGAGTACAGAGCAGCTACATCAGAGGCAGCACGTGAGAGGGGCCAAGTGCATCAACAGTCCATAGCACTGAACAGGTCCATCAGAGGCAGCACGTGAGAGGGGCCTAGTGCAACAACAGTCCATAGCACTGAACAGGTCCATCAGAGGCAGCATGTGAGAGGGGCCAAGTGCAACAACAGTCCATAGCACTGAACAGGTCCATCAGAGGCAGCACGTGAGAGGGGCCAAGTGCAACAACAGTCCATAGCACTGAACAGGTCCAGCAGAGGCAGCACGTGAGAGGGGCCAAGTGCAACAACAGTCCATAGCACTGAACAGGTCCATCAGAGGCAGCAGGTGAGAGGGGTCAAGTGCAACAACAGTCCATAGCACTGAACGGGTCCATCAGAGGCAGCACGTGAGAGGGGCCAAGTGCATCAACAGTCCATAGCACTGAACAGGTCCATCAGAGGCAGCACATCAGAGGGCAGAATGCAGTATCAGAACATCAACAGGGCATTGTGGAGTACAGAGCAGCTACATCATAGGCAGCACATCAGAGGGCAGAATGCAGTATCAGAACATCAACAGGGCATTGTGAAATACAGAGCAGCTACATCAGAGGCAGCACATCAGAGGGCAGAATGCAGTATCAGAACATCAACAGGGCATTGTGGAGTACAGAGCAGCTACATCAGAGGCAGCACATCAGAGGGCAGAATGCAGTATCAGAACATCAACAGGGCATTGTGGAGTACAGAGCAGCTACATCAGAGGCAGCACATCAGAGGGCAGAATGCAGTATCAGAACATCAACAGGGCATTGTGGAGTACAGAGCAGCTACATCAGAGGCAGCACATCAGAGGCCAGAATGCAGTATCAGTATCAGAACATCAACAGGGCATTGTGGAGTACAGAGCAGCTACATCAGAGGCAGCACAAGTACGTGTCCCAACCAACCCGTCCCAGGGACCACAAGAGTGCAACGCAGTTCTCAATGGACACACCATGTGAAATAACATTTGAGTGAAGTGATCAGCACCTCACATCACAGAATCAGGGGGACTGCGTGAACTACCTGCCTCGGACACACTGCCAGCACCAGCAACAGGAGTGTGAGACACAGCCACAGCCCGAGTGACAGACACATGGGCCACGGACCCAGACACACTGCCAGCACCAGCAACAGGAGTGTGAGACACAGCCACAGCCTGAGTGACAGACACATGGGCCACACACCCAGACACACTGCCAGCACCAGCAACAGGAATGTGAGACACAGCCACAGATGTAGTCACTGACACGTGACCCACTGACCCAGACAGACTGCCAGCACCAGAAACAGGAGTGTGCAACACAGCCACAGATCTACTCACTGACACGTGAGCCATAGACCCAGATATACTGCCAGGACCAGCAACAGGAGAGGGCACAACAGAGACTGTGCCACTACATGATGCATGACAGCCAACAACAGACACAGTGCCACTATCTGATACATGAGAGTCAACTGCACCTGCGCCACTGGGACCACTGAAATGATGAGCCACAGGGCTGTATGGGCCAGGAGGCAGGGTGGCCCTGGGAGCTGGGGATAGCTGACCTTGAGCGACATCGGGGTGGGCAGGTGTCAATGGTGTGTGTCTGCGTTTCTTAGGGATGTGTGAGTGCACCCTGGACAGGACAGGACAGGACTGCCAAGTGGTGGGGACTCTAAAGAATTATCACCCACCATAGGTGGAGCATCTGCAGCCGGGGATCGGGTTTCTGGGGACGTGCTGGAGCCTGCTTGTCGTTTGCTGTGTGCCTGCCGCCTGGACTCAGATTCATGTGTAATGGGGGATGCAACAACAGGGGACTCCCTCCTCTGCTTCTGACTGGGCTGGATGGGAGTGGAGGTATGGGGGGACTCCGCCGCGGAGACATCTGTTTGGCGTTCAGTTGAAAACATCAGCCTCAGTGCAGCCAGGGGTGAAGTATGCCTGTCCTTGATTGCGCCATTGTCCATGCTAGAAGCCTTGTCCGTAGGATGTGCCTTATCCTTAGGTGGAGTGTTGTCTCTGTATTTTGCCTGTGCCCTGGTCGCCGCCCTGTTCCTTTGTCGTCTGTGGTGCACCTGTCTCCAGTAGACACCTGCCTGCTCTCTGTGTGTGTCCCTGGCCTTGGGAGATGGACCTTGCTATGTTGTGTGCCTGTCCTTGGGAGTCTCCCTGCTCTTAGGAGGTGCCTTTGTCTTTTGACTGTCCTTGTCCTTGGGAGGGTCCCTTTCCTCTGTTGTGGGCCTGCCCGTGGCAGTCTCCCTGCTCTTAGGAGGTGCCTTTGTCTTTTGACTGTCCTTGTCCTTGGGAGGGTCCCTTTCCTCTGTTGTGGGCATGCCCTTGGGAGTCTCCCTGCTCTTAGGAGGGTCCTTTGTCTTTTGAGTGGCCTTGTCCAAGGGACTGTCCATGGACTTGTGAGTATCCCTTGCCTTGGGAGTACCTTTTGTGTTGAATGCCTGTGTAGCTCCTGAAGGCATGTCCCCCAACAACACTTGTGGATCGTGTGTGTGTACTCCAGTGTATCTGACGTTGTCTTCGTGAACAGATTTAGCTGATCTAGGGGATGGGGTCTGTGCCCTGCGTGCCCTGACGTGCTGTCTGACGCTGCTTCTAGTGCAATAACCTGTATTTGAGTCCTGCTCTGAATAATCACTACCCCCTGAGACATCCAGTGGTGTAGATGTAAATGAATGCCACCACCTGCCCCAACTTCCTATCATGGTCTTGGAAAGCATTTGTCATATTGGTCTGCCCCACACACAGCTGTCGCAGCAGATCAACGGCCTCAGCACACAGTGCATTTTGGCTCACCGTGGCAGGGGCAGCGGTGCCTTCACCGAACGCCACTCTGCTCCCCCTACTCCTGCGGCCACGAACAGTACATGGTGCAGTTGGCGGAAGTGTGGGCCCTGTGTGCTGTCTTCCGACAGAAGGTGATGATTGCCCACTACCAGTCTGTGACAACAGTGCAGGCTCACCAAGAGTTTCCGAAGATGAGGACGATGGTGTCTCCACATGCGAGTCCTCAGGGACGGTCCTGTCCCCCTCTCCGGCGCTGCCCTCCTCTTGTGGACATGGCCGGCACGGCCGTCCTTGGCCCGGCCGCTCCGGCCGGTGTACGGTGGATGATGCAATGTGACTGTAAGAGGGGACATGAACTGGCATGTCCATTGAGTACATCTAAAGGGTGTATAGGCCTGCACCTCCCCCGCTGAGTACGTGCACCGCCATGGTGGCACCAGTGATAGAACATTGTTGCAACTGAAGCATCCGTGCCTGAAGCTTGCACGTGCGGTTGCCGATGTGTGCCCGTGACGGTCCGTGCACATGCAGCCAATGGGAAGAGGGCCGCTGGCCACGTATGGCCTTTGGGAAGTAGCGGAAGTTGTGCACCGCCATGGCGGCGCCAATTATGTTATCTTGTCAGACGCTGCACCGTGATGTGTTGTGTGCAGTTGAGGCATGAGGGTTGTGAGCGTGATAGGGAAAGGTCATATGTCATACACTATTGCATGTGTGTCCATACTATGCCCATCGGTGGGCACACAATGGGCAACAGATGTGCATTTGGACGCGTTGACGTCGGGTGTGACCCTACAAACGTTATTACATCTTCACAACTACACAGTACATCACGGCTGTATGGCCAAATTATGCATCTGTTGTCAGTGTGTGGTTCTGGCGAGGTGACTACAGTGGTGGTGGTACACATGCATTCAGTGTATGTGTTTTGGACGTTGTGTCACCATGCATGTAATTACCATATGCACAACATTATTGGTGTTGGCATTGGTGCATGATGACATGGTGTGTGTGTATCATTATCGTTTGTGTGCATGCACTTGCATGTGTGTATGTGATGTGGCTACTAAACATTAGGGTAAAGACACACGTATTGTCAGTAAGGTTCACATGTGACTACGTTGCGTTGACACACTTCCTGTTGCAAGTGGCTGCACTTTGTTAAAGGGGCACTCCGTATTGTATAGACTATCAGAGATGTCACACATATGACCATTCTCCCTAGAAAAGTTGTTGTTGCTAATGTTGGCTCACATGTGATGGAGTTGCACACGTATGCGTCGTTTGTAAGTGGACCCAAGTTACATTTCTCTCCCACACAGGAGGGCTCCAAATGTGCATCGGCCATGCACTGTGCTGGAGGATATGGTTGACGAGGAGGTGATTAGGAAATTCCGGCTGGATCGACGTCGGTTGATGGAGCTTGTTGCACAATTGTCTCCTCATCTGCAGCCACGAAGGACTTATCCTGGTTCCATTACACCCACAGCAAAGGTGATGGCGGCCCTACACTTTTTTGCTACTGGCACCTTTCAGTACACAGTTGGATATGCCGAGGGGATGTCACAGTCCATGTTCAGCACGGTACTTCGGGATGTTTTAAGAGCTATGATGCTGACTACATACATTTCCCACGGCCGGAAGAGTTGGCAGCAGTCAAAGCAGACTTCTATGCACTGGGCCACATACCACACGTTGTGGGTTCAATTGATGGCACACATATCGCTATCATTCCACCACGGTCACGTGAGCAGGTTTTTAGGAATCGCAAACACTTCCATTCGCTGAACGTGCAGGTGGTGTGCCTGGCAAACAACATCATCTCCCATGTGTGTGCAAGATTTCCTGGCTCCGCACATGACGCCCACATCATGCGGAGCAGCATTGTCCCCCAACTGATGGCAAATCTGCGACCCGGTCAAGCGTGGCTTGTTGGTGAGTGTGCAGTGGGGACTTTTGTGATCTCTGTGTGGCATGGGGTACCCACCATTTCTTGTTGTGATATTTGTGTCTGTCATCCCCCTACTTAGGCGACTCGGCGTACCCAAACCGGCCATGGCTCCTCAGTCCCATACGTAATCCTACTACAGCGGGTGAAATGCGCTACAATGATGCACATGGAAGGACACGGAGAGTGATCGAACGTACCTTTGGACTGCTAAAGTCTAGGTTTAGGTGCCTGGATAAGACCGGAGGGGCCCTGCCTTACTCACCAGGAAAAGTATGCAGGATTGTGATTGCCTGCTGCATGCTCCACAACCTGGCAGTGCGCAATGACATTGAACTGCTCTTGGACCCTGAAGACGAAGAAGTTCCTCGGCCTCCCATCCCACCCATGTCGACTGATGAGGATAGTGGTGAGGAGGAAGGTGTGGACCAGAGGCGCCAGCTCATTGATTGCTACTTCCCTTGAATGTGAGTAACTACCTCTTGTGCCAGTTGACAATGCCTTATGTATGTTTGCTGGTGTTGTGCGGATGTGGGGTGCATCAGCTGTGTGTTCTTGTTTGTGATGGTTGCATATGTGTGTCTTCATTTCTTTGGACATACAAGTCTCCATGATGTGTGTCCTCTCATCCCATGCTTTAGTGATGAGTGTAGTTTGTGTAATGTTGCTGTGCAGTGTGTTGTGATGTGTGTGAATCTGTTTCCTGACGTGTGTTTGCTGTCTCTGATTTTCCCTAGGTCACTCCCGCAGCGGCATGATCATGTACGACTAGGATCCCTGAACCTGTTTACGTCTGTTTCTGAAGGCAATCATGTGAATAAACATGGAGGCAAAACATCATTGAGTGTGTAAGTGAAATTTAGTTACAGGTTGTGCTTTTGTGCTGGTGAATATTTACAAGTAAGTGGGTGGGGAGGGAGTTGGAGTTGAAGGTAATGGCAGATGAAATGTCCGTGCTGACACCACATTGGGGGGTGTCAGGCTAGTCCAGCAGACCAGTGGCAATGATTGTCTATGTGGGACAGGATACTTTGCAGGGTGAATGTCTGGCACAGGCAGTGACAAAGTCATTGGCGGCCCCTCTTGGAGCGTGTGGATGGCGCTCCAACACTGCTCTCACCCACTTCCAGCCTCGGGCGGCCCCTCCGTGTCAGAGGTGGAACAGAGTCAGCTGGGGGTGCAGGTTGGTCATGGGCCACATCCGTCGCCAGGGGCACAGGTGGTGGTGGCGGCGGTGGAGGCGGAGGTGACGGTGGCGGTGGAGGTGGAGGTGACGGTGGCGCTACGACAATTGGTGGAGGGGGGGGAGTTGTTCCGGGCAATCCATTCCCTCCACATCGTTGTCTGTTGGCCCATGATGTGCACGATCTGGCCAAGGTATTAAGGTACCCCGAGATTTCGCGCAACATGTTGGTGTTGTCCACTGAGTCCTGGTGTGCATGATCTGCATGTTCCTGGGAACGGTCGTATGACGCCTGGCACCTGGCAAGGGCTTGTAGGGACTCTGCCACAGGATGGGGTAGCTGTCCTTCCTCTGTACGGCGGAGTGTGGGTCGCCTTATTGCCTGATGTCCCGTTGCCTCTCTCCTTTGTGGCCCACTCACCCAGCTTGGGTGTGAGGCCGATGGACCTGCATCGTGCGCTGGGTTAGGCTGGGTGGCACAGGCAGGAGTCGTGGTACTGGTGGTACTGGTGGTACTGGTGGTGGTGGTGGTGGTGGGGACTCTGCAGATCACAGAGGCAGGTGTCGCTGGAGTCACACATGCGACGGTTGTCGGGCCCGGGAGTCCCTGTGAGCCAGATGGCCCTGGCTGTGTGCTTGGTCCCGCTCCATCCTCCGCACCGGAGCTGCCTGTGTCATCGTCACCAGAGAGTCCGGTATGTGTGGGAGGCGAGGCTTGCGGCCGGGTACTGGTTTCCCCAGTCAGTTCACGATCACCTGAGGGACAAGATAGAGCTGGTCAGTAATGTGGACATTACATGTTCATATGGATTTGTAGACATTTCTGTTTCCTGTCGCACACACCCCACACACCCCACCCTCCACCACCACCACCCTCCCCGTGAACATGGGGGCCTGTTGGGAGTTGTAGTTTGGACCTCTCACACACCCCACCCTCCACCACCACCACCCTCCACGTGAACATGGGGGCCTGTTGGGAGTTGTATTTTGGACCTCTCACACACCCCACCCTCCACCACCACCACCCTCCACGTGAACATGGGGGCCTGTTGGGAGTTGTAGTTTGGACCTCTCACACACCCCACCCTCCACCACCACCACCCTCCACGTGAACATGGGGGCCTGTTGGTAGCCATGTACATGTTTGTGAGTAGGTGTCCGACGTGCATGGGTTGGGGCGTAGGTGATGTGTCTTCTCAGTTGTGTGAGCCTGACCATGTCGTACTGATCGTGGGGCTTGGTTTGTACTTACCAGCCTCTTCTCCTTCATCAAGTCCGTCTAGACTCTCTGGGTGAAGTATCACCAGCACCTTCTCCTCCCAATCGGTGAAGGGTATGGGCTCCGGGGGTGTTCCTCCGCCAGTATGATTGGCTCTTGCATTGTTTTTTGCGCGGATGCCTTTCACCCGGGTCTTCAGGTCATGCCACCGCCTCTGAATGTCATGCTTCGTCCTCGGCACGGTCCCTGACGCATTCACCCGAGTGACGATCCTGTCCCACATGTGGTTCTTTTGCGCCACGGACGTCTGCTGGACTTGGGCCCCGAAGATGTGGGGCTCAACACGGATGATTTCATCTACCATTACCTTCAACTCGGTCTCCGTGAATTTAGGTTTTTTTTTGGGTGCCATGGTGTGTGGTGCTCAGTGTGTGGGTTGAGTGAGTTGGGGGGTGCAGGTGTGTGGTGTGTGATGTGTAGGAATTGTGTGGTGGGTGTTTGTGTGGTGGGTGTGGTAGGGTGGTGGTTGTGTGTCTTCTATGTGAGTTAGCTGTATCTCGATTAGGGCCTCTTGCTAGCAGCAATGCTGTGATGCAAAGGATTGTGGTAGTGTGTGGGTGTCATTTTATAGTCGTGTCTCAATGGTTGTTGGCAGTCAGGTGGTAGGTGGGCGTGTTGACTAGTGTGCATTATTGGGTACTTGGGGCGTGTCATGCTGGCTTGTGCTTGGTGTTGGTGTATCGGGGGGGGGGCCTTGTCAATGTTCGTATGTTTGCTTTGTACTTGCGGTACACTTTCTGACATTTGTTTGACGTTAGGGATGTTGTGCGTGTTGGCCTTCCGCAGTGATGCACTGTTTATCGTTGCATTCTTTCCGCCGCGGACGTGGATGGCTGTGCGTTCTGTGGTACGGGCGGATTTATCCTAATTGCGGACACGGAGTATTCACAGGTATGGCGGTACATGTGTTTTTTTCCGCTGTCATTTCCGTCCGCGGCGGGGGTTGTTCATTGGGCTCCGTCCACCACGGACGGAGTTAGATGTGTTCCGTCCACCGCGGACGGTGTTTGTTATGATCCGTCCGCCGCGGTCGGAGTTTTGTGACATGATTATCCTAATCCCAACCGCGGAATCTCCGCGGCGCAGCCGGGAGTAAAATTTCCCCGACCATGGCGGACAGTACCCATTTCCGTCCGCCATCCTAATCGACCCCTAGGTGTGGTGGATGCAAGGGTCCAACAGGGCCCTGGAGTAGATGGACTTCTTCTTGATTGTGGTATCGTCCAGGGTGATGTTTGGCCATGAGTTAAGCATCCACTTTTTGTATGAGGTTGGTATTTGGTTGGAGAGGTCTGTTGGGTCTGGCTGTGGGTTGAAATTATATAGAGTGGTGTTATGGTTCCTGAAGAATTATCTCTTAGGCTATGTTGATGGTGACGTTAATGCTGTCCACCAGGGTAGTGCGGTTGATGGTTGATATCTGTTGATAGTAACATCTCAGGGTGGGTTTGAATATGCTCGTCTCTTTATTGTTTTTGCTCATTCTCTATTTGCGCCCCTGTTGTTTGCAGTAGCATTTCGACAGCCTGAGTTCCTCTGTGTAGAAGCTGGCTCGGGGGTCTTGATCTAGTCATGTTGTTGTTACTGAGAGTAGCGAGGGCATTGATGCAGTATGTGATCCAACTGCCGAAATTCTATATGGAAGCTGTTGATATGTTTGGGTTGGTTTGTGTTAAGAGCCGTGGTGCAGTTCTTGTCCAGGATGTTGTTCCAGTTATGGTGGGCTGTTTTGAAGGTGATTCCTCGGTGTTAGAGCATGAGGGGAATGGTGATCTTGACGAGGACATGGTGAGTCCAGGTGACCTGTGTGAGCTCTTCGACTCTGATGCCGTCAATAGAGATGAAGAGGGGGTCCAGAAGATGTTAGGCAGCATGGGTCGGTCCTTTATCTCATTGGGCGAGGTCAAGGTTCCCAATGTCATCAAGGAGTGTCATTGAGCTGAGGTCGGTGGGGACTTTTTGCATCACATACAAGATGCGAGAGAGTAAAGTCATTTTGATGGCGGCCAGCCTGCCCAGCCATGACAGTGTAGGTCTCCTCCAGGCCAGGAGTTCTGCTCAAGTATTGCTCAAAAGAAAAGCATAGTTCTCCCAAGTCAATCGTAGGAAACATTTGCAAATGCCATCTAGTGCTCATGTAAACTTTGCCACCAGGTGCACCTGCTCAGTCTTAGGGACAGTCAAGCTGAGAGCTTTCATGTTCATTTTGAAGCAAGACACTAAGCCAAAATCCTCAATCTCCTGTAAAGGGGGGGGAGGGGAGGAGTGGAGGGTGAACGGCTGAGTAAGGAAGAGCACGACATAGATAGAGAACTTATGTTCCCTGTGGCCCATGTGGATCCCAGTAATTGCGCCATGTTGGAGAATATGCTCCACAGAAGTCTTCATATATAGAGCGAATAACAAGGGTAACAGAAGGAACCCCTGCCAGGTTCCTCTCGAGATCTTAAAGGGGCAAGAGGTAATGCCGTTCACCTTAATCCTTGCCTCCGGTTCATTGTATGTACAACTCACCCAGTATAAAAGAACCTCTGACCGACAACAAATCTGGCCAAATCCAGCTGCAGATAGAAGTAAGTCCACCGTCTGGAAGCAATGAACCTTGTTTGTTGAGAAGGAGACAGTCCCATCACGGCAACCTCATTCTGGGACAAAGCCAGACTGGTCCGGATCATCAAGGTCTGCATATAAGGCACCAGGTGGGCTGCCCAGATGCTAGTGAAGATTTTCAAGTCAACCTGTAGCAGGGAGATGTGGCGATATGAGGCGCATCGTGTCAGGTCTTTACCCAGCTTAGGGATTATTACAACCGCAGCCATGGGCATGGAAGGGGCAAGAGTCACTGAATAAATTAAAGTAATGTGTGAGCAGAGGAACAAGCTTAGGTGCGAAGATTTGATAAAAATCTTGAGGAAAAGCCATCCTCACCGGGCACACTGCCCATGGCAAGTCCTTGAATGGTTTGCATCACTACATCCGGTTGAATGTCTGCACCTATTTTAGCTGCCTCTAGACCAGGCAGAGAGGCCACTGGTGCCTGGGCCACGTAGGCCTCTGCCTCTTCCTCATCCAGAGTTTTGGTGGAATAGAGGGCACTTTGGAAGTTTTTGAACTCGCCAGCTATGAGGTCGGTCATTCAGATTTTCTACCCCTGAAGTCCCTCGATCTCTGGGATGCAGTGCTCAGCTATTTGGACTTGGATTTGATATGCCAGGAGTTTCCTAGCCTTGTTCTCCCCTCATAATAGTGCTGCTTAGTGCACAGGAGTAAATACTCTGCTTCGGCGAAATCCAATGCATTCAATTGCTTCCGTGCAGTGGTAAGCTGACGTCTAGATTGGACCATGCCCATACACTGACGTACTCCCTCCATCTCCCTGATCTGACCCCCTGGTTGTTCCCGTTTGTCCCTTCTGTCTTTGTTCAGCCTAACTGCTATCACTATGAACTGACCCCAGATCACTGCTTGCAAATCGTCCCACAGCAGGGGGGCAGGGTAAGGCCTTAGTCATTGGTATCCAAGTAAGTTTGTATGGCCCCCTGTACCTCTTTAGTATGTGAGCAATTTGCGGTTCAGCCTCCACAGTCTTTGACCATTGTGGTCCCCAGCCAGTTGCAGGGTGAGGGTAAAAGGAGAGTGGTCCAACAGTGCCACTATCCCTATTCCAGCATCTAGTGTCACTAGTGTGGTGGGCGAGGACGTCAGGAAGAGGTCTATACATGCATACGTCTGATGCGCGGCCGAGAAAAAAACGTATTCCCGAGCAGTGGGGTTGCATTGTCGCAAAATGTCCACCAGTCCGACCTCAGTCAGCCACTGTATCATGGAGTACGAGAGTGCCCCAGAGTGTCCCAACCTTTGCAAGGATCTGTCTAGTTGAGGGTCGCGCATTATGTTGGAGTCACCTCCCACTATAAGATCCTCATCTGGGGATTCCTGGATAGTGTTCAGGGCCTCTCTGAGAAACGCCTCCAGGTGGTTGTTTGGGCTATGGGATGCAAGTGTGAAGGTATTTCCCCCCATCACCACTTGCAGCTCAAGCAATCTCCCGGGAATCTCTGTCAGAGTGCCTAGCACCCTCAAGGGGAAGAGAATACAGAACTACTCCCTCATGTCCCACGCTAGAGAAGGAAGAAGGCAACTACTTTTTTTGCCGTTCGTCGTCTCATTGGCTCACCACAGCCCGGGATGGCCGCTGGAGCTACTGCTATAAGCCTTGGTCGGTGGAGCTCCGTAAGAAAGCTGTTACTCTGCCGCGATCTTTGCCACGCCACAGAGGTGCGTATTTAAAGATAAAATACTACCTATTTTTTCACATTGATGTTGTGTTTTCTTCTTATTCAACAGTTTTGGTATTTAATAATGATTTACACTTGTTCCTTTGTAAAGCTGACCGCTCTGAGCCACAGCTACACAGTACTGAGCTAAGGTTTTACAAACAAACCTGACTGGAGCCGATACAAAATTGTGACCTTATTTCATGGTCAGTACATACTACCGCATATTGTAATAAACCACTTTCCTCACATATCTGAAAAAAATTAAGATTTTGCCATTTTAAGACACACAAGAAAATCTTCACAATTTATCTATTAGATTAAATTACCTGTACTCTCCAAATCTGTAGTTTTCTAAAAATTGGTGGTATTATTTCTTCCATAAATCATTAAAAAATATACAAAACAGTAAAACATGCAAGAAAGTTTGATCGGAGACTTTTAGGACATTTTAGTTCTGTTCACTGTATGCCTTTCCATTTATTTCTCTTCACCAAGATCAGAAGCTGTCCTAGTTTCAAAATCAGCAGCCGACGTATTACTTTCACTAGACAAATGTTAAATACTGCTGTAGGTTTTCCAGCGTTGCTTGCTTTACTATCACATCATACTGTTTCTTTGTTGCACAGAACTCCAGATTCGCTAGACAGCTCACTTGACATAAGAAATCCTTTATTCTCTTTTTCCAAACCAAATACCTTGGATTTAATTACCTAATCTACTTTTGTTTATGCCGAGACTATTATGCACTCAAATTAAAGTTCTCAGCCACAAGACGTCTATTTCTTTCCAAATAGTCCTCAATAAGGTTTCTTACAATATCAGCTTTTGCAATACATATACAGTACATATATGATATGATCTTGGATATTATTTTTATTCTATACTAGTTAGACCCTGTTCCAACCTATCTCTGCTCATTTTCAGTTTGGTCCGTTGTAATTTCAAGAAATATTTACCTTCCATTATTTCACAGTCATACGAAAGTAACCGCTCTATTTTTAAATAAGATACTTTCAAGAACAATTCTTTTGAAGATGTTGTGCACAGGGGCGGCTCGTCCACGTGGCCGGAGGAGTGTTGCTCCACTGCTTTCTCACAGGGCGAGAAGTAGAAACATAAAATCGAATTATAAATATCATTTTATGTTTCTGCTTCTCGCACTGCGAGAAAGCAGAAGGGTTTGGTTGGGGGCGGGCAGGTGGGCGGTCCTGCTCCAGGCAGGGGTGGAGTGGCTTGCCCACTGTTGTGGGGGCAGACTATTTGCTCTGCCCCAGGACCGACCAAACCAGTCATACACACTCTCTGTATGCAGCCTGCATGGAGAAAACGGCCTCCCCATAGACGCCTGTGTGGTCAGCTTCCCAGCCAATCACAACGCTACAATCCAGCCAATCACAACACTGCCATTGCAGCATTGTGATTGGCTTAGGGGATGAGACAAAGACTGCCTGCTTCCTGTGAGGAGCAGAGAGAGGAAACGCGGGACCGGAGGTGAACGTGTGTTTAATTATTATTTTAAATTAAACCCCCCCCAGGCGATGTGGTTCTGCAACAGTATCTACATTCAACAGTTAGCCTCAGAAATCATTTTCACCAGCTTATTACCGATTCACATGATATGTTGCAAGTAAAAATGAACCCCTAAGTAGTGATGGCTTGAAACTAGCTCAAATGTCTTACCTTGCAGTTTCCATTTATAGTTTTTTTCCTTATTAAGCTTTTTCTGGAGATAATTACTTCTGCTTTCACAATAGTGGTCTTCAAATATTTTGCTTCACAATATAAGCTAAGCTTATTCGAGGCATGGTGTAAGCCTGTCCTGTTAGATCCAACAAGATCTACAGAAATCGATTTAGGACCTGATTAAAGTCAGACGGTCAGGAACTCTGTCACAAACATGAAGGATAGCTTGTCCGCTTTATTTCAAGTGCATTAAACATGGGATTCTGTAATCCCCGTATAAAAGGCAGTTACTAATTTCTTTACAATCTGCTGCTTGTGATGCACCGGGTTGCCAATTGAAAAGAAAAGACGTCGACGTCAGAACTCGACTACTGTAAGGTTATTACAGGCGAGTTCTGACATCACGATGCCTTCTGCAAGAGGCAGCAGCGGAGGTGAAAGGCAGGTCAGGTCATGGAGCACAATAAAAGCAGCTCTTTAAAGCAACAAACAGAATGTTGCTTTTTTCCCTTCTGATCTATGTCCATAGCTTACAATCACAAGTAGAGAGAATATATTTATTTTTTGCACTCTTAGCTGGAGAAAAGCTAGAATCGTTCTGCATATTTTTTAATTGTCTTGTATTGAATTGTTTCTAATATCTGGTTTTCAACAAATATCTAACACGTTTTTGATGTATTTAATTTTGCACTATAGGTTTTATTTTTTTCCTCATGTTTGCAAACATGCTCACCCTTTCATATGAAAGCACTACGCGCCAAGGCATTAAGTGGTTGTGGGAAAGTTGATGGTGTGATCATGTATTATATGGGATACGGTACCTCCTGGCGTATATGATAAGTATATTGCAAGTCAGAGTTCCCTAACCTTATAAAGGAACTAGACATTCGGCCTAATTCCTCTAGATGGTTATGGGAACTCCAGGGTGTGATTGCTTTTGCTAGGGCTTCCCAAAGTGCGCTTTTACTTTTTTCCAAAATTTCTAGATTCCATGCCGCTCTATTTCAACCACCATATTTACTCACCCGCAAATGCACAGGAAATGTAGCACAGTAAATACAAATTTTACAGGACTGCTAAAATACCCCATGTCACAAGGTGTATAGATAGAACACATGTCCCTATGTATCCTCCAACTCATCTAGAGACACAAACAATATAACTGATATTGTGTCAGAATACCGAGGAAGCACCCTTGGCTCATTTATGTTTAGGCACCTTAAAATATACAGATGCCTAAAAAGAGGAACGCTTGATGAACGTTACTTAGTAAGTAATTATACTAAATATAGCGGCACATACGTTTGAGCTTATCAAATTCAAAATGAAAGAAAACTCAAAGTTATTTTCTTGTTTTAGTTGATAATCTGTATGCCCACATCCATGGATTTTTATACAATACCTAAGCTCCGCTACCCAAAGTGAAAGGCGATACAACAAAGCACATCATTGCACCAGGGGTGATTGAGAGAACATCTGGCTTGCTGAAAAGTCATTTCTGGTGCCTGAATAAAAATGTTGGTGCCTTATATATGCTCCTGAAACTGCATGCTTAATACTGGCAATGTGTACCGTTCCCCAGGAGAGGCCTGCATAACATCGTGCCAAACTTGGATTCCGAGGATGAAGATCTTGAGCCACCTGCTCAGCGGCCAACAGAGGAGAGGAGAGCAGTGGAGGGAAGACAGCGAGGGGACCACATTTTGTTCAAGGTAAGTCATATGAGAAAGTACAAATGGGATCAAATTTACGCTTGTTCGCTGCTTCAAATGATAGCAACCTTCATTGTCAAGTTTTCTCAATTGTTTTCTCAAATTGTTTATATTAACATTTAAATGGTAAGTAATGTCCACATCAAATGCCAGTTAAGTAACTGACAACAAAAAAATAAAGCACTATTGGTACTTCCTGTACTGTGAGCTTTGCTGCTTTTGGCAGATGTGTCCCATATGATGTGCAGCAGAAGTATGGCTATTGATGCTTTTCAAACCAAGCTTTAGAAATGCAATCGGGCTCGGATTTATTTGAGTTTGAGCTAATGCCATTGTAAATGGCAATGTCTTTTCGCCATGTGAATGGAGTGTGTGCATGTGGTGTGTAGTGGAAATATGTTGGTTGAATTGTAATTTTACCAATGGTGGCATGCTGTGCTTTATATGAATATGTTTAAAAGTAAAGTGTACCATACTGCGATTGCTTGGTGGAAAAGTGCACTGCCGGCTGGAGGTGTGTGTGCCTGGTGGAAGGGTGCACTGACGGCTGGTGGGTGTGTGTTTGGTAAAAGCGTGCACAGATGGCTGATGGTTGTTGGTGTTTGTGCATGGTGAAAGCATTCATTGACGGCTGGGGGTGTGTTGTTGTGTGTTTTCTTTTCTGTGTACTGGTGAGTGTGTGGTGGTGAGTCTGTGGGGGTGAGTCTGTGGGGGTGAGCCTGGGGAGTGAGTGTGGTGGTGAGTGTGTTGTGTTGAGTGGTGACGAGTGTGTGGTGTTGAGAGACTGAGGTGTGTGGTTTGTGTGTGCGTTATGTGTGTGTGGTGTGTGTGTGGGGTGTATGTGTGTATGGTGTGTGTGTGTGGTATGTGTGTGTGGTGTTTTCTGCACACTCACACACTGCCCCTACACATTCACACACTGCTCACCCGCACACTCCCAATGTCAACTGTTTATCCTGCACACTCATTCTGCACACTCACACAATGTGCACCCTTACACACTGTCTCTGCAGTCACTCTGCACTCACGGTCACTCTGCACTCACAGTGACTCTGCACTTACGGTCACTCTGCACTCACGGTCACTCTGCACTCACTGTCACTCTGCACTCACTGTCACTCTGCACTCACTCTGCACTCACTGTCACTCTGCACTCACTGTCACTCTGCACTCACTGTCACTCTGCACTCACTCTGCACTCACTGTCCTTCTGCACTCACTGTCACTCTGCACTCACTCTGCACTCACTGTCACTCTGCACTCACTCTGCACTCACTGTCACTCTGCACGCACTGTCACTCTGCACGCACTGTCACTCTGCACTCACTGTCACTCTGCACTCACTGTCACTCTGCACTCACTCTGCACTCACTGTCACTTTGCTCTCACTCTACACTCACTGTCACTCACTGTCACTCTGCACTCACTGTCACTCTGCACTCTGCACTCACTGTCACTCTGCACTCACTGTCACTCTGCAATCTTTGTTTTGTGTGCGGTTTGTTCTGTAGGAAGCCGATGTTTAGGACAGCATTCGTAAAATTCCTGTATTTGACATTTGTTCCTCTTAAAAGTGTGACAATCCTCACATGATCAGGCCCACAGACATACCCTCACCCCTCTCCCAATGTTTGCTGGTGATTCACTGACCACTTGCAGTCAAATGTTCGGTCGTAGGACATTTTATGAAGGCACACTTTACTTTTTAGCGCAGTTTTAAACTGGAAATGTCAAGTGTTTGCAGCTTTAGGGAAAACTTTACTTTAACTTGAAGTTTCTGTGTGCGTTCAGCATTCATAACTTTCACGTGCTAGAGCAAGCCCCAATAAAAACATAGGTAGGCCAATATTGGTTTGAGTCAATTGCTTGAGCCGTGTCATTCCTAGTTTCGGTGCAGTGGTGTCCTAGTGCCAAATTGTGGTTACTGATGCATTGATGGAAGGAAGTGGATGGGCCAGGCAACAGGAGTTACAGCAAGATTGCTGTTTTCTTGTTTCGTGAAAGAGTCCCTCACCTCTTTTGCATTCTGCTGCAGTGTGTGTTGTGTACCATGAATGGATCGAGCGGGATCTATTACAGACGTCTTCAGGAGCCGAATCATCTTGGGTTATGAAGTGATGCCGTGCAGCAGGCCTAGTGCCTGCAGTATGTTGTTTAATCAGCAGTCCAAAGGCTTGTTCTCTGGAGCCTGTTCTCGAGCACGGGGGTTGTTTGTGGTGGCTCTGCGTTTGTGTGTGCATGTTTGGAAAGCGTGTACTACTGCTTCCTGTGTTGCAGTGACAAAGAGGGAAGTGTGTGTTACACAGCTCCTGCCAGTGCTATGCGTGAGGGTGTCGTGCACTGCGATGCCTGTGTTGCGGGGATGCGAGGCTTCTTGCTGCTGCATGTCCTGGCCCTGGGAGTGTAGCCTGCACAGACGGTGTCCCTACTGTACCAGTTTCCCGAATGTAGAAGAACGTGGGAAGAAGACTACACTGCATAGTCGTTGCTGTACCAGTTCTTTATGCGTGAACACAGCTGACACCATCGCTGTCCATACAGACCATGCGATATCTGTGAGCGTGAGGGCAGCTAGCACAGTAGCGCCTGTGCCTCGTGTTGTGTGTGTGCCTAACAAAGCTCACCTACCGCAGGACTGTGCTGATTCTGCAAGCGTCATAGCGATACTGAAAGAAAAGACCTTATGTTATCTCCTACAACGCACTTCTGCCATTTTTTTTCACATACTGCCTAAAATCTCTGTCCAGCGAGGAATAGTGATCGAAGTTTGCAGATTCATCACCTCTCTCTCGGAGGAAGAGTAAAAACCATCCCGGTGATTCCATTTGAAATGCCACTGATTCGCTATGCCTGTGTGCACGTGAGGAGGACGCGCGCCCGACAAACGCACTGCTCTATGGTGAACACGCGCACACCATCTGGAATGCATTACACGGCCACCCTGACAGCTCCTAATTAAAATTAATGCACTGCCGAGCACGTAACCGCAGAGAAAATGCCCAAAATGGCGCCCGACAATGACATCTGCCCAATCGCATCAAGACTACTAACAATACATCACCGCGAGGACCAATCACAATTCAGATAATAAAAAAAACCTCGCGCACTAAGGAATGTGTCTTTCCAGAGCCCTAATGAAACTTTTTTTTTTTTCTTTAATAATAGGATCTCGGAGCTCCGCCCCGAGCCCTAAAAATGTATGGAACGTAGAGCTGAACTTTGGTTGTTCCTGTTATTTCAGTAGGTGATTTGTACCACCCTCACGGAAAGCGCCATTTCTCATCCTAGGTGATGGTTGGCGCTTTGGAGAAGGACCAGAAGGAAAGGGCAGAGAATGACCTCAGCATGTGAAGGGCAGAAGTGCGTTCTCATCTCCCCAAAAAACATAAGGAAAGCTGTAAAAAAAAGTGGTGATTCAGGCACGAGCCGGCTGCGGTACCAGCGAGGCAGAACAACAGGTCACCACGGAGAATCATAAAACTGCAAGCAAACAAACACCACAAATGTCCAGCCATGAAGAATCGCCCGTGCAGCCTTAAGTACAAGATTCTGTTAGCAGCGCAAATAATTGCAAGACGGAAATGTGTTCTTCTGGTCTGAAAAAATAGACTTTTGAGGAGGATTGTGCCTGGGGGAAGGATCGGTTATTTTAAGGTACGGCTGTGGACGCCCTCAACAGCCTGGAGTCACAAGTGCAGCCCTTGCAGGGCTGACTCAGGCTTTTATCCTCCTAGAGCCGTACAATCTGTAAGACTGATTGTGTAAAGAGCCTCGTATGAAATTCCCCTGAGAGATCCCCAGAGCATACCAAAAGGTGCATACAGTTACTAAAAGTCATAAATGCTAAAGATGGAAAGGGCAGCCAGGCATGAGAGATTTAAAAAAAATGCGCGGGGTCCGTGTTTATTAAAGAAAACAGGGCACGCACCCCCGGCTGTGGGCTGAGATGGCACAGTGTGCGGTGTCAGAAAGCATCAATTAAAACAAAAAACGAGCACTCCATGTCACATACCCTAATGCCAGTGAAATAGATCGCGGGGTTCAAGCTCCTGCTGCGCACATCTGTGCATACCCTGTAGAACACAGCATGAGTTACCAGGGGAGGCGACTCAGCCTTTCATCCATTCGAGGTCGATAATAGGAGTACCGTTCAGCTGAATAGTGCTACCTATATTCCTACATACATTACTTACAGCGCCTAGACGCAGGTCCGCATGGGTTTGTGCTGTACTGATGACGGACGTAAGCATGCTCGTTTGATTTGAAAATGTGATGTTTCCAGCATGGGAGAAAGAGTTTGTCATTAAAAAAAAGTCTAAGGGTTCCTGCTCGGGCGGCTGTTCATGCGCGCACACAGAGCTGAAGGGAAAAAAAACACAGCAGTGCACATGCTCCCAGCACCATCTGCCTTCAATTACTGGCACCTGGAACAGCTGGTAATTGAGGATTTATGTATTCTTCTGCGCGTGTCCGAACACAATATGCAGGCCACTGATTCGCTATGCCTGTGTGCACGTGAGGAGGACGCGCGCCCGACAAACGCACTGCTCTATGGTGAACGCGCGCACACCATCTGGAATGCATTACACGGCCACCCTGACAGCTCCTAATTAAAATTAATGCACTGCCGAGCACGTAACCGCAGAGAAAATGCCCAAAATGGCGCCCGACAATTACATCTGCTCAATCGCATCAAGACTACTAACAATACATCACCGCGAGGACCAATCACAATTCAGATAATAAAAAAAAACTCGCGCACTAAGGAATGTGTCTTTCCCGAGCCCTAATGAAACTTTTTTTTTTTTCTTTAATAATAGGATCTCGGAGCTCCGCCCGAGCCCTAAAAATGTGCATCTCTAGCAGACATGCTGCTGACGCTAATTTTTTTTTCACTATTTTGAGGTTCAGCAGCTACCCCACTATCTGTTTGGGCAGTATGTAGTGCCTCGACTGCAGAGGTAATCTGCACTAAACCCTTTGAGACCTCCCAACTAAACTGGCCTATATCCACTTGGAGATTGACTTTCCATCTCAATATGGTTGAAGCGCCACGTGTCAATCTCCCAATGGAATGGGTTAACCTATCCATCCGTGCTGCAGTGCTTTTCTCTTTAAGCCTCTGATTGGCGTTATCCTCTGCTAGATGTAGAGATCATTTCTCAAGCGCATGCTGAGGCTGCCCATTTTAGTGTCCATCTTTTCTTGGTTTCCCACCAATTGATTGACCACATTATTGAGGCCAAATGAAATGCATTGCTGTATGTGTTGCAGTTTTTTGTTAACAATTTTTATCTGCTTATATTGCACATGCTGAACTTCCATAGCTCACAACCGGTTAATTGCATCTATATTTTCTGCCAACGATGCTTGTTTGCCATGAGATGCCAAGTCTGAGCATGCAATGTGATACAGTGAGGTCATGGCCTCAAAACTGGACATCACCCTCATCCAATGATGGTGGCTGTGGGGAGAAAAACGCACTGCTACACTGGCCATTAGGTGAGAATGGCTGACTGTCTGTTTCAATCGGATCTTCCATTACCATGTGTGAGTCTTCCTGTCCCTCCACATTTCTGCCATCATTGTCTTCTTCAAGTGTATCTGTTTAAGGTGGAAAACAAGTTTATTTGGGCGTTTGTCCATAAAACATTCTAAACAATACATAACAATAGTTACAGTATATAATTAACTTCAAACCTATCAGGCCCACCCATTTTCCCACTCCCTACTGTAATCCATCATTAAAACTCTAGTTAACAGAACTTAAAAAACAAGCAATTTTCACTGCCACATATAAATGATGCATTTCTCACAGGAACTCTACAGCCTTCATCCTTTGTACTGTTCTGTATTTAATGAATAAGGGCCTTCAGAACGTAATCCAATTCAAAAGATAAAAAACACAGTCCATAAATATATGCACAAAAGAGTATTTTACATTTAGGGTTGCAGGGATAAAAGGCCATTATTTTCCTGGGCCCTAGCCCAACAGGAGCAGGATGAGTAGATTGGATTGCATTCCACTATTACCCTTAAACATTTCATCCCAGAGGTCGGGATCGGATACCTGCATCAGGTAGGGGAAAACTCTATCCAGACCTAGAGAGGGTATTGAGAAACTGATCGAAGTTTTCTGACTCAGGTAGGCCTGTTGAAGAATCTTGGCCAGCTTTGCTGCAGGCTCTTTCAATACTTGTTTACCTGGAAAAGAGGACCAGGATATGATTGTACCACAATCAAAATGGAGGTTTTTAATACTTCTACATCTATTCCTTACTTCCCTGGCCCACCTTCTTTCACTGCCTTGGATTTCATCCCACATAAAAATGATGGACGGAATGTTGAACATTGTCAAACATTCCCCCCCAGTCACAGATCTGGGTTTAATCCATCGTTATTTTGCTTGCCACGTCATTCCAGTTTGGACTCAGCCATATGCAAAGGACCCTGGCCCGAACTGGCCCGGAAAACAAGCATCCTGGGACCGGTTTCAGGGCATCACCCCTCATCAGCCAGGCTTGCTTGAAACCGGTGGCCAATACGTAGACCTGGAGTTCTGAATTTTAAGAGTTTTTAAAAAAAAACTAGTGCCTAAGAGATCAAGATGCCAACTGAGGGCATCTAGTCACGGGAGATAGGGTCAAAGTAAAAAAAAATGTCAGACCGTGATGAAGAGCGGATCACATACAAGAAGTGGATTGGATCACTTGACACTTACCTTCGGACTTTCAAGATTTTTAAGGAAATGTTCTGGGAAGGTAACGTTCAGCAGGGCAAAGCTGCAGGCGATGTCCAAGGTAGCAGGATTTGCATCAGGGAGATGGTGGACGAAGAAATGGTGAAGATTTCTACATTCGGACTTAGTCACTTTTATGGAAGTTAAAAATCTCCAGCAAGACAAGGCAGGAGGCTGCAGTTGATGAGATTTCCAGGAGGCCAGATACCACTTTGCCAAGGACTGCTGAAGAGGATATGCTGCTATGGAAAACTACCATGTGGTACAAAAGGGGGTGGTGATGGACGGAGCATCTGAACCAATCAAACACTCACACCCAGTCAACAGATCTGGGTTTAATCCATCACCGTTCTTTAGCCCACTCTGCCACCCCAGTTCAGACATGGCCATATGCAAATCAGTCTGACCCTGTGCCTCATGGGAACAGTCCAGCCCGAACTGCCAAGCCATGCTTCCCTGGACCGGAAACAAGCTTCCGAGGACCGGTTTCTGCATTTCAGCCGTCTTCAGCCCGGCTTGCTTGAATCCAGTGGCAAAGTGAGCAAGGGACTCACGTCTGAGCATACCCTGCCAACTTATAGCGAACAAAGTGGTACAAAAGGGGGTGGTGATGGACGGAGCATCTGAACCAATCAAATACTCACACCCAGTCAACAGATCTGGGTTTAATCCATCACCGTTCTTTAGCCCACTCTGCCACCCCAGTTCAGACATGGCCATATGCAAATCAGTCTGACCCTGTGCCTCATGGGAACAGTAGCAGGAGCAGCTGCTAAGTCCGGCCGACTGGAGATGCACCTTGGATGAACAGACAAGCAGGTTGGTCATGATTTATATCTAGAAATTTACAGTTCTTCCAGTTCACAGTCTCCACTGTCGTTTTATGGTTCAGATTCACTTTACTATAAAAAAAAGCTTTTTTTTACTTGCCTGTAACTTTTGACTGATTTGCACACAAATTGGCTTTTTAGTAGATTGCTCGGATATGCTTCAGAATGGCAAGTTTTCTGAAGACCCTTGCAGGAGGAAAAAAGTTAAGGGGGTGAAAAAAGAAGTGTTTTATCTCCCATAGGAAATTTTACTCATTTCTAAAGCCAAATGGTTGATCAGCATTTACACCGAACTTGGCATTAAAATAGAACATTACTCAGAAAAAGAGCTTTCATCAGTTTTATGTAAATACATTCAGCAGTTTTTGACATATTACCATTTTAAAAGTTTCAACAGGGTAACACTTTTATATATCTCTGTCATTTTAATTCGTAGGTCATGACCCGTGACTCTTATCAAGCACTGGGTTGAGTGGGGTGGAAACTCTGCTCAGGCAACAGCCAAACTCCCTCTCAGGGCGAACCACTAAAGTCACTAAATTAACTGTGTTTAACCCTCTGGTGGTATAGCACTAAATCAGTCAGGCTTAACTTAGAGGCATTGTGTAAAGTATTTATGCAGCACACAAACTGTAATAAAGTGAAAACACAACACAGGAAAAAGTTCTCACCACTTTAGAAAACGAAAGTGAATTTTAATAAATGATTTCAAACTAAAATGACAAAAAAATGTAAACAGTAGAACCAGACTTATGAGTTTTTAATTTTAAGGTAAAAACTAGCGGATAAAAGATCAAATCAAAGTGCCAACTGTGGATATCTAGACATGTGAGATTGGATCAAAGTCTAAAAATTTGGGTGACCATGATGGAGCGCGTGTTGGATACACGAAGTGGATTGGGGCCGGTCTGCACTTACCTTCAAACTTAGAGGAAATGTAGTTGAAAAGTGTCTGAGAAGGAAAAGTTCAGCAGGGCAAGGCTGTAGATGGTGTCCGAGGAGGAGGAGTCATCGTAGGGTGATGTTGCAGTGAAGATTTCTATGTATGGACTTAGCCTCTTTTTTGGAAGTCAGAAATCTCCAGCAGGCGAAGCTGTAGGGTGCATCCGATGAGGGCTCCACAAGGCCGGATACCCCTTTAGCGAAGTGCTCCTGAAAAGGATTTGTTGCTGGGGAGAAGAGCATAGCAGAAGCTGCCACAAAGTCAGGCCGACCGGTAGTGCACCCTGGGCGGATTTACAAGCAAGTAGGTCCCTGTCTCCTCTCGGATTTCAGAGGAGTTTTTAGTCAAAACTTTTCTAAGTGCCAGGTTTTGGATTGTTCCTATCAGGGCACCTTTAGCACCACTACCAAGGGTCCAGCACTGGAGGGGCTCCACTTGTGGGGTTAGAACTTACTCAGTCTGTGTCGACGTGGGAGTTCAAGATGGTGGGAGACTGTTATGTCTCTTTGACATGTCTTTCTTGCCAGACAGACCTATTAAAGATAAAGCTGGGAAGATAATCATGGGTAGCAAATGTCAACAATGAAGATGGGTGGAGCACTTTGAAGAACTGCTGAACCAGCCCATGCTGCAGACTCTACCAGACATACAGCCAGCTGAAAATGACTTGCCAGTCAACTGCAGCAGACCAACCACGGAAGAAACAAGGCAAGCCATTAAACATCTGAGAAATGGTAAGGCAGCAGGACCTGACAACGTTCCTGCAGAGGTACTGAAGGCAGACATTGAAGCATCAGTAGACTTGTTCTACCACATGTTTGGAAGGATCTGGGAAGAGGAAAAGGTGCCATTAGACTGAAAAACGGGATATCTCATCAAGAATACAAAGAAAGATGACCGGAGTAACTGTGCAATTACATAGGGATAACTCTTCTATCAATCCCAGGCAAAGTGTTCAATAGAGTTACCCTGAAAAGAATGAAGGAACAAATTTACATTCAGTCGTGAAACAAGCAAGCTGGCTTCCACAAATATAGATCCTGCACAGACCAGATTGCAACACTACACATTATCTTTGAGAAGTGGATGGAATGGAACTCCCCCTCTATCTCAACTTCATTGGCTAAAAATCACTAAACAGCGTGTTGAGAGAGACCCTTTGGAAAATCCTCCACCATTACGGTGTGCCAGATAAACTTATAAGAATCCTCAGGAACTCTTATGAGGTAATGACCTGCAAAATACTTAATGGAGGACAACTCATGGATGCCTTACAATTGAGGACCGGAGTCTGCCAGAGTTGTTTGCTGTCATCTCTTCTCTTTCTGCTTGTCATAGACTGGATCATTAAGACATCCACAGCAAGGAAAAGTAATGGTATCCATTGGACTCCTTGCACGCAGGCCAATGATCTGGACTTTGCATATGACCTAGCCTTACTCTACAATACCAATCTGCAGTTACAAAAGATTACCAACAGCCACGTCAGCACAACAAAGCCTCAACATCCACGGGGGAAAAACCAATATCCTGAAGGCTAACATGGCCAGCACAACTGCAGTCACTCTTGCACTGGACTAGGTTGAGACTTTCACCTACCTGGGCAGTGTCATAGACAAGCAGGGTTGCACAGACACCAATGTCAGGGCAAGAATCAGCAAAATAAGGGCAGCCTTCTTTCGGCTAAAAATCTAGAGCTCTAAGGACCTAAAGCTGCAAACCAAGATCAGGAGTTTTAATACCAATGTAAAATCAATCCTTCTGTGTGGAGCAGGAACTTGGAGGACACCAGTGACCGCCTCCAACAAAGTCCAGACCTTCATCAACACCTATCCCCCCGAATCCGCTGGTCAAACACCATTAGCAGCTAAGACCTATGGCAGTAGACTTTCAAACTGAAAGTTTGAAGAAATCATGAAAATGTGCTATTGCTGGATAGGTTAGACCCCCGCAAGCCCTGCACCTGAAACCCTCAAAGGAAAAGGAAATGAGGAAGGTCAAGAAACACTTGGTGCTGAGGCTTCGAGGCTGGCTGCAAGGAGATGGGTTACACTTGGAGTCAGATTATAAGAAAAGCCAAGGTCAGAGACGGCTGGAGAGTCCTGGATGATGGCCTATACCCCAGGAGGGGTAGTAGGCATAAGTAAGTAATGTCCCTGTGACTCTGAACAGGAAGCCAACAAACTGACCCTTGAAGTCACTCTGATAGTCCTAGGTTCAGGTTAAGAAGCAGGGTTCAAACAGCAGGGCAGGCCTCAGATAGTTGAAATCAGACTCCAATCAGAAAAGCAG
This sequence comes from Lissotriton helveticus, assembly GCF_964261635.1. NCBI lineage: Eukaryota > Metazoa > Chordata > Amphibia > Caudata > Salamandridae > Lissotriton > Lissotriton helveticus. The sequence goes on from NC_136067.1 coordinate 448,963,558, forward strand.
TCCTTCCAGGTGCAGCAAAGTGTGCACAATGAGAGAGCCACATAGATTTAAGTGACAATAGTACCAACTGCTCAATAATAGAGATGCACTAGTTAAATGACTTGATCAGCTCCATTAACAATGCCACCTAATCTCCCCATTGATAATAATAAAAATTTGGTCGACCACTAGGTTGGTTGCATGATTAATAATGCTGCCAATTCTTATAACCCTTGGTCAAATGAGAAAATTAACTTGATGTCCTAAAAACCAACATGGGTATCATCAAACACAACCAAATGAGGTTAAACTGTAGATATGTATATGTATGTAAATTTGGATATGAATATACTCAATAATGATGATGCATTGAAAGAGTTTTCTTAAACTAAGGTTTAGAATTTATATTATTTTGTTCAAATGAAACGGGTGATATATTGTGATGATTTTTTGTATTCAATATGTTTTAGAATAAATAGTAATTACCTTTGTTCTATAATATAATAGGGGTCAACTATAATTCTTAACAGTCCTGAAGATGGTCTCGTATATGAAAAAGTAGAGACCGAAGCGTCGACCTACGCTTTTTCTTCTGAAATTTGTTTTAATCTGTATCAAGAGGAAAGTTGTTAACAATTGTTACAGTGAAGGCTTCAAATTTATATCATTACCTTCTTGTCACATTGTTTGTATTCTTTTTAAAAAAATAGTACCCTGATTTGATTTATCAAGATAAAAAGTGAATATTTTTCTATATACACCCGTCTTTGTTCCATTTTTTCTACATGCATTTGCACTTATGATTCATAACTTCCGTGATAATCAATGTTTTCTTCATGATTTCTTCATGAGTAGGGAGTTCGAAAGTCTACTGCCATAGGTCTTAGCTGCTAATGGTGTTTGACCAGCGGATTTGGGGGATTTTCCTCAGATGGGTGTTGAGAACTGACTGACTTTCTCACTCTCAGTGACTGACTGACTCTCTCACTCTCACTGACTGACTCTCTCACTCTCACTGACTGACTCTCTCACTCTCACTGACTGACAGACTCACTCTCACTGACTGACTGACTCTCTCACTGATTGACTCTCACTGACTGACTCTCACTCACTCTCACTGACTGACTCTCACTGACTGACTGACTCTCTCACTCTCACAGACTAACTGACTGACTCCCTCACTGACTGACTGACTCTCTCTCTCTCACTGACTGACTGACTCTCTCACCGACTGACTGGCTCTCTCTCTCACACTGACTGACTGACTCTCACTCTCACTGACTGACTGGCACTCTCACTCTTACTGACTCACTGACTGACTGACTCACTCTGACTGACTCACTCACTCTCACTGACTGACTCACTCACTCTCACTGACTGACTCACTCACTCTCACTGACTGACTCTCACTGAATGACTGACTGACTCTCTTACTCTCACTGACTGACTGACTGACTCTCACTCTCACTGACTGACTGGCACTCTCCCTCTCACTGACTCACTGACTGACTCACTCTCACTGACTGACTCTCTCACTCTCACTGACTGACTCTCACTGATTGACTGACTCTCTCACTCTCTCTCACTGACTGACTCTCTCACTCTCACAGACTAACGGGCTGACTCCCTCACTGACTGACTGACTCTCTCTTATTGACTGACTGACTCTCTCACTGGCTGACTGACTCTCTCACTCCCAATGACTGACTCACTCTCTCACTGACTGACTGATCACTCTCACTGACTGACTCTCACTCTCTCTCACTGACTGACTGACTGACTCGCTCACTCTCACTGACTGACTGACACTCTCACTGACTGACTCTCACTGGCTGACTGACTCTCTCACTCTCAATGACTGACTTTCTCACTCTCTTTCACTGACTGACTGACTCTCTCTCTCACTCTCACTAACTGACTGACTGCCTCTCTCACTCTCACTGACTTACTGACTCTCTCATTGACTGACGGACTCTCTCACTCACTGACTGACTCTCTCTCACTGATTGATTGACTGACTCTCTCTCACTGACTGGCTCTTTTACTCTCACTGACTTACTCTCACTGACTGACCGACCCGCTCACTCTCACTGACTGACTGACTCTCTCACTGACTGACTCTCACTGACTGACTGACTGACGGACTCTCACTCTCACTGACTGACTGACTCTCACTCTCACTGACTGATTGACTCTCTCATAGACTCACTAACTCTCACTCTCTCTCACTGACTGACTCTGTCACTCTCATTGACTGACTGACTCTCACTCTAAATAACTGACTGACTGACTCTCTCACTCTCACTGACTGACTCGCTCTCACTGACTGACTCTTTCACTCTCTCACTGACTGCCTGACACTGTCACTAACTAACTAACTGATGGACTCTCTCACTCTCACTGACTGACTGCCTGACTCTCTCTCTCACTGACTGACTAACTGACTGCCTCTCTCACTGACTGACTAACTGACTGCCTGACTCTCTCACTCTCACTGATTCACTGACTCACTCTCACTGACTGACTGACTGACTCTCTCACTCTCACTGGCTGACTGACTCTCACTCTCCGACTAACTAACTGACTGACTCTCTCACTCTCACTCACTGACTCTCTCTCTCTCTGACTGACTCTGACACGCTCTCACTGACTTACTGACTCTCACTCACTGGCTGCCACTCTCACGCTCACTGACTTTCACTCTCTCACTGACTGACTCTCTTACTCTCACTAACTGACTGACTGACTCTCTCACTCTCACTGACTGACTGACTTTCTTACTCTCACTGACTGAGTGACTGACTCTCACTCTCACTGACTGACTCTCTCACTCTCACTAACTGACTGACTCTCTCACTCTCACTGACTGACTGATTCTCTCTCACTGACTGACTGACTGACTCTCTCACTCTCACTGACTGACTCTCTCACCGACTGACTCACTCTCTCTCCCTCACTCACTGACTGACTCTCTCTCACTCACTGACTGACTGACTCTCTCACTGTCTCTCACTGACTGACTGACTCTCTCACTCTCACTGACTGACTCTCTCACTCTCATTAACTGACTGACTGACTCTCCCACTCTCACTGACTGACTGACTCTCACTCTCTCACTCACTGACTCTCCCACTCTCACTGACTAACTGACTCTCACTCTCACTGACTCCTTCACTCTCACTGACTGACTGACTCCCACACTCTCACTGACTGACTCTCACTGACTCACTCTCTCACTCTCACTGACTGACTCTCTCACTCTCCCTCACTGACTCTCACTCTCTCTCACTGACTGACTAACTTTCTCACTCTCACTGGCTGACTGACTCTCTCACTCTCACTGGCTGACTCACTCTCTCTCTCACTCACTGACTGACTCTCTCTCACTCACTGACTGACTATCTCACTGACTGACTGACTCTCTCACTCTCTCACTGACTGACTAACTGACTCTCTCACTCTCACTGACTGACTCTTTCACTCTCATTAACTGACTGACTGACTCTCTCACTCTCACTGACTGACTGACTCTCTCACTCTCTCTCACTCACTGACTCTCTCACTGACTAACTGACTCTCACTCTCACTGACTCTCTCACTCTCACTGACTGACTGACTCCCACACTCTCACTGACTGACTCTCACTGACTCACTCTCTCACTCTCACTGACTGACTCTCTCCCTCTCCCTTACTGACTCTCACTCTCTCTCACTGACTGACTAACTTTCTCACTCTCATTGACTGACTGACTCTCTCACTAACGGACAAACTGACTTTCACTCTCACTGACTGACTCTCTCACTCTTACTGACTCGCTCCCTCTCTCTCACTGACTGACTGGGTCACTCTCACTACCTGACTAACTGACTCTCTCACTCTCACTAACTGACTGACCGACTCTCTCACTCTTACTGACTCGCTCCCTCTCTCTCACTGACTGACTGGGTCACTCTCACTACCTGACTAACTGACTCTCTCACTAACTGACTGACCGACTCTCTCCTTCTCACTGACTGACTGCCTCTCTCACTCTCTCACTCACTGACTGACTCTCTCTCACTGATTGACTAACTGACTCTCTCACTCTCTCTCACTGACTGACTCTCACTCTCACTGACTGACTCTCTCACTAACTGACTGACTCTCTCACTGACTGACTCTCTCACTGACTGACTGACTGACTGACTGACTAACTCTCACTCTCACTGAATCCCTAACTCTCACTCTCACTAACTGACTGACTTACTCTCTCACTGACTGACTGAATGACTCTCATTCTCACTGACTGACTCTCTCACTGACTGACTGACACTCTCACTAACTGACTAAATGACTGACTCTCTCGCTCTCACGGACTGACTGACTCTCACTCTCACTGACTGACTGACTGACTCTCTGACACTGACTGACTGACTCTCTCACTCACTGACTAACGGACTGACTCTCACTCTCACTGACTGACTGACTGACTCTCTCACTTTCACTGACTGACTGACTCTCTCACTGGCTGACTGACTCTCTCACTCTCACTCACTGACTCTCTCTCACAGACTGGCTCTCACACTCTCTCACTGACTGACTGACTCCCTCACTCTCACTGACTAACTCTCTCTCTCTCACTGACTGTCACAGACTGACTAACTCTCTCACTCTCACTGACTGACTGATTGACTCTCTCATTAACTGACTGACTGACTCTCTCACTTTCTCTCACTGACTGACTGACTCTCTCATGCTCTCTCACTGACTGACTGACTGACTCTCTCACTCTCACTGACTGACTGACTCTCTCACTCTCACTAACTGACTGACTCTCACTGACTGACTCTCACTGGCTGACTGACTCTCTCACTCTCAATGACTGACTTTCTCACTCTCTTTCACTGACTGACTGACTCTCTCTCTCACTCTCACTAACTGACTGACTGCCTCTCTCACTCTCACTGACTTACTGACTCTCTCATTGACTGACGGACTCTCTCACTCACTGACTGACTCTCTCTCACTGATTGATTGACTGACTCTCTCTCACTGACTGGCTCTTTTACTCTCACTGACTTACTCTCACTGACTGACCGACCCGCTCACTCTCACTGACTGACTGACTCTCTCACTGACTGACTCTCACTGACTGACTGACTGACGGACTCTCACTCTCACTGACTGACTGACTCTCACTCTCACTGACTGATTGACTCTCTCACTGACTCACTAACTCTCACTCTCTCTCACTGACTGACTCTGTCACTCTCATTGACTGACTGACTCTCACTCTAAATAACTGACTGACTGACTCTCTCACTCTCACTGACTGACTCACTCTCACTGACTGACTCTTTCACTCTCTCACTGACTGCCTGACACTGTCACTAACTAACTAACTGATGGACTCTCTCACTCTCACTGACTGACTGCCTGACTCTCTCTCTCACTGACTGACTAACTGACTGCCTCTCTCACTGACTGACTAACTGACTGCCTGACTCTCTCACTCTCACTGATTCACTGACTCACTCTCACTGACTGACTGACTGACTCTCTCACTCTCACTGGCTGACTGACTCTCACTCTCCGACTAACTAACTGACTGACTCTCTCACTCTCACTCACTGACTCTCTCTCTCTCTGACTGACTCTGACACGCTCTCACTGACTTACTGACTCTCACTCACTGGCTGCCACTCTCACGCTCACTGACTTTCACTCTCTCACTGACTGACTCTCTTACTCTCACTAACTGACTGACTGACTCTCTCACTCTCACTGACTGACTGACTTTCTTACTCTCACTGACTGAGTGACTGACTCTCACTCTCACTGACTGACTCTCTCAATCTCACTAACTAACTGACTCTCTCACTCTCACTGACTGACTGATTCTCTCTCACTGACTGACTGACTGACTCTCTCACTCTCACTGACTGACTCTCTCACCGACTGACTCACTCTCTCTCCCTCACTCACTGACTGACTCTCTCTCACTCACTGACTGACTGACTCTCTCACTGTCTCTCACTGACTGACTGACTCTCTCACTCTCACTGACTGACTCTCTCACTCTCATTAACTGACTGACTGACTCTCCCACTCTCACTGACTGACTGACTCTCACTCTCTCACTCACTGACTCTCCCACTCTCACTGACTAACTGACTCTCACTCTCACTGACTCCTTCACTCTCACTGACTGACTGACTCCCACACTCTCACTGACTGACTCTCACTGACTCACTCTCTCACTCTCACTGACTGACTCTCTCACTCTCCCTCACTGACTCTCACTCTCTCTCACTGACTGACTAACTTTCTCACTCTCACTGGCTGACTGACTCTCTCACTCTCACTGGCTGACTCACTCTCTCTCTCACTCACTGACTGACTCTCTCTCACTCACTGACTGACTATCTCACTGACTGACTGACTCTCTCACTCTCTCACTGACTGACTAACTGACTCTCTCACTCTCACTGACTGACTCTTTCACTCTCATTAACTGACTGACTGACTCTCTCACTCTCACTGACTGACTGACTCTCTCACTCTCTCTCACTCACTGACTCTCTCACTGACTAACTGACTCTCACTCTCACTGACTCTCTCACTCTCACTGACTGACTGACTCCCACACTCTCACTGACTGACTCTCACCGACTCACTCTCTCACTCTCACTGACTGACTCTCTCCTTCTCCCTTACTGACTCTCACTCTCTCTCACTGACTGACTAACTTTCTCACTCTCATTGACTGACTGACTCTCTCACTAACGGACAAACTGACTTTCACTCTCACTGACTGACTCTCTCACTCTTACTGACTCGCTCCCTCTCTCTCACTGACTGACTGGGTCACTCTCACTACCTGACTAACTGACTCTCTCACTCTCACTAACTGACTGACCGACTCTCTCACTCTTACTGACTCGCTCCCTCTCTCTCACTGACTGACTGGGTCACTCTCACTACCTGACTAACTGACTCTCTCACTCTCACTAACTGACTGACCGACTCTCTCCTTCTCACTGACTGACTGCCTCTCTCACTCTCTCACTCACTGACTGACTCTCTCTCACTGATTGACTAACTGACTCTCTCACTCTCTCTCACTGACTGACTCTCACTCTCACTGACTGACTCTCTCACTAACTGACTGACTCTCTCACTGACTGACTCTCTCACTGACTGACTGACTGACTGACTGACTAACTCTCACTCTCACTGAATCCCTAACACTCACTCTCACTAACTGACTGACTTACTCTCTCACTGACTGACTGAATGACTCTCATTCTCACTGACTGACTCTCTCACTGACTGACTGACACTCTCACTAACTGACTAAATGACTGACTCTCTCGCTCTCACGGACTGACTGACTCTCACTCTCACTGACTGACTGACTGACTCTCTGACACTGACTGACTGACTCTCTCACTCACTGACTAACGGACTGACTCTCACTCTCACTGACTGACTGACTGACTCTCTCACTTTCACTGACTGACTGACTCTCTCACTGGCTGACTGACTCTCTCACTCTCACTCACTGACTCTCTCTCACAGACTGGCTCTCACACTCTCTCACTGACTGACTGACTCCCTCACTCTCACCGACTAACTCTCTCTCTCTCACTGACTGTCACAGACTGACTAACTCTCTCACTCTCACTGACTGACTGATTGACTCTCTCACTAACTGACTGACTGACTCTCTCACTTTCTCTCACTGACTGACTGACTCTCTCATGCTCTCTCACTGACTGACTGACTGACTCTCTCACTCTCACTGACTGACTGACTCTCTCACTCTCACTAACTGACTGACTCTCACTGACTGACTGACTCTCTCACTCTCACTAACTGACTGACTTTCTCAGTCTCACTGACTGACTCTCTCACTCTCTCTCTCACTCATAGACTGACTCTCTTTTACTGACTGACTCTCACTGTCTGACTCACACTCTCTCTCACTGACTGACTCTCTAACTCTCACTGACTAAATGACTCTCACTGACTGACTAACTGACTCTCACTCTCACTGACTGACTCTCACTAACTGACTGACTCTCACACTCACAGACTGACTCTCACTCACTGACTCTCTCACTCTCACTAATTGACTCTCTCACTCTCACTGAGTGACTCACTCACTCTCTTTCACTTACTGACTGACTCTCACTCTCTCTCACTGACTGACTGACTCTCTCACTCTCACTGTCTGACTGACTCTCACTAACTGACTAATTGACTCTCTCACTCTCACTGACTGACTCTCTTGCTCTCACTGACTGACTCTCTCACTCTCTCTCACTGACTGACTGAGTCTGTCACTCTCACTAACTGACTGACTGACTGACCTTCACCCTTCTGTTATTTATGCCCCCCCATAACAATAAAAACTATAACAAGCAACCATTGGGACAGGCACATACAATTTACCAGCATTGAAAGGACAAAAAAAACTCAAGACATTTATTATTATAACTTTTTTAATATGGTGTTCAGTTGTAAATAATGCTTTCTTGGTCATATCTAAGGTAACAAAAATGCTTCTGACACTTCTTTATTATAACTTTTCAGCATGCTGCAGACTTCTGTACAGCACAGCTTAAAGATATATATGCAAAGTCAATATCTCTGGCTAATCACTTATAAATTCCCAAAGGCGAGACCTATTAGCTATGCTATGCCAATGCTTGTTACTAGTTCATTTTGGATGTAGCCTCAAGGTTCTATTCTATTTTTCCTGACAGTCAGAATTTTTATTTATGCCTTTTGCGTCATTAGTTGATTTTGCTAGCATTATATTGATTCAGTTTTTGTAGTTTATATTGAGTCGTGATTTTATAATCTCATCTATAACCATGAATTAAAATAGGCTCTTGATTTCATATATATTCCCCCCCCCCCTCTCATTGGTTAGAAATGATAATAAGGCTATGACCTCTGATGTTATATTCCTTAGGTTTTATACTGTAAACGTTTCTGGGAAGCTGCAGCTCAATCTCTTTTCCTCTCTTAATTCTTTTGTTTCAGTCTGGTTTCCTACTTCTACATTATTCCTTTACAAAGAATCAGCCCCCACTGTTCTTATATTTGTGTCATTTACTTTAGATTGGAATTTCAAATCATCCCCACTGAACAGTAATCTAGTCTAGTCTGCTTAGTATAAATGTATTTTATGCAATTAAATACTCCATCTTCAATTACCACTACTCTCTTTGTCTTCAGATTGACATTTTGTTTTCACATTCTTCAAATCCTTTTCTATTGATGGTACAAGAAATTTTAAAATCATCATATGGACATCTTGGATATGTTCTGTAATAGTCATGCATTTTCCTAAAATAGATAGAAGAGCCTCCACCATAGTTTTCATTGAGGTGCAAATGTTATAGTTAGAGACTGAAACTTCCCCAAAAGTATCAACGCAGATATATAATTCTCCTAAAATACTGATATACACAACATTGCAAGATTTGGTCTAGATGATGAGAACCTTCATGCTGTAAAAATATAATTTTATTTTTCTAGGTTTATGCTCAACATTGTAAGTTGCACGCTATTTTGAAGGCATTCACATTTATATGACATCATTGAATATAACTGCATGTCTTCGTGCCCTTCTACAGGGGTTATTTCAGCAATCATAGACTGTACTGATAAGAGTTATTCTACACTACGCCTTTCAAGTCACATTGAAGTGTCCTTTTGGGAATTTATTGACCCCATATTGGGTCTATAAATGCCTTTTCATCCTTATTACTTCTTAAGGATGTAGGGGTTCTTGGCTCTAGATAGATTTCAACATTCTCAATCCTGCTAGAAAAAGAAAACATTTTACAAATTGCACAGTTGTAGCCTGTTACAGTATCTCCTACCCCAGGTGCCTAAGAAGAGAAAACAAAAAAGAAAGTAAAGGGGAACCCCCAACCAAAAAACCAGAGCGCAAAACCAGAGCAACCCCCCCCCAGACAGATATTAAACCAAGACCCTGAGTTAATCAAGGATTGGGGGGGGGGGGGGTTGCCAGCTAGTCAGTGCTTTTTTAGCCTCCTGCTAACTTAGAAAAATATAGGAGCAACCATCCTTAATGACTTTAAGCCGAACAGGCTCCTGCAGAAAAACCTGAGAACAGACAGACTTAAATGAATCCATAAGCTGGCGAAGCTGCCATCTCTTGTCCATGGATGACTTACACAGATCAGATCTCACAAAAATTGACATAGCATCTATTTGAACAGGAGCCGTTGGCCGGGCCTTAAAAAAGATAGCCTGGCGAAGCAAAACATTTCGAAGAAGACCAAAATAGGACGGGAATAGTTTTTTTTGGCTTGCATATTAGGTGGCAAAAAGAGTGGGAGCCGATGTGCTCTTTGGACCTGCGTGTCCATGTCCCAGTCCTCCAAGTCAGGGAAGGCTTTCTGTAAGAGGTCCACGATAAATGCGCGAGTATCCGCGCCTTCTTTTCCCTCCGACACCCCGAAAATCCTCAGATTATGGCGCCGCTGGCGATTTTCAAGATCATCAATTTTAAGTTGCATCGAGACAAGCTGTGACTCTTGTGGGGTAACCACCTTAACCGTGTGGGAGTTGATCTGCTCCACGCCTGCCACACGCTCCTTCAGCTCAGATACCGCCACAGTTAAGTGATGGACCTTATTGGTAACCTCAGACAATGCTTTTTTAATTTCACTAGAGTCCGCTCTTGCCTGTTGGTAATATGCTTTTGCTTCAGCTCTATGAGCAACGAGAGCGTGCATTATACTGGAGAGTGAGGGCTCATCTTCCCCTTCATTCCCCTCACTCGAGTGATTCTGCTCCTCATTAGGTCTTATTTGCACTATATTTGAGCCCTGAGACGCAGGGATGGGGGAAGGGAGGGGAGGGAGTCCAGACACTGTGAATGAGTTATTAAATCCAAGAGGTGTTACCTCCTTTGAATTAGAAGGCATTTCAACAGCAACATTGTGGTCGTAACAGTACACAATGCCTGTTTCTGAATATTTTGGTGGTTCCACATTATTTGGGCTAGTATCAATGAGAGAAAGATTGCTAGCACTTTGTTGTACTGCAGTTGCAGCCCTGGCCGTAGTAACCAACGAGTCAACAACTCCCTTCAAAGGAGTAGGGGCAATACAGTCCCCCTGTGACCCTACTATCGAGAGTCTGGAGACAATAGATCGTACTTCTCCCTTTGATGAGACCCATTTTCAAAGAGGACTGACTCCTGGGACGGGTTTAGACGTACTAGCTACACCCTTTAATCGTCCAAGTGCTTCATTAATCCGTGCAATGTTGCTGATTCCTCCACGGCCTCTACCACCTTTCCCGGACCGAACGATCTTAGGACCTTTTTTTTTCCTTTCGGGGTTCTCCCCCCTCAGGGGTATTGCCTCCGGAGCTGCAAATAACAGTACCCAAGTTTAATGGGGATGGAGCCTTAGGAAGGTCCATGCCCAGAGCTCTCTCTATTTCGGACAAGCTGATTGCCTGTTCCTTACTCCCTCCAACTCCATCACCAAAACATTGTGTAGGGCAGTTGTCACTCTTACCTGAGCTGCCCCCCTGCCCAATTACATTCAGCTGAGACGGGAGGCTTTTGTTACTCCGTCTATCCATTTGAGGGCTTGTCAACCCTGGGAAGAAAGTTCTTGTCTCACGAGCACCAGCACCGGCACCAGCACCAACACCTGCTGCAGGTAAGAGGGGTTCAGCAGGTCCTGCTCCACCACACATATGCCCCCGGGATCGAGGGAAGCAGGAGAAACATCTGCTCTGCAATCAGAATCCTCCGTATTCCCCCACCCTTCATTGACCGCGGCATTAAAAACTTCTGCCATCTGGGCTGGGGGGGGGGGGGGGGGCAGAAGATTCAGACCCGCAGGACCGGAGAAGCGCTGTGGCCTTCTCTGAGCGTAGTAATTTAAGAATGGGCTTCCCCACCAGCGGGTCCGTATAACAATTTGAGACACAGTTGCCCACTATAGATTATCCAGGCAGTAAGACATTGTCTAGAGGAAATGTCTTGAACCCCAGTCTCTCCCTCAGTACCTTCAGTTACTGTGGGTGTCGCATTCTCCACCTGCATTTCGATGCGCCCTCATCGAGTTGAGCGAGGCGGGGCCATCACCCCTCGCTTTTCCTTTAACTTTTTCTTCAGCTGAGAGGAAACCCCCAGCGGCAATCTACAGCTGTCCAGCTGTGTACCCCAGGATCCAAAAACAGGGCATAGACTGCCACTCGAGGCAGCAGTTTCCAGCCGAGAGAGCCGCGCTGACGTTTGCAGCTTCCCCCTGGCTAAAATCAACCTCGCAATATGAGCGAAGCGAAACAGGGAACTGGCACAGGTAAGCCGGCGCATCCGATAGTAAGCAGCTCAAATCCAAAATGAAAAAAACCCAGGAGGCTGGCGCTCCTGGGAATCCAAGAAGAGCACAGCTAGTCTGCAGCTGTAGCTGCATCCAACACACTAATAGCAGCAGCAGACTGGATGAAGGAAAAACACGGAGGTTACGGCTGGACACCAACAGGAGCAGGAACGGGAGCAGGAGCCGCAGTAAAGCACACAGCTCTCAGCTGACCGTCATCGGATATCGGTAACCAAACCGTTCATTAATATTTATCTATAGCACAAAGTTCAGCCGATGGAGAGTTTTGTTTTTTAGCCGCGCTGGGTGTCAGTGAAAGCATCGCGGCGAGCAGCAGAAGCTCCGGAGGAGAGGAGCGGCTATGCGCCCTTCAGTGGCGGCGTCCATCTGCCATCTTCCCTTACTATTGAGACATTCAAAGGGCAAACCCCACACTACCAATAGCTGCTGGACGTTCCTTTTATGCTTTATTTACTGGGTTGGTTGTCTGAGAAGGGATGGTATGTGGGCATGTCGGGGGGCTCTTGGGGAGGGGTGGTCGTTTTGTCCTTCACTTGCTGTTGTTCAGGACAGCATCAAAGGGGGTGATTCATTTTCTAAGTAATGGGGTGGGGGGTGGTTTTGGGGGGGTTGGGTGGAAGGGGGGATTAAAAAGTCACAGATCGTTTAAAATAGCACAGGTATCTTGTGTAAATAAAATTGAGATTCTGTTATGCAGGAAAATGCATGTGTGGCTTTGGTTAGAGCAGTATTCGGCCAATCTGATCTTTTGTAATGTCTAGAGTTAAGATTACGAGCTGGAATGTCTGTGGGCATAATACGGCCAGTAAAAGGAGATTGGTGGCGGAAGAGCTTAAAGGATTTAAGCCCCATATAGTGGGACTGGCTGAAACTCATCTCGCCTATAAAGACAGAAGCGTCTTTAAACAATTAGGTTACAATCTGGTTATTTGCACTTCACAGACGGCATCTGTAAGGGGTGTTGCGTTATTGAAAGATAAATACTCCAAAATAACCGTACTTAGAACTCTTGCTGATAGCCTCGGAAGGTGGGCAATTGCGCAGTTTCTGATTTCGGGAAAAAAGATTACAGTTTGTATGATTTATGGTCCTAATGTTGACTGTCCTGAAGTTGTCTCTTACTTGAATTCTGAATTGTTGGACTGGGATGGAGACTCTGTTGTAATGGGTGACTTTAATTGTATTATGGACAAAAAAATTGATACTACCAATACACGTGCAAGGGCTCAAATGGTCCAGGTAAGGGCTGCTATACGTGATCTAATGCATATTCATCATTTGGACGATGCCTGGCGGATACTGTATCCTACAACACCGGGGTTTACATTCTTTTCTCACTCCCACAAACAGTACTCCAAGATCGATATGATTTTTATTAATTATGAGTTGTTGGTTAATGCAACAATGACTGTATGTGCAAAGGTAACCTCGGATCACAATCCCATTATGATTGTTGTTACTATTGGAGGGTTTAGATAGCATCAAGTCAGGGAGTTTTCCTTTCCTCGACATATGTTAAATAATCTGGCTTTTGTCACACACATGCAGAAGGTTTTAAAGGAATTCATTTTGATTAATTTCCACATTTTATCCTCTGCTATGGTTTGGGACGGTTTAAAAGCATGTGTGAGAGGGGAAACGCTCAAGTACGTAGTTAAGCAGAACAGACAAAACGCTACTCAGCTGGCTAATGAACACAGGCAGTATACTCAGCTTGAGCAGCAACATGCCTGTGCAATAGCATCAAAGGATAGGGGTGAACAACAGATATACGCCAAGATTATTGATGTCAAAGCTAAACTTCACAGAAGGCTGAAAGATAAAGTTGCCAACAACTTCCACAAGCATAGAATCTAGCAATATGAGTATGGAGAGAGGGTGGGACGAGTACTGGCTTACCAACTTGCAGGTCAGTGGGCTAATTCCCAAATCAAGTCTATCAAGGGAGTGGATTGTATTATCTATACAAAACCAGAAGATATATCCGAACAATTTAGGAAGTTTTATTGTAGCTTATATGAGGAATCTAGAACATACAACCTTCAAGCTGCTAGGCTCTATCTGCATGAGAGTGCTCTCCCTTGTTTGGATGTTACTCATTCGCTGGGTTTAGAGAGCAATGCCGATCTTGAGGAACTGAACTTGGCCTTAGAGTCCCTCCCCAGCGGTAAGGCGGTCGGAGAGGATACCATACCGCTAGAGTTCTACAAAACCTTTAAGGAAAAGGGTAAACCGGTGAATGATCTGGGGTCTTATGGACCAATCTCACTTATGAATGCAGATGCCAAAATCCTTTCAAAGCTGCTTGCTTCTCGTCTAGCTCCAAGTGTCTACTTATTGGTTTCTGAAGAACAACATGGTTTTGTCCCCGGTAGGGATACGGTGGCACATATAAATACAGCTTTTGCGGCTTTTGATGTTGCAGGGCAACTGGGTCAGCAGATTGGGATGGTAATGCTGGACACCGAGAAGGCATTTGATCAAGTTGCCTGGGGGGTTTATGGAGTACTCTGCAATCATTAGGCGTCGGTCGGAGGTTTGCCTCGGTGGTCCAGCGATTATATTGCAATCCGTCTGCAGTTATTAAGCTCAATCGTGGTACATCTGGGGTAGTTAACATCCAGCGGGGCACACTCCAGGGGTGCCCCCTTTCCCCATTATTATTTGCTCTTTATATTGAGCCCTACATTAGACATCTCCTTCATAATAATTCTATCCCTCCTGTATGTTTTAATGGCATAACCGTAAAAATTACGGCCTATGCAAACGACATTGCTGTATTCACTACCAGGCCAGAGGTGGCGATTGCTGCAATTACACAAGAGGTGCAACATTCTGGTTCCCTCTCTGGCTACAAGCTCAATTTAAATAAAACACTGTCTATTCTTAATTATGTTCTTGCATCTCCTCTACCCCAGCTTGGTGTCACTACCACAGCTACTTACCTTGGAATCTGTCTCAGTAGCTGTACTAATGATTTTATGTCCTTGAACTACGAACCTTTGCTCAAACAAATTACTGCTGATCTGCGTCGATGGCACAGGCTGCCTTTGACTTTCATTGGGAGTTGCAATATAGTGAAAATTAATGTTTTGCCCAAATTTCTTTATTTATTTAGTTCAATACCTTTAAGGGTCCCAATTTAATTTTTTAAGCGGCTTGATTCTGTCATAGGTAGTTTCATATGGGGCTATCGTAGAGCTAGGAGAGCTCAAGCTGACGTATGAGCAAGGCGGCTTCCAACTCCCCGACTTTAAAACGTACTTTTGGGTTGCTTTCCTCAATCGTATTCAGAGTTTACTTTCCGGACCAAATGTGGTTAAAACTTGGTTAGCGTATCGGCTTACATCTGGTCTTAATAGTGGGTTTCTTTTATACTATATGTCTGACCCAAACTATTTCAAAAGAGTCCGCTTCAAGCTAGTTAGGCACATTTATCGTGTCTGGCGGGATATTTGCAAATCTTTTGCTCTGCCAGATCTACACGAATTTACTTACTTGTGGGATGACCCTAGGTTCCCGGGCATTTTTTCAGATTCCGTCTGTAGAAGGTGGCAGCAGTGTGGAATAATATGGCTAGGGCAGATGTATGATGAAGGGGGCTTTAGGTCATTTTCTTCTTTAAAAAACGAGTTTTGGATACCACAGTACTCATTTTTTAAGTATTTGCAAATTAGGAATTACTTTTTACAAGGGAAGGGGTTGTTTGCTCTCCCACTGTTTATGGTATCTCATAACAACTCCGTCCTTGTGTACTTTTACTAGGCCTATGATACTTATATTGTCCCTTCAGTGTTACTATGTTAAGTAGTTCACTTTGTGGCATTATATTGAATTGATTCAATAAGGATTTTTAGACGATATTTTTCAATGGTTTGGAGCCTTAGAGTTTTCAAAATATTATGTTCCTTAAAAGGTCCATACACTTCATCATTTTTTGTTTTCTTATCCAATACTATTCCATTTTCATTAGGGGTAGCTCGAAGTAGGTTCCGCTATATCATGACTTGTCCTATTTTAACGTGCATGAAGTACACAGCTTTGCCATGGCTTTTATCCTAAATAGAAGTTTAGAAGTTTAATCCATACCTAACCCAGTGCCACCACTACTCTCACCAACCTTTGCTGGTCCCACTCTTGACTACACAGCCGCACCTACTTTAACTCACTGACATGCCACACTTTCCCTCTTCCTCCTAAAACACTTGCTTCAAGTTTCCAATCAGTTTCCAATGCCTGCTCCTGGAGTTCCTCTTGAAAGTAGGCGGATTCCACTCATTCTCTATTACCACACATCTCTGATGCGTTCCCAAGCACACACGAATCATCTAAAGCTTCCCAGGCAGAACAGGGCAAATAGAACTTGGGAAAGCAGAGACAATGGCAGGAGAAGCACAGTGGACAACTCTAAATGCCACAAAAGCTACCAGCTTATTGATCATCCTTGGTGCTTAGGGCCCCAGGCCTTCTAGGTCCTGACACAGGACAGATTCCAGAGACCTCATACCGACTTGGCTCTCCAAAGCTCCATGTGCTCCCGCTGTAGCCACTAGTACTTCAGTCACAGGCAGGGCTCCATCAGGGCAATTTAGGCACATCGTAGGGGTCCACCCTCGCGTCAATTGCATTCTGCAGGAGTGGTGGTAAACACCAGTGACAGAGAAAGCTCTGGCCACGAGAATGAACAAAGAAGGTGGGTGCTGATCGCCAAAGGCGGGAGCAAGTTCAGGTAAGCAGTATAATCATGAGCAAACTGGAAGGGGAGTCCATGAAAAGAGAAGAGAACAGTCCCTTCAGCACTGGAGTTCACCTGTGAGTCCACATATAGCGGTCTGGCTCAGACATGTAATACACATTATTAGGAGGCTGGGGGTTGTTGCAACATGTCCGGTGGGATGATGTGGAATGGAACGAGAGAGGATTCAGTATTAGACAAGATGCTGCACACCTACTAGCCTTTGAGCTCTGGGCAATCGCAGTAACCTCCTCTGCTGTCACAACAGCAGCACAAGTTGTGAGTATGGCAGTTATCAATGGTTGTTTAAAAACTAGCTCTGTAATGCTAAACAGATTATAGATTACATAGAAAACGGAGTTTGTGCCCCTGTTTTTGTAATGCCGGCAAGGCATGATGTGCATACACGGGTATGGAGACAGGGAAGTGAAGGAATGTGCAGTGCTTAATTTGTAATCAATAAGTGCCAGGGCCCTCATCCAGAGGCACTGCAGTTTCAGCATTCATCCAGAGCCCCTGCAGCGTGCTCCACCCATTGCCCCAGCCACCCTGGAAATGACATACCAACACAACTACTAACCGCTACACTCCTATAAGTGTGACAATTCAGAATATTGCATGCCGCCAAAGCTATTAGAATGGCTTTTGTGGCAGGTATTAATAATTTTTTATTGTATACTGAATTAATGAACAACAGTCACTCTGATTATTCAGATCAAAGAGAGAGAGAGGACTAGGTAAGCTAGCCCGTATCCCCTGTGTTAATATGTAAGTATCAATGGGGGCTAGTTAGCTTTAGAGGGGGAAGGTAAAGGGTGACTCAGGTACGTCAGACAATACAAGGAAAAAAGCAATATTTTCCTTTGAAAGCCCTCACCCACCGACCTAGTCGGTGGCATGCTTCATCATCGGGCCCACCACAGTGGCACCGAATGTGCCCCGGGTGTGCTGCAACGCCAGGAGACTGCGGAGCTGGTATATTGCTGCGTGTGCAGTGAAGGAGTGAGATGTGAAAGATTAAAAAGCTATACAGGCGGTCCCAGCACCCGAGGGTTAACAAGTATTTAATCAACTGGGCCTCCGTTAGCTGTTTAAAAAGGCGAGTGGACAATGTGGAGTAGTTAATGATCTCCCATGTCCAGTGTGGTCTACATGTTTCTGCCAGTGCCTTTTCTATTATAAGCTGGCTTTCCTCAGGACCAAAGAGTTAAGTGAAAAAAGTGCAATTAAATAATAAGCTAGTAAACTATATTAAGTGATTGTGTTATTTGTTGGCTATGTGTCGCGCTCGCTAAGGCGCTGTAGCTGTTAGAGGGGGATTCCCTCAAGCTTTTTCTGTTATTTCTTTGTAAAAACAGTCACTCTGCTCATCTCTAAATTAGACGGACAGACTGTCATAAGTGATGGTGTTGATAATTAAGTGCTGGTGCCGAACACCGGAAACCACTGGCTCAAATTAAGGAACAGGTAATATGTATCTGACATCTGTATGTGTGGGGGACCCATATGCATTGTCTATCCTCAGATGGGTGAAGTGTGTGGATTGACACTGCTTTATTTCCCTCCACAGTGTGTCTGTCCGCTGATATGGCATTCACAAAGTAGGTGGGCGACAGCGACATGGGCTGTTGTCTTGCCACACAGAGGGTGGGTGGAGGCAGGCTGGAGCTGAATATGTGGCTAGCCACATAGGTGACCACAAAGTCTGCCTTCTCCTCAGTCCCCTTCCTCTTCGCGGGTATTATTCTCCATCTTCTAAGTGTGAGCCAGTCACTATGTGTATTTAAAGAGAAAATGGAAAGGCGTGGCCAGCAGCATTCTTTTGTGTGTTTAGTTTAGTAATTACTTTCAGGTGAGTGTGAGTGGCGTCAGGTGTGGTTGGTTACCTATTTTGTAGTTTGTAAATTTTCGAATGCACGTTGAGATAACTTTTCGTCTGGTCGTAAGTTTTGCACATCGAAATCTAAGACTCGTAATGTTAAGAGCACACGTACAGGCATGCATAATAATATGCGTGTAGGTTTCGTGAATAAAATGAGCTCAAAGTTTGAGTGCATGTAATATTGCACTTGGAAGTTTTTATTTGTGAGTGGGTTACCCTGTGGGGTAACCATCTCTTGATTGACAATTATGACTTACGACTGACATGCACCTATGTTATTCAGAACCATTCCATTTAGGTTTTTCAAAGCTTTCTTTTCCAACCACAATTCCGCTAAAACGTTTTACATTAATTATATCACTCCTTATTAGAATTGAGGCTTGCAAGAAATGTGTGAACGATCCTACATCAATCATTCCATGCCAATGTGCCGTTTAAAATAGAATAATATGCAAGGGAAAAAGAATAAAGAGACAGGCTATGATTTCGACGTGTGCGTGGGTGGTGGAAGCTGTCGGAGGCAAAGCCGTTCCCTTGGTTTCCATGAGCTGAGAGAAGGATTGAAACCTTAAATCCCGGGGGTCCAAAACACTGGAGAATGAACAATACACAAAGGTAGCTGAATTATTTCTTAAATTCTAATCCATGGCACTGAGATGCTCAACCCTCTACTGTGGAAATGTGCGTTAGGAGGGAAAGCTCACCTTGTTTGGCCATATCCCTAAAATGTTTCATAGCACGGCATTGTGGACATTTACACCCAAAAAAGAGATGTGCTAGAGGGACTGAGTTAACATAATTACATGTCTCTCAGTATATTCACACATCAGAACTAAGGTACCATCAAACCGCAAAGTTAGTGACATGCACTTAACAACGACATCACAATTGCCAAGAGAAATCACACCAGTGACAACGTCAGTAGTTACATCACACTTCCTCCAGTCATTAGGTAACTGTCTGCTGCGAGCATAATTGCATATGTTTGTGAGTAAAGGTAGGTGTTATGAGGTAGGGTTGTCTGCCGCATTAGCATTGTATTCTTTGGCACCGGAAATGTTTTTCTGGCGCAGCTTAACCTTGCACAAACATAGGTTTCGAATCTTGCATTCGTCAGAGAGATGACAAGTTAATTCTACCTTAGCTAGTAGAGGAGACCATACACCTTGAGGTTAACAGTACAATTATATTGATGCCTTAATTTGTACCCCTGATTAACAGGAAATGAATTGCTGAATACTACTGGCGGTGCTGGATATTATGACTTATGAGACTTCAGGTGTGTGAACGTCATAAATAAACAGCTAGTTTTTTGGTCCGACTTCGACTTCAAGGCAGCTTTAAATGGCATGCCTCCTACTCTTATAAAATTAATCATAAATAAAATGCACACACAAATGTATTTATATTTATAATAACCGAGAACCTTCTTTATCTATTGGTCACTTCAACTATCATTCACATTTTGTTTCAACCCACTACAACTTACACCAAGATCAATGGCTCCACTCACTTCAATCATTGTCTGTCTCAGAACAAGAGTGAAAGTATATTTTTCCCTGATCACGTGACACAGCCGCCCAAAAAGAAATGCACTTCGGTGCCAGGGTTTATGGGTCAATACTTTATATTGCATGTGTTTTTCCCTTTTATTGTTTATGATTTTAGTCTGGGTTTTGTGGTTAAATTATGTCTTTTGACTTTTTTCTACTCCTTTCAATTGATTATGTCTGGACTGTACCCAAATGCAACTTGAATGGCACCTGAGAAATATCGTAAGTGATACGTGTTTTTAATTTTTAGATCCTTTTAGTGGTTGACTTCTTTCCGTCATTTTTAGCATAGTCAACTAATTTCTAAATCTTTTATGTAATTGGTTACCCCCAAATAATGGTGGTATTGGTTCAGCGATTAACTGTCTGTTTTTTACATATACTGTCCTGTTAACAAAAAATAACTTTATGGGTCTACTGAATAATTGATCTGCACTTATATATTACATATCAATCACTTTTGTGTTGGCAGGGCCTGGGAAAAGCCATCTGACTAGATGTATGTGTTAGGCTATACCAGTGTATAGTTCCTTATAATACTCTCTGTGTATTCGTGATACGATGTATGCCTGTTTTGGGATCTGAATTCACTTTACTTGATACACTATATCCTAATCTATAATCCTTTGACTGCTCCGTCATCTGGGACCAGATGTACAAAATTGTTTTGGGATCTTCCAACGGACCGATTCACAGAATCGTCTCATTTGTGAACACAAAGAAGAATTTTGTTATGTATAAATCCCAAATTGCGATTCAGTAACAGGTGATATGGGAAAGAATACCCATGGGACCTTCCCCTTTTAGAATGTAAAAACATTAAATAAACGTTTCATTTCCGTTTTTGAAACGTATCCTGTTTTCCTTAAGGAAAACGGTTTGCATAAAAAACTGCTTTATTTAAAAGCAATCACAGACATGCTACTCTGTGACCCCAGCAGGCTCCATTCCTGTGATGGCTGTGATTCCTTGTGGATCGCAAACTGTGACCTACCTCATTAACAGTCATTAGGTTGGTTAATTTGTGACCCACTAGGAATTGCTATTTCAGAGTTGTAAGTTTTGTTATGTTAGGAATTGTGATTTCATAATTTGTGATTCGGTAAGAATCGCAATAATGAAATCGCAATCCCTAAATTTTGTACCTCTTGTCCCTGGTGTGGTATTTGTGTTCTATATTCTATGGGCCACATGTATCAACATTTGTAATAGGGATTTCTTAATTGCATTCAGGTAATCCCTATTACAAATGTATGAAACTCCAAGATTTTCATATAGCGAATCCTAGGGGGTTGCAAATCGGCCTACCTCATTAATATTAATAAGGTAGGTTCCACTTTGCGACTTCCTAGTAATCTCTAAAATCACGGCGATGGTGGGCTGCTGGGGTCAGCAGGCCCCCGTGTCCTACAGACCACTGCCTGCTCTTAAAACAACTTTTTGCATATATTCACAAAGGGGATCTATGGGCTTCCTTTGACTTTTTTTGCTCTTCCATGTGTAGTTTTAAACTTCCTGCATCTGTCCTTTTTTGAACCCATTGTCTCAACTGGTTCAGTGGGGGACATTTAGTGGACTTCTAGGCAATGGCCAAAGCTAATTTCACTGGCAGAATTACCAGGTCAAGGAATGGTGTGCCTGCCTTTTTAGCTTTAGTATGATGACACTGCCCAAGTTGGCAGCCTTCTGATAAGTGTATACCTATCCTACTGGTGTTTGCCTCCAGTTAGTGTATCCCTCTCCCCCAGTACAAGTGCTGTGCGACTCCACAACATGTGAACGAAACCTGTGTCTTTCTTGGACATGACAATGGTATTGCTGGTAACATCCTATGTAGCCTTCTGAGTGTCATACATGTTCTAAGCAAAGAATTAAATTGTATGTATTTGACCCGAGCATTACCTGCTGCTTTATGTGTGTTTTGGAGACCGTGACCCCCCATCTGCCTCATCAAACTGCTTGCTTATACCTTCTTCCGAGTTACTCTTCAATGTTAGGTTTGGTTTTGTCATGAGCACCGAGGCTTTGTAAAACCAGATTATCAATCTCTTTTCCGATCGTCTGATGCAGTCCAATTCCATTCTGTATGTAAATCTTATAGTGCTGTACTGCACAAATAGACCTCGTGAGAGGCGTTCCACCTCTATTAGACCTTTTACGTTTGAGAAATTGCCATCTGTATAACAATTACTTACTGTTTCAAGACCTGCTGCTGTCCTTGCACTTAATTGTGTGGTGTTAGACCTGTCAGACTTAGGGTGGTCTTCCCCCAAACATTTTGCTTTCACCCCTCTTATTTTTTGGACTTCATTTTTGTTGGCCTCTTGTCTCTCTGAACTCTACCACTATTAACTAGTGCTAAAGTGCTTGTGCTTACTACCTAAAGCATGGTAAAATTGGCTTGCACCTGATTGGCATATTTAATTCACTTTAAAGTCCCTAGTAAAGTGAGATACCATAAACCCAGGGCTGGTAAATTAATTGTTACTAGTGGGCCAGCAGCACTTATTGTGCCACACACTTCAGTAGCCCTTAACAACATGTTCCAGGCCTGGCATTGCAGCCTGTTGGCAGTTTTAACTGCCAATTCAACTTGGCAAAGTAACCCCTGTGCCAAATCTTTTTGTTACATATAAGGAGAGTCAGACCGGTCTATAGGGCAATCAAGCTGTGCCTGAGGGGCTAGCCTGAAAGGTCAGAGTATGGGCCGTTTTTTTGGCTGTTTGTGGGTCTGTTTTATGGTTTGCTGGGCCAGTTTTATTTTTACTACTGTTCAATTACCTGATGCTAAAAAAAGCATTGCCTACAGCAAGCTCAAATTCACACAGCCGCCTATACCTGACAAAGTAATTGTACACCGTATCTTTATAAATTCAAAACTGCCACAATTTGCAAACATAGGCAATTTTTTTACCCTTCTATTTCACTAATGGGGGCCACTTTTTTTTAGGCGGCTAGGCTATTTTCTGTCCATGTCCCACCCTGCATATAAGTCACCCCAAAAGCAGGCATTAGACAGCTCCTATGGCAGGGTGCATTGTAATTAAAAAGCTGGGCATGTACATTTAATTTTTACGTGTCCTGGTAGTGAAAAACTCACAAAATGATTGTCGATACTGGGAGGCCCACCTCTGGGTTCCCTAATTACATTTAATAAATGGCAACCTGTATCCCATGACTAGGTGTAGTCTGCAGTTGGCCTTTGTGTATTCCTCCTAGACAGTATCACAAAGGAGGGTCTGGGGTGGTGGCAGGATGGGCCATCTCTGACTTGATGGGGCCGGAGCTGTCACCTATCACACTTGCACTTCAAATGCATTGGCTCGCCTCACATACAAATGACTACCCACAAGCCTATTGGGCCCTCATACAGACTGGGACCAGGGCATGGATGCAAGATATTTCAGACACCACTGTAGAGGGAAAACTCCAGAAGCTTTTCCCACTTCAAAATGGGCAACAGGTACAAAAAGGGGATCAGACCCACTCTTCAGTACACTCTTGTGCCAGTGGATACCACAGATGAAGGGGGCCCAGCTGCCCTGCTGTCCTGCTGCTTGAGGCCTGCCTGCTTTCTGAGAAGAAAGCCTGGACCTACATCCTTCATTCCAGGTTGAAGTGACTCCATGGGTCACCTGACTGACCACCTATTCTGAGCTACATGGACATAACAAGCTCCAGAGGCATCAATGCAACTGCCAAGCTGACCTGCTGCAACTGGACCTGCCTGAGCCCTGCTGGCCTCTGCTGGAGTGAGTTGCTGATCCCCATGAAGTGTCTCTCAAGTCTTGGACCCTTCGTGTGGCATCAGGTGAGCTCCTCCTAAAGAAAAGAAGAAATCCTGAATATTCAGGCTCTTCATGACTGCAAACGGGCCCATTTGGCTAAAATCCTACTGCCCGCACCGATCACGAACACAAAGCTCTGGTGAACACAGCTCTTCGGCTACAGCGATTGCCATCAACAACCTGCAATGCGAAAGTGACACTTCATGTTTCAGCATCAACAGTCCGCGGTGACCCTCATTGTGAATCTCCTGTACAGATGGTCTGCAGTGCCCGTCAGGATCTTTGCGCTACAGCGATGATCATCTGCAATGCCAGGCCTGCTCTTTACGCTACAGCAATGACAATCCACAATGCTCTCCCTGCTCCTTGCGGCCTCCTCCACCATGAATGGAACACTTCTCGCAGGACTTTGGAAATCAACTTTTTCAGCTGGACTTGCCTAGTCCCTGTACCAGGCCCACAAGCCATCATAGTTGGCCTGAACTTGTGACTTTCACCCGGTTGCCCAGATCAGATAACCACAAGTGCTGCTTTGTGCTTTTAGGTGCTATACGTACCTTAAATCTGTGAAATTCTGGTTTACTGATTGGATTTTTGTTGTTTTGATCTCAAACAATTTATTAAATTTACTCAATGTTTCTAAATTGGTGATGGGTTTTTCTTGTGTTGTGTTTTTACTTTTTTGCTGTTTAAGAACTGCATAACTCCTTTACACTTTGCCTCTAAATTAAGCCTGATTGCTTTTGTGCCAAGATACAAGAGGGTTAAGCGCAGATTAGGTTAGTGACTTTTTGTGGTTCACCCTGACAAGGATTGCCGCTGTTGCTAGAAAAGGGTTTAACCCCTAAACCAACAACCCAATTTCTCACATGTGGTAATATGAAACTCTAGTTTTGGGAAAACTAGCTAGGGGCATCAAAGGTGCATAGGCCTTTACATCCTAATTATTGGTAAGACTTTTCTACAGCAAGTAACCACCATACGCATTAGTGTGTACTTGGCTGTACTGTATAAACGTGAGCTCAGCAAAAAATAAGTGAGGTGGCACTTAGTTAGTCAGGTTATTTTTACACCTGTTTTTT
This sequence comes from Lissotriton helveticus, assembly GCF_964261635.1. Lineage (NCBI taxonomy): Eukaryota > Metazoa > Chordata > Amphibia > Caudata > Salamandridae > Lissotriton > Lissotriton helveticus. The sequence continues at coordinate 448,988,967 of NC_136067.1, forward strand.
CTTTGTGCGATTCGTCAGTCAATTTAAATGCAATTGGATTCGTGCAAATCAACAACATAGCTCAACATGTGGTGCTCCAAGCCTGTATTCATCACTTTTAAGCATCAGCTTATTTAATACCACCCTGTATATATTCGGGCTTCAAGCAATCCCCCTTCTGGTTAGTCAGTCTCTTTCTTCTATCACATCTGGCCTTATGGAAAATACACTTCTCTTAATCCAGTTTACCTATAGTCCAGACATTATACTTATTATTTTGAGTTTTATATAGCACTAGCTAGACCCAAAGGTATCGGAGCACTTTACAGGTTATCCAAAGACCGAAAGAAAAACATACAATACAGGATTGAGGTAGTCAACTGTCAAGTAAAAAGAGTGAATAAAAATATGTATCCAAATTCCACCAACGTCTGAGCAATACATTCAAGCTCCATCCTTCCATCCCTAAGTGATAGAAGCAGTTTCTATGCATGCAATAAAACTGCAGCCATGCCATCTTTCAGTAGTATGGTCCCATTTCTCTCCTGAATCTCATTTTTTCAGCCAAGGGCTCCACCGTAAGTACAAAGAGCAAGAGAAGAAAGAACCCACACAGTTGGGTACCCTCTTTGCATGTCGAACTCCATTGGTATCTTTGTTCCTGTACTCATTCAAGCAGTGGGATAGGTATAGAACAACTCTGTGTAGTGTGGAGCTCAATTCATTTTCAGAGGAGGCCGCCTCGAAACCCCGTGGGGCATCATTACAACCGTACACATTGCATGCTATTATTGCTGCTATTCTCTCTGCCTCAGCTTGATTCTTGGTCATATGATTGTGGCTCTGTACTCCGTCCCCACATTAATGAAATAGATATCCATAAAAGTGGCACATGTTTGCAAATTGGGAAAGTTTTTAAATTGTAAAGACATGGGGCCATATTATACAAGTGACCTGGGGTGCAATGGGTGTTTGCGCCCGTTTTCCGCGCCCCTAAGGCACTTTGGTGTTACAGAAGGGGCTGCAAATGCTTGTGTAGCTCCTTCTGTAATACTGATAGCGCTGGCACACATAAAGCGCCAGCGCTGTTTTCAGATGAATCCCTGTGCCTCTGCGCCCTGCTCCATATTATAGACGTGGGTGCAGAGGCAAAGAAGCTCTCAGGAGGCACACTGTCAGTGTGACCCCTGATGGCAGCCTTCTGGGGGGGGGAATGGTGTACCATCGACACCCTATACATCCCCTTGCGGGTAGGTGCACTTACTGCATCCGCTTGCAAGGGAATCTCTATTCCCCTTCAAAGTGCAGGCGGGTGTCACCTGCACTGTGAAGATACAAAGCGGCTTCAAAGCAGTCGCTCCATTTTTCAAATGAATGCGCTGCCCTGGGGGCAGCACACGTTTGTGGCTGCCCTGGAGGCAGTGCATTCATCATAATATGGCATATTTTCCTTCATTGTGCTTTTAAAAGGTACACCCATTGTTTCTGCAGTCCAGATAACGCTGCCAGCCTCCGGGTTGTAGGCACTAAGCTGTATTTAAGCTAGGATTTATATGCAATTTATAAGCTGCCAGCCAATGTAGTTGCAGGCACATAGATGTGTACTGCCACAGGATTGCTTTCTTTTTTCTTTTTTCTTTTTTAAACTTGAATAAAAAGATGTGTTCCATAAAAGGTACACCCAGTGTAATGAAGGAAAATGTGCTGCATGTATAATATGGCCTATGGTGTATAGACGATTTGCAGGGTATGGAAGACTGCATGGATTTGAGCTGGCTGCAAGAAATGTTTGTTTTATCACCGGATAAATCAATGATAAAAACCAGCACATCAGATCATAAAACAGGCCTACAAACATCCAAAAAACAGCCCACACACTGACCTGTCCGACCAGCCCATCAGGCACTGCTTGATTGTCCTTTAGGCCCTGCTAGAAACTATGCTATGACAGGCTTGAGAGGGAAGACTGGAGGAGATCTTCTTGCTTCCGATGGGTGTATCCTATCCTGGGCACAGAATTTGGTGAGGTTCTTGGTGGCCACCTCTGTTTTAGCAACCTTTTTTATGATACCAAAACATGTCATGCCTCTCACCCCCTTGGGGAGGCTTTGGGTCCTTGGTTGTCCCCTGATGTCACTTTCCCTTGCACTGATTTGAATGGCCACTCACTTATGAACTGCCTCTATGGGCCCTGCTTGCTTGTTTTGGGCGTCAGCCTCTTATGTCTTGTACCTGATGTACCCCCCAATTAGAAGCCTCACCTTTTTTAATCTCTTGCCTATTTTTGTTACTGCATGTGTGGGAGTCCAACAGGATCCCTTGTTCTCTGTTGCTCACCGCAACCTGGCCCCATGCTTCTCCCCAAAAGCCATCCTGGTTGCGTTACCTCACTTGCTGCCCGTCCCTTTTTTTCTCTGCAAGGTCTTGTTTGGCATGGTACTGCTGGGGTCACTACTCCACCTATATTCCACACCAGTTTCTCTTGTTTGGGGCCTCTGACTCCTTTTATGGGTGTGCACACAGGTTCTTACAGATTTTCTCTGCAGTCAGATGCTCCTAAGCCTCACCTGTTCCAAACAACCGTCCCTGCTGCTCCTGTGCAACTGGAGCGCCCACTTCCATGCTCCCGCATGTCTCCAGGGACAAGGCTCCTATCTCCTCTCCTTTATTCTCCTTAACTGATTGCTGCCAAAGCTCCCTTCTTCTGCCACCGTGCCTCACTAGGCACTCCCACTGGATACAGCCACAGTGTGCTAGACGTTAGCTCCAGCACTCAGCCGGTATTCGGCCGATCCCATTTTGAATTCGAATCGCACTCGACAGGGAAGCTCCACATCTAATCCACAGTATGCCTTCTGCAAATTGCACCCCAAGTCAGCATTTCTTTCAGCCACTCTGTGAAGGGCCTTCTACGGCGTTCTCTTTGGCATTTTGTTGTGAGTTAATATTCATAGTGAATGCAGGGAAAGGGGTGAACCATGGCAAATTTCAAATTATCCACAGAGCATACCCGCCCACTAGGCAAATATCAGTCAGGTTATAGCCATCAAAAGTAATACATTCTTTTCCATTATGTCCATATATATAGTATTTTATTTGACATGCTTTAATACTAACATAGATTTCAATGTCTGTTAAGAGACTGTCAGCCGCGGCCTGTGCAGGTAAGCGTGGTGGGAAGGTGGGGCCGGCTGGGCCGGCATTTTGACGGACGATGGCGAGGGAAAATGAATTATATAATTAATTTTCCCTCGTCATTGTCTGTCAAAATACACCCCCACCTGCCCCCACCACGCTTACCTGCACGGGCCGCGGCTGGAGACTGTTCTATTAAAATTATTTGCAGTTCCATAGATTTTGTATGCTAAGGATACATGTATTAATTTTTGGGGGAAAGTACCCCATTTAATTGGTTTATTAACAACATGAAAATAGAAGAAGTTACACCCTATAAATATCTGGGGTTGTCCTTTAATGCTAAGCTGAAATTGAATGCCCATTTGCAGGACATAACATCGAGAGCATTGTTGTAGGCGGACTCCTTAGAGAAGTTTAATAACATGTATGGGGTTTGTCATTGTTTTAATTTTTAAAGGCATTTTTGCACAAGATCCTTCCTTTATCTTTGTACAGGTCCGAAATCATAGGTATAGATGAAGGGGATATTTTAGATCATTTGGAACATGTATGAATAAAACGAGTTTTAAATCTCCCCAAAGGTTCCATGATACAGAGCAAGAGATGCCAAATATATGACAAAAATAAGTTTTTTTAAATCTTTAAACAACCTACCTCGATTGGACAGTCCTGAAAGAATAGTCACATTATTTCTGCAGAGGTGTTTGCCAGCTGGTAGCCCATCTCCTATAAGAAGTTACTTTAGGAAGCAGCTTGGATTCTTTCTGTCTCACCAGAAAGAAGTATTTATCTCCGAGATCTCAGTACAAATGACAGTTTCTTCCCTGGGCAGCCCGGATAAACACCCTTATCTTTTTCGCTTGTCAGAACCCTTGGCATGGAAATTTTAAAAATTAGAATAGGCCTTAATCCTCTCATGGCCATTTCGTTTCTGGTTGAACAAAAATAAACGGAAATAAGTGCTAATGTATATGCACTTTTCAAAGAAAATGTACTATTATTCATGTTTAATAATTTGTCCTCTTTGTTTATCCAAGCAACGGACATTTTTAAGACCTTTATTTTTAAAATATTGTTTGATGTCTTACCCTCTTCAAAATGATGTTCTTATGAGCAAGTGCTTTCTTGATGTAGCTGTGGGGCATTTTATACGGTCTTTGAGAAAATTGGACTATCCTGAATTGTGATTTTAAATGATGTTTTATGCTGTGCTGCTGACTCGGGGGGTTTAAAATCAATCGTTTTTATCTTATGGACACACAAGGTTATAGAGTTATTCTACTGTAGAAGATTCGAAATGTTCTGCTGATTTGTATTTGTTTGAAGGCTAAATGGGCAAATGTACTTTAATGTGTTTGTAACCTTAACCTAAAGACACCTAAACATGCAAACACCATCTGCCTCTCATAATAACCTCACCTGCTATCCTCAGCCACAACAACAAAACCAACTACATGCATTCACCTTTAAAACACCAGAGATGAAACTCCCATTCTCTCAGACACAGCAGTCATACTTATTTTTCCAATCAGCACTCATCACAATCCCCCACCTACATTGACCATCAACCTCTCTTACTTACCCTTCGTTTTCCTTCTGTCTCGTTCAGCATTTCCGTATTTACTGACCACCATGTGCACAAACCCACATCTCATCATCAAATCCAAACTGACCTTTAACCCTCGTCCCTTAAGGGGAACTGACTACAAAACATAACCTACAAAACATATCCCTTACACAGAATTTATTAACCACAGCTAGAGAACAAGCATCAAATCCTGATCAAGTGTGTCAAGAGGACACTGCACAAGAAATTCTCTTGTGACAAATTGACCGCCCACCCCCAACTGAAATTGCGAAAAATGTGTTCTTAGCATCACCTCCTAAGCTCATTAATCGATTCCAGATAAGCACAATATAATGACCAAATGAGTTCCTTATCCTCAACTAAACACAAATCTGTTTCTTAATCAACTTGTTCAGCATGTTTAAAGAGCTGGTTCCTCTGTGTTATAAACATAATTCATCATGCAATGGGTATATTTTGGGGATTGGAGGATGAGTAACACATCCACCAAAAAATGATCATCCCCCCACTTCCTCTAATCCCGCAGTTCAGATTGGTTTTGTGACAGCTGGGCAGCAGCTAACCCTGCCACCTGAAATTGCAGCACTAGACCATGTGGTAAAAGTCAACTTCTCCAACCTTGCATAAGAGGGATGTGTCGTTTACTCTGGGTACATCCTGCCAGTTCATTTGGGCATTAAATATTTATTTAAAAAAACAAGAACATTGTGCACTAATTTGAAATCTGAGTTTGTGTATTCCAAAGCCGAGAGCAACAAGTGTTTAATAATTCTAGTAGTGAGATAATGCTGTTGAAGAAACACAATTAGTAGTTTTGATTAATTATTGGAGAACAGGGGTTCAGGTAAGGATTAGTGTTGAAGGAAAGTCAAATTATCAGATGTAGGCATATTGTGTGCACTCTCCATATGTCTCAGTTCTGATATACAAATGCATGATGCAAACCAAGATTGAGGTGACTTTTGGGCTCTTTTTTGATAGGGAACCTGTGCACATTGCATGGTAGAAAAGATGTGCATAATTATGAGCATTCACATTTGTGTAGCTACAGGCCTTCAGAAATCAATTAAATCTGTGAGTATCTTCAACCTTTTTAAGAATTTCAGTGTATACAAATTTCTGACAGTGGCTTTTACACCAATTAATGTTATGCCTCCTAACTAGTCTCAGGCACTATCTTTTGGAGTCCTAATAAACATTTGTAATTGTTTCCAGAAAACCTCAGATACCCATGGTGGTTTGCAATTACGATTCGTGGAGAGGCAAGATGGAGATGGAGAGTGAGTCATTATAGTGATAAATATATATTGCTAAGCACTGGATTGTTATGCTGAATCTCCCACAGAATTGGTTCCGCATAGCTAAATACTACTAAGGCTAGCCCCATTGTCTCAGAGGTCCAGTATGGCGCTGACTGGATCACAACTGCGCTGATGTCCCATGAGACCAAGTGCTGCTCTCTCTTTAAAATCAGATGTTGTTGCAAAATGTAGCAAATTACAACTGTTTAGTACCCAGTTAGTGGTTTCAGTCTAGATGGTGTAGATGTACATGGAGACACTGCAATCAGGGCAGCAGTGTTTCAGGCAGGTTAACAGTGTGGGATCCACTCAACTGCTCTTATTGGAGTGGCATAATTTGTGTAGCAGACCAAGAAAACCAGGCTTCAACAGAAGTCTTGGGTTCTCCTTGGGTGGCAAGTTGTAATCCTTAAGGTAGACTTCAAAGCACCCACTCCTTTCATCCTCTCATTCTTTTCAGGATTTTAGTTCAAGATTGCAGAAGCTAGATGTGTTGGAAGGTCATATTCAAACTGTGACATGTGTATTATCAGCTACACTAGGAATCCTTTGTCCCTCACATTCCCGAACCATACCCTGGAAGTCTAGATGGCCAACCACTATATGGGTGGGAGCTTCCAAATAATCAAATTGACATCTGGATGATTAGTGGCTGAGCCTATTTAATTGTGCTACACCAGCCTCCTTGCCTGGCAATTATTCATAGTTGTATTGGTTCTCAGCTTTTGCTTAGTTTGTGCACACAACTTGGCATCCAGTACCTTTTCTGTTTTTTATCCTTTTCAATTCCCTTGCTTTTAGTTCTTCCATAGGCTTGTTTCTACTTGTCTGTGTTGTCTGTTGTTAGTACAATTCAATATGCTACCATTCATTGGACTTTCTCTCCTGGGCACCCTGTGAATCAACGCTGGTATACTGGTGATGCCTGTTCGCATGACCGTAAGCATCTGCCTGGACTTGTGTAAGAATGCTGACTCTGTTTTTGCAAATGTCTCATTACTCCTGCCAATTGGATCTCCCTCTTTCTTGTACTCATTTAAAACTCACTCCATAAACCATCTGATGATGAGTCAGTGCAAAAATACTCAAACAGAGACTATTCTATCCTGGGTTTTGCCAACACAAACCAGCATCTGTGTTGTCTCTTTCCCTTCTCTCTTTTCCTCTTCTTTCTCTTGTGAGTATATTCAAGTGGATGATACATCCAGATATCTACGGAGGCAGCGGCTATTCTCAGCAGCTCTACATCTTCACCTCCATCTGGATATTCTTGCAATGCTAATCATCAGCTGCAATGCTGGTGAAGGAACACTGTCAGGCGGGCAGAGCTTCCCTCCCGCCATAGAAATGACAAACTCTGGAAGAGAGCCCTTTCCTTTTACAGCAGCAGGCGCCAGAGTGAGAATGTAAGAAGGAATCCCAAAAATGCTGCATCCTTCCTTATCATCGTTCTTCCCTGACCAGTAGGGAAAGGCTAGGTAGAATGCAACTGAATAAACATTATAATGTAGTGTGTCCTAATGATAGAGATGCTGTGCCTGGCAACAAAGTATCAGAAGCACTCACTGTAGCCTTGCTTCCAACTGTAGCAGTGCATAGCCAAGGAATACATGCTGGAAAATCTGGAAACAGTGGGGCAGTGTTAGGAAATGAGTGTAGGTTTAGAGCAGGAGACGAACATTGTTGCATGTATTACGTTGTGTTTCCAACTGAAAGAGTAATTGACAGACGGTCCCTAAGTCATGTAAGAGGACGTCTCCCTCGTATTGCAGCGCTTGGCTTACTTCCTGATACGTCGTGACCACGCCCCCCCATTTCCTTTCCCGCAGTTTCCTGGTGTTACTGACCGCGTTCCGCGTTTACGAGAGTCTTGTTCTTGATATTGCCCTTTAGTAAGTCTTGCCTAGTGCCGGAAAGTGCGTGTGCGTTCCACTCCTTGTTCCCCCCTCCGGAGCCGGACGACAAGACTTACACTTCGGAGCCATTCCTGTGTTTGTTCCGCTTCATTTGACCCCCACCCTTTTTTCTTGGAGCCGGACGACACGCCTAGAGCTACGAGTGTCTTGCTGTTCCGCTCTCTGCATTCAATAGAGAGCCGGACGGCAGACCTTGATTTTCTTTATCCTGCGCGTTGCATTTCCGCTCCTCACGGGGCCGGACTGCAAGCCGGATTTGTTTTTTATTAGCGGTGCACCGTCTTTCCTACAGGTCTTACTCTCCAAGCTCCACGTTAGGAGTAGGAAGACTAGTTTTTTGTACCCATTACCAGAAAACTCTTTCCTTAGACGCTCAGCTCCTTTGAGAAAGAAAGTATCCAGTGATTCCCTTCTAGAACTATTATTTTTAGTCACCTTCTTAGCCCCAATCCAATTGTTGAGAGGAGAGTTGTCAGAGAGATATCCTGTTCCTAGTCTCCACATTTATTCATGGTGCTGCATGAAGATATTTCTCTGGGGGACTACTATTGAAGAACTTCAAGGCCTTCGTTAGATCATGCGTGGGTGAGTGGTGCACTTCGCTTTATATGCATTAATGTTGGTAAACGTCTCCTTGTCTTTTGAATCAATAGTCCATTAGACTGTCTCTTTTATTTCAGCTGCCATCATCTTTGATACTCCTCACTGCAGAATATCCAGTTTCATCATAAGGGGAAGAGTGGTGGTCACTCTTTGGTTTATTCCCCACACTTTTAAGGAACAAGTATCTGTGAGTGCGTGCTACTAAGTCCTCCAGGTCTTGTTCAGTGGAAGTGTGGAGAGCTTTCATCTTCGCATCCGTGGAATCCCGGTTGGACCCGACAGAAAGCCAAGCCCACGAAAGTATTCCACCCAAGCGAACATGAATCCAGATGGTGCCAGTAGCTCTTTAGACGAGCCCTTACATAATGCTCTTCAAAGTCCCTCAGACGAAGAGTTAGCTATTGCTTTAGTAGATCTTCAATCAGAGGTAGGAAGATTAAGAACAGAAAATCAAAGATTGCAAGCAGAAGTAATGCAGCTAAGGACAGCAGAATCAGTAGAGGGTAGAGGTACCATCCCTAAGAGTAGGAAAGTTATATTCAACCTGCTCACTTCTCGGTTCCTTCTCATAGTCCTGCCTCTGCTTCAAGGGGAGAAGGGAATATCCCCCCAGTTCAAGTCACTGTACATACCCCTAGTATTGTTCCCTTGGCTATGCCTGAAAGGTTTAGCGGAGACAGCTCCAAGTTCAGCATATTTATGAACCAATGTCAACTCCAGTTTTTATGTAAAGCAGCGGCTTTCCCGGATGATGCTGCTAAAGTAGCATTTGTCATCTCTTATTTGGCAGGTAATGCAGCAGAGTGGTCTGTGCCATTGGTAGAGAATAATGACCCCCTGTTGTACGACTTTACTTCATTTCAGGAAAAGATGAAGAGTCTTTTCTCTAAACATACCTTTATGCAGGCCAGTGATAATGCCCTCCTTAATCTCCGGCAAGGATCTAAAGATCTTCTTTCATATATCACCACCTTTAATAGACTCATTACAGAAACCCATTGGCCTGAGGAGAAGAGCACATCTTTGTTCTATAGGGGATTGAGTTATGAAGTAAAGGACCTCTTATCACAAATAGTGAACCCGCCAGAAGACTGTCCTTCGTTTATAGATTTGACAGTCAAATTGGATCATAGATTGCACGAACGTAAAGGAGGAAGCTGCAAAATTCCGTGGAGGTCCCTCTAAGAATGCATACATGGAACAGAGTTTCCAGGGATTTAATCCAGTTTTAAACATTCCAATCAATGCTGCACAAGTAGAACAGTCAAGGAAGAACGCTGCCCTCATCGGCATGAAGTTGGAAAACTGGTTGGACATTTTGACAAACAGCCTCTGGTCAGCTGTGGACATTTGTGCAACTGGCCCCACATCTTGTCCAGTCATACAGTCATGCAGTCAAACAGCATGGAGCTCACTTAGCCCAGACCTTAAATCAGATATGGGCCAGATCAAGGCCTATGGCCGTCTGAGGTAGCATCTGTTGTACTCATCTACGGCATGGGATTTAAAAGGGAATTTTATCATTTCTATTGAACGTGACTGAAGATTTCAATATTTCGTTAATTAAATCTTACGAGAGTTTCTTGATATCTTCGTGATTGTATATATCGATTATATCTTAATCTACTCCCAAACAGAACAGGAACATATCATTCATGTCAAAAAAATATTGAGCAAATTACAAGAGAACCAACTGTACGCCAAACTAGACAAAAGTACTTTTCATACCACGCAGGTGGACTTCCTGGGTTCATTATATAGCCCACTGGAATACTAATGGATCCACAGAAAATCAAAGCCTTAGTTGATTGGCCTAGTCCTGGATCAGTAAGAGAGATCCAATCTTTTCTTGGATTCGCAAACATCTATAGGCGTTTTATAGACCATTTCTCCGATCTTATCTCCCCCTTGACACGCCTTTTGAAAAAGGGGGTTCAGTTTAAATGGACAGACGAAGCAGAATCAGCCTTCCAAGAACTTAAGAAAAAATTCACCACAGCTCCAATTGTCAATCACGCAGATAGCACTCAACCTTATTTCATTGAAGCTGATGCCTCGCAATATGCTGTAGGTGGAGTTTTTCCCAAAGAGACAAAGACACAGGTATTCTCCACCCTGTTGCTTACTATTCCAAAACCCTGTTGCGAGCAGAACAGAAGTATACTATTGGGGAAAGAGAATTACTGGCTATCAAACTGGCCTTTCAAGAATGGCGACACTGCTTGCTGCACGCTCGCGTTGCCTCGCTATTACCCTTATGATCTGTTTGCTGATTTTAACCTTTTAAAAATACATATTTGCACTCGATTTAATTGCGCTGCGCGAGTACAGGACGCAGGCGCTTTTCTGACCCGTAGATACATCGGGAATCCTAGGTAGAGCTTACCTGCACTATAATTGTTGGACACCCACACTTTGCGGGACAGAGGGATTTCTAGGGCGGGCTGGGTCCGCTTTGCGCCGTTTTGGCCGCCATATTGGGTGTGGGTTTCCAGGAGGTGACAACTCCTAAGCGCCATCTTGGCTGAGGGGCCAGCGGCTTGCCCTCACAGGACTTCCGCTTTCGGAGGTGGAGTCTACATAAGTTGGGGTCCTCTTGTGTCAGGTAGACTTACTGGCTTGCTGCGCGCTCGCGTTGCCTCGATATTACCCTTATGATCTGTTTGCTGATTTTAACCTTTTAAAAATACATATTTGCATTCGATTTAATTGCGCTGCGCGAGTATAGGACGCAGGCGCTTTTCTGACCGGTAGATACATCGGGAATCCTAGGTAGAGCTTACCTGCACTATAATTGTTGGACACCCGCACTTTGCGGGGCAGAGGGATTTCTAGGGCGGGTTGGGTCCGCTTCGCGCCGTTTTGGCCGCCATATTGGGTGTGGGTCTCCAGGAGGTGACAACTCCTAGGCGCCATCTTGGCTGAGGGGCCAGCGGCTTGCCCTCACAGGACTTCCACGATCTACGGTATTTAAGATGGACACCTCCCAAGCGCGCAGCGTAGGCGCGCAGCGGGTGCGACGTAGGCGCGCCGGAGTTGCGCCAGAGGTAAGCCTGTTTGCGCCCGTTCGCGCACAGGTTGCGACGGGTGCCGGGAATGCTGCCTCTCGGTCACTTACTCATTTCACCTATTCGAGAGATGAGCTCATAAGTATGGACCCCCGCTCTATACTGAGCCATCAGTCTCACACCATGGCTAGCCGTCGGGAGACCTTGTCCTGTGGTTTGCTCAACGTTAGATCTCTCAGCAAGCATCACGTGGAAATAGCACTACTCATTGAGTCTTATGATCTAGACGTGCTCTTTATGACAGAGACATGGACCAGAGCGGATAGTGCGGTGGAATTAGGTCTTGCCCGTCCCCCGGGCTAAAAAATTAGACACAACCCTCGCGTAGGGACTAGAGGAGGTGGCGTAGGCTTCATATTTAGGGAAGCATTGGATATCTCCCAGTTGGAGATTAAGGAAATCCCGGGTTGCGAACTAATGGGCTTTTCCTTAAAAGGGCAAGGAGGTGTCCTGTATTCCGGGTTGCTGTGCTACAGATCCCCGGCCAATGCTTTGTCTGCCGTACCTGAGCTGGTAGATTTGATTTACGATCTCTCCAACTCCCATACCAGGACTATGATTCTGGGAGATTTTAATTTGTGGCCGGATGGATCTACAGACCTAGCTTACAAGGATCTGGTCCAGGCCTGTTGCAATATCCATCTGCAGCAGCTGGTACTTTCCCAGACCCATTCAAAGGGTCACGTCCTGGACTTGTTCTTTGCTGATGCTAGTCGGGTGACTGTACGGAACATCATTTCTCAAGGCTGGACGGACCATGCCCTCGTCAACTTCTCTCTCCTACTCCCTGTTGATACACTGAAGAGTGGCGATACAGGAGCTACTTTTAAGGTTGGTAGGCAATGGACAAGGCTCCTGAAACAGTCGAGCCTGCCAACTCTGCTTTCAGTGGGTTTTACCTTAGGAGGCAGTGTGGAGGAGAGTTATGAGACTCTCAGCCAGCAAATTTCTAACGCATTGGAAGAATTGGCCCTCATGCGGAAAATCAGAGACAGGGCCAAACATACCATGCCTTGGTTTTCCAAGGAGCTTCTTCAGCTGAAGCTCCAGTGTAAACGGGCAGAGCGTGCCTGGAGGAAAGAGTATCTTGAGTCAAATAAAGCTCTTTTTAGACAGGCATTGTCGGTTTACAATACGCAGATTGAGTGTGCCAAGGCCAGATTCCTCGAGGAGACGCTATTACTAGCAGTGAATAAATCTCAGGCCTTGTTTAAGATCATTAAGGATCTTTCACGCCTTGCTTGTGTCACTAAGGACATTCCGGCTTCCCAATCGCTATGCGACTCTCTGGCAAAGGCCTTTGAGGACAAGATCGCTTCCATCTTGAGCAATTTAGGTGCTCCGGCCACCTCTGATCCCCAGGCTACGTCCAAATCTGTACCGGCGACCACCCTCAGGACTTTGAAGGTGGATGGTAAGCAAGCCCGGCTGAATAGCTTCCCCCTCCCGTCCTTTGAGGATTTTTGCTCAGTAGCTGATGGGGTCTCTTCGGGCTCTCCTTTTGACCCGTTACCACATAAATATTGGAAACTGTTCCATGAGGAGCTTTTCCCCCCTCTACACGCCGTTTGCTGTCAGTCGCTCAGTACTGCTCGGGTTCCGGACTGTTGGAAGTTGGCAGTGGTATCGCCGCTTTTGAAGAAGGATACATTGGATCCTACCTGCTCAGCGAACTACAGGCTTATTTCATTGCTTCCTTTCCCAATTAAGATCTTGGAGATGCTGGCTACTAAACATCTGTCCAGCTTTATAGAGACCAACATCTGCCAGGACGTGGCTCAGTTTGGCTTTAGGCCAGCCCACGGCACTGAGTCTGCATTGGTGACCGCTTTGGATGACCTTCGTTCGCGTGTCGACCTTGGTCGAGCATCCTTTCTAGTGCTGCTCGACATGTCGGCCGCGTTCGATATGGTCAGCTATGCCATTCTGATCAGGAGACTAGAGGAAATTGGGGTGTTTGGGTCGGCCCTGGACTGGTTGGTCTCTTATCTCGATAATAGACACCAGGTGGTAGCCTTGCCGCCCTATCGTTCTGAAATCAAAAAAGTGGGGCAGGGTGTACCCCAAGGGTCGGCCATTAGCCCTATTTTATTTAACCTATACCTCCGTCCCCTGGTCAGGCTGATTAAGTCCTTCGACATTGCGGTCATCAATTATGCCGATGACACGCAACTTATCTTCTCCTTTGAGGGTAGGGATGCTGTGTCGCAGGAGATCTTCCATCGCTGCATGACAGCTACCGCGGATTGGCTAAGCCAAAATTCCCTGCAATTTAACAGCTCTAAAACTGAGGTACTGCACTGCTCGATGGATCGTATTCCCCGGCCTATGCCACCGGATTTTTGGCCTTTTTCCCCCCAGGGCACTGTGTTGGCGGCAGATTCAGCTCGAAACGTTTGTTAACAAAACTGTGGCTACGTGTATGATGCTGCTCCGCACATTGCGGAAGATTCTCTCCTTGCTCCCGGTTCACGCCCGACCAGAGGTAGTCCGTAGTATCATCTTAAGCAGGCTTGATTACTGCAACGCGCTACTTCTGAGTGCGCCAGCCACCCTAGTGGGTAAACTGCAGCAAGTGCAGAACATGGCTGCTAAGTTAGCTCTCTCTAGACGGCGCTCTGATTCCTCTTCCTTGGCGCTCATGGATCTTCACTGGCTACCAATCGTCCAGCGCATTGATTTTAAAGCATTATGTCTGGTGTTTCGGGCCCTTCATGGCCAGGGGCCGTCTCCGTTGCAGGCAATGTTTTCCTGGTATACACCTACCAGATCTCTTCGCTCCTCGTCAGCCTGTTTGGTGGTAATCCCTAAAATTGTGAGGACTCGGATGGGCAGATGCTCCTTTAGATTCACCGCAGCCAAACAGTGGAATTCTTTACCCCTGTCTCTGAGAAATAAGGGGGGCCTCTCCTCCTTTAAAAAAGGATTAAAAACATACCTCTTCCCTAGGATAGCGTAAAGATTGTGGCAGTATAACATCGCGTATGGTTGGTCAAAGTCAAAGCGCCAGGATACCCTTTGGGTGACAGTCTCTGCGCTATATAAATATGCCATACATATATACATACATACATACTATTTATTGGGGTCTCCTCATGTAGTGACGATATATTCTGACCATAGGAATCTACAGTTTTTTAGATCAGCAAGAGCACTCACACCCCGACAAATGAGGTGGGTCACCTTTTTAGTGAGTACGACTTCATCATTACTTATCGTCCAGGAAAACAACAGGGCAAGGCCGATGCCTTATCAAGACTAGGATCACATCTCTCAGTGCCCGGAGAAACCTATCTCCCCATTATTCCTGAGAATAACATCATAAGTGTAGAAGAACATTGAGTAAACTCACCACCAGACTTTATCGAACAACTAAAAGAGCAGTATGCTAACATTCCTCAAGAGGAATGGCAAAGCGACCCACTGAACACAATTATGGATCAGTTGTATTATCATGACACTAAGTTGTATATACCCACGATTTCCATGCAACAACAAATTTTACAGTGGTGTCATAATAGTATTCTCGCTGGTCATCCTGGAAGTCACAGGACATTAATGACATGTCAACATTGGTTCTGGTGGGAAAACATGGCCAAAGATATTTCCACCTTTGTTAACTCTTGTTCAACTTGTGCTCGACAAAAGGTTTTGCATTGTGCACCTACTGGCTTACTAAAACCCACTGATACACCTCCTTCACCTTGGCACTCCATTAGCATGGATTTTATCACCGATCTCCCCTGCTGTCAAGGTTACAACACTATATATGTGGTAGTAGATTTGTTGACAAAGATGGCTCATTTCATCCCCTTAAAGAAGTTACCATCCTCTAAAGATCTCGTTCAAATATTCATAGAACACATAGTGCGTTTACATGGTCTCCCATCAGTGATCATTTCAGATAGGGGCGCTCAATTTGTGTCCAGATTCTGGCAGGGTATGTGTTCTGTATTAGGTATAGATCACAGACTATCTACTGCATACCATCCGCAAACAGATGGACAGATTGAAAGAACGAATCAAACCTTAGAACAGTATTTAAGATGCTTACTAACCCCTATCTCCAGCACCTGGGTACAAGCACTCCCCTTAGCAGAATTTGCGTACAATAACAGCACTCATTCCTCTACAGGGGTCTCTCCTTTTTATTTTGTAGCTGCACAACACCCTCTTATGTTGCCCATTTCCGTCCCTAATGACTCAAACAACATTCCTGCCGCTGAGGAACACCATAAAAATCTTGTCTATATGGAAACAAGCTACTACTGAATTATGCAAAACTAAAGAAGCTATGAAACAGCAGGCTGACAGACATCGTAGATTAGAACCCACCTATGAAGTTGGAGAAAAAATATGGTCATCAACCAGAAACCTAAGGTTAGAAGGGTCCAGAAAATTACAACCTCGTTTCAAAGGGCCATATGAGATACAAAAAGTGATTTCACCAGTAACCCTCAGATTGCAATTACCTACAACCATGAAAATCCACCCAGTATTTCATTGCTCCTTACTTAAAAAATACATACCTCCTCCTATTCCTGAAACACCACCCCTACTATAATTCTAGAAGGAGAAGAAGAGTATGAGGTGAAGCAGATGCTCAACTCCCGTAGGTAGAGAGGCAAATTACAGTATTTTATTGGTTGGGTGGGTTATGCCCCAGAAGACAGGTCATGGGAACCAGCGGGGATTTTCATGCCCCTAGATTGATCCGAAGATTCCATGCCCTTCATCCCTCAAAACCCTGCCCGGTGAGGAGGCCTCTGGGCGGGAGAACTGTTAGGAAATGAGTGTAGGTTTAGAGCAGGAGACAAACATTGTTGCATGTATTACGTTGTGTTTCCAACTGAAAGAGTAATTCACAGACGGTCCCTAAGTCACGTAAGAGGACGTCTCCCTCGTATTGCAGTGCTTGGCTTACTTCCAGATACGTCGTGACCACGCCCCCCATTCCCTTTCCCGCAGTTTCCTGGTGTTACTGACCACGTTCCGCGTTTACGAGAGTCTTGTTCCTGATATTGCCCTTTAGCGAGTCTTGCCTAGTGCCTGTAAGTGCTTGTGCGTTCTGCTTCTTGTTCCCCCCTCCGGAGTCGGACGACAAGACTTACACTTTGGAGCCAATCCTGTGTTTGTTCCGCTTCATTTGACCCCCACACTTTTTTCTTGGAGCCGGACGACACACCTAGAGTTACTAGTGTCTTGCAGTTCTGCTCTCTGCATTCAATAGAGAGCCGGACGGCAGACCTTGATTTTCTTTATCCTGCGCGTTGCATTTCCGCTCCTCACGGGTCCGGACTGCACGCCGGATTTGTTTTTTATTAGCGGTGCACCGTCTTTCCTACAGGTCTTACTCTCCAAGCTCCACGTTAGGAGTAAGAAGACTGTAGTTTTTTGTACCCATTACCAGAAAACTCTTTCCTTAGACTCTCAGCTCCTTTGAGAAAGAAAGTATCCGGTGATTCCCTTCTTGAGCTATTATTTTTAATCACCTTCTTAGCCCCTATCCAATTGTTGAGAGGAGAGTTGTCAGAGAGATATCCTGTTCCTAGTCTCCACATTTATTCATGGTGCTACATGAAGATATTTCTCTGGGGGACTACTATTGAAGAACTTCAAGGCCTTCATTAGATCATGCGTGGGTGAGTGGTGCACTGCGCTTTATATGCATTAATGTTGGTAAATGTCTCCTTGTCTTTTAAATCAATAGTCCATCAGACTGTCTCTTTTATTTCAGCAGCCATCATCTTTGATACTCCTCACTGCAGAATATCCAGTTTTATCATAAGGGGAAGAGTGGTGGTCACTCTATGGTTTATTCCCCACACTTTTAAGGAACAAGTATCTGTGAGTGCGTGCTACTAAGTCCTTCAGGTCTTGTTCAGTGGAAGTGTGGAGAGCTTTCATCTTCGCTTCCGTGGAATCCCGGTTGGACCGGACAGGCAGATGGCACTTTGAAGTTCACTGCACTCTGGTATTTTAGAAAGATACATGCCTAAATATCAACCACAAAAATATTGTGATATTAAAATACTGTTACAGAAAAATGTACCACAAACAAATTGACTTTACATATATATCCGACCAACCACTGGCCACTCTTAAAAAATTAAAAGAAATGTTCAGCTTAAAAAAAAATGCATCCAGTTTTCATTTAAAGGAGATGGGCTGTATTTAAAAAGCAATCATTGACATGGTGGTCTGCTGACCCTAGTGGGTCGCAAACTGAGACCTACCTCATTAATTTTCATTAAGTAGGTCTATTTATGACCCACTAGGAATTGCAAAATGTGTTTAAAGACTCATTTGTTGTACATTGGTGTTTGCAATTACCAAGTAGCGAATTGCAAAAATTTGCTATTTGATTATCGCAAATGATTACCTTTGGTTTACTATTGTAACTCTAGTCTCTAAATTCAATCTAAGAAACATTGGTGAATGTGCATAAATTGGGAAGGTGAAATTTACCAGTCCAACTTTAGTCTAACTAAACTACTTATTTAGCAATGGGCTTGAGCATCAGGTGTAAGCAGCTGAAGGTTCTATAGGAAATCATGGTTGCTGGACGGTACTTACTCTGTCTTCAGAAAATTCGTCTTGTTAGACCTGAATTGAGCAGAGCACTCAAATTGATTGGGTTTTGCCAAGCATGCTCATCTTGCTTTGGACCATCTCTTGCAGGGTACATTTAACAGTTGTCAACACACACAAAACACTTCAAAATAGATCATAATTGAAAGAGGGTATTAGCAGGTTTACAGTCAAAGGCCACAGTATAGTATTTTCCCCAATACCATCCAAATGTTAACGATCTTAGCTTCTTCCAAGTGTTCACAACTGAACCGTCAAGTTGGAAGAGTCCATATATTCTTACACGGGATTTCATTTGTATCACATATATACCTTTATATACCTTTACACACTCCTAACACCATGTATTAAGAGATAAAGAAAAGGTCCTGGGTCACTATTAAACAAATTATATCAACTCTTGGTTTGCTTTTATGGCAGCAGTAAAAACCACAATAAAGTGAATATACTTTTATATCTAACATGAACAATATTCATGAATTGATCTAGCTCTAGTTTCTTCCTTGGCATATACAAGTTTGCCTCTATTACATCTCCTACCATTCATTTTTACCATGCCAGTTCCATTGAAAGTCTGTTTATCAGAATGATAGCAGCAACTTTGAAGTGGACTTTTTTAAGACATCTTTTATTGTAAAATGTTTCAAGAGACACCTGAAGTTCTAAGTTAAAGACTACATATTACTAAACACAGGTTCTGCTTCAAATGTAGTTATCTGTTGTACCCTGAAATCCTATATCTGATGCCTCATTATGTTCTATTCTATTAATTTAAATATTGAACAAAAAAATCAGATTATTGAGGTCTGGGGGAAAATTGGGTTATATACTGGCTGAGCACTCAAGATTTTCAAATAGTAAAGTATAAATGACCAATCTTCCCTATCATCAAATATGTGCAGTTAAGACACACACTAAGCCCATGTACCTCTCAAATATCTCACAGCAAATCCTGAATGAGAAAGCAACTTTTGGGACACAGACAATACATCTGTTTTTCTTAAATATCTGCTGAAGGAGAAAAATGTCCAGTATATTATTACACATATTTGAGGTCATTAAGGCTAAACCTGCATAAATTAGAGGACATTGTTGATGTCTTATGATCCTAATTTACACTTGTGGAAGGAATTCATAGATATTTAGACTTTGATCCTTCCTACCTGAGATCCAGTCTGCGAGGATAATACTCAACTTGGAACATGAGGAAGACGTCAATGCTGTAGAGTCGAGTCTCTGGCAAGGCTTCTGTCCCCAATACCATTCCTGCTGAATGATATAAAGTAGTATTACAAATATTGATTTACCTTCTTGACAAAACACTCAAAGAGACCATAAATGCAGGGATGATACCAAAGAGTGGGATGATGGTCACCTTTGTGGTATTTCTGAAGAAGGAAATGACCTGACAGATTGGCGATATTATGGAGCAATATCTCTAATAATTTCAGACCTTAAAGCCTAGTCTAAAATAATTATCAATAGATTAGCAAGTGCATATAGCATACGTCCTTCATCCTTCCAACACAGATTCTCATCTAACAGAGATACTAAGTCCCTCACAAACCTGGTCATGGCCATGACTGAGCTTGCAAAGATACTAAATGATTTGCCTGCAATTGTATTATTGGATAAAGAGTTAGATTGGTGTTATGACTGTTCCTGTGTAATGTGATGCAAAGGATGAATAGTGACTCTACTTTTATCAGTTGGGTACAACTGATTTTGGGACGAAAAAGCCCTCTGAATGGTAATGAATGTGAACCCTTGCCCTAAGTATCCACCTGTACTGATGTCCGGATCCCTAATGCTGATTTTTGTTCTCATAGGCAAGCACAGATCATGTGTGTGCGCCAAGACATAGGCCTGTTGCAGGGATTGCGGTCTTGTTGGACTGGGAGGGGCACCCAAAGCACTACACTCATAGCGGTGGAAGGCTAGTGCCTTCACCAGGAGTTTAGCAGCACTGTGCGGTGGTGGAAGCATACTGTGCAGTGATCAGTGTGAGTGAGCAGATCCTTTTTAACCAGTGTCACTGGAATGAGGCCTACAGGCTCACTCACTGTTAAAGTTCTGCTGCTGTTTGCTTACCTCACCCTTGGCCTACATCAGATTGGTATGAAGTACTGCACAGCTCAGAAGTGGGGTATTTGCGCTGGGTGTATGTGAGCCTGGGAAGGGTGAAATGCATGGATAGTGCAGTACAGAACAGTATGTGCAAGATGTCTCAATGTGTTGGATGTACATGTGCCTATGAGAGGCACAGTACCTGAAGGATGTAGTGTTGTATAGTGCTAGCAGGATGATGCATGCCCTGGATTTATGGGTACCTGTAAGTGGTACAATACATGAAGAATACAATGCTGGGCAGTGCGTGCATGTTAAATGCACATGCTGGATGTATGTATGCCTGTCAGTGGTAGAGTACATGGAGGATACAGTACTGTGTAGTGTGTGCATGCAATATACATGCACTGGATGTACGTGTGTCTGTAAAATGTACAATACACGGAGAGCTCTGAGTTCCATTTAGGGAGACCCAGGCCTGCATAATGAAACATAGAGAGGGGGTAGAGAGATCACCCAGATAGAATTGTGTATTGCTGCATTTCTGTAAACTGGGTGGGATACACACTGAGGAGGGGAGCACCAGGCCTCCCGTGTACACTTCAAAGGGTGGTCTTTGATTCAGTGAGAGGTCACAAAGAAAGGGCCTGGGCACATCTCAGCAAGGAGATGGGGCTGATGAGAGAATCATAAAGAGTAAGGCTAGGGCCCTTGGCTAACTTTTTGATGTACATATCATTGTGGATGTCATCCAGGTGTGCAATCGTGTCACTCCAAGGGCCAGTGTTGTGCTACTATCAACTTGGAGGTACCTCTGCTGTGACAGACTGATTCTCAAGAGGAAGAGGGAGTGAAGGAGTAGGCAGAAGCAATATAAAACTTCAAAGGCTCAGGCCCTAAATCACACTTGTTGTCTGGAAATAGACTATAAGAAGGAGAGGTTGAGACCTCAAAAATTGTCATCTGCCAAGCAGCCAGGCAGGCTGTATGAGGAAAGCAAGTTCTGCAAAACTTCTGCTTGTGACCGGGACAAGGGGACAAAGCCTCTTGGTTCCATGAAGGATGAAGGGACATACACGGTGTAAGAAATTGGGTTGTGGAGGTGAAGATTTTCACGAACAGCACTCACAATTCTAGATGAAGTCACACGCATACCCTAAATAAACCTGTGCTTAACCCTCTGGTAATTTGGCACAGAGCAGTCAAGCTGAACTTAGAGGCAATGTGTAAAGTATTTATGCAACACATCAAAAGGTAATAAAGTGAAAACATACCAAAAAGGGTCACCCACCAAGTCGGATTCCGCTTACCCTGAGACTCAAGTTTAAAAGTGTTACTTGGCCCAGCCAGCAGGATCCATTGTAAGTTGTGTTGGGCTTCAAGACACCTAGAGTGGAAGGCTTCAACGCCCACAGTTGAGCTCAGTAGCCTCTTCGTGCCCCATGACCCTCTGAACGGGGTTCTGAAAATAGATGTATAAGGCATGTGCTGTTAAAATTGTGGTTAATGGTTTACTCTCTATAGAATAGCTAAATACTTAGTTGTGGTTTTAGTAAGAAAAATAGGATGAACTCAGAGATAATTATTAACAGATATAATTTGAATGTGTCTCACTGGTTTAAAAATGGACACCTTTACTGGAGAAGTTCGCTGGTAGAATTAACACTTTAAAATGTTAATTCAATCTAAATTATTATATGTTTCCAGCACTTCATCAAAAAGTCCCGCCAAATTTCATTTGCAACTGAAATGCACCTGTTTCCAACTTTATCTGGCAGAATAAAAGACCAAAGTGGGCCTACCAACTAACGCTGTCAGGGTCCTCCTTTCTCCCTTTGTTCTGTTGCTCACTTCCTCCTTTACCCTCTGAGTGTTTTTCCATTTCTTGCACTCGAGAAATGTCTTATAAGGAAAAGTAAGTGCTGCTCCCTACAAAAGAGTGCTGCTAACCCCACCAACACCCGCCTGCTCAAATAAAGCACTGCCACCTAGGCATTACCAAACACAGTGTCCTAAGATCTGTGGTGGCACTTGTACTGTCACAGGGCATGGCTGAAGGCCAAATCCGGAGCCTGGTGCATGCAATGTTATACCTGAAAGCTGACAGCCAAAAATATGCCCAGTGAGTCCTGCGAGGAGGCATAGACAAAGTCTATGCTAAGGGGTTGTTTAGATGGGTGGCTTGGTGCAGGGTATTGTTTAGTGGCATGACTCACCTCAATAGGCCATTAAGTACAGGTAAATGCTAGGTATATGTACCTACCTGGAAAGGTAGTCAGCTCTGTATAAAAGAGTGGTGTGGGATACAGTAATAGTACGGTTTCATGTATTGACTTGGGGTTCTCTCTTTGTGTAGCATCTGTGTGGGAAACATGAATTGATATATTTTGCAAAAAACTAAGTCATTGATGAAGTGTCTTCCATGCTTCCCGATGTTAAGGAGTGAAAGAGTTTGCCAGATCTTTGCCAGGATACTATTTCATATTCTCAGTGCACAGGACAATGCACATTCTCTAATCTTCACCTTGTTCTTCTTGATCACAAGCATGGCAGTGTTCAGGCCATACATGTTTAGTCGACACTGGAGAGTTCTATCCTTTGTGTCAGGTAGATTGATGAGATAGAAGTAACTGCCTTGCTAATGATGCAGTCAGTCTTGATGGTGATATGGGCGGTGGGGCAGTGGATTTTCTGAAGTATGTGTGATCAGTTCCAAACTCATTGAATGGTCATAGGGGAGGCTGTTTTTTTAGTACTAGATGGGTGTTTAGGATTTCAATTGAGAAGGATGCTTCTACTGTCCACATGGGACAAGGCCAGTGTAGTAGGAGCAGTTTTTAAATTGAGAGGTGCTCCTTGACTTTGAAAAGGAGTAAAAACTAGTCTTGGCTCTCTGGTTCTTGCCTGAGTGTCAGATCACAAAGCTGAGCTGCTGGTAATTAAATACATGGAACTGTTCAAACTTTAAGGGTTGACACTGCGAACAACTGGAACAAATAATTTGTTATAAGAGCTTATGTAAGCATTTGAGTAATAGTATCACAGCACTCTCTGTGAACACGTCTTTTCAA
Organism: Lissotriton helveticus; assembly: GCF_964261635.1. NCBI lineage: Eukaryota > Metazoa > Chordata > Amphibia > Caudata > Salamandridae > Lissotriton > Lissotriton helveticus. The sequence goes on from NC_136067.1 coordinate 449,012,289, forward strand.
CATGGTTTAGCAGATCTTCCTGATCTTGCTGAACTGGCCTTTAAAACAATTTATTTATGAAACCCTTCAAATCTCTAAAGAAAAGTAAGCATGTAATACTAGGAAGAATTATCAGTATGAATTGAAATGTTTTGTTAATGATCAAAAGCGTCTGGCCTCAGCAAGTCGCATCAAATGAAGGAAATTGAACACTGTATATCCCCATTAGAGAGCAATTGTTCTAATGTGAAAAGTGTAATTTCTTGACGATAAAGGGACTGTGACATATAACCCCCTGCAGTGGAACACACACAATGTGAGCCATTATGCATTCGTTAACATACATTATTATTGGAAACAGCACGTTCACAGCATTATTGAATCCATAGTTAGCATGCTCAACCAACAAATTGCTAAAGACATGCAAGTTTTTTGTGTTCAAAATAATTTGCTCAAACAAAACGTTTCTTTAACATGTTCTAGAATTCACACATGCACACAGCAGATGGTTCGCAATTAGAAGAACAACATTTCTGCCAAATACGGATTCATCCTGCTAAATTTACTTTGATTAATTGACACATAGCTGTTAATTGGCACATTGTCAGCTGTGAAACATATTGAAACTCCATGTGCAACATCACTTTGCGCATTGAAATAATTTAGGTCCATACTTACAATATTAAAAGTACCTCTGAACCTCTATGATGAGCTCCAACCAGAGCAAAACACGTGTGTCGAGGGTTGCTTTTATTTTCTCCAGGCTGTCTTGGATAGTTTTGACTAATTCAGAGCTGTAATACAGTGCCTTGAGTGGTATTAAGCTTTTGTCATTTTTCAGCTCAGCAGGGATAGCACTGTGCTTGAAGACTTTGCTGTAAAAATGGTATAATGCTTTGTCCCTTTCGGCCTTGGCGTGGATGGCACTGTGCAAATAATATGCTTAAAACTGCTAGGAAAACAAACCTTTGAGGTGAGCAGATTCAATGTTGCAGATGGTGTAGGGTGTGCTGTATAAAGGAGCTGCTCTCTGCCTAAAAATGGAAACTACCCACACTACTACATATATATATATATTCACTGAAAAAACCATAGGTTATAGACCATATATAGTTAGGAATTAGCATTTAAAAAACCTTATTTTACTCACACAAAACCATTGAAATTCCATATATAGTTAGTTGCACTAACTATATATCACGCACCCGCAATCCACTGCTGATGATGTCACATATTACATCATTCATGACATGGTCAGTGACATCACTGATGACATCTCTGATGACATCTCAAATGACATCACTGATGACATCACTGATGACATCTCATTTGACATCATTCTTGTGCTAATACGATAAACCTCTTCAGACTCTAATATAACCTTAGATACACTCAGTGTATACAGAAACTCACACACTGTCACTCATCCATGGAGTTACTCACACACCTAGTCAGTCATGCAAAGAAACAATCTCACCTCCATTTCCTCAATTATACAGTTATACACACCTTACTTATTCAAGCATAAAGTAACACATATTTACTCTCTTATACAATCCCTGATACAAGTTCACAATGATCCATACAGCTACTCACACATTCAGTGGCTCTCATGCACAGTTATTTATATATGCCAACTCTCACATGTACTGTGTTTTACATATGTACTTACTTTGACATGTAGCACTGAGATATCCATTCACTCACCAATGCACTCATGCACACAGTCAACCACCCATACAGCTGTTTCCACATGCACTTTTGAACCCATACATCTAGTGAATCAACTGCTCACACATCTATGCACAGAGTCATACACCTCCCAGGCACCCACACACACACTCAGTCTCCCATACAAATACTTGAGCAACCAATCAATAACCCATATACTTACTCATATAGCTACTGATCAACACATGCAGCAGTTTACAGAACAACAAACATAATGATGCACAAATTAAGACAGTTTAGTCACTAACCCGTGCACTCAGTGAGACACATTTAATCACTCACTCATACAGTCAGTCATGCACCTACTAAATCCTTCGTCCAGACACTTATACATCCACTCATTCTTCAATATGTAAGACATATTTAAACTTTACAGAAACAAAAAATCACTGGATGTTATCAGTGATGTCATCAGTGATGTCATTTGAGATGTCATCAGTGATGTCATCAGTGATGTCACTGACCATGTCATGAATGATGTAATATGTGACATCATCAGCAGTGGATTGCGGGTGCGTGATATATAGTTAGTGCAACTAACTATATATGGAATTTCAATGGTTTTGTGTGAGTAAAATAAGGTTTTTTAAATGCTAATTCCTAACTATATATGGTCTATAACCTATGGTTTTTTCAGTGAATTTTCAAGGTTTTGTAAATGCTAATTCCTAACTATATATAATCTATAACCTATGGTTTTTTCAGTTAATTTCAATGGTTTTTTAATAGCAAATATCTGTAGCTGTAAAATGTATTCTTCTTTAAATCCCAAAATATATTTTATATGTTTATTAATAACTTTTTTTTTTTTTTTTTTTTTTTTCTTCGTTCCCACTTCGCGAATCGGGAAGCTTCCCGTTAGCTGACCTTGATGCCGCGAAATAGACCGCGAGCCGGTAAACGTTTCTTTACCGCAACTGCCGCGTTAGAAAACAACATCGTGACGCCTCCCGTCCGCATGACGTTTCGCGTTGTCGCGTGATACGTCATATGACGTACTACGTTAGCGAACTGGTACGCTTACCGAGTCGCAAAGCACAGGTTTCTGGAAGCAAACCGGGAGGCCCTGCAAAGCGTGTAACGTAAACACAGCAGGTCATGTGACTTGGTAATAACACTTTTCATTGGTTCATTTCACTTTTGGTTTCCTAATGATGTAAGACTAGGTCATATAATCTAAAATGAACACTTTTCATTGGTTGAGAACTATTGTTTTTCCCAAATGATGAAAATCCCTCTTTCTTTCCTCACTCTGACTTTCATCATTGTGAGAGAAAGACCCTTTGTTACCAGTGAGCAATGGCTTCTTTAGTAGCTTCAGCTGGTGCTTCCCCACCACCTCCACCACATCCAAGGAAGAGTGGACCGATGTGTGAATGTGTTCACTGTATGCAACAACTTTGACACTTACAGAAGCCTCACCTTCTCCATGCCTCCTACACAGTTCTACATGTACATCATAAATGCAAACAGAACAGAATTAATTATACATGTTAAATGGTTTATTTTTGCTGTTCTCAGAATGTATCAAATTTCACTAAAAACAGTGACTTGAAGGTATTCATCATATAACAGCGGGGAAAAAAAAACACAATCAAAATGATTGTGTTTAAAAAACCCATACAACATAACAAATCAGAATTCAGAACTCCTTAAAGTTAACTTACTTTCCATGACGGCCAAGGATGTCCTATGAACAGCTTACACTCTGTTGTGCTGTTATTACTTTCAACCCGCCACTTTCTGAAAGAAAACCTCCATCGTTTTCAAAAACATGTTACATACAATAAATGACTTCTTGCTCTCTACCACAAGTTTCCACAAGGCCAAATCTTGTCAGACCCATTTATAACTCTTGGATTGCTTGTAAGCCAATCCCGTCTTTTCGCATTTCCGCAACTTTCAGAATTAAAATGTTGAAGATCATTTACACAATCCTGGACTAGTAATATCTTCCCCTTCTTGCTCAATCATGTTCTACATTTCCTATCACAGTGATACTGCTTACTATGAAGCAGACTTACACTACCTTTATGACTAGTACAATTATTTAATTCTCTACATCACTTTTAATCACAAAGCAATGTAAAACAGTAGACAGCATTGCAGACTTACATTCCCTCTACTCCATGTTTTGATTGGCTGCTTCAATTAGCTTATAAAAAGAAATAGTTTTTCTGAACTCATTCAAAGTGCACGTATTTCTCCATGACGTCCAGTGTTATGGTAAGAAGTTATGTCTCTGTACTACACTTATCCTCAAGGCCAAATAGTGTAGGAGCCATGAGAACTTCTTGAAATTCCTCAGAGCACATCCCGAGATTCTTTCCCTAAAATTTTGGTTTTAAAAACACCAGGTAAGAGTTTTTAAGGTCATATGGCAATTTTTTTTTGAAAATTAAAACAGAATCATTGCAGAATGACCAGCCATTTCTACACTTTAAATAAGCTGTATAATGTCCTGATGTTATTGAAGGACCATCATGATATATAATTGCTACAGTTACAAAAGTCCTTCCTGATATTGACAACTGTGAAGCCACAAAATGTTTAATTAAAGTTGTCAATTTTGTTCCATCAGGCCTACATCGTTGGAACATTAAAATGACATACTGGCCATATGTTCGTATAAATAATGTGGACATCATTTCAGATTTACATTGGCTACACTCCATGTTGTGATCAGCTGCTTTTACTAGCTTATTAAAAGAGACTGATTTACTGTCTGGCAAAGTTAAATATATAAATCTTTCTGACTCTACACTAGTAGTACTTGATACCCTACAGTTCTCGCAGTCATGCTGCCATTGATAAGAAAGCCCAAACAGGTGATCTACATCTACACCTTCATCATGCAATACATCAAGCATAGCATGGGCGGATTTTGCGGATTGGCAATCCGCGAACTTGCGTATTTACGGATTCGCAATCCGCGAAGATCCGCGAACTCTAGCGGATTTGCGGATTTTTCCGTTTTTTGTGTTGGCGCGTGTTCGCGCCGATTTTGGGACAAGTTCGCAATTGCGAACTTACTTTTCGGCTTGCAACGGCCGCGACTATGTTGTTTCTACGTCTGGTTTATCATCACAGGTTCACAGCACCCTCTGTTTCACCACTGCCACCCTCTGGGACACCCATGCCACCCTCTAGTACATCCTCACTGGCACCTATTAGGTTTATTTATCACTGTAGATTATGGTGGTTGAAAAAAGCAAGCACACCTGCCCTTCTTCAACTGCCATCAATTAATTTGTGTTTCATTAATGTGTCAGTAATTTTGAAAGTTCCAGTCTGGCTGGCACCTGCTTCCTTCCTTATCTGTAATTTGCTTTTTGTTGCAGTGAAATTTTTTTTTCACAGGACCTTTATGGTGCTATTCTATGAGCCTGCTGTTTGGGTCATAGCAGGGTCATAGAATAGTTGCAAACTCTGGAGGGGCCCATCAGGAAGCACTACCTTGAATGTTACTAATGTTAAGTTTGAACTTTTGCACCTGCTCATTGCTTTCATTTTAGCTAAAATCGTTTTTTCTGCAATTTCGTGCGTTTTTTGGGGCGCGAATCCGTGCGAGATCGATTTCGGAAGCCGCGAATACGTGCGAATACAAAATTGTTTTTGTTGCGACGTGTATGTTCGCGTGATCTTGCGCGTGTTCGCGAGGCGCTTCTAGCTATTCGTTTGCCAAGTTACCCTATCGGTCGTACACGGGCGCGGCCATCTTGTTGGCGTGACGTAATTCCGTTTCCGCCCGCTATGTGTAATCTCGCAAAGTGTGCTGCTCGCTAGTACAATTTCGCGCGTACTCGCAAGGAAAATCTCGCGCGAACTTACCCACGCGGTCGTGAACGGGCGCGGCCATCTTGTTTCTCATTCATTGCTATGGTTCTGGGCATGCTTTCTCTATCCTCTCTCAATCTCTGCCATCCTTTGCTTGTTTGAAGTTTTTTTGATCTAATTTTACTTATTATCTAACCCTCTATTTTTCTAGCTCTATATTTTTGTGTTTTCTGCAGCTTTTAGTTACTTTTAAACTACTTTTTTAAACTCTTTTCTTTTCTTCTTCACTATTCTATTTCTTCTTTATCATTTAAGTTTATTTCTGCCCAGACCATGGTAAAGGGAGCCGGGAAGCACCCTGAGAAGGGGAAGGGTCCCGCACCCCGTGCCCGGCTCCCGTGCGGGCGTTTAAGGGGGGAGCAAGTGGTCCCGAGGGAGATCTTCAGCGCGGAGGAAGTGGCGGCACTGATCTTCCACGTCCAGCGCCGCCTCCCCAAGACGATCCTGGGAGGCGGCAAGATCGCGACCGGCTATGGCATCCGGGAGCGCCGCCAGCGGTGGGAGAAGGTGTGCCGGGCCATGTACAAGATCTCTGGGGTCCGGCGCACATATAACCAGGCCACCCACCGCTGGACCGATGTCATGGACCGGGAGCGGGACTTGCTGGACGCGCTCGGCGTAGAGGTCCCCGGGCTTGGTGAGTAGTAGTAGTAGTACATTTACTACTCTGTTTTATCCTGCTCTGGTATTTGCAAATCTTTGTTCTTTACCAAGAGCAATAATGCTGCCGATTACATTGAGGTAAATTATATTTCAAAATCTTCTATGCATTTCATTTTCAGGTGCACTGCTCTCCTTCTCAGTAGCCTTGCTTGCTACTATGCTTCTTTGTTTTGTATGTTGTGTTCAGAAGCATTTCATTGGCCTGAGAAATTATGTATGAGTGTACTGTAAAGAAAAGAACTGCGTAATGCTAGACAGTAAGGGTCATATTTTCAATTACCGGCGCATCCCTGCAAAGTAGCAGGGATGCGGCAGTAATTGTGTGCCATGCCACCACCACCCATTGGCCCAAAACGTCACAGAAGCCTTACGCATCTGTGCCGTAAAGGCAGCGCATTGCTGGAGTTGCGTGCCAACGATGGCGCAGCTCCAGCAATGCTCTGGGGTACCCTATCTCCCCAATGCTGCATCAAGCCGTACGTCGGCTTCAAGCGCGCAGGGTTTGAGTCATGCATCATTGTCCTAAAAGTGACTGATTGACATCTTGTAGATTTCCCTCAGCCACTTTTAGGATTCGTTCCTGCGCAGGTACGCCCTCCCTTGCGCCGGAACGCCCCCTGATGGCGCAGGGCTTTACAACGTGATGCATCGCCCATATGCCCATATGTGTTTTTTTTTTTAATATATACGCCGCACCAACACCATGGCGAGTCTTTTGTTCTGCCGCTGCGTCAGAAAAGGCACGCAACAATGGAGGAAAATCAGCCGCAACTTCCGCAAGGGACTTATAAATCAGCCCCAACAGACTGAAGTCCAGTCCTTCCTTTAGACAGTCACATGGCTATCAGAAGAAATAGTGGCGGTGGTGGCGGGTGGATTGATAGTTTGAGTATTCACTGATCTGCAAGCAGGATGGACTTTGTCTGTCACGTGTTGCGCACTGCTGCCTGCAGTGCCAGGCCTAGGCAAACCTCTTTAGTAGTCTGTTTATTGAGTTACATAGGAACTTTCTAAGTCAACGTTCCGCAAATCAGGCAATACGAATAACGTAGTATACCACATGAGATAGATCCCGTGGAATAGTTGTCTATCTATTTGCTATTTTTCCAAAATATGTTGTTATTGTTCTTTTGAAATGTTTGATTTGGTTGAAAAATCTCATCCATGTTTTCTGGTTTTTCTTTCTTTCATGTTGTACATCAGCTCCCCCCAAGGGCAAGAGGACACAGGAGGAGGGTGCTGAGGATGCAGGCCAGGATCGGGCAGGCGAGGGCTCCTTTGCTGGCCCCAGTAAGTTTACATTTTAATAAACAGTACATATTTTTTCCTAGCGTTCCTCATTCGATTTTTTCTAAATCGTCTTTGATCTTCTTGTAGACTGGATATAAATTCTTATCCTGCCTCGAATATGACTCCCTGTGGTATTACTAGACTATTCTTATTAGTCTGTCTGTGTAGCTAACTAAGATTGGACATTTGGCAATTCCATTGGACTTCCATTATATTCAGCAATACCTCTATGCACTGTCTCCTTACTGACTAGATAGTGTGGCAGAGTCATTCAGCTCCCGAAGTCACCGATTATAGATCCCCAATGATCTCTAGATTATCGTACGCAGGACAAGAGAGTAGTACGGAGTCACAGCACAGTCAAGAAGTGTCAGAGGCACTCATGCTTGCAAAAATTCCAAAACCTTTAGCTCATCCACTCTAGTCTAGAGGAACAAAAACCACAGAGTCTATTTAAGTGTAAAAGCTTTATTAAAAGTAAACACATTTATTAAAATCTACTTTGTCATAAAACTATTTAACTGTAAACGGAAAAGTGGTTAGTGCTGACGATTAATTGGACACATTTCTTGTGGTCGAGCCGAACTCTCACCTAGTTTGAACTTGATCCTGGTCGTGTTCTTAGGACTCAGGAGTCAAGCTTCTGTCTGTTAGGAGAAAAAGTGGTGCGTGTTAAAAATCAAAAGCAAGCATTCATCAGTTGTGCATAAAAGTGCAGCAAGACAACAGCCTTCCCTGGAAAATGGGACATTTTTACTATGGAGTAGACAGTCACAAATTATTACATTGTATTCTGTTTTTTTAACATTTCTCCTAGACCAAATATTATATAGTAGTGAGTGGTGAATTCTAACATTCTTAAATGTACTTTGTAGGTGTAACATTAATTAATTAATTAATTAATTATGTGCTTATATAGCGCTGGAATCACTCCCGAAGGGGTACCTCCGCGCTTCGACCGCTGCGAAACCCTTCCTGGCTTCCCTGAGAGATGGTCCCTTAATGGGTATCTCCAGGGTGAGACCAGGCATCCCCGGCGGTCTGGTGGGGCCGTTAGTGAAGATGAGGCAAGCTAGTGCCCAGAGTTGCCGAGTGTGATCGCTGATCAGAGTGGGCACCGAGGCGAGAGAATTATCGAGTCCGCTGACCCTGGTCCAGAAACCTGCCGCGTCGGGAATCGAACCCTGGTCCCGGGCCGTCCTCTGCTCTCGGGTCTGCCGCCTCTAACCAGTGAGCCACACTACTCACTACTCATCTGGTGACGGGGCCAGCGCGGAGGTGGCTGTGTTGGACTTGGACTCGGAGGCCTCTGGGGAGGAGGCGGCGTTAGAAGAGCTGGTGGCCGTTCCTGTGGGGGATCAAACGGTGGTGGCGGAAACAGGTAAGCTATATATTCCTTACTTATTGAGATTGAAGACTGCATAGTGTGCTTTCTGCACGGGTGTATTACAATTACAAACCAACCAGGTAGTAGCCTCCTCGAAATGTACTTCGACTTAGCTGTGAAGTTTTTGGTGAGAAGAATCCCAATAAGTTCTTAGACGAACGTGATGGATGGGATGAACGAAAAGCGAAAGAAGGGTGTAAGTAAGTGGGACGCGAACTTGTATGATGGCTGGCAAAGAAGAACGATATGTGTTTGCTTGGACCCAGAGGTGGCTGGGAAGGAAAGAATATGGTATGGTGCATGGCTGGGTCAATGATGAAGCAAGGATGGGTGGAAGGACAGCAGCCTGGGTGGGTGAAACAGAAACTGTATGTGTGCGTATACTTTGACTGAATGGATGCCTGGAGCATGGTATTCTCTGACTCTTACATAGCACATGTGTATCTAGAGAGAGTAGATGGTCGCCAGGTGAAGTAAGTGTTACCTTGAAGAGCATGTACCACCGCACCCGCACGTCCGTCCCAGTGCAGGGAAGGCAAGGAAAAGAAATTGTAAATGTGTCCAATACTACCATGAATAGTAGCAGTACTTTGTATTGCGTTTGCATTCACAGCATATATCTGGTTATTACGGTGGACACTCCGTACCTCTCTTAATAACTTTAGTTTACTTGTAGTACGTCATTCATGTGTGGGTGTATCACTGTTCACTCAATATTAAGCAAAGCACCTAAAGTCATCTCATCTGTCATTAAATACGTCCCATGTGAAGTGATAGATAATCAAATTAGTTAGCTTCTTCAGTTTCCTTTTCTAGTACTCATTTGCACTGTAGGGTGAAAGGTAAATTAATTAAGCAGTAGCCCTTGTAACAGAGTATTCTCAGTGCCACCCGTAATAGAAAAGTAATAGCTTCACCACCTGCATGTACTGGACCGGTACAGTAACGCAAGTCTGTCTCCATCATCATGGTGTGCAACTTTTTTTCTCGGGTGCAACTTCACTGTGCTGTGTCCATGTCATTCTGCCGGCTTGCATAAGATAACGTACCCATTTCCCTAAACAAGAGAGAAGACGAAGAATAAGACTGGTGTACTGTCATAGTCGACTGTAATGGAAGTCCATAGTGGTCGTAGAATTAGTTCATTAAACTACCACTACTGTCAGAGCAAGGATGCAGAAGTGGGAGGTTACATAGATACTGTCCTCAATAGTTATGTACTGTGCTTTCAATTTGCTACTTGTACTCTGTGACCCAACTTTCGGCTCAATCACTTTGTGTTATTAATAAGGAGCATTGGTTACAGACTATGTCTTTCTTTCTTCATATAGTTGCTCCTTCCAAATCAACAACAAGGAGGGAGCAGGCTAGATTGGCCCGGCAACGGAGGCTGGAGGCCACAGTCGCCGAGTATCGGCGGCTGGTGGCCCTGGAGGAGGAGGAGGACACGCAGTCGAGCGGGGCAACATCTTCGACTGTGACCACTGCATCCTCCTCCGTGACTAAGCCAGCGGGACCGAGCCGGGCTAAGAAAGCCGACCGCCACCGCCAAGCAACCGAAATACCAGCTGCCCCCCACAGGAGCTGCAAGGAACGCCAACGCCGCCTACGAGTCCGCATGTCCAAGCTGGAGCAGGAGGTCCTGAGGTATAAGACCTTGGTTAAGGGCCTCCGCTCCGAGCTTGCCACCCTTCGCAAGGAGTATGATGCCCATGCCGCATCATGCACCAGCACCAGCACCCTCCAGTAGTGGAGTGTCCCTTGCCCTTTTTTTATAGACTTTTGGGGGGTGGGATTTGGGAGTTGGGATCGTTTTGGGACGTTTCAGAGACAATCGTTGGGGTTAGGGTGGGTGAGGGAGATTATTTTGTTAGGGATAAATAAATATATTTTTCAACTTTATCTGACCATACCTGTTTTTTACTGCTTTTCAGTCTGGTGGGTGGGGGGCGGGGGTGTAACAGTAACTTTGTTTTCCTGAACAGTCGTAGGACTTTAGTAGTACAACCGTCAATCTCTTGTCTACTCCGAAATAATACTCCATTATACTACCTCCCACCAAACGCTTATCTTACCTGTAATTTGTGTTAGAAATTAGGGCTAGGCCCAGGGCTGGCTCCAGGTGAAATGGGGATTAACGTTGTCATTCCTGGGCGGGTGACATTTCCTCATTGCGGTGGTACTAGTGGTGTGACACAGTGGCAGTTGCATGCCTATGGAAAAAAAGAAAACGAAACCTTGTTTGTACTCCTTACTGTAGCATTACAACGGTTACGGTACGATCGAGAAAATAGCAGGTGACAGTACACTAGAACAGTGCCATAATGTAGCCTAACAAATGGTAAAGTATTGCAAGTATAACTAGTACTTGCGTTGAATTTATTTGACATTGGCTACTACTACTAGAAGATATAGTACTGAAGCTGAGTAAGTCTAGAAGATATCCTCGTATTCCTTCACCAGCCTGTTGCTGCTATCACCTTATCCTCCCCAGCAAGTGTGTGGAATTATTGATGTCATTTTAGTCAGACATCAAGCAAAACAACACAGCCCGGGGTAAGAGGGTTAGGGTTTGTAAAATGGATGGGAATGGGGGTTTCTTTTTGGGTAGGTTTTGTTGAGAGAAGAAAAAACAATAATTGAAGATACAGAGTTTACAGACAATCTTTGGTTACAAACTAAAGGTAAGCACATGCAGTCACACTCATAGAATAAAAGACAACAATGGATACTGTATCTGTATTGCGTATGTTGTTGGAGTTGTCCTGTTGAAATTGGTAAGTAAGTTGCATGCAGCAAACAATTCCTCTTATTGGCGGCACTCCTCCATTCCAGCTGACGCTTCGTCCATCAATGTGGTGGTGACCACTGACAGAAGAGACACCCTGTCCACTGCCTGCCTGGCGGATGTTGACTGAAACCCGGCCTGTAATTATTGAACGGAAAACAGGAAGTGCTATTACAATACCACTGATAAATAAATAAAAGGTATGTACGCTGTGTGGTTCAAAAAGTGACACTTTGATTTCCCTAATAGACAGTACAATATTTTTGAAATTGCGTGCTCTGTCTGAGTCACCTTTTTAAGGATCAATAAGTATGGCCAAAATATTATAGCGGATCTTTCCCCTCAAGGTGGGTGTACTACTGTGTTTTAGAACAAAATTTGACCTTCCCAGCAATGCTCCCACCAAGACCCTTACTAAAGCCAGTCGCAAAAATGTAGAAGAACCCAATCATATCTCCAAAAACGATGCCTAGCAGAAAAATGGTTACAAAACGTACTTTGAAAGTAACAGTAGACCCAAATACAGACCGTGGATTGTATTCAAACCACTTGCCTGCAAGCAAAAGTATCCATAGCCAGCATCGCTCCAACAGTGCTCTACAACAACAGAACCGCGTTGCAATAGAACCCCCCTAAACACATGCAATCCTGCTGCTAGGGCTAACCCTAACGAACCCTAACTTACAAAAAGTGCCAAAACTGGTGTTTCCTTATGGATTTTGTCCAACAAACTTCTAGCCGGTATTAGACCTTCCCAGGAATGCCCCAGGCAAGACCCGCCAACCCACCCGCAAAAAAACACCCGACACAACACCACCAAACAGCGAAAAAGCTAAATCTCATACTTACAATGTCTCTCTGCCTTCGGTCCAAACGCGGCGCTGTGCAGCTAGGTCGTCATCATCATCAATCATCATAACTCCTGTTTTCCACCACGGATTTCCTGAAAAGCAAATGCAATCAAGATTAGACTGTCGCAGCAGTGCTTCGACAGAGACCCCGGCCGCAACCCACCCACGAACAGCAGGAAGCCCCCCAAAACGCTACATTGAGCAAGATGTCTGAAGAAATGGCAAAAAAAAGGCTTTTCCTTAAGGATTTTGTCCAAAACACTTCTATCCGGCATTAGACCTTCCCAGGAATGCCCCAGCCAAGACCCGCCAACCCACCCGCAAAAAAACACGCGACAACACCCCCAAACAGCGAAAAAGCTAAATCTCATACTTACAATATCTCTCGGCCTTCGGTCCAAAGTAACGCGCTGTGCAGCTAGGTCATCATCAATCATCATAACTCCTGTTTTCCACCACGGATTTCCTGAAAAGCAAATGCAATCAAGATTAGACTGTCGCAGCAGTGCTTCGACAGAGACCCCGGCCGCAACCCACCCACGAACAGCAGGAAGCCCCCCAAAACGCTACATTGAGCAAGATGTCTGAAGAAATGGCAAAAAAAAGGCTGTTCCTTATGGATTTTGTCCAAAACACTTGTATCCGGTATTAGACCTTCCCAGGAATGCCCCAGGCAAGACCCGCCAACCCACCCGCAAAAAAACACCCGACACAACACCCCCAAACAGCGGAAAAGCTAAATCTCATACTTACAATGTCTCTCGGCCTTCGGTCCAAACGCGGCGCTGTGCAGCTAGGTCTTCATCATCATCAATCATCATAACTCCTGTTTTCCACCACGGATTTCCTGAAAAGCAAATGCAATCAAGATTAGACTGTCGCAGCAGTGCTTCGACAGACACCAAAAATTACACACAAACCCCCGGAACCCCGCCAAAGAGCACCTCAAAGGCAAGCAAGTCAGCAAAAACGGCAAGAAATTTCCACCTCATATTTGGTCCAAAACACTTTTGTCCATTATTAGAGCTTCACAGCAATGGGCCCAAAACCGTCAACTCACCCGCAAAGAAGTACAACACCCCCACAAGTGCTGAGTCTTTCTTCATTGTGCGTAATCCAGCACTCTGCTTGGAGGGAAATCGCAGTCTGGAGGAGGAGGATAGAGGAGCATGTTCTTCAGAACTTGTGAACCTGAGGAATGTAGACTGCGGCACCTTCAAATCAATAAGCAAACAAGTGAAGACAGTTCTGATGATGGTCTTGTTTTTGGGATTAGGTGATTAAAGTTTGAATTAAATTAACTGTGCAAAACAAAGAAAGAGAGACACAAAGCACACAGGAATAAAAGTGAATAAGGACGAAAAAGAAAGTTCTTGATTGATTGTCTCATTTTCAGGGCTCGGTGTCAGGGAATAAGAACAAGATTTCGTCATCATACTCTGCGAATTCAGGCTGGATGAGGTCAGTGGCACCGAACAGAGAAAAAATCCCCTCATCTACGTTGCTGTCCTCCTCGTCTTCATGCGGCGTGCTTTCTCGTACTTTGTAATCTGGTGGTATGAGGTGCTGATTCATCTTGATCATTGTCAGCCGCTCCACATTTTTGGGCGAGAGGCGGCTCCGTTTGGGAGTTACAATGCCACCAGCAGCACTGAAAACACGTTCAGAAGACACACTTGCGAGTGGGCAAGACAAATAGTTTATAGCCAGGTTGAAGAGTTGTGGCCACAATTGTTTTTTGCCATACCAATACTGCAATGGCTCATCATTAAGGAAGACCTCTGTTGAGTCATTCAGATAGTCCTGCACCATCGACTCAAGGTCATCAACTGTTCCTCCACTTTGCTTACTTTTTGCTGTGCCTGTGACATTTTTTCGAGAACCATACCCCATCAAACTTAGCCAATCCTCCTCCCCAGCCACTGTTAGTGTTGTCATTGTGTGTGGTGCAGATGATCCAGTTGCCGGTGTCTTTAACGGCTGAGAGGTCACTTGTGCCCCAGCCACAGGTGCAGAAGTGGATTCTTGTGACTGCGGATGGCCTGCTGATGCTGATGCTGATGTACTGGCTTCTCCTTCAATAACCTGCCGTTCTTTTTCAAACCTCTTGGCTGACCAGGCTAACCAATGTTTGTACTTTTGAACATCTGCATCAGCGAAAGGAAAGAATGCGTTGTCTGCCAGCGCCTTTTTGTAGCGTGGATCCAGAATAGTAGCACAAATGTAATGCTGATCTGAGTTGATGTTTTTAAGACGTTCATCACCACGTAGGCGATGTAATAATTTCTCAGACAAAATTAAATGGTTTTTTTTTTTTTCATCTTTTTGAAACTCAGAAGAAACCGCCATCAGTTGGTGCTCCAGTATGCACAACAATGGGATAGCTTTTCCCAAATTACAGTCCTCCTGGCTGACTGCACGCGTGAAGAACTCAAAAGGACGAAGCATGTCTGTCAGGCTTTTAACTATGGCCCATTGCGCCTTACTCATCCGCAGGTCCTCCTTCTGAGATGTAGCCTCTGTCAAGAAATAGTGATCGAGTACCGTATACTGCTCATACAGACGCTCAAGCATGTAGAAGGTTGAGTTCCAACGTGTTGCCACCTCCTGGATGAGTGCTTTCACTGGCATTCCACGTTCAAGTAGCAGTCTCCGCAGATGCTTCCGGGCCTTAAAAGAATGGCTGAAATGGTTGCACATTTTGCGGCAGGTGGCCATTACCTCGAACGCTGGACTCTCTTTATCACTCAAGAATTTTTGAACTACCAGGTTGATACAGTGCGCCAAACACGGCACTCTAACATGGTCACCCTTCAACATGGCCTTAACTACATTGGCGCCATTATCCGTGGAAACATAACCAATCTTGCGTTTTAGGTGGGATAGCATTGTCAAGACCTTTTTGTCAAACTCTTCCAAAAGGTTTTCTGCTGTGTGACTTTTCTCCAAGCCAAACATGGCTAGTGTTGCATGTTTCCGAGCAGCTTTGAAAACTTGGTCCGGGTCAACACCTGCGTTTAGCTTTGCTATAACACCTGAAAAAGAGACCCAGTGTGCAGTGATGCACATGTAATCATCGCCTGGGCCACTGGTCCACATGTCTGTTGTCAGATGTATTGTGTGAACAGCACTCTTCTGCAAAGCTGCCCCAATCGCCTGCAGCACATCTTCATGTAGTGCTGGAACCGCAACTCTGGCAAAATAGAACCGGCTCGGAACCTTCCATTTAGGGCAGAGCGTTGCAACTAATTCAAGAAAACCTACCGCTTCTCCAAAAGAAAAAGGTAGAAGGTCCACAGCTAGCATTTTAGCCAGCTTAGTGTTATACAGACGCGTCAGTGGGTGGTTGCGTTCATATGGCACGTCTGAAGTAAGCATTGTTCTAATGTTGCCCTGGACCAAGCATTTACGGGCTGATAATGACTTCGTTGACCCAATTTTGCTCGCTGGTGAACTTTTGTGCGTTGGTGTCTCACTCGCTCCAACACTCTTAGTGTGCCTCACATTGGGTGTGCTGCTGACAGGGGTACTGGGTGTAAGGGAAGTGTTTGACACGTCTTCTTCCTGCTCGTCAACATCAGATGAAACATCAACGTTTCCTTGATTTTGGCCTTTCTTGATCGCAGCTAGGTGCGCAAACCATTTGACAGCGTGCTTTCTCTCAAGATGACCACTCTGGCTGCCGGTACCATAGTTGCTACCTGACTTACCACGACTAACTGCAAGCTTACAAAGGGTACAAATGGCAAACTTTGGATTTTTGGGACAAACAGTAAAGAAGTCCCAAACTGGGGACTTGAAGTGTCTGTGGGACCTGGAGGAGGCGGCGATACTGGTGGTGGTGGTCATGAAGCTAATGCCAGATGAAGTGGAGGATCTGGAATGCCCAACTTTTGTACGTTTTCCACTTTCACCGCCACTAATTAAGGTCGAGGTTGACGCAGGTCTCTTCTTGCCAGAAAGAAATATGGAAGCGGGACGAGTTGGTGTACTACTTAACTCCAATGATTGTGGTGTTTCCACTGCCTCCTCATCGACAACATCATCATCATCATCATCACGCGCAGCAGCTCTTCGGGCTAGGGTCAAAATGTCTGTTTGCTGCATGCCCGCTGGGGCTGCAGTGACCTTTATGATGACTGGGTCGTCGTTGGCAGAGTCTTCATCAGCAGCAGTATCCGCCACTTCTTGTTGAGCCTCATCACACTCCATAAGTCTGAGACTTTGGACGAGCTTCCTTTTACGCTTAAGTACCTTTGTTGGATCATGGTGTGCCTCACTCTCAGACGGCTGTGGTGCTGGTTCCCAAGTTTGATCCGTATCATCAGAAGGAGGTGTGCTTGAAGAGGATGTAGACACCACCCTTGATCTCTTCCTTGCTAGGGTTGTGGAAGACAATGAAGGATCAGCAGGAGGAGTGGCTTCCTCAAATGATACCTCGCCTTGATTGTCGATTTCCTGATGTGCCCCTACTTCGGGAGGAACAACTATTGTGGGCACTTGTGACCCTCCATGCACCTCTGCTTGCGCATCTCCTTGCGCTGCCTCTCCTTCCACATGTACTTGGGCTTGTACTTGCACATGTGATTGTTGTTGCGGCTGTGGTTGTTCAACACTCGTCAGATGAGCTACAACAACCTGTGTTGATTGAGGGACATTGCTGCTGCTTTCTTGCGATGAGCCAACATCACTGGTCGATGGTGATTGAAGAACTATACTGGCTGCCTCTGCAGCACTCAAGGGCTTGGACTTAAGTTGGCGTGGTGGTGGTGGTGGCACTGAGCCCAATGGAGCGGGGGGGGTGCTGCCAGCTTGGTCCCCAGCAGATCCCGCTGCTGCTGCTGCAGGCATACTTTTTTTTTTACTCCCAAAAAAAGGGGCGGGCGGCACACCAGTCTCCTTGGTAACTTGCTTCTTCTGCTCCTTACTGGCACCTTTCTTGCTAGAGGAGCTACGGGTTACTTTTTTGGGGCCATCCTCTTCAGAGCAGGTCAGCAGGCAGCAGTTGCACGAGTTGCAGAGGGTTCTGTGTCCAGACGTGACGTCGCGTGACGTTATGCTGCACACACCGCTGCAGGACTTCTTCCTGGCACTGGTGGTTCTCTTGAGTCTTCTTGTGCACCTAAAAGCAATGGAAGACAGAGGAACATCAGTTCAGTTATACACCACAAAAATTCGACAAAACACAGAAAAATGAGCACAATCCCATGCCATCCTTGATGTTTACATTGAAGACACCCCACAGAAAGACTACGGACATGCAAGTATGCAACACTCACTACCCCTGGGCAAAATAAGTGCAGGCCTCAGACACTGCCTCTCCTCAAAATGGCCCCTTACACCCCAGGCACATGTTGCCTGTACCAGCCAGCACTCAAGATGGCCACCACCACCACCCACATGGCCAGTCCACATCAACAGTACACCCCCAAAAAACAGAAAAACAGCCAGAAATCACCACAATCCAACGCCATCCATGATGTTTACATTAAAGAGAGTGAGACCACACCACAGGCACACTCAGTCCATGCACCACCCACCACCCCTGGGCAAAGGGCCCCACCAGCAGCCCCCCAAAAACGACAAAAAACAATAAAATAAGCACAATCCCAGCCCATCCATGGCCTCAATTATGTTTAAATTCAAGAAGACACCCCACAGAAAGACTAGGCCCATGCAACACTCACCACCCCTGGGCAAAGGGCCCCACCAGCAGGCCCAAAAAAACGACAAAAAACAATAAAATCAGCACAATCCCAGCCCATCCATGGCCTCAATGGTGTTTAAATTCAAGAAGACACCCCTCAGAAACACTAGGCCCATGCAACACTCACTACCCCTGGGCATAATGGATGAAAAGTAGGCAAAATAAGTGCAGGCCTCAGACACTGCCTCTCCTCAAAATGGCCCCTTACACCCCAGGCACATGTTGTCTGTACCAGCCAGCACTCAAGATGGCCACCACCACCACCCACATGGCCAGTCCACATCAACAGTACACCCCCAAAAAACAGAAAAACAGCCAGAAATCACCACAATCCAACGCCATCCATGATGTTTACATTAAAGAGAGTGAGACCACACCACAGGCACACTCAGTCCATGCACCACCCACCACCCCTGGGCAAAAGGCCACACCAGCAGCCCCCCAAAAACGACAAAAAACAATAAAATAAGCACAATCCCAGCCCATCCATGGCCTCAATTATGTTTAAATTCAAGACGACACCCCACAGAAAGACTAGGCCCATGCAACACTCACCACCCCTGGGCAAAGGGCCCCACCAGCAGGCCCAAAAAAACGACAAAAAACAATAAAATCAGCACAATCCCAGCCCATCCATGGCCTCAATGGTGTTTAAATTCAAGAAGACACCCCTCAGAAACACTAGGCCCATGCAACACTCACTACCCCTGGGCATAATGGATGAAAAGTAGGCAAAATAAGTGCAGGCCTCAGACACTGCCTCTCCTCAAAATGGCCCCTTACACCCCAGGCACATGTTGCCTGTACCAGCCAGCACTCAAGATGGCCACCACCACCACCCACATGACCAGTCCACATCAACAGTACACCCCCAAAAAACAGAAAAACAGCCAGAAATCACCACAATCCAATGCCATCCATGATGTTTACATTAAAGAGAGTGAGACCACACCACAGGCACACTCAGTCCATGCACCACCACCCCTGGGCAAAAGGCCACACCAGCAGCCCCCCAAAAACGACAAAAAACAATAAAATAAGCACAATCCCAGCCCATCCATGGCCTCTATTATGTTTAAATTCAAGAAGACACCCCACAGAAAGACTAGGCCCATGCAACACTCACCACCCCTGGGCAAAGGGCCCCACCAGCAGGCCCAAAAAAACGACAAAAAACAATAAAATCAGCACAATCCCAGCCCATCCATGGCCTCAATGGTGTTTAAATTCAAGAAGACACCCCTCAAAAACACACTAGGCCCATGCAACACTCACTACCCCTGGGCATAATGGATGAAAAGTAGGCAAAATAAGTGCAGGCCTCAGACACTGCCTCTCCTCAAAATGGCCCCTTACACCCCAAGCACATGTTGCCTGTAGCAGCCAGCACTCAAGATGGCCACCACCACCACCCACATGGCCAGTCCACATCAACAGTACACCCCCAAAAAACAGAAAAACAGCCAGAAATCACCACAATCCAATGCCATCCATGATGTTTACATTAAAGAGAGTGAGACCACACCACAGGCACACTCAGTCCATGCACCACCCACCACCCCTGGGCAAAAGGCCACACCAGCAGCCCCCCAAAAACGACAAAAAACAATAAAATAAGCACAATCCCAGCCCATCCATGGCCTCAATTATGTTTAAATTTAAGAAGACACCCCACAGAAAGACTAGGCCCATGCAACACTCACCACCCCTGGGCAAAGGGCCCCACCAGCAGTCCCAAAAAAAAGACAAAAATCAGCACAATCCCAGCCCATCCATGGCCTAAATGGTGTTTAAATTCAACAAAACAGTTGTATCATGCACCCCTAACCAACCCTGGTCCTACTGGATACTGTGGCTACCCACAATATAATTTATTTAATGTTCTGAAAAAGTTCCAAAATTTTACTTGCAGCAACTGTAATGCCCCAAACAAACTTACTTGTGAAAGTTGATTTCTAATCCAAAAGTGATCCAAAGACAGTCAAAAAGGCCTCAAATCCAAATATCCAGCAGCACCCACAAAAAGTAATCCTTCCAGCTCCAGATCCAAATGAAAGTGACCAGGAGATGGACAAAGCACTGGGAGGAGCCTGCTGGACAGGAACAGGAAGTTGGAGACTGTGGGGCACTTCCTTCCTCCCCCCCCCCAAAATGGACTCCTTGCAAAAAAAAAAAGCCATGCAAATGTCAACCTGAGGAGTGATTCTGATAAAAATCATAATTTTCTGAAGGTTTATCCTGTTTGCTGGTGATTTTCTTGTGCGAAATTGCAAAATCTCTATTTCGCAAGTGCGAGATTGTTCCTTTCCGCCGCAACTACGTGTTCGCAATTGCGAACTCTCGCGAGGTGTGCTGTGCAAGGTGGCAAGCCGCGAGTACGTATTCGCGGGCGACAAACTCCCGCGGGAACACGCAGCAAGATCTAAAATGGCGCGTCACTCGCAAAGAAAAACAACTCGGCAAACGCTAAAATGACGGAAAGTGAACGCCGTGCACCACGCCGCGCGCCGCAACCAAGCAAAAAATCCGCCGCGAGCGGATTCACGGATTTTCGACAAATTCGCGAGCGTTCGCGGATTGCGGATTTGCCGAAAATCCGAAAAATCCGCGAGCGGAGCGGATTTTACGCCCATGCTTACTCCTGACAATCTTGCTGACTATTTTGAGAGAATTGTGTTTGGCCTGAACATCTGTCTAACAGTTTTCGAATTTCAGACACACTTTCTATGTTTGTTCTATCAGTGCTACATTTCTCTAACACAGAATTTAACAAACTGCAAAATCTTTGATCAGAATTGACCACAATCTCTTCTTTTACATTTTCTAGAGAAAACAAAACATTAACCACTACATTAGCATAGCAGTTGACACCAGAACTGTTTTCAAATTGAAAACCAACAACATCTTCAACAGAATCCTTTTTGTTTCTGCTTATAATTTCAGGTTCATCGACTTTTCGTCTTTTTGCTACAACCTCGCCAGTATTGGTCACATTTCTTCGTTTCCGGCCTACCACACGTTTCTCAAACAAAGGATACTGAGGCAAATGTGGTGCATACTCTCTTCTCAACCTATTGTATTCCTTAACACAATCTAGATCCGCACAAATGTTTGTGACATCACACTCAATCAAGTACAATCCCGATAAAGTCCTAACTCGTGACAATGCCACATATGCCATACCCTCCTTGAACACAGAACTGCCAATATTCACCAATGCACAGTCTACACTTAAACCTTGCGATTTATGGATTGTCACCGCATATGCCAAGCAAACAGGAAACTGCTTACGACGAACATATAAGTCTTTTACAAGCAAAAATCTAGCAGAACAACGAGCAATTAGCTGTACTTCCTCAATGTCATCAAATTTAATTTTTAAAAATTCAATTCCATCTCTATTTCTGTATTTCACAAAATCAACAACATTACCCATTGATCCATTTACCAGACCTCTTTCAACATGTAAATTCCTCCTTAAAATTATACGGCAGTTCAAGCACACATTCAGAGTCTTTTCAAAACCCGCAGTTTTAGATATACTCTTCTCTAATGAATCCAATTTTGTTTTCAGATTCTCAGACAAAATAATTGTTGATCCCATATGCTCTACTCTGTCAATAGCTTCCAGTTTCACAATCTCTTGCTTTTCTAAATGCAACATTTTGTTGTTGAATTTGGCACATTCTGCAAGAGTTGGCATCAAACATATTCCAGATTTTTTCTCAGTAACTTTCTGAAAAATATTCTCAGGCACAACATCTTTGTCTGGATATAAATTTGTCAGTAATCGTGCATGTAAAGCTTCTTTCCCATGCTCGGTCACTTTTCCAATTCTAACATCTTGTAGAATAGTCTTGTAAACTTCATCCTTTGCCTGACGCATATTTTCATGCAGTTCAGCATAATTGAACTTTAACCATATATTGACGTTGCCAATGCTCCCTAAGCACTTCCTGGTATCTTCATGCGTGAGCATTTTGAACACAGGTTGCCCTTTCACTGGTGTCAGCTGCAGAAGATCTCCGAAAACAATGATGTGTTTGCCACCAAATAACACATCATACTCTGTTTTGAGAACTTCTTGCATTCTCAAATGCACAAAGGCAAGCATGACATTGGAAACCATGCTTACTTCGTCAATGATAAGAAGTTTCATTTTCCTCAAGACTCTTGAAACTTCAAAACAAGCATCTCCAGATAGCTTGTGATATTCTAATTTGTTGTCATGCTCCACTGGCAGCATCAGTAAACGATGTAAAGTAATCCCTTTAATGTTATGTGCTGCCAGTCCAGTTGGAGCGGTGACAACACAAGACAGCGATGACTCTGTCCTTTCCTGCAAATAACATGAAATTGCTTTAATAAGGAAACTTTTTCCAGTTCCCGCTTCTCCACTCACGTACAGTCGGACAGGCTTCAACGACGTACATGAGCACTCTTTCTTGTCATGACTTAATCCATGATCAATTTGCATGGTAAGTTCGTCATATATTTTCCTCTGCTCAACGTTGAGTTGTCTTTCCAACTCTTCTAAGTTAACCGCATCCTCCTGAGCATGTGCCATGGCTCTTTCCACTTCATTCATAGCAGTGGCAGCTTCATTTTCGATAAGAGGTCCTCCTAGTGGATCCTGACTCAATGAAGCAGAACTCTGACTGTCCTGAGAACTGTCTCTGGCAATCTCGGCTGCAATCGTTGCTTCCTGCTCAATTTCCACATTCAACATTTCTACATATTTGGGAAAAGCAGGACATTCTATGGTCTCCTTGGCAGCATTGAATGAGTCTTCGTAACAAAGGAAATCTCCAAGCAGTTCCTCTTCTGCACGCCAAGGCTTAAAAAGTTGCAAAAGTGCTAAATAGAAAAACTCCTTTTTTTCAGGAGATTCGCCACTCAATTTTCGATGGTTTATCAAGTGGCATTTTCTTTGCTTGACCAGACATCCCTCACTTCCTATTACAGCATACACTCCTTTCTCAGTATCTTCTTTGATGTTCCTCTTGAATATGTAATTTTGCAGAACCTCATACAGACAAACATTCTCGAGGTGACTGCTTCGATTTGGATAATATGTATCCAACATGTTGCTCTTCAAAATGTCGGTACTGTTTGGCTCCTTTTCCGCCAAATACTCAATTTCCCGCACAGGTTTCAGAACTCGATTACGCGTTGCAGCAAGACCAACACTCGCCCAAACGATACTCCTGGACTTGGCATAGAGACTTGCTGAAGACAACCGGTCAGAACATTCGTAAGCTCCGATTTCTCGATGCGACAACATCTTCAGACTGAAACTGTACAACTTCTTGCTGAGGCTCTTTTCATGGGAAATGTCCTCCCACATATCCTTCAATTCTGTCTTCTCTTTTTTGGTGATGTAAGATGTCACATACCGAGCCACAGCCATACAGTTATCAGCCACAAACTGTATATCCATGTTAGCATTCCACATGGACAAAATCACCGGGTTGTAGTCGTTGATGTACTTAGACTCTTCGTTCCTCTTCAAATTGTATGTGTTTTTAGGTGATTTCTTCATCACATTATGTCGCAGCGAAGACATCAAACTGTTCACTCTTCCTTTAGAAATCACCGGTCGTGGAAAGCCGAAACGACATTTGGTGTAGAACTTGTCTTTGTTCCGGAATTTACGACGACAGTACTTTCCACATCGATGGCTTTGGAAACGTAGAACTTTTTCTCTTAGGCTTTTTTTCTCCTTTGTGATTGGAACAGCACACGTAGAATACTGTTCTATGAAACTCATCACTGAGTCTTCTGCATCCGTTCCAAATTTAGGTGCATCCTTGATCCACAGCAACATATGTATATGAGGAGCACCTCTTGCTTGGGACTCCTTCCTCCAGAAGAAATCCAACACCTCTCCAAGAGGTGGATTCTTCTTATTCATGATGAAAGACATCATACCTTCAAATCTATGATTGAAGTACCTACATACATTGACTGGATCCAAAGAGCACAGTTCTCCGGGTGTCTTGAATTCGATGTTTTCTACGTTAGCATTTGCCTCTCGTAGAAATTCAAGTAAGTCTTCCCAGCCATACTCAGCACAGCTCAAAGTGAGGAACCATGTGGGAGTTCCTAAGTTCCTCAGCATACATTTTAAATCACCATGACGACGGTACCAGTACTCATTAGTACCACGCTGACACGCCATGAGATTAATCAGGTGAGAATCCAAAATACTGTCTTGGACATTGACTTTATCCATAAAGTCACTTGCCGAGATGTTTTGCATGTGTATACCACTTTTCAAGATGTGGTTCACTGCATATGACAGTCCAGACAGATCGCTTTCAAACAGGAGATGAAACAAATAAGGAATGCATTGTCGAAACCTAGGATCTCCTGCATACAATCGCAAAGTCCGGTATTCAGAAGCAGGAATTTGATGAGGTCGCTCATCATATCTTTCTCCCTGACCTGTTGGAAAAAGCTGTGGGAAACACCGAGCTTCCAAACTTTCCTCCCAAACACTAATGGGACTCCCTTTCGCTTGTTTCATTTGAAACAACTCAATAGCATTCCCCATGACTTCCTTGGAATGCAAAGGATGAACACTATAATGTTCATATATTTCTTCACTAGTACAGGGTTCTACTTTCTCAATTTGACCAGCACACAAATCGCTATCCTCTTCCTCACTTACTTCCTCTTCTGCAACATATACATTTTTATAGTATTTATTATATTTTTTCAAATACAATGTTGCCCTTTTGACTTTCCTAACATCTACTAAATCTTGCCATATTTTCTTATTCTTTGTCGGAACCCCATTAACTAAGATAACAAGAGGTTCCTCTTCCACTTTTTCTACTCCAATTGTGTTAATGTTTTTCTTCAAATCTAGAGGCAAATAAACAACTCTTCCCTTTAATCCTCTCTGTAAATCTGATGGAGGCAATTTCCCTGTCTTTGGCTCCATTCTTACAATAGCCTGAAAGGGATGGATACTTTGAATCAAAATAGATTCATAAGTATTTAAATCCTTCAATTCAGAAGGAATCTCAACCAATTCCAGATTATTATGAACTGCTCTAGCAGGCATCTGGTTTTGATTTAATTTGTTACAACAATAAGTACACACACGTTGATCCAATCCCAAATCAAAACAATTTTCTACCATCAAGTATGTTGTAAAATCCTTCCATTCACTATTATTTTCCCTTTCACTTTTTCCATATAAATCCACTCACTTAGTCTGATTCTTATAATAAGTGTGTCGACAACACACACAAGTGAAATTTGGCCTCTCACTTGATTTCACCTCAAACGTCGCAATTTCCCTCTGGAAATTATCTGTACTGGAAACCTGTACACTATCTTCCACATTACTCTCTTCTTCTTGGTCAATTTCAACATTCTCCTCTTTACTTCCAAAGTAACAAAACTCAATTTCTTCACATATATTCTTCACATCTATTTCAGAACCATGCAAAACAGCAGCGCATAATTGTTTAAGCATAATTGCTGGACTCTTAGCATAATACAACATTCTAACTAATTTCCTCACTTTATTATGATGCACTGCTAGCATCCTGAAATGATGAAAAACACTCTGGCATACTCTCCTGGAAAGACAAGCCAGTGAATGACCATGCAAACCTATCACTTCTCTCACTCTGCAAGGATCTAATTCTTGCAACAACTTCATTTTCTGCTTCAAACTTTTCTTATTAAATGACCGTATAAAATCACAAAGCAAATTGATGGAATCCTGTCGTACACTGCAAATACTACTACACTTCCAGGTGTACACAGGACCCTTAGGACGTCTCCCTAAAACCTCATTACCTAACACCTCTTCTATCTCTGTTCTCACAACTTTTTCTTTTTCAACTGGACAACCATCTTTCACTTCATAAGCTCGACCACTGGTGTCAACTGCATGCACCAAATCATTATCCTGGAAATAACTCTCCTCATTAAAAAATGCCTCAGAGCTTGAACTATGCATCCATTCTCCAGAAAAAACTTCACAAAAATTACTACGATTAACTATTCTCTTCCATCTACTATTTCTTTTGAAATCATAAATTACCTTGTTTAGCTTCCTAATTCTATTGATTGTCAAAATAAATAACTTACGTTTAATTTCAAATGCCTGATCAATAACTTTCTCAACTATTTTTTTTCTCTTATAAAAAACCACTTTCTGTTGACCTTTCTTAATATTTTTTAACAAATTCCCAATTATCCTGTTGCGGAACATTCGTTTACGAATGTCCCTAAACTGTTGTTTCCTTCTACTTTCATGCATAGAGTTATCTCTTACTCTAGCAGTAACATTTCTCATTGGCCTTTCCTTACCATTTGAATTGTTTCTCCTTTTCTGGACTGAAACATTTTCTGTAGTAATATTTTTTTTACTACACATATTTCTTATGACTGTTTTTGGACTCTTACCCGGTGCTTTCTTGGTGACTTGACAAATCTTTTTGTTAGAGGACTGCTGCATTATTCCATGGTCCTGCTGTCTTTGACGTTTTGCAGCCTTTCTCACTCTTTCTTTGCTAGGCATCCTAAAATCTTGAAATAATCTGCAGTTGAATCTGTGGTAAAATATAATAAAAAATGTTATTAACCACTATTACCCAACAGTAAATTAATAACAGTCATCAAAAACTTAACACACTACTTAAGTATATAATATACTGAAGCCTATCTCCAATATTTCACTGAACAGGACTCATCTCTTCTTAACCTTGGATAAACCTCACCTACTCTGTGTCCCCTGCACATAATTAAATGTAAAGGGGCAGATTTATATTAACTAGCACATCCCCAGGGATGCACCAGTTAACGTGCACCGCTGCTCTGCCACCCACGGTGTGCCGCATTTACAATCAGATAGGACAAAGCTACATCAAAACCCTGCGCCTGCTTGAAGCAGGCATAGATCTTGACGCAGGTAGGCTGAAAGCTAAAGCAACAACTAAGTGTCGTGTGCAGAAGTTACAAAAAAGGAAAAATGGCGTTTAAACCAGTAATGAGACCATGCTAACGTAACACAGAGTAAAAATATCCAGGATCTACATCAGTTTGGGGTTCACGAACCTGGCAGGTACAAGGCACTGAGGCTTTCCACCGTGCATGTCTCATCCCAAATCATATGTTGTTTGTGAATGAAACAATTTCCCAGACCAAATGCTTTGGATTGGCTACTTCTAAAAAATTAAACACCCCTACTATCCCGGAGTTAGAGGAATATGATGGTTGGAGTAATTTTACTCGTTGTCCATTAAAGATTTACAGGCCCTACTCCGTAATTCTTCCTTTAACATTTCCAGTATAAATCCAAAAGGTTGACTGCTTTGGCAACGTGCCTTATCCACGGTTTAATAACGCTGCCTTTTGCTTTATATAAGTTTTCAAATTGTATGAAATATATACCAATAGGTCGTTATTAACCTTTAGGTAGTGGTTTTCTTCATGAGGTCTGGTCGCTTCCATACACATACAGATTTTCAAAGATGATCAAGAACTTTATCTGAATGGAGAGGAATGCACTGAGACGCCAGATCATTCACTAATGTGTAGGCACATACAGTTACACGGTTCATGCAACAAACACCGACCAAATATGGCTTGCGTGTTGCAAAGCACACCAGTTCCTGCTATCATCCCCACGTTCAAGTTCTTGGAAAATGGTAGTTATTTGATGCTCAATAATGAAGATTGTTCTGGGTTAATTAAAAGTATTCATTTTATCGTAACAGTAAATGAACGGGTTATTTGCTGCAGAAATGTTCTATTTCCTCCCACACATGAACATAGGGAGTTTTCAATCTGGCCACAAATACCAACCTTGGGAGCACATTTCAACGGCATGACAAGAATAAGAGCTCTTTTGTCTCAAAGAGAGGTGGCCTTGACTTCGGCCCGTGAAACTTTCGTGCTTCACATAGCGAACACCCGTACAGAGGTGCAGACCCTTTTAAATACAGATTCGCCTTTCCATTTCAGCAAGATGGTTCGGACTATCTCTAACGCGTCCTCCACAAAGGGCCTGGCGCACTTTTTTAAAGTTGTTACCAGTGGTCTCGTGACTTCATTTGAGAAAATCTTTGGAGTCATCCCTGCTTTCTTTCATTCTATTTTTTCCACTCTGCTTCGTGGATTCCCATTTTTACTTGCATTACCAGCGGACGCTCTTGTGCTTTTTTACATTTTTAAATATGGATGTCCCTCCTGTGCAAGCTCCCGCCCTGCAGCTGCTGACACTGTTCCGCAATCGCATGCTAGAATATTATGGCACAATGTCGTTGGCGATATTAAGCACGGCATATGGATTATCTTTTCGATTCTCCTACTTCACCTGTGTCCAGCCTGTATTTCACTGCCTGACCTGTGATTTCGATTGGGCCATTGATTTGTGTCTCTGCGGACCGGTTTCTCCTGACGTCGACTTTAATCAGCTGATGACTCCTATCATTACTCACGAGTTGGTTTGTCCTGGCGAAAGGATTATGGCTGTGGCATTGATGCATGGACTAATTGGTCCCTGGAATTTACTGGCGGCAACACAGTCTTTCTTGGAACAGAGCTTTCTTGAAAACCCACCGAGCTGTCCTCTGATGTTGATAGAGGATCCGGTGCTGGGAGAGCACGTATGTTCTTTTCCGCTTTTAAATTGGATGGCTGAACTCTTTTCGGATGAAGACGGTGACTTCCTATTGGAGGCTGTTGCAGCTTATTTTGCATACACAGTTATGTCATAGACCTTTTTCATGTTTGATATGCTGAGTACTAGCATTTCATTGACAATTCATTGACTTATTTGTCAAGTTTTTATTATTTAGCTTGCCTATTGGCTTAAGACTCGATAAAGTACTTGGCTGTTTTATTTTTCTTTAGCAGTAAATTTTCCTAGTTTTTAATGTTTTACCTTGCGGACCGTCCACATATAAACTTGCAATCTGCTCTCATGAGATGGCACTTCTATTATCTTATTCAGTTCGTTTCCGGATCATGGGGAGGTGTCATCTAGGTCCTGGATATCTTTACACCGTGTTAAGTTAGCATGGACTCATTACCGGTTTAAACGCCATTTTTTCCTTTTTTGCAACTTCTGCACACGACACTTAGTTGTTGCTTTAGCTTTCAACCTAATAGTTCATCGTGATTTACATGAGAATAATATGTTATTGCTCTACTATCTGCTTTACTTCTTAAACTATATCTGTACAGCGAGTGCTGAAGTTTCAAGAACAACACGATACAGAATTGTTATGAGGTCTGATCTCCACGACTTCATACTCATAACATAAGTGCAGCTTCTCCCAATTCTGGGCATGAGGCGGGTTTTATATTGCTTTGCCGAACACACATACACAACACTTGATGCGGTTCACATGAAGAGAGAGCTGGTGTATGCTGATGTGATTCCTTCAAATCTAAGACACTAAAGTATCGGCACGCCCTAAACCAACACAAAGAGACCTTCTTAGCAAATAATATATTATGTGTATTAGGGAGGGTGAGATATAAGCAGCCGCGGGCCGTGGAGGGAGTTACGGTGGGGCAGGGAGGCGGGGAGGGGGAGGGGCAGGGTGGAGCCCTCTCCACCCTGCCCCTCCCCCTCCCCGCCTCCCTGCCCCACCGTAACTCCCTCCACGGCCCGCGGCTGCTTATAAGTGTTGCTAACTCTTATTCATTTACAGCATGTTAACATACTGTCACCATTCGCTTTTTATGTACTACTGACTATGCTGGTAATTTTGCTACTGATAATATGTGTACTTGTATAATCTAAGATACTACGCCTGAGAAGACGGCATTAGTAAATAAACATTTCAAATACACATGTGTTCTTCTTAACTCCATGTTCTGGTTTCTAAGAAATATATAACGACCGACTGTTCATGAGTTCCACGTATCCTGAGGTACTATAAATTCATATTCTGGATTGTCTAAACATTGAGAGTTTGTTATATCCAATGTGACACTGTACCTAGCTTGCTAAGGGGTTTTGATTACTAAGGTGAGTTTTGGGACACCCTAATTCGCCGAGGTTCCAATCCTCTGTCCACAGTTCTGTGTGAGAACAGAAACCCTGCGACAGGGGCACCCCTCAGCCTTGCTGGAGCTTCATCACACTTGCGATACAACTCCAGCAATGCGCCAACTTTACGGCACAAATACGTCACGCATCTGTGCTGTTTTTGCCCCATGATGCGCCGCATTGTAAATGCAGCACACCATAGGTGACGGAACAGCGGCACAGAATGACTAACACATCCCTGGTGATGCGCCAGTCATCATAAATCTATCCCTATGCTTCTTATCTTGTTAGAGATGAACCGCCATATGTATCATCAAAGTTTTTTCCATTTCCTAAATAGCGAACTTTAAGGAATAAATAGCGATTCTTTACCATTCCTAGTTTGCGATGACCTATTTGCTAATTACAAATTACCCATTCATTTCCATGCAGCAGGAGGCCCATAGGAATGAAGGTGCAATTTGCGATTAGCAATTACCTCATCGCAAATTACGAATTTTTCCGAGGGTGCAGGGGTGTCTCAAGAACACCCTGCTGCACCCCTGAAAAAGAAATTTGGGGTCATATGGCGCACATAAATTTTGAAAACATTCCTTTACCTCAAAAACGATTTTCAACTCATAATTTGAAAACACTGCACATGGGGAAACGACTTAAAATGTCCTTAAGACACATAAAAGCATTTTTTGATTGCCTTTGCAGCATGTTTCAGTCACCTTTAACATGCCTATGTAACGGAAACATTCAAAATCTAAATTTGCCATGCACAGGTGGGAGCATATTTACAAGCAATTTGCTCCACAGACAAACTTCTTACATTGAAATGGGAAAAATAACATCAGAGACTCTCAATTACCTTATAAAGAAGCAGACACCATTATGTCCTTCTCATCAATATTAAAACCATTGCTTTTTCTCAAAAACGATTTACAAGTCATAATTTGAAAACACTCCACAGCTCCTATGCACATAAAAGCCCTGTCAGTACTAATACTTCACATTTTCTCCAATTACAATTTCTCAAAGAAACAAAATCTATTTGTGAAACACTTGAGACAAAGCAACATTTGAAAAACACAACTTTCTTCATAATTTTCTCCTTAAAGCACACTATTTTCTATCTAAATTAAAGAAATCTTTTCTCACCTTAGCAAATACTTTGAGTTTCAAAACAGTCTCAGAAACACACCAATTTGTCTTCAGCAGAGCAAAAGGTATGCACTCCAGAGTCTGCAGCTATCAAAAGCACAGAAATGCTGTAATTCCTCACACATATCTCTCATGTCACCCAATCAAAACTCTTCCCTCACTTTTTTTCAAAGCAAAACCCTTCCCCCCTCTGCCCCCTTTCTGCTTTTTCTGCATAGCAACCACCTCTTGCAAGACCTCTCACACAACAATGTTGCAATTGAACTCTGAACTCTCAGTGCACCTGCATATCCAGAGCATTCTTTCATTTAATGATTTTTTCTTCGCCACTCAAAATACATCTTTCAACGAACTCATCCATGCACACTAACTTTCTGTTTTCAGCAATCAAAATCCACCAATCACTCTTACTGCTTCATTAACACAGAAACTCCTCAGTTTTTTTCATTTTACACTCTCATTTTTTCAACTGCCATTTCATTGCCACACTTCATCTGACTGCAGGAGAACCTTCTCTCGCCATGTTTTCTGTCTGGATTGTTGGACATAGTTATATCTATTGGGCTCAAAGGTACGCTGAAAACAGGAATTTACCTAACCTCAATTTACAAGATGTGGAAATTAAGTGGTTTGGCCACAGAGGATTAAAATGTCACCAATTGATACCATTGGTGAAAACCTTTATGCATTTGCCAAAACCTGACCTGTTAATTGTGCACTGTGGAGGTAATGATTTGGGCACTTTGACTGGGGTAGGTCTGGAAATGCTTTTAAAGGACACCTTTGAGCAATTGATGGCACTTTTTCCTCAGACTGCCTTGGTATATTCAAATATATGCCAAAGACAGAAATGGAGGTGGTCGAACCAATTTTGTCCACAAATTGAGAAATCGAGGAAGCATGTAAACAAATCTGTTTCAGCTTACATGAGAGACCATGGAATGGGCTCCCTGTACAACAATAACTTGCGTTACTACATGCAAGATATCTACAGAGGAGATGGAGTTCACTTCTCAGATGAGGGCAACAGAGTTTTCACTCTGAATTTAAGACTGTGCATTGGTACCTACTTATAAGTACCTAAATGTACCATAAACCCAAAAGCTCTTCTCAGAGCTACCCTACATCTGATCACTCACAATTATTATTTTACTCTAACTTTTTTCACTAATTTTCAAGAAAGTACGCTCCCCAGAACGCTTCCCGGTTCGCGAACCGGGCGCACTCCACGCAAAAAAACTAAAAAAACGGTATATGTTTTTTTTTGCCCTGCGAGACCCTTTCAAAGCCTCCACATCAAACCTAGGGGGTCAGGGACGATCTACTATGCCCCCTTATGGTCATTTGCCCCTTCGCTTTGGCCTCCTCTTGTCTCTCGATCCTACCGAGAGACAAGATGGCGGCCGCTACGGACTGTTTGGAATGTTTACAGACGCCGAAAAACCAATCAGCTTCGCAAACCTCCGTAACGCGAAAAGTACGCGAAGCGGAGCGCTGTTACAGATATATATCTTTTTTTGAACGTTAATTTCTCAAAATCCACTGGAGCACATATATTGAGACCTAGCAAAGGCACATCGGGCTACCAGTCCCTACAATTTTGCCAAGTTTCGTGCAAATCCATTCAGCCGTTCGATTATTATTATTTTATTTTTTTTTGCCCCGCGGGGCCCTTTTAAAACCTCCACATCAAACCTAGGGGGTCAGCGACAATCTACTATGCCCCCTTATGGTCATTTGCCCCTTCGCTTTGGCCTCCTCTTGTCTCTCGATCCTACCGAGAGACAAGATGGCGGCCGCTACGGACTGTTTGGAATGTTGACAGACGCCGGAGAACCAATCACCTTCGCTTCACAAAGCTCCGTTGCGCGAAAAGTACGCGTCCTGGAGCGCTGCCCGGTCCGCTGTTACAGATGTATATCTTTTTTTAAACGTTAATTTCTCAAAATCCACTGGAGCACATATATTGAGACCTACAAAAGGCACATCGGGCTACCAGTCCCTACAATTTTGCCAAGTTTCGTGCAAATCCATTCAGCCGTTCGGGCTAAAAGTGAGGCCAACCGCCCTATGGAAATTAACATGGGAAAAACGTGTTTTGGGACCCCCCTTTTTTCTCGGCCCCCCCTTGACGAACCCCCCCAAAATTTTCAGGGGCTGCTCAGAAACAAAATGTGCCATTTTCCTGAAAATTTCAGCCAATTCCGTCCACAAACGCCAAAGTTATTAGACATAGAATTTTCAAAAATCCCATAGAGAAAAAATCCTAACTATATATACCTACTGGCGACCGCCAGTAGGTAATATATATATATATATATATATATATATATATATTCAACGCTGAATCCTGACCGCCAAACGTGACGGAAACCACAGGCGCGGACCTCGTTGTCAATCCAAAAAGTGTTTAGTAAGATCGTAAACACGAACAAAAAGCCACATTACAAGAGTCAGTGGCAGCAATCCATTTTAATTGCAGTTAAAGTGCAAGAGCGAGTGCCCTCCCTGACGCGTTTCGCTCCGCGAGCGGAGCTTGATCACATATACACACACACACACACACACATATAAATACCTATACCTATAAGTTATAATTAGGACCTATTTTCTATAGGAAATCTGCAACATTCTATTTGGAATAACTTTGGCGTCAGTTGACGAATCTTCGCGAAATTTTCAAACTTGGTGGGGCGCTCCGGTCCGCTCCTATCCTGACAGTCTTGGGGTAATTCGTGAAGTGGGGGTTGAGAACAGCTGAACGGAATGACACCAAATTTGGCAAAGTTGTAGTCCTTGGTTCCGACTTGTGCCTTTTGCTTATTTGGTGTAAGTCTGTTCAGTAGTTTCTGAGAAAATTGCAATTAAAAGTACATATATATCTATGGCCTCGGTGGATCCGCGCATCCGTCGCGGCTTATAAGCTCATTGTCCCGATCACGGGCAGAATGCTGATTGGCTGTGAAGTGGTTGTCAACATTCGAAACCAGGAAGTGTTGGCAGCCATTTTGTGCCTCGGTAGAAGCGATGATCTAGAAATTAGTGGAAGAAGTGTTCAAAAGGTATAAAGGGGGCAGCTAAGAAATATTTTGACCCTCTAGACATGGCCAGGGTGGCCCACAAGGACCCCTAGGGCCGAAAAAAGAATTTATTTTTT
The DNA here is from genome assembly GCF_964261635.1 of Lissotriton helveticus. Taxonomy (NCBI): domain Eukaryota; kingdom Metazoa; phylum Chordata; class Amphibia; order Caudata; family Salamandridae; genus Lissotriton; species Lissotriton helveticus. Next base: position 449,046,856 of record NC_136067.1, read on the forward strand.
GGCACAAAACTGAGAAATGTGCGTTGGGTGCATGGATCCGCCGTATTAAGAATTTAAAAAAAAGCGCGGGCTCCTGTGTTTGTTTAAAAATTAGGTACTTGGGAAGGAGAAATCCCGGGGTCTAAAATATTGCATTTGAAGCGGGGCCAAGAAAAAGGGGGGTCTCAACATGTTTTCCTCATGCAATTTTCCATAGGAATCGTTCATCATGGCTACGTCCCGATCGGCTGAACGGAATTACAAAAAATTTGGCAAAGTGGTAGTCTTTGGTTCAGACTTATGCCTTTTGCTTAAATGGTGTAAATCCGTTCAGTAGTTTCTGAGAAAATTATAATTAAAAGTACATATATATCTATGGCCTTGGTGGATCCGCGCATCTTGCGCGCACTCTAAGAGCACTGCCACGATCACGCACTGAATGCTAATTGGCTGTCAAGTGGTTGTTAACCTTTGAAACCAGGAATTGTTGGCAGCCATTTTGTGCCTCGGTGGAAGCGAGGTTGAAGAAGTCAGTGGAAGAACTGTGAAAAACATATAAAGGGGGTAGAAATATCTTGACCCTCTATACCTGCTTAGAGGGTCCCACAACAACTCCAAGGGCCCAAATTATTATTTATTTTTTCTAAAAATGGCAAAGTGCCCTTAGGGTGGAAAGGATGCTTAGGGTGCGTGGATCATGCCGTAAACAAACAAATAAAAAGGAAGTGTGGGCCTTAATAATTAGCTACTGGGGGGTCCAAATTCCAAGGGAAAAAGTTTTACATTTTATGGGGTCTCAGAGGGGCTTTCTAGCACCGGAGATCGCCACCCTCCTGGGCTAAAACATTAATGGGTGGCGGGGGTGGCTCAACCGCCATCCCACCAGTAAAATAGATGGGTGGGGGGCTCAAAGGCCCGCTACTCCCTGTGGGGTTTTCAAAAATGGTTGAGGGGGGCTCAAAGCCCCTACAGTCCTAGGGACCGCCATTTCTGTTTGCTCTGGTTCTCTGGTGTGCACTCGTTGGGTGCACGACCCTAATGCGTCGGGTGCGCGATTCCAAGGGGGGACAAAAGTAATATTTTTCAGATATACATCAAGCTTATGTGTTTAGATTTTGGGTTGCTCTAAAAAGAGCCCTTGTGTTTATTGAGAGAATTTTGGTACTTACAAGTAAGTACCTATGCAGAGTCTAAAGCTCAAGAGGAAGACTCTGTTACCCTCATCTGTAAAATGTACACCATCTGTCCTATAGATGCCGTCCATATTGAAACGTAGATTGTTGTGGTAAATGGACCCCATTCTATTATCTCAGAGAAAAGTAGAAACAGATTTATTGACATGTTTCCTAGCTTTCTCAATCTGTGGACAAAATTGATTGGACCAGTTCCATTTCTGCCTTTTGCATATGTTAGAATAGACAAAGGCAGTTTGGGGGAAAAGTGATATAATTTCTCCAAAGGTGTCCTTCATAAGCATTTCCAGACCTACCCCAGTCAAAGTGCCTAGGTCATTGCCATCACTGTACACAATTATGAGGTCAGAGTGTTGGAGATGTAAAAAAGATTTAACCAATGGCATTAATTGGTGCCACTTTAACCCTCTCTGTCCAATCCATTTAATGTCTACATTTGGCAAAGCTAGGTCTTTGTCAATGGCTCTTTTTTCTGCGTACCTTTCGCTCCAGAAAATATTGCTGTTTCCCACAATCCATACTGTCAGCATCTTGCAAGGGGGTCTGGATGCACTGAGATGTTCTCTATAAATAAAATGGTAGTTTGAAAAGTATGATTTTTCTAAAATGGTGGATATTATTGGCTGTTTAAAAACATTGTAGTCTGAAAAATAGGGTGCATGTTTCTGTTTTTTAAAAGCATATTTCTTATTGGTTATGAAAAACTGTTTGAATGGAAGGTTACATGAGATTAGGCGAGACTTTGGAAAGTCAAGCACACTTGATGTTTGCATTAGCAACATTGTGTGATGAACTTGTGACCTGTGTGCTTAGTTTAGTGCTGCATGTACTGTTACCATGGTAACAGACAGTAAGCAGATTGGGGGTAGGGTTCAAACGTATGTCAATTGGAAGGGGCTGAAATGTCTAACCAATAGAAATGTGTGTTAGATTTTGAATTAATGTGGGAAGGAATATGATTTGATATTTACATGTATATGTGTGCTGAATGAGAGGGAAAGTTTGCAATTTTTTGGTTTTGCTAAGTAGTCCAGTACAGAGATTCAGTATATGAAAATCTGGTGTGTTACTGAAATTCTTCTTAATCTACAAATCAATTTGAAAGGTAAATTAGTAATTATAAAGATTTTTATTTGGGGTTCTTGTTTTTAATTTAATAATGTGTTTTTCCTGGTAAAATCCAGGTAGTAGTGTTACTTGTCTAGAATTACAAGTGTGCTGGCTGTTAGGATAATGCATAAAGCGCAATTAGCGAGAGTTTTGGTATCGCTCCTCAAGTGCAGGGTTACCTTGTAAATATATATATATATATATATATTTATTTTTTAAAATTTTTATTTATGCTATTTATACATGTACATACAGTGCACAGGGATAACTTTGTATGGGTAACCATCCTATGCAGTACAAGATAAGTGGTACATGGTAAGTATTTTGGATGGCCCCCTTTTGCTGGTTATTCAGTAGTGGTAGGCTGGGAGTAGTGTAGGAGAAGAGAGAGAGAAAGGTGTGAATAAGCAAAGAGAGAGAAAGATTTTACAGGCTAGGTCAGACAGCATCAGCGAGCGCAGTGGCAGTGGAATACATTTTCATTAGATGCTAGTTCATGTTTTAAGGTGGGACAAAAGTGGTCAAGCACTTGTCCAGTGATTCCCATAGGCTCCTGGAGGTGGTTTTCCAGGGTGAGTATCTTATCGCTAGAGAGTCGGCTCCTCTTAGATAAGTGATCCAGCTGAGCCATCCGCTGTAAGATGTTTTAGAGGTGTCCTTCCAGTTTGTGATTACTAGCTTGGCTGCCGCGATTAGGAGAAGATCCAGGAGTTCTCTTTCTCCCTCTGTGGGGAGCTCCGTTCGGATAAAAGCCGTAGTGATCGAGGCAAAGTCTCTTATTATTTTGCATTTGAACACCTTCCCCAAAAACCCCTTGAGAGTCGAGCACAGAAAAATCAAGTGTTCTAGGTCACCTTTGGCTGCGTTGCAGTTCCAGCATATTGGGCTGTCTCTGAGTCCTAGTTTATGTAGACGGTCTGGGGTCCAGAATGTTTTGTGTAAGAGCCATAGTTTGGTCTGTGCCAGGGCTGGGGTAATATTAGTCCGCGTGGGTGATGACCATAGAGTGCTCCACTCCCGGTCGTCCAGTGTAGGGTGTATGCGGCAGTTCCAATATTTTTTGTTTTTTTCATTGATATTCAATTTTTGCGTGCTGCGGGGTTTATATAGGCGTGAGACCTGATGTCCTAGTTTATTTATGTTAGTTACATATTGGAATATTGATGGCTTTGTATTTGTTATTTTGGATTTTGTCATGGCTGTTTTGATCTTTAGGAATCTGTAGTGGTCTGAGTCTTCGAGTTGGTGGGAGGTTTTTAGGTTGGCGAAAGTCAGTGGTGCGGAGTCTGCCTCCAGCTGACATGGGTGTGTGATGCCCTTTTCCATCTAGTTATCGAAGTAAAGTTTTTTCCCTTTGTATGTTATGGCGCTATTTGCCCATAGGGATTCGGCTTTGGAGCTCTTAATGCTAACCTCCATCTTTTTGTCTAGCTTCAGTAGTGCTATTTTGGTGTTTTTCAATATTGTGTTGCTCGCGAGGGGGTGCGTGTTGGCAGTGAGAAGGGCAAGTGGGTTCAAATTTTTTAGTATTGCCTTTTCTAGCTGTAGCCATACTGGTGCGTAATCTGTTGATTGCTCTATCCAGTGTGCACCCTGCTTGGCTAGGAATGCTAGTTGAAATGTCTTGAAGTCAGCTACATTTACCCCTCGCTGATTTTTGGGTCTTCTTAGTTTCTTCAAGCTTATCCTATCCTAGCTTTTTTGTCCCGCCAAAGGAATCTGGTGAACATTTTATCTAGTTTTTGGTGGAATTCGTCTGAGAGGAACCTTGGAAGCATGCTTGTCAGGTACTTTACTAGGGGAGTGATCATCATTTTTATTGTTTCGATTCTCCTCCACCAGGACATGAATTTGGGAGACCATGCCTCTAAGTGTTTCTTAATTTTGTCTAGTATGAGTTTCTCATTGTGTCTTAGGGTGGATATCAGGTCTGTGCTAAAGTAAATACCCAGGTATTAACGCTATTGTTGGACTCCCCTCTTCCATGTTCTACTGTCATAGGAAAACGTATCTTGCCTCTGGGAACGCCTACATTGGAACTTTTTGGAGATACGAGGCGAGCCGTTACCACACCGGCTGCTAACATGCATTAATGCATCTTAGCTTTGCCTAGTAAATAGAGCAATATAATTTTCACCGCATTTTTTACATTTTTAAAAGTAATTGCGGTGAAATGGTATTTGTTAATATGCCCTCCAGCTTGCTATGACAGAGTGGGAACCTCGACTCCGCCTTGCCATAGCAAACAGCAGTGCCAATGTCCTGGGGGTAGACACCCCGAGACACAGCAGAAGCAGGTCCTCGGGGGTGGTGTTCACCAAGGCTTTTGACTGCTCTAGAATGGGGGCCACGTGACCTGTCTCCTACAATATAAAAAGCCACGGAGGGTGGTGATCAGCGGGGCTTAGAGGGACCTTAGAGCCCTCCGACACATTGTTGTTCAAAGCCTCAAAGAATAGCGGTTCCCGGAGCTGGACGCGGTCTTTAAGGCCGTCCTACCTAAGTATTTTTCTGGGAGTACCTTTGAGTTTTCCCACCCATTTGTAAATGTAAATCCAGAACTTGCATAGCGCACAAATCATCCCCGAAGGGGTATGTCAGCACTGGAGGCCGCTGGGAAGATTAAGCAAGCTATTGTCCAAAGTTGCATGGTGCTGGGCAGACCCCTGCTGCTGGAGCCGGGGATCGAACCGTGATCCCCACCGTCCAGCATCAGTCGCCCTGGCCGCGGCGGCACACCTCTTTCCCATTTATTTTGTAGCACTGAGGAATGGTGGTCCCCGGGCTTTAGGGCCCCTCTGAACCTCAATGAAATGTAATATTTTAGACCTCGGGATTTGGCCCTCCCCTGGTAGCTAATTTTTAAACAAGCACAGGAGTCCGTACTTCGTTTTTATTTTTTTGTACGGTGGTTCCATGTACCCTGCGCATATTTCTCAATTTTTTTAAAAACAAAAACATGCTTTAGAAAATGGACTGTGTTGAACTCATGTACACTATGCATGTACTGGTGTAATCACTTTTACAGTTGTGTTTTAGGCCGACAATTCTCTAGTCAGTATACCTACACTACAGCAAACACCCTGACACTGCTTTTGCAATGCCAAAGTGAATCTTTTAGTACAATGTTTTAATTCATTCAGTAAAGTAAAATTCAACTAGTTATAAATTTACTTAGTGTCTTTTCTTGTACTGTTCTAATTATTCAGTTAGTATGCATGTACTCATATAGTGAGTCAGGCTTTAGGACACAGAGTGGTTCAAACTCCTATGCACTATGCGTGTGGTGTAGTGTAACCACTTTCACATTTGTATTTAAAGTATACAATTTCTCTGACAGTATTTTAATAGAATGTGTTTGCATAGAACTAAAAAAGTATAATTTATAAGATTAGTAATATACTTTTATTTATGTATTTTTTGTACAGCTATTGTGTATCATCATTAAAATAACGTTATCATGCCTTAAAAAGGTCGGAAAAGAAAAATGAGCTAAAGGATATTTAATTGAAGATAACTCAACAACAAGTATTGGATGATCAACATAATGTGGCCAAAAAGAAGAAATCTTCTGGTAAGATTACTAAGAATTTTATTAAAAATATTTCTAGACGGAAAAATAATGTTCAAAATTTTGAACGCAGTGATGACGCTTCAACAACAAAAAAAATAGCAAAAATAGGAAAGGAAAAAAAGCATGTGTAGAATCAAAAAAATCGTTTTTTGGTAAAAGAAGAGATAATCAGTATAAAGAGATTCAAAAGAAAATATTTTATAATAGAATAGTAAATAATTTGCTGAAAGATTTGAAGAAATATAAAAAGAGATCACTATTTTATAAAAAGAAGAAGCATATTGAATCCATTGTTGAAAGGGCTTTTGAAGTAAAAAGAAAACTATTTATTTTAGTGTTAAACAGACTTCGATCACTAGATAAACCTATCCATTCAATGAAGGCCAAAAATAAGAGGAAAAGAGTAATTAACAGAACTCATTTTTGTGATTTTTTTAGGTGAATGGAAACAGTTCAAGTTCAGAGCCTTTTTTTAATGAAGAGAGTTATTTTCAGACCAATGATTTGTTGCATGCAGTTGATACCAGTGGTCGAGCTTATGAGGTTAGAAATGGTTGTCCAATTGACAAAGAAAAAATGGTTCCGAGTAATGCAGAAGAAGTGTTAGCTGACGAAGTTCTAGGCAGACGTGCTGAAGCACCAATGTAGATGTGGGATTGCAGTAGTATTTGTAGTGTACGACAAGAATCTATTGATCTTTTACGTAATTTCTTATGTGAATATAGTAAAAAAAGTGTTAAACAAAAGATTAAGATGTTGCAAGGACTAGACCCCTGCAGAGTGAGAGAAAATACTGGTTTGCAAGGTCATTCTCTGGCTTGTCTTTCTATAAAAGTATGTCAACGTGTTTTTCATCATTTCAGGATGTTGGCAGTACATCATACTCAAATGCGGAAGTTAGTCAGAAGATTGTATTATGCAAAAAGTCCAGCAATAAAGTTAAATGAGTTGAACAGTGCTATTTATGCGTGGGTCAGTTTCAGATGTGAAGAAGATTTGTGATATTGAGTTTTGTTACTTTGGTTCTGAACAAGAGAGTGAAGAAACTCTGACATTAATAGAGGAAAATATTGAAGAGAATGTTGAACATAGTTGTACCAAAAAATTTGAAGGTGAAATTACAAAGTTTAAGGTGATTTCAGGTGAAAGGCCAAATTACTCTTGTATTTGTTGCTGGCGATCTCACTATAAAAATCAAACTAGGAGTGTTGATCTGTATTTAGAAAGAGAAAATAATGATATGTGGAAGGAGTTTGCAACTTATTTGTTGGAAGACAATTGTTTTGATTTGGGTTCTGATCAGCGTCTTTGTAAATATTGTTATAATAAATTAGATGAGAATAAAATGCCTGCTAGAGCTGTCCATAATAATCTAGAGTTGGTTGCTATTCCTCCAGAATTGATAGATTTAAATACCTTTGAGTCTATTCTCATTCAATGTGTGCACCCGTTTTAGGCTATTGTTCTTATGGAGCCACAAACAGGAAAATTGCCTCCTTCAGATTTACAGAGAGGATTAACCCCTTCCATGCTCATGACGGAACAGTTCCGTCATGAGCGTCGGTTGAGCTGTGCTCATGACGGAACCGTTCCGTCATGACTCCGCCCGCGCAAGGCGGAGTCAGCATGGGCGGGGAATTCGCGCCACACGGAAGCGGTTAAAAGGAAGAGTTGTATATTTACCATTAGATTTAAAGAAAAATGTTGAAACTATTTAGAGTGTGTAGAAAATGAACCACTAGTGATTCTAGTTAATGGCATTCCTACTAAGAGTAAGAAAATCTGGCAGGAGTTAGTGGATGTTAGGAAAGTGCAGAAGGCAAATTTGTGTTTGATAAAAAACAATGAGTACTATAAAAATGTGTATATCGGAGAAGAAGGAATAGTTTTAGCAGAAGATACTGAAACGCCAAGTGGACAAATTGAAAAGGTGGATATATCAAGAAGTGAAGAAATCTATGAACATTACAGTGTACATCCACTTCATTCAAAAGAAGTGATGGCAAACACTATTGAGTTGTTTCAAATGAAAAAAGCAAAGGGAAGTCAAATGAATGTATGGGAAGAGAGCTTGGAAGCTCGTTGTTTTCCTCAGTTGTTTCCAACAGGAAAAGGAGGACAATATGATGAACGACCTGTGCAAATTCCTGCATCTGAATATCGGACAACAAGATTATATGCAGAAGATCCAAGATATAGACAATGTATTCCTTATTTATTTCATCTTTTGTTTGAAAGTGACTTGTCTAGACTTTCATATGCAGTCAATCACATATTGAAACAGGGGTACATTTGCAAAATGTTTCTGCAAAGGATTTTTTGGATAAAGTGCACCAGAGGGATTATCATTTAGAATCTCAGCTGATTAATCTAATGGCATGTCAGCGTGGCACTAATGAATATTGGTACCGTCGTCATGGAGAACTGAAATGCATGCTACGGAACGTAGGAACTCCTACATGGTTCCTTACCCTAAGTTGTGCTGAGTACGCTTGGAATGATTTACTTGAATTTCTTCGAGAGGCAAATTCCAATATAAAAAATATTAAATACAAGACACCTGGAGAATTGTGCTCTTTGGAGCCTGTTAATGTATGCAGGTATTTTAATCATAGGTTTGAAGCTATGATGTATTTTATCTGCAATAAAAAAAATCCTCTTGGAGGAGTTGTGGATTTCTTTTGGAGAAAGGAGTATCAAGCAAGAGGTGCTCCTCATATACATATGCTATTATGGATCAAGGATGCCCCAAAATTCGGAACAGATTCAGATGATACTGTTTTATCTTTTATTGAAGAATATGCCACATGTGCTGTACCCAAAAGTACAGAAGGAAATAACTTAAGACAAGTCTTATGATTCCAAAACCATCGATGTGGAAAATACTGCAGACGAAAGTACAAGTCTAAGGATAAGTTCTATACCAAATGTCGTTTTGCATTTCTACGTCTGGTAATATCCAAAGGAAGAGTGAATAGTTTTATGTCAGCTATGCGACATGTCATCACAAGAAAGTCTCCAAAAAATACCTACAATTTAAGAAGAAGCAAAGAGTCAAAATACATAAATGACTACAATCCAGTTATTCTGTCCATGTGGCATGCTAACATGGATATTCAATATGTTGCGGACAATTCCATTGCTGTTGCTCGATATGTAAAGTCCTTCATTACAAAATCCGAAAAGACGGAATTGAAAGAAATGTGGGAAGAGATTTCTCACGAAAAGAGTCTAAGTAAGAAATGATTCAGTTTCAGTTTGAAGATGTTATCCCATCGAGAAATCGGAGCATATGAATGCTCAGATCGGTTATCATCTGCAAGTCTATACTCCAAATCTAGTAGTATCATTTGGGTGAGTCTAGGTCTTGCTGCAATGCGAAATCGGGTACTGAAACCTGTGGAAGAAATTGAACATTTAGCTGTAAAAGATCCCAAAAGTACAGATATTTTGAAAGCGAATATGTTGGACACATATTACCCAAACAGAAGTCATCATCTTGAGAACATATGTCTCTATGAAGTGCTGCAAAACTACACTTTTAAACGGAATACTACTGAGAACATCAATGATGGAAAATATGGAGAGATTGGATGCGAAGAATGTTTGGTAAAACAAACAAAAGGAAATGTGATTAATCAAAGGAAGCTGAGTTGCGACACTGCTGATAAAAGGGAATTTTACCATTTAGCTCTTTTGCAACTGTTTAAACCGTGGCGTTCAGAATTTCAAATTACTTGGAGATTTTCAGAGCTATGAAGATTCCTTCAATGTTTGTAAAGATAACATACAATGTACTGCTTTTGCAAATTATGTGAAAATGTTGAACAATGAAATTGATCAAGAAGCTACTTTGCAGCTGAGATTGATAGAGACAGTTCTCAAGACAGTCAAAGTTCTGCTGCGCTGAATCAAGATCCACTAGGAAAACCAATTGTTGAAAATGAAGCAGCAATTGCCATGAATGAGGTGGAAACAGTTAATGCATCAAGCTCAAAAAGATGTAACAGACTTACCAAACTTGGAAGAACAACTAAATGTTGAACAGAAAGAAATATATCAGCAAGTGAGACAACAGATTGACCATGGATTTCTTCATGAAATGAAAGAATGTACATGCTCATCTTTTCAACCTATCTGAATGTATGTGAGTGGACAAGCTGGGACAGGAAAAAGTTTCTTAATTAAAGTAATCACCACTTATCTACAGAAAACAACGGAGTCACATTTGGCTTCTATTGTAACTCCTCCAACAGGGTTAGCGGCACACAACGTTAAAGAAATTACATTACATCGTTTTTTGATGCTACCTGTGGAGCATGAAAACACATTGAAATTTCACAAGTTATCTGGAGAAGCTTGTTGTGAAGTTTCGGGTGCTGAAGAAAATGAAACTTCTTATTATTGATGAGGTAAGCATGGTCTCAAACTTAATGCTTGCTTTTGTGCATTTAAGAATGCAGCAAATTTTAAAAACTGAGTATGACGTGTTATTTGGAGGAAAACATGTAATAGTTTTTGGAGATTTTTTGCAACTTACTCCCGTAAAAGGACAACCAGTATTTAAAACACTTGCGCATGAAGACACCAGAAAGTCTCTGGGTAGTGTTGGAAATGTAAACATTAAGGGCCCGATGTAGGTGGCCATTTACCGACCGGTAACGGCCGATTTCGGACGGCCGATTTCGGCCGTTACCGACCGGTATATGGGTATTTGTGATGTAGGGGCCCTATTTTACCGGTTCGGTAAAATTACCGATTCGGTAAATTTACCGAATCGGTAAAATACCGAATCGGTATTTTTACCGATTCGGTAACTTCCTGATGTAGGTGGGACTCTTCTGAGTCCCAAAGGCCTTACAGATTTGGTATTTTATCACCCAATCCAATTGGGTGGTAAAATACCGAATCCAGGTGTGCGTGCACATGTGTGCATGCACACCTATGCCATGTGACAGACAGACATGCCCTTAGGGCATGTCTGTGTGCCACATGGCACACATGCCTGTATTTGGGATGCTAGAGGGTGTCAAAGTGACACCCCCTGCACCCTTGCTGAAATCGGTATTTACCGAATCGGTAAATACCGATTCGAAATTGCCCATTGATTCCTATGGGCTTCAAGGCCCATAGGAATCAATGGGCAATACCGAATCGGTATTTACCGATTCGGTAAATACCGATTTTTACAGATTTGGTAATTCAATTACCGAATCTTCCTAAATCTCCCTCCTTCATATTTACCGATTCATAAATACCGAATCGGTAAAATTCGGTATTTATGAATCGGTAAATACGAGTTTCCTACATCTGGCCCTTGGTCTTATTTTGAATACAAGGAACTCATTACAAATATGCGACAGGCAAATGATGTTGATTATGGAACTATTCTTCAAGATATAAGAATTGGTCTACTGACAGAACATGGCAGAGAAGCTTTGCAGAGTCTATTACTTTCCAATTTGTTTCCAAATGAAAATGTAGTTCCTCAGAAAATATATATGAAAATTGCAGAAAACAAATCTGTAATCTGCTTAATGCCAACTCTGCATGAGTGTTCCATATTTAACTAACAACTTTTGGAACTGGAAAATGAAGAAATAATAAAAATCACTTAACTTGCACTTGCAGCATCGCCGAGTAAGTGATGCAGCGAGGGTAAGGTAATGGTTTTATTTATTCTTTATTTAATTTTAAATTTAATTTTACCTATGCGTCGTCTGTAGACTTCCTGCCCCACCGCTCTTACCTGTGCTAGCCACGCCTAAAGTACGAGCAAAAATGCAGCCAGCCAATAGCAAAAAGAGGGCCTGATTTGAGGCCGACTAAATAATTACAGCAGGTCTTAAAGAGTTCAGTCATACTAAACTTAAACAGACTGAAAATGCACTGCCTTGCTCGACCTAAAAACGAACACTACTCTGGATGCACTGTTGGTGCCTGACCTGGCACACGATCTCTGGAGTTTCATTTGTGAAATTATCTCAAAGATAAAAAATATGAGTGTCTGTTAACAATACTGATTATTTATTGCAGAAGTGTGCAGCCATGATCAAACATATAACATGTAAAACTCCTTATATGCATTTGTACAAGTCTTTCAACTATATGCTTTTCCAACTTGCATTAGTTTTTGGGAAAGGGAGAAAGCATATACATTTGCTGATAAGGAAACTCTCAAATTATTACTTCATGCATACCATGGGATTTTATTGCCATTTAGTCAAATTCCAAATAAAGATTAGTTGATGCCTTCCCACAAGTGGACGTGGCATTACATATTTAAGTCTAATCCCATCGATTGTCTGTTACCATATTTTTTGGTCCTCCACACACATCGATATAGAAAATCCTTTTCAGTTACATAACTTATAAACCCATACACGCAGCAGCCATAATGGTCTGTGTTTCTCTCTTTAAACCAAGCAATCCAAGCACCTTCATTTTACTTCCAATATCTAATAAACGATGGTGTGCATTAGTGTTTGTGAAAATCTGCCGAGAATGTGCAAATGGACTGGGAAGCTTTATATTATATTTTCTCCAGGAGTAAAATATTTTCTTTTACGGGAAAGCTCCTTCCATTACAACCTCACCAATTTTTGAGGTATTTCACTCATCTTCCGATCCATGAAACGAATTAACTCCTGTCTGTATAAGAAGTTCAGTTTTGGTCTTTTCTAGGGTAGAACAGGTCAGAAATTATTTTGTGAAAACCTAGGGTGTGGACAAACTCACAGGGCATTTCAGCCAGGAAGCCCACTTTGTACTCATAAAATAGGCTGTTTGCACATACAAATCGAACTTGCCCATGCAAACAGCTTTGTGAGACTACTTTTTGGGCTTTTGGGAGCTCTGATTGTTGTTTGACCTAACTGAACTAACACACCACATGATCTCTGAGATGAAAGCAAAGCACTTGTGAGCAGTAAAATAAAGGCTGCCTCAGAATTACTGTGCTATTTAGGTACAGTTATACAAAAAAGGGCAAAGATATTGTTGGCTCACATTTTGCACCACATTATCTACACATGATCTTTCCAACGAGGGCAAAGATTGAATGAGATGGAAACTGAAGTCTGCCTTCACCAACTAGAAGTGTTCTCTCAATAGATTGGTGAGACTGCCAGTTTAAAGTGAGCCAGACACTATAGGATACCGTTTTCTGTCAAGTAACGTGCATTTTTGCTTTTCGGCCTCCTGTTTTTTACATTGTTTTGTTGAGTTTAGGACTCTGAGCACTCCATGTAAATTGTGTTTATGGTTTAGTGTTTTCATAATTAGCCTCTTTGATATACTGCTAAGTCCCTAGTAGTGTGCCCAGAGCCTGTACATCAATTACTACAAGTGGGTCTGCAGCACTGGTTGTGCCACCCACACAAGTAGCTTTTCAAAGGTGTCTCAGACCTGCCACTGCAGTGTCTGTGCACAGTTTTTAACTGCCATGTCGACCTGGTAAGTGCACCCACTTGCCAGGCCCTTCCCTTCCCATTTCTTACATCTACGTCACCCCTAAGGTAGACCCAAGGTAGCCCCATGGGCAGGGTGCAGTGTATTTAAAAAGTAGGACATTTACTGGTGTGTTGTACATGTCTTGATAGTGAAATATTGTACATTTCTTTTTCACTGTTGAAAGGCTATCCCTCCCGTAGGTTAACATGGAGCTGCTTTGTAAGCACTTTTACAAATGTAGCTGTCCAAGGGGAGCTGATAGAAAAGTGGAGTTTAGTATGCCTGAACTCTGGATTTAAAAATACATCTTTTAGCAAGGATGATTTTTATATTGTGTATTTGGAAATACCGCTAGTAGAAAGCGGGTATTTCCTTGTCTGACCATCCATGTGCCTCTGCCTGTTTTGTATTTTAGCTGCCTGGGCTTTAGACTGCCAGCTGCTGGTATGTGCATTCACACTAGACAGACACAAGGGGGGTTGAGGTGTGTCCTGTTTTTTCTGGGTGACTTATAGTCAGGCTGAATAGACCTGGCTGCATTTAGAGTAGTGGGATGAGTCGTTGCTAGCACCTGAATGGAATGTGTGTGTTTCCACAATGGTGTCTCCGTCACCTGGAGTGAGCCTGGTCTGAGCCAGGCAGAACTGGATTATGTATGCCAGTGGAGCTTTGATTGTGCCAACTTCAAAGGGAAAAGCAGAATAAATACTGGGGCCCTGACCCCAGGACTTTAGATTACTGTTAGACTAAGGAACCTACCAGGAAGAAGAGCTCAAAGAGTTGTGAGGAGAGACTACCACTTTGCTGTGTGCTTTGCTAGGTTGGCCTGCAGTTGCTGCTTCTGTCTTGGGCAGGGAAAGGACTGGACTGTGCTTTCTGCATCCCACGTATCTCCAAGGGCTTGATGTAGAGCTTACCTCTTGTTGGAAGTCTGAGGGAAATCAAAGACTTCAACATCTTCTGGGTACCGGCTTCTAGACCTGGATGTTTTAGCTGCCACACAGGAGAAAAGGTTACTTGACGCCGTCAATGACATCGCTGCCGGCTCCGTGACCTGAAGACACCATATAGGGCACCGCCACACTTCACACCACAACCCTGGTCTCACTGATGATGCCATCCGATGCCGCCACTGAGCTGCTGCTTGCATAGTGACCTGTGGGTGCCGCACTCCGTACCCCCTCGCTTAACAGTGCCGCCCTGGTATCCACAATGATGCTGCGATGCCCTCATCAAAGCCGCTGCCTTCACTGTGACCTGTGTACATCGCTCGTGGAGAACGCAGAGCACCGTTCCACTCCGCACTGCTGCCTGAACTCACTGACGCCACTGCTCCAATCTGACGTCGACGCCGCTGCCTGCACTTTGGTTTGGGGGCACCGCTCATGGGTTACTCATCGCACCACTGCATCCCACACACTGCCTTGGCCCACCGATGCCAGCAACATTGACTCCAGATCATCAACCGACGCCACTGTTTGCACCGTGACCTGTGGGCCCTGCACACCACATCGCCCCGTAATGCACTGGATCTTGAGTCTACTGGCGACAGCGCTTCAGCAGCGATGATGCCTCTGCCTGCACCGCGACCTGTCAGCACTGCAATGAGCACTGCTCCACTTCACACTGCAGCCCTGACGCCTTTCCGAAGTTGGCACTCCTGACTTCAAACTCACAGAGTTCAATCTATAACGTGTGTGACTTCAAGGGCCCGCCGACTCTTGCACGGATGTCCAATCCGACGCCTGTAGACACCGCTCCTCCAGAGCTCACCACAAAGCCTGATGCCCTGCATGTCCAAATGTACTCTTTTACGAGTGTCCCTGACACCATATCTGGCCCGCAATGCAGTATTCGGCCAGAAGAGTTGGATTTGTTTGCTTGCGAAGCCGTAAATGCCCCAGACTGTGCTATCGACTTCAAGGAACTATGTATAAAGTCTATTTTTGCTTTATTGGAATTGTGGGTTACTGTATGTTGGATTTGTCTTGTTTTGTCTTGTTTTACACAAATAAATATTGGGTATTTTTCTGAAACTGGTGTGGTGTCCTTTTGTAGTGTTTTCACTGCTGGTTATGTGCAAATGCTTTAAACACTGCCTCTGGGATAAGCCTCACTGCTCGTGCCAAGCTACAAAGGGGGGGGGGGCAGGGGATATTTTAGACATGTAATCCCCTTATCCTGCATAGAGTGGTGGATTCTGTCTGGGTTAGGTGCAAACGCTAGCCAACCAGAAAACCCATTTCTAACAGTCTCACATCGGTGATCAACAATTCGTTGGTTCCAAGAAGCAAAATTATGGAATGTAAGACCTTTAGCTTGGTCCATCATTGCAAACAAATCTGGTTCATAAGATCCCTTGGTACCATCCTTGTTAGTCACTCTGCTCAAGGTAATTGACAATCCAGACAGATATGACCAGCTTTGAATCTTTTATGTGTGTTTGCTCATGCTTCACGAGGAAATAGGACAGACATCACACCTATGAAGTGTCACAAAACTAAGGGGGAGCTTAACAAAGTTAAATATGATGGTAAAAGATAGGGTAGACTTAGCACAAAAGAGAAGTAGAGACATGAATATGCAGTTGCCCTTTTAAAAAATAACTTCAAGGTTTTAATTACCAATAGGATAAGACTGGCAATTAGTCTCACCTTTCCAAGTATGAAAACATTTTCCTGTGGTTTTTCATAATGTTAAGCATCCTCAAAAAGTTTTTTTTTTTAAACTTGCTACCGATGCTGTTCACCTTTGGCAAAAAAAATGCCTACTACAGTGTGATTACATACAAACGTGCATGCATCACTATGGAGACACGCACATACGTCATCAAAATGCGTTTATTTATTGGTCCAAGACCGCAGCTGCCCATTTTAGAGTAGAAAATGAAATGATAATAAGAAAAGAAGCAGCCCTTCCAAAAAGGAAGAATAAAATTGAAAACAGGACAAGGATGAGCATGCTTCCTCCCTCAAGAACCACTTTAACTAAATTGCACTTATGAACCCCAAAAGTGGGAGATATGTCTGGGATTGACAAACCCCTTTGTGACATAATTCGCTTTGGAAGATGAGGTCATGTTTAAAGTGTAGTGGCACAACACGATTCTCAGGTGTTATTAGCAATATCCAAACTAAAAATAATGGGGCATATTACCAACAACTAGCGATAATTATTGCTAAGTTGGCTTAGCGGGAATATTTCTATCGCCGCCCTTCACCTGTTTTTATCGCTGAGATACCTTGCTATTAGCAAGGTTTATCTCAGGAGCGATAAAAAACAGGTGAAATGCGTGAATATCGCTGTCAATACGGCGATATTCAGGCATTACCGTGACAATGCTCTTAGCCATGTTATCCACCTCTCATTGGATAACATGGCTAAGAACTGGTCAGGGCAGGCGTTAGCTTTTGGAGATATTCGCGCTTAGCGCGAATATTTCCAAAACTACGCCTGTGTTGATCATAGGCGATAGCGATTGCAGCGACCGTTTTCAGTTGCTGACATTTTGGCATGCCCACTTTGCATGTCATTAGCGATAATTATCGCTGCCATGCAAAGCGGGCCCCAAAATGCCCGCTATCGCCTACAAGCTGTCGCTAACTGGTGTTAGCGACAGCTCGGTAATAGGGCGATAAAATTATCGCCGCTTTAGCGGGAAAAAGTCCTGCTAAAGCGGCGATAATGGCCCTTGGTAATATGCCCCAATGTGTTTCCTTTGATAAGAGTCGCAACTGGTGGATCACTGTTAATTATCTTACGGTATATTTTTTTCTGCATGGGAATACATTTTGTGGGGAAGGGTGCCCTAGTCCAGGTATTTAAAAAACATCTGCAAAGCAGTAATGCAACAGATTTTTTTTGTGAAAAACATATTAACAGTAGCCGAATATTAAATTCATAACATCTGAACGTTCCTTCGCTGAATAGGTCATTCTGTTGCTCAGGCATCTAGTTTCTGCTTAACTAGGAATGTTGCAAAATAGGTTGTGTGGCGCAGCTGGGTGCTTTACACTGTTTCTCCAGTAGAGATGCTCTCCAACATTTTGGCTTATAAAATATATACATTTCTTAAATTTTCTACTACTTTTTGGATACTCAGTTATATGTTTTGGCAGCATATTTATATCGCAATTATGAAGGGAGAGTTCTTCCATGACCAGTGAAAAACTGCATACAAAATAGAATCTATGGCATTTGTAAATTATATTTGTAAATTAATTGCTCTTTAGACTATAAATACATATTTGTTTCTCATTTTCATACTTAGTCTCACATGGAGTGTGCTTCTTCCACGAAGAGTCAGTTAATTTCCAAATAAAACACACTGTAGCTGCTCCTCCAGGCTAAGAGAAAGCAGTTTGTTAGACGGAAACATTCTTGCATTACAGGCTAAATCACCCTATCCATATGACACACCTACAAATCTATTTTGAGTGGCTGGCAACGGTTCCTCCTCATTGTTATGTTGAAGGTGCTCTGGTTGTAGCACCAGGAAGTTGTAGGTGTGTCCTCTTTTATTTGGAATATAGCTTCATTGCAACACTTACTTCCTTCTTGTCGAGTTAGACAGGCACCCCGAGTAGCTTTGGACAGACTTAGCTTTACAAGAATCGGAGGTTAGTAAATACCACTTAACTATTTTCATCAATCATGTTCCAGCTAAAAAAAAAAAGATTTTCTCAATAACTCTACATGATGAATTGTTTGATCTATTGAGGGCTCGGTTTACAAACTTTTTCCTGCCTTGGGTGTCCATAAACATTGAGCAAAGTTGAATTACGAACAAGCTATTGAAATTTAGAATTACAGAATCAACATTTTGGGAATATTCTTGCCGAAAATATTCCACTTGAGAACGTGGAAATTCCACCAATGTGGTTACTTTTCACTGTCATGAAATATATGACTTTTTAGAAGTTTGAACGAGAAGTTTTGATAATCCCAAAACATAAGTCTACGCCTCTGAAATGTACACTTATGTCTGTAATTTTGCCACATACTATGTTGTGTTTACGTTATTTAGGGGCACGCAGCCATGCTTAATCAAAAATTAAACGAATCTTTTGTACAACATATACATTGCTTTCATGGGAGTAAACAGGGTGGGCAGCAGGGATACCAATACACGGCATATAAAAAAGAGGTAAAAGTTTGTGAGCTCAAAGTCCAAGCATTCGGATACAGGATGCTCAAATAACAACTGACTTAAAAGCCTTTCAGTGTAGATAATCGATGATGCCCTGGTGGCTGCTGCTGCTAATCGAGGCATGAGAAATGGAACAGAGTGACAGATGGAAAAAAACATAGAACACTTACGACAGCAAAGCTCGGGAGGCCTGTAGATGTTATCACTGTTTTCAGGCACACTAGGAAAGGTTTTGTGTTTGGCGGGTAAGTGGCGGAAAGGAGGGGTGGGTGCAGCAGGCTGTGACATTTTAAAGTCACAAAGAGGCTCTTCTCTTTCCACTCCATCTAGCATACCTGCAAGTCAAGAGCGCAGAATACTGGCGAGCCAGCAAATGTGACTTGAAATAAAAGACGGTCTTTACGCATGGATTGTCCCGGGGAAAGGAAAGAAAAGCAGAATGAGTCCCTCGTCAAGATAAATCCAGACTTATGTAAGTGTCTCGGAATACTATGACTTAGTTTTATTTACTTCACTCAAGGTTACTGAGTTATTGTTTTGACTACACTTTAATGAGTTATAGATTTATGTATTCTTTACAAATAGTTCTAGCAGATTTTTACCAGAGGCTAAGATTATCACGGGGGACACCGTTCCTAAAATAACTTTTTTTAAACGCGTATTAGACATGTTTTCAGAAATCATGAGGAATTTGCCAGGGTATGGTTTACTGCAGCGTCTAGAAGCTAGCATTATAAACCACTGTCAAAGCCAAGCGGTGTGCCTTTTATCATAGTGCATCGACCCAGAGGCTAGAATTATCGCACTCAGTAGGCGGTGGCACAGATGGGGATAGCGATCAAGCATATGGAGGTGTCCTCACCTCCTCCCGTGGTTCATCACACCCTGCCCTGTAAAGATCGAGTGCCACGTCTTGATAATTCATTTCTACATGGCTGAAATGATGATCGTGGGGTGGAATAGAGCAAGTAGTAGTGCCCCCCATATCACCCATTTGCAAAAGCGTAATGGTAATTCTTAGGATTGTTTTCCCTAGGGTGGAATTCACCCCATACACACGTATGGTAATGGTGTGGCAATTCCTGGGATTCCACTTTTGTTAGGGGTGCCACTGCCGGCAAAGTAAAATAGTTCTAAGGATTACTATTTATCCTAAAGATACTTGGATCTTAGAATATCTCTGGGATTCCCACTGCATTGTCATGCAAGGACACAAGTGTATGTAGAGTACCCCAGATAGTCTCCAGAGTCCATGGCCTGGCCAACTTGCATTTTCATTAGAGATTTGAAATCCCCCTAACCCTTTCTATTGTTACCCATACTTTTCAAACATTTCTGCAATTGGATTTTCACATTAAAGTAAGGACTTTTTATGCTTCTCTTAAAGTTGCTTTGAGAAAATTAGATAGTCAACAACCACCAAGTTTCAAAGTTTGCAAGGTAATGCAGAAGCCATTATGCTCCTGTTTTTCTAGCTGAAGATAGTGCAATGACTGCGATACAATCAGTCCGAGGGAGGTGTTGTCCTCACCTGATATAATATAGGCTTCTAGTTGGCGACATTATGTAGGACTTCACACCTACAGATGATCAGCAAAGGACAACAGCTTCCGTTCTGAGGGATCTCCCAAAGTCAGGCCAACTCCCTGTACCAGAATTCTATTTACCCTCCTATCGCCCAGATGACTGCCTGTGGTGAAAGTCAATCCTAAAGGAAGATGAGCTGCTTTGACTGCTCGTTTCAGGAAGAAGCTCACCTTGACTGCTCTCTATTGTTCTTGTGATGCAATAGCCAGTAGCCACAGGCACTGGAGTCCAAAAGGGGCAGGCTGCCTTTTTCAGTTTTATTCTAACTCTCAGTCTTTTAAAGAAGGCCATAAAACCTTTATCTCCTAGAAGGGAATCAGGGTCTCGGGAAAATGTTAGAAATTGAGGTTTCTGGTTGGCAGAGTATACACCCTGTCCAAGCTGAAGCCACAGTCCTAGTCAGGATAAGTCAGATACATAACCTAAATTAACCTGTGGTCACCCTCTGGCAGCTTGGCACAGAGAAGCCAGGCTTAACTTAAGAGGCAATGTGTAAAGTATTTGTACAGTACAACAAAGGAGAGGGGCAGGTTGGGTTATATTTAACGGGGTCCAGTGTACATGCCCAGAGACTATGAAATCAATACAAGGTACACTGTTCCCCAAAGGTGAAAGAATATGAGTGAACCGCGTAATGAAAAGGCCCCAACAAGAGGAGAAAGGAAGGGGAATCCTCCCTTTCGGGACTAAAATCCTCACACACCCAGCAAGCTAGGTGTCATGCTTCATCATTTGGGTTTTGCTCCTCGTCAAACTGGCGGTGCAATGTCTGACAGGCACCCTCAAAGGGGCTCTTTGTCTGAGTTCTTTTGTCCCTGCCAGTTGGTGCTGTGGGTGTGAGGGCCCTAGGGGAAGTGTAGATGTCGGGGAATGGTGATAATTAAGAAAGGTTAGGTAGTCCACAAAGATACTTTAATGGTGTGGCTAGCTACCTTATTAAAAGCAGTTGGTGGAGGCTACTACCTGATATAATGATCCAGGCTAGTATTTTCTACTTAATGGTAAAGTATTTGTACAGCACAATAATTACAGTAACACATTGAAACCACCACAAAAATACTCCACACCAGTTTAGAAAAATATAGAATATTTATTTGATTAAAACAAGACTGAAATGACAAAAATTCAAATAACACTGTTCAAGTTATGCGCCTTTTTTTAGCGGTAGGAAATGTACATTCACTTCAATTCAAGGCTTCACGGTAATCTTCATACAAGGGCAACGGTTCCCGTCAAGTAGTGTTCCAAAAGTCCTGGGGATACGTTTAAAATTGTAGAGGGGGTTAACATACAAGGCCCACAAGTTGCTGGTCTGAGAGTCCTCTCCTGGACCTTTGCGGTCGAGCACTGGCAATTTCACCTGCCTGTGAGAATGCAGTGCAGCTACAGGTCCAACACAGATCCTGTTGGTCACAGTACCTTTTTGTCTGGCAAGGCAAGATTTTGTACATGCGCTTCCAATGTAAATAGCCTTGAGTACGGGGTTCCTGATGCCACAGTCTCCTTTCCGGTGACGCTGTGAACCATCTCTGTGCAGCATTGGTTTACAGCAAGTGGGCACCCTGGCCTCCTGTAGGCAACATAGAAGGTGAGGCACACAGTTACCTCAGCAACCCTGACAACAGGAAGGCAGAGGGTCGGGCTGACACTCTGCTGCTACTCCAGACTCAGCCTTAGATCGGAAAAGAAATGCAGGTCCGCTGTAGTCACATGAAGCACCTGTCTTTATGAGCGTGAAGCACTGTTGACACACAACGCACTTCTCTATTCAGGTGTGAAGTACTGTAGGCACGTGAAGCACTTCTCTGTTAGAGTGTGAAATGCTGTAGGTACACCAAACACTTCTCTATTGGAGCTTGAAGTGCTGATCTTTAACACACAGAGTTCTTTCCTTATGCAGAGCAGTGCACTAGTGACACGTTGGTTGGTTTTTATGGTCCTGAGACTTCGAGAACAGTCGGCAAGCCAACATGCCCTTGGAGATACTTGGGGTTTAAAGGTTGTAGTGTAGGTACTGTCCTATTACCTGCAAGAGGCAGCAGGCAGCAGACCAACACAGCGGACGACTTAGCAAAGTGGTGGTCCTTTTCTTGCCAGAGTTTCCTCAGGACCCAAAAGTGAACTATATTGGGGCTGTCAGGGGTCCAGTACTTATTCCCAAATTAGCCATTGAAGTGGGGAAGACATTAAAGAGGCCTATGAACCTCATAAGGTCCCTACGATTCCTTCCCTGGCTCCAGACGCACTACAGAGGAGTAGGCGGCTCTTTGTGTAGGGACAGGCAGAGCCCTATTCAGGTGCACGTGGCAGCTCCTCCCTTCAAATCTACCTCGGGAAGAACCATCAGCCTATTGATGAGCTATCACAGTTGCCTTTATGTGACTGTCTAGAGGGAATGTACAAAGTCCAGCTTTCACCCTTACCCAGACATGTAATCAGAGATGGGCAGAGGCACGGGATGGTTAAAGTAGGGAAAATGGCAACTTTCTGAAAGTGGCACTTTCAGACCTGCAGCTTAAGGACCAACTTTACTAAAGATGTGTTTTGAAATTGTGAGTCCATGGACACCAAACTCCAATTTTCTATCTGCTTCCAATGGGAAATAACAGTTAACAGATATTTTAAGGCAATCCCCAAGTTACCTATGGGAGACATAGGCCTTGCAGTAGTGAAAAACGAATGTAGCAGTTTTTCACTACAAGGACATGTAGCACTCAAAAATGCATGTCCACTTTTAAATACCCTGCACCCTGCCTTTGAGGCTGCCTAGTGCCTACCTTAAGGATGGAGTATGTGTAATAAAAAGGAAGGGTTGGTCCTGGCAAGTAGTTTAACTTGTCGGGTGTAAATGGCAGTTAATAACTACACACACAGGCAATGCAGTAGCAGGCCTGAGCCATGTTTAAAGGGCTACTGAGTGGGTGACACAATCAGTCCTGCAGGCCCACTAGTAGCATTTAATGTACAGGCCCTGGGCTCATATAGAGCACTTTAATAGGGACCTATAAGTAAATAATTAATTAAATATGCCAATTGTGGATAAGCCAACGTTACTGTGTTTTGAGTACAGAACACTGGTTAACATTGATAAAGTGCACAGAATCCTAAAGCTGGCAAAAGCGCGGTCAGAAAAAGAGGAGGAGGAGGGAAGCAAAAAGTTTGGGGTAACCCTACAAAAAGGACCATTACCAACACAGACGATGAGGCAAATGAAGGATGGGCTGCCTCTTCACTTGGTACAATTCCCCTTAGAGACCTGGAGGGTTTCCTTCTGCGGAACACACTCTTACACTTTCCTTCTCAAATACACTGTTTAGCTGCAAACAGTTTAACAAGACACAGGTAGCTCAAGGAGCAATTGAACAGAACAGATCAAAACAGGAGACCATCTACTTTCACCATAGTGCTATGTTTCCCACTATCCTATTAAGCACAGCACACTTAGCTACATTGCATTCACTGGGACACATTTCTGGACAACTGACAATGTGTCAGCCATGGAGGTACCAGGTGTGTACTAGGTTAATACAATCCAGGGCTTGTGTCAGTCACGTCAAAGGTGAGGTTCTGTTCTCCTGAGTGGCAGTGCTGAGCATATGTAGAGTGGGAAAGTCTCCAGGATGTTGTGTGCCATATGGCCATATGCCCATCACTGTAGTAGCAATAGTTATTTCCGCTCTACTGCGAGTAAGGGCAAAAACTGCTTTGCATGCGTAACTTGTATTCCTCATCAAACCAGGTGCTAACCTTTCTTATTTAAATCTAATATTAGGTGTTTGGTGTAAACATACAGTTTTACCAATTGCCTAGAACAGGTGCTTACCCCCACCTCCATCCACCTCTTGTATTACCATTATTGGCTGTCCCATCCAACCCTGAATCACAGCATTGCCACCCAGGCTGTCATCTACGTTGATGTCACAGGAATCATGTAGCCCAAGATTGTGGCCATCACATACATCGTGCCCAATTGTGGCACTACCTCCCATCACCAGAAGAGTCAATCATGTCCTCTTGTGGGCACCCCAAAAGCTGTGGTAGTATGCCCTTCATGAGTGGCAGGTTGTA
Source organism: Lissotriton helveticus (assembly GCF_964261635.1). Taxonomy (NCBI): domain Eukaryota; kingdom Metazoa; phylum Chordata; class Amphibia; order Caudata; family Salamandridae; genus Lissotriton; species Lissotriton helveticus. The sequence continues at coordinate 449,070,968 of NC_136067.1, forward strand.
GCAGGATTTGAGGATCCTGAGATTTGTGCATCCAGTGCAGGAGTCACTGATCTCAGGATTTGGCCATCTACAGTGGGATTCCAGGAGCCAACAGACTATCAAAGCCACACCCAGGGTGTGGGCAGGTGGTTGGCTTTCCTCCCTAGTAATGCTTGAGCTCTACTCTTCACGTTCCTTTCATTAGGTTCTGCTCCTCACCTGTGTTCTTGCTCTTCTACTGAGACACCCTTCAAGCCAGATGTTAAGTTAATCTTCTCAGAAGTTTTCTTCTTCTTCAGCATCACTTCAAAGAAATTCCTTACATCCTTGGAGCTCTGTGAATATTTTTCTTGCATCCTTACGACTCTTTGACTTCTTCCAGTGGTGACTTCAGAGGCCTCAGGTAGTGATTAGCTAGGGAAAGCTAGATGTATTTGTTTGGATTGTAAAATTACTGTTGGATTCTTGAACTACCCCCTTGCATCTACATACAGGAACATTGCTGCACCCTATAAGTTGTGCTCTTGATCATCCCGGGTGGGAAAAAGAAGGGTCAATGCTACTTTGAAGTACTTCACACTCTGGTGTCAAGGCAATTCAATGCTGCCTATGATTTGACATTTTACAGGCTGTTTATAGCTAGCTTCTCCAGTATTGTAGTATATTTACCTCCCTCCTTAAGGAAGGACTCTTTTTTCTTGGAACCCAGCAATCGCCTTCTAAAGCCTGAAAGAAAGATTTCACCTCAATACCTGTCTTCAGATAGCCACAAGTTGCATTTTTTTTTAATAGAAATAATTTATTGTTTGGAAAAAGAAGTTATCAGAAACAATGATTCGGCTTTGTTTACAAACAGATGCACAATAATCCACTGTGAAATCAGACCCCCATAACCACACAGCCCCACCGGATAAGCAATCTGGCACCCACACATTATATTAACTAACCAGACCATATTAGTCCTATCAATTCCTTCATATTTTAATGTACTTCTGATGGTAGCCCCTCCCTACGTTGCCTCTGCCAAACTGCCTCACCAGTCCATGCCTCGTGTCCAGGCTTTCACAGCAGGGGCTGTGGGGATGCCCAACTGCGAGCTAAGTTGCGTTTTGCTACGTGTGTGCCAAGAGTAATTAAAGATCTATCCCCTCTGGGCCCTCCAACATCCGCCATGATACCCAACAGTGTAATGCATGGTTAAACTCAATGGGAACCTCCACCACCGCAGAGAAGGCCCTGAGAATGGTAGACCAATAGGAGTGAATCAGCCAGGCATGACCAAACCATATGGAAGAAATCAGTCAGTCAGAATTCTTTATTTTGCAATGTTTCCAAAGCATATAAAGTACACCAAATAATAAAACATACTCAATGTATACAATAGACATTATATAGAGCCTAAAAACAAGATAAAAACCAAAAATAATATCCAAAATTTTAAGATATTAAAATCCAATAAAACGCTACCATATTCATGAGTTTTGTAAAGTGCATAGTGCCATCAAGATTTGTTTTACAATCACATCACATCTGTACTCCCAACTCTAAAACAGTATGAGCTCTCCTGCACTTTTGTGAGGGAATTAGCTCTCCTGCATTTTGTGAGGGAATGATGCCCTTGCATAACATAAAAAAGATCAACAAGTTTTTTTTAATGAAATGATTTGCTGGTTGGCATTGCCTACATTGTATTTACGCTAAGGAGGGAGAATGTACCGCTTCCTTAATCTATACATATAAAAACGAATGTATGTCTGTCTGTCTGTTTGTCTGTTTGTCCTTTATGCATTACTACACCATTCATCCGATCACCATGAAACTTTGGGAAGTTGTTGAGTACACTCCCGGGAAGGTTTTTGGCATAACGTTTTTTTAAATATCGTACCCCTGGGGCTCTCATAATCTTTCGAATACTGATGTACGCACCAGACGGAAAAACAAAAAATCGTGTATCCACAAGCACTCGAATAAATAAATAGAATTAAAACACATTCATCCGATCGCCATGAAACTTTGGGATTTGTTGAGTACACTCCCGCGAAGGTGTCTGGCATGAATGTTTTTAAATATCCACCCCCCATGGCCCTTATAATCTTTGGAATACTGATGTACGCACAAGACGGAAAAACAAAAAATCGTGTATCCACAAGCACTCGAATAAATAAAGAGAATTAAAACAGCATTCATCCGATCGCCAGGAAACTTTGGGAAGATGTTGAGTACACTCACGCGAAGGTTTCTGGCATACATTTTTTTAAAATAGGCCCCCCAGGGCCCTCATAATCTTTTGAATACTGATGTATGCACCAGACGGAAAAACAAAACATCTTGGGGTCGATTCCGATTCGGGAAAAAAACGTCCGTACGATTTGTATCCGGAGCCCTCTCCGTACGGATCGTACCCGTCCGTCCGAGTCGCGAAGTACGATCCGTATTCCGTCCGAATCGTCGCGATCCGTATGTATTGCAAGGCTGAAACAGTGAACCGTACGACTCGTACACATTTGTACAACTCGTACACATGCCGTACAACCCGACGAGTATGATCCGGACCGGGGTATGAGGACACGATTCGTACGGTCCACGTCAGGTAAGGGCGAGTCGTACGGAAAAGCACACAAACACATACACACCGTACGGTCCGCACCCCCCATGATCGCAGGGGTACGCACCGTACCCCTGCGATCATGGGGTATACGAGCCGTACCCCCATTGTACGATTGGTGTACGAGCCGTACCCCCATTGTACGATCGGTGTACGAGCCGTACCCCATGTACGATCGGTGTACGAGCCGTACCCCCATTGTACGATCGATGTATGAGCTGTACACTCATCGTACAATGGGGGTACGGCTCGTACACCGATCGTACAATGGGGTACGGCTCGTACACCGATCGTACAATGGGGGTACGGCTGGTACACTAATGGTACAATGGGGGTACGGCTCGTACACCCCATGATCGCAGGGGTACGGTGCGTACCCCTGCGATCATGGGGGGCACGCACCGTACCGGGGGGGCCGTTCCGTACCTGTTTCGGCACGAACTCTGCTTTTACGGCTGTTTTCAGCTCCCGTAGAAAAAGGGTTGTACGGTGCGTAACCGACACGTATCGTACTTGATGGGTCGTAAAAACAAGCCGTGAACCGTACAGATGTCGCATACAGCGGGTGCCGAGGGAGAATCGTACGGAGATTAGAGTTGTACGGTGTCTTGTACGACTCGTACGGAGTACGGCTCCTGGTACGAATCGTACTTCGTCGTACGTACGGGACGTTTGCAGGTACGATTCGGAGTGCTTTTTACCGGATCGGAATCGACCCCTAGTATCCACAAGCACTCGAATAAATAAATAGAATTAAAACGACACTTTGAAATGTTTTCCATATTAAAATGAATAAGTTTCAATAAAAATGACACAATGTAAATTGAATGTTATCATAACGAGTTTCCTTGAATTTCCTTTCTTCGGAAATCGCAGCAACGCGCGATGGGTAAGCTAGTATCTTATAAAAATTACTAAAAAACAATATGTGAAGGTAAAATTGTACTGACCTACCATCACAGGGGCAGGCTGTCAAAGCATTTACTGAATACATATTACTTGGAAAATACATCAGCAGAGGAGTATAATTAAGGCAGAATCTCACTAAAATAAGCCAATGTTGAGGGTTCATCACAAACACTAAATACGAGTATTCAACCTGTGTAAAGGAGGGAGATGTTTGATACAGCCTTACAGAGGACTTATCTCTGAACCTACTCTCACAGTCTTCGCTAGAAAGATTTCCTTAATTCTCGTCTTGGAGATAGACATGCATCTGGATGGGTTTTCATATATCTCATTTAAACCCAGAGATCTGAATGTACTTGTCACATATTGTATCCAAACAATCTTGTATGCGTAGTCCAGGTTTAAACAATCCCTGATAATACTTTGGGTCAAGCTAACAGTTTCCCTCCTGCAGATCGAGTGCCATAATAAAATGGGTGCTAATCGCACAACATCGGAGAGGTAAGGAGCATCAATATCGGTATGGCAGTTATACTTTGAACCGCTGCAAGGAAGGGCCAGTAGCTTTTTATACCTCTGACCCGTATTTTGCAGTAGAAATGGCTTTAACTAAGTATACATTTTTTATTACCTCAATGGGCTTAGACCCAAGCTTCTTAATAAAGCTGATAATGGCTGTTACACCTTTCTTCCATTGCAGGGGCTCTGTTCACTACCATTTTTGACCTGGAATGCTTCCTATCAAAAAGAACCTCTAAGTAAGGGAATGTATCCACCACCTCCAGTCTACATTTCTCTATTTGAAATACTGGACGTTTCTTAGGGCGTACCCCTGCCACCAATACACAAGATTTTGATTCATTTAGATGAAGGTCCAGGCTTTTCATAAATTTGCTCGATAGGTTTTGCAATGCCACCCCAGTCCTGACTAAAAACACAGCACCTCCTGCATAAAAAAGTATTGTGAGGGAAGCTGCATTGAAAAAGGGCACATCTGTAGTAGACCTGGTTAGAGCGGCATCCACGCCATTAGAGTAAATTGAGAATAAAAAAGGGGTAGGGTCCCACCCCTGCCTAATGTCCCGATTAATCTGAGAAGGCCTCATACACTCTTCATCCCTACCATAACGGATGCAGGCAGTTGCTTGTATGTACATCTGACATATAAAATTAACTAGGGCCTCATCTATGCCCATATCTGTCTTGAACAACCATAACTTTGGATGGGTAACACAGTCAAAGGCGGCTGACAAATCCATAAATGCCAATGGATCTAAACCATTCTTCGCCGCCATATATTTGGCAGTAGTCAGACTCAGGTTGAGGCATTGGTATACGGTTCTACCCTTTTGGAAGCCACACTGTGATGGTATTCGAATATTTCTCTCACTGGTCCAATCCTCTGACCTATTCAATAATAAGCGCCCCATCAATTTAGCAAGACTGTCTACCAAAGAGTCTGTAGTTTTGAGGAAGAGCCTTATACCCTTTTTCATAGATGGGGATTATTATTGTTATGTTCCTTGAGGCTGGAGGTCCCTCCTGGCTTATAGCATTAAACATATTGGTCAAAAGATGTACCCAGAGATCTTGATAGTCTAAAAAGAAATCTGTAGGCAACCCATCTGGCCCAGGAGTCTTTGTAATACTGCATTGGGCCATCCCATACCTCACCTCTGCCAAATCAAGTTATCTTTAAGTTCTATCTGAGATGTATTCATTGAAGAGGTCTGATCCCCAACAGCCGCCCCAAAATATCTGCCCAAAAAAGCCACCCAAGCTTCTTCATTGTCATGGGTATCTCGTGTCGGGTCACTCTCGGCTTTGAGAGATGGGGCATTTATCACTCTCCAAAAATCCCTGCAGTTATTATTAGCCACTTCTTGTTACAAATTCTCCCTAGCTTCCTCCCTCAGGTCCCTTAATCTGGCTCCCCATGCCTCGATATATAGACTGTGCAAAATCCGTACCAATCTGTTATCTCTTGGGGACATCCTAAGAGCAACATGTAGATTTTTTAAAGTCTCTGAATATGCCGCTTCAAACGAGGTGACCGGAGGGCTCATCCTGGGGGCACTGAACCAGACTAGGTTGCTTTTAACTTCATTCAATATCACAGAAAATGCTATCAATAACCTTTCCGGATTGTAATTAGGATCTAGGCACGACCAGTACTTTCTCTCAGTTGTTTAGATAATATCAATAGAACTACCTTCTCTTTATTAACCTTATCCCACTTTAGTGTAAAGCCGTTATTCCTTGATAAAATTGGCTTTGGAACCTTGTCTGCTACAGACTTATTGTCAACCTCCCATGCCAAAGAAAGGAAAAGGGTCTCATGATCACCATTAGCCCGGAAAAAGATTCTGAGGCCAATATAAAATCTATTTTTGAGCCATTCTCTGTACTCCCAAATGTCTTGGCAAATAATCCTGTGTCGGGATCTGATTTATTCATTATCCCAAGGTTTCTATTTATTAAAAGCCATGCTCATTATGTAGGAAATTGGGAGCTACATCTCCCTCACCATCCACTAGTCCACACACAGGCTTTGACATATTTTCACAACAGTGAGCATTGAAATCACTCATCCACAAAATATTTATACATTTTATGTGTGCTTCACAAATAGCGTCAACCTCCTTTTCCGACCACCAAAGCCATATTCCCTCGGAAATTCTCATTGTAATAATTAATCAGTAACCAGTCCCCCGTCAACTAGCCCTTTGCATAACAACATTTGGAAATATAAAGAAGAACTACTGTGTTGGCTATCATCGTCACAATACCACCTCGCGCACTAACAGCCATAGACTGGAGTTTGAAATGAGTAGTATCCATCCAGAAAAATCATGCCTGTTTCGCAAGTTTTCTGGAGACACAACATTTTATGCTCCAACACAAGACTTTTCCAGTCTGGGTTGCCCATCTTATGAATTAAACCTGCTACATCCCAAGCAGCTATTGTTATTCGACACCTGTCCACTGACTATATCACCACCACCTTCTGTCTCATATTTTCAGAACAGATTGCCATATGTGGGGCCAAATATTATTTTTTCAGTCAATCACAGGACTCCAAATCCTCAAAGGGCTAAAACGATTGTCAACCCTCACTTAAAACCTTGCAAACCTGGCAGGTTTCATGTTGTGGTGCACAATAGGGCAGAGAGTTGCAAACCTACCCCATACAGTCTCAGGTGCAGCGACCTAGTGGATTTATAGAAATATCCCAAAGATGACGGCATCTGTGAGGCTGTGGAGGGGGCATTGGGAAGTACCCTTAGCAAGTCCCCCACCACTCTTTGGTCATTAGACTTAAGTACTATGCAGCTGCCTGCTGATGCTTTAGGCGTCATGCCCACCAACGCCACTCTCCTTGCCATAATAATATGTCTACTAAGGTTTTCTGGCCCACTCACAAATCTGGACAACCAATGAAGGACTTATGCCATAAGCTGGTCAGTTGTCTCCAGCCGTGCCCGCCTCAACTCGGGTATTTACTAGTATTATAACATATGGGCATACAGCTGGAGGGAAATCTAGCTTTTGTGACAACTTCCCCCTTGCCTCCTCTGCTCTGGCGGCCGAACCAGTGTATCATCCACAGTAAAAGCGGCTGGCCTATAAAGAGGTTGGATTGATTGGGTGGATCTTGCTGGGTCCCCATGGGTAGCAGGTCGGGGTGGTATGGTGTTCATTAAATCATTCAGGGGTTTTAAACACACTACTCACCCACGTGGGTCTCAAGGCGCTGGGGGGAGGGGGTGCGAGCAGCTCCGTTGGTAATACGAAGAGCCAGGTCTTGAGGTCCTTTCCGAATTGGTGCAGTCTGGGGCTTCGTCAGATGCGGTGGGGGAGTTCCTTCCAGGACTTGGCCACGAGGTAGGAGAAGTATCTGCCACCTGCTCTGGTCTGCTATGGTCCTGCTGATGCAAGGTGCCGTGGCTAGGGCAAGGTGGGTGGAGCGGAGGTTTCTTTTGGGGGTGTGGAAGATTTGTGTGTTGAGGATTTGGGTACAGTGTAATGGAGGGCTTTGTAGGCGTGTGTGAGCAGTTTGAAGGTTATTCTTTTTTTTGGCGGGGAGCCAGTGGAGGTCGCAGAGGTGTTGGGTGATGTGGTTGTGTCGTGGGATGTTGAGGATAAGTCTGGCTGTGGCATTCTGGACGGTCTGGAGTTTGCAGAGGAGTTTTTTGTTGATTCCAGCATAGAGACCATTTCCATAGTCTATAGTCTAGTCTGCTGGTGATGAGGGCATGGATGATGGTCTTCCTGGAGTCAGGGGAGATCCATTTGAACATTTTGAGAAGTATGTGGAGGGTGTTGAAGCAAGTGGAGAACACAACGTTGATCTGGCGGTTCATGGGGAGTGAAGACTTGAGTAAGATGCTGAGGTTACATGCATGGTCAGTTGGGTTGGGTGGTTTTCTGAGGGTGGGGGCCCACCAGCTGTTGTCCCAAGTTGAGGTGGTAGAACAGCAGATGAAGACTTCTTTTTTCTCTGAGTTGAGCTTCAGGCAGCTGTTACTCATCTAGGTTGTGACGTCTTTCATCCCTTCTTGGAAATTGAGTCTGGTGATGTCAGGTTCCTTGGTGAGGAAGAGGATGAGCTGGGTGTCATCAGCGTATGAGACTATGTTGAGTCCGTGTATTTCTGACAATGGTTGCGAGGGGGGCCATGTAGACATTGAAGAGGATGGGGCAGAGGGAGGATCTTTGGGGTACTCTGCATCTGATTTCTGTTAGTTCGGAGAGGAAGGGTGGGAGTTTTATTCTTTGTGTTCTGCCTGAGAGGAAATATCAGATCCAGTCTAAGGCTGTTCCTTGAATGTCGGAATCGTGGAGCCTGGAGCCTAGTGTGCATTGTCGAAGGCTGCTGAAAGGTCCAGGATTATGAGGGATGAGGTGTGGCCTTGGTTGAGGAGAGCGCAGATGTCATTGGTGGTGGCTATGAGGGCAGTCTCTGTGCTGTGGTTGCTGCCGAATTTGGATTGAGATGTGTCTATAGGATGTTGTTGGTTTCTATGAATCATGCTAGCTGGGTGTTGATGGCTTTCTCAATTACTTTGGCGGTGAAAGGGAGCAATGAGATGGGCCTGAAGTTCTTGAGATCTATCAGCTCTGCTGAGGGCTTCTCTAGGAGGGGGTTGACTTCGACACATTTCCAGTCATCAGGGAATGTGGTGGTCTTGAGGGAGCAGTTGATAGTTCGGCGTAGTTCGGATGGCAGGAGTGGCCCTGTGGAAAATGTCCGGTGGGCAGTGGTCAATAGGTGCTTCAGAGTGGATGCTTTTCATTGTCTTTACCGTGTCTTCTATGGTGAGAGGGGTCCAGGTGAGGAGGGTCTGTTGGATTGAGGTGCTGGGGGGGTGTTGAGGCGGTGCTGTGGTTTTGGTCATCGAATGTTGTCATAGAGCATCATGATCTTGAGGTGGAAGAAGGAGCTGAGTTTGTTGTAGAGGTCTTGGGAGGGAGGGGCGTTGGTTGTTTCGCTGTTGGGTCTTGCAAATTCTTGTATGATGGCAAAGAGTTCCTTGAAGTTTTGGGAGTTGGAGAGGATTCTGTCTTGGATGAAGTTTCTCCTTGTTGATTTGATGAGTTGGTGATGTGCCATTGTGGCTGCCTTGTAGGCAGATCGTGCTTCCGGGGATTTGATGTTTCTCAATGTTTTCTTCAGTAATCAGTAAGAGCACTTGGATTCTTGGAGGTCTGTGGTGAACCAGGTGGCTTTCATGTGGTGTTGTTTCATAGTGTTCTGGGGGGGAGGGCGAGAGCTTTGACGCAATTGGCAATCGATTGGTGGAGGTTGCTCGTCGCTTTGTTGGTGTCTGTTGTAGTTGGGGAGCAGTGCAGTTGAGGGCAGAGGTGAGGTGTTCTTTGAAGACTTTGTTCCAGATCTGCGTGGGGGGCTTGGTGAGCACTTGTGTGTGGTGGGTTTCAAGAAGGAGAAATGGATGAGTGGTGGTCTGTCCAGAGCGGTTCTGTGGGTGTGGCTGAAGTGAATGTTGTTTCCTCCTGCAAAGATAGCGTTGAGTATGTGTCCTGCTATGTGAGTGGTGGTGGAGACAAGTTGCTTCAGTCCTTTGTTGGTGAGGTTCTCAAAGAGGGCAGTGGTGTTGGAATCGCTGTGGCTGTCTAGGTGTAAGTTCAGATCTCTGAGCAGTATGTAATCCATAGAGGCGAGGGTATGGGGAGCGATGTGGTCTGCGATGACATTGGTGAACAGGGTGCAGGGTTCGGTAGATCTATAGGTGAGTGTTCCACAGAGCTTCATTCTAGGGTTGGGCTGGATCTGGAAGTGGATGTGTTCCATGAGGGGCGAGGCGTTATCCGAGTTGGTGGTTGTTAGTCGGAGGGAGCTTTTGTAGACGATGGCGAGGTCTTCTCTTTAGTGCTTGGGGCAGTCCTTCCTCAGTATCTTGTATCTGTTGGGTAGGGCAGTTGTGATGTCGGGTGCTGAGCTGGCTTTGGTCCAGGTCTCTGGGAGGATGACAACGTCAGGCGAGAGAGTGTTGTGGAGGTCCCAGATTTCAATGGCGTGTCTGTGCAGGGAGTGTATGTTGAGGAGGATGCAGCTCAGTGGCTTGTGTGCTGTGGCGTCCAGTGGGTTGGGAGTGGCTGCTTGGGTCCGGAGGTGGGTGAAGATGCGACGGCAGTGTCAGCAGGAGATCGGGCCCTGGGTGTTGCTTGGTGTTGAGAGCTGGTACTTGTTGTTGCATCCAGGGTTGAGTCCATGGAAAGTCCTGAGGTCATAGCGGCAAGTGGACGGGGGACCAGGGTCCCTGGCGCCGGTCGTGGTCGAGTCGCTGACGGGCGCAGACAGGCTTGCGTTTTGCATGCCAGTGGTGCGGCCAAGCAGCAGCAGCCGCCATTAAGTAGGGGTCGGGGTGGGTGAGCAGCTGGGAGCGGGAACATGTTGGGTGGGGATGGGTCACAGGGACAGCAGTGGAGGGGAAAAGGCTACCAGATAAAGGCAAACAAGAAAAGGCAAAACAGAAAAAGACAATGGCAAAACAGAAAAATGCAGAAAATGGCAAAACAGATAAAGGATGACACACACAGAGTGAACTAGTAGAACAGCAGGCTCTTCCACTTGACCACCAGGGATGAGGAGCAGGCAGGAGCCTGCGGGTGAAGGAGGGCCTCAGACACCTATCTGAAGCTCAAGTTGGTGCTAAGGGCAGTGCCTTAACAGTGGAGCTGCGTAAGGGGAGAGCAGTAACTCTGACCAGGAGGTCAGGGGTCATGCTCTCCTCGGTGCACAGCCGCCACCATTAAGTAGGGGTTGGGTGGAGGGTGAGCAGCTGGTAGGCGGGAGCAGGAACACGCTGTGGGGGAGGGGCCATGGGGGCAGCAGCAGAGGGGTAAAGGCAACCAGAAAAGGGCAAACAAGAAAAGGCAAAACCCAAAAAGGCAAAACAGAAAAAGACAGAAAAAGGCAAAACCGAAAAAGGATGACACACACACAGAGCGGACTAACAGAACAGCAGCCTTTTCCACTTGACCATCAGGGATGAGGAGCAGGCAGGAACCTGCAGGTGAAGGATGGCCCGAACACCTACCTGAAGCTCAAGTTGGTGCTAAGGGCAGTGCCTTAACTCTGGAGCTGCACGAGGGGAGACAGTGACTCTGACCAGGAGTTCAGAGGTCTTGCTCACCTTGGTGCCCAGCTGCCATTAAGCAAGGGTTGGGGGGAGGGTGAGCAGCTGGGAGGTGTAACCACGAAAATGCAGGGGAGGAGGGGCCACGGAAGCAGCAGCAGCAGGGTAAAGGCAACCAGAAAAGGGACAACAAGAAAAGGCAAAACAGAAAAAGAGAGAAAAAGGCAAACCAGAAAAAGGCAGAAAATGGATGACACACACAGAGCAGACTAACAGAAGAGCAGGCTCTTCCACTAGACCACCAGGGATGAGGCACAGGCAGGAGCCTGTGGGTGGAGGAGGGCCTCGAACACCTACCTGAAGCTCATGTTGGCACTAAGGGCAGGGCCTTAATGGTGGAGAAGCGCGAAGGGAGAGCAGTGACTCTGACCAGGTGGTCAGAGGTCTTGCTCTCCTTGCCATGCAGTGGCTGCCATTAAGTAGGGAGAGGTGGAGCAGCTGGGAGGTAAAAGATTGGAGCAGAAAAACGCTGATGGGGGAGGGCCCACAGTGGCAGTGGGGAAAAGGCATCAAAAAAAGGACAAACAAGAAAAGGCAAAGATGAAAAAGACAGAAAAAGGCAAAACAGAAAAAGACAGAAAAAGGATGACACACACAGAGCAGACTAGCAGAAGAGCAGGCTCTTCCACTAGACCACTAGGGATGAGGCACAGGCAGGAGCCTGCTGATGGAGGAGGGCCTAAAACACCTATCTGAAGCTTAAGTTGGCGCTAAGGGTAGTGCCTCAATGATGGAGCTGCACGAGGGGAGAGCAGTGACTCTGACCAGGAGGTCAAACTCCTGACCCCTTCACCTTCCAACAGTGTAGTCCCCCTCTGAGGCTGGGGATTAAGCATTATTTTTAACCCCCCAGCTCCCCTACTACTCCTACTAAGCTTGGAGCACCACCCATTGCTAATAACTTTACTGGGGCTTTCTGGGTACACAAACTATTCTCAACCTGTCCCTGGCTAGCCCTTGTATTTGCCCCCCGCCATATTTAACAACATGGTTGTCCGGCCCTCATTTGGTAAGTACAGACAAACTCTCATCATTACAGTTAGAGGTACTGTCCTTTACAGGAGCTTCTCAACTTCTGACTTAGAGACTTTGGTTGCCTTATTGATCTTAACACCTCTCCTTTTTCTTTTAACTAGGGGCTCTAATTTTTTTTAAATGTATATAAAGGTTTTATATAGCGTTAGCTGAGCCCAAGAGTATCAGAGTGCTTTACAGGATTTGGTAGCACAGAATAACATACAAATGTAGTACAATTGGGAAAATAAGGCAAGGCAATATGAACTTTAAGAAAATGTTAAGTGCGGAAGATCAAAATAGGTATCAGATCGAAGATAGTAGATCAGGAAGACAATGTGGAATTATAAAGTGTGTCATTAGAAAGAGAAGCGAGAGAATGAGGTATATTAGTGGAGGGAAGGGAGGAGGTGAGATTAAAAGTAAAGGAGGGCCTATATAAATAGTGTCAAAGGGGGGAGTTTGTGGCCCGAGACAGTAAGTTAAATTAAGAACCCCAGTATTTGTCGAGAAGGAGCAGCTCTAGGTCTTTTTTAAAGCAGGTGTAGGAGGGGTTGCAACGTAGGTCTTTGGGAAGGGTATTCCAGATAGAAGGCGCATTACCAGAGAATGAGCGAGATTGAGTTGATTTCTTTTTTAGCAGAGGAGGGACAAGGACAAGAGCGTTAGTGCTCCTCATTGTTTTAGAACACCCAGCATTTTGAAGTTTGTCAGAGAGGTAAGAAGGGGTATTTAGATGAAGGGCTTTGTGAGTGATGCAGGCGATCTTGTAGGTCGATCTGCCTTCGATCGGAAGCCATTTAAGGTTTTTGAGAACAGAGGAGATGTGATCGAAATGCTTACAGTCAGTAATAAGCCTGGCACCAAGAACGGATTTGATAGGGGCTAGGTGAACTTTAGGGGTACTCGCAAGAGTGGCAATACCGTAATCAATTCTAGATAGGACTAATGATTGTACAACTGATTTAAAGTCATCTGCTGGAATGAATGGTTTAATTTTTTTAAGGTGGTGTAGTGTGAAGCGAGCACCTTTAGCCGAGTTTTCTATATAGGGAGTAAGACTGAGGTTCTGATCAACGCTAATACCAAGGGATTTGACCGACTTGGAGATGGCGAGAGAGCAGTTGAGAGCTTTAATGTCCGTGATCCAGTGTTGATAGGGAGCAAGTTGTTCTTGGGAGAGAAGAGGATGATTTCTGTTTTTGGGGGTTTAATTTGAGGTGATTTTGATGGAACCACAATTGAATCTTAGTCAGAGCATCGTTAAGATGTAAGATGTTGTCATGGGATTTGATCTTGTAGTATAGTTGTGTGTCATCGGCATAGACTGTTGTGTGTTATCGGCATAACTGATTTTCGCTTGCTTAAGAATAAGGGTGAGGGGTTCTATGAAGAGGTTGAATAGAGTGGGAGAAAGAACAGAGCCCTGTGGAATGAATGCCCAAGGAGACAGGTTGAGGTTTGGAAAGGCAACCACTGACTTTAATTTGTTGAGTTCTATTTTGGAAATAAGAGGTGAACCACTTGAGAACATCACCGTCAAAGCCGAAACGGTCTTTGAGAATATTGAGTAAGGCGTCATGGTTTACAGTATCAAAGGCTGCAGAGAGGTCAAGAAGAAGGAGGATGGAAGATTCACCTTTGTCAAGGGAGCGATGTATGTCATCAGTAATGTTGTGCATTGCTGTTTCCATGCTGCATCCCTTTCTAACACCTGATTGGAAAACGTCTAAGAGGTTGAATGAGTCGATGTGTTTGTCGAACTGTAGCAGGACGCATTTTTTGAGGGCTTTAGATAGGAAGGGAAGGTTAGAGATAGGTCACAGGTTGTTTAATCTGTTTGGGTCAGCCGCTGTGTTCTTGACGATTGGGGTAATTTGGCCTAGTTGGAGGGAAGCAGGAACGCTGCCAGTGGCAAAGGACGAGTTGATGATATTGGTCCATAGTGGGGTGATAATGTGTTTTAGTTCTTGTACCAGATGAGCACGAAGTGGATCTTTAGTATGTGAGGATGGTTTAATCTTGGTGATGATTTTAAGGACATCACTTTCAGATACTGGACAAAAATTATTCCAGGAGGCCTTCTTTTTTAGCTGGGGGGCGGTAAGGTAAGGTTCATAGTGGGTGATAGAGAGAGGGAGTTGGGAGGAATCAGGGGGGATAGGAGTGGAAGAAGGCTCAGGGGGAATGTTAAGGAGGTGGGTAGACTATGTGGTAGGGGAGGTAAGGCAAAGGATTGATCAATCTTGGTGACTTTGTCAGAAAAGAAGCTGGCAGTTTCTTCACACCTCTCAACCGTAGCTAGTAATTTGGGAGGGGCTGAGGTAGTTTGGTTTTTGACAATGTTAAAAAGCTCCCTAGGACGATTTCTAGCCCGATCAAGTTGTGTACGAAGGAAGGAAGCTTTTTCCGTTAAAAATGTGTTTTTTTGTAATTGGCCCTTGCAGCTCTGAGGAGGACAAGATTCGAGGTGGAAAGTTGATGCCTTCAAGTACGTTCAGTTTGTCTGAGAGCTTGTCTCTCTTTGTTAAGATCAGTGTTGAACCAAGTTTTGGAGGGAATAGTTTTTTGGAGTTTTAATTTGGCAGGGGCAATTTGATCATGGACTTCAAGGATAGAATTATTGTAATGTTCAGTAAGACCAGCAGTACTTTGGGAGAGAGGGGAAAGCTGTAGGCGAGCTTTAATTGTAGATTCCAGCACACCAGGAGGAATAAGGTGAAGATTTCGGGTAAGCATCTTTTGTATGTTGGTGTTAGAGGGAGGAGGGGGCATAGAGCTGTTAATCGTGAAGAGGATGAGGCGGTGATCGGACCAGTCAATGGGGATGATGTGGGAAAGAGAAGCCAAATTCTTGCTAGTGATAATAGCATCAAGGGTGGCACCTTTGGAATGAGTTGGAGAGTTGCAGAGTTGCATCAAGTCACTGATGTCAAGTAAGTCATTGATGAGGTTAACTGCAGAGTCATCACATTTGTTCCAATGGAGATTAAAATCCCCTAGGAAGAGGTTTCTAGATTTGGAGACTGATGATTGAATAAGCAGATCGGACAACTCCTTAGCAAAAGAGAGAGGATCGCCAGGATGGTGGTAGATATTATGCAGGCAGATAGGAGGGGAACCCTGTATAGTAAGTTCAGCACCAAGGTGTTCAAAAGTGGATAGGTCTTGGTGGTGGACAGGTGAGAGTTTAAGTTCTTCTTTATAAATTATAGCGAGGCCTCCTCCAATTGTTTCAAGCCTGTCTTTTCTGAGGATGGAGTAGCCCGGGGGAGAAAGCATGTCAAGGATTGAAGAGGAGTGGGAGTTGAGCCAGGTTTCAGTCAAAAAGGCGATGTCAATGCTTTCGCTGAGGATAGTTTCAGTGATTTCTGTTGCGTGACAAGAGGCCGACCGGCAGTTGACCAGCATCCAGTTGAGGGGTTTAGGGTCACTAGGTTTTGTGGGGGAACAGGAGTGAATAGAAGTGAGTAGCTAAGGGAGTCTGGGTGAAACTGGGGAAGACTGGATCCTACCAACTTCCAGGATCACTGGGATAGATGAATAAGATGGGGGAGTTCGCTGTCGAGGTGGGGGGGGTTGATTTTATTGAGGTCAGCGAGGTCATGGGGGGAAGATGACTCAGTAGGGGGGAGGGCTGAGTGAGCTAATACCGTCTGTCAGTTTAGAACGAGAAACAGGAGAGGACGGGATCCTACTAATTCACAAAATCACTGGAATAGATGCCTGGGTTGGGGGGGAGTTTGAAGGCGAGGCAGAGATGGGGTAAACTTTATTGTGGTCATAGAGGTCATGGGAGGAAGATGGCTTGGAAGGCGGGTGGGCTGAATGAACTTTTACAGTTAGTGGTCTAGAAGGAGAAGTGACGATAGGGGAAATAATTCCTTGGTTATATGGTGCATGGTAAGTTTGAGAGGGGACTAAGGGGTAGGTGAGATTGGGAGGGTTATTAGTGGTGAGGGAGGAGACGTAATTTCTGAGGGAAGAGAGTTCTAATACAAGGGTCAAGAGGTGTAGTTCAATGTTGAGAAGACATTGGGTAAGAAGTGTGTTAGGGAGGGGGGGTTAGGAGATCAGGATGGGGGTGAGAAAAGTCCATGTAGGTCAGGGGTGGAGGTCTGGTGTGTGGAAGAGGTGGGAAGCCAGGAGGGGGGAGGAGAGGGGAGTTGAGATACGGGGGTAGAGTCGGAGTAGAGGGGTGAGAGGGTGGGTTCCCAGAATTCAAAATGGGGTCAGGGGAGGTAAGGAGAGCCTGGGAGTTGAAGTTGGAGGCATTAGTAAGATAATTAGGGGGTTCACCTATTCCATTCTTGTCACTCAGACAAACCTTGGCCTGTTCAATGGGCTTTCAGGATGCTGGCAAGGCTTACCGCAGGTGTTCATTCCCATCCCATCCACCTCTAGTCCTGGGAATTTTTGGTATCCAAGGTCTCTCCGTGCAACGGTTAGTGCCTTCCTGGATGAGACCAGTGAGTCAGAAATGGTATTGTCCTAGCAAATACAATCTTCCTATCAAATACAGCAGGTCGAGAACCTACTAAACCTAATCCTCAGGAAGTAAGAATAGGTCATGGAGTTGGGCTTGCCACACAGCAGGATGTTGTGCCTCTTTTCCCTTGTCATGGCTTGTCATAGGTGATTTCCTCCACTCCCATTCATCTCTGGTCCTGGGCATTATTAGCTGCTCCTCCACTCCTTGCACAGGGCACTGACTGGGTTTGCCAGTGCCCGTCTTGCCTGTGCATTGACCAGTCCAATTCTGTCCCCAGGAGTGCCTTGTGGTGCACCTCCATCATCTCCTGCTGACATAGAGAAACTCAAAGCATCTAGTATATCCTTCTACATTTCTTCTACAGTTTCTGAGATCTCACTAGTGATTTGGGAAAACATAAGGAAGAAGCAGTGCAGTGGGAGCACAAACCGTTCCATCAAGTGACTAATTTGATATCTCAGTTTCTTATGGATATTTTTCAGTCCTTGCACCTCAGATTATTGCTAATGCTTCGTAGCTTGTTTGCACCAGTTTAGAAAAGCTGCCCATTGGTCTGAACTGAATTTAAACCTAGAATCTTAAAATAATGGTCTCAACATCTACATGGCCCCGCTCGCACACGTTGCCCAACAGCACGCCCTCAACATAATCTCCTACGCCGACGATACTCAACTGATCCTCTCCCTCACCAATGAACCCATCATCGCCAAATCCAACCTCCACAAAGGAATGAAGGCCGTCGCTGACTGGATGAAGATCAGCCAACTGAAGCTGAACATGGAAAAGACGGAGGTCCTCATCCTCGGCTCCAACCCTTCAGCCTGGGATGACTCCTGGTGGCCGACGGCACTGGGGGCAGCTCGAACCCCACCGACCACGCACGCAACCTGTGAATCATCCTTGACTCAATGCTCTTCATGAGCAAGCAAGTCCACGCCGTCTCATCCTCCTGCTTCAACACCCTCCGCAAGATCTACAGGTGGATCCTGACAGATACAAGAACAGTCACCCAGGCCCTCATCAGCAGCAGACTTGACTACGGAAACGCCCTCTACGCGGGAGCCCCGACCAAGCTCATTAAACGACTGCAACGCATCCAAAATGCCTCTGCGCGACTAATCCTTGACGTACCTCGCCACATCACCCCCTACCTGAGAAACCTGCACAGTCTCCCCGTCCACAAGAGGATATCCTTCAAGCTCCTCATCCACGCACACAAGGCACTCCACAAGACCGGCCCAGCATACCTCAACAGACGACTTTCCTTCTACATCCCCAACCGCCAGCTCCGCTCCGCCAACATTGCACTCGCCACCACCCCTCGCATCTGAAGAACATCCACCGGCAGGAGATCCTTCTCCCACCTCACCGCCAAGACCTGGAACACCCTCCCACTGAACCTATGACAGACCCAAGACCTGCTGACCTTCAGGAGGCAATCAAGACCTAGCTGTTTGACCAGTAGCGCCCCCCTCCCAGCTCCTTGAGACCCTCGCGGGTATGTAGTGCTCTCTACAAATGACTGATTGATAGATTGATTGAACATTACTCAAGCACTCAATGTAAAAGTTACCTACATTTGAAAAATACTTTTTGTCTTCACCGCTAGTGCACTTCACCCAGTCTTCAATATACCTGCGTGTGCTTTTTGTATAATGGTGGTTACATCTGCTGGGTGGGAGTCCCTTTTGCTGGTCATTTTCAACCTCTTTTGCCAGAGGCTCCATTAGGCTGCAACAAGGATTCTCGAGTTTGGCAAAATAATGCAAAAACCTGATTGTGTACATTACTGACTCATGGTCACTGTATAGAAAGGCTTCAAGTTGATTATATTGCCAATGGCTGCATTATGGTTAAACAAAGACTCCCAAAGTCTGGGAATGAGTCAATGAACCCTTTTGTTGCCACTAGTGGCTCATAGTCATTGGATAGCAAGGGCTCAAATGTTAGCAGCTGCACTGGGCTACAACAAGGATGATAAATTTAGGAAATGAGCCGATAAACCTTATTGTTTAACCGCATGCGTGCGGCGTGAATTCCCCGCCCATGCTGACTCCGCCTTGCGCGGGCGGAGTCATGATGGAACGGTTCCGTCATGAGCACAGCTCAACCGACGCTCATGACGGAACCGCTCCGTCATCAGCATCGAAGGGGTTAATTAGTCACTCATTTTCATTGGACAGCAAGCACTAGGGAGCTTTACTTTAGTGTTTGTTCCCACCATGAAGACAAATTTTACCACTAAGTAAAATGTAAAAATTGAGCAGAATATAATTTCTTTATTTACAAAAAATCATCCACCTCTTTGAGTGCTTTCTTAATGTACATGCATATAGACCTTTTTTAATTAGGACATCCCCAAAGTCTGTGTTCACTTCTTAAATCGTATCAATTCCATTTTCAGGTTTGTCACTTGAAGTCTAGCCTTGCATACTTGAGTTATGTTGCTGATAAACCATGTAGGGGCCTGATTCACAAAGGTAAACTTGCACTATTGTTTATATTTACTCTTTTTTCGGTATCCCCGACTTCGAGTTAATAGTAAGTTAATGACTGCAGAGTGTAAGTCTACCTTTGCGAATCAGGCCCCATGAGTGTATGGTCAAAGTTTGCAACTACTTTAGGCGCCAGTCACTATTCAACTTTTACTACTGACCCTGAGTACAGGTGCTTCATGAGTGCCATGCTAAATTGCGCCACCTGTGTAGATTTATGTTTGCATGTGTGTCACAATTATAACTGAGATGCAGTTTTTCAAAACCGTCAGAGTATTACCAAGGTAAATATCGACAGGTCAAAGCTGCTGATATATGAAAAGGCCTACTAAATATAGGGACATGCAGATTTTGATGCAGAAAGCACCAACATCTACATGTTACTCTGCTATGCAATAGGAAAAACGTCTTATAAGTGCTATTTAATCCTCCTGTTAAATTACTCACCCCAGGGTATTGGTATTTAATTTGTCCGATAATTGGCACATTTTACTCTGAGCCACTGATAATCAAAGCCTTGGAATAGGTTTGGTTCTCAATTTATTGCATAATTAGGTTAAATGTAATGTGACAACTAGTAAAATGTTCATGTTGAATTTTATGGGTAAATTATTTGCACAAGCGTACGCCTTCTTCGACCACAGTTTAATACCATAGCATCATCTAAGGATGCTTTTCCATAAGACCACCAAAGGCTCTATTAACTGTGTGTCAATTTATTTGGGAACTGCAACGAAGTAATGACGAAATTGAGGTTTTATGATTGATATTTATTTTTGGGATGCACTATTTATGTGGATTCTGCAGTTTATAAGGAAAGTAGAGTTTAATAAATGTATTTATAAATAATTAGAGCCATTGTAGATAATGACGATTTTAAATTTCTCATAAATTAATGTAAATACATTGATTCCACTGTGTTTTAATCAGCTAAAAGAGAATTCTTGACACTGAAGATTTACTTTAAATTTGCCAGACAAGTTAACCACCCAAAAAAATGGTGGCGCACTATGGGGCACATGTGAGAGAGCACAAGTTTGAAAAAAATGTATAAGTACGCCATATTTACAAGCACGTAGTTAGTTTAAACATGTTTTGCACACGAGTGTTTTATATTCAATAGCGAAATGTATAGAATGTTAAGTAGAGTAACCATAATTATAACGGTGTGAGATTAAATGTAGAAATGTTGGAGTATAGGTGAAAACCTCATGGTTCTCTCATGTTAAAAGAGTCATGTCCGAATTAAATGTAATTTTGGATTCCAGTATTTTGTGTAGGCCTTAGGGCAATTCACAGCAAACCTGAACGTGCTGCTAAAATAATGTGAGATAAAGTTGACATGGTTCTTTCAAAATGTACTATTGAACTTAGGGTTAAAAGTATATGCTTTATAGATGTGTTATTTTAGAAACGTATGCTAGTTAAGAATGTTTGCTGTTTAAATCAAGTTAACGTTTTAAGAGTGCAGGAACCTGCTGCATGTAAATCAAGTAGGCCAGAACAGATAATGTCATGTAGTTTAAATCGTCATGTGCTCGTTAGAGGAGAGGTCGTGAGGTGTCCAGTATGGAGCTCTGAAAGTGTTTTATGGCCTAAGATATGGTGAAGTCTGGAATTTGAGGCCCACTGCAGGACGAGCTGTATGCAGGTGCGAGGGTCCTAATCAGCTCGAATGAAAGGGACTTTGTTCAGTGGCGCCTTGCGCAGGCCTGTAGGAGTTTCCAGGAATTTCAGGGGGTATCAGCGCACGGAAGAAGGAGCCTGGGAACCAAGGTCAACTATAACGAGGGTCTTCAAGAGTACCATCATGGAGTTTTACCGCGCAAAGATGTACCACGTGAGGGGCGTCCCAAGGGGCGTTTCTATTGGAAATGTGATTTGGTATTAGGGAAAGTGACCCGGGAGGAGGGCAGAGCAGATGATTTTGGGAGCCTAAGGAAGCGGATGGGTAGGCAGATAGGCTGATCAGGAGAGACCCATTATCAGAGAAGAGACAAAGAGAAGTGCGTGATCTTCTTAGGAAATCACCACGGCTGACACCTAGAGGGTAAAGATCTTGTTAAGTAGGGATGTCATTTAGTGTAGTGTAGGGACAGACTAAACTTAATTTTTCTTTTCTGTAATGACTTTGAGGTTGCAACTTGTATCCATTTTAGCAACCCTGATGGTTTTCGAGCTTGTACTTATTATTCTGTTTTTCAGACTCAGATTATTCAAAAAGTTCATGTTCATAGTGATACCGATTTATCTTCTTAATCTCATTTTGAGAAGTTTGTATCTTCAGTTATCTTTGACTTTATATTAAATCTTTAAAACTTAATTTTGGTCAGTGGTCATTTAGAGTGGTGTAAGTTCTTAAATTGATTGTTTACTGCGAGATTACCTTTTACTCAAGACAGGTACCAACGATTCAGTCGACAGGAAATGGGATTTGGTAAGATAATTAGTAACCAGTAATCCCGCGTTAGCAGTTGGTAGCAGAGTGAGGATGGTTATCTTCTTGAGGAAGGTAATCTAGAGAGGTTAGTTTACCCCAAGGCCCGAGACGTCGAGAGACGAGCAGCGGAAGAATCGTGTGCCGAAAGGTGCAGACGGTGCGAGAAAAGCAGCAGTATCGGAGAGTGAGTATAAAAAGGGTCATGCGTGAACAGATTGCGGTGTTTTGTGTTGTATTTGTATTGTAATGTCTTGCGGAGTTGAATGCCTGTAGTGTGAAAGAGAGAAGGTTGTGAGCGCGCGCAACCTGGTAAACTGGTAACCTGGTAAACGGGTGAACTGGTGAAATCTTAAGTTCAGGCCAGAGCTTAAGTGGTTTTGGGTGTATCGAACATCCAGGGTAGTTGTCGACCATAGTACGGAGGTCACGAGGTACCATTGACCGCCGTGGATCCAAGATAGGGGGAGTGTAAGAGTGAATGTATGAGTAACGGACGCTGGTCGAAAGTTACTGTGTGTGAGTAACCTATCGGGGAAGGCGATTGTCTGGAAGTAATCGGAAAGACATTTCGCCAAGTTAGGGTGACAACTACAGAAAGACTGTGGGCGTACAGTCAAAGAAAGGTGATCGCTTGGACGGAAGTAATCATTTTTCAGAGTATGAATGGGATGCGTGCATGACCGAGGAGACGAGCTGAGAAAGGAGGGGAACTGCTGCGAAGGGGGACGGGTGACGTCGGCTAGAGCCGCGCTCTGATTGAGCGGTTGGTGTGACGTTAGCTAGAGCCGCGTTCTGGTTGGGCGGCTAGAGTGACGTCGGAGGAAAGTCGCGTACGGATAGGCCAGTTAGTGAGAACGGCGCCGAGATTGGTGGAATATCATCAGGAAGTAAACAAACGCGGAGAAAAGAGAAATCATGAAGTGTTTTAAGTGTTTGAAAGGGATTTTTAAACGTAAACGAAGTGAACATTATTACGGGGAAGAGGCTCCCCCAGAGGGTACGCCAGCTCATTATATGGCAACGAATGTTGGGCAGCATACGATATTGTGGATTGGGGCTTGGAATAAGCTTACGGAAGGGAATGAGGAAATGCAGTTCCCGAAGTACGGGACGTTTAAATTAGAGGTGTTACATCGGCTAAAAGCAACCATGTCCTCATTGAAACCCTCACCTAGACCAACACAGTTTGAGGCACTTAATGCATGGATTAAGGCTGCACACGACCGAAATTTGAACAGGCGTCAACAAAGGCTGACGCGATCGGTAAGGGCAGTGCGAGATTCCAAATGGGATGAGGAGGAAAAGCGTTGGAGGGTACAGACTATTGAGGTGGAGAAGATGTATCCGATGAGGGAGGTGTCAGGAGGAGGAAACCTCATGGAAGAAGACGAGGAAAGCGAGTCGGAGGACAATCTGATAAACAGATTGTTAATGGATAGACCACCTCCGAGAGTGGAGTTGATAGAAGATAGAGGGCTCGCAAGGGAGGATGGGAATGAGATAGAGGGATATACACCACTCCCTATATCGGAATGGACACCTAGCAAAGGCGGAGAAACACCTCCAAACAACACTGTACAGAGTGTAGTGGGAAGGTTTGTGGTGCAGAAAACGCCAACCACAGAAA
Organism: Lissotriton helveticus; assembly: GCF_964261635.1. NCBI lineage: Eukaryota > Metazoa > Chordata > Amphibia > Caudata > Salamandridae > Lissotriton > Lissotriton helveticus. The sequence goes on from NC_136067.1 coordinate 449,094,190, forward strand.
GGGTTGAGTCTGTGGGATTGCCAGACGCTCTTCAAGTGCCTGTTACCATAGGACCCATAGTTTCGATCTATAATTCTGAGAGAGATAGAGGGGAACAACAAAGGCAATTGGATAGGGAAAGGATTGAGATGGAAAGGAGGAATAATGTGACGAATGCATGGAAACAATTACCAGGTTCGGTAACGTGGAACACCCCATTAGACACAACTGTCGGTCCCAATTCAGAACAGGGAGGTCCGAGAGGACCAATGGATCTAAGGGGACCGCGGCCAAGATCTTTTTCAGAGTTAAGAGCTGATTTGAGGGAATGGGACGGGTCCATAGTATCTCCGAGTAACAGGACAAGAACGGAACCAGAGTGGGAAAGCAGGGGAAACGGGACAGTATCTCATTGTGGGGCCAGCGAGAGTAGTCAGAGCCGGGAAGGCCAAAGTCAAGAGAATAGAGGGGATGCATGTCCTACAAATCAGAGAGAACAGCCGGAACAAAATACTAAGATTGTAGAATGTGAGGAAATGTCCCGTCTCTGGGGGAACGGAGGAGATGAGGCGGTACGGGCTTTTCAGAATAGGTTTAGGTGCCTTCATCATACACTTGGGGAAGACGTTCAACATTGGAGAAAGGAGAACAGCGATAGGTCCCGCCACGCCTCGAATAATCAGGAATCACAGGGAAGTAGGGAAGAAAGAGGGAGTAATAGAACCTCTTACCCTCTATCCCGTGAAACTAGCCAGGATGGAGAGAGAGAGGCTGGGAGGCATGAAGGAGTGTTTCACCACCCACCCCGAGAAGATGGAAAGGCATGGGACTTAGAGAGATGGGAACAGGGGAGGACTCCCTATAATTCACCAATACCTAAACGTAGATCTCGGAGCTGGGATGGGAGAGATGCGGATGGAGGAGCTAAATTGAGTGTCTTGAAAGCTGAAATAAAGGCAAAAAGGCTTGATGTTACCAGTTTAAAATCAGATGTTGATGAGATAATAGATGGAACATTGCCTTTGGAAAGGATAGAATTGTATGAACAGGATGAGTTATTGTTCATGGCAAAGGATATTACTAGGAAAGCTAGAGCGTTTCATGAAAAATTGACTGATTTGGCAGACAAGTATGCCGTGGATTTGTCTAGGACAAGGGCATTGCAGAGCAACCACAGATTACAGTACGCAGACCAAGATCTAGATGAGAAGAGAACTACTGGATTAAAAACACACATAAGAGAGTTGGTAACAGGGATAAGAGTGTGGAGAGAACTGGATAAATGGGAAGAAAGGTGGTCGAAAAAGGGCACAGTTAGGCGAAGTACAAATGTGATGACCCCTGAGGGAAGGGTAATGCAGATGGAGGCATTCCCTTTGCGAGAAATATCAAATGGAAATTATGTACATGTGCCCTGGAGTAGAGGAGACTTAGCCGCATTTACCAACTCATTTCCGAAGTTGCGGGACAATCCAGTCGAATGGTATAAGCAGGTAGAGAGGTTCGTTAAAATCTCGAAAGTACTGTGGATAGATTTGAACACGTTGTTTGACATCGTGGTCCCATCTGATCTATGGACCCCTTGTAAGACTAGTGTTGAATGGCCAAATGCTGAACCATTGAGGGATGCTCGAACAAATGGACCATCTGAGATTGTCATGCGAAAGTATGAAAGGGTAATAGCATGGCTGAAAGATAAGGTACCACCACAGGATATAGATTGGGTAAAAATAGACCGAACAAGGCAGGAACCCAAGGAGACAGTTCACGAGTTTTATGAAAGATTGCTGAAAACATTCAAGCAATACAGTGGACTAGATGTAATGGATCCCAAAGATATAGGGCAGTTCGTGTCAAAGTTTGTCTTGGGGTTGAGACCTGATATTTGTTTGATGATACAGCAACATTTAATCTGTTGGCAGAACAAACCACTAGATGAGATTTTACGCTATGCGAGGTACTGCAGTGACGAGATAGATTCTAAAGCCAAGAATCTAAAGGAGAAATTGATGGTGGTGCAAATGCAGTCCGCTGGGAAGGGTGGCCAGCAGAAGCAGGGGATGGGACGAAAACCAAATGGTCAGAGCAAAGATAATGAAGAAGGGCAGAGACCTAGGATAGACTTTGCCACTTTAAAGAAAACGACAAAGTGTCATCTGTGTCATCAGGTGGGGCATTGGCGACGCGAGTGTCCCTTTAACCCTGAAAACGGAGAGCTAGAAGTAGAAGAGCAGGTCCAAGAAGACCCAGTGCAAAAAGTGACAGTCCCAAGCAGTAAGGTGGCCAAAGGGGGGACTTCGGCTCCACGGGCCCAATTCCCACAGCCACCGAAGATAGCAGCTGGAGGAAAGGTCTTTAAACAAATGCCTCTGTTTATCGAGGAAGAAAAATGTTATTACATTGATCCATTGACAGGACAACGGGTGAGCAGTGAAGAAGACTGTACCCTCGGGGCAGTTCTAGAAGTGGATCAGAGAGGGCCATTTGTTGAGGCAGAAGTGGCAGGGTGTCCCACTACGTTCTTAGTGGACACTGGGGCTACTCGTTCGACTCTGAGATCAGCGGTAGTTCCAGACTTGCCAATGTCAGGGGAAACAATTCAAGTGGTAGGAGTCGCAAATAAAAGAATGACTAGTCCCTTGACAGAACCAGTGTCTGTGAAAATTGGAAACCACATGAACGAACATCAGTTTGTGGTTTGTGACTCGAGTCCGGTATGTCTGTTAGGTAGGGATTTGTTATGCAAATTGAATTGCACCATATACTGCACCCCACAAGGAGTGGAGGTACAGACTACCGACGATGATGCTACCTTTAAGGTGGCCAATTCAAAATTCTGTGTAGAACTATATCCTACTCTGACTGTAGAAGATCTTCCACAAGACTTAAGAGATGCAGTGGCGTCAGAGGTGTGGGATTTCACAGGAGAAGATATAGGATTGATTAAAGGGGTAGAACCGGTAAAAATTCTGGTAAAACCAAATGTTGAGTTTCCAAGAACGCCTCAATACAAATTGTCCCAGGAAACGATTGCGGGAATAAAGCCTGTGATCGAGTCAATGATACAGCAGGGAATACTGAAGGAAATCGTGGGCAGTCCTTGTAACTCCCCGATTATGGGTTTGCAGAAACCTAGCGGGAAGTTTAGGATAGTTCAGGATTTACGAAAAATTAACAACATAGTCGTTTCATGTTGTCCCGTGGTACCGAATCCATCAGTAATATTGTTTCAAATACCATGTCAAGCAGAATGGTTCACAGTGATAGATCTTTGTCAGGCTTTCTTTTCAATCCCATTGGATGAAGAGAGCAGGTACCTTTTTGCGTTTAAAATGGAAGATCGCGTTTTAACATGGTGTCGAATCCCACAAGGATTCACAGACAGTCCATCCATCTTTAATCAGTTGTTGAAAAAGAATCTTGAGAATCTAGTACTGCCACAGAACTCGGTTCTGGTACAGTACATAGATGACCTACTTGTTGCGTCAGAAACAGAGGAAGCTTGTAAAGTAGATTCAATTGCCTTACTGAATCATTTAGCTGAAAATGGACATAAGGTATCTCCGAGCAAGTTACAGTATTGTCTGACAGAAGTACAGTATCTAGGGCACAGGTTAGAAAAAGGGAAACGTAAGGTGTCCCCAGAGAGGATTGAGGCGATAATGAAAATGAATGCGCCTACAACACAGAGAGAAGTTAGAATGTTCTTAGGAATGGTGGGTTACTGCCGACAGTGGATAGTTAACTTTTCACTGAAAGCAAAGCCCTTACAGAAACTGACGCACAAGGAGGTGAGTGATCCGGTACCATGGGATGAAGAATGTCTGGTGGCGTTTTTACAGCTGAGAGACGATTTATGTCGTGCTCCGGCTCTGGGAATGCCAGATTACGAAAAGTCATTTTCACTCTATTGCTGTGAGAGAGAGGGATGTGCTTTGTCAGTCTTGGCACAGACCCACGGTAATGCCCGTAGACCAGTTGCATACTTTTCGGCTACATTAGATCCAGTAGCCGCAGCGTTGCCCGGATGTCTCAAATCCGTTGCCGCAACGGGTGTCAGCATTGAAAGGAGCGAAAGTATTGTAATGGGACATCCAGTGGTGGTGTATGTACCGCATTCAGTTGAATTGTTAATGACCAGGACGAAGACGCAGCATCTGACCAATAGCAGGCTCACGCGTTATGAGCAAGTTATACTTGCCGCAGAAAACGTGACTCTCAGGAGATGCTCTGTCTTGAATCCTGCTACTTTGATGCCATTACCTACTGTAATAGAAGGCGAAGGATGTGAAGACCACGATTGCCTTGATGTGACTGAACTATGCACGAAACCCAGACCAGATATAGTGGATGAGCCATTGTCTGACCCCGATGAAATTTATTTTGTTGATGGCTCATGTTTAAGAGACGATACTGGTCGGTTGAGAGCAGCTTATGCTGTTTGTACCATTACTGGAGTTGTGGAAGCCGCTTGCCTGGAAGGAGTACATTCCGCACAGGTAGCAGAGATTATTGCCCTAACTCGTGCCTGCATAGCAGGAAATGGAAAGAGAGTCACCATCTACACGGACAGCCAATATGGTTTCGGTGTGGTTCATGATTTCGGGCAGTTGTGGTCTCAGAGGGGTTACATGACCTCCTCTGGTTCGCCCATTCGAAATGGAGAATTTGTGCGATTGCTGATAGAAGCATTACAAGGTCCTGTTGACATTGCAGTAGTGAAGTGTGTAGCTCATACTAAGAATACAGATTTTGTGTCACAAGGTAATAGATATGCTGATGAAGTCGCACGCTATTGTGCGGAACAAAGTTATTCTTTCTCAAAGGTGGAAATAGAAGGTGCAGAAGAAAAGACTGAATTAAGTATGATGTTAGAAACTGTAGACACTTGGGAGGATTTAAGGATAATGCAGGAGAACGCACCTGAAACAGAGAAAAAGGCATGGGAAATAGCAGGCTGTGTGCGAAGTGAAATGGATTTTTGGGTTTCAGCAGATGGGAGAGCTGTGTTACCTGAAGTATTAGCTAATCCCATGGCGAGAGAAATACATGGTCCAGTACATCTAGGAAGGGATGCTATGATGAGAGTTTTTAGGCAGACTTGGTATTGCCCGAAATTCAGAATAGCAGCAGAATCAGTATGTAAGCGATGTGTTACCTGCCAACAACTGAACGTAGGCAAACGAACACCAGTCACACTGAGTCACATTGGGAGGTCGGGGGGGCCTTTCAATAGAATGCAACTAGATTTCATTGAAATGCCAAGAGTCAATCGCCTTCGGTATGTGTTGGTGATTGTATGCGTATTTTCCAGATGGGTTGAAGCGTACCCTACACGTAGGTGCGATACACTCACAGTGGCTAAATTGTTGCTCAGGGAGTTGATACCGCGCTTCGGGGTGCCTGCCTCTTTGGAATCGGACAGAGGAAAACATTTTAACAGCGAAATAGTGAAGATGTTGTGCTCCACACTGAATATCGATCAAAAGCTGCATTGTAGTTATCGACCAGAAGCTTCAGGAATTGTGGAACAAGTGAATGGCACTTTGAAGAATAGATTGGCTAAAGTAGTGGCATCCACATCCTTGAGTTGGCCAGATGCTCTTCCATTGGTGCTCATGAGCATGCGCAGCACACCTGATAGGAGGACAGGTCTCTCTCCCCACGAGATCCTGATGGGGAGGGCCATGAGACTTCCTACAGTTCCAACTACTGCTCTATTGAATATTACAGATGATCTGATCTTGGATTATTGTAAAGGACTGTCTGACGCCATCCATTCTGTGTCCCTTCAGGTGCATGCGGCTGAAGTTCCAGCAGCGAGGAACCTGTGTCATGACCTGAACCCAGGGGACTGGGTCTTGGTTAAAAAGCACGTCCGGAAGAACTGCCTAGATGTTCGCTGGCGTGGGCCCTTTCAGGTAATCCTGATCACGAACACCGCGGTGAAGTGCGGGGGGCTGCCAAATTGGATCCATGCATCCCATACTAGAAGAGTTCCAGCACCTCTAGAAGGAACAGCTCCCATCCCAGACGAAAGCCCGGAAGTGGAAGAAGAGTCGCAAGAAGGGATAGAGGCGGCTGAGGGGGTGTCGGAAGAAGTTGGGAACGCATCGGATTCAGAAGAAGAGCGAAGGCAGGACGGCAGTGAGACAGAAGACGCAACTGAAGGAGAGAGCAGAAGTGAATACGACTCAGACTCAGATCCGTATCGGAGCGATCAAGAACCAAGTGGGAGGACAAGGAATAGGAGAATAAGGCTTGGAGCTGCCACTTGGCCAACAAGGAGAAGAAGGCTAAGTTTGAGGTCGGCCCAGGAAGAAACGCTTACTCCTATATCCGAAGACTCAGATCCAGAAGAAGATATCCAGGATCAAGCCGAGGAGGGTCTTAGAAGATCAAGTAGGGTGCGAGTGCCTAGCAGAAGATACTCTACTCCCGACTGGACCTACCTTGTTGCAGATGTCTGGGAGACACAGAACAGGGAGGATCAGGGAAGTGGAACTGATCAGAACTGACCCGATCATCACAGTGCAAATAAAGTTTCTACTGCCAGGAGCGGAGACCGAAAGGTTGCTGACACTCAACATCGTTCATCCTGCTCTCCTGAGTGGAATAAGAAAGTTGCTTTTAGAAACAGTTGAGTTTCCAGTTTTCTGTTCACGATATCCAATATTGGAGGGAACTCTTCTTCGTTTGGAAATGCTTGAGCGAGTAGTAGAAATGTTAGGAGCACTTATTGTTGTGGACTAATATCATATTGCGAATGGCTTTAAGGGGGTGCAGATCTGGAAAGGTGAAGAAAGTGATCTTGATTAGAACGAACCCCTTTGTAATTGTGGATATAGAACTGATAGTACCAGGATTGGAAATTGAAAAAACGCTAACTCTCAATTTCGTCCGTCCACTTGTCTTGAGCGAAATAAGGAGAATAATCCTAGAAAAGGTTGACTTTCCATGTTGTGGTACGAACTGTCCAGAACCTGAGGGAATGATACTTCGGATGGACGTTTATGAAGAAGTAGTGTCACTCCTTGAGTCATACATAACTTCAGACGAAAATAAGACTTTTGAAAAGAAATTGTAAATTGTTGCAAGATAACCTAGCGCCGAGTGGAAGGAGAAAAAAAATGGTAGGGGTTTCCTTTTAGCGGATGGAGAAGGGCTAGGGTTGTCTATATTACTGGACTTTGAATTGTTTTGCGGAAATAAATTGTCAAGCTTCCAAGTGTTCCAAGAAAGACATTGCAAGAGAGAAAGACTTTGTTTGAAAAGAAGAGGAAGTGAAGGCTGGAAGATAGTCGAAAACTACACTGTTTGAGAACATGGAGGCTGGCAACCCGAACCGCAGGGCAAAATGTATAGCTGTTACATTTTTAGGAGTAGTGGTTTCTCTTATAATTTTAGTGGTAACTGTTTCATTCCTAGCGGGACACGAAGGGGATGGAACCACAGTTAAGGAGGATAAGGGAGTGTCAACACCGAGAACTACCATTATTAAGGAGAAGGGAAACATCAATGAGAAAGACAAAGCGTTGTTAGATGCAGAAGTAAAAAGGTTACACATGGATGAGTCACAGGGGAATTACAAGTCAAATGCTTATGCTAAGTTGCTTTATGAATATGTTGATGCCATGGAGGTAAAGGATTGCTATGTCTGTATGCAATTACCAATTTCGGTGGAGGAGGGTATCAAATACCATCATCTCCCGTTGACATATGGGATAACGTGCAGTTTATTGTTAAGTATGTTTTATGGACGAGACGGATTTGAGTATTACTTCTCGAATTTCGACTCGACATTGCCAGAGGTTCCGAATTTCAAGCATTTGAACAAATGGGACTACTACAAAAGCGAAGACAGGTTACACAAATGGTTTATTCCATGGAGAACGTTAGATACTTCACATGCTCGAATCAACAATCTGACTTGTCAAATATCAGAAGTTGAGAAAAGGTTTATAGCTCAGGTAGATACTAGATACAGGAGGCAGAAGATATTGAAGGCATCAGGACAAGGGGAAACAGATTGGACAAAGGAGGAAAGGGCACAACAACGAAAAGGTAGTATTGGTCCAATTGCTTTGGATAAGGAGAAACGGGGGAAACTGTGCATTCACAGGAGTTACTCCTATTATGAAAACGTTTATGTAGGACAAGTAAATTGTGAACATGCCTTTCAATTGGAGTATTACTCTAAGAACTTCATGAAAGGGATGCAAGCAATACCAAATGTATATTTTGTATGTGGAAGATATGCCTATGTGAAGTTACCAGATAATTGGTACGGATCATGCTATCTGGCTGTTGTCTTCCCTAAAATATATCATGTTGAGAATTTAGACACGCCTAAGAAAGAAATATCAACTAGATGGAAGCGAGGGCTGGGTGCAGCAGAAGTAGTTGGAGATGTAATAGGTGCTGCATTCCCTTTCTTAGGATTGATAATGAATGACATTAAGATCAGGAGGTTAGCTACAGTCGTAGATAGACTGTCTGCCAGTACTGCAAGATCCTTGATGCTGATAGAGGGGGAGATGCAATCGATTAGGGCAATGGTTCTTCAGAACCGACTTGCTTTAGATGTTCTGTTAGCAAAAGAGGGAGGAGTCTGTAGGGCCTTGAAGGTACAGGAATGCTGTACTTACATTCCAGACAATTCAAAGCCTCTAGAGAAGTATATACAAAACATCACTGCCATACACTACGAAATCGAGGACCTGGCAAAGGTAAATGTGTGGGAAAAAGTAGGTCATGGAATGGGTAAAGTTGGAAGTTGGTTTGCCAACTTAGGAAAGGGTATCGTTTGGTACATATTGAAGCCCATCATCATAGTAATGATTTGTGTAATCACTTTGTGGGGATTGGTGCGTTTGTATCAATGGTATAGAGCAAATAGGTTACAGAGAGCTATGAAGAAACAGGAAGAAGAGTTGACAGCGATGCAGGACACTCAATATAAGAGTCTGAAAGCATTAGAGAGTATGAAAAGAAGTGGTACTGCCCTGTCTTCACTTTAAAGGTTCTACATTTTAGTGTCATGGTAATGATGACCCCTAAAGGTCATCAAAGGGGGGACTGAGAGAGCACAAGTTTGAAAAAAATGTATAAGTACGCCATATTTACAAGCACGTAGTTAGTTTAAACATGTTTTGCACACGAGTGTTTTATATTCAATAGCGAAATGTATAGAATGTTAAGTAGAGTAACCATAATTATAACGGTGTGAGATTAAATGTAGAAATGTTGGAGTATAGGTGAAAACCTCATGGTTCTCTCATGTTAAAAGAGTCATGTCCGAATTAAATGTAATTTTGGATTCCAGTATTTTGTGTAGGCCTTAGGGCAATTCACAGCAAACCTGAACGTGCTGCTAAAATAATGTGAGATAAAGTTGACATGGTTCTTTCAAAATGTACTATTGAACTTAGGGTTAAAAGTATATGCTTTATAGATGTGTTATTTTAGAAACGTATGCTAGTTAAGAATGTTTGCTGTTTAAATCAAGTTAACGTTTTAAGAGTGCAGGAACCTGCTGCATGTAAATCAAGTAGGCCAGAACAGATAATGTCATGTAGTTTAAATCGTCATGTGCTCGTTAGAGGAGAGGTCGTGAGGTGTCCAGTATGGAGCTCTGAAAGTGTTTTATGGCCTAAGATATGGTGAAGTCTGGAATTTGAGGCCCACTGCAGGACGAGCTGTATGCAGGTGCGAGGGTCCTAATCAGCTCGAATGAAAGGGACTTTGTTCAGTGGCGCCTTGCGCAGGCCTGTAGGAGTTTCCAGGAATTTCAGGGGGTATCAGCGCACGGAAGAAGGAGCCTGGGAACCAAGGTCAACTATAACGAGGGTCTTCAAGAGTACCATCATGGAGTTTTACCGCGCAAAGATGTACCACGTGAGGGGCGTCCCAAGGGGCGTTTCTATTGGAAATGTGATTTGGTATTAGGGAAAGTGACCCGGGAGGAGGGCAGAGCAGATGATTTTGGGAGCCTAAGGAAGCGGATGGGTAGGCAGATAGGCTGATCAGGAGAGACCCATTATCAGAGAAGAGACAAAGAGAAGTGCGTGATCTTCTTAGGAAATCACCACGGCTGACACCTAGAGGGTAAAGATCTTGTTAAGTAGGGATGTCATTTAGTGTAGTGTAGGGACAGACTAAACTTAATTTTTCTTTTCTGTAATGACTTTGAGGTTGCAACTTGTATCCATTTTAGCAACCCTGATGGTTTTCGAGCTTGTACTTATTATTCTGTTTTTCAGACTCAGATTATTCAAAAAGTTCATGTTCATAGTGATACCGATTTATCTTCTTAATCTCATTTTGAGAAGTTTGTATCTTCAGTTATCTTTGACTTTATATTAAATCTTTAAAACTTAATTTTGGTCAGTGGTCATTTAGAGTGGTGTAAGTTCTTAAATTGATTGTTTACTGCGAGATTACCTTTTACTCAAGACAGGTACCAACGATTCAGTCGACAGGAAATGGGATTTGGTAAGATAATTAGTAACCAGTAATCCCGCGTTAGCACATGCATCAAGATATGCGTTTGCGACTCATTAATTGCGATTTTTAAAGAATCACAATTAAGGACTCGCAAAAGACTATGCATGTAGGAATCAATATAAAAATTGTGATTCCTAAGCATTCCTTAATTGTGACTCGCAAATTGTGAGTCGCAATTAAGAAATGGCTTCCCATTCTTTCCTATGGGTCTGCAGGCCCATGGAAATGAAAGGGAAATTGCATGCGCAATTGCGCATGAGATTTCAAGGGTGCAAGAGTGTCAAAAGGACACCCTGTTGCACCCCTGAAATTGTGATGTGCACCCATGTTGCGCACACACATGCCCCAAGGGCATGTGTGTGCGTAACCTGACACTTTGAAGAATGCACTTTCAATACCATCAGGTTGAAATAATCAGTATTTAGCGGACCATAATAGCAAAATCGCTATTTTAAATGCAATCTTTGCATTGCATTTAGGCATCGCAATTTGGGATTCCTTAAATGCAATCGTAAATTGCGATTTTTGCATTTGGGATGCTGCATCCCAAATACAAAAATTGCGGTCACAAAGGGGCAGATTCTGCGAATCTGCCCCTTTGTGAGCGCAATTTCAAATGATTCATGTGCCCCTATGTCTGCTAAACTCATGCATCTTCTGCGTCCCAGCAAAGCTTCAGTGCCCTCTGTTGAAGGTAAAGAAACATCTGCCTGCCTGGCTTAGCTCTCTAAGCATGATAGACTGTTCTCTGCCATGGCAGTGAAGTCCATCCCTCCACTGACCTGGCGGTGCAGACTTTAACTAAAGCCCCAATTGAGTAGAAGTATTGCATGAGAAACAATATATAAAGAAATAAAATCAATATAATATTTAAATCAATGACGGCCTTTGTTTGTTAAAGTTGCTGTCCTCAGACATGCTCTTGCTCACCCCGAACCCTCCGAAAAACATCTGCCTTGGAGCTCCGGTAGCTCTAACACGTTTTGCTAATGAAAGTTATAAAAATGCCTTGCAGGAACTGCGTTAGTTTTACGTTCGGCTGAAGGTGTAAGCGAGATGAATGAATCACCTGACGAAGGAACCTAAACATGTCAAATATCCTGGGTGCCATGGTAGCCAGGCACCGATGTAAACACTGACGAGCATATGGTCCCGCTCAGCGAGGGCAGAAGTCCGGCCTTGAATGAGACAGCGCCTACTGCGCGAGCAGCCTTGGGCTACATGCACTCAGTTCAAATGTTTATTTATTCTTCTTAATGAAAGGGGGTAAAAGGCAGGCCGAGGCTGTCCTCTATATTGTACACTTACTTAAGTAATTAATGCACCTTCATACATCATATATTTGTGTAATGCTGCACACCTGGGCTTTTTCTTAACCTCCAGTCTTGTGACATTCGCTACAATGGAGCAAAACAATGTTTAAACATTGAATTTATAATACAAAACTGCTGTCAAGTAACGATAACAAGTGAGGAGGCCTGTTCATTTTAAATGTTACTAGTAATAAGTATGGCATAACACAGACGTTTCTTAAGCCTAAGTGTGTGCTAGTGATAAATTAATGTAGGAAAACAATAAGGTAACGATTTCCAAAGGCACTCGTTATACGCATTGTAACTTTTCTACGCTATTTTTTCAGCATCGACCACTCGAGCACAAACCTCTCTAAAAAGACAAAACAGCTCCCAGTTATAAAGCACATGGTACCTGGATATTCGGACAGAGCCTTCACTTGCCCCTCTGTTTTTTGTGGCACTGTTCAATTCCTCATCCTTCCCAGGCTGGACAGTGCTAATACCATTCTGAATGGTTCTCTGGCTTGACTGCTCCATTGTGTAGCTATTTCATATTTCAAGCAGGGACATTCGACCATAACACGCTTGTTCTTTATTCCTGCACTGGTAAACCAGTCCTAAATATCTGTCAGACTCTGTTGTATGACTTTCAATGTTCAGCCATCTGTCTGCCCTGTATGCTGCCGCTGGCTGGTGGTGCCAGGGTGACGAAGCGTAAGGGCAATCGGTGTCTTGATGTTCTCCAATTCAAGATCTTTGCCCAGGAAGAGGCATAGCTATCAGTGGTGCAGCTGGTGCAGTAGCACTGGGGTCCATAGATAAGCTAGGGGCCCAGCCAGGGCATAAGTCCTAAAAAACAAAAGGGAGCAGACTTGCAGCGTGTGATATCACAAAGCATGACAGCGTAAGTGGCATCACAGGAAGAGACATCTCAGCCCATGACTTCACCAGAAGTGCCATCAGATCTTAAGACCTCACACATATGTTTATCAGGTTTATCATGAGTACATTTGAGCGCATAATAATATTCAACAAATTCGATTTTGCGTCGGAGTTGTGCCGAAAAAGTGACGCAACCCCAACGCAAAATCTCAGCCTTAACTTATACATTTATTTTTTAAATCTCTGCCACAAAGAAATTCACAATGATCAGAAACGTTGCAGTAAATGTGTTGTGCTTAATTGATTGCAACATCTGCATAAAAAAAAATCTTGGCGTTAAGGTACCTGCGGCAAAGATCTTTGTGTGCCCTGTAAATCTCAGGGAATAATATTGGTAAAATAACTATGGAGGTTAATGCACTTGCTGGAGAGATCTGTGTTTTGTCTAGTCCCAGTTTTAAATCAAAGTGGCATAGAGGGTCAATATGTCTCCTGCAAAGCACATCATGTGACACTAAGATAACAGAGTTTTATTTTATGTAGATGAGTATGTGGGTTACTGCTTTTACCACAGAGATCCTTTTGTTACTCGCAGGTCATAAACTGTAATCCTTCAAATACAGCACAGCGAGCTATTTAGGATCTATGACTCCTACACCTTGTAACCCTCACTGTCTTATGTATCACCTCATGTACATTGACTTCCACACATATTATTTATTTTCAATGTATAATGTGTATGTGTGATTTAAAGCACTCTGACACCCTAGATTTTGATGACTAGCGCTATAAAAGAAATTGTGGTATTTAAATATTTATTTGTGTAAATACTGAGACGGACCAACACATCTGACATTCCTACAGTGCATGCCTATGTCTTATATACAGGGCCTGAGCAAAGTCAAAAGCATGCCTCTCTTAAGTACATGTGAACTAATGACGTAATAAGTTCTGAGCCCTTGTTTCCCCTCCACTGCATTTGCAGCTAGATGTGAGGTTCCAGATAGCTCCCAGCCAGGATACTTGAACAAAAGAAGGCCTGATGGCCCCTGATTTTCTGCCTTTTTTTGGGCCTGGCTGGAAATTAAGATAACAAAGCCCCCATGCTCCCTGCACCTTGCTGCTCGGAGCGCAGGCAGACAACGTGCAGGCACTGCTGAATGTGTCCACCGTACCAGTTCATCATATTTCTGTGGGGCCCAACTTCTTGGCAGAGGAGATGGTGCCCACCCTGTGACAAGAGTAGGTAGACGCTGTCTACACACATGTGCCCTCGACTTGTGCCCTGGGCGCAGCCTTTTCTGTACAGGCTGGAGTTAGAGCAGGTGCTTTCAATTATTTAAACATAGCGCCTGCCGGGGCTTGGCACTGTGTTTAGTCTAGGGGAGGGTGGTGAGGACTGGAGGGATTAGAGAGCATAGGGTAGACGGTAAAGCAGAAATGAGCTGGATCGAGAAAAGGGAACGATGAAATAAAGGAGAGGAGATGTGACAGAAGGGCAGGTAATAAGACTGACCAAAAGGGCATAGGGAAGAGGAAAGGCAGAATTAAGGATGTCAGTGAAAGAGCAGGAGCAAGGAGATGGAAGATACTGAAAGAATAAAAGACCAGCTCTAGCTATGCGAGGCAGAGAGGGAGGAGATTGAAAGAACAAGTATGTGAGGAGGAAATTAAAAGAGAGAAGGTTAGGGCAGTGTAGAGAGGATACAAAACAATTGGGGAAAGAGTAATGTAAATAGAAAGAGAGGTTTTATGAGGAGCAAGGAAAGGAAAAAGAAATGGGAGGAAAGAGATAAGGAAACTTAATGAACAGGAGAAAAAAGACGAATGGAAAGGGAGGAACGAGGATGGAAGGAGAGAGTTGATAAGAGGGGGTGGAGATAGGGAAGAAACTGGAAAGACAGGTAGAATGAGGGACATGGCGGCCTGTGGCTGCTATTAGTGCAACACGTACAGTGCAAGAGCTGTGATGTGCCCACTGCACCCCATTCTGGCCTTCTTTTATCACTGGTCCGGAGTGCAGGAGAGTTCAAGGCACCTTGCTACTGCACTGTGCCCAGACCTTCTCTACAGCCTCGGATCACCTCTGTAATTTTCATCCCTCTTGACACAACTCTCCTTCTCTGGAACATGATGTGATAGTATTTGTTTATTTCTCGAACCTTTCCCTCTTTCTCCCTGCTACAGCTGCTCTCTGGACTCACTTTTGATGGTTGTACGACGAAACAACGCAGGGAAATACGTTGCAAGCCTTAACCACGCAATTTTTAATCATATATTTTTTTACACCATGTATGTTGTTACAACGGATGTCATTACCATGTATTGTTTATTTATTTAAAGATAATGTATTTGTGGGGGGTGAACCCCCACACCACCCAACTAACCGTATATGCGTGGTAAAGTCATCTGTTGTAAAAAGATACACTTTGTAGAAACATGCATGCTTACAAATGCGTGGTTAAGTCACAATGTGGTAAAAACCTGTTTGTAAAGGCTGTTTCTCCTTTTGATGACCAATTTCCTTCTGTTTTTTCTCATTCTCACTTTTTAGTTTTACTATTTTTCGCTACCATTAATTTTGTATTTTTATTGGATATAAATCTTTTGTTGAATTGCCTAGGACTAGTTCTTGTACTAAATACTTTTCAAATTAAAATAAATGATTTTCCATTAATGTACAAGAGTTAATCGAGCTGCAGAAACCTTTTGACCCTCATCTGATCTCCCCAACATGATATACACATTTCAGTGGAAAAAATGCTGCTGACTTATCCAGAACTGCACTCTGATATCTTGTAAATATGAAATCTATTCTTAATGTATAGAAGGGTTAAGGCACAGGCAAGGGTGGGGAGTTGAAGCATTATCTGAAATGTGTAAATGGATTATGGATTAAATCGATCTTGATTATATATATATATATATATATATATATATATTCACTGGTTAGAGGAGGCAGACCCGGACGCTGAGATCAGACCCTGGACCAGGGTTCAATTCCCGACGCGGCAGGGTCTTGAGCCCAAAATGTCCACGGACTCGGTAATTCTCGCTTCGGTGCCTACTCGAATCACAGGTTCACACTCTGCAACTCTGGGCAATAGCTTGCTTAATCTCCACTACGGCCCCCCGCGGCGGGATGCCTGGCTTTCACCTTGGGGATACCCAGTAGGGGCTATCTCATAGGGAAAAACCAGGACGGGTTCCCAATGCAAAGCGCTTTGAGACCTGGCGGTGATATTGCGCTATATAAAAACCCATCCATCCATCCATCCATATTACCTACTGGCGGTCGCCAGTAGGTAGTTATAGTTATAGTTAGGATTGGCTACCATAGGCAATCCGCAACATTCTATTGGGAATAACTCTGGCGCCGCTTGAGGAATTTGTGTGTAATTTTCCAAAATTTTGGCCAGCTCCGCTGCGCTCCTTCCCTGAAAGTTTCGGGGGGATTTGTGAAGTGGGGGCTGAGAAAAAAGGGGGGTCCCAAAACTTGTTTTCCCTATGTTAATTTCCATAGGACGGTCTGACAAGTCTACAGCCCGAACCGCTGAACGGAATTACGCCAAACTTGGCAAAATTGTAGGGACTGGTACGCAGATGTGCCTTTGCTATATTTGGTGAAAATTGCTCCAGTGTTTTTTTTTTAAATTAACTTAAAAAACACATATATATCTATAGGCGCTCTCCGAGCGCTCACCGGTACGCTACGGGAGTGCGCGAGCGGAAATTTGATTGTCTGTCGGGTGTCTGTCAACATTCTAAACAGTCCGGAGAGTCCGCCATCTTGTGTCTCGGTAGAATCGAGACACAAGAGGTGAAAAAGTAAGGGGGATATAATTAAAAGGGGGCAGAGTAGACACATCCTGACCCGCTAGGTTTTCTGAGGGGGGCCTACAAGGACCCTGAAGGGCAAAAAACATTTTTTTTTTTTTTTTTATTTTCGCGGGGTAAGCGCTGGATGCGTTCCCAGGTGCACGCTCCGGTACGCTTGTCGCACCGGCGTCCTAAAAGTGACGCAGTGAAATCTCATAGATTTCACTGCGTCACTTCTACAACCCTTCCTTGCGTCAATATGCCCCCTTTGCATACATTATACCTGGCGCAGGTATAATATGGCGCAGGGGTTTACAAAGTGACACATCTACCTAGATGCGTCAATTTGTAAATATGACTCAACAAGGCCCTTTTTTACACCACTGGTGCGTCACAAAAAGTGACGCACCGGCGGCGTAAAAGTGACGCATGGCCTCATAAATGAGGCCCTCAGTCTTCTACTCTCACTTTTTCTTTCACTTTCTCTGTCTCTTTACTCCCTTACTCACCTTGTCTCACACTCACTTGCCAGTCTGTATCTCCACTCTTTCCTAAACATCACTGCTCTTTTCTTACCCTTCCACACCCCCGTCCCTTTACTACATTTTCTTCACTTATCCTCATTCCCCATGTTCACGCTCCTTCTCCTCACTCACCTCCCACACTCAACTTCTTTGAGTCCCCTCACTTCACTTCCCTTCCCCTCTCGTCCCTTTCTTTGCTTTCTCACTCATTTTCCTCTCCTCTCTCACTGCACTCCACTTCAGTTACTCTTTTTCATTTTTTTAAGAATACAGCTCTTTTTTGAGAATTGGAGGTAGTTCTAAAAAGAACTTTTTTTTCTTCTTTTTTCTTTTTTTTTCAACAAAAATAAAAACAGGGAATGGCAAACTGCTCAACAGGAGCAAACAAAAAATCAAAATTAGGGCTGGGGACGGCAGCGGTGGTTCTCTAATGCTCTAGCAATGATCAAAATACTTTGTTCCCCGTAACAAAGTAGGGCATCACAATCGTTGCATTTGATGGAGGCCTCATTAAAAATAGGCTGAATATTTGGGATCAGCTGCTCTGGTCGCCCCCTCACCGATGCAGTTGCTCCTCCAGTTGAAGTAGAGGCACCATCCCTTGGAGCCTCTCGTGCCAGAGCCCTGACACTCTCCCGGGCATAGTTCTGTGGGTGTCTCCTCTGGACGTGCCGAATCATAGTAGAATTACCAAAAACTGTACTTCCTTCTGGGGTCTCCTCTGGAAAGTACAGTATGGCAGATCTTGCACTCCACCTTTGGAGCATTTACTTTTTTATGTCACTCAGGAATATCAAAAATTTTCCAGATGAAATGTTCTTTCACCTTCGGCTGAGGAGGCTCTTCATCTATGAATCCATCTGACTCCTCACTGCTGCTGGATGCTCTGGCAGCCATTGTATCCACAGATTATAAGCAGAGAAAAAAAGAGGTCTTGCTCTCACCAAAGTGAAAGAAGAAGTGAAGGAAAAGGGTGGGGTTTTCATTCTTTGGAAAAAAAATCTGTTAGCAACCAATGAAAATTGTTATTTTAAGGTCACATGACTTGACGCGCTTACGCTACGCGCACCGGAGCGCTTCCGGGGGCGCTCACGCGGCGCGAACGTAGGCGCTTCCGGGGTCGCTTACGCTGCGCGCCTGAGTGACGTTTTGGTAGCTTTACGAAAATGCAAAATCATTTTCATTCGAAAAATCAAAAATACTGCTTTATAAGTATGGTACAGAATGTCTTGCATTATTATTTAGTTTTCATAATTTTTTTTTTACGAACGCAGAAATAGCGCTCTCGCTGCGCTCTCGGGAGAGCTTACCGGTGCGCGCACCCTGAGCGCTCCAAGACAAAATGGTACGGGTAAGCTTACCGGTGCGCGCACCCTGAGCGCACCAGGAAAAAATGATTTAAAAGAATATATATACATTGAACAAATATATATATATATTTTTAAATATAATTAATAGTTGTAAAAACAGCTAATAAAAAAAAACGTAGGTTACAAAGTCAATATATAAAGGATTTAGCTTTTAAAAAAACTATGAAATTCACTGAAAAAACCCTAAGTTTCACAAACGTTATAGTTAGGAATTAGCATTTAAAAAACCTTTGAAATTCACTGAAAAAACCATAGGTTTCACACCAGTTATAGTTAGCTGAACATTTTACTCATACAAAACCATTGAAATTCCCACGTTATAGTTAGTTGGACTCACTATAACTTGCGCGCCCGCAATCCACTGCTGATGATGTCACATATTACATCATTCATGACATGGTCAGTGACATCACTGATGACATCACTGATGACATCTCAAATGACATCACTGATGACATCTCAAATGACATCACTGATGACATCATCCATGTGATAATACGATGCACCTCCTCACACTCTAATCAAACCTTTGATACACCCAGTGTTAAATACAAACTACCATTCCTGAAATTATTGACACGCCAATACCAGTAACTACATACGCACTCACTGATTTCTAGGTCTACACACACATCCACTCATTCACCCATACAATCACTCATACATACAGTCACTCATCAATAGAACACTATCATATCCACTCATACACCTATATAGACACTCACACGCTGACAATCATCCACAGAGTTACTCACACACCTAGTCAGTTAT
This sequence comes from Lissotriton helveticus, assembly GCF_964261635.1. Lineage (NCBI taxonomy): Eukaryota > Metazoa > Chordata > Amphibia > Caudata > Salamandridae > Lissotriton > Lissotriton helveticus. The sequence goes on from NC_136067.1 coordinate 449,113,336, forward strand.
GCAAAGAATCAATCACACTCCCATTTCCTCAACTACACAGTTTTACACACTAAACGTTACTTATTCAAACATATACTAACACATACTTACTCTCTTTTACAATCAGTGATACAAGTACACATTGATCCATACAGTCACTTACGCAATCACAGGCTCTCATGTAAAGTCATTTATATATGCCAACTCTCACATGCACTGTGTTTTACATATGTACTTACTTGGACATGGAGCACTGAGATAGCCATTCACTCACCAACACACCCATGCACACAGTCAACCACCCATACAGCTCTTTCCAAATGCACTCTTGAACCCATATACCAAGTGAATCAACTGCTCACACATATATGCACAGAGTCACACACCTCCCAACCACCCACACACACACACACCCTCACATACAAATACTTAGGCAACCAATCAATAACCCTTATAGCCACTCATATAGCTACTGATCAACACATGCATCAGCTTACACAACAGCAGACATACTGATGCATACATTCAGACAGTTTAGTCACTAACAAATGCATTCAGTGAGACACATTTAATCACTTACTCATACAGTCAGTCACGCACCTACTATATTCTTCATCCAGACACTCATACATCCACTCATTCTTTAATATATAAAACATATTTTTACTTTTTAGAAACACACATTCACTGGATGATGTCATCAGTGATGTCATTTGAGATGTTATCAGTGATGTCATCAGTGATGTCATTTGAGATGTCATCAGTGATGTCATCAGTGATGTCACTGACCATGTCATGAATGATGTAATATGTGACATCATCAGCAGTGGATTGCGGGCGCGCGAGTTATAGTTAGTCCAACTAACTATAACGTGGGAATTTCAATGGTTTTGTATGAGTAAAATGTTCAGCTAACTATAACTGGTGTGAAACCTATGGTTTTTTCAGTGAATTTCAAATGTTTTTTAAATGCCAATTCCTAACTATAACGAGAGTGAAACCTATGGTTTTTTCAGTGAATTTCAAAGGTTTTTTAAATGCTAATTCCTAACTATTTTTATTTGCAAAGCAAACCTGGTGTTCTTGCGCATGACTAATAAAATCGCCTGACGCGTTTCAAGCCTCCTGGCTCTTGTTCACAGGCAGAGAGAAAACTTTGCACTATGTCCGCTGCACTTTCCCTCAGTATTTCTATCCTCCAGTGGATACTCTCAGATGAGTTTCATTTACTGCATGCGTGCATGCTGGGAAGTGTAGTGCCACGGAGTCACTCTTCTCCTTCAGTGGGTGTGCTCCATTTCCAAAATCACTCCATCATTCGTGCCCTCCAGTGGGATTCCAGACGCAAGTGCACCAGTTAATTAAATCCTTTGTTCCTGATCCGAGGCTGTGAAGAGTTCTGTGCCTTCCGCACTACACTTCCCAGAAGTCTCATTGGAGCCTCCCATTGGCGGGTGAGTTATATGAAATTGGAGAAGTGTAGCGGGTGCGCACACCGCTTCCGTTAAAGCCCCTGAAGAGAAGCAGATGGAGCTTCGAAACGCGTCGGGCAGATCCATTACGGAGCGGCGTCTACGAGCGGATCCCCGTCCTCACCTACACATAAATAAAGCTGCTGCTCGCGTGCTACTCACATGGTGGACAACCTGGAGCGTGAATCTATATGCGGCAGTCCAGCCGCAGAGTATGCACCACCCCGTTAACGTGGGGGTCACGGCAGTGAAGTAGCAGCCGTACATGGGATCGAGGACGGGCCCACTCGTGGAGTCCATACAGGACTTGATTGTGTGCTTTCCGCACTACACTTCCCAGAAGTCTCATTGGAGCCTCCCATTGGCGGGTGAGTTATATGAAATTGGAGAAGTGTAGCGGGTGCGCACACCGCTTCCGTTAAAGCCCCTGAAGAGAAGCAGATGGAGCTTCGAAACGCGTCGGGCAGATCCATTACGGAGCGGCGTCTACGAGCGGATCCCCGTCCTCACCTACACATAAATAAAGCTGCTGCTCGCGTGCTACTCACATGGTGGACAACCTGGAGCGTGAATATATATATATATATATATATATATATATATATATATATATATATTGTTGCAGCAAATGTCCCAATACAAGAGGAGCAACTCTATGGCTGGTGCTGGCGGCGAGGTCCGGGACCGTTTGTACCGTGATCAGGGACAGTTCCTGTCCGAAACGCGTAGGTGGGGAACCTACAGAGAATTAAATAAGGTTTAAAGCGAAGTGGTGTGCGGTGTCTTCCTTTGGAAGGATCTTTGCTGTTTAATATATATATATATATATATATATATATATATATATATATATATATACATATAAAATCAGAAACTTAGTAGATAATCTGAAGAAACACACGCGTTCTCCACATGTAGCACTCTTCATCAATATTTAATTTGCAGGCAATGAAGCACACACACACATATATATATACTAGCTGTACCCTGCCACGTGTTGCTGTGGCTCAGTCTGGTTAAATGGAAGAGAAAGAAAAGAGTAAGCGCATGTTTCTAATATGTTTAATTTCACAATGCTTGTGGGCACACAATACATTTTTGCGACTATTGTCACGTTGTGTATATATAAACACGCGCTAATGTTGCAAAGTGAACCAACTCCTCCCCGCTTCCTCCACCCACTTCCCGGTCTGCCATCCTGACACCAACTGTCCATCCTAATATATGTAGACTATTGTCTCTATGCGTCCCTTGTAGTTGTTGTGCAGCAACCAAATCGATAGGGTCTGTTCGGCCTTTCAATTAAAAAACACGCGCGTATTGGACACGCGCGTATTCTAATCCCATGTTGTGTATATATAAACACGCGCTTAATCGAATCCAACGTTGTGTCAAAATTTCAAATCAATCGGTGAAGAACTTTCGGAGATTTAAGATTTTGAACAAAGGAACACTGACATTTTTATGTGTCTGTTCGGGCTTTCGATTAAAACACGGGTGTATTCGACAAACGCATATTGGAATCCAACATTGTGTATATAAAAACACCCCCTATTCGAATACAACGTTGTGCCAAAATTTCAAAGCAATCAGTGAAGAACTTTCGGAGATTTGCGAAATTGAACAAACAAACATTTAACATTTTTATTTATATAGATAGAGAGATTGTGAGATGTTGGCCTGGCATATGATGTCCACTATTCTAGTGGGCACCTTGCACCAGTCTAAACGACCCTTATTGATGGTGGTTGTAAAGTCAACCTTATAGACAAGCTATCCTAGTGATAGCATGGACCAGCAGTCTTAGGCTAAACTCCAAAGAGCATGTGAAGCTGTTTGTTTTACCAATTATAATCCCTTGCATAACAAATGAAAGGACACCACACAAGGTATTTATCAAATATATATGTATTTATTTCTAACACAACCCCTCTGCACTCTTTATGAGGTCAGAGATCGAAGTACATCACAAGTTACTCAATTAGCATTCTATAACTTGCACAAATACAGTTATGCCCTAAGGGCCTCACAAACCATAGACTAAGTAAGTGGTATAAGGACCACTTCAGAAATAGTGAATAGGCATAGGGCCTAGAGAATCGCTGGGGCTACACTAGACGACCAAAGGTTAGGAAGTAGGAGACCCACGGGAGACGCGTGCAGTGTCTAAACACAGTCGTGAATTACTATTGACTAATAATGGGAACGTAAAAGTTACAAAGTTAAAGATTTAGGGCACTTCTGTGTAGTTGCAGGGCCTTAGTCCCGGTCTATTGCTTTCCTGCTAGTCTGTTCGAGATTACCTTCGTGACCCCATCAGCTGCTATAACACTGGTCTTTGGCTGAAATTAGGGGCGCTTTTACTCGGAGCTGCTTTTTATATGGAGCTGCTTAATTAAGTACTGTATCCAGGTTTTGCTTTTAACTACTACTATCGTTTTTAAAACTTACCGAATTTGCACTGTTTGAGCTAGTTCGCACACAGCTTCCCAGTCATCACCTGCACACAGCATTCCGCCCCTGCGGTACCCGGAAGTCAGACGGGACCGCATTGCACTGGGGTTGACGCTCCAGTTGTTAAGATCAGCCACACTATATTTAGCACGCTGGAGCGTCCGCCCCGCTGGCACGCCAAAGGCAAGCCCGTCTGCGCCCGTCAGCGCCCGGAATGCGACCAGCGCCAGAACCCCTGGCCGAATTGCCCCTTACACTTACGGTAGGTGTAAATTGTTAAAGCTACGCAAAAGCGAATGTGCCCCCCATTGTATACCATTACAAAATCTTACAAGGACAGATTTTCAATGTGAAAATTGCTTGTTCACAATCAACCCCACAATATGGCTAACCCCTAGATCCATGACTAAACTTAGTGAAGGGCGAGAAGGTATGGAAGCCGCCAAAGATAATAATGGAGAAAACTAAGTTAGGGGCAGGGACCCATTAGGGGAATATAGGGCCCTAAAAACTAGGGCAAGGGAGCATATTAAGTGTTTGTTGCTTAATGCCCGGTCGATAGTCAAACACAAGCATGAGCTGGAGGACTTAATTCAATCTCTACCCCAGATCTAATTTTTATAACAGAAACGTGGACAGACACAACATCAACACCTGACTGGAATATTGCTATTCCAGGAGGGTATGCTTTCTCCTCACAAGACAGAGGGACAGGCAAAGGGGGGGCTTAGCAATCATTTACCGGGATAACTGGTAAGTTCAGGTGGAGAAGATTAATGCCCTGCTTGCGGAAGCAATGTATTTTCACATAAAACGTAATAATCTTTAGACATTTCAAGGGATTTTGGTCTACCGTCCACCGGGTCCTAAAGCTACATTTTCTCAAGACCTCTTGACACTCTTAGAAACTTACACGGACCCTCTCTCTCTTACAATTCTGGGGGATTTTAACTACCTCCTTGAATCTAAAACTAGTACTGACACCACCCGGTTGCTTGATAATCTTGAGGCCTTTAACTTCAACCAAATCGTTACAGATTCTACCCACTTGGCAGGACACACCTTAGACGGGATTTTTACAAACAATCCTGATGTGACCTTGGCCAGTCTGACTGCCCTTCCCTCAACTGAGCATACCCTGCCAACTTATGGCGAACAAAGCGGTACAAAAGGGGGTGGTGATAGACGGAGCATCTGAACCAATCAAACACTCACACCCAGTCAACAGATCTGGGTTATTTCCCTTTTGTACCACTTTGTTCGCCATATGTTGACAGGGTATGCTCAGACGTGAGTCCCTTGTTCACTTTGCCACTGGATTCAAGCAAGCCGGGCTGAAGACGGCTGAAATGCCAGAAATCGGTCCTCGGAAGCTTGTTTCCAGTCCAGGGAAGGCATGGCTTGGCAGTTCGGGCTGGACTGTTCCCATGAGGCACAGGGTCAGACTGATTTGCATATGGCCATGTCCGAACTGGGGTGGCAGAGTGGGCTAAGAACGGTGATGGATTAAACCCAGATCTCTTGACTGGGTGTGAGTGTTTGATTGGTTCAGATGCTCCGTCCATCACCACCCCCTTTTGTACCACTAATCTCATAAGGAGGCACAGCTTTGCTCTGTTCTCGTACGCTGATGATACACAGCTCGTCATTTCCATTCTCAATCGGCCAGAGACCACAGCAGCCAGGTTCCATACTTGCCTCATCGAGATTATGACTTGGATGAGACAGAACCATCTGAAAATAAATACAGATAAGACCGAAGTGATGGAATTTGGGTCGGGTCAGCCCCTTTGGAATCAATTTTGGTGGCCTTCGGAAGCTGGAGAATGCCCTTCACCAGCACAGAAGGTCAGAAACCTGGGGGTCATTTTTGACAGCAAATTGAATTTTGGCCCTCAGATAAACAGCCTGGTATCATCGTGCTTCTTTCTCTTAAAAACTTTGGGAACAATCTTTCCCTATATTCCACGAGAGTTACAAAAGACTGTATTGGTCGCTCTTTTCTTATCCAAACTGGATTATTGCAATGCCCTATTCCTGGGTATCGATAAATATCAGCAACAAAACTACTGTCTTTACAAAACGCTGCAGCGAGGCTTCTTCTGGGTATTCCCAGAGGTCAGCCAACCTCAGCTGGCATTAAAATGCTGCATTGGCTGCCAGTTAAGCTGCACATCGAATTTAAAACTCTAACCTTCGTGCATAAGGCACTCCATGGCACTGGTGCAGAGGATCTTCAAAATCATTTTACACCGTATGTCCCAACTCGTGATCTTAGGTCAGCTAATGCTGGCCTCATTAAAAGTACTAAAGAAAGACGGGTGAGATGGGGGGAGAGCAATCACGCACTGTGCAGCAAAACTGTGGAACAAACTGCCGCTCCCCTTGAAGCTTCAATCGAATCATCAAACTTTTAGGAGGAATCTTAAAACCTGGCTGGTTCCAGCCCTCTAGGCCTAACTCACGTGCGCCCTTTCCACCTACACTCCTCAGCCCCAAGACGCCTCGGCATTCGAGCGCTTTATGAGCATCTAAACATAAACATAAACGTAAACACTTCTGGACGGACTACAACAAAACCACTTTTAAGTAGGACACTTCGAGAGTCAAGACCCACGGGAGCACCGGAGTACTCGTGTTACCTCACCCAGGGATGCCGGGTGCATAGCTGCCTTTTGATGTAGGGTTTCGTCGATGGTTTCAATGGAGATCTGCAAAGAAGTGCTACAGGTGACTAGATGAAAAGTGTCCGGGTGGATCCAAGGGTGGATCGAGGAACTGAAGAACCTGAAAGCAGAGGGGACAGAGTCTGGGTCACTAGCCAGTGACCAGGAAGGAACCAGGAAGGAACCAGGCGATGTCGAGTCGATTTCAGGTGAAGAGGTGAAGCTTGTCTCTGCAGCCAAGAGGACCAGGAGGCATCGACGACAACCAGGAGCTGGATTATAGCTGTCCCACAAAGGATCTAGTTGACTGTGGCGTCGGTATCCGGATTAGACCCAACAAGCCTTGGCAAACGCAACCCACGCAGGAAGTAAAGATTGGCTTCGAGTCAGACCAGCAAGGTCTAGGGAGCTTCTAATTTAGAGGGAAGCTGGAGCAAGCCTGGAGCAAAATGGTGTAAATTCAAAAAGAAGTCTTCAGAGGGCTAACTAGCAAGCGGGCTAGCAACCAGGAAGATGCGTCGAGCTGAAATGCAGGAGCAGGCCCCACGTGGCACTCGTGGAGTGTGGAGGGCTGAGCTTTGGAGCTAATGGCACTCAGGTCTGGGGCTTCTCTTACCCCAATGCACAACTACGAGTTACTTCAGAAGTCTATGCAGTTAGCAAAATGCAGGAAGTCCAGGGTGTCCGGTCCCACGTCTCTCATGTCCGCCACAGGTCTCAGCTTTGCTGTGGGGGTGGATCAGAGTCAGAGAAGTCTGGAAGTCCAGTTTCTGTGTCGCTGAGTCTTCAGGTACTGGCAAGAGCGTCGACAAAGCAAACTGGCAAGTGGTGGTGCCTGTTTGCACAGGGTGGTCACTCCTTGACCACAAGGGAGATGTCTTCAGTCTTCTAGTCGAAATAGAACGTTGAAGGTCCAAGAGTTTTGTATCAGAGTTTCGATCCAGGATAATCTAAAGTCCTGGGGACACAGCTCCTTTCTTTAAACTGATTTTAAGGGCTGGATTACCTGCTAGGTCCCTCCTATGGGTGGACCTGGGAAGGGGGTGGTTGCACCCCTTTCCCTTTGTCCAGTTTCGCACCAGAGCAGGGCTGGAGTGCCCCAGCAACTGGTTTGAACCGAGCTATGCATGGAGCACCTTGTGTGCCCCAGGCAGTGTCTGGAAAAGCATCTTTCCATTCAACCCACCCTGCCCCAATAAACTACAGGCTGTCTGGGGAGGTGCTATCACCTCCCTCGACAGGAAACCTATTGTCTAGGCCTCCCTTGCTGGAGTTTCATCCAGCAGCAGGAGGTCAGACTCGTGTTTGTGGCAGCAGCATCCATTTTGTGATGCTGAGGCTCTGTTTAACTTTAACTGGGTAAAGCAGTAACTACATGTCTTCTCCCTCTAGAAGGGTGGAATGGTACCCCCGCCACCAGGACTGGCGGGGAGGTAGTATTACAAAGTGTATGACACCTTGCTCGACATGTTTTGATAAAGCCAACCCAAAGTTAGCAGGAAATAACAGCCAGGCAAAGAAAAGCAAAGCACGGAGCACCCCAAAGGCTAGTCTACAGGCAGCAAAACTAGCTAAGAACAAGAGTGTGGCCTTAGAGAGGGTAGGGATCCCAGTCCCATCAGTTGAGAAGGATCAAGACGGAGTGGGTATAGAGGGAATTGATAGTGATCAGCCTGGCCCGCCACATTCAGATTCTGTAGAAGCTAAAGATGAGTTTCTTAACCAAATGGAAGTAAAACTCATGGCTTTAATCGATCCTCTCATGTCCAGATTAATGGCAATAGATCAGAGATTATCCAAAATAGAGGAACATTTGGCGAAGGACTCAGGAATTCGCATTGGGAGATGTACTACAAAAACCACGGAGCCTAGCCGGGTAGGAAATAGTTCCAGATCACAACATCAGGTAGAAGTACATCCACGCCCCCACCCTCCCCCACTTTAGTGTGCCCGCCGATCCAGCCTGTGCCATCATTATTAGTATCTAACGCCCCACATACATGCATGCAAGCATCAAAAGGTCATGCAAGAAGACTGCAGAGGGTGGAAGGCGATAGAACGAAAGGGGTCGTTCTTGACATCCCACCAGATCCCACCCCGCATACCGTAGTGCTAGCAAATGTCCCAAAATTAAAACCACAAGAGGAGGAACATTGGTCGTCACTAAAGAATAAGGCCCTCCACTACTTAGATTTAAAGACGGGGCTTGGAAATCATTTATTTAATGACTTCATGATGTTCAGAAGGGTTGCCTGGGTGGGAAAATGTGAAAAAGGCCTGGCTTGGGACAATGTGGCCTTAAGCTTCAGGTCTCTGAACTTGGTCAGGTGTATATTGGATAGGGCAGCTCCTTTCACAATACGGAATGACGCTATTAATGTCCTCCCCTTGGGGTACTTTTATCGAGTAAATGCAATCCCCAGAGGGGAAACACAAAGGAATCCTGGATGGTTGCTGGGCCCAATACTTGTAAAGTGCCAACTCACAACAGATATGAGGCTCTGAGTACATTAGAGCAAAATGATTGACTGGGTCTGATACTTAAACATTTTAGTCCTATACATTCAACTGCAAGGGACAAGGGAGAGTCGGTTTCAAACTATAATAGCCAAAACTTAGGGGACCCTACTCTTCCTAAAACTATGCTACAATGTGACCCAAATGCCAGATCTATTGTTGTCGAGCGAAGCACAAGCTTCTTTAAGTTACACTTAAAAGCAAATAGCCAACAACCTGTCGAAATAGACTTTGGTGCAGCATATGGGGGTAGTAGTACTAACTTGAGAAATGGTAACCTCAAAACAAATGTGAGAATGGCTAACATAGGGGTCCATTAGGATGGCGGACGATCAAAGTCCGTCCGCCATCCTGTCGGGGGCAGGTACCGTCCGCCACAAGGGCAGAGGAACCGTGCCCCCAATTAGGATGCACCCGCCACAGTGGCGGGTGCATCCCGCATTTTTAACATTGCGGCGGACGGTGCTTAAAGCACCGTCCGCCGCACTGACCATGTCATGAATGATGTAATATGTGACATCATCAGCAGTGGATTGCGGGCGCGCGAGTTATAGTTAGTCCAACTAACTATAACGTGGGAATTTCAATGGTTTTGTATGAGTAAAATGTTCAGCTAACTATAACTGGTGTGAAACCTATGGTTTTTTCAGTGAATTTCAAATGTTTTTTAAATGCCAATTCCTAACTATAACGAGAGTGAAACCTATGGTTTTTTCAGTGAATTTCAAAGGTTTTTTAAATGCTAATTCCTAACTATTTTTATTTGCAAAGCAAACCTGGTGTTCTTGCGCATGACTAATAAAATCGCCTGACGCGTTTCAAGCCTCCTGGCTCTTGTTCACAGGCAGAGAGAAAACTTTGCACTATGTCCGCTGCACTTTCCCTCAGTATTTCTATCCTCCAGTGGATACTCTCAGATGAGTTTCATTTACTGCATGCGTGCATGCTGGGAAGTGTAGTGCCACGGAGTCACTCTTCTCCTTCAGTGGGTGTGCTCCATTTCCAAAATCACTCCATCATTCGTGCCCTCCAGTGGGATTCCAGACGCAAGTGCACCAGTTAATTAAATCCTTTGTTCCTGATCCGAGGCTGTGAAGAGTTCTGTGCCTTCCGCACTACACTTCCCAGAAGTCTCATTGGAGCCTCCCATTGGCGGGTGAGTTATATGAAATTGGAGAAGTGTAGCGGGTGCGCACACCGCTTCCGTTAAAGCCCCTGAAGAGAAGCAGATGGAGCTTCGAAACGCGTCGGGCAGATCCATTACGGAGCGGCGTCTACGAGCGGATCCCCGTCCTCACCTACACATAAATAAAGCTGCTGCTCGCGTGCTACTCACATGGTGGACAACCTGGAGCGTGAATCTATATGCGGCAGTCCAGCCGCAGAGTATGCACCACCCCGTTAACGTGGGGGTCACGGCAGTGAAGTAGCAGCCGTACATGGGATCGAGGACGGGCCCACTCGTGGAGTCCATACAGGACTTGATTGTGTGCTTTCCGCACTACACTTCCCAGAAGTCTCATTGGAGCCTCCCATTGGCGGGTGAGTTATATGAAATTGGAGAAGTGTAGCGGGTGCGCACACCGCTTCCGTTAAAGCCCCTGAAGAGAAGCAGATGGAGCTTCGAAACGCGTCGGGCAGATCCATTACGGAGCGGCGTCTACGAGCGGATCCCCGTCCTCACCTACACATAAATAAAGCTGCTGCTCGCGTGCTACTCACATGGTGGACAACCTGGAGCGTGAATCTATATGCGGCAGTCCAGCCGCAGAGTATGCACCACCCCGTTAACGTGGGGGTCACGGCAGTGAAGTAGCAGCCGTACATGGGATCGAGGACGGGCCCACTCGTGGAGTCCATACAGGACTTGATTGTGTGCTTTCCGCACTACACTTCCCAGAAGTCTCATTGGAGCCTCCCATTGGCGGGTGAGTTATATGAAATTGGAGAAGTGTAGCGGGTGCGCACACCGCTTCCGTTAAAGCCCCTGAAGAGAAGCAGATGGAGCTTCGAAACGCGTCGGGCAGATCCATTACGGAGCGGCGTCTACGAGCGGATCCCCGTCCTCACCTACACATAAATAAAGCTGCTGCTCGCGTGCTACTCACATGGTGGACAACCTGGAGCGTGAATATATATATATATATATATATATATATATATATATATATATATATATATATATATTGTTGCAGCAAATGTCCCAATACAAGAGGAGCAACTCTATGGCTGGTGCTGGCGGCGAGGTCCGGGACCGTTTGTACCGTGATCAGGGACAGTTCCTGTCCGAAACGCGTAGGTGGGGAACCTACAGAGAATTAAATAAGGTTTAAAGCGAAGTGGTGTGCGGTGTCTTCCTTTGGAAGGATCTTTGCTGTTTAATATATATATATATATATATATATTACCTACTGGCGGTCGCCAGTAGGTATATATAGTTAGGATTTTTTCTCTATGGGTTTTTTGAAAATTCTATGTCTAATAACTTTGGCGTTTGTGGACGGAATCGGCTGAAATTTTCAGGAAAATGGCACATTTTGTTTCTGAGCAGCCCTTGAAAATTTGGGGGGGGTTCGTCCAGTGGGGGCCGAGAAAAAAGGGGGGTCCCAAAACGTGTTTTTAACATTGAGTTTTCCATAGGGCGGTTGGCCTCACTTTTAGCCCGAACGGCTGAATGGATTTGCACGAAACTTGGCAAAATTGTAGGGACTGGTAGCCCGATGTGCCTTTTGTAGGTCTCAATATATGTGCTCCAGTGGATTTTGAGAAATTAACGTTTAAAAAAAGATATATATCTGTAACAGCGGACCGGTTAGCGCTCTGGTTCGCGGACTTTTCGCGCAACGGAGCTTTGTGAAGCGAAGCTGATTGGTTCTCCGGCGTCTGTCAACATTCCAAACAGTCCGTAGCGGCCGCCATCTTGTCTCTCGGTAGGATCGAGAGACAAGAGGAGGTCAAAACAAAGGGGGAAATAACTATAAGGGGGCATAGTAGATCCTCGCTGACCCCCTAGGTTTGATGTGGAGGTTTTAAAAGGGCCCCGCGGGGCAAAAAAAAATAATAAAAATAATAATTGAACGGCTGAATGGATTTGCACGAAACTTGGCAAAATATTAGGGACTGGTAGCCCGATGTGCCTTTGCTAGGTCTCAATATATGTGCTCCAGTGGATTTTGAGAAATTAACGTTCAAAAAAAGATATATATCTGTAACAGCGCTCCGCTTCGCGTAACGGAGGTTTGCGAAGCTGATTGGTCATTCTGTCACTGGGCTATAGTTGGGCTACATCTGGCTGATATTTGGGCTACATTTGTTTTTTTGTGTGTCTGGCGGCCATCTTTGGGCTACATTGGGCTACATTGGGCTTCATTGGGCTACATTCGGCTAATTAGCAAATAGCTCATCGCAAACTAGGAATGGTAAAGAATCGCTATTTATTCCTTAAAGTTCGCTATTTAGGAAATGCAAATAACTTTTATGATACATATGGCGGTTCATCTCTAACAAGATAAGAAGCATAGGGATAGATTTATGATGACTGGCGCATCACCAGGGATGTGTTAGTCATTCTGTGCCGCTGTTCCGTCACCTATGGTGTGCTGCATTTACAATGCGGCGCATCATGGGGCAAAAACAGCACAGATGCGTGATGTATCTGTGCCGTAAAGGTGGCGCATTGCTGGAGTTGTATCGCAAGTGTGATGAAGCTCCAGCAAGGGTCGGGGGTGCCCCTGTCGCAGGGTTTCTGTTCTCACACAGAACTGTGGACAGAGGATTGGAACCTCGGCGAATTAGGGTGTCCCAAAACTCACGTTAGTAATCAAAAACTATTTAGCAAGCTAGGTACAGTGTCACATTGGATATAACAAACTCTCAATGTTTAGACAATCCAGAATATGAACTTATAGTACCTCAGGATACGTGGAACTCATGAACAGTCGGTCGTTATATATTTCTTAGAAACCAGAACATGGAGTTAAGAAGAACACATGTGTATTTGAAATGTTTATTTACTAATGCCGTCTTCTCAGGCGTAGTACCTTAGATAATAAAAGTACACATATTATCAGTAGCAAAATTACCAGCATAGTTACTAGTACATAAAAAGTGAATGGTGATAGTATGTTAACATGCTGTAAATGAATAAGAGTTAGCAACACTTATAAGCAGCCGCGGGCCGTGGAGGGAGTTACGGTGAGGCAGGGAGGCGGGGAGGGGGAGAAGCAGGGTGGAGAATACAAGTACACATATTATCAGTAGCAAAATTACCAGCATAGTTACTAGTACATAAAAAGCGAATGGTGACAGTATGTTAACATGCTGTAAATGAATAAGAGTTAGCAACACTTATAAGCAGCCGCGGGCCGTGGAGGGAGTTACGGTGGGGCAGGGAGGCGGGGAGGGGGAGGGGCAAGGTAGAGAGGGCTCCACCCTGCTTCTCCCCCTCCCCGCCTCCCTGCCCCATCGTAACTCCCTCCACGGCCCGCGGCTGCTTATATCTCACCCTCCCTAATACACATATTATATTATTTGCTAAGAAGGTCTCTTTGTGTTGGTTTAGGGCGTGTCCATACTTTAGTGTCTTAGATTTGAAGGAATCACATCAGCATACACCAGCTCTCTCTTCATGTGAACCGCATCAACTGTTGTGTATGTGTGTTCGGCAAAGCAATATAAAACCCGCCTCATGCCCAGAATTGGCAGAAGTTGCACTTATGTTATGAGTATGAAGTCGTGGAGATCAGACCTCATAACAATTCTGTATCGTGTTGTTCTTGAAACTTTAGCACTCGCTGTACAGATATAGTTTAACAAGTAAAGCAGATAGTAGACCAATAACATATTATTCTCATGTAAACCACGATGAACTACTAGGTGGAAAGCTAAAGCAACAACTAAGTGTCGTGTGCAGAAGTTGCAAAAAAGGAAAAATGGCGTTTAAACCGGTAATGAGCCCATGCTAACTTAACACGGTGTAAAGATATCCAGGACCTAGATGACACCTCCTCATGATCCGGAAACGAACTGAATAAGATAATAGAAGTGCCATCTCATGAGAGCAGATTGCAAGTTTATATGTGGACGGTCCGCAAGGTAAAGCATTAAAAACTAGGAAAATTCAATGCTAAAGAAAAATAAAACAGCCAAGTACTTTATCGAGTCTTAAGCCAATAGGCAAGGTAAATAATAAAAACTTGACAAATAAGTCAATGAATTGTCAATGAAATGCTAGTACTCAGCATATCAAACATGAAAAAGGTCTATGACATAACTGTGTATGCAAAATAAGCTGCAACAGCCTCCAATAGGAAGTCACCGTCTTCATCCGAAAACAGTTCAGCCATCCAATTTAAAAGCGGAAAAGAACATACGTGCTCTCCCAGCACCGGATCCTCTATCACCATCAGAGGACAGCTCGGTGGGTTTTCAAGAAAGCTGTGTTCCAAGAAAGACTGTGCTGCCGCCAGTAAATTCCAGGGACCAAGTAGTCCATGCATCAATGCCACAGCCATAATCCTTTCGCCAGGACAAATCAACTCGTGAGTAATGATAGGAGTCATCAGCTGATTAAAGTCGACGTCAGGAGAAACCGGTCCGCAGAGACACAAATCAATGGCCCAATCGAAATCACAGGTCAGGCAGTGAAATACAGGCTGGACACAGGTGAAGTAGGAGAACCGAAAAGATAATCCATATGCCGTGCTTAATATCGCCAACGGCATTGTGCCATAATATTCTAGCATGCGATTGCGGAACAGTGTCAGCAGCTGCAGGGTCGGAGGTTGCATAGGAGGGACATCCATATTTAAAAATGTAAAAAAGCACAAGAGCGTCCGCTGGTAATGCAAGTAAAAATGCAATCCACGAACCAGAGTGGAGAAAATGGAATGAAAGGGAGCAGGGATGACTCCAAAGATTTTCTCAAATGAAGTCACGAGACCACTGGTAACAACTTTAAAAAAGTGTGCCAGGGATTTTGTGGAGGATGCGTTAAAGATAGTCGGAAACATGTTGCTGAAATTGAAAGGCAAACCTGTGTACGGGTGTTCGCTATGTGAAGTACGAAAGTTTCACGGGCCGAACTCAAGGCCACCTCTCTCTGAGACAAAAGAGCTCTTATTCTTGTCATGCCGTTGAAACGTGTCCCAAGGTTGGTATTTGTGGCCAGATTGAAAACTCCCTATGTTCATGTGTGGGAGGAAATAGAACATTTCTGCAGCAAATAACCCGTTCACTTACTGTTACGATAAAAGGAATACTTTTTAATTAACTCAGAACAATCTTCATTATTGAGCATCAAATAACTACCATTTTCCAACAACTTGAACGTGGGGATGATAGCAGGAACTGGCGTGCCTTGCAACACGCAAGCCATATTTGGTCGGTGTTTGTTGCATGAATCGTATAACTGTATGTGCCTACACATTAGTGAATGATCTGGCGTCTCAGTGCATTCCTCTCCATTCAGATAAACTTCTTGATCATCTTTGAAACATCTGTATGTGTATGGAAGCGACCAGACCTCATGATCAAAAGCACTACCTAAAGGTTCATAAAGACCTATTGGTATATATTTCATACAATTTGAAAACTTATATAAAGCAAAAGGCAGCGTTATTAAACCGTGGATAAGGCATGTTGCCAAAAAACCCGCAATCCTCTGCTGATGATGTCACTGAGCATGTCATGAATGATGTAATATGTGACATCATCAGTAGTGGATTATGGGTAATAGTATCTCTAGTTTACTCCCCTATAGCTGTCTTTCTTTTAACATAAGTGTGTGTTTCCTTCCCTTATACTTACTGTTTTTGGTTCGCTTCCAGTTCGCGTACCAGCGAGCGAACTAGGAAGCGAACTAAGAGAAATAGAGGTTGGCACAGTTCCAAATATTGTACCAATTTTTTAATAACGGGGAGGTAGTTCTGAAAAGAACTTTTTTTTTTTTTTTTCTGAACATTTTTTTACTGTTTTTGAATTTTTCGGAACAGTTTTATATTTTTTTGGGTTTTTCTTGGAGGGGGCAATGAAAACGATTCATTGTAAAGGGCTCAACAGGAGCAACAAAACAAAAAAAAGAAGTATTTATTATTTTGGGCGTTTCGGACAAACTTGCATATGATAGTCAATAGCTCTGTTGATCAGAGTGATGCTTCTTTCTCCGTAGGAAATGAATCCATCGCAAAATACGCAGGTGTGTTTTACTTCACCAAATCTCATTTGTATATTTGGCACCATCTCCCTGCCCTCTGGTCCCGTTACTTCCGGTACAACAGATCTTCTGGCCATAATAGGGAGATTATCTAGGTCGTTCCGAAACTGTGCAGCACTGTAGTTGTTAGGATGCCACCTAGTCATATGGCGATGCATTGTGTAGTTTCCGAAACTGTATTTTTTGTCGGTCCCTCTGGACAGTCTATCTTGACATATAAGGCAAGTTACGTATCTTGCATTTACTTTTTTCTGACCTTTGGGAATTTTAAAAAATTGCCAAATGAAGTTTTCTTTCCGGTGAGACGTCTTGGGCTGCTCAGGCAAAAACTGCCTCTCTTCGTGCTCGTCCTCCTGTTCCTCTTCTTCTTCTTCTTGTTGAATTACAACTTGAGCAGGTGGTCCACTCTTCCTTGGATGTGGTGGAGGTGGTGGGGAAGCACCAGCTGAAGCTACTAAAGAAGCCATTGCTCAGTGATCACAAAGGGTCTTTCTCTCACAATGATGAAAGTCAGAGTGAGGAAAGAAGGAGGGATTTTCATCATTTGGGAAAAACAAGAGTTCTCAACCAATCAAAAGTGTTCATTTTAGATTATATGACCTAGTCTTACATCATTAGGAAACCAAAAGTGAAATGAACCAATGAAAAGTGTTATTACCAAGTCACATGACTTGCTGTGTTTACGTTAAGCGCTTTGCAGGGCCTCCCGGTTTGCTTCCAGAAACCTGCGCTTTGGCACTCGCTTCGCGTACCAGTTTGCTAACGTAGCACGTCATATGACGTATCAAGCGACAACGTGGAACGTCATGCGGACGGGAGGCGTCACGATGTTGTTTTCTAACGCGGCACTTGCGGTAAAGAAACGTTTACCGGCTCGCGGTCTATTTCGCGGCATCAAGGTCAGCTAACGGGAAGCTTCCCGATTCGCGAAGCGGGAACGAAGAAAAAAAAATATTTAAAAAAAAAATTATTCATAAACATATAAAATATATTTTTGGATTTAAAGAAGAATACATTTTACAGCTACAGATATTAGCTGTTAAAAAACCAATGAAATTCACAGAAAAAACCATAGGTTATAGACCATATATAGTTAGGAATTAGCATTTACAAAACCTTGAAAATTCACTGAAAAAACCATAGGTTATAGACCATATATAGTTAGGAAATAGCATTTAGAAAACCTTATTTTACTCACACAAAACCATTGAAATTCCATATATAGTTAGTTGCACTAACTATATATCGCGCACCTGCAATCCACTGCTGATGATGTCACATATTACATCATTCATGACATGGTCAGTGACATCACTGATGACATCACTGATGACATCTCAAATGACATCACTGATGACATCACTGATGACAACATCCAGTGACTGTATGCTTCTGTAAAGTTAAAATATGTCTTACATATTGAAGAATGAGTGGATGTATAAGTGTCTGGATGAAGGATTTAGTAGGTGCATGACTGACTGTATAAGTGAGTGATTAAATGTGTCTCACTGAGTGCATGGGTTAGTGACTAAACTGTTTTAAATTGTGCATCATTGTGTCTGTTGTTTTGTAATCTGATGCATGTGTTGATCATTAGCTATATGACTAACTATATGGGTTATTGATTAGTTGCCCAAGTATTTGTATGGGAGACTGAGTGTGTGTGTGGGTGTCTGGGAGGTGTATGACTCTGTGCATAGATGTGTGAGCAGTTGATTCACTAGATGTATGGGTTCAAAAGTGCATGTGGAAACATCTGTATGGGCGGTTGACTGTGTGCATGAGTGTATTGGTGAGTGAATGGATATCTCAGTGCTACATGTCAAAGTAAGTACATATGTAAAACACAGTACATGTGATAGTTGACATATATAAATAACTGTGCATAAGAGCCAGTGAATGTGTGAGTGGCTGTATGGATTATTGTGAACTTGTATCAGGGATTGTATAACAGAGTAAATATGTGTTATTATATGTTCCAATAAGTAAGGTGTGTATAACTATATAGTTGAGGAAATCGAGGTGTGATTGATTCTTTGCAAGACTGACTAGGTGTGTGAGTAACTCCATGGATGAGTGACAGTCTGTGAGTGTCTGTTTACACTGAGTGTATCTAAGGTTATATTAGAGTCTGAAGAGGTTCATTGTATCATCACATGAATGATGTCATCAGTGATGTGATCAGTAATGTCAAATGAGATGTCATCAGTGATGTCATCAGTGATGTCATTTGAGATGTCATCAGTGATGTCATCAGTGATGTCACTGACCATGTCATGAATGATGTAATATGTGACATCATCAGCAGTGGATTGCAGGTGCGCGATATATAGTTAGTGCAACTAACTATATATGGAATTTCAATGGTTTTGTGTGAGTAAAATAAGGTTTTCTAAATGCTATTTCCTAACTATATATGGTCTATAACCTATGGTTTTTTCAGTGAATTTTCAAGGTTTTGTAAATGCTAATTCCTAACTATATATGGTCTATAACCTATGGTTTTTTCTGTGAATATATATATATATTCACTGAAAAAAACATAGGTTATAGACCATATATAGTTAGGAATTAGCATTTAAAAAACCTTATTTTACTCACACAAAACCATTGAAATTCCATATATAGTTAGTTGCACTAACTATATATCGCGCACCTGCAATCCACTGCTGATGATGTCACATATTACATCATTCATGACATGGTCAGTGACATCACTGATGACATCACTGATGACATCTCAAATGACATCACTGATGACATCACTGATGACATCTCATTTGACATCAATGACCACATCACTGATGATATCATTCATGTGACAATACAATGCATCTCCTCACATTTTAATATAACCTCTGTTTCACCCAGTGTTAAATACAGAATATAATTTTTGAAACCATTGACACACCAATACTAGTTACTACATACGCACTCACTGATTCCTACGTCTACACACACCTTCACTCATTCACCCATACTATCATTCATACATACAATCACTCATCTTTACAACACTATCATATGCACTCATACACCTATACAGACACTCACAGTCTGCCACTCATCCATGGAGTTACTCACACACCTAGTCAGTCCTGTAAAGAATCAATGACACTTCCATTTTCTTGTCTATACAGTTAAACATAGAGCACCTTACATTTTCAAACATATACTAACACATACTTACCTTGTTATACAATCATTGATACAAGTACACATTGATCTGCACAGAGTCACACACCTCCCAGCCAGCCACACACACACTCAGTCTCCCATACAAATACTTGGACAATCAATCAGTAACCCATATAGTTAATCATATAGCTACTGATCAAAACATGCAGCAGTTTACAGAACAACAGACATAATGATGCACAAATTAAGACACTTTAGTCACTAACCCATGCACTCAGTGAGACACATTTAATCACTCACTCATGCATTCAGTCATGCACCTACTAAATCCTTTGTCCAGACACTTATACTTCCACTCATTCTTCAATATGTAAGACACATTTTAACTTTACAGAAACATACAGTCACTGGATGTTGTCATCAGTGATGTCATCAGTGATGTCATTTGAGATGTCATCAGTGATGTCATCAGTGATGTCACTGACCATGTCATGAATGATGTAATATGTGACATCATCAGCAGTGGATTGCAGGTGCGCGATATATAGTTAGTGCAACTAACTATATATGGAATTTCAATGGTTTTGTGTGAGTAAAATAAGGTTTTTTAAATGCTAATTCCTAACTATATATGGTCTATAACCTATGGTTTTTTCAGTGAATTTTCAAGGTTTTGTAAATGCTAATTCCTAACTATATATGGTCTATAACCTATGGTTTTTTCAGTGAATTTCAATGGTTTTTTAATAGCAAATATCATAAGCTGTCGAATGTCAAGTACGTGGTAAGTGAAAACATTTTCGTGTTTATGCACACTGATCTGCTTTGAATGGTGCCCCCCCCCCCCTCATTTCTATTAGGAGTACTCTCTCTTTGCAGATAGTGAAAGGTAGTTAACGCAGGTCTTTGCCCCCATTGTAATCCGTCGTGCCTGCTTCTCTCTCCATTTGATTCATTGTTATCCAAGTATTTACTGTTTTAGAATTAGTTCTCTTTGGTTCATTCTCTATTTACAAACAAACACAGAGTCGCAATACTCTGTTTAGTCTTTGCAGATAACGAAAAATCGTGTAAAAAAAAAAGAAAAGGAATCGAGCAAAATCAGTAGGCCACTAATGGGATCTCTTTTTGACCTCGCTAAAATAGAAACATTAGGAACAACCCCTCATGACAAATACAAAACTAGTGAGATGAACTGAACTCCACACAATGATGGCTGCAAAACAGCTCTGCTCCGCCACCCACCCCGCCCAAAATAACGATAAAGAACGGCTGCCATGATTGGTTGCGGAATGACCACGACGGAGCTACGAAATGGTGCTGCTCTCATGCTAACCCCAGCTTCAGTCTGAAACATCCAGAAACACTGTAGACTACCAATTCGATCAGTTCCGGTAGCGCCCCAATGTAACCCGGTAGAGAAGAACTAGCCCTCCCCTCTTTGACTGATGGTTCTTGTTGCCTGTCCCTTCTGTTGTCATTTAACAGAACTATTTAGCCTGCTGAAAGGGGTTGTGTTCCGACCGCTGGTTGGTGGAGACATTTTGACTATATTCTGTACCTGCGTTGTCGCGTAATGCGTCATATGACGCGCCGCGTTAGCGCATCCGGAAGTCATCCGGGGCGCGCAGCGCGTAACGTAAGCATAACAAGTCATGTGACTTGTTAATAAAACTTTTCATTGGTTCATTTTACTTTTCTTATTGTAATGATGAAAGGCTTGATCATATGACCTAAAAATTACGCTTTTCATTACTTCCGAACATTATTTTTTCTTAAATATATGTTATAATGTTCCAGGCTAATGTACTTTCCCGGAAATTTTACAACTGTCCTGCAAGTAAAATATATTCTTTTTTCGAGAAAAAGAGCGTTTCTTCGTCCCATGACGGAGCCGTTGAGCAAAAGAGGGTCGACCTGCTGTCTTAGTCGCCGATACGCCTGAATATGAGATTGTTATCGATCACTTTATGTTGCAGGAATAGAAAACACAACAGCCCTTGACCATTTATCTTTACTGCGTTCCTTCGTATTATACCTTTTACCCTTCATGTAATTGGTCTGCTTTATTTCACTTGCCTTTTAATGATTCTAAAACAGTGACTATTATTAAAAACTTTACCAATGTATATACTACTACCATGTTTTCTTTTAAAAACCTTTATTGTGAAAATTTCATTATACAAATACGAGCCTATAACCACGTGGGCCGGCCACGGAGCAAACTGTAATCGTATATGATAAATAGACATTTACACTGTAGAGGAACGTAACGGGCGGGCCATTAGGTTGCAAGAACTAAGGTGTCTAACAGTTACGGAATCGGTGGACGTACATTTTATAATTAAAATACGACAGGGCCAGTTACAATAAAATTATCTAGATATACATTTGCGGGCAAGTACCATGGGTGACGTTAATTCGAACTTTCAACAGTACAGTAATCAATAACACATCAGAACTTAATATCAATAGGGATGTCGAAATATTCAATCAATTCTCGTCCCCGCCCGCCATGTGCTTCAAAACTGCATACGTATCTCGTGATTTCAAGGTTCTGCAACCAGTACACAACAAGGAGTTACGAGTCCCATTTATTCTGGCGCCATTTTGGGCGAGGACGGGCAGGTCCAGGATATAGTCAAAATGTCTCTACCAACCATCGACTATGATGATGTTCATATGCTGTATTTATTAGAGTAACACTCAGATGTCCACATGAAATAAATTTGCCACAATCTAAACATGTCATTTTAATCTTTCCAAATTTCTTCTAAATATTTGGGACCGTTTCCCTTGCCTCTGAAGCTCTCAGTGCCACTTCTTTGATGAATGTACTAGCAGGTCAGGGGTTCTCCTCCAAATCTCTCTTTTATGCAGCACTATAATTAATTGTTGCCACCTCTCCATATGACGATGCATGGTATAGTTACCACAACTATATTTTTTTTCGGTTCCTCTAGAGAGTTCATCGTGGCAGATGAAGCGTGTAACGTACCGGGCATTTACCTTTTTTTGCATGTACAGGAAAGGAAAAAAAAATCGAGCGTCCGAGTTCTAAGGTGTCCCAGGGCCATTTTAGTGGACCAGGCCCAAATCCAAAGAACAGGCCGCCATTTTGAGAGTCCTGTTGCAGCCGCCTGTCGCTGTAGCATCAAGAGCAGCCGAAACTCAGCTGAATGGCAACTGAAACGGTAAAGGGGCGCCCCACTACAGCAGACGAGCCAGGCCCAAATCCAAAGAACTGCTGTCTCACAGGCTAATGGGGCGACCCACGCCGAGTTTCAGCATTGTAGGATGACCACACAAGTACAGCAACTTGCTAGACATCACCTCGGTGCCATCCGGATCTCGGCGCCCCACTGCAGATGAAGTGCCTCTCAACTATGAAACCACCACGGTGACATCCGGATCTTGGCGCGTTGTGCTGCCTTCGGCCTATTCGCACATCGGTCCGCTACTGACGCCATCTCACAGGCTAATGGGGCGACCCACGCCGAGTTTCAGCATTGTAGGATGACCACACCAGTACAGCAACTTGCTAGACATCACCTCGGTGCCATCCGGATCTCGGCGCCCCACTGCAGATGAAGTGCCTCTCAACTATGAAACCACCACGGTGACATCCGGATCTTGGCGCGTTGTGCTGCCTTCGGCCTATTCGCACATCGGTCCGCTACTGACGCCATCTCACAGGCTAATGGGGCGACCCACGCCGAGTTTCAGCATTGTAGGATGACCACACCAGTACAGCAACTTGCTAGACATCACCTCGGTGCCATCCGGATCTCGGCGCCCCACTGCAGATGAAGTGCCTCTCAACTATGAAACCACCACGGTGACATCCGGATCTTGGCGCGTTGTGCTGCCTTCGGCCTATTCGCACATCGGTCCGCTACTGACGCCATCTCACAGGCTAATGGGGTGACCCACGCCGAGTTTCAGCATTGTAGGATGACCACACCAACTTGCTAGACATCACCTCAGTGCCATCCGAATCTTGGCATCTCAACGCCTAGTGGTATCTTCCATACAAAAAATATTGTTACGCTGCCTTTGGCCCCATTCGCACATCAGTCCGCAACTTAGACATCACCTCGGTGCCATCCGGATCTTGGCATCTCAGCGCCTTGTGGTGTCAGTCAGAAAATATTGTTGTGCTGCCTTCGGCCTATTCGCACATCGGTCCGCTACTGACGCCATCTCACAGGCCAACGGGGCGCCCCACGCCGACTTTCAGCATTGTAGGATGGCCACACCAGTACCACAACTTGCAAGACACCACCTCGGTGCCATCCGGATCTTGGCATCTCAGCGCCTTGTGGTCTCTTCTACACCGGAAATATAGTAGAAAATATTGTTGCGCTGCCTTTGGCCCCATTCACACATCAGTCCGCTACTGACACCATCTCACAGGCCAACGGGGCGCCCCACGCCGACTTTCAACATTGTAGGATGGCCACAGAAGTGCGACAACTTACTAGACACCACCTCGGTGCCATCCGGATCTTGGCGCGTTGTGCTGCCTTCGGCCTATTCGCACATCGGTCCGCTACTGACGCAAACTCACAGGCCAACGGGGCGCCCCACGCCGACTTTCAGCATTGTAGGATGGCCACACCAGTGCGGCAACTTCCTACACACCACCTCGGTGCCATCCGGATCTTGGCGCGTAGTGAAGCTGCAGCAGCTGCAAATAAGCTTCAGACAGTGTTACAACCGCTGCTCAGAACTCTCAACTATGACACCACCTCGATGCCATCCGGATCTTGGCGCGTTGTATTGCCTTCGGCCTATTCGCACATCGGTCCGCTACTGACGCCGCCTCACGTGCCAACGTATTTTCTCCGCATTTTATACCCTATGCCGCATAACAGGTCATGTGACTTGTTTATAAAACTTTTCATTGGTTCATTTTACTTTTGGTTTCCTAATGATGGAAGGCTTGATCATATGACCTAAAAACAACACTTTTCATTGGATGAAAACTTTTTTTTTCCCCCAAACGATGAAAGCCCCACCTTGTTTCTGGATGTTTCAGACTGAAGCTGGCGTCACCATGAGAGCACCACCATCTCGTAGCTCCGTCGTGGTCATTCCGCGAGCAATCATGGCAGCCGCTCCCCACCAGAAGCCTGCAGGAGTCGGGGCCCCCAAAACTTTTGATGAATTCTCAAGGCGGAGGGGACGCTTTCGAGAATGGGGTCCAAGACCTAGCAGACAAGCGTCCGATTTCCAAGGTGTCCCAGGGCCATTTCAGTGGACCAGGCCCAAAAAGGAAACAGCCTGCCGCCATTTTGAGAGTCCTGTGACAGCCGCCTATCGCTGCACCGCAAGAGTGGGCGCAACTCAGCTGAATGGCGGATTTTGACACAGTGGACCAAAAGCGGACGGAATGGCAACTGAAACGGTAAAGGGGCGCCCCACTACAACAGACGAGACTCCACCTGGAGAGGCCCGTTCACGCCGCCTCCCCCGGGGCGCTCCACGCCGTTATTCGGAGCAGCATTGTAGGATACCAAAACCAGTGCGGCAACTTACTGGACATCACCTTGGTGCCATCGTTCTGCTGCCTTGGAACTATTCGCACAACAGTTTGCTACTGATGACCCACCCCCCGCGACGCCCCACGCCGTTATTTGCTGGGTGGCAACTTACTAGACATCACTTTTGTGTCATCTAGATTTCGGCGCGTTCTGCTGCCTTGGAACTATTCGCACAACAGTTTGCTACTGATCACCCACCCCCCGCGACGCCCCACGCCGGAAATCTGGACGTTGTGCTGCGTTGGGACTATTCGCACAGCCGACCGCTACTTCGTTGTTTTTCTCTAAAAATGTTTATATGTTATTACTATTTTTGTTTTCTTGTATATATTTATAAATTATTAAAGTTTTATAATCTTACTACTTTGTCGGAGTGCTATATATTTTTAATGTGACACATAATTGTAAAAACTTTGATGTACAAAGAGTCATCCCTGGAATCTTCCGCTTCACGCTCGGTCCCCTCCCCAATCACAATACAGAATGGTTTTCAGATAATAGCAACGCTTCTGCTGTGACGGATCTCATCGAGTGTGGGCCTTGATCTACTATAACTCCTTTGAAGACGGGTGATTCTTTACAGCTGTGGCCATAAACTACATCTGCAGGGCTAGCTGATAGCCTAGGACCGGCCTGGACAATCGGACACAGAGGAAAAGGAGTGTCAGAGGGTGCGGTAGTGAATAGGGCGAAAGGGAGGTGTCGGGCGGGCACAGGGTGTGATTCTCAGGGAAGAACAGCGCAGATGGGGGGAGGTTTATTACCCATGCATAAAACAGAGAGCGGGGGTGACCACTGCCTGGGGGAGATGCTTGCGAGGGTGGGGAGCCATGCTAAGGATCGACAGCGTTCACAGAGTGGATCTGGTCAAGGCATCTAAAATGGCTGCCGTGCACGACAAAAGTGTGGCATTTGAAAAAAGACAAGATGGCGCACACAATGTTTTTCAACAATTCCTGATTTCCTTCGAATCGAACGTTAACAGACGTTGGGGCATATTACCAAAGTTAAGCGATATTTATCCCTAACGATGCATTGCAAAGATTTTTTTACCGTCAGAAATTATCGCAGATAAACCTTGCTATTATCAAGGTTTATCGCAAATACGATAAAAAACGAGCGCAATGCATTAATGTCGCTGAAAACTCCGCGATATTCATGCATTACCGAGCTAATGCTCTTAGCCATGTTATCCACCTCCCATTGGATAACATGGCTAAGAACTGCTCAGGGCAGCTGTTACTTTTTGGAGATATTCGCGCTTATCTCGAATATTTCCAAAAGTTGATAATAGGAGATAGCGATGTTAGCGACTGTTTCCAGTCGCTAACATCTTGGCATGCCCACTTTGCATGTCATTAGTGATAAATATCACTCACATGCAAAGTGGGACCCAAGATGGTCGCTATCTCCTACTAGCCGTCGCTAACTGGTGTTAGCAACAGCTAGGTAATACACATATAATTTTATCTCCGCGAAGCGGAGCGCTGTTACAGATATATATCTTGTTTTTGAACGTTAATTTCTCAAAATGCACTGAAGCACATATATTGAGACATAGCAAAGGCACATCGGGCTACCAGTCCCTAATATTTTACCAAGTTTCGTGCAAATCCATTCAGCCGTTCGATTATTATTATTATTATTTTTTTTTGCCCCGCGGGGCCCTTTTAAAACCTCCACATCAAACCTAGGGGGTCAGCGAGGATCTACTATGCCCCCTTATGGTCATCAGCCGTTCGATTATTATTATTATTTTTTTTTTTGCCCCGCGGGGCCCTTTTAAAACCTCCACATCAAACCTAGGGGGTCAGCGAGGATCTACTATGCCCCCTTATGGTCATTTGCCCCTTCGCTTTGGCCTCCTCTTGTCTCTCGATCCTACCGAGAGACAAGATGGCGGCCGCTACGTACTGTTTGGAATGTTTACAGACACCGGAGAGCCAATCAGCTTCGCTTCGCAAAGCTCCGTAACGCGAAAAGTACGCGAAGCGGTGCGCTGTTACAGATATATATCTTTTTTTGAACGTTAATTTCTCAAAATCCACTGAAGCACATATATTGAGACCTAGCAAAGGCACATCGGGCTACCAGTCCCTACAATTTTGCCAAGTTTCGTGCAAATCCATTCAGCCGTTCGATTATTATTATTATTATTTTTTTTTGCCCCGCGGGGCCCTTTTAAAACCTCCACATCAAACCTAGGGGGTCAGCGAGGATCTACTATGCCCCCTTATAGTTATTTCCCCCTTTGTTTTGACCTCCTCTTGTCTCTCGATCCTACCGAGAGACAAGATGGCGGCCGCTACGGACTGTTTGGAATGTTGACAGACGCCGGAGAACCAATCAGCTTCGCTTCACAAAGCTCCGTTGCGCGAAAAGTCCGCGAACCAGAGCGCTAACCGGTCCGCTGTTACAGATATATATCTTTTTTTAAACGTTAATTTCTCAAAATCCACTGGAGCACATATATTGAGACCTACAAAAGGCACATCGGGCTACCAGTCCCTACAATTTTGCCAAGTTTCGTGCAAATCCATTCAGCCGTTCGGGCTAAAAGTGAGGCCAACCGCCCTATGGAAAACTCAATGTTAAAAACACGTTTTGGGACCCCCCTTTTTTCTCGGCCCCCACTGGACGAACCCCCCCCAAATTTTCAAGGGCTGCTCAGAAACAAAATGTGCCATTTTCCTGAAAATTTCAGCCGATTCCGTCCACAAACGCCAAAGTTATTAGACATAGAATTTTCAAAAAACCCATAGAGAAAAAATCCTAACTATATATACCTACTGGCGACCGCCAGTAGGTAATATATACATATAAAATCAGAAACTTAGTAGATAATCTGAAGAAACACACGCGTTCTCCACATGTAGCACTCTTCATCAATATTTAATTTGCAGGCAATGAAGCACACACACACATATATATATACTAGCTGTACCCTGCCACGTGTTGCTGTGGCTCAGTCTGGTTAAATGGAAGAGAAAGAAAAGAGTAAGCGCATGTTTCTAATATGTTTAATTTCACAATGCTTGTGGGCACACAATACATTTTTGCGACTATTGTCACGTTGTGTATATATAAACACGCGCTAATGTTGCAAAGTGAACCAACTCCTCCCCGCTTCCTCCACCCACTTCCCGGTCTGCCATCCTGACACCAACTGTCCATCCTAATATATGTAGACTATTGTCTCTATGCGTCCCTTGTAGTTGTTGTGCAGCAACCAAATCGATAGGGTCTGTTCGGCCTTTCAATTAAAAAACACGCGCGTATTGGACACGCGCGTATTCTAATCCCATGTTGTGTATATATAAACACGCGCTTAATCGAATCCAACGTTGTGTCAAAATTTCAAATCAATCGGTGAAGAACTTTCGGAGATTTAAGATTTTGAACAAAGGAACACTGACATTTTTATGTGTCTGTTCGGGCTTTCGATTAAAACACGGGTGTATTCGACAAACGCATATTGGAATCCAACATTGTGTATATAAAAACACCCCCTATTCGAATACAACGTTGTGCCAAAATTTCAAAGCAATCAGTGAAGAACTTTCGGAGATTTGCGAAATTGAACAAACAAACATTTAACATTTTTATTTATATAGATAGAGAGATTGTGAGATGTTGGCCTGGCATATGATGTCCACTATTCTAGTGGGCACCTTGCACCAGTCTAAACGACCCTTATTGATGGTGGTTGTAAAGTCAACCTTATAGACAAGCTATCCTAGTGATAGCATGGACCAGCAGTCTTAGGCTAAACTCCAAAGAGCATGTGAAGCTGTTTGTTTTACCAATTATAATCCCTTGCATAACAAATGAAAGGACACCACACAAGGTATTTATCAAATATATATGTATTTATTTCTAACACAACCCCTCTGCACTCTTTATGAGGTCAGAGATCGAAGTACATCACAAGTTACTCAATTAGCATTCTATAACTTGCACAAATACAGTTATGCCCTAAGGGCCTCACAAACCATAGACTAAGTAAGTGGTATAAGGACCACTTCAGAAATAGTGAATAGGCATAGGGCCTAGAGAATCGCTGGGGCTACACTAGACGACCAAAGGTTAGGAAGTAGGAGACCCACGGGAGACGCGTGCAGTGTCTAAACACAGTCGTGAATTACTATTGACTAATAATGGGAACGTAAAAGTTACAAAGTTAAAGATTTAGGGCACTTCTGTGTAGTTGCAGGGCCTTAGTCCCGGTCTATTGCTTTCCTGCTAGTCTGTTCGAGATTACCTTCGTGACCCCATCAGCTGCTATAACACTGGTCTTTGGCTGAAATTAGGGGCGCTTTTACTCGGAGCTGCTTTTTATATGGAGCTGCTTAATTAAGTACTGTATCCAGGTTTTGCTTTTAACTACTACTATCGTTTTTAAAACTTACCGAATTTGCACTGTTTGAGCTAGTTCGCACACAGCTTCCCAGTCATCACCTGCACACAGCATTCCGCCCCTGCGGTAACCGGAAGTCAGACGGGACCGCATTGCACTGGGGTTGACGCTCCAGTTGTTAAGATCAGCCACACTATATTTAGCACGCTGGAGCGTCCGCCCCGCTGGCACGCCAAAGGCAAGCCCGTCTGCGCCCGTCAGCGCCCGGAATGCGACCAGCGCCAGAACCCCTGGCCGAATTGCCCCTTACACTTACGGTAGGTGTAAATTGTTAAAGCTACGCAAAAGCGAATGTGCCCCCCATTGTATACCATTACAAAATCTTACAAGGACAGATTTTCAATGTGAAAATTGCTTGTTCACAATCAACCCCACAATATGGCTAACCCCTAGATCCATGACTAAACTTAGTGAAGGGCGAGAAGGTATGGAAGCCGCCAAAGATAATAATGGAGAAAACCAAGTTAGGGACAGGGACCCATTAGGGGAATATAGGGCCCTAAAAACTAGGGCAAGGGAGCATATTAAGTGTTTGTTGCTTAATGCCCGGTCGATAGTCAAACACAAGCATGAGCTGGAGGACTTAATTCAATCTCTACCCCAGATCTAATTTTTATAACAGAAACGTGGACAGACACAACATCAACACCTGACTGGAATATTGCTATTCCAGGAGGGTATGCTTTCTCCTCACAAGACAGAGGGACAGGCAAAGTGGGGGGCTTAGCAATCATTTACCGGGATAACTGGTAAGTTCAGGTGGAGAAGATTAATGCCCTGCTTGCGGAAGCAATGTATTTTCACATAAAACGTAATAATCTTTAGACATTTCAAGGGATTTTGGTCTACCGTCCACCGGGTCCTAAAGCTACATTTTCTCAAGACCTCTTGACACTCTTAGAAACTTACACGGACCCTCTCTCTCTTACAATTCTGGGGGATTTTAACTACCTCCTTGAATCTAAAACTAGTACTGACACCACCCGGTTGCTTGATAATCTTGAGGCCTTTAACTTCAACCAAATCGTTACAGATTCTACCCACTTGGCAGGACACACCTTAGACGGGATTTTTACAAACAATCCTGATGTGACCTTGGCCAGTCTGACTGCCCTTCCCTCAACTGAGCATACCCTGCCAACTTATGGCGAACAAAGCGGTACAAAAGGGGGTGGTGATAGACGGAGCATCTGAACCAATCAAACACTCACACCCAGTCAACAGATCTGGGTTATTTCCCTTTTGTACCACTTTGTTCGCCATATGTTGACAGGGTATGCTCAGACGTGAGTCCCTTGTTCACTTTGCCACTGGATTCAAGCAAGCCGGGCTGAAGACGGCTGAAATGCCAGAAATCGGTCCTCGGAAGCTTGTTTCCAGTCCAGGGAAGGCATGGCTTGGCAGTTCGGGCTGGACTGTTCCCATGAGGCACAGGGTCAGACTGATTTGCATATGGCCATGTCCGAACTGGGGTGGCAGAGTGGGCTAAGAACGGTGATGGATTAAACCCAGATCTCTTGACTGGGTGTGAGTGTTTGATTGGTTCAGATGCTCCGTCCATCACCACCCCCTTTTGTACCACTAATCTCATAAGGAGGCACAGCTTTGCTCTGTTCTCGTACGCTGATGATACACAGCTCGTCATTTCCATTCTCAATCGGCCAGAGACCACAGCAGCCAGGTTCCATACTTGCCTCATCGAGATTATGACTTGGATGAGACAGAACCATCTGAAAATAAATACAGATAAGACCGAAGTGATGGAATTTGGGTCGGGACAGCCCCTTTGGAATCAATTTTGGTGGCCTTCGGAAGCTGGAGAATGCCCTTCACCAGCACAGAAGGTCAGAAACCTGGGGGTCATTTTTGACAGCAAATTGAATTTTGGCCCTCAGATAAACAGCCTGGTATCATCGTGCTTCTTTCTCTTAAAAACTTTGGGAACAATCTTTCCCTATATTCCACGAGAGTTACAAAAGACTGTATTGGTCGCTCTTTTCTTATCCAAACTGGATTATTGCAATGCCCTATTCCTGGGTATCGATAAATATCAGCAACAAAACTACTGTCTTTACAAAACGCTGCAGCGAGGCTTCTTCTGGGTATTCCCAGAGGTCAGCCAACCTCAGCTGGCATTAAAATGCTGCATTGGCTGCCAGTTAAGCTGCGCATCGAATTTAAAACTCTAACCTTCGTGCATAAGGCACTCCATGGCACTGGTGCAGAGGATCTTCAAAATCATTTTACACCGTATGTCCCAACTCGTGATCTTAGGTCAGCTAATGCTGGCCTCATTAAAAGTACTAAAGAAAGACGGGTGAGATGGGGGGAGAGCAATCACGCACTGTGCAGCAAAACTGTGGAACAAACTGCCGCTCCCCTTGAAGCTTCAATCGAATCATCAAACTTTTAGGAGGAATCTTAAAACCTGGCTGGTTCCAGCCCTCTAGGCCTAACTCACGTGCGCCCTTTCCACCTACACTCCTCAGCCCCAAGACGCCTCGGCATTCGAGCGCTTTATGAGCATCTAAACATAAACATAAACGTAAACACTTCTGGACGGACTACAACAAAACCACTTTTAAGTAGGACACTTCGAGAGTCAAGACCCACGGGAGCACCGGAGTACTCGTGTTACCTCACCCAGGGATGCCGGGTGCATAGCTGCCTTTTGATGTAGGGTTTCGTCGATGGTTTCAATGGAGATCTGCAAAGAAGTGCTACAGGTGACTAGATGAAAAGTGTCCGGGTGGATCCAAGGGTGGATCGAGGAACTGAAGAACCTGAAAGCAGAGGGGACAGAGTCTGGGTCACTAGCCAGTGACCAGGAAGGAACCAGGAAGGAACCAGGCGATGTCGAGTCGATTTCAGGTGAAGAGGTGAAGCTTGTCTCTGCAGCCAAGAGGACCAGGAGGCATCGACGACAACCAGGAGCTGGATTCTAGCTGTCCCACAAAGGATCTAGTTGACTGTGGCGTCGGTATCCGGATTAGACCCAACAAGCCTTGGCAAACGCAACCCACGCAGGAAGTAAAGATTGGCTTCGAGTCAGACCAGCAAGGTCTAGGGAGCTTCTAATTTAGAGGGAAGCTGGAGCAAGCCTGGAGCAAAATGGTGTAAATTCAAAAAGAAGTCTTCAGAGGGCTAACTAGCAAGCGGGCTAGCAACCAGGAAGATGCGTCGAGCTGAAATGCAGGAGCAGGCCCCACGTGGCACTCGTGGAGTGTGGAGGGCTGAGCTTTGGAGCTAATGGCACTCAGGTCTGGGGCTTCTCTTACCCCAATGCACAACTACGAGTTACTTCAGAAGTCTATGCAGTTAGCAAAATGCAGGAAGTCCAGGGTGTCCGGTCCCACGTCTCTCATGTCCGCCACAGGTCTCAGCTTTGCTGTGGGGGTGGATCAGAGTCAGAGAAGTCTGGAAGTCCAGTTTCTGTGTCGCTGAGTCTTCAGGTACTGGCAAGAGCGTCGACAAAGCAAACTGGTAAGTGGTGGTGCCTGTTTGCACAGGGTGGTCACTCCTTGACCACAAGGGAGATGTCTTCAGTCTTCTAGTCGAAATAGAACGTTGAAGGTCCAAGAGTTTTGTATCAGAGTTTCGATCCAGGATAATCTAAAGTCCTGGGGACACAGCTCCTTTCTTTAAACTGATTTTAAGGGCTGGATTACCTGCTAGGTCCCTCCTATGGATGGACCTGGGAAGGGGGTGGTTGCACCCCTTTCCCTTTGTCCAGTTTCGCACCAGAGCAGGGCTGGAGTGCCCCAGCAACTGGTTTGAACCGAGCTATGCATGGAGCACCTTGTGTGCCCCAGGCAGTGTCTGGAAAAGCATCTTTCCATTCAACCCACCCTGCCCCAATAAACTACAGGCTGTCTGGGGAGGTGCTATCACCTCCCTCGACAGGAAACCTATTGTCTAGGCCTCCCTTGCTGGAGTTTCATCCAGCAGCAGGAGGTCAGACTCGTGTTTGTGGCAGCAGCATCCATTTTGTGATGCTGAGGCTCTGTTTAACTTTAACTGGGTAAAGCAGTAACTACATGTCTTCTCCCTCTAGAAGGGTGGAATGGTACCCCCGCCACCAGGACTGGCGGGGAGGTAGTATTACAAAGTGTATGACACCTTGCTCGACATGTTTTGATAAAGCCAACCCAAAGTTAGCAGGAAATAACAGCCAGGCAAAGAAAAGCAAAGCACGGAGCACCCCAAAGGCTAGTCTACAGGCAGCAAAACTAGCTAAGAACAAGAGTGTGGCCTTAGAGAGGGTAGGGATCCCAGTCCCATCAGTTGAGAAGGATCAAGACGGAGTGGGTATAGAGGGAATTGATAGTGATCAGCCTGGCCCGCCACATTCAGATTCTGTAGAAGCTAAAGATGAGTTTCTTAACCAAATGGAAGTAAAACTCATGGCTTTAATCGATCCTCTCATGTCCAGATTAATGGCAATAGATCAGAGATTATCCAAAATAGAGGAACATTTGGCGAAGGACTCAGGAATTCGCATTGGGAGATGTACTACAAAAACCACGGAGCCTAGCCGGGTAGGAAATAGTTCCAGATCACAACATCAGGTAGAAGTACATCCACGCCCCCACCCTCCCCCACTTTAGTGTGCCCGCCGATCCAGCCTGTGCCATCATTATTAGTATCTAACGCCCCACATACATGCATGCAAGCATCAAAAGGTCATGCAAGAAGACTGCAGAGGGTGGAAGGCGATAGAACGAAAGGGGTCGTTCTTGACATCCCACCAGATCCCACCCCGCATACCGTAGTGCTAGCAAATGTCCCAAAATTAAAACCACAAGAGGAGGAACATTGGTCGTCACTAAAGAATAAGGCCCTCCACTACTTAGATTTAAAGACGGGGCTTGGAAATCATTTATTTAATGACTTCATGATGTTCAGAAGGGTTGCCTGGGTGGGAAAATGTGAAAAAGGCCTGGCTTGGGACAATGTGGCCTTAAGCTTCAGGTCTCTGAACTTGGTCAGGTGTATATTGGATAGGGCAGCTCCTTTCACAATACGGAATGACGCTATTAATGTCCTCCCCTTGGGGTACTTTTATCGAGTAAATGCAATCCCCAGAGGGGAAACACAAAGGAATCCTGGATGGTTGCTGGGCCCAATACTTGTAAAGTGCCAACTCACAACAGATATGAGGCTCTGAGTACATTAGAGCAAAATGATTGACTGGGTCTGATACTTAAACATTTTAGTCCTATACATTCAACTGCAAGGGACAAGGGAGAGTCGGTTTCAAACTATAATAGCCAAAACTTAGGGGACCCTACTCTTCCTAAAACTATGCTACAATGTGACCCAAATGCCAGATCTATTGTTGTCGAGCGAAGCACAAGCTTCTTTAAGTTACACTTAAAAGCAAATAGCCAACAACCTGTCGAAATAGACTTTGGTGCAGCATATGGGGGTAGTAGTACTAACTTGAGAAATGGTAACCTCAAAACAAATGTGAGAATGGCTAACATAGGGGTCCATTAGGATGGCGGACGATCAAAGTCCGTCCGCCATCCTGTCGGGGGCAGGTACCGTCCGCCACAAGGGCAGAGGAACCGTGCCCCCAATTAGGATGCACCCGCCACAGTGGCGGGTGCATCCCGCATTTTTAACATTGCGGCGGACGGTGCTTAAAGCACCGGCCGCCGCAATGTGAAAAATGCTTGTTGTGCGTTTCACAGCACAACATGACAGGCACCGCGTGGTGCCTGCCATGTTGTGCTGTGAAACGGGTACCATAGGTACCCCCCATGTGCACCCCCACCCCCCTTCACCCTGGGGGCCCGCAACGGGCCCCCAAAGCAGGAACCGTATGCCTTTTCGTGGCGGCATTGTCACCACGGAAAGGCATTCCTCCCAGGCCATCCTAATATGGCTGGCAGTGTCTGATAGACACCGCCACCATATCAGGCCTTTTCTTGCGACCGCGGTGGAAAAGCGGCGTACGGTCTTCCCCTCCGCCACGGTCCCCCCCACCATTGTAATATGGCGGGGGAAAGAAAGGTGGCGGACGGGCAAGGATGGCGGACGGATCGCCACCGCCTGCATGGCGATGGCGATCCGTCCGCCATCCTAATGGACCCCATAATAGATACCTGTGAAAGAGAGGTAGAGGACGCACCTGAGTATGATTACAATGCCAGACCGGTTAACCCCATGATAGCTGACCCCGAACCACGAATGAGTAACATCTTAAAAATTACAACATGGAATATAGCTGGCATCAAAAATAAGATCAACGATGCCTACTGGAAAAGCATATTGGAGGGATTGGGGGTCGGTCTATTACAAGAAACATGGTGCGCTGAAACCTTTTCTCTAAATGGGTACCAAAGCATTTGTACAAGTGCAATTCCATCGAGAATGGGAAGGCGAAAGGAGGCTTGGCAACACTAATCCCAGTTGCCTCCCCCCTGACGGTAGGCAACATTTATCAGTTTTTAAAATTAACTTCTAATGAAAATTATATTTTTGTCATTATAAACTTCTACAATAATGTTTTTGACAACTCAAGGAGCACTGTAATTGACTTATTAGAAAGGGACCTAGATTGTTTCATGAAGGGAATTGTAGGGCCTTATGTTTTCATTTGGGCTGGGGACTTTAACGGTGATCTATGTGATATTGAAGCTGGCGAGCCATGTGGGTATTGTGACCATGCGGGCGAAAAGATTGCACATTTTAAACATGACAGATATGAGGAAGCCATTAATAATGTAATACACAAACATGATTTAATAATCTTACAACCAATTACCCCAGAGGGGGAAGAAAACCTGCACACTGTTGTGGGAACGAGGTCATCCTCAAATATAGACCATGTCATAATATCATCTAATGGCAATGAGATGGCCAAGGAAGTTTCGATAAATATTAGTTTGTTTAGTGACCATCATTCCCCAAGTTTGATTTTAGAAATAAACTTGTCACCTAAACAAAGGGGTAAGGATGGAGACTTCGACATAAACACTCAAGGTAACAATGGGGTTTCCTTGAAATGGACAGGTGTTAACCCCTCCACTTTTATGGAACCCCTTAAAGGGAAAATACCAAAAGAATTAGAAATATGTTTGGACGGCTCATCCACACATACTGTGGTTATTAATGCCGTCTCGAATATCACTGAAGTAATTGCAGGTGATCTGAAGCCAAAAAAAAGGAAAAAACCACTTAGTCCAACCCAAAGATAGTTTAACCATGAATGCACAAGGATAAATGGGGAATTAAAACTTGTGCTTAAACAAAAAACCTAGAGACGCACAAAAAATAAGTGCCGCCAGGAGAGATTATAAAAAGATACTGAAAATAAGGAAAAGGGAGATCCGTGAAGAGGCTTGGGAAAACCTAAACCAAGCAGCAGAGCTAAAAGACCCAGCACTCTTCTGGAAGATAGTCAACCACCCATATTTTAAAGATAATAACGCAGTAAGGATCAATACTGTGGTACCACCGGAAGATTTGGGTGTTACATTTTAAGAGTATTTCCAGCCCAGAAGATATAAATATTATAGATTGGAAAAACAAAAAATGTATCAGGGTAAATTCAGTTAAAACATCGCCAGTCATACCAGAGGAAGTGAAACTTGCACTTCAGAAAAGTGCAAGTGGGAAAGCAGCAGGTCCAGACGGTGTGCCGATAGATGTTTTTAAGTATGATCTGGATTTTTGGACACCGATACTAGTGACAGTTTTTAATGCCGCTCTGGGAAGAGTCTTGCCAATTACATGGGTTGAAAGCGTAATCGTAACCATATTTAAAAAAGGGGACAAGGAAAAGGCTAATTGCTACCGCTCAATTTCCCTTCTTGATTCCTCTTCCAAGATCATGGGATGAATAATGTTAGAAAGGCTTGAAAACTGGGCCAGTGAAAACTACATCTCATCAGAGGCACAGTATGGCTTCAGAAGGGGTATTGGGACGGTGGAGCAATGTCTGAATTTAGACCTGATAATCGGGAAGTATACGCTAGCCAAGGAAGGTACTCTTCATCTATGTTTCGTCGATTTGACTAGTGCCTTCGACTTAGTTAATCATCAAAAATTATGGCAAATTTTAAGAGGGCTTGGCGCTCCCATAGAAATAATCCTCTTTTTATCCCAAATTTACAATTATCTAAGCTCAAGGGTACGGTACGGAAAACCAGGGGAATGCACGCCTGACTTTGCAGTCAAGCGGGGTATTAGACAGGGATGTGTATTGGCCCCCCTTTTATTTTCTTTATATATAAATAATGTGGATCCATTTTTACAAGAATTGGCCGTAGATGCCCCAAAAGTTGGAATACGCCCCACCCCCTTGTTATTATATGCAGATGATGCTGTCTTGATGTCTAGAACTGCTAACGGCTTACAATGCCTAATAGAACATTTTGCCCAATACATCACTAACATAGATCTACAGCTGAACTTGAAAAAACCATTTGTAAAGTCATGTGGAGGCAGGAGACAAAAGTGTAGACAGCATCATGTGGGTGGGGTTCCTATAAGTAGAGCTCAGACTTTTTCATATTTGGGGTTACTATTTTACAATAACGGCACATGGAATCCGCATATCGAACTATGTAAAATGAAATTTTTAAAAGCGACTGAGGGAATCATGAGGTTTGGGCAAAACTTGGGAATAAACCTCTACGAGAAATTTTAAATTTGTATAGGAGTAAGTGTGTTCCAGCATTTAATTATGGAGACGCTATATGGGGAAGAGCAAATACGACAATCCTCCAAACTAAAGAAAATAAGTTCCTAAAAAGACTACTGGCAGTCCCTAGTGCAACCGCAAACACGATTGTACACAAAGAATTGTCTGTCCCATATTTAAGCGATACCCTCAATATAGCTGCCCTTACACTCTGGCATGGCTTATGAACAAAGGAAGAAACTAAATTCTCTAAGGATTTAGTCATAGATTGTCTAGCACTAGACCATGGTATGAAAATACCATGGTTGTGTCACATTTTTAATCTTTTGATAAAATGTGAAATACGAACACACGATCCCATAAGCATTCAAGAATATAGTAAAAAAGATCTGAAATTGAGATATCTTGTTGCTATAGAACATGACAGGGATAGGACGATTAAGCAAAAACAGACAGTGGCAGCTTACTGTGAACGCCCATACATGAGGGGCACTCAGTTATATCTTATCTTGGTTCAGAATGTCCAGCAAAGATTTTTATCTGACCAGGCTAAGGATGAGCACTTTACATTATCTAATTGCTTTCCCAAAAACTGAGAAATGGCACAGAATCTTGCCCCCCTGTCCATGTGATGGTAAAACCTCTCAATCCACCCTGCATTTTATTCTATTTTACCCTTTTTACATGGATATCCAAAAAACTGTATTGAAACCACTATTTTTAAAAAACATGCTTTTTAATTATAAGGATGCGTTTAATTTTATATGCAGCTTGGACACTATGAAGATTATAAGCGCTGTAATATGCTTTATACAAAAATCAATTAGAAGGAGAAACACACTTTTGGATGTTCTGCTGTATGAAAAAGATGATGAGTAATATCTTTTTTAATCACATTCCTTTGCACTGATTACACTTGCACTTTATTGTATGAATTAGTGGTAGATTGTATTTTAAGGATTTTGTAAAATGGACCTGCTATTTTACGGTGTTATTTTTTTCCCATGTACCTTAAATTTGCACATATTGTATCATAATCCATGTTCCCTATGAAATACAGTTAGAATGTACTTTTTTAGATATATGTGTATTAGTATGCTTTTATAGTGTTTGCCTTGTTGTCACCGAATAAAGGTGTTTTTAATTTGATTTGATTTGATAAAGCCAAACCAAAGTTAGCATTAACCACGAGGATTATAATGCATTTAAGAGTATATGATATGGCTATATCATAGAACAGCTATAAGGAGATGGTTCCGAAAGCTGCAGAGGGGCTCAGCTCATGCTAGGGCACCCTCTCACATACAACTAAGCACTCTGCCTCCAGGATTGTTAAGGCCTGCCATAGGAGTGACTTATAGTTTACTATGGGTCTATATATAAGGTAGACATAGATATACTATATCTAAGTAAAGGGTGATTACACCACCTTACCCAAGCTGAGTGATCAGTCTGTGGTGTCAGTTTATATGGCCAGCCAGGGGTGGCATAATACATGCTGCAGCCCCTGGTAGGCCTTGGATACACCTATGCCCTGGGTACCTATGGTACACTATACAGGGGCTCACAAAGGTGACCCAATACCCAATCTGGTATGTACCTAAAGTACATGGTATCAATTTAGAGAGAGAACAGCTAGGCTGTGGGTCTGATTAGCAGGCCCCCAGCCACACTAAAGTCGAAAAACCAGAGAATCGCAGCAAAAAGTGGGGGTGACTATAGGAAGCAGACCCTACTCTCCTACACAACTCCCCCCCCCCAAACGTAGGGACATTAAACTAACCTTGACCCAGTTGAGTCTTCATGTTCTAAGTGGAAATATCTGGAGAGTCCATCTGCATTGGCATGGTCAGTCCCAGGTCTATGTTCCACTGTAAAGTCCATCCCCTGTAGGGAAATGGACCACCTAAGCAGTTTGGGATTTTCACCCTTCATCTGATTTACCCACAAGAGGGGCATATGGTCTGTCTGAATCTTGAAGTGAGTTCCAAACAAGTATGGCCTCAGCTTCTTCAGGGCCCAAACCACAGCAAAGGCCTCTCTCTCAATAGCTGACCAATGTTTCTCTCTAGGGGTCAGCCTCCTGCTAATAAAAGCTATTGGCTGGTCTTGACCATCTTTATTCAGTTGTGAAAGAACAGCCCCTACACCCAACTCAGAAGCATCTGTTTGTACAATGAATTCCTTGGAGTAGTCTGGACTTTGCAGAATAGGTGCAGTGCACATGGCCTACTTCAGGTTATCAAATGCATTTTGACAGCTTACTGTCCACTGAACTTTCTTTGGCATTTTCTTGGAAGTTAAGTCATTAAGAGGAGTCACAATGACCCATAGTTCTTAACAAACTTCCTGTAGTACCCAGACAGGCCCAAGAAAGCTCTGACCTGTGTCTGGGTGGTGGGAGGAGTCCAGTCCTTTATGGTCTTGATCTTGCTCTCCAATGGTTGAACCTGACCTCCACCTACAAGGTGGCCCAGGTACACAACCTTACTCTGCCCTATCTGGCACTTGGTAGCCTTGATAGTTAGGCCTGCCTTTTGCAGGGCCTCCAAAACATTCTTTAGGTGGATCAGGTGATCTTCCCACGTGGAGCTAAAGACAGCAATATCATCAAGATAAGCTTGCACAGTAGTCATCCAGACCTGAGAGGACTTGGTTCACCAACCTTTGGAATGTGGCAGGTGCATTCTTCGGACCAAAGGGCATTACCACAAATTGATAATGACCTCCTGGGGTTGAAAATGCTGTTTTGGCTTTTGCATCATCAGCTAGTCTGATCTGCCAGTAGCCAGCTGTCAAGTCAAATGTACTCAAAAACTTGGCAGAAGCCAATCTGTCAATGAGGTCATCAGCCCTTGGTATGGGGTGGGCATCCGTCCTAGTGACATCATTTAGAACTCTGTAGACCACACAAAACCTCATCTCTCTCTTACTATCTTGGGTGTTAGGTTTAGGCACTAGGACTACAGGACTGGCCCAAGGGCTCTCTCTGAGGGCTCAATAACTCCCAACGCCAACATCTTTTGGACCTCTGTCCTGATACAGTCCCTGACATGATCAGGTTGCCTGTAAATCTTACTTTTAACAGGCAGACTGTCACCAGTGTCCACCTCATGGGTGCACCAGCTAGTCTGACTTGGAGTCAGTGAAAACATATGTCTGTAGGACTGGAGAACTTGTCTGCAATCCTGTTGCTGTTGGTCAGTGAGGTTGCCTGCCAAGGCTACACCATCAACGGAACCATCATCAGGGTTCTGAGAAAGCAGGTCTGGGAGAGGGTCACTCTCCTCCTCCTGTCCCTCATCTGTAGCCATGAGCAAGCCCATGTCTGCCCTGTCAACATATGGTTTGAATCTGTTGACATGAAGCACCCTGTGGGGGCTCCTGGGAGTTCCAAGATCAACCAAATAGGTTACCTCTCCCTTCTGTTCAACAATAGTGTGGGGTCCAGACCATTTGTCTTGGAGTGCTGCTGGGGCCACTGATTCCAACACCCACACTTTCTGCCCTGGCTGGTAAACAGTCAGCACAGCCTTTTGGTCATGCTAGGCTTTTTGAAGTTCCTTGCTGGCCTCAAGGTTTTTGGATGCCTTTTTCATATACTCAGCCATCCTAGAGCGGTAACCAAGTACATAATCCACTATTTTTTGTATTTTTGTATTTGTATTTGTTTTTGTATCGCGCATAGCTCACCCATTAGGTCTCATAGCGCTGACAGATGGATAAAACAGAACCGGTAGGTATGGAAGGTGGTTGACTAAGGTTTGAAGAGCAGAGTTTTT
Source organism: Lissotriton helveticus (assembly GCF_964261635.1). Taxonomy (NCBI): domain Eukaryota; kingdom Metazoa; phylum Chordata; class Amphibia; order Caudata; family Salamandridae; genus Lissotriton; species Lissotriton helveticus. The sequence continues at coordinate 449,155,173 of NC_136067.1, forward strand.
AGGCTCTTACGGAAAATAGTCAAATTGGGTTCTGCTCTCAGATCTAGGGGAAGTAAACTCCAGATGGAAGGACCAATTTTTGAGAAGCATCTATCACCGTTCCTCACTGTGCGGACTCTAGGCGTCTTTAACAGTAGCTGGTTGGAGGAGCGAAGATTTCTCGTTGGGCTGTATCGGTGCAGTTTATCTCTGATATATGCTGGTCCTTGTCCGTTTAAAGATTTGTGGACTAGGCAGCAGACCTTGAACTTTATGCGTTTGTTAACTGGTAACCAATGTAGTTGATTCAAACAGGGGGCAGACGGGGTTCTTGGTGGAAGGTCCAGTGCGAGCCTGGCCGCGCTGTTCTGAATGGTCTGTAGTTTGGCTATGTTAGAAGCATTTATATCAGCAAACAATGCATTGCCGTAATCCAGCGGCTAGTTATTAAGCCTTGGATTAGTGGTCTTCTGCTAGTTAAAGGAAGCCATTTGAATATTTTTCTGGGGCTTCTCATTAGGCCTATACAGGTGTGTACCACTTTATTAATGTGTGGTTGCATTGTGAGTTGGTCATCCATTGTAATTCCTAGGTTTCGGACTGTACCTTTAGGGGGGGGGGCATTGACCAAGTTCAATGGGCCACCAGTCCTGTTCCCATAATTGGTGTGTAACTATGTCTTGCTTTGGAGATTTGAGAGGTAACTCCCATCCTTCCTTCATCAGACAAAGGGGTCCTCTTACAGGGTGCCCAAACAGAAATTCAAAAGGGCTGTAGCCAAATCCCTTCTGTGTGACCTCTCTGTAAGCAAACAAAAGGCAGGGCAGAAGGATGTCCCATCTTCACCTACGCTTTTCAGGTAAACCCTTAATCATGCCCTTTAAGGTCTTGTTAAATCTTTCAACCAGACCATTGCACGGTGGATGGTAGGGTGTGGTGAACTTGTAGTTCACTCCACACTCTTTCCACATAGCAGTCAAATATCCAGACATAAAGTTTGCACCTCTGTCTGAGACAACCTCCTTCGGAAAACCCACTCTTGAGAAAACTTCCAGGAGGGCTCTTGCCACAACAGGTGCTGTTGTGGTCCTTAGGGGAATAGCTTCAGGGTATCTGGTGGCACGATCCACTACCACCAGAATAAACCTGTGCCCAGATGAACCAGAGAATCACAGCAAAAAGTGGGGATGACCATAGGAAGCAGACCCTACTCTCCTGCATAGATATATAAATATATATATATATATATATATTATGCTCCAATTCTCGATAAATCTCAAAGAATTACCCACACTCACGGGTTTGCAGTTTTAGAAGGTTGCTTTTATTTAACAGACAGACAGACGCCCTCGCGTTTCGGCACTCAGCCTTTTTCGATGTCGGTGACCACCAAACACCGTCATGATTTTAAACAAACATTCACCGCGATCGAGGAAGGACTACACGCTAGTCAATTTGTACATAGCGCCATATTGGAGTGGTGTAATAATTACACGGACAGATCCTGTTAAATACATGTTATAGTTCTACTCACATGTAACTCACTCCTAGTACAGGTAAAACGTGAATAGTGCTATGTACATATATTATATGCATCGCAACATACATATATTGTATTTACACGAAATTACGTATACAACCAAATAATATATATATATTCACTGAAAAAACCATAGGTTTCAGGAGTTATATAGTTAGGAATTAGTTTTTAAAAAACCTTTGAAATTCACTCAAAAAACTATAAGTTTTAGTGGTGTTATAGTTAGCTGGACATTTTACTCATACAAAACCAATGAAATTGCTCCTATATAGTTAGTTGTACTAACTATATTTCGCGCACCCGCAATCCACTGCTGATGATGTCACATATTAGATCATTCATGACATGGTCAGTGACATCACTGATGACATCTCAAATGACATCACTGATGACATCACTGATGACATCATCCAGTGAATGTGGTTTGCTTCGTTATTTAAATATGCATTATATATATATAGCAATTTACATTGAAGAATGAGTGGATATATATATAAATAAATATTTGGATGGAGGATTTAGTAGCAGTGTAATTGACTGTTTACTTGACCAATTTATAATGTCTCACTAAATATAGTGGATAGTGACTAAACTGTGTGAATATCTGTATCACTTTGTCAGTTGTTGTGTAAACTGATTCTACAGTTGGTTACTAGCTATGTGAAAGTCTATATTAGTTATTGATTAGTTAAATGAGTATTTGTATGGGAGTGTGAAAGTGTGTGTGGTTCGGTGGGGGGGGTGTGACTGTCCAAAGATGTGTGAATAGTTGATTCAGTAGATATATGAAGTTAAAACTACATGTTCTAACAGTTTGGGTGAGGGAATCTCTTTATGGGTGTGGTGATGAGCAAATATATTTCTCAAAGGTACAGGTCCAACAAACTAGAAAAATAAAAGGCAGTGTATGTGTCAGTTGTTGTAAATAAATAAGTATACATAAGACACAATGATTGTGTGAGTGACTGTATGGATAACTGTATACTTGTAATAATGATTTTATAATTCACTAAGTATGACTTACTATCTAAATGAATAGAAGAAGTGGTGTTTGTATAAGTGTTTTGCTAAGTAAATATGTAAGTATGATCCATTGTTTGCATAAGTGAGTAGGATGACTTCATATGTGAATAGGATGCGTGCTGTTGTTTAATGTCGATATAGATGTATAAGTATTTTTGATAGTGTTCTATTGTTCATTGACAGCATGTATGAGTGAATCCATAGGTAAGTGATTAGATGTGTGTATACATCTATGAATCACTGTGTGGATTTTTAGATACTTTACTGCTGTGATAATGGATTTAAATATGATTCTCTGTATTTTACAAACAGTGATGAAAAATTGTAATAGTGTATGAAAAGGTGTATGTGATTGTCACGTGGATGATGTAATCAGTGATGTCATCAGTGATGTCATTTGAGATGTCATCAGTGATGTCACTGACCATGTCATGAATGATCTAATATGTGACATCATCAGCAGTGGATTGCGGGTGCGCGAAATATAGTTAGTACAACTAACTATATAGGAGCAATTTCATTGGTTTTGTATGAGTAAAATGTCCAGCTAACTATAACACCACTAAAACTTATAGTTTTTTGAGTGAATTTCAAAGGTTTTTTTAAAAACTAATTCCTAACTATATAACTCCTGAAACCTATGGTTTTTTCAGTGAATTTCAAAGGTTTTTTTAAATGCTAATTCCTAACTATATAAGGCCTGAAACCTATGGTTTTTTCAGTGAATTTCAAAGGTTTTTTAAATGCTGATTCCTAACTATATAAGGCCTGAAACCTATGGTTTTTTCAGTGAATTTCAAAGGTTTTTTTAAATGCTAATTCCTAACTATATAAGGCCTGAAACCTATGTTTTTTTCAGTGAATTTCAAAGGTTTTTTAAATGCTAATTCCTAACTATATAAGGCCTGAAACCTATGGTTTTTTCAGTGTTTTTTTTTTAAAATTGATTGGTTAACTGGCTTATTAAGTGTATCTTAGTGAATACATATATTAGCGAGTAATGTTTAAATATTTAAATATATGCATGAGTGATGTAACATGTGACGTCATCAGCAGTGCATTGCAGACGTGCAAGTTATAGTGAGTCCAACTAACTATAACGTGGGAATTTCAATGGTTTTATGCGAGTAAAATTTCCAGCTAACTATAACTGGTGTGAAACCTATGGTTTTTTCAGTGAATTTCAAAAGTTTTTTAAATGCTAATTCCTAACTATAACTGGTGTGTAAACTATGGTTTTTTCAGTGAATATATATATATATATATAAAATTTCTATGGCAAAATGAAACCCCTCATTTTGTTCCTTTTCAAATTAAATGTATTAAGTGTTACCACTTTATTCCAATCAAGATGACTTCAGGTGTGCCATACTTTTGTCATAAGTAAGACTGTTAGCGTTCTAGTTGTTCTTTAGAACACTCTGGGACATTCTGTCATTGGGCTATAGTTGGGCTACATCTGGCTGATATTTGGGCTACATTTGGGCTCTTTTGTCTCTGGTGGCCATCTTGGGAGACTGCATATAAGAATTTTTTTAATGAAATATAAGAGGATTTGAGAAGTCACTCAAAATGTGCCCTAATTTTTCTTTCTTCAGCACTAATCATAATTTCTATGGCAAAATGAACCCCCTCATTTTGTTCCTTTGCAAATTAAATGTTTTAAGTGTTAACACTTTATTCCAATCAAGATGACTTCAGGTGTGCCATACTTTTGTCATAAGTAAGACTGTTAGCGCTCTAGTTGTTCTTTAGAACACTCTGCGACATTCTGTCATCGGGCTATAGTTGGGCTACATCTGGCTGATATTTGGGCTACATTTGTTTTTTTTGTCTCTGGTGGCCATCTTTGGGCTACATTGGGCTACATTGGGCTACATTTGGGCTCTAACATATATATAGCCCAATGTAGCCCAATATATATTTTTTCAAAGTTAATTTTTCGTAAAAACCACTGGAGCACATATCTTAAGACATAGCAAAGGCACATCGGGCTACCAGTCCCTACAATTTTGCCAAGTTTGGTGGAAAACCATTCAGCCGTTCGGGCTAAAAGTGAGTCCAACCGCCCTATGGAAATTAACATGGGGAAAACACTTTTTGGGACCCCCCTTTTATCTCGGCCCCCACTTGACGAATCCCCCCCAAACTTTCAGGGAAGGAGCGGAGCGCCGCGAGGCAAAGTTAAGAAAAATTTCAGGAAGATTCCTCAACCGGCGCCAAAGTTATTCCCAATAGAATGTTGCAATTTCCCTATGGAAAACAATCCTAACTATATATACCTACTGTCTATCGCCAGTAGGTAATATATATATACATATATATATATATATATATATATATAAATATATATATATATATATATATATATAAGCTTCACAATTGGTTCATGGCGCTCTTGTGGTGGTGCGTCGCTCTTCGGCAGAACCAAGCCGATAAATATCTCAAGACTTCTCCCCAACAGGACAGAAAACGAGCCGCACACGTAACTTGTCGTGTATAGATATATATATATATATATATATATATATATATATATATATATATATATATATATATATATATATATATATATTTCCAACAGAAAGGGCCCAGTTTTCGCTGCCCTTTGTGGTGCTCTTTTTCGTGGTGCAAGCTCCTTCGGCTGAGCCCAGTCGAAATAAATCAAGCAATGTGACAAACAGAGCGCACTCCAAAGAAAGGTTACATCCTGCATTTATTTTCCAAAATACTAATTAATCCACAGCCAACTACGCGTTTCGTTCTCCCTGAGAATTGCATATATATATATATATATATATATAAATATATATATATATATATATATTCACTGAAAAAACCATAGGTTATAGACCATATATAGTTAGGAATTAGCATTTAAAAAACCTTATTTTACTCACACAAAACCATTGAAATTCCATATATAGTTAGTTGCACTAACTATATATCGCGCACCCGCAATCCACTGCTGATCATGTCACATATTACATCATTCATGACATGGTCAGTGACATCACTGATGACATCACTGATGACATCTCAAATGACATCACTGATGACATCACTGATGACAACATCCAGTGACTGTATGTTTCTGTAAAGTTAAAATATGTCTTACATATTGAAGAATGAGTGGATGTATAAGTGTCTGGATGAAGGATTTAGTAGGTGCGTGACTGACTGTATGAGTGAGTGATTAAATGTGTCTCACTGAATGCATGGGTTAGTGACTAAACTGTCTTAATTTGTGCATCATTATGTCTGTTGTGATGTAAACTGCTGCATGTGTTGATCATTAGCTATACGAGAGGCTATATGTGTTATTAATTGGTTGCCCAAGTATTTCTATGGGAGATTGAGTTTGTGTGGGGGTGGCTGGAAGGTGTGTGACTCTGTGCATAGATGTGTGAGCAGTTTATTCACTAGGTGTATGAGTTCAAGAGTGCATGTGGAAACAGCTACATGGGCAGTTGACTGTGTGCATGAGTGTATTGATGAGTGAATGGATATCTCAATGCTACATGTCATAGTAAGTACATATGTAAAACACAGTACATGTGAGAGTTGGCATATATAAATAACTGTGCATGAGAGCCACTGAATGAGTGAGTGGTTGTATCGATCATTGTGAACTTGTATCAGGGATTGTATAAGAGAGTAAATATGTGTTAGTATATGTTTCAATAAGTAAGGTGTGTATAACTGTATAGTTGAAGAAATGGAGGTGAGATTGTTTCTTTGCATGACTGACTGGGTGTGTGAGTAACTCCATGGATGAGTGGCAGTGTGTGAGTGTCTGTATACACTGAGTGTATCTAAGGTTATATTAGAGTCTGAAGAGGTTTATCGTATTAGCACAAGAATGATGTCAAATGAGACGTCATCAGTGATGTCATCAGTGATGTCATTTGAGATGTCATCAGTGATGTCATCAGTGATGTCACTGACCATGTCATGAATGATGTAATATGTGACATGATCAGCAGTGGATTGCGGGTGCGCGATATATAGTTAGTGCAACTAACTATATATGGAATTTCAATGGTTTTGTGTGCGTAAAATAAGGTTTTTTAAATGCTAATTCCTAACTATATATGGTCTATAACCTATGGTTTTTTCAGTGAATTTTCAAGGTTTTGTAAATGCTAATTCCTAACTATACTATGGTTTTTTCAGTGAATTTCAATGGTTTTTTAATAGCAAATATCATAAGCTGTCGAATGTCAAGTACGTGGTAAGTAAAAACATTTTCGTGTTTATGCACACTGATCTGCTTTGAATGCTGCCCCCCACCCCTCATTTCTATTAGGAGTACTCTCTCTTTGCAGATAGTGAAGGGTAGTTAACGCAGGCCTTTGCCCCCGTTGTAATCCGTCATGCCTGCTTCTCTCTCCATTTGATTGATTGTTCTCTTTGGTTCATTCTCTATTTACAAACAAGCACAGAGTCGCAATACTCTGTTTAGTCTTTGCAGATAGCGAAAAATCGTGTAAAAAAACAAAAGGAATCGAGCAAAATCAGTAGGCCACTAATGGGATCTCTTTTTGACCTCCCTAAAATAGAAACATTAGGAACAACCTGTTGATAATACCAATGTGTATGTACATAAGCGGCGTTCATTTGTGTTCACAGTACCCCTTGTTGATTGTTTGAATCGACCATTGAATTGTTCGAAGTTGGTTCTCTTAAGAATCTTCTCTGCCTGCAAACGAGGAAGAATAGGAATATTCTCTCTCCCTTTGCAGATAGTGAAGGGTAGGTAACGCAAACCTTTAACACGTCGTGCCTATTTCGTTCCTCATTGATTGATTGTTTCCCCAAACATTGACTGTTTGGGAATTGGTTCTTTTTGGAGGTATTCCCTGTTTGCAAATATACGTAGGAAAATCTTTGCAAATAGTGAAAGGGTACGTAATGCGGACCTTTCTCCCCCGTTTTAATCTGTCATGCCTATCTACTCCCCACTGATTGATGCACCTGTTTCACCCGGACCATTTACTAGAGATACGTCATCTGGCCCGACCAGAGAGCACCCCTAGTGAAAAGGACATATGCAATAATAACGAAGTGATCACTGTATCCTGTTAACAGAAACTTTAGCATGAAACAACCTGGAAAGAAAAGAATAGGAAAACGAAAATCAGTAGGCCACTGATGAACATGAACTTTTATTAAACAACGAACAAAGAAACGATAACATAACGTAATGATAAAACCTATTAATGTCCTAGAAACAAGAAAACGTTAGAAATATGCCAGTGGTGAGAGACCAGAAAAACAGTAAGAGAAACCAAATCACCCCTCGCTGTCCCACCGCCTGCCACGCCAAAAAAATCGATAGACTAGGGAAAATGCAAGTCAGTAGAACATCCGCCCCCACTCTGGAAACTTCCAAGGTGGGGCAGGGTTGCGGCTACGCCCAGCCGGGAGCAGCCTATATAAGGCGGGTCCTGCTGCCACGCCTCGGCCAGGAGATCCTAACGTAGGGTGTAGCCGGAGGAGAGGCCGAGGCCAGCGGGACCCGGCCAGGGGATTGCCTTTACAACGCTGAAGAGTTGCAGGGGGGGAATGTCTCCTCGACCCTCCCCTCTCTCTCCCAGTCAGGCCGCGGTGGCCCTTGAGAGTTTCAGGTAGTCCCGCCACATGCTCTTCCGGTCCGGCCACCAACGGTCGGGGGGCCGAGGCCGAAGGGATCCGGCTGCAGCCGATAAACCAAGGAACCCGTTCATGGGGCCAGAGCCAGGGGCGTCCGGCCGACATCCACCGGAAGCCCGGCCCAAAGACGGACGGGACATTTTTTCTTTTCTCCTTCGTAACAGCAGCGGCAACACGCCAGGCACCACTTCTTTCTTCAAAAATGGCTTTGACAACACTGGGGGGGATGTCTTGCACATGCATCCGACCCCCCCCCCCTGTCCTCATCGCCACCGGCCATAACAAATGTCAAGCGGGGCGCCGTGGGGTGCACTGGGAGGGAGAGACGGTGCGAACAGGCCTCTCCCGCCTCCTCAGGTGAAGGCTTCCCAGCTGCACCCTCAGCGCTCCAGGCGCCCCGAAAAGGGTTCGTCCACTGTGGCGATGCTGCAACGTCTCGCCCGGCAGGGTGGAGCCCGTCCGCTCATGTGACCCCGCGATCGCCGGTAGCTGCCAAACTCTCAAAATGGCGATCGACCTGGCAAGAGCGGGCCCAGCATGAAGAAATGGCCCGGTCACTGGTTGACTCCACCACCGTAGTCCTCCACGACCTTGAAGATTCTACAGGAGCCGCAGGAGTCTCCGACCCCCGATGGGGAATGACTGCCATGATCGCCCGTGGAGTGACGAAACTGTATCCGCGGGACGTCGGCGCTCCCATGCTGGCGCCAGCCTCACTTTGAATTACTAGAATCCTGCAGACCTCAGTTCCGGTGAAAGCACAGTGTGACCCGGTAGGAAAAATTGTTGCACCCCCTCCCCTTTTGAAGTGGTAGTTCAAACCACCGATCCTTTCCTTTGCCCTTTTAACGGAACTTTGGACTGCCTCCCCCTCTTTTACATTTTCTAGAGAAAACAAAACATTAACCACTACATTACCATAGCAGTTGACACCAGAACTGTTTTCAAATTGAAAACCAACAACATCTTCAACAGAATCCTTTTTGTTTCTGCTGTGACCCTGCTACAGCACAGGCATTGTCCCCAGCAGTAATTCTGCAATGCCGGTAAGAATAGCTGTGGTGCCTACTGGACTCACTCACCCCCGCGGCGCCCCACGCCGTTATTTGCTGGGCGGCAACTTACTAGACATCACTTTCGTGTCATCTAGATTTCAGCGCGTTCTGCTGCCTTGGAACTATTCGCACAACAGACTGCTACTGACGACCCACCCCCAGGCAACATCTTCTGAATTTTCATAATTTGAAAGAACTAGTAACATGTCCTCATCAGGAATTCAAAAGAAATTGCCACGGTCTCTTCGTTGTTTAAATGTTTTTACTGTTTTTGTTTTGTTGTATATATTTATATGTTATTAAAGTTTTATATTCCTACTACTTTGTTGGAGTGCTATATATTTTTAATGTGACACATAATTGTAAAAACTTTGATGTACAAAGAGTCATTCCTAGAATCTTCCGCTTCAGGCTCGGTCCCCTCCCCAATCACAATACAGGATGGTTTTCAGATAGTAGGAACACGTGTGGTGTGACGGATCTCATCGGGTGTGGGCCTTGATCTACTATAACTCCTTTGAAGAGGGGTGATTCTTTACAGCTGGAGCCATAAACTACATCTGCAGGGCTAGCTGATAGCCTGGACAATCGGACACAGAGGAAGAGGAGTGTCAGAGGGTGCGGTAGTGAATAGGGCGAAAGGGAGGTGTCGGGCGGGCACAGAGTGTGATTCTCAGGGAAGAGCAGCGCAGATGGGGGGAGGTTTATTGCCCATGCATATCACAGAGAGCGGGGGTGACCAGTGCCTGGGGAAGATGCTTGCGAGGGTGGGGAGCCATGCTACGAATCGACAGCGTGCAGAGAGTGGGTCTGGTCAAGGCATCTAAAATGGCTGCCGTGCACGACAAAAGTGTGGCATTTCAAAAAAGGCAAGATGGCGCAAACAATGTTTTTCAACACTTCCTCATTTCCTTCGAATCGAACGTTAACAGACGTTGGTGCATATTACCAAAGTTAAGCGATATTTATCGCTATCGATGCTTACCAACGAATTTTTTACCGCTAAGCATCGTCAGAAATTATCGAAGATAAACCTTGCTATTATCAAGGTTTATCGCAAATGCGATAAAAAACGGCCGCAATGCATGAATATCGCTAAAAAGTCAACGATATTCATGCATTACCGAGCTAATGCTCTTAGCCATGTTATCCACCTCCCATTGGATAACATGGCTAAGAACTGCTCAGGGCAGTTGTTACTTTTTGGAGATATTCGCGCTTAGCGCGAATATCTCCAAAAGTTGGTAATAGGAGATATATATCTTGCATGTTGTAATGCAAATTATTATGGTATATGGAACTCATACCATAATCTCTCAGGAAAGCAGAAACTGATCCTTTTGGGACCGCCTGAGAAGGCCTAGGGGGTGAGGGGTACTCTACTTTGCCCCCTTTTCACGTTCCGAACTATTTTATTTTACTCTCTTCTGTAATTACACAAAATAGCAGCGATAAGATGCATCAGAGACACACAGTGAGAGAAAGGAGGCCGGAGATGAAGAAGAGATGTCAAATACACATTGGAGATAATATAGTGGGAGAAGGGAAGTAAATATGAGTAAACTTACCATGTAACATAAAAATGTTGCACTCTATGCTATAAGTCTCATTTTATACTACAATCACTTCGCTACAACCTCATAAATTAAAAATAAAAATGAATAATGTCTCAAACAATTTTTGATTTCTAAATATAAATTTATTCTTCAGAATTTTCTAAATTTGAAAGAACTAGTAACATGTCCTCATCAGCAATTTCCTCTTCAATCATCTCATCTGGAATCTCCTCATTAAAAGTCTGCAATGATGATTCTTGTAACTCTATGGTCTCCAAACATTCGATAAATTCGCCATCAACAGATTGATCAAAAAAATCATTCAAGTCATCTCCTCCTTGCGACAATATTTCATTATTGGTGCTGTCAATTTCAATCAATGTAGTGGAATCATTCAAGTCATCTCCTCCTTGTGACAATATTTCATTATTGGTGCTGTCAATTTCAATCAATGTAGTGGAATCATTCAAGTCATCTCCTCGTGACAATATTTCATTATTGGTGCTCTCAATTTCAATCAATGTAGTGGAATCATTCAAGTCATCTCCTCCTTGTGACAATATTTCATTATTGGTGCTGTCAATTTCAATCAATCTAATGAAATCATACAAGTCATCTCCTCCATGTGACAATATTTCATTATTGGTGCTCTCAATTTCAATCAATGTAGTGGACAATGCAAAAGAAATTGCCACGGTCTCTTCATTGTGAGCCATTTTATTTTGAAATTGCTTGCTGTAAATTGCAGAAAAAAATAATCACTTTCATTTATCGTTTTTAGTAATACATAATATAAAACTAACTTTATCAAGTATTTAGTATAACAGGACTGCAAATAAATAACAGAAAACATTTTTCAAATTATCTTCAAGTGTACAACATAGTTCCCCTTACAAATTAACAACTCACCTTTTTAAAAGTAGGAGAAGTGTTAGTACTGTGTAAATCAAACACCAGAAATTCACCACCAAAAATTCCTCACAAATGTACCTCAGACAGTAGTATCAAAAATGGCTGTGGTTTCCTCTCATTTGAGATATATACATAACCAATTAACTTTCATCACACACAAATACAAAACCAAAGTAACATTTTAATTGGTTCTAAATTTCAACACTTTCAAATGTGTTTTCCCCATGCAATTTTCCATAGGACATTTACATACGTATACAGCCTGAATGGCTGAACGGAATTACACCAAACTTGGCAAAATGGTACATCAAACCTAAGAGGTCAGGAAGGATCTACTATGCCCCCTTATGGTCATTTGCCCCTTCGCTTTGGCCTCCTCTTGTCTCTCGATCCTACCGAGAGACAAGATGGCGGCCGCTACGGACTGTTTGTAATGTTGACAGACGCCGGAGAACCAATCAGATTCGCAAAGCTCCGTAACGCGAAAAGTACGCGAAGCGGAGCGCTGTTACAGATATATATCTCTTTTTTGAACGTTAATTTCTCAAAATCCACTGGAGCACATATATTGAGACCTAGCAAAGGCACATCGGGCTACCAGTCCCTAATATTTTGCCAAGTTTTGTGCAAATCCATTCAGCCGTTCGGGCTAAAAGTGAGGCCAACCGCCCTATGGAAAACTCAATGTTAAAAACACGTTTTGGGACCCCCCTTTTTTCTCGACCCCCCCTGGACGAACCCCCCCCCAATTTTCAGGGGCTGCTCAGAAACAAAGTTATTAGACATAGAATTTTCAAAAATCCCATAGAGAAAAAATCCTAACTATATATACCTACTGGCGACCGCCAGTAGGTAATATATATATATATATATATATATATATATATACATATTGAACACCAGTCCAAACTTCTTAATTAAGAAAGGCGCTGACTCCGTAAATTCTTATCCAAAGAAGATTTTAATTCTCAGTTACTGCTTGACGCGTTTCGGCGGTTAGCTCCCGCCTTGTTCACTACATCTGCACAAACACCTGTGTCATTATATATACACGTACATACAAGCTAGTAGCTTAACAGGTTACAACTGGAATTCGTTGCCATGGTGATTCTGTCATGACACTTCTGACAGACATAGAAGAGTTATTTACATTTTTGACTCGTCATGGCTAGCTTTGTTTCTTTCTTTTTTGCTTCAAATGCTAGTGTATCTAACACATCTGTTGCTAAGACATTTATACTTACAAATTGATAGTTTTAAGACAGAGTGAATACCATTATTTACATAACCGGAAATAAAACTTTAAAATAATAATAACTGAACAATTTAAAGTCATTGTGTGTAACTAAAACATTATGTTTAAACATATGTGCGCAGAATACACCAGATACTAAGGAGTGCAGTGTCAATAATGGGCTATTAGTTACCCATCCTACTATATTCCTTATTTGTACAATATATATATATATATATATATATATATATATATATATATATATATATATATATATATATATATATATATATATATAGACACAAGGGACACAGCGGAGCAAGGTAAGGCAGCTTTAATGAACTCTATGGCATGACGAATTTAAGATAATTCCTTTTTCAAATGCCGCTAGTTTCTGGTTTGACTGCTGCAAAGTCTTTAAAATAGTCCTGCCTCTCCCGCCAATGGAGAGGGCTCACCTGTCTCTCATTCTGTCCCAGAACCTAGTTGTGGTTCAAGGTAGAGACTCGTACTCCCACAATGCAGCATAATGAACAGCCGGAAAGTGGAATCATGCAGGTTCTATGTTTTTTGCTTGCAGTGAGTGTGAATGCGAGCATGATGAAGGTAGATTCGCAGCTCAGATCTCATGTTAGCTGCCTCCCATGCCCCTACTTCCAGCCACACTACACTAATTCATGCAGGGAACTGGAGAAGAGGGTAAGAGTGACCATGTCACTCCATGCAGTGATGGGCTGCATTTGACAGCAGTTCCTCAGCCTTCTTGGGTCCGGTGGTGGTCCTCGGCTTCCGATACCTTGGAGCAGAAATACACAAATGTTACCACTGATGCCAAGGACACTTTACGGAAGAGTCCCTCTGTGCACCACTGGCTAACGTGCTCCATATGACAAGGTAGGTCTCCTCCATTGAAAGTAGCCACGTGGGACACATCAGAGCAAGGTATGGCAGCTGTAATGAACTGTATGGCATGACGCGTTTCGGATAATTCCTTTTTCAAATGCCGCTAGTTTCTGGTTTGACTGCTGCAAAGTCTTTAAAATAGTCCTGCCTCTCCCACCAATGGAGAGGGCTCACCTGTCTCTCATTCTGTCCCAGACCTCGTTGTGGTTCAAGGTAGAGACTCCAACTCCAACTCCCACAACTCCCACAATGCAACATATTGAACAGCCGGAAAGTGAAATTCATGCAGCTTCGATGTTTTTTTGCTTGCAGTGAGTGGAAGTCTGAATGCGAGCATAATGAAGGTAGATTCACAGCTCAGATCTCATGTTAGCTGCCTCCCGTGCCCCTATATATATATTCATTGAAAAAAGTAAAGGTTAAAGTAACACTATAGTTAGATAAATTCGCCGGTGACAACATTAATATTTTGAACAAAATTAAACACAGAAATTCACCAGTTATAGTTAGCAGGGCTAATTATGCTTGCGCCCCCACCATGCACTACTTATGACCTCAAATTTGACATCCCTCATGACATGCTCAATGGCATCATTTATGAAATCACTGATGACATCTCAAATATAGTCATTGGGGGCAGTGGGGGGAGCCCCATGGCCCCAGCCGGCTCCCCATATGCAACTGGAGTCGGCATTGCTCCCGCCAGAGGGAGCAGCTCCCTCCGGGCGGGAGCAATATTTTGATCTGTTTCCCTGCCCTCTTCAGTGCAGACAGGGAACAGATCAAAAGTTCATTCCCAAACGGATGGAGCATTTTAAAGCTCCTGCCCGCTGTGAGCGAACTTGGTGTTTGCTCCCGCTTGGCAGGAAATTCAGAAATGCTGCAGCTATGTGAGAGCAAAAACAAGTTCCCTGCCATGTTGCTGGTGCAGGCAGGGAAACTGCTAAGTCCTGGGTGTGGGACATTGCTTGTGAGCTGGCCACGGAGGATGGAGTCCCTGGGCCCACTAATGGCTCTGTGAGGGAGACCATGTGACACCCTCCCTTTCGGTAACCGGCCCTGGGTTGACCTCACGGGCCTTTTGAGGTTTAAGGAGGGGGGCATGCGGCTTCCCTCCCCATGCAAACACATGGTGTCACTAAGGGTGGGATCCCTGGGGGCTCTGGAGACTGGGGAGGCTGGTCCCGTGGCCCCCTTCCCATATAACCACATTTTGTCCTGGGCCTGTGGAGGTTCGGGGGGGAACACAGCCTCTCCCCCCTTTATGAATACAGCCCACAGTCCTAGGTCTTAAGCATAATAAATGCAGCCTGGCCACCATTTTTCGTTTTTTAATCCTGCAAGAGTCCGGCGGGATCGCTGCATTGTTTGCTGATATTTCTTTTTGTTTTCCCCCAGGGGGTCCCTCTGGATCCCGCCTCCATAGGGTACCTCTACCCTGCCCTCTTATAGTGTTAATTTCTTCTAACTTCAGGACAGGGGACTAAGTCCCAGAGTCCTGAAATGGCTGCTCACAAACTTTTTCTCATGCTGCTATCAGCCAATCAGAGTGCTCACTCCCACAGTAGTCTGTGATGACATGTACATACTTTTGTTTAAGAACAGATGACATCCGGTCCTTTCACTATGTTACTTAATAATAACTGTCTGCACAGTTAATGAGATTAACACCGCAAAGCCTGTGGCCAATTTCACAATACCTTCAATAAAAAGACATAACCACAGCCTAAAAAACATTACCCCTAGATTACACAATAGGCCATATTTTCCTAAATCAGGAGCTACAACAAAAGGCAGGAAAGGAGAGAACATCGAAAGAATTGTCAGATAAAAACTGATCTGAGGATGCTCACGAGAAGATATAAAAAAGAAAATAGCAGAGACCTATTATCAGAGGTATTTCACCCAAACGGCATCTTTCAATGGCCAATTACCTATCTTTTAAGTTCTAAGACATGAGAGCTAGGTGGATTCACAAAGGTAAACTTACACTTTTGTGTTAGTTTATTACTTAGACCAAAAGTCTAACTTTACTACTTTTAGGTATTCACAAAGATAAACTTAGACCTAAAGTTGAGTTATGAATTCAAATGCTTCAAGAGTCTGCAACTGTAAATTCGAGTTATGGGCCCTCTGAACAATTCTTAAACTGGCTGACGGCCATGCCATCTCTCCTTATTTAGCTTCCTGATTTTGAACCCACCAATTATTCTGCCAAGGCTGGTATGCTGTTTCTCAGTCTTCCCTACCCATTGCCATTCATGTCTAGCATAAAAGCAAACTATTAAAAAGATTTTCAGACTGAATATTTGAACAGCAAAAACGTTATCCCTTCCTGAATTGGAAACATAACTAAAACATTGATTGAGAACACGATTTGCAAACTACAGTGTACAATGGACTTCATAGAACAAGGCATGGCCTGTTTTCTAAATTACTCGATTATTTTAATTTTTCTTGTGTTCCCTGCCGATCATAATAACCATTGCCTGCAGCAAGTGTCTTTGCAAGCTCAAAACCGCCCCAATTTGCAACCATTGGACACTTTTTTTAGGTATCTCAAATATTAGTAGTAGCCATTTCTTTTGTTGTGGCAGGGCCTATTTTCTGTCCCAGGTCGACCCTGGTTCATTTCATCTACATTAAAGCAATTTTCCCTAGATTCTCTGAGCCAAGAGGACCTTCGTCCTTAATTAGCCTTCACCTTTCTCACCAAGATACTTGTAAATCTCCTGCATTTTAGACTGGTGTCCCAATTCAGTCCTACTAAGGAAAACTAGGTGGTTCACTTTGGATAAAACAACTTGACGAGCATGTCTAATTGTATTAACAATACAATAAAAAGATGTAAAGAATGTCAGGGTCCATAATAGGTTTAGAAAAATAGAGGCATCTTTAATTCATATTATTCAGTAAACCCGATTTGACCCTGATGTAGTTCACTGGGAACATAATCAAACCCTGGTACAGCAGCTCGACATGAAAAAAGGTTGCAAGGGTACTTTCATGCTGTTGCATGCCTACATGCCAGTCGCCAAAGATAATCACATCTCTTCATAAATAGTTACACATTTCACTCCCAAAACACTCCAGCGACTATGCTATCTATAGCACCTTCAGGTCAACGGATATAGAGACCCACAGGAGAGGCAGGACAGCAGGTTCAGACCAGTTAACCATCGATCACTGAAAAAGACCCCTATGTTCATAGGTGTCAAATATTCAGGAGTGTGTTTTTGTACAACCCTCAAAGTTAGGTGTTAGGGTCCGAGTTCCGTCCTTCCGCTTCCAAGTTTCAAGAAGGAACTTCCAAGCAGTGGCCATGGCAGGAATATTTGGAGTCTGCAAGACTATACACTTGGTGGAAAGTTTTCCTCCAATCAACCTGACAACTTCCAAGACCCAGCATATCCTTATTTTGTAACTATAGGTATTTACTGCCTGCCCAGGAAATTGCCAATCAGAAAACTTTCCAGAGACAGAAACAACAAGTTGAGGCCCTTTACTTGAGGCCCTGTGAGGCCTCAAGCTCCTCCCTTATTTCATTAATCAAACCCCATGGAGAAAAATCAGAATTCTAGCATTTTTTTGTCAAGATCTGCTGCACCCATAGTAAGGGGCAGATTATGATGGAGGATTTTCCGCATCCTCCTGGCCGGCGGAAGCCACCGCCGGCCCGGAGGATGCGGATAATCCTCTGCGGAGCCACAAAAGACCCACCACCATATTAGGATGCCGGTGGGTCTTGAAATCTGTCTGCAGCTTTTCCGCCGCGGTCGCCTTCCGACCGCGGCGGAAAAGCTTTAACATGGCTGGCGGTGTCTATCAGACACAGCCAGCCATATTAGGATGGCGTAAGATGTATGCTTTCCGCGGCGGCTTTTCCGCCGTGGAAAAGCATATGGACCTTCGCTTCGGGGGCCCGTTACGGGCCCCCTGGGTGAAGGGGGGTGGGGGATGCACATGGGGGGTACCTATGGTACTCCCCTGCATTTGCGTGAACAAAGCGTCAGGCACCGCGCGGTGCCTGCCACTTTGTGCATGCAAATGCACAACTTTCATTTTTAACATTGCGGCGGGTGCTGCTTCAAGCAGCACCCGCCGCAATGTTAAAAATACAGGATGTGACCGCCAGGGTGGCGGTCACATCCTAATTTGCACGGAGGGACCGCCGCTGCCCCTGCGGACGGTCCCTCCTACTCTATGGTGGCGGACAGACTCAGGTCTGTCCGCCATCATAATCGGATCCTAATTACGGAGTGACTGAAGGTCTGTGTTTGGCTTTTAGCATGAATAAACAGCCAGGAAGGGACGTGCTTAGTTTGTACGACAACACATCACTTACTGTTGCTTACTTAATATTTCACTCACATTAAGATGACTTAACTCAGTAATTGCGCTCACATTTTGTTTAACTCCTGCTATTAATCCGATTTAGCAATCTTTAACATGGGAGGTGGATCTCAGGGCTAAGTCCACACCTGCCTATTATCAAGGTTAACATTATCGCAGGACATTTTTCACTGTTTTTCTCACGCTAATGCATCTTATCACCCTCTATCGCTGGATTTCACATCACCTGGGTGAAAAGCGTTAATAATACGTCGCTAACCCGGTGCTGAAATCCAGCCATAGACGGCGATAATGAAAATCTCGCTATGCGCGATTTGCGATAATTATCGCATGTGTTGATAATATGCCCCTAAATTACTACTAACTGTTGTGAGCACATGAGTTTAACTCACATCTTTAAAACATCATAATACCAGCTGCAGTGCAAACACCAGTCAATACAAAAGCAAACGTTTTAACACGTTAGCTTACTACGTGAGGTTGGTAACTCTATTGCAAGTAAGTGTGTGAATTATTGTGTGAGTGATCTCTCTGACATGTATCATACAGTCACCAGTCTGAGGCCTGAGTATTACCTCACCTCACACCAGAGCAAGCGGTGTACTGTGGGAACACCACAAACTGTCCTACTGTTGCATCTATACCACCCAGCCACAAAGCCATTACATCTGTTGCAATACGTCTTTCAACAGTTTTTAGGGTGAGGCAAGCCATGCAGTCACAGGGCTCGTTGGGAGCGGTGTAGAGGGTGGGTGTCAGGGATATTATTTAAGCAAACTCTTTAAAGAAAGGAATGCTACTTTCAATGTTTTCACCTAAGTAAAAATAGCTTTTCCTCTGCACCAAAAACATTTATTGAGTGCGATTTTATTGAAAGTGTGCAGTTTAGTGTTAACAAATTGCTTTCACAAGTAAGTAATCTTTTGAAGGAATTCCAGCTCCTCGTGTTCTTAAGTACAAGATAAACTTTCCAAACCGATTATTGGTGTTATCAGAAGTGTTCAGAAATGGATCTACAAATAGGTGCACTTCCTAATATTATCCTTCAAAACCCGTGGGACGCTAGTAAACTGTGTGATGTGAGCTTGATAAATTGATGGCAATTGGTCACACTAGCTTTTTAGCTTGTCAGAATTTAGACAGTGATGGATTCCCCAGCCTGCATGGCCCAGCCACATTAGTAACCGAAGGTCACTGTGCGGAAAACTAAAAGGTTATTTTAGAAAGTTAGAACGAAGTTTATAGTACCCAAGGACATGCATTAATTTTAAACGGCGTGTGCTTCTTATAAACATCAACAATACAAAAGTAGGCGGTTGTAAGTGCATCATGTTCAAAGTTTGCCAGGATATTCTATGATTTATTAAAGTGAGCTTGGTTCGCAGGTTATTTAATACATTCAGAGTAGATAGCCTTCAAACCTAGTGTGATACTGGACTATCACTCCATATGCTTTCCGTAGATATTTCTATCATAGTCAAAACATGTCAACGAGCCAGAGCCACTTTGTCTAGCTCCATTGATAAACTGTCTTACACTATCTTGGCTAAGGGTTACAGCAGACCAGATAGCGCCATCCTTGGTAAAATACGTTAAACGTTTATGTTGAAACCAGACCTTTCAGCCGTTCAGAAGTTACACATACAGCTTGTAATGGCAGAGTGATCTAGGCACCATGCCGGAGACAAGCTGAACCTTTTTTTAACAAAGTGCTTTGGTCATTTGTTACTGAATGCTAATAATTATTCAATCTAGGTGAAAACTGGAATAAATAGGTGATAAATAGCAGGTCACAGGCATGGAAGAGAGAGAATGGGGCAGGTGCACAGAGACACGTCACATCTGTGCGCATGTGTACATGGATATGTTGGAATTGATTGTCACTGTAAAGTTAGAACTGCTGGCTTTGCCCATGCTTGTTTAGCTGCAGATTGACACTGCCCAGAAAATGAGTTTATCAATTACTTGTACTAAGAATAAGAATAGCAGTGTATCTAAGGCATAAACAAAGTGAATTGAGTCTTGGTGCATGTGATATATTTTTTTGTATTATTTCCTAACAAAATCTGAATCATTTTATCAACCTGAGAAGGATGAAAGGGTGAAAATGGAAGTCTTCACCTAGCCTCAGAGCTCGTATAAAAAATAAAACCTGCAGTTTGGAATTCTTTGATGGAGCTTCGGTCTGTCTATTTTGCCCTTATAAAAGTCAACATTGTATTCCAGCTTGCATAAACCACCCACATTTTGTTCAGCTTTATTATGAGACAAACATATGCCAGCATAGACTATGGTCATGCTTCATGTTACTGGATTCTCTAGTCTATGGGCGGATGGTTTTGGCAGGAGGTGTTGTAGATATGAATTGGAACTCCAATTACAGTCATTGTGAATTCATTTATGTTGTTAGACCAGTCCCACTTGTAAACATGCCTCAAACAGCTCACAAGAATGTCTCCCATAAATGAGCTATGAGGAAGCCAGTGTTATCTTTTTTCAGTTTTATATAGAGCAACTCGGCACTTTACATGAGCACCAGTTGCATTACAGATGGACACATTCTTTTTTTTAAAAAAATGTTTTTTTTTCATTTTTAAGCACCGGGAGATTAAGTTATTTGCCCAGAATCACAGGATGCTTGATTTGGGTGACCAGATTTTCAGAACGAAATAAACCAGGACGGGTACGTACATAGAAAAAGGACTTAATGTCCTATTTGGTCTCAGTGCATCAGATATATAGATTTATGTATATGTATATATATATATATATATATATATATACATATATATATATTACCTACTGGCGGTCGCCAGTAGGTATATATAGTTAGGATTTTTTCTCTATGGGTTTTTTGAAAATTCTATGTCTAATAACTTTGGCGTTTGTGGACGGAATTGGCTGAAATTTTCAGGAAAATGGCACATTTTGTTTCTGAGCAGCCCTTGAAAATTTGGGGGGGGTTCGTCCAGGGGGGGCCGAGAAAAAAGGGGGGTCCCAAAACGTGTTTTTAACATTGAGTTTTCCATAGGGCGGTTGGCCTCACTTTTAGCCCGAACGGCTGAATGGATTTGCACGAAACTTGGCAAAATTGTAGGGACTGGTAGCCCGATGTGCCTTTTGTAGGTCTCAATATATGTGCTCCAGTGGATTTTGAGAAATTAACGTTTAAAAAAAGATATATATCTGTAAGCGCGGACCAGGCAGCGCTCTGGTTCGCGGACTTTTCGCGCAACGGAGCTTTGTGAAGCGAAGCTGATTGGTTCTCCGGCGTCTGTCAACATTCCAAACAGTCCGTAGCGGCCGCCATCTTGTCTCTCGGTAGGATCGAGAGACAAGAGGAGGTCAAAACAAAGGGGGAAATAACTATAAGGGGGCATAGTAGATCCTCGCTGACCCCCTAGGTTTGATGTGGAGGTTTTAAAAGGGCCCCGCGGGGCAAAAAAAAAAAATAAAAATAATAATTGAACGGCTGAATGGATTTGCACGAAACTTGGCAAAATATTAGGGACTGGTAGCCCGATGTGCCTTTGCTAGGTCTCAATATATGTGCTCCAGTGGATTTTGAGAAATTAACGTTCAAAAAAAGATATATATCTGTAACAGCGCTCCGCTTCGCGTAACGGAGGTTTGCGAAGCTGATTGGTCATTCTGTCACTGGGCTATAGTTGGGCTACATCTGGCTGATATTTGGGCTACATTTGTTTTTTTGTGTGTCTGGCGGCCATCTTTGGGCTACATTGGGCTACATTGGGCTTCATTGGGCTACATTCGGCTAATTAGCAAATAGCTCATCGCAAACTAGGAATGGTAAAGAATCGCTATTTATTCCTTAAAGTTCGCTATTTAGGAAATGCAAATAACTTTGATGATACATATGGCGGTTCATCTCTAACAAGATAAGAAGCATAGGGATAGATTTATGATGACTGGCGCATCACCAGGGATGTGTTAGTCATTCTGTGCCGCTGTTCCGTCACCTATGGTGTGCTGCATTTACAATGCGGCGCATCATGGGGCAAAAACAGCACAGATGCGTGATGTATCTGTGCCGTAAAGGTGGCGCATTGCTGGAGTTGTATCGCAAGTGTGATGAAGCTCCAGCAAGGGTCGGGGGTGCCCCTGTCGCAGGGTTTCTGTTCTCACACAGAACTGTGGACAGAGGATTGGAACCTCGGCGAATTAGGGTGTCCCAAAACTCACGTTAGTAATCAAAAACTATTTAGCAAGCTAGGTACAGTGTCACATTGGATATAACAAACTCTCAATGTTTAGACAATCCAGAATATGAACTTATAGTACCTCAGGATACGTGGAACTCATGAACAGTCGGTCGTTATAGATTTCTTAGAAACCAGAACATGGAGTTAAGAAGAACAGATGTGTATTTGAAATGTTTATTTACTAATGCCGTCTTCTCAGGCGTAGTACCTTAGATAATAAAAGTACACATATTATCAGTAGCAAAATTACCAGCATAGTTACTAGTACATAAAAAGTGAATGGTGATAGTATGTTAACATGCTGTAAATGAATAAGAGTTAGCAACACTTATAAGCAGCCGCGGGCCGTGGAGGGAGTTACGGTGAGGCAGGGAGGCGGGGAGGGGGAGAAGCAGGGTGGAGAATACAAGTACACATATTATCAGTAGCAAAATTACCAGCATAGTTACTAGTACATAAAAAGCGAATGGTGACAGTATGTTAACATGCTGTAAATGAATAAGAGTTAGCAACACTTATAAGCAGCCGCGGGCCGTGGAGGGAGTTACGGTGGGGCAGGGAGGCGGGGAGGGGGAGGGGCAAGGTAGAGAGGGCTCCACCCTGCTTCTCCCCCTCCCCGCCTCCCTGCCCCATCGTAACTCCCTCCACGGCCCGCGGCTGCTTATATCTCACCCTCCCTAATACACATATTATATTATTTGCTAAGAAGGTCTCTTTGTGTTGGTTTAGGGCGTGCCCATACTTTAGTGTCTTAGATTTGAAGGAATCACATCAGCATACACCAGCTCTCTCTTCATGTGAACCGCATCAACTGTTGTGTATGTGTGTTCGGCAAAGCAATATAAAACCCGCCTCATGCCCAGAATTGGCAGAAGTTGCACTTATGTTATGAGTATGAAGTCGTGGAGATCAGACCTCATAACAATTCTGTATCGTGTTGTTCTTGAAACTTTAGCACTCGCTGTACAGATATAGTTTAACAAGTAAAGCAGATAGTAGACCAATAACATATTATTCTCATGTAAACCACGATGAACTACTAGGTGGAAAGCTAAAGCAACAACTAAGTGTCGTGTGCAGAAGTTGCAAAAAAGGAAAAATGGCGTTTAAACCGGTAATGAGCCCATGCTAACTTAACACGGTGTAAAGATATCCAGGACCTAGATGACACCTCCTCATGATCCGGAAACGAACTGAATAAGATAATAGAAGTGCCATCTCATGAGAGCAGATTGCAAGTTTATATGTGGACGGTCCGCAAGGTAAAGCATTAAAAACTAGGAAAATTCAATGCTAAAGAAAAATAAAACAGCCAAGTACTTTATCGAGTCTTAAGCCAATAGGCAAGGTAAATAATAAAAACTTGACAAATAAGTCAATGAATTGTCAATGAAATGCTAGTACTCAGCATATCAAACATGAAAAAGGTCTATGACATAACTGTGTATGCAAAATAAGCTGCAACAGCCTCCAATAGGAAGTCACCGTCTTCATCCGAAAACAGTTCAGCCATCCAATTTAAAAGCGGAAAAGAACATACGTGCTCTCCCAGCACCGGATCCTCTATCACCATCAGAGGACAGCTCGGTGGGTTTTCAAGAAAGCTGTGTTCCAAGAAAGACTGTGCTGCCGCCAGTAAATTCCAGGGACCAAGTAGTCCATGCATCAATGCCACAGCCATAATCCTTTCGCCAGGACAAATCAACTCGTGAGTAATGATAGGAGTCATCAGCTGATTAAAGTCGACGTCAGGAGAAACTGGTCCGCAGAGACACAAATCAATGGCCCAATCGAAATCACAGGTCAGGCAGTGAAATACAGGCTGGACACAGGTGAAGTAGGAGAACCGAAAAGATAATCCATATGCCGTGCTTAATATCGCCAACGGCATTGTGCCATAATATTCTAGCATGCGATTGCGGAACAGTGTCAGCAGCTGCAGGGTCGGAGGTTGCATAGGAGGGACATCCATATTTAAAAATGTAAAAAAGCACAAGAGCGTCCGCTGGTAATGCAAGTAAAAATGCCAATCCACGAACCAGAGTGCAGAAAATACAATGAAAGGGAGCAGGGATGACTCCAAAGATTTTCTCAAATGAAGTCACGAGACCACTGGTAACAACTTTAAAAAAGTGTGCCAGGGATTTTGTGGAGGATGCGTTAAAGATAGTCGGAAACATGTTGCTGAAATTGAAAGGCAAACCTGTGTACGGGTGTTCGCTATGTGAAGTACGAAAGTTTCACGGGCCGAACTCAAGGCCACCTCTCTCTGAGTCAAAAGAGCTCTTATTCTTGCCATGCCGTTGAAACGTGTCCCAAGGTTGGTATTTGTGGCCAGATTGAAAACTCCCTATGTTCATGTGTGGGAGGAAATAGAACATTTCTGCAGCAAATAACCCGTTCACTTACTGTTACGATAAAAGGAATACTTTTAATTAACTCAGAACAATCTTCATTATTGAGCATCAAATAACTACCATTTTCCAACAACTTGAACGTGGGGATGATAGCAGGAACTGACCAACAACCCCGCCGCCGCCAGAGCCAACCTGCACGAAGGGATGAAAGAGGTAGCCGAGTGGATGACGACCAGCCGCCTGAAACTGAACTCGGACAAGACGGAGGTCCTCATCCTGGGCTCTTCACCCTCCGCCTGGGACGACTCCTGGTGGCCTCCCGCCCTGGGCACCGCACCCAAACCGACAGACCATGCACGAAACCTGGGCTTCATCCTGGACTCCTCCCTCTCCATGACCAGGCAAGTCAACAGCGTCTCCTCGGCGTGCTTCAACATCCTACGCATGCTACGAAAGATCTTTTGGTGGATCCCCTCAGAGACCAGGAAGACCGTCACCCAGGCCCTCGTCACAAGCCGACTGGACTACGGCAACGCCCTCTACGCCGGGACCACCGCCAAGCTCCAGAAGAGACTCCAGCGGATCCAAAACGCCTCAGCCAGACTCATCCTCGACATCCCACGATCCAGCCACATCTCCGGTCATCTGAGAGACCTTCACTGGCTCCCCATCAACAAGAGAATCACCTTCCGCCTCCTCACCCACGCACACAAAGCCCTACACGACCAAGGCCCGAGCTACCTCAACAGCCGAGTCAACTTCTACGCTCCCAAACGCCACCTCCGATCAGCCAACCACGCCCTCGCCGCCGTCCCCCGCATCCGAAGAGCGACTACAGGAGGAAGGTCCTTCTCCTACCTGGCCGCCAAGACCTGGAACTCCCTCCCGTCCGACCTGCGCCTGACCCAAGACCACCTCTCCTTCAGGAAGAAGCTGAAGACCTGGCTGTTCGAGCAGTAGCGGCACCCCCCCCTCCCCAGCGCCTTGAGACCCTACGGGTATGTAGCGCGCTTTATAAGTGTCACTGATTGATTGATTGATTGGCGTGCCTTGCAACACGCAAGCCATATTTGGTCGGTGTTTGTTGCATGAATCGTGTAACTGTATGTGCCTACACATTAGTGAATGATCTGG
This sequence comes from Lissotriton helveticus, assembly GCF_964261635.1. Classification (NCBI taxonomy): domain Eukaryota; kingdom Metazoa; phylum Chordata; class Amphibia; order Caudata; family Salamandridae; genus Lissotriton; species Lissotriton helveticus. The sequence goes on from NC_136067.1 coordinate 449,181,097, forward strand.
CGTCTCAGTGCATTCCTCTCCATTCAGATAAACTTCTTGATCATCTTTGAAACATCTGTATGTGTATGGAAGCGACCAGACCTCATGAACAAAAGCACTACCTAAAGGTTCATAAAGACCTATTGGTATATATTTCATACAATTTGAAAACTTATATAAAGCAAAAGGCAGCGTTATTAAACCGTGGATAAGGCATGTTGCCAAAAAACCCGCAATCCTCTGCTGATGATGTGACTGAGCATGTCATGAATGATGTAATATGTGACATCATCAGCAGTGGATTATGGGTAATAGTATCTCTAGTTTACTCCCCTATAGCTGTCTTTCTTTTAACATAAGTGTGTGTTTCCTTCCCTTATACTTACTGTTTTTGGTTCGCTTCCAGTTCGCGTACCAGCGAGCGAACTAGGAAGCGAACTAAGAGAAATAGAGGTTGGCACAGTTCCAAATATTGTACCAATTTTTTAATAACGGGGAGGTAGTTCTGAAAAGAACTTTTTTTTTTATTTTTCTGAACATTTTTTTACTGTTTTTGAATTTTTCGGAACAGTTTTATATTTTTTTGGGTTTTTCTTGGAGGGGGCAATGAAAACGATTCATTGTAAAGGGCTCAACAGGAGCAACAAAACAAAAAAAAGAAGTATTTATTATTTTGGGCGTTTCGGACAAACTTGCATATGATAGTCAATAGCTCTGTTGATCAGAGTGATGCTTCTTTCTCCGTAGGAAATGAATCCATCGCAAAATACGCAGGTGTGTTTTACTTCACCAAATCTCATTTGTATATTTGGCACCATCTCCCTGCCCTCTGGTCCCGTTACTTCCGGTACAACAGATCTTCTGGCCATAATAGGGAGATTATCTAGGTCGTTCCGAAACTGTGCAGCACTGTAGTTGTTAGGATGCCACCTAGTCATATGGCGATGCATTGTGTAGTTTCCGAAACTGTATTTTTTGTCGGTCCCTCTGGACAGTCTATCTTGACATATAAGGCAAGTTACGTATCTTGCATTTACTTTTTTCTGACCTTTGGGAATTTTAAAAAATTGCCAAATGAAGTTTTCTTTCCGGTGAGACGTCTTGGGCTGCTCAGGCAAAAACTGCCTCTCTTCGTGCTCGTCCTCCTGTTCCTCTTCTTCTTCTTCTTGTTGAATTACAACTTGAGCAGGTGGTCCACTCTTCCTTGGATGTGGTGGAGGTGGTGGGGAAGCACCAGCTGAAGCTACTAAAGAAGCCATTGCTCAGTGATCACAAAGGGTCTTTCTCTCACAATGATGAAAGTCAGAGTGAGGAAAGAAGGAGGGATTTTCATCATTTGGGAAAAACAAGAGTTCTCAACCAATCAAAAGTGTTCATTTTAGATTATATGACCTAGTCTTACATCATTAGGAAACCAAAAGTGAAATGAACCAATGAAAAGTGTTATTACCAAGTCACATGACTTGCTGTGTTTACGTTAAGCGCTTTGCAGGGCCTCCCGGTTTGCTTCCAGAAACCTGCGCTTTGGCACTCGCTTCGCGTACCAGTTCGCTAACGTAGCACGTCATATGACGTATCACGCGACAACGTGAAACGTCATGCGGACGGGAGGCGTCACGATGTTGTTTTCTAACGCGGCACTTGCGGTAAAGAAACGTTTACCGGCTCGCGGTCTATTTCGCGGCATCAAGGTCAGCTAACGGGAAGCTTCCCGATTCGCGAAGCGGGAACGAAGAAAAAAAAATATTTAAAAAAAAAATTATTCATAAACATATAAAATATATTTTTGGATTTAAAGAAGAATACATTTTACAGCTACAGATATTAGCTGTTAAAAAACCAATGAAATTCACTGAAAAAACCATAGGTTATAGACCATATATAGTTAGGAATTAGCATTTACAAAACCTTGAAAATTCACTGAAAAAACCATAGGTTATAGACCATATATAGTTAGGAATTAGCATTTAAAAAACCTTATTTTACGCACACAAAACCATTGAAATTCCATATATAGTTAGTTGCACTAACTATATATCGCGCACCCGCAATCCACTGCTGATGATGTCACATATTACATCATTCATGACATGGTCAGTGACATCACTGATGACATCACTGATGACATCTCAAATGACATCACTGATGACAACATCCAGTGACTGTATGTTTCTGTAAAGTTAAAATATGTCTTAGATATTGAAGAATGAGTGGATGTATAAGTGTCTGGATGAAGGATTTAGTAGGTGCGTGACTGACTGTATGAGTGAGTGATTAAATGTGTCTCACTGAATGCATGGGTTAATGACTAAACTGTCTTAATTTGTGCATCATTATGTCTGTTGTGATGTAAACTGCTGCATGTGTTGATCATTAGCTATACGAGAGGCTATATGTGTTATTAATTGGTTGCCCAAGTATTTCTATGGGAGATTGAGTTTGTGTGGGGGTGGCTGGGAGGTGTGTGACTCTGTGCATAGATGTGTGAGCAGTTGATTCACTAGGTGTATGAGTTCAAGAGTGCATGTGGAAAAAGCTACATGGGCGGTTGACTGTGTGCATGAGTGTATTGATGAGTGAATGGATATCTCAATGCTACATGTCATAGTAAGTACATATGTAAAACACAGTACATGTGAGAGTTGGCATATATAAATAACTGTGCATGAGAGCCACTGAATGTGTGAGTGGCTGTATGGATCATTGTGAACTTGTATCAGGGATTGTATAAGAGAGTAAATATGTGTTAGTATATGTTTGAATAAGTAAGGTGTGTATAACTGTATAGTTGAGGAAATGGAGGTGAGATTGTTTCTTTGCATGACTGACTAGGTGTGTGAGTAACTCCATGGATGAGTGACAGTGTGTGAGTGTCTGTATACACTGAGTGTATCTAAGGTTATATTAGAGTCTGAAGAGGTTTATCGTATTAGCACAAGAATGATGTCAAATGAGATGTCATCAGTGATGTCATCAGTGATGTCATTTGAGATGTCATCAGTGATGTCATCAGTGATGTCACTGACCATGTCATGAATGATGTAATATGTGACATCATCAGCAGTGGATTGCGGGTGCGCGATATATAGTTAGTGCAACTAACTATATATGGAATTTCAATGGTTTTGTGTGAGTAAAATAAGGTTTTCTAAATGCTAATTCCTAACTATATATGGTCTATAACCTATGGTTTTTTCAGTGAATTTTCAAGGTTTTGTAAATGCTAATTCCTAACTATATATGGTCTATAACCTATGGTTTTTTCTGTGAATATATATATATATATACTAGCAGCCCGCCCCAGCGTTGCCCGGGGCAGAAGGGGGCTGGGGGCAGCATTTCAGGCTTGCGTGCACTCCCGCCTGGCCCCCGCCCACCACGACATTTCCACGCCTCCCCGCGCTTCACTCAGCCGCACACGTTCCGCCTCCTCCCAACGCTCCCGCGCTTCACCTACCTCAGCCCGACTTCACCGCTACTCGTTCCGCCTCTTCACATCAGCCCGACTTCACCGCTCCTCGTTCTCGACTTCACCGCTCCTCGATCCGCCTCCTCCCATCAGCCCGACCTCACCGCTCCTCGTTCCGCCTCCTCCCATCGCTTCTCTGAGCCGCACACGTTCCGCTCCTCCCCGCGCTTCATGTATCTCAGCCCGACTTCACAGCTGCTGTCCGCCGCTCCTCCCCGCGCTAGATGATGTCAGCACGCACGTCCACGTTGTTAGCGCACACGGCCGGCGCTACTTCTTAGGGACTACTTTTTTTTATTGTTTATTTTTTAAATAAAGTTTTTTTTTTATAGCCTATGTCCATCTACAGGACCCCCCCTTTCCAATGCTGTATTGGGTGTTGTGATTGGTGGTGTACTTTTCGAGTTTACCTGGCTCAAAGGACACAGTTCTCTCTTTATAATAGTAGTATAGATATATATATATGCGTTTGCGAAGAGGCTCCTTGTCGGTGATCCCTTGCTATCAAGGGGTGGCTGGTGTCTGGCGGAGCAAGCCGGAAATAATATCACCCCAAAGAACGGTGTTCCGAACCAGCACTCAGGAACAAGAACCACAGGTCACAGGGTTAGTCAGTAAATAATGTAAGGTTTATTGACACCATAAACCCAACGTGAAATGTTTCACGCTCCACAGAGCGCTTGATCACACACATTTTTATTAAAGTTTCGTGTATTTAAACACATTTCCAAACAAGTTGTCATGGAGAGAGGACTGAATACAAACATAAATCGGCACCATCTTGGAAAGGTCTATAACATGATAGTATATTAAAACGGTATTCATGTTAAGTGTCCAACAATTAATTAATACATCAATAAATACATGGTATTATCATCTTACAGCTAAAAGTATAATTTTATCAAGCATTATTTCATAAACTGTTGCTACGTTCCCATGGGTTTGGTAATTGTCCACCTATACGCGATATGTGTAGGTGTGTGCAAACGTGTAAGAGAAGTCGGGTAGACTAAATCTCACAATAACTTCTTGTAATGTTATGCAAAATAAAAATAACACGTGACCTACGAGTTAAAAGGATTTTTACCTCATATTTCTATCAACAGATTATGTAATAGTGAGGCATAATGCTTTAATGTTATTTTTTGTTATTTTAGCATCCAACTAAGTATTATATATATATGTGATCGAGGCTAATGAGTAGCTGAAGCGTGTTTGATGTAGAGGCCGCAATAAAGTAAAGAATTCAAACCTGTGTGTGTCGTCACCTTTCCTGGATGTGTTTAGGAGGAAGGGGAATGATATATTTCCTAGTAGGTAGTTATAGTTAGAAATTAGTTTCCATAGTAACCTAGTTTCCATAGGAAAAGCATTTTTTGATTTGCTAATAACTTTGGCGTATTTTGATGAATCTTCACGAAATTCTCAAAAAAAAAAGTCTATTCAGGTCAGCTCCTATCCTGAAAGTTTGGGGTGATTCGTCAAGCGCGGTCTGAGAAAAAAAGGGGGTCCCAAAACGCGTGTTTCCCATGTTAATTCCAATAGGAAATTTTGCGACGGGCTACAGCCCGAACTGCTGAACAGAATTACCCCAAATTTGGCAAAAAGGTAGAACTTAGTTCAGAAAGCGACCTTTTTTTTAAATGGTCTAAATCCGTTTGGTAGTTTTTGAGAAATAAAAAAAAAATGAGTCGAAAAATCAATTTCCCATAGGAAGCTTTGGGCAAGGCTACAGCCGAAACTACTGAACGGAATTATCCCAAAATTGGCAAAAAGGTAGTGCTCGGAGCAGAAAGCGACCTTTTTTTTTTAAATGGTGTAAATCCGTTCAGTAGTTGCTGAGAAGTTCAAAAAATAAAAGTTTTGATATCTGGGCGGAGCCTAACTCCCGAGCACGAGCTTCACTGTGATTGGCTGCCAACACTCCAAACCAGGAAGTGTTGGCAGCCATCTTGTGACTCGGTAGAAGGAGGTCACCAGAAAAAAAGAGAAACAAAGATATACAAAGATATACAACAAGAGAAGGGGGCAAGGTAGGGGGCGTGGCTTGGGTGCCGATGGTGGAGGTTCCCTGAGCGCTGGGCTCCGTGATCGAGCCATTATTATCCTGATTGCGGAACGTTGGATCTCCCGTTTCCCCTCACAAGGGCGGCGGAGACGGACTCCTGCGACGCGACTGCGGGACATCCCCTGCCCGACCCTTGCAGTCGAGTGTGCTGAGCTTTGCGGACAACCGAGAACAACCTGACAAAATGGCGCCCGCGGAGTCCCTCTGGCTCTGAAACCGCCGAGGTCCTTGGCTGCCCCTGGGGACCCGGCAAACTACTAGATACAGTGGCGAGCCCGGGCGAAACACCCTGCCGGACGGCGGCCGCGGAACGGTGCAGGATGCGAGAGGCAGCGAGAACCGCCCGACCGGATTGCGGGCGGCCCTGGTGAGTGGCGTGCCCACGAGCTGGAGGAGGCCTTCTGCTGCCGGGGCTGGTTTGTGACATCGGCCTCCCTCATTACACAGAGAAGTGGCTGGACTTCTCGTGGCCTCGCTCTGGGCTGGGACTGAGGCAGAAGCGGTGACCCGCTTGTGAAGACAGTGAAGGGGTGGCAGCTTGCTTCCCGCCCCCTCCCCCCCTCCTCTGCGACCAACGGAGGTGCATTGGGAGGCCCCTGGGACGGACTACCAAGCGGCCGCGCTTGAGCTGGATCCTGGCTGCGGGGGTGAACGGAGGACCGGAGGGACTGCCGAGGGATCCCTGCTGTGTGCTGGGCGACCCTGAGGGGGATGCCGTGGTGAGCACTCTGCCGCGTCGGATGCCACTTGCCGGCGAGGAACTTTAGTCATCAGCGCCCAGTCGCCGGAGTCTTGTTGGGGGGCCCCTCTCCGTCGGCGCGACACCCCTTGGGCCCCTGGATACCCTTGAGCCCCCCCTGTGCAAGAGTAGAAACGGGGACGTCGACGGCATACTTCTTGCAGTGAGGTTGCTCCGCAACACCGAGAGGCCACCCCACGGCGAGAACTCTGTCACCACCTGCCGGGGGCAAAGGTGAGGACACCCATACACAGACTGCTATGCTTTGGGGCTTATATTGGTGGCGGAGTGCAGCGGCTGGTGCGGGGCGGCGCGGGCTGGGGGCCCCCTGCGACGTGGCGCTATTACAACAGAGCCGGGGAACTACCGACTGGCTACGCCTGGCTCTGCGAGATACGCCGGGCGGACACTTTCCTGCGACCGACCCTCGTGCGGTTGAGACGGGCCCTTCCCTGGGACGCCTGCGAGTTCGTCTGGTGCGGGGCGGCCCATTTGGTGGTCTGTGGGGCTGGGAGACCCTAGTTGGAACTGGCCTTGGGGCTAACGCTGGATGGACTGCCGCGCTGTATGGGGACTCCCGATGACTCGTCTCCCCCCCGCCGAGGCCTTACCACACCAGAGATCAGTAGAGTTCCTGATTGGAATCATCTCAGACAGATATCACTGTTATAGCCTGCCGGCGAACTGCTGATGGACTCTCTGTGACTGTTCTTTTGAGCCCGAGCTACGCACACCCAGGCGATATCCCTCCCAGCCACCGGGGTATCCGCTAACCGAAGTAGACCTCGGCGAGATTCGCCTGCCACTGGGCGGCTCCCCCCCGCTCGTTGCGGACAACATTGTACGTCACTACCGACATGGGGAAACCAAAAGGAGCCAAGGGCAACACGCAATCCACATCGGACGCAGAGAAGCCGGACAAGGGAGATCAACCAGAACCTGATACGCCACGGGATCCGCACCTACAACACCAGCTGGACAAGATCTTGACGGCGATAACAGAGACCCGTGCGGCACTTCAACAAGATATAGCACAAGTGGCAACGGGGCTCGGATTGCTCAGAGCGGATCACGGCAAGCTTTCTGATGGGGTCAAAGAGGTGGAGGGCACGGTTCGCACCCTGGAGCCAGCACAAAAAGCCCTTTCAGCCACTATGACTGATATGTTGGACTGCATAGACGCACTGGAGAAAAGAGCTGAGGACGCTGAAGGGCGCAATCGCCGGAACAACATCCGAATCATAGGTCTGCCAGAGAAAATTGAAGGGGGAGATATGGTTCGATTTCTTGAAGATTGGCTCCGAACAACGGCGCCGCCAGAGGGTCTGTTCCCCTTTTACACGCTGGAGCGGGCGCATAGGGTCCCGTCCCGGCCGCTACAACAGGGCCGCCCTCCACGCCCAATGGTTGCACGGCTGCTGCACTACCGAGACAGAGACCTGTTACTTCACAATGCTCGGTTAAATGGTCCCTTTCAGATAGAGAACAGTAAAATCAATATCTTCCCGGATTACACATGCGAAACACAGCGTAAACGGACCTCCTTCCTGGCGATCAAACGGGAGCTGAGAAACGAGAGCATCCAATACTCCTTATTATTCCCAGCTAGGCTCCGAATAATCGTTGATGACACTACCAAATTCTTTGATACACCAGAAGACGTATGTAGCTGGCTGGAACTATACAAAGCCGGCAAAGACGGCTTTGGCTCACATCTTGAAGCGGTGTCCGAGGAGCTGCCACGATGGAAGTCCAGGCGGATACGCAATAGACGTAGAGGACTAGGACGACCTTCATTGTTGGAGACGGCAGCGGAGCGGCGGGGAGTTCTGGAGGTGGTGTCCAACATATCGGGATCACAGGATGCACCAATGACAGAGGGGACAGAGTCCGGCAGGGGCGATGACCGCTCAGACACTGAGTGCTCGGAAACTGACAGTATACCGATGCCCACGGTCACCCCAGAGGCGGCTGAAGGAATACTAGACGAACAATGAGACATCCTGGTGAGCTGTTGAGGTTGGGGCGCGGACTATGGTGAACTGTTTGCCACGCACTGGGAGAGGAGGCTGTTTGATTATGTATAGAGGGGAGACGGGCGATGCTTTCAGCTGCACGTAATCATTTAAGGCTCGATCTCTAACAGGAGGCCCGAGTGGAGGGTGGCTTCCCATTGGTACTCAACCCCCCATATTGCCCTTAAGGCACACCTGCGGTGACTACCGTTGGGTTTATCTGACAGTTTCTTTTGGGAGTGTTTGGATGGGAACTAGATTGCGATCTTTGGGTCCTGTTCTGGGGGGGAGGGAGGTTTGGGGAATGTTATCTTGTTGGGGGGAGGGCACGCCATCGGTGCTGGGGATTTTTCACACTTAGACCACGTAGAAGCTGGGTGGAGAAGCGGACACGGGACACTGTGGGACAATGGGTGACTTATCAAACTTGAAATGCATTACCTGGAATGTGCGGGGACTACACACCATGACGAGACGCCATAAAATACATGCCTACTTGATGCGCAGGGGTGTCCAGATAGCATTATTGCAAGAAACACATTTAACAAAGACAGAGGGGATAGCATTGCAGCGAAGATGGAGAGGCCAAGTATACAACACTACATTTTCAGCATACGCTAGGGGCGCACTAATTTGGATCAGGGCTGGAGTCCCTTTTCAGGTTGCCAAGCAGGTGGTGGACCCTGGGGAGAGGGTTGTCGCCATAGCGGGAAAGCTGGGAGGCAGGGACATTAACATTTGCAGCGTATATGCGCCCAACGTGGACCAGTTGACCTTTCTTGCGACACTGTCAGGCTCCCTGGCCCACTTCTTAGCAGGGCCACTGCTAATAGGAGGAGACTTCAATTCAGTGTTAGATGTTACTCTCGACAGATAGCACCCTCCACTGGCGGACTCCCCAACGCACCGCATAGCTAAGGGTAGGCTGGAATGGCAATCAAGGTGGGGCCTAACCGACATCTGGCTCGCTCAGCACCCGCACACCAGAGATTATTCCTTTTTCTCTGGAATGCACAAGCTCCATGTGAGGTTGAATGCGCTGTTGTGTTCCTCAACGTTAATACCAACGATTGTGAGAACGGAATATCTGACGAGGACGCTATCTGATCACAATCCTTTATTGATTGCTGTGCAGTGGTTCCCGGGCGCCTCCTGTGTTCCTACCTGGAGATTACGCCCAGAAATGCTAGAAGATCCACTTTTCCATAAAGACTTGGAGGAGAGGATAACCCGCTACTTCGAAGAGAATGATGGCACAGCAAGGGAGAGAGCGACGGAATGGGATGCCTTCAAGGTAGTCGTAAGAGGGTTTTGCATAGGCAAAAAGGTGGGAATACGAAAGGTGCTCTTGGACGACCTTGATAAGGCGGACAAGAAACTCCGAGAAATGGAGCTCTTGCGACCTGGTCACCCCGAGTTGCAAGGGCAGAGCACTGCGGCGAAAGAAGCAGTCGCAGTTGAAGTAGAAAGGCTGCGCAGTTTCGACCACAAGTCATACACAGCCAGATCCCACGCAGAGGGAGACAAATCACGAGACCTGTTGGCCTGGCTCGCCAACCCCATGAGACGAAGCTCCCCCATGGTATCCATACACACGGCTGAGGGCGACGAAGTATACACCCAACCCGAAATCCTGCGTAGTTTCACAAGCTATTATGAAACTCTGTATCAAAGTAAATTATTATCTGGTTCTCCGTCTATAGACAAGTTTCTTGAAGAGCTCCCCTTTCCGGTGTTAGACCCTGAGCAAGCAAAGAACTTGGGCAAAGATATTGAGCTAGGCGAAATCCGTTGTGCCATAAAACAGATGGCACGCAATAAAACCCCGGGGTTGGACGGTTTGCCCATTGAATTTTACGCCAAATACATGGATCTATTGGCTCCACGTCTGTTGGTAGTCTACAGAGAGGCAAAACAATTGGGTTGTCTACCGCACTCTATGCATGAAGCATTAGTAATCCCCCTACTTAAACCCGGTAGAGAGAGCAACGATACGACGTCCTACAGACCGCTATCGATGCTAACTACGGATTACAAAATTTCGAGTAGCATTTTAGCGTCCCGACTACTAGAGCATATGACGACACTGGTCCACGAGGACCAAGCGGGCTTCATACCTAAGCGCAACACCACTATGAACATACGCCGACTGATACGGCTACTGGAAGATGACCATGTGGAGGCCCCCCACCCCATGATACTATCGGTAGATCTGGAAAAGGCATTCGACAGCCTAGAATGGGAATACCTTTACAAGGTACTCAGGCGCTATGGGATGGGAAAGGAGTACCTGCAGTGGACTGCTGTGCTGTATGCTTCGGCAATGGCTAGAGTAAAATCGGGCGCACTGATATCGCCACAATACTCAGCAGAAAGAGGCACGAGACAGGGATGTTCGCTGTCCCCGTTGTTGTTTGCGCTGGCGGTGGAGCCCCTCGCAATGTCAATCCGCACGGGAGCCCATTATAGGGGATTGCAGAGCTTGACGGGGCAACAGTTCATATCGCTATACGCTGATGACCTTTTGCTCTTTCTCGAAGATGCCGACGGAGCACTAGTGGGAGCCGACAACCTGTTGACCACCTTCGGTGAAATTTCCGGTCTCAAAGTAAACTGGTCCAAGACATGCTTATTCCCAGTACGCAAAGGGGAGATCCAATCCATCACAATCAAGACAATCAGATGGGAACCCAGCTGCCTGAAATATCTAGGAGTTTATATCTACCACACCCCAACCGATATATTGGAGGGCAACATCTCCCGCAGTATCAGAGCACTGAAGGGTAGTATGTCATTCTGGACCACTCTCCCACTATCGGTAGCGGGTCGAAGAGCGTTGCTAAAAATGGTGGCGCTCCCACGACTGTTATATTATTTTAGGATGCTTCCCGTTTGGATCCCTCCTGCTACCTTCCGGCTCCTGAAATCTATGATAGTTTCCTTTCTCTGGGGAATGGGCCGACGCAGAGTGGCTCTCACAACACTGATGAGACCTAAATCAGAAGGGGGGTTAGCTGTCCCCGACTTTGAAGTGTATTATTTAGCGGCTCAATTACAGGTATACACCCAGGAAATAGCACGCGAGTTCAGAGGACCGGAGGATAGACGGGGCCTAGGAATACCTAGACATGTGCTCTCTTATATAGCAATGCAACAAAGATTAGTCCTTCGTGACCTCACACAAGAGGAATGAACAATTAGACTATGCTGGAACCGGACACAACGTAGGGCGGGCGTGACCCACCCATATGCCCCAGAAATTCCGCTGGGGATGCTAACAGCACTGTCACATGGCGGAGATTGGTCACAGTTGCAGAAATGGGAGGAGGTGGGATCCAAGTCCTGGGAGACCTTTATGAAGACGGAACGCTACTGTCGTTTCTGATGCTCTTAGATCACTATGTACTACCTAGAGGAGACTTCCTGCTGCATTCGGCACTCACACGTGCAATACAAGCACACTGGAAGGAGGGGCTTGACGAACCAAAAACAACGATGGCCTGTCAATATACCATGATGGCAGCGGGAACGGTTAAAGCAGTTACGTGTCTTTACTCCAGAATGATTAACGAGGGGTTGCCTCCTCTAGAGACGCTAAAGAGTAAATGGGAGGCTGACATAGGGAGAGAAATTCCCGAGACAGTATGGGCACAGCTGCTGCGACGGGCTTGGAAGAGCACGCGCAATGCGCGATTTCAACTAGTCCACTTTTACATCCTCCATCGGGCATACCTGACTCCGGGAAACATCAAAAAATACTTTGCTGTAGATTCCGCGGGCTGCCCCAGATGTAAGATAGCTGGTGTAGAGCTCGACCAAATGCTATGGACTTGTCCTAGTTTAAACCTTTATTGGAAAATAGTGGGTGATACTCTCAACGAGGTGACAGAGCGAGACTTGAGGTTTGACATGGCTGTTGGGGTCCTCCATTGGTTTCCACATACCCCTAAAAATAAGATTACAAGCAAATTCATAGACATGGGGCTTAGCCTTGCGAAGCGCGAAATTACGCGACACTGGAAGGCACAGACGGGTCCTGCGGGTTCTAGATGGCGCAATGAGTCCTTAAATGGGCTAGTGGGGAGAGCACACTGAGGTTTCAATTGGCACGACGACAGCAGAATGACAAGGCTTTGGAGATGGCACAAGCGTGGGAGGCCCTGGTACAAACACTACGTGACTATGACACGCGACACGACCCGGAAGACTAACACTATGACTGGACTATACCCATATAACATGACAGGTACATTGCATGATCCCTTACCTGACGGCTCCTGTGCTTCAGAACCACAATGACTACGATGTTAACCATGCACCGATGGCGGGAACCGGGGAGGGGGGGGAGTTAACTTTAGCATCTCCTTGAATACCAAGGGCAAGATGGGTAGGACTGCCCTTTCTTGAGATTTTACACCCTTGACCCTGTTCATACTGGGGGCCACTATTCAGGACTCTATTGTAAAGACCCACTTACATACGATGGGGGAATATGGGAAATGCTACAATCGATGTGTGTTTTGTGACAAAAAAACAATAAAAATTTGTTTAAAAAAAAAAAGAGAAGGGGGAAAGGTAGAAGCACCCTGACCCCTCAGGCCTGGTTAGGGGGTCCCAGAAGGACCCCAAGGGCCAATTTTTTATTTTTTTTTTAAAGTTAGGCGCAAGCCGAGCTGGGGGTCACGGGTTCCCACGTTTTATTTTAATGAGGCCCCCGGGTGGGCTAGGTCCCGGGGCATTTCTTAAAAAATTATAGCGGGGGCTGCGGTGGCCTGCTGGGGCTTCACTCATGTTGGGAGGGGGGCCACGCAGTCCCCATCCTTGAGCCATCCATGTGCTTATACCTTTGGCATCTTTGACAAATCTTTACAAAATATTAAAGAAAGTTTCACTTTTTTGATCAGCTCCTATCTTGAAATTTTGGGGGTGATTGATCAAGGGGAGGCTGACAAAAAAGGGGGCCCCAAAACGTGTTTTCTAAATGCAATTTCCATTGGAATCTTTAGACAAGGCTACAGGTCAAACTGCTGAACGGAATTACGCCAAATTTGTCAGGGAAAATGGTCTTGGTCCAGAAAGCATGCTTTTGTTTAAATGGTGTAATTCCGTTCAGCAGTTTTTGAGAAATATCAAATTTTACATATATCGATATTTGAGAATTTTGACATCTGATTGGCTGAGGGGTTACGAGCACGAGCTTGAGGCTTATTGGCTGAGAACGATTGAAACTAGGAAGTGTTAGCAGCCATTTTGTGACTCGGTTGAAAGGAGTAGGGGGATGAAAAAAGAGAAAAATTGTATAAGGCGGTATAGTAGGAACACTGTGGAGTTACTTTAAGCAGTTTGTACGGTGCGGTATTGCGGCACGGTTGCGTAGAATCTGGAAAGACCTTGGGAAAACAATGCGCCGTATTGTGAGAAGCAGTGTGTAGGGTGCACACACAGGTAGTGTGAATGTTGCGTTGGCCGTGGAAATCCCTTCTGCAAAACAATGATGCGTCGTATTGCTGCAATGTTCAGTAGGCTGTGGAAATTATATTGGGAAAACAAGAATGCGCCGTATTGCGGCCTTCCTTTAATATAATGCGGAGTAATGTTTACTCATAATGCAGTGTTCACTTTTATCACGGATAGTGTCACTTTGTTACAGGAAATGTAATATTATGTGGCAGGGCGTGCTCTCTATCTGTGGGCAGAACAAAATGAACGTTTAATTGGCTGAAGTGTTCCAACAACAAGCTTAACGTTCATTGGCTGCGAACCATTGAAAGTAGAAGTGTGCCAGCCATTCACTTCCCCTCCGCGGAGTAGCAAGGACATCTGATTGGCTCTCATGTTCTAAGGAGGACCTTCCCAAACTTAATGTTCATTGGCTGTGAACCATTGAAGGTAATAGTGTTGCCAGCCATTCCCTTCTGTTCCGCGGAGTAGGAGGGACATCTGATTGGCTGACGTGTTCCAAGGAGGACTTCACCAAGCTTAATGTTGATTGGCTGTAATCCATTCAAAGTAGAAGTGTTGTCAGTGATTCCTTCCCCCTCCGCGGAGTATTAGGGACATCTCATTGGGTAGCGTGTTCCAAGCAGGACCTTCCAAAGCTTAATGTTCTTTGGCTGTGAAGCATTGAAAGTAAAAGTGTTGGCAGCCATTCCCTCCCCCTCTGCGGAAGAATATGGACATTTTATTGGCTAAAGTTTTCCGAGTACAAGTTTGCTCCTTATTGGGTGGGAACGGTTCACTGTTGTCAGCCATTTTGTGACGCACTTCAAAGGAGTACGGGAAAACAAAGTAGTAGAGGGGAGGGTAGGAACACTATTAACTCTGTACAGTGGTCACACGGTGGTGGACAGGGATAGTGAAGGTAACAATTGTTTTTTATATATTTTAAGGACCATTTATATAGTTGCCATGGGGTGTAAAAATCACGGCAGAAAAATAACAGAGTGTCTTGCGGGCTTCTTTTTATCAAGTTTGCGACTGGGATACTTCCCAGGAGCACTATTTACTTATAATGTGGTGTTTACTTTTCTGACGGGGAGGTGTGGTTGCCCAGCAAAATTTTCTGTCTAAGTTTCAAATAGTTTTTATTAAGCAATTACAAATAAACTTTCTTCAGAAACTGACGCTGTATATCTCAAAGGGGTGACACAAAAAATGGAATTTCATAAAATGTCACTTAAGCGTGGCCACACCCTTCTTTTTTTTCTGCTCTAGTTTATAAAAGTGTTGCCCCATATTCTTGATAATATAAGATGGCATGTGTTACTTTTAGGTAAAGTGGAAAAGAAGTGCTACAAGAATCACTCCTGCACTACATCATCTGAGGTCAGAAGAACAAGTAAAACACAGGTAAACACAAATGACTTCATGTTACATAGTAATGTACGCTTGATCATTTTTTGAAATTTCAATTCTGTAGAATTCCTCGGTCCATACGTTATGTACCCGTTTTTCCATTAAGCAATTCTTTAGTTACTGTAATATGAGCCTTCTGGCCTCGTGTCGGGTAATGGCTCTGTGGTTCAAGGGTTCTTGAACCACGGAGCCATTTGGACCGAGGAATTCTAATCTAAGAAGCTTTGTGCTCTATTTAATTACAAAGAATTATATATTTTCCATAACCCTGTCCCAGTAGTATCAGGATTGATGGTTGGCAGACTGATTGGCAAGTTCTAGAGCACGGCCTTAGGGAGAGACTCCTGTCCTCTGACACAATCTTGCAAGGTTCCCTACCTGCAACATATCTGGATGTGTTCTATATCACCAATACAGATAGAATTTTTTTTTATGGTAGATGTTAATTCTTGTCCTGAAGAAGGTGGTTTTTAATCAATGACATCCACCGAAACGCGTCGACGCAAGACTATGAAGGCAGACTGTAGATTGTGGACAAAGTTGTCATTCTAACAAATCAAGTATTTAGAATAACTATTTTGTGGAGAACGAATGATCTGGATCTAATGTCTTTGCCCTCACTGTTGATAAGAAGGTATCTTTCTTGCAGGTTCTCCCCAGCATGTAATATGTGTATACAATGTTTGATTGTTTTTTAACCTTCTGATTAATGTTTTTATCTTTTGAAAAATTACGGGATCATTTACTGTAGATGATTACTTATGATGTTTTTTTTTTAACTAAAATAAATATTTCTACTTGTGAACACTTGGCCTATTAAGGGTGTTGGTGTCTTGTTTTGGTGATTGACTGGTTTTGATGTGAATTATTGTTTGGTACTAATTATTTGCCGCGGGGAAGCTTTTCTGACTACTGCAATAATAATGTCACCAGCACACAGATAACCGCGCAGTGCAGAGAGTGGAGCTCAATTAGTAGGATACATATTTGGTGCAATCATTCCACATGTAAGAGTCATACTAAATGACGAAAAGATTAGAAAACTGCCAACTGTTGTCAATAAGCTGGCAACTAGTACTTCCGGAACTTTGCTAGTAGTAAACACTGAGCTGATTGCCAAATGTTCAATGGCTTTGCAAGATCAACCATCATTAGACATTTTACTCTTAGAAAAAGGCGGTGTCGGCGAGATGCTTAAATTAACCCATTGCTGCTTATGCATACCCGATGGAAGTAAGAAAATAGAGGAATCTGCAAAGAACATTTTAGACTTAAAACCTGAATTAGATGAGTTGGAAACACCTATCATATTAGACAATTTTGGAAAAGATTCATACAATTGTGAATTGGATTGCAACAGCAGGAGGAGATATTTTGAAAGTTATACTTTTGCCAGTACTAATAATAGGGTTTTGTTTGTTATGCTTGTTTGTTTTCTTAAGGACTTTAGATATTTCTTAAACAAGAGAAGGAAAAAAGAAATGAATAAACGATTTGAAAAAGATTTAAAATTCAATTACATCATGAATGATGACTACAGGAAGTCATTGAAGCTTCAAAGTTGGAAAAGAAAGACAGGATTCAACTGATGATGAAAGTGCTCTTTGGGCAGAACTCAAATATAAAATCATGGCAATGTGATTGTTAAGATAAGCAGCAGGAGGGGATTGATAGAGTTCAATAATTGACATGACAATTATTTAGCTTAGCAGCTGAAAGTGCAATGATAAATTTAAAAGGTAATGTTGAAATGGCATGCATTTGAAATGTGCTGTTTTAATATGGGCACTCATAGTTATCCGTATAGGCCATAGAAAACCTAAGAAACAAGTTTTCTTTAGCTAGAGCCAATCTTAATATTGCTGAAATGTATACAATGTGAATTAGAAGCTTGCACTTAATACTTAAAAATTCTTATCATAACTGCAGAATGCCATGGTTTAACAAATGCATTACTTTTCACAGTCACCATTTTATTCATAAATGACAAAAGAATATCCTATTTCTCATGTTTCATACAATGTTTGAATAGAATAACATGCATTTTAAAATATAATTCTTGGTTGTATCAAATGAAAAACATTACCTAAAAGTGATTTTGTCTCTTTAGTTAATAGTTCATTGTTCTTGCAGTGAAAAAAATTAAGATATAGAAGGTTGATCTGTACTAAGCTTTACATTTCCAGAATGTAACTACACGTGAATGTCTGTAGCTAACCGCTTGATAAAATTTACAAGCCACATGTATTTCCGTGGGAACGGAGGAGCTAAACCTGCTCAATGATGGGTGTTGCCTGATTGGTTCATGACGGAAGAAGCCTCCTTCAAGGTCTTCAACATGAGTTTCTTGACTTTTATATAAGAGTTCTTTATTAGGTAAAGGCAATGCTTTTTCCCTTTTCTCTTGCCAAACTCTTGACAGTTGTGACTACTGCCGCTGCTACTACCCCTTTACTTTACTTTGCCATTTTTGATATTTGACAGATTGCTAATGCAACTGTATGCTGATTTACTTGGATTTATTGAGACTAGGCTGAGTTTCCAAACTAATCTTTATAGGAAGATCTGCTGCTGCTCAAATTTGGTTTTGACTCTTTATGTTCCTCTGATCTCACTCTTTTCCTTTAAAAATTGTTGAACATGGGTCCACAAATCTAAAACTCTGATCCCTTTAGAATTGGGAACTTTTCCTTTATGGAATGCACTTGATACATTATTTGATGCTTTATTCTAACTATTCTTTTGGTGAGATTTCTGTAAATGTATTTGATTTATGGACCAATTGAAAATAAAAATGAGAAAAAGAAAAGAACTTCACTAATCTCTTAATCAGAATATAGGTCTTGAAAACGTATCCCAACTCTCATCATTGACTGAACTTAAAACTGTTTATGTGATCTAAATTTGCTATGCTGAATTTGCTCCTTGACTCTTAATATAATATTCAAAGATCATCATAAGAAGAAAAAGAATATAGCTTGGAAACAGGGCTCAACTCTTTATAAAGTATTGATTGAATTATACAGAGAAATAAAAAATATTTGAGTTTTAGGGCCCAGTTCACCCTATCACCTCCACAGTGAACACTGATCTGGAAGTGAAATCCCCCATGAACCCTTTCTGACACCTGCATCACAAATTATGTAGCAGGAGATTAATTCAAAATCTGGGCACCAAACAGTCTTAGCACACTCACCCATCAACCCATCCCATCATCTAACATGGTCAAAGGAGATTTGAACATCCAGGTTCAAGTGTGCAAACCATTCTTTTGCCATTTCTACTGGAAAGTCTTCAAGCTTTTGCCGTAGAAATGGCAAACGACTTTGTACATTTCAAGCTCAGTATGGACAGCACTGTGCTAATCCTATGCTTAGACATTTTGCTAGAAAAACAGACACTTGAGGTGAGTTGGTGGTGTAGGGTGTTTTATACAGGAGCTGCTCTCCACCTAAACTTGAGAACTACCGAGAGGTCTCTGCTTCTTTTTTTGCATAATATATATGGCACTCTAACCCTGAAAGGATATTGCTTTCACTAATACCGGGCGCTCACTTGTATATGGACAAAGATAAACCTTTCTGAAGAGCAGTAACAATAGCAAAACACGTATCAGGGGTTGCTTTCTTCATTCCAGGTTGGCTTCAATTGTATTTTACCAATCTAAAGCTGTAATAATGTGCCTGGGGTGGTAAAAGGCATTTGTCATTCTATAGCTCAGCAAGGATGGCTCTGTGCTAATTCTAAGCCTAAACATTTTGGTGTAGAAATGGCAAAATACTTTGTCAATTTCTAGCCTGGCGTGGATAGCACTGTGCTAGCCCTATGTTTAAAAACATTGCTAGAAAAACAGAGATTTAAGGTGAGCAGATTCAGAGTGTCGCTGTTGTTGGAGGGTGCTCTATACAGAAGCTGCTCTCCATCTAAACTTGGGAACTACCCAGAGTACTCTGCTTCTTTTTTGCATAATTTATGAGGCACTCTAACCCTGAAGGTTTATTGTATATATATATATATATATATATATATATATATATACATATATATATATATATATATATATTACCTACTGGCGGTCGCCAGTAGGTATATATAGTTAGGATTTTTTCTCTATGGGATTTTTGAAAATTCTATGTCTAATAACTTTGGCGTTTGTGGACGGAATTGGCTGACATTTTCAGGAAAATGGCACATTTTGTTTCTGAGCAGCCCCTGAAAATTGGGGGGGGGGTTCGTCCAGGGGGGGTCGAGAAAAAAGGGGGGTCCCAAAACGTGTTTTTAACATTGAGTTTTCCATAGGGCGGTTGGCCTCACTTTTAGCTCGAACGGCTGAATGGATTTGCACGAAACTTGGCAAAATTGTAGGGACTGGTAGCCCGATGTGCCTTTTGTAGGTCTCAATATATGTGCTCCAGTGGATTTTGAGAAATTAACGTTTAAAAAAAGATATATATCTGTAACAGCGGACCGGGCAGCGCTCCGGTTCGCGTACTTTTCGCGCAACGGAGCTTTGTGAAGCGAAGCTGATTGGTTCTCCGGCGTCTGTAAACATTCCAAACAGTCCGTAGCGGCCGCCATCTTGTCTCTCGGTAGGATCGAGAGACAAGAGGAGGCCAAAGCGAAGGGGCAAATGACCATAAGGGGGCATAGTAGATCGTCCCTGACCCCCTAGGTTTGATGTGGAGGCTTTAAAAGGGTCTTGCAGGGCAAAAAAAAAATATACCGTTTTTTTAGTTTTTTTGCGTGGAGTGCTCCCGGTTCGCAAACCGGGAAGCGTTCTGGGGAGCGTACTTTCTTGAAAATTAGTGAAAAAAGTTAGAGTAAAATAATAATTGTGAGTGATCAGATGTAGGGTAGCTCTGAGAAGAGCTTTTGGGTTTATGGTACATTTAGGTACTTATAAGTAGGTACCAATGCACAGTCTTAAATTCAGAGTGAAAATTCTGTTGCCCTCATCTGAGAAGTGAACTCCATCTCCTCTGTAGATATCTTGCATGTAGTAACGCAAGTTATTGTTGTACAGGGAGCCCATTCCATGGTCTCTCATGTAAGCTGAAACAGATTTGTTTACATGCTTCCTCGATTTCTCAATTTGTGGACAAAATTGGTTCGACCACCTCCATTTTTGTCTTTGGCATATATTTGAATATACCAAGGCAGTCTGAGGAAAAAGTGCCATCAATTGCTCAAAGGTGTCCTTTAAAAGCATTTCCAGACCTACCCCAGTCAAAGTGCCCAAATCATTACCTCCACAGTGCACAATTAATAGGTCAGGTTTTGGCAAATGCATAAAGGTTTTCACCAATGGTATCAATTGGTGACATTTTAATCCTCTGTGGCCAAACCACTTAATTTCCACATCTTGTAAATTGAGGTTAGGTAAATTCCTGTTTTCAGCGTACCTCTGAGCCCAATAGATGTAACTATGTCCAACAATCCAGACAGAAAACATGGCGAGAGAAGGTTCTCCTGCAGTCAGATGAAGTGTGGCAATGAAATGGCAGTTGAAAAAATGAGAGTGTAAAATGAAAAAAACGGAGGAGTTTCTGTGTTAATGAAGCAGTAAGAGTGATTGGTGGATTTTGATTGCTGAAAACAGAAAGTTAGGGTGCATGGATGAGTTCGTTGAAAGATGTATTTTGAGTGGCGAAGAAAAAATCATTAAATGAAAGATTGCACTGGATATGCAGGTGCACTGAGAGTTCAGAGTTCAATTGCAACTTTGTTGTGTGAACTTGGAAACACCAGAGGTCTTGCAAGAGGTGGTTGCTATGCAGAAAAAGCAGAGAGGGGGCAGAGGGGGGAAGGGTTTTGCTTTGAAAAAAAGTGAGGGAAGAGTTTTGATTGGGTGACATGAGAGATATGTGTGAGGAATTACAGCATTTCTGTGCTTTTGATAGCTGCAGACTCTGGAGTGCATACCTTTTGCTCTGCTGAAGACAAATTGGTGTGTTTCTGAGACTGTTTTGAAACTCAAAGTATTTGCTAAGGTGAGAAAAGATTTCTTTAATTTAGATAGAAAATAGTGTGCTTTAAGGAGAAAATTATGAAGAAAGTTGTGTTTTTCAAATGTTGCTTTGTCTCAAGTGTTTTACAAATAGATTTTGTTTCTTTGAGAAATTGTAATTGGAGAAAATGTGAAGTATTAGTACTGACAGGGTTTTTATGTGCATAGGAGCTGTGGAGTGTTTTCAAATTATGACTTGTAAATCGTTTTTGAGAAAAAGCAATGGTTTTAATATTGATGAGAAGGACATAATGGTGTCTGCTTCTTTATAAGGTAATTGAGAGTCTCTGATGTTATTTTTCCCATTTCAATGTAAGAAGTTTGTCTGTGGAGCAAATTGCTTGTAAATATGCTCCCACCTGTGCATGGCAAATTTAGATTTTGAATGTTTGCGTTACATAGGCATGTTAAAGGTGACTGAAACATGCTGCAAAGGCAATCAAAAAACACTTTTATGTGTCTTAAGGACATTTTAAGTAATTTCCCCATGTGCAGTGTTTTCAAATTATGAGTTGAAAATCGTTTTTGAGGTAAAGGAATGTTTTCAAAATTGATGTGCGCCATATGCCCCCAAATTTCTTTTTCAGGGGTGCAGCAGGGTGTTCTTGAGACACTCCTGCACCCTCGGAAAAATTCGTAATTTGCGATGAGGTAATTGCTAATTGCAAATTGCACCTTCATTCCTTTGGGCCTCCTGCTGCATGGAAATGAATGGGTAATTTGTAATTAGCAAATAGCTCATCGCAAACTAGGAATGGTAAAGAATCGCTATTTATTCCTTAAAGTTCGCTATTTAGGAAATGCAAAAAACTTTGATGATACATATGGCGGTTCATCTCTAACAAGATAAGAAGCATAGGGATAGATTTATGATGACTGGCGCATCACCAGGGATGTGTTAGTCATTCTGTGCCGCTGTTCCGTCACCTATGGTGTGCTGCATTTACAATGCGGCGCATCATGGGGCAAAAACAGCACAGATGCGTGACGTATCTGTGCCGTAAAGGTGGCGCATTGCTGGAGTTGTATCGCAAGTGTGATGAAGCTCCAGCAAGGCTCAGGGGTGCCCCTGTCGCAGGGTTTCTGTTCTCACACAGAACTGTGGACAGAGGATTGGAACCTCGGCGAATTAGGGTGCCCCAAAACTCACCTTAGTAATCAAAAACCCCTTAGCAAGCTAGGTACAGTGTCACATTGGATATAACAAACTCTCAATGTTTAGACAATCCAGAATATGAACTTATAGTACCTCAGGATACGTGGAACTCATGAACAGTCGGTCGTTATATATTTCTTAGAAACCAGAACATGGAGTTAAGAAGAACACATGTGTATTTGAAATGTTTATTTACTAATGCCGTCTTCTCAGGCGTAGTATCTTAGATAATACAAGTACACATATTATCAGTAGCAAAATTACCAGCATAGTTACTAGTACATAAAAAGCGAATGGTGACAGTATGTTAACATGCTGTAAATGAATAAGAGTTAGCAACACTTATAAGCAGCCGCGGGCCGTGGAGGGAGTTACGGTGGGGCAGGGAGGCAGGGAGGGGGAGGGGCAGGGTGGAGAGGGCTCCACCCTGCCCCTCCCCCTCCCCGCCTCCCTGCCCCACCGTAACTCCCTCCACGGCCCGCGGCTGCTTATATCTCACCCTCCCTAATACACATATTATATTATTTGCTAAGAAGGTCTCTTTGTGTTGGTTTAGGGCGTGCCCATACTTTAGTGTCTTAGATTTGAAGGAATCACATCAGCATACACCAGCTCTCTCTTCATGTGAACCGCATCAAGTGTTGTGTATGTGTGTTCGGCAAAGCAATATAAAACCCGCCTCATGCCCAGAATTGGCAGAAGCTGCACTTATGTTATGAGTATGAAGTCGTGGAGATCAGACCTCATAACAATTCTGTATCGTGTTGTTCTTGAAACTTCAGCACTCGCTGTACAGATATAGTTTAACAAGTAAAGCAGATAGTAGAGCAATAACATATTATTCTCATGTAAATCACGATGAACTATTAGGTTGAAAGCTAAAACAACAACTAAGTGTCGTGTGCAGAAGTTGCAAAAAAGGAAAAATGGCGTTTAAACCGGTAATGAGTCCATGCTAACTTAACACGGTGTAAAGATATATAGGATCTACATGACACCTCCCCATGATCCGGAAACGAACTGAATAAGATAATAGAAGTGCCATCTCATGAGAGCAGATTGCAACTTTATATGTGGACGGTCCGCAAGGTAAAACATTAAAAACTAGGAAAATGTAATGCTAAAGAAAAATAAAACAGCCAACTACTTTATCGAGGCTTAAGCCAATAGGCAAGCTAAATAATAAAAACTTGACAAATAAGTCAATGAATTGTCAATGAAATGCTAGTACTCAGCATAGCAAACATGAAAAAGGTCTATGACATAACTGTGTATGCAAAATAAGCTGCAACAGCCTCTAATAGGAAGTCACCGTCTTCATCCGAAAAGAGTTCAGCCATCCAATTTAAAAGCTACTATAAACATTTATTTTATAAATTTATAATAAATAAAAAGTAAATATGTAAACCGTTTAATTTAAAAATAAAGACACCTTCAAAAACAGGTTATGTGTAGTGTCTTCAATAAAATATTAAAATATGGTCATAAAATTAGATCAGATTCATATATAAAACAGGACAGGTAAAATGAATATAAATTCCATTTCTTTTCTGCTATTTCTGTATTCTAAATTTGCCATGTACAAAAAATTCTTCTATGTAAAAATGTTAAGAGTGTGTTAAGTTTTTGATGACTGTTATTAATTTACTGTTGGGTAATAGTGGTTAATAACATTTTTTATTATATTTTACCACAGATTCAACTGCAGATGATTTCAAGATTTTAGGATGCCAAGCAAAGAAAGAGTGAGAAAGGCTGCAAAACGTCAAAGACAGCAGGTGAATGAAAAAAAGCAGCAGTCCCCTAACAAAAAGATTTGTCAAGTCACCAAGAAAGCACCGGGTAAGAGTACAAAAACATTCATAAGAAATATCTCTAGTAAAAAAAATATTACTACAGAAAATGTTTCAGTCCTGAAAAGGAGAAGCAATTCAAACGGTAAGGAAAGGCCAATGAGAAATGTTACTGCTAGAGTAAGAGATAACTCTATGCATGAAAGTAGAAGGAAACAACAGTTTAGGGACATTCGTAAACGAATGTTCCGCAACAGGATAATTGGCAATTTGTTAAAAAATATTAAGAAAGGTCAACAGAAAGTGGTTTTTTATAAGAGAAAAAAAATAGTTGAGAAAGTTATTGATCAGGCATTTGAAATTAAACGTAAGTTATTTATTTTGACAATCTATAGAATTAGGAAGCTAAACAAGGCAATTTATGATTTCAAAAGAAATAGTAGATGGAAGAGAATAGTTAATCGTAGTAATTTTTGTGAAGTTTTTTCTGGAGAATGGATGCATAGTTCAAGCTCTGAGGCATTTTTTAATGAGGAGAGTTATTTCCAGGATAATGATTTGGTGCATGCAGTTGACACCAGTGGTCGAGGTTATGAAGTGAAAGATGGTTGTCCAGTTGAAAAAGAAAAACTTGTGACAACAGAGATAGAAGAGGTGTTAGGTAATGAGGTTTTAGGGAGACGTCCTAAGGGTCCTGTGTACACCTGGAAGTGTAGTAGTATTTGCAGTGTACGACAGGATTCCATCAATTTGCTTTGTGATTTTATACGGTCATTTAATAAGAAAAGTTTGAAGCAGAAAATGAAGTTGTTGCAAGAATTAGATCCTTGCAGAGTGAGAGAAGTGATAGGTTTGCATGGTCATTCACTGGCTTGTCTTTCCAGGAGAGTATGCCAGAGTGTTTTTCATCATTTCAGGATGCTAGCAGTGCATCATAATAAAGTGAGGAAATTAGTTAGAATGTTGTATTATGCTAAGAGTCCAGCAATTATGCTTAAACAATTATGCGCTGCTCTTTTGCATGGTTCTGAAATAGATGTGAAGAATATATGTGAAGAAATTGAGTTTTGTTACTTTGGAAGTAAAGAGGAGAATGTTGAAATTGACCAAGAAGAAGAGAGTAATGTGGAAGATAGTGTACAGGTTTCCAGTACAGATAATTTCCAGAGGGAAATTGCGACGTTTGAGGTGAAATCAAGTGAGAGGCCAAATTTCACTTGTGTGTGTTGTCGACGCACTTATTATAAGAATCAGACTAAGTTAGTGGATTTATATGCAAAAAGTGAAAGGGAAAATAATAGTGAATGGAAGGATTTTACAACATACTTGATGGTAGAAAATTGTTTTGATTTGGGATTGGATCAACGTGTGTGTACTTATTGTTGTAACAAATTAAATCAAAACCAGATGCCTGCTAGAGCAGTTCATAATAATCTGGAATTGGTTGAGATTCCTTCTGAATTGAAGGATTTAAATACTTATGAATCTATTTTGATTCAAAGTATCCATCCCTTTCAGGCTATTGTAAGAATGGAGCCAAAGACAGGGAAATTGCCTCCATCAGATTTACAGAGAGGATTAAAGGGAAGAGTTGTTTATTTGCCTCTAGATTTGAAGAAAAACATTAACACAATTGGAGTAGAAAAAGTGGAAGAGGAACCTCTTGTTATCTTAGTTAATGGGGTTCCGACAAAGAATAAGAAAATATGGCAAGATTTAGTAGATGTTAGGAAAGTCAAAAGGGCAACATTGTATTTGAAAAAATATAATAAATACTATAAAAATGTATATGTTGCAGAAGAGGAAGTAAGTGAGGAAGAGGATAGCGATTTGTGTGCTGGTCAAATTGAGAAAGTAGAACCCTGTACTAGTGAAGAAATATATGAACATTATAGTGTTCATCCTTTGCATTCCAAGGAAGTCATGGGGAATGCTATTGAGTTGTTTCAAATGAAACAAGCGAAAGGGAGTCCCATTAGTGTTTGGGAGGAAAGTTTGGAAGCTCGGTGTTTCCCACAGCTTTTTCCAACAGGTCAGGGAGGAAGATATGATGAGCGACCTCATCAAATTCCTGCTTCTGAATACCGGACTTTGCGATTGTATGCAGGAGATCCTAGGTTTCGACAATGCATTCCTTATTTGTTTCATCTCCTGTTTGAAAGCGATCTGTCTGGACTGTCATATGCAGTGAACCACATCTTGAAAAGTGGTATACACATGCAAAACATCTCGGCAAGTGACTTTATGGATAAAGTCAATGTCCAAGACAGTATTTTGGATTCTCACCTGATTAATCTCTTGGCGTGTCAGCGTGGTACTAATGAGTACTGGTACCGTCGTCATGGTGATTTAAAATGTATGCTGAGGAACTTAGGAACTCCCACATGGTTCCTCACTTTGAGCTGTGCTGAGTATGGCTGGGAAGACTTACTTGAATTTCTACGAGAGGCAAATGCTAACGTAGAAAACATCGAATTCAAGACACCCGGAGAACTGTGCTCTTTGGATCCAGTCAATGTATGTAGGTACTTCAATCATAGATTTGAAGGTATGATGTCTTTCATCATGAATATGAAGAATCCACCTCTTGGAGAGGTGTTGGATTTCTTCTGGAGGAAGGAGTACCAAGCAAGAGGTGCTCCTCATATACATATGTTGCTGTGGATCAAGGATGCACCTAAATTTGGAACGGATGCAGAAGACTCAGTGATGAGTTTCATAGAACAGTATTCTACGTGTGCTGTTCCAAACGCAAAGGAGAAAAAAAGCCTAAGAGAAAAAGTTCTACGTTTCCAAAGCCATCGATGTGGAAAGTACTGTCGTCGTAAATTCCGGAACAAAGACAAGTTCTACACCAAATGTCGTTTCGGCTTTCCACGACCGGTGATTTCTAAAGGAAGAGTGAACAGTTTGATGTCTTCGCTGCGACATAATGTGATGAAGAAATCCCCTAAAAACACATACAATTTGAAGAGGAACGAAGAGTCTAAGTACATCAACGACTACAACCCGGTGATTTTGTCCATGTGGAATGCTAACATGGATATACAGTTTGTGGCTGATAACTGTATGGCTGTGGCTCGGTATGTGACATCTTACATCACCAAAAAAGAGAAGACAGAATTGAAGGATATGTGGGAGGACATTTCCCATGAAAAGAGCCTCAGCAAGAAGTTGTACAGTTTCAGTCTGAAGATGTTGTCGCATCGAGAAATCGGAGCTTACGAATGTTCTGACCGGTTGTCTTCAGCAAGTCTCTATGCCAAGTCCAGGAGTATCGTTTGGGTGAGTGTTGGTCTTGCTGCAACGCGTAATCGAGTTCTGTAACCTGTGCGGGAAATTGAGTATTTGGCGGAAAAGGAGCCAAACAGTACCGACATTTTGAAGAGCAACATGTTGGATACATATTATCCAAATCGAAGCAGTCACCTCGAGAATGTTTGTCTGTATGAGGTTCTGCAAAATTACATATTCAAGAGGAACATCAAAGAAGATACTGAGAAAGGAGTGTATGTTGTAATAGGAAGTGAGGGATGTCTGGTCAAGCAAAGAAAATGCCACTTGATAAACCATCGAAAATTGAGTGGCGAATCTCCTGAAAAAAAGGAGTTTTTCTATTTAGCACTTTTGCAACTTTTTAAGCCTTGGCGTGCAGAAGAGGAACTGCTTGGAGATTTCCTTTGTTATGAAGACTCATTCAATGCTGCCAAGGAGACCATAGAATGTCCTGCTTTTCCCAAATATGTAGAAATGTTGAATGTGGAAATTGTTTACAACAAGGGGTGGTGATGGACAGAGTCTCTGAATTAAGCAGAGTACTCTCACCCAGTCAAGAGATCAGGGCTAGATCCAACACCGTTTTTTAGCTCATTGCACCATCCCAGTTTCAGAACCTGGCTGTATGCAAATTAGTCTGTCCCTGGCCCAGTGCATCATGGGAACAGGGCAGACCAGACTACAAAAGCCAATTCTTACACTTGCATATAGCCAGGTTCTGAGCTGGGATGGGGCAGTGAGATAAATAACGGTGATGGATCAAGCCCTGATCTTTGGACTGGGTAAGAGTGGTCTGCTTAATTCAGACACTCTGTTCATCACCACCCCCTTTTCTGAATCGTTTTTGGCCACTATAGGTGTGGCAGGGTATACTCAGACATGAGTCCCTTTCTCACTGCTCCATCAGGATTCAAGCAAGCCGGGCCGAAGAGGCTGAAATGCCAGAAACCGGTCCCCGGTAGCTTGTCTCCTTTCTGGTGAAGAATTGGCTTGGTAGTTTGGTCTGCCCTGTTCCCATGATGCACTGGGCCAGGGACAGACTAATTTGCAGATAGCCAGGTTCTGAGCTGGGATGGGGCAGTGAGATAAATAACGGTGATGGATCAAGCCCTGATCTTTGGACTGGGTAAGAGTGGTCTGCTTAATTCAGACACTCTGTTCATCACCACCCCCTTTTCTGAATCGAATGTGGAAATTGAGCAGGAAGCAACGATTGCAGCCGAGATTGCCAGAGACAGTTCTCAGGACAGTCAGAGTTCTGCTTCATTGAGTCAGGATCCACTAGGAGGACCTCTTATCGAAAATGAAGCTGCCACTGCTATGAATGAAGTGGAAAGAGCCATGGCACATGCTCAGGAGGATGCGGTTAACTTAGAAGAGTTGGAAAGACAACTCAACGTTGAGCAGAGGAAAATATATGACGAGATTACCATGCAAATTGATCATGGATTAAGTCATGACAAGAAAGAGTGCTCATGTACGTCGTTGAAGCCTGTCCGACTGTACGTGAGTGGAGAAGCGGGAACTGGAAAAAGTTTCCTTATTAAAGCAATTTCATGTTATTTGCAGGAAAGGACAGAGTCATCGCTGTCTTGTGTTGTCACCGCTCCAACTGGACTGGCAGCACATAACATTAAAGGGATTACTTTACATCGTTTACTGATGCTGCCAGTGGAGCATGACAACAAATTAGAATATCACAAGCTATCTGGAGATGCTTGTTTTGAAGTTTCAAGAGTCTTGAGGAAAATGAAACTTCTTATCATTGACGAAGTAAGCATGGTTTCCAATGTCATGCTTGCCTTTGTGCATTTGAGAATGCAAGAAGTTCTCAAAACAGAGTATGATGTGTTATTTGGTGGCAAACACATCATTGTTTTCGGAGATCTTCTGCAGCTGACACCAGTGAAAGGGCAACCAGTGTTCAAAATGCTCACGCATGAAGATACCAGGAAGTGCTTAGGGAGCATTGGCAACGTCAATATATGGTTAAACTTCAATTATGCTGAACTGCATGAAAATATGCGTCAGGCAAAGGATGAAGTTTACAAGACTATTCTACAAGATGTTAGAATTGGAAAAGTGACCGAGCATGGGAAAGAAGCTTTACATGCACGATTACTGACAAATTTATATCCAGACGAAGATGTTGTGCCTGAGAATATTTTTCAGAAAGTTACTGAGAAAAAATCTGGAATATGTTTGATGCCAACTCTTGCAGAATGTGCCAAATTCAATAACAAAATGTTGCATTTAGAAAAGCAAGAGATTGTGAAACTGGAAGCTATTGACAGAGTAGAGCATATGGGATCAACAATTATTTTGTCTGAGAATCTGAAAACAAAATTGGATTCATTAGAGAAGAGTATATCTAAAACTGCGGGTTTTGAAAAGACTCTGAATGTGTGCTTGAACTGCCGTATAATTTTAAGAAGGAATTTACTTGTTGAAAGAGGTCTGGTAAATGGATCAATGGGTAATGTTGTTGATTTTGTGAAATACAGAAATAGAGATGGAATTGAATTTTTAAAAATTAAATTTGATGGCATTGAGGAAGTACAGCTAATTGGTCGTTGTTCTGCTAGATTTTTGCTTGTAAAAGACTTATATGTTCGTCGTAAGCAGTTTCCTGTTTGCTTGGCATATGCGGTGACAATCCATAAATCGCAAGGTTTAAGTGTAGACTGTGCATTGGTGAATATTGGCAGTTCTGTGTTCAAGGAGGGTATGGCATATGTGGCATTGTCACGAGTTAGAACTTTATCGGGATTGTACTTGATTGAGTGTGATGTCACAAACATTTGTGCGGATCAAGATTGTGTTAAGGAATACAATAGGTTAAGAAGAGAGTATGCGCCACATTTGCCTCAGTATCCTTTGTTTGAGAAACGTGTGGTAGGCCGGAAACGAAGAAATGTGACCAATACTGGGGAGGTTGTAGCAAAAAGACGAAAAGTTGATGAACCTGAAATTATAAGCAGAAACAAAAAGGATTCTGTTGAAGATGTTGTTGGTTTTCAATTTGAAAACAGTTCTGGTGTCAACTGCTATGCTAATGTAGTGGTTAATGTTTTGTTTTCTCTAGAAAATGTAAAAGAAGAGATTGTGGTCAATTCTGATCAAAGATTTTGCAGTTTGTTAAATTCTGTGTTAGAGAAATGTAGCACTGATAGAACAAACATAGAAAGTGTGTCTGAAATTCGAAATCTGTTGGACAGATGTTCAGGCCAAACACAATTCTCTCAAAATAGTCAGCAAGATTGTCAGGAGTTTTTAATGTATATGCTTGATGTATTGCATGATGAAGGTGTAGATGTAGATCACCTGTTTGGGCTTTCTTATCAATGGCAGCATGACTGCGAGAACTGTAGGGTATCAAGTACTACTAGTGTAGACTCAGAAAGATTTATATATTTAACTTTGCCAGACAGTAAATCAGTCTCTTTTAATAAGCTAGTAAAAGCAGCTGATCACAACATGGAGTGTAGCCAATGTAAATCTGAAATGATGTCCACATTATTTATACGAACATATGGTCAGTATGTCATTTTAATGTTCCAACGATGTAGGCCTGATGGAACAAAATTGACAACTTTAATTAAAAATTTTGTGGCTTCACAGTTGTCAATATCAGGAAGGACTTTTGTAACTGTAGCAATTATATATCATGATGGTCCTTCAATAACATCAGGACATTATACAGCTTATTTAAAGTGTAGAAATGGCTGGTCATTCTGCAATGATTCTGTTTTAATTTTCAAAAAAAAATTGCCGTATGACCTTAAAAACTCTTACCTGGTGTTTTTAAAACCAAAATTTTAGGGAAAGAATCTCGGGATGTGCTCTGAGGAATTTCAAGAAGTTCTAATGGCTCCTACACGATTTGGCCTTGAGGATAAGTGTAGTATAGAGACATAACTTCTTATCATAACACTGGACGTCATGGAGAAATACGTGCACTTTGAATGAGTTCAGAAAAACTGTTTCTTTTTATAAGCTAATTGAAGCAGCCAATCAAAACATGGAGTAGAGGGAATGTAAGTCTGCAATGCTGTCTACTGTTTTACATTGCTTTGTGATTAAAAGTGATGTAGAGAATTAAATAATTGTACTAGTCATAAAGGTAGTGTAAGTCTGCTTCATAGTAAGCAGTATCAGTGTGATAGGAAATGTAGAACATGATTGAGCAAGAAGGGGAAGATATTACTAGTCCAGGATTGTGAAAATGATCTTCAACATTTTAATTGTGAAAGTTGCGGAAATACAACATGACGGGATTGGTTTAAAAGAATTCTAAGAGTTATAAATGGCTCAGACACGATTTGGCCTTGTGGAAACGTGTGGTAGAGAGCGAGAAGTCATTTATTGTATGTAACATGTTTTTGAAAACGATGGAGGTTTTCTTTCAGAAAGTGGCGGGTTGAAAGTAATAACAGCACAACAGAGTGTAAGCTGTTCATAGGACATCCTTGGCCGTCATGGAAAGTAAGTTAACTTTAAGGAGTTCTGAATTCTGATTTGTTATGTTGTATGGGTTTTTTAAACACAATCATTTTGATTGTGTTTTTTTCCCCCCGCTGTTATATGATGAATACCTTCAAGTCACTGTTTTAGTGAAATTTGATACATTCTGAGAACAGCAAAAATAAACCATTTAACATGTATAATTAATTCTGTTCTGTTTGCATTTATGATGTACATGTAGAACTGTGTAGGAGGCATGGAGAAGGTGAGGCTTCTGTAAGTGTCAAAGTTGTTGCATACAGTGCTTATATTGTACGTAGTCTTTTATATTTCATTACTTTCACTGTTTCTGACTGATCTAAAAATTTTTTTTTAAAAAGAACAGTAAGTATAAGGGAAGGAAACAGACAGTTATGTTAAAAGAAACACAGCTATAGGGAATAAACTAGGGATACTGTTACCCGCAATCCTCTGCTGATTATGTCATTGAGCATGTCATGAATGATGTAATATGTGACATCATCAGCAGTGGATTACGGGTAATAGTATCTCTAGTTTACTCCCCTATAGCTGTCTTTCTTTTAACATAACTGTCTGTTTCCTTCCCTTATACTTACTGTTCTTTTTTTTAAAAACATTTTTTGGGTTCGCTTCCGGTTCACGTACCGGGGAGCGAACTGGGAAGCGAACTAAGAGAAATAGAGGTTGGCACAGTTCCAAATATTGTACCAATTTTTTAATAACGGGGAGGTAGTTCTGAAAAGAACTTTTTTTTTAATTGTTTTTGTTGTTTTATATTTTTTTTATTATTTTTCTGAACATTTTTTTACTTTTTTTGAATTTTTCTGAACAGTTTTATATTTTTTGGGGTTTTTTTTCGGAGGGGGCAACGAAAACGATTCATTGTAAAGGGCTCAACAGGAGCAACAAAACAAAAAAAAAGAATTTATTATTTGGGGCGTTTCGTACAAACTTGCATATGATAGTCAATAGCTCTGTTGATCAGAGTGATGCTTCTTTCTCCGTAGCAAATGAATCCACTGCAATGTACGCAGACTTGTTTTACTTCACGAAATCTTGTTTGTATATTTGGCACCATCTCCCTGCCCTCTGGTCCAGTTACTTCCGGTACAACAGATCTTCTGGCCATAATAGGGAGATTATCTAGGTCGTTACGAAACTGTGCAGCACTGTAGTTGTTAGGATGCCACCTAGTCATATGGCGATGCATTGTGTAGTTTCCGAAACTGTATTTTTTGTCGGTCCCTCTGGACAGTCTATCTTGACATATAAGGCAAGTTACGTATCTTGCATATACTTTTTTCTGACCTTTGGGAATTTTAAAAAATTGCCAAATGAAGTTTTCTTTCCGGTGAGACGTCCTGGGCTCCTCAGGCAAAAAGTGCCTCTCTTCGTGCTCGTCGTCCTGTTCCTCTTCTTCCTCTTCTTGCTGAATTATAACTTGAGCAGGTGGTCCACTCTTCCTTGGATGTGGTGGAGGTGGTGGGGAAGCACCAGCTGAAGCTACTAAAGAAGCCATTGCTCACTGGTAACAAAGGGTCTTTCTCTCACAATGATGATAGTCAGAGTGAGGAAAGAAGGAGGGATTTTCATCATTTGGGAAAAACAATAGTTCTCAACCAATGAAAAGTGTTCATTTTATATTATATGACCTAGTCTTACATCATTAGGAAACCAAAAGTGAAATGAACCAATGAAAAGTGTTATTACCAAGTCACATGACCTGCTGTGTTTACGTTACGCGCTTTGCAGGGCCTCCCGGTTTGCTTCCAGAAACCTGTGCTTTGCGACTCAGTAAGCGTACCAGTTCGCTAACGTAGCACGTCATATGACGTATCACGCGACATCTCATTTGACATCATTCTTGTGCTAATACGATAAACCTCTTCAGACTCTAATATAACCTTAGATACACTCAGTGTATACAGACACTCACACACTGTCACTCATCCATGGAGTTACTCACACACCTAGTCAGTCATGCAAATAAACAATCTCACCTCCATTTCTTCAACTATACAGTTATACACACCTTACTTATTCAAACATATACTAACACATATTTACTCTCTTATACAATCCCTGATACAAGTTCACAATGATCCATACAACCACTCACACATTCAGTGGCTCTCATGCACAGTTATTTATATATGCCAACTCTCACATGTACTGTGTTTTACATATGTACTTACTATGACATGTAGCATTGAGATATCCATTCACTCATCAATATACTCATGCACACAGTCAACTGCCCATGTAGCTGTTTCCACATGCACTCTTGAACTCATACACCTAGTGAATCAACTGCTCACACATCTATGCACAGAGTCACACACCTCCCAGCCACCCCTACACAAACTCAATCTCCCATACAAATATTTGGG
The DNA here is from genome assembly GCF_964261635.1 of Lissotriton helveticus. Taxonomy (NCBI): domain Eukaryota; kingdom Metazoa; phylum Chordata; class Amphibia; order Caudata; family Salamandridae; genus Lissotriton; species Lissotriton helveticus. The sequence goes on from NC_136067.1 coordinate 449,215,329, forward strand.
CAACCAATCAATAACACATATAGCCTCTCGTATAGCTAATGATCAACACATGCAGCAGTTTACATCACAACAGACATTATGATGCACAAATTAAGACAGTTTAGTCACTAACCCATGCATTCAGTGAGACACATTTAATCACTCACTCATACAGTCAGTCACGCACCTACTAAATCCTTCATCCAGACACTTATACATCCACTCATTGTTCAATATGTAAGACATATTTTAACTTTACAGAAACATACAGTCACTGGATGTTGTCATCAGTGATGTCATCAGTGATGTCATTTAAAATGTCATCAGTGATGTCATCAGTGATGTCACTGACCATGTCATGAATGATGTAATATGTGACATGATCAGCAGTGGATTGCGGGTGCGCGATATATAGTTAGTGCAATGGTTTTGTGTGAGTAAAATAAGGTTTTTTAAATGCTAATTCCTAACTATATATGGTCTATAACCTATGGTTTTTTCAGTGAATATATATATATATATTATACACAAAGAAGGAAAACCAGCACTCCGCTCGTTGAATGCAATTGACTTTATTCACCACACTGTTGTAGCCTACGCGTTTCGAACCAGATGGTTCCTTCTCACGGCAGGGTTACAAAGCTGTCCTATCTCACTTTCAATTATTTAAATACTAGTGATTTTAATGGTGCATTATGGGACATGCAGTCTTGTGCTTGTTATTTAGTTCATAACTTTACATTTTGGCTGTCTCTTTTATTTGACATTCATTATTGGCTAAGTGCCCATTAGATAAATGTCCAGCTCGCACATAAAGTGGGTGTCTTGGCAGTGTAAGCTGTGCACAAATAGGGAAAATGTTCATCCATTTCAGACTCTGCCATTGGTCTATCATATATTCTACTCTGCCAACAGTTTGTGTTTCTAGGGCTGAGTGCCCTTGCCACTGCCCTTCTTCAGACTCCTCAAAGCATATGTCCCCTTATCCTCAACGCACGATTCGTTTCATGTTCATCTGCTCACAAAGTCTCGAGAGTCAGTTATTTTCAATATAATTTCAAAATACATGAAATTTCAAAGATGAAAATAAAGTTCCTCATCCCCATTCAACCCTCTCGGTTGCTTGGTTCTGAACCGCATTATCAGTTTTGATTCAAGTCTTCTGAGGTTTAGTTTCCTGTTACCACCTCGCTCGTGCTGACGGATCATAGCTAGGCCAAAAAATTGCATATCTTTCCATGTTTTGTTGGTATGAGTGATCATATGTTTGGCCATAGCGTAGGTCATGTCTTTGTTTTGTATGGCACGTATGTGCTCCAGAATTCTTTTCTTCAAAGCACAGGTGGTGCTACCGATGTACTGTTTTCCACAGTAGCATTGTAGCATGTAAACCACGAAGCTAGTTTCACATGTTATATATTCTCTGATCCTGTATGTTTTTCCTTTTGGGTCAATTATTGTCTTGATATTTTTTCCTATTTTACAGGCCTTACAAATACTGCATTTCACAAATCCCTTCTTTGTTTCTGTTAGCCAATCATTTGTTTTCTTGTCCTCATAGTGGCTGTGTACTAGATGATCCGAGAGGTTGGGGGCCCTTCTGTAGGTCATCAATGGTCTCTCTCCCACAATTCTGCCTATGTCTGGGTCTTTTTGGATCAAATGCCAGTATTTGTTAAGTATCTTTTGTATTTTATAGCATTCTTTGCTGTATGAGGTTATCATCCTCGGTGGTTCCATCTTCGTTTGTTTCTCATCACTGTCTTTAGTCAATGATTTTGGCAGAAGTGTGTCAGCTCTTGTTTTGTTTCTGGCCTTCTTTTCCCCTTGGATAATATCTTGATGTTTGTAACCACGTTGTAGATGGCACTGTGCTAGCCCTATGTTTAAAAACATTGCTAGAAAAACAGAGATTTAAGGTGAGCAGATTCAGAGTGTCGCTGTTGTTGGAGGGTGCTCTATACAGAAGCTGCTCTCCATCTAAACTTGGGAACTACCCAGAGTACTCTGCTTCTTTTTTGCATAATTTATGAGGCACTCTAACCCTGAAGGTTTATTGTATATATATATATATATATATATATATATATATATTACCTACTGGCGATAGCCAGTAGGTATATATAGTTAGGATTTTTTTCCTATGGGATTTTTGAAAATTCTATGTCGAATAACTTTGGCGTTTGAGGACAGAATTGGCTGAAATTTTTAGGAAAATGGAACATTTTGTTTCTGAGCAGCCCCTGAAAATTTGGGGGGGTTTCGTCAAGGGGGGGCCGAGAAAAAAGGGGGGTCCCAAAACGTGCTTTTCCCATGCAATTTTCCATAGGGCGGTTGGCCTCACTTTTAGCCCGAACGGCTGAATGGATTTACACCAAACTTGGCAAAATTGTAGGGACTGGTAGCCCGACGTGCCTTTGCTATGTCTCAAGATATATGCTCCAGTGGTTTTTACGAAAATTAACTTTGAAAAATATATATTGGGCTAAACTCCAGAAGAAACTACAACGAATCCAAAACGCCTCAGCCAGGCTCATATTAGACATCCCACGCTACGAACACATCTCTGGTCACCTTAAAGACCTCCACTGGCTACCCGTCAATAAGAGGATTACTTTCCGACTGCTTACCCACGCACACAAATCACTCTACGACATAGGACCAGACTGCCTCAACTCTCGACTGTCCTTCTACACCCCCTCCCGCCAACTTCGCTCTTCCAACCAAGCCTTCGCCACTGTACCTCGCATCAACAAGACCACCATGGGAGGCAGATCCTTCTCATACCTGGCTGCCAAAACATGGAACTCACTCCCCGCTTACCTTCGCCTCACCCAGAATCACCTAGCGTTCAGAAAGCAGCTTAAAACGTGGATTTTTGACAAATAATCCCCCTCCCCTTCCTAAGCGCCTTGAAACCCTCTGGGTATGTAGTGCGCTATATAAATTTTATGACTTGACTTGACTTGACATTGGGCTATATATATGTTGGAGCCCAAATGTAGCCCAATGTAGCCCAATGTAGCCCAATGTAGCCCAAAGATGGCCACCAGAGACAAAAAAAAACAAATGTAGCCCAAATATCAGCCAGATGTAGCCCAACTATAGCCCAATGACAGAATGTCCCAGAGTGTTCTAAAGAACAACTAGAGTGCTAACAGTCCTACTTATTACAAAGGTATGGCACACCTGAAGCCATCTTGATTGGAATAAAGTGGTAACTCTTAAAACATTTAATTTAAAAAGGAACAAAATGAGGGGGTTCATTTTGCCATAGAAAGTATGATTAGCGAATATATGACGAAATCCCGCATACCATCAGTCCGCATACCATCAGTCCGCAAAAAAAATCCCGCATGTACTATTAGGCCGCAAATTAAAATAACGAAAACTTTTAGAACGAATATGCCTTTAGCATACACTAAACAACTAAACTACCCTAAACCCTAAAACACTACCCCCAGCATGACCCTACACTACACAAACACTACAACACTACCCTAAACCCTAAAACACTACCCCCAGCATGACCCTACACTACGCAAACACTACAACACTACCCTAAACCCTGAAACACTACCCTCAGCATGACCCTACACTACGCAAACACTACAACACTACCCAAAACCCTAAAACACTACACCCCAGCATGACCCTACACTACGCAAACACTACAACACTACCCTAAACCCTAAAACACTACCCCCAGCATGACCCTACACTACACAAACACTACAACACAACCCTAAACCCTAAAACACTACCCCCAGCATGACCCTACACTACGCAAACACTACAACACTACCCTAAACCCTAAAACACTACCCCCAGCATGACCCTACACTACGCAAACACTACAACACTACCCTAAACCCTAAAACACTACACCCCAGCATGACCCTACACTACGCAAACACTACAACACTACCCTAAACCCTAAAACACTACCCCCAGCATGACCCTACACTACGCAAACACTACAACACTACCCTAAACCCTAAAACACTACACCCCAGCATGACCCTACACTACGCAAACACTACAACACTACCCAAAACCCTAAAACACTACACCCCAGCATGATCCTACACTACGCAAACACTACAACACTACCCTAAACCCTAAAACACTACCCCCAGCATGACCCTACACTACGCAAACACTACAACACAACCCTAAACCCTAAAACACTACCCCCAGCATGACCCTACACTGCGCAAACACTACAACACTACCCTAAACCCTAAAACACTACACCCCAGCATGACCCTACACTGCGCAAACACTACAACACTACCCTAAACCCTAAAACACTACCCCCAGCATGACCCTACACTACGCAAACACTACAACACTACCCTAAACCCTAAAACACTACCCCCAGCATGACCCTACACTGCGCAAACACTACAACACTACCCAAAACCCTAAAACACTACACCCCAGCATGACCCTACACTGCGCAAACACTACAACACTACCCTAAACCCTAAAACACTACCCCCAGCATGACCCTACACTACGCAAACACTACAACACTACCCTAAACCCTAAAACACTACCCCCAGCATGACCCTACACTACGCAAACACTACAACACTACCCAAAACCCTAAAACACTACCCCCAGCATGACCCTACACTACGCAAACACTACAACACTACCCAAAACCCTAAAACACTACCCCCCAGCATGACCCTACACTACCCAAACACTACAACACTACCCAAAACCCTAAAACACTACCCCCAGCATGACCCTACACTACGCAAACACTACAACACAACCCTAAACCCTAAAACACTACACCCCAGCATGACCCTACACTACGCAAACACTACAACACTACCCTTAACCCTAAAACACTACCCCCAGCATGACCCTACACTACGCAAACACTACAACACAACCCTAAACCCTAAAACACTACCCCCAGCATGACCCTACACTACGCAAACACTACAACACTACCCTAAACCCTAAACCCTAAAACACTAGCCCCAGCATGACCCTACACTACGCAAACACTACACCACTACCCAAAACCCTAAAACACTAGCCCCAGCATGACCCTACACTACGCAAACACTACAACACAACCCTAAACCCTAAAACACTACCCCCAGCATGACCCTACACTACGCAAACACTACAACACAACCCTAAACCCTAAACACTACCCCCAGCATGACCCTACACTAAACAACCACCACAACTCTACACTACACTAACACAACACTACACTACACAACACTACACTACACAATAACTAACCCACGAAAAAATTAACACAAACCCACTTACCTCTCTCGTCATCGTGGTTTTCACAACGCAAATGCATTTACCATACATGCCTTTAAAACGTAATTCTTTGTAAAGGCATGCATGATAAATGCACATGCGTTTTGAAAAAATGCGGGATAATGGTATGCGAGGTCAATGACCTTGCGGGATAATGGTATGCGGACTGAAAGTCCGCGGGATAAAAAATGCGGGAAAATGGCTGCAAACCATGATTAGCAGCAGACTTCCCTGGTGAGCACTAGCTTTACTACAGTGATCTAATGAGCAACTAGAGTGCTAACATTCAGAATTTATGGCAAATGTGTGACACATCTGAATGCCTTCTTGATAGAACCAAAGTAAACAAGCATTGAAAATTCAATAGATCTCGCCCTCGTTTAAGTTAAAGCCACTCTGTTTGTAATGAGGTGGCTTTTTAGCTTTGCTTTTATTAGTGTTTTTAAAACTTTCATGTAAATAACATGCATATGTATGCATATATGTATATGTATGCATGCATTTATATTTATATAGATATGCAGATTACGTTACGGGTTTTGTTTGCGCTGCAGAGCCGATACGTCACGGTTATGCAACGCGTCATGAGGCGTCTCACGTGGCTACGTGATACGTCACGTAATAAAGAATATATTTTACAGCTATAGATATTAGCTTTTAAAAAACCAATGAAATTCACTGAAAAATCCATTGGTTATAGACCATATATAGTTAGGAATTTGCATTTACAAAACCTTGAAAATTCACTGAAAAAACCATAGGTTAGAGACCATATATAGTTAGCTGGACATTTTATTGACATAAAACCAATGAAATTCCATATATAGTTAGTTGCACTAACTATATATCGCGCACCCGCAATCCACTGCTGATGATGTCACATATTACATCATTCATGACATGGTCAGTGACATCACTGATGACATCACTGATGACATCTCAAATGACATCACTGATGACATCACTGATGACATCTCAAATGACATCACTGATGACATCATGACACACCAATACCAGTTACTACATACGCACTCACTGATTCCTACGTCTACACACACATTCACTCATTCACCCATACAATCACTCATACATACAGTCACTCATTATTACAACACTATCATATGCACTCATACACCTATGCAGACACTCACACACTGCCACTCATCCATGGAGTTACTCACACACCTAGTCAGTCCTGTAAAGAATCAATCACACTTCCATGTCCTCATCTATACAGTTAAACACAGAACACCATACTTCAGTGACATCACTGATGACATCACTGATGACATCTCAAATGACATCACTGATGACATCTCAAATGACATCACTGATGACATCATGACACACCAATACCAGTTACTACATACGCACTCACTGATTCCTACGTCTACACACACATTCACTCATTCACCCATACAATCACTCATACATACAGTCACTCATTATTACAACACTATCATATGCACTCATACACCTAGTCAGTCCTGTGAAGAATCAATCACACTTCGATTTCCTCATCTATACAGTTAAACACAGAACACCATACTTTTTCACACATATACTAACACATACTTACTCTCTTATACAATCACTGATACAAGTACACATTGATATGCACAGAGTCACACGCCTCCCAGCCAGCCACACACACACTCAGTCTTCCATACATCCACTCATTCTTCAATATGTAAAACATATTTAAACTTTACAAAAACACACAGACACTAGATGATGTCATCAGTGATGTCATCAGTGATGTCATTTGAGATGTCATCAGTGATGTCATTTGAGATGTCATCAGTGATGTCATCAGTGATGTCACTGACCATGTCATGAATGATGTAATATGTGACATCATCAGCAGTGGATTGCGGGTGCGCGATATATAGTTAGTGCAACTAACTATATATGGAATTTCATTGGTTTTATGTCAATAAAATGTCCAGCTAACTATATATGGTCTCTAACCTATGGTTTTTTCAGTGAATTTTCAAAGTTTTGTAAATGCAAATTCCTAACTATATATGGTCTATAACCTATGGTTTTTTCAGTGAATATATATATATATATATATATATATATATATATATATATATTACCTACTGGCGGTCGCCAGTAGGTATATATAGTTAGGATTTTTTCTCTATGGGATTTTTGAAAATTCTATGTCTAATAACTTTGGCGTTTGTGGCCAGAATTGGCTGAAATTTTCAGGAAAATGGAACATTTTGTTTCTGAGCAGCCCCTGAAAATTTGGGGGGGTTTCGTCAAGGGGGGGCCGAGAAAAAAGGGGGTTCCCAAAACGCGTTTTTCCCATGTTAATTTCCATAGGGCAGTTGGCCTCACTTTTAGCTCGAACGGCTGAATGGATTTGCACGAAACTTGGCAAAATTGTAGGGACTGGTAGCCCGATGTGCCTTTGCTAGGTCTCAATATATGTGCTCCAGTGGATTTTGATAAATGAACGTTAAAAAAAATATATATATCTGTAACAGCGCTCCGGGTAGCGCTCCGGTTCGCGTACTTGACGCGTAACGGAACTTCGCGAAGCGAAGCTGATTGGCTCTCCGGTGTCTGTCAACATTCTAAACAGTCCGGAGCGGCCGCCATCTTGTCTCTCGGTAGGATCGAGAGACAAGAGGAGGCCAAAACAAAGGGGGAAATGACCATAAGGGGGCATAGTAGATCCTCCCTCACCCTCTAGGTTTGATGTGGAGGCTTTAAAAGGGCCCCGCGGGGCAAAAAAAAAACACGTTTTTTTTGCGTGGGGAGCGCCCGGTACGCTTTTGTGCAATGGGCGGTGGTAATCTAAATGATGAGGGGGGGCAGCGTTCAAAGCACATCAGCGTGCATAAACACGAAAATGTTTTTATCTACCACGTACTTGACTTATCTCTCTGAGATGCATTCCCTTGTGTCTCGGCAATGGTAGTCTGTTCATTACATAGATCGCTCGAGGGCGGTAGTACAGACTGCGCGTAGGAAAGGGTCAAAAGCCAGGGGTATAGGAGTATGTAACAAGCGAGCCATTTAATTGAAAAAACTAAACGTGACAAACGATTGCAGGATCAGTGAAGGTTGATTTTCTAATTGAAAGTATAACAGGATCAGTTACAATAAAATCGTCCATACGCACACCATGGGCGAGTATCATGGGTAACATTACTTCGAAGCTTTAATAATACAATAATCAATAATGAAAAATCGACATCAATAGGGTTGTCCGTATGCCCAGTCAGTACCCTTCCCCGCACGCCATGTGCACAAAGACTGCATACATCTCCCCATAACGTCAAGGCTAAGTAACTAGAATGTCATAAGGAGTTGCAAGTCGCTCCCATACTGGCGCCATTTTGGTCAAGGCCAGGCAGGTCCAGAGTATAGTTCAATGTCTCTAATAAGTAGCGGCAGGACCAGAATCCCTTTCGGCAGTTCAAAAAGTTCGTTAGCGCCAACAGAAAGAACAGGCAGCATGAACCATGACTCAAAGGCGAGGGAGGCAAAATCTTCCCTACCGGGTCACGCTGAGGTCCCACCGGAGCTGATCAAGTTGGCAGTCTACAGTGTCTCTTAGTAATTCGGACAAAAACTGGCGTCAGCATGAGAGCACTACCATCCTGTGACAATGTTGTGGCCACTACCGGAGAGCGGGACAGCAGGCGTATCCCTCCGCCGATGCACTGAATCAGCCTCCCTCACGGCACCAGATGTGGATAAGGCGGCGGACACCCGTGGCAGCGGTATATCCATGGGGGATAGTCGAGCAACAGTGGCGGTTGCCCCCATCGGAAGCCCGCGGGAGTCGAGGGCCAACGACTCTCGTAGAACCTTTAAAACTGAGAGGACGTCTTCAAGAGTGGGGCTCATGTCCGAGCAGGCAAGCAGAATGAAATGCTTTGCATTTGTAGACTTCAGTTCGGCGAAGACCCAGCAGAATGTTATAAGTAAATGTCATGGCACGAAGTTCAGTGGGCGGTTTGTCATTGTGAAAGCTTCAATTATGTTGAATGGCTGCAAGAGCCCCGATTACACCAGCTGCCCTGTTAATATGCCGATCTTGGGAAAAGTTCCTCTGTTGGATTGCAATGGCTGCAGTGATGGTCTTGGGAAACTGCTTCCGAAAACTCTAAAGGCCACGAAAGCTTGCTATGCTGTTCCTTTGGAAATGCGGTGCTGGGTGATGGAAGTTATTGAAGAGTTGGCAGTGGTGTTTTTTGTGGATTTTGGATGCTCTGCCACAGTCCATTCGAGTTCCAGGGTAGACCAGAGTCGTTCTAGTGGACCAGGCCCAAATCCGGGGAGTCGGCCGCCATTTTGAGCGTTCCGCAGCAACAGCCGCTCTTCACCCCGGCCACCGGAGCGGGTCCCCGGCCATCCAACCGAGTGGAACGCCAATGGCAGTCATGGTGCAGCTGACCGGGGAGTGAAACGCTAAGGCTCGCCCTGCTGCAGCTGACCGCGGGGACGGGCCTTTGCGCGTGGTGTCGCCCCCGGGCTATTTGCACAACGGTCCTCCACCCCTAGGCCGCCACCTATGCTACCTCGACAGGAACAGCGTCATGCATTTGGTTCGATGTTGCAGCAGGCTGCCATGTAAATAGTTATTTAATAAAAAGTTTTACCGTGTTACTTTGCTGGTGTGTTGTATATATTTATAATATTTGCATAGGGTTTGTCGTTATTTTGGGCGGGGTGGGCGGCGGAGCCGAGCTAACTTCTCTTATTTAGTCAGCACATAAATTGACTTACTGGTGCGCATTATTTTGGGTGTACATTTGGGATATCGGTTGGGGTCGGGTTTGTCGTACTGAAATAACCCTTCAAGTTTATGGTGTAGGCTACTCTCCGATTCACTAGCTCCAGAGAGAGTCGTTGCTAAGTAAGGAAAGTGCTATATTGTTTTTCGTCCTTCACATGCGGATACCATGTTCGGGCTTATTTTCTCATTCCATTAACCGTTCGATCACCGCCTCAGTCATACAAAAAGCATTCTTTTATTGACCCAGTCGTGCGCCACACATACTCATTCAAACCGTACAAATGAGGGCCCATGCGCACATTCATACCATACAATCTTTCACGCTCCCAGTGATGGTCTGCACTCCATGCAATATCTCACAGCGCTTGTCTATGTCTTTCCCTACATGGAGCACGGTGCGGTCCATGTCCACTCCATTCTTCAGTCGGAACTCCGATGTAACCTACAGAGGAGAAAAGAAAGGGGGGGGATACAGCATTCAGAGCATGTCAGCGCGCGCAAACACGAAAAAGCTTCTACTTATCATGTATCAGACTAGCTGCAGGAACGTGTGATACAACAGATCTTGGCTATCCCTTTCGCATTATTTTTCTGTGTAACATATCCTCCCCTTCTTATGATGCAAAAAAATGTTTCATTTTGTTTGTCTCTAAATTCGAGTTCCCTCTTCGTGTATTTGTTTCTCAATTAGTCGTACTTTATGGGACAAAATACCACACCTTACATTCGGCAGGTACCTTAAGCTACGGTCGACCATTTTCTAACAATTCTGGAAAAAGGGCAGGTGTGACGGATACAAATTTCAATCAATCCAAAATTCAGGCAAAGGGTCTGCATTATCTGTTTTCTATTGTTTGGGAATAACAGCGATTATTCAAAAACCCAAGCAACCTAGACGATTGTTATGACGCTGATTCCATACTTCCTTCGAAAACTGTTTATTGCAAAAATGTCAGTATACAAATACGGGCCTACAACCACGTGGGCCGGCCACGGAGCAAACTGGAATCGTATATGATGAGGGGACATTTACACTGTAGAAAAACGTAACGGGCGGGCCATTAGGTTGCAGGAATTAAGGTGTCTAACAGTTGCGGAATCGGTGGATGTTAATTTTAAAATCAAAGTACGGAGGACCAGTTACAATGAAATTATCTAGATATACATTTCCGGGCAAGTACCATGAGTAACGTTAATTCGAATTTTTAATAGTACAGTAATCAATAATACATCAGAACTTAATATCAATATGGATGTCCAAATGTTCAATCAGTACCCGTCCCCGCCCGCCATGTGCTCCAAAACTGCATACATATCTCGTGATATCAAGGCTGAGCAACCAGTACACATAAGGAGTTGCCAACATGTGGGATACATATTATCCAAATAGAAGCAGTCACCTCGAGACTGTTTGTCTGTATGAGGTTCTACAAAATTACATATTCAAGAGGAACATCAAAGAAGATATTGATAAAGGAGTGTATGCTGTAATTGGAAGTGAGGGATGTCTGGTCATTTTGGGCGAGGCCGGGCAGGTCCAGAATATAGTCAAAATGTCTCCACCAAGCAGCGGTCGGACCAGAACCCCTTTGAGTAGTCCAAAAAGTTCTGTTAAATGACAACAGAAGGGACAGGCAACATGAACCATCAGTCAAAGAGGGGAGGGCAAGTTCTTCCCTACCGGGTCACTTTGGGGCTCCACCGGAACTGATTGAATTGGTAGTCTACAGTGTTTCTGGATGTTTCAGACTGAAGCTGGCGTCAGCATGAGAGCACCACCATTCCGTGGCTACGTCGTGGCTATTCCGTGAGCAATCATGGCAGTCGCTCCCCATCGGAAGCCTGCGGGAGTCGGGGGCCCCGGTGACTCTTGTAGAATCTTCAAGGCTGAGGGGACGCTTTTGGGAATGGGGCCCATGCCCTAGCAGTCAAGCGTCCGAGTTCCAGGGTTGCCCAGAGCCATCCTTGCAGGCCAGGCCCAAGTCTGTGGAGCCGACCGCCATTTCGTGAGCTCCGTGGCAGCCGCCTGTCGCTGTACCGCAAGAGTGGGTGCAATTCAGCCGGATGGCGGTTGAGACGCTGTAATAGCAAGGGCAGGCGCAACTCAGCTGGCCGAGCGAGGCACTGTGCCGCAAGAATGGGCGTAACTCAGCTGCCGAGTGAAGCGCTGGGGTGCAGCTGAGAAACCTCCACCTGGGGAGGTGGGGGAGGCTCGTTCGCACCGCCTCTCCCTTCCAGTGCACCCCACGCCATCTCCTGGCGCAGGTATATGTGATGGTCGGACCAGGGCACCGCAGGACGTGTCTTCAGGTCAAACGGATTGTGGGACAAGGTCCAGAATGGAAGAGTCACCAAAAGGCTAAAAGTTCCGCCGGACCCCGGGAGCCGGCCGCCTACGTCGAGTGAAGCGCTGGGGTGCAGCTGAGAAACCTCCACCTGGGGAGGTGGGGGAGGCTCGTTCGCGCTGCCTCTCCCTTCCAGTGCACCCCACGCCGTGTCCTGGCACAGGTATATGTGATGGTCGGACCAGGGCACCGCAGGACGTGTCTTCAGGTCAAACGGATTGTGGGACAAGGTCCAGAATGGAAGAGTCACCAAAAGGCTAAAAGTTCCGCCGGACCCCGGGATCCGGCCGCCTATGTCGGGGGCAATCTCAGGCCACACCAGGGCAACAAGACTTGGGGAGGGGGCAGGAGCCAAGCACCCCCTCCGAGTCCGCGCCACCACACCGCCCCTCGGGGGCCTCCGTCAAGCGGCTCATGGAGGCACCGCAGGCAGCGGTTCTTCAGATCAGTGGTCTCACCGGCAAGGCTCCCCTCCGTCAGCAGCGATCGTTGGTGCTGTGGTTGCGGCCGCGGCCCCGCCTAGTCAACGCCCCGGCCTCTCCATCTCGTAGGCCGCAGAGTAGTCTGGGAGAAATCCCGGGAACGGCGGCATGCATTTGGATCGATGTTGCAGCAGGCTGCCATGTAAATAGTTATTTAATAAAACGTTTTACCCTGTTACTTTGCTGGTGTGTTGTATATATTTTTAATATTTGCATAGGGTTTGTCGTTATTTTGGGCGGGGTGGGCGGCGGAGCCGAGCTGTCTTGCAGCCATCATGGCGTCGAGCTCAGTTCCTCTCACTAGTTTCATATTTCTCATGAGGGGTTGTTTCTAATGTTTCTATTTTAGCGAGGTCAAAAAGAGATCCCATTAGTGGCCTACTGATTTTGCTTGATTCCTTTTGTTTTTTCTAACGATTTTTCACTATCTGCAAAGACTAAACAGAGTATTGCGACTCTGTGCTTGTTTGTAAATAGAGAATGAACCAAAGAGAACCAATTTCAAAACAGTAAATGCTTGGATAACAATCAATCAAATGGAGAGGGAGGGAAGCAGGCACGACGGATTACAACGGGGGCAAAGGCCTGCGTTACCTACCCTTCACTATCTGCAAAAAGAGAATACTCCTAAAAGAAAAGAGGGGGGGGAGCGTTGAAAGCACATCAGCGTGCATAAACACGAAAATGTTTTTACCTACCACGTACTTGACATTTTAAAGCTTTTGATATTTGCTAATAAAAAACCATTGAAATTCACTGAAAAAACCATAGGTTATAGACCATATATAGTTAGGAATTAGCATTTACAAAACCTTGAAAATTCACTGAAAAAACCATGGGTTATAGACCATATATAGGGGCTCATTAGGATGGCGTTTTTTCCGCATCCTCTGGGCCGGCGGAATCCACCGCCGGCCCGGAGGATGCGGAAAAACCGCAGCGGACCCACCAAAGACCCACCGCCACATTAGGATGGCTGGTGGGTCCTGGTTTCCGTCCGCAGCTTTTCCGCCGCGGTTGGCTTACAACCGCGGCGGAAAAGCTGTAATATGGTGACGGTGTCTCTCAGACACCGTCCACCATATTAGGATGCACAGAAAGAAATGCTTTTACGCGGCGGATATTCCGCCGTGTAAAAGCATACGGAGCTTCACTGCGGGGGCCCATTGCGGGCCCCCTAGGTGAAGGGGGGGTGGGGGGTGCACATGGGGGGTACCTATGGTACCCCCCTGCATATGTATGCAGCAAGCGGCAGGCACCGCGCGGTGCCTGCTGCTTGCTGCATACATATGCAATGTATGCTTTTTTAACATTGCGGCGGGTGCAGCTTGAAGCTGCACCCGCCGCAATGTTAAATATCCAGGATGTGACTGCCAGGGTGGCGGTCACATCCTAATTTGCACGGAGGGACCGCCGCAGCCCATGCGGACGGTCCCTCCTACTCTAGGGTGGCGGACGGACGCAAGTCCGTCCGCCATCCTAATGAGCCCCATAGTTAGGAATTAGCATTTACAAAACCTTATTTTACTCACACAAAACCATTGATATTCCATATATAGTTAGTTGCACTAACTATATATCGCGCACCTGCAATCCACTGCTGATCATGTCACATATTACATCATTCATGACATGGTCAGTGACATCACTGATGACATCACTGATGACATCTCAAATGACATCACTGATGACATCTCAAATGACATCACTGATGACATCACTGATGACATCTCAAATGACATCACTGATAACATCTCAAATGACATCAGTGATGACATCACTGATGACATCTCATTTGACATCAATGGTCACATCACTGATGATATCATTCATGTGACAATACAATGCATCTCCTCACACTTTAATATAACCTCTGTTACACCCAGTGTTAAATACAGAATATAATTTTTTAAACCCTTGACACACTAATACTAGTTACTACATACGCACTCACTGATTCTTACGTCTACACACACATTCACTCATTCACCCATACAATCATTCATACATACAATCACTCATCTTTACAACACTATCATATGCACTCATACACCTATACAGACACTCACACTCTGCCACTCATCCATGGAGTTACTCACACACCTAGTCAGTCCTGTAAAGAATCAATCACACTTCCATTTTCTAATCTATAAAGTTAAACATAGAGTACCTTACATTTTCAAATATATACTAACACATTCTTACTCTCTTATACAATCATTGATACAAGAACACATTGATCTGAACAGAGTCACACATCTCCCAGCCAGCCACACACACACTCAGTCTCCCATACAAATACTTGGACAATCAATCAATAACCCATATAGTTACTCATATAGCTACTGATCAACACATGCAGCAGTTTACAGAACAACAGACATAATGATGCACAAATTAAGACAGTTTAGTCACTAACCCATGCACTCAGTGAGACACATTTAATCACTCACTCATACAGTCAGTCACGCACCTACTAAATCTTTTATTTAGACACTTTTACATCTACTCATTTTTCAATATGTAAAACATATTTAAACTTTACAGAAACACACAGTCACTGGATGATGTCATCAGTGATGTCATCAGTGATGTCATTTGAGATGTCATCAGTGATGTCATCAGTGATGTCACTGACCATGTCATGAATGATGTAATATGTGACATGATCAGCAGTGGATTGCGGGTGCGCGATATATAGTTAGTGCAACTAACTATATATGGAATTTCAATGGTTTTGTGTGAGTAAAATAAGGTTTTGTAAATGCTAATTCCTAACTATATATGGTCTATAACCCATGGTTTTTTCAGTGAATATATATATATATACCTATATATATATATATATATCACACTTCACGTCTTTCTCTGTTCCACAAAAAGACACAGCACTCGCGGGGGAGAGTCATAGTCATAGATTTTATTTTGACTCTTCAAATGCACCAAACGTGTTTCGGCATACGCCTTCCTCTGTGGCAGTTGCCAGTAGGTATTTATAGTTAGGACCTAGCTTCGATAGGAAATCCACAACATTCTATTTGGAATACCTTTGGCGCCGGTCGACGAATCTTCGCGAGTTTCTCCAAGAAAATGGCCTGCTCTACTCCGCTCCTTCCCTGAAAGTTTGGGGGTGATTCGTCAAGTGGGCGCCGAGAAAAAAGGGGGATCCCAAAATGTGTTTTCCCCATGCAATTTTCCATAGGGACCTTTAGTCAGGGCTACAGCCTGAACGACTGAACGGAATTACACCAAATTTGGCAGAGAGGTAGAGTTCGGTTCGCAGATTGTGCTTTTTGTTAAATGGTGTAAATCCGTTCAGTAGTTCCTGAGAAAATCAAACGTAAAATCATAGTGATAACTAGAGACGAAGTACTGTACACGTACGGAAATCCGTACAATTACGAGCACAAGCTGCATGTGGATTGGATGTCAACTTTCTGTCAATACTCCAAACCAGGAAGTGTTGGCAGCCATCTTGTACCTCGGTAGAACCGAGTCAAAAGAAAACAGTAAAACAACGTTGAAAAATAAGGAAAGGGGGCAGGGTAGAAACATCCTTACCCTTTAGGCCTGCTCAGGGGGTCCTACATGGATCTTTAGGCCCAAACTTTTTTGGCACGCGTTTTGGGAAAAAAAGACCGCTTTATTGTTAAGTAGCCCCAGGGGGCAAATATCGGGGGCAATTTTTTTCATAATGGGGGCCCAGAGTGGTCCCTCTGCCCCGGGGATCGCCATCCCCTGGGGCTTTAACTATATGTATGTGGGGGGTTCATGGCCCCCTCGGATTCCCGGGGACCGCGAGTCCCTGGGGCCTCTTTTTATTTTAAAAAACTGAGGGGGGGTTCAAGCCCCCCACACACACCCTAGGGACCGCCACCTAATATAGAAAATTGGGGGGACAAACCACCCAGCCCCGGGGACTACCACCCCTCGGGGCTTTTGAATGTTGGGAGGGGGGCCGCGCGGTTCCCTTCCTGAAGCCTTTGATAGCCTTGGGGACCACCACCTTTCAGGGCCGGCTTCTGCAGTGTCCCGGGGTGCCTACAGTGCCGCCTTCTGCAGTGCACGGGGTGATGAAAAGCAATGCTGGCTCCCGAAGGACGTGGGTAGCCGGCTGGGACTGTGGGGGCTTTGGGGTTCATAAAAACAGTTATTTTCAGAACTAACTTTACTGGTCAAAAAAAGAGCTATATTTCTATGATAGTATGTAAAACTTTCCGGGTTTTTTTCTGCACCAGTTGTACTCTCAACGCATGCGCAGCCTCGTTTCCAAGCCCACGCTTCTTTGTTTTTCTTCAAGTTCACCAAGCAAACCTCTCCTTATTTCAGGTATTACATTTTCCGCTTTCTTCTGCCGGAGCGTGTGCCTCATCCGCTGCTATACTTTTGTAATATATTAATAATCATATTCTATCTATATTTATTTGAAATGTATTGCCGAGGTGCCAAACGTTAATTACATACTCCGTCCTCCGCCATTTTAGTAGTTTTCCTCCGTTATTTTTATTATACCTGGTATTTTCAATTTACCCCGCCTATCTTCTCTGTGATCCATGAGATTTCTTGCCACAGACACCACTGTGTTTGTCGTTGGCCTCCGATATTATCAGACTTGGTCACACGCATACCTAAAAAACTAATTTGAAGCACGTAAGGCACAGCCATTACAACGCGTGACCGTCACCACAAAACCATTACCGTGCTTATGCCTTTATCATGCGTGGTAAATGTATAGTAGTTGTAAAAGCATGCGTGGTAAGGCCATAGGCATGCTAATGAATTTGTGGTGATGGTCACGCGTGGTTATGACCGCATTGTAATGGCTGTTTCCCCCCAGGACACTGCAGGAACCGGGTCTGGGCATGGCGGACTCCAGGCATCAGGCGGTGGGCCACGCAGCTCCCTCACACAATATAGAAATTTCCAGGGGGTAGTCATTTTCGTGGTTTGAGGGGCGTCATTGAGGCCCACACAGTTAATTTTGTAGGGGGGAAGGTTTGCACACGAAAATGTCGCAAGAGGTTTGTAAATGTGGTACACATTGTTTTGCTTTACTTTGATTTCCTTTCTATGTTGTAGTCCATCCAGAGAAAATATAACTTATTGTACAGCCAGTACTTTTCAACCCTACTGTCAAACATCCTACTATAGTACTTCAAATTATGAATCTTATTTTTTTTGTGGACCGTTACCCCCCCTAAAAAAACAAGTTTATAGTTTTTATTAACTTTTATTAAAACAACCATAACTGTAAACGTAACTTAAAGATAATATAATAAACATCTAGAAAAATAACTTTAATAAAAAAGTATTATAAACAAATTATGATGTGGACTCCAAAAGACGTTGGGTAGGTAATCTGCAAAACAAAAAAGAAAAAAAGAGTTTAAAGTTATGTAGATGTGACTAAATAAGGTGAAGCATTACAAGTGAAGGTAACGCTAGGATTTTACGTGTGCAGTGTGCCTAATACATTTCACTTCTGTTATAGTTCAAGTGGTGTCTATATGGAAGTGCCTACTGCGTTACTGACACAAAAGTGGCACAACGGGATTGTAAATACGCCGATTTATTTCTAATGTATTGCAATGAAGGCATTGTATATCTATGCCGCTGTGCTTACCTTGTATAAACACTACGGCCACCAGAGTTCACAACTTCAATTCAACTCTTCTTCTACACGTCAAAGAGAAAGAGAAATGATGTCACAGAGAGTGAGAGAGAGAAAGAGAGAGAAAACAACATTAAAACTATCTCGCAGAGTCTGGATTGAGATTTTTTCTTGAAAAGTCAGACGCAGATTTACAAGCTCCTTGCGCCACTTTTCCCATGTTAAAAGTGACACAAAAGTGGTGCAATAAGCTTGTAGATCTGTTTCTCAGACTGTTGTAACCTATCTGTTGTCACTGCTCGGAGGTAATTATACATTTATACACAGTCAAGCTGCTGCACACTACCCACTCTCTCCTTTCACAAATAATTTGTTGTTGTTTCGGAAACAAAATTCTTTGCTCACCTAGTGCCATTGGCGTGATTGAAAGAGGGTGCTCTACGTGTCGAAGAAGCCTTCACTGTAACCAAGAGAGTTCACCACTACCACTCAGATAAGGTTCTATATAGCAGACTGGAGATAGCAGCGTCCAAAACTTTAAAAAAGAAAGAGGAACGATGTGAGAGAGTAAGAAAGAGAAAGAGAGAAAAAAGGAAATTAAAACGTGGGAGAGACACACACGACAGGGGTGCCTGAAGCCAGAGGCGCAACCACAGTCAAAAATATTGGGGGAAGGGGGGCTAGAATTTTTTTCCGGGGGGGGGGGCTTAACTTAAAGCAAAAAGAAGAGTGGAGCTGCAGGGGCTGTAAGCGGGGGGGAGGGGACATCAAATCCTCATTAACAAGCAAAATGTCTTTAAAAGTCCTGTGAAGTACTCGGGTGCGACTGTGTGTGGGCCCAGGAAGCTATCTTATCCTAGCTGAAGCCTCGTCAGCCCAATGTGTGTTTTGCGCGCCTGCTGCATACTACACATTCTCTCCTTTCACAGATAACTTGACGTTCTTTCGGAAACAAGCTTCTTTGCTCATCTTGTGCCATTGCCGTCGTCCTTGTTACATAATCCATCCTGAAGCTCTACATCTAAAAGATATTAAAAAAAAGATGTTATGATTGGTAATTGTTACTATATTAATTTGCAGTTAGATAACATCGCACTTTTATACACGTTCCTTCTCACATTTCTACAAACTGTTTGTATTGGTAATATTCCGGACATTTCAGCGATTATAAAAACTTTCCTGCTTTTGGGAAAGAAATGTATACATGTAAATTAATACACTATATAGGAGTGCGTTCGTCTGAAATACTAAGTTGCGTTTTTGTATCTAGTCTGCTACAACCCTGACTCCCTCCGATGCATACTCAAGCCTCACTGCTCACCTTTTCTTGGATAAGTCACCTTCTGCATGATGTAGTTCCGATCTCCAACAAAGAAGTATCATGTCGAGTCTTGATATCTGTATGGCTAACGACATACTCCTGCACCCATCATCATCATCGCAGGTTCTTCACCCACTCAGTGCTTCGGGCACCACTAACTCAGTGACCAAAGAGACCACGCATGTAGTAGTGGGCCCCTTGTTCGGTACTTTGGGAACAACTCTAAAATGGCGTACAACACGTGCGCTCTGTCTTTTTTATACATAGGGTCACGTGTGTAGTGACGAATGTGCTGGATGGGTGTGGTGTGGGTGTATACCAGCCATGAGGGAGTGTGTGTGTTGATCTGACAACTAGACCTGCAACTAAGAAATCACTACAATGGAAATCTGGGCCTTGTACTGTTGTTGTGTTTTCCTGGTAGCGTAAGCACAGTAGGCTGTACTAACGTTGTGAGAAAGTGGCTCTATATACACTGGACAATAAGGCAGTACAGTGTGTATAGAGTCCACAAACAGAGGTTATAATCAGAACTGACCTTACTCTCCAAAGTGGTAGCTTGGTCGAGCAGTAAGGCAGTACCAGAGGACAGTGTGAAGCATTTGTTTCCCACACCTAGTCAGCAAAAGGTTTCACACACTCAAGAACTGAACTCCAGGCCAATTGTTGTTTTATCCTCAGATATAGTTGTTTTAATTTTAGAACCAACAGTTATAAAAATATACTTTTCAAGTTACGAGTACTCTCACTTAAATACTTTGCAGAGGAGCAATAAGTTTGTACACACAATAATTAAAGGATAGATAATAAGCAATACAGTTCTGAAACACACTCTAGCATTGAGCTCAATGGGATTTCTTAGGAAAGTACCGTTGATTACTTTATGGATTACTTTGGTAGTTCCAGGACTAGATCTTGGATTCAGTCCTGGGGTCTAAGCTGAAACCAGATTAGCAAAAACGTTTTAGTTACAGTGATGATTTTTCCTGAATATAAAGCTGTTTTAAAAGTTCACACTTCGAAACGTTTCGAGGTGATTCTCACAATGTTATTTAATGGGAGGAAATTCAGGTTACAGGTAAAGTACAATCGCGTTACTTTTGTAACCCGGTACTAGTCTCCTAGGGCCAGCACTGGGGGCTTAACTCAAAACAGGTAGGTAATTGCGTTTCAATATTTCGTACGATTTTTAAAGAATATTTGCAGGTTTCAAAAGTAGACACTTAGAAGAAATTTCATAGAAAAGCATACAATTGGGTTCCTATGGAGAAAATACAGGTTACTAGTAAACCCGCTAGTGATTACTTTTGCGGTTTAGTACTGGGCTTAAAAGTACAGTACTGGCTTCTCTCCTGAGCAGAGGTGAGTATTTTCGAATTCGAACTTTGGCTGATTTTATAGGAATATTTTCAGTTTTCCAAACTTCACACTTAGAAAATTTTCAAGTCAAAATGGGTCAATGTTATCCAATGGCAGGTAAGTGAATTACCGGTTTCCAGGTGAGTACTTGGTTGGTGAAGTGAGGGCTCTGGGCATAGACTCAGGGGTCCCCCAGGGTCAGGTGAGTACAGTTAGTTCAGTCCCAGTGGCGTAGGGGCGGCCGGTGCAGAGGTAGGTAGGCCCAATGTTATCCAACAAGGGAAAGGGGGCCTTCGGTTGGTGGCGGCTGGCGAGCAGGCCACGCGGCTCTGGGAGCTGGGCTCTTGGTCACTTGTTCAGGGCAAGAGGGGAAGTACGATAGGGCAAAGAGGTCACAGCCAGCTGCACTCGGCGGCTGGATGCAGGGGGCTTTTGAGCCTGCGGGCGCTCAATGTTATCCAATGAGGATCTTGAGAAAGGAACAAAGGCTGCAGGCTCGGGGACGGTGACTCTCCAGGGGCGACCAGCACTTCGAGAGGTAAGTTGGGATGTTGGAGCACAGGTAGGTACCTCAAAGGGTGGCACAGGGGGCTGCGGGGCGCCGGGTGCAGGGGTGTCTTTGGAGGTCGGAAAAGCTTACCCTCGGCTGGTCGCGGTTGGGGTGGCCCCTGGTTCTGAGTGTGCAGGCGTCGGCTGGTATGTCGAAGAGGGTCTTTGGGCACTGGACTTCGGGTCCCAGCCGCCGCGGGGACGTCCTCGTGGTCTTGGTTCGGGTTGGCCCGGCCCGGGCTCGGCTGGTGCAGAGTGGGCTGGTCCGGAGCTTCCTGGTGGGCACCAGGTGGGTTGTTGCAGCAGAGCCTCTGCTGATGGGAGTCCCAATCGTTGAGAGGGTCAAGGCAGGCAGATCCTCTGGGTGTCTCAAGGTTGTGGCCGCAGAGGTCACCGGGTTTTAGGCAGGAGCAGGTTCCAGGATCAACAGGCCAGTAGGGCTGGGGCCAAGTCAGTTGTTGTTGTCCTGTTGTTAGCAGCTGCATGGCGGGTCTTCTTCTTCTTGATCTTCTGTCTTCTTTTTGATATCGGGATCTCAGGAAGAAAGGTTCAGGAAGCCCCGAAATACTAAATTTAGGGGCGTTACAGGTAGGGCCAGGGCAGGGACCAATGAGTCCCTGTCCTGGGGTGAGTACACCCCCTAGCCTAATCCCTTCCTGTGGGAGGGGGCAGGGGCCTAGCTGGGATTGAGCAGGACTCCCCATCTACAAGATGGCTGAGGCCCGGGGTCGTGCTTCACCTCACCTCCTCCACCTGAGGGGTGGAGTTGGCACAGGTTGGCACACACCCCTTTCTGACGTAGTTTTTCCACCAGTCTTTCCGCCAAAGTGGGGGTAGGACTGGTGGGGGCCTGGTTGCTGGGTACAGCACATGGTCTGGAGAAGCTCTCAGAGGCGGCCTTTAAAGCTTCCCCCTGTCCATCCTGGGGGAGGAGACATAGCACCTCGCCCAGCATGTGCTTTGTTGCAGACCCAGGAGAGCGGGGGGCTCTCCACCCAGGGGTCCAGCAAAATGTCTGCTGTGTGGCAGCCTCTGCAGCCACTCAGCCAGACGTGGATTGTAGGTTAGGTTTTCAGTGGGGCATCTCTAAGATGCCCTTGCCCTTTGGTGCATTTTACATTAAATCTGACACTGGCATCAGTGTGGGTTTAATGTGCTGAGAAGTTTGGTACCAAACTTGTCAGTCTTCAGTGTAGCCATTATTGTGCTGTGGAGTTCGTAATGACAACCTCCCAGCACCATATACTCCTAATGGCATCACTGCACTTACAGTGTCCAGGAATGGCCCTGGGTACTGATGTATGCCAGGGCAGAGAGTTTGCGGGCATGGCACACAGGGATGTGTGCCATGTCGACTCTTTGTTTAGTTCTGTACCTATGCACTCACCCTGCAAAGGCAGTGTGTGGGTATCAAAATACAGGGCCCCTAAGGGTGGCACAAGAAGTGCTGCAGCCCTTAGGGGTCTTCTCTGGTCACCATGCCCTGGGTACCTAGGGTACCATTTACTAGGGGCTGATAGGTGGCCAGAGAGGCCAATTGGGTTTTGATTCAACACAGTTTTTAGGGAAGGAACACAGGCCCTGGGTACCTGATTGGCAGGGACCCAGGGCACACTTAGTCAAGCACATCAGCAGTTCAGAAAAAAGTGGGGGCATACCAAAGCAAGAAAGATGGCACTTTCTGACAAACGTATTCAGTCTTGATTAATTTACCACCTCCCCCAGGGGCTTTCAAATATTGGGAGAGGGGTCAATAATTGTGTGACTTTTCTCTTTTAGCGTGCAGTACTATATTGTTTTATAAAATGTATAACTCTTCAAACCATCTTTGCTCTTACGGCCGCGATTTCCGTAATTGCTTTAAAAAGTAATATACGCTTATGTTAAGTTTTAAAAAACTATTTTCATGATTATCCCAGATGTCTTCCCTTAATATGTACATTAACTACATAAATATATGTTTTTGAACAATTAGAAACTTTGGCACCATACGCGTACGGGGCGCCGTACATGACGTCACGCGGATTTATTTATTTTTAAATCGCGGGGTATGCATTTTGGGCGAAAAAGAAAAAAACGCGAAGCCCGCTTTATTGTTAATTGCCCTCTGGGGTGGCCATATCCCGGGGGCAATTTTTTTTTCATAATGGGGGGCCCGGAGGGTCCCCCCTGCGCGGGGATCGCTACCCCCTAGCCTTTAAGTATATGTATGTGGGGGGGGGCTCACCGCCTCCCCCCGGGCCTCTTTTTATTAAAAAAAAAAACTGTGCAAGGGGTTGTAAATGTGGTATGTGCTTTCCTTTCTGTCTTGTAGAGGATCCAGGGTAAATATAAAGTTTTTTTTGTACAGCCAGTACCTTTCTGACTGTTACCATAGTAACAGTTCATGGATCACTTGCTTGAGTACAGAGGTTAGAAGTTCACCACAATATGTTGCTAATTAAAATAGTTACTGTGCTGGAGATTTATATTTATTTTTTCATAGGAACCGTTAGTCGTAGAAGAAGTCAGTGGACAAGTTTTGTAAGCGATTCCTTCCTGTTCGGGAGTATTAGGGTAACGTGCTCCAAGCGGGACTTTACAAAGCTTAATGTTCATTGGCTGTGAAGTATTAAAAGTAGAAGGTTTGGCAGTCATTCCTTGCTCGTCTGTGGAAGAACATGGACATTTTATTGGCTAAAGTGTTCCGAGCACAAGTTTGCTCCTTATTGGGTGGGAACGGTTCACTGTTGTCAGTGATATTGTGATGCATTTTCCAAAGGAGTATAGGGAAAGAACGTAGTAGAGGGCAGGTTAGGAACACTATTAACTCTGTACAGTGCCCATAAGGTGGTGGAGAGGGATTATGAGGGAAACAATTTTTTTAATATGTTTCAAGGGTCATTTACATAATTGCCGTGTGGTGTATAAATCACGGCGGAAAAATAACTGTCTTGCTCTGTTTTTTTTAATCAAGTTTGTAGGTGACATACTTCTTAGGAGTACTATTTACTTATAATGTGGTGTTTACTTTCCTGACGGAGAGGTGTGGTTGCGCAACAAAAAAAATCAGTCTAGGTTTGAAACAGTTTTTATTAGGCAAATACAAATAAACTTTCTTCCGAAACTGTCGCTGTATATATGACAATTAAAAATGGAATTTCATAAAATATCAGTTAAGCGTGGCTATATACTTCTTGTTTGTGATACAGTTTGTAAAAGTGTTGCCCCACATTCTTGATGATGTAAGAGGGCATAAGTTACTTTTAGATAAAGTAGAATGGAAGTGCTACAACAAACACTCACGCTCTACATTATCTCAGATCAAGAGAACAAGTAAAAAACTGTTAAATACAAATTATTTCATATTACATAGAAATGCATGCATTATTTTTTTCAGGAACGTGCTGTCGTAGTGCTTAGAGGTTGCAGATTGTTCCGCTAATAAATCACATACTCACTAAAGAATATATAGGATGGTACTCTTATAATATAAAGTACAGGTCCTATATATTCTTTAGGGAGAAGGTGAATAGGAACCGCAAATAAGAATAGAAATGAGAAGTTGCCTAGCCTTCGTGCTGGTAAGTTCCAATTCTATTAAGGACTCGGAGTGGAGGATTATGCCTTCTTCCTTCGCTTTATTACTACACACAACAGCAAGAAAAAACAACAAACAACTACATTTCCCATGAAAACAGAAAATCTGAACATTAGTCCTTCGTTAGTGTCAGCACTCCGGCAGCTCCCATCATACACCACTGCTGTTTCCTCTTCCTCTTTCTTCGCGCGAAGCCCATGTTCCAGCATTCTCACGCATCCTGTTTGGGACCATCATTCCCTGCAAAAATTGCAATGTCAGAAACCGACCATCTACTTAGCACAACCTAAGTCACATGGCAAGAGAAAACAGTGCAAAGCAATTACAGCCATAACAGCAGAAACATTCCATGAAAGAGTTACTTACATTCCATACGGGGAGGGTTCACTTCTTGGAAGTCATTGGGAGGGATAATCCTCGCCTCCGAGTCCTTAATAGAATTGGAACTTACCAGCACGTTGGCTAGGCAAATTCTCATTCTATGGCAGGACTGGAGGCTTCGGATTATGCCAGTTCAAAGCTTGTCAACAACTAGCCGAGCCACTTCCAACACTGGCTTGAAATAAATCCTCTTAAAGGTGGAATCTGACGACCAATCGGCCGCTCGCATCAGATCCTCTAACCTAGCCCCAAGGGCAAACGCTTTAGAGGCCGTCGTCTCGCTCGCTGAATGAGCACCAAATTGCTTGGTATCAATCCCCACCTCCTGCATCACACAACGCACCCACCTAGCGATTGTTGGGGAAGAAACAGCCTTGTACGGTTTTCGTAGGGCAATGAGAAGTTGTCTTTCGCTTGGAGGACGAGTGTCATCAGTCATATCCTCATAAGCATGGAGGCTCTGCACTATACACAGTTTAGGGGAATCTGGAAAGGCCGGGTACGAAATAACCCGTGTGTGGGACTTAGTCCGCCTACTCACTGTGAAGGACACCCCATCGGGGCAAAAAACTCTGGCAGTAATGTCAAGAGCCCGCACGTCCGAGACCCTCCTGCAGGATATCAAGCACAAAAGCATTGCCAACTTAGCTGTGAGTTCTTTACGAGAAAGAAATCTATTTGGCTGCCAAGACAGAAATAAGTTCAGAACCCTGTTTACATCCCAAAGGACGGAATACCGTGGTTCGGGAGGCAGCAAGAGGCGGATCCCTCTCAGAAGTCTGCACACCAAGGGGTGCTCCCCAACCGGGGAACCCTGCACAAGTTCGTGACCAGCCGAGATTGCGGAACGGAAAGTGTTGATTGACCGATAGGCTAGGCCATCTTCCGTCAAACTGGCTGGGAAGTTAAGAACGTGGACTACATCTGCCCCCACGGGATCAAAATTCTGTTGCACACACCAGCGACGCCATCCATGCCAGGCTGATCGGTATCTCCTGGTCGTGCCATCAGCCCATGCCTTGGAGAGCAGATCCTCTGCTTTTCCCGAAAGGCCTGGGAGCGTCCAACGACGCCAGAGATCCTCCAAGCCATCAGCTTCAGCGATCCCTCTTGGACCAACCGGTGGGGAACCCAGTCCGGACTGAGCAGAATGTGAGGAGAGTGGGGGAGTAGGATTGGAAAATCCCAAGAAAGTTCCAGAAGAACCGGAAACCAAACTTGAGACCTTCACCATGGTGTGATCAACACCGCCTCTGCCAACTGTCAACGCAGCAAGGCTGACACTCGCGTTATCATTGAAAATGGGGGAAACGCATACCCCCTCTCACCCGACCAATCCTGGAGGAAAGCGTCCGTTGCCTCTGCCAATGGATCCGGGCGCCAACTGAAGTACCTCGGAAGCTGATGATCCAGGCCCAACGCAAACAGGTCCACGGTGAAGGGACCCCACCTGGCCGCCAACAAAGAGAAGACCTGAGGGTTCAGCTTCCATACGCTGGCATCCAGAAGGTGCTGGGAGTGCCAATCTGCCACTTCGTTCTGCCGACCCGGCAGATACTCCGCCGTGACCGACACCTGATGGTCCAGGTAAAAGTGACAAAACTCCCTCGCAAGGTCCGCTAGCATTTTGGATCTGGTCCCCCCAGATGGTTGATATATCGGACCGCCGACTCGTTGTCCATCCGTAGAAGGACACACGATTGCACTCTGTTCTTCGTCCAACACTGAACCGCAAAGGACCCCGCTAGTGCTCGTGGGCGGACCAGGCGCCACCTGTGGAAAAATCTCCGCACCTGGCCCCCCAGCCAGACCAACTGGCGTCTGACTCGATAAGTATGTCTGGGGCTGATCCAAAAATTGCACGGCCATTCCAGGCCTCCATGTGTGTCAGCCACCACTGCATCTCGTCCCTCACTTCCTCCTACAGAGGAATCGGCTGTGAGTATGTCAGGCCTTTCCTTTGGTGATATGTCTTCAGACGCTGCTTTGCCCGATAATAAAGAGGGCCTGGAAATATGGCCTGAATCGAAGATGACAGAAGACCCACCAAATGCGCCAAGTGGCGCAGAGATATGAGCGGCTTCGCCAGGGTCTGGCGTAGCTCGTGTCTGATCTTCGCCATCTTCCTGGCGGGAAGACTCAAAGTGGAAGACACCGATTCTATGTTGAACCCCAAAAAGGTGGCACGCTGGACGGGAACCAGAAGGGACTTCTTCTTGTTGATAACGAAGCCCAGTCCCTGAAGTAGGTCGACTGCAACCTGCAGTTGGGACATTAGCCGCTCTGGACACTGGTCCATGAACAGCATGTCGTCCAGGTACACGATTATTCTGATACCCCGTGCCCGCAAAGCCTCCACCGCCGGACGCAGCACCTTTGTGAAGCACCATGGTGCCGAGGAGAGCCCGAAGGGCAGCATGGTGAATTCGTAAACTTGACCGTCCCACTTGAACTGGAGGTCAAATCGGAACCGCCAAGTAGGCGTCTTTTAAGTCGAGCCTGACCATCCAATCGGACGGACGCAACACATCCCTCAAGAGGTGAATCTCCTCCATTTTGAAATGGCGGTACACCAGCCACTCGTTGAACTCCCTCAAATTGATGACCGACATTGGCCCGCGTTGACCTTGTCGACCAAGAGGAGGTTGCTGAAGAAATCCCCGGGATGCTCGCGCGCGCAACAGATCGCCCTTTTGTGGAGGAGGGCGGAAACCTCTTCGCGCACCAAGTCTGCATCTCGCTGCGAGAAAGTAATGGGGCGGGGACGATGCAGCTGACATGGATGACCATGGAACTCCAGCTGGAAGCCCTGGACCGTGTGCAGCACCCAAGCATCGCTTGTAAGGGAAACCCATGCTGGGAAAAACTGCACCAAGTGCCCCCCTACCTGCAAACTCGCTGAGGGTAGCACACTCACCTCTTCCAGCACCCTGTTGCTGGCCTCTTTGGCCCCCACGGCCACGGAATCTCTGTCCCCTCGTCGGGTAGAAATTGATGAATCGGGCGTTGTCTTGAAACTGACCGCGGCTGGAGCCTTGCCCCCGATCGGAGCTGTTGCCACGACTGAACGAGTTGCCCCTGCCACGTCCGGCCCTCTCAAAAACCCGAGGGGCAAAAAAAAATCTTTATATTGGACTGTGCTCTGTCCAGAGAAGTAAATGTGGCCACAAATTTGCCGAGCTCCTTAATGAAAGGGTCCCCAAACAGTCCCCCTTGCACCCCTGCTCCAGCCTCAGAAGAGGCGAGGTCACCCAGCTTAGGGTTGATCTTAATCAATATCGACCTCCTTCTCTCAGTAGACAGGGCGCAATTCGCATTGCCAATAGAAACAATGGCCCGCTGCGCCCAATTGGAAAGGACCTCCGGGGATAAAAGATTCCCCGAGACCTTGGCCTCTTCGGCCATGTCCAGAATCTTGGTCATGGGACCCACCGCATCTAACAGCTTGTCCTGGCAGGTACGCCAGGACCTATCTATACCCTTCCTAGGGTCCTTGACAAATTTAGCCAAAAACATTGCCATCTTCAGGTCAATATCTGGGGTCATCGCCACCTTACCGTCTAAGGTGGGGCGAGGATACTCCGCTCTAAGGCGGTTGCGGGCATCCTTATCCACGGGCTTTCGTAAACGATTCGCCACATATTGGGCCACCTTCTCCCCGGGAACCCAGTCCGAAGATCGGGGGTGGACTATATCGTCCGGGTCCAGCATGTCCAAAGGACCCATGGAGGAGGCAGCTTGGGACGGAAGCCACAACCTAGAGGAGGAGGCCTCCTCGTCGGTATCCGGAGAATCCCCATCCTCCTGTGGCTCCGGGGACATAGTACGCGGCGTCGGGGGTGGAACCTCCATCGGGGGCACAGGGATGGGCTGGGACCCCTCAGGCGCCATGAAGGCGCTTTTAACCCTAGCAAAAGCCTCAGAGTCAACCCCTTCAGTACAAGGCTTCTTATTAGGAGGGGGAGGGCAAAGGCGCTGGGACCGGGGCCGGCGCAGGAATAAGGGCCGCATGTTTCGCGTACGCCTCATCCATCCACGCTGTGAGGCACTGCTCTAGGGGAATCATGGCCTGATCAACTGCCCTATAAATGGAGTCATCCACCGCTTGGTAAAAATCGTCATCCCAAGAGGCGTAATTCAGAGGGTCCTCCTCTTGGTACTGGCCTTGGTCCCCCTGCATCATGAGGTAAGTTAGGCTCTGCAGGATATCAGAGATATGGCACAGCAATTAAACAAGGACCCTCACGGGTACTAATTTCAAACTGGGAGGGAGCCCAGATAATGTGGGGGCACGAAAGGCACACAATTTAAGGGGGCTAGCCGGACGCTGCAACACTCCAATTTACAGGGCACCACCCGGTAAAGCGTCCCACCGCACCAACAGACTAGTGCTGATTTCGACCCCTCAGGGTGTAAAGAAGTTGAAATACAACCCACACAGGGCGTTCAAGTCAGGGGGGGAAAAAAACTAATTTTGCGGCCCCAAAGGGTGTCTGACCGGGTGGCAAGGGACCAGACAAGCCACATGTGACAAACGCGCGAAAAAACACTTTGAAAAAGCGTCCCCCAGTCGCGCTGGCCACAGAGTGAAAAGGTCGCCCCCTAGCGGTGGGAGGACCACACCGCACTGTTACTGGGCACAAAATCGCGTGAGGAGCGCTAAAAGCATCCCGCGATAATCAGGGGACGCTGAAAATAAGGAAATATGTTAGCGCTAGCCAAAACACCTAACCGCTAACACCACAGCCCCCAAAACCCAGGAGAGAGAGCAAAAAACCACTTAACTTGCTGCTGAGCAGTGAAGAAAGAGGAAGAGGAAACAGCAGCGGTGCATGATGGGAGCTGCCGGAGTGCTGACACTAACCAAGGACTAATGTTCAGATTTTCTGTTTCCCAAGTATTCATGGGAAATGTAGTTGTTTCTTGTTTTTTCTTGCTGCTGTGTGTAGTAATAAAGCGAAGGAAGAAGGCATTATCCGAAGCCTCCGGTCCTGCCATAGAATTAGAAAATAACATTCAGAAATGTAGGGTTTATTAAATATTTAAAGTAACACAGTATGCAGGATAGCTATATTTTTTTGTTCTGCTGTTTCGTAAAATATGTTTCTTGAAAAAAATATCTGATCAAGTACTTTTTAATATTTGAAAGTTATATTATAGATGGCGCTGAAAAATATCCCATTCCTCTTCTGTAGCAATAGGACAATCTATTATAATATAACGATTGATACCATTGTTACAGTAAAAAGAAAAGGAACACAAAGTTATGCATTTAACAGAACATCCATAATGAAATACTTTTGAGCGGTAATTATTTCCTGAACTTCTTTTCTCCGGGAGGTGAAAAAGTTTGATCTTTGTGGTGACGGGTCATAAACTCCTCTGAGATCATGACGGTGAGAATAATATTTGTATATATTCTCACAGCACATGA
The DNA here is from genome assembly GCF_964261635.1 of Lissotriton helveticus. Classification (NCBI taxonomy): domain Eukaryota; kingdom Metazoa; phylum Chordata; class Amphibia; order Caudata; family Salamandridae; genus Lissotriton; species Lissotriton helveticus. The sequence continues at coordinate 449,246,433 of NC_136067.1, forward strand.
TCACAAGGCGAAAATAGACTGAAAACCGCAAGCCGGTATCGTTGCTTACTTATCGTTACTCTTTGTGACGATGGATGGTGAACTCCACTAAGATCACAAAGATTGTTAATGTTATAATATACATATTAACAGTATGTGATCTCTAGGGGAAAACACAATAGCAAGTGGAAGATGGTGACGTTGATTGAAAATGTTTAGGGTTTGAGTCTACGGGTCACCAACACCTCACAAGCTAAGTACAGTGTCAATATTATAATATAAAACGTCACTATATATAAGGTGAAACGAGCTAGAAAAGGAGCAATGTTTGTTATAATCTATCTGTTTCTAAAAACAAGCTGCTGACGGTACAGAGAAAAAGTGGAAAACATGCAATACATTTTTTTTTATACATATACATTTTTAAATATTGATAAATAGCCACAAATTATAACTAAGTACTATGCCTATGCCATATTGAAACAACTTACAACTCCGGAATATGTTTGTTGACGCAAAAAGAGAATCCGATGCTAGAAAATGGAACCTGCAACATAGATTGGCGACTCAGAAATAATTCGCGAAAACGAAACTAATTACACAGTAGGTGTGGTTTATATAGTTTTTGGTTGCTTAGTAGTCTACGGAAGGAAGCCTATTTAGATGGCACATTTTGCAGTTTATACGTCCTCACGTTTTTACTGTTTTTCTTCTGCACCTGTTCGGAAAAGTTACAAACTGTGAAGCTGTAAAGGTTTCGATTTCAATCGTAACACGTATAAGGTATTATTATCTACATACTTTGAAGAGTTTTAAAAGTGTTACTCGGTAAAATGTGTTCTTTGCATTTCCATGATTAAAAACATGTAAATAGAAGACATAAAAAAATATTGTTATCATTAGAAGAAAAAAAGGATTAATATTTGTTATTATTATGCTTCTTAATTTGAACCTATCCTCGGAAAGGTGTGCTGGCGCTTCGGGCGTTGGGAAAATTAATAAATAATACATTACTTTTTCTATGCACCTGCAAACTTGGCTTTTAAACTTTCAATTGCCCAGTCTGTATCTTTACACTTCCTCCAAACATGCTGCTACTGCAAGATTCTGCTACTGCTATTTTAGTGAGCCATACAGCAGTATGTGTTTATCTATACTCTGTTTTAAAAGTGAAGCAGTTATACATTCGGCTCGACACTCTCCTTGGACAACTGAAATCATCCAGTCAGTATCTAAGTAGTCATGGAGCAAAGTAGGCTTTAGGCCATGGCCTGTTTTAAACTCTTATAGACTATGCTTGCAGTCTTCTATGCACCTGCAAACTTGCCTTTTATATGTTCAATTCCCCAGTCTCTATCCTTACACTTCCAGCAAACACTATGTCACTCCTGTTATAGTTTTGTAGTGACTCATTGATCAGTGTGTACTAATCCATTCACTATATTAAAACACTAATGGGTAGATGTACAATAACTGCCATATCCCCAGGAATATGCCAGTTATTGTGCACTGTGACATCGTCACTATGGATGTGCCGTATTTAGAATGTGGTGCACTATGGGGCAAAAACTGTACAGATATGTGATGTATCTGTGCCGTGAAGGTGGCGCATTGCTTAAGTTGCGTTGCAAGTGCAACGCATTTTTAGCAATGCTCGGGGGCTCTTTGCTCACAATGCTGAGTCAATCCTTTCACCTGCTTCAAGCAATTACAGGGTTTTGACGCAGCATGAGTTAAAAAGTGACAAAGTGAAATCTTGTATATTTCACTCAGTCACTTTTAGGAGGTGTTCCTGTGCCGGAACGCCCCCCATGCCCCCCTTCAAATCATTATAGACTATGCATTCACTGTTGTATACAGCAGCAAACTTGTCATTCATATCTTCAATTACCCAGTGTGTATCGTTACACTTTCACCAAACACTCTTACACTACTGTTTCAGTATTTTAGTGAACCATACAACAGTATATACTTATCTATACACTGTTCTAAAAGTAAAGCTGCTATACATTCAGCCACACACTCTCCTTGCAGAATTGTAATCATTCAGCCAGTACTCAAGTACTCATGGTGGAAAGTGTGCCTTAGGGCATGGATTGCTTCAAACACCTAAAGACTATGCATGCAGTGTTCTACGCACCGGCAAACTTGTCTTTTATACCTTCAATTCCCCAGTCTGTATCTTCACACTTTCACCAAACACTCTCCCACTACTGTTTCAATATTGTAGTGAGCCATTCAGCAGTATGTGTTTATCTATATACTGTGGTAATACTGAGGCTGTTATAAATTCAATCAGGCTCTTTCCTTGCAGAACTAAAATTATCCACTCACTACCAAAGTACTCATGCATTAAAATAGGCCTTAGGCCATAGACTGCTTCAAACCCCTATAGACTATGCATGCAGTCTTCTATGTACTTGCAAACTTGTCTTTTATACCTTCAATTCCCTAGTTTGTATCCTTACACTTCCACCAAACACTCTGTCACTGCTGTTTTAGTTTTGTAGTGACTCATTCATCGGTATGTAGTAATCCATTCACTACATTACACTAATGGGCACATATACAATAACTGGTATATCCCTAGGAATAAGCCAGTTATTGTGCTCCATGACACCACCACCATGGATGAGCCGTATTTACAAAGCGGTGCACCATGGGACGAAAATGGCACAGATATGTGATGTATCTGTGCTGTAAAGGTGGTGCATTGTTTGAGTTATGTTGCAAGTGCAACGCATCTCCAGCAATGCTCTGGGGGCCCTATGCTCAGAATGCTGTATCAATCCTTACACCTGCTTCAAGCTAGTGCAGGGTTTTGACACAGCATGAGCCCAAAAGTGACTTTTAGGGTGTGTTTCTGCGCCTGAACGCCCCAAACATCCCCCCCATGCAGGAATTTCTCCTTCTGGTACAGGGATTTACAATGTGACGCACCTCCCAGATATGTTACATTCTAAATACCACACACCATGGCGCATCTTTTGCACCACCGCTGCATCAGAAAAGTGATGCAAAGGCGGTGTAAAAGAGGCACAAGGGGGTTGTAAATCTGCCCCTAACAAACACTTACAAATTCACCCAGGCAGGTTTACTAGCAGTACAAAGGGAAGCATAGACTTGTAACATATTTATGCAGATATGTTACATTCAAGTGCTTCAGAAGTACTACAGTATACTATAAGTAAACACCTTATAGATTTATACTGTAGCACTTCCTTATAGTTCTGCACTTTCACATTCACCATACAGTACTAATGTGTTCATTCATTCATTTATGCACTACACATTCATTCGAACAAAGTTTTACACACTATCATAGAAATATAGCTCTTTTTTTGACCAGTGAAGATAGTTCTGAAAAGAACTGTTTTTTTGTGTTGTTTGAAGTTTTGTATTTTTTGGGGATTTTTTTAACAGTTTTTTTTTAACAAAAAAAATGAAACTGCAACCAAAAAAGTGTCCAACAGGAACAAATCATAAAAAAAAATTAACAACGTGAACAACGGTGCTCCCGTTTCCTCCGGATAATCAAGTCTATTGATTGTTCACCATAACACAAAAGCTCATTGCAAAATTTGCAATGAATGACGAGATCCGCAAAATCAGGTTTGATATTTGGGTGTGGACCGTTTGCTTGAGGTGGTGGTGCAGTAGATGTGCTGGGAACAGGAGGTGGAGGGTTGTCCCGCAGCCTTTGTGTGCAAGCTGTTGCGTAATTCTTAGGGTGCAGAGTTTTCACATGGCGCACCATGCTCGCTATTCCGAAGGAATATTTTTGGCTGGGGTCGCCCCTGGAAAGAGTTGTGTCACATAATTTGCATGTAACTTTTGGGGCATTGACCTTTTTTTGATGTTCAGGGAAGGTGAAAAATTTCCATATCACAGCCTCTTTCCTGTTTTTGCTGAGGCTGCTCTGGAACAAATTCCTCCTCTGAAGAGTGCTCAGAAGAGGACTCCACAAGTGCAGCCATACTGAAGTTTGGTTCTAAATTGAGTGCAACTCCACAGAAGAGATGGTTCTCCTGAAAAAGTCAAAGAAGAATGATTAAAATGGGTGTGGTCTTTCAACAGTTGGAATAGGAAGTTTTATGAATCAATCAAATCTGTTGTTTTAAAGTCACATGGCTTTGCGTACGCTTATGGAGTGCGTACGGACGACGTATGGCCGCGATTTGCGTAATTGCTTTTAAAAGTAATATACGTTTATTAAAAGTAAAACAATATATTTTCATGATTATCCCATAATGTCTTCCCTTAATATTTACATTAAATACATAAATATATGTTTTTAAACAATTAAATACTTTTGCGCAGTACGCGTACTGGTTGCTGTACATGACGGCACACGGAAGCGTTGATGTGACGTGTAACGTCAAAACATAGTCGTAACGTATGCGCCGGTACGTGCAGAGTACGATTACCAGTACAAAGTTAGGTGCAATCGTATGCGTACCGTATGATTACCCCCAAACAAATGAAAAAGGAATTATATAGAATTTAATTTTATTATATTGAAGGAAAAAAATTATTAATAAAAAAATTATTTTTGAATTTTGATTTGTTATTATTTTACATTAAGAATATGAAATATAACTTTAAAACATATATATTTATAAAAAAAATGTAGGAAATTACAATAAAAAGAAAGAAATATAATAATTAATACATTTTAAAATTATCATTTACAAAACCTTTCAAATTCACTGAAAAAAACCATAGGTTTCAGCCACGTTATAGTTAGGAATTAGCATTTAAAAAACCTTAGAAATTCACTGAAAAAACCATAGGTTTCACACATGTTATAGTTAGCTGGACATTTCACTTATACAAAACCATTGAAATGCCCCCATTATAGTTAGTTCAGCTAACTATAACTCGCGCGCCGGCAATCCACTGCTGATGACGTCACATATTACATCACTCATGACATGGTCAGTGACATCACTCATGACATCACTCATGACATCTCAAATGACATCACTGATGACATCATCCTTGTGAAAGAGTGGCAGACCTCCTCTCAGCGTAATATAACCCTTGATACACACATTCAAAAATAGAAACTAAAATTTTCAAAAAAATGGAGATACCAATACCAGTTAGAACAACCTATTCAGTAATTCCAAAATCTACATACACATCCACTCATTCACCAATAGTTCTATATAGTCACTCATACATGTGCTCACTCATCATATGTACTCATACACCTATACATCCTGTTACACACCTACACTTATACATAGAGTTATTCACCCACATACTCACACATGCAAATAAACTATGAAACATTAATTTACTTGCATATACAGCTCTACACACACCACTATTTCTACAGAAACGTACACATACTCTCTTAAACAATCAGTTATAGAAACACATACTTATTTATACAGGAACTCTCCCAATCTGTCACTGTCATATATCCTTACCTATATACATCAATACTCACATATACCAGTTTAAAACTTATGTACTTACTCATAAAGACACTATTGAGGCAGTCATTCACTCACTAACACACCCATACATACACTCATCCACCCATACAGTTCTGCACACATGCTGTCTTCAAAACACATTCAAACAGTCAGTCAGTCATTCATGCATCTGTGCGCTAAGTAATACCCCCCACCAAACCATACAGACACTCATTCTGACAAAAAAACAACTAATAACCCATATAGACACTCATGTAGCTACTCACTAACCCATGCAGCCACTTATACACAAAGTGAGACACTGATACAGATATTTACATATTTAAACATTACTCGCTAATACATCTATTCACTAAGATATACTTAATAAGTCAGTTATACAATCAATTTTACAAAAAAAACCATTTAGGGCCAAATGTAGGTCACCAAATACCGGTCGGTAACGGCTGAATTCGGCCGTTACCGACCGGTATTTGGTGATTGAGATGTAGGGGGCTATATTTTACAGATTCGGTAAATTTACCGATTAGGTAAATTTACCGAATCTGTAAAATACCGAATCGGTAATTTTTCCGATTCGGAAAATTCCTGATGTAGGTAGCACTGTTTCCAGTGCTACAGGCCTTTCAGATTCGGTATTTTACCACCCAATCCAATTGGGTGGTACAATACCGAATCCAGGTGTGCATGCACATGTGTGCATGCACACCTATGCCATGTGACATACAGACATGCCCTTAGGGCATGTCTGTGTGCCACATGGCACACATGCCTGTATTTGGGGTGCTATGACACCCCCTGCACCCTTGCTGGAATCGGTATTTACTGATTCTGTAAATACCGATTCGGTAATGCCCATTGATTCCTATGGGCTTCAATGCCCATTGGAATCAATGGGCATTACCGAATCGGTATTTACAGAATCGGTAAATACCGAATCTTAACGATTCGGTATTTACCGACTCTGTATTACCTACATCCCCCCCTCTATTTTACCACTTCTTAAATACCGATTCGGTATCATTCGGTATTTAAGAAGTGGTAAAATAAAATTACCTACATCGGGCCCCCAGACACTTATTTACCCATTTATCCTTGCATCAACCTTTAGATATACATATATAAAACATATTTATTTTTGAGAAAGACACACATTCACTGGATGATGTCATCAGTGATGTCATTTGAGATATCATCAGTGATGTCATGAGTGATATCACTGACCATGTCATTAGTGATGTAATATGTGACGTCATCAGCAGTGAATTGTGGGCGCATGAGTTATAGTTAGCTGAACTAACTATAACATGGGAATTTCAATGGTTTTGTATGAGTAAAATGTCCAGCTAACTATAACATGTGTGAAACATATGTTTTTTTTCAGTGAATATATATATATACAATTATATATATGCTCTAACCCTAAAACATATCCCTAGAGCGTATCTTTACAGCAACTCTAACACTAAACATATCCCTAAGCCAAACTCTACTCTCAAGTTAACCCTAACCAAAAGCCTGAACATTATCCTAATCCTAATTTTTACTCTATTCCCAAATATAGCCCTAAAACGTACCAACACCATCACCCTACACATAACCCTAATCCTATCCCCAAAACTAACCTAATTCTATCCCTATCCCTCCATAAGCCCTACCCTAAATGTTTACAATGACACATACCTTTAACAAATGCATTCTCAGAAGTGGTAGTATTGTTACAGTGCATCCAATACAGTGGAAAACAAACGTAGTGGATTCAACATTGCAGGGGCACTCTCATTTAACCCGTGAACCGCGGCGCGAATTCCACTGCAGTGAGTGTGAAATATTGGGTGGGCGTGGTTCGGACGGCCCTCGGCCGTCCTATGCACACGCCCACCGTGATGTCGGACAGCCGGGGCCGTCCTACACACCAAAATAGTTAATGGGCATGACACCATTCAGGTACTCTCTTTTTTAACTAGACCCTCTTCTGTGCTTCTGGAACACTTCTTGCGTAAACACCAGAACACGACAAGGACAATGACAAGAAGTCCTGTTGGGCCATCTTATCCTGAAACAAAGAAGTGGCTTCTGCTGGTATCAGCACGTACAGGGAAATGCCTTGTTGAAGACACAACATCATTGTGCTGGATATTTGGGTGTGCCTTTGTTGTTTTTCCACAGTGTTGGGAAATAAATAAATAAATAGTATCACCATTACCAATGACAAATACATAAACATCGCAGAAGCAGCTAGAGGAACCGGAAAAACTGCTTTTCCTTCCTTGCTTTACAAAATCACTGCAAGATGCAAGATTTTCCAAGGTGTATATAAGTATACCACAACACGCCCTCACAGGTAGAAGAGAGAGCACATTCATTATAAGCATGAGAGCATTTAGAGTTTTTTCATGTAATCATAATAAGAGGCATCCTGAACCCTCCCCCGCCTGCCCTGCTTCTTAGCACCCTCCCTGCTCATAGAGAAAAGGAAGAAAACATTAATGTGTATTATAGGAGGGAAATTCCCTGGAACCACATTATCTAATGTACATTCTCATCCAGCAAAAACAAAGCTAGAACTTGACTTACTACTGACTTGCAGAGTAACTAATAAATTTTCTGTTTATGTCGTTACATTTGCCATTTGTTTAAATTGCGTAGAAATTACCAAATTTATTCGGGTGTTTGCTTGTGTTTTAGTACACATGTGGCGTATAAAGATGCGATCTGCACCTGTGACCAATGTTTGCCAAATGCATAAGTGCTCAATACACACAAGAGAATTGCAGACTTTTCACTTACCATCAGCCAAGCTCCTCACATATATATTCATGGGCTCCTAGTATCATGTGGCCCAAGGACAATGGCCTCATGGAGTATAGACGGAAACCTATAGGTCAGACATTAAATGGGCCATTCTGAGGATTTCATCCTAGTTCTATACATTCTCAGTTTCCATATAACCTCCTCTCGAGGAGTAAATGTAGATATTGGTAAGTTGTATTAACAAATATTGTGAGAATATCTTGTCAGCATCACAACAAGCACATCCTCACAGTGGTGGTGCACTACCCACATTGATCAACATTTGGCCATATGGTTTACCGCCACTGGGCAGTTGAATAGTAGGGAATTATTTTGTTAGTTAGAGACATGCATTTGTAGCACACTTGTTCCACATATGTTCCTCTTTTTGCACATGTGCAAATTCAGAATTTGCTAATTTGTGAATGCCATGTTTTCAATGTTTTTGCATATCAGACCTGTAGATATGCAAATCATGCATTTATGCTACATATGTTGGAGGTTTCATAGCTTGTCTTTATGGTGTGCGTGGAAAAGAAGCAAGTATATCCAGTGCTTCAAATGGGCAAGTACTACCAGATACTCAGTGTCTGCACTTTTTAGGATCAACTTTTTTTATTGACAGGCAATTAAGAAATACTCATACACAGTAAGCCGCCTATAACCCATCATGGGCCTGCCATGAAAGTCCGATGCGTATCTAAAAGCAAGACTGACACATCCAGTGACAATCACATGAAGAGTGAGGTAATACATTGCATGTCGCCTACAACCCAAGGTGGGTCGGCCGCACAAGAGTAACAGAAGAGTAAAGTCATGCATATTCAGTGAAAGTACCGCCTTGTCAGAGACAGCTGGGAGTAGCCATGAACGAGGCATTGTGTTGCTGGATGTGTAGAAAGGCTTTGCATGTCAAGAATATAATAAGACAAAACAGGAAACATTTAACATGAAACAAAACCCATACCAATTGTAGTAATGATGTAGTAATGATGATCACAAGCAGGTTAGATGAAAAGATAAGATGTTTATTCATCATAAGGATCCCATCCACATTAGCCCTCTTGTCATGGGTAGTAGCGAGCTTCAACTGACTAACACACAATTCTAATGAACAGCAGCTGAATCCACATCATAACATTCTATAGTACCTAGCAACAGGATATATTAAGATGCCACACCCTCCCCCACCCACTACCCTTCCGACTAGACCACGTTAAGCTTACCCAGTGCTGAGTAATAATTGGCTATGGGGCAGGAACCTCTGGACTATGGGACCTCGACCTCACCCCATTTGTGAGGTATTATTCTAAGAAAACGCGGGTATGCCGGGCAGGTCAGTTACCTGCACTCCTTGAAAAGGATGAAAAAAAATGGGGACCGCATTTTCGCGTAGGATGTGGGGTCGACATTAGAGGCCATTGAGAGTCTCTCCATTCTGAGCAGAGACCAAAGCTGACTAACCCATTGTCTATGATCCAGGATTTTATCAGACACCTAGCTCATCAGAAGCAACATGTGTGCTGCATTAAGGGCTAAAGTAATCTGTCGGCCTCTAGTGGACCGGAGGGGATATGTAAAAGTTTTAGGGAGTCCCAAGAGTATTTATGCTGGGAATCGAAGAATTCAAGCACTATCAATATAATTCAAAATCAATTCCCCAAATCTCATGAGTTTGGGTAATTTCCAGAGAAGGTGTGTCAAAGTCCCAGGACTTCCACATCCCCACCATCACTGACCCTCACTTAGTGCGTTCTATTTCAGAATGTGTGCCGGGATGTAAGACTAGTATGAGCTCATTTTAAATGCTGTTTCAGTGTGCCCTGTGATGGTAGATTTCTGAGATCAGTTTCTTATCATCTTTCTTCAGGAACAACCACTTCTCAAAAGTAGTCACAGGTCTGCTAGTTTTAGGACAAGTCTCAGCATTGAGCAACCAATGGGTCAACTGGATGTGAGTAAACCGGTCTTGTTCTGACAGTGGATAATGAGTTTTAAGTTGCTGAAAGGGAATAAGAAATTCATGGTCGAAAAGGCAGCCTACCCGCTTACAGTCCCCTTCTAGCCAGAGCTTGGTAACACTTGGCGACACCAAAACAATAGAGGAAGCATAGAGGTAATAATAGAATCACCCTCCTTACAGATTCGCTCAAACAAAAGGATTCTATCAACGTGTGCTGTTGATGAATTTTTAATTTTCAATTTTTATATATATGAAAGTGCGGTACTAGGCTCTCTCTTAGATTGGTAAGATGAGGGCACTATGTGCTTTTAAAATACCCCTCACACACCACATAAAACCAGCTGACAAGGGGGGCGCCACGGTAATACAAAGCAAGGAACAGTATGATAATGAATGCATGCGACTCCTGAGTGACCAACGGAACTATGAAATTCTCCGGGTGGACCCAACTGAAAGTGTAAAAACCAAGATCAATACAATGGTGGAAGAGGCATTGGCCCATAACTGGATCACGAAAAAAGAAGGGGACTTTTTATGTCAAAAAAATCCAAAGATCCCCTATCTGTACACGCTACCAAAGATCCACAAAAATCTACACAATCCTCCGGGACGCCCCATAGTCTCGGGGATTGGGTCAGTTTTAGAACCTGTCTCTAAGTTTGCAGATGCATTCCTAAGACCAATGGTACAACAAACATCTACTTACCTGAGGGACACGAAAGACATGTTGAACCTACTTGAAGACCTGACTTTTGATCCCAGTACCCAGCTCCTAATTAGCTGCGATGTGGAAAGCCTTTACACTAGCCAGCCATATAGTGAAACCCTAACTATCATCGAGGATGTACTCTTCGAGGATGAATGGGATTACCAGACACCACGCAATGTAATTATGGAGTGCTGCTCATTGGCATTAAAAGAGAACTTCTTTGAATATAATGGCACCATATACCTCCAGAAGCACGGGACCAGCATGGGGAGCACTTTTGCTCCAAGCATAGCTGGTCTCTATGTACATCACCTGGAGGTCAGTAGGATACTGAACCCAAGGAACCCTTTCAGGAATAACATCAGAACCTGGAAAAGGTACATCGATGATATCCTGATCATCTGGGATGGAGATGAAAGGACTTCCAGACAATTCTTGACCTGGCTGAACCTACAAGATGACTTTCTCAAGTTTACCAGTACCATCTCGAACAGTAACCTAGTATTCCTAGATTTGAACATCTTCCCGAAAGATGGCAGGCTGATGACTACCACACACTTCAAAAGTACCTCGAAAAACTGCCTGCTAATGTACCAGAGTTTTCACCTGAAACATCTACGGGACAACTTACTGTACGGTCAGTTCCTTCGACTTAGAAGGAACTGCACAGAAATCGGAAATTTCAAACTTCAGTCCAAAGACCTACGGAAGAAGCTGGAAACTCGCCAGTATCCTAAGAGAAACATTGACCAGGCATATAAAAGGGCAAGGAACAACTGTAGAGAAAGCCTTCTTGAGGTGAAAGTACAAAAAGAGGAAGAGCCAAGACCAATCTGTGTAACTACATACAACACAAGCTCAAATCAAGTGACAAAAATTATCAACAGAAACTGGAAGATCCTGAACAGTGGCGGCCTCAAGATACCGAAACCAATCTTTTCACACAAGAAAGCACAGAGCATAAGAGACATTTTGGTGCACAGAATACCTAAAACTGACCGAGCTAACTTTCTAAGAAACCCCAACTTTGTACAAGGCCACCATCCCTGTGGTAATTGCAAAGTATGCTGTCTGACCAAAAAAAGTAAAAAACTGACCTTCAGTGATGGGACCACGTGGGAACAGAGATGTTTCAGCAATTGTAACAGTTTTAACGTAGTGTATCTCATCACGTGCCCATGTAACCTGGAATATGTGGGCATGACAAGCAGGGCCATAAAGACCAGGATAGGAGAGCATAAAAGCACCATTAAATGCAAAGAATCCAGTACAAAATTGACAAATCATTTCTTGGAAATCGGCCATAGAGCCGTGGACATCTCCTGGACAATAATTGAATTGGTTGACAGAGAAGAACATCTCCTAGAAAAAGAACAGAGATAGGTGTTCCGGATCAAGTGAAACAAAAATGGCCTTAATGATGAAATACCATGGGGCCAACTATGAAGGTGCCAACCACAGCAAACTTGTCTAGCCGACCCAGTTTTAAAGAACCTTCTATGTACTGATGAATTCTAGAATGTGTCCACAAGATACACACTAGATAAATATTAACCTCAGCACAAAAACCTGCTATCCCATGGACCACACAGGACTCCTCTAGTCTCTGCCCAACGATAACCTCTTTCCCTCCCTGGTTATGCACAAGTCTTTTATCAGGCCATGACGACATTCGAAATATTTATCTTTTCGTAAGTATTTTCCACAACAAGAATTAATTCTGGGGATCCCCCCATAAAATCTGGTATAAATATGTTCGTCACGTTAATAAACATAATGATGAAAACAAAAGAAATACTTCCGCAACAACCGGACTACCCAAGAGATGTCCCGCGGCAGGCGGCCATCTTGGGTTAGCACACTAGTGTCCGGAAACATTGGACGGGGATGACAATGCAACACGCGCAGTGCTTCAAAAGGTGATGGTTGCAGCACGCTCTTGTTCCCTCGGAGCGGCACCAGGGTAGGAATAAGGCAGTGTACACAAGCGGTAACGTAAGTAACAGACTCCGACCACGAGTCTCAAAAAAACTTGGTTTGCTTCACCAACAATGCAAAAACGAACTACGGCATAAACGTAACTGATGTAAGGGTGCGGTTTTATTTTTCAGTTGACCGCGTGGAATACCCTTCGCATGCCGGCTCATGGGGCACGCAACATATGTCTAAAGAGTATGTATACTTAAGTTTCCTTCGATCTATTATTACAAACCCCCCCTTTTTCGTTAACCTCCTCATATGAGTATTTTGATCGTATCAAAAGGTCTCTCCATGTCCTGGGTCACTCAAACAGTTGGGTGTGTTGTTTAAGTGTATTGAGTCGCGTCTTTGTGTGCGTATTTGTTGAGATTTTGTGTTTGTCATCCTACTTGACAGGCTACACGGAGTGAGCAAAAAATCATTGGCAAAAACCATTGCGTTTAATATTTGCCTATCCGAATGCAGCCTAATGTATACTCACAGAAATAACAAGCTACCTATTTATGGTAACGCTGATAAAATGTGGACGTTGTGAACTATGTGCTATCATATTAATATGCCTATGGTTTCCCTTTTTCCTATTTTCTTTTACAGAGACCAGTGTGTCAATATTTTCGAAAAAAAAAATTGAAAAGACTTTCTACTACGCTTCACTTAGGGCCAACTCATGCCCTGAAGCTCAAACTGATAGCCTATTTTTGCTACCAGTTTGTAGGGATTTAGGCTTACGTCTTTAGAACTGAGTAAAAACCAGTAGGGACCGTCAGAGGTCCTGATGAACAAGCAGTAGGGGACTGCTTGTGAAACATGTCGACCAGGTAGCCAGCTAATAGCTCTACCACATAACCCCTTTTTAACATTCCCAGCCAGAGAAGCGAATAAAAATATTTTTTCTACTAGCCAGGGAATTTTTAATCTTTTTTATTCACACAGTTAGGTCCCTACACTTCACTGAAATCACCTACACTGCACCAACACATAGCCTTCTGTCATAAAATCAGTGCTCCCGCGTAACTCGTAGGTCGTAGCACGCCCCGCCCCGTAGAGGGACGGGAACACCCCAATGATGAAGCATGACACTAAGGGATTCTTAGTGTGTGAGGGGTATTTTAAAAGCACATAGTGCCCTCGTCTTACCAATCTAAGAGAGAGCCTAGTACCGCACTTTCATATATATAAAAATTTAAAATTTAAAATTCATCACCAGCACACATTGATAGAATCCTTTTGTTTGAGCGAACACTTGGCGACAGCCTGGTTTGGAACCCTGAGTTTGCAAACATGGGAGACATCGGGGAAGGGAATGATGAAAGCCCAGCAGATACTACCACCCTATCCCAAGGTATCATCTTCTTTTTCTTTTTTTTTTATACCGCGCAGCTATGCCCAATGGGCGTCAAGGCGCCTAACTCAAAACAACCTAGCAGGGGCAGTCAAAAACAGGAGCTTACTGATATGCTTTAATGAAATACCAGGTCTTCAACGCTTTCCTGAAGAGATCAAGGGAAGGCTGTAATTTGATCTCCAGGGGAAGTATGTTCCATAGCTGGGGTGCAAGAATGGAGAAGGCCTTGCTCCCCCATCTAGCCTTCTTAGCGCGTGGAACCACCAGTTGGTTTAGCTCTGATGAGCGTAGACATCTGTTAGGAACATACCTCGTGAGCAAGGATCCCCAAGCGTCAGTCGGACCTGCCATCAGGGCACGGTACGTGAGGCAGAGAAGTTTGAACGAAACTCTTGAAGAGATAGGGAGCCAGTGGAGACTCTTCCTGGCCAAGGTCATAGATGACAGCCAGGGCAGGGCCAGTACAAAACGCGCCGCCGCATTCTGTACAACCTGCAGGCGCTGCAGGAGGCCCTTGTTGGTCCCGGCATAGAGTGAGTTGCAATAATCAAGCCGTGAACCAACAAGGGCGATAACAACCTGCTTGCGTGCCTGAGGGGAAAGATAATGGACAATTCTTTTAAGAGTCCTAATGACACCCCAACAGGTGGCCACGGTCCTATTGACCTGGAGTTCCATGGAAAGCCGGGTATCAAAAATGACGCCAAGATTCCTAGCAGATTGTGTCGGCGTGGGGCAAATGCCCAGAGATGAAGGCCACGACTCACCTGACCACAGGCCCTGGTCTTTACCAAAGACCAGGACTTCAGTCTTGTCGCCGTTCAACTTTAGGGAGTTGAAAATCATCCACTCTGCAACAAGTTGCATGCAGGACCTAAAGTTGGACGCGGCGACATCCACAGGGTGGGTCAGGGACACCATAATCTGCGTGTCGTCGGCATACGACACTACCTCCATCCCCTGAGATCTTACTAGTCTTGCAAGGGGGGCCACATAGATAGATATTGAACAGGGTCGGACTCAAGGCCGACCCTTGTGGCACCCCACATTGCAAAGACTTTGCAGGGGAGAGGAAGTCTCCCAGCGTTATACGCTGCTCTCGTTGGTGAAGAAAAGAGCTCAGGAGACTGAGGGCCGGCCCTGCTACCCCTGCCTCCCTTAACCTGGATGTTAAAGTCAAGGGAGACAGGGTATCAAAAGCTGCTGTAAGATCCAGCAGGACTAGCACGGTAGATTGACCCATATCCACCTTCCGGCGGATATTGTCCGTGACCTTGGTCAAAGCGGACTCCGTGCTGTGAAGCTTTCTAAAGCCATGTTGGGACCCATCCAGGAACCCTGAAGAGTCAAGGAAGTTGGAGAGATGACAATTCAAGTGGGCCTCCAACATCTTAGCAGGAGCCGGCAAAAGGGATATTGGCCTGAAGTTCTGCAATAAGCCCGGATCCAATGTGGACTTTTTGAGAAGAGGTTTTACTGCAGCTCTCTTCCATGCTGCAGGAAAAATACCCTGTTCCATGGCTCCATTCATTATTTCCAACATCGGTGGAAGAATGATGTCCCTATGTTCCTTTAGTATTTTCAAAGGAACCGGGTCCAAAGGAGAGGCTGATTTTGTTTTATCTAGGAGGAGATTGAGTCCCTCCAGGGAAAGAGCAGGAAACCGGGAAACTGGTGACCGGAGACAAGGATAGACCCCAGGATCTATCGACACAGGGGAGCCAATCCTCTCACCATATGTGCGACCCCGCTACTGTCTGATCCATGAAGACCCAGTGCTTTTTTGTCATTGGTCGGTTCCACTCGATCAGGTATCGTAACTGGGCAGCTTGGTAGTATCGCAACACATTAGGAGCCGCCAGTCCACCCTCCCCTTTGGTGCGCTGCAACACTTGTTTATGGAGTCTGGGCTTCGTCTTGCCCCAGATAAAGCAGTCAAACTTCCTTTGCAATTGACAAAGTGCCCTTGGAGGAGGAACGATGGGAAGTGTCTGAAAGATGAAAAGAGCGCAGGCAGAACATTCATTTTCACTGCACCTATCCTTCCAAGCCATGAGCAAGGAAGGCGCCTCTAGCAATCCAAAGCAGAGCAAATTGTTGTCCTAACCTTAGAATATTTGACCTGTGCAGTTTTGGTAAGACTCCACGACAATACCAATCCCAAGTAGGAGAGATTGGATTCCACCCATTGAAAATCAAATCGGTTGCGAATATTACATTCTGTGACTTGGTGAATAGTGAGGTTCAGTGTTTGTGATTTTGACGAGTTTACCTTAAAGCCAGAGACAGCTCCAAATGTCTCCATTTCTGAAATAATAGCAGGAAGTGAAGAGAGGGGTTGGGTGATGGAGAATATGATATTATCTGCATAGAGGCTGATCAAATGTTGTCCGCCCCAAAGGGAATGCCTACAGAGGCGGGATCATCCTGCAGTCTCTGTGCGAAAGAATCCATGTATAAATCGAAAAGAAGCAGAGAGAGCAGGCAGCCAGGCCTAGTGCCCATTTCCACCCGAAATCTGCAAGAGCTCACACCATTGACCTGGACCACAGCACTGGGCTTGCTGTAAATGCTGCGCATCCAATTGACGAAGCGTTCACCCCAAAATGCCAAAGAGTCACAAACAGGTAAGGCCAGTGCACCCTATTGAATGCTTTCTCAGGATCGATAGCCAATAAGATAGCCTCTTCCCTGGAGTGCTGCACTTTATCAATAAGGTTACACACCCGCTTGGTGTTGTCCCTGCATTGACGCAACGGGATGAAGCCAGCCTGATCGGGATTGACAAGACCATCATGCATCGGGGGTTAAGGCGGTGAGCCAGAATGCTGGCAAAGAGCTCCGCATCCACATTGAGCATGGAAATAGGGTAGCATGAGCTGCACTGCTCGGGGTTTCTCCCGGTTTTCGGGTTCACGTAGATGGCGGCTTGTAACATGGATTCCATCATAGTCCCTGTATCACAAAAATAATTAAAAAGGCGAGTAAGCAGGGGGGGTCAATCCTTTACAGAACATTATGTAGAAGATGGTTCTGAAGCCATCCGGGCTGGGAGAATTCATTGGCTTCAGCCCTGCAATCGCAGATATCACTTCCTTCATCCTAATAGGTTGGTCAAGGGACTCTGACTCAATTGGCGGGAGGTGTGTGATTGCAGCCGACTGCACGCAGGGTTGAGGATCCATTGCAGAGACGTGATACCCTGTGTATAAATTAGCATAACATGCCCAGAATTCGGCCACAATGAATGATATCCGATACTAGAGAACTGGCGCTCGTTTGAATGGATTTCACTGCGTTCGCATATTGTTTGCTACGTAAGCAATGGGCTCGCATCTGCCCACTTTTGTTAGACCCTATATAAAATGTATATTTAAGGCAAAGCATAGCGTACTCAGCTCTGTCTAGTTCCAGGCATTTGAGTTGGAGGCTTTCTTGTTCCAGTCTTCCCCAGATTCGAGGAGCCCCGCTGCTTTTATGAATGGACTCTAATTCCAATACCAACTTTTCTAACTCCTCCCTTTTATCTTTCCGACTATTTGTTTGCAGCTGTCACTATCAAGTCGCCTCAGACAACCAGTTTAGGGTCTCCTAGACCGAAGAGAGGGGGACTACCCATGTCATTGATGAGTTGGTAGTCAGTGATCACCTGTCGAATTGAGGACACCATGTCAGGAGAGTGCAGTAGTGTTTCATGTAGCCGCCATGGAGGCTGTTGGGAGAGGGGTGTGTGTGTGTCATGAGAGTAAGTGTGATTGCATCCTGGTCTGTTAGCGAGCGGGGCTCGATGGAGGAGGCCGTTACTCGGCCCAAAGCAGAAGTGGACGCTAAGAAATGGTCTAGACGAGCATAGGTCTTGTGTTCAGCTGAATAAAATGTGTAGCCCTCTTCATCAGGGTGCTCTAGACGCCAAACATCGCAAAGCCCATAATCTGCTATAGAGGCCAAACCCTCAGGCAAGAGGGCCCCGTATGTCCGGACCTCAGCCCAGAGCGCTCCTGCCCCCCATCCATCACCATATTGAAGTCTTCCCCCACCAGGACAGCTTGGTCTGGAGTTTGAAGGACCCTAGCAAGTGCATCAAGAATAAAGGTCTCCTGCTGTTCATTGGGAGCATAGAGTGAGGCTATCATTAAATGAAATGTGCCCACTTGAACCCGGACAGTTAGCAAGCTGCCCTTAATCTCCTGACAGGTACCCAGGATCACCCCCTGGAAACAACTGGAGAACAGGATTGCCATTCCCCTCCTCCTCCCCTACCCAGATGACCAGAATTTATATGGGAATTTCCTAGAGTGTATTCTGTGAGTGTCATGAGCATGCAAATGCATCTTCTGTAGCAAACAGATATCTCCTTGGGCGTGTTCTAAGTAGGAAAGAATTGCTGACCTCTTAGTGGGGTTGTTAAGGACTTTCACATTAAGACTAAGTCATTTTATCTTCATGGTCCGTGGTGTAAAGGGGACCAGGCCATGGTAAATTGGGGTCGCAAGAGGTTGGCCGTGTGTTGCTGGTGAGCCTGGCAACTGTGGAGAGGTTGAGGCTTTTCAGTGATGTGTCATCTCACCTACATTTAGACAGTCAAAAGGGGAGTTCCCAAACAAAACCCCAAAACAAAAACAAAAACAGGAAAAAGGAATAAGTCTATTGTCCATAAAGTCCTTCATGTATTGGAAGTCTGGATCCGTGGAGGCAACCAGGGGACAGCGAGACATCATTAATTGCTATGGAATAGCACTTCCTCCCTCACCCAAGCAAACATTAGCATCCCCTCTGCCAAGTCACAGTACCTTAGGATGGAGGGTCAAAAACAGCCTTGCTCTTACCGAAGAGGGAGAGCAGCACTTCAGACCTTTCTTTAGCCATGGTGGCAAGGTCCGGACGATGGGGTACAGATCTCAAGCCATGCCTGGGTCCTCAGACGGCCCTGTCCCGAGCCTCCTCATCCAGCACAAGGCGTCCCGGTCAGGAGAGCAAAGGCTGACAATTTTACAAGCAGCCGTGAGGGAACTCAGTTGGTGGGATTTCCATTTAGCTGAAATATAAGGCAAAATGGGTGGCCCCATGAGTATGAGATGCCCAGGGAGTGAGGATGGCCAGTGACAGACTGAAATTCCTTCCATTTTAGGAGGGTAGAAGCTGCCAAATCCTGCAATAGCTGGATTGAATGGCCAAGAATTGCGTCGACTGGTCAGATATGGCCGCATGAAGGATCGCCTCTTTTTTGGTGAAGTTGTGAACACAGACCAAGATATCTGCTGGTGAGTGAGGGGGAGCCCTGAGGAGGCTGACTCTGTGACAATGGTCTACCTTTGTACCTCTGGGTGCGATATCTCCAAGGATGCTCTTGAATAGGGCTTGAATGTAGATTCCAGATCTGCAGCATGGGCCTGGAGATGCAGTTGCTGATCCTACAGACGGATGATTTCCTACTGAACGGCTTCGACCTCCGCATATCTAGAAAGGGAGCTCTCCTCCAAAGCCGTCACTGTTTCCTCCACATCATCGATGTTGCGGCGCGCCTCCCTGAGCTCTGCCATTATTTTTTTTTTAACCATCTGCAGATCTTCGCACAGGGATGCGAACAGTGCTTCAAGGAACTCCTGGGTCACTGAACTCTCTGGGTTTTCACCATCACCTGTATGCTTGGAGTCCTCCATTGAAGACTGTCATTGCTGAGCTTCCATAGTGGTCTTGAGCAGCATATCCTTAACTGACCTGTCTTTCTTGCCCTTTCCAGAGAACATGGTGCCGGCACCCTAGGCCAAGGGGCCAACAGATGCAGGACATCAGAGGGAGCCGCTGCATGCCCTGCCCACAAAGACCTAGTAACGTGAGAATCAAATGGGGTTTGGATGTCTCTCAGTGACCCGTCTCGGACTTCACTGCGAATAGGAAGCGGAGGACCAGGAGTCAGGCGGTGAGTCCGGGGCCCACCTCTCGTGGGTCCCAGCGGGGATCCTCTCACTGGAGCAGTCCCGCGACTTTGTCCCTGTCCAAAATCCAGCCTTTGGGGCAGTGCCCGCCCTCCCTCGTGGCAACAGAAGATCCAGGGCAGGGAATCAGGTGAGAGCAGACTCCGCCGCAAGTCTTGACATGACTAACAAATTCCTCCGTAGCCCAGAAGTGTTTTGTCATATCAGGGTGAGGGGGGAAAGCGAACAATGTGCATGTCGCAGGGAAGCAAGGGCGCATCCAGGACGGACCCTCAGTCAAGTCACCCGGAACAGGCCCCTTCAAGCGAAATGGCACCAGGGCCCCCTGTGTTGCAGGAACCCGACAGCAGACCAGACAAGCAACCGGGATTCACCTAGGACATCCCAGCAGCAGGCCCCTCATGCTCAAATCCCCAGTGGTCTGCTAGCCCTACATCAATGCTCCATACTTGCCTGCTTCTTAAGAGGTAAGAGATGCGGGGCACTCCACCGGAATCAGCAGCAGAGGAAGAGGCCAGGCCTTGCTAAGGGCAGAGCACGCTCACACTCAAAGTCCCAAGTCTCAAGGGCCAGGCCCCACTGCGGGGTAGTGAAAGTGGGTAGGCCCAGCGCTCCACTGCAGCCGAGAGGCCACAGGTGCCCGATCAGAAACATTAAGGCCGTAGATGGGCCACACTCACCTCTGCATGGCCAAGTCACTCTAGGACGTGGCAGATCCCGCCCACCGGACGGTGTGAAAGCGCAATGCCCCCAGTAGCCGCCCCTTCCTTGTCAGGCGTCAGGTCTCCGGCCCTCCACAGCGCTCCACAGCCAGTGCCGATCCGCCCCTGGGGAGCAGGCCCCTGTGCTCACAGGTAAGCGGACTCCCCCAGAAGCCTCTTCTCCGGGGTGCTGCAGACACTCCCACCTCTCCTTATTCGGGCTCTGACACAAAACGGTCCACCTCCACTGCAGGCCAAGTGCCATGGCCCATTCAATTGGGCGTCAGCCAGGTCATGACAGCTCTGGTATGCTCCAGACTCACAAACAAAGCATTACCAGGGTTCCCCAGCTGAGAATCCAGCTGGGGGGGGCTGCGATGCTCCAGACTCACCCACAAAGCATTACCAGGGTTCCCAGCTGAGAATCCAGCTGGGGGCGCTGCGATGTACGGTGCTATGTACGGGTAGGGATGGAGCACGAGGAAAATGCATCTACTCACTACACTCCCCTGTCTGCACATTTTAAATTTGAAAGTGACAGTATCACAGTAGTTAGAAACTCTGCATTGCTTTTTTAGTGGGCAAGTACTGGTACTTCTCATTGGCAAACAGATTCTCTGAGATAGCGAGTGACTTAATTTTTTTATTTCCATTTCCAGCCCTGAGAATGGAATTTCTGTACAAAAATATAATTATCTTGGAAAACATGCATTTGAATGGAAATCGTTTAATGCAGGTGCTTTGTCTGTTTTGTGGATTCAGTAGAGCTGGCTATATGGTAAAATATTGGAGACAAAAATAACTTAATACTAAAATTTTGCCAAACAATACCACAGACCAAAATATTGACTTTGTGTATAATGTAATAAGGACAATCACCTACAAAATAAAGAAGATCAAAATATTATCATAAACTAAGTTTGTATATCTATTTTCTAATTTTAAACATTATATTAACTTAATATATATACTCAAAGCAATATTACTTATAAAAAATGTGTGTATTGCTAACTACATAAAATAAAATATGTTCTTAAAAATAAAAGTAAAGATAATAAACATAATACATCAAGAAATAAAATTGTGAAATACATATGAATAGTATAATAACAACACTAATAATAATAGTAATAAAACACACTATATATCAAACAAAAAAAACAATAAAATCATTAAGATGAAAAATATAATAAAAATACATAATTGAAAACAAAATGAAAATAACTTTGAAATTAAATTCCCAAAAAGAAATATTTAAAAATGTAAAGTAAATAATTGACATGAAATATTAGACTTGCAGGGGTCAGATTTAATATTCCCACCCCAAAGTAAGCAACAGTAGAACATTACTGGAATTAGGAGTGGTTAGTATTACTATTCCAACTCCAAAGTAAACAACAGTAGGCAAAGTATAAGACTTTCAAAGGGTCATTTTTACTATTCCTACTCCAATATAAGCAGCAGTAGGGAAGTGTTGGACTTTGAAAGGGTCACTCATATTTACTATTCCCACCCCAACCTGAGCAACAGCAGGAAAAGTGTTGGACTCCATAGAGGTCACAGTTACTAATCCCACCTGAATTTAAGCAACAGTAGGGAAAGTCTTGGACTCTAAAGGTGTTCAGATTTACTATTTCCACTACAGCATAAGCAATAGTAGGGAAAGTGTAGGCTTTGGAGGGTTCAGATTTAATATCCCCACTCCAATATAAGAAACACTAGGAAAATTCTTGTAATTTGGCAAATTCACATTTACTATTGCCACTCCAACCTGAGCAATAGTAGGGAAAGTGTTAGTCATTGGAGGGATCAGATTTACTATTCCCCCTTCAACATAAGCAATATTAAGAAAAATGTTGGATGTTGAAAAGCATAACTGTATCCTTCCCATTCCTAAATTAAAGCTAAAAACATAAAACAAATACTAACAAATATATAAAAATATTACTTTTTTGCTTTTTAAAATGTAGATATCATTAATTCTAAATTGGAAATACAACAATGGGTTGCAAATTCCAGACTCTTACTGCTTGGAGCTTTTCCCACCTTCATCGATGGCTTCACTAAGAATTCGAACTGCTGCAACCGGTCCTACTCAACATGCTCTTCGGGTCCAGCCCGCTGCTGTTCCCCGCTGGACAATCTACTTTCTTAGAAAAAGTTTCAGTTCTAAGAGAAACCTTTCAAAAGGAGCAACCTGGTCTTCGCATCCAACCTGTGCTTCCTTGTGGTCTTCAAAGCTTACCCTTGCCCCGATCATGCTCACCCAGGTGCCCACAGTTGGCACTTCGCTCATTTTGGCGTTCTGGCTGCCCTTATTGGATTTTTGTTTCATTGGTGTCATTTTGTTTATTAAAATATTCTCTATTTTTATAAATTTCAGTGAGATTTTTA
This sequence comes from Lissotriton helveticus, assembly GCF_964261635.1. Lineage (NCBI taxonomy): Eukaryota > Metazoa > Chordata > Amphibia > Caudata > Salamandridae > Lissotriton > Lissotriton helveticus. The sequence goes on from NC_136067.1 coordinate 449,269,680, forward strand.
TTGTGTTGTGTTTTGACATTAGATTAACTGTTTTGGTACTTCTAAATGCATTAAACATTTTATTAAATGTAGCCAGTCCACTCTGTGCCATAGCTCCCGGGGGGGTAACTATGTTTTAAATTACTGAAACCTTTGCCCAAACTAAAAAGAATAGTGCCCATTATTGCTTGTGGTGGACTACCATCCACCCCAACTAATAAACCACTTCTTTATAAATACACATTAATTTAACAAATATTGAATGTATAACAAAAATTACAATCAATTAGTATAAACAAATATTTAAATCAGTTAGATTATAAAATAAATCTTCTAATTAACAAATTAAAATTACAACAATGAATTCCCATTTATTTAAAATATCTATTAAATAATTTAAAATTAAAATAATGTACATAATTAATAATCAGGTTAAGACATTAAAAACAATTATGTATAAATAATGATAAATAAATATTTAAAAAACGTCCCAACATATTCCCCTACACACCCAACAATTACTGATAAATGTATTCAAATAAAATTTAAAAAATCTTTAAATATATTACCAAATCAAAAATAAAATAAATTATGCTAAAACATAATGACATACTTTTAACATTAAAATAATAATGACTTACAGACAAAAAACACATACAACGCAGTGAAATAATAAAAAAATCTTATATACCTACATTTAATGAATAATATAAAGTAATGAAAAAATTTGCCTTCTCATTTTTGTATATTCTATCCCAATATACTTTTAACATCACAATATTTTTTACACATATTTTTGTCCCACAATACTTATGATTCAACATTATATTGGAGCATTGTCTGAGCTGCTAGACAAGGGCAGGTGTCCTCTTAGCTTTTTCATGTCATGTTTGAAGTCAAATTGGTAGTCACTTCAAGCCCAAGTCATCACTAAAAGTATCTATCTTTGCAGGTCTGTGCAGTGTTTCTGACCGGCAGAACAACCAAGACAGACACTTTGACAAGCGGCATTGGCCAAAAATGACTAACCATTTCAATTTGATGATACAAAACCTCATAGGACACCTGCACTCATATTGGGCAAGTCAGGATACTAAGAAAGATGTAAAAGTATAAGAAAAGAAAAATACGTCTAATTCATGAGACTTAAAACTTGTTTTTCAACAATATTGAAAGTAGTGTGATGAACAGCATGATATGTCTTTACTTAACTGAAGTAGAGTTTTTCTTCGAGCTTGTAGAAATATTTTATTGACCAGCAACCCTGTGACATTTTTAAGCCAGGCACTACAATTCACAAATACAATTCTAAGAAAAACAAACATGGAATCCAGGGCAACAGGCACCAGGAATCCCATTGCATAGTACGTATTCAACAGTAAGAACTTACAAAGTAAGTATTATAAAGTAAGACATTACAACACATCCCCTATTCTTCACAAATACGCAACACAACACAAAAACACAATGACTCACATTCAGATCCAGTACAACCATATTTGCAAACACAAGGTACTACATGACAGCCCACAACATACACATTACAGAAATGAACAACACAAAAAATAAACATGTAAACCCTCAAACACTACAAATCAACACTAAAAACAACAAAGACTTCAACTACCCATGAAGTCATCCAACCACCCCAGTGGTCTGCAGTTCCTGAAAAAATTCCTGGACTACAAAGTAATGTCTCCAAATTAGGAACATTACCAGCCGCAATGATCATGTTTTTCACTGGGCCTGAGGAAGACACTATACCTCTCCTTCTTTTATCAAGCTATAAATCAGAATTTTTCAGCAGAAACCAACCTCTAATTTTTATGGCATCTTCTTGGTCCTGGTGGATTTCAATTTTTCTAGGAAGGCAACGCACCTTAATTACCACCTTTGACCATTATCAAGTTTACCCCAATTGCTTACTCCTTTTCTCACTTTATAGGGTCCCTTGAATTTTGATAAACCCTTCCCCAAATCTCCTGGTTTTACCTTCACCCAGTCTTGTCTAACAATGTGGTGAACAACTGTCTCCTTACTACTGGACTGCTTATCATTTTGTGACTTAAGGCTCTCATCCATGAAGAAATTCATTTGATAACTACTGATGAGTTCAAAAGTTGATTTACACATAACGGGGTTCAGTCGTGCAGTCAGCCCAAAACATGTCCTTCACTGTTGTCTATAAATTCACCCTTGATTTTACGGGCAACCCCATGGTTCATTTACTAACCTGTTTATCTTCTCTACCTGGCCATTATTGTGACAAATTGGGTTGTTGGTTGACTGGGGTGTGAGCCCTGGTCAAGAAGAAATCATAATCCTTTTCAGGGTAAGGCACAAGCAACCCCCAAATTTATCTATGCTGAACCCCCTGGCAGTTTGACACAGAGCAGTCAAACTTAACTTAAAGGCCATGTGTAAAGTATTTGTGCAACATTTCAAACAGTAAAACAGTGAAAGCATCACACAAAAAGGATCCCACACCAGTTTAGAAACATAGAGCTGAATTTAATAAATAAAACAAGACCGAAACAACAACAAAAAAAATCAGTAGAACTGGAGTTATGACATTTTAAAGAATAAAGTGTAAAATAGCTCCTAAACACACAAAGCGTCAACCCCAGCGAGATGATTGTGCCAAAAGAGATTAATGTCAAAAGTTCAGGCCCACCGCGATGGAGTGTAGGACGGATACAGTCACAGATTAGTCCCGCTAACGTTTTACCTTCTCAAGTTTTGCACCAAGAGCCCCATTCGGTATGGAGAGGGCTGTGAAGAGCAAGGAGAGAGTTGTGTGAGGTTGTTGCATGCCATGAAATTAGGCTGGGTGTCTCGGATGGGTGGGTTGGAGCTTCGCGTTGGTGGTACCAAACAGACGATCGATGCTGCAGTGCGAAGAGACAGGCTGTCAGTGGTTTGTGCTGATTCTAGGTGTGAGTAGCATGGTCTTGGTGCAAACAGGCCCATTTGTGATCGAGAAGAGTCCGAAAGCTTGATTTAAGCTTGATGAGCTACTCCAATGGTCCAGGATCTGAGGAGCACCTCTTGGGGACCAGGAACTCATTGCAGCTGGGTCCAGGAGCTTTTTGGGAGCCTTTTTATTCTTCTTGAGGCTCAGATCAGAAGGTCAGCAGACAAGCCTTGGAGTCACTCTGGGATACTGGGTTCAAAATGAAGTTGCAGGACTAGTCCTACTTCCCCAGGCAAGAGGGCAACAGGTGGCAAGTTAGCACAGGAGGCAGCATTTTCTTTTAGAGCAGCAGCCCAGCAGAGTGGCAGCCCTTTCAGCAGCACAGCAGATCCAGAAGTGTACTGAAAACATGTTGTCTCAGGTCCAGTATTTTTACCCAGTCATGCCTTTAAAGTGGGGGTGAAGCTTCTGGAGAATGCCTTTGTAGTGCACAGAAGCCCTGCGTTCCCTGCCCTGGCTCTAGACTTACTACAGGGGAAATGCAGCCCTTTGGACACATCTATTAAGGTATAAGTGTGGCTGGGTCCAGCTCCACCCTCCCACTATGATAGTGATGGTCCATCCAGTCACACCTAAAGTGCCATTGTGTGTGGCTGTCCAGGAGGAATACACAAAGCCTAACCAGTATTGTTACCAGAGACAGGCTGCAGGTACCATATGGCTGTCAAGCGTGTGTTACTCCGGAGCAGTACCCCCCAATAGCCACCTTCTGGCACCACCGACTCTGTGATATGGATTACACCAGAGTATGAGAATCGCCGGATGAGGGGAAGAGTTTTGGGGAGGGTACTGCAGGGAGGGAGACCTGGATCAATGATGGGAGATGATGAATGCAATATTCTTAACAATGGGTAAATGTATGTTCCAATATTATCTATATATCTATAATAGTGAGCAGTCTTACCTGTAATAGACTTAAAGATGTGTGCAGACTGATTGTATTTCACAGCCGTTCATGCTTGTCTTATACACTCATGTAATTCAGTCTTTAATATCTCTTTATTGCTGCTGTCTGAATACTTGATCGCTATTCATCTATCACAGTTATCCTTTTGCAAGTAAACAGTTATCTACACTGTTTTTTTTATTATTGATCATATCTTGTAAACAGTTACTTTTACAAGTTTCTGCTTATTGAGCACATCTTTCATACCTGTTTGGTGACTTTTACATACACAATCCAGAATTGTTAATGTGAATGCATGATTCAGAATATGTTAATTCAAATTGTTCTTTCTCAGTACTATGTTTTCAGTTCTGAGAATTTCTACTATTGTTCGGTTAAGCAAGCACTTCATTCTTAGAAACTTATTGCAAATTATTTTACATGCACACTCCGTTCACAGTTTGAGAGCACAGCAATGAAACATTCACTCTCGAGTCACCAAGATTACGAAGCTCATAAGGTTGTGTATCCTACCATGATTCAAGAAGTGAGACCTGGGATATGACGCAGGATGAGAATCCAGACCAGGAACCACTGCAAGCTGCTGCCAGGTAATCAGATCGGATCACGAACATGCAACGGAGGGGTCAGCTTGCATTTCTGCATGGTCCAATCCAAGATGACAGCCATGATTTTAAAAAGATTGCGAGACGCCGCATCTAGAAGACAAACAAGAGAATTAGAATTGTACATTGATGTTTGTGTGTTTAGTGCATGCAGCTATAGTCCTATCCTCATTGTTGCACTACCATGCATACCGCGTTTTGTCACTCTTTCAAGGCATGAATTGCGCTATCATTGCCTTCAGCTACAACATCATATATGCCATGGTTTTGTCACTTCTTTCAGTTACTACATGGCATTACCACCTGTGATACAACATTATTGTTTATGTTTCGTTGTAGTGGTAGTTGCACTTAAGCGGGAACCTGTGGCCGAGAAGTGGGCTTGACAAGAGATCATGACTGTGCTAAGGCAAGAAAACGCCAACTTTCTAAAAGTGACATTTGCAGAACTATAATTCAAAATCCGACAACTCCAGAAATTAGGATTTTAAATTAGGATTCCAGAGACACCAACAATGAACCAGTGGTCTCTTCCTATTGAAAAATGACACTTATAAAATGTAATACAGCAACTTCAACGTTATGCTATGGGAGAGATAGGCCTTGAGGTAGAGAAAAACTAATTTGAGAGTGCTTCACTACCAGGACATATAAAACTTAAAAGTATGTGTCCAACTTTTTAAATACACTGCACCCTGCCCTTGGGACTGTCCAGGGTATACCTTTGGGGTGACAAATATGTATTAAAAAGGAAGGTTTGGGCCAGGCAAAAGGTTTTTTTGCCAGTTCCAAATGGCAGTTTAGATTGCATATAGGCTCTACAATGGTAGGCGTGAGACATGTGGGTCGCACAATTAGTGCTGCGTGCCCATTAGTGGCATTTAACTTACAGGCCCCTCGACCCAGATGAGCTACAGTCTTTTCTGGAGAGTGCCACTCTCCCCGTATCCTATACACAGAGCATGAGGGACTAGAATCTCCAAATGCAGAAGCCGAGATAGCTGATGCCATTAAACAGATGGCGAGAGGTAGGACTCCTGGAGCAGACGGGTGGCCCCTGGAGTTTTAGTATGCAACTGATCCCCCGATTACACGTCTGTATACTGAGGCATATGCAAAGGTTGAGTTTTCCCCCTACCTTTGGGAAGCGGTGCTGGTGGTACTGCCAAACCCTGATAGGGACCTATTGCTTCTGGGGTTATACCAACCACTGTCTCTTCTGAACTCCTATTATAAGCTACTGGGTAGGGTTCTGGCTAACACTGTTACTCAATCTCTAATGCATCATGACCAAAACATCTTTATACCTGGTAGAAGCACCTTCCTCAATTTGGTTAGACTTTTTATGTTGATGGACTGGGTGTGTGCAATGGACGAACACCCTTGGGTTGCCTCCCTTGATATCGAGAGGGCCATTGACACCTTAGGATGGTGCTACCTTCAGAAGATGCTGCCAGATTTGGAATTGGCACTAAGTTCCTTAAATGGATCTTCTTATTGCATATCTCACCAGTGGCGCGGGTCAAAACTGGGTCTATAATCTCAGATCCCTTTGGTATTGAAAGGGGCACTCAACAAGGATGTGCCTTGTCCTCAATCATTTTTGCGCTGGCAATGGAATCGCTAGCTTGCAAACTCTGACAGTGGGACAAGAGTAGGGGGATAAGGGCACATAATCAGTGGCATATCACATCATTGTATGAGGATGACGCACTGACATACCTGCGTGGAGATGCAGTCATTCTCCTAGAACTTATGACACCGCTTCAGACTGTGATGTATTCCTATAGGTACTGTATCGATTCCCCTATTCCTGACCCTGGTTTGGTTAATAATTAACTAGCAGCCATCCAACGGTGCAAAAACCGTTATCTGATTAAGCCACACCACGGTACAGAAGCGCGTTATCTGATTAGGTCATAACGCATGCCATCTAATTAGACAAGCGATATTCCTCCAGCCCCTGATAAGGCATACGGAGTTCTCAAAACAAATCAAACCTACAGCGACCTGGGAAATTCCCATAGCCATTGTTTTGATTTCACCGAGAACTTCAGTAAAAGAATGTGCGAACGAACCCGTTCATATGACATCCTTATTGACGTATATATGTCCATCCTTACGTCAATCTCGGCACCTTTCAGGTATAAATATTACCGACATTGCCTTAAGCAAACACATGCGGTGGTGACGAGATTGGAGCAGCGAGATGTGCCGAGGAGCCCAGCAGAGAGCGAAGCCCACAGGCGCTGCCCCTCCTTCCTGACGCGCTGAGAACGAGACGCTGCCTTTCTCCTGCTGAGAAATCCAGCCCCGGCGCTTCCAAGCAGCCCTCGCAGGCAGCTGGAATATCAAGACCTGGGATAAGAGATACCAGCCCTCCACCATTCTAGATCTCAGGTACAGAACTGAATAACCCCTTGCAGAGAATTCTTGAGTCAGTCCCTTGGCAAAACAAACTTAACTTAAACTGCTACGTATCTACTCCCGCCCACGTATTAGGCTTAGGTCAGGTACACTGGGGTAGGCGTGGTTAGAAGCACCAGTTGAGTACGATTAGTCAAATGTATATATGTATGTATCTATTTTATCCATTTTAAAGTATCATATGGCTCAGAAACCATATCAATGCTTTTACAGTATTATTTTATAATTCTGTCTTTACTGTATGCACTTTACTTAACTACAAGTATTGCAATAATAGCGATTCATTTCTCTTGTATGAGAAAAGAGACTGATCAATAAATAACATCTTTTATTGAACACGCCCGTCTCTTCCTTTTCTCTACAATCTGGTGAAACTAAGAATGCACTGAACTGACTGAGTAAAATAAGTTGTCTTTTGTTTTCACACGACTCTAGAGATACACTCTTGATTAGGGGAGAGCAAAGTTGTCATGTTCTATGGTTGTCAGAAACTAAATCCCTTCTTGTCTATCCAGGGAGGTTAAAATCCTCCTTGCCTATTCGAGAAAGTTTCTAGTGAACTCTGAGCTAGCTGGCAAACACAAAACTTTAAGTCTAATATCGTCGGTAGAAGACCTAGTTAACCTCTGCCCTAGGTCTATACTATTGAAGATATTATTCCAATGCGCAGAGCCTATTGGGATAATAGGAACTACACTACATGGCGCCCAACGTTTGGATAGGCGATAAAACTAACGCAAGACATTAGAGTAACTCAGTCGTGCTTTTTCACACAGACCCTTTTTCCCATAATACTCCAAAGACGTCTGGAGTGGGTGAAAGGTCATATCCGCCAAACCTCGCAGGAGGAGACTCCTATGTATGGTTCTTGGTTTACTCAACGTTGAAGGATACACTGTTCCAAAATATTGTGCATCTAATCTTTGTTTCCATAGAAACCTGATCTGCAAATAAATAAAATAATCTTCTTGACAATAGTATGCCAGAAACTGAAGAAGAAAGGGAGACAGCTAGATTAGCAACTGAACTCCTAGCAGCTGACAATACTCTGCTGCAAAATGACCCGGATATAATACTCATCCCGGTCAACATAAGAAAATCTATAACCTTAAAACTTATAGAAAATGGACTGACACCAAGAGGTGGTACAGTCATATTCGTAATTGAGGCACACGAATATCGGCAGACAGAGGTATTCTATTCATGGATAAACTTTCCAGCAGCAAACGCTGTAACAAAGGACTTCCACTATTACAAAATAGAGGAACCTCCTAATGAGTACACTCCTTTCGAGGAGGTGGAAATACCACTCAAATTCCAAGAGCACCTGCTCTTGTTTAATGGCGCCCTAAAACATAATAATCACATCACCAGGCTCGGTCCACTAGGCAGACCAGGAGCAACGTGGCCGGTCCTAGCCGGATACACACCACATCCAGACATTGAAGAAATGCCTGCACCAAATCTTTTAGCACAGCTAAAACAATTAATAAAAATACATAGACAATTAGTCCAATATGTAATGCGGACTTCAACAATCCAACCAGCAATTAAAATTCCACAGCTGACCACTCATCAGGGGAACACAAATAAAATTACACCACAGAACATACAGTCCTGTCTAGGTAAAGTACCCGCAAAACGGGAACAAATTCCTTTCTGGCTAGCACAAAAAATCACTCAAATAGAGGCGGTGTTTCCAGATACCACCCCTGTTGAGAAACATAGCATTCTGACTATCTGTCTTCCAATGGGAATCGCACCACATGTGGAGGACTGTGACACTTGGGGAACAGTCTTTGCTTCCATTTACACAAAAACACATGGTGTACCATCCATGTCAGTAATACCAGATGTGCTAAAACAGATTCAAGATGAATACGGTCCAGAACCCGCCTTAACTCTTGGTATGAAACTACTGAAAGATTTCAAGCAGGTCTCTGCAATATTATTAGCCAACATAAAGGGAGAAGCAGCAAATGTGGCGATTCGCCAGAGGTTAAAAGAGACAAATATAGCAGACCAACCATCTGAAATTGCCAGAATCATAGAAAAATCCTATGAAGAACTAGGAAGAGATAGTTTGGGTGGAATACCAGTGAAACCCCAACTAGTTGAAAGTCCTGAAAAGGTATTTATAAAAAATAATTTAAACACTCAAAAAAAGAGCTGGGATGGAAATAAGCAATCCAATCCTAAAGAAAAAAGATTCCAGTCCAGAGGAAGGTCTCCTCGGCGGAGAGAAAGATCTCCTGATCAAGGATGCAAGTCTCCCCAAAGGGATCCCTCTGTGAAAAAATACAACCTTAGAAATAGGGATAATATAAAAAAACCTGATAGATATCAAGATATTGATACACGTCCCTCTCAATCTTTTCAGACTTCCTCGCAGAAATCGGAAAGAAGAGGACGATCAGAACACATGGAATAGCACGTCAAGTTCTAAGACAAAGAACCTGCACATCTGAATAAAAAATTACAATTCCCAAAAAAGAAGGTAGCCAGTATTAAAGTAATCAACAATGCCGAGAATACTGAGGACACAGCTGAAAAACGGAGAATGGGCTCAGACAATGCTAGACAGCGCAGCAGAAGTGAGCATAGCTCGCAAAGTCCTTATGAATCATCTGGAGACAGTGGACACGAATGAATACATTCAGGTGGAAACTGCAGATACCAGAGTTAGCAAACCTCATAAAATATATGAAATAACATTGCGTATAGAGGGGGATAAGACTAGAAAAATAAGGGGTCTATTTTGGGATAATCTCTCCAAGGGCTATGACATCCTTCTAGCTGAACGAGACTGGCCTCCAGAGTTTGTCAGGGAGTGCCCACATGGCGAAGAAATAATTATGCCTGCCTTCTCAAACCATATTCCAATTCATAAAAAATATACACTTGCAAGAAAGTGGGCAGTAGCTCAAGCCCCTGCCTTATATAAAAATCATGTGGGATGGGATGAGGACTCTCCTCCTCACAAAATCCAGTTAAAATCACAACCTACTGCACAGAGGCAGTACCCGATTAAGCAAGAAGCTAAAAAACAGGTAATAGAGATCCTAGATCAACTTGAATACCAGGGGGTGATTGAAACTTGCACCTCACAAATGAACAACCCTTTGTTTCCTGTCTCCAAACCAGACAATTCATATCGTCTAGTTTTGGACTACAGACACCTTAACTCATGTTGCAAAACATTTGCAGTACAAAACTCGCATAGTGCTGCACTAATGAATAACATAGTGCGCAAAAAATACAAAACCACATTAGACATTTCTAATGGATTCTTTTGTCAAAATATAGCACCAGAGAGCAGATATTTGACGGCGTTCTCAATAAAAGGCACGCAAAAAAATTTCTGTCGTTTGCCCCAGGGGTTCAAAAACAGCCCAGGATTATTCTCAGCGAGAGTAACAGAATTACTACAAACATATGATGACGAGGCATTATCTTATGTCGACGACATCTATCTAACAGATGATGACTTGGATACTCACTTGAAGAGAGTGAACACCATAATACTTGGGTTCGCAGCAGAGGGTTACAAATTCAACTTTAAAAAGTCAAGAATTGCCCATCTAACAGTCCTGTTTTTAGGATATGAACTATCAAGTGAAGGCAAAAGCCTGGCCGACAATTTCCTAGAGAAATGTGCTGTAATCCAAGCACCTAGAACACTGAAAAACTTACAATCAATTCTAGGCTTCCTAAATTTCGGAAGAACTTACATTATAAATTATGCAGAGAGAATTAAACCTCTCTATGATCTAATAAAACCAGATTTTAAAAGAATCAATTGGACTCAAAAACACACAGAAATTTTGAGATCTTTACAAACAGACATGTTAGTTAAAACAAAACTAAAAACACGTGACAACACACGCAACCTTGTGATTCGAGTCATCCCAGGAAAATGCGGATTCACATACCTGACCTCTAATGAGGGAGAGAAGGTACCAATAGCATACAAATCACATTTGTACACAAAAGCTGAAATGAAATTTAGCCCAACGGAAAAAATTCTGACCGCGGTACAGACTGCTGTAGCAAAGGAGCGGGCCCTAGCACAGGGTAAACGAATAATCATCGTGACACCTATACCAGCCCTAGAGGCGGTAACAAAGGCAAGCATTCCGAATGCTAAAGCACTCCATCCGAGGTGGATACAGTGGGCTAACTCTCTTGCTGCAACAGACGTGGTATACGAATTTGATCCCAATTTAAAAACACAAGAATTTCTCCCATATGAATTCGAATGTCCTCCGCCGACCGAAATTCTGCCTCTAGAACATTACGGCTGCATAATATATACAGACGGATCAGCACAACCCGCAGTGGGGGGTAAGCAAGCCTACAGTGCTGTGTGCGTGATTGTTAGAGGTCGCTGGCACGAAGGAAAATTTAAACCAGTGGTCACTAAAACGCAATCTCTGGGAGACTGTACAGCTCAAAGAGCAGAACTACTGGCATTCAAGATGGCGCTTGAAAATGCCGATCGAGAATTCCCCACACTTATTGTGTGCGATTCGTATTACTGCGTCCAATCTTACAATGAATACTTGCAGATCTGGGTTCAGAATGGTTTTAAAGATGCAAAAGGTGGCACAATCAAACATAAAATGCTTTGGGAACAAGTAGTTCTTTTGCAAAAGGAACTACAAAAGACTCACGTGATACATACACTGAGTCATCAGCGTGATGGCGTTCACGTTGCAGGGAATTCATTGGCTGACAAAGCAGCGAAGGCAGCAGTGCAAGCGGCTTCCGTAGCTGCTATCACCCGGTCAAAAACAAAAATAGACAGCGAAATATTACAGGCTGTCAGCGCTACAGCAAAAGATGCGATAGAAACACTCCCGAAAGGCTTTCCAGTAAAGTACTCATACATAACTGATGCAAATAATGTTCCGTTTGCTCGAATCCCTGGAGTGGGGGATAGGGCAATTCCAAACATGGAACATAGGTTAGGACTCATTATAGCGGCACACGAAGGACTGGCTTCTGTACATGCTGGCGTTTCAGCCACAGTGTCATTATTAAAACAGAGAAACTGGTGGCCACAAATGAGAAGACAAACAAGGAACTATGTTCTAGAATGTGAAATATGTCAAAGAATGAAAGTATCAACAGTGAAACGACCAGCACAGACGCACCTTCTAATCTCAGATAAACCATTAGCCTGTGTTTACCTGGACCACTGCGGTGCCTTACAAAGGGACGGCAACTATAAATATATCATGGTCGCAGTGGATTCATGCACGAGATTCATATGGATGTGGCCCCAGCGATCGGCTGACGCCAGAACTGTTATAAAAGATTTGCGAGTCTTCATCGGCACATACGCAATTGGCATGCTGCATTCCGATCAAGGTCCTGCTTTTAGCTCTCGAGCTTATAAGGAGGCCATGACCGGCATGGGCATTGCATTGCGGTATTCTTGTCCATTTCATCCTGAGGGAAATGGAATCGTAGAAAGAAAAAACCGTGACATAAAGCAATCTATAACAGCAAAGGTATTAGGTTCGGGAGCTGGGTGGGTCAAACATTTAATAAGTGTCCAACGTAGTCTAAATAACCTGCCAAGGAATTCTCTGAAAGGGTTCAGTCCGTACAAACTATTGTTCGGGACTAGAATGATGATCCAAGATCTTGATAGTCAGACTTCAGTGGTTAAAAACAAAAACTTTGATATCAAAGATCGTTTGGCTATTTTGCAGGACTTAAATGAAACAAGAAAAGACCTGAGCAACATAAAGTTGAAACAACAGCCAACAACCACTGAAGAAAAACCACCTGTCCCAGCAAGGCCTGTCTGGATTCCAAAAGTCGGGGATCTGGTCAGAGAAAAGATCGCGGTAAAGAAGGAATTTGGGCCTTCTTACAGAAAAGCAGTTCCTGTCTTGTCTATCAACGGGACAAGATCAGTAGTACTACCGCCCCTTGCTGGTAAAAAGGAGAACCGAGTCATATCCATCGACCTGGTAAAACCACAATCATGTGGCCGATAACAAACAGTAGGCCAAGTGGACTCCCAAGAAGTAGCAGAACACCAATGTTTGCTACGAATACAGAGGTTTAAACTGAAAGACTGATCACATTTGGAAAATCTACAGTGAAACAACAAGGACTATGCAACAAAGCAATGGAACTTGAACCTCTTAAAACCCAAATCAAAGCTTTTCATCAAGAAACAACAACCTATGATGATGTAACTACAGACTTTGCTAATGAAACAAAGCAAAATCCAAAAGCAATTGGAACAATTGACAGAACAGCATCCGGCTACTTCATCAACTTCGATGATTCATCTGAAGATCTGAGTGAACCTAAGAAACAGCCATCAACAAAAACTTTTAAAGATAAAGCTAAGGAACTTTTTCAACAGCTGAAAGAAACCTATCTGATTTCTCCATGGATTGAATTTTGGGTGGCCTTCGGTGCATTTATCCTCATTCTTTGGCTCATCATGGTACTATGCTTGGGACATTTCATTGAAGGAAAATATGCTAAAATGGACACAGCAAGCCAGAAAATCAACTTGGTCCTTAAACCACACACATCCTCACACATCGAGAAAAGAGAACTTTCTTCAGTGAACTTCACAGCCAATACTATACCTGCCGGTGTAGCATGGGACAAAACTGATTATGAAATCTATGGCCCGGTTGAAATCCTGAAGTATCCACACCAATTCAAGATCTCATTGAGTGACTTTGTAAAACCAAGCACATTTGCTGATGATTGGGACTTTGAAAGTATTAATGATATGATGTCTGATCTTGTGATGTCTGCTAAATTCACAGAACATGATTATTTGCAGGGTTCGTCTAATTATGATCAGATGTTCTGCTACAACCACTATGGTAGCCATTATCTACATAAATCTGCACAACCTAGAAATGTTTTAAATTATAACCAATGGGATCATTGTGCTACTCCTCCAAAAGATAGCTCGAAAACATTTTATGATAAACATTCATACTTTTCAGGGTTTAACACAAGTAATGCAGAAACATTTTATTTCAAATTGTCAAATAAGACAGGTATGAAGACCATGCTTACAAACACAAAATTGATATATTCCGATTCATTTTTTGAGCAAATGAATACATTTGGGTTTGATTTCTGGAACAATAATATTGAAACAAAAACTGTTTGGGGTACAAGAGATTGGCAAGTACAAGGTATAGAATCATTGTTTAGAGCCTGCATGATCCCAGAACAAATTATATTTTTGAACGACACTATTCAACAAACTACCTGTCTTGGCTTAGCCAAAATCAAAGATTTGAACAAACCGTCTATTCCAAAGCCAACAGTGAACAGTAATAGCTCTTTAGATGTTGAGATACACGTAAACCATATATTAAACCAAAACAGAACACATCCTGAATGGAAAAAATGGTTGATCTGGCCCACAGATACAAATTACTGTCAAGACAGATTCCTGAACAAAATACAGGGGTTCACATTGACTAGGCCAGACCCTAGATATTCCCAAAGACAACATCCAGGGATAGTAACCACCTACAGCGTGGGCAAGCTCTGCCTTCAATGGCTACAAACGTCCACACTGGCTGAAATTAAGCAACACCTAACTTTACTTACAGAAGGTGCTGACATGCGTGATTTTATTATGGGACCACGCAAACAGCGTCAAAAACGTTTCATAGCGGCCTCTATATATGCAGCTTATAACGAAGTCTGGAAAGTAACTCAAATTGAGACAGCAGAAAAAATACGGGAGATTGACTGTATTAATTTGGAAAAATCACTTTCTGTGGAGGACAATGGGTTAATGACTCTGTCCTCCAGAATATATTCTCTGGACAGCATTGTGTCTTCAGCAATCGATATAATATCGCAAGACTTACTGATGTTAAACACGGTCAGTCCCAATTGCGTTCTATTGTACAGCTTGGCTGGACGTTACAAAATCTGCGTTCTGGCTATGTGCCTTGGCGTTTAATCAACACAACGTCATTATTTAATATTTTTAACCTTACTGATAAACAAATCAGTTTGGCACAGAAGGGTGCTGACTATACAATTCTGAGCATTGAAAAACTAGAGAGATTACCATTGACAATGTCAGAACGACCTGTCATTGAATGGATAATACATGGAATAATAAATATTCCGATAACTACTTTCCAGTTTCAATTCTGCCAAAAATATATACAGGCAGGCCAGTATGAAAGGTTGGGTAAAGGGTACATTAAGTCAATATGGAACTTGCCCTATACACACGAATGTGTCAGTAATAAAGGCCAGAAAGTGTTTCTCAGTGGCGATAATTGTGCAAGATCACTAAGCGGTACACTTCTGTGTCAGGGTATTAGTTTGCATGAAGCCTGTGAAGGGACTTCAAATAACCTTTCATGTTACCAGCTAGGCACACCTGAACACGAATAGAACCATTCTTTAGGAGACTCTCGAACGGGAGTTACATTCTAATAGTAGATCGCAGATGTTGTAGTTTGCTGCCCGGAAAACCTTATCTCATAACCGTGACTAGGAAGGTCATGTGCTGTGAACGAGTATTGTTCCCTAACGATTCTCCAGACAGGGAGGCAAGGTTATGGCCAGATTTGAAAATTGCTTCTATTCGAATTGATACTTTAAGCAGAATGAAGACTGTGCTCCTACAGACGCCGACCAGGCTAACGTCATCAAAAGAAACGTATGATCTCCAAGTTGCATGGACAACGGCAGAGATTCATTCATTGTTATCAACTAATTCCCCCATACATTTCGCAGAAATACTGAACGAAATCTTAAATATTTCTGATACCAGTGGTGTCTTATATGTATTTAAGACAGTGTTTTCGGGAGCTTTAACACCATTCAAAGCCATCCTGGGTATTTTTCCAGATTTTGTCCATTCAATTTTTGGCGGACTTCCTCTCCTTTTGGGACTAGTGGCAGGCTTCCTATTTTTGATCCTGTTATTTCGCTATGGCAAACCATGTCACAGACAAAACACCTGCGACAAGGGAAGAAATGATCCTAGCCATTGGCTACCGGGACCGCATAACTAAAGTCCTTGGACTAGCACGGCTTCGGGACCTGAACATGACTTGGTCTCTTTCATTTAGACCAATGTGGCAAAGTTGTGTTATGCCTGTATTAAGGTGCTTGCTATGCGGCGAAGAATGCGTGTTGGACACCTGTCTGGCACTACAATCGGATGTGCCAATGGACGCAGATACCTTGTTGGGTCCGGTAACGGCTCATGCATTGTGCTGTCCCCAGCGGCAACCAATCCTGATGACGGCATTCGTGGAGACTTCACCACTACGATTGAGGAGTAGTGAAGTACAAGATGAAAGCAGCATCGATCAGGTACGACCTTCAGTCAGCTATGCTGATCAAAACATCAATGAAGGCAATCATGCTCAGGCTCATGAATGCATAGTAACAACTTTTTCCGAGTTAGTGGAACTTACGCAAGAAGCTGTTGACAGTTTTTTCAACAGTCTAAATGATATGATGTTTTCACCAGAGCAGCAGGAATAACTTTGAGCAAATTGGCACTCGGAGTTCCCTACATCCTGAATTTGGCCTTCAACTTTTAAAAAAAAGCGATATGAAAAATTTTCTCATCAGTTTGTTCAGACTGTAAGAACCTTTTTTCCCCAATTCCAAAATATTTACGATTTTTTGGGACACTTATCTTCTGCTTAAAGTAGACATTATTCTTAGAGAACTGAATTTCTATTTTAGGTAGTCACGAGACATTAGCTATCCACTAGCACTCTCATACAAAACTTTATGATTGTGATGAAATGGTCTCGCACCTTTTTGTCTGTATTAAGAGCCATTTCATGTGTGGTTATCGCATTTTATTCATGCTGAATTTAAATTATGCATTATATGTTTAGCATTATTAGACTGCTTGTGCATATAGTACACGTGATAGTACATATGATTGTGTTTCGTATATTTTATAATTCCAATTTTCAGAATACATATGAATGTATTTTGGGGTGGTACGGTATACACAAACGCTACTGGGTTCACTATGCCTAGATTTGTACATATGGACATAGTCTACGTGGAGTGGGTGTGATGTATTCCTATAGGTACTGTATCGATTCCCCTATTCCTGACCCTGGTTTGGTTAATAATTAACTAGCAGCCATCCAACGGTGCAAAAACCGTTATCTGATTAAGCCACACCACGGCACAGAAGCGCGTTATCTGATTAGGTCATAACGCATGCCATCTAATTAGACAAGCGATATTCCTCCAGCCCCTGATAAGGCATACGGAGTTCTCAAAACAAATCAAACCTACAGCGACCTGGGAAATTCCCATAGCCATTGTTTTGATTTCACCGAGAACTTCAGTAAAAGAATGTGCGAACGAACCCGTTCATATGACATCCTTATTGACGTATATATGTCCATCCTTACGTCAATCTCGGCACCTTTCAGGTATAAATATTACCGACATTGCCTTAAGCAAACACATGCGGTGGTGACGAGATTGGAGCAGCGAGATGTGCCGAGGAGCCCAGCAGAGAGCGAAGCCCACAGGCGCTGCCCCTCCTTCCTGACGCGCTGAGAACGAGACGCTGCCTTTCTCCTGCTGAGAAATCCAGCCCCGGCGCTTCCAAGCAGCCCTCGCAGGCAGCTGGAATATCAAGACCTGGGATAAGAGATACCAGCCCTCCACCATTCTAGATCTCAGGTACAGAACTGAATAACCCCTTGCAGAGAATTCTTGAGTCAGTCCCTTGGCAAAACAAACTTAATTTAAACTGCTACTTATCTACTCCCGCCCACGTATTAGGCTTAGGTCAGGTACACTGGGGTAGGCGTGGTTAGAAGCACCAGTGGAGTACGATTAGTCAAATGAATATATGTATGTATCTATTTTATCCATTTTAAAGTATCATATGGCTCAGAAACCATATCAATGCTTTTACAGTATTATTTTATAATTCTGTCTTTACTGTATGCACTTTACTTAACTACAAGTATTGCAATAATAGCGATTCATTTCTCTTGTATGAGAAAAGAGACTGATCAATAAATAACATCTTTTATTGAACACGCCCGTCTCTTCCTTTTCTCTACAATCTGGTGAAACTAAGAATGCACTGAACTGACTGAGTAAAATAAGTTGTCTTTTGTTTTCACACGACTCTAGAGATACACTCTTGATTAGGGGAGAGCAAAGTTGTCATGTTCTATGGTTGTCAGAAACTAAATCCCTTCTTGTCTATCCAGGGAGGTTAAAATCCTCCTTGCCTATTCGAGAAAGTTTCTAGTGAACTCTGAGCTAGCTGGCAAACACAAAACTTTAAGTCTAATATCGTCGGTAGAAGACCTAGTTAACCTCTGCCCTAGGTCTATACTATTGAAGATATTATTCCAATGCGCAGAGCCTATTGGGATAATAGGAACTACACTACAAGACATATCTTAGGCCTAAAATTGAACTTGAACAAATCCCTTTTATTCCGTATGACTCCACTAACTCCTGAACAAAAGAGTGCACTCCCTATTATGCCATTCCCATGGTCCTATGACTCTTTCAAATATCTGGGAATCCAGGTGTACCATTCACTTAAGGATTAATTGGATGGAAGCCTGGGCAAGGCAATGACGAGCACCAGGTTCTCCCTAACTTTTTGGACTGAGTTACCGCTTCCCCTATGGGTCATGTAGCTATCTCCAAGATACAGAGCCTGCCCAGACTGGTATATTTTTTTGTTGCCCACCCCATCCTAAATTTCCCGGAAATCTTTTCAGGATTATGAATCATTTGTGATTGCTTTAATATGGGGTGGGGGTAGGAAGTTGGTCTCTCTTGCAAAATTGTACACCCCATTGACAGAGGGTGGTCTGGAAGAATTGAATTATGAATATTATTATGCAGCTGCGCAGTTACAGTGGCCGATGTGCTGGCTGGGCAAAATGCAATGGAATTGGGATGTTGTGCGACCGTTAAGTACTTGACTAAAGTGCAGGAATGGTTATGGTGTAAACACAATCTCGAAGAAGGTAGGGAATATTCTTATGACCACGGCCTGTTCACGCTGGACTCCTTACCTACACAAGAGGTGCCCCTTTCCCCCATATGCTCCTGATCTGCCCCTTTGGGTGTTGTCTGGATGCATAGATTTGGGTTCCAAACCCGAAGCAGCAGCATGGGCCAATCAAGGTCTCACCTCTTGGGAAGACCTGTTCTCTGTCAAGATCCTTTGCACATTCAAGAACTTGATAGACAATAATGGGGACCCCCTGTGCTCTTTTCTCATACATACATCTCTCATTTGACAATTACACAAAGGATTGGGAAAAACACACAACAAACCCAAAATATCCAGACTCGTTCAAACAATACTCATACATGGTACTGGTCGACATGCTATCACAGTACTATATGATTCTATCTGCCAAGACAGGGTGATCCCCCTCACCGCGATTAGGACTTACTGTGAACTCTCTACAACACTTCCTGACAAACAGTGGATGCAATGTCTGGGAATGCCAAAATGCATTTCTAAGAATGCTAGGCTTAAATCACTCAATTTAATTACCTACACCCCACATACTTTACGCCTCAGAGACCAGCATGGATGTACCTTGGTTCGCCGGACTTTTGCCCTCGCTGTCATGATACTGGGGCCACCTTTATCCATATGATGTGGACTTGCCCACCCTTGGTGGCCTATTGGACACCAATAGCCGAGGCACTGTCAGAAATTGTGGGTCACGTCATTCCGATAGATGGTCCGCATTTTATCGGGGGGATCACCTCATGCATGGCAGCGCGCAAGACCCTTAACAAATTCCTAGGTTTGTCAATTGTGATAGCTAAACGAAGGATCGCCATGTGCTGGAAGTCACAAGCAGCCCTCTCTATACACTAGTGGCACACATACGTGCACAATATCCTTGTAGTCGAACTTGAGATTTCCCAAAGGACCATGCCAAGCTGCTCGGTCACACCTAATCCCTCTGACTGGAAGACGTACCTAGCTGTAACCGAGGCTAGATTACTGGGCAATACTACATAAGTAGCGAAACACCGTTAGGCTCACATGACCGTGGTAATGGGCAGTTATCTCAAACTATTTAAGACCGACTAGCCTCCCTTCACGCCCACCTCAATAGCAGTAACACCATTGGTTGTTAGTATTACAGTGCTTATTAGATCGTTCTGCCACACTGCAAGCACATATCGACATGAATGAATGAATGAATGAATTGAATTTTATAGAGCGCACATAGCTGCCCTGAGGCGTCCAAGCGCTATGAATTACCAACTGAGGTTTGGAATACTGGGGAGAAGGTGATCTACCCAACTACTGATTGGTGAACAAAAGCGTTTTCAGCTGTTTGCGGAAATAATTAAGATCGGGGTTGGACCTTAAATGCTGGGGGAGAGCATTCCACAGCTTGGCCACGTTATAGGAAAAAGAGCGGCCTCCCGATCTTGATTTCTTTACATCCCACAGCAATTCACTTATTTACATAGCTTGTCTATTCACACAGTTACTGTTTCGAATATTTCTTGAAATATGACTCAGGCAAATGTAACTTTTGTTCTTAAATATTTGTACTGATGCATGTAAGGCACATTATTGAAACTACAAATATATTGCTTGCATATAACTCTCACTTTCGCTACTGTTCCTAACTTTCTGCAAACACAATATGTTATTGCACACCCTCGCTGGTATGGCATTCTGTAGGATTGTCAAAATGCAAGTAAAGAAATATGAAAGCAAATTCCAGGCCCTAGGCACATGTAGTTTCCGCTTTACTAGGGACTTGCAAGTAAATTAATTATGCCAATTGAGTGTAAGCTAATTCCACCATGTTTTAAGCAGCGAGCACAAGCACTTTAGCACTGGTTAGCAATGGTAAAGTGCACAGAGTCCTAAGGCAAACAAAAACCAATTCAGCAAAAAATAGGAGAAGTGGAGGCAAAATGTTTGGATATGACCCTGCAGAAAGGGCCAAGTCAAACAATTACCTTCGGGATTGTATAGTGAAGTAAAAATGTGTATAGCTCCTACATCCCGCAAGAAATCCCTCATCTCCTCAAAAGTTAAATGTGTGTTACTAAAACTGATGGGACTCCTTCCCAGTAGACAATTTTACCCCAGAACAGCAATGGTGGATCAAGTTGGTATGTTAGCCATGAATATCCCCTGCCCCTATCTTGACAAGACCTCCACAAAGACTGCAACATATTGTCCTTGCTTTGGCAGAGCGAAGAAAGGCCCAAAGAACCTAAACATACCTTCTGTCATACATTACTTGCACTGCATACATGTTGCTCCTCCCAGCATGTTCCAAGTCCTACTTTCAAAATGTTTCTCTTTCTTCTGACAAACGTCAGACTCCATCTCCCAATCCTTCACCTGTTCATCCATTGCCGGCCATCAAAATCTTTCTCTTAATCTTTTGACTGACATGGTGTGACCCAAAAGGCCTAAATGGGCTAAGGCTATGGGTTTTTATCTAAATGTACATGGGGACACAAATTTGTCAACCTAATTATCACATACCTGCTCCACAATGATTACTTATCCTTTATTTTTTAAAAAGGATGCACCCTAAGAAGGACAGCACTGTCAGTGCAAATAACAGTTATCCAATCCTCTCTAGGCAAACATCTGTGCAACCCTTCAGTTGGATCAGATACGCCAGCTGCTACCTCTTCTGTCTCTACGGCACAAACTTCAAACCCACCATCAGCTAAGTGGGACAAACAGTCTGCCACACTGTTCTTCCACCATAGAACATTCTCCCACTATGCAATCATGATCGTGAGGTTTCACTTACAGTCTGGCTAACCTACCACAACAAGTCTTGGAAGTTGAAGTTGAAAGATTTTATATAGCGCTCTACTACCAAGCGGTTTCTTGGCGCTGCAGAAAGAAACTGAAACTGAAGGAGAAAAAGGGTCAGGATTAAGAAATGTAGGCAGAGGAAAAGAGGTGGGTTTTCAGGGCAGCCCGAAAGTCCAGGTATGAGAAAATGGACCTAATTGCCAGAGGGAGCGAATTCCAAAAGAGGGGGGTAAGTATCGAAAACCTGGAGCCGCCCGATTTCTTCTTGTGAAATCGGGGGACAAAGAGAAGAAACTGGGTGGAAGAGCGAAGATTTCTGGCAGGAACGTAAGCAATGATCTTGGATCTAATGAATGCAGGTGCAGTGCCAGCTAAAGACATAAAAGTCACGCAGCCCAGCTTAAAGAGCGAGCGCTCCTTGATGGGAAGCCAATGAAGGGTCTTGAGCACAGGGGTGGTGTGACTAGATTTGGGGAGCCTAAAGATGAGGCGGGCCGCTTGATTTTGGATAAGCTGCAGGCGGCGGCGTTCGTAGGCAGGGATGCCCACATACAGGGAAATCCCATAATCTAGGCGGGATAGAATCATTGCTGAGATAACGAGTTTGAGGGCTTTAGCCGAAAAGTAGCGTGAGACTTTACGGATGGTTCTGAGGGACAGGAAACAAGAGGAGACTGTCAAGCTGATCTGAGGGCGTAGAGAAAGATCTTGGCGGACTTTGATGCCTAGGGTTCTAACAGAACCATTATCCAAAATGGGGTAACCCAAAAAGTCAAAGACCTGGGTATGTGATACTATTGAAATACAATGGTCTTCAACCATTACTTTCACTCAAATTGAATTAATCAATACAGATTCAATATTTCCACTCAGTTATGGGATATGTCTCACAGATCAACCCTATACATTCAATGTATCACAACATTTAAGAGAAAGAACAAAAGTGCAACAGTAATAATTACAAAATCAGGGGCAATTTTAATTCATTGCATTCATAACTATCTCTGTATAAAAATCTTTTTTTAATTGTCCAAAGAGAGCGTGCATGAAAAAGGAATGTCAGGTGCTTAATAAAGAAAAGATAAAGAAAGACATAGAAATATTTACAATTTTGTATTCACAACAGATCGGTTGACACAAATCACCGTCTTGCAATAACCTGGCATGTGATATAAATTCTATACACAATTTTCAATTAAATGGAGACATTGCTTCCAAAAGTCTATTGCACCAGTAAATGTGTTGCACAATCCAGGTATTAAAAAAGGGGAGCGTCGACGTTTCGACTCGTCTTTAGGGCCTAAAGGTAAGTTGGACCGTGGCCATGCGAGTCTTCATCAGGACTACTACTTTGGGCAACCAGAAGAGTAGTGGGCCCTGAAATGAAGTAAATGTATACGTCAAGATGTTGCACTAGAGTTGCGACCAGTTTCAGTATCGCAAAGGACTGGGGCAAAGAATTATTTGCTTACCCTATACTGGTGGCGGACCAAGTAGAGATTCTTCACTCTTTGTCCCAGGGTAATGAATATTTCCTAAAAATATAATAGGGTGGTCATTTGACTCACTCTTTTATAATTCTTCAATAATACTCTGAACCAAAGAATTCTGGACGTGTCATTACCTTGTCCACAGAACGTAGAAGTGAAACTATGTTCTCATGATGTAGCAGGCTATTAATCTCTGCATACTCAATTCTCAATGGGATTTAATGATGGTCCTACAAATGAATAGAGGGACCAAGCACACTTTAATGTGATTGTTATTAAAACGACATAAAAGACATACTTCAATATAAGGACTGAATAGTTCAATACAAGGTGTTCCTTGCTTGATATTAAAGTCTCTTCACATCGAGTAACATATGGGCATAGGGATTATTTCAAAGTACAGAAATACACCTTACCTGTTAGTCAATTGATTTTTTTAAACTTATTTTCTCTTACAGAGTCGTTCAAAACATTGAATTTATGAGCAGGAACCAATCCGCTGTAAAGATGACAAAATCCGAATCAGTTTGATTCAATGGCGCTATGGGGATTAAAAACTACTTAACTCAGTCTAAAGGAACTCACCAAGATCGATTTGGTCCGATTCCAAACATTCGGCGTTCTGCAGTGCCCGCTACGTGCACGCCATGTTTGTATTCGCATGCATGGATATGAAAAGAGGACTTCTAAATGTAATCCAAAGACAGCCATATCATATATGGCGGTCAAAGGCCACATAATACAATTATGAAATGGTTATTTTAGAAAAGTGCAACTTAAAAACAAAATTGTGGAATGCATGTAAAGGAGGCGGTAATCCTCCTAACTCGTCACTAACAAGATGCCAATGACGATTGATCGATTTCTTTATTGCGTTACTTTTAGTATTGAATGTGGTGACACACACCAGACAGTCTTCATTTTCTTTTTTTGGTTTAGGAGCCAATAAATGTTCACGATGGTTATGGCAGGCTCTTTTTCGAGCCTTTTTTAGAAGTCGCATTGGATACCCTCGTTCATTGAGCCTTACAATAAGCAGGGAGGACTCCTCAAAGTAATCCTCCTTTTTGGTACAATTCCTCCGCAACCTCAGAAATTGACCAAAAGGCAAATTATCTCTGAGGTTGCGGGGATGATGACTCGTATACCTGAGTAGTGTGTTTCGCTCACTGCTTTTTCGATATAGGGTAGTGTACAATTTTCCTGAATCTACCTTGATCTGAATATCAAGAAAATTAATTGAAACCCTGTCCTGTTCCAATGTGAACTGAATGTCCTCTGAGCAGGTATTAAGCCACTCATGAAATTTCGTCAAGTCCTCATTGTTTCATTGCCAAATTAAAAACACATCATCGATGTACCGAGCCCATAGGGCAATGTGATTGTTATAAGGATTCAACTGATTGAGGACATATCGATGTTCAAAGTCACTCATATATATTATAGCTAGATTTGGGGCAAAACTTGCCCCCATACCTACACCTTTTGTCTGGATGTAGAATTGGCCCAGAAACATAAAAAAATTCTGTGTCATCGCCAATGTAAGCAGTTGAATAATGAATTCCGTCGGAACTTGGTGAGGAGAGGGTCTCTCATTTAAGACCTTCTCAATGCATACTAACGCAGCTTGCTGTGGGATGTTTGTATAAAGTGCAGCGATATCCATCGTTGCCAATATGTTTATCGCAGGGTCATATACACGTCCATCAACCAGCTGGATCATATTCATTGTGTCACTTAAATATGTAGGAGTAGATATAGCTATTGGTTTTAAAAATATATCTATGTATTTACACAGAGGTTCTAGCAATGAACCGCAACCTGAAATGATCGGTCTTCCAGGTGGGTCCTCCATCCGTTTATGTACTTTTGGGAGCGTATATATTGTGGGCATACGTGGATATTTATTGTTCAAATATTCATACTCATGTTTAGTGATTATACCATCTCCAAGTGCTTGAGTAGTGATTTTATTAATAGAAGCACTAATTCTTTTTGTAGGATCAGATTTCAACAGAGTATTAATTTCCCACTACAGATAATTGTGACAATATTTCGCTTTTGTATTTATCAACACTCTGGACAACAATGGCACCACCCTTGTCTGCAGGTATTATTACGATATTAGTATTGCAGAACCCAACACCACCCTCACAGAAACACTCATCTACAGACCCCCCGGACCCCGAGCTCAGTTCAGTGACTCCATCGCCGACCTCGCCAGCACCCACGCACTCGCCTCCACAGACTACATCATCCTCTGGGACCTGAACTTCCACCTCGAGAACAACAACGACGCCAACTCTGCCACCCTGATCGACAACCTCGGCCTCAGACAACTCGTCACGACACCCACCCACGCAGCCGGATACACGCTGGACCCCATCTTTTTCACCAGCGCCCATGTCACCTTCAACCACACCACCGAACTCCACTGGACCGACCACCGCTGCATCCACTTCACCTTTAAGAAACCAACAACACACCACCACACCCAACAGCTGCCCCGCCACTGGGGCAAAATCACCAAGGACCAGCTGACCACCACCCTCGCCCAGAACCCACCCACCGACACCACCGACCCAGAAACCGCCGCCGACAACCTGCGACAATGGATCAACGACTGCGCCAACACCCTCACCCCGCTCAAGAAACCCTCCAACAGCCAAGCCAGCGAGAGAGCCACCTGGTTCACCAAGGAGCTCCTGACCTCCAAACGCATATGCCGGAAACTGGAAAAGAATTGGTTCCATAAACGCACACCAGACAGCCACACAGCCCACAAAGACGCCACCCGCTGACACCACCACCACATCGAGATAGCCAAGAGATCCTCCTTCAAAGACCACCTGGACAACAACGCACACAACAGCAAAGAGCTCTTCAGCATCGTGAAAGAACTCTCCAACCCCAGCGCCAACACCAACGACATCCCGCCCTCACAAGAACTGTGCGACTCTCTAGCCGCCCTCTTCCACCTCAAGATCGCTGACATCCACGACAGCTTCATACCATGACCGGACAGACCGCTCCAGACCCCACCATCCCTACAAACATCCCCCGCACCAACCGCCTGCTGACCACCTGGACCAACGTCACTGACGAGGAGACCCCCAAAGTAATGAATTCTATCCACTCAGGATCACCCTCAAACTCCTGCCCACACCACGTTTTCAACAAAGCAGACGCAGCCATCGCACCCCAGCTACGGAGGGTCATCAACACCTCCTTTGAGACAGCGATATTCCCGGACAGCTGGAAACACGCCAAAATCAACGCCCTCCTCAAGAAGCCCAAAGCGGACCCCAAAGACCTCAAGAACTTCCGGCCCATCTCCCTGCTCCCGTTCCCGGCGAAGGTCATCGAGAAAGTCTTCAACATACAACTGGCCCACCACCTCGAGGACAATGACATCCTAGACCATCCCAGTCTGGATTCAGGCGGAACCACAGCACCGAGACAGCCCTCATCGCCGCCACAGACGACATCAGACACCAACTGGACAACGGCGAAACAGCTGCCCTCATCCTCCTGGACCTGTCAGCCGCCTTCGACACGGTCTGCCACACTAAAGACCCGCCTTCAAGAAGCAGGAATCCAAGAAAAGGCCCTCGACTGGACCACATCCTTTCCCGCCGGCAGGATACAGAGCGTCCGCCTCCCACCCTTCCGATCCGAAGCCACCGACATCATTTGCGGCGTACCCCAGGACTCATCCCGACGCTGTTCAACATCTACCTGGCCCCCCTCGCACAACTGGCCCGCCAGCACGACCTCAACATCATCTCCTACGCCGATGACACCCAGCTCATCCTCTCCCTCACCAAGGACCCGCACACCGCCAAAACCAACCTTCATGAAGGGATGAAAGTCGTCGCCGACTGGATGAGGAGCAGCCGCCTGAAGCTGAACTCGGACAAAACAGAGGTCCTCATCCTCGGACCCACCCCCTCAGCATGGGACCACTCGTGGTGGCCGAACACGCTGGGAACTGCACCAACACCCACCGACCACACACGCAACCTAGGATTCGTCCCCGACTCCTTCCTCTCCATGGTAAAACAGGTCAGCGCCGTCGCCTCCTCCTGCTACAACACCCTCTGCATGCTCCGCAGGGTCTACAAGTGGATCCCATCCGAAACCAGAAGGACGGTAACACAGGCCCTCGTCAGCAGCAGGCTTTACTACGGCAACGCACTTTACGCAGGAATCCCAGCCAAACACCTGCACCGACTACAACGCATATAAAACGCCTCCGCCCGACTGATCCTCAACGTCCCCCGCCGAAGCCACATCACCCCCCACCTGAGAGACCCACACTGGCTCCCCGTCGACAAGAGGATTACATTCAAGCTCCTCACCCACGCACACAAAGCACTCCACAACTCCGGACCAGCCTACCTTAACAGCAGACTCAGCTTCTACACCCCCACCCGCCAACTCCGCTCCACCAGCCTCACCCTCGCCTCTGTCCCCCGCATCCAACGATTGACCTCCGGCAGCAGATCCTTCTCCTACCTCGCCGCCAAGACCTGAAACACCCTCCCCACTCACCTTCGGCTGACCCAAGACCTACTCACCTTCAGAAGACTCCTCAAGACCTGGCTCTTCGAGCAGTAGCGGCCGCCCTCCCACCCCCACCGCACCTTGAAACCCTCACGGGTAAGTAGTGCGCTTTACAAATGCATTGATTGATTGATTGAACACTCTAGACTATGTGGTTATGTCAATGAATCCTTACTGCATATTTTATGTATCTGACCTAGATTGCGGCAAGAGAGGCAAACTCTCTTAAAATCAGTTTTTTAGGACATAGGAGTGAGAACATACCGCCAACCAACTATAGCAAGCTTTTTTAGGGCAGGACACCAACCTAACAGTGCGATCTTTCAAGTTCATCCTAATAGCTGAGAAAAGATTGATCCAGGAGGATGTTTTTTCCGCACTATAGGAGTAAGTAGGTGGTCATGTAAGTATCAATGATGATGTTCCCATGTAGCTATTACACCAGTATACTATGGGTGGGAGAAAAGGGAATTCCTTATTGTTTGCAATCAGTAAAACCTACTAGGATTAGCTATCCTTATTTCATTAATATTATAAGGATGAAGGCACTTAGATATTTGAAGTTAATAAAGAGCACCTGTATGGGCAGTTCTGGGAAATGTTGAGAAACATCATTTATTTTCTCATGTAAAACTTTAATAAGACTCAGTTGAATACTGAGAAGAGGCACGGGTGCACTTTATAGATTACTATATATAGATCTGGTGACCATTAATATTTTCAGAGAAATAACACATTTGTTTTCCTTGCAGTTAGTTCTAGTAGGAAAGAACTCAGAAGATAGGATTACAAAAGGTTTCAGAAGTGGTGGGCACAGTTCTTGATTCTGTTATTTCATCTAGTAGAATCCTCAGGAACTGTATCTATTTATTTTCAGGATAGTTAGATAGATAGCTCTGACTTCCTGAGATCGTCATTCATTTGGAAATACTTTAGAAAATGAGTTCATAGAACAAACTTCTCCAGAACAGGTTGCCTCAACTACATTTATCTACAGAAACACATACAATCCTTTAAACCTTAGTCCTTATCATGATCTCTTTTCTGCATGGCAACAGTGCAGATGGGAGTTCTGTATTTAGTTTTGGTGTCTTTAGCGCATGCATTAATTCAAAGTATATCTGAATTGGTGCATGTTTTGCTGACAACATAGTCCGAGCTTCTGACCTCTGCTGTCAGCAAAACGTGCACTAACTCTAAGATATTTTAAATTAGTGTATGCTAATGAAACATACATATCCCTTTTGTGTTGGTGCAGCACAGAAAACGATATCATGATACGACTCCTGGATACTCGACGTTGGATGAGCCAATGGCTCAGAACATACAAGCATGTAGAGCAGTAGAGAAGCCCATGATACTTATTCATTGTATGTTTGTGAATGTCTCCACTGTTTGTGAAAACGTCAATGAGGCAATGTTAAGAGCTTACAGGTAGATTCATCAAGCATTTTTGCGAGCACAAACGGTGCGAATCGCAAAATTCGGCCGTTTGCGCCGGCAAAAATGGCATTTGAGATTCATCAATGGTTCATGAACTCGCAATTTGAAAAATCGCAAATAATTGCGATTTATCAAATTGTGATCGCATTTAAGGAATCTCAATTTGAGATTCCCTAAATGCTATTCATGAACCTTTTAAAAATTGCGAAATCGCTCTTTTTGGCCGCTATTTAGCGCGAAGTCTGACTTCGTGGTAAATAGCGAAAACTTAGAAAAATACACTTTAGTGCATTTTTCTAAGTTGTATGTTACACACACACATGTCCTTTGGACATGTGTGTGCGCAACATCAGTCTACATTTACATTTCAGGGGTGCTACAGGGTGTCCTTTGGACACCCCTGGCACCCTTGAAATCGCATCCTTATTTGCGATTAGCAAATTGCTAATCGCAAATAAGGAATGACTCCCCATTCATTCCTATGGGCCTCGCAAATAAGGAAGCTGTAGAAATCGCAAATAAAATTGCGATTTCTACATGAATCCCGTTTTGCGAGTCTTTAATAGCGATTCCTTAATAATCGCTATTAAGGACTCGCAAAACGGGACAATGATGAATCTGAGGGTTAGTTGGTAGTCTTAAGTATTCCTGGAACATTGCTGAATTTAATGTAGGCATTGTACTTTCAAACGTAGGCCAAGAGTAAAGTTTATTTTCCATACCCAGAGCAGGGTTCATTATGAGAATGCTTAAGTCCCACTTAATGTTATCCTATATATTTATTAGATTCAGCAAACTAATTTCTTTCCCTTGAAATAGAGTGGTATAGCATGCTCAGGCACTTCAGTGGTGACTGGCTTGTACTGAGGGTGGTGAGGCGGCGGGTCACAAACAAGATTTCTTTTTAATTGCCTTCCGTTTCTAACTTGCCGCATGATGTCGTTCTCCTCGGGTGTCTTCTCTCCTCCTGGAAGCTCCCAACCAGGAAACTGCACTACCCACTACTGGCTCTGCTCTCACTTCATGAGAGCAGTGCTATGATTGGATAGAGCAGACTCTTTCAGCGCCCCTAAGAGCACTGGCGGTCTGAGCTTTCTCTAACGCAGCGGTCTAAGACAACTGAGTTAGAAAACTTTGAAAAATACGTCTGTCTGGCTGTTCCAAGATGGCCAGCCAAAGAGACATGCACATTTTTAAGTGCACAGCTCTCTGCTGCTACGACTCGGCAGCACTGGCCCCACCTCATCGTGACACTTAGTTTGGGATGGGACATGGGTTGCTGAAAAATAAAATGGCATTAAATAATCTTTATTACCATTTTATTTTTCAGGTCTGGGGCTTGTGGGGCGAAGTTCCTCTGCTCAAATGGAGGAGCCGTCTTTGAATCATTGGTTGTACTGATGAAACTGTGACTGTTGGTATTCTACCTATTCAGCCCAATATTTCATGGAAACCTTGCTTTAGTATAGAGCCAGTGATATCACAGAGTAACGACTTTCGACAATGGGACTTTTTGAAAAACAGACGCAAGATGAGTTCATGATATACCCATTTTGACCATGCAAAGTTGGAAAAAGTATACAACCGCTTTGAGGACGTAAGTGGGCATGAAATTTAAATGTTATTGCTCTGAGCTTTTCCTGCCATAACCAATGGCTTCAGCGCAAACTCATCCAACAGCTATCTGACTTTAACAGGACTGTCTGGGTATGGCCTTCTTCCGTGTCAGGGTAAGGGATTTCAACTTCCATAAAAAGAGATGTAGTCCTAAAATAAAAAAATTTGATCAGTGTGTGACTCCTTCCTGGTTACCACACCGTCCTCATGCCCGCCCACAGCATTTCTCATCCATGCGCCTGTGCTACACACCTCACTTCCTGCACTCCCCTTTCAGGCTGCTCTATCTGGCTACATCCAGCTTGGTGTTTGGTGTTTTGGGACCATCGGATCCCAGCACTTGCAGCGCTACATCGTCTTCCAGGATTTCTTACCTTTCTAGCCTCGTAGACCCCTCTGCAACTCCTCGGTTTCTCTGATACACTGTGCAAATTCACCCCCTTCCTGCTCTTTTGCCTCTTCACCGCCTGAGTGGTACAGGTCTTGAGCCACCATGAGCTCCCTGAGCCTTTGATGTTAGTCAGAAGGGGCTCATAATTTCACCATCTCCTTTCATTACCTTCTGCAAAGACAGTGGCCACATAATCATAGGGACAAGGTGACTGGAGTGGGGCATGGTTCTTTGGAGTGTTGTTGCTGGGGCCATGGACCTGTGGGGAGCCAAGAGGGCCTGAGAGTGTACTGGTCCTGGACCTTGGTTGCCTTAAGGTAGCAGAGAGTGGCTGTGGCTGCAAGCTTTGAGCTTTTGTGAGCTGCCTCCCAAGACTCAATTTAGCTTGGAGGAAGTACCTTCAAAAAGACCTAGAGCTGCCTGTCATCTAATTATTTGCTGGCAGTTAATGGACAGTCTCCATACTGGCATCCAGGGCAAACAGGTATAAGGGCAGCTGAACCTGTAGAGCTAGCATTTATAAACAACAACTGACATTGATTGTCAGCAACAACCACTTCTCAAAACGTAGACCTCTAGGGGTGGTAGCAAAGACTGCGAGGTGCTAGGGAGGAGGTATGTCACTTTTTTGCTGATCTCCAATTATTTTTCTACTTATCTGTTTTACTTGTTCTTGCCCATCTGATGGCCATCCATTGATTATTCATTGACTTCTCCTGGTACAGCTTGGCTTTGACAACTGCCTTACCTTTGCCCCCAGGTCCAAGTGTGTGTTGTATTGAGGGTAGTATGATGTTACAACGCATACTTTTACAACGCATCCCTTTACAACACATTTTTTACAACGCAACATCCATTACAACGCATTACAACGCATGCCATTACAACGAATTTTTAAAAACCACCTTTACAACGCATTCCATTACAACGCATACTACCTTTACAACGCTTACCATTAAAACGCATAACATTACATTGCATGTATGGTAAGTATTGGATAGTGTAGGAGTAAAAATTACTATTCTAACTCCAGGGGTTGCAACAGTAGGGTAAGTGTTGGATGGTAATGGTATGCGTTGTAATGGTATGCGTTGTAATGGTATGCGTTGCAATGACATGCGTTGTAATGGTATGCGTTGTAATGTCATGCGTTGTAATGGTTGCGTTGTAATGGCATGCGATGTAAAGGATGTTGCGTTGTAAAAGTTTTGTTGTAATGGTAGTGCGTTGTAAAAGTTGCGTTGTAAAGGTTGTTTCCCGTATTGAGCAGTGGAAAAGTGAAAGTTGGGACAACTCAGTCCAAGGTGTCTAAAACAACATCCTCTCTGACCTCCCTTGCCTCAATGACTCTAGTTACCACGAAAATCAATGGTTTCATTGTGCAGGGAGTGGGCGTAATATCAAAGGAGATCAAACTGGCAGAAAAGCGCTTGTTGCTCACAGCAAAGCAGACCACTTCTATTAAGACTCTGGAGTCGGCAGGGCATCCTTTTATTGATCTCATCTACCCCCTCACAACCTGCTCAGGCTATGCAACTCTTACAGTCCCCCCACCTGGCTGAGCCTCCTGCAGATAAGTGCCAAATGTGCTTGCTAACTCCAAGCTTTGGGAAAGATATGGTGGGGGTTGGCCCAACAACAATGCCACTCGATCAGATCAGTTTTGCAGAGTTGGTGTGCAATACATTTTCCTTCTCTTGGATACCAGGCTATCTTCTATTTATGCACAACTGGACCTAATTGAAAATCCCCTAGGTAATTTTGGAATGGGCTCTGGAACCCCAGGGGACACCGTAGAGAGTAACTCACTTCTTCCGACCACCCTGAGGCCGATGATGCCCAAGATGGGTTGTCCTGCTTACCAAGTTGAGACCCATACTATACTGGATCTGTATTTGGACCACCACTCGACTTAGTTCATTCAGAAATCTGCTGCAGGTTCCCATCGTTCTACCTCAATTGTCAAAGATCTCTTGGATAAGTTACTTTAAGAAGTCCCTAGAAGATCTTGGCCTGAGAGATTATAGGCAAATCCTTCTTTCATCAGCCTAAATGCAGCCGCTAGAGTGAAGCCGATAATGAGACATATATATGGAGAAAAGTGAGTCATCCACAGCAGTAGGCACTTTATCACAAGCTTTCTTGCAATATAAAGCTGTTTTTAAGTGCAAGGAATTATTAGATGATGTTAATCTATCATTCGCAAGATCTTTGTATCTGAAATTCAGAACTGGTGTTTGCCCCTAGCCAGATTTACATCTTCATGATCTTTGTCTTGACTATGTCCTTCATGCTACCTGGCAGTAGAATCTGATGAATATTTATTGTTCTTTTGCCCTGCTTATTCTAGACTCAGAGTTAAATGAATTGTTCCGCTTTGTCTTAATATATGCGTATCAGACAGGAAAAAGGCGCTAAGAATTTACCAAGCTCATTCAAGGAGCATTATCATGTACTGTGTTTCCAAATTTTTCTATGCAGCATGACTGATGGGAAAGTCAGACAGTAGCAACTTATCACAAGTACCTGTTGTTTTAAATGCTTCTGCCCATTTTCCTAAATCAAATGGTTTTATGAAGTGCTTTTAGAATGTAATGAATATTTATTTAGGGCCTTGTTATGAGTTTGGCGGTCGGTGGACCGTGGTACCCGTGGTCGTAGTCCGAAAGCAGTGAGCTCCGCGGTCTGACCACCGTATTATGAGTTGTGCGGATTGCATTTCGGAGGACCATGACTAAACCACCGAAGCCACCAGCACACCGCAGACTGCCGGGTCGCGATCGGGGAAGGCAGCTGTCAAAGGGCTGGAAAGGGGAATTTAACCACAGTCTGCATTACGAGTTGGCTTTTCCATGAGCTGACTGTCACGTGAGACCGCCAGCTTCAAATCAGCCTAAACAAAAGGTTTGGGATGCATACTCACCCCTTTGTTGTTCTTTCGGCCAGAGTTTGACATAGATCCCTTTCTTCAGCTCCCCCTTCACTGCAGAATCTCCACTACGAGGATTACATCCCTGTTTGTGGCGATGTACAGATGAGTTCTTTCTGTACCATATACACATTGCTTGGACTGCCCACATATGGGCCCAACACTGGCCAAGGGTAGGTGGTATTTTTCCACATGTATCATGCATATGTGTGCATCCGACACATATGAAGTCGAAATACTCACTCCGGCATCAATGCATGGATACAAATAATTGCCACCACTGCAAAATCTCTGCAGCCACACAGCGATCACCGCAGTAAACTCATAATATGGTGATCTATAGACCACTGGCATTGCAGTCTCCTGGCGTCTCAGTGTTCAGGTGGTCGGACCGCCAAACTCATAATAAGGCCATTCGTGTCTTTTTTTAAATGTATATGCATGTGTTTATAAGGAGTGCTAAACATTGTGCATGTTGCATTTGTTAATGGATTTCTTTGTAGGCTTGATAATAAAGAACTGGAAGTCATGGGTCGCACTGAACCCCAGGAGCATCACTGTAGATGCAGTTTTGTAGCATGTGCGCTATTTCGAAAGTTTGTGTGTTTAAGCAAGTTTGCAGCACCAACTCTGGACACCGGTGTTTCGGAATTGTTGTTCCTCGTCAGCAGAGTGTAGGTCGGTTAGGGGTTTGCTGTGCAGGCTGCCAAGTGTTCTCAGGTTGATACCTCTCAAGGCGCGTGGGTGCGGGATCCGAGCTCATCAGCTCCTAGCTCAAGGGAGCCATTTAACTGGAAGTCATGGGTCGCACTCCAACTCCACCCACCAGCGGGTGAACCCCAGGAGCATCACTGTAGATGCAGTTTTGTAGCGAGTGCGCTATTTCGAAAGTTCGTGTGTTCAAGCAAGTTTGCAGCACCAACTCTGGACACCGGTGTTTCGGAATTGTTGTTCCTCGTCAGCAGAGTGTAGGTCGGTTAGGGGTTTGCTGTGCAGGCTGCCAAGTGTTCTCAGGTTGATACCTCTCAAGGCGCGTGGGTGCGGGATCCGAGCTCATCAGCTCCTAGCTCAAGGGAGCCATTTAACTGGAAGTCATGGGTCGCACTCCAACTCCACCCACCAGCGGGTGAACCCCAGGAGCATCACTGTAGATGCAGTTTTGTAGTGAGTGCGCTATTTCGAAAGTTCGTGTGTTTAAGCAAGTTTGCAGCACCAACTCTGGGCACCGGTGTTTCGGAATTGTTGTTCCTCGTCAGCAGAGTGTAGGTCGGTTAGGGGTTTGCTGTGCAGGCTGCCAAGTGTTCTCAGGTTGATACCTCTCAAGGCGCGTGGGTGCGGGATCCGAGCTCGTCAGCTCCTAGCTCAAGGGAGCCATTTAACTAGAAGTCATGGGTCGCACTCAACTCCACCCACCAGCGGGTGAACCCCAGGAGCATCACTGTAGATGCAGTTTTGTAGCGAGTGCGCTATTTCGAAAGTTTGTGTGTTTAAGCAAGTTTGCAGCACCAACTCTGGACACCGGTGTTTCGGAATTGTTGTTCCTCGTCAGCAGAGTGTAGGTCGGTTAGGGGTTTGGTGAGCAGGCTGCCAAGTGTTCTCAGGTTGATACCTCTCAAGGCGCATGGGTGCCGGATCCGAGCTCGTCAGCTCCTAGCTCAAGGGAGCCATTTAACTGGAAGTCATGGGTCGCACTCCAACTCCACCCACCAGCGGGTGAACCCCAGGAGCATCACTGTAGATGCAGTTTTGTAGCGAGTGCGCTATTTCGAAAGTTTGTGTGTTTAAGCAAGTTTGCAGCACCAACTCTGGACACCGGTGTTTCGGAATTGTTGTTCCTCGTCAGCAGAGTGTAGGTCAGTTAGGGGTTTGCTGTGCAGGCTGCCACGGGTTCTCAGGTTGATACCTCTCAAGGCGCGTGGGTGCGGGATCCGAGCTCGTCAGCTCCTAGCTCAAGGGAGCCATTTAACTGGAAGTCATGGGTCGCACTCCAACTCCACCCACCAGCGGGTGAACCCCAGGAGCATCACTGTAGTTGCAGTTTTGTAGCGAGTGTGCTATTTCGAAAGTTCGTGTGTTTAAGCAAGTTTGCAGCTCCAACTCTGGACACCGGTGTTTCGGAATTGTTGTTCCTCGTCAGCAGAGTGTAGGTCGGTTAGGGGTTTGCTGTGCAGGCTGCCAAGTGTTCTCAGGTTGATACCTCTCAAGGCGCGTGGGTGCGGGATCCGAGCTCGTCAGCTCCTAGCTCAAGGGAGCCATTTAACTGGAAGTCATGGGTCGCACTCCAACTCCACCCACCAGCGGGTGAACCCCAGGAGCATCACTGTAGATGCAGTTTTGTAGCGAGTGCGCTATTTCGAAAGTTCGTGTGTTTAAGCAGGTTTGCAGCACCAACTCTGGACACCGGTGTTTCGGAATTGTTGTTCCTCGTCAGCAGAGTGTAGGTCGGTTAGGGGTTTGCTGTGCAGGCTGCCAAGTGTTCTCAGGTTGATACCTCTCAAGGCGCGTGGGTGCGGGATCCGAGCTCGTCAGCTCCTAGCTCAAGGGAGCCATTTAACTGGAAGTCTTGGGTCGCACTCCAACTCCACCCACCAGCGGGTGAACCCCAGGAGCATCACTGTAGATGCAGTTTTGTAGCGAGTGCGCTATTTCAAAAGTTCGTGTGTTTACGCAAGTTTGCAG
The DNA here is from genome assembly GCF_964261635.1 of Lissotriton helveticus. Lineage (NCBI taxonomy): Eukaryota > Metazoa > Chordata > Amphibia > Caudata > Salamandridae > Lissotriton > Lissotriton helveticus. Next base: position 449,306,508 of record NC_136067.1, read on the forward strand.
CACCAACTCTGGACACCGGTGTTTCGGAATTAATGTTCCTCGTCAGCAGAGTGTAGGTCGGTTAGGGGTTTGCTGTGCAGGCTGCCAAGTGTTCTCAGGTTGATACCTCTTAAGGCGCGTGGGTGAGGGATCCGAGCTCGTCAGCTCCTAGCTCATGGGAGCCATTTAACTGGAAGTCATGGGTCGCACTCCAACTCCACCCACCAGCGGGTGAACCCCAGGAGCATCACTGTAGATGCAGTTTTGTAGCGAGTGCGCTATTTCTTGGGGATAACGAGTAACCACTCGCACCAACTGTGGTGAACTACTTTTTACTCGTCCATCTACATGCACTACATGTACCAGAGTGCTAAGGGGCGACCCGGAGGAGAGGCTAGCGGTGTGCGATCCATCTTGGTTGTACTTAAACGGCTCCAGTGAGCCTTGAGCTGACGAGCTCTTGCAGACGCACCTGCGCGCCGGAGAGGCATCAGGGCCTGTGACGGTTACTTGGCGGCCTTCTCATCCACCCCAAACACTGCTCTGCTGACGAGGGAAACTGTCCCAAAACCCGGGCCATTTCTCGGGTCCAGAGATCTTGGGGATAACGAGTAACCACTCGCACCAACTGTGGTGAACTACTTTTTACTCGTCCATCTACATGCACTACATGTATCTGGAGGAGAGGCTAGCGGTGTGCGATCCATCTTGGTTGTACTTAAACGGCTCCCATGAGCCTTGAGCTGACGAGCTCTTGGAGACGCACCTGCGCACCGGAGAGGCATCAGGGCCTGTGACGAATACTTGGCGGCCTTCTCATCCACCCCAAACACTGCTCTGCTGACGAGGGAAACTGTCCCGAAACCCGGGCCATGTCTCGGGTCCAGAGATCTTGTGGATAACGAGTAACCACTCGCACCAACTGTGGTGAACTACTTGTTACTCGTCCATCTACATGCACTACATGTACCAGAGTGCTAAGGGGTGACCCGGAGGAGAGGCTAGCGGTGTGCGATCCATCTTGGTTGTACTTAAACGGCTCCCGTGAGCCTTGAGCTGACGAGCTCTTGGAGACGCACCTGCGCGCTGGAGAAGCATCAGGGCCTGTGACGGTTACTTGGCGGCCTTCTCATCCACCCCAAACACTGCTCTGCTGACGAGGGAAACTGTCCCGAAACCCGGGCCATGTCTCGGGTCCAGAGATCTTGGGGATAACGAGTAACCACTCGCACCAACTGTGGTGAACTACTTTTTACTCGTCCATCTACATGCACTACATGTACCAGAGTGCTAAGGGGCGACCCGGAGGAGAGGCTAGCGGTGTGCGATCCATCTTGGTTGTACTTAAACGGCTCCCGTGAGCCTTGAGCTGACGAGCTCTTGGAGACACACCTGCGCGCCGGAGAGGCATCAGGGCCTGTGACAGTTACTTGGCGGCCTTCTCATCCACCACAAACACTGCTCTGCTGACGAGGGAAACTGTCCCGAAACCCGGGCCATGTCTCGGGTCCAGAGATCTTGGGGATAACGAGTAACCACTCGCACCAACTGTGGTGAACTACTTTTTACTCGTCCATCTACATGCACTACATGTACCAGAGTGCTAAGGGGCGACCCGGAGGAGAGGCTAGCGGTGTGCGATCCATCTTGGTTGTACTTAAACGGCTCCCGTGAGCCTTGAGCTGACGAGCCCTTGGAGACGCACCTGCGCGCCGGAGAGGCATCAGGGCCTGTGACGGTTACTTGGCGGCCTTCTCATCCACCCCAAACACTGCTCTGCTGACGAGGGAAACTGTCCCGAAACCCGGGCCATGTCTCGGGTCCAGAGATCTTGGGGATAACGAGTAACCACTCGCACCAACTGTGGTGAACTACTTTTTACTCGTCCATCTACATGCACTACATGTACCAGAGTGCTAAGGGGCGAGCCGGAGGAGAGGCTAGCGGTGTGCGATCCATCTTGGTTGTACTTAAACGGCTCCCGTGAGCCTTGAGCTGACGAGCTCTTGGAGACGCACCTGCGCACCGGAGAGGCATCAGGGCCTGTGACGGTTACTTGGCGGCCTTCTCATCCACCCCAAACACTGCTCTGCTGATGAGGGAAACTGTCCCGAAACCCAGGCCATGTCTCGGATCCAGAGATCTTGGGGATAACGAGTAACCACTCGCACCAACTGTGGTGAACTACTTTTTACTCGTCCATCTACATGCACTACATGTACCTGGAGGAGAGGCTAGCGGTGTGCGATCCATCTTGGTTGTACTTAAACGGCTCCCATGAGCCTTGAGCTGACGAGCTCTTGGAGACGCACCTGCGCGCCGGAGAGGCATCAGGGCCTGTGACGAATACTTGGCGGCCTTCTCATCCATCCCAAACACTGCTCTGCTGACGAGGGAAACTGTCCCGAAACCCGGGCCATGTCTCGGGTCCAGAGATCTTGTGGATAACGAGTAACCACTCGCACCAACTGTGGTGAACTACTTGTTACTCGTCCATCTACATGCACTACATGTACCAGAGTGCTAAGGGGTGACCCGGAGGAGAGGCTAGCGGTGTGCGATCCATCTTGGTTGTACTTAAACGGCTCCCGTGAGCCTTGAGCTGACGAGCTCTTGGAGACGCACCTGCGCGCCGGAGAGGCATCAGGGCCTGTGACGGTTACTTAGCGGCCTTCTCATCCACCCCAAACACTGCTCTGCTGACGAGGGAAACTGTCCCGAAACCCGGGCCATGTCTCGGGTCCAGAGATCTTGGGGATAACGAGTAACCACTCGCACCAACTGTGGTGAACTACTTTTTACTCGTCCATCTACTTGCACTACATGTACCAGAGTGCTAAGGGGCGAGCCGGAGGAGAGGCTAGCGGTGTGCGATCCATCTTGGTTGTACTTAAACGGCTCCCGTGAGCCTTGAGCTGACGAGCTCTTGGAGACGCACCTGCGCACCGGAGAGGCATCAGGGCCTGTGACGGTTACTTGGCGGCCTTCTCATCCACCCCAAACACTGCTCTGCTGACGAGGGAAACTGTCCCGAAACCCGGGCCATTTCTCGGGTCCAGAGATCTTGGGGATAACGAGTAACCACTCGCACCAACTGTGGTGAACTACTTTTTACTCGTCCATCTACATGCACTACATGTACCTGGAGGAGAGGCTAGCGGTGTGCGATCCATCTTGGTTGTACTTAAACGGCTCCCATGAGCCTTGAGCTGACGAGCTCTTGGAGACGCACCTGCGCGCCGGAGAGGCATCAGGGCCTGTGACGAATACTTGGCGGCCTTCTCATCCACCCCAAACACTGCTCTGCTGACGAGGGAAACTGTCCCGAAACCCGGGCCATGTCTCGGGTCCAGAGATCTTGTGGATAACGAGTAACCACTCGCACCAACTGTGGTGAACTACTTGTTACTCGTCCATCTACATGCACTACATGTACCAGAGTGCTAAGGGGTGACCCGGAGGAGAGGCTAGCGGTGTGCGATCCATCTTGGTTGTACTTAAACGGCTCCCGTGAGCCTTGAGCTGACGAGCTCTTGGAGACGCACCTGCGCGCTGGAGAAGCATCAGGGCCTGTGACGGTTACTTGGCGGCCTTCTCATCCACCCCAAACACTGCTCTGCTGACGAGGGAAACTGTCCCGAAACCCGGGCCATGTCTCGGGTCCAGAGATCTTGGGGATAACGAGTAACCACTCGCACCAACTGTGGTGAACTACTTTTTACTCGTCCATCTACATGCACTACATGTACCAGAGTGCTAAGGGGCGACCCGGAGGAGAGGCTAGCGGTGTGCGATCCATCTTGGTTGTACTTAAACGGCTCCCGTGAGCCTTGAGCTGACGAGCTCTTGGAGACACACCTGCGCGCCGGAGAGGCATCAGGGCCTGTGACAGTTACTTGGCGGCCTTCTCATCCACCACAAACACTGCTCTGCTGACGAGGGAAACTGTCCCGAAACCCGGGCCATGTCTCGGGTCCAGAGATCTTGGGGATAACGAGTAACCACTCGCACCAACTGTGGTGAACTACTTTTTACTCGTCCATCTACATGCACTACATGTACCAGAGTGCTAAGGGGCGACCCGGAGGAGAGGCTAGCGGTGTGCGATCCATCTTGGTTGTACTTAAACGGCTCCCGTGAGCCTTGAGCTGACGAGCTCTTGGAGACGCACCTGCGCGCCGGAGAGGCATCAGGGCCTGTGACGGTTACTTGGCGGCCTTCTCATCCACCCCAAACACTGCTCTGCTGACGAGGGAAACTGTCCCGAAACCCGGGCCATGTCTCGGGTCCAGAGATCTTGGGGATAACGAGTAACCACTCGCACCAACTGTGGTGAACTACTTTTTACTCGTCCATCTACATGCACTACATGTACCAGAGTGCTAAGGGGCGAGCCGGAGGAGAGGCTAGCGGTGTGCGATCCATCTTGGTTGTACTTAAACGGCTCCCGTGAGCCTTGAGCTGACGAGCTCTTGGAGACGCACCTGCGCACCGGAGAGGCATCAGGGCCTGTGACGGTTACTTGGCGGCCTTCTCATCCACCCCAAACACTGCTCTGCTGATGAGGGAAACTGTCCCAAAACCCAGGCCATGTCTCGGATCCAGAGATCTTGGGGATAACGAGTAACCACTCGCACCAACTGTGGTGAACTACTTTTTACTCGTCCATCTACATGCACTACATGTACCTGGAGGAGAGGCTAGCGGTGTGCGATCCATCTTGGTTGTACTTAAACGGCTCCCATGAGCCTTGAGCTGACGAGCTCTTGGAGACGCACCTGCGCGCCGGAGAGGCATCAGGGCCTGTGACGAATACTTGGCGGCCTTCTCATCCATCCCAAACACTGCTCTGCTGACGAGGGAAACTGTCCCGAAACCCGGGCCATGTCTCGGGTCCAGAGATCTTGTGGATAACGAGTAACCACTCGCACCAACTGTGGTGAACTACTTGTTACTCGTCCATCTACATGCACTACATGTACCAGAGTGCTAAGGGGTGACCCGGAGGAGAGGCTAGCGGTGTGCGATCCATCTTGGTTGTACTTAAACGGCTCCCGTGAGCCTTGAGCTGACGAGCTCTTGGAGACGCACCTGCGCGCCGGAGAGGCATCAGGGCCTGTGACGGTTACTTAGCGGCCTTCTCATCCACCCCAAACACTGCTCTGCTGACGAGGGAAACTGTCCCGAAACCCGGGCCATGTCTCGGGTCCAGAGATCTTGGGGATAACGAGTAACCACTCGCACCAACTGTGGTGAACTACTTTTTACTCGTCCATCTACTTGCACTACATGTACCAGAGTGCTAAGGGGCGAGCCGGAGGAGAGGCTAGCGGTGTGCGATCCATCTTGGTTGTACTTAAACGGCTCCCGTGAGCCTTGAGCTGACGAACTCTTGGAGACGCACCTGCGCACCGGAGAGGCATCAGGGCCTGTGACGGTTACTTGGCGGCCTTCTCATCCACCCCAAACACTGCTCTGCTGATGAGGGAAACTGTCCCGAAACCCGGGCCATGTCGCGGGTCCAGAGATCTTGGGGATAACGAGTAACCACTCGCACCAACTGTGGTGAACTACTTTTTATTCGTCCATGTACATGCACTACACGTACCAGAGTGCTAAGGGGCGACCCGGAGGAGAGGCTAGCGGTGTGCGATCCATCTTGGTTGTACTTAAACGGCTCCCGTGAGCCTTGAGCTGACGAGCTCTTGGAGACGCACCTGTGCACCGGAGAGGCATCAGGGCCTGTGACGGTTACTTGGCGGCCTTCTCATCCACCCCAAACACTGCTCTTCTGACGAGGGAAACTGTCCCGAAACCCGGGCCATGTCTCGGGTCCAGAGATCTTGGGGATAACGAGTAACCACTCGCACCAACTGTGGTGAACTACTTTTTACTCGTCCATCTACATGCACTACACGTACCAGAGTGCTAAGGGGCGACCCGGAGGAGAGGCTAGCGGTGTGCGATCCATCTTGGTTGTACTTAAACGGCTCCCGTGAGCCTTGAGCTGACGAGCTCTTGGAGACGCACCTGCGCACCGGAGGGGCATCAGGGCCTGTGACGGTTACTTGGCGGCCTTCTCATCCACCCCAAACACTGCTCTGCTGACGAGGGAAACTGTCCCGAAACCCGGGCCATGTCTCGGGTCCAGAGATCTTGGGGATAACGAGTAACCACTCGCACCAACTGTGGTGAACTACTTTTTGCTCGTCCATCTACATGCACTACATGTACCAGAGTGCTAAGGGGTGACCCGGAGGAGAGGCTAGCGGTGTGCGATCCATCTTGGTTGTACTTAAACGGCTCCTGTGAGCCTTGAGCTGACGAGCTCTTGGAGACGCACCTGCGCGCAGGAGAGGCATCAGGGCCTGTGACGGTTACTTGGCGGCCTGCTCATCCACCCCAAACACTGCTCTGCTGATGAGGGAAACTGTCCCGAAACCCGGGCCATGTCTCGGGTCCAGATATCTTGGGGATAACGAGTAACCACTCGCACCAACTCTGGTGAACTACTTTTTACTCGTCCATCTACATGCACTACATGTACCAGAGTGCTAAGGGGCGACCCGGAGGAGAGGCTAGCGGTGTGCGATCCATCTTGGTTGTACTTAAACAGCTCCCGTGAGCCTTGAGCTGACAAGCTCTTGGAGACGCACCTGCGCGCCGGAGAGGCATCAGGGCCTGTGACAGTTACTTGGCGGCCTTCTCATCCACCCCAAACACTGCTCTGCTGACGAGGGAAACTGTCCCGAAACCCGGGCCATGTCTCGGGTCCAGAGATCTTGGGGAGAACGAGTAACCACTCGCACCAACTGTGGTGAACTACTTTTTATTCGTCCATGTACATGCACTACACGTACCAGAGTGCTAAGGGGCGACCCGGAGGAGAGGCTAGCGGTGTGCGATCCATCTTGGTTGTACTTAAACGGCTCCCGTGAGCCTTGAGCTGACGAGCTCTTGGAGACGCACCTGCGCACCGGAGGGGCATCAGGGCCTGTGACGGTTACTTGGCGGCCTTCTCATCCACCCCAAACACTGCTCTGCTGACGAGGGAAACTGTCCCGAAACCCGGGCCATGTCTCGGGTCCAGAGATCTTGGGGATAACGAGTAACCACTCGCACCAACTGTGGTGAACTACTTTTTGCTCGTCCATCTACATGCACTACATGTACCAGAGTGCTAAGGGGTGACCCGGAGGAGAGGCTAGCGGTGTGCGATCCATCTTGGTTGTACTTAAACGGCTCCTGTGAGCCTTGAGCTGACGAGCTCTTGGAGACGCACCTGCGCGCAGGAGAGGCATCAGGGCCTGTGACGGTTACTTGGCGCCCTGCTCATCCACCCCAAACACTGCTCTGCTGATGAGGGAAACTGTCCCGAAACCCGGGCCATGTCTCGGGTCCAGATATCTTGGGGATAACGAGTAACCACTCGCACCAACTCTGGTGAACTACTTTTTACTCGTCCATCTACATGCACTACATGTACCAGAGTGCTAAGGGGCGACCCGGAGGAGAGGCTAGCGGTGTGCGATCCATCTTGGTTGTACTTAAACGGCTCCCGTGAGCCTTGAGCTGACAAGCTCTTGGAGACGCACCTGCGCGCCGGAGAGGCATCAGGGCCTGTGACAGTTACTTGGCGGCCTTCTCATCCACCCCAAACACTGCTCTGCTGACGAGGGAAACTGTCCCGAAACCCGGGCCATGTCTCGGGTCCAGAGATCTTGGGGATAACGAGTAACCACTCGCACCAACTGTGGTGAACTACTTTTTACTCGTCCATCTACATGCACTACATGGACCAGAGTGCTAAGGGGCGACCCGGAGGAGAGGCTAGCGGTGTGCGATCCATCTTGGTTGTACTTAAACGGCTCCCGTGAGCTTTGAGCTGACGAGCTCTTGGAGACGCACCTGCACGCCGGAGAGGCATCAGGGCCTGTGACGGTTACTTGGCGGCCTTCTCATCCACCCCAAACACTGCTCTGCTGATGAGGGAAACTGTCCCAAAACCCGGGCCATGTCTCGGGTCCAGAGATCTTGGGGATAACGAGTAACCACTCGCACCAACTGTGGTGAACTACTTTTTACTCGTCCATCTACATGCACTACATGTACCAGAGTGCTAAGGGGCACCCCGGAGGAGAGGCTAGCGGTGTGCGATCCATCTTGGTTGTACTTAAACGGCTCCCGTGAGCCTTGAGCTGATGAGCTCTTGGAGACGCACCTGCGCGCCGGAGAGGCATCAGGGCCTGTGACGGTTACTTGGCGGCCTTCTCATCCACCCCAAACACTGCTCTGCTGACGAGGGAAACTGTCCCGAAACCCGGGCCATGTCTCGGGTCCAGAGATCTTGGGGATAACGAGTAACCACTCGCACCAACTGTGGTGAACTACTTTTTACTCGTCCATCTACATGCACTACATGTACCAGAGTGCTAAGGGGCGACCCGGAGGAGAGGCTAGCGGTGTGCGATCCATCTTGGTTGTACTTAAACGGCTCCCGTGAGCCTTGAGCTGACGAGCTCTTGGAGACGCACCTGCGTGCCGGAGAGGCATCAGGGCCTGTGACGGTTACTTGGCGGCCTTCTCATCCACCCCAAACACTGCTCTGCTGACGAGGGAAACTGTCCCGAAACCCGGGCCATGTCTCGGGTCCAGAGATCTTGGGGATAACGAGTAACCACTCGCACCAACTGTGGTGAACTACTTTTTACTCGTCCATCTACATGCACTACATGTACCAGAGTGCTAAGGGGCGACCCGGAGGAGAGGCTAGTGGTGTGCGATCCATCTTGGTTGTAGACAATAAAGAACGACACTTTGACCGGGTTGACCTACTTGATGTGTTCAACCTCCGCTCCATCAGGGTCAGCCTGAAATCTGACCTCAGCTCCATCATCACCAGCCTGACATCACACTAGGTCCCAGACAACTGCAAACAATTACTTCTGATTGATGCTTTACATTTTTAAAGAGATTTTTGCCCTAAAACTTTTTAAATTCATATCACCGTTTCCCCCTATTGGATTTGAATCATTTTTGTGTAGTTTTCTAACAAACACTTTTCTCTACTTTTAGAAATGTACTGTGGATATTTAGTGTGTTGTGGTGTGATTTTTTTTCTTCTTTTATTTGGGCTGCTGCCTAATACTTAACACATTTGACTTAAGCTAACCACCAGGTCCCAGACAACTGCACACAATTACTTATGATTGGTACTTTACATTTTTAGGAGATTTGTGCCTTAAAAATTTCAAAATTCATATCTCCGGTTCCCCCTATTGGATTTTAATATTTTTTGTGTAGTTTTCCCAAAAACACCTCTTGTCTACTTTTAGAATTTTTTGGTGGATATTGAGTGTGTTGTGGTTTGATTTTTTTCATTTTTTTGGTCTGCTGCTTAATACTTTACACATTTAACTTAAGTTAAGCCTATCTGCTCTGTGCCATAGCTACGAGGCTTGAGCCCAGGTTTATTTATTGAATGTGTGTGTTTTGGTGTGACAAGACTTTAGACATGTTACTTGGGTGCCCTCACATCATCATCAAATGATAACCCATTTTCATACACAACCCCAGTTGGCAATCTAGCACATCAGTGCTGAGAATTAGAACACTTATTGATCCCAATGATTGCGCTAAATGTAAGCCGTGCCTTACCTTCCAAATTTAGCACTGATGGTCTTTTATTTGCATGCTAAAAGCTGTCAAGGGGAATAAACACTTCAATATTATACTCACAATGTAGTCATGCTTTAAAGACCACAAACTCCAAATTCTAGTTTATGGATTTTATTATAAGGCCAAAACGAATTGGATATAAACGCATCGGAGAATGAGCGAATATAGATACATGAAAATCAGTACAGAGCCAAATCTTCACATAGAAGACACAAAGTAATAAATTCCAAAGTTAGTATACAACCCGAGATGGAGGCGGAATCCAAGTCCTTTTTTATTAGGAAGGAAAGCATAAATTACCTTTCCTTACACTACTCTCATTGGTCATATTCCTGGCTGCTTCCCCCTACCTCAATTCCCGAAGGTGTCAGCACGTGTAGCCTTTCTGAGAAGTACTCACGTCAAAATGGGTCAAGATAGCTTAAAGCTATGGAGCTCGCTCTTAGAATGCTCCTTCTCCTCCGAAAATCTAGAAGTCGGATTTTTCTGTCCCTGCGCATAATACAAAAAGAACAAACTCAGCCCCCTCCTAAATGTATCACATGACAAATCATTTGAATTCTAAAGATGTGGTGAATTTCCTTTGCTTCTTTAATTAATTCTTCTTTTCTTTTAGCGACCTTGTAGTGTAGATAGGCCAGGCACAGAAGATATCCTCCCTTCCCGCTTCCCAGGCGCTTCAAAGTCATTCCAGTTATCTCCTTGAATTAAAATAACGATGTTGAATTCTTTATACCTGCAATGGGATGAGATCATACTGTTCTTGTTCACGAAAACAACTCATTTAATAATTTCTTTTAGCTACCAAGAGTGTTGAAACTATCAACAACCTGCAGCTCTGGGCCTACTGTGCAGGCAACCTAAACAACACACAGTTACATTTATATGAATATAATGTCATCCTGCACATTCTGCATACAGAAATGATGGTGTCTCTAATCCATGTACATTCTATTTAAAATTGCACATTACATATCTTGCTTAAGATGTAGAATAAATGCATTTAATGAACATAATATACTGCACAAAATACAAATTGAATGAATGTGTATAAACCATGAGTATGATGCACCCATATATTTTAGAGTGCTGTGAGCGTTCTATCAGTTCCCCCCTCTTATGACTAGTGTCATACCACCAACACATTACTCTCTTATAGTTCTTTTCTTGCAGAAGAGATGGGCCTAAAGAGAAGTTGTAGCTTGCCGTCCCTCTCTGTATTTTTCTAACCCCTTAAGCTGCATATAATGATTGTCCTGCAGTCGTTCTATTTGCTGCTCTCGTTACTTCAAGGAGTTTTCATGATGGCGTACCTTTTGCCATTTGTAAGTTTTAATGGCTCCCAATAACACAATAATACAAATGACTGCTATTATGATGGGTTTCAAAATGTATCCCACTATCCCTTGTTCTAGGCTTCCAAACCAGTTTCCAATGTTCCCAAATCCCTTGCCAATTTGTTCCCAAATGCCATATGCAGCCAGATCACGCACATCTTGATGTATCTCTGAAATATTACTGATATATTTTCGTATATCCCGACTATTGTCAGGAATATATGTGCAGCACTGTTGATCTTTCAGTAATTTACAGACTCCTCCGGCTTTTGCCAAGAGGACATCTAAAGCAAGACGATTTTGAAGAACCATAGCCCTTATCGAGACCATCTCCCCATCGACAAGTAAAAATATTTGGAGTGTATTCACAGAGAGTTTATCCACTATTGTTGCTAGCTTTCTGATTTTCACATCATTCAAAATTACACCCACAATTGGTTTCATGGCTCCAAAAACATCTTCAACAATTTCTCCAGCACTTGCACCACGTTTTCCTCTGCGAACGCTTTTTCCTTCTAAGGGCCATAGATCATCCACATGGAAAATTTTAGGGAATACCACTGCTAAATAACTTGTACCATACCAATTCTTGAGCAATTTCACATACGCACTCTTCCCACACTCAAAATGCACATTTGGCACTATGGTTAATTTATCCAATAATGCATTTCTTATTGCCTACTCAATTAAGAAAATGTGCTCGCAATCACTCTCACTCACAAACATTTTGTCATAATGATTTGATGTGTGTCTGATGCATAATTCTCCTTTTTGCTGTAAGGCTAATGCTATTGGACCAGAACTTCCCTTTGCTGTATGATCTAATTCTTCTTGTGTCCATGGGATAACCTTATGCTTTGGGTCTGGTCTAAATAGGGTTTGTCTATGTCGATTCTCTATATGATCTAGATCTTTCTTTTCAATGTCAGTCAACATACAAGTTAAATGGTGTCTATGAGCATATGATGTATCTAACGTAATAGTAGGAGCAAAATACGTGGACATTCTCTCTACCTCCTAGTAGTAGTCATACTTATTCATGTACTTCTGGACTGGGACTACTGAGAGTACTAATTCATAATTTGAGAAATAGTACTCAAAATGGGCCTTACTATAAAACATGCTCAGCAACACACAACATGTGATGCCATAAGTCAAAGGTAAGTGATGATATTGGATGCCCTCTTCGACTGATGCTGGCAGATGTATACACACATAACAATCTTTCGGTTCTATTGTGCCTACATATTCATACAACAGACGAGCATATGCGTTCAGTGTAAAATCTCCTTTCGACAAATCTACGTGTAGCATTCGACTAGTTTCTCTAATCATATTTCTATCCTTTGCTGATACACCCTCTTCTACGTCTGCGGTAGATGGGGTTTATGTCATTTCATTCATTTCAGCATCGTGAGACCCAACCAAAGATGTAACAATTACCACAGCTATAACAATAAGCACCACAACAATAAGGGTACTAATTATGCACTTCTATTTAGTCCTGACTTTTTGGACTTCATTTTGAATCACTGTGTTGATTTGAAACATAACTGAATTTAACAAAGTCTTTGATCTTCTTTACTCTGCTTATTTTGATTCTTTACAATGTCCTTTATTTTTCTTTTGCCATTCGATTTTGTTTTACCAATGTTCAGTTCAATGATACTAAACCTATTGAAGAGACGTAGTCAGCCCTAACCCCTCAATTCTTCTCTCTATTGAAAGTCCGTAATATTATAGTTTCTTCCTCTTGGGTCTAGGTTATCTTCTTTCCAAGGCTAATAAATGTCTTTTACAGTTCACGCTTCATTATTTATGATATTTGATCCAAGCATAGCAAGAACAAGTTGTAGTATTTCAGCACGTATTTCTCCCATTTCTTGTGCAGTTGGCTGTCAACCAAAAGTAGGGAGAGCAACTTGGTTGAGGATCAAAAAGCACAACCCACTCAGCCTTGGAGGATCAGCGACTGTTAGAGTCAAGATTCCGAAGAGATCAATTACAGGGACTATTACATGAAGGTCAATTGTCAGAGTGTTCTCTCAGTGAAACACTGAGCCGGTCCCCAACCTCCCGGATCTCTCTGGTCTCTGCATCTGCAGCCAGGTACGTCCACTCATGAGATGAATACTTTCGTGACGGTACTCTCTCTCTTCTGGAAAGTCTTAGACCATCCGGTCTTTCTTCAGTTTCACTTTGATCGGATTCAGATGTTTCAGGAATTGGAGTGAGATCTTTCTCAGATGCAAGCCTTAAGTTCAGCCTGTCTTTCCTTGTTGGCCACTTTGCTGCTGCAGCATCTTCTCTCCGCTCTTCCTCTTGATCTGATCCTTCTGCACCAGGCTTTTCACTCTGCTCTGGTTCAAAGTTCACCTCTTCAATATTGTCTATTTCTGAGTCAGAATTCTCTTCAGGAGCTGTTTGATTTATTCTTTCTTGCTCAGGTGATTGTTCCGCTTCATCAATAGTGCTTACAATCGGGCTTGTTCTTTCTGTTTGTGTTGCACTCTCAATTGTACTTCTCGGAACAAGAGGAGTTGTGTCCTCTACAGGTTTTGGGACTATGCAAGTATTTGAAGCGTGTATCCAATTTGGCAACCCTCCACACGTCACTGCTGTACTTGTAACCAGTAGCACCTGGTATGGACCTCGCCAGCGAGCATCTAGGAAGCTCTTCCTCACGTGCTTTCGGACAAGCACCCAGTCACCAGGGCTTAGATCATGCTACAGGTCTCTCGAGGTGGATGCAGTCGCAGCCTCGACCTGGTGGGACATAGAATTAAGCCCATCAGCCAGTCCTTTACAATAATCCATACCCAAATCATCTGTGATGTTTATCAATGCTGTAGCTGACACCATAGGCAGTTGCATAGCTCTTCCCATCAATATTTCGTGGGGAGAGAGCCCTGTCCTTCTATCAGGTGTACTACGCAGACTCAACAACACCAGAGGCAGCGCATCAGGCCATTTTAATGAAGTTGACGAACATACTTTTGACACCCTCATCTTGATTGTGCCGTTTATCTGTTCCACAAGACCAGAAGCCTCAGGCCTGTAGCTGCAATGTAATCTCTGGTCTATTTTCAAAGCAGCACACAATGATTTCATAAGTTCGCTTTGGAAGTGTGTTCCTCTATCTGTCTCCACCAAGGTCGGAAATCCGAACCGTGGTATCAGTTCCCTTAGGAGTAGTTTTGCCACTGTGAGACTGTCACATCGTCTAGTTGGATATGCCTCAGCACAACGTGAAAAGATACACACCACCACCAAAACATATCTCAGCCCATTGCATCTTGGCATCTCAATAAAATCCAACTGTATTCTATTAAAAGGGCCTCCTGATCTTCCACTGTCACTCATCGCAACCACTGGTCTCTTTCCCACATTCATTTGTTGACATGTAACACACCGATGACAGACTGCTTCAGCATGTACACGAAATCGGGGATTAAACCACGTTTGCCTAAACACTTGCATCAAGGCATCTCTTCCAAGATGAACTGCTCCGTGAATCTGCCTTGCCATTGGGCTTAATAAACAGTTAGGTAACACTGCCCTTTCATCTGTTGGTACCCAAATGCCATCATCTCTCTTTTCACAGCCTGATCTAATGCATGATGCAGCTTCCTCCTCTGAGATTTCATCCTGCAGCCGCTTCACCTCATCCCATGTATTAGCCACAGCCAATATCATGCTAAGCTCAGTCTCTTCTGCGCTTTCTCCAACATATTCTCCATTGAAAATGCAAACATGTAGTGCACAAAAACGAGCTACTTCATCAGCATAGTTATTACCCTTGGTGACAAATTCTTCTCCTTTCCCATGAGCTGCACACTTCACTACTGCTATGGCTTTGGGTCTCTGTAAGACCTCTAGTAACTGACATACATATTCTCCATTATGGATAGGGGATCTTGATGACGTTAATAATCCCCTTTAAGGCCAAAACTGTCCGATGTCGTGAACCACTCCAAACCCATATTGGCTGTCCGTATACATGGTCACGCGAACTCCATCTGCGATGGTACAGGCACGTGTCAGAGCAATCATTTTGGCCACCTGGGCAGAGTATACTCTATTCAAACAGGCAGCTTCAACCACCCCAAGACAGTACACACAGCAAAAGCTGCTCTCAGATACCCTTCATTGTCTCTTAGGCATGAATCATCAACAAAAAGGATCAAATCAGATTCAGGCAGCGGTTCAACGACAATGTCAGCTCTGGGTTTGGTAGATAGTTCAGTAACATCCAGACAGTCATGCTCTTCTCAATCTTCTCCTTCCTCCTGTGGAAGAGGCAACAATGTAGCGAGGTTCAAAGTAGTACAGCGTTTTAGGGTAACATTTTCAGAAGCAATATGACTTGTTCATACTTTGTAAGCCTATTGTGTGTTAGGTGCTGTGGTTTCGTCCTTGTCATTAACAGTTCTAATGAATTTGGCACATACACAATAAGCGGGTGACCCATTACTATGCTTTCACATCTCTCAATGCTGACACCTGTTACAGCAACGGATTTAAGACATCCGGGCAACGCAGAAGCTACAGGATCTAATGTAGCTGGAAAGTAAGCCACTGGTCTACGAGCACCTCCATGTGTCTGTACAAGGCCCGCTAATGCACATCCTTCCCTCTCACAGCAGAAGAGCGAAATCGCTTTATTGAAATTATGCATTCCCAGAGCCGGAGCATGACATATGGTCTCTCTCAGCTCATAGAAGGCTATTAAGCAGTCATTGTCCTATGGTACCGGATCACTAATGTCTGTTGGAGTCAACCTCAAAAGTGGCTTTGCTTGCAAAGAAAAGTTTGGGATCCACTGTCGACAATAGCCGACCATTCCCAAAAACATACAGACTTCTTTTTGTGTTTTCGGAGTTCCCATTTGCAGAATCGTGTCTATGCGATCTGGTGACACCCTTCGTTTTCCCTTTTCAATTCAATGACCCAGATACTGCACCTCTGTTTGACAATACTGAAGCTTATTTTGGGGACACCTTGTGTCCATTCTCTGTCAAATGATTGAGTTAAGCCACTGTATCGATCCTGCAAGTATTTTCGGTCTCTGAAGCGACCAAAAGGTCGTCTATATACTGAACCAGGACTGAGTTTTGGGGCATCACCAGCTCTTCAAGATTCTTTTTCAAACACTGGCTAAAGATGGAGGGACTTTCTGTATACCCTTGAGAAATTCTATACCATGTTAACACACGGGCATCCATCCTAAAAGCAAAAAATATACCTGATATCTTCATGCAATGGTATGGAGAAAAATGCCTGGCACAAATCGATGCCTGTGAGCCATTCAGCTTCACATGGTATCTGAAATAGGATAACAGCTGGATTCAGTACCATAGGACAAAATGGGATCACAATTTCATTGACACTGCGCAAATCCTGCACTATTCTATACTTGCCGCTAGACTTCTGTAGTCCCATTATAGGAGAATTACAAGGACATCCTCTTATCTCCTTCAGAATGCCATGCAAAATCATGGACTCAATTACAGGTCGTATTCCAACCAGTGTTTCTGGAGTCAATATATACTGGGGAATTCGGGAGAATTCAGAATTGGGCTTGACCTGTATCTTCACAGGTTCAACACCTCGAATCAATCCAATTTCCTCACCTGTAAAATCCCACACCCTGGGTGAAAATGAATCTCTCAAGTCACATAGTAAGTCCTCGATTGTGAGAACTACAAACAGTTCTGCACACAGACTCATATGGCCATTTTAAAATCAGCATAATCATCATAAGTCTGCAACTCCACACCTCTCAGAATGAATGATATGGTACAATTTAATTTGCACAAAAGATCTCGTCCTAACAGACAGACTGGGCTAGAATCGGACACCACAAATTGATGTTTATCCTGGAATGTTCCTATTTTCACAGGTAATTCATTTGTCAGTGGGTTAGTCATTTTTAAATTAGTCACTCCTACCACTTGGATCGACTTTCCTGACAGGGGTAAATCTGGGACCACTTCTGTCCGTACTGTTGAAGGCGCATCTCCAGTGTCTAACAAAATGGTAACAGGATGTCCATTCACCTTTGTATCTACAAAGGGTCCACTTTGCTCCATTTCCAGGGTAGCACCCAAAGTGCACTCTCCCAGCTCCCCCCTCTGATACTCATGAGGGTCTTGTATTTGATCTAATCTATCTTTTATCTAAAAGTAAGTCATTTGACGATATGTTTGATTAATCATGGGTATTGTGGAGGCTGTGGTATCTGCATCTGAGGCTCACAATTACCTCCATTCATGAATCTACGTCTTGTCACAGTATTTACCCCTTCAGACATTTGTCCCTCTCCCTAATATTGTAATTGATTTGCTGGATTCAGTCTACACTCTCGCTTCCATGCCCGATTTAGTGACAATAATGACAAGCTGTCACATGTTTTTGATTTGCTACCCACTCAGCGCCAATCCCGACATCTGCATCCCTTCCTCTACCCTGTCCAGGTTGTGCCACAGTCTGTTGTTGGTTCATTCCTCTACTACTTCCTCTTCCTCGACCCATTGTTCCTCCAACTCCTTGCCCCCAATCTGGCCGCTCAGCATTTCTGAACTGCACTAACATCAACTTTTCCTTTGTCTTCTTTTGTGCTGCCTCTACCTGTTCACTGCAATATTTTGCATATCGCAAATTTTCGTCAACAGATTTATTCTGCCAACATATCAAGTGGTGCTGTATCATCAAACTAATATCAGATCTTAATCCCCTCACAAATTTAGAAACAAACTGTCCCATATCATTTGGCTCAACTGTATCCAATCCACTATTTTGTTTTAATGCTACTAAAAGTCTCTCATAATAATCATATTCTGATTCTTTAGGGTCTTGAGTAGTACAATCGATTTTAAGCCAATAGACAGTCTGCGGGCCACTTTAGACTGCAACCATGTGATCACTTGTTCATATTTCTTCATCACCTCAGCTGAAGGACCATTAGTCACCGGATCTCTAGCTGGTTCTACAGCAGGCCAGTCAATGGCAACCTTACATGCTGTCCATAGATCACCGGGAACCATTATATCAAATAAGGTATTCAAAACAATCCACAACACCTTTGAAATCTTAACAAACTGATCAATTTGTTTATACCAGTTGGCATGTTTTTCCCTCAGCTGAGGAAAATCATTTGTAAATGCTGCCAAATCACCCCTGCTCCATGGCACATGTACTTAATCCCCATTCTGTACTTCTCTCAATGGGAAATTTCCTGCTGCTCCCGTCCCTCCACCTGGAGGCGGAGTATCTCCTATCACCTTCTTGGCACTTTTCGTCTTAGCCCATCTTTCTTTCCACTTATCCAATTCTCTCCACGGTCGCATTGCTATAATCAAATCTCTAAGCTGTGCCTTTAATCCTGTTGTTTGCTTTTCCTCTAAATTTTGATCCGTGTAATTCAATCTGCAGCTTCCCTGCATCCCTTTTGTGTTGGTCAAATCCACCTCATACCGTCCAGCCAATTGTACCAATGCTTCAGGAGCTCGCGTTGCCTTTTTAGTAACATCCTTCATTACAAATAGCAACTCGCTTGGGTCATATGTTTCAATCCTGTCTAATGGCGAATTCCCTTCTATCACTTCATCTATTTCAATTTTCAATCTGACCACATCTAACAAAGGTGCTTTCATTGCAACTTGTATCACTCTCTGACTCTGCTCACTTACGAATTCTTCCCTGCCACAACCTTGTGCCCTTCTTGGACTTACACCTTCCTCCACTCTCAAAACTGGACGACTTTCTCTCTCACAACTTCTCCAATGGTTACCCTCACACAACCCTTGTGGTTGAAACATTACTCTAGGGGCTTCCTGTCTCATATCCAGCTCTTCTCACGGTAGCATTGACTCCCTCACTGGTGGAACCCACATTCTGATGTCTGACATAGAATTGGCCAAAGCTCCTGTTTGTCTTTTTTCAGACCCACTGTCAACCCTCGATGGATCAGCAGTGGCTGGCAATGGAGTGCTAGCTTCCACTGGCCTCTGAACCATACCGGTCCCACTCATGGTAAGACTGCCCCCTGTCATGGTCTCTTCCCCTTCTCTATTCTGTTGCTGTTGCTTTTCACTTGCCCTTTCGTTTGGGTTATAATTTGAAACCACAGGTTCGATTGTAACTGGTACAGTAAGTAGCTGCATGGCACATGGATTTCCATTGTGCTCAAGATCTGGATATCCTGGTTCTCCAGAACCTCCTGGAATCCTTATCCCTACTGCCATTCTCCCTTGTACTCCTGCTGTCTGTTCCTCTGAACCTGCTCGATCTAACCCTGACTCTTCCCCAGGTTGCTGCGTTCTCTCCAACTCCGATCTGAAATCATTAGGCGGAGGACGATCGGCTAACAATCTCTCTAAAAAGCTATCATCCGTATCACTGTCCTCTTCTGTCTTACTCTGTCCTTCTGACCCCCCTCTTAGCAACCTGAGGGGATATAAGCGTTCTCCCTCTATGGTGTCTACTCTCCACCTCTTCAATTGCGCATCCCATCTAGCATCCTGATATGCCTTCATTGCTTTCTTCATTCTTCCCTGTGAAGCTTCTCTCCTTTTTGCCACTGCTGCTCTCATTCAAGCATGTAATGCCTCAAATTGCGTTGGTCTCGGCGGAGGCTTCAGAGAAGACATCACTCCTCTTAGCTGCTATAATACCTCCATCCGAAATGACACATAATGAGGGAAAGCCAATTCTCCCTTTTTCTCTGTAATTTTGTGCCAATTTTGCAGCCACACTATAGTATGGAGTCCTACATTGGTTGCCATGTAATGTGCCGGAGTATCCTCTGATGGAGCATCTTCTCCCACCTGAGTTACCACTCCTGTGTCGCCTCTACACATATCATGCAACACCTTAAAACATCTCATTGTGAAAATCAATTATTTACAATCCAAAAGTCAATAGTAAACTTCTGACGGAATTCCACCAATCCCAGCGAGGCGTTACACCAACCGACCAATCCCAGCGCGGCTCGCAATGACGTCACAACTTACTCCTAGCAGAGGCTCACCCTCCTTTACAATTTCTCTTCATACACTCGCTCACACATTCGTACACAAGTAACTGTATAACTAAAGCTATTATCCAAATAACTGCTTCATACTACAGCCACAATAACTTACAATCGCATAAACAAGTAATTGTCCGTCCGCTAAAGGATCGATAGAACACTGTCACAAGAACATCCACAGTGACCCTCGACTTGCATTGGTCACCCAATCACCGTAGTCTACCCCCGGTACCTGAGGCTTTCCATCGCGCCGTTATGCCCACATTCACACAAAGTTCCCTACCACAAGTGGATCGTTGATAGCGCTTCTCGACACCCAAATTTTGATCGGACAATCACATACACAAAACTATCCCGCGATCTTGGTCTTCTCTTGAGTCCGGAACCCAAAACTTCCTGATCCGCACGTGTCCAGACCAGTAAACCGATTAACCGACAATCACACGACTTGCATACTCACTTCGTAAGACAACACATCACAATTAATTTATCACCGCAAGCTGACACCCCACAATATTTCATACTCACTCTACCACTGTTTCCGCCGCACCATCAGCGTCCGCCGACCACCGTCAATCTTCGTCTTCCGCCGTCGTCTACTCCAAGTCCAACACCAAATTTTCCTCCGCTTTTACTCTAAATCTCTAATTTGCCCTCACTTTAGAGGCAAACCATCCTCTGCTACCATTTGATTGGGCTAAATTTAAGCCTTGCCTTACCTTCCAAATTAATTTAGCACTGTTGGTCTTTTATTTGCCTGCTAAACGTTGTTGAGGGAAATAAACACTTCAAGATTATACTTACAATTTAGTCATGCTTTAAGGACCACAAACTCCGAATTCTAGTATATGGATTTTATTATAAGGCCAAAAATAATTGGATATTAACGCATCGGAGAAGGAGCAAATATAGATACATGAAAGTCAATACAGAGCCAAATCTTCATATATACTTAATTTGGCATAGAAGGCACAAAGTAATAAATTCCAAAATTAGATACAGCCCAAGATAGAGGCGGAATCCAAGTCCTTTTTCATTATGAAGGAAAGCATAAATTACCTTTCTTGACACTACTCTCAGTGATAATATTCCTGGCTGCTTCGCCTACCTCAATTCCCAAAGGTGTCAGCATGTGTAGCCTTCCTGAGAAGTACACACATCAAAATGGGTCAAGATAGCTTAAAGCTATGGAGCTCGCACTTAGGATGCTCCTTCTCCTCCGAAAATCTAGAAGTCTGATTTTTCTATCCCTGCGCATAATACAAAAAGTACAAATTCAATCCCCTCCTAAATGTATCACTTGACAAATATTTTCACTTCTAAAGGTTGTGGTGAATTTCCCTTGCATCTTTAATTATTTCTTCTTTCCTTCTAGTGACCTTGTAGTGTAGGTAGGCCAGGCACAGTAGATATCCTCTCTTATGGCTTCCCAGACTCTTCAAAGACATTCCAGTTATCTCCTTGAATTAAAATAAGGATGTTGAATGGGATTTAGAGCATACTATTCTTGTTCACGAAAACAACTCATTTAATTATTTATTTTAGCTACCTAGAGTATTGAAACTATCAACAACCTGCAGCTCTGGGCCTACGGTGCTAGCAACTTAAATAACACACAGTTACATTTATATGAATATATATATGAATATTTATATATTTATATTAGTGGAAGAGGTGTGGCGCCGCGGCCAGGGCAACTGACTCCGGAATCTGGGGATCACTGTTCGATCCCCGGCACCGGCGGCAGATTAGCCCAGCACCATGTGACTCTGGGCAATAGCTTGCTTAATCTTCCCGACGGCCCCCAGCGCCTAGAGACCCTAACGGGTGATTGTGCGCTTTACAAATGTGGGTATTATTATTATTATTATTATGAATATAATGTCATCCTGCACTTTCTGTTTACAGAAATGATGGTGTCTCTAATACATGTAAATTCTATTTAAAAGTGCACATTACATATCTTGCTCAAGATGTAGAATAAATGCATTTAATATATATAATACACTGCACACAAAACAAATATGAATGAATGCGTTTAAACAATGAGTATGATGCACCCATATATTTTAGAGTGCTGTGAGCACTCTATCACCCACAATGCCAAAACACCATTTCAAACACGTCCTCTCCAAACATAGGGGCCGATTAGGATCGCGGACGGACTTGAGTCCGTCCGCGACCCCTGAGCAGGAGGGAACGTCCGCAAGGGCTGCGGCGTTCCCTCCGAGCAGATTAGGATGTGACCGCCAGGGTGGCTGTCACATCCTCTATCGTTAACATTGCGGCGGGTGCAGCTTCAAGCTGCACCCGCCGCAAGGTTAAAAATGATAGACACAGCCAACCATGTTAAAAATGATAGACACCGCCAGCCATGTTAAAGCTTTTCCGCTGCGGTCGGAAGTGACCGCGGCGGAAAGGCTGCGGACGGAATGCAAGACCCACCAGCCATCCTAATATGGCGGTAGGTCTTTCGAGTCTCCGCGGTGGTTTTCCCGCATCCTCCGTGCCGGCGGTGGCTTCCGCCGGCCCGGAGGATGCGGGAAAACCGCAATCATAATAGGCCCCATACTGAGGTCATGTATCCAGACTGAATTTTATTCACAACCATCATAGTATATACATGCTGGCCGCTCATCTTTAATGAGATAGCCCTGCCATTAAACAGCCCTGTGTTTAAATAACACAAACATTTTGGACTTAATTCACTAAAAGTTAAAGGTAGAAATCCATACGCACAGGAGGCTATGGAGTGGCTTTAGCCTTTCAGCATCTCACATGGGCATCCTAGAGTTCACATGGAAATCTGCACAAGTGAAAGGTTTCCATGGATACTTCTTTTTCTCCATGTGTACTCCAGTGGATTATGCGCATAGCTGACCACCTACCAGAAACAGTAGAGTAGAAAAGTTCATTTGGACATCCTTTTATTCTCCTGAGGGGAATGTTTTTGTTGGGGAGGAACCCCATTCCACACCTACCTCTCACTCTACAGTTGAGCTTCGTACTGCAAAACCCATCCCGTACTAATGGATTTTTCACCATGTTGAAATCAATATGTAAACTTTGTGAAAACCAACTGTGAATCAGAATTTCAAAAGACAAAAGGGAGACACAGACGCACAAGAGTAAATGATAAAAAAAAACTGGTAGAAACTAACCCCATGCTCTTCAGGAAATGAATGAAAACTGAACTGTTTGAATGTGCTTTCATCTGAATCATTTCCACATTAGGGTACATGCCAGATGACATCAGTGAGTTCCCCACCTATGTCAAAACGACCACTAGCTGGCACCATTCATGTGTAGTACTCAGACTCTCGAACACCCCCCTCACAGGAATCTGAAATGACTGAAAAGGAGTGTGCAGAGCATAGGGTTGGACCAGCCTATAGAGCATCCAGGCAGTGCCCAAAGTGCTGGTCTGACAGGTCAGTTTGCCTAGGCATTTATCAGAATGTTTTATGGTTTTCTAGACCAGGTTTTACTGTGGATTTCCCCGATATTAAAACAAATATTGCCTGCGGCAAGCTCAAATCCATGCAGTCATCCATACCTTGCTAAACACTTGTAAAGCGTGGGCCTGATTCAAAAGGGTAAAGTTACACTTTTGTGTAAGCTTACTCTTTTTCCGTATTCACAAACTATGATTTAATAGTAACTTTATGACTGTGGGCACTCCACAGTTGGTGTGGAGAACTCTGCACCTAAAAAATAGGCCTATCCCATCTGTTTTTGCATGGAGTTCTTCGCCTCGACTGGCATGATTTTATAAACGTACTATTAAATCTTCGTATGTGAATACCAAAAAAGAATAAACTTACATAAAAGTGCAAGTTTTCCATTGTGAATCAGGCCCTGTGTCTTTACACGTTCAAAACTGGCACAATTTGCCAACATTTTGCCTTCTCCACTCTTGTTTTGATGAATTTGTTTTGTCGGCCTGAGGACTCTGAGTCCTTTACCCCTTCTACCCACTGCTAAAGTTATTGTGCTCACTCCCTAAAACATGGTAATATTGGCTTACACCTGATTGACATAATTAGTTCATCTGTAAGACCATAGTATAGGGGCATACCATATACCCATGGCTGGCAAATTAAATGCTACTAGTGGGCCTGCTGCACTTATTTCGCCACCCACATAAGCAGACTCTTAAAACATGTATCAGTTGTAATTGCCAATTCGACCAGTCAAAATTCATACTTCGCCAGGCCTAAAACCTCCCTTTTAAAACATATGTCACCCTTAAGGTAGACCCTAAATGCCCATAGTGCAGCATGCAGTGCATTTAAAAAGTGGGGCATGTACTTTTACATTTTGCATATCCTAGTAGTGAAAAACTTACTATTTTATTTTTCACTACTGTGAGACCTGCCTCTCCCATAGAATAACATTGGGTTACCTTATTACTTTTAATAGGTGATACATTTTGTTTGAGAGCAGGTAAATATATCATGTTTGTTGTCTAAGGAGTTGTAATTTAAAATCCTCATTAATGGTAAAGTACAATTTTAAGTCACAATTTTGAAAATGCTACATTTAGAAAGTTGCGAGTGTAATTGTCAAACATTTGAATTGCACAGTACGGAAGCAACATTGTAGCAAAAGCCAGTGCAGACAGCGGCAATACTATTAATTATTCGCCCAAAAATTGTTGCATGAGGCTTAGAAGTTCCCTTTTTAAACATTAAGGAGTCACAGTCCAAGACTCTCAGTGGTGAATGTATTTAAAATCATTTGCATCGTACAGCACGAGAGCCACTTTGAAGTTAAACCCGGTTACAATATGCAATGCTGGAATGTATTTTTCCATGTTTAAGTGAAGCTAATCAATTACGAACCTGACAACTATGCCACTATTTCTTAAAGTGTGCTGTATGCCTTCAGTTTTAAGTAATTTCTGAAACCACCACGCTTCATAATAATGAGGCCAGATCCACGTACTTTACTTTACAGAATAACAAGCCACAGAAGAGGACTGTCTTATTTTAGTGGCTGGAAACTAATCTGCAGTGCAAAAGGTAAAATCTTTCTGGCAACGTAAAATTGCATACTGCTGCTAATAATTAAACTATGAAGAAAATTAAATGCTCGTATCCATTTCTGCAAGCACACCTCAGGTTTGAAGTCAATGTTTCTCCAAAATGATAGGAGCTTTGGACTGTCAAGACCTGCTCCCCCTTTTCTTCTAGAGTTGATTGAAAGCCTGTTAAGTGGATTGTTCTGTTCAGATGCTACAGCCACAAATTAACAAAGGCATATAACAAAGGTAAAATCCTTTCTGACATTATGAAACCGTGCTAGGCTGCCCGTAAAAAAACATTTTTAATATTAATGAGGCTACATATTTGTGTTTTTGCAGCCTCGCTAGTTAAAATATGGTTCAAACATCGCTGAGACACCACCAAATATACTTTCAGCTTTGGTGTTTAAGGTGAAACAACTAACTGATGTACTTGAGAATGCCAATGCAAATGGAGAGCACTTTTTACAATTTTGCACTGTCTTAGTAAAATACACTAATGTAGTATTCCTTTCATTACCTTGTGCTTGTTTCCTCCACTCATCCTGGAATGTTATATATGTCACAGTGACAAGCGTTCTTTCTGTCACTGTGGTTTTGAAATATGTGTCAGTTGTTGCCAGCTGTTACCGGAGTTGACACTGCTGCTGCGCAGCACCTGCTTAAGATATTAAAGTCATCTAAACACCATTTATTGTAGTCGATTACTTACTACAATAATTGTGGCCACGATCGACGTTTCTACTTGCTACAAGTGTCATTTTGAATTTACTGTTGTTTCCTACCAAGGATTAGCTGGCATACAAAGACGCATTGGGAAACGGTCAAGCAACATAAGAGAAAACAAAGGAGAAACGGCAAATGTCAATGTTTATTTTTCTTCCTATTCAACTGATGGTTACACAATAATCCTTATGATCTGTATCAGGAAATTAGTGTTTTAAAGCATATTTTGATTGTTTTTTTTCCAAAATAACTGTTGTTCGGTATTTAAGAGAATATCACAAAAGAGGTTGGCTTATGCTTATGAATTCTCCTTGTTTAAATAGGTAAATGTTGACAAAATCTTGCCTTTAAGTCTCATCACAAACTGAAGTGTTTATAATATATTAGTTTGTATAGCATTTTCTTTCACTATGCAGTCAGTTGCACCACCTCCGCCTTTTTTAGAGACACCAGGAGATCCACCAATACAGTGGAAAAGATGATATGGTGCCTTTATCACATATATTGGTGCCATTGGAGGTTCAGGATATAGGGCTGAAAGGAAAAAATGTTTATTGTTGAATGCTTTAGGGTTTGAAGGAAGGGAAATCTTTAAACATTTACCTGCCTTAGTTCGTACAGCAGATGAAGATGAGATGGATGAATTTAATGAAACTGTAAGAAATTAGAATTACGCTTTGATTTTCAGCCTAGTTTAGTAGTGATTAGGCATAAGTTTTTTAAAAGAGACCAAAGAACTGGAAAAAAGGTAGAAGATTTTATTTCGGCTTTACGTGTGTTAAGTGCTGAATGCCAATTTGAACATTTCAGAAAACAACTTATAAGGGATCAGTTTATTTTCAAGTGTACAGATAAAAGCATTCAACAATACTTACTTTCTTTAGGTAATCCTACTCTTGAGGAAACAATTAAAATAGCGAAAAGTATTGAACTCTCTAAAGTTTCAGTGAAAGAGCTGGATGAAAAGGCTATTTCAGGTAATTCTAAAGATGAATCCGTGAATGTTGTAAGGTTTAATGAAAGTAAAGTAAGTAGTCATTTACGCAATGAAAATAAGTTTTTCAAACAAACTTTTGTTTTAAATGTGGAAATGCACCTCATTTTAGAACAGGTCGCCCATGTCCTGCTAGGAATGTTAATTGCAGGACATGCGGGAAATATGGATATTTTTCAAAAGTTTGCCAAAATGTTAAGAAAAATAATGACTATGTGCATGATCAGAGACAAAGTAACAAGCCTTTCTCTTCATCTTCTGTTGCTAATGTGTATACTCCTGAGTCAAAGGGTGATTCGTTGAAGAAAATTTAGGATGATTTGAGAGACATGGTTGTGGTTGTTACAGATGTTGGCGTTGTCAATGATCAACTTGCAGAATGTGTTGACCCATATGTGGAGATTGGTATTGGTACAAAGGTTGTGTGCCTTTTGGTAGATTCCGGTGCAAGAATCACCTTGATAGATCAAGAGAAATTTCGTGAAGTCTGGGGTTCGAAAACACTGTTACCCCCGATAGGTCTCCTGTGTCGTATGAAGGTAGAACGATTGATCTTGCCGGGTATTTTGAGGATACTTTGGAGTTTAGGGGCAGAAAGATTTTCGGGAAAATATATGTTGCTATCAAGGGACTGAATATTCTCGGTTGGTTCCATCAAGGGTTATTCAAAATGGTTCTCAGACCAGGCACTAAGGACCAAGTATCTATTATTAAGTCAGATGAGTTGGGTGATGTGTGGAGAGAAAAATTGGTTGTTGCGTGGTGTGAAAAATTTCCTTCAGTTTTTAGCAAAAAACTAGGTGAGATTAAAGGATTTACCCACTGCATTAAGGTTAAAGATGGAGCAGTGCCTGTCAAGCACAAGCTCAGAAATGTACCATTTAGCGTGAGGGATCAGTTGGAGAAGGAACTTAAAGATCTGTGTAGTAAGGGAATCATTGAACCCATTGACTCTTCACTTTGGCTTAGTCCATTGGTGGTCGTTAAAAAGATAAATGGCGATCTTCGCCTGTGCGTGGATTTTCGCAGTTTTAACATTTGGATTGATTCCCATCCCCTTCCAAAAATCTCAGACATGTTGTGCATGATCAATGGTTCCAAATGGTTCACAAAGTTGGATCTAGCCACGGCCTATCATCAAGTCGTCCTAGATCCATCTTCTAGACACTTAACAGCTTTTGTCTCACCTATTGGCTCATTCCAGTACTGTTGAATGCCTTTTGGCCTAGCTTCCACGGCTGCGGTTTTTCAAAGAATCATGTCTAATCTTCTTAAAGATATAGATGGTGTCGTTGTTTTTCAGGATGATGTGCTTGTTCATAGCCAGACATCTGAGGGACATGATAAAGTGGTTGATTGTGTTTTGAAAACTTTGTGTGAAGCAGGTGTGGTTTTGAAGAAGGAAAAATGTGTTTTCAAGGTTCAAAAGATAGAATATTTGGGGCATGTGGTGTCTGAGCATGGTGTGGAGCCTAGACCAGGTCTGGTCAAAGCTATTGTTGATTCACCTGCACCAAATGATAAAGTAGGGTTGAAATCTTTTATTGGTTTGTGCGAGTTTTATGCACGTTTTTTACCTGATTATGCCTCAAAGGTCCAACCATTGACCAATATGCTCATGGGACAAAGAGTGTAATGCTGTTTTTAAGTGGATCAAAGAACGTTTGGTCAGTCCCATCATTTTGAAGCCATTTGAACCCAATGTTGCGTGTACTATTACTGCAGACACTAGTGGGGTTGGTCTGGGTGCCATTCTCACTCAGAATGTCAAGGGGGAGGAACATACATTGGGATATGCTTCAAGAGTTTTACATGGTTCAGAACTGAAATTTTCAGTTATAGAAAGAGAATTGCTTGCATGCTGGTGGGCCATAAGGAAGTTTTCACCTTATGTTTGGGGAAAACATTTCAAGCTATGTACGGACCACAATCCCCTGGTATCCATCTTTTCTGGGGATAAAGTGAAGGAACAAACGCCAAGAATTGCGCGTTTATCCACCAAGCTTTTACAGTTTGATTTTGATGTAGTATTCCTTTCATTACCTTGTGCTTGTTTCCTCCACTCATCCTGGAATGTTATATATGTCACAGTGACAAGCGTTCTTTCTGTCACTGTGGTTTTGAAATATGTGTCAGTTGCTGCCAGCTGTTACCGGAGTTGACACTGCTGCTGCGCAGCACCTGCTTAAGATATTAAAGTCATCTAAACACCATTTATTGTAGTCGATTACTTACAACAACTACCCTTTCACTTTTCAGAAATCATCCAGCCCTTGTCCTGAGGAAAACCCATATAGGAAGTGGGGCTTGAAACATGTAGACCACGAACAATGGGGTATCCTTGTACAACGCACATCAATATGGATCAATACAATTAAGTTGTAGTGAAAGACAATTTCTTCAAGTCCATATTAGAACTATCTGGACCCCCATACTATGTTCCAAGAGCATCTGTTGTTGATGTAATGCTCTGGTCGAACACTGATTACCACATGCTTTAATTTGGCTTTTGTATATTTGTGTTTGTTAATTCTTTGATAGAGCACAATGTCTTTTTAGAATTTGCACATCTCAGAATCGATAGTTGGTATCACTCCCTTCTTTGTAATGAGATTGAAGCTTTGAAAAGTGTTATAATAATGTGTTAAAAAGAATCAGAGGTCATGTTTATTGAATGAGGTGATCTTTACACAAAAGTGAAAATGTGTTAAAAATCAAGCAGCCACCTAGTGTTGTTACATGTTCATATTTACTGAGGTCCAAGGTGGTTGTAGACAAGGACCCAACCCCCCCTTAGTTTACTGAAAGTTTAGAAAGCTGGTATTTTCTTGTCCTAACCATTTGGGACTTGCAGCCTGTTCCAGGAACACATGACTACGTGTAGTTGGCAAGTGGCCTTTTTGGATTCCTCCCAGACAGCAACAAAATAGGGGAACTGGTTTTTGGCAGGATGATCATCCTTGCAGGATGGGGGAGCAGTTGTGCACAGCTCCACTTACACTTTAAAAAATAATTCACAATACAATTATCAAGATGTACATCTTTGGAAGGTAAAAACAGTTCTGTCCGTAGCAAACTATAGATGCGTTGGTTCCATACTTCAGGGGAGGTGATGCATTGGCTCCTTACTGCCACGCAAGGATGGTGATGTGTTGGTTCCTTATTGAAGGGGGAGGTTATGCAACGGTTTGTTACTGCAGCCCGGCATTCTTGTAGTTTTGGCGCCCCGGTGCCAAGCGTGGGGGTCGGGGATGCGTTGGTTCTTGATGCGGTGACAGCAACGGTACTGCATTGGTTTCTCCAGCCGCGGTTCCACGATGCGTTGGTTCATGCAGTCACAAAGCAGGGCCTGCGTCAGGTGTGATGCGGTGATATCGGACTTCGGAGATCGGTGCATGGGATTCACCATGCGGCAGTTTCTCCAGCCACGTGCAGGAGCTGCATTGGTTTCTTCGGCTATGTGTCGGAAACAGGTGTGGGTGAGTCACGATTCTTATAGTTGCGTCGCTTTTACAGCTCCCAACAGCAGGAACTATCTCCAGAGGCCAAACACAGTCACAGGCACCTCGAGGCAGGTTAGAACTCCTATTAAGGAAGTTCAAGGGAGCTGGTGGTGAAGTCTGTGTGTCCCTGAGACTTCAGAACCGGAGGCAAGCTCTACTTTAAGCTGTTGAAGATCTTCCTCAAGCAGGGGACACAGCACACAGCAAAGTCATTGTTCTTTCCTTGGCAGAAACAGCCACTGCAGGCCAACCCCAGACAGCACACAGCAAAGGGGCAGTACTTCTCCTTCAGTTTCTCCAGCTCATCTCCTTGGCAAAGGTTCCACTTGAATTCCAAAAGTAATCTGAAGTTTTGGGGCCTGGGCCCCAATATTTTTTTCCATTTCTCTTACTTCTCTAGGATCAGGGAGGCTCTGTGCTCAGTCAAAACCAGTTCTGCCCTCTCTGGTGCAGCTTTCAGGCAGGAGGTGGAGACAGCATTGTGTAAGGCAGACCAGGCCCATTGGGGTGAAAGGAAATCTCCCACTACTCTAAATGTAGCCCAGGTCTATTCAGCCCAGCCCTGAC
The DNA here is from genome assembly GCF_964261635.1 of Lissotriton helveticus. Taxonomy (NCBI): domain Eukaryota; kingdom Metazoa; phylum Chordata; class Amphibia; order Caudata; family Salamandridae; genus Lissotriton; species Lissotriton helveticus. Next base: position 449,337,349 of record NC_136067.1, read on the forward strand.
TCATTCAGGAAAGGAAGGACACCCCCCACCCCCCAGTGGCTGTCTACAGTGAATGCACATCCCCAGCTCCTGTCAGTCTAAAGCCAGATAGAAAATTCACAAACCAGCAGAGGCACACAGAATGGCTAAGCAAGAAAATACCCACTTTCTAAATGGTATTTTCAAACACAAAATGTAAAAATCATACTTACTAAAAGATGCATCTTTATATTCTGAGTTAAGGCATATTAAAGTTTACCTTCCTATCTTGCCAAATTGGAAGTTATGTTTATAAGATGTTATAAATAAACCCCCATCCTATCCTATGAGACAGATGGCCTTTCAATAGAGAAAAACGAAATTCTCTGTAGTTCACTATCAGGCCATGTTACACACATAAAAACATGTCCTACCTTTCACAGACACTGCACCCTGCTCACAGGGGTACCTAGGGCCTAACTTAGGGGTGGCTCACATGTAAGAAAAGGGAAGGTTAGGTCCTGGCAAGTGGGTGCACTTGCCAGGATGACATGGCAGTACCAAACTGCGCGCAAACATTGCAGTGGCAGGTCTGAGAATCTTTTGCAAGGGTGCTTGTGTGGGTGGCACAATCCGTGCTGCAGGCCCACTAGCAGCATTTGACTTACAGGCCCTGGGCACACACAGTGCACTGTACTAGGGACTTAGTAGTAAGTCGTACAAGCCAATCATGGAAACGCCAATCCATATTAAAAATTTACACAGAAAGCATATGCACTGTAGCACTGGAAAGCAGTGGCAAAGTGCCCAGAGTCCTAAAACCAACCAAAACTGGGTCAAAAACAGGAGGCTAAAAAGCAAAAAGTCAGGGGGTAAACGAGCTGGAAGAGCCAGGTCTAACAGGTGGCAACTGGTATAAAATCAGGACCCTCAGACCGACTCTTCAGTTTACTTTAGGGCCTGTGGAGGACTCTCAGAGGACTGCCCTGCTGCTTGTGGCCTACTGTGTACTTCAGAGGACTGCCATGCTGTACCAAGAGGACTGACCTACTGCTACAGACCTGTTTTTCTGCTTGAACCCAGAACTTCCGGAGTGGCTAACCTCCATATCAGAGCCTCAGGGACAGAAACAACTCCAACCACCTTGAACCCACAGTTGACCCAGCCCGAGTGAGTCCTGACTCTCCAAGTGGTGTCCCTAAAGTTCTGGACCCTTGGAGGTGGTGCCCCGAAGCCAAAATCCAAAACTTGGGACATAGAACTTTTCAGTGGCATGAGAGCAAGGGAAGACCGAGACCTACCTGCTCACCGAACTGCCAAAAGAGCATCACCTTAGTGTCAGTCCGTGGCATACCTTGTGAGTGTTCTTACAAGAGCAGCCAGAACAAAAGTTGATGGCTAGAACAGCTGCAATGCTGGGAGATATGAAGTAAGGCTCTACCGCTTGCAGTGCAGAATAATATGCTAGCATAGCATATATCCCAATGTGTACTGATCTAAGAAAACACTAACCTTTGATGTTTATACAGTTAGTGTCTGAATGGTTCAGGTTTACCTTTAGCTGGTTCAGCCTCAGTTAATATGCACCCTCATGGATAATATAATTTAAGGGGCATCGTTTTGCCACAGTGCTCAAGAACCTACAGTAAGAATTGGTCCTAAATTTTCAAGAGACCATTTTTTTCATGTTGAGTCAGCACTTTCCTCACAGAGTGCTGAACGGAACTATTCGCTGCCTCAGAGCCCTTCGTAGGGAAGTGGTAGATTACATGGGAATGCGCCAAAAAAATAAAACGTCCAGGAGGTCTTAAAAAGACAACATTTGCCTCTTCACATCAGGACAGCAGATTGGAAAAGTTAGTCAGGCTGTAGAACAATTCTAGGGAGAGTGTATTGTTGTCCTTTCTAAATTTTCTGTCAGATCGCTAGGCTTAAGATAGCATGAGGAGGATTACTTCCTGGGAGGACGTCATTAGTTGCTTTCAGTACAGGAGTTAACTGTCTAGGGGCCTCATTACGAGTTTGGCGATGCGGGAGCGGGACCGCCCGCACCGCCAAACCCGTAGTTCAACCGTGCACCAGAGGAGGAGTTTTCTCTTGTCCAGTGGGCAGTTCTTTGTCGTTCCCACTGTGCTGCCTATGAAATAGGCACCACAATGAGAACGTAAAAATTGGTACCTGCATGCATGGACTGCTGCAGTTCATGCCGGGCAGGTACCGGGGTGCATGCACCCAGGGGGCACAACATGTGTCTCCCTGCATCCACTCAATGGCCCTGAGACACAAGGGGCTGCTTTTGTTTCCTCTCAGCCACAGTTTTTATGGCGGGCTCACCACCATAAAAACCCTAGTGGAGAGAAAATGTGTAGCATGCTTTGCGGGACCGCGTCGGTCCTGCCAAGCATCTAGCAGCCTCAAAACTGCAGTGCCACTGCCAGGTCGGAAGACCTCCCCCACCCTGCCCCCGCGAGTTGTAATGAGGCCCTAAGTCTGGCCAGTGGTTGACAACCTTATAATAATTGACAGTTATTTAACTGCTTGACTCGTGCTGCTATATACAACACTTTTCCTTAGTCGCAAGATATTTTTCAATCCTTGTGAGCATGGCATGTCTAGTGTGAAATCAGAACTCTATATGTACATTTGACATCAATTATTTTACATTTTAGGCCCTGATTAGAAGTTTCACTGAATTGCTGTGCATAAATCATCCCACGATAAATAACTGCATTACTGCACCTTGTTTTTTTTACTGCGCGTGATTTTACTGCGTTAAAGAGTTTGCAATATGGAATAAGTGGTGAATGTGGTTTTAAGGTGGAGGATCCAAGGGACAGCTCAGGTTACGGCACTTACCTGTGATCAGGGGAACACCAACGCCTGAAACCATTTAGAGCGAGAGACAAACAACCAGGAACAAAGTGCAGGGTGGTACTGCGTCTTGTGTCTTCCCAGAGCGAGGCGAGAGGGCGGAGAAAGGCGGAGATGACCCCGGAACTAGTGGTTTACAACCACTGAAAAGTGACACTGACCAGGAAGGAGGGTCTCGGACCGGGGGAGGAGTCAGGAGTCAAGCGGAGAGACGAGCGGACCAGAGAAGCGAAGAGAGGAACGACATCGGACTGGATCAAGCCGAAGACGGGAACCAAACTGAAACGGAGAAACCAGAAGACTGCTGGAGCGAAGAGTGGTGGTGTGGGCCAGTGAGTGACGGGGTCCAAGGGGAAGTGCGGGAGGAGGGTAGATAATGGTTGGGGGAGGGTAGAAGCGGTTCTTGGTTTGATAAAGTAGCACAAAACCTTTTTTCTGTTACTGTTATCCCCACACGTTCTTTGCCTGGCTTAAGTTTGTTTTCAAACCCCTCCCCCCTCTCACACGCGGTACTTAGACCGGTTGTCTCAGCTTCCTGGATAGTAAAAGGTGGCACATTGGTGGAACAGCTCGCCACATCTAAAACTTCTTTGAAACACTGGGGTGATACGTTGCTTGCTAAAACCATTACAGCAAGCATATAATAGCACTGGTGAAGGTGACGGGTAGAATAACTCCTGACTAGTACAACCGGATCTGCCACCATTTTCTCCCTCTCTCTCTATGAGCCTCCGGAAGGAATCAGCCACGACGGAAGAGGCAAGACAGACACCATTGAGCACCAGTTCAGAGGAGGAAGAAGAAGAACAGACCCTTTCCAGTTCCCCAACTACAACAGAAGACTTGATATCGGAAAGAGGAAGAAAGACCATTCCTCTAGTAAAACCTAAGAGCGTCCTTTCTGACAATAAGACTCTATCCCTTGGAAAATATATTCAGCCTCCGCGACTGTATATCCGACCTGCCCTCCCACAGTGGTTTTTCCACACCCACAAACAGCACGTGAAATCTAATATGTGAGCATTGGAATTAATCTGAAGCATGAACCATACATTTAAATTTGGATTTTATAGAGATTTTACTACCCGACATCCTGTAGCGTATACTAACTTTGAACGAGTTTTTTTGTTAAATCAAATGATGAGAGTAGACATTTATCATGAAAAAGACTTTAAACATTTTTTTAACCGTTTTTCTCCATACACGTCTTTCTCACGAGTTTTTTATACTAATAATTTCCCCTTTGACAGCGACAGGTTTAGAATAAGGTATGAGTCACCGTCACCCCACATATCCCCTGGTGTTCTCGGAACAACCGGTTTCCCATCTATTTCCAGCCCTCCCTCGCTCGTACATTTGTTTCCGGTACTCCTCTGCCATTGTATTTATTATTCACCTGCTAGAAGGCTCGGCACAACTGAATACTGATGTTATGAAATCTTCAATCGCTGTTGCAACATTGGCACCCTCCCCGTGACTCACCCAACTGCCTCGAGCTCCTTTCCTGAAAAAGGTAGCTGGGAAATGTTGCAGAAGCCAATTGTGAATTGTTTACCTTCCAGCTAACACTGTAGTGAGCCAGTCTGACGAAGAGTGAATTCATTGCTAATTCTATAAACTACAAGTAGCCGTGATACGAATTCTTGTCAGACAAAATGAATACTGGAAATATCAAATTGAACGTCATTCCGGAACGATGTGAGAAACGTTTATTGGTGTGCAGCTTAGTTTGTGACAATGGAGGGCACCTGCGCTCATGTTTTGGGAATACAGTCAGCAACTTATTTTTTATCCTATAACTTTGACCCAGGGCAGGGGAGAGAAACACAGAATAAAGAGAAAGAAGGAGGGAAAAAAGGAACCTAAGGACAAAGGTGGAAATCGGCGATGAAACGAGCCAAAAATTGAGTGGCATTGGGTGTTGGGCAACTCCGGCTGGCTCCGAAGAAAAAATGTGGGACCCCTGCGCTTAACCATTTTTTTTCAGTGTTGCGTTTTTCACCTAGTTTAAGGAGGAATTTAATTGCATTTACAAGGGGATGGGGGTATGTGTTCATGGTAACACATACAACCACTTGCAGTCCACCCATCCTTCACAGACTGCCACTGTTATGGACAAGAACTGCTACAAAGCTGCAGCTCTGGCATTGGTGCTAACTTCGTTTGGTTTTGAAATTATTTATAATGCGCAATAAATACCATCAATAACATAACACAACAAAATTATTAGTGTACTACGGCCTCACGGCCAGGTGAAAAGAAATAACTGGGCCTGATGTGGGCCTGTACTCAAGTTTGCTTTAGGCATTTGTATGTTACCTAACTTGAACAAGCATGGGTGCTACCTTGGCCGAACAAACGATTTGCACTCTGTTGTAAATAAGGTATGGAGGCAACTGGTGATTCTTGTAGGTTCCTTTATTTAAGTGAAGAGACAGCGTAAGAGCAGACCACCCACAGCAGCAACAACCGGTCAACTGCCACAGGGTGGAACATACAAGGTAGAGTGGAACATGGAATGTGGAATAGAGAAGGTAGACATTAAGTATTCTTGAGAAAGACTAGAATAGCAACTCACATGTACTACACATCTTCTTCCTTTCTGTTGAGTAAAAACAAAAAAAAACAAAAGAAACTTAACAAACAAAATCTTGCAGATAAGTAGGAGGCCGCCTAGGTCTAAGAGGGCGTGTAGAGAGAGATGAACCTTGAGTAGGGACAGGACTCTGCAACAGAGCAGAAGCATCGCCCCCACCAGAGTCAACAACCCTATCTTGTAGATGAGAACCATGGGATGCACCATTAGAAGGTTGCAAATCATTAGTGTCATTGGCAAGCAAAAACCCACTGGTAACGGAGTCATCAGAACATGAAGTAGAAGGAGCAGGACTCTCAGAGTGCAAGGAAGACAAAGGGGAGGAGCCCTTTTCCCTCTTTTAGAGAGCCACCCTCCTGAAGTTCCAGCATTCGCCATTATTTAGGATGACACAATATTTGAGCACCTTCTTGACCCTAAATGGGCCCTTGAATTTGGATAAACCTTTCTGTAACCTTCCCAGTTTGATTTTAACCAGATCTCCCTCAAAAAAAGGAGAAGGAGAAGGAGAAACATTAGGAGTAGATTCAACTTCATCAGATTGAAAATCATCTGGGAAATTACTCTGGGCTTGCAGAGCAACGACTTCCCTCATCCAGGATGGAAATAACTTTAAACCAGGATCACGTCCTCTCATCAACTGAAACGGAGACAGATGTCCATTAGCCAAAGGGGTGGTACGGTATGCCCATAGCATTTCATTCACCATCTTCCTAACAATATGACCACCACAAGATGCCATCTGTATAATACCCTTAACAACTTTATTGGCTCTTTCGCAAACAGCATTCCCTTGAGGATTGTATAAGGAAGTATGGTGATGGGAGACGCCACACTCCTTTAAGAAGATCTCCATGTCCTTGGAGGTGAGTTGTGGACCATTATCTGTGATTAGGACAGAAGGCAGGCCCTCATCCTTAAAGAGGTTTCCCAAAAACCTGATGGAGTTGGAAGAAGTGATATCATTGGTAAAATGGACAACCAACCACTTGGTGAAAACATCAATGACAACAATGGCAAATCTATCACTCTCCCCTAACTCACCCATTGGGCCAATAAAATCAAGTGCAATAGTATGCCAGGGCAAATTTGGTGAAAGAACGTGTGCACCATCAATGAGCTTTGGACCAGTCTTCAAGCGTTTCTCTCCTTCCCTGCAGAGAGAACAACTCTCAACCCAATCTACTACTTGGGAGTCAACGCCAGGCCACCAGAAGTGATCTTTTAAACGCCTTTGGGTAAGGGTCTGGCCCATGTGCCCCTCATGTGCTAAAGCTAGTAACTTAGTTCTTAACCCAAAGGGGGGTACAAATTTCTCACCTTTACACAGAATGTCCCCAACAATAGAAAGATCCTCTAGGACTTTAATGTAAGGTCTAACAGCGACAGGGACAGAACTCTCTCGTCTAGGCCCCAATCTTATAAGTTTGATGACTTCCTGAAGGGTGGCATCAGCAGACATTTCTCTAGGCCAGTCACTGGAAGAAAAAACACCCTCGCCAACAAAAACAGCATCCTCCACCGAGGCCACAGCTATATCATCCAAGTCAAGTGAAACAACTGAATTGTGAGGAGAACGCCAATCCATAGATAATCTCGAGAGACAATCGGCTTGGATATTCCTCCAACCTGGGATGTATTCTACCGAATACTGAAACTCTTGTAGTCTGGCCGCTAGCTTCATAAGGCGGGCAGAACCCTTACCTGCCCCACCAGGTGAAAGAACCTTGATAAGGGGTTTATGGTCAGATCGTAGAGTGAACTTCATGCCCCACAGGTAAGTACGAAAATATTCAACAGCCCAAGAGGCCGCCAACGCCTCCCTTTCGATAACGGAATAGTTCTTTTCCGTATCAGTAAGGGTCCTGGAGGCAAAGGCGATAGTGACTTCTGATCCCCCACACAATTGAGACAACATGGCACCCAGACCATGTGCACTAGCATCAACAGTGACGATAGATCTGTTGTGTACATCAAAGGGAGATAGCATTTTTGCATTGCAAATTTCATTTTTGATGTCTACAAAACATTTCTCTTGCTCATACCCCCAAATAAAACTTACACCCCGTTTAAGCAAAGATCTAATAGACACAGTCTTATCAGAAAAGTTCTGTACAAACTTAGAGTAGTACTCTATCAGTCCCATAAATGACCGAAGCTGGTCTTTGTCAGAGGGTGAGGGTGCAGAGCGAATTGCTTCACATAGGTTTCTTTTGGGTTTTATACCAGAGGAAGTGATGGTGTAGCCCAGATAGTCTACTTCACACACACCAAACAAACATTTGTCCTTCCGTAAAGTCAGACCAGCATCAGATAACTTCTCAAGAACAACATTCAGAGTGAAATTGTGCTGGGATTCGGTTTGACCATAAATCAGGATGTCGTCCTGAAAGTAGACTACCTTAGGCACATCTTCGAAAATACCTGACACCATGCGCTGAAAAACGCTGGCTGCTGACTTGAGACCAAATGGCAGACGAGTAAATTGGAAGGTACCCCAGGGAGTGATGAAGGCTGTCAGGGACTTGGAGTCTTTGTGAAGGTCAATTTGGTGGTATGCACTCCTGAGGTCCAATTTCGAGAAAAATTTCGCGCCATTAAGAGTGGTAACTAATTCAGATATGTTAGGTAGTGGGAAAGTGTCGGCAACAACACAGTGGTTGAGAGACCTGAGGTCGACACAGAAACGGAGCTTGCCGTCAGACTTCTTGGTGACGACAATGGGCGAAACCCAAGGAGAGGCTTCAACCGGTTCAATGACCCCAGAATTCAACATGTCATCAAGGAGACTCTTGACATCATCCCTTATGATGATAGGTATGCGTCTTACCTTGTGTTGTACAGGGACAGAGTTGGGTTTGATTATTATTTTATGTGAATAGCCCTTTAGTCGACCCAAACTCTCACCAAAGACATTTTTAAATTTGGAGAGTAAAGAAATTAGATCAGAGTCTTCTACTACCATGACTTGAGGATCAGCTCGGGGATTCACAACAATGCAAAGGTCATACTGGTGTATCCACCCAAGTATAGCGGGACCAGACTCTGAGACATATACTTTACCAAAAGTTTGTCTGGTTGAGAACACAATGTTAGCCTCAAAATACACAAGGATGCTCAGTGGTTCCCCTTGATACCCACCAGGAGAAATATCTGTAGGGAAAAGAGGACCCATACCCCACAAATCAACAAAAAGTGAATTGGGAATGATTGTGTATCGTGAACCTGTGTCCACCATTAAATAAACATGCTTTTCATTAATAATGAAAAGGGCTTTAGGCCTATTCCTACGTTTGTGGTCTTCACGTTGAAGATCACTGTCATTACCAACCACCAAAATTTTGTCAGTGTCATCTTCAACTACTGTGATATCACTAACATATGAAACAGAAGGACGGGCTTTACTTCTGCAAACACGAGCATAATGCCCCAATTTACCACATTTCATGCATTCCTGTTTGGCTGCAAAGCAAAATTTTGAATCAGAAGCATGTGCAAGGCTACCACATCTAAGACATTGCCTAGAAGAAGAAGGTTTAACAGTGTTATTAGGCTTGACATTAGCTGACTTTTTGTTGAAAAACTTTCTCTGCTTAAGAAGAGCAACTTCGTCTTGGTCATCATCTTCCTGACTATGATACATGTGTGAATGACAAGACACTTCACTAACGTCACTTGAAGTAGTAAGAACCTGAACACACGTTGTCCTTCCTTACCAAGAGAACCCAGTAGAAGTGCTTTTTTGCGTTTGGCAGGGAACTCTTGAGCATCTAGTGCGTCAAGGTAGTTCTCAAACATGGGAAACCAGTCTTCCCACGATATGCTGGGTTGGCCAGGTGAAGAAAGAAAACTGGGTGGTAAAACCACAGAGCCAGACGGAATTGGTGACTGTTCAGACATATTACAGGTTGTGGTGAGAAGTACAGATAATGTTTTAAATTTTCACACACCAAAAAAACGGAATTGTCTGAAAAGGTAACTGATAGTTAATTAAGGTAACTTATTCCAGGAAGAAACGCTACAAACAGGATTAAAATCGATGTTTTACTTGTCAAGGAGCTTTACTTTACGAATGCGCATTAGACGAGCGCATCGTCGTTGCTGGAGTTGAATCCGTAACTATGGCAATTCAAAATGGCCCCCTCAGCGTGATGACGTGGACGTTGAAACGCGCTGGCTGTCTGGGAGAGACGGCGCGTTGAGACGAGTCACGCTGGGTGAGAGGAGCGCATGGTAACATCACAGAGAAGATCGCTAACTCCTACGGAAAGTTCTAAGACGTCATCAGAGTCGGGAAGACGCCGCAGGAGTAGGAGACTACCAGGAGGGAGACGGCAGGAGGATAAACGTCGGGAAACAGAGGCAGAAGTAGGTAAAAACTTGCCAGTTTCGTAGATTGTCCAAAGTGGAGTCGTCAGGTGCCCTCCGGTAGTATGCAGGAGCGTAAGCAGGATTCAGCTCAACACGGTCTGCTCTTTAGTCTTTAGTGTTTGTCTGATTTCCAGAAGGTGGCGGAATAGCTCAAGGTTCGAAGAAGCGTCGCCAAAATACTGTTGTAAATAAGGTATGGAGGCAACTGGTGATTCTTGTAGGTTCCTTTATTTAAGTGAAGAGACAGCGTAAGAGCAGACCACCCACAGCAGCAACAACCGGTCAACTGCCACAGGGTGGAACATACAAGGTAGAGTGGAACATGGAATGTGGAATAGAGAAGGTAGACATTAAGTATTCTTGAGAAAGACTAGAATAGCAACTCACATGTACTACACACTCCTCCTAATTTTATAATGACTTTTTATGCATGATAGTATTTTAATTGCAGGATACTGTGTACAAACTTAAAATGCCCTGTTTGTGAACATGTAAATGGTTTTGAGACTTTTTTCATTTTGAACGTATTTGATTTGGTTGTATTGGTACGCTATGGTTTTAACTAACTATGCAAATAAACGTGACTTGACATAAGTGTTATAATAGTGACCACATCAGGCAAGGTTGCACTAGTGGCTAACCCCAAGCAAGAGTGTCAGTAGTGAACACCTCAGTGCAGCAAGCAAGGTTGGCAGCAGCTATGAGCTCAGAAAAAATGAAAAATTTCCTTGTTCAATACATGCATTTCAATATTGGTATACATGTATTATTTTAATCAAGCAAAAGTTTCTAATTTAGCAGTCTGGGCTGCATACAGGAGAGCTACTAACAGGTAACTGGAGAGCTACCAGTAACTCACGAGCTACTGGTTGGAGAAGCCTGCGTTAGAGGGATAGCTGCTCAAATACAATATAACACAATATTGTAAAATCTATGACTCTTTTTGGCAGGATGGAATAAAATAAGAGGCAGAAAAGGGACTTAGAGATCCAAATGGAGCTTTATTTGCGTAGAAGATGACCCACGACCAAGGACACGCCTGGATAATCCAAGGAACACAGCAAACTGACCCCAGCTCAGCTGATGCTTCTAGAACCATTCAGCCGGTTCCAAAGAACATGGAACACACATCATAAGTATACAACAGGAGGCTCAGAGCCTCAAGAAATACATAGGATCCCAGCATACCACACTCTTCTAGAGACTAGGGGCCTAATTTAGAGGGAGTGTTAAAATGAAGTATGCGACGTAGTCAAGTAATGTAGAAAAGGATGTTAGTTTATTCTTCAAGTTATATCTCCAGTTACAGGAAGATGGTAGGTTCCAATATAATGCCCCACCTGGAGCAGCCTCCTTGCTGCTCAAAACGTACACTTATCGAAGCACAAACACTCTCAGCATTCTAATGACCTCACACACTGGCTGAGCAGCAAGATAGAGAACATCAATGGGGAGGATGCATTATACCAAACAGTAGATTACAACCCATCTCCCCTCTTATAAAGACAATAGAAAATCCTATGGCCGCAAGACACGATAAAACACACAAGGAACACGTCCAACAAATTTATAAATACTACCTCAAAGCAGTAAACAGAAGAGGTTAATCAGGAACCCTGAAACCCTTCTGGTCGTCCCTCAGGGAAAAGTATCAACACGTTCATACAACACACCCTCCACCAAACAAGGAAGGCAGCTAACATAAGGGTGGAATACACATGCCCCTAGGAATCTTCACAATGGATATCATTCAACCCGTACACAATGGGTTTCTTATCACCTCACATCGCCTCACACACAGGGCATATTCACAATGGGTATCTTTACACCATTACACAATGCGTGTATCTAAACACTTACAGCAGGTCTGGGACTTCACACCCTCTACTGCACTTACACAACACATAGCAGGACCAGGGACCACATACTCTCTACTGCATTGGGGTGTAACAATGAACCCCCTACACTCTTAACCCCTTAGGAAGGGGGGGTAACTATGAGCTTACACATTGCCCCACCCAGAATGGGCATCTTTTAACCCTTACACATGAATTCTCAGACTCTTTAATGCACTACACCTAACACACATAGCAGTAAAAACTTCAGCACACTATTCACATGCAAGAAAAATTTCGGTAAGCAACAATCAACAAGGCAAAGAGAGAGATCAGCATTCAAACATTAATGCACAACACAGCATTAAAATTGTCAAAATCAGAAATAGCATTTTCCAAATCAAAACAACATTAAATTGTCAGCAAAGGCATAGAGCCCTTCAATTCAATTCAGCAAAAAAGCGGCTAGCAGAAACTAAAAATTATAACTTCGGGTGTCTTAACTCCAACGCTCACTGGAGCTACTTGCTCCTCAGTGAAGATTACGTCAGATGCTCCATGCGGCAATGGAGTCAACAAACATTAAACTTGGCGTCTGACTGTACGCAGTAAAAACTGGGTGCACCTCCAATATCCCAGCACGGCCTGCTTCTTACAGCTCGGTCACCTTCTAGTCTTCATCTATTGTATGACATCAGTAGATATGCGACGCAGCTACAGTCCCTGATGCCGCTCGCAATCTGGTTTTTCTTTTTCCCTCTTGTGATGTCAGAATAGGGCGCATAGTTGTCAGAGTGGAACATCACAGCTGACATCACAACACTCGGCTCACTAAGCTGCACACAAGTCCTCTCACGAGAACCCACATGCTCCTCCGCTCGAGCCGAGCAGCCGTGCGATGTCTCAGATTCCAGTAGCCCGTCACATGCTTATGGCTTCACAGTGCCTGCAGCTCCTGCAATTCTAGCTGCACTTCTAAGCTCCTGGGGAGAAGCGCACAGTAGTCCATCAGGCCTCCTTTTAAAAAAACAAACAACATGGATACTCCAGTCACTACGGTAGTGGGCACGCGCTGCTAAGCGGTCATGTTCTCACAACGCCTGCAAACATTATTACAAGTGAGAAACATACTTTTATATAGTGGTAACAGTCTGAACTCCAGCGCCTCCTCACAGTCTTTCCTAAAACATACGCTCACCGGTGACAACCCTTCAATGTCTTGCAAATTTGGTTTAAACATGAACGCACAACTACAGTGTCCACCAAATGCTTGTGCCCCCTTTCCGTTTCTATGAGGTATGGGCCAAATTCTGGCATCTAAAGTCAATTACAATACACCAAACTGGCCCAGGTATACTCACCACTGGTACAATGCAGCAAGTACACACCAATTAAATGCTGGTGTTAACTCAAAATATGCTCTTCAATTGAACTCTGGAAATTCACTTTAAGTATTTCCAATCTGTAGAAGCCATCTTTCTTGTATGATACCAAATGCTGTAAGGTTTTAGGCCCTACTAAGTTGACATAAAAAGCAGTGCACAAATGCTTGTACTTTTCAGACATTTCAGCATAGCACATTTTGCAATATGTCTGGTCCTTTCTATAATTAACTGGAAAAGCACCAGACTTATATCTTACACTATAGTCGAAAGTCCCAGAAGCTGCCCACTTGGGTCACATGGTCAGCAACAGTATGGTTCGGACCTTACATGGTATACAACTGTTTCAGACCCTTGCTAATTGGTCAAATGACTAGGGCTTAATTTGTGCTACGTATGTGATGATGCCACATCCTTTATGGTTTTGGCCTAGAAAAGCTGTCACCAATGTCACATCTTTGGACATTCAGTGGCTTTGCTGATGTCTCCGAGCTGCACGTTAATTTGCTGTTTGTTGGTCTCCAATAAACTTTGCTATTTTATGTGCTGACAGAGAGTTGTATGTGTGGAATCATTTATTATTTCTATTTCAGCTTCTACAGTTGGTGGAGAATGCAGCCCCAAAACATCTGACCAGCTTCGACGGCCGCCGGTTGCTGGACTCCAACACCTTGGAGCGCGGAGACGTGAGGTGATGACATTTCAGTTTGTCTCCTCTATCTCCACTCTCTGTCTGTTTGAGGACGACATCAGTGCTTAACTGTTAGTTGCCTGTGTCATGGCTTTGGCTCCTGCTCTGTCTCTCTCAGCACATTTGTATAGCACTGCTTTTTACCAGATTCTAAGCGCTCTCCTTCTATTTCATTTTCTTTTGGTACCTCTTCTCACGCCCCTGCCAGTGCGTCTTTGGCCGGTGACTCTTTGTCTATGGTATATCTCTGTTGGTTGTTTCCTGAAGTACTTCTTGGCTGTCATACTGGTCGTCCTCATTCCTTTCTTTGTTCTCATTTTTCTAACTCTGATAATTTCCATGTCACTGTGTCGCCATTCTGCTGGTGACTTTCCTCCACTTCCTCTTAACGTGCTCAGCTCCACTCACTCTGTTTCTGCTTCAGAGCTCTTTCTGCGTTCTGGTCTCTGACACAGCTGCCGACTCTCAGCTGTCCTTTTAATGTGCATTTTGATCTCCTTTTTAGTTTCTGGTCCTCCTCTCCACCCCTCCAGACCGGCGATGGTGACCTTCTGCTCAATTCCATGCACGCAGTCACTCCCTGGTGCTACGCAGCGCTTGGCTGTATCTAGGACCAAGGAGTGCGAACTTCTGCAACCCCTTTGTCTTGCCTGCAGAGAGTCTCCGGTCTATGGTGGTGGAGGTCAATTTCGCCCGCTCCCCTGGTGGCAACTGAGGTCGGTACGCTTTGGCAGATCAGTCATCACTCAGTGAGTACATATTGAGGGTTTATATCCTCCAGGTTGGGTTGCAGCAGGTGTGATATTGTATATTTGGTGTTAGGATAAGGTACCGTGGTAATGTTTTTTGTTTGTATTTTATTGTCACATGTGTCCACTGTGTATTTCTATGTTTTTCGCCACACTGTCACTGATGGCACTGTTAGTGGCTTTGTCTCTCTCTGGTGTGCACTTCTGGCGCTGAGCCAGTGTTGCACCATCTTGTTGCCTCTAGCTTCTGAGGAGCACTGTTGCCATCTCCTTGCATATTTCTCTTCCGTTGTTCCTGGTGGTGGGCCAGTTACAACGGGGAGTAGTGTTTGTTTTGGTCTCGGTTTTTGAGTTTCCTCTCATGTGTATCCTCAGATTATGCGGTCCACTGTTTTATTCCCTCTCTTTTTCCTTCTGCTGTCGTTGCCACTGGGTAACTATTTTTCCACAGTGGCTCTGTGTATTCTTTTTATTGACCTGTGCGTGGGCATTCTTTGCCAAGCCTTCTTGGCTGCCAGGGGGCCTGCATCTGTTTGTTCCTGATGGGACAGAAAAGAGAAGGTTGGGTGCCATCGCAGCTGGAGCACCCCTAATGGCTAGCCAGAGTTTTGAGGGAGCTCAGTCATGAGTGGGCTGACGAGCCCTTTTAGGACCTTGGTTGGAGGGACTGTTGGAGGGTTGGTGATTAGCATCCCCTCCAGATTTCTGTTTCTAGGCAGCCAGTGGCGCTCCAACCAGACTGATAGGTCCGGGACCTTGCTCAGTGGGAGCAGGGTCAGGAGGATTCAGTGGGAATTCTCGGACGTGGGCCCATGGGTGCTGTCTCAGTTTGAGCACACCCAGCATCGCGAGGGGTTGTACCTGCAGATACTCCCCAGGTATTCTCTCTCTGTCTATGATTCAGGGTTCACCTCACTCCTTGATGATGTGCTTTATACTTGGATTAGATTATACTTGCTGCACTGTCACCTTCACAACTGGGGTCCGGCGAGAGCAAAATTTCGCATTTGTTCCTTGACCACGCAGTAACTCCCTGAAAATAGGCAGCACAAGACTACTGATGTTTTAGGGAGGGTGAAATTCTGCAGTTCCCTGTCTTGCCTGCGACACTCGCTGGCTCCAGGGGTGGAAGGTGTCGGATGCTGAGAAAAGGAGGGGGGCAAACGCCTTGTTTCACACAGGGAAAGGATACGTAATTTGTTGTTTTCCTTGATTTGCATTAATACGTTTCTTGAGTTTTATGATTTTTGTTGTTAATACCGGTGTTCTTCAGTTATCAAATGTGACTGTGCATATTCATTTTTGACTGATCTGACTTTAACAAAAGGACACCGATTTCTGTTACTATTTTCATACAATAATATTTCTAGACTGCTCAAATAGACACTTTCACATTATTTTTATATTGCACATTGCCCTAGGTCTGTGCATTGCTACTTATGATATGACAGATTCCAGCTCTCCTTATGATTACATTCATTACACTCACACTATTTTGGGATTAGATAACAGGTGCTTGTGTAGATCCGCACCAACTAGGGATAGACCCCGGCTATTTGTGTTATATGTGTGTGCCTGTGTAAGTGCAGAGTTCACCAGTTTTTGTCTCACCTTTTATGTGCTTCTAAAACAATTGTTCAGCAGCACCTCTGTGTGTCTGCGTGGCTCAGAGAGAAGGAAAGGGGACGAAATATCTTACTCTACCTCTGTCTCTTTTTCCTATCTATGAATATTTTCGGTGAACTTGTAGCAAATGCCATTTCATGTCATGTTGTCTGATGATGGGCGCTTGCTCTGCTTCATTTTAACAATGCGCAGCTGGCTGTATGATTGCTGCATGATTAGTTGACCGTATCTGCTATCCGTCCCCCACCTCTCAGAAATGAGCAGCCAGACATAGTCTGCTGGCTACCTTCTGTGTCACTGTACCGAAGTGAGTCTGTAAGTTTGTCTACTGCAAGAGGCACAGATGACTCCTTCCCACATACACTTACACAGAACAATAATTGAGGTACGAGTTCCTTTCAAGTAACACAACTTCATTGCTGACAATTGGTTACAATTATGACATAGGATGGAATATTGTGTTTCGTTTAGATTGCAATATCTTTCTTGTGACTGTGATTATTCTCCTGGAAGGAAAGGAATGGAAGATTACAGTGTGGAACTAGTTTTTGGGTAGAGCAGTTGGCTCTGGTACACTGCCTCCTGCTGGATACCAAGGGTGGTCTCCAGATGTGAATAGGTGTCCACCTACTCACAACACGGAGGGTGTTGGTGTTGGTATTGCATTATATGCATTCATTTGAAGTGCTGTTATTGTATGCACTGATTTGAAGTGCTTTTATTTCTTGATATGCTGTCTTTGATTGTCATAATGTATTGTGATTCATTGAGATTCTTGGTATTTTGCGATTGACCTTTCATATGCTAATTATATGTCAAATGACTGATTACCAGTCCACCTTTTGTTTTCGGGTGGCTAGTATAACTGAACCCAGTAGCAGCAAAGCAGTGCGGTCTGTGCGTGTGAAACGTGGACAGAAAAAGATCTGGTTGGCCTAACAGCCACTAACTTTGGGTTTGTTTTGTAATACTCTAGCAACAGAGCTCTTGGACTCTGAGCTTGCACAATGAATTTCGGGCAGGCCCACTCTGACTATCATCCGTAAGGGGTTGATAGAATTAGTTTGTGGGGGTTGTTCCTGTGTGTTCGCCAGGGACATTTACGGCTGCTTGGCACCTGGTTTTCATGCTAGACTGGGTGACACGTCCATTTGCTGTGCACCCAGGCGGTGTCAACAGCCCCGTTATCTTAAAATAGACACGTTCCTTCAGTTAGATTAAATGTACGTGAGTGAGGAAGTAGGGGGGCGCACTGAAGTGTGTTTACCAATACAGTGCAAAGTAAATGTGTTTTTTGGAAAGGATATATCTGCCTGTGCCAAACATATATGTTTGCACTGGCATTCTCTACCACAGGGGCACAACACACCGAGCTGTCCCATGATGAACAGACCTTTTGCACAAACTCTACAAATCTACAAATCCAATTGCATATCAGATGTTTGGGTGTTAAAATGAAGTATGCCACATAGTGAGGTCATGTAGAACAAGCATCTGCAATGCAATAGGTGTCGCAATTACGCAAGACCTATTGCATTGCAAATGGTAAGCATCACAGACAATGGGAGGGAGGGCGGGTGAGGAGAAGGCATGGACAATGGGAGGGAAGGCGGACAGGGGGGAGAAGTCACGGACAATGGGAGGGATGGCGGGCAGTAGGGAGAAGGCACAGACAACAGGAGCTAAAGCATCATGTGGTAGTGCATGCCATACACAGACATCACAATTTCCATTGAAATGGCCATCAAAGCTGCACAGACTTATTTTTACTGATAGAACTATATTGCACACAAATGATAATGTGGGGAAATCGTGCTCAAGGAATATTTATCATTTGTGCACCACCAAGTAAACTGTCTTGATTTGTTGTGGTCCTATTACTATCTTTCTTTCTATCACACTTCAGAATTACAAAAGACAGGCTTCATTTTTGCTTTCTTAACTTCTGAATGTGCACAGTCAATTTGGAGTTTTTTAAATGTTGTTATGTCTTACATATAAATTACATCCCACAGCCTTTCCCTTCAAACACTTGTACCCCAGCAAGATTGTCACATAATTCACTTTGTTATGTTTCTCTGGCTGCAAAGTAAGAGGAGTTTGTAAAAAAGGAATTTGTCAGCACACAGTCTAATATTTGACCTCTGTATTTGAGGAGCAGTGTAGTATATGCTTTGCATGCTGCAGCTTCCTTTTACCACACGCAGCAAATGTGAAAAGATAAATACTTTCACACCCACCAAAAATCGGCAGTCAAGTTATTCAGTTTTTTAAAAATCTTTGTATAGAAGAAACTTCTTGGTAAAGAATGCATCTCAACATTAGGGAGACCATTCCAATGACTAACCACACCGTGATGTTGGAGTTTTGCCACTAAGAAGCGAAATCAGATACTTTATAGATGTTACCCTGAGATCGCTGGATGGGATAGTTGCCTACAGGGGAAGCACAGTTATTATTTCTGTCAAATAACCAAGGGAAGGATATTTCAGCATTTCCATGATAGCAGAATAATACGCCTTTTAACTCATCTGTAATTAACCATTCCAGACCCAGACACATCTCTGAAACATGCTCAGATTAATTTGTACCCCAAAAGAATTCTTATTGCTATATTTGGAACTGCTTGTATCTTAATGAAATTTATGGCATTACAGCTTGGCATTAATAACATTATGGCCGTAAGACACTTAGTTATGCAATGTTGAAAGGTGACACAACCACTGCTATAAAGATTTGTCTAGTGTTTCTTATTTAAAAATGGACCGATCCCAAATAAAGTATTGAAATAGAAATGTACATTTTTTACCAGGAGCACCTGCAGCTCAGATGAGAGGGAATCCTCAGAGGTTACCTCTAAATTCTCTAAGGGTTAATCCCTCAAATTGAATGATGGAAGAGTCAATGCACGCCAAGAGCAGTATTTTGATTTTAGCAGATTATAGGTATGGCCTCTTGTCATGCATCGCTTTCTAAGCCTCACATATCAATCTATTCACCCTTACAGTATCATCTAAGTCCTCATGGAGGTCCAGCATGTTTTGTGGGTCTTTTGTATACCAATGACACTGTAGGCCATGGTAAAATCATCCTAGCAAATACATACTGAAAAGCAGGGGAGAAACAGCTGACTCCTTAGGGGCCCCATGAGGCACAGCTGAAAACAAAATTGGCCAGGCTTCATTTACAGTTTTCTTCCTATAAATAAGAGCTCATAAATTCCAGTGCTCTTTCCTTAATACCAAATTGTTCAAAAGAATATCATGGTCAACAGTGTGAAACATGGCAGAGGGGTTTAGCAGTACTGAAACTGCTTGGCTGAGTTACCCATAAGATTTACCAACTGTCCTCTTTTACCACAATCGCTGTCTCTCATCCACTACTCAGAAGAAAATCTGACTAAAAGTCAGATAAAACAGTGCCAGGCCTTGCTACAGGAATCACTCTGTCCAACCTGAAGGAAGACTAAAACCTTTCCGCAGTCGCAGTTGGCAACACTAGAGAATGGTGAGGCGGGCAAATGGGTGGGTGACTTCATACACACAGTTAATAAATAAAATAAATAAAAAGGCACTTACCTGCAAGAAGGTCCTTGTCGGTTATATCCATTTTTCTTCAACTCCCCTAACCAATCCTGGCGCGGCTCTAATGCAGTTACCCAGAATGGGAACGGTGCCAGGATGGCAGGGAACAGCCTCTCTTGGTGCTCCTGAGGGCACTGGAGTCTTGGTCCAATTCAGCTGTCTTAAGACAGCTGGGTTAGAGGTTTCAGAGTGCGCATGTCTGGCTGGCCTTTGCAAGACGGCCGGCCAAAGGGACATGCGCACTTTGAAGTGCCCAGGCAGCTCAATCTCCTCCCTGCTGCTGTCATACTGCAGGCTCCGCCCCGTCATGACACTCAGTTCGGGTCTGATGGATGAAAAATAAAATGGTAATAAATTAAGTTTGGGGGCATTTTGCTTGGTGGGGCGACGCTCCTCTGTCCAAGGAGGAGCTGCAGCTGCCTTTCTGTTTCCTGTTGTAGGAGGAGGGTACACTTGAGGACATTGCAGCTGAGCTCTTTGCCCAGCAGGTAGCTGCACACAAATATGAAGTTTGCGGGAATCATGCAACAGTAATCTCTGACCACTGGCCTCTACCCATTCTCCTACCTGGAATTAGGGAACTGCAAAGAGGTCCAAATGATTCCAATGGCCTCTATGCACATTCCCCAGACTGGGCACTGAGAAAGGAGATTCTCTATAAATCTCAGTTCCTCCTTCTTCATTATGGGTCAAGCTGCCAGGAGTCCCATAAACTCCAACGGATGGCAGGCGCAGAAGCTTTTAGACAGCTGTCAGTTTCTGAAGACCTCTCATTTGGGACACTGTCCTTTATGCCTTATGCATTACTTGATTGATCTGACTGGTTGACTGCAGTAAAGGAAATACAAACTCTAAAAGGATACTCTGCTTTAAACCCATATTCCTTAATGGGCAATTGCAACAGAAAGTGAAATATAGCAACTAAGTCAGTCCTACAGGCTCTGAAATACACAATAAACATCAGTCACTTTTTGGGAGGTTTCGTTTAGATAATTCATCTACTCTCTGGCTGTTACTGATTGCAAATTTCAATGCAAAACGGAGGGAGGAAAACGATATAAGGAAACAAGCAAGGAGGAGGAGAGTAGGTACAGGGATACATGCTACTTATTCTGCCCTTTCCGCCTTGCCAGAATTTAGCCTCTATGGAACATGGAAAGGGAAAACAATACGTTTTTCAGACAAGAGTAAAGCAGAATATCATACACACCTTGTAACTGTGCAACATGGTCTTCAGTTGTCATTGAGGTGTTCTGGAAATATTTATAAACCACAAAGCTGGAAGTTGAGTAATTTTTAAATGTCACCTGAATCCACAGATGGCAATAGAATATCATTTGAATCATGTATAAATTAAATTACCTGATTTATAAAATGATTTAAGCGTTCTTCAGAAAGATTTAAACTATTTGACTCCCACCTGTTTAGTAATCATTGTTTGCCTGACCTTGCAGGTAGGTCTGACAATGTTTGAGAGGTGTGTATTTTGTTTGGGATAATGTGGTAATATTTTTAAAAATGCGTTTTAAAATGTGCTTTTTATTTTTGTTGTCCACTGACACGATAGACTATCAGCCTGATTCATGAAGCGAAATAGCGCCCGCAATGGCAGCGAAAACGCAATTGCGGGTGCAAAACATGGAATCGGCATTCATGTACGAAATAGCGAAATCGCTAAAAAATAATAGCGAGCGGAATAGCGATTACGCTGTAAAAGTCGCAGACTCCGGGAAGTCGAGCATTAGCGAAAATGAAATAGCGACCAACCACGGAATCTGCGAATTGAATAGCGAAACGCAATACTGTCTCAATCGGCATTCATGAAAGAAAAACATTAGCGAAAAATCGCTAAATCGCACATTAGCGCGGCGCAATTTAAGGACAACTCAAAGCAGGTGGTAACCATAAAAGCCATGATTAACCAAATTTTGAAAAACTGTTAGCCAATCACCAACAGGTCCAGGCCTGACCAATCACACATAAGGACATTCAGCAGCAGCAATAGGCGTTCCACAATGCCTGGGATGTACATGGTGGTGAGGCGGCGAAGGCTACAGCGAGCAGCACGGAGGAGACGCATGAGGCAGGCACGGATTTACCGGCAGCGGGTCACCTTGCTGGGGCAAACCAGAGAACAGATTTATGCCAAATACAGGCTGAATGGGGAAATGATCACCTGGCTGATACAAGAACTCGACCCCATCATGCAGCACCCAACAAGGCGAAACAATTCTGTGCCCACACATGTGCAGGTATTGTGCAGCCTGCACCTCCTGGCATCCGGCAGTTTCCAGGGCATAGTAGCCGCTGCTGGGGGGATTTCCCAGCCCACCATGTCACGCTGCCTCCACACTTTTGTTGACGCCATGCTCACCCAGCTCCACCAGCACATCACATTTCCCACCAGCCAACAGGATTTGGACCTCACAAAACTACAATTTTATAATGTTGCCCATTTTCCCCATGTCCTTGGCTGCATAGACTGTACCCACGTCGCCATCTGCCCACCAGCTGGCACGGAGTATATGTACCGCAACAGGAAGTCCTACCACTCCCTCAACATACAGATGGTCTGCAATGCCAAGACCATCATCACTGACATTGTGGCCCAGTACCCAGGGAGTACCCATGACTCCTTTATCTTCAGGCACAGCGGACTCCACACACGACTGATCAGGGGAGAGTTTGGGGAAGGACACCTACTTGGTAAGTACACTTTGTCGACAATGTCACATTGCTATGAAGTAACTGCGCTGCACAGGCAATCAACATCTGCTCCTCTCATTCAGGTGACAGTGGCTACGCCCTACGGGAATACCTCCTGACCCCTTACCTCAACCCTGCCACACCTCAGCAACGCCGCTACAATGTTGCGCACATCCGGACAAGGAACTGTATTGAAAGGACATTTGGCCTGCTCAAGAGCAGGTTCCGTATACTGCACAAGACAGGTGGGGCCATGTATTACAGTCCTGCAGCGTGCTGCCGCATTGTGGCTGTCTGTGCAATGCTTCATAACATTGCAACCAAGCGCCGGATACCTGTTGACATCTCAGGCAGTGAATCTGAGGGGGACGACCGGCCACCAGCACATGCGCACCATGCACGCGGGGAGAACCCAGCTGAAGGCCACAGACGTCGCAACCACATCACAGCTAACAATTTCTAGCCCACCCCCTTCCCCCACCCCACATATCACAATTGCATGCAAACTGTAATGATTACACAAGGCGTATGTGTGCACCAAAATAAATGTATTTGTTTGAATCACAAAAAATATAAATGGGTGTTCGTAATAACTATATACAAAAAGCAGTATTCATGCATACTGCATGGGACGCTCCATTGCAGGCTTAAGTTCAGCCTGCGTCTGTGTCCCTGTCACAATGTCATTGCCGTCTCCGGCGCACAAGTTGCTGGCGCCTGGGAGCCTCTTCCTCTTCCTGGGCAGCTGGAGGTGGGGCAGCCCTTGCGCTGCGCCTAGGTGGGGGGGCCTGCGTGGCAGAGTGGCTGCTGACACTAGAGGTACCCTCACTAGCATCATCACCCCCCACAATTGCCGGAATCACAGGTGCGTGCAGTGCGGTGACCGCGGTTGTCAAGTGCTCCAGCACCCGGGTGATATCTTCGCAGCACTGGACGAGTTGGTGCTGCTGGGTTAAGGAGCGGCGCGCAAGCAGGGCGGTGGCATTTGCCGAGGAATAATTGGAGCGGCTGTTGGTGGACAGCCGGCTCAGCAACTGGTGGTGGCGCCTGCCAGCAACACTTCGGTGCTTCACCAGTGCAGCGGTGTTGTCTTCCATTGCCGTTGTCATGCGGTCAATGGCCGCCGTCATGCGGTCCACCCTGTCGCCCACTCCCGCAACATTGCGGCCGATCTTCTGCAGCTGGAGCTGGATGGCTCCCTGCTGCTGCGACTGGCGCTGGTGTAAACGCAGCATGCGCCGCTCCACACTCATGCATGCGTGGAAGTGGCCATTGCCCCTCCTGGTGGTCGGCCGCTGTGTAGCCGATGTGGCTGGCCCAGATGGTGGTGGACGAGCTGCAGGTCTTGCAGCAGCTGGTGTTGCAGGTGCAGCAGGTGTGGTGGGTGGCCTGGCCTTGGCAGCCGGTGGGCCTGAGGCGGATGCAGCAGGCAAGGTGGGTGGCCTGGCCTTGGCAGCCGGTGGGCCTGAGGCGGATGCTGCAGGCAAGGTGGGTGGCCTGGCCTTGGCAGCCGGTGGGCCTGAGGCGGATGCTGCAGGCAAGGTGGGTGGCCTGGCCTTGGCAGCCGGTGGGCCTGAGGCGGATGCAGCAGGCAAGGTGGGTGGCCTGGCCTTGGCAGCCGGTGGGCCTGAGGCGGATGCAGCAGGCAAGGTGGGTGGCCTGGCTGCTGGTGATGGCGCTGGCGCAGGGCCTGGTGGCTGGGTGGCAGGTAGGGATTCCTCCTCCTGGGCCTCCTCGTCGATCAGCAGCCTCTCACTGTCGCTGCTATCTCCTGCACCTGTGAGGGTAAGTGGATACTCATTAGGTGCATGTGACTGACAGACGTGCAGATGTTACATGCATGCTGGGTGTCATTCCCTGGGTGGCTGTGTATTTGCGCACTTTGGAACCTTTCGGGCCGCATTGTGGTAGTACTACATTGTGGACATACTACGTCTCCCACAATGCTTCAGGGCATTTCCTGATGCACGGCATGACTAAGGGCCAATGAGTGAGCCTATTTGGTCATGGGCGGTCATAGGGACAGGGTCGCAGTCGCATTCCACTTACCTTGGGTGTCTTGGGTGGGGCGGGAGGAGTCCAGAGGGGTGACGCCAACACACGCCTCCCTCTCCAACGTGTCCTCTACCCGGTCCTCCAGGGGGGTGTTGGGTGGGACAGTCGGGCCACCTCCTCCGGTGCCTGATGCCTCACCAAGGCGCTCCGCAACCCTCTCCTTGGCACGCCCTCGGAGGTCGTACCACCGCTTCTTTAATTCCTCAAGGGACCTGTCCGCAACTCCCACAGAGTTCACACTTGCCGCAATCCCCACCCAGATCCTCCTCTTCTCCTGCTCCGGGACCCTCCGGGAGTTTGCACCAAACAGCTGGTCGTGGTTGGCCACCACACCCTCTATGAGGTTCTCCAGCTCCTGTTCCGAAAATTTCAATTTGCGCTTTCGGCCAGCGCTGTTGCTGGGTCCTGCCTGCGGGTCCTCTGCCATAGCGGTCGCTATTTCGGCGGGGTCGGGATGCGCAAACGGCGGGTTGGTGGCAGCTTTCCGTCGTGGACAGTCGACTGTTGGCGTCACTGTGGTGTTTGGGGGTGGGATTTGGCTGCTTCCTGGTTGTGATGTCATCACGGTGCTCGGAATGCGTCTTCCCGTTTTCCTGATCCCGCGAGAATGCGACTCGCAATCCCGTGCAATCGGGATTGCGAGCGCAATCTCGTGCGATCGGGATTGCGAGTCGCAATTCCCGTTCGCAGGTAGCCGGAAATAGCGATTATTCTGCGTTTTTGGTGGGTCGCTAACGGCTTTAGCGCCCGCATGCGAGTCGCTATTTTTTCTCAGATAAGTACATGAATGCCGTTTTGCGTTTCCTCAATAGCGAGTCGCTATTGATCGCTATTAGGGACACGCAAAACGGCCCGTACATGAATCAGGCTGTATGTCTTTCAAGACATATAGAAATAGGGGGGAAAGGTGAAATGTAGGACAGTGTAACTTTTTGCTTACAGGGTTTGGTTTTTTCAATGTTTGTTTTCATGCACCTGGGAGGACTTATTGATACATGCTTGCTTCTAAGCTTGTTAGGTGTGCAGATTACTGCTCTCAGAGCAGCACTGTCATTGTGAAAACGGTTTTGTTACCAGCGCAGAAAGATAGATGAAATGCTATGTAAACCATCCATTTAAGATTTTTTTTCTTTAGGGTCACTACATATCCTTCAAAATAATTTAGAACTGTGAATTGCTGGAAATTCTTAGCAGTAAGTGCTTATTTTCTGTGAAATAAGAACTGACAAACATTCAACAAGAACACTTACCCATGTAATATATAAACCATCTTGTACTACTTGAGGAAGCTGAAACGTTATGTGCTGAGGTTTCCTTTTTTCCAAATAAACCAGGCGGAAACGCCCCCCTGAGAGTGCTGTCATGTTTTGCAGGTACTCAATACCTGAAAGAGTGTGGAGCTTTGATTTATGGACGGGTACACCCCCGTTTGACATGCACCCGTTCTTGTGTGCGGCAGGCTGGTGTGTTGGAGCTTTATATATATATAAATTAAATGAAATGGATGCAAATTTTACCGATCTTGTGGCTTCTTCCTTCGAAGGCTAAACTCTACGATGGTATGTTTGCCGGCTGTAGCCCAGCCGCGGAAGAAAGCCTGCCGCTTGCTGCAGGCCCATGATAGCGCCCAATGGCGATATCAATATATTGGAGATTGGTGTCCAAGAGCAGCTGACCACAGACAACAGGACACCCAGCGCAACATTTTCACCAGCCCACAGGGGTTTTAATCATTCAGTTACTTACTGCTCCAATGATGAACTCACTCGAGACAATTGGTTCATGCACTACAAGACCCAGAAGGGCATTTCTTGTGGCCACGCCCTTGGAGGCAGGCGCTTTAAATCACAGTGCATGCTGCATCATCATTGCCAGCAGATGCCATTGAGAAAGGGATTGGATTCCCGAAACCGGTTTGGCTGAAAAGAATAGATGGGGACTGTTTTCTCTGCGTCTCCTGTTGCAGTTGATTCCTAAATGAAATGAATGCAAATTTTACCGATCTTGTGGCTTCTTCCTTTGAGGGCTAAACTCTACGATTTTATATATATATATATATATATATATATATATATTATATATATATTTATATATATATATATATATATATATATATATCCAAACCTAGTTCGCCCAAAGGAAAAGAGGGGCCCATAAGCAAGGTGAAGGATTCAGCTTTTTATTCTTTGAAGGAGAGCAGCTTGCGAAATGGATGCAAAAAGCAGCAAACAGTGAAAGTCAGCCTGACGTGTTTCGTATTGCTAATTCATCAGAGGCAATGACTGAGGCTTGAAGGCAAACAGTTTTCTAGGCCAAATTGCATCAATGATACCCACCCTAGTGGGCGTGGCCGATCGCAGGGCTTCGTGGTACCTGTAGTGCAGAGTCCTGTCCTCCTCCGGTGAGTGGCCTGACTTGAAGCACATTGTTCAATGAAAAATAAAACCACAGTGGGGTATGCAGTATTCCATCACACCACTGCAGCTGTCTGTAATGCCCCAACAAACGCTCCTCGCTCCCAAGTTGGTGGCGTTGTTAGGCTTCTCCGTGGGGGGCTTGGACAGCCCCAGGGCTAACCTCCACGGCTCAGGCACGCCGCTACAAAATCCAAACCTAGTTCGCCCAAAGGAAAAGAGGGGCCCATAAGCAAGGTGAAGGATTCAGTTTTTTATTCTTTGAAGGAGCGCAGCTTGCTAAATGGATGCAAAAAACAGCAAACAGTGAAAGTCAGCCTGACGCGTTTCGTATTGCTACTTCATCAGAGGCAATGACTGAGGCTTGAAGGCAAACACTTTTCTAGGCCAAATTGCATCAATGGTACCCGCCCTAGTGGGCGTGGCCGATCGCAGGGCTTCGTGGTACCTGTAGTGCAGAGTCCTGTCCTTCTCCGGTGAGTGGCCTGCCTTAAAGCAGATTGTTCAATGAAAATTAAATTAAATTACTGTGTAGCTGCCTGGAAAATGTTTGCCTGGGAGCATTTGAGTCAGTGCCTCTGAAGAAGTTGAAAAACGAAACGCGTTAGGCTGACTTTTTGAAGCTGCTGCTGTATTTGCATCCATTTCGCAGGATGCTTTCTACAATGAATAAAAGCTGAATTCCTTACCTTGCTTGTGGGCTCCTCTACTTTGCAGGCAAACTTTGTGTTTGGATTGGAGCGGCGTGCCTGAGCCGCGGAGGTAGCCCTGGGGCTGTCTTAGCCCACCACGGAGACGCTTTACAACACCACCGGTATGGGAGCAAGGAGCTATTGTGGGAAGGAGATGACAGCTGCGAAGTCGAGATGTGATGAAGCACACCCCACTGTGGTTTAATTGAACAATATCAGGACTCCGAGGCAGGCCACTCACTAGAGAAAGACAGGACACTACATATACCATGAGGCCATATGTTGGACACGCCCACTGAGGCGGGAGTTAAATTACTGTGTGGCTGCCTGGAAAATGTTTGCCTGGGAGCATTTGAGTCAGTGCCTGTGAAGAAGTTGGAAAACGAAATGCTTCAGGCTGACTTTTTGAAACTGCTGCTGTATTTGCATCCATTTCGCAGGATGCTTTCTACAATGAATTAAAAAGCTGAATTCCGTACCTTGCTCGTGGGCTCCTCTACTTTGCAGGCAAATTTTGTGTTTGGATTGGAGCGGCGTGCCTGAGCCACGGAGGTAGCCCTGGGGCTGTCTCAGCCCACCACGGAGACGCTTTACAACACCACCGGTATGGGAGCAAGGAGCTATTGTGGGAAGGAGATGACAGCTGCGAAGTCGAGATGTGATGAAGCACACCTCACTGTGGTTTAATTGAACAATATCAGGACTCCGAGGCAGGCGACTCACTAGAGAAAGACAGGACACTACATATACCATGAGGCCATGTGTTGGAACACGCCCACTGAGGCGGGAGTGAAATTACTGTGTAGCTGCCTGGAAAATGTTTGCCTGGGAGCATTTTAGTCAGTGCCTCTGAAGAAGTTGGAAAACGAAACGCGTCAGGCTGACTTTTTGAAGCTGCTGCTGTATTTGCATCCATTTCGCAGGATGCTTTCTACAATGAATAAAAGCTGAATTCCTTACCTTGCTTGTGGGCTCCTCTACTTTGCAGGCAAACTTTGTGTTTGGATTGGATCGGCGTGCCTGAGCCACGGAGGTGGCCCTGGGGCTGTATCAGCCCACCACGGAGACGCTTTACAACGCCACCGGTATGGGACCAAGGAGCTATTGTGGGAAGGAGATGACAGCTGCGAAGTCGAGATGTGATGAAGCACCCCCACTGTGGTTTAATGGAACAATATCAGGACTCCGAGGCAGGCGACTCACTAGAGAAAGGCAGGACACTACATATACCATGAGGCCATGTGTTGGGACACGCCCACTGAGGCGGGAGTTAAATTACTGTGGAGCTGCCTGGAAAATGTTTGCCTGGGAGCATTTGAGTCAGTGCCTCTGAAGAAGTTGGAAAACGAAACGCGTCAGGCTGACTTTTTGAAGCTGCTGCTGTATTTGCATCCATTTCGCATGATGCTTTCTACAATGAATAAAAGCTGAATTCCTTACCTTGCTCGTGGGCTCCTCTACTTTGCAGGCAAACTTTGTGTTTGGATATATATATATATATCCAACAAAAGTCTGCCCTGAGGCGAGGACAAGCCTTCTGAAGGGTGGCTATGACGCCATGAATTAATAAAACCAGTAGACTCGGTTCAGAGTTCTTTATTTCTCCATTCCTGACGCGTTTCAAAGCCAGGGCGGCTTCTTCTTCAGAAGAAAAGTCACTGCTTCATGGAGACACCGCCCCAAGCACGTAAATGCACGCACCAATTCAATTGATCCCAGGTGGGTTTTGTATGTTTGCATGCTGGTACTTGTAGTAAATGATTAAGGGTCACTTTACACACGGAATCCACTGGGATAATACTGGCGCCCTTTATCATTTATTACAAGTACCAGCATGCAAACATACAAAACCCACCTGGGATCAATTGAATTGGTGCGTGCATTTATGTGCTTGGGGCGGTGTCTCCGTGAAGCAGTCACTTTTCCTCTGAAGAAGAAGCCGCCCTGGCTTCGAAACGCGTCAGGAATGGAGAAATAAAGAACTCTGAACCGAGTCTACTGGTTTTATTAATTCATGGCGTCATAGCCACCCTTCTGAAGGCTTGTCCTCGCCTCAAGGCAGACTTTTGTTGGATGTTTAATGTGGTAGCCTGGCCGCAGAGGACTTGCCACCACGGGTCTCGTGGGGCCCCGATGGGAAATGTTTCCACATCGGACTTTGGCGCAGAAGGGGTGAGAAATGTAAAAGCCAGCTTTCACGGCCCGGAGGCCTATTTGGGTGTTTTAAGAATGTTAAGGGTCACTTCACACACAGAATCCACTTGGATAATACTGGCGCCCTTTATCATTTACTACAAGTACCAGCTTGCAAACATACAAAACCCACCTGGGATCAATTGAATTGGTGCTTGCATTTACGTGCTTGGGGTGGTGTCTCCGTGAAGCAGTGACTTTTCCTCTGAAGAGGAAGCCGCCCTAGCTTCGAAACGCGTCAGGAATGGAGGAATAAAGAATTCTGAACTGAGTCTACTGGTTTTATTTATTCATGGCATCATAGCCACCCTTCTGAAGGCTTGTCCTTGCCTCAGGGCAGACTTTTATTGAATGTTTAATGCGGTAGCCTGGCCGCAAAGGACTTGCCACCACGGGTCTCGTGGGGCCCCGATGGGAAATGTTTCCACATCGGACTCTTGCGCAGAAGGGGTGAGAAATGTAAAAGCCAGCTTTCACTGCCCGGAGGCCTATTTGGGTGTTTTAAGAATGTTAAGGGTCACTTCACACACGGAATCCACTTGGATAATACTGGCGCCCTTTATCATTTACTACAAGTACTAGCATGCAAACATACAAAACCCACATGGGATCAATTGAATTGGTGCGTGGATTTACCTGCTTGGGGCGGTTTCTCCATGAAGCAGTGACTTTTCCTCTGAAGAATAAGCCGCCCTGGCTTCGAAACGCATCAGGAATGGAGAAATCAAGAACTCTGAACCGAGTCTACTGGTTTTATTAATTCATGGCGTCATAGCCACCCTTCTGAAGGCTTGTCCTCGCCTCAAGGCAGACTTTTGTTGGATGTTTAATGCGGTAGCCTGGCCGCAGAGGACTTGCCACCACGGGTCTCGTGGGGCCCCGATGGGAAATGTTTCCACATCGGACTCTGGCGCAGAACGGGTGAGAAATGTAAAAGCCAGCTTTCACGGCCCGGAGACCTATTTGGGTGTTTTAAGAATGTTAAGGGTCACTTCACACACGGAATCCACTTGGATAATACTGGCGCCCTTTATCATTTACTACAAGTACCAGCATGCAAACATACAAATCCCACATGGGATCAATTGAATTGGTGCGTGCATTTACGTGCTTGGGGCGGTGTCTCCGTGAAGCAGTGACTTTTCCTCTGGTTTTATTAATTCATGGCGTCAAAGCCACCCTTCTGAAGGCTTGTCCTCGCCTCAGGGCAGACTTTTGTTGGATATATATATATATATATATATATATATATATATATTACCTACTGGCGGTCGCCAGTAGGTATATATAGTTAGGATTTTTTCTCTATGGGTTTTTTGAAAATTCTATGTCTAATAACTTTGGCGTTTGTGGACGGAATCGGCTGAAATTTTCAGGAAAATGGCACATTTTGTTTCTGAGCAGCCCTTGAAAATTTGGGGGGGGTTCGTCCAGTGGGGGCCGAGAAAAAAGGGGGGTCCCAAAACGTGTTTTTAACATTGAGTTTTCCATAGGGCGGTTGGCCTCACTTTTAGCCCGAACGGCTGAATGGATTTGCACGAAACTTGGCAAAATTGTAGGGACTGGTAGCCCGATGTGCCTTTTGTAGGTCTCAATATATGTGCTCCAGTGGATTTTGAGAAATTAACGTTTAAAAAAAGATATATATCTGTAACAGCGGACCGGTTAGCGCTCTGGTTCGCGGACTTTTCGCGCAACGGAGCTTTGTGAAGCGAAGCTGATTGGTTCTCCGGCGTCTGTCAACATTCCAAACAGTCCGTAGCGGCCGCCATCTTGTCTCTCGGTAGGATCGAGAGACAAGAGGAGGTCAAAACAAAGGGGGAAATAACTATAAGGGGGCATAGTAGATCCTCGCTGACCCCCTAGGTTTGATGTGGAGGTTTTAAAAGGGCCCCGCGGGGCAAAAAAAAACCAAAATAATAATAATCGAACGGCTGAATGGATTTGCACGAAACTTGGCAAAATATTAGGGACTGGTAGCCCGATGTGCCTTTGCTAGGTCTCAATATATGTGCTCCAGTGGATTTTGAGAAATTAACGTTGAAAAAAAGATATATATCTGTAACAGCGCTCCGCTTCGCGTACTTTTCGCGTTACGGAGCTTTGCGAAGCTGATTGGTTCTCCGGCGTCTGTCAACATTCCAAACAGTCCGTAGCGGCCGCCATCTTGTCCCTCGGTAGGATTGAGAGACAAGAGGAGGCCAAAGCGAAGGGGGAAATGACCATAAGGGGGCATAGTAGATCCTTCCTGACCTCTTAGGTTTGATGTACCATTTTGCCAAGTTTGGTGTAATTCCGTTCAGCCATTCAGGCTGTAGACGTATGTAAATGTCCTATGGAAAATTGCATGGGGAAAACACATTTGAAAGTGTTGAAATTTAGAACCAATTAAAATGTTACTTTGGTTTTGTATTTGTGTGTGATGAAAGTTAATTGGTTATGTATATATGTCAAATGAGAGGAAACCACAGCCATTTTGTGATACTACTGTCTGAGGTACATTTGTGAGGAATTTTTGGTGGTGAATTTCTGGTGTTTGATTTACACAGTACTAACACTTCTGCTACTTTTAAAAAGGTGAGTTGTTAATTTGTAAGGGGAACTATGTTGTACACTTGAAGATAATTTGAAAAATGTTTTCTGTTATTTATTTGCAGTCCTTCTGTTATACTAAATACTTGATGAAGTTAGTTTTATATTATGTATTACTAAAAACGATAAATGAAAGTGATTATTTTTTTCTGCAATTTACAGCAAGCAATTTCAAAATAAAATGGCTCACAATGAAGAGACCGTGGCAATTTCTTTTGAATTGTCCACTACATTGATTGAAATTGAGAGCACCAATAATGAAATATTGTCACAAGGAGGACATGACTTGTATGATTCCATTAGATTGATTGAAATGGACAGCACCAAGAATGAAATATTGTCACAAGGAGATGACTTGAATGATTCCACTACATTGATTGAAATTGAGAGCACCAATAATGAAATATTGTCACAAGGAGGAGATGGCTTGTATGATTCCATTAGATTGATTGAAATGGACAGCACCAATAATGAAATATTGTCACAAGGAGGAGATGACTTGAATGATTCCACTACATTGATTGAAATTGAGAGCACCAATAATGAAATATTGTCACGAGGAGATGACTTGAATGATTCCACTACATTGATTGAAATGGACAGCACCAATAATGAAATATTGTCAGAAGGAGGAGATGACTTGAATGATTTTTTTGATCAATCTCTTGATGGCGAATTTATCGAGTGTTTGGAGACCATAGAGTTACAAGAATCATCATTGCAGACTTTTAATGAGGAGATTCCAGATGAGATGATTGAAGAGGAAATTACTGATGAGGACATGTTACTAGTTGTTTCAAATTTAGAAAATTCTGAAGAATAAATTTATATTTAGAAATCAAAAATTGTTTGAGACATTATTTATTTTTATTTTTAATTTATGAGGTTGTAGCGAAGTGATTGTAGTATAAAATGAGACTTATAGTATAGAGTGCAACATTTTTATGTTACATGGTAAGTTTACTCATATTTACTTCCCTTCTGCCACTATATTATCTCCAATGTGTATTTGACATGTCTTCTTCATCTCCGGCCTCCTTTCTCTCACTGTGTGTCTCCGATGCATCTTATCGCTGGTATTTTGTGTAATTACAGAAGAGAGTAAAATAAAATAGTTCGGAACGTGAAAAGGGGGCAAAGTAGAGTACTCCTCACCCCCTAGGCCTTTTTAGGCGGTCCCAAAAGGATCAGTTTCTGCTTTCCTGAGAGATTATGGTATGAGTTCCATATACCACAATAACTTGCATTACAACATGCAAGATATCTATCTCCTATTACCAACTTTTGGAGATATTCGTGCTAAGCGCGAATATCTCCAAA
The DNA here is from genome assembly GCF_964261635.1 of Lissotriton helveticus. NCBI lineage: Eukaryota > Metazoa > Chordata > Amphibia > Caudata > Salamandridae > Lissotriton > Lissotriton helveticus. Next base: position 449,370,984 of record NC_136067.1, read on the forward strand.
AAGTAACACCTGCCCTGAGCAGTTCTTAGCCATGTTATCCAATGGGAGGTGGATAACATGGCTAAGAGTATTAGCTCGGTAATGCATGAATATCACTGAGTTTTTAGCGATATTCATGCATTGCGGCCGTTTATTATCGCATTTGCGATAAACCTTGATAATAGTAAGGTTTATCTTCGATAATTTCTGACGATGCTTAGTGGTAAAAAATTGGTTGGTAAGCATCGTTAGCGATAAATATCGCTTAACTTTGGTAATATGCCCCAACGTCTGTTAACGTTCGATTCGAAGGAAATGAGGAAGTGTTGAAAAACATTGTCTGCGCCATCTTGCCTTTTTTGAAATGCCACACTTTTGTCGTGCACGGCAGCCATTTTAGATGTCTTGACCAGACCCACTCTCTGCACGCTGTCGATTCGTAGCATGGCTCCTCACCCTCGTAAGCATCTCCCCCAGGCACTGGTCACCACCGCTCTCTGTCTTATGCATGGGCAATAAACCTTCCCCCATCTGCGCTGCTCTTCCCTGAGAATCACACTCTGTGCCCGCCCGACACCTCCCTTTCGCCCTATTCACTACCGCACCCTCTGACACTCCTCTTCCTCTGTGTCCGAATGTCCAGGCCGGTCCTAGGCTATCAGCTAGCCCTGCAGATGTAGTTTATGGCCCCAGCTGTAAAGAATCACCCCTCTTCAAAGGAGTTATAGTAGATCAAGGCCCACACCCGATGTGATCCGTCACAGCACACGCGTTCCTACTATCTGAAAACCATCCTGTATTGTGATTGGGGAGGGGACCGAGCCTGAAGCGGAAGATTCCAGGAATGACTCTTTGTACATCAAAGTTTTTACAATTATGTGTCACATTAAAAATATATAGCACTCCAACAAAGTAGTAGGAATATAAAACTTTAATAACATATAAATATATACAACAAAACAAAAACAGTAAAAACATTTAAACAACGAAGAGACCGTGGCAATTTCTTTTTAATTATCCAATAGATTTATTGAAATTGACAGCACCAATAATGAAATATTCTTGTCAGTAGCGGTCTGTTGTGCGAATAGTTCCAAGGCAGCAGAACGCGCTGAAATCTAGATGGCACGAAAGTGATGTCTAGTAAGTTGCCGCCCAGCAAAAAACGGCGTGGGGCGCCGCGGGGGTGAGTGAGTCCAGTAGGCACCACAGCTATTCTTACCGGCATTGCAGAATTACTGCTGGGGACAATGCCTGTGCTGTAGCAGGGTCACAGCAGAAACAAAAAGGATTCTGTTGAAGATGTTGTTGGTTTTCAATTTGAAAACAGTTCTGGTGTCAACTGCTATGCTAATGTAGTGGTTAATGTTTTGTTTTCTCTAGAAAATGTAAAAGAGGGGGAGGCAGTCCAAAGTTCCGTTAAAAGGGCAAAGGAAAGGATCGGTGGTTTGAACTATCAGTCAAAAAGGGGAGCGGGTGCAATAATTTTTCCTACCGGGTCACACTGTGCTTTCACCGGAAGTAAGGTCTGCAGGATTGTAGTAATTCAAAGTGAGGCTGGCGCCAGCATGGGAGCGCCGACGTCCCGCGGATACAGTTTCGTCACTCCACGGGCGATCATGGCAGTCATTCCCCATCGGGGGTCGGAGACTCCCGCGGCTCCTCTAGAATCTTCAAGGTCGTGGAGGACTACGGTGGTGGAGTCAACCAGTGACCGGGCCATTTCTTTATGTTGGGCCCGCTCTTGCCAGGTCGACCGCCATTTTGAGAGTTCGGCAGCTACTGGCGATCGCGGGGTCACATGAGCGGACGGGCTCCACCCTGCCGGGCGAGACGTTGCAGCATGGCCACAGTGGAAGAACCGTTATCTAGGTCGTTCCGAAACTGTGCAGCACTGTAGTTGTTAGGATGCCACCGCCTGGAGCGCTGAGGGTGCAGCTGGGAAGCCTCCACCTGGGGAGGCGGGAGAGGCCTGTTCGCACCGTCTCTCCCTCCCAGTGCACCCCACGGCGTCTCGCTTGAGATTTGTTATGGCCGGACCAGGCGATGAGGACGAGGGGGGGGTCGGAGGCATGTGCAAGACATCCCCCTCCAGTGTTGTCGCAGCCATTATAAAAGAAAGAAGTGTCCCGTCCGTCTTCGGGCCGGGCTTCCGGTGGATGTCGGCCGGACGCCCCTGGCTCTGGCCCCATGAACGGGTTTCTTGGTTTATCGGCTGCAGCCGGATCCCGTCGGCCTCGGCCCCCCGACCGTTGGTGGTCGGACCGGAAGAGCATGTGGCGGGACTACCTGCAACTCTCAAGGGCCACCGCGGCCGGACTGGGAGAGAGAGGGGAGGGTCGAGGAGACATTCCCCCCCCCTGCAACTGTTCAGCGTTGTAAAGGCAATCCCCTGGCCGGGTCCCGCTGGTCTCGGCCTCTCCTCCGGCTACACCCTACGTTAGGATCTCCTGGCCGAGGCGTGGCAGCAGGACCTGCCTTATATGGGCTGCTCCCGGCTGGGCGTAGCCGGAACCCTGCCCCACCTTGGAAGTTTCCAGAGTGGGGGTGGATGTTCTACTGACTTGCATTTTCCCTAGTCTATCGATTTTTTTGGCGTGGCAGGCGGTGGGACAGCGAGGGGTGATTTGGTTTCTCTTACTGTTTTTCTGGTCTCTCACCACTGGCATATTTTAACGTTTTCTTGTTTCTAGGACATTAATAGGTTTTATCATTACGTTATGTTATCGTTTCTTTGTTCGTTGTTTAATAAAAGTTCATGTTCATCAGTGGCCTACTGATTTTCGTTTTCCTATTTTTTTCTTTCCAGGTTGTTTCATGGTAAAGTTTCTGTTAACAGGATACAGTGATCACTTCGTTATTATTGCATATGTCCTTTTCACTAGGGGTGCTCTCTGGTCGGGCCAGATGACGTATCTCTAGTAAATGGTCCGGGTGAAAAAGGTGCATCAATCAGTGGGGAGTAGATAGGCATGACAGATTACAACGGGGGAGAACGGTCCGCATTACGTACCCTTTCACTACTTGCAAAGATTTTCCTACGTTTATTTGCAAACAGGGAATACCTCCAAAAAGAACTAATTCCCAAACAGTCAATGTTCGGACAATCAATCAATCAATGAGGAATGAAATAGGTACGACGTGTTAAAGGCTTGCGTTACCTACCCTTCACTATCTGCAAAGGGAGATAGAATATTCCTATTCTTCCTCGTTTGCAGGTAGAGAAGATCGTTAAGAGAATTAACTTCGAACAATTCAATGCTCGATTGAAACAATCAACAAGGGGTACTGTGAACACAAATGAACGCCGCTTATATACATACGCATTGCTATTTTCAACAGGTTGTTCCTAATGTTTCTATTTTAGCGAGGTCAAAAGAGATCCCATTAGTGGCCTACTGATTTTGCTCGATTCCTTTTGTTTTTTTACACGATTTTTCGCTATCTGCAAAGACTAAACAGAGTATTGCGACTCTGTGCTTGTTTGTAAATAGAGAATGAACCAAAGAGAACAATCAATCAAATGGAGAGAGAAGCAGGCACGACGGATTACAAAGGGGGAAAGGGCTGCGTTAACTACCCTTCACTATCTGCAAAGAGAGAGTACTCCTAATAGAAATGAGGGGTGGGGGGCAGCAATCAAAGCAGATCAGTGTGCATAAACACGAAAAAAAAAATTCTTACCACGTACTTGACATTCGACAGCTTATGATATTTGCTATTAAAAAACCATTGAAATTCACTGAAAAAACCATAGGTTATAGACCATATATAGTTAGGAATTAGCATTTACAAAACCTTGAAAATTCACTGAAAAAACCATAGGTTATAGACCATATATAGTTAGGAATTAGCATTTAAAAAACCTTATTTTACTCACACAAAACCATTGAAATTCCATATATAGTTAGTTGCACTAACTATATATTGCGCACCCGCAATCCACTGCTGATGATGTCACATATTACATCATTCATGACATGGTCAGTGACATCACTGATGACATCACTGATGACATCTCAAATGACATCACTGATGACATCTCACTTGACATCAATGATCACATCACTGATGATATCATTCATGTGACAATACAATGCATCTCCTCACATTTTAATATAACCTCTGTTTCACCCAGTGTTAAAAACAGAGTATAATTTTTGAAACCATTGACACACCAATACTAGTTACTACATACGTACTCACTGATTCCTACGTCTACACACACATTCACTCATTCACCCATACAATCATTCATACATACAATCACTCATGTTTACAACACAATCATATGCACTCATACACCTATACAGACACTCACACTCTGCCACTCATCCATGGAGTTACTCACACACCTAGTCAGTCCTGTAAAGAATCAATCACACTTCCATTTTCTACTCTATACAGTTAAACATAGAGCACCTTACGTTTTCAACCATATACTAACACATACTTACTCTCTTATACAATCATTGATACAAGTACACATTGATCTGTACAGAGTCACACACCTCCCATCCAGCCACACACACACTCAGTCTCCCATGCAAATACTTGGGCAATCAATCAATAACCCATATAGTTACTCATATAGCTACTGATCAACACATGCAGCAGTTTACAGAACAACAGACATAATGATGCACAAATTAAGACAGTTTAGTCACTAACCCATGCACTCAGTGAGACACATTTAATCACTCACTCATACATTCAGTCATGCACCTACTAAATCCTTCGTCCAGACACTTATACATCCACTCATTCTTCAATATGTAAGACATATTTTAACTTTACAGAAACATAGTCACTGGATGTTGTCATCAGTGATGTCATCAGTGATGTCATTTGAGATGTCATCAGTGATGTCATCAGTGATGTCACTGACCATGTCATGAATGATGTAATATGTGACATCATCAGCAGTGGATTGCGGGTGCGCAATATATAGTTAGTGCAACTAACTATATATGGAATTTCAATGGTTTTGTGTGAGTAAAATAAGGTTTTTTAAATGCTAATTCCTAACTATATATGGTCTATAACCTATGGTTTTTTCAGTGAATTTTCAAGGTTTTGTAAATGCTAATTCCTAACTATATATGGTCTATAACCTATGGTTTTTTCAGTGAATATATATATATATATATATATATATATATATATATATATATATATATATATATATATATATATATATATATATATATATATATATATATATATATATATATATATATATATATATATATATATATATATATATTTCAAGTTCGTCAATCCTCAGGCCTCTCTGTAACGCCGGGCTCAAGCGGGGGAGCGACCCCCCTAAAATCAGCAAAGAAGCAAAGAATGCTCCTCGTTCCAATAAAGCACAGCTTCAGCCCAAATCCTTTCAGCGTGATTATTTATTTAACAAAACATTGTCAAAAACACCACCCGACGTGTTTCGGTGCAGCCGCACCTTGGTGACGGGTAAAACTGATTTGTACGTGCATTTCTTATCTAGTGTTTAAACAGAAACATAAGAGTAGGACTACTCGTCCCAACACCACTTAGAGAACCACCTAAATGGCAGACATCTTGAAATTATTCAAATACAGTGGTTGTTTACATGAATGATCCTAAATGCTAATCACAATATTACGTATACTGGCCAAGTGGGCCTGTGTGCTCATAATATTACAATCTTGCCCCAGTGGGCATCTTCATATAGTCTCTAATGGAATATTATCCAGATGTATCATACAATCTTGCCACAGTAACGCGTCGGGTGGTGTTTTTGACAATGTTTTGTTAAATAAATAATCACGCTGAAAGGGTTTGGGCTGAAGCTGTGCTTTTTTGGAACGAGGAGCATTCTTTGCATATATATATATATATATATATATATATATATATATATATATATATATATATATATATATATATATATATTCACTGAAAAAACCATAGGTTTCACACCAGTTAAAGTTAGGTGGAAATGTTACTCGCATAAAACCATTGAAATTCCCACGTTATAGTTAGTTGGACTCACTATAACTTGCGCGTGCAATGCACTGCTGATGACGTCACATATTACATCACTCATGACATGGTCAGTGACGTCACTCATGACATCACTAATGACTTCTCTAATGACATCACTGATGACAACATCCTTGTGACAAAGTGGCAGACCTCCTATCAGCATAAAATACCCTTTGACACACACATTCAAAAATAGAAACTAACATTTTCTTAAAAAAGGAGAAACCAATACCAATTACAACAACTTATTAGGTAATTCCAACATCTACATACACATCCACTAATTCACCAACAGTTCTATATAGTCACTCATGCATGTACTTACTCATCATATGTACTCATACACCTATACATCCTGTTACACACTAATACTCATCCATATAGTTACTCACCCACAAATTCACACATGCAAATAAACTATCAAAAAAACATTTACTTGATTATACTGCTATATACACACCACTACACATACTTCTACAGAAACGGAAACATATTTACTCTCTTAAACAATCAATTATAAAAACACATACTCACTAACCCACCCATACACACAATCATCCACCCATACAGTCTTGCACACATGCTGTCTTCAAAATACATACAAATAGTGAGTCACTCATTCATGCATCTGAGCTCTAAGTAATATCCCCCACCGAACCATACAGACACTGATACTGATACTCAAAAAAAACAACTAATAACCCATATACACACTCATGTAGCTACTCACCAACCCATGCAGCCACTTATACACAAAGTGAGACACAGATACAGATATTTAAATATTTAAACATTACTCGCTAATATATGTATTCACTAAGATACATTTAATAAGTCAGTTAACCAATCAATTTTACACAAAAAAACATCCATTTAGACATTTATTTACCCATTTATTCTTCCATCAACCTTTAGATATACATATATAAAAAATATTTATTTTTCAGAAAGATACACATTCACTGGATGATGTCATCAGTGATGTCATTTGAGATGTCATCAGTGATGTCATGAGTGATGTCACTGACCATGTCATGAGTAATGTAATATGTGACGTCATCAGCAGTGCATTGCACGCGCAAGTTATAGTGAGTCCAACTAACTATAACGTGGGAATTTCAATGGTTTTATGCGAGTAAAATTTCCACCTAACTTTAACTGGTGTGAAACCTATGGTTTTTTCAGTGAATTTAATAGGTTTTTGAAAAGGTTTTTTAAATGCTAATTCCTAACTCTAACTGGTGTGAAACCTATGGTTTTTTCAGTGAAAAAAAAAAAAATATATATATATATATATTTATATATATATATATATTATATATATAATTTCTATGGCAAAATGAAACCCCTCATTTTGTTCCTTTTCAAATTAAATGTATTAAGTGTTACCACTTTATTCCAATCAAGATGACTTCGGGTGTGCCATACTTTTGTCATAAGTAAGACTGTTAGCGAATATAGTATGTTTGCCACAAATGGCGAAAGCACTATTCACATCAAACGTGAAAAGGAAATTAATTTGTGCAATAGATTTGTACTACTCTTTTATCATCTCATTATTTTAATGCACAGCCTAACCTTACATTTAGAAGCACAGAGGGAATGAGAGACGAAATTGGCTTCCTACGTTTCCACTCTCCCAATTGAATTTCACTAGCACATCAAGCAAACATATCCAGTATGAGGTTGAATGAAACACCTCTGTATCCTCTGTATTGGATAATGCCGCTTTTCTGCAGATACTTGTGTCCCTAGTTTCAAGCTACAGAATTCTGAAATGTTAATAAAAATATATGGGATGAACTCATACACACACCCCCTTGAGTGTCATGCTTCATCATCAGACATCCAGGGCTCGACAAAGAGAGCTCTAATGGCAGGCAGGCCCTCAGATGCATTGAAGATACTTGCAGGAAAGAAGAGGTAAAGGATCCAGATGGAAATTTAAAATCACACTCACCTCCCCTAAGGATATTCCGCTTTTATTAGGTGGGTGGGTGGTCAGGAATAGGTTATAAAGGGATATGGGATGTGTAAGAAGTGTTTATGGTTCTTACATCCAATCAGGTCAACATGTTTCTATCTACCACAGGACGGGCCAAAGGGAGGTTGCCGATCCTGGTCTCCAACTTGCTATCTGTCACCACCAGAAGGGTTGTGACTATTCTATCTTATGCACAACTACTCTGGTTATCATTTAAAAGTATTACTGATTTGGTAGTGATTACTTTCTCCAATAACATTTTTGATTCATCTTGTAGCTCAGTTGTGTATGCCCTAGATGCAGGTTTGGAAGAGTTCTTGCAGATGGTTCACTCTAAGTACTTCATTCTTTGGTTGGGTGATTTTAATATCTAGAAATGTCCCCTACTAGCAAGAGATTGGTTTGTGGTGTAATTAATGCCATGGGGTCTGAAAGCCTCTCTTTTACCATAATGACTATGGGAAAGTTTTGAAAACCCTGATCTTTAAGTATGATCTTATTCTGTTGGAAACCAGCTGTGTGGGTACCAGCGTGCCTATCCCTACATTTATTGGCAGAGATGCACATACCACCATTGATCATGCTTTGTTTCGACTATTTATAAGAATGTGGTAGGCTCTGCTTATATATCTCAGACAGCAGTGAGCGAGCACAACCCTTTAATAATTTCATTCTCATTCATGGGCCATGATAATACTGTAAGCAATGTGATTCTTACCAAAGTCATTCCAGTTAGACCTAATGACATCAATATTAAATGGGCACGGATTTACCCAAGTAAAGTACTGTGAGAATTGTTAACTTTGAACTCCGATGAATTCAGATGTTGTCTAGAAGAGGAGCTAGCTCATCTTCTGAACCAGTGGCCAAAGGAACACGTCTCAAAACTGTGAGAGGGGTTCCAAAATGAACCCCAATTCCTGAGGCAATTGGTCTCGGGGGTGGGACTTGTTCTTGTCCACTTTTGGTATTGTTTAGAAGTAGGGTACTCAGGGTTGTTTTCAGATTAGGAAATCAGCTTCATGTTTTTCTACCAACCATTTTCCAAACTCTCATTGACCATATACGCAATCTCTTCCTGTACCTCCTTGGAGAGATCCTTCGTTAGCCATTTGTAATGATGTGTCTCATTCAGTAGTTTTTTGCACTCGTTCCTATACATTCTCTTGGGATGACCACTATCGCTCCCCCTTTGTCAGCAGATTTGATTACAGTGGATGCATCCACTGCCAATGATTCCAAGGCCTTGATTTCCATTTTATTCATGTTACAGAATCTTTCTTGGTGATTTCACCTGATTGTAGAAAGCCCTGAAGAAAGCCCCAGACCTGTTAGGCTATTATCAATGAGCAGAAACAGGTTGGCAGTTGAGAGACGGTACAAAGGAAGAGGATAAACATGTTCATACTGTAAAAACTCCTGAGTTTGTAAAGAATGATCAAAAACAAAATTGACATCAGCTGACGTCAATGAAGTAGCCCATTGTATCAAACGAGGATGCAGAGCTTTAGAATTTGGCACACTCGCCTTTGTGACAGCCAGCTTCCAAAGCCGGTACAGGTGAAACCATGAAAATGCTTTTACCCTCAGCCAGAGAGCATTCCTTTAGAATCACCATCTGCACAGCAGATGTGGAGGAAAAACGCATTTCAGCAAGAGTATATAAATGCGATTTATAAGCAATGGGAATGGGAACTGTATCCCCTTCATTAAAACTCATGTTGGTGAATCCTAATGTTCCTGGTACAATCCTTATGACTAGATTTGTAATATTGTCTCTCATTGACAAGAATTCAGTCGCAAGCAGATCAGACTGCACAGACCGCAATACTGCGCTGTGTTCCGGAAGCCAAATCTGGAAGACGAGAATCCTAAATACATAAAGCGTTTGATACGCTGGCCATAATTTGGGCAGTAAGTTTTGCTGTAATTCAAGAAACCCAGCAAAGACTGTAATTTTTTTAGGGTAGTTGGAGGTTGCAATAGAGCACATTTCTCCAAAATGTAAGGTGCCAATCCCCTACCATCATTATTCAGTTCGTAACCAAGGAAAAGAACTGTCAAAAAAGCAATATGAGATTTTACAAAGTTGAATTTGTAACCTAAAGTTGCAAAATGAGTAATAATGTGATCCACACGCATGAGATGCAGATTTAATCCATCATCTGTCAAGAAAATTTCATTGGCATTAGAAAATGCATCCGGGTCAATTTCATGTAAAATCGGGACTGCATGCTGCAAAAAAAGTCCAAAAGTAGGGGGGTACTGCAACAGAACCCCATTTTCTTCCTGTCAGCCTTTATGGAAGAAGAAACCGAACACACACACTAGTGTCATGTTTCATCATTGGCATCCTCTCTTCACCCTGGTAGGTCAGTGCCACCAGGTGGACTCAACCTCCTGGAAGACTTTAGAGGAAGGAGGGAGTTCATAGACTAAAAACTACTGGACAAGGTGGGATCCAGGAGTTGTAGGGTCCTACGGAGACCCTACAAATTCCGTATGTTTTCCGTGTGTCCTTGGGAGATGTTTTTTTATCTGGAATGTATTCAGATGATCGAGATGTCAGAGCTGTTAATTCTTTGTTTTCTGATTTGCAATATTATACTGTTTTTGATACAGAAGATCTATACTTAAACTCAGCAAATTATGCAGATTTATTTAGTTACCAACACTATGGACATCACTTTCTTCACAAATCAAGTACTCAAAGACCCGCATTTAATTATGCACAATCGGAACATTGCGCAACACCATCTTTGTGGAGTTCGATTACACAGAAAAAGAAATTTACATATTTTACTGGTTACAATCTATCAGATCCAGCCTCATATTATTTCAATTTAAATGCCTCCACATTGAGCAAATATATGCTCACGCAAACTAAGTTGGTTTATTTTTTATCCTTCATTTAAGATCTGTCCCTGAAAGGTTACGATTATTGGAAAGACACTATTGACTTGAAGTCAATTTGGGGCACTAAATTTTGGCAAGTGCAAGGTAGTGAGTCCGTGCATGTCTAATACCGTCTCAATTAATATTTTTAAATCAGACAGTCCAACAAACTACAGGGCATATTATCAAGCATGGCGTTAACATTATCGCTGCTTTAGCGGCAGAAAACTGCGGCTAAAATGGCGATAATGGGCTTGATAATATGCCGGAGAGAATTCCCATAGAAGCCCATGTTCACACCAGAATATGGGCTTCTATGGGAATTCACTGGGGCATAATATAAAGTCCATTATCGCCGCTTTAGCTGCAGTTTTCTGCCACTAAAGCGGCGATACTCTAACGCCGTTTCTTGATAATATGCCCCCACATGTTTTGGTTTAGCCACTGCTAAAAATTTGGATACTCCCTCCATACCGTCTCTGGTCCAATATGAAAGTTGGCACACAAATACCCACTATACTATTGAAGACTTGTATGATACAAAATGGCAATTTTAATTCTGCAATGATTAGTTCGGAGGGTTGGGTTTTGTGGCCAACGAACCCCAATGCTAATCATTTACGCTTCGTAAATACTACACAAGTGTTGACTCAACACAGACCTGATCCTCGTCACCCTCATTCAAACACGGTTACCACTTATTCAGTTGGTAAATTAAGTCAACAATGGTTGGAACATTCCACCCTATTGTCAGTGAAGCACAATCTTTCCCTTTTGTCAGGTGACATTGATCTTTCAGATTTTCTTTTAGGTCCAAAATCCCCACACATTAAATGTTTTGTTTACACAGCTTACAATAAATTTTGGAAACTATCACAAATGGAAGCAGCACTACGCTTATGCCAAATTGATCAGGATAATATGGAAAAAGTTCTTGCAGCAGTTGATAACAGTATAAACACACTGTACACACTATACCTTAGACAATACTGTATTGTCTGTAATTGATATTGTTCAGAGTGAACTATCTACTTTGTATCATGGTCAGAATCAGCTACGTTCAGTTATGCAATTTGGTTGGACCTTACAGACACTTAAAAATGAGAGGGTACCCTGAGATTACCTAAATGCTTCTGCACTGTTTTTACTATTCAATTTGACAGTTAAAGAAAAATTGATGTCTATGAAAGACGCAACATACACCATGTTACATATTGAGAAGCTAGGAAAGTTACAATTTACTGTAGCTGAAACAGATTCAGCAGTATGGTTAATACTTGGGGTTATTTCTTTGCTCATCTCACTTTTGCAGTTTTCGGCTTGCATGACACACTATCCTGTAGGTAGATATGAACTACTTGGAAGTAGTTACATCCATGAATTATGGTCTTTGACATTCGCTTTCCATTGTCAGCATGCCGAAAAGGAAGTTTTTCTTGCATCGGAGGATTGTGACTCTACTGTCGGCCACTCCCTTGTGTGTAAGAATGTAAAACTTCATGGCACCTGCAACGTTTTTGCCCCTAATTTGGCATGTTTTTTAAAAGGAAACCCGGTGTGAACCCTGTTTCCTGCTATTATTCCAACTCTCACTTTGCTTTCTATCAGCAGTTCTCATTCTCAACAATCAGAATTGCTGCGGTTTATGGGCAGGTATCCCGTATATAGTAACAGTTTCACAACAAGATTCTTGTTGCAGCAATGTCCTATTCTCCCCACACAGGAGCGTAGATAGTTTGCTGTGCCTTCCATTCTGACTTTGAAAACAGATTTCAATAAACTTAGCAGACTCAAAGAGCTATTGTTTCAACAAGAAGTGGCTCTCACGTAGGCTTGTGAGACCTTCGAATTGCAGGTGGCGAGAACATTGAGTGAGATTCAGTCATTGCTAAACACAAATCTGTCCCTACACTTTGGGGAATTAATTCACCAAATCTTTAATGCGCCTGATACGTCTGGCCTAGCCCACTTTTTTAATCCCTGCCTTTATTCATTCAATTTTTTCCAGCGTATTCAGAGGCTTTCCTCTGCTGCTGATTTGTGGCGTTCTTTTACTTCTTTTTTTTTTTTTTTTTTTTTTTTTCCTCATTTGCCTTACCCCCTGCTTAGGAAATGCCAACCACCTTGCGTGTCCCCGACCAAGAGAGGGAACCAAGAAAATGATACTCATCTCTGGAACTGGACTCCGAGATATTTTACTGGTGGCAGAGAAGTCCCAAGGAGAAGGGGAATTTAGATTCTTACGCTGACTCCATCTAGGTATGTCTCAACCTAAAGGACCAAAAAAAACGTATCGAGGCCAGACCCGGTCCAAGGAGTATTGATGGCATAATCATAGGACCCGGGGGGAAAAAAAAAAAAAAAAAACCCCGGAACACTATCTCCACTGTATCAACAGATCCCAAAAGGCCAGATTACGGTTGTTGCAAGCTCTAGCCATGTCCACCTTTGATGTTTCATATAAGGACGTGAGCCAGTCCGAATATATTGGAGCAGATTTTTCCACCCACCGTATGCAAATCTGCCTCCTAGCCAACAGAATAGCATAAAACAGAAAAGATCTTGCTTCGCCAGAAATACTGTCCTCCATTCCAAAAATGATTAGTGGCAGTGAAATTACTAATGATGTGTTCATAATGGAATTTAGGGTAGACAGCACTTCCTCCCAGAACTGACCGATGTTGGGGCATTCCAAAAACATGTGAATATCTGAAGCTTCTGGTAAATTACATTTGTTACACTTCTTGTCTGGGAGAAATTTGGAAAGTCTCAGCGGTGTTATATAAGCCCGGTGTGCTGTGAACAGATGGTTGCGCCTCAGCCATGATGGCTTCACCACTTTATAAAGGAGCGCAAAAGATCTTAACCATAACTCCTCACATTGTAAGCCCATTGTCTCTCCCCACAGTTCATCTGGAAGGGTGAAATCCCCATCGGTTTCCTCCAGAAGCTGCCAATACCAGAAGGCCACCTCCTTACCACCCCTAGGTCTTTCTAGTAGCAGCTGCTCCAGGGAGCTTGATTTCCCAAATAATACATCTTTGCACCGCTGGGCTCTCCCCCAGCTTTCCAGCTGGATGAATTTAAATCTAGAGAGTGCTGTACCTATACGCTCATGTAATACGTCCCAAGGAAGTATCGATCCGTCCACCATTAACTCTCCCCATCTAGCAATTCCAGCTTCCTCTAATGGGGAAGATAAGCTATCCCTAAGACACTCCGGTAAACCCGGGGAGTCCCATATGGGAGCGAAATTAGAGTAGTAAGACAGCCCCAATCTTCTTCTAATGGCTAGCCAGCCCCTAGCCCAAGACTGTATAATTTTCAGTCTTATTTTCTTAAAATATTTCTGGCTCCCAAATTTAAATAGAAATCCGTCAGCTGGTAGATTTGCTCCGGTTAACATGGCTTTATACATTGTCACCCCCAGAAGACTCGATGGTGTTTTTAGTAACATCCTGGAGTAGGACAACTGAAAGGCCCAAGCGTAATACACTAGGTCCGGTAAGGCGAGGCCCCCCTTCTCCCTTCTCCTCCTCAACTTCTTCCACGCAATTCTAGTCGACTTATAATTCCAAATAAAGGAGTTAAGCTCTCGCTGACATCTGTCCAACATCTTCACATCAAACCCCAAAGGAATGGCACCAAATATAAATATATACTTGGGAAGGATAGACATTTTTATTAAGTTGACCCTACCCATTGTAGAAAGTGGCAAGTGAGTCCAAGATTTCAATAGGCCCTTACATTCCCTGGAGACTCGATCTAAGTTAGTTTGGGCAATGGTTCCAATGTCTTGGGTGATTCGGATCCCGAGATAGCGCATAGAGGTGGTGATATCTATGCCTAACCGTGGGTCCAGAATATTCCAGACCATAACCTCGGTCTTACTTGAATTGATATTATAGCCCGAGATCTCGCCGAACTCTACAGCCTTCTGAATCACAGCAGGGAAGGACAACACCGGATCCGAGGTAAAGATTAAGATATCATCGGCATATAATGCCGTCCGCCTCTCCCACTCCTTAAACCTGAATGGTGGTATATTTTCGTCTGCTCGCAATGCCTGGGCAAACGGCTCAATGTATAAATTAAAAAGGAGGGGAGAAAGCGGACAACCTTGCCTCGTACCTCTAGTGATCTTAAAGGGTTCTGTCAATATCTCATTAATCAGCAGCCTAGCCGAAGGGGCTCGATAGAGTAAGGCTATAGTTCTGCGAAAGCCCTCCCCAAAGTTAAACCTTTTTAACACATCATTTAGATAGGGCCAATTGACCCTATCAAAGGCCTTAGCTGCGTCGAGGGTTAAGGTGGCCAATGGAAGGGAAACAGCAGAGGCAATATCTATAGCCCCTACCAAATCATGTGTAAGATCTGAAAGATGGCGCCCCTTAATAAAGCCTTTCTGGTCGTGATGAATAATGGTACCTGTTACCTTACCCATTCTTGCTGAAAGTATTGCGGCGAAAATCTTATAGTCGCTATTCAGCAAAGATATTGGTCTATAGGACCCACACTCTGATACGTCCTTCCCTGGTTTGGGTATAAGAACAATTGTGGCCTCACCCCAAGATTTTGGCGGTGGCTTTCCTTCCCTAAGGATACCATTGAATAGGGTTGTCATTACTTGGACGATATTCTCCCCCAAAACTTTATAGATCTCCCCAGGGAGACCGTCTGGACCAGATGCTTTCCCTTTTTTTATCTGTCTTATTGCTTCCTTTACCTCTACTTCTGTTATTGCAATCTCTAAACTGTTGCTCTGTGTTGTTGATAAGGTTGGGAGCAATATTCCATTCAGCCACGTGTTTCGTGCCATCTGATCATCAGGTAATTCTTCCCTATAGATAGTCTCAAAGAATTCATAAAAGGCTTTACCTATCTCATGACTAGCTGTCCTTGGTACCGCCTCCCCTTCCACCTTGATTTCTCTGATATATTTCCGAGCTTGGTCCGATTTAATTTTCCACGCCAGTACTCTACCCGCGGCCTCTCCAAACTCAAAATGGGAGATCTTACTTGCATTCCATCTTTTATTAACCCTCTCTTGTAGTATATTTTCTAGTTGGTGCTTTAGCTCAGCCAATTTTAACCGCTCCTCAAGAGAACCTAGAGACTGACCTAGGTTTAACTCAATGCCCTTCATTTCCTGTTCCAAACTATTTATCATGTTTTTGTATTTTTTACTCCGATATGAGGACCTACTTGTGATGCAGCCCCTCAAAAAGGCCTTAAAGGCCTCCCAAACCACCTCTGGAGAGGAGGACTCCATATTAATTTCAAAAAAAGCAGTTGTCTCTGCGGCCAGGAAATTCACTTCACCTTCTTCAAGTAGGAGTGTCCGGTCAAAGCACCAAGAAGGATGTTGCCTCCTACTGTCGGATCTAATAGAAAAAGCAAGAGCTGAGTGGTCTGACAGGTGAGATGGGAGATAATCAATCGCTATTAAAGCGTCTTTCAAATTATAAGTAAACAGAGCATAGTCAATTCTGGATGAATGCTTGAAACGACTATTACGATAGGAAACCCCCAATTTACTGCCTGCTCTTTCCCGCCAAAGGTCCACCAGGCCTAGCTGAACCATAATAGCTGATAGAGTTCGCCTAGACTTTAGTGAACTTCTGGCCCGCGAATTTGCTGATTTATCTAATTTAGGATTCAGCACAATATTAAAATCGCCCATCCAAATCACCGGTTCCTGAAAAAGTAGCAGATGATTTCTGACGGCGTCCAAATGCGATGGATCATCCGAATTTGGGCCATAATAGCCCACCAAGGTGTACCGTTGACCCACCAACTGAACTCTCAATATCAACCATCTCCCTGTATGGTCCTCTATACACTCCAAGATTTGGGCTTTCGCAGCTCTTTTAAAAATAAATATAACCCCCCTAATATTAGCATTGTGGTCAGTAGAGCTGAATTTATCAACCCATTTCTGTTTTTTGAGTATCTCTACTGCCTCTGATTTAAGAAGATGTGACTCTTGAATTGCAATGATTTGCGCCGGGGAGTCCCTCAGATACTGCATTATACGCTCCCGCCTACTTCTCCCTCGCAAGCCATTGACATTCCAGGACAAATATTGGAGAGCTGTCATGGTACCACCGCTACCCCCCTCGTATCAACCTTTCCCAATAGCTCTTGCGGGAACCTTAATATTTGCCATTTTTGATGTTGGACAGATGTCAGAAGTAACCATTCCGCAAAATAGTAGGCAGACTTATGAGGATTTTTTGCTTTATTCCCCCTCCCCCCCTGCACCCACCCTCCCCAGGAAAACCCTCCCCTACTTACTCTGACCTGGTGGATGGCCAGATTTACACCCACAACGACTCTCCAACCTTACCTCCACCCTATTAGTATAGTCTATAGACAGACTCAAAACCAATATGGCTGTTGAGAGGAAACTTAATTTGTGGTGTCCAGGGACTCTTACAAGGTGAAGGGAATACAGCGAGTGGGTCATTCTCATTATTATTATTGTTTCCACTCCTATTTACCTACACCTTTGATTATACAAAGATTCATACATAAATATATATATATATATATATATATACATGTGTGCACACTCGCATACACACAAACCTTATTAGATTTTAATTTAACTTGTGTTTCCCCAACACTCACTCTTGTCATAAGATAGGTTAGGAGAAAAAATAGAGAAGGAATTTATTTTTATATCTTTACTAATAGCAGGTGTAGTTATTTATTTATTTATTTTTGTATGCATTTATTTATTTGTTATAACTCATTCCTACTCACCCCCCCTTTGCTGTTTCCCTTCCCCATTTTTTTTTTTTTCTTTTTTTTTCTTTTTATTTCTATATATTTTTTTTTTTTCTGTTCATTTCCCTTCCTACCATGATTTTTACCCATTGTGATTCAGGGCTATATAGACTTTAACAGAACTAGTACAGGCCAGACATAATTTGTAATGTCGGTTAACCTATATCAGACCCAAATAACCCACTATCCCCTAAAGAGACTCAGTGGCATCACCCCTTCGCTACGCACGTTTTTTAAAGTACTACCCCAAGTTTTGGACATTACATCAGAGATGGCGACGGCTGGGACAGGGAGTTCAGAGGCACAGACAGCTTCGACATTAGTAATTGCATCATCACCTACACCTATACCCAAGTTTGATGGTGGGTCGAAGGAGATAACAGCGCCTGTAGCGCCTGTAGTACTGCCACTCCCAATAGCCATTCCTGTTCCCAGTACAGCAAATGGGTTAGCGGAGCTCCTTGCACCTCTAAATGAAACGGAGGTCACAGCTGTAAGTAACCAGCAATTCCATGAAGGATACCAAGGGCCCCAAAGGGGGATCGCCTCTAACAATATAGCAGCACCAGACGGAGGTGGAGGTGAGGGCGATTTGGAAGGCCCAGGGGTCGGGAATACACTGAAGGCCCTAGTAAAGTCAATAGCCGCAATGAGGGAGGAAATCCGTGCTGATTTCGCAGTTTCTAAGGTGAATCAGAATGAAATCAGAGCATCCTGTGACATGCTGGACCAAAAAGTGGACGGCTTATGCGCAAGGACAGAGGTTTTGGAAGGTTCGGTGGGACTATTGTCATCTAATCTCGAGATAGCTAGATCCAAAATTCAAGCACTGCAGAAGGATGGTGAAAGTATGCGGGAGCGAGTTGAGAGTTTGGAGAACTACTCCCGGAGAAATAACCTGCGACTCTTAAAGATTCCGGAAGGAAAAGAGGGCACAAACCTTAAAAGCTTTGTGATCAAGATCCTAAAAGATTCTCTTAACTTGGAGGAGTCAACTGAGATGCTTGACAACGACATACAGCGAGCTCACCGCGATCCATTCCGCCTAAAACCAGGGAGAGATAAACCTAGAAAGATATTGATTAACTTCCTTACGTTCTCACTTAAAGATAAGATCTTGGACCTCGCACTGAAAGCTAGATCATTACAGGGCCCGGACTTCTCTTTTGAGGTGCGATCAGACCTATCTAAGACTACGCTTGACAGGCAATGGGAGTTGGGGCAGCGCATGGAGAAATTTAGAGCTGTAGGTGCCACTGTCCAGATGAGGTTCCCAGCATTTTTGCGTATTATGTACAACAATAAAATGCATAATATCCGTTCACCATCGGAAGCAGATGAGCTACTAGAATCTATTAGAGATCATGCTCAGGCTCAGGCTCAGGCTCAGAATAAAGGCGTTCTTTTACTTCTATTGCTGTTCCGCAATCGCTCCTCGATCTGTGGTCCTGCCAAGCCAGGAACAGTTGCAGCTGTACCGTGAGTGTAGGCAGCAGCTTTTTGGTTTGATGCCATTGAGAGCTCTTGACATAGACTAGTGGCTGACCATCTATTATGCCTATTTTACCTGTGTGCAACCAGTGTTCTACTGCATACTGAGCCCTTTTCAATGGGCCCTGGGCGTCTGCATGTCCACTACGTCACACACTGCCCTGGATTATGAACTGTTGATGGGTCCATTGATGTCCCATAACCAGGACTGTTCTGTGGGTAAGGGGCTTATGTACAGTCCTTCACTGGGGCCTGCCACGATTCGAGTCCCTGTGCCCGTGCACAGCGCCTCTTGGGTCGGAGTTGGCCTGGAATGCTCCTAACGGCTTATGGAAATGAGGAGCATGTCTGTTCCTTTGAATTGCTTAATTGGATGGCATTCCGTTTCACTATTGAAAGTTCTGACATCTTATTGGAGCTTATGGCATTCCACTTGTCATACAAAATCCTTGGTCCAGAAGATACGATGTGATTGGCTACCTTTTTGCATCTACGAACAATATTTTTTCTCTACACTTTCCATGTCCATTGAAGTCCTGCTTTCAGTTTTGATTGATATTTAAATTTCAATGTGACGCTTTGGCTCTGCTTATCTGTGACATCTGTATTAGCCCAGCACTCATAAACTGACCAACGGGAGGGTGTCACATGGCCCATGGGGGCATTGTCATCTTCCCTATGTTAGCATGAGGACGCTGCAGCTTGTCCACTGCTTTGCGCACGTTGCTACACAAGTTTATTTTTTCAAATGTCTCTTTTGAAACTTTTACACAAGGACCTACAGTCATTGTTCATGCTTTGCAGGTTCTTGGGATTTAGTCTGAACATTTTATGCAAGGTTAAACAACAATGCCCCTTGTTATTCTGTTCTGGTCAGGCCCTAGCACCTAGACAAAACATACAGATACAGCTGTTGTTTGGGAATACGATGATGAAGCAAGTCACCGACCAGGTCGGTGAGTGAGGGCTTTCCTAACAAACCTATTGGGCTTTGTTGTTTCCTTGTGCTCTGTGCCCTTTTTCCACCTGAACCAGAACAGGAACACTCTTTTGTTGTTGTTACATATTATAATTTGGGGACTAAGAGTGTTCACGACTCTCCCTCTCTCTCTTATTGTTTGTAAATACGGATAGGTAGCCAACACTTGGAGAGGGATCTTTCCAGGGAGAAGAGCATGACAACACCTATGATGTAGATCTACCATCTATAGACTAAGGTACAGGGTCTGCAGATAATGCCCAGACAACTTCTAATGTATAGTCATCTTGCTTCTATTCAAGGGGAGAAATGTTAGGTTACTCTGTCGTATGTAATGACAGCCCCTTTTATGATTTACTGACTACTTGCTATGCTGACCGTATTTGTGTTAGGCATTTGTCTGCTTATTGTGGCGCATATACTGTATACTAGAGCATGTTAGCGAAAATAAATATTTTAAACTTCTTTGTGTCTCTGTCAGATCGTATTTTGGACGAGTACAAGACTGAGCAAAAGGGTGTAAATTGCAACTGCGATTCCTAAGAGAGTCAGAGTGTTGTGTTCTGGGGTGTCTAATCACTTGTTCTTCTGTGAGTGAGTAGGAGGGCAAGTGAGGCACTATAGCTAGTTGGTCATGGTAAGGTGGTAGGTTGACTCAGTCTCTACATACTAAGGTCCCATAAGCTGACGCATAGTTCTGTGTTTACGCAGTATCCCTGCCCCAGTGAGGGGGAGAAATTACCAAGTCAACATGGCACACAGCCTGTGTGCCATGCCAGTTAGCACTGCCTAAGCTGTAGGTAAATCACCCCTCTAGCAAGCCTTACCAGCCCTAAGGTAGGGTGCATTATATCCCGAGTGTGGGCATATCTACATGAGCAGATATACCCTACAATATTAGAGTGTATTCCCTAATATTGTGTAAATCCCAGGGAAGCCATAGAGAGTATATGGTCTGAGAACTTGACAACTTGAGCTCCACAGCACCATGATGGCTTTACTGAACCCAGGGGTTTTTGGTACCTAACAGATCCTTGTAATAAATCCACACTGACGCCAGTGTGACATTTCCTAAAACATGTACTCAGAGGGGGAAGCAACCTTCACAACGCAACCATTACATCGCACTTCACTTGAAAAGCAGTCATTACATCGCAACATCCTTTACAACGCATGTCACTCAACGCAGGCATTACAACGTATAACACTACATCGAATCTCACTACAATGCATGTTTTACAATGCATACCATTACAACGCATACCATTACAACGCATAGTACCCCTACACTATCCAACACTTAACCTACTGTTGCACCAACTGGAGTTAGAATAGTAATTTTTAACCCTACACTATCCAACACTTACCCTACTGTTGCACCCCCTGGAGTTAGAATAGTCATTTTTACCCCTATATTAGCCAAAACTTACCTTAAATGCAATGTAATGGGATGTATTGTAAATGTAGTATGCGATGTAATGGAATGCGTTGTAAAGGTAGTTACTAAAAATGCTATGTAGTGTCATGCGATGTAACGGAATGCGTTGTAAAGGATGTTGCAATGTAAAGGCATGCGTTGTAAATGTATGTGTAGTAACGTCATACATTCCTCATAGGGCACCTGTGGTCTTTGGCCTGCTGTAGGCAGCCAGCTACCACCAGACATGCTTCTGGACCCCAGGGTAGACAACCCATGCTCTCTGGGACCAGAAACAATGCACATCCTGGGCAGAGGTATCATGCCTTCTCCCCCAGGATCGGCCAGTTGCGACCCCCAGCCTCTGCTGCTAGCAGCAGATGGCAGCCCTGGGTTTACACCCCCACTTTGGGCAGGAAAACCAGCTGGAAAATGAACTAAGATAGGAGGTATGTCCACCTCTGCCAACCCCACCCCTATGGTGGGGGAAGCGGGATGAAGCACAACTTACAGTCCCCGCCATCTGAAGGTGGGGGACCCCTTTAATCAAGGCTTGGTCTGAGGCCCCTCCTACAGGATGGTGACATAATAAAGGGTGTAGTCACCCCAGGTAAGGTGCCCATTGGCCCCACCTGCTACTCCCCTAAAAACTCCTCCTACACTTAGTATTTAGGTGGCTCCCCCAGACCTGGCCCTCAGATTCGAGGGACCAAAGAAGACGGAAGATGACCGCTGATGGACCAAGAATGGAACTGCAGTGGGAAAACCTCAGCAAATCCCTTGCCACCTGCCACCGGTTCTACCACTGGGCCTGTGGCTCTTTCAGAAACTCTGCAAGGCCTCCAAGAAACCCCAGAGACCTTTCAACCTTCACCTACGTGCTAACAAACTTCCTTTTGACTAAAGGCTCTAGTTCCTGGTGTCCGCCGGTACCAGAACGATGGTGGTGAGGACCGAAACTTGTGTCAACGACACTCACTGCTAACAAAAAACTCCACAACCACAGTGATAGAGGACTGGCACTTGGGTCGACACAACTCTACCCAGTCAGAAGACCATCTCACAGCAGGATAGCCTCCAGACTTTGAGGGATCCTCTCGGTCTCACGACCAGAGTCCTCTGCCCGAGAGCCCGCAGCCTCCTGGAAGTGGCCCGGTCAGCCTTCTCCTGCCCCTCCAGCACCTCCGGCTCGACCGTGACCTTCCCGTGCCAACTCTGACGACAGCGAAGCTTCACCATCCGATCAGCAGTAGCCAGCTGCCGATGACCTCAATGGTAACTTCATTGGCCCGTCTGCTGCAAACCGACCCGCTTCATCGCTCTCCGCGAGGGTAAATCTTATTGCCGGTATCGACTGTCACAGTGTGGATACTGAACCCTGCACTTCTTGGGTGCCCCTTGCCTCCCATGACCAACATTGCCCACAGTGTTGGCCTGAGACACCCAAAGACTGGACTGAAATTGTAAGTAGTATATGTACCTGTTACATTGCACAATTGTTTTCCTTGACAGGATAATAGTGAAATGCTCTGAAATTTGCACTGTCAAACTTCTGAAACCTGAACAATATTTTTTATGAAAACCATACTTACCTGATTACGAAAACCTTGGTCTTAAAATAAAGTAAAATTTTATAAAATTGGTCTGGATCTCCTTCTTGAGTCATGTGTACATTGTTGATCACTGTTGTGCAATAAATGTCTTACACTCCTCTGTGTTAGGTGCCCACAGTACCACTAATAGAGCACGTTGGGTTTTACATTGAGCCCTGTACACTTTTGAAGGAACCCCTGGACTCTGTGCACCGTATTACCACCTAGTGATAATATCATGTACAGAGCAAGCTTCCTACAGTGTGTTTGGTTTCCTCTTCCATATAGGAAGACATTCCTTGTAAGCGTGGCAGAAGTCCTGTGATGTCCAAACTCTGGATTCCTGATTGTTCTATAATATTACGAAACAACGTATCTTCTATTTACTTCTTTTCAATTTTGGTGCTACCATATTAAATTTTTATGTTTTCATAGATACTCTGGGGTGATGTACGGTGGCCTTCTCTCCTCTTCTCTGTTTTTGTGTTCAATGCCACAAATGCAAATTCATCTGTACCTGTCTGTGCTCAAGCCGCGCCCAGCACCAGAAACCCTGGTCCTTCTGTCTCCCTTTGCTACTCATAGAGCTTCTCTGCTCCCTAAACCTGTAGCACCCAACCGCAGGCTTCTGCTGCACCACACAGCACAGATGGACCATTTGCTGGCATGCACTGCTGTTCCATGTGCAACACAGCTCCCACCATGGCTACACCACCCACACAACCCATACATCCATACTGCTGCACCCGCCCACAAACACGTACCCCAAGAAAAGCTATCATACATGCTTCTCAATACCTACTCACTGAGCAAACACCACACAAATCTGGGATACCCTGGACAATGATGCCCCAGATCTCTTCTTCCTAATGTAAACATGGCTGACCACCCAGTGGGCACCCAACTTCGCCATAGCTATTCAAACAGGATACAAGCTGACATGTTAGGACCGCCAACACAAACCATGACCAAGAATCGCAAAGATATTAAAAAACTCCTTCAACAGCACTACAACCACAGAGACCGTAACCCCTTACTTGGAGCACCAACATTTCAAGCTACAAGAATCAGGACTATAAACCATGATCTCATATACCAACCAGAGACCTCAAGCCACTTCTGCAGACAGCATCCCTGACTTCATTGTCCCCCTCACCATCCACTCCAAAGATTACATCCTACTAGGAGACTTCAACTTCCACCTGGAAGACAAGAATGACTCCAAACCACCAAACTCCTCAGGAGCCTAGTGAACCTGGGACTAACACAAATCATCATGGGACCAACACACTCCACCGAATACACCATCAACCCTGTCTCCACCACCTTCAATGGCATTAAAATCATCATAACCACACCCCTCACTTGGATCGAACATGCATTAATCCATTTTAAAATCACCATCCCTACTTAACTTGACCCACCATCACAAGCATAGCCAGACACAGCAGGAGCAGTATCTGAAAATCCAACTGGGTCTACACCTTGTGCCTAAATCAACCAACTTCTAATGATGACCTCAAAAGCGACATCAAAGATTTTTACAAATGGATCCCAAAATGCACGCCCTGCCACCTCGGAAACATAACACACAGAACAGAACACTGAGGAACTTTGCTCAACAAAACAAGACTGCAAACAATTTGAAAACAGATGGATTCCGAACCACCTGGAGAAACTACAAAAAGATATACAAGACAGCCTTGAGAAGCCACCACCAACAAATCAAAGAAGTTGCTAGCAGAGCACATAGACAACAGCTCCAACAACAGCAAAGACATTTTCGCAATCATCAAAGACTTCACTTCACCAGCTGCCACCACAAACAGCATCAGCCCCTCACAAGAGCTATGTGACAACCAGTCAGAATTCTTCAGCAATAAAATCAAAGCCATCTATAACACCTTTGACCCCCAACCAATCCCCTGCACCCCACCCCTAACCGGTCCACAAACACTAACAGAAAAACCCTGATTTCCTGGGAAACATTCACACAAAAGAAACAGCCAACATCATTAAGACGATCCAATAGCACTTCCCTCACCACATCTACATTATGGGTGCCACCCCTATCACCAAAGCGCTCACCTGCATCCCAAACAGCTCCATCACCTCCAAGACATTCTCGGATGCCTGGAAACACGTGATGGTCAACACATTCTTGAAGATACCCTTGGCAGACCCCACTCAACTAGCAAACTACCCCCCAATCTCCCTTCCACCCTATCCCCCAGCCAGAACCATGGAAAAAGCGTAAACAAGCAACAATCACCCTACCTCAATGCACACCACCGCTTAGACAACATACAATAGGGTTTCAGGCCCAACCACAGTACAGGGGCTGCCCTCATTGCAGCAACAGATTTCATATGGCTGATCCTTGACCATGGAGACACAGCAGCCCTTACACTGCTTGACCTCCCAGCAGTTATCAACATGGTCTGCCCCACTCAATCCTGATCAGAAGACTATATGAAACAATCATACAAGAGCCTCCTCCTTCCACACAGAGTCAACTTGTCACTCTACACATTGGAGACAAAGAAACACATATGCGGAGTCCCCAAGGATCATTTCTCAGTCTATCATTATTTAGCACATACATCACCCTGCTGGCAGACCCCATCAGATCACACAACATCAACATACTCTCCTATGCAAACGACACCCAACTGATACCCTATCTGTCAGACAGAGCACCCACTATAAAAAACAACTTTACCACCTGCAAGCCTGCGGTAATAACATGGATGAAGTCCAACTTCCTCAAACTCAACAGAGACAAAACTGAAGTGGAAATCTTCTGAAGGAAAGCCTCTGCTTGGGACTCCATCTTGTGGCCAACTGACCTCAGCCCCAAACCCACCCCACTACCCATGCCAGAACTCTTGGACTCATCCTGGGCTAGAAGCTTAAGATGACCGCCAAATAAAAGCAGTGACCTCCACTTGCCTCCACATCCTTAGCATGCAGTGAAAGATCTTCAAATGGCTACCAGAGAACACAAGGAAAATGGTTAAACAGGCCCTGATTACCAACATACTTGACTGCAGCAGCACACTCTGTACAAGAATCAATAAGAAGTTACTAATTAGGCTCAAAACCATTCAAAACAACACAGCAAGACTCATCCTCAACCTATCTTGCCGGGCATGCATTATCCTACCCAGAACTTCACTGGCTCCCAATCCACAAACACATCAATTTCAAACTGCTCACACACATGCAAGGCACCACACAATGGTGGGCCTGTTTACCTTAACAACCACGTACACTTCCATATACCTCCCAAGCACCTCTGTTCAGCTGGACTCTCAATGGCACTCATGGCCCTCATCCACAAAGCAGCAGTTAGAGGCCATGCCTTCTCCTATATCTCCCCCAATGCATGGAAAAATCTCCCTCACAAAGTCAGAGACTCCTCATCGCTTCTTGAGTTCCACAAGAAGCTAAAGACCTGGCTTTTCATTTTAGCTCACCAAGGAGAGAGCTGCCTAACCCACCAGCAAAGCACCTGGATACCCTCACAGGTGATTAGTGGGCTATACAAATAACATTACATCTGCTTCAGCATTTTCAGAATCTCTTCTTCAGATTTTTATTATTGGCCCTATATATTCTATGTTAAGTAAAAAGATTTTTTTCCGTTGGGAGGACAATTCGTCACCGATTTCATACATTCACTTCACTCTTTCACTAGTCGCAACTACACTTATGACCCATATACCGAAAGTTTGGCAAACACTTAACAAGGAAAAAACCACGTTAGTATTAAATAATGTACATTTATTTTTAAATTTAAAAACATGAATCCATATACAAAATCATTAAAAACACAATACACAATAAAACCACCTAATGTGGAAGATGGAGAAATGTGACCGAGACAACACACTTTGTCTTGTTATGTGGTTAATTCAGACCATTTGTTGACAACAATTGGGAGGCTTTCCTTTCCTATACCCAATTAATCGTTGACAACTTAAAATGTTAACCCTTCTTTAATGCGTCGACGCGTTTCGGAAGCCTTAGATGATTATGGCCTCCTTCTTCAGGACAATTTCATTGTCTTTCTCCACATCCAAACTGTCACCTAATGCGTAAATAAAACATTCTTTACTAATCACAAACTTATTGAGCCTATACATAATCAAGTTAAAACCTTTACGAGACTTAAATCAAGCATTTCTTTAAACTATAGGTTTCTAAACCCTTACCTCATAACAACAATTCATTAAAACGAAATACATTTTGCCTGGTATCTAAACAATTAACATTTTCTTTTTTATTTTCTCTTCACAAATATTTCCTGTTTAATGAAGAAGTTTTTTCAAACCATGGTAAGTGTTATGCCAACATGCCACTGATCTCACAGCCACTCTTACTCTGTCAATACTCACACCATTCTACCATTATATGTCACTCACCGGTGCAATAACATCTTGGTTAGCAGATTTTAAATAAAGCGTATTTTTCTTGCGGTGAGACGTTTCTATATTTCTTGCCTTCACCCACAGCTGTAAGGTATAAATTAATACAGCTCATTAAAAATCTCGTAGTTTCACATTAGTGTGACTATCCCTAATTACTGGCAAATTGCTATTACCTGTATTAGAGAGGCTTGGATTACGATCTTCCTATCAAACGTCTTTCCGGAGTTGCTCATAAATACCTAGCAGTAAACGGAAACATTTTATTATATTTCTCTACAAAAAGTTTCAAACCTGAACTAGCCTTAAGTTACCTAAAGTTATTACCTCAACGGCTGGTTTATCTATCTCACTCTTTTATCAAGTGTTTCTTATATCGTTGCAGCTGTCACCCTCTTTACTGTAAAACATAAGCATATTGAGGCCATTCAGTCTCTTTAATTCAGCGAAACAATTTCATTGCTCAAGCGTTTAGCAGATACGCTCACCTCATTTAAAAACAGCTTTTCAGTAGAATGCTTGTCAGTAATGTGCTTGTCTTCATCAGCCCGGCTGTTCCAAGATTGTGGCTGCATGATTGATACAAAGCAGAAAGGTTTGCTCACTACTTCATTATTAACACAAACTATTTTCTACTTCATTATTAACACAAACAATTTTACTAGCTTTTTTTGTTATTAAATGTAAAATGGGACTTGTATTTTTAATGCTCTAAGTCGCTATTACGTACGTACGAGCCTCTCTATTCACCATAAAGCGATCTGTTACTTCCGTTCTTTACATCTGTGTTTTGCGGTTTTTTACAAAATACGGCATTTCTCAGTCGATGTAAGTGCAACTATTTGTTTCAATGATTCTGCCCCCTAGTTAAAATATATTTGGGCGTTCAGTTTCGCGTACCTTCTTAAATTCACCAGCAGATTTCCCCGAGGTGTTACGACCGCGTCCTTCCGATCACGGTGGTTTTTGGCAAAGGACTTGCTCTCTGCTGTCTTGTTTTCGTCTGTCAGATTCCTTCTGACAGTGGTGAGTTTTTGGATACCGAGGCAGTAGCCTCATTACTCCACAATCATTTTGAATTTTTTTAGTCGCTGTTTAGATTGTCTTATTGATGTGTGACGCTTTGTCACAGTTGAGGTTTCATCACATGGTCATCTCAGTGATGAAAGGACTTGCTCTTGGGCTCGGCGGTTTTTATATACGTCATTTCTGACGTCACTGTATTGTGCGCCCAATTTTTCTATATCATCACTGAATGTGTAACTTTATTAGTCTGTGTGCAGATGCACATATATATATATATCTACCCAAATGTCGTCCCACTCGTTTAAATAAAGTGAACCCCTTTCATAAAAACATTTACCCGAACTTTTTACCACCTTATCACGCTCGCTATTTAGAGCATTCAAGTTATTTAGAGCATTCGAGTTAGTGATGGTCAACTACGTGTGTTTAAACATTGATATACTTATATTAAACCTCACGCACGTAGTTAGGCAAGCATGTATATCTATTGATATTATCTATTGTCTATTGTATACACCCCAATGCATGTTAACTTAAAGACTCTACCCTTGTGGATTCAGCCTATTTCTCTCACATCTGGTAACAAGACCTTGATCCATTATTAGTGTCTGTCTGTCTATAGACTATTCCCACATACCTCATATATATCGATGTTGCTATTCCTCTATTTTTAGGTTATGTCCACAAACTTACTTGCCTCTCTGAAGTGGCCCCTATGTCTCACTATATTTATAATTATTGTTAATGCGTGGGCACAAAAGAACATATCGGAGGTGTTGCTCTTATGCCTCATTCTAACTGCAGTATTTGTGATATCTATACTGTAATTCTCATCCAGTCTTCCTTTGTGTTGAGGCCCTTATTCACAGTGTCCAACATGGAAATATACCATTGCTCCCTATTTTTGCGTTTCATTTCTACATTTCCGCCTCTTTTAGAGGAGACAATTTTTTCTACCACAAACCTGGAGAATTCAGTATGTTTATGTTTAAGCTTGGTAAAATGTTCAACCATTGGGGCATTTACTTTACACGTTTTCAAGGCTGATCTGTGTTCTAGTAAGCGTAGCCTGATCTCTCTTCCTGTTTCGCCCACATATGCTAACCCACATGGGCACAATATGATGTATATTAGGTTGCTGCTTCTACAGTTATTAAGGGTCTTGGATGTCATAGTATAGTTATTGTAGGTTAGTGCTTTGGAGACAATGCAGTTGTCGCAAACCGAACAACTGCTGCATTTGTAGTTGCCAACAGCTCTTATTCCATCTATCGTCATCTGGTTATTAGAGTTGTTCTCTTTATAGGTATGAACCAGATTCTGGCGAATGTTTTCATTTTGCCTGAAGGCAAAGTCTGTTGTTTCGGTCACATTTCTCCATCTTCCACATTAAGTGGTTTTATTGTGTATTGTGTTTTTAATGATTTTGTATATGGATTCATGTTTTTAAATTTAAAAATAAATGTACATTATTTAATACTAACGTGGTTTTTTCCTTGTTAAGTGTTTGCCAAACTTTCGGTATATGGGTCATAAGTGTTTTTGCGACTAGTGAAAGAGTAAAGTGAATGTATGAAATCGGTGACGAATTGTCCTCCCAACGGAAAAAAATCTTTTTACTTAACAGTATACTGGAGCTCCATTTTCCCTTGGGTTACATCGAGCCCTTATCTTTTTGTTAAAGCCTATATATTCTCTCACATTGCTATGATCATGAGGTTGCTGCTGCCCTGAGCACAACCAAAACCTCTTGGCCATTTGTTGCCTCTTCTTTTCTTTCAAATGACCCTCTACTTGTTTTCCATTCTCTGTATGCCTCCTCTTTCTGAGCACAGTTCACTCTAAATTACATGCATGCTTATTTCAATACCTAATATTGAATTTCTGCTAATTGCTCATACCTCATTTCAAAGAAAAAAAATGAATCTTGGGTTCCAGAGCATTGTGCTGCCTAGACTAAAATATTTTAAAGCCTCTTCGACGGTAGTACGTGTTATATAAATGCATTTACAATACAACAAAATATAAAACCCTCCTGGCCTTCATTAATACGTATCCATAACACTCAGCAGTGTGTTAGTCGATTGTAGTTCATACATGCTGCATAATAATTCCCTTATACTACTTTACACTGCAATACTCTATGAATGCCCATTCTATCTTTGGATTTGTTTGCATAATCACACCTATGTAGCATTTCAATGAATTCCTCTCCCTAGCAGACTTAGGATTGTCAGTTCATTACACTGATGCCAAACAATGTGTGTCCAGTCCCGACCGTTAAAAAGCTTTGTAATCAGATTTCTTGATTTAATTGAACTAAAACTGCAACCACCAAAAAGGCCTGATATGTTAAGTGAAAGCCCAGGCTGGAACATGTGTTGTCTTTGATACTTGAAAAGGCTAGGGAAACATTATGGCCTGCAATCTGCACGTATTATTAGTTCTTGCCTAGGCAGCGCAAATCATTTTCTTATCTTGTTTTCCACTGCCTTTGGTTTCACAAGTGCCTTTTCAGCAGGGGGCTGTGTTGTTTTCCATCCAATAACATTTTAGGTTTCATTAGCACAAATGTCCAAACCTTAAATAATATACTTACTTAATGGAAATGTAGTTTAAGAAGATGGTCAACAGTAGGATCAACCTATTTACATTGTGCTTTTGACAGCGTGCTGTTATTTGCTATGTTTTATGAAAATGGAAGCAGCCGCTTTAAGTTTTGATGCTTTCTTTTAGGTTTCAATGGTCGGTGAAATACTTTCGTGCTCTCCAAATGCGGCATGTAATGTAAGGTTTTCGGTGCTAATGCGCGTAGTTCACTTTTTCATCCAAGCCAAAATTGGGCCATGTGTTATACCCATGCGCCGCATTTTGTTCAGTTTTATCACATGGGGCTATGTTCAATTTTTGCTATCTGTTCAGTGGGAGTGTAAAATGTGGCGTTAAACTAGGAACTCAGTCTATGTCTAGCTTTAACCGCATGATGCTTAATGATGGTGTGCTCTTTTTACACATGTTCCCATAGTTGCCGTTTACTCCTGATTACTGCCTACATAGGGGTTGTTCACTTCCTGAGCTTCTCTTTAGCGCTCCTTTCTGGTATTATTATCCTATGGAGGGGGACTATTTATTGATTGAGGGTGCTTGTTTACAATACTATAAATATCTGAGTGGTCTGTGGTATGTTCATTTTCAGACCATCATGGCTGGAGTCGACATACTTGAACCCTCATTGTCGGCTTTCTTGTTGGGACACTGTGGAATACTTTTATAGGTGAGATTTTTTAATATTATTTGTTTTCTCATTACTGAAGGCCTTCCATATCTATATATTTTTTGTTTCTCCTAATATCTCTTACAATTCAATCTCCTGTGGTGTGGCTTGGAAGACAAGGGGAATGGCTGCCTGAATCAGCCACTCTGACACCACGAGGAAGAGAACAGCGTATCCCACTGCCAAACACCGGAAGAAATGAGAGAGGTTAACAGATAAAAGCATCGGAAGGTCCCCTGCACACAATGAAGGCAATTTCATGAGGTACATGGCACTCAGGAAGAAGAACGGAGTCGATTCGTCCCACATCACGGCATCAGAGTAGAGGAAGGAAGAAAATGGCGGCTGGAGGACGAACCCACTAACGAGTGGGAAACAAAGCAGGCCAGGCGACCACCACAGTGAGAGAGCTCAAACCCCACAGGAATGAGGCATAAGGCGCGAACCCTCCTACACCCCCCCTGCTCCACACTCACAACGAGAGTAGGCACAGGCGAGAGCTCAAGCGCAGCCAAAAAAACAGCCAAAGATACGTCTGGAGTAGGGAGGGGCAGCGAGACAGAGAAAGAACCCAGGAAGAGCATAACCCCCCAACCCAACGGAGGTGGGGGCAGTGCACCAGGATCGCAGGAGTGCAAAGTAACGGGAGCCTCTGCCGCCATAGCAATCACACCAACAAGCAAGTGCCCCCAAGCCCAAAACAGAAACCGAAACTGCCGTAAACAGGTAGCAGCGGCGCCATCTTACAGCAGCCGACCGTCACGAACAATGGCCGTGCACACACGGGAGGTAGGCGAACACCTACCAAGAAGTGGCGCTCCCTTGGGAAGTCAGTAGCAGGGTGGGAAGTGGTGAATAGAGCCCCGCAATAGAGCCCAGCAACCCGGCCATGGAAGATACCGAAAGTGAAACCGGGGGAGAGAAGGGCACCGCCATCTTAGAGCGCGACCAACAACGCTCAGGCCCTAGCAACCTGTGACCAAAAGAGGACCCATCGCAATAGAAAACAACGCAACCAGGAATGAGGTGGGAGAAGGGGGACGTGGGCACGAGAAGACCCCAACAGGCACAGCGGATGAAAGGGGAGGACACCTAGCGACGGCCTAACCACCTTAGCAGCCCGACCAGCCAGACCCCCCTGAAGCAGCCAAACACCACCCAGAAAACAGACAACGAACGAGCTGGCAAAGGAGGTGGAAGGCAAGTGTGAGGGTAGCAACCCAGCAGAATTAAGGTGTGAGGGCTGGGAAAGAAGGACGTGCAAAGAGGAGCGAAACCTATCATTAACCCAAGGAACCCATTAGTCACTGCGAATCCCCTGAACAAGTCAACAAAACCCACACCGCTTAGATGCCGCAACCCAGCACGTAACAGCCAATCAGTTCAGTGGGCGGGGGGCCAATCAGGAGCAACAGGAAGGGAAAGGTGGCAAGCAGCTCTAAAACACAGCAGGCAAAGAACTTACACCGCAAGGAAAAGGCACAGCAAAAATAGAGTATATGAGGCAGTAACAGACCAATAAACACCTCAAGGTAGGGACAAACAACGGAAGTGGTGCAGACTAAGGCTCCGAAACAGTGCGTGGCACAGGGAGAGTACCAACAAAGCACCCACACAAATCAAAGCCTCCACTTCTTACGTGACAGACCAGCCCACGCGGGCTTGAGGGAACCGCCTAAGCTGAGCTCACGTGAACAGCAGAGGCCCGTGCGAGGAATCAAAACGTAACCTGGTAACAAGAGAGGAGGGGTTAGATTCAAAATCCAGCAAGCAAAGAGATGCCTAACAAACGTGGCAGGAAACGAAGGAAAGAATCAAAACCCAATACAGAAAAGAAACAAAGGGGACATCCTAACAGACTCACCTATCAAACAAAAAATCGACATGAACACTACACTAGAGTCGATCCTTAAAATACTAGCCGAGGTCCATGACCTAGCCAAGACCACGAAACAATTTACAAACTACTGAGGCAATTCAACTGGAGCTGGAGGCGCTAAGAGCTGATATCCATGCAGCAAATAACAGAGTCACGGTGGCTGAACAGCGAATCAGCGACATAGAGGACGCAGATCAGCAAATAAAAAAGGAAATTAAAGCTCTCATGATGACCACAACAGTGCTACAGAGACAGACGGCGGAGCTGGAGGACCGCAACAGAAGGGGGAATATAGGAATCCTAGGAGTGCCGGAAGTAGAGGAAGACAAAGCGGGCTCCTGCCGTGCCCTTATTGAACAAATTATACCCAAAATCACGAACCTTAAATTCGACCAACCATTCGAACTGGACAAAGCCTACAGAATATCAGCATTCAAAACGTCTACAATGGCGGGACCCCGCCCAGTAATATGCAAACCCTTAAGATCGCACCACACAGAAACCATATTTACAGTGGCAAGAAAGAACCAAAACATCGCGTGGAACGGTCAGAAAATAAACCTGACACAAGATTATTCGAAACCAACTGTGGATATAAGGAAGGGGTTTCTGGCGCAGAGAGACATAATGAGGAAAAGGAATATCCTCTTTTCATTTGTGTTGGCCAAGAGGTACGGATAAGTGACAGAGGAAACACACACGTCTTTGACGACCCAAGAGCCCTGTCAATATATCTGGAGGGCCCTACACAACAGGAAATAGAAATGGCGCAAAGTGCAACGAGTAAGAGAAGGGCATCACCGGAAAGGTCAGGAGAGTAAGCATACATGTGCCACCTGTGAAATCAAAGACATTATCACTGGACAGGACAAAGAATAAAGAATAAAACCTACCTCAGATACACCCGAGCTACCTTGGACGCAGTGTACAACTGACGTGCAAGCGACGGGCCTCAGGAAGAGCAACCACAACCACCTCAGAGTCAGCTCAAGACATCCAATATGACTCAGGAGGACAGCCACAAATACCTCGCAAACGGCACCCCAAAGGAACAAAGACTTTTTGTCGATAGAACTCAGACAAGCGCAAAAAGAAGACGCCACCCGACTCATCAGCAACAAACCAGAGAGACAATACAGAACAGGAAAACAGCCGGACAAACGCCAATAAAAAGTGGACTGCATATGCTTTTGAATAATAAAGGGGGAGGAGGGCGCAGGGGTCCTACAGGGGTTATCAGCCAGAGACACTCACCCTGATATGGATAAAAGACTCGAAGTGGGAGTCCTTATGGGCAAACATTAAAATCAAATACAAAGGGAAGCCCCTAGCCATAGAGACTTGGAAGACGCTGGGAATCTCATTCCCAGCACAATTAGAAGAGGGGGATAACCCTGCCACGTTTGGCACGCTAAAAGAGAAACATAACTTGGCAGACATCGAGCTCTATAGCGTCCTAAAAATAAGAACTGCAATAACAAAGGCAAACTTAACCAAACGTAGCCCGTCAATTATACCATATATGACAAGGATCAATAGAGTAAGACACCTGGTGTCTCACCTATACAAAATACTACGCCCTAGAACCACCAAAATCAATGACAAACCAGCAGAATGCTGGACAAAACATCACGGCACCATACTGAACGAGCATGAGCTACAAACCCTCTTAGCCTCCCCCTCAAAGAACAAGATAACCACAGTTCTGGCCCGGATGAAATTCTGGCTTCTACATAAAACATGCTGGACCCCGGCATGACTAGGGCACTAGGCCTCAGGGAAAACGACCTGTGTGGGAACTGCGAGAACGAGAAAGGGGACCTAGCCCACCCAATCTTCCACTGCCCTAAAGTATAAAGTAAAAAAATAAAATGCTGGGAAGCACACTAAAGCCAGAATTCTCGACCCTCACCACGGCGTTCATAATCACTGACATAGAGTCTAAACAAGACAGGGACCTGCTAGACCTCTTGCTGACCTCTGCAGTTAGAATGGTGGTCTTCAAATGGAAGGAGACACACAAGGCGACATTCAAGGGGTGGCTCAACTGGATAACACACCTTAGAGGCTCAGACAGTATCACACTATGTAACTCGCCCTGGAGACCAGCAACCAGGGGTATGTGGACAACACTCGACGAGTACTTGGGTCACTTCGAGCCCCCGTGAACAGAACCAAGAAGGGCGATAGCCCATAAGGCACGCTCCTGCTGACTAAGATAGAACCACGAGCAAGAGCTCTCCATGTGCATTTTTCGCTTCTTTCTTTTCCTGCTCTTTCTTTCACCCCCCACTTTTTATCATCCCCATAGTAGGACAGCCTAAAGGGGGACATCCGATCATGTAGACAACTTACCTGTATAGTGTCATGTAAAGCTAGATTGTGATGTTACCCCACGCAGTGAAAGCAATGCTAAATGTATCTGTAAAACATTTCTTAATAAAATACTATGAAACAAAAAAAAAAAATCAATCTCCTCCTGGACTCTGAACGACTACTCGTGTTATGTTACTTGTTTCCCACATTCCTTTCCCATTATCAATTTTGACTTTTTGACCCAAAACTTTAGTATGTGGAATTGCTCAGTTAATGAGTTATAATGCAGTACAAATCTGGTTCCGATACGTTGTATAAATACCTAATAACTATATTTCTACTTTTTTTCTATTTTGTACCTTTTATATCTATCTGCTCTTTTAAAAAAAATTGAAACTGGATTAGATTGGATTCATTTTTAAAACAAAAGCACTTATTTGCGTATTAAATGTATTTTTGTAGAATATTTGTGTTGAGGGCTAGTATACAGGGTGATGTTTCAGATATTTGTGTTTAGATAAATGTATTTTAAATGGGAAGTGCATTATGTATGTTATTTTAATAGGCCATATGTGGCTCCAGCTAACAGGGAACTCCGTCCCAGTTCTCTGTTCAGCCAGTGTTTTTTACCTTGATAATTTTTAGCTTCAAATGAATTCAATAACTGTTTTAATTGATTTTATGATAATGGTATATCACTATTTTACACTGTAATGATTGTAGATGGTATACACCCGTTACAACGGATCTTTTACTCCGCAGACCCATTACAACGCGACCATTACTCCGCATACAATTACAACGCATTGCGCTGGGGGGCGCTCTAGGATAGGGAATAAGTATAATTTACTATCCAACACCTTCCCTAGGGTCCACGGGGACTGGAGTTAGAATAGTAAATTATACTTACCACTATCCAGCGCCCCAAGGCGCTATGCGTTGTAACGGTATGCGGAGTAAAAGTCGCGTTGTAATGGTCTGCGGAGTAAAAGTATGCGTTATAACGTCATACATCCATTGTAGATATATGACTGTATAGTCCATTTGCTATTTATTTTTCTTCTATTGGTCGTAATGCTTGTAATGATGTACTTTTATGGTCCTAGTTGGCCGAAATAAAGTTACTGAATGACTTGATTTTAGGTTACCACTTTTATTTTCATGCTACAAGGATGTGGAATTTTAGTTCGCGTACTAAACATTATCTACGCCATCTTGCAGACTCACGTACGAGCATACACGACAGCCATTTTAGGTACCATGGTCTCCCTGTTCACGATCGCCCGTCAGCACACTTCCCTGAACCTTGCAAGCCTTCCCCGCGCACCCTGGCTGCCCCCGCACTCACATGCACAAGTCATGAACCCTCCCCTCCCATGACTCTGTCTCAAGGAATCACACCCCGCGCCTGACCAACACCTCCTTTCCGTCCATGAATACCCCTCCTTTGATGACCCCTTCCTCTGAGCCCGACTGCCTGTACGAACCGCTGGTCATCCTTTAGCCCGAGGATCCAGTTTATTGCCCATTACTGTATGCACTCGCCTCTCCTGAAAGGAGCCACTATTGATCACGACCTCCCCATCCCCTGAGATTCGATCAGGCGCACACATTCCAAAGGAATTGGCAGAACACTCAGCTGCGTGATAGCCCCTCCCAATCATATGAGGGGAAAGGGCCTCTACTGTTGTCATGTGTTGGAATGGGCCGGAACTGGGGGGGTGCCGGTGATGTCGTTCTCATACTTCACAATGTCCCTGTTGTAATAAAGGACGTTCACATGTCTTAAACCAGTGTATAAAAGACCAGGTCTCAGAGAGGTTGAGAGAGCACCTCGAGACGATACCTTGTAGTCTGATCTGACTCCGACAGAATAAACTTGTTTCCTGTCTTCCTGTCTCCAGCGCCTGCCTCTTCATTGAATAACTTCGTATGGTATTAGAGGCGTTTTACGCCGGGCAAATTTAACTTAGGAAACATCTACTGAGATCGCCTGACCATTTTTGAATTGATCTTTATCAATTGGCGTCCCAAACGCGGGGCCCATCAGCGACACGTGGATCCAGTGGGAGAGGTCCCGACGACAGAGTGAACAACTGCAACGATCGGAAGAGCTCCTGTCCGATAGACCCTCGTCTGACAGCCGATCATCTGAACTTCACTGATTCCGAGCAGACCTCTCCCGAGTGATCTACGGTCCTGACTGGGAACCACCAGGAGTGCCGCGATAGCAACAGAGAGTAGAGGACGATCGGGCGCTGGAAGCGGAAGACGAGAAACTGTCCATGCGGTCCGGGTAAGGTCGTGACACACGACAAATTGCGAAATTGATTGATTGATTGTTTGAAAATACTAGTATTACTTATTGACTGTTTCTGAGAAATTCTCTATTTGCAAACAAGCACAGAATCGCCATACTCTGTTTAATCTTTGCAGATAGTGAAGGGTAGGCAACGCAAGCCTTTAACACGTCGTGCCTACTTTTTCTCCTCATTGATTGATTGATTGAATCGAGCATTGAATTGTTCGAAGTTGGTTCTCTTAAGGATCTTCTCTGTCTGCAAACGGGGAAGAATAGGAATATTCTCTCTCCCTTTGCCGATAGTGAAGGGTAGGTAACGCAAACCTTTAACACGTCGTGCCTATTCCGTTCCTCATTGATTGATTGTTTGCCCGAACATTGACTGTTTTGGGAATTGGTTCTTTTTGGAGGTATTCTCTATTTGCAAATAGCGTAGAATAGAATATTCTGTCCAGTCTTTGCAAGTAGTGAAAAGATAGGTAGTGCGGCTTTTGCCCCCCATTGTAATCCGTCATGCCTATCTTCTCCCCATTGGTTCATAGTTGGGTCAACCCGGACCGCTTATTAGAGATGAACCATCCAGCTCCACTGGAAGGCACCCCTAATAAGGACATGTTTACTAAGCAAGGACTAGTCGCTATAGCTTATAGTAAGTTATGGCATAAATATACAAAAAGGGATCCTAAAAATCAATGGCCACTGATAGGTTCATTTGATAAAAATAAAATAAAAACACTAGAAGCAGCTGTAAAAATAAACAAGGCAACGCCCACTATGCTTGATAGTATTGGCATGTGGCGCAAAGAAGCAGAACATCGCAGGAAAAGAGAGGAAGCGAAAATAGTGAAAGAGTACGAAAAAACGCCCATCTGGCCGCAAAAGAACTAGATGAAGAAATAAGAAGAAGAGAGGAAGTTAAACAAACGCAAGAATCAGGACTGGCAGGCCAATGCCCTGTCAGGACCGCCTCTGCGCTCTACCCGGAGATGCCCTCCAAACAGCGGGCAAATGACGAGTTACTGCTTGGTCCTCCAATTATCTACATGCCTCCTCCTTATGCTCCCAGCCAGCCTCTAGCACAACACTCACCAGTTCAAAGTGCAGGTATGGGTGACCCTAGCGCTAGTGCTCCGGCTCTTACGGCCTTCGCACCAGCCGCATTGGTAACAACAGCAGATGAACATGAGACTAGCAGGCACCTAACAGCCAGACCAAAAAGGTTGAGCAAAGATGAGCGGGATGGAATCGACAAGATAGCAAAAACATTGGTAGAACGGAAGGAGAGCGAAGAATATACGATGAATATGCACAATTCACATGCCGGTAGTCATAGACGGCATTTCATCTTACGGTTCAGCTACCACACCCTGAACGCGTATGAGGATAGGTACCAGAATAAAGGTCCTGCTAAATTGATGGCTCTATATAGAAGGGTCGATGTTGGAGATGGAACTGAGAGCGATGTGACGGACCTCTTCATGCAAACGCTTGAGGTCTTCCGCCACCTCGCGGAACAGAAACCAGAGGTCAAGATCACAGTCCCTGAGACGATTGAGCCCTCATTAGAAGCAGCCAACACGATGATGCCTATCAGAGAAGCCACCCCCTATTGGGTTCCCCCAAGAGGTCAGGGAACAAACGATGATATCAACCACGCAGATGCAAAAGGGAGGGTTGTGTACAACTGGGTTTACCAACCATGGGATCGGCAAGATATTTTAACTTTTAGGCAAACCCTGCCCGATTTACGAAAAAACCCTACAGCATTTTATACAGAACTAGGCACAGCCTTGGGCTCAACCATAATGACTCTAGCGGACATTGATTTGTTTTTTGGGTTGTGTCTGCCGGCTGATGTGTGGAAGCAAATCCGGAAAGCCGACCACACAGACCTGTTCGGACACACCTGGAAACAACTCGATGACCTAGATAGGCAGCGAGAGCCCGGAAAGAAACCTGTAAAGGACATACTGGAACTCCCCGACAAAATAGTGCAGAAGCTAAAGACGTTGATCCCAGAAAAGAAGGTAGACTGGTCGGTAGTCACGGCTTGTCGCCAGAAACCTCAGGAAGATGTATCAGAATATTTCTCCCGATTTGAAACAGTGTTCTCCGACTACAGTGGCCAAGATATGACCACCGCAACCGGACAACACCTATTCGTGCAAAACTACGTAAAAGGGCTATCGCAAGAGGTCTCCAAAAGTTACAGACTAGCGAGAGTAGTTGGGGAGCCTCTAAACCTGCAGCTATCCTTCAGATGGCTCAGTATTACGAACACCAAAAGAACGAGAACGAAAGGGCAACTGAGAAAAAGAAAAAGGACTTAAAGGAACGAGTAATGATTGCTCAATTGCAGGGAGTGACTACAGGAAGGGAACGGTATAGAGGGAACTACCAGGCGAATGCCCCTAGGAATTCGGCCCCTAGAGACCGCAACCCCACACCTGGCGCTCCACGAACTGACCTCGATGAGGACCAGTGTGCATTTTGCAAAGAATTTGGGCATTGGAAGTCTCAATGCCTGGCCCTTCGGGAAATGATTAAAAATAAAGAGACAAGGGACATGACAAATGGCTCCAAAACTGGAGGGCAGGGACGAGGGCAGACCCGCGACACCACCAATGACCGATCTGGCAGACCAAACACATTTGACCACCCCAGACAGAATCAGTGCCAACAGTCCGACTGCAACAATGCTCACGACTCTGCATAGGACTGCCAGGGGCAAGGGAGGGATCCAGTCGAGCTCTGTGTTGACCAGCAAGGTCCTTACGTCACTGCTAAGGTCCTGGGTACAAAGTCTCCATTTTTGGTAGACACTGGAGCGACACGTAGTGTATTATCAAAACGACTGATTCCAAGGGTACCCTTGTCTGGCTCACACATCACCTCGATAGGTTTCGATGGAACGCCCTCCACTAATCCCCTGTCTGTACCTATCTCCTTTGACCTAGGAAACAATCCCACTGACACAACATTTCTGCTCTCCTCCAACTCCCCTGACGCCATTATGGGTATTGATTTACTGAAACATTTCCGTGCTACTATTAGGTGTTCCCCGGATGGAGTCCGAGTCATCCTGTATGACAACCCGAACATGTCCAGACCCTACCCCGCACGAC
This sequence comes from Lissotriton helveticus, assembly GCF_964261635.1. NCBI lineage: Eukaryota > Metazoa > Chordata > Amphibia > Caudata > Salamandridae > Lissotriton > Lissotriton helveticus. The sequence goes on from NC_136067.1 coordinate 449,412,495, forward strand.
ATATGTACGCCATAACAGATGCTGACCTATCCTTGCTCGATACCCTACCCCTGTACCTATGGGCCAGAAACGACTCGGATGTAGGACGAATGATGATCGATCCTGTACACATAATTGTTCGACCAGATGCAATACTCCCGAAACTCCCACAGTATCGGATATCGCCCGAAGGCGAGAAGGCATTGGTAGCGATTATTTAGTCCCTGGTAGATGCAGGAGTGGTAGAGGAAGTGGTTAGTAATGTCTGCAATAGCCCTATCCTACCCATTGTCAAGAAACAAGGTGAGGGAGATGAGAAAGCGTACCGCTTCATCATCGACCTGCGAGAAATCAACAAAGTGGTGGTGCCACAGTACCCCGTAGTCTCAGACATCGCCACCATTCTGACTCTCATCCCGTCCACTGCCACCACCTTCACCGTTATTGATCTTAAAAATGCATTCTTCTCCATCCCCATCCATCCAGGCAGCCGTTATCTCTTCGGCTTCACTTTAAAAAACCGTTCATACCGATTTTGTAGAGCTCCCCAGGGCTACACTGAAAGTCCCAGCATTTACAGCCAGGCCCTCAAAAGACAGCTGGACGCCGTCCAGCTACCAGATGGAGTGGTGTTGATCCAATATGTTGACGATATCCTTTCGGCGGCCGACACCACTCCACTTGCAATCACAGCCACTATCCAACTCTTGCACTTTCTTGCGGAGAATGGCCACAAAGTCTCCAAAAAGAAACTGCAGTTCTGTCAGCCCCAAGTAACATACCTAGGCCACCTCCTGTCCAAAGAAGGGAGGAAACTTACGCCCGACCGAATCCAAACCATCCTAGACACCCCCATTCCAAAAACGCAGAAGCAAGTCCGTTCATTAGTGGGCCTTACTTCTTTCTGCCGACAATGGTTACCAAATTTCAGTCTCATTATAAAACCCCTACTCTCCCTGTTGGCCAAAGATGTTCCGTTCCCACTCCCTTGGACTCCCGAATGCCAAGCATCCTTTAAGGAGTTGCGGGATGCCCTTTGCTCGGCACCCGTTCTAGGAACACCAGATTACTCCAAGCCCTTCTCCCTCTTCACTCACGAAAGGGAGGGATGCGCATTGTCTGTTCTAACTCAGCCCATCGGCGCCAAACAACGCCCTTGTGCCTACTTCTCTGCCACTCTTGATCCAGTCGCCAGAGCTCTACCTGCCTGCCTTCGAGCAGTAGCCGCTGCTGCTGTCTCTATCCGCCAGAGTGAGGGAATTGTGCTTTCAAACTCCCTCACGGTATTAGTGCCCCATGCAGTTGACACCCTTTTGAACCAGACTAAGACTCAACACCTGACTAGCGCACGACTAACAGGGTACGAATTGACTCTACTTGCACCCCACATCACCCTGAAGAGATGCACGACATTGAACCCTGCTACACTGTTACCCTTGCCCGAAAATAACCCCGATGTGCCCCCTATACACGACTGTGTGACCCTCACGGACGAACAGACAAGGAGTAGAGTTGACCTCCGAGACATTGCTTTTACAGATCATGATGGAGAACTATGGGTAGATGGCTCTTGTATCAAACTCCCAGACGGCACCACTTCTGCTGCCTATGCGGTGACGACAGCTCGAACAGTAGTTGAAACCGCTCGCATCACACAACGATCCGCACAGGCAGCAGAACTAATTGCCCTCACACGAGCATGTATCATAGCAGCAGGAACCACGGCAAACATTTACACGGACAGCCAGTACGCCTTCGGGGTGGTTCATCATTTTGGGCTCCTATGGAGGGAAAGGGATTTCCTGACGTCCCACGGTACGCCCATCCTTCACGGAGATTTAGTCTCCGCCCTGATTGAAGCAGTTCTTCTCCCCAAACGATTAGCAGTGATCAAATGCCAGGCACACAAGAAGGTGACAGATTTAGTTGGACAGGGAAACGCACTGGCCGGCACCACTGCCCGAACCACAGCTGAGAATAGGACAACGACACGCATGTATGTGACTAGGTCACAAGCAGAAAAATGGACCGACGCTAGGGAAACAATCAGGGACATCCAATCGACCAGCACACCACACGAACTGACTGAGTGGACACGGGTGGGTCTAAGGGACGATGAGGACTGCTGGCGGACAAAAGACACGAACAAATGGTTGCTGCCTGATGCATACTTGATCCCCATACTGACCATGGCACACTCCCCTGCACACATAGGTTCTGCCCCCATGATTGAACTCATTTCCAAAGTCTGGCACAACAACAAGATCTCCGACTCGGCTAAACGCCTAGTCCAGCAGTGCCTTATCTGCTTACAACACAACCCCGGGAAAGGAACTGTGGTACCCCGGGGAGGGTTTGAGATCCCCGACCACCCCTTTGAGGTCCTTGAGATGGATTACATCCAATTAGAGAGGTGCCAAGGCTTGAAGTACGTATTAGTCATTGTATGTGCCTTCAGCAAATGGGTGGAAGCCTATCCGACCCGAGATAACACTGCCATGACTACTGCCAAAGTACTACTGAAAGAGTTTTTCCCTCGCTACGGCCTTTGTCGAATTTTATGGAGCGACAATGGCCCTCACTTCATAGCTGAAGTTATCCAACTAATCCTGAAGGGGTTGGGGGTAAAACAAAGGTTCCATGCGGTCTTCCACCCCCAATCCGCTGGCCTGGTTGAACGACACAACGCTACACTGAAACTGAAACTGTCAAAAATAGTGGCCACCACAGGACTTAAGTGGCCAGATGCCCTTCTACTGGCATTACTATCGATGCGCTCCACTCCCACTAAGCACCACTTGACCCCCTACGAAGTTGTGTTTGGGCGGCCTATGAACCTCAGGACTGCCCCCAAACCGACCTCCATTCACGACGTCCCCGACGTCCTGCTGTCAGATTATTTATGCAAATTAACTAAAACGCTGTCTGTCATTCATCAACAGGTGCAGCAGGCCATCCCCGATGCTTCCAGGGGTCCCGGTCACGATATCCAACCGGGGGACTACATCCTAATCCGGAACTTTCAAAGAGCGAAGAGTCTGGAACCCCGGTGGACGGGCCCCTGGCAAGTACTGATCACCACTCGGACGGCTCTTCGAGTGGAGGGGAAGAAGAACTGGCTGCATGCACACCACTGCAAGAAGATTTCCTCGACCCTGGCCACGACAGACAACGTCAGCACCGAAGAAGAAGCTCCTGAACAAAGACCGACCATCACTGAACTGCTATCCTGATACCGAGGCACTTGAACTTGCAAAACACTCTGATCCCACTGTGCCATCTCGAGAAGGGTATTTCCTGCGTCGAAAGGAGGGAGCTTCGGCTAAGTAGGCCACTGACTAAGTTAAAAATCTCAGAAAGGTGACCCAAAGCAACCAAGGGTCACCCGGAGAGAAGCTAAACAAAGTCTGTGGTTCTGCCCACTACCGAGCACCTTGAAGATGAAGATGATGGAAGCGCCAGATAAGAAGATGATGGAAGCGCCAGATAAGAAGACGTCGGAAGCAACAGGAAATACCCACTACAGGAACCCAAAGACTGACAATTTGCACAAATCAAAGACAATCGCTTTCTTCATTGTCTTCCTCTTTTGCCTCCTCCTCATGACTTCCTTCTGGATCTTGGAGGAAAGCACACCCGCTCACCAGATGTTGCCAACCACTGTCCAGCCAACCACGAAAGAGCACCACCTGATCACCCCTTCACCTCAGCTCCGAGAAAGGCGTAGGGAGTTCTGGAACAATTCCTTCGTACAACTGTTGCACCAGCACAACCTTGCTGCAAATGCCACGAACTGCTGGATCTGTGGGTTGCTCCCACATGCTACCGGACACTCCATCCCCTTCATCCCTTCTCCTTTCTCAGTTCACGGCTCCTGCCTCGCCTGGTTGATCCTCATGCAGGAAAGCCACAAGGACAACGCCACTTCTGGTCAAACAGTGTCACACTTCTACTATGGGTTCTGGCTGAACAAAACAGGAAAGCCCTTTTGTCCTGCAATTTCAGGTTCAACCTTCCTTACGAACATCCCTGCCAAAGAAAGGGTCGAAATGCAAGTGCTCCACAATCCAGCCAGACCCACCTTCTCCCACCTGCGGAAGCAAACGGCTGCCACCCTGACCGTGGCCCTGTCTGTCATCAACGTCACAGGACTTGTATGCCTCGAAGGACAAGGAATGCAGCTGGTGGGTCACAGTTCTTGTCGCATCACCAAAACATTGGTCTCAGCTGACCCCCCCTCCTTTGTTGCTTCCCCGAATATGTACTTTGTTTGTGGCACCAAAGCTTACACTTGGCTCCCAAGAGGCTGGAGGGGTACGTGCTACATCGCCTTCATTCTTCCTCCCACGTATGTGGCTTCAGCCTACCACCACCGGCAAAAGCGCGCCGGAGATGTTGAACAAGCCGACTCCACCGGAGCACAGTTCCTGGATGCAGCAAAGGGACTTGTTCCTCTGTGGGGACCAATGGCAAATAGCCGCGCTATCCGACACCTGACTCAGGCATTAGAAACAACCATTAACATCACCGCTGGCATCCTCGCCAACAACACGGCTGAGCTTCAGGCCGTCCGCCTGGTGGCTCTTCAAAACCGTCTTGTTCTAGATGTGGTTCTGGCCGACCGCGGAGGTGCATGCCGCATCATCGGCTCCAGCTGTTGCACCTACGTGCCAGATGACTCACCTTCAGTCTACAAAGCAATCGAACACCTCCACAGACTGTCCTCAGAGGTTCACCAGGAGCAGGAAGGATGGTCGCTTGGAGGCTGGTTCTGGGACACTTTGAAAAGCTGGGGATGGAGATTGTTCACGTTTTTATTGATACCAATCATGATACTGTGTGGGTGTTGCTTAGGTATTCAATGTTTACCATCTTTATGTGCACTCATTTCCAACTGTATGTGCCCAAAGACTTTGAGCTTTAAAACTGAGCACATGAGTCCCCTATACGAGATAGAAGTGCGTGGTCTCATGGGGATCGATCCGAACTGACAAGCTGGCGAGACATGTTAAAGGGAGGACTGTGGAATTTTAGTTCGCGTACTAAACATTATCTACGCCATCTTGCAGACTCACGTACGAGCATACACGACAGCCATTTTAGGTACCATGGTCTCCCTGTTCACGATCGCCCGTCAGCACACTTCCCTGAACCTTGCAAGTCTTCCCCGCGCACCCTGGCTGCCCCCGCACTCACATGCACAAGTCATGAACCCTCCCCGCCCATGACTCTGTCTCAAGGAATCACACCCCGCGCCTGACCAACACCTCCTTTCCGTTCATGAATACCCCTCCTTTGATGACCCCTTCCTCTGAGCCCGACTGCCTGTACGAACCGCTGGTCATCCTTTAGCCCGAGGATACAGTTTATTGCCCATTACTGTATGCACTCGCCTCTCCTGAAAGGAGCCACTATTGATCACGACCTCCCCATCCCCTGAGATTCGATCAGGCGCACACATTCCAAAGGAATCGGCAGAACACTCAGCTGCGTGATAGCCCCTCCCAATCATATGAGGGGAAAGGGCCTCTACTGTTGTCATGTGTTGGAATGGGCCGGAACTGGGGGGGTGCCGGTGATGTCGTTCTCATACTTCACAATGTCCCTGTTGTAATAAAGGACGTTCACATGTCTTAAACCAGTGTATAAAAGACCAGGTCTCAGAGAGGTTGAGAGAGCACCTCGAGACGATACCTTGTTGTCTGATCTGATGTGTTCTACTCTGACGGAATAAACTTGTTTCCTGTCTTCCTGTCACCAGCGCCTGCCTCTTCATTGAATAACTTCGTATGGTATTAGAGGCGTTTTACGCCGGGCAAATTTAACTTAGGAAACATCTACTGAGATCGCCTGACCATTTTTGAATTGATCTTTATCAAGGACATTATCCTTAAATAAGTTGTATATATATTGTATATATATTTTCTTTATGTTATGTGCATTTTCTTCTTGTTGGTGTATATATATATATGTGTTTTGTATTTTTGTGTATTATTGTTGTATATATCGTTATTGTGGATATATTTATATGCTGTCTTGGGTCAATTATTTCAGCCCTGATGAAGTTCCTTTGTTAGGAACGAAATGCGTTGACTGATGTCTGACTGCATGTTTTACTAAGATGAATAAAAGATATTTAAAGAACTCCTTAATAACTTCATTTTCCTGGTGCACCTTCCACTATCAAAAAAATTCTCTTCTGGATTCCAGTGGAGCCCAACTGCGGCGGGTTTCGGAAGTGATATGCGCAGGACTTATACTTTTGTCTAATAAGGATTGAGGTGCTGAACCAGTGGTCAGCCGTGGTTTGGAGTTTGTCGTATTGTAATGTGAGGTTACGTAACAATGTATCCTGCAAATAGACAGTGCATCACCACCTCGGCATCACCGCAGCACCACCTCAGCATCAACACAGCACCACTTCAGCATCACTTAGCACCACTTCACAGCACCACTGCAGCACCACCTGTGCATCACTCAGCAGCACCTCAGCACCACCACAACACTAGCACAGCACCACCCCAGCATCACTCAGCTCCTGCAGAGCACCATCTCTGCACCAGTGCAGCACCACCTCACTACCAGCACAGTGCTACCTCAGCATCAGTGCAGCATCACCACTTCAGCATCAGTGCAGCACAGCATCACTCAGCACCACAACAACATCACTCAGCACTACATCAGCACCAGCGCCGCATCACCTCAGCATCACTCAACACTACCACTGCGCTACATTAGCATCAGCACAGCACCACCTCTGCCTCAGTGCACCACCACCAGCACAAAACCAACTCAATACCAGTGCAGCCTCACCATAGCATCAGAGCAGAACCTCCTCCGCACCTGTGCAGCACCACCACAGCAGGAACTCAGCAAAAATGAAGCACTACTTCAGCATTAGCACAGCACGAACTCAGAACCAGTGCAGCATCACCTCAGCATCTGCGCAGCACCATCTCAGCATCAGCACAGAACCACCTCCTCACAAGTGCACCACCACCAGTCCAGCAACAACTCAGCAATAGCACAGCACTAGCTCATGATCACAACAACACCACATCCACATCAGTGCACCACCACCAGTGCAACCCCACCTCAGTACCAGTGCAGCCCCACCTCAGCAGCAATGTAGAACCTTTGCAGCACCACTTCTGAATCACCTCAGCATCAGTGCATTATCACCTCAGCGCAGCACCAACTCAGCATCACTCAGCACCACCTGAGAACCAGCTCAGCACCACCTGAGCCCCAGTGCAACACCACCACCTCAGCATGACTCAGCATAACCCCAGCATCACTCAGAACCAGCAGAGAATCACTCAGCACCACTACAGCATTACTCAGCACCACTGCAGCATGTCGTCAGCACAAATCAGCATGGGCGCACAGCACCATCGCAGCATCAGTGCACCAACAGTGCAACACCAACTAGGCATCAGCACAGCACCACCTCAGTACCAGCGCAGCACCAGTGCAGCACCACCTCAGTACCAGCGCAGCACCACCTCAGAACCAGCACAGCACCACCTCAGCAGCAACTCAGCACCAGAACCACTTCAGCATTAGCACAGCACTACCTCAGCACCAGTGCAGCATCGCCTCAGCACCAGTACTGCACCAACTCAACATCAGCACAGCACCATCTCAGCATCAGCAAAGCACCGCCTCCACATCAGTTCACCACCACCAGAGCCGCCCCACCTAAACACCATCGCAGTCCCACCTCAGTGGCAGCTCAGCACCAACACAGCACCACTTCTGCATCAGCGCAGCACTACCTCAGCATCAGCACAGTATCACCTCAGCCCAGGACCAACTCAGCACCAGCTCAGCACTATTGTAATACTATTGCAACACCACCACCTTAGCATGACTCAGGACCATCACTTGATCACAATAGCACCACATCCACATCAGTGCACCACCACCAGTGCAACCCCACCTCAGTACCAGTGCAGCCCCACCTCAGCAGCAATGTAGAACCTTTGCAGCACCACTTCAGCATCAGCGCAGCACCACCTCAGCGTCAGTGCATTATCACCTCAGCACAGCACAAACTCAGAATAACTCAGCACCACCTGAGAACCATCTCAGCACCACCTGAGCACCAGTGCAGCACTACCACCTAAGCATGACTTAGCACAGAGCCAGCATCACTTAGCACCAGCAGAGAATCACTCAGCACCACTACAGCATTACTCCAGCACCAGTGTAGCATTTCTTCAACAGGAATCAGCATGAGCACAGCACCACCTCAGCATCAGTGCATCAACAGTGCATCACCAACTAAGCATCAGCACAGCACCACCTCAGTACCAGCGCAGCATCAGCACAGCACCACCTCACCACCAGCGCAGCACTACCTCACCACCAGCACAGCACCCGCACAGCACCACCTCAGCATCAGCACAGCAACACCTCAGCAGCAACTCAGCACCAACACAGCATCAGCAAAGCACCACCTCCGCATCAGTTCACCCCCACCATACCATCCCCACCTAAGCACCATCGCAGTCCCACCTCAGTGGCAGCTCAGCACCAATGCAGCACCACTTCTGCATCATTCTGCAGAACCTGCATCCTTGATAAAAGATGTTTGTTAGTGGAAGCCAGTAGGGTATTCCCATAGTCCATACAAATGATGATGAGTCCTTGGACTAGGGGTTTTCTTTAGGTAGAATACCACAATGGATCGCACACCGCTAGCCTCTGCTCCGGGTCGTCCCAAAGCACTCAGGTATTTGTAGTGCAAGTAGATCGTCGAGTGAAAACAAAGTTTGTAAGTAGTTCACCAAAGTTGGTGCGAGTAATTACTCGGTATCCTCAAGGTCTCTAGTCCCGAGACATGGCCCGGGTTTCGGGATAGTTTCCCTCATCAGTAGAGAAATATCTGGGGTGGATGAGAAGGCCGCCAAGTATCCGTCACAGGCCCTGATGCCTCTCCGGCACGCAGGGGGTTTTCTTGCCTCCAGTGGCATCCACTTAAACATTTTACGCAGGCTGCGCATGACTCCAAAGCAGGCACCAATAGTCTTATTTACATGGTCTTTCATTGACAGTTTGTTGTCTAAATGGAAGCCCAGATTTCTCACTGACTGAGTTGAAGTAGGACAAAGTCCAAGGCTAGAGGGCCACAAATCAGGTGCCCAATACTCATCTGCCTTACCAAACCGCATTATCTCAGTTTTCCTTCCGTTCAACTGAAGGTGGTTAGTAGACATCCATGTCTCGATTTGAGACATACAGTCTCTAAAGCGAGACTTAGTTTCCAATGGGTCTGGACAGAGAGTGACCAAGATCTGGGTGTCGTCGGCGTAAGACACAACTTCGAAACCAAAGGATCGAATCACTTTGGCCAAAGGGGTTACATAAAGGTTAAAGAGAGTAGGACCCCGAATGGAGCCCTGCAGTACTCCCATCTTTACTGATCTACTACGAGAGTTTGTACTTCCCACCTGTACTATCATAGTATGATCCGTTAAATAGTTCTTAAGCCACTGGAGTGCCTTACCCCTGACACCAATCTCCCAAAGCCGACGTTCAAGGATGCTGTGGGAGATGGTGTCGAACGCAGCAGATAAATCAAGCAGGACGAGGATAGATGACGGCCCCCCTTCTAAAGCCAGCGTGATATTATCCGTTACCTCAAGCATGGCTATTTCGGTGCTAGGGCTGCCCAAAAGCCAGATTGAGAAGGGTCAAGCAGTCCATGGTTTTCAAGATGGGCAACAAGCTGTTTGTTGACCAAGAACTCAAGCATTTTTCTGAAATGAGGAAGCAGCGATATAGGACGGTAATTAGTCAGGTGTTTTGGGTCTGCAGTAGATTTTTTTTAAATATAGGCCTGACCCTGGCAGTTTTCCATGATATAGAAAATTCTGATTCTGACAATGATTTATTAAATAAGTCAGTGAGGTGTCTAGCAGACCAGGGGCAACGGTAGGAAAAATCTTTGGTGACAGAGGGTCAGTCAGTGAACCAGTTTTTATTTTAACAAAGGCTTCAGTCACCTCTGTAGAGCTGCACTGGGTAAATTCCATCAAAATATGAGGGGATCTAAATTCCCTATATCATTACAATTATCACGCACTGGAAAGGGGGTATGAATAGCCATGATCTTGTCCTCGAAGAATTTAGAGAGAGAATCTATCCAATCCTGAGAAGTAGAAAGTTGAAACTGAGCAGGAGGATTAGAGAATTCCTTTAAAATTTGATAGAGCTCTTTATTAGAGTTCGCAGCCTTCTCAATACGATTCAAGAGAAGCATTTTCTTAGTATGCCTTATATTTTCCATTTACTTATGGTGAACACCTTTGTAAAATGTGCGGTCTGTCTGTTCCTTGGTTTTCCTCCATTTCCACTCCGCGGACCTAGGAGAGAGCTTCTGTAACTTTAGTTGGTCAGTAAACCAGGGAGCAGCTCGTACTTTAAGAGTGACTTTAGTAAGAGGAGCAATTTTATCCAAGGTGTTGAGTATAGCTCTATCTATGGAGATAGCACACGAATCGATGTTATCGTTAGGGCTAGATGGAGTGGGCCTAAAAGTGGCAGCGAAAAGAGGCATAGTGACTTTATGCCAAGATCTTCTCCAAACTACATCCTTACAAGGGACCATTTTGATAGCATGCTCAGAAATGATACATTTTAATAAAGAGTGATCAAACCACCATAATGGTGTTAGAGATTCCACCCTAATCTCTGTCGAGTTAGTCAACAAAAGATCGAGTGTGTGACCCGCAATGTGAGTTGGCCCAGTAACCAGTTGAACTAATTCCAAGGTGTTAATGCTAGAAATTAGCTGGTCAGTATCATGCAATAACTCCGCATGGTAGTTAAAATCGCCTAACAAAAGGAAAAAATCAGAAGCTAGTACATATGGAGCAATGGTCTCCAATAATTTATGTGGAAAGTCATTTTTTGGACCTGAAGGTCTGTATACTAATGCGCCTCTCCATGCTCCTCCTAACAGACCATCCATTTTAAATATTGTGAGGACATTGCCAAAGCCAGTAGCACAGGCTAAACGTGTATAAGGTCCAAAAGGTTAGACCTATTGGCTATGCCAATGCTTGTTTTTCCATAGACTACCATTTAGTGTACCGAAAGGTAGCAACTGCTACCTTTGGATTGCTCTTTGGTATTGATGTAGCAGAAGACTTACCAATTTTCATTACTCCAAAACACTTTTATTCATCATCACTAACTGGGCGCAAAAGCTTACAATACATCCACCATCCTAGTTATCCAACCTTGGTCTTCCAGTGGATCTTTTTGTTGTGCTAACAGGGACTTGGATATTTAGAGAGAGTGAGGCAATTTCCTTATAAGGACCTGGAATAAAGAAATGCCGAAAATACATGTCTATTTCATCTCTTTTCTCAGTAGACATCAAACCTTCCTATTTTGAGACAAGAAAGTTATGACTCAAAAATGACACACAATATGTGATTAATTACTCATGGAAAACATTTATCTAAAGCCTCAATTTGAATGGAATAGTACAATAAATCGTATTTCATATTAGATTTAATAGCAGTCACTTAATGCGAATAACTAGACATTACAAAGCAGATTCAATAATGAACATTTGCTGGTTGCCTAGAGAGAGAGAGAAACAGTAAAAATTAGAGATTCCATTGTCATATCATACAAGCCAAATATGGTTGAGATATAATCCATCTTTGATAAGGATCTGGCCAAATAAGAACCGAAGAACAGCATGCCGCAGAAGGAGTCATTTAACCTTTCCTGCTCAACTTTACCAGCCGGAAAAGTGAGGGTTCAGTAGAGTCAGGAAAGTTGAGTTCAAAGGTTTTGGCATTGAGGGGAATCAAAGTTCAAGCCGACAGCATGCCAGGCAGAGAAATGGAAAAATGACAGCCAGGCCAACTCCTCCTTCAAGGGGCAAATATACTTCCAAAAGTTCACAGTTTACAGCCGCAAAGTATACTTCCCATCAGCCCATATGATTTCCATTGGTTGATCACTGCGATCTGCTCATGCTGTGATTAATAACTCACTAAGAAATCCGGAAGCATCAAGTCACCCTTTTGCAAAATTCATTATGTTTAAAATGTCCATCCTCTTCAGAAACTTCCCTTTACTCACAGTCTGTCTGTTCCCATGCGCTTTCCCTTGATTTGCAATCATAGTGATACATTTCTGTCAAGAGTGTTGCTAAATCAAAAGTGAGCCCATTGCTGTTGAACACAGAAAAGAAACTTTACAGAAAGTTCTCACAGCGTCTAAAGTGACTACCTCAGCTCGATTTTGCCTTTTGAGCCAGAAAGAAAAAGCATCTGAGGCCTACATGAAATTTCGCTGAATCATTACCACGTTATGATTATTATAAATCATACTTTAATAATTGTATTTCAACTTCTCTTGATTAATTCAATCACTATTCTTCTTTAGCAGTTACATGTCAATGTTAGGCACCACTAAACTTCTACCAACAACAGAGTAGCATTTGGTCAAAGTCTCCAAGGAGATTGAATTAAGTGTATAGAGGTGTGAAAGAGTTACTATCAGGAGTCGTTCACTGGGCACTCTCAGACCTACTGATAGTGTTCCCATCAGGCAACCGACCTGTACCGCCCTTCATCACTTGGGACAAACATCTTGAGGCTCACTGGAAGTCGCTCAATGTGCGAGCACGCACAATAGTGCTCTAGTCGTTTTTTATACACCAATGATTAGCTTTGTTGAGGAGTAGGTAACAGGGGTTGCTCACAAGCAGTGCAAAAATTGTTAAATTAAACAAATTAATTAAATACAAACGGTGGTGGTGCCATTAAAATAGGGTAAAAGAAGGAAAACAATTTAATAGGGACCTTCCTTTCCCAATATTAAAAACAGTGGAAGAGAGGTAGCATCAACAAATAACTACCGTAACAGCTCTTTTGGTCGACATGTTTCTGCAGTATTTACCTTGGGCCCAGAGGTCACCTACTGCTTCTTCAGGACCTATTCATTCTACTGCTTGTAGTGGAATTTTACAAGAAAATAAAGTGTAAACAATATCACCTTCTGCTCTCCTGGACTATTGTTAAGGAGAGTGCCGCCTCACCTCACCCGGCATCAGCGCAGGTAGCAAGGAGCCCCGCTCTGCCCGTCGGTACTCCAGACGTCCTTCTGGGTAGTCCAGGAGAGCAGAAGGTGATATTGTTTACACTTTATTTTCTTGTAAAATTCCACTACAAGCAGTAGAATGAATAGGTCCTGAAGAAGCAGTAGGTGACCTCTGGGCCCAAGGTAAATACTGCAGAAACATGTCGACCAAAAGAGCTGTTACGGTAGTTATTTGTTGATGCTACCTCTCTTCCACTGTTTTTAATATTGGGAAAGGAAGGTCCCTATTAAATTGTTTTCCTTCTTTTACCCTATTTTAATGGCACCACCACCGTTTGTATTTAATTAATTTGTTTAATTTAACAATTTTTGCACTGCTTGTGAGCAACCCCTGTTACCTACTCCTCAACAAAGCTAATCATTGGGGTATAAAAAACGACTAGAGCACTATTGTGCGTGCTCGCACATTGAGCGACTTCCAGTGAGCCTCAAGATGTTTGTCCCAAGTGATGAAGGGCGGTACAGGTCGGTTGCCTGATGGGAACACTATCAGTAGGTCTGAGAGTGCCCAGTGAACGACTCCTGATAGTAACTCTTTCACACCTCTATACACTTAATTCAATCTCCTTGGAGACTTTGACCAAATGCTACTCTGTTGTTGGTAGAAGTTAAGATAGAGGGCTGTAGCATTTTGGTCGGTAATATTCCCTCAGACCCCCCTTTTTGTATGTAAGGCACCACTAAACAACATTTTTTATAACATCTTTTGCATGTCCATCATTTTACAAAACAAATACTAACGTGTCACTCCGAAATGCACGTTTTATCACGTACCGCTAGAGAAGACTGCAGTTTTTCATACTATCGATTATTACTCAATTAAGCATTTTAATATTTCATGAGCTTTATTGTGCAGCATTGTTTAATTTTAATACATATTAGAAGTTATCGTCACCACAATCTCTATGTTAAATAAGGTTTGTTTCTTAAAACACGTGTTTACATACATTGTAAATATAATTGTTTCTTCCCTCTCTTTGCTTACATTTTGACGTTTTCATGTTTCAAACACTTCTGCATTGCCTTTTAATGGGAGACTTGGGGGAATGTTGGGTGAGTGGAATTTTGTGGATCCGTGCAGATTCCAGACCTTTCCATCACAGCAATGTGAGGAAAATGTGTTTTTACAAAGTTTGAGGTTTGCTAGGGATTCTGGGTAACAGAACCTGGTGGGAGCCACACAAATCACCACATCCTGGATTTCCCTGGGTGTCTATTTTTAAAAAATGTATAGGTTTGCCAGGTTTCCTTAGGTGCCAGCTGAGATAGGGTCTAAAATCCACAACTAGGCACATTGCCAAAAAAGTGTCCGTTTACACTGCGTTTTGGGCCGTTTCTGTTGCTGGCACCAGGCCTACCCATACAAGTGAGGTACCATTTTTATCGGAAAACATGGGGGAATGCTGGGTTTCTGGAAGTTTATTGCTCCCCTTAGAGTCCAGAATTTTTATCACAGAAATGAAAGGAAAATGAGTTTGTTTTACTATGTTGGAGATTTGCAAGGGATTCTGAGTAACAGCACCTGGTGGGAGGCACACAAGTCACCCAATCCTGGATTCCCCTTGGTGTCTAGTTTTTGCTAGGTTTCCCTAGGTGCCAGCTGCGCTAAGGCCCACAATCCACAGCTAGGCACATTGCGAAAAAAGGTCAGTGCCTCGCGGGCATTCTGCTACCCGGGGAGAGAGATCGGGGGCTATTGACCCGATATGCCCCAAGAGGGGCTGAAAGACTGTGTCTATTTTTTGGGGGGGAGTTGAGGGCATTGGTATGCCCATTCTGGGCAGCCCCGTCCCTATGTATAGAAAAGCATAATCCCTGGTGGATAGTGGGCTCTCTCCACCCGCTGGGGGCAGATCAGGGGCTATTGCCCCCATCTGCCTCCTGGGGGAGCAGACAGTCTGTGGTATGTTTTATGGGGGGTAGGGGTATTGGCATGGCCATTCTGGCCAGCCACCACCCCTAGGTATAAATAAAAGAAACTAATCCCTGGTGCCTAGTGGGCTTTTTCCACCTGGGTAGCCCCCACACCTGACCTAAAAAAATCCCTGGCATCTATTGTGCTTTCAGAAAGACTGATTATGGCACTTTTTTTCTAGGGGGAGCAAAGGCCCTTGCCCAAGGAGCCGCTCCCCTCTCTGGTGCCTAGTGGGTGGATCCCTGCTTGGGGATCACCCTCCTGGGGCAGTCTCCAAACAGGGATCCACTAGGGAAGGGTACCTTTGCAAAGGGGAGATTCCCCCATTTCCAACGATATCCCTCCCATGTAATTCGGTGCTCGGGGGGCTGAGACAGCCCCACGAGCACCAAAACAATGAAACTGAAACTAAGTTTCATTTTCAATGTAATAACGTCAGCTCGCCATGCCTGCGATCGTTACTACATTGAAAAACAGGCTTGGGAGGTTGAGGAAACTCTTCCATGCCCGTGAGGCAAAAATTAAAAAAGAAATCCTTCTGCTGTCTGCAGTAAAGGGATTTTGTGTGCCTGTGCACATGACGGAATGGTTCTGTCATGAGCACAGGAGCACCGAAGGGGTTAAGGATCACGCTGCATGTCAATGGAGGACACTAGGGAGAAAGATCACAGGGCAGATTCACGAGGATCAAAAGAACATAAAGATACCAAGTAATAAAAACCAGGTCAAAAAAGAACAAAACAGGATCCGCCGTCTCATGACTCACCTGTAAAAGGAAAACAAGACTTTGCCATCATCATCATCAACTTTATTTTGGCTCGAAAGAACCATAAAAGAAAACAGTAGCACATCTCATGATAGATAAAAAATATGATGAGGAAAGTACATAGTTCAAAACAATTTACATGAGTTAAGATCAGTTAAAATCACAATGCATCAGCCTGCAATCAGAAGAACAATAGGGTACCTTCAAGCTGAATAATTTCTGGACGGAAAATCTGTTTTTAAACAGAAAACCTACAAATGATCAACATAAGGGTCCATTGAACCGTCCCTATAATCCAACATTACAATCTATGTTATAGGTTCCGACAGAGCACAAGCCATTGTGAGTAAATACATAGGCCATACAGAAAAGCATAAGTAAAAAAGAAAATCAGATAAAATCATATTTTTATGCTTGCAGTGAAAGACTTTCTGGGGTACATCCAAGTTAGGTCATTCCCAGGTGGGAAAAAACCTCAGACAGAAACCCAAGAGTAAGCTATAAAAAAAGTCAGCTATGTCGTCCAGGAATCTAGCATTACAATCTGAATTGGGGGTTTCCACAGAGCGCTAACTGTTATGTGCATACACAAGAGATGAAATGTATTTCAATCAATCAGTCAATTGTTTCAACTTACAAATCCATAAAACACTTGTTAAAACATAGCAAGACTTTGCAAACAGAATGGACATTATGGTAGGGAAACTCAACTCTCTCCACGATCTTACTCAGTCAACTAAGGCAAACCCAGCGTGCCTTCAATTTAAAATGGGGGGCCTCAGGCAGGATATATACGGGCACTAACTAACAGACTGGAAGATGCAGAATCACGTATCAATTCAGTTGAAGATAAACAGTGCTCTGTTACAAAATCATTGGAAAGATTGTCACGGAAAATCTCCTCTCTATCAAAGGAATTATCGGCCTTGGAAGATCAAAACAGCAGAGGCAACCTCTGAATATTCATTTGACATAAAAAACAGAAAACTCTGCCAATTATTGTGTCCTCTTCCTGGAAACATGGATCCCTCAGGTCCTTGAACTTACTTTTGACCGTACCTTTGTGGTTGGACGGGCCCACAAGGTCCTATCGTTTGTTTCCTCTATCCCACAAAATAAACCAAGGGCCCTCAGATTCAGTCCTATAAAGTACTAGCATATTGAAACCCTTGACCGTATGAAATAAATCTAATCTCCCAGCTGGAAAGATAAAACAATTTGTATTGCACAAGACTATGCAAAACTACTTCATTGGAATGAAGAAAAATGTTTCTAGCTCTTCACCAAGATCTACGTTCCACAGACCTTTCTTTTTTAGTGGCCTGGCGAAGTTGAGGATCCTTTTTGAAGGTATCCCACATATTTTTGATGAGCCAAGAGACCTAGAAACTTTAATTCACCAAATAAGTGACAACCAAATGTCACATTGACTGTTACTTCAATTTATAGGACATCCTTTACTTCTATGTAATACCTATTTGCTGATACAATTTCCTTTGTTCTATATGCTATTCTGACACCCATGGTACCCCCAATATGTTGGATTTACCACCAAATCCTATATTGTACATTTCTACTCATTATTTTATCCCTGCCACTCGGACATGCTTCTGTGTTCTTATATCCATGGTCACACAAACTAAGTCATGCTCAATGGTAATGTCTGATCTCATACAATGTTCACACCTTAATGATCATATGATATGGTCATATTTATCGAATTTTTTTGATAGTTGTGAAATATTTGGTGGGCGATCTCATTTTTTCCCTCAAGTACACATCTACAATTGACAACCTGTGGTTTACCTAGTTTAATTATGCTAAAAACATTTTCACTCTGGATTATAGATTTTTGCCACATTCTTCTAGGAATAACATCCCTGTATTTAGTCATGTGTGTTTGATTGTAGTTTGCTTATGCTCCTCACTCTGGTCAGCTTTTTAAGTCTAATACTTGCCCAACCTTTGGTTGATGTATAGTTTCTCTGATCACTCACTATAGAGATTACTACTCATTGTTTAATCTTGTTATGTTACCATATGCTGTAATGTTTTTCACAAAACACACGTTTGTTCATATCGTCCTCACGCTTCTGCTCGGGTCTGGTGTCAATGGCACAACTCCTCCTTTTACATTGCAAACATCTGTGTTCCAATGATGGACAATCCAACATTCTGTACTTTTCTAAAACAGACTTGAAATCCCATCAAACAAAAAGCTCGTCCTAGCAGGTGACTTTAATTTACCTTATAACACCACCTTGGACAGATTATCACAGTTCACATAAATACCCACCCGTTCACATCCTTTGGTTCACAAACTCATTGAAGAAAATTAACTTATCGACATATGGCACCTTCATATTCCCATGGATAGTGATTCTCATAGTCACAACTCCTTATCCAAAACTGATTCTTTTTTTATCAGCAACTCCCTGGTTAATTCTGTATCTAATCCCGCCATTGAGCCTATTATTGTCTCGGACCATGCATGAGTCTCTATTACTCTAAATTTCACTAATTCTCCCCCTAAATCTAGATCTTTGAGAATGAATGAAGAGATTATTGAGGATCGGTCTCCACGCTGACAGTGACACAAGGGTCAACAAATTTTTTCAAGGAATTACAGTTCTTCAGGAGTGGATCAATGAACCCACTGGGATGCTATGAAAGCTATTGTTAGGGGATTATGTTAAGTGTGATGACAAATAAAAACGAACAGCTGAACTCTAAACTTAATATCTTGGAGAAAGAAATACAAGCTTTAGAACAGGAGAGAATCAAAGATCTTAAGTCTAACTATTCCTCCAAAATCGAGCAACTTAAATGCTAGTACAATAAGATACTTAGTGAAAGAGCTCATGTATGGTCTAATAAACTTAAATCTAGAATTGTATTAGAATGTCATAGGCTAGTAGATTACTGCTCTAATGCTCAAGAATACCCAAAAAATCTACCAATGTTTCGGACATTAATGATCACATAGGGAGCCTACAAACTGGCCCTCAAAAGTTGCAAAAATGTTTCATAACTTCTATTCACAATTGTATAATCCTGCGGAATCAGGTAATATTGACCATTCAGCTGCCAGTTAATCCTTCGTAGACCCTCTACAACTGCCCACAGTGCCACAAGAGTCCCTCACTCAACCTAATAACCTTATTACAAGGGAAAACATTTGCTCAGGTATTAAATCACTGAAACCAAACAAAGCTCCTGGCCCAGATGGCTTTCCAGCTTCTTTTTATTACATCTATCAAGAAATATTACAGCCTCATATTCCTACCCTCTTTCAAAAATTTGACTCAGCAGGCACACTTGGAGGTTCTTTCTCAGAGGCACACATTGTAGACATTCCTGAACAAGGGAAGCATCCCCTAGAAACAAAGACCAATCTCATTATTAAATACAGACTATAAAATATATACTAAGAATTTGGAATTCCAACTTGAGAAAGTCCTTCCGTTACTTATTTATCCGTCCCAAATGGGCTTTCTAAAAGGCAGTCTTGCGGCAGATAATATTAGAACCGTTTCTCATGTTTTGGAGGAAGCAAAACAACTTCCCTCTCCAGCCATAGCAATGACTCTGGATGCAGAAAAAAACATTCAACAAGGTTTCCTGACCCGTTTTGCAAGCCACCTCAAGGAAATTGTATTTGGTACTAGATTTATCCACTTGGTCATGGGTATATACCGTAATCCAATCGCCCGTATTAAATTGAACGGACACATTTCGGAAACTTTTGACTTAGCTCACGGTACAAGGCAAGGCTGCCCTCAGCCCCTTTTCTATTTTTTTTATCAATTGAACCGCTTCTACATTCTATTTACATTAATGGAAAAATCAAAGGTATCCTTTTCAAAAATGGCTCTCAGAAGCTAGCTGCAAATGCAGATGACATCCCAATTTATTCCACCAAGGTTGAGATTGTCATTATTTAAAATTTTAAAGTAATCACAGCATGCTCTAAGGTCGCTGGGTACTCCTTAATAAGGAGAGAACTGAACTCTTTCCCCTTAATAATATATGTTTCTCATTTATGGCATCTTCCTCAAATCTTAGATGGCAACCAAATAAACTTAAATACTTGGGTACTTAAATACTTGATTATCAAATTAGCAAACTCCACTTTGGATACTAAGATCTCATTTGAAACCTCCCTCCTTGCAAAAATTAAAAGGCTTACTGAGGAATGGTTTCCAAAACTCATAATTTGGTGGGGGAGGGTTGAAACAGTTAAAATCCTAGTCACACTTCTTGTCAACTCTTACCTTAGTATGTTACCTCTGTACCTTTCCAATTCCTTCTTCACTTCTCTCAATGCAACTTTTATTAGGAAAGGGAAAAAGGCAAGAATTTATTTACGTAAATTACAAACAACCAAACAACTAGGCAGTATTAATCTCCCCAATTTTTCCTTTAACAAACTGCCTTTTTAATTAGAGCAGTCATATGGTGGCTACACACATCAGATCCTCTTCACCCTACTTGGGTTGACTTGGAGTTGGATTTAACTGCCTCTCTCTCACTCATAGAAATTCTGACAAGAAAACACATTAAGGTGCCCTATTCCTACCAAATCATTAAAGTTTCAGTCACTGCTCTCAAAAGGTTAGCTAAATACTCTCCGCATAGAATCAAAGACTCCTTATAGTCCAATCCATCCATAAAAATTGTTCTTAACCAGTGACAGCTCGTCCCACTGCTTTTAAGCAGTGTAACTAAAAGGGAAAAAAATGATAATAGCTCTAAGTTATTATCATTTTACTTCTTTCTTGTTGCAGCTTTGGGGTGGGACACAGCTGCTCTGATGACAGAGCAGGGGAGGGGGGAGTGGTTTCTACTCCCTAAAGTGTGCATGGATGTTTTGGTCGGCCCTCTTGGGCCGGCCAAACATTCATGCGCACTTTGCATGTTCTCCACCCAGGCTGCACTGCAGCCTGGGTGGAGAACAAGCCCAGGCCTCAAGGCCCCTTTCTGTGCGCCGCACCATGGAACTCAGCCCAATCAAAACGCTGCATTGCAGCATTGTGATTGACTCAGGGGAGCCTGGGTGCTTCCTGGGTGCTCTGTTCCTGTTCCGGAGAAGACGGTGGCGAGAGCGGCGAGACGCGGTAAGTTATTTTTTCTTTACCCCCTCTCCCGACCCTTTCCACACTACGCCCTCTGCCCTCTCATCCCCGATCTGTGCCAGCTGCCACTGTTCCTAATCCCTCTTTCAGAGATCGATGGGCCTCTATAGGTTTACTATATGTCTGGGAAATTATTTCCCTGGAAGACCCTTTAACTTTTGCTGCATCAGCAACAAATTTTGTTCTCCTACCAATTGACTTTTATAATTTCTTTTTCCTCAAAGTAGCACTTAGGGGTTTTAGGAAACCACATAAAGCAGACTGCCTCAATTTCCTCCATACCTTAGCTTCTAATAGCCATAAGGTCTCCATAATATATAAAATACTCACAAAAACATCTCCTATTTTCACAGATGAGATCCAAAACATGGAATGCATCATGTATTAAATATAATATAGACACCATACCACCATTGCAATGGTCAGATATATGGAAATCTGTGCAAATGCATAATGTTTTGCCCCTCATCTTACAATGCAAACTATGGGCAACATTCAGGTCCCCAGAACGGCAGTATAAACGTGGCCTCTTTTCCTCAGCTGCTTGTTGGCATTGCCAACACCACTCAGGTGACTTAGAACATCTGTTATTTTACTGCAAAAACATTACTCCTGTAGGAAAGTAGGATCTGCTTCTATGGTTACCCCCATTTTTGTCTGGTGCTAAGCTGTATTTGACTAGTCTGACTGGGATCCTGCTAATCAGGACCCCAGTCTATCTGCGTTCTCCCTAAATTGTTATGTTCAGTCACTACATTGGATACTGGGTTACCCTTATAAGTCCCTAGTATGTGGTACCCATGTACCAGGGGCATAGGTAACCCTGAGGTCTCCCATGGGCTGAATCGTGTATTATGCCACCCATGAGACCAATCAAAATTAAACTACAGGCCTGCCATTGCATCCAGTCGGACCTACATCTGGCCCCAAGTCACAAGGTAAAATCTTTGACCAGGACAAACTTAGGTGGTATATCAGACCCCACTCCATAGCGGCCAGGCTCAAATTGTGCCTAGGTCCCAGTCTACCATGACCATTGACTATCACTGCCACTTTATGCTTCTTAGTGCCAGGACCAGACTGGGAACTCAAAGCATCCCTGGCAATTTTATCAGACCAGCCCCCAGGGGGAGGGGGCAAGTGTACAAGCACTGCTGCTTCAGTTACTGTGGCCCATATTGCCACACCGCTGCAAAACCGGTCAGCACAGTTCCAGCCTCCCGGGGAAAATGCCTGATTCCCGGTACAGCCAGCATGACCCTGCTTGGCGCTATTCCTACTTAAAACTTTAAAAGGATATTTCTCCGGTTCCCTTTATTAGATTTTTTCCATGTTGGTGTCATTTCTGTTGTTTTGAATTTAGACTTTATTTCCGTTTTAGCACTGCATAAATATTTTACATATTGCCCTATGCTAAGCCTGTCTACTCTGTGGCATAGCCACCAGGGGGTTGAGCTCAGGTTAATTTAGTTGCTTTGAGGTTTCACTCGGACAAGGAGTGTGATTATTCCTGGAGGTGGGCAGTCACCCACCCTATTAAGAATCCACTTGCTTACCTGCAAAGAAACATGATTCCAATGAATCATCATGGACAAGACAGTGAAAAGTCTAATATGAAATGCTAACACAAATTGTCAAATCATTCAAGAGGACCCAATTATCCCAGGCCATAAACAAACGGTGCCCTCGTCTCCTAAGGAAAGCAGTTCAACAGCAATGGATCGTCTTCCTAAGGTAAACCCACATGGGGTGCCCACAGACAACAAGGAGGGTGATTCTCCAGCAAAATCCATAATCAGCCAATGCCTGCCAGCAACAGCAGGTAGGGCGGCTGAGCCAAGCCAGCCACCACTACCACCTGGGGAAACCGGTTTAACAACGAACCACCTTTCTAAAGTAAACCCACACGTGGTAGGGCAACTGTGTCTGACCAATTATTTCTGAAGCATACTTGGAAACTAAGCTCTAATTTTACACCTAGAAAACCTTGAGCCACCTGCCACATCAGATCATCGAATACTAAAGAGGACAAAAATAATTACCTATCTTTCTCGTTGACGTACTTGGCTGAAGTGATTATACAGGACGTGGTAGACCGCATAATTATATCATTTCCTTAGACAGTTCTTGCTTGCCGTACTGTAGGAAAAGGAAACGAGTTTTCATTTGTGAAGCCTCTATTGAGGAGATCGTGTTTTTTTTAGTTTTACCTTCTGTGGGCATATTTCGTTGCCCTAAGCAACTTTAGTCATGACCCTTGTTCCAGAACTTTAAGATGGGTGCACATAGAGTGAACTACTGTGACTCCAGCTCAATTGTTTTATTTTATTACCGTACTGCTTCATTATAAGCCAATATAACTTTCTAGCTATTTTAGTACGAGCAACAGCACCACTGTTTGCAGCACTCTTCCATTAAAAGAACTTTATAAAAAGGTAATACATTAATAGGATAAAAGAATGTGCTACTTCTGGACTGGATTGGTTAGCATAACAAATACTGCCTCCTACGTTTATTCTAGGAATTACACAGTTGTCTTAACCAATGAAAAATAACTAGATTCACAGAATTTGTCGGAAGATTATATTTTTTGTCATGGTGTTAAATGCTTAATTTGTAAAAGAATACGTTCTGGGGCCCAATGTTTTGCTCAGATACCCAAAGTCAGTACAATCAAATGTCGGGGGTGCCGATTGCCATGGCTAGGTAGTATTTATTCCATCGCATGCCTCTATCACCGACACCTGACACTACCTACTGCTTTATCTCAATCATTCAGGTTTTTCTTTGTTCGTCATTCTTTGTCACTGTTCTTTCCCTGTTTGTGGGGGAGATGGCACAACAGCTACCGTCAAAGTAACAGTTCACATAAAAAAAGTGACCCTGGTACTGCTGCATGTCTATTAGTTTATTATAAGCAAGGATTGCATTGTTTAGCATTGACTGCAGCTGGTCTGAAGCATAAATCTACATACAAAGCACCAACGTTGAAGGAAAAAGTGAATGTGCTTCTTCAGCTATTAGAGCTCCACAGCTACAAAACCTATCGGGCTGTCTTATTGTACACATGAGTATGCACCATAGACTAAAACCATGTATTATTTCATGTAGTGTTCTGCTGAAGATGTGCTCATGAGAACAAGATTTAAGGTCTTATTTAACTGAAGACAACACCTCTTTCTCAGACGTCTACGTTGGAGTCCACATACCATTAAGGGTTTTTTATAAATCGTCTTAATTCCTTGGAACAATTATATATAATAAAATGTAATGACATATTATACCAACATGAGAACTTTTTGATCGCAAACGTACTAATGGAAGGTCGGGCACCTCCAGAGAAACAAAGTGTGTGAAGTGACAGCACAAAACAATGTAAAACATGAATTGAATAGCAATTCAGTATTGAGTAAATGCAGAGAACAATCCCAAACTGCAGCAGTCTGAACCTTAACACTAAAGGATGATCTCCAATAGAGAATATCAAGAGACCTCATACCAAAATAGTCAGTCTAAACACAACCGATAGTCTTTATATCAGTAGGAAATAACCATGGTGAAGGAATTGCAATTGCAAGAAAACCAAACAAAGAACATGACTTGATTCAATCATTTTAATATCATATGCATCATCATTGCTAAAACATGCTCATCTATTTATGTTTAAATTATGTCCTCAGGTTACACTAATTCAAAGCTAATTGTAACTTATCGCACCAGTAAGGGTTTCTTTACCAAATCATCTGACTCATAGGACGCCCCTGTACTCTTCTATCAAAATTAAATTATTAAGTAATATATTAAATTATTTAACATTTTTATCAAGACCTTTTTTGTTCCTCCTTTTTTGGTATATGTTTGCAGCAAAAAGATTTTAAAAATTAACCCTCACTCCCGCTTGCAAAGTCCAGAACCATTGACTTTGCCAATGCTTGTTAATCTATGGTCGAAGGCACGGAGATTCAGAGAAGGTGGGCAATGATTTGCCTGCTGCATGGACTTCTGCCTGGCCTTTAGTACAGTAGACCCGTTTTGTTTTGGCACACAGCCTAGCAATACTGGGGCTCCCTCCTGCACTTTTCTCTTTAATGAGATGTCTTCATATGTCAAACTGGAACCTGGTTCGTCTGAGCTTTGATGGGCCATTTTGAATGGTCTAAAGCACGGGTATGTTTTATAACCACTTCTGTTTAGCCTTGGTTTCCCTGATGGCACACGCTGAAATACTTGGCTTTACAGCAAAATCATCTAGACAGGTTTGTCACCATTTTGTTATACCACTCTAAATAATGCAGCTGGACTTGTCCTCACTTTCCCCACCAGCAGGGATTTCTGGGCCTCGTAGTTCAGTCCCATGGCGTACAGCTGGAAACAGCGTCCCACGAATCGGGTAAGAAAGCACTATAAATAGCGCTGCTGGGCTCCTCCCCACCTCCCACACCAGCAAGGAGATCTGGCCCACATAGTCCAGTCCATTGGTCCACCGATGAGAAAAATGTCACCCATTGCACCATTAACGAGTAATAATTAATGCGATATTTACACGTGTGACTGAAGCATGTATTTCATATCTGTTTGTTCAATTTCCCAACCTATTTCGCTCCTTCTATAATTGTGGTTCTCTGGGTCTGTCTTTTTGTCTTTTTCCCATTACCGAGATATATTCCTATTTGCCTAATTGTGTATTGATGTTACGCCTTCTCTTTTCTGTCTTCTGTTTACTCTCTGTTCTTTCTGTCTGCTCTTCACCATTCACTCAAGCTTCACCCGCTTACTTGATCTGCTCTTTGCCTTCATTTCCTACCTCTCTCCAGCTTCCCTTCTCTATTTTCTCACTCTGACCCTCGTCCTCCCTTAATTATCCTCACTCCCCTCTCCCACTTATCCTTCCACTCTGATGTTTAACCTCCCTCTTACTTTTCCATTTTTTGCGTCCTTCTCACCTCTGCTCTAGTCCTCCCTCCTACAGCTACATGGACATGTTAACTACTGCTAGCTGTCAGCTAGTAGGTACTGTGAGTGACTCTAGTTCTTAATTTGAAGACACAGTGAGTGACACTGTTTTGAAGTTTGTAGGCAATGTGAATGATGCTGGTTGTAATGTCCCTAGACGGAATGGCCCCCTAATATGTGTTTAAGAATGGGTTGGGGATGCAGCCCAGGGTTCTGTAACTTAGTATCTCCCAGTATGTATTTTTGCAGTTTGCAATGAACATTCGTCAAGTTAGGTGCCCTGAGAAACAGTGAGAGTGTGGTTTATCATAAGGGAAGGTTGCAGCGTCAACCATACCTTTCATATATAGGACATGCACAATGGTGTTTTTACTTGACTAGGTTCCGCCTTAATACACTGCACTTCTTATTTGCTTTTCCAAAACAAGCGGGATGGTGTGAGAGTTTACCTCCCTGTGCCTGTAATAACAACGTTTCTCAAAACACTCTTCATCTTGTACTATTTTTTACTCTGTACAAAGATCCAAGAAACCGTTTTATCAGGCCGGTTTTGATATCCCTTGGAACTCGTTATTATAAAGAGGGATATGACCATTTACTCTCACTATCAACCCCAGCAATATGTAGTGCTGTGCTTAATTTTATTCGAGTGGCACTTACTATCAGAAATCGATATTAATTATCTTTATGGTATACAAGTTGACTGATAAAATATCGTATAGATTACCATTTGATATGAATTGTATTGTATCGACTAAAATTTTATGTGTTTTTATATATGTGACTTTTTGTATTTGTAAAATCTTTAGTGGTAATATAATAATGTTTAAGGTTGTAAATACAATGGTATCATGTTTTTTAAAAAGTGTAATTGTCTGAACTTTTATGATTTGTTTCTACGAATCGAAATAAAGTTATTATGACTGACTGACTGACTGACATTCGTCTGGAAGGGGTAGCATCACAGAATGAAGGTCCCCAATCAGTCCTAGGATCATATCCCTTTTAGATAGTCCTAGTGGCACATGATGTGTCCCTGCTCCATTCTACAGTAATCTCTTCTGCTCAAAAGAGTGATATGTGGATTTGCACAAGGAACATGTATAATGTCCAACTTCCACACTTTTGAACTTTGTGATATTTTGTTGATGTAAATAAACTGTTTAATCCAAAAGATACTTTTGGGCCATGGCATGGTCCCGATTGACGAAAACGTATCTTATATGACCAGCCTTGTGCTGCAGGGCAGCCCCAACCTTCCAGGAGGGACCCAACCTATCCAGAAGGGTTCCATTCAGCCCAAGGTCAACGAATATCTGTGAGATATCAGAGACTCTGGGCCCCTCATCACATTCTGTAGGTGGGCCCCATCATTTTGTGTTACCCCACTGATAACCATCCCATCCTCACCACCATAGAGAGGTTATTATTGCTTTGGAATGCATATACAACATTTGGCCGAGTGTTTAAGTGTTTGGTGCGTAAATGCTATGTCTTTGGCACTTAATTAGTGGGGCTGAGCATGCAGTAAGAGCAAGCATTGCCAAAGCTCATGGGTCTCTGCTGCATTTTCAATTACAAGCCAGGTCTATTGGCTCCGATAATGCTTGTTTAAACATTATATCTATTGAGTTTACTGACGGTCATTTCTTGGAGGCTGGGCATAGAAGAGTTGTCTATGGTTCAAAATTTAAAATACTTCGGAGTCCAATTGACACAAACTCTTGCTCGGAATGAGAATAGGGCCATGGCAGCTAGTAACACTGTATCTAGTATGAATGCCTTGGCTGGGTTTAGCTACATTTATGTTGGGTAGTCTATTGGGTCATCGGCGAAGGCATTCGGGGAAAGGTGGTGCCCCAATCACTGCAAGGTGCACCAGCACTTATACAGGACGTTTCTTTTAACTTTCAAAAGTAGAAAGAACGTATTGGAAATCCCTGCCTTTGCTACCCCTTTTTGATGTGTAAAAAAGTGTTGCGGTCTAGGTCTCTGTGCACTGAATTATAAGGCTGATGATGCAGTGATACAATTATTAATTAGAATGAGAAGAGATGGGGGATGCTCCATAGGGAGTTAATGTTTTGTAGATCTGCTTGGGTAGTTACCTTACAGCCGCCTTTCATGCTTTTGTGGTAAAGTATAAAGCGGGAGGCACAGCTATTTCAGATATAAGATAGACTGTATTGAATACATCTCTGTTAAAGGTAATCTCATACTTTAACTCATTTTGCAATGATTATATGTATATTAAAATCACTGTATTTAAAGGGGAAAACGGTTAAGTCATGGTCAGTAAAGCACTGTTATTTTCCATGGAGACTCCATCAACTGCAATTGTCCCAGGGTATTTAAAAAAAAAAATTTAAGTTAGCACAAATACGTTTCTTGTAAAAAATGTTAATTATAAATGTGTCAAATATGCACTTTGAATGTGTGTTTGTTTGAACAGTGTTTGTTTATTAAACTATTACTGAAAACAAGAAACTGTGTTGTCACTGAAGACGATTACAAAACAGAGGGCTTACTAAGATTTACATTTATTAAGAAATTGATGTCATAATCGTTTTAAAATCTTAGTGACTGAGAAACCTGAAAGACTGCTCGATGATGGGAATTTAAAGGGTGCGACGCAACCTTTCATGGCTTTCCGTTTAACATTCAAAAGCAAGTTGGGTCAGAGGTCGCTGTCTCCTTCAAAAGGATATTTTCGATCCTGTGTCAGGACCCGATCATTCTGGTACCTAAGAGGCAGCCAAGTGGACAGACACATGTTTGTATGCACGTGAAACAACCTAATTTAGACATACAAAATAACTGGTTCCAAAATCCAGGACATGATTCATTAGCTAAATAAAGTGTAGCTTTATTTGAACAAGGTATCATCAACTAGACCTTGATGGAAGAGTCATCGCAATATATCTCCACAACCACCACCCACATAGGCAAGTTCCAATACAGTTCAGCTCTTGTGATATTATCAATGACTATTATTTCTACAGGAAATACATAAAGTGACTCAAGGTGTTCCAAACTCTCTGAACAATGGAGATGATATCCTGGAGTTTGTGGAGTCTCAACAAGACATGATTGTTGCAAAGTCATTGTGTGTGCCCTGTGCACCCCCATTTTTTGCTGAAGGATACTGGTGGGACTGACTCTGACTGCACCCTGGGCTCGTCTAACCAGGCCCAGGGCCAGAGAAATGTCCAAAAACAAGTGAAAACACACACTTGCATTAGGGTACACATAAATTTGGCATGACCTACCCTATAAATCCCTAGTGGATAACAGGGCATGGAGATTGAAGCTACCTATAAGACTCTAGTAAATAATAAGGCATGGACATTTAGAGGCCAGCAGCCTTTGTTGCACTTGCATATGTGCACTGCTGAGTGCCTGAGGACATTTTAAAAGGAACCTTGCTCTGCAGCACTGCTATTACATACAAATCGTGCCCACACTCGACTTTGGTTGTAGGGACACTTAAAAAGGGACATTTTAACATTTTAAATTAAGTTTACATATCAGGTACCCCAGAGTCTTCCCTAGGTGTCCCACTGGTGGAGGAACAGGCGGCCAGGGTCTGAATAAAATATGTTTTTGTGCCCTGGGGATAGAGAAATTGCATGTTTCACTTCCCTCATTGTAGTGAAGTCCCTCCCAAATTCGACTATGAGCACTGTTGGGTGAGGATCCACATTATTCCGACATATTCCGGACCCACACGAGCTCCCCTAGGTGTCCCAGGGGAGGGGGTCGTGTTACTATAAGTAGTGACTTTGTAAAATATGTTTTGCATGCCCTGGTGATGGAGAAATTGCCCATTTCATTTTCCCCATTGTAGACACCTAGCCACATAGGATAACATTGCATTAGTTTATGAACGCATACATATTGCTAGGGATTGAATAAATATCATTCAAAAACGTATAAAAATGGTATTGATAAATGCAGCAATATGCCGTTGCTGAATTCATCCTAAATTGTACAGAAAATAAATTATATGAATTTCCTGTCTGTAAGCCAAAATTCAGCCTTCCTGCAGTCTTCCCGGATTGGTCAGAGTTAAAAGGAAAAGCTATCTGATGGAGAGGGCTCTGCTGCACAGGAATGCCATAGAAGGGGGATGGGTCGTAAAGCATGAGGCTTCAAAGGAGAAACAGGACAGATAGGGAATGCCAGGCCTACCTAGACCCATACCCTCTGACCCAGCCAGATAGCATGCCGAAGGAAGGAATCTGTAGATGTTAGGGGGAAGAGAGCTATGTAAATGAGCCACACTGGAGGTTGGTTAAGTTAGTTCTTGCTCCTCTGTTGACATTTTAGCCATCATGATTTTTGGAGACATTGTGCTTTCTGGGACAAGAATATGCCACATGTTGGAGGAAGTTATCATGCTCTGATGTGTTGCCTTGCACCACAGTGGACAGGAGTACTCTCCTGTTTGACTCCACAGAACACTGAATACATGTGTGGTAGGTGCAGAGCCTCTCAGAACTGCTGCTTGAAACTAAGAGAAGAATAAGAATTGCCATGCTGGAAACTTGATTTGCAGCACCAGGCCCTGCATTCTGACTAACTGTGCCTGCTGCGCTATCCGGAACTACAGCCCTCTGGATCTACCTTGCTTCAAATGGATTAAAGAGTGGACTTCCATGCAAGCTGCAGGTTAACAGAAATCACCTGCAGCATCACCACCAAGAGTCTCTTGCTTGGAGTTGCCCAGTGGACCTTTAAGGGTTTTGTTCAGTTGCTTTGTGGGGATTGTAGTCCCAACCTTTTAAGGACCATCTTGGAGCTTCCAGACCCTTGGATAATGTGTTGGGCCCTTTGCACCATCAAGAGTAACTTTAGGAAGAAGTTCCAGAAGTTTGGAGCAACTTTGGAAAAAAGCACAGCAAATTGACTGACTTAACCTCGAGACCCAAGCTGGCCATCTTCAACTGCAACCAGGCCCGGAGTCCAGGGTCACCACACTGTAGAGCTCCAGAGGTCCAGCTTCCAGAGTCTGACTGGGAGCTCCCTGAAAGTCAAACCGGTGAACCCTCTTTGAATCCAGACTGGTGAAGAGGGTTGAGGGACTTCGTAAGAAAAAGTTCCAGAAAAGTTTCTAAGTCCAAAGGCAACATTTTGACCAGGGCCTCCCGCTTAGTGTATATGGCCAGGGCTCTATCATGGTAGACCTGAAACTTTGAAGTTGTTCCGGTCAAGCGCGACCAGAAGTCCCAGAGTGGCAATTTAGGTTCTAAGCACTATAAAGTTGTAATTCTTTAAAATGTCATATCACCGATTGTCTACATTGGAGTTTTGTAGTTTTGATGTCATTTTAAAGATACACATATTTACTATTTTTAATATTTGGTGTGGGATTGTTATTACGGGTTGTGTCTTTATTATTTACTGAATTGGTGTTTTTAAATGCTTTACATACCTGTGTCCAAATTTAAGTCTACCAGTTTGCTGCCAAGCTACCATGGGATGAGCATGGGAATAATTTGTTGAAATGTATACTGAGCCCTAGACTGTGTTAGTGGCCTTATTGCCAGTGGTAGATGCATATTTACCACTACTAATAACCCACTTTCCAACAAAGATGAAGCCCTGTGAAAGTCTGCAGTACATTGACTAAAGTTAACATAGCCCTTATAAAGAATACATGTGGTTTTTGACAGCTAGGTCTGGAATTTTTCCAAGACAGAATGGGGCCTGATCCAAATTAGATAGACCACAAATGTAGGTAAGAACCCTCAAAAAAAGCTCATCAGGTTTGCATCAATCAGTGCATAAATGAGAAAACTGGCCAAGAAAGGGCGTGACTGGCTTTTTATCTGGCATTGCCTGACTAGATGAATACTGAAATCATTGTTAATGCATCCTCATGGACTAGGTGTCATCCTTGAACCTCATATATGATTCTGAGGAGCCTGCTGAAGATAGTGCATATGCAAAATACAGTGTGACCAAGCCTGAAATGACATGCTCTCAAGCTGAGAAAGAGAGATTATTTGTAGTTTGACTATGCAGACATTTCCATGTATTGGTCTATGGCAAACATTTTATTACTGTTGTAAGGAGAGTGATGTATTATATGGTGTGGTTGTCCGGCCAATAATTAAGGCACAATTCCATATCAGGTCCAGTCAGGTTCCTCTGTAAACCTCAGTCCTGGAAAGCTGTGGCTCAGAGCAATCAGTCTTTATCAAAGGAACAAGTTTAAAGAGTTAAGAAGTTTCAAAACTGAATCAATAAGAAGAAAACACAAAACAAATAAAAACCTGATACCAATTTATAAAGAAAAGTTATATATGTATCTTTAAATAGACACCTCACTGACAAAAATCCACATGAGGGATCAGGACATATGAATTTGTAAAGTAGCAATAAATTACGGCTTTTCACTCATTGAAATAAATCATTGAAATCTACAGTAACTCGCGGTTTAGGATTAGCCACAAGTAACTTGAAAACAGCCATAAAGGCACTGATGCAGGATGTGGACGATCCTCAATGATTCTGAGGATCCTGAGCCAGTATCGGGGTCTTGCTGTGGCCACCCCTTGGTCCACCACCACAGAGGGGTGACTTTTGCCACTGGGGTCAATGTCCCTTAAAGTTTGGGTGAATTCCAGCTAAAAACCAGTTGCCACTGTCCTACTGGTCTCCGGTCATAGTGAAATCAGTGGTTCCCCTTAGGTGCCAATAACGTCTGTTCTGGGCAACCAAACTACACTGTGACGACTAACCCTGGTCCAGCAGACTCGGGTGCATCTTTTGAGGGTTGGGACTTAGTCTCTCAGGCTGTATCTCATCGCGCAATGTAAATCAGGGTTCTTGGAGCTTGGCCCTCAAGGACCAAACTTCTAAGGTCTTATGGCCTTCTGGCTGTAACAGGGAATCACCCAACTGATGTTTGGAGTCACTTTCTCTATGTGGGGCTTGGGGAGGAATTTCATCAAGCTGGGCACCAGAGGCATGGGCCTTTCTTTGCTAGCCCAAGATGCAGCCGGTGCGGTCCAGCCTTTGGCGCAAACTCTCTTTGGTGGGTCCAAGGAACAGCAGGCCTTTCATTCTTCAGTCCTTGCTAATGTACAGACATGATCTAAGGTCTGGGTGCCAGGGGTGCCACTTTTATGCCCACTACGAGCCTATGGGGATGTGGTGACTTACTAGCCAATGGGCACTAGGTCCCTGATGCCTTGCTGTTTGTGGCTTCTAGCTAGCCCACGATTCCATTGAGACCTATTCGGCTCCTTTTACTTCAGGACCAGTTTAATTCCAGGACCAGAGCCCACGCCTCGCGGAACCCGCTTCGCGGGTCCCGCATCGACAGGAGAGGGGGAGAGAAGTGCTGTCAACTGCTGGGTGCAGGGTGCGAGACAGGGCTGCGAGCATCAACCGGGACTCGCTATCCCAGGAGCCCCGGTTTGATTGAGGCCGTGTCAGCTGGCCCGCTCTCCCTGACCGCCCAGCCCAACCCACCTCAAAAGACGCTGCTGCCCGTGTCAATCCGGGATTCCATTGAGACCTATTCGGCTCCTTTTACTTCAGGACCAGTTTCATTCCAGGACCAGAGCCCACGCC
Organism: Lissotriton helveticus; assembly: GCF_964261635.1. Taxonomy (NCBI): domain Eukaryota; kingdom Metazoa; phylum Chordata; class Amphibia; order Caudata; family Salamandridae; genus Lissotriton; species Lissotriton helveticus. Next base: position 449,445,958 of record NC_136067.1, read on the forward strand.
TCGCGGAACCCGCTTCGCGGGTCCCGCTTCGACAGGAGAGGGGGAGAGAAGTGCTGTCAACTGCTGGGTGCAGGGTGCGAGACAGGGCTGCGAGCATCAACCGGGACTCGCTATCCCAGGAGCCCCGGTTTGATTGAGGCCGTGTCAGCTGGCCCGCTCTCCCTGACCGCCCCGCCCAGCCCAACCCACCTCAAAACACCTCTACAAAAAACACCATAACACGCTGCGCGGGAGCACGCGGGAGCGCGCGGGAGCGCCCGGGGCTAAGCCCGGGCAAAGGGCGGGCCCTCTGTGGCCCTCAGAGGCTTGAGGAGCCTGGGCTGGGCCCACCCTCTTGGCCATCTCGCTGACATCTCTATCAAAGGAAAGTACATATTGGGCATGCCTTCACCAACGCTTGATGGGTCTACTGTAAAGGCAGGGGGAACAACAAAAAACAGGACCCTGGATGTTTATTTTTCACGAACACCGGGTGGTGGGGATAAAGACTCCTCTCTGGCCGAGCGCAGAGCTGAACGCCGTCGCTCGATCGAAAATTTGAAAAACAGACCACTAACTGAACTTTCTACTCCTCAAGAGAGTGAGTCCCTTTTCGTCAGCGAGGGCCCACTATCTGAGGAGGGCGTCCCGCTCTTGTTGAGAAATTTTACTACTCCCCTTAGTTCACCGACCGAGCAACCGCCGAAGGCGATTGATTCAATCAGCCCTAGCAGAGACCCTATTGATTTAATCTCTCAACCTATCGTACCGAGCAAATTAGCTATAACTGGGAAAGGTAAGCAAAAATCATGTCCCGATGCGAAGCTTTATGCTCCCCCCCCAATAAGCGAAGAAGAAAAACAAGGGGAGGTCATGCCAAAACGAAAATTTCCCATTCTGACTTCGGAAAAGGCCCAAAGCTACCTCCAAAACTTGATCGATTAGTGGCCGAAGTGTATAGTTCTCCCTCTATTGTAGCCGTCCATACTCCTACTCCTAATCCTGTGGAAACTCCCATAACCAACTTAACTAATGAACTATTACCCCCAACGCCCACTGGCAACCTTGAATTCCTGCTTAGATCCTTGCTCCTTCCTATTAGTGAGTCCATAAAAAAGGTGGAGATTAGGCTCACTATTTTAGAAGCCACACTGACCAGTCTGAAAGCAGCGGTCACCACTCGAGATAGACCTATCGACCCCAAACCCTCTTCTACCTCAAACCCTATTCCACAAACTGTGCAACGTAATCCAGACCCTCCTCTGCCGTTCATACATAATTCTCACTTACATCCTCTTACGGCTAAACCGCCCCAGGCGCCACATAGCAAAACTACTAAATCTACTTATCCATTGCTCCACCCTTCACAGTCCTTAGGCGTAGCTCTCCCTGCGACAAACAATAATTTAACACAATTAAATGCTCCATTACCAACAGTAAAACCCAATCTGCCCACAAATAATTTATTAAGCAGAGACTCGAGGGCGCAGCCAACACAATACTTAAAAAGACCAAGACGTAGGACAGTTGATTTACCCCCGGACTCAGCTCCATATACGATCATCTTGACAGGAGTTCCAGAGTTAGTAGAAGGGGCTAGAGAAAATTATCATGCACTAAAAAATAAAACCATTTACTGGTTGAGGCAGAATAGACCCCTTCCCGCACATATAAACGGAGAAATCCTGTCAGTAAGGCGAGCAGTGTGGGTGGGTTCGAGGCCAAAAGATAAAAAGGGAGACGTTATAATTATCAACTTTAAGGATCATAGGGTGGTTAGAACATTAGGAGATTGGTATGAGCCTATGGGCGGAGACATTATCTCCACACACTATGTTATTTACTTCTATCCTCGAGAATTGTTAAACAACCCCAGACAACCCCAAACGAGAAGACATTGTCCGGAGTGGAGAGAAGTATGCCACCACCCTACCCAGAACCATTTTTTTAATCTACCATTACAACAATTTCACCCTCAGTCATACTGGGGTAATTCGAATAATAATCATCAATCACCATTTCTAGAGTTTAACATTCCAACCTTTAACCATTTCTCGGCATTTAATGGTCTAGACGGACCGGATTGACTTAACAGCAAATCCAAAGACTGCCCTTTGTTAAAAGAAGGTACTCTACTTGGTGATATTACCCCAGACAATACGGGTCGAACCACTACAATAGATGATCAAACCCAGTTGGCAAAAATTAACCAATCATCAGAGAGGGACAGGGTCAATTCAATTAGAGGAAACAATATTACTGTTTTACCTACTCTATCTAGTGAGGACTATAATGGGGAGATCCCGGGACGTGCGCAAAACACTATCGATAGGACTACAAACAGGATAAATAGATGCTCGAGAGGAGAAAAAATCCAAATTATGTTTTGGAACTGTGCTGGCCTTCGTGAAAAAATCCTTTCTGGAAGCCTCTTAGAGTTTGCCAATGACCCTCAAATTTTAGCTTTACAGGAAACCTGGCTCACAAAAGAAATGCACCTGATAGGATACAAAACATACTTTTCACCAGGGATCGCAGGAACCCATGGGAGAGCTAAAGGTGGGTTGATAACTTATATATCGAACACAATAGTTGGTTTGGTTGTTACCCCAATTAGTTTAGAGACCCACTACCAGATCCTGAGATTGTCATTCAAGACAAATAGGATTATTCTTCTTGTCAATTTGTATGATAATCTGGCGGAAAATGACAGATTAAAAATACTGGGGGTCCTATGTAAGAAACTAAGTAGTGATATGAAACTTATGCCAGGGGTAGAACCATCGAGCATCATCTGGGGAGGTGATTTTAACCTCCACCCATGCGAAAACCAAAATAGTATCATCTGTGGTTTGGGACATGGACTGGAGGAGCAAACAACCCACTTCTCTCACTCAGCGGTGGGAGATTTTTTAAATGAGTCCATGTCCAGTTTGGATTTAACAATATTAAACCAAATAAACCCTTTACTTGGGAAGCTCGACCCTACATACCTTGGTAGGGGTAGGCCAACTACAATTGACTACATCCTCACTACAGCGACCCTCGAGAATAAGATCGTGAATCTTGGAGTAAAAACTAATACATTAAGTGACCACTCAGCCTTAATCTTTGATTTAATTTTGAATCAATCCCAACTATCAGCCCAAACTTTCATGACTACCCTCTCCCAGAATAATATTCAGCTCACAAGAACAAATGGCTATACTCTGGGGTGGGGGAAGATCGATCCAAACGCCCTGACAAATAAGGTTGTCAAGGCAGTACAAACAGATATTTTGAAGTGCTTAGACGTGGAGGTATCCAATGAGGAAGTCCTATGCCATTTTAACACAATTTTGGGTAAAGTAAACGAATACCTTACTGTAAAACAGAAAGGGATCTCGGAAAAAAGAAACAGATGGTTTAACCATGACTGTTCGGCAGCTCATAAAAAATTAAAGACCGCACTATCACAACCAAAAAGAGATAAAGAGAAGGTCAGGAATTTGAGAATAGCTTATAAACTGGCCTGTAAAATAAGAAAAGAAGAGCTGAAAAATGCGCTGTGGGATCAGCTCCACGAAAGCTCATTAAATAAAAACAGTGACTTATTCTGGAAAGTAGTCAAAGCACCTTTCCTTACAGACTCAACAGACCATCCAACCCTCGATGTAGCTATTGAGGGACAAACTTGGATAAATCATTTTTCCAGGATCTTCTGCAAACCACCAGTAGCAGATGATGGAGGGAAAAACGACAACGTAAATGAGGATAACTCCTTTCCAATCCCAGTGACAGTCGACTTATTCGAGGTAACAAATGCACTAAACGCCAGTAAGAGTAGAAAAGCCCCAGGCCCGGATGGGGTTCCAGTTGATTTTTTTAAATTTAGACTAGATCTTTGGGCCCCAATAATAACAAGCATTTGCAATGCAATAGGTCTCGCATTTGCAAAAGTTTGAGCCATTGGCATTGTAAATGACAAACCCTTCACCCATGCGTTGGTTTTGAAAACAGATAAATAAATGGCATTGTCATTTACAATGTCAATAGCTTAAACTCTGGCATTGAAAATGACAATGCCTTTTATCCATGTTTTTAAAAAAGAAACATAAATAAAACGCATTGGCATTTACAATACCAATAGCTCAAACTTGTGTAAATACTCGTGTAAATACCAAAAATACTCGATCTCTGATCAGCAATTGATGCTTCCGCTTTTCAAACTTAAAAACATATGTTTTATTAGAAACACCTTAAACAAATGTAATGCCAAAATTCCCCTTTTGAAAATGTCGTCCATACATAAATAGTATTTTATAGGATAAGCAATTAATGCACTCATATATGCACGGTCTGTGCAGCACTAGATATAAAAGGGCTTCCAGTGCAGAGAAAAAAAACACAGTCCTGTTTCCCCAGTCCGCAACCTCTAACAACCACCAACAACAGACATAGTAGAATTATTTTGTGACGTCTGCTGCGGCTTTGAACTGCTCAGTGAAAAATCTCACTGGATTAGGTAGGTCACTAAACCTACAACAAGTGCTCATTTAAATGTCCTGTAATTTATATGCGTGGACACAGCTGAAATACACTGTCCAGTCCTACACAACCACTGCCCCTACAGCTGTGGCAAGTAGAATTTGTGCATTTTTATACAGCACCAACTTTAAATGGGCATGCATAAAAGATTATGATTGACACTATCTTACATGCAAAATCAAGCAATATAGACAAGGGAAACATATATAAATGATAGAAATTACACCTATTTGAGCAACAAGAAACTCTAAGATATTAAAACTGCTGTAAGCAAGCACCAGAAATGCAAGGGCACTAACCTTGGCTGCTGCCTGGAGGCTGTGCGTCGCTGCAGCCACGCCCCACTGGATCTCACTGATGAATATTAAGCATGGCGCCTGTCTTGTTCCTAAAGCCGAAAATTTTGCACGCGCCCCGGGGCGGGACGGCAAAGAGGAGCAAGCTACAACACTGACTAATACAAGCATTTGCAATGCAATAGGTCTCGCATTTGCGAGAGTTTAAGCTATTGGCATTGTAAATGACAATGCCTTTTATTTATCTGTTTTGATAATTAACACATAAATGAAAAGGCACTGTCATTTACAATGCCAATAGCTCAAACTCTTGTAAATGCGAGACTTATTCAAAGAAGTGGGCGTCATTGACCCGGACTGCTTGGAAAGTGAAAGTGCGCATGGCGTGCTGAATGTTGCAGTAAAGCATGTGGTGCCTGCAGTAAGAGAAACTCATTACAGAAAATAGTGCTTACAGACTAAATAAGACCTACTGTGTAACAACAGAAGTAAGAGGTTGAATCCTCATGGGAGGTTACAAATGAAGAGAAGGCGGTACTAAGGAGGGACTGACAAGCCTATTCACGAATCAGAAACCAGCGTTTACAAAAGACAATGACACAAGCCAATGACAGATATGGGCTGAGAGTGAGCGGGGCTTCAACTCCATACACGGATACAGCAAGCCTTGCAGAGCAGCTCATGCGCTGCCCAGGCCGACTTAAAACCTGTGGAATGCCCCCACATCTGTTACCATAGCATGATAACTGCACCCCATAGAATGGGCCACAGTCCCTACAGTTAAAGCCACATTTTAGTTTGCGTTTGGATGCAACAAGTGCATCACTCACCAGGTATGGATATAGCCTCTTCTTGTGCTCTGGCATACTGTCCACAACGTTTTGCTAGTCCTCATAAAGCATGGATATAAAGGTCCTAAAGACAGGAAGCAGTAGCAGTGTGTAACAGCCAAGTTGCCAGAGGGAAAACTGTGTGAGCCAAAGTGTCAAGTTTCTTGGACTGTCTATAGAGGCTGTAGGAAAGGAATTTGTATTCTGCCTCAAAGACATCAAAACGCCCAGAATTTCAGGTGATGGATGGGAGGACTAAACCTATTTGCCACCAGGAGGTAAAGCTATAGCACCTGGCTATCAGCCTTTGGGCTGCTGGGCCTAAAAAGATTTCTCCTGTGCTACAATTATAGTGTCTTGGCACACCTTATTAAAAGAAAATAGGACTTCACAGAAACTGTAGAAGAGGCGGGCGGATCAACTTATGAATCATATTCATAATCCACCATGCGTCCATAGCCCTTCTTCTCCATTGCCCAGGTATCTGTATCTAAACCAATAATTTCCTCTAAATATCCTTGGCATAGGGGAGAGGTACACAGTGATTCATCACTGAAGTAAGCCTCGATTTCTTCCCTTGCCATATGGATGATAACTTTTTCACATCCATACATCAGCCAGCTCTGGGATAGCTTTGTGGGCAGCGTCACAATCTACTTTTGGGTTGCCACAGAAGGATCGCCTGAATTAATGGGGGCATAAGGACAAGACAGTACTTAGGTCAGTTATGACTACCCTTCAAGCACTTTGGCTGAACTTGCAGAGAGAGCAGCCAGAGTGACACAGTGAAACCTTTTATCGAGAAAAAGACAAAAGACACAGGATCACATCTAGCCTTCTTTCTGTATTACGCAGTTATTGGCAGCTTTTTAAAAAGGAAAACTTTGATTTGCATATATATGTATGGCCTATATCATGCACACCCACCCCAAAATGGGTTTCAGAGCTCTGTACAATCATAGTGGAAGCAGCAGGGATGGGATATAAATAGGATCCACACATAAGCCAAATTTCCAATAAAAGGCAGCGGCTTCAAAGCGCTATACAGCTGCTTTATCGAATCACATTTAGAAGCACATTAACCTAGAGTGCAGGCAAGTTAGAAGGCGCTGAGCACTCGGGCTAGCAGTGAGCAGGTACGACCAGCTGCTGGAAAGGTACAGGATGAGCTAAGTAGAAACAAGCATACAATCTGCTGTCGAACATGTCATATAGGACGATTTCAAAATGTGTGCTATTTCATGAAGGTCCACATCAGTAACAACCATGAGTAAGTTTGCACGCTCTGGTCTCAACCAAGAGACATATTACACACAAATAGCTGGGTGTCGGGCTTGCTCCAGTTTCTCATAAAACACCATCATCAGAAACACCTGATTTCACCCAAGTTGTTTGGACAATGTTCAAGTGACACACAGCTTTGGAGCTGGCATCCAAGGATGGGTAAGCCTCATCAGTGCAGAAAAATTAAATGGACGTACAGGTCCATCTCCTGATGTCATAATTAAATCTCTGAGGCATTGTAACAAAAAGAAACCTTTAATTGGCACCGGAAACAGACAAAACCAGTGGTCACTTAACATAAGTCAATTTAAAGACCAAAATGCGCGGAGGGAAAGGAGAAACTCTGGGGCAAGGACTGCGTGCCCCATCATACCACGAACCTGAAGCCGGGTTGATTGATTGTAACACGGGGTAGATTATGGGCAGCTGTACAAAGTGTTCAAGGTGTCCTGTAGTGCGGGACGTGCATGGGCCGGGCCTGGGCATTCTTAAAGCACATTTTTTAGAGTTCTTTTATAACCGATAATGAAGGAAAATCATTTTTGGTGAAAAAAAATGTTACCTAAAATCAGACAATTTACGAGGGGAAGCAGTGATTTATCCACGTGTTCTTGTTTCACTTTGTACCAAATAGCCAGCAAAGTGTAATCTATTTGTGTTCCCTTGGGCTAAGGCTTTGTTTGTTTCATGTGTACATTTCCCGATGCTTATGATGTCACATGAGAGGGAATACCGTATCTCTCCTGCAAGTTCATGCACTTTAAAGTCACCACATACCTAAGGTACACGCTATATTCTGTAGATATAAACAAAAAAATCATTGTGAGTTACACTTTACCCCTCCTCATCCATTCGCGTAGGACCATCGGTTGCAAATGCCGCACCCCCTGCTAACTTTCTCCTATTCCAATTTCAAAATCTATCCCTTTTTTCCAGGGCACTAGAAGCGCTCCAGCTGGGAAAGTGCAATTTTGCCTGGAGCGCCGTACATGCTTCCATCGTTTCTGGAAGCATCTCTGACACTGGAGATCTCAGTATCTTAGAAAGAGTTTGAGTCATGCAGACAGCTGACAAGTGATATCCTTATGTTTTGCTGTTAGTCCTTGTAAACTAAGCGAGGTATTGGCACGGAAAGTGCGGCGGGAGCAACTGTAAAGCGTGCGCATATGTTTAAGTGGCAGGAGAGAGTGCGTGGCAGAGTGAAAGGAAGGGCAGGGAATAACACCAGGATAGGTGGCAGAATAAAGTGCATGGCACAGGAAGAGGCATGGGTAGACAAAAATATAAGGTTAAGTACCAGGACATGCTGACAGCGCCTATTTTTCGTCCTAGTCCGACCCTGATGAAGAATCATAGCAGTAGAAAGCACTGTAGTAATGCTTACAGTTGCAGAACATATTCACTGTGGGATAGGCTAGAGCGGTGTCTTTTTCAGTTAACAGACGGCATGAGAATTCCCTTTTAAATAAACATCGAGCCACTGCTGTCTGCAGCGCTCTTGTGGATGAAGTGAATTAGCACAGAACAAACAGACAATACTGCCTTTTCATATAATGGGAATCAACAGAAGAAAACAATCACACAGTGGCATGTGCGCTCCGAATGACAGCGTCTCGGCTGCCGCTTCCGTGAAAAACAGTAATAATGGCAGAAGTAATTAAAGGGAATAGGAGGATGTTTCAGGAAGGCTGCAGCTGGGAGGGTTGGCGCTGATGAGGACAGAAGCCCCTCTTACCTCATTTCTCTTCACTTGTGTTTTTTGACGACTGTCCTGTTTTATCTTCCTTTCAGCTGAGCAGAAATCATGCACGCAGCGCTTCTCCTCCCGGTGCACGCCATCATCACCCTCACGCAAAGAGGGTTGTGAATACTGGTATATTTTCTGAAGTTTAAAACCTGTCTATGTCACGTCATATTATGTGATGTTATCGGCATTACATAAAACATTTCAACAGGAAAGTGGGAGGTTAAAAAATGCGCTATGGCTCCGGCGGTGAATGCTTGCAAGAGGTAACAAGCCTTGAGCGTGCACTCTCCCGAGCTTCCGGTTTCGGGATGTGCACGCTCACGGCTGTCGTGGGGCGGGACTTCCGTCTTTGCGAGAAGCCCGCACCCACGGAGTGGATGGCCCAGAGGACCGGTGGCGGCAGATGTCAGGAGTGGCGGCTGAGGCCGCTGATACGGTAAGTGGGGCTTGGGGGGCTTGGCACGTGTGTGTGTGTGCGTCTGCGCGTGTGTGTGTGTGTCTGTCTGTGCGTGCGTGAGTGTGTGTGTGTGTGTGTGTGTGTCTGTGTGTGTGTGTATGGGCCTGCGTAAGTGCGTCCACAGAGCCTGGTCCGCTCGTGCACCTGTCTATCTCCCTTGAGGAGCAACTCAGCGACAATAGGTCGAGAGAGCTCGACCTAAAAAGGGTGTTTGATGCAGCAATGGCCTGTGGATTGCCTATATCCTGGACCCAATCAATCTTGGTACCAATTTTTAAGAAGGGAAATAGAGAGGAAACAACCTGTTACCGTCCAATCTCCCTCCTGGACTCACTGGGGAAAGTACTGGGCAGAGTGGTTCTCCAGCGTCTACAGGAGTGGGTGGACGAGACCGGGTCCCTCTCGGACATCCAGTATGGCTTCCGAGAGGGCCACGGAACAACAGAACAGGCCCTTAACCTGGCCTTATCGATAGGAAAGTATGTTCTAGCAAAGCGCGAGAGGCTCTACATGGTATATGTGGACCTCTCCGCTGCCTTTGATTGCGTCAGTCATGCAAAACTCTGGTCAGTCTTGGCAAAAATGGGAATTGACGAGGCCCTTGTGACCTTTCTTTGAGAGCTCTACTCCAACGCTTCCGCGAGAGTTCGTTATGGAGTACGGGGCGAACTGACAGATTCTTTTTCAGTAGAGCGCGGCGTCAGGCAAGGATGCGTCCTGGCCCCCTTTCTTTTCTCCCTCTATACTAACGGCCTCGAGGTAGAGATGCTACGGGGGGGCCAGGACCTGCCCCGAGTAAAAGATCGACTGGTGCCTGCGCTCTTATACGCAGACGACGCGGTAATCATAGCACGCACACCTCGCGAGCTACAAAAATCCCTGAACAGCTACGCGAAATTTATGAGTGACCTAGATCTCCTCATAAACATTAAGAAAACCTTTGTTATGACAGCTGGACGGGCTAAGAAAAATGAAAAACATATTTTCTTAAATAATGTAAAACTAGAAACCACTTCCCAATATCCCTATTTAGGAATTATGATAGATGGGAAGAGCAACTGGAGAGCGGCCATAGAAGCGCGTAAACACCAACTTCTGCGCTCTATCGCCGCCCTCATGAAATTCGCCCAGAAATTATGGAAGAAACCTCCGGTTGAACTTCTCCAAATCTACAGAGCCAAGTGCCACTCAATCGCACTCTACGGGGCGGGTCTATGGGGCCACAAACACACTAAAGCCCTACAGGTCGCAGAGAACACCTTCATAAGATTCTTACTGTCGGTACCCAAAAGAGTATCTACTTTTGCCTCTCTATAGAACTGGGACTACCACATATTGAGGACCTGGCCAAAATTGAACCTGTTCTCCTATGGCGCAGAATATGGGTCTCAACAAAGAATTCTTTAACTAAAGCTATTGTTGCGGACTGTATGAAACTTGACCACGCGGAAAAAATAGATTGGTTAACCTATGTTAAAAATCTCCTCACTGATCTAGGAATGCCCGACTTTTACTATAATCCCGATTCTATAGCCGGTATTCCTAAGAAAGAGCTCAGGGCAAAGGCGCTGAGTCACTTTGAAGAACTACGTATTACTGACGAGATTAAGAAACCATCTGTACAGCACTCTTTGGCAGTTATGACGACCATGGAAATGGAACCATGCTTAACCTATGTTATCTCGCAGTTCGAACGATTCTTACTAACGAGATTCAGATTGAACATTTTTCACAGGATAGTAGCATTCCCAATTAGAAACAGTTGGGAAGAGACCTTAATCCCCTGTCCATGTGATGGAATATCTGAACAGTCAACAATGCATACGGTTTTGTTTTGTAAATATTATTCGGCCCACCGAAGACTCTTTTTAACTCCATTGTTGAAAACTTCAGGACTTCGTAAATGTCGTCCTGCAATGTTGAGGTTACAATTTTTAAGCTCAGAATATAACTGCAAAGTTGTCAGTACCTTTTTAAAATGCATTTTTAAGTCAAGGGTCAATTTTCAGAACAACAATAGCTAACTTGTCTTGCTTAAGCAATTTTATGATAAATTGGATTGATTTGGAAATTTTTTCTTATTAAATGTTTGTAAATGAAATGTAAAAATGCTTTTATGGTAATTCATGGAAAATGAATCCCGAATAAAGATTTTACTACTACTACTACTAGCCCACGAAGCACCATTCTGCCCACTCTCAGCATGGCAGAACCCTTCTCTTGGTGCATTGCGCTCCCTAGCCCAACCCCAGAGGTGTGGTTACCTGGAGGCTAAACAACTGTGGATAAAGCAGCTCGGCAATGGCTTATCCCTCTCTGCCCGAGCTGCCAGTATGTCTGATTAAACAAAAGAGAAGCCTCTCTTGTGTGTGACTACCATTTGCCCTTCAAAAATGGCATCCCTTTGAAGTTTTCATTTTGGGCTCACACCCAATCTAGCCATCCTTCCAGGAGGTGGTCACACCTCTACTCTCTTCACTTCCTTTGTTCCTCTTCTTGAGAGTCATTCTCTTGTCTCCCCAGGAGGGTGGAAGGTTGTGTTCAACCGTTAATGGCTACTTGAAACTTTGGGCAACTAAGTGGCAACTTTCTAAAATTGCTATTTGTATGATAGTTAGATTAAATTTAACTTCAGAAACAAGTCAGGTTTAATGTAACGATTTGTTTGATAACTTGAAGTATCATGTTTAGTAGTCAAATTTGGAAGTTAGTAATGCTGAGTTGTCCTCATTGGACTCCATACTCACCAATGGGGCTACAAGCCTTTCGACAGTGAAAAGGACAATGCAGGGTTTTGACCGTCAGGACATGCAAAGTTAATAAAACACATGTCCATCTTTTTAACACAATGCACCCTGCCTTTAGGGCTCAGAATGCCTGTTTTAGGGACGAGTTATGAATGTTCAAAATGAAGGTCTGGGCTTTGCCTTTGGTTTATATGGCAAAGTCAAGTTAGCATTTTAAAAACCACTCTACCAGCCTGCAGTGACAGCTGGGAGCCATGCTTTCTTTGTCACAATCATGGTGGCACAATAAGTGTTGTAGTCCACGAGGTACCCTTGTTACCATCTACTAGGGACTTAGAAGTGAGTTAACTTATGCCAATTGTGGATGAGGCAATTAGGTATGCGTTTTTAAGGGTGTTATAAATAGGATTCCAGGTTGGCTAAGGCTTACACCCAAGCCAGGCAGGAACTACCACCGGGTAAGCTACAAACACACCAAAAGATAACCTGTGCTCACCCTCTGGTAGTTTGGCACAGAGCAGTCAGGCTTATCTAAGAGGCAATGTGCAAAGTAGTTGTGTAACACACACACACACACACGCACACACACACATACACACACAGACACAGTAAGACAATGAATACACCACAAAGACTCCAGACAGGTTTAGAAAATGAGGTTATTATATTCTGAACAAACAAGAATAAAACGACATAGCTCCAACGTATACAATATAAATGGAGGATTAGAACTTTGACTTTGCCACAGTCCAGCGCTAAAAAGGTTAATTTAGGTTGAACTGGACCAGGACAAAGTCAAAGTTAGGGCCAACCATGATTTAGCACTAGCTGGCTACAGGACCGACGCAGTGTCGCAGGGATTCTGCTCCTACTCAGAACTGTGCATAGAGACTTGGAACCTCAGTGAATTAGGGTGTACCAAAACTCATCTTAGTATCCAAAATCCCCTACCAGACTAGCAATCAGTGTCTCATTGGTTCTTCCATACCCCCAATGATTAGACAACCCAGAATATGGACTTAGAACACCTCAGATAACGTGGAACACATGAACACTCTTTCGTTATACTATCATACCAGTCCAAAACGAGGAGTAAATGAAGACACGTGCAAGTTTGAAATATTTATTTCTAATGCCGTGTTCTCAAGCGCAGTATCTTAGCTAATACAAGCAAACATATTATAAGCAACACGGTTATCAGCATAGTTACTATTCCATAAAATACAAAGGGAGAAAGCATGTTAAATGCCAAAGAGGAAGAAGGCTAAATTGCACCTCAGTCTTACCCTCCCTTGCTAGTATATTATATTATACCTACAGAAGTTCTCCTTGGGTTTACAAGGGCGGCCCCATACCTCTGGTCCTAGTAGAAAGGGATCACATCATTTTCTATGCCAGCTCTCTGCATGCAAATGTTCTCCAAACTGTGTGTGCATGCTCTGCTCAGTGCATTATTAAACGCGCCAAAATCAGAGGTGGCCACAGCTGCATATGTGTTATGTCTAGGACGTGCGCTGATCAGACCGAACAATAACCACTGTGTTGAAATAACCTTGAAGGCCTCGGCACTCACTGTTCAGACATAGCTTACCAAGCAGGGCTGATACTATAGGAAAACATATTATTCTCGTGTGAAGCAAAATATTCTGCTAGACTCTAAACATTTATAATATTGTGTGCCGTGTGCAAAAGCAGCAGAGAGGAAAAATGGTGTTTAAACTTCTAATAAGCACATGCTAACTTAACACAGTGTAAAGGCAAAGCCTAGCTCTATGCATGGATTCAAGCAAGCCGGGCTGAAGACGGCTGAAATGCCAGAAACCGGTCCTCGGAAGCTTGTTTCCGGTCCAGGGAAGGCATGGCTTGGCAGTTCGGGCTGGACTGTTCCCATGAGGCACAGGGTCAGACTGATTTGCATATGGCCATGTCTGAACTGGGGTGGCAGAGTGGGCTAAAGAACGGTGATTGATTAAACCCAGATCTGTTGACTGGGTGTGAGTGTTTGATTGGTTCAGATGCTCCGTCCATCACCACCCCCTTTTGTACCACTTTGTTCGCCATAAGTTGGCAGGGTATGCTCCGACGTGAGTCCCTTGCTCACTTTGCCACTGGATTCAAGCAAGCCGGGCTCAAGACGGCTGAAATGCCAGAAACTGGTCCTCGGAAGCTTGTTTCCGATCCAGGGAAGGCATGGCTTGGCAGTTCGGGCTGGACTGTTCCCATGAGGCACAGGGTCGGATTGATTTGCATATGGCCATGTCTGAACTGGGGTGGCAGAGTGGGCTAAAGAACGGTCATGGATTAAACCCAGATATGTTGACTGGGTGTGAGTGTTTGATTGGTTCAGATGCTTCGCCCATCACCACCCCCCTTTGTACCACTTTGTTCGCCATAAGTTGGCAGGGTATGCTCAGACGTGAGTCCCTTGCTCACATTGCCACTGGATTCAAGCAAGCCGGGCTGAAGACGGCTGAAATGCCAGAAACCGGTCCTCGGAAGCGTGTTTCCGGTCCAGGGAAGGCATGGCTTGGCAGTTCGGGCTGGACTGTTCCCATGAGGCAGAGGGTCAGACTGATTTGCATATGGCCATGTCTGAAGTGGGGTGGCAGAGTGGGCTAAAGAACGGTGATGGATTAAACCCAGATCTGTTGACTGGGTGTGAGTGTTTGATTGATTCAGATGCTCCGTCCATCACCACCACCTTTTGTACCACTTTGTTCTCCATAAGTTGGCAGGGTATGCTCAGACGTGAGTCCCTTGCTCACTTTGCCAGTGGATTCAAGCAAGCCGGGCTGAAGACAGCTGGAATGCCAGAAACCGGTCCTCAGAAGCTTGTTTCCGGTCCAGGGAAGGCATGGCTTGGCAGTTCGGGCTGGACTGTTCCCATGAGGCACAAGGTCAGACTGATTTGCATATGGCCATGTCTGAACTGGGGTGGCACAGTGGGCTAAAGAACGGTGATGGATTAAACCCAGATCTGTTGACTGGGTGTGAGTGTTTGATTGGTTCAGATGCTCCGTCCATCACCACCCCCTTTTGTACCACTTTGTTCGCCATAAGTTGGCAGGGTATGCTCAGACGTGAGTCCCTTGCTCACTTTGCCACTGAATTCAAGCAAGCCGGGCTGAAGACGGCTGAATGCCAGAAACCGGTCTTTGGAAGCTTGTTTCCGGTCCAGGGAAGGCATGGCTTGGCAGTTCGGGCTGGACTGTTCCCATGAGGCACAGGGTCAGACTGATTTGCATATGGCCATGTCTGAACAGGGGTGGCAGAGTGGGCTAAAGAACGGTGATGGATTAAACCCAGATATGTTGACTGGGTGTGAGTGTTTGATTGGTTCAGATGCTTCGCCCATCACCACCCCCCTTTGTACCACTTTGTTCGCCATAAGTTGGCAGGGTATGCTCAGGCGTGAGTCCCTTGCTCACATTGCCACTGGATTCAAGCAAGCCGGGCTGAAGACGGCTGAAATGCCAGAAACCGGTCCTCGGAAGCGTGTTTCCGGTCCAGGGAAGGCATGGCTTGGCAGTTCGGGCTGGACTGTTCCCATGAAGCAGAGGGTCAGACTGATTTGCATATGGCCATGTCTGAACTGGGGTGGCACAGTGGGCTAAAGAACGGTGATGGATTAAACCCAGATCTGTTGACTGGGTGTGAGTGTTTGATTGATTCAGATGCTCCGTCCATCACCACCACCTTTTGTACCACTTTGTTCTCCATAAGTTGGCAGGGTATGCTCAGACGTGAGTCCCTTGCTCACTTTGCCAGTGGATTCAAGCAAGCCGGGCTGAAGACAGCTGGAATGCCAGAAACCGGTCCTCAGAAGCTTGTTTCCGGTCCAGGGAAGGCATGGCTTGGCAGTTCGGGCTGGACTGTTCCCATGAGGCACAGGGTCAGACTGATTTGCATATGGCCATGTCTGAACTGGGGTGGCAGAGTGGGCTAAAGAACGGTGATGAATTAAACCCAGATCTGTTGACTGGGTGTGAGTGTTTGATTGGTTCAGATGCTCTGCCCATCACCACCCCCCTTTGTACCACTTTGTTCGCCATAAGTTGGCAGGGTATGCTCCGACGTGAGTCCCTTGCTCACTTTGCAACTGGATTCAAGCAAGCCGGGCTGAAGACGGCTAGAATGCCAGAAACCGGTCCTCAGAAGCTTGTTTCCGGTCCAGGGAAGGCATGGCTTGGCAGTTCGGGCTGGACTGTTCCCATGAGGCACAAGGTCAGACTGATTTGCATATGGCCATGTCTGAACTGGGGTGGCACAGTGGGCTAAAGAACGGTGATGGATTAAACCCAGATCTGTTGACTGGGTGTGAGTGTTTGATTGGTTCAGATGCTCCGTCCATCACCACCCCCTTTTGTACCACTTTGTTCGCCATAAGTTGGCAGGGTATGCTCAGACGTGAGTCCCTTGCTCACTTTGCCACTGAATTCAAGCAAGCCGGGCTGAAGACGGCTGAATGCCAGAAACCGGTCTTTGGAAGCTTGTTTCCGGTCCAGGGAAGGCATGGCTTGGCAGTTCGGGCTGGACTGTTCCCATGAGGCACAGGGTCAGACTGATTTGCATATGGCCATGTCTGAACAGGGGTGGCAGAGTGGGCTAAAGAACGGTGATGGATTAAACCCAGATATGTTGACTGGGTGTGAGTGTTTGATTGGTTCAGATGCTTCGCCCATCACCACCCCCCTTTGTACCACTTTGTTCGCCATAAGTTGGCAGGGTATGCTCAGACGTGAGTCCCTTGCTCACATTGCCACTGGATTCAAGCAAGCCGGGCTGAAGACGGCTGAAATGCCAGAAACCGGTCCTCGGAAGCGTGTTTCCGGTCCAGGGAAGGCATGGCTTGGCAGTTCGGGCTGGACTGTTCCCATGAGGCAGAGGGTCAGACTGATTTGCATATGGCCATGTCTGAAGTGGGGTGGCAGAGTGGGCTAAAGAACGGTGATGGATTAAACCCAGATCTGTTGACTGGGTGTGAGTGTTTGATTGATTCAGATGCTCCGTCCATCACCACCACCTTTTGTACCACTTTGTTCTCCATAAGTTGGCAGGGTATGCTCAGACGTGAGTCCCTTGCTCACTTTGCCAGTGGATTCAAGCAAGCCGGGCTGAAGACAGCTGGATTGCCAGAAACCGGTCCTCAGAAGCTTGTTTCCGGTCCAGGGAAGGCATGGCTTGCCAGTTCGGGCTGGACTGTTCCCATGAGGCACAGGGTCAGACTGATTTGCATATGGCCATGTCTGAACTGGGGTGGCAGAGTGGGCTAAAGAACAGTGATGAATTAAACCCAGATCTGTTGACTGGGTGTGAGTGTTTGATTGGTTCAGATGCTCCGCCCATCACCACCCCCCTTTGTACCACTTTGTTTGCCATAGGTTGGCAGGGTATGCTCAGACGTAAGTCCCTTGCTCACTTTGCCACTGGATTCAAGCAAGCCGGGCTGAAGACGGCTGAATGCCAGAAACCGGTCTTTGGAAGCTTGTTTCCGGTCCAGGGAAGGCATGGCTTGGCAGTTCGGGCTGGACTGTTCCCATGAGGCACAGGGTCAGACTGATTTGCATATGGCCATGTCTGAACAGGGGTGGCAGAGTGGGCTAAAGAACGGTGATGGATTAAACCCAGATATGTTGACTGGGTGTGAGTGTTTGATTGGTTCAGATGCTTCGCCCATCACCACCCCCCTTTGTACCACTTTGTTCGCCATAAGTTGGCAGGGTATGCTCAGACGTGAGTCCCTTGCTCACATTGCCACTGGATTCAAGCAAGCCGGGCTGAAGACGGCTGAAATGCCAGAAACCGGTCCTCGGAAGCGTGTTTCCGGTCCAGGGAAGGCATGGCTTGGCAGTTCGGGCTGGACTGTTCCCATGAAGCAGAGGGTCAGACTGAATTGCATATGGCCATGTCTGAACTGGGGTGGCACAGTGGGCTAAAGAACGGTGATGGATTAAACCCAGATCTGTTGACTGGGTGTGAGTGTTTGATTGATTCAGATGCTCCGTCCATCACCACCACCTTTTGTACCACTTTGTTCTCCATAAGTTGGCAGGGTATGCTCAGACGTGAGTCCCTTGCTCACTTTGCCAGTGGATTCAAGCAAGCCGGGCTGAAGACAGCTGGAATGCCTGAAACCGGTCCTCAGAAGCTTGTTTCCGGTCCAGGGAAGGCATGGCTTGGCAGTTCGGGCTGGACTGTTCCCATGAGGCACAGGGTCAGACTGATTTGCATATGGCCATGTCTGAACTGGGGTGGCAGAGTGGGCTAAAGAACGGTGATGAATTAAACCCAGATCTGTTGACTGGGTGTGAGTGTTTGATTGGTTCAGATGCTCTGCCCATCACCACCCCCCTTTGTACCACTTTGTTCGCCATAAGTTGGCAGGGTATGCTCCGACGTGAGTCCCTTGCTCACTTTGCAACTGGATTCAAGCAAGCCGGGCTGAAGACGGCTAGAATGCCAGAAACCGGTCCTCAGAAGCTTGTTTCCGGTCCAGGGAAGGCATGGCTTGGCAGTTCGGGCTGGACTGTTCCCATGAGGCACAAGGTCAGACTGATTTGCATATGGCCATGTCTGAACTGGGGTGGCACAGTGGGCTAAAGAACGGTGATGGATTAAACCCAGATCTGTTGACTGGGTGTGAGTGTTTGATTGGTTCAGATGCTCCGTCCATCACCACCCCCTTTTGTACCACTTTGTTCGCCATAAGTTGGCAGGGTATGCTCAGACGTGAGTCCCTTGCTCACTTTGCCACTGAATTCAAGCAAGCCGGGCTGAAGACGGCTGAATGCCAGAAACCGGTCTTTGGAAGCTTGTTTCCGGTCCAGGGAAGGCATGGCTTGGCAGTTCGGGCTGGACTGTTCCCATGAGGCACAGGGTCAGACTGATTTGCATATGGCCATGTCTGAACAGGGGTGGCAGAGTGGGCTAAAGAACGGTGATGGATTAAACCCAGATATGTTGACTGGGTGTGAGTGTTTGATTGGTTCAGATGCTTCACCCATCACCACCCCCCTTTGTACCACTTTGTTTGCCATAAGTTGGCAGGGTATGCTCAGACGTGAGTCCCTTGCTCACATTGCCACTGGATTCAAGCAAGCCGGGCTGAAGACGGCTGAAATGCCAGAAACCGGTCCTCGGAAGCGTGTTTCCGGTCCAGGGAAGGCATGGCTTGGCAGTTCGGGCTGGACTGTTCCCATGAGGCAGAGGGTCAGACTGATTTGCATATGGCCATGTCTGAAGTGGGGTGGCAGAGTGGGCTAAAGAAGGGTGATGGATTAAACCCAGATCTGTTGACTGGGTGTGAGTGTTTGATTGATTCAGATGCTCCGTCCATCACCACCACCTTTTGTACCACTTTGTTCTCCATAAGTTGGCAGGGTATGCTCAGACGTGAGTCCCTTGCTCACTTTGCCAGTGGATTCAAGCAAGCCGGGCTGAAGACAGCTGGATTGCCAGAAACCGGTCCTCAGAAGCTTGTTTCCGGTCCAGGGAAGGCATGGCTTGGCAGTTCGGGCTGGACTGTTCCCATGAGGCACAGGGTCAGACTGATTTGCATATGGCCATGTCTGAACTGGGGTGGCAGAGTTGGCTAAAGAACGGTGATGAATTAAACCCAGATCTGTTGACTGGGTGTGAGTGTTTGATTGGTTCAGATGCTCCGCCCATCACCACCCCCCTTTGTACCACTTTGTTTGCCATAGGTTGGCAGGGTATGCTCAGACGTAAGTCCCTTGCTCACTTTGCCACTGGATTCAAGCAAGCCGGGCTGAAGACGGCTGAAATGCCAGAAACCGGTCCTCGGAAGCTTGTTTCCGGTCCAGGGAAGGCATGGCTTGGCAGTTAGGGCTGGACTGTTCCCATGAGGCACAGTGTCAGACTGATTTGCATATTGCCATGTCTGAACTGGGGTGGCAGAGTGGACTAAAGAACGGTGATGGATTAAACCCAGATCTGTTGACTGGGTGTGAGTGTTTGATTGGTTCACATGCTCCGTCCATCACCACCCCCTTTTGTACCACTTTGTTCGCCATAAGTTGGCAGGGTATGCTCAGACGTGAGTCCCTTGCTCACTTTGCCACTGGATTCAAGCAAGCCGGGCTGAAGACGGCTGAAATGCCCGAAACCGGTCCTCGGAAGCTTGTTTCCGGTCCAGGGAAGGCATGGCTTGGCAGTTCGAGCTGGACTGTTCCCATGAGGCACAGGGTCAGACTGAGCTGCATATGGCCATGCCTGAACTGGGGTGGCAGAGTGGGCTAAAGAACGGTGATGGATTAAACCCAGATCTGTTGACTGGGTGTGAGTGTTTGATTGGTTCAGATGCGCCATCCATCACCACCCCCTTCTGTACCACAAAGCCTATCTCTATGACAGCAGGCCCTGGTGAACAAAGTACTTTCCTGGTCGCAAATGACTAGATGTGTCGATGTCTAGTCCCCATGCGCAGGATGCATCGATCTTCTCCATGCAGTAAAGACGATGTGTCAGTTCCAAAGACAGGTGCTGGAGTCGAGAGGTGTCAAGCGATGCACCGGATTCTACCACACAGTCAAGGGGATGCATCAACCTCACCTACTTGCAACGGGGGCGATAAGCTATCCGATGAGTTGATCTCTGGAGGCAAAAGTATTGGTTCTGAGGCGATGCACCAATTTTACTCCTGCAACCAGGTCGATGCACCGGTTCTGCTACATGCAGACAGGAGATGTGTCAAAATCCATGTGGCAAGTATCTGGCCCCTTTTCAGTGAGCCAGGCACAGGAGCTGCGGTAGAGACTTTGATATCCCTGAGTCTCCAGTAACAGGAGGCAAGCCAACAAGCCCCTGGAAATCACTTGGAGTGAAGTCAAAGTCCAACTCTCCTTCAGCAGAGTCAGAGCAGCAGGCAGCAGGTCAACATAAGATAAAAGCAGGCCTCCCAAATTTGCAGTCCAAATATGAGTCCTTCAAACAGCACAGCAGTCCTTTTTACCGAAGTTCAGTTTAAGATCCAGAAGTGTCTGATTTTAGGGGGAACTGACATGTTTTGGAGGCAGGATGCAAAGCACACGGTTCTAAGAACAAAGACCTATCTACTTACTAAAAGTAAACACAAGGAGATGATGGACAGAGCGCTGAAACTTTTCAGACACTCATCCCCAGTCACAGATCTGGGTTGAATCCATCATCGTTCTTTAGCTCACTTCACCACCCCAGTTCAGACACAGCTATATGCAAATCAGTCTTGACTCTGTGCCTCATGGGAACGGTCCAGCCCAAACTGCCAAGCCATGTCTTCCCTGGACCGGAAACAAGCATCCTGGGACCGGTTTCGGGCTAACAGCCCTTATCACCCAGTCTAGCTTGAATCCAGGGGAAAAGTGAGCAAGGAAACCACATCTGGGCAGGGCTTAATTTGTGCCGGTGCTTTCCGGTGCTTAGCACCGGCACTTATTTATCAGGCTGGCTATACCAGATTGCCACTATCAACTCACATCAACAGCGTGAGTCAAAAAATGAATAAATCGAATGTTCAGTGTTCATAAGATCTGCACTCTAATTGTGTCCCGTGAAGAGATGAGCCTCTTATAAATCCATGCCTTCATTTTGTGTTGCAGTGGGTGGGGGGCCTCTGATTGGGCAGGATTTGGTCATGTGTGGCTGAGACAGGCGGGGCAGCAGCGTGCGTGCGTAACCTTTTTTAAATTCCACCGCCACGCCGCCTGCCCGCCTTATCATCAGGAAGCCCACACACACCGGAAACGGCAGTTCGGCACTATTATTTGAAGCAGGAGCGTGTCGTGAAGTGTGCAGCACCAGATCTCTGGTAGGTATTTCTGCAATCACTGTCCAGTTCTACTGACAGACACAACTTTTCTGAATAAAAAAAGCAGACACATTTCGTGTACCAGAAATGCTTTCTCCGCAGCAAGGTTTACTTACGGCAATTCACTTAAAGATTTAGGGGTCGATTAGGATCGCGGACGGACTTGAGTCCGTCCGCGACCCCTGAGGAGGAGGGAACGTCCGCATGGGCTGCGGCGTTCCCTCCGATCAAATTAGGATGTGACCGCCAGGGTGGCGGTCACATCCTCTATCTCTAACATTGCGGCGGGTGCAGCTTCAAGCTGCACCCGCCGCAATGTAAAAAATCCATGCACAGCATTTGCGTGCACAAAGCGGCAGGCACCGCGCGGTGCCTGCTGCATTGTGCACGCAACTGCAGGGGGGTACCATAGGTACCCCCCATGTGCACCCCCCACCCCACCTTCACCCAGGGGGCCCGCAACGGGCCCCCGAAGTGAAGGTCCGTATGCATTTCCACGGCGGTAAAGCCGCCGCGGAAAAGCATATATTTACAGACATCCTAATATGCCTGGCGGTGTCTGATAGACACCGCCAGACATGTTAGTGCTTTTCCGCCGCGGTCGCCTTCCGACCGCGGCGGAAAAGCGGCGGACAGATTATCAGACCCACCAGCCATCCTAATTTGGCGGTGGGTCTTTGGAGTCTCCGCTGCGGTTTTTCCGCATCCTCCAGGCCGGCGGACACTTCCGCCGGCCCGGAGGATGCGGAAAAACCGCCATCCTAATCGGCCCCTAAGAGTGGTCCCAACTTTCACGGCTCGACGGTTGAGCTCTACCCGGAATCCCAGCAGGCCCCACAGGCTGCAGACCTCACTCTACAACTCCTCCACATTGCCTGCTGTGCCCCGGAAATTTGCTCGGTTCAGGGCTTCTGTCTCTGTGAGGGCGCACTCAGCCATCTATCCCCTCACATACATTGTCTCTGCTGCTGTCTCTCCCTTAATGCCAGAGACCGCTTGACCAGATAGGATGTTTGGAGCTGACAGCCAGCAAGCAGCTTACAGATTTGCAGCCATCGCAATGCCTTGCTGGCCAAGCCCTTTTCAGTTTGCATTGTACGTGTTTTATTCCTATAGCCCTTAGAAATTGTTAAATGTATTCCGTGTGCATGCTCTCTCCTCTCTTTCCCGCTATTAAACTCAGGTATGGCTCATTAACTATAGTGTTAAAGCAACACATTTCTGTGCAAGCTGGAGGTAACTCATGATACAATCAGTGCTGAATCTGCTCATATGATAGCAGGTGGTGGTGGCCTCTGGCTCTCAATTTCACAGACCAGGCCCAGTAATATGTACCAAGTACACTCCTCTGTGGTATCTATGTCCATTCACGGATGATTATCTGTTGATCTCTATGCCCTGGTGGGGTGCTTGTATGTTTCATTGTCTTTCTGCATTGGTGCCCGTTTGACTGTTTGCACGCACATCAGGCAGCACGTCTATGTGTAAATATGGGCATTTTTTGTTGTTGGTCTGTGTTCATGCATTAAAACATGCTTCGAAACATCTTGCTTCTCTTCCGGGTCCTGAGAGGGCCTGGCTGTGTAATGCCCGAGTCCCTATGATCGGAACATCTCCTTCAACTGCCGTTCCACGCCCAACTCAGAGCGGTGTAAAGTAAAATAACGGCCATCCCTACAGACTGGGACGAGGAGTTTCAAACTTTACTATATGTTCGGGCCTCAGTTCAGCCGAAGACCAATGAATATTTGTAAGTTACAAATATTCGTTGGTCTTCGGCTGAACTGAGGCCCGCCTGGGGTGTTGGGGGTGGGGGGCTGTGGTTTTACAACCCTCCTGCGCCAGTCCCTGCAGAGGCAGCAGATATGGCCCCAGTCCAACTCCTGCTCTGCACACAGGTTTATTATCCCCTTTCACATTATTCAGCCCTCACGCGCCCCTTCTATGGTTCACATAGAGCGTTCCCTCCATTTCTCTCTGCCCGCCTCCCTGCATTGACGTGGTTATTAGCATCGAGGGCACAGATTATAGGGTGCCTGTGCATGGCGCGCTAGCAAAGAAGATGTGAAGTGACAACAGCACAGTCTACTCAACAAGAAGTAGCCAGCAAAACAGGGAGCAACCATTACAGGGGCCAGAGCTGGGAACTTTGCTCAGTAACAGCAGCACACAGAGACATTGCTCTAAGAGGATCTGTACATTACAGGTGGCAGCTGAGCATGACGGGCAAGAAACATTAACGTAGGAAAGTAAAGTCACATACAGCATGCATGCAGAAATAAATGCACTAAGACAACTGTGTGTACACAAGACATCCATGAAAAGAAGCATAGACTCCCATGGACTCATGAACGCAATGGAGCCGTGTCTGCACACCTAGACAGCAAAGCAGCTGTAAATGCCACTCGCACCAATTCAGCACACATGCAGGCCCACATACATTCTGCACCCGTAGAAATACCGCATACAAGCTCACACACATGCACAAAAAGCACCACCTACAATAGGGTGTTGTGATGGGGGGAGAAAAAAACGGTGGGTGAAACAATTTATTTCTCGCATTGTTGAGAGGAAGGGGTAAACTGCTAGAGACAGTAGAGAGAAATCAAGAGACAGACACAGAGAGTGAAAGAGGGTGCAAAGAAGAGAAAGACAGACCTAAAGAAATAGGGATGTAGATAGAGATAAAACGACAGAAAGAGACACAGGCCTAGAAAGAGAGAAAACAGATACTTGGAGATAAAGTCTATAGAAAGCAAAGAGAAAAGAGACAAAGAACGCACCTGTAAACCAAAATGTCATGCCTGGTGTGTAATGGAACTAAACTGGATGTAATTGATAACGTAGAGAATAGATTGCTAAATAAAGCAAGAGAGATTAAGCAAAATTGAAAGAAAGAGGAAGAGTCAGAATGAGAGAGGAGAGAGTGAGAGAGAGTGTATGTGGGAGAGACAACCAATGGATTGTTAGAGAGAACGAGAGAGAGGGTGTGAAACAGAGAGAGATGGAGCTAAGCAGAGCCAGAATGAGAGAGTGTGGCAGAAAGAGAGAGGGGTATAACAATCTGTTGAGCTAGAGAGAGAAAAAGAGGGACATAGTAAATAAGACAGATATAGGTATGAGCATACTTACACAGTTATCTCTACTGTAATCAGACACTGGAACAAACCATTGAATGTTGGAATGTAAACTCTTGTCCCGCTTTGGGGGTAAATTAAAATTTTGTCTGCTACAGGAATTTTTAAATATGAGAGAATGTTAATTTGCTTTGGCAAGTCATGCATTGTAGACTGCACTTACCCATGTGAAATGACACGTGGAATGTAAATATACTTTGGCAAGTCATGCATTGCAGACTGCACTTAGCCCACATGATATGACACGTGGGAGGCCTGCTTTGGCAGTGAATTGGAGCTGGAATTTCTGAGTTTGAGTTGCATGGTCAATATTTATGTGTCACTTTCATAGTTATTTAGACTGTGTTTCTGTTTTATACTGTTTCTGCCAATATCTAACCTTAAGCCACAGTTTTGGTTGATTTTGATTGTAGTGGCTCAGTTAATTTGGTGATTCACAATTCCAATCATGGGTAAAACATGGCTTGTTGAACATACATGACATGTTCTTGCAAATTGTTGGATTGCGTATTGCATTTCAGGTTTTCAATTTGACCAATCTTTTGACTTCTTAGCAACGAAATACGAGTGTTTTCCTGGTCGAGCACCACACTGCTTTTATTCTTATCTGTCTTGTATCAAGACCCTGCTGGACAATGGGGTGAAAGAAAGCTTGAATAAGCAGCTACCTATGTTATATGACATCTCTTTATTAATGTAATAACTGCACTTTCACAATTGCCTTTTTAACGTTCCTGCTTTCTCAAATTTGCTTGAAAATGCACTATTTGTCCACTCTTTTTTCAAAATTTTCCACAGGGCGAGGTAAACTCCTATCAAAACCTTATTTCAGATCCAGTATTACATCTGGCTTTCAGCAGTGCCAGTTGAGGTTATGGGTGGAGCCAATAGAACAAGGGGGTGGGCCATCGGAGAAGTGGGTGGAGTTGGGAAAGTGTGTGTGGTCTCCGAAAAACATTTGAGCACCTGCACTTCATTTTTTTTACAAATTAAGCACTGCGTCTGGGCATACCCTCCAACTTAGGATGAAGAAAGCAAACACAAGATGATGGACGGAGCGCTGACAATTTTCAGACACTCACCGTCTTGCCTCGAAACGCGCCGAGTATCAGAATTTAATTCCGGACTGTGGGGAAGCGAGCTGCATCGAGGCTAACACTGGCCAAGTGGTTGGAGCATTGTTGAGTGCATATCTGAGGCGTAAGGGCTTTTGAATAAGACATATATATAATTATATATATATATATATGCAAAAACCAAATCAGTCAGTTACGAACTGAAATAAGGATGCACTCTCTCGCAATTTGTTTTTCAAACAAGCTTTACAGCGGCTTTATTTTCCTTGCCAGTCCCAACGCGTTTCACCTCCTCCAAAGGCTTGATCAAGGGATGACGTAACCTGACATAATGCTTTCTTTTATGTTTAGCACGTGTACACTTCCTGTCTCTTTGTATGGTGAATTGTGGTCAGTGAAGTGTTATTGCATACCAGTAATATGCTATTTAAGTGCTTTGTGTCAAGTGATTTTTTTAAAAGGTATGTCGCGATGCATGCAGAGTAGCTTTGACATTTGTGACATTATTAATCTTTACACTTTGGTGTGTGTTATTTTTTCATGTCATATACTGTCAATTTACAAAGTTGTTATATATGTTGTTTAAAGGAATTCATGTATATGTCCATTCGCTATTTCTTTGTTTTTCCTGCTCTCTGGTGAGCTTAAAAACGTGTTCTTTTCAGTTTTTTCTTTCTTTTTTTCTCTCTTCTTTTTTCCCCTGGTATCTGTTAGTTCTCTCTCTCTCTGGTGAGTATTTATTCTTAATTTCCAGGTTTTCATTTGGTTCAAGGTGATTCATATATATATATATATATATATATATATATATATATATATATATATATATATATATATATATATATATATATATATATATATATATATATATATATATATATATATATTACCTACTGGCGGTCGCCAGTAGGTATATATAGTTAGGATTTTTTCCCTATGGGATTTTTGAAAATTCTATGTCTAATAACTTTGGCGTTTGTGGACGGAATTGGCTGAAATTTTCTGGAAAATGGAACATTTTGTTTCTGAGGAGCCCCTGAAAATTTGGGGGGGGTTCGTCCAGGGGGGGCTGAGAAAAAAGGGGGGTCCCAAAACGTGTTTTTAACATTGAGTTTTCCATAGGGCGGTTAGCCTCACTTTTAGCCCGAACGGCTGAATGGATTTGCACGAAACTTGGCTAAATTGTAGGGACTGGTAGCCCGATGTGCCTTTTGTAGGTCTCAATATATGTGCTGCAGTGGATTTTGAGAAATTAACGTTCAAAAAAAGATATATATCTGTAAGCGCGGACCGGGCAGCGCCCCGGTTCGCGGACCTTAAGCGTACCGGAACTTCGCGTAGCAAAGCTGATTGGCTCTCCGGTGTCTGTCAACATTCTAAACAGTCCGGAGCGGCCGCCATCTTGTCTCTCGGTAGGATCGAGAGACAAGAGGAGGCCAAAACAAAGGGGGAAATAACTATAAGGGGGCATAGTAGATCCTCGCTGACCCCCTAGGTTTAATGTGGAGGTTTTAAAGGGGCCCCGCGGGGCAAAAAAAAAAAAAAAAAATTTTTGTTTTTTTTCGTGGTTAGCGCCCGGTCCGCGAACCGGGAAGCGTTCTGGGGAGCGTACTACAATGAAAAATGAATGATAGTCTTTTCAAATGCTGTATGTTAATTGATTGTTGGATTTGATTATTTTTTATTTCCTTTATCTTCCCAGGGAGCGACCCGGTACGCGAACCGTTGAGCGCCTCGGTTCGCGGACCTTAAGCGTTCCGGGAGTCCACCATTTTGTGTTTCGGTCGAATTAAGATACAAGATGGAGGGCAAATAATGTTCGGAATGGGTAGAAGGGGGCACGGTAGAGTTATCTTGACCCCCTAGGTTTTCTGAGGGTGGCTGAGGAGGTTTATATGTGCGAAAAAAAAACATTTTTTTAAAAAAATTTCGCGAGGTTAGCTCCCGGTACGCGTACCGGGTAGCGCCCCAGGGAGCGTACTTTGTTGAAAATTAGTGAAAAAAGTTAGAGTAAAATAATAATTGTGAGTGATTAGATGTAGGGTAGCTCTGAGAAGAGCTTTTGGGTTTATGGTACATTTAGGTACTTATAAGTAGGTACCAATGCACATTCTTAAATTCAGAGTGAAAACTCTGTTGCCCTCATCTGAGAAGTGAACTCCATCTCCTCTGTAGATATCTTGCATGTAGTAACGCAAGTTATTGTTGTACAGGGAGCCCATTCCATGGTCTCTCATGTAAGCTGAAACAGATTTGTTTACATGCTTCCTCGACTTCTCAATTTGTGGACAAAATTGGTTTGACCACCTCCATTTCTGTCTTTGGCATATATTTGAATATACCAAGGCAGTCTGAGGAAAAAGTGCCATTAATTGCTCAAAGGTGTCCTTTAAAAGCATTTCCAGACCTACACCAGTCAAAGTGCCCAAGTCATTACCTCCACAGTGCACAATTAACAGGTCAGGTTTTGGCAAATGCATAAAGGTTTTCACCAATGGTATCAATTGGTGACATTTTAATCCTCTGTGGCCAAACCACTTAATTTCCACATCTTGTAAATTGAGGTTAGGTAAATTCCTGCTTTCAACGTACCTTTGAGCCCAGTGAATATAACTATGACCAACAATCCAGACAGAAAACATGGTGAGAGAAGGTTCTCCTGCAGTCAGATGAAGTGTGGCAATGAAATGGCAGTTGAAAAAATGAGAGTGTAAAATGAAAAAAAAACTGTGGAGTTTCTGTGTTCATGAAGCAGTAACAGTGATTGGTGGATTTTGATTGATGAAAACAGAAAGTTAGGGTGCACAGATGTGTTCTTTGAAAGATGTATTTTGAGTGGTCAATAAAAAATCATTAAATGAAAGAATGCACTGGATATGCAGGTGCACTGAGAGTTCAGAGTTCAATTGCAACATTGTTGTGTGAACTTGCAAACACCAGAGTTTTTCCAAGAGGTGGTTGCTATGGAAAATAGGCAGAAAGGGCAGAGGGGGAAGGGTTTTCATTTGAAAAAAAGTGAGGGAAGAGTTTTGATTGGGTGACATGAGAAATATGTGTGAAGAATTACAGCATTTCTGTGCTTTTGATAGCTGCAGACTCTGGAGTGCATACCTTTTGCTCTGCTGAAGACAAATTGGTGTGTTTCTTAGACTGTTTTCAAACTCAAAGTATTTGCTAAGGTGAGAAAATATTTCTTTAATTTAGATAGAGAATAGTGTGCTTTAAGGAGAAAATTATGATTTATGTGGCGCAAATTGCTTGTAAATATGCTCTCACATGTGTATGGAAAATTTTGATTTTGAATGTTTGTGTTACATAGCCATGTTAAAAGTGACCCAACCATGCTGGAAAGCCAATCAAAAAATGCTTTCATGTGTTTTAATGACATTTTAAGTCATTTTCCCATGTGCAGTGTTTAGAAATTATGATTTGAAAATCGTTTTTGGGGAAAAGGAATTGTTTTTAAATTCATGACAAGGACATAATGGTGTATGCTTCTTTATAAGGCTATTGACTGTCCCTGATGTTATTTTTCTCATTTTAGTGTAAGACCTTTCTCTGTGGCGCAAATTGCTTGTAAATATGCTCTCACATGTGCATGGAAAATTTAGATTTTGAATGTTTGTGTTACATAGCCATGTTAAAAGTGACCCAACCATGCTCGAAAGGCAATCAAAAAACGCTTTCATGTGTTTTAATGACATTTTAAGTCATTTTCTCATGTGCAGTGTTTTGAAATTATGATTTGAAAATCGTTTTTGGGGAAAAGGAATTGTTTTTAAATTCATGACAAGGACATAATGGTGTATGGTTCTTTATAAGGCAATTGACTGTCCCTGATGTTATTTTTCCCATTTTAATGTAAGACCTTTCTCTGTGGCGCAAATTGCTTGTAAATATGCTCTCACATGTGCATGGAAAATTTAGATTTTGAATGTTTGTGTTACATAGCCATGTTAAAAGTGACCCAACCATGCTCGAAAGGCAATCAAAAAACGCTTTCATGTGTTTTAATGACATTTTAAGTCATTTTCTCATGTGCAGTGTTTTGAAATTATGATTTGAAAATCGTTTTTGGGGAAAAGGAATTGTTTTTAAATTCATGACAAGGACATAATGGTGTATGGTTCTTTATAAGGCAATTGACTGTCCCTGATGTTATTTTTCCCATTTTAATGTAAGACCTTTCTCTGTGGCGCAAATTGCTTGTAAATATGCTCCCACCTGTGCTTGGAAAATTTTGATTTTGAATGTTTGTGTTACATAGCCATGTTAAAAGTGACCCTACCATGCAGGAAAGCCAATCAAAAAACGCTTTTATGTGTCTTAAGGACAATTTAAGTAATTTTCCCATGTGTAGTGTTTTGAAGGTATGATTTGAAAATCGTTGTTGAGGTAAAGGAATGTTGTTAAAATTTATGTGCGCCATATGCCCCCAAATTTCTTTTTTAGGGTTGCAGCAGGGTGTTCTTGAGACACCCCTGCACCTTTGGAATAAATTCCTAATTTGTGATGAGCAAATTGTTAATCGCAAATTGCACCTTCATTTATATGAGCCTCCTAGCCCATGGAAATGAATGGGTAAAATAGCAATTAGCAATTTGCTCATTGCAAATTAGGAATGGTAAAGAATTGATATTTATTCCTTAAAATTCGCTATTTAGGAAATGCAAAATAGTTTGATGATACATATGGCGGTTGATCTCTAACAAGATAAGAAGCTTATGGATTCATTTATGGTGACTGGCGCAATGAAGTAGACATCACTTACTTCATTGGTAGAGCTTTACATGTATTATCTCCTCTGTATTCTTCATCAAGCGTAAATTTAATCTGCAATCCTGAGTAGGCCTCACTTTAAACAAACCTCTGGATAGGCTACATCTTATTGTTATCCTGTATTAATCATTTAAAATGCTAGGGACAGATTTATGATAGGTGTATACCTCTTTTGCGCCACTTAGAAAACATTGTCCATGGGGAAATGACTTAAAATGTCCTTAAGACACATGAATGTGTTATTTTAAAACGTTTGCAATTTTTTTGGGTCACTTTCAACATGGCTATGTGACTGAAACAGTCAAAATCTAAATTCGCAATGCACAGGTGGGAGCATATTTACAAGGAATGTGCTTCATGGGGAAAGGTCTTATAATGTAATATGGGAAAAATGACATCAGAGACACTGAAATGCCTTATAGAGAAGCATACACCATTATGTCCTTGTCATAAATTTGCAAACCATTACTTTTCCCCAAAAACGATTTTCAAATTATATTTTGAAAACACTGCACATGTGGAAATGACTTAAAATGTCAATAATTCAAAATTTGCGATTCCTTAAATGCAATGTATCAAAAAAAAAATATGTAAAAAATGATATTAAGGATTTGGAAACTACCACCAACTTCTAGTTTGTGGTAATTTGCGAATTCTTTTCAAAAAGCATTTTTTTCAACAAAAAAAAAAGGTCCCATATGACGCCCATACATGCCCTTAGGGCATGTAGGTGTGCCATATGCTCCCAAATTTCTTTTTCAGGGGTGCAGCAGGGTGTTCTTGAGATACCCCTGCACGCTTGAAAAAAATCCTATTTTGTGATGAGCTAATTGCTAATCACAAATTGCAACCTTCATTCCTATGAGCCTCCTAGCCCATGGAAATGAATGGGTAATTTGCAATTAGCAATTTGCTCATTGCAAATTAGGAATAGTAAAGAATTGCTATTTATTCCTTAAAATTTGCTATTTAGGAAATGCAAAATAGTTTGATGGTACATATGGTGGTTCATCTGTAACAAGATAAGAAGCTTAGGGATACATTTATGATGACTGGCGCAATAAAGTGCACATTACTTACTTCATTGGTAGTCCTTTATATGTATTATCTCCTCTGTATTCTTCATCAAGCGTAACTTTAATCTGCAATCCTGAGTAGGCCTCACCTTAAACAAACCTCTGGATAGGACACACTTTATTGTCATCCTGGATTAATCATTTAAAATGCTAGGGACAGATTTATGATAGGTGTATGCCTTTTTTGTGCCACTGTGCGTCACTTTTATGATGCAGCGGTGGTGCAAAAGATTTGCTATGAGGCGACAACATTACAAATTGATGCATTTAGGCAGATATGTCATGGTGTAAAAAAAACGTACCACATAAAACCCAAGCAGCAGTGATGCAAAAGATGCACCATGTCGCAAGACAGGCCTCACTTGGGGCCATATGTATCAAGCTAATTAGCATTTGCAAAGATCAAAATTCTATGAATTTCGGCCTTTGCGAATGTTAATTAGACAAATGGTATGTATCAAACAAGTTTGATGCAAAATAAGGAGTAGCAAAATTTGCTATTCTTTATTTTGCGATTGCACTGAAGCATTTGCAAATTTTGTGACTACTTAAATGCAATGTATCAAACAAAAACTATGTAAAAAATGACATTAAGGGGGCGTGGCCGAGACAGCGATGTGACCTGACGTGTCCCGAGTGAGCTCCGTCGCCCCGCTGCATTGATCGGCCTGTTACAGCGTAGTTCTTGGGGGGCATCCGCTCCTGGGGACCCCCCTGCTATCCTGACCCTGCTGGTGCTCTCTCAAGCGGCGATCCACGGCTGTGAGCACGCCCGCGGCCCCTGTTCCAGGCTCCGGGGCTCCCGGGCTCAACTGCTGGCCGCCATCTTTTGGCAGGATCCTCTGCCGCGCCGCCTGAACTGCCCGCCAAGAGGGGGACCACTGCTGCGGACTGGGAGAGGCTCTTCGTCGCTCCTCTACCTCCGGCGGCTGCACTCCATCGGCGGACTGCGACTGCAAGCGCGCCCGAGGCCCCTGCCCTGAGCTCCGGGGCTTCCGTGCTCGACTGTTGGCCGCCATCTTAGAGCCGGGCCCTCGGCCGCGCCGCCTGACCTGCCTGCCTGACCTGCCTGCCAGCCACGAGAGGGACCGCTGCAGCGGGCTGGGTGAGGCGCCACATCGCTGCTACCCCTCCGGCGGCTGCATCACATCGGCGGAGCCCGGTTGACGTCGGCGGAGCCGTGCCGGAACTGCTGGGGTTGGGCGATCATCAGCGGCCTGGGTACTGCCCCTACGCGAGTCCCCGGCTTTGGAGGCGACGACGGGCCCCCGACCGGAGGGGTTGCTGACGATCCCCCTGCCCGCGAGCCTGGGCCACGACTCCTCTGCCCACCGCTGGACGCCCTGGTGTGCCGAGGTGAGACGCCCCCCCTCCCCTGCCGCCTCTCTGCGGGGGCCCGGCGCCTGCGGGGCCTGCCTACTGACCGGCCCGCCATTTTGCCCTTCTGGTGGGGGGCAGCTTTCCGCGCTTTGGCGGCCGCCGCTTGAGCGCTCCCTGCAGCCTGGGGCGCGCGGGCGGAGACCTGGGGAGTGACCCTGAAGCTGCGTGTGGGTCAGTCCGGTACCCTGGGGGCCTGAACTTTGTTGGACGCATCCCCTGGCCGACCTGCCACCCCAGTCCAGGAGATCCTACTGAGCGCCGGCGAGGACACTAGGGGCTCCCGCCTTCTGCCCCCCCTGGCCCTGGGCTCTTCGCTGCTGGACGACTCGGGGGGACTCGCCTGGACGCGGCCCCCTGGACATCGCGCGGGGGGTGGATCCTAGCCCCGGCGGGACCACGAGACTGTGCCGGGCCTCCGCTTGTGGGATCTCTTCCCGACCTGCCGTGGAGCACCCGCGACCGTCACCTCCTTGACGCCTCCCCGGCCTACGCGCCACCTTGTCTTCCGGGCTAAGCCTCATCACGGCCCGGATCTCTGCTGGACAACAATTGCCTACACGCACCCCGTGCCCTGTCGGAGAACGCACCGCCGACCCCAGCCCTGGGATCTTGTGCTACTGACCGTGGAACCTGGGCTTGATCACCGAGGCGCCAGCACACCCCCCCCTGCACTACCCCGCGCCGCTGACCAGGAGTTGTACACAGCGGCAGAAGCAGGCCCCCGCTGCCCTTCGACGCCCTGAGTGGACCATGACCCGCGGTAAGGGGAACAGACCGGACCCCCCATCCACGACGACCAGGAGGGCGTCGGTGGCCTTCATGTGGGGCAAGGCGGGCTCGCCATCCTCCTCCGGGGGCCCCCCGCCGACATCCGAGGGGAAACCCCCAACGCAGGCTGACTCCCCCCCGGTGACGCAGGCCTTCATGTCCTCCTTCATGGCCGATCTGAAAACCGAGATTGGATCCCTCAGGACGGAGGTCCATACGTGCGTCACAGAGCTACGCAGAGAAGTCACCGACCTTGGCGACCGGGTCGACGGCCTGGAACGAACAGTGGATTCCCGCACCGAGGACCTGGAGCAGATCTGGCAGAGAGTGGCGACCCTTGAAGAGCAGCACATCCAGCTCCAGATTAAGCAGGAGGACTTGGAGAACAGAGGACGCCGCAACAACCTCCGCATTCGGGGCGTGCCACTCGGAGAAGAGGGGACTAATACCATGGCCTACGTGGCCCTACTCCTGCAAGAGGTGTGGGGCGAGGAGGACGCCCCCCCGCCGCGCCTTGACCGCGCGCACCGAGTCTTTGGAGCGGGAGGGAAAGCGGGCCTCCTTCCCGACATCGTCACTAGACTGCATTATTTTACTGAAAAAGAGGCCATCCTGAAGGCGGCTAGAGACAACCCTGACTTGCAGTACGAGGGTCACAAGATCCAGATCTACCAGGATCTGGCCCCCACCACACTCCACAGGCGGAGGGTCTTCCGTCCGATCACAGAGAAGCTCCGGTCCCTGAACATTTCGTACCAGTGGGGCCACCCCTTCGCGCTCATCTTCAAATGGGAGGGCAAGCGCAGGGCCCTCCGGTCCTACCGAGAGGCGGCACAACTATTAGGCATGCCGGAATCCCCGGACCACAGCCCGGCTCGTCCTCCCCGCTCGGGGAAGGCACCTCCACGCCCGGAATGGTCCACTGTGCGCAGAAGTCGACGATCTCCTCCGGTGGACGCACTCACTGTCTCGCAGGCCAAGCAGGACATCATCGCCCACATCCGCTCCCTTGAGGGCGACCGCGAGGGGCAGGCCTCCCAGCTCCTCGCTTCTGGCTCGGAGGGTGGGGATCGCCCCTCAACGCCGGATGGCTGCTGATCGCTGCTGTTGTGTCCCGTGCTACCCTGGGCGTTTGCTTGCCGACTGGGCGCTTGGTCTCACCCTCTTCCATCACGGTGGCCTGACCCCACTGCCCTAGACATGGACACCACCTTTTGCTTCTTCCAGGCCGAGCACCGCATCGCCGAGCTCCAGCGCCCTGTGGGTGCCTGACCGGGCCGAATGGACCCCACGACCCGGCGCAACCCCCCGAACTACCTTGAAGCAGCGGGGTAGGCGGGCTCTGAGACGTCTTGTTTGAACACTACCTTCCCAGATCTCCGCTCCCTCCCTTTGTCCCGTAGGAAGTGACATTCCTGAGTTCATCCTAACCCTCGGGTGGAGGATGTCCGATGCCTGGGACACTGTACACTGGGCCCGTTGGCCTGATTTGGTTCTCTTCCCCCTCTGCACCTTTTCTTCTTTCTTTCTCTCCTCTCTTCCTACTTCCCCCTTACACATCCCCCTCTTCCTGTTCCTTCCCCGCGCTTGCGGAGGGGTGGCAGGGTGGGTCCTGCGGGAGTTGCCGCGCTTGCGACGGGTTGCCGCTTCTGCTGTCCCGCTCGAGGGGAGGTCTACTAGGCCGGGATCTGTGCGACTCCAAACCCCCTTAGCACTATGACAGCAAACATCCCTGCGCCCTTGAAGGTCCTTTCCCTTAACGTCAAGGGGCTCAACTCTCCCAACAAGCGAAGTCAGGTATGGCGCTATCTCCTGCACCACTCCCCCGACGTTGTTCTCCTCCAGGAGACACACCTCCTCAGGGGAGACGTCAAACGCATGACACACCCTAGGTACCCCACACAGTTCTGGGCATCCTCTGACACCAAGACAGCGGGGGTGGCGATCCTCTGTAGGGCTGGCATTAGGCGGGGACCCGTGACACCCTTTAAAAGCACTGATGGGCGCTTCCTCCGAACCACGGTACAGATAGGCTGTACACAGTTCACTCTGGGGTGTGTGTACGCACCCAACCAGTCGCAGGACAAGTACCTCCAGACATTATTGCGGGAACACTTCCCACTGGGCGCCGCTAATACAATACTGGGCGGTGATTTCAATCTTGTTTGGGACCCCGAGCTGGACCGCGCGGGCGCCCCCTTTAACGGCGCGGGAGCGATGTCTTCTACCCTCAAGACGCAGCTTCTGGACCTGGGCCTCGTGGACATATGGCGCTACCATAACCCGGGGTCCCGAGATTACTCCTTTTACTCGCATTCCCACCGGACGTACTCCCGTATCGACTATCTGTTTACCTCTCTTGAACTGACCCGAGACTCCTTAGCAGCTGCTATATCCGACATCTCCCTGTCGGACCACGCCCACGTGGAGCTGTTACTGCAGGACCCCCAGGCTCGGGCCGCTCGCGAACGAAGGTGGGTGCTCCCGCCGGGAGTCCTTCGAGACCCGGACGACGTTGCCAGCATCCGTGACGCCATAGACTCGTATTTCACCGTTAACGACACCCCCGACATGCCCTTTCACACAGTGTGGGACGCCTTCAAGGCCACCATTTGGGGCCACATCACTTCCTTGGCGGCGGCACGGAGGAAAGAGGTGTTCAAGTTGGAAACAGACCTGGCCAGCGAGATCAAGCTGGCGGAGGCCCAGGATCGAGACGCCCCCACTCGGGCGACTAAGAGAGCCCTTGCCAACCTTAGGGGACAACTTCGTGCACTGCGCACTAACAAGGCGGAATTCTCCTTGCTGGCGCTCAAGCAACGGTACTATGAGGGTGGGGACAAAGTGGGTCGCCTGCTGGCAGGCAGACTGCGGGCGCGAGCCGCTAGGGCCCACATCGCTAATGTCAGGCGGCAGGATGGCACTTGTGTCACCTCTGAGAGGGCCAAACAGGACGCGTTCCTTGAGTATTACTCCTCGCTCTACGCCGAGGCACCCACTTCTGCGGAGGCGCGGGAGGCCGTGCTCGCGGACTTTGAGGGTTCCCCACTGTCCCCGGCGTGTGCAGCCACGATGGAGGACCCCCTGCGGGAAGAGGAAGTGACAGAGGCCATAGGGGACCTCCCCGTGGGGAAAACCCCGGGGCCGGATGGCCTGCCGTTGGCCTTCTATCGCCTGTTCCTGACTCAGCTCCGCCCACATCTATTGCGCCTTTATGGATCCTTCTCTGATGCTACCGGCCCGTCCCCCGATATGGGCATGGCGGAAATAGCCTTGATCCCCAAACCTGGGAAGGACCCCGACTTGTGTGCTTCTTATCGCCCCATCGCCCTCCTTAACACTGATCTTAAGATTTATACTAAGATCCTGGCCAAGCGGCTGGATCCACATATGCCGGGCCTGGTGAACCCGGACCAGGTGGGTTTTATACGAGACCGCCAGGGGGCCGATAATGTTCGCAGGTTGGCACACTTGGTAGGAAAGGTCCACCATTGGAAAATCCCGGCCTGCCTCCTCTCGCTAGACGCGGAAAAGGCCTTCGACCGGGTCGACTGGACCTTCCTGAGGGCGGTCCTTGAGAAGCTGGGCCTTGGTCCTACCATGATCTCCAGGTGCATGGCCCCTTACATTGGACCGCAAGCTAGAATCCGGGTCAACGGCCAACTGTCACCACCGCTCTCGATCCACAGGGGTACGAGGCAGGGATGCCCGCTCTCGCCGCTCCTGTTCGCCCTGGCGGTCGAGCCGCTGGCGGAGTTGATTAGGCGTACCCCTGACATCCATGGCATCCCCCACGGGGGGCGTGCTAACAAAGTAGCGCTGTTTGCGGACGACCTGATCCTCACTCTCACGAACCCTCGAGTCTCGCTCCCAGCGGTACACGACGCCCTCGCACTGTTCGAGCGGGCGTCTGGCCTTAAAATTAACCACA
Organism: Lissotriton helveticus; assembly: GCF_964261635.1. Taxonomy (NCBI): domain Eukaryota; kingdom Metazoa; phylum Chordata; class Amphibia; order Caudata; family Salamandridae; genus Lissotriton; species Lissotriton helveticus. The sequence continues at coordinate 449,483,777 of NC_136067.1, forward strand.
CCAAATCTTGGGCACTTAACCTCACCATCCCCGAGGAAGAGGTCTGCCTGCTGAGGGAGGACACGCCTTACCGTTGGGCGGATGACCACATCAAATATCTGGGTCTGGACCTCACTCCTCGCCTCGACTCGTGGTCCTCAAAAAACTGGGCTGCTTGCCGGAAGGATGTCCTGGCGGAACTGCGGAAATGGAAACCCTTGATGGTCTCCTGGTTAGGGCGGCTGAACGCGGTCAAGATGTCGATCCTCCCCCGCATTCTATATGTCTTCCAGTGCCTCCCCACCCCGATACCGACTCACTGCATCAAGACCCTCCAACGCGACCTCACGTCTTTCATATGGGGAGGCAAACGACCCCGGTTCTCACAAAAAGTCCTCATGGAGCCGAGGGACAGGGGCGGCCTAGCCTGCCCGAATCTTCTCCACTACTACTGGGCGGCGCATCTCCGGTTCGTGATAGAATGGGGTGCACGCGAAAGCGACAAGCACTGGTTCCACATGGACCGAATGGTTACGGGGCGCACCATATGGGACCTGCCCTGGTTGCCGCGGGTGGCGCGCTCCAGAAGTGCGTACATGGCGGTCCCCACGAGGACGGTTCTCGAAGTATGGGACAGAGTGGCAGTGTCCAAAGGGCTGACCACGTTCCCCTCTCCGCATACCCCCATTGCCGGCAATCCGCACTTTCCCCCTGCTGCTCAGACCCGGGCGTTCGAGAGCTGGACTCTAGGAGACTGCAGAGTTGCAGGGGATCTTTTTCTTTGCGGGTCGCCTAAATCGTGGCTGGACTGCAAAGAGGAGTTTAACCTCCCCTCGACTGCTAGCCTGCAGTACGCGCAGCTGCGCCACTGGACTTCGGGAGATGGCATGCATCAGGCCGCCTCCAGGGCGCACACTCCATTTGAAAAGTTGGCACGCTCCCTCGGGGGACTGAAACGACTCATCTCCCAAATCTACAACATCTTGCAGCATCCCACCACTCCGCCTGCGCATCCCTACCAAAGGCAGTGGCAGACGGCAACTGGCACTGAGATCACGCCATCTCAGTGGTCTAGGCTCTGGAATGACATCCCCAAATCCTACCGCAGCATCCCGCAGAGGGAAAATGCATACAAGATGTTAACACAATGGTACTACACCCCCCTGCGTCTGAGCAAAATGTTCCCTGCCTCCTCACCGCTGTGCTGGAGGTGCGGCACTGCGACTGGCGATTTCATACACATCTGGTGGTCGTGTCCTGCCCTGGCTGTCTTTTGGAAGGAGGTCCTCAGTCACATTAAAGAGGTGTTGGGTTTTCCCCTCCCTGAGGAGGTTTGCACACTATTGCTGGGTATACGACCCCCCACACTTAAAGCACTCACGCGCAGCGACTGGATCCTCACCCTCCACATGCTAGGCGCTGCCAAACAACTCATTGCACTATATTGGAAGCGGACTGAAGCACCGCCGATAGCCTCCTGGTTTGTGCGCCTCTGGCAGGTCCTGACCATGGAGCTGCTCACGGCACGGATACAATCAAGGGGGGTGCGATTCAAGGCAGTGTGGGAACCCCTCGTGCGTCACCTGTGCTCCATAAGATATGCCCGCCGCATGCCTCCCAGGCTTCGCGCTTTGCAATTGTTCGAGGATGCCCTCCTCCCCGCCGACCCAGGTAGACTAGGCTCATAGTCACTTCCCCGTCTTCTGCCTCTTGTGGGCGACCGCAGATACACCTCCCTGACCCCTCTCCACCTCTCCCCTGCTTTTCCTCTTCCGACTTTCTCTTTTTCCTTGTCTTGCCACTCTGGCTTTCGTCCCCCTTTTTGGGGCAGTTTGGCCCCTGTTGGGCCTTTGTTAATGTGACACCGCTGCTCTCCTTTCCATACGCGCCTCCCCCGTACTAAGGCACACTGCCAGCACATGGCCACCTCTTGCTTTCTACTCCCTTAGGCCTCGCGGCCGGCCCCTTGGGGGTTGTAGGCAAGGCGCTGTGTTTAAGAATTCCACCCCACGTGGCTACCTACTCCTATTATTGGTTTCTATCTGCGCGGCCGGCCCCGATGAGGGGTTGTAGGCTTACCGCTGTGTTCACAATAAAAACAGATTTGAACAAAAAAATGACATTAAGGATTTGGAAACTATTGTGGTAAATTGGTGGTAATTTATGAATTCTTTTCAAAAAGCTTTTTTTCAAAAAAACAAAAGGTGCCATATGACGCCAACACATGCCCTTAGGGCATGTATGTGTGCCATATGCCCCCAAATTTGTTTTTCAGGGGTGCAGCAGGGTGTTCTTGAGACACCCCTGCACCCTTGGAAAAATTCCTAATTTGTGATGAGCAAATTGCTAATCGCAAATTAAACCTTCATTCATATGAGCCTCCTAGGCCATGGAAATGAATGGGTAACTTGCAATTAGCAATTTGCTCATCGCAAATTAGGAATGGTAAAGAATCGCTATTTATTCCTTAAAATTCGCTATTTAGAAAATGTAAAATATTTTGATGATACATATGGCAGTTCATCTGTAACAAGATAAGAAGCTTAGGGATAGATTTATGATGACTGGCGCATCACCAGGGATGTGACAGTCATCCTGCGCCACTGTTCCGCCACCCATGTTGTGCTGCATTTACAATGCGGCGCAGCATGGGGCAAAAACGGCACAGATGCGTGACGCATCTGTGCCGTAAAGGTGGCGCATTGCTGGAGTTGTATCGCAAGTGCGATGCAGCTCCAGCAAGGCTCAGGGGTGCCCCATCTCCACAATGCTGCGTCAAGACCTATGCCAGCTTCAAGCAGGCGCAGGGTTTTGACGCAGCTTTCTCCTATCTGATTGTAAATGCGGCACACCATGGGTGGTAAAGCAGTGGTGCACATTAACTGGTGCATGCCTGGGGATGTGCCATTTAATATAAATCTGCCCTTTAACATTTAAGTATGTGCAGGGGACACAGAGTCGGTGAGGCTTATCCAAGGTTAAGAAGAGATGAGTCCTGTTCAGTGAAAAATTAGACATAGGCTTCACCTGCTCAGCATTGCTGGACATGGCTAAATAATAGCTGCAAAATGTTAATCTTGTTAAACAATTTTACTATTATAATCTCTGAGATTTGTTTCTTACTCTGCAACATCTCATTGTTGTTATCTTTCTTTAAAGATAAAGACAACCTCAACATGAGCGACAATCTGCAATCAGTTGATTTTGACCTCATCATTGAACTTGTAATTGAAACATCAGTGGATGTTGATCCTTTGGATGATTTAAATCCTGAGGATGAAGAAGAGCGTGATGAGGATGCAGATTTGTCCGAATTATATGATATAGGATGGGAAGCTGACCTGCTTGAGCCTTTGGAAATATAAACATTTATTTTTAAAATTTATAATCAATAAAAAGTAAAAAGGTAAACCGTTTAATTTAAAAATAAAGACACCTTCAAAAACAGGTTATGTGTAGTGTCTTCAATAAAATATTAAAATATGCTCATAAAATTAGATCAGATTCACATATAAAATAGCATAGGTAACATAAATATAAATGTCATTTCTTTTCTGGTATTTCTGTATTGTAAAATTGCCAATGACTAAAAAATCTTCAAATTAAAATGTCAAGTAGTGTGTTATGTTTTTGATCACTATTACTGATTTACTGTTTGATAATAATGTTTATTAACATTTTTTATTATATTTTTCCTCAGATTCAACTGCAGATCATTTCAAGATTTCACCATGCCTACAATACAAAGACAGATAAAGGCTGCAAAACGTCAAAGACAGCAGGTGAAAAAAAAAACGCAGCAGTCCTCTAACAAAAAGATTTCTCAAGCCACGAAGAAAGCACCGGGTAAGAGCTCTAAATATTTCATAAGAAATATTTGTAATAAAAAAAATATTACTACAGAAAATGTTTCAGTCCATAACACAAGAAGGAAATCAAATGGAAAGAAAAGGACAATGAAAAATGTTACTGCTAGAGCAAGAGATAAATCTGTGCATGATAGTAGAAGGAAACAACAGTTTAGGGAGATTCGTAAACGAATGTTCCGCAACAGGATAATTGGCAATTTGTTAAAAAATATTAAGAAAGGTCAACAGAAACTAGTTTTTTATAAGAGAAAAAAAAAAGTTGAGAAGGTTATTGATCAGGCATTTGAAATTAAACGTAAGTTATTTATTTTGATAATCAATAGAATTAGGAAGCTAAACAAGGCAATTTTTGATTTCAAAAGAAATAGTAGATGGAAGAGAATAGTTAATCGTAGTAATTTTTGTGAAGTTTTTTCTGGAGAATGGATGCATAGTTCAAGCTGTGAGGCATTTTTTAATGAGGAGAGTTATTTCCAGGATAATGATTTGGTGCATGCAGTTGACACCAGTGGTCGTGCTTATGAAGTGAAAGATGGTTGTCCAGTTGAAAAAGAAAAACTTGTGACAACAGAGGCAGAAGAGTTGTTAGGTAATGAGGTTTTAGGAAGACGTTCTAAGGGTCCTGTGTACACCTGGAAGTGTAGTAGTATTTGCAGTGTGCGACAGGATTCCATCAATTTGCTTTGTGATTTTGTACGGTCATTTAACAAAAAAAGTTTGAAGCAGAAAATGATGTTGTTGCAAGAATTAGATCCTTGCAGAGTAAGAGAAGTGACAGGTTTGCATGGTCATTCACTGGCTTGTCTTTCCAGGAGAGTATGCCAGAGTGTTTTTCATCATTTCAGGATGCTAGCAGTGCATCATAACAAAGTGAGGAAATTAGTTAGAATGTTGTATTATGCTAAGAGTCCAGCAATTATGCTGAAACAATTATGCGCTGCTCTTTTGCATGGTTCTGAAATAGATGTGAAGAATATATGTGAAGAAATTGAGTTTTGTTACTTTGGAAGTAAAGAGGAGAATGTTGAAATTGAGCAAGAAGTAGAGGGTCATGTGGAAGATAGTGTACAGGTTTCCAGTACAGATAATTTCCAGAGGGAAATTGCGACGTTTGACGTGAAATCAAGTGAGAGGCCTAATTTCACTTGTGTGTGTTGTAGACGCACTTATTATAAGAATCAGACTAAGTTAGTGGATTTATATGCAAAAAGTGAAAGGGAAAATAATAGTGAATGGAAGGATTTTGCAACATACTTGATGGTAGAAAATTGTTTTGATTTGGGATTGGATCAACGTGTGTGTACTTATTGTTGTAACAAATTAAAACAAAACCAGATGCCTGCTAGAGCAGTTCATAATAATCTGGAATTGGTTGAGATTCCTTCTGAATTGAAGGACTTAAATACTTATGAATCTATTTTGATTCAAAGTATCCATCCCTTTCAGGCTATTGTAAGAATGGAGCCAAAGACAGGGAAATTGCCTCCATCAGATTTACAGAGAGGATTAAAGGGAAGAGTTGTTTATTTGCCTCTAGATTTCAAGAAAAACATTAACACAATTGGAGTAGAAAAAGTGGAAGAGGAACCTCTGGTTATCTTAGTTAATGGGGTTCCGACAAAGAATAAGAAAATATGGCAAGATTTAGTAGATGTTAGGAAAGTTAAAAAGGCAACATTGTATTTGAAAAAAAATAATAAATACTATAAGAATGTATATGTTGCAGAAGAGGAAGTAAGTGAGGAAGAGGATAGCGATTTGTGTGCTGGTCAAATTGAGAAAGTAGAACCCTCTACTAGTGAAGAAATATATGAACATTATAGTGTTCATCCTTTGCATTCCAAGGAAGTCATGGGGAATGCTATTGAGTTGTTTCAAATGAACAAGCCAAAGGGAGTCCCATTAGTGTTTGGGAGGAAAGTTTGGAAGCTCGGTGTTTCCCACAGCTTTTTCCAACAGGTCAGGGAGGAAGATATGATGAGCGACCTCATCAAATTCCTGCTTCTGAATACCGGACTTTGCGATTGTATGCAGGAGATGCTAGGTTTCGACAATGCATTCCTTATTTGTTTCATCTCCTGTTTGAAAGCGATCTGTCTGGACTGTCATATGCAGTGAACCACATCTTGAAAAGTGGTATACACATGCAAAACATCTCGGCAAGTGATTTTATGGATAAAGTGAATGTCCAAGATAGTATTTTGGATTCTCACCTGATTAATCTCATGGCGTGTCAGCGTGGTACTAATGAGTACTGGTACCGTCGTCATGGTGATTTAAAATGTATGCTTCGGAACTTAGGTACTCCCACATGGTTCCTCACTCTGAGTTGTGCCGAGTATGGCTGGGAAGACTTACTTCAATTTCTACGAGAGGCAAATGCTAACGTAGATAACATCGAATTCAAGACACCCGGAGAACTGTGCTCTTTGGATCCAGTCAATGTATGTAGGTACTTCAATCATAGATTTGAAGCTATGATGTCTTTCATCATGAATAAGAAGAATCCACCTCTTGGAGAGGTGTTGGATTTCTTCTGGAGAAAGGAGTACCAAGCAAGAGGTGCTCCTCATATACATATGTTGCTGTGGATCAAGGATGCACCTAAATTTGGAACGGATCCAGAAGACTCAGTGATGAGTTTCATCCAACAGTATTCTACGTGTGCTGTTCCAAACGCAAAGGAGAAGAAAAGCCTAAGAGAAAAAGTTCTGCGTTTCCAAAGCCATCGATGTGGAAAGTACTGCCGTCGTAAATTCCGAAACAAAGACAAGTTCTACACCAAATGTCGTTTCGGCTTTCCACGACCGGTGATTTCTAAAGGAAGAGTAAACAGTTTGATGTCTTCGCTGCGACATAATGTGATGAAGAAATCACCTAAAAACACATACAATTTGAAGAGGAACGAAGAGTCCAAGTACATCAACGACTACAACCCGGTGATTTTGTCCATGTGGAATGCTAACATGGGTATACAGTTTGTGGCTGATAACTGTATGGCTGTGGCTCGGTATGTGACGTCTTACATCACCAAAAAAGAGAAGACAGAATTGAAGGATATGTGGGAGGACATTTCCCATGAAAAGAGCCTCAGCAAGAAGTTGTACAGTTTCAGTCTGAAGATGTTGTCGCATCGAGAAATCGGAGCGTACGAATGTTCTGACCGGTTGTCTTCAGCAAGTCTCTATGCCAAGTCCAGGAGTATCGTTTGGGCGAGTCTTGGTCTTGCTGCAACGCGTAATCGAGTTCTCAAACCTGTGCGGGAAATTGAGTATTTGGCGGAAAAGGAGCCAAACAGTACCGACATTTTGAAGACAAACATGTTGGATACATATTATCAAAATCGAAGCAGTCACCTCGAGAATGTTTGTCTGTATGAGGTTCTGCAAAATTACATATTCAAGAGGAACATCAAAGAAGATACTGAGAAAGGAGTGTATGCTGTAATAGGAAGTGAGGGATGTCTGGTCAAGCAAAGAAAATGCCACTTGGTAAACCATCGAAAATTGAGTGGCGAATCTCCTGAAAAAAAGGAGTTTTTCTATTTAGCACTTTTGCAACTTTTCAAGCCTTGGCGTGCAGAAGAGGAACTGCTTGGAGATTTCCTCTGTTACGAAGACTCTTTCAATGCCGCCAAGGAGACCATAGAATGTCCTGCTTTTCCCAAATATGTAGAAATGTTGAATGCGGAAATTGAGCAGGAAGCAACGATTGCAGCCGAGATTGCCAGAGACAGTTCTCAGGACAGTCAGAGTTCTGCTTCATTGAGTCAGGATCCACTAGGAGGACCTCTTATCGAAAATGAAGCTGCCACTGCTATGAATGAAGTGGAAAGAGCCATGGCACATGCTCAAGAGGATGCGGTTAACTTAGAAGAGTTGGAAAGGCAACTCAACGTTGAGCAGAGGAAAATATATGACGAAGTTACCATGCAAATTGATCATGGATTAAGTCATGATAAGAAAGAGTGCTCATGTACGTCGTTGAAGCCTGTCCGACTGTACGTGAGTGGAGAAGCGGGAACTGGAAAAAGTTTCCTCATTAAAGCAATTTCATGCTATTTGCAGGAAAGGACAGAGTCATCGCTGTCTTGTGTTGTCACTGCTCCAACTGGACTGGCAGCACATAATATTAAAGGGATTACTTTACATCGTTTACTGATGCTGCCAGTGGAGCATGACAACAAATTAGAATATCACAAGCTATCTGGAGATGCTTGTTTTGAAGTTTCAAGAATCTTGAGGAAAATGAAACTTCTTATCATTGACGAAGTAAGCATGGTTTCCAATGTCATGTTTGCCTTTGTGCATTTGAGGATGCAAGAAGTTCTCAAAACAGAGTATGATGTGTTATTTGGTGGCAAACACATCATTGTTTTCGGAGATCTTTTGCAGCTGACACCAGTGAAAGGGCAACCTGTGTTCAAAATGCTCACGCATGAAGATACCAGGAAGTGCCTAGGCAGCATTGGCAACGTCAATATATGGTTAAACTTCAATTATGCTGAACTGCATGAAAATATGCGTCAGGCGAAGGATGAAGTTTACAAGACTATTCTACAAGATGTTAGAATTGGAAAAGTGACCGAGCATGGGAAAGAAGCTTTACATGCACGATTACTGTCAAATTTATATCCAGAACAAGATGTTGTGCCTGAGAATATTTTTCAGAAAATTACTGAAAAGAAATCTGGAATATGTTTGATGCCAACTCTTGCAGAATGTGCCAAATTTAACAACAAAATGTTGCATTTAGAAAAGCAAGAGATTGTGAAACTGGAAGCTATTGATAGAGTAGAGCATATGGGATCAACAATTATTTTGTCTGAGAATCTGAAAACAAAATTGGATTCATTAGAGAAGAGTATATCTAAAACTGCAGGTTTTGAAAAGACTCTGAATGTGTGCTTGAACTGCTGTATAATTTTAAGAAGGAATTTACATGTTGAAAGAGGTCTGTTAAATGGATCAATGGGTAATGTTGTTGATTTTGTGAAATACAGAAATAGAGATGGAATTGAATTTTTAAAAATTAAATTTGATGGCATTGAGGAAGTACAGCTAATTGCTCGTTGTTCTGCTAGATTTTTGCTTGTAAAAGACTTATATGTTCGCCGTAAGCAGTTTCCTGTTTGCTTGGCATATGCGGTGACAATCCATAAATCGCAAGGTTTAAGTGTAGACAGTGCATTGGTGAATATTGGCAGTTCTGTGTTCAAGGAGGGTATGGCATATGTGGCATTGTCACGAGTTAGAACTTTATCGGGATTGTACTTGATTGAGTGTGATGTCACAAACATTTGTGCAGATCTAGATTGTGTTAAGGAATACAATAGGTTAAGAAGAGAGTATGCGCCACATTTGCCTCAGTTTCCTTTGTTTGAGAAACGTCTGGTAGGCCGGAAACGAAGAAATGAGAACAATACTGGGGAGGTTATAGCAAAAAGACAAAAAGTGAATGAACCTAAAATTACAAGCAGAAACAAAAAGGATTCTGTTGAAGATGTTGTTGGTTTTCAGTTTGAAAACAGTTCTGGTGTCAACTGCTATGCTAATGTAGTAATTAATGTTTTGTTTTCTCTAAAAAATGTAAAAGAAGAGATTGTGGTCAATTCTGATCAAAGATTTTGCGGTTTGTTAAATTCTGTGTTAGAGAAATGTACCACTGATAGAAGAAACATAGAAAGTGTGTCTGAAATTCGAAATCTGTTAGACAGATGTTTAGGCCAAACACAATTCTCTCAAAATATTCAGCAAGATTGTCAGGAGTTTTTAATGTATATGCTTGATGTATTACATGCTGAAGGTGTAGATGTAGATCAGCTGTTTGGGCTTTCTTATCAATGGCAGCATGACTGCGAGAACTGTATGATATCAAGTACTACTAGTGTAGACTCAGAAAGATTTATATATTTAACTTTGCCAGACAGTAAATCAGTCTCCTTTAATAAGCTAGTAAAAGCTGCTAATCACAACATGGAGTGTAGCCAATGTAAATCTGAAATGATGTCCACATTATTTATACGAACATATGGCCAGTACGTCATTTTAATGTTCCAACGATGTAGGCCTGATGGAACAAAATTGACAACTTTAATAAAAAATGTTGTAGCTTCGCAGTTGTCAATATCAGGAAGGACTTTTGTAACTACAGCAATTATATATCATGACGGCCCTTCAATATCATCAGGACATTACACAGCTTATTTAAAGTCTAGAAATGGCTGGTCATTCTGCAATGATTCTGTTTTAATTTTCACAAAAAAATTGCCGTATGACCTTAAAAACTCTTACCTGGTGTTTTTAAAACCAAAATTTTAGGGAAATAATCTCGGGATGTGCTCTGTGGAATTTCAAGAAGTTCTAATGGCTCCTACACAATTTGGCCTTGAGGATAAGTGTAGTTCAGAGACATAACTTCTAATCATAGGACTGGACATCATGCAGATATATGTGCACTTTGAATGAGTTCAGAAAAACTGTTTCTTTTTATAAGCTAATTGAAGCAGCCAATCAAAACATGGAGTAGAGGGAATGTAAGTCTGCAATGCTGTCTACTGTTTTACATTGCTTTGTGATTAAAAGTGATGTAGAGAATTAAATAATTGTTGTAGTCATAGAGGTAGTGTAAGTCTGCTTCATATTAAGCAGTATCAGTGTCATAGGAAATGTAGAACATGACTGAGCAAGAAGGGGAAGATATTACTATTCCAGGATTGTGAAAATGATCTTCAACATTTTAATTCTGAAAGTTGCGGAAATGCCAAATGATGGGATTGGCTAACAAGAAATCCAAGAGTTATACATGGCTCTCACAAGATTTGGCCTTGTGGAATCTTGTGGTAGAGAGCAAGAAGTCATTTATTGTATGTAACATGTTTTTAAAAACGATGGAGATTTTCTTTCAGAAAGTGGCGGGCTGAAAGTAATAACAGCACGAAAGAGTGTAAGCTATTCATAGGACATCCTTGGACGTCATGGAAAGTAAGTTAACTTTAAGGAGTTCTGATTTTTGATTTCTGATGTTGTATGGGTTTTTTAAACACAATCATTTTGATTGTGGTTTTTTTTCCCCGCTGTTACATGATGAATACCTTCAAGTCACTGTTTTTAGTGAATTTTGATACATTCTGAGAACAGCAAAAATAAACCATTTAACATGTATAATTAATTCTGTACTGTTTGCATTTATGATGTATATGTAGAACTGTGTAGGAGGCATGGAGAAGGTGAGGCTTCTGTAAGTGTCAAAGTTGTTGCATGCAGTGCTGCACTTCTGCGTATTCTTTCATATGCTAGACTACATCTGCACAATGAGATACCTAAGCAAAGGAAACACAAGTGATGTGATTGTGAAATGAGCAAAATAAATTGCATGTATTTCAATTACATCACCTGTGTTTCCTATCATTACGAATCACATTGTGCAGATCAAGTTTAGGTCTGTCCAGGGAAACATAGGAGGTTTGGACTTTGTTGAAGATTGCAGTGGACATGACTCACTTCATTGGTAGACCTTCACATGTATTATGTCCTCTATTCTCTTCAACAACTCGAAATTTCATCTGCAACCCTGAGTAGGCCTCACCTGAAACAAAACTCTGGATAGTAGACATCTTATTGGCATCCTGAAGCAATTATTTTAAATTTTAGTGTCTTGCGACACTTTTCTGAGACAACAGCAATGCAAAAGATGCACCATGTTTTAAGATAGGCCTCACTTCATCTGCATCAAGATAGTGTTAGTTTAAAATGTATATCTTTAGGACTGTGTAGCTTCTGTAAGTGTCAAAGTTATTGAAAAACTGTTTGTCCTTCAATCTTTGCCCTTGTCTTTTGTAATTTTTTAATACATGTTTTTATATTTTTCAAATGTTTGTTCTCTCTTTCACAGATTGAAAGTATAAAAATAAAAAATGAGTAATTTAACGACAATTATAAGGTAAATATTTTGTACTCTTTTCGTTACATTTCTATCACATTAAACTACTATTAGTTCCACTGCTTCATTTCTTTAATCCTCAGTTTCCTGCCTTTGCTACTTCCCTCATTCCTTTCTCTATTACCTACTTACTCAACTCCTTCCACTCTTTTTCTCAGTCCCTTTCTTCTCATAGTTCCTCACTCTTGTTCACTCACTCCGTCTCTATTACTCTTAGTGTCTTTGACTGATCACTGTATCACTATTTGTTCATAATGCTTTCTCTGTGTAGTTGAAGCACACTAAGGGGCATATTATGAATGCAGCCAATAAAATTATTGCTCTTTTTATTGGCAGAAAACTGGTGCAAAAGCGGCTTTAGCGGCAGTTTTCTGCCGCAAAAGCAGCTTTAGCGACACATTTCTGCCGATAAAAGCTGCAAAACTTTTATTGCCTATGTTGATAATATGCCCCTATGTTATTTACATTAGGGCTATATTGTCCAGTATAACAATCAAAATTGCTCTCCAAAGACACCAGGCAAAGCAGACGCTCCCTCAAACAGATCACCAAGCGCAATTTACCCTACTTACAGCCTAGCCTGTTCTCTGTCGAGACTTTAGCAATCTTTAGAGCACAAGATAAGATCTTTTCACATGGAAGAGCCAGACGTATTGCAATTCTACTTAAGAAACAAGCATTGGCATAGACAATAGGTCTCGCCTTTGGGACCTTATACGTGTTTAGCCATGCAACAGTTGATGTTGCTGCACCAAGGATATTATGCTGCATAACTAAATACTTAGAAGGTCCCAAAGTCGATACCTATTGGCTATGCCAATGCTTGTTTTTCTTTCACTTCGTTATCTATTTTGTTTTTCACAATTATACCCTCTTCTGTCTGTTCTTTGGTAAATAGATCTATTAAACAGTATCTCTTCTTTACTCCCTATAGCTGTCTTTCTTGAAACATCACTCTCTGTTTACTTTCCTTATACTTACACTTTTTTTTTTTTGTAAAAATTTTTTGGGTTAGCTCCCGGTCCGCGTACCGGGAAGCTAACCCGGGAGCGAACCAAAAGAAATAGAGCTTGCCAGAGTGCTAAACATTGTAGCAATTTTTTTGGAAAGGGAAGGTAGTTCTGAAAAGAACTTTTTTTTTTATATTTTTGTTGTTTTATATTTTTTTTTTATTTTTTGAACATTTTTTGTTTTTTTTGTATTTTTTGAACGATTTTATAATTTTTTTTGTTTTTTTTGTGGGGGGGGAAACAACAAAAAACAGGCGTTGAAAAGGGCTCAACAGGAGCAAAAAAAAATTACTGGGGGCGGTTAGGGCAATCATGGTGTTCATACGCCAGGTTCAGTGCATTGATGCTCATGTTGCCACAAGCTATTAATGCACGACAGTGCATACATAAGTGAATCATGTGCCCAAAATTTGGTTGGATATTTGGCACAGTTTCCCGTGCCTCCTCTGGTGATAAAGAAACCGATGTTGTTGGTCTCGCCACAGGAGTTGGTCGAGGATTGTCCATCATATCCCTTAATTCCGCCCGGCTGTAATTTAGGGGATGTTTCCTCGTCATGTGCCTATGCATGGTATGATTACCATAGCTGTATTTTTTGTCCGTCCCTCTGGACAATTGTTCCTTGCATATGAGGCATGTTGCGTACCTGGCATTGACCTTTTTTTGGCCACGAGGGATGGAAAAAAACTGCCAGATGAAACTGGGTTTCTTTCTTGAAACCCGGGGCAACTCTTCCAGGAATTGTGGTTGTTCTCCCTCCTCATCCATCTCTTCATCTTCCTCCTCAGTGTTGGTAACCACCTGGGGAGGTGGTCCTCTCTTCCCATGAGGAGGTGGAGGTGGTGGTGGGGGTGCACCAGCTGAAGCAATCAGTGAAGCCATTTTCATACAATCAAAATAGGTCTTCCAAGAAGCAAAATAGGTCTTCCTCTCACAATAATGAAAGTCAGAGTGAGGAAAGAAGGAGTGGTTTTCATCATTTGGAAAAAACAATACTTCTCAACCAATGAAAAGTGTTATTTTTAGGTCACATGACCTAGCCTTCCATAATTATGAAACTAAAAGTGAAATGAACCAATGAAAAGTTTTATTAACAAGTCACATGACCTCTCACGCTCATGTTACGCGCTGCGGAACGCTCCCCGGTTAGCTTCCGGGTCGCTCCCCTTCGCGCCGCGGTCCGCGCCCCGGGACACTTCCGGGTGCGCTAACGCGATACGTCACAAGACGCATTTCGCGGCAACGCGATACGTCGCGCTTTCGCGCCGGGGATCGCTTCCGGGGAGTTGCGTTTCGCGCCTCGGTCCGCGCCCCGGGGCACTTCCGGGTGCGCTAACGCAGTACGTCATAAGACGCATTACGCGGCAACGCGATACCGTCACTATGTTGATTTGTTACCGGTTCGCGGACCGGATCGCGGAATCGAATTGAGCTAACGGGAAGCTTCCCGGTTAGCGGACCGGGAGCGAAACAAAAAAAATATTTAAAAAAATTTATTAATAAACATATAAAATATATTTTTGGATTTAAAGAAGAATACATTTTACAGCTGTAGATATTAGCTTTTAAAAAACCAATGAAATTCACTGAAAAAACCATAGGTTATAGACCATATATAGTTAGGAATTAGCATTTACAAAACCTTGAAAATTCACTGAAAAAACCATAGGTTATAGACCATATATAGTTAGGAATTAGCATTTAAAAAACCTTATTTTACTCACACAAAACCATTGAAATGCCATATATAGTTAGTTGTACTAACTATATATCGCGCACCCGCAATCCACTGCTGATCATGTCACATATTACATCATTCATGACATGGTCAGTGACATCACTGATGACATCACTGATGACATCTCAAATGACATCACTGATGACATCACTGATGACATCTCAAATGACATCACTGATGACATCACTGATGACATCTCATTTGACATTACTGATGACATCACTGATGACATCATTCATGTGATAATACGATGAAGCTCTTCAGACTCTAATATAACCTTAGATACAGTAAGTGTAAACAGACACTCACAGACTGTCACTCATCCATAGAGTTACACACACACCTAGTCAGTCATGCAAAGAATCAATCACACATCCATTTTCTCAACTATACAGTTATACACACCTTACTTATTCAAACATATACTAACACATAATTACTCTCTTATACAATCCCTGATACAAGTTCACAATGATCCATACAGCCACTCACACATTCACTGGCTCTTATGCACAGTTATTTATATATGTCAACTCTCACATGTACTGTGTTTTACATATGTACTTACTTTTACATGTAGCACTGAGATATCCATTCACTCAGCAATACACTCATGCACACAGTCAACCGCCCATACAGCTGTTTCCACATGCACTTTTGAACCCATACATCTAGTGAATCAACTGCTCACACATCTATGCACAGAGTCATACACCTCCCAGCCACCCATGCACACTCTCAGTCTCCCATACAAATACGTAGGCAACCAATCAATAACGCATATAGTTAATCATATAGCTAATGATCAACACATGCAGCAGTTTATAGAACAACAGACATAATGATGCACAAATTGAGACAGTTTAGTCACTAACCCATGCACTCAGTGAGACACATTTAACCACTCACTCATACAGTCAGTCATGCACCTACTAAATCCTTCATCCAGACATTTATACATCCACTCATTCTTAAATATGTAAGACATATTTTAACTTTACAGAATTATACAGTCACTGGATGACGTCATCAGTGATGTCATCAGTGATGTCATTTGAGATGTCATCAGTGATGTCATCAGTGATGTCATTTGAGATGTCATCAGTGATGTCATCAGTGATGTCACTGACCATGTCATGAATGATGTAATATGTGACATGATCAGCAGTGGATTGCGGGTGCGCGATATATAGTTAGTACAACTAACTATATATGGAATTTCAATGGTTTTGTGTGAGTAAAATAAGGTTTTTTAAATGCTAATTCCTAACTATATATGGTCTATAACCTATGGTTTTTTCAGTGAATTTTCAAGGTTTTGTAAATGCTAATTCCTAACTATATATGGTCTATAACCTATGTTTTTTTCAGTGAATATATATATATATATATATACTCACCTGGACCCATCCATATATAGTGGTATATTGTCAAGCAGGCTAAGCATAAGATAATAAACAGTGATTATATTAGTCATACCACACTCACTACTGTGAGAGAGCTAATTTGCTTACAGTGCTGAAGATGCTTACAGTGCTGGTGACGATTCTATGACTGTCTCTTACTGGTGAGTCCGCTCAGTGCGGGACACGCCGTTAGCTTAAGCAGGCGCTTTAGAAATGTTTAAATAAAATAAATAAACAAGAGACACGCAAGCGACAAAATCTCAGCAAGATGATTTCATGCAACTTAGAACTTAGTGCAAAACTGATCGGTACAGCATTGTAACGGCACACTCCTACGAGGGACTTCCCTGATCGTGCCCATTTCCTAAAAAACAAACGGTGATTCTCCTGGCCTACGCATTTTGTCAACAAAAGACTTTTGCATAACAAGGTATGGAACATTTATTTGAGAAGTCACAGAACCTCCGCAGATGCCGAAGGCCAATGGAAGAATGTGGCTATCATATTGAGTCTTACAGCAACGTAATTCATCTTTCCCTTTTCTCTGGTTTTTAGGTGGAATTCCGGAAATGACGGAATGCGGGTCTCGAAGAACACTGGAGCAGGCAGCAGGGAGCAGGGCGTCGAAGTGTGCTGCATGAACTGAAGTGAGGCTTCAACCAGAATGGTGTAAGTGGAGCATCAAAACAGATTTCGTCTCACTGGGAAGTCTCAAAACAATTAAATGATTAATAGAAAGGGGTGGAGTATAAAAATTAGTACTGTGTCCAAGATGGCCGCCCGTCCTGATATCCCACGAGATATTGGGAAGGGAGGGGCCATGCGCAACAGGTCATTCTTGTAAATGGAGGTTTTTACAGGGGGAAAACGAGTTGGTAAGGGATGATGGCCCCAGTAGGTCCTGCACATTTAGGGCCAGAATCAGCGCTGACCACCAATACTGGGAAGGCAGGGGTGCACGCATTGCAGAGGGACCTTGGCATGATGGCACATACGGTATTTGTTCCCTTTCTAAATCTGACTTTGGACCTCTGTTAAATATAAAGTTCTTCGGAAACGTTGCTGATTATATGAGCTTCAGCCACCATAGAATTTATACATCAGTGCAGCAAATTCAATGCATGGTCTTTTCATAGTTACGTTAAAGAAAACATTTCAAGTAGCCCTGATGACCAGAGAAGCTGCATCAAGGTTGAAATACCAAGCACTGTGATGCTATTAACACACTTTTTCGAGCACTACTGGCAAGTATGTGGGAGAAAATTTCAAAAAGTGCCTAGTTGAAGTGTCATCAACTTTACATCAAGGGTAAATGCCCAAGTCAAAAAGGAAGATCATCCTAGATCCATTCTGAAGTCATCGGATGACTTCAGCCAGGCTATTTCTGTAATTATCTGGGGAAGTCATCCCAAGCCATCCTGAAGTATGCCCTCAGGGCAGAATATTTAAATGAGATGACTCTTACTGTAATCACAAAAACTACTCTGAGGTGGTGTTCTGATTACTTCAATTGAATATGCGTGATGATCTTTTACTATTCAAGGAATACCACCTGACAACTTCAGGATCAGTGTTAATTACTACAGGATGATTCCATGTCAACTTCACAATGACTGAGGATTACTCCAGGATGACTCCATGACAACTTTGGAGCGAACATGGATTACTCCAGGATGATTTCATGAAAGCTTTAGAATGAGTGTGGCTTACTCTAGGATGACTTCTTGACAACGGCAGGGGGAGCGTGAATTGCTCCTGGATAATTCCAGGAAGCATTTAGATGGTTGCTGGCAACTAATGAATGATTTATTATTGAGTGAGGGCTTTAATACTCATTGAAGATTTATGACATGAGAACATTCTATGGCCACATCTTCACAAATCCAGGGCCCATCAAGTACTTTAGATCAACTAATCTGTTGCTAAACAAGTACTCTGAGGTGCATGACCTATGTACCATCCTGTAAAATAGGGAATTGTACTAGAATATAATAAATGTACCTTGCTTATACAGTCAATGAATTCTATGGGCCCAATGTAGGTAATCTCAATTTACCGATTCTTAAATACCGAATTTTTCCGTTTCGGTATTTAGGAATCTGTAAATATGATGTAGGTAAAAAAAAAAAATACCGGTCGGTAACGGGAAATTCACTGATTTTCGGCCGTTACCGACCGGTATTTCGCTACCTACATCTGGCCCTAAGTAACTAGTAAGGTAAAATACAAACAATCAGAAGTAGGAATTAGCAAGAATGCAACACACTTTGGGGGAGATTTACTAAGATTTTGCACTGTGCTTGCATCACAAAAGTGACGCAAAATCTTTTTTCATAATTAACTTTCCAGCGCTAAACTTGTTTAGTGCTAGAAAGAAAGGAAATGTAATGCAAACAGTGCATTGCGATGCTGCGCATTACTTTGCGCAATGGGAGCATACCATGGTGGTGCATGGGTGTTTCCTCGCAACCACCCACGGTTTCTCATTCTAAACCCAATTTACTAAACAGTAGATTGGGTTTAGCATGAGTAAACTGCGCCCATTTAAACTAGGCGCAAGGAAGGAAAAATGCTTTAATTTCTTCTTCCTTTTCCGACTTTGCATGCGTGCTGCACTGTGCAGTACATATGCAAAGTGGGGAACGCTTTGCATCGTGCCTAGCATAGTATTTTGTACAGGAAGAGTTCCCTTCCTGTACAAGACCTATGCTATACTCATGCACACACCCCAGAGCTACAGGGTTAAGGTGTGTGCATGGTGCACTGCAGCTGAAATCAGCACCAGAACAAGGGGAAGAGAGAGTCATATATTTGAAAATTTGGCGTTCTCCTACTCTCTCACTGTTGCGCAGCCTGGAAAAAGGGGGGGCTGATGTGCTGCATGGAGATGTTCTAAATCTCCCACTTTTGTATTCAAAAGAAGGCTTTTAACTTGTGGTACTCCCTCATATTCAGTAGAGATTGCCTTAATTTGTGTATAAGACATTACCTGACTTTTTTCCAATATTGTGATCTGTGGGAAAAGACTAAACAAAACACAGGTTGAAATAAAATTGGTCCAAAATGACTTCTAAATGCAATTTTATTGAGCTTAAATACATACCTGATCCCAAAAGGGCTCAGGCTACCATAAATAGAATAGTAAAAGTAGACAAGCAATGGTCAATAAAAACTGGCACTTCGTTGTTTGCTTCTAGATTTGCTGGTTTCTTCAGTTCTCTTCTGACAAAGCAGATCTTTATCGCAAGTTCTCACTGCATCTTTTTGATGTTCATGGTTCGCCAGCTTTTGGAATGTGTACACAGATTTCATAAACTCTGAAAGATAACAAAACAATAGATTAGGATCTTTTATCAAAGAGGGCGCTGCCTTCAAAATGAAACAAGACCATAAGCTTCCAACAGATTGCTTATTGCGAGTGGTCACGGGAGCCCAGGTGATATTAGGTCATTGGTCATGTTGGAGGTGGAGAAAGAAAATGTCAATTTCTGAACTGTGATAGAGAAAGAAGCCGTTTCAGAAGATCAACCTCCTAGTTAAGAGGGTGTAGCCAAATATAGTCCAGCTGCAAAGCGTGCTATTTCACTTTTTGATCTCCTGCTCATCAAAAAAGGAAAGAACACCTTTCTAGCTCTGCCCTACATGGACCCAATTGTTAGACAGAATAAAGTCTTCAGAGACTGTGTTCAATTAGTTAAGTGACTGCTCTGCCAACAAATATCTGGTCCCCAAAAGGAACCTACACCCAAGTTGTAAAACAGGGCTGTTTATCTACAGATTGCAAGTGCTGCTCAAGTGCAAGGAAATGCTTTGAGTGGTGTGTGCCATCTCCTGCACATGTCCACACTTAGGGGCCGATTAGGATGGCGGACGGACTTGCGTCCGTCCGCCACCCCTGAGTAGGAGGGACCGTCCGCATGGGCAGCGGCAGTCCCTCCATGGCAATTAGGATGTGACCGCCACCCTGGCGGTCACATCCTGTATGTTTTACATTGCGGCGGGTGCAGCTTGAAGCAGCACCCGCCGCAATGTAAAAAACGAAAGCTGTGCATTTGCATGCACAAAGCGGCAGGCACCGCGCGGTGCCTGCCGCTTCGTGCACGCAAAGGCAGGGGGGTACCATAGGTACCCCCCATGTGCACCCCCACGCAACCTTCACCCAGGGGGCCCGTAACGGGCCCCCAAAGTGATTGTCCGTATGCTTTTCCACGGCGGAAAAGCCGCCGCGGAAAAGCATTACTTTCCCTACATCCTAATATGGCTGGCGGTGTCTGATAGACACCGCCAGCCATGTTAGTGCTTTTCCGCCGTGGTCGCCTTCCGACCGCGGCGGAAAAGCGGCGGACACATTGTGAGACCCACCAGCCATCCTGATTTGGCGGTGGGTCGTTCAGGCCTCCTCGGCGGATTTCCCGCATACTCCGTGCCGGCGGTGGCTTCCGCCGGCCCGGAGTATGCGGAACATCCGCCATCATAATGACCCCCTTAGTATTAACATACACGCCATCATAATATTTTAAACATAATGTAAAAATATAAAGTGGTAGTCTGTGGGCAGTATTCTGACATCTAGGCATAGCTCACATAACAGTGTCAAAAATCATGTTTTTAAATCCATAAACAGAAAGTAGATATGTATAAAATATATCCACAATACTTTCAGATTGGAACAGACATAATATACCACAGGAGGAAAAAATAAAATAACTCGCCCTTTGTATTGCAAATGATCCATTGAATGTTTTTGGTGATGTTGATATTTTGTAGGATGTTTCACCTTGTCAATGCAGACTGCTTTCCGCAAATGATTTGTAGTCATCTCCTTTCAGCATGTGCCACATACCTGAGCTATAAAGGAAACAAATAATTTCAAGTGAGCAGATACAGGAAACACAAACAATTGTGGGCACTACAAGTGGAGGGTAGAAAAGGTTATGGATTTGGGTGTTGAGATGTATATATCTCTGAAAATTAGTTGTCATCCATCTGGTCAAAACAGAATATCCTTTACCTTTTAGGCAGTCAATCTCAGGTTGTACACCTCTCTCTCTTGCTCGTAAAAGTATTCACTCCTTTTTAGTACAAGTAGAGATGGAATAGGAATAGGTGTTCTCTCCATTAATGATTGACAAGTCATACATAACTTCATTAGGGACAAGCGCCTTTATCCCAGTGTGAAATTATGCACTTTGAGTTATCAAACAATGATAGACTTCCCGGGCATGAAAAACAAGAGAAACCAGTGAACTTTAAACCACTTCTGTGCAACTGTTTATAATATTTTTTTCTCTTTTGTTCAATCATATTTTTAAAAGTTATGTTAAAAGTGCTTTTCTGTCAAGACAATTAATGAACTACATTTATTCTGTATTACAAGAATGAATAAGCCCTAAAAAAAGGATGCGTTAGTCACCATGCAAAATAGAATAGGCGTGCAGGCTTATTCTATGAAATTCTGTATAATTATGCACTTATAAATCTCAGCTTACATTATGGCCACCACACTCTCACTGCTTGTGAACTGGTCTTGAAGGCAAGTGGGATGGTGCACATCAGTGATAACAGCAGCAGCAGCATAAACTTCACTGTAGGGCAGGTCATTTGACGGGCATAGTCAAGAACTTCATTTTGGAATGTGTTTTGAAGTACTACAAAAGGTTATTCACAAACCTATGTGCAGTATCTACGATTCTCCTATATTTTCTGTGCAGAGATTTCTTCCTCCCCCTCCAAAAACCTCCTCTGACGGCAGACTATCTGCATGCGCAAGTATACATATTAGTAGTAAATGTGCGAGGGACAGTGGGGAGTGGTGGGAAAATGGGAAATACTATTGGGGACTGGGGAGAATAGATAGAACTAAAGAGGGGTTAAGGAAGGGGTTTAGGCAGGGACGTGTAACCCCTAGTTTGACCCTATGAGCACCGTAGTGGATGTGAACATAGGCATGTGGCACTGAGACACAAGGTGTTTTGTAGCTGTACTTGCTCCTCTTCCCAGCATCAGGGATTCACTAATGGGCAAATCGTGGCACTTCTTACCTATCGAAATGACTACTTCTGAAGAGAAAGAGGAAAGCTGGCCAGTAAATTTAGCTTTGAGTGCAATGCCAATATTGATTTAAGTATGGTCAATTTATTGACTGGTATTTCTGACCTCCTGTCTGTGCAGCACTTTCTGCATGCAGCTTTGCAAAATTGATGAAGCTTTGAGCCATCTATGCTCTTTTTAGGAATTTGCCATAAGCCTGAAGAGTGGAGTAGATTGGTGTGGAGTGGGATATATTGCAGTGGAGTTTGGAGTGGAAAATTGGACTGGGTTAGATTGGAATAGAGTGTGTTGGATTGGAGTAGACTGGAGCAGAGTATCTTCAATGGAGTGTGGTAGACAGAAGTGGAATGTGGTGGGGTGGGGTGGGGTTGATTGGGTTAGATTGAGTGAAGTGGGGTAGATTGGAGTAGACTGTTGTGGAGTAGGGTAGACTGGTTCGAAATGAGTGGATTGGGACCGATTGGGTTAGAGTGGTGTGGGGCGATGCAGATTGAGTGGGGTATATTGTTGCGAACTGGAGGGGGTGGGGGTAGATTGGGAAGGAGTGCAGTGGGGTGACTGCAGTGGCATAAATTGGAGTGTATTACAGTGGAGTGGCATACATTGGAGTGTATTACTGTGGAGGGCACAGAGTGGAGTGGCGTTGTGTGGGATATGAATTGTGTGGTAGCCCATCTCAAGCATCACATGTTCAATTGAAATGACCATTACATTTGCACCGTAATATGGTGTTACTGCACATAACCGATAACGTGTGCTAATGTTATTACCTAGTGTATTGATGTGTCATATTCAAATTTGTTTCCATTACACTTCAGAATTACATTTGTACTAATTCTGAAACATCAGCATGGTTTGTTTTTGTAGTGTGCTAAGGAAAAAAAACTTGCAACATACTCTCCGCTTACATGGGTACTTAGCAGGACTATCACATAAATGCTCTCACTTTGAAGTCAGAGAAAGAAAAATAAACACCAACCCCTGAAATAGAAAGCCTGACATTCAACCTCTGTCTTTGAATGCACAGCAAATGTGATAAGATAAGAACAGAATTTAAGCATCTGTTTGCAGATAGCGAATTCGTAAGAATCTAGTAAACAAGGCTCGGGCAAGAGGAGGGGCGAACTCAAGCTGGACAGCCTAAAGCAAATAAAGCCAGCAAATAGAAAGTCATAAAATGTAAGTTACAATCCACAAAGCCAATGGTAAGCAACGGGCAAATACATTCCTATGTCAATATTCTGAATCTACCCAAGATGTCTTCAGCAAACCAAACAGCATCGCTGTCTGGCAGGCTTCAACCTAAAAAGGAGGTTAGTTACGTAGGTTAAAAAAAGATATATAAAGGAAGAGAATGAAACATGGTACGAATAACAAAATTGTGATGAAAAGACGGTGAAACAAATAGAGGAAAGAGTGACAAAAAGTACAAGATGAAGAGGATAAAGAGTCGAGAGAGGAAAAAAAAGGTGATAGAATGAGTTTCAATCATAATTTCTTTTGTAGGTTTCAGCCTAGTTGTTTTTATTATGTCTGGTGATTTCACTAACATTATTTATGCAATAGACTTAAATTGCAAGGACGTTCAGTCAGGCCTCTTCTTCCACTGGCCTGTTGTGCCATTTTTAATTTTTGTCCCACCCAGTGCCACATTCAGCATGGGCAGAGGGTCAGTCAGCTCACTTCCGCTGAATGACGTAACTTCACTGTGACATCATTCTTCCTTTAAGGAACTGGTATAGCTAGTGTGCCATCTGAAAACAAAAAAAAGCTTAGATTTTTTTTGTTTAGACCAACAAGAACCCTGCAGCTTCTGCTAATAATATAGCTTGGCAAAAGACAAATATACAAAACTAGCACCGACAAAGCCAGAAGGCTGGCGGGCAACGTCAGACCTATTTGCTTTGCCAGGTCGTTCCCACTGTATTCTGTACCTATAGTGCCAGTTTTATAATCTGATAAATATGACTACAAAAGTACAGAATGCACACAAAAAAACTCACCTGCGCTATTCATAGATAGATTTTAGAAACTCAGAGGTCTGCTTGCTTCAGAAATAATCATGTAGGAGGCCAAAATATTCTAACACTGCTTTTTAACTACTTCGACGTGTACATATGTTTTACTGAGCATATGATGGCAGACATTGGCATTTGAAATACTTGATAGCAGAGTTGGGGAAATCCAATCAGCAGGGACCTTATAACTGACACCAATGTGCCCCTTACCACGGGCAAGACTGGAAATCAATGTCTCCAAGGCAAAGAATAGAGTAAGGAGCACAGTTATTGTCGAAATGTGTGCTTTAGTAAAACTTTAGTGCAAAAATGAGCCATTCACAGCATTTCAAGAATCAAGGTACCAGTAGTAGGTGGGTTGATTGGAAAGACGGACAATATTATACTGGTGGCTCCCTAATGTTAAAAATGTCTCAACCCAGCTGACAGATCCAGCAGTGACTGGAAAATAGCTTTGCAAACATCATAGCCCATGTGAGGTGAAAAATGCTGTGCTACTGGAAGACATCCTCAAATCGTGATAGCTAGAGATACCCTAGAAAAAGCCAGAGGTCTGACTCCATTGTGAAAACCAGACGGACACCGATTGCCAAATACGTAGTCTATACCTAATAAATTGGTAGCACAGACAAGCATGCATCATACCTGCACGAACTACCAGATAATACCTCGAAAAGATCTGCCATTATGGCCAGAACTACTGTCTTCGGAACCAGGATAAATGTCCGGGATCTGCTCGACATCCTATGATTCTCTGCAAATAACGTAAGCTTCCCGTGTCTAAAGGAAAACACAAATGTGACCCTGTGTAATATAATCGATGCCCTTGTATTGCATTTGCATTTATATAGTGCTTACTACCCCTGACGAGACATTGAAGCGCTGTTTCGGCAAGTAGCACGCTACTCCAGAACCCAAGGATTAGTGTTGAATTGGTATAGTGAAATATTTAAGTAATTTGAGTGGTTGATAGGTTAGTCAGATTTTTGGGTTCAGAAGGATAGCAGAGGGAAAAAGGTTTGCATGTATATAGCGCTTGTACCCCTCATGGGCTGTTGAAGCCCCCCTATTTTTTTACGAGTGGCATGCTACTCCCGAACCCATAAAGGATTAGTGGTGAATTAGTATAATGAACTATGAAAGTAATTTGAGTGGTGGATATTAATCAGTTATTTGGATTGAGAAGGATAGTGGAGGGATAGAGGAGGGGAAAAGGTTTGCATTTATATACCGATTGTTACCCCTGTTGGGGTGTTGAAGCACTTTTTTGGCGAGTGGAAAGGCACTGGGCATCAGGGGGCTGTATGGGGGGGATGCTTGGCGTCTAAGGTCATATTTAGACCGGTCTGGGCACACAGGGGTACCACACACATGAAATGAAATGAAATGAAATGAGTCTTATATAGCGTATGGCTACCCGGAGGCATCCCAGCGCTTCAGCTACAACACAAGTCAGAAGGTGAAAGATGGAATACAGTTAGCAGTTGGTTTCCGGAGAAAAACCAGGAAAGAGCCATGTCTTTATTTTGTTACGGAATGTAAGATAATTGGGTTCTTGACGAAGGGAGAGTGGCACATGGACCATAAGGCTGCAGGCGCTATATAAAGAAGGCACGCAGCACTCCACAGATGCCATGTGGTGTGTGTACTGGGCTCACACATACCCAGAGAGGTAACCAGTTCCTGTTAAAAGAGGTGAATGCTTTGCGGGAGGTTGCTGAAAGTACCCGCATGCGGAGGCGGTCCTGGTGACACCGAGTATTATGGAGGGCAACATACAGGTCAGATGCACTGGGAGCAGAGGCCGAGTCAGTGCAAAGAAAGCGCCGGACACACGAGGTGTACTGAAGAAAGAGAGGGGGCTTGGTATCGGTAGACACAAGGGGACACTAGTGCTTGGCATTAGTAGGCACAAAGGAATATCCTAGAGACTATGCTTGGCATCGGTAGGCACAAGAGGATACTATCTAGCGCTTGGTATCTGTAGGGCCAAGGGAATACTATCTAGCGCTTGGCATCGGTAGGCACAAGAGTATACTATCTAGAGACAGTGCTTGGCATCGGTAGGCACAGGAGGATACTATCTAGAGACAGCGCTTGGCATCGGTAGGCACATGAGGACAATATATATGATTGCCAGATATAAATGCCAGATATAAATTTGTCCGACAAGCACCAGTGCTGTTCGTTTTCAGTCCTGCCATCAAGTATCGCAGTTTGGCTCTGTAAAAGTGATTTAATATATGGAGAACACCCAAACTTCCCTCTTTTGATGGCGGACACAAATAAATCCATTTAGGACTTGTTGGATTTTCTGCAGTGCACCCTTTGGGGAATGAAGTAATAAAGTCTTAGCCAGGTAAAGTAAACTGCACATCAGCGTCATTTTGAAGCAACAGTTCTGCCCATCCATGACAATACCCCTCACTTGCCAGGTCTGGAAGTCTCCCTTTAGGCTTTGGATTAGTTCTTTATATTTTTCCTGCACCGTTTTCTCTAACGTGGCCTTTATCTTAAGCTATGGGTACTGGATGTTTGTTGCTGCCCTTTCCAAGGGAATCTCTCCCACACGAAGTCTGTCTGCCCTACGGGAATCTGGGGATTTTAAAAGTTAATTTTAAAACCAGATGCGAAGCGGGGGGTATTTTACTCCTCCACGAGAGGTGGCAGTGAGTAGGCCAGATCTGTAAGCGCTACCAAAACATCATCGCCATACATACTATTTGTGTACATATGCTTCTCTAATCTTACCCAAGTGATCTCTTCATTGGCTCGTACTTTGACAGGCGCTCCACGTGGGAGGCTAAAAGAAGGGGCGAAAGATGTTTTTTGTGCCCTTTTAATAAATAACATGTCCATAGACCAAGACCGGTGCAAACAGGTTAATGCCGCTAACGAGGACCCATAATTTAAACGACGGGCAGAAATGATATGCATGTACTCTTTTCACAAGAAATAGCATGTGTGACATGTTGAACACTTCTCCTGCATTGACTAAGGAGCAGGCCTGCTTTCTTTGTTTACTTGACATTCTCGATGATATAAAGGATACATGTGTTATTATCTGAGCAATTCCTACCTGGTATTAATCCTGTGTGATCCGGGTCAACCTAGCACATGGTTAGGTCTTTTTCTGGATTGGCAAGACTACAATAAGAGGGCTCTCTCATGGGCTCTGATGACTCTGTCTCCCTACAATAGTTATACACGCAGTCGAGCATTGTCACCAGGGAGCAGCAGCAGGTGCCACTAACTGGTGTGCACCCACGGGGGTTGAAACCTAGCCATAAATTTGCACCAGCCTTCAGAATGTGGTGTATATTTATGTTCATAAGGTGACTGGACGCAACTTTAAACATGCACCAAACCCCGGTTGCTATGAATTGTTATGTGTTCATCTTCTGCTCTATGTGGTTTGCTTCTTAGCAGTAGCGTGAAGAAACTTGAGGGGCCCCTCTGCAGCCCCCCCCCCCTCCAGTCAGGAGCTCTCAAGCCAGGGGCCAGCTAACCTACTCCCCTTCCCCCCACCGGGTAATCAGGGGCATAGCTTTGTAAAAGCGAGCCAATACTTTCGGGTCTGCTCCATAAAAATGAAAAAACAAAATCATGCCATATTAGAGACTATAAACATACCATGTTGCTATTAGAAACTAGCAGTCTCTAAAAGGAGGAAAGTATGTGGTTTTCACTTTTATGGCGCAGATCTTGAATCGAAGCGACTGAGCGCAATTAATATACAGACCAGAAAGGTCAAAAAGTGAAACATACACGAGGCATTTATTAAGCCTCAGAAAAAAAAGATAAAACTACAAGTCAGCTGTTGCAGATGAGCATTAGGAGCACGGAAACTGAATGCATACATTTTAAATATCCAAATACGCAGCTGCCTAGTATTTTGAAAAAATGCAACTTAACTGTGCTTATCTCGAAAAGAATGCTCAGGCCACAATTAAACCTGGAATAAGATAGCTGCAGAATTAAATCGTACTTTAGAAGTGATACAATGCCAGGTGACCTGACCTGACCTCGTCAGAGACGGTCGCTCTACCCACTGCATGGCTCTCCCTGAGTGCGCCCGGTGCCCCTCGCTACCTCCGCCTGCCCGCCGCCGTCCCTGAGGCCGTGACTCCTGCTTCTCCGGCTTCTCCTTCTTTCTCTGTGCCCGCTCTCTGTATTGTTTCCTCCCCTGTGTGGTGCCCCTGACTTGTGTCCTTGCCTTTTTCCACTTGTGTTTTTTGCCTTTTTCTCCGCTTGTGTTTTACCGTTTTCCGCTTTTTCCCGCTCCCCGATCCCTGCCGCTGCTCCCCTGCGGCCCCGCCCCCCTTTTCTCTCTGTACCCTCTCCCCTTCCCATTCGCCACACCGCACCCGCCTCCCAGGTGCTCCTCCCTTCCTCCTCCCTCCCACTTTCCATTTATGGCAGAGTCCACGCGTGCGCGCGGCTGGTGCGCCGATTGTGCACCGAAGGCGTGCCAAAGGCAAGCCCGTCTACGCCTGTCCGCGCCTGGACCGCGCTCAGCGCCAGGAACGCTGGATCTCGCCGATGCCAACATACCCGACAAACATACGACGCAGCCAGCCTCCACGCACTCAACACTGGCCGGAACCATGCCTGCTACCTGGCCATCCCGAACCGCACCCACGGACCCTTCACCTGCCAAGAGTGCAAATTCACCGGCATCCGTCCCGGGCCAGCACCCACCAAGCCTCCCAACAGCAAGAACCACCTCAAGTGCATCCTGCTCAACACCCGCTCCGTCCACAGGCACACAGTCGAACTCTGGAACCTCCTAGACACAACAGCTCCGGACGTCGCCTTCCTCACGGAAACCTGGATGAACGCCTCCTCAGCCCTCGACATCGCCATAGCCATCCCGGACGGCTACAAGATCACCCGGAAGGACCGCACCAACCAAACCGGAGGTGGCATCGCCATAGTCTACAGAAACACCATCCGTATCACGACCAGCTCAGAAGACACCCTCACAGCCACCGAACACCTGCACTTCCAGATACACACCGACCCCAGGACCACCCTTAGAGGCACCCTTATCTACAGACCCCCGGGACCACGCACTCAATTCAGCGAAGCCATCGCAGACTTCATCAGCCCGCACGCCCTCGCCTCCGCAGACTACATCCTCCCAGGAGACCTCAACTTCCACCTAGAGAACAACAAGGACAGCAACACCACCACCCTACTGGACAACCTCGCCAACCTCGGACTCAAGCAACTGGTGAACACCCCCACCCACTACGCCGGCCACACGCTTGACCCCGGCTTCTCCTCCAGCAAGCACGTCTGCTTCAGCCACTCCACCGGACTCCACTGGACAGACCACAGCTGCGTCCACTTCTCCTTCAAGAAAACCACGACCCACCACCTCCCGCATCAGGCCCCCCGCAGAAGCTGGAGCAAGATCACCGCCGACCAGCTCACCACCTCCCTCAGCCAGAACCCTCCCACCATCACGACGAACCCCAATGAAGCAGCCCGCAACCTTGCACAATGTCTCACCGACTGCGCCGACGAACTCGCACCACTGAAGAAACCACCCAGCAGACCCCACAGCAAGAAAGCCGCGTGGTTCACAGACGACCTCATAAGCTCAAAGAAAACCTGCCGCTCCCTGGAGAAAACCTGGCGCCAGGACCAGACAACAGAGAACATGACAGCCCTCAAGAACGCCACCCGCAAGCACCACCAACTGATCCGTACCACCAAGAGAACTACCTACAAACAGCGCCTGGACATCAACACCCACAACAGAAAGGAACTCTTCAGCATCGTCAAAGAGCTCTCCAATCCCAGCGCCTGCAACAACGACATCACACCCTCGCAAGACCTCTGCGACGCACTCGCCTCGTTCTTTCACCGCAAGATCGCCGACATACATGACAGCTTCGGCGCACAGACCAACCACGCAACCTAGGAACCAGCGCACCCAACAGCCACCCTCTGCACCTGGAACCCGGACAACGCGGAAGACACCGCACGCACAATGAACACCATCCACTCCGGCTCCCCCACCGACCCATGCCCACACCACATCTTTAACAAAGCCGAATCCATCATCGCACCTCAACTCCGAGACGTCATCAACAGCTCCTTCGCATCTGCCATCTCCCCGGAGAGCTGGAAGCATGCCAAACTCAGCGCCCTCCTGAAAAAACCCACCGCGGACCCCACGGACCTCAAAAACCTCCGACCCATCTCACTCCTCCCGTTTCCTGCCAAAGTCATTGAGAAGACTCTCTGCCTTCCTCAAGACAAACGGATCCCTTGACCCGTCACAGTCCGGCTTCCGAGCAAACCACAGCACTGAGACCGCCCTCATTGCAGCCACCGACAACATCAGGTCTATGCTCGACAAAGGGGAAACCACCACACTCATTCTCCTGGATCTCCCAGCAGCCTTCGACAAGGTATGCCACCGCACCCTAATACAACGTCTCAGCGACACCGGAATCCAAGGCGTGGCCCTGGAATGGATCATCTCCTTCCTCGCCGGTAGAACCCAGAGAGTCCGCCTCCCCCCGTTCCGGTCCGCGGCTACCGAAGTCATCTGCGACGTCCCACAAGGATCCTCGCTCAGCCCCACCCTCTTCAACGTCTACATGAGCCCCCTCGCGGCCATCACACGCAAACACAACCTCAACATCATCTCCTATGCCGACGACACACAGCTGATCCTCTCCCTCACCAACGACCCGGACACCGCCAGAGCCAGCCTCCAGGAAGGAATGAAGGACGTCGCGGAATGGATGAAGCTCAGCCATCTGAAACTGAACTCAGACAAGACGGAAGTCCTCATCCTGGGACCGTCCCCTTCGGCCTGGAACGACTCCTGGTGGCCACCTGCCCTGGGCACCGCCCCCAAACCCACCGACCACGCACGCAACCTGGGCTTCATCCTGGACTCCTCCCTCACGATGACCAAGCAAGTCAACGCTGTCTCATCGTCCTGTTTCAACACCCTGCGCATGCTCCGAAAAATCTTCCGTTGGATCCCCACCGCTACAAAGAAGACGGTCACCCAGGCCCTCGTCACCAGCCGCCTAGACTACGGAAACACCCTCTACGCTGGAACCACAGTCAAGCTCCAGAAAAAACTACAGCGCATACAGAACGCCTCGGCAAGACTCAACCTGGACATTCCCCGCCACAGCCACATCTCCGCCCATCTGAAGATTCTGCACTGGCTCCCCGTCAGCAAGAGAATCACATTCCGACTCCTCACCCACACACACAAGGCCCTCCACGACACAGGCCCCAAGTACCTCAACAACCGCCTCACTTTCTACAAACCAACCCGCCAGCTCCGCTCCACCAGCCTCGCCCTGGTCACCGTCCCACGTATTCGCAAAACCACCACCGGAGGAAGATCCTTCTCCTACCTGGCAGCCAAGACATGGAACTCCCTCCCCACCCACCTCCGGATGACTCAGGACCATCTCCCCTTCAGGAAGCAAATCAAGACCTGGCTGTTCGAGCAGTAGCGACCACCCCCCCCCCCCCCAGCGCCTTGAGACCCTAACGGGTGAGTAGCGCGCTTTACAAATTCCCTGATTGATTGATTGAAAATAACAAGTACCCCTCAATTATTCCCTGGTGCCCGCCATTTCGGTCTATACAGTCCGATCCCACTATTTTCCTGCCCACGCTTTTACCTCGAAGCAATTCGGGAACAGGGCCTGAATGCGCCATCCTAGAGCTGCTGGTCGCTGAAAACGCATCTTAGAAGGGCAAAGATGAGCAACTATTCGATTTCGTATTCGATTTTCCGTCCGTATCCCTCAAGTGTTTCAAAAAAATTCGGCACAGGCAGGTGACGTACTTCCTGGTTGACATCACTTCCGGTGCCACTGGATGTCCGCCCCGAAGTGCTTTAGAAATGTGCTAGAAATGCATGTGTCTTTTAGGCCACTTGTACATTAGTGCTCCAGCTGTTGCAGGTGTGTGCTGCAGCTGCATGAAATCGAGTTAGGTCTGAATTCCAGCACTCCGATTTAGTTTGTAGAATTCCTATTTTTTCTGCAAAACTACCCTTATTTTCTTGACACTAAATATACCTAATGGAAGTTAGTTGGAGAAGGTATTTCTCTCGTTGTTTTCGATCTTGCAAGAGTTGTGTTGTCACATCTAAATTGGAATGTGCAAGAACGAGGGAATGGGTGCAAAACAAGAAATGTAAACAATTTTTTAAGATCAATGCAACGGTAAAATATTATATGTGCGCACCAAAGGGATGATTTATGAATACATTTTTAAACAAGCATTTTAAAGTTTGAGCTATTGGTGTTGCATTATTTAGCAATGCCAATAGCTCAAACTTTAATAATGCGAGACCTATTGCATTTCAAATGCTTGTTTTAAATGGATTTAGGAACTAGTTGGATGGATGAATGAGTGAAGGGATGCTGGATGGATGACTGAAATAATAGATGGATGACTGAAAGAGAGGGTGGATGGATGGTTCAAAGGGTGAATGCATGGATGAAAGGGTGGATGGATGGATGATTGAAAGGGCGAATGCATGAGTGAGTTAAAGTATTGATGGCTGACTGAATGGATGGATGGATGAAGTAAAAGGGTGGATAGATGGCTGAGCAAAAGAATGGATGGATGAGCAAAAGGATGGATGGATGAACAAAAGGATGGATGGATGAGCACAAGTTTGGATGGATGAACAAAAGGATGGATGGATGAGCAAAAGGATGGATGGATGAATAAAAGGATGGATGGATGAGTAAAAGGGTGGATGCTGTCTGCAACTTGGCAGGCAAAGGCGTGCGAGTGATAGGATGGATGGATGTGTGTGAATATGTGGATGGATGGATGAGTCAAATATGTATGGGTAGATGGATGAATTGATGATTGGATGTTGGGATGGATGAGTGAATAGGAAAATGGTTGGACGAGTGAAAGAATGGATGGATGCGTGAAAGGGAGGATGGGTGGAGGGATGGATAGATAAAAAGGTGAATGGATGAGTGGAACTGAGAAAGGACAGATGATGAGAGAAAGTAAGGATGGATGAGTGGATAGGTTTAATGGATAGGTTTGGATATAGATGGGCAAGCAGACAGAATGAAGAAAGACTGAATGATGGATGAAAGAATGAATGGACGCCAGATGTAAAGGTAAAATGGTAGATATCACCAGATGGATGGAAGGATGAATGGACAGATTATTGGATGAAAGAGACAAGAGAGGTCTTCTGGGGAGGGTCGCAATGACTTGATGTGTTTGCTTGGTGCCATAAGAGCTTTGGTTTGAAGTTGGGGGGAGGGTATTTTCATTTTCTGGCTACTCCCTTGTATCTCACACTTAGTTGAATAGTTGATGGTATTTCTGTCATAATAAATCATTAAATTTAGCAAAAATAATCGCAGACTCCTTGTATGATTAATAAATGAATTTTATCTATAGTTTTTCTTCATTTTGCTCATAAGCGAATACAGTAAAACCATGAAATCCACACAAGAAAGAGAACCTCAACATACAGCAATGAAAATTCAGAACTAGGCATCAATAATATGCTGCACAGAGTGGCTAGATGAAGAGATATAAGGTATAGGCAAATTATCAACTTAAATCATATATTAGAGTGGATAGATGGAGAGACTAAAGTATCAGAGACAAAATACATTTGCATCTTAATTAGGCAAGATAGAGTTCAGAAGATACAACCCTTCAAGAAATTGATAGGGACAACCATCCCTCAGGCCTAAGAAGTGGTGGGGGTTCCCTGAACTAGAATCAGGGAGCAAAGACTTAAAGTGACAGGAACGGGACAGGGCAGAACCAGCTAGGCCTCTCTGCAAACCGACGGACAGCGACGCACCTCCCTCTCGCACACCTTCCAACGAAGACGGCTGTAATGCCAGAAACCGGTCCCCGGAAGCTTGTTTCCTTTCCAGTAAAGAATTGGCTTGGTAGTTTGGTCTGCCCTGTTCCCATGATGCACTGGGCCAGGGACAGACTAATTTGCATGTAGCCAGGTTCTGAACTGGGATGGTGCAGTGAGCTAAAAAACGGTGATGGATCAAGCCCTGATCTTTTGACTGGGTAGGAATGTTCTGTTTAATTCAGATGCTCTGTCCATCACCACCCCCTTTTCTGAATCACCTTCCAGCCTAAGCGTTAACCACACCCCAAAATGCACCCCTTGTTATACCTAAAGAACACAAGTACATCTCACAATAGTTGCAAATCTTTTCTAGCTAAGGGATTGGTTCATTTCTGGGAGTGGGATATCACCCCACCATGCGCTCATCTACTTTTTTACTACACCATTGTACTTAAACTTTTTACATAAGCAGACATTTACTTCTCTCTCAAAAGTACATGTGGGATATAAATATTACCATTTTATTAAACAAATTTGGACATCCGTTGTCATAATTGATGGTTCCCACGTTTGCTCTGGTTCTTGGTGGCGAAAGTTCAATGTTCTGGCCTTCACCTTGTCAGGCCTTTTCTGCTGTGCTCAGCGCTTTCAGCTGATCTGCCATCATAGACTCGCTCTCTCACAGGGCCCCCACCCGCACCACAGTCAACTTTAGAAAGGTGGAGGATTCACCCGATACTAAATAAACGAAAAGCAGACATTTATTAATTATGTGACAATGCAATTTCCCTGTTTACCACCCTTCTCAGATCTACTTCATGTTATAAGTTAACCTAGCATAGCTTAAGCGGGCAAACAGCATTATTTATTAGTTTTAAAGCAACACACACCATGCTTTTTACTAAATGCACATGCGGCCTGGCCATGTAAGTTTTATCATTTTATTCTAAACACCATTTTATTACATTTCTGGTTATTTACGTATTATTCTAAGTTAGTACATGCATATGCAAAGCAGATTTCCCACGTGTAGTGTAAAATGTACATTAATATTCTATTTCTACTTACTGTTAATACGTATTATGGGGAGGTTCATTCGAGCAGGTTTCTTTTCATGAAATCTTGCTCCATCAATAGTCATTTGTGCCTTCAAAAAATCGGGAGTCTCCCATCTGAATCTGGTCTATTGCCATTTATGTTTATGTACCAATTAAGATACGCATATCTGACTTTTTACGTGCAGCACATTACGTCTGGAACTGATAGTTTCACATTTAATGACTCAAAACCCCAGAATGCAACAAGCATTTCAGAAGAGATAAAATGTTGAGCGAAGCCACAGATAGTTATATTCTACAGGAATAGCATGCATCATTCTCAAACACTGTAACATGCTTCCCAACATAAAGATTCCCAGTGACTGCTCAGAAAAGAATAGCATTCCCACGTGGTAATTTACAGAACGTTGTACCCTCATCAAGTGCGTAGTAGTCACCTTGGAACTTATGTAAAGCACTTGATCTGGTGCCTCTCGCTTTATGTGGTACCAAATTCTTCCAGTGACTTAAATATTATAAAGTACAGTTGTGGGTACCACATTCTGTCCATAAATTAAACGTATTTTGAATTTCGGTAAAAGGTTTATACTTTCCATTGTAAAGGACTATCACATAACCGTAAACTGCTATATCAGTGTTATTAATGTTTCCAAATGTAATGGCAAGCCTCTGCTCTACTGCCCTGATTACAAAAGCAACCTTAGGAATGAAAAGGTATGCTACTGTCATCCTTTCCTCTCAATTGCCTGTTCTGTCTCATAACAGCTTCACACATAGTTACTGGCCAAAGAGATCAGAGTGTCAAAAGGTTGGTGTTACAATAGGAGGTGCTCCACCGTTCTTGGCTGTGCTGTGCTTCAAATAAGATCAACATCATCTTTATGAAGATTGGGTTCTGTTTGGATTTGGGTGGTTACTACTCTTCACGTTCAGTGGCCTCAAACAGTTCCCAGAAGCCCTGGAGAGTGGGATTCGAGATTATGAACCTTGTGCGCTGTGGCTTTTACAGGAGTTTTGAGGGCCCTGTCCTTCCATGTAGGTTCATGGTTCCAGAATGAGATTTGCTGTTGGTGTTAGACATTTTACTGAATACATCATTTGGAAGCAACTAATATTATGAGTTACCAACTCGTAAAGTGTACACAACAACCTGGATTGTCTCTCCCCATTATTTCATACCTGTCCTTGTTAATTAGACCAAGGTTCAGATTTCTGTTCTGTTTTTGGTGAAGAGGATGAAAGAATCAGTCACCGTGCAAAAATTGACTTGCAATTCCCTACGCCAAGCATTGGACTGACTGAGCTGACTTAGAACAGGAAACCAGGCCAACTCTGTCGGAATATTTGCATACGGGTCAGGTGCTCAGTAAAGGCTGCTGTTTTCCTCTAAATAAGGGAATGTTGTCTTCTACAAGTTACAGTCTTGTACTGCCAAAAACTCTCTTTTCCTCCCATACAATCTTTTGACAGTATTTTTGCCTTTCATCCTTTTGCCCAGGTTTGCGTTATACAAATACCAAATATATATACTAGGCCTGGGCAAAGTAAAAATTAGGTTGCCAGAATTTACGCATTTTGTGGAGTTTTTCGCCTAATACATGAAATTATGCACCATTGAACATACAATTTGTGGTAAAAATTGACCGCAAACAGATGTGGACAGCAGAACGCGAGTAGCTGTTGCTCACGGTGTAAATGCGTCCTTGCACCAAAAACTGCACAACATACAAAATTATGGATTTGCATTTCAAATAATTAACACAATTTTGTGCAATTTTGCCATGATTTTGTGTAATTAATCGTAAAAAAAATTATGCAGATTTTACACTTCCTTATATACATGTACATACACATGATTAAGACAGACTATTTTCATGTGAAAGATTGAAAATGCAGTATTAATTGCAAGCAGTGATAAAGTCAATCGGTCTGACTTTTGATTAGTAAAGGGCTTTGTAATTGGTGGGTGAATAGGTGTATAGTTATTTAAAGCTCTGGGATGCACTATCTATCCATCTCTCTATGGCATAAATAGAGGCAGGTGAATATTCACCCTTCACCCACAAAGTCTGGAAACTTCACCCTCTGTGAAGATACTGACGCTTCCCAGGTTCACCAAGGCAAGGATTTAGCCACTTAACCTGAAATTTGTACATTAGAATTTTTTCCAGCGACAGGGTGTTCCAACCTTTGGTTTTCCAAGGTAGGACAGTTGACAGTGAAAAGGCGGAGACTGGGGTGACGCTCCAGCTCTGGAAGCAATGTCTATAAGGTTGTAGGACCAAGTGACTTAGCTCAGTAGCAGGAGATGGTCCATAATGTTAGACTCAGAATCTGATTAGGAAACATGTTTAAGGTAGGGTCTCTGTTGGAGACCACAGCCACCCACCAAAAGTCGCCATAGAAGGAATGCTTTCTCACAGCTGCAGAATTCTGCTGATGCTGCTATTTTTTTTATTAGTTTGCAGGATTGCACTTTGCACAATTAAAAAAGTATGTAACGTTCCAAGTTGCTCAAACCTGGAACTCATTTTTAAAATGTCAAGTAGCTAAATTTAGCAATATCACAGAACGTGCTGTATAATTTGTATTCTTTGAATTTATACTTTGTTTTACCCAGCTGCATGGTTTAGACAATAATGCTCAATAATTTCGTACTCCATTGCTGCTTAATTCCATTGGCCCACCCTACAATTGATCAAGAGGAATCAAAATTAACATGCTTTGAACATTTTATTACAATATACTTGTTAATACGGATTATTATAAATAAAACTGATGTAAAATAATAAAAATCAACATATTTAGCTGTGACTTTTTTTCATAGTCTCGTGAAGCACACTATATGCTAATTTGCAGTTAAAGAACACTTGTTTATTACCTAAATAGTGTTCACTGAGTAGTTATCAGCAAATAATTCTGATAGCACTCAGCAGTTTGGACCTTTCTGACGAAAAATTAAACCAAAATAGTGGGTATATTCTTGGGATAATAAGCACATCATTCTTAAAAAAATCAGGAGTAATTTCATCATGTTGAAAATAAATTAGGTTTGTGGAGTTTTGGATGTTTATTTTCAAAGCAACATCAAGAACAACTGGACCATATGAAGTAATCATATACTCATTCTTAAATCCTCATGAAGTCATCAGGAATAGTCACACCTTGTGAAGTCATGGGATACTCATTTTGAAATCCTCCTGAAGTCATCAGGAATAGTCACACCTTTTGAAGTCATCAGATATTCATTTTTAAATCCTCCTGAAGTCATCAAGAATAGTCACACCTTCTGAAGTCATCAGATACTCATTTTCAAGTCATTCTTAAATCATCAGGCTCAAGTTTCTAAACTCTGCTGATGACTTCAAGAGCTTGATGATGTCTGATGATGTGAAAATGACTTCTACAGTAGTTGGATGATCATCCAATGGATCTGTGATGGCTTCTAACGTAATCCTGTTTGACCTGGGTGGTGCTGCAGAATCAAAATCCTCTCACTTGATTGATCCCAATAATTTAAATGTGGAAATACAACAAGAGACCGATTTTTGAGTAAAAGAATTATAGGCCATATAATTAGAACACAAAAAGGCAGTGAAGTGTTGTTGAGATTTTGTTGTGAAGAAATCAGTATTTATGATCCCCATTTTAAGTTTGCAACATCACGAGCCAATTACCTGAAAGTCAATATTCTGATGACGAAAGCTAACCAATAGAAACACTTACTTAAATGCACGCTGTTTCCAATCAAGAATCATGGCTGATGTTTAATCATATAACGAGTTACTTGGATATAAACGTGTGGTTTCAGAACCAGTAATGAGCGTGAAGGAAAAAGAAGGATTACTTTATCAATCGCAGTAGTAAGGATATGAGGAAAATAATTTGGATCATGAAACTCAAAAGGCCAACAAAAACAAAGAAAACGTATTACTTAAGAAATAAAGAATAGTATTCCTCCAGAATCAAAGAAATCGCACACTATGGTATCAGAGAACACCCAAAATAGTGATACTCTATTGGCAAATGGTTACACAAGAGGACATACTAAAAATCAATTTAATGAAAAAATACTTTTTCCATACTCCAGAGGACAAAATATTGAAGAAAAGTTGAGTAAAGCCAAAGACAACATTTAGGACTTATGCAAGTGTCAGTATGAGAGAAATTAGCACTTTTCCATGATTATGGTAAGTGAAATGTAACAAGGTATTCCATGAGGATTATCCAGAAGATAGCAGTTATTAAGGCGTCTGTTAATCCTTCCAGCTTGTGACTATAATGCAAGAATACTTTGGCGAACAAGCTGATAATTAAAGTCACTATACTTGGTAAAATGCACTATCTTAGTTCGTGCTATTTTCAAACATGGTAGTTTTGTGTTATGCTTATGGTCAAGATTAGCTATGATACTGAAAAGATTTATAGGGGTATATTTATGAGCTCCTTGCGCCGCCGTAGCGTCACTTTTTTGTGATGCTCCGGCAGTGCAAACAACAAAATCATATTTATGAGGTCACACAAAGCCACTTTGCATGGCTTTCAATGGCTTCATGGATATGGAGTAAGGCAGTAAGCAACGTTTACCACAGAACTTTTTCCCCACAGGGATTCACAACGCAGTCGTTACAACAATGACCGCGTTTTAATTCCGCATACCATTACTCCGCAAGTCGGAACAACGACTTGCGGAGGGGTGAAGATGTTAGATTTAAAATCCAACACCGTGCCTACTGTCCGCACAGACTGGAGATAAAATAGTAAATTATACTATTCCAACATCCAACGCAAATCGTTGTGTTGCCTCACTCTGCTCAAGGGTGGTGTCACGTTGGCCATTGCTGTGGGTGTTCCAATGCAACACCCATGGATTTTGATGCTTCCCCAGATTTACAAAACCATTTAAACCTGGGGATGTCCCAAAACCTTACACCTCCTCTAGGGATGCACAACGAGGAGAAATAACTTTATTTCTTCTAGTTTTTTCCTCTTTCCAGCCTCCGAGGATTGTTTTTGTGCAGTAAGGTGCCCTTTTCTGCACAAAAACAATCCTGCCGGCAATACAAAAGGACGTGCTGTTTAATGATTAAAATCCACAATATTTATCTTTCAACCTACATATGCGATTTTCTATCAGTATATAAAATTCCCCGTATTCCACCATGAGTACATCTTAAGACTTTTTCATATGTTAGCAAATCTCCCAAAATTAAACAATGAACAGATAAATAGACATGTGAACATCAGAATAATAGAATTACCGATATTCAAAAGTGATCAAGCTTTGCATGTGCCCAAAATGTCTAATAGAGTAAGGTTGCTAATGACTCAGTTTGGGTTGTGTGATATCTGGAGGCTTAAATATGGAAAACAGTTAGGATTTACATATTATAATAAGAAATATAAGCACAAATCACGGATCGATTATGTGCTGTTGGATTTAAGGTTAAAAGACTCAGTTACAGCAGTGGGGCATGTAGGCGTTCATATTTCCGACCATTCGGCCATTACACCTAATATTAAAATAAAAGCATCTGTGGCAGAAACAACTTGGAGGCTGGATCGTACAGTACTTTTAGATCAAGATTACCTGCAAATTATTAGTTCAGAGTTAGAGGTTTTTTTGGATGCAAATTTAGGCACTGCAAAGATAGAGATAGTATGGGAGACTTGTAAAGCCTTTTTGAGGGGCAGATTGGGAGCACGGGGAGCAAAATAACGAAGAATGTACTTTAAAAAAATTACAGATTTGGAAATCAGTATTCGAGAAGCAGAGGCTAGCATTAATTCCTGTGAAGGCAAGAGGGAAGAGCAGTTGTTGAAGGTTTTGGAGATGTTAAAACTGGAAGTAACAGCAATTATTAATCATAGAACTAGAGAGAAATGGGAATCTAGTCAGATGGCCCACTTTAGTTATAGTGAAGGTTGCGGAAAGCTACTGGCTTGGAAGGCTAAGAAAGACTCAGTGCGTAATTTTATTAAAGAACTGAATCTGCCAGGTATGAGTGAGTCTATTACTGAGAGCAAGGATATTGCAGATGCGTTCTTCAAGTACTTTTCGGACGTCTATAAGGATGATTTAAATCCTGGTACTGTGGAAATAGCAAAATGGTTGAGGCTGGTGGATCCGCTTCGAACCGAGTTAAAACAGGTATTGAATGGAGAGATACTCTCAACCGAGGTAGAAAAGGCTATAAGATCAGCTAAGAGTGGGAAGGCTCCTGGGCCTGATGGCTTACCAGTTGAGGTCTACAAAGTATTTATGGAAAGTATCCTGCCCGTACTGGTCCAGTTATTTAATGACTTTTTTCGAGGAAAGGCGGGTTTGCCAGATTCGTGGAATGAGGCAACTATTGTTTTAATTGCAAAAACTGGCAAACCATCAAGTGATACTAATTCCTATAGGCCTATCTCGCTGCTAAATTGTGACTATAAAATATTTGCAAAGATAATGGCGGATAGGCCCAGTCTGGCTATTCCTAAACTAGTGCAGGAAGATCAGAAAGGCTTTATTAAAGGTAGGTTCCTTAAGGAACTCACTTTCACTGTAATAGGTATGATAGATATGGCCTCGACACATACACTTCCACTAGCAGTAATAGCACTAGACGCTGCTAAGGCATTCGACCGGGTTAACTGGATTTTTTTAAAGGCACTTTTGATTCATTTAGATTTGGGTTCATATTTTACCAACACACTTTTGTCACTGTATAATTCTCCCACTTCTAGAGTACTGATCAATGGGATTCTAACTAATTCGATTAAAGTAAAGCGGGGTACCAGGCAGGGATGCCCCTTGTCCCCTTTACTGTTTGACCTCTATATAGAGCCTTTGGCCTGTAGGATTAGGGGCTCAGATAAGATCCTCCCTTTCTCGGTAGAAGCATGGTCCAGGAAAATAGGTCTATATGCTGACGATATCATAATCTATACATCTAATCTTCAGCAGACACTGGAATATATATCAGAAATAACTAAAGAATTTGGAGCAGTCTCAGGGTACAAAATCAACGAAGACAAAACGGAAATCATGAGCTGGAATTTAGATCCCGGCCCTATAAAATGCAAATCAGAAATGAGATATTTGGGGGTTAGGATTACTCAGAACCTGGATGACCTTGCAAAAATTAATTTTGTAAGAATTAAAAGAGAAATAGGAGGAATGCTTCATGGATGGAGTCATCTGCTTCTTAATTTATACGGTCGTACAAATTTGATAAAAATGATGGTTCTTCCAAAACTAACTTTTTTATTCGAGACAATCCCTCTTGCATTTAAAGGAGAATGGTTTAAGAAGCTTCAGAGTGAGGTTATTACATTTATTTGGGCCGCAAAAGGATCTCGTCTCTCGTGGACTAAGATAAGACAAAAATTGATTAAAGGAGGGCTATCAGCCCCGGATTTTCAGTTATATTGTTGGGCCTTTTAGAATTCTTTTGAACACTCCATCGACTGCGGGTATTGGTGTATTGCTGGCAGCTATGCTAAGAAGCTGCCAATATAAAGAAGTTGTTTTTTTATATAAATTCGCGGATCCAAAGTATTTCAAGAAAGTGCATCTCAAGGTATTGCAGGGAGCAGCGGAACTATGGTATCGGATCAGGAGGCCATTAAAAATCCCATACTATGGTTATTACACTTCCATCTGGGACAGCCCAGGTTCTCCTGCATGGACTAAAGACGCTTTGGCTATTCCTCTTAGATCAGCAGGGGTAGAAATGTGGGGGCATCTTTTTCTAGATGGAAAGCTGGTTGGGTGGAGTCAGGGAGCGGCTATTTGGTGGCAGGCCATATCGAAGTTTAAATATCTTCAAATATATAGTTGGGCCGGCAAAGTTGAAAGTGTTGTGGGACTTCAGAATGAACTGGAAGAGAAGATCTACTCAAGTCAAGTGTATAAAAAGGAAGTAGGACTCTGGTATTGGTCAATGCTGGAGACGGCGGACGGCCAGTTCTCATTGCCAGAAACCCTGTGGAGGGATTGCTTGCCGGACTTCGCATCTGACACTCAATGGCAAGTAACTATGGCTATCTTGTATAAAGTTGTTAAACCCGCAAATTTAAGGCGAAACCATCTCTTTACACTCCACAGAGCATACTGGTCTCCACATAGACTTTCAAAGTTCAAGCCTGGAGGGCTGGTGGAATGCCCTAAGTGCAGAAGTCCCAATGAGGAGGATATTCACATGTTCGTGGAGTGTCCAAATATTAAAGTATTTTGGGAGGAAGTAAGTAGCTGTTTATCCCAAGCTATTGATCATATTATTGAGGTAAGCCCTGAACTCATTATAACTGGAAGGTTGAATTTGCAGATAAGTAGTTTGGACGATAAAGTTAAACTTGTATTCTATGGGATACTTTTGGCGCGTAGAGAGATATGTAAACTGTGGGTGTTCCCGTCATCCCCAGGGATTTTAGATTGGTTGCGAGCTATGAGATTCACAGCTAAAATGGATACTATGGGTCCGACAAAAGATAAATGTAAATTCTGGGAATTATTTTTGGCACATTTTGGGTGAAAAGTTTTGTTGTTTGGGCAAGGCATAGCTTGTTTTTGTAAAGATTTCAGTCCAATGATTAAGGTCTTGGCCTATCTTGCCGGTGGTGTTCTCAACGTGACGGTGGGGTCCATCTATGCATCAATCTCTTACAAAGGGTGGCATATGTAGAGAGGTGGTCTTTGAATGGCCCTACCTGTGTGGTTGGCAACGGCCACGGTATATAAGATAAAAAACCCATGGGCGGTACCGTGTGGTCAGAAATGGGTGGCGTAAAGGCTAATGAGGACAAAAAAAAAAAAAAAAAAAAAAAAGCTTTGCATGTGTCTGGTGCCTATCACATGATGTTGAAAGTAATAAACATGTCTTTTTCCTGCCACAAAACTCCTATCTGATCTGTAGTATTATACCTTGCATTTGATCAAACAGGTTTGAAAGGCAAACAGTGAACACTGAGCAGTTCAAATAGCTGGGGGCTCTAAAATACAGAATCCTTTAAAAGGGCCGTAATTAATTAGTTGTTAATTAATATCAATTAATTTAAAATTAAATATTGAAATTGTGTAATTAATTTTAGGTGCAGGTTGTGGGGTTTATAGGGTATAAGGTGGGAAGTCATTTATTTTTAATGAATTAAGATTTAGTTGTTCATTAACATTAAATAATTGAAAATTAAATATTGAAATTGTGTAATTACATTTAGGCAGGACTGTGGGGTTTAAAGGGGTAACGGGTGGGAAGCAATTTATTTCCAATTAAATAATAATTAGTTGGTAATTATCAATGATTAATTAATTGAAAATTAAATATTTTAATTGTTTAAATAATTTTAGGTGCAGGTTGAGGGGTTTATAGGGGTTAAGTCTGGGATGTAATTTATTTGTAATTAATTAATAATTGGTTGTTAATTATTAATAAATTAATTGAAAATTAAATATTGAATTTGCACTGACTGGAGTGGGAATAGTCAGTTTTACCCCTCCCCTATCCAACACTTTCCCTACTGTTGTACTGACTGGAATGGGAATATTAATTTTTACCCCTCCGCTATCCAACATGCTTCCTACTGTTGCACTGACTGGAGCAGGAATATCAATTTCTACCTCTCCGTTATCCAACACCTTTCCTACTGTTGCACTGGCTGGAGTGGGAATATTAAATTGTATCCTCCGCTATCTAACACTTGCACTCACTAGAGTGGAAAAAGTAATTTTTACCCCTCCGCTATCCAACTCTTTCCCTACTGTTGCATTGAACAAATTGGGGAATTTTTTAAAACTAATAATAGAGTGTTTTTTAAATATACATTTTATGTTATTGGTATATGTATACATATATATTTATTTGTTACATTTTTCAAAAAAAAAATTTAATTATAAAAGAAATTATTATTATTATATATGTGTCTTTAATTTTTTTAGGTTAAGATCATTTGTTATTTTTGTTAAATGTATATTAAATCCATTTATTTATTTTAAATTACATTAC
Organism: Lissotriton helveticus; assembly: GCF_964261635.1. Lineage (NCBI taxonomy): Eukaryota > Metazoa > Chordata > Amphibia > Caudata > Salamandridae > Lissotriton > Lissotriton helveticus. The sequence continues at coordinate 449,528,686 of NC_136067.1, forward strand.
TATTTATTAATTTTATAGATATATAAAAGACGATATTTTTTACATCTATATTTATGTCATCAATATTTTTGTTTTGATATTTTTGTACTTACCTTTATAAATATAGGATGTCGATATTTTTTATATCTATATTTATGACTCGATATTGTGGTATGGGGATATTTTGGGTGTCGATGTGTTATCAGTGAACCATATTAAAGAACAAGAGCTCAGAATGAACAGCCTCCTTGAAACACAATCCAAGACTCGATTATATTTTTAAAGAAAATTCAAAGCTCTCTGGCCTTAAGTGACTTAGCCTTAGCTGTGTAAATACATAATGTCTCAAAGAAATAAGAATGTTGTAGAAGGCAGCAAGAGCAAAGGAACAAACAAAGCATAGAGACACGAGTGGTGTATGGTAACTGCTTTCCTTGATCCTTTTGTTAAAGGACATCTTCAATTAATCTACACTTGCATTCACATGTGTAGACTGACATTGAGCTATTACAACTGAAAATAAATGTGATATGGCATGTTAAAGTGTATTTTCCAGGCTTAATTTAACTAGGCCTCAGTTGGGCCTTGACGCCTTCTTATTTAAAACAGACCCGTATCATATTTATTGGCTGTTTGTATTTGTGCCTGACACTACAACAAGATGTGGCTTTGTTTATTTCTGAGTGACACTTTTATTGAAGACGACTTCTTGCTACAGACCTTCTGCATGCACATGATATTGCATTCAGTCACACTGAAGAACCGGGTTATTTAGAACCCGGCGGCGCCAGGGGCACGCCCAAAGTCTTCGGGTTCACCTGTCTTAGAATACAGAGACACGGGACTCTTCGTGGTGACGTCAAAGATCGAATTTATTGACTGCAGCCAGTAACAGAAATCCTAGAAATCATCACAGTATGAGTTCTCAGGAGACTGCTCCATTTTACAAAGCAAGTCATTCCTTTTATGCCAAAAATCACATTCCAAAAAAATACCTAACATTTACGAACTGCCCAATCACATGTATCCACACCAAAGGAATCGCATGACGGTAAAACCCACTTTTCAATTGTTCGGCCCATGATTGATCATCGGACAAATCCAACATTCTTCTTTAGACAGGCCGAACGAACCCATAATAAAAAGGCCACGACCCATATCATAAATAGACCATAAAGAAAGAAACAGAAACAGGTAAGAGTAGGATAAGGCATATTTGGGTGTAGTAAAAACTTTACGATGCCCTGCGCTCTGATCTTAGTCTTGATCAGCTAGCGGGCAAGAACTGGCTCAGCAAGCTCGGCTTCAGGCAACGAGGTCAGTTCACTTCGGGTCATGTAAAAGTCAGCACAAACCCCAGCAAAAGGGCACGAGTCTTAAAGACTCATTCAGCCGCAGTCATCGGCCTATGTGAGGGCAACCACAAAATGGCTGCCTTACACAAAATGAAAACTATGGTTCGGAACGGAATCTTCAAATACACTGTGAATCCTTGTGTGTAACATGGCAAAAACACTCGTACTTGCCGAACTCATTAGTTACGGTTCATTGTTACCAAAATCGTAATGGAACCATGACATTTAAAACACGGGTTCAGAATTCACGGAACCTCAGACCCTCCTTTTGCCCTTACATAGGCAATTACTCAGTCTATTCAGTCTATATCTGAGTCGATGTCAATTTTCATCAGATCACCAAGGTGCTGTTGAAGCATTATCTTGTTTCTCTGTGCATCTCTCGAGACATGCGGTCTCCTGACACACGTAGTAGCACAAAGGCCACATATGGCAGGACCGCACTGTACACAAAGACAACATGAGAAAAGAACCGCTAGAGCCACACCAATGATCATCAGAATCTTCCATCCCCAAACGGATAACAGTCCCCAAAACCATCCAGTTAACGACCAATCTCCTTCGTCCACATGTATAGACTGTGAGATCTTATGTAACCTGGAAATGGCCTCGTATACCGCCGGAGCATTATCTGGGATGAAAAAGCAGCAACTCGATTGGATCACTTTACATACTCCACCTCAATCCGCGAGTATGACGTCTAAAACTATACGATTCTGTAACGTCATAAGGCAATCCGCTTGAAGCTCAGCTGTCAGATTACTAAGGGCACCGGCAGTTTCGTTTATGGTGGATTCAACCACCCTCGTCAATTGCCGTAAGCCCCTACTGTTAGCCATAGGTCCCCAAAATGGTAAGAAACCCTTAAAGAAGTCTCCCACTTCCTGTCCAGCGGTATCTTCCCGATTGAAGACACCTCTAACAACTCTTGTCCTGTGGTAATCTGCAGCAGCAGTATACGTAGGAGGCAACAAGTATCCAACATAACACGTTCCTGAAAAATCAGGGTGCAACCATGTATATGCTCTGTTGTAACAAACAAAATACGTGCCCTTAGCTGCCAAAAACGGCGGGGAAGATTGAGACGTAAAAACATACGTCTGAGTACAAACACTCTTCCCCAGCTGAGCTTTCGGATTTTTGCCATTACCTTGCAGACAAAAATGACCTCGGTGGGGTACGATCCAAATCGAAGGTGACCTCTTTCGTTTCTTTTTTCACTCAGACTAACACTGTATCCGGTCGTGTTCCATCCAACATAAGCCGATAACTTTTCCTTGGGAATAGTCTTTTACGTATTGATATCTCTGCTCATATTCATAACTCCCATCACCAAGGCTTGATTACTCAAGTTATCTCTCATGGAATGTAGGGGATAGACTTCCAGGGCATAAATGAACATCGTCTGAAAAGCCCATAACGACCCATTCTGACTAAACGGTAAGATCAGATAAGGAACAACTCTATCTGTAGTATGTGGCATAAGACCACACACCCAACAATTAGTAATGTTCACTACCAACTGATGTTGATGCAGTAGCTGTACGAATGTGTTATGTACAAATTCTGACCTTCTAATCTGCTCGTGTTCGGGTAAGATATGAAAAGAATGCAAAGAAGTAGTAGTAGGAAAGGTCGTAGGTTGGGAAATGGGTGCAAAAGTCAATTGAGTAGTAAAAACAATCCAACCCACCAAAGTTAACGTCATGCTAAAAAACATCAGAATACAAGTAATCAGAAAATATTTGCTATGCATTATTCTACATAGTTTCATCTTAAAGTTCATTTTCTCAGCAGCTCTCTCGATCTCAAAAAACTCCATAATCTAACTGGGCTGTTCGCGGCGGTTGGTTTTCTTCTGCTAGGGAGTGCATCTGTCAGTCCAGGGAACACCCTAAGACCAACCAGAACCGTCGACCTTGTGTCTACATGGCTGCAATCCCGAGTCTTTACACCGCGACCCTACAGCTGAACCCGGATGGCGGTTAGAAAAGGAAAAAAACAAAAAATCAAAACAGTTTCTTGGCTGAGAGAGTGCAGTTTTAAAAACCAAAAAGGAATTATTTGTTCTTTATTAGTCCATTATTTCTAGGTCCTAAATTATAACGGTTTTTACCAAGCTCTGTCTGGTTTTGAAATAACAGGTCAGGCTCGGTGGTGTCCAATCTCAAAGATGAAGGCACAGCTGCTTGCAAGACATCATCGTCTTCTTTCCCCGTCCCTCTCCATACCAACTCAGCGTCGCTGAACGGTGTGAACTTCGGCAACCTTTCAGTCTCGGTGTCTGCAATACCTTTGAGGATCCACTGGTCGTACGGCAGAGGTAAAGGTACCCTCTTACAGTGTACGCCGTGGATCCAATTTTTCTTCCCAAAGACTTTTACAGATGTTCTTGTAGACAGCAACACCTGATGAGGGCCCGTCCAGCGGGGCTGGTCGTTCTTGGTCCGTTGGAAATTTTTCACGAGGACCCAGTCACCAGGATTAAAGGTGTGACCTGGGTCCACGGAGGCTGGCGGCAGGTTATCGTGAACCTGTTGCTGCAAGACACGCAATTTAGCCGTCAGGTCATACAAATAGTCCACCAACACAGGATAGTCAATATCACTAAATTTTGTTGGTCTCGGCACTCCCCACACATTTGCCGGTCGACCAAAAACAATTTCATATGGACTAAGTCCGATTGGGGAATGCACTGTAGTTCTAGTTGACAAAAGTGCCAACGGCAAAGCGTCGGGCCATTGGAGACCAGAACTCGCTTGAATTTTGGCTAACTTCAGCTTCAGAGTGACATTGTAACATTCCACTAATCCAGCTGATTGGGGGTGATTCGCAGGATGGAATTTCTGTGTTATGCCCAAACCCTCACACACTCTCTTCATGATCTTCCCCACGAACTCACTTCCGTTATCACTCCACACCATCCTTGGCAACCCAAACCTAGAGAAATATTCTTTGAGCAAAACTTTAGCTGTGGATGAGGCAGTATTGTATTTTAGGGGTTATGCCTCTACCCATCTAGAAAAGGCACAAACGACTACAAGGACGTATTTCAAATTGTTACATCTTTCCATGTGGATAAAATCCAATTGCAGAACCTCGAACGGATACGTTGGAGGCGAAAAGTGACCAGCTGGAGTTAGAGTTCCCTTACCTGGATTATACATCAAACACACCATACAATTCTTGACCACATTCTCCGCACATTTTGGAATCCCACCATTCTCCCACACTGGAGCTAACAACTTACAAATTCCTTTCGCACTAATGTGAGACAACCCATGTGCCATCGTAACCACCGCAAGCACATATGCATCCGGCAACATCCATCTTTGGTGTTCTGATAACTCAACCCAACAACCAGTCGAATCCAATCTACCCGTAGTTTCTCTCCACACACTCTTTTCATTTTCAGTGGCTTCAGCCTGGATTGATTTCACACTCTCAATCGTATCTTCACACATTCCAGCTGCACCAATCCATCTCGCAGGGCCTGCAACGTACATTCGACTCATCACATTTCTCGCTGTTTCTTTCGCAATTTCATCCTCAAACGCATTACCACAACCGACATCATCCGTAACCTTCCGGTGAGCACTACAATTCACAATCGCAACTTGCTTCGGCAAAGTAAGTGACTCAAGAAGCTCATTCACCAACTGCCCATGTTGGATCTTAGTCCCATGCAATGTGAGAAATCCTCTTTCTTTCCACAAGCGTCCAAAACTGTGTGCCACACCAAATGCGTACTGACTATCGGTATGCATATTCACTCTCTTTCCCTCTGATAAAATACACGCTCTCGTTAAGGCAATCAATACTGCTGCTTGCGCCGAATTATAGCTCACTCGTGCAGTTTCAACAATCGTACATAACGTCGTCACGGCATATGCCGCGGTCGTTTTGCCATTTGGGAGCTTGTAGCATGAACCATCAACCCATAGCGTACCATCAGGATCCGAAAGAGGAGTGTCTTTCAAATCGACTCTACCCTTCGTCTCCTCCTCCGTTCTAAGAAAACAATCATGCTGTTCCTGACCATCTGTGTCCACAGAAATCGGCAACAGTGTCGCTAGATTCAATATATTACACCGCTTGATGTGCACGTGACTAGCCAAAAGAGTCAACTCATATCCCGACAACCTTGCACTAGTAAGGTGCTGAGTCTTGGTTCTATTTAATAAAGTATCCACTGCATGTGGAACCATCACGACCAACGTGTTATCCATCACCAATCCAGCAGACTGTCGGATAGAAACAGCCGCTGCTGCTGTATCTCTTAAGCAACTTGGCAACGCTCTAGTTACCGGATCTAAAGTCGAGGAGAAATATGCACATGGACGCTGCTTATCACCGAATTGTTGAGTCAAAACTGACAATGCACAACCCTCTCTCTCGTGGACGTAGAGTGTAAAAGGCTTACTGTAGTCAGGAGTACCCAACACTGGAGCAGAACACAACGCATCACGCAACTCAGAAAAACTTTTCTGACAATCGTCAGACCAAGGATGAGGGTTCGGTATATCCTTACAAGTCAATGCCAACAGAGGTTTTGCCAACAGAGAAAAGTTCGGAATCCACTGTCTACAATACGACGTGATACCCAGAAAAGCACGTACCTCTCTCTGCGTACTTGGCACAGTCATTTGAGCAATCGCTTGAATTCGTTCTGGGGTCAATCTTCTTCCCTCCTTTGACCAGAGATGACCTAAGTAGGTCACCTCTTGGCGAAAATACTGCAACTTTGAAGGTGACACTTTATGATGCAAATCAGACAAATGTCGTAACAAAGAAAGAGTAGCTTCTTTACAAGTTTCCTCATCATCAGCAGTCACTAATAAATCATCAACATACTGAATAAGAGCAGTACCAGCAGGCAGCACAAGAGTATCAAGCTGAGTTTTCAAAGCCTGGCTATAAATGGAAGGACTTTCGCAATAGCCTTGAGGAACGCGCTTAAACCGGAAGCTTCGGCCTCCTAAAGAGAAGCCAATAGTATCTCTACTCTCCTCGGCAATTGGAATACTGAAGAAAGCATTCTTCAGATCTATAACCGAAAACCAGGCAGCTGAAGCAGGAATCATAGTCAGCAAAGCAGTAATGTCCGGAACAACAGGAAACTGTGGCACAACAATCTTATTAACCTCCCGAAGGTCGATCACAAACCTGTAGACAGGTGGCTGAGAAGAGTCAGTGCGCTTCAGGACAGGCAAAACGGGACTGTTACACACATTACCTCTCGTTTCTTCAATCACACCTTTCTCAATCAAATCATAAATGATTGCTAAAAGCGCTCTTTCACCATCGCTAGAAATCCTATATTGGGGAATGCGTGGCAATTTAACATTCGCTTTAAGCGTTACAACATAAGGTGGAATCTCCAAAAGACCCACATCATTAGGACCAGTGGCCCAAAGAGTATCAGGGGGGGGGGCGCAATTCCGGAGGAAGCCGATCTTTAGACAAATACATCGGAGAGATCACTTTCTTACCCAATGTAAGCTGTACTCCCGAAGGAGAACAATGCAATGTCGCATTCAACCTTTTCAACAAATCCAAACCTATTAAATTCTCACCACAACCTGTCGTTAAAATGAGAGGTGCTTCCAATTCACAAGGCCCTATAGAAAGAGACAAGGGACTGGAAACTGGATTATGAACTGGGGCGCCAGAGAATCCTACCGAAACATTCGTTAAGCCAGACAAAGGTGCGCCAGGGAGTTTAGAGTGCATGATAGTCAAAGTCAAAGTCAAAGTCAAAGTCAAAGTCAAAATTTTTTATTTGTACTGGTACTCAACAGAGGACCACAAAATATTCAAATTACATAAAGAATGAAATTCAACGTTATCAATACAAAGATAAGAACGATTTTAAAAATTTATACAAATTAAAACAAACAAATTCATTCGGAGGTTGCTTGCAAAGAGCAATAAGTTCACTTACTGTCGTGATTCTACATGAACAATATATTGGAGCTAAAAATCTAGTGCGCGCAGAAATTACAGTCTGGCTCGGACATACGAAGAGAACATGTTCCAGAGTCTGATTACCCCCAGCGCACAATGTACATAAGGCAGATCCCCCCGGGGACCATCTTGAAATAAATGAAAGTAAAGGAAGAATGCCTAGTCGAAGCATAGTAATTGTTCTCCTAGCTCCATGTGTTAAAGTTAGCCCAATATAAGGCCGACTTTGCTTAAATTCTAAGGAATCAGCGAATAGTTTATAAGTGGGTAATTTGGTACAGTGTCGGGAATCCATTTCATAGCTGAGCTTTGGGGTAAAGCATTTTAAGAACAGTTTTAGTTGTGCTGGTGACCAGTTTTGCAGCATATCAACGGTAATATTTGCTACACGAAATGCTTCTGCCATGTTCCCTCTAAAAATTTGTTTTTTTGCATCGGACTCAAAGGTTTCTTTTTTCAACAGTGACCTTAGTGTGTTCTCTTTTGCGTGCAATAAGTTGTAGGCCCACCTTATTACATTTGCGATTGCTACTGCATAAGAACTGGTCACTGATAGTTCTAGTCTCAATGCTTGAACAGGAACTGCGTCTGACAGTTTCATGATTTTCCTTAAAATCTTCCCCTCTTTCCGATCCATAAAAGCCCATTGTTTTATGGGGATGTACTCCGTCGCATAAGAAAGTACAGGAGGTATTTTTACTTTATAAATGTTTATCAGAGAAGAAAAATGTCTATTTCCTGTTGCGCTATATAATCTCAGGAGGGCCGCTGCATGTATATCTGATTTCCTTGACAGATTATTCAATTGCGTGATGTTAGATAAATTTTTTGAAAGGATCCTGCCAAGGTAGGAATAGTTCTTAACTTCTTCTATTTTTTCCCCCCCTAATCTCCAGGTGTATTTCGCACTTTGTTTCTTCCCTGAAAAGGCCAGCACTTTTGTTTTTTGTATATTTGGGACTAGATAGTTTTCTTTGGAGTATTTATGTAAAATATCTAGTGACGTTTGCAGTCCAAAGGGGGTAAGATCCAACAACACTATGTCGTCAGCGTACAGTAAAGCAATTATTTTTCGGTCAGCAATTTTTGGAGGTAGGTTAGAACCCAGTTGCAGGTAATGGCACAAGTCGCTTAAATAGAGGGAGAATAATAATGGGGCTAAGAGGCACCCTTGCTTTAGTCCATTTTCCGTTTTAATTCTTTCCGTATAACCTCTTTCTCCCCCCATTTGAACTTGACACCAAGTATTGGTGTGTAGGCTGATTATAGACTGTAATAGTTGTTCATTTATGCCGAGTTTCCTCAATTTTTCCCACAAAGTTGGTCGGTCCACTCGGTCAAACGCTGTAGTATAATCTATAAAGGCAGCGTATACAACCTGATTTTTTTGTGTTGTATATTTGTCGATGATGGTTTGAATAACTGCGATGTTGTCAGTTACCGAATGTTTAGGCCTGAAGCCTGCCTGATACATCGGTATCCGGCCAGTCGTAAAGGCCCATTCTTTAAGACGATGTAAAATTTCTGCTGCAAATACCTTGCCCACGGAATCCATGAGTGCGATTTGACGAAAATTGCTTGCCCGGGTTTTACTTCCCTTTTTTGTGGATCGGGATGATTATACTTCCCTGCCATGATTTTGGGATATGGCCAGTATCTAAGATGTAATTAAAAAGGGGATATAACAGCTGACTCCATTCCTTTGGGGCAATTTTTAGTGCTTTGATCGGGATCTGATCTGGGCCAGACGCTCCTGTTGATCTTGCTTTATGTATGTTTAGTTCCACAGATATTGCGGTGATTTTATTTAATGAGTGTTCAACTTTTTCTTTGTTGTAGACCCCACTGCTTTCTGATGAAGCTATAGAGTTTGATCTGTAAAGGTCTGTTAGAAAATTTTCCCAGGCACCCGGAGGGACCGGTATTGGTTGTAGTTTCTTTTTGGATCCAGTCAGTTTTCCTATGAGGTACCAATACTTACGCTGGTCGTTCTTATTCGCCGCGATCTGTATATCTACCCAATTACGATCTTGTACAGTTTTTTTATGACTCAAATTCTCACGTCTTAGTTGATTTTTGATTTTATTTATTTCCTTTGTTATTTCTGGAGTAAGATTTATATATTGGGCACGTATATATTTGTTTAGTTTTTTCTTTACCTCAGAGTTCTTAAGGGTACTGTTATTTTTTCCTTTTTTCTTACTGTTACCAGCTGAATCCTTTACAATCATCTGAAGGATGAGAGATCTGTACTCTATTATGATAGATTCAAAATTTTCGATGGGATTTTCTGAGAACGTTCTCATTAAAAATTTTGAATGATCAATCAGAGACGTAATTTTGTCGATGGTATAAGAGTTCCAGAATATGCGTCTCTTATCTTTATTCACAACTACATTGCTTTTTAGATATGTTAAATGACAAGGTGCAGAAGATTTAGGTAACCAATCTGTTGTCAAGTGCATTTGGGTATGATCGCTCTCTTGACAAAACTGGTTAAGGAGATATGAGACTGTTTCTAGTAGGTCATAACTTGTGATTACATAATCAATTATAGATGAAGTCCCATTTCCACGTCTGGTATAGTTTGCAGGAATATCCCCTTCCATGCTACCATTCAATATTACTCCATTAATGTTTGTAAGAGTTGATAATAACAGTTTCCCCCTTTTATCGGTCTGTATGCCCTCCGGGAATTGTGGAGATATTATGTCCAAACCTTCTTCTAAATGTAGTTTTGCCCATTTATTAATTTCAAAATTAGAAATTTTACTGTTGAAATCGCCAACAATTAAGAAGGATGAGTGAAGATGGTTTTCTATTATACTCTCAATCCTTTCCATGATATTTAAGAGTGTTATATCATACTTTTTTCCTGGAGGAGCGTATACATTAAAAATGAGAATTGTTTTAGAGTGAGCTGTACTGTGTGTTTTAACAGAGATTTTGATGCACTGGAGGTTATCTGAATTGGTATCTAATATTTCCTGGGCCCACAGATATTCTTCCCTTAACAAAATAGCTAAGCCACCTTTAGCATGGCCTCGATGTGTGTTTATTGCCGGTATTTCGTAAACATAGTAATTTTGAATAGTTGTAGGTTCGGTTGCCCATGTTTCTTGTAAGACCAAGATATCCGGCGAATTACTAATAGCCATGGACAATTTGTTCTTTATTCCACCTGCGATGTTCCAGGAAGATATTTTTATGCCAGTGCTAAACAAATTGTTGTTGAGATCTCTTGGGTTTGCTGCAATTTAGAGACTCTGCAACCCAAGCCCAAGACTTTGTGCTATTACCGTTCTCAGGAATTTTGGGAGCTTGATACCAAACGGCCCGTTGTCCATTGTTCACCAGGATTTTTAGTTTCTCATGCCCAGTAGAGTAAATGTCAGAGTGCTTGATTGCGTCTTCCAACACTCCATTGACCCTTGGAGATTGTTTCTTGTATGAATTGGAGAGTGCACTTATTTGGGTATCATACCCAGTTGAATCTGCATTGACCAATGATGCTTTTTTTTCCACCACATCATATCCTTGTTTGTATAATATCTCCTTATCATTCAAGATGATTTCTGGGATAACAGATGACCAAAAAGTTACCCTTGCTAATTTATTGTTGTCTTTCATGGGAAAGGTTACTAAATCAAGTTCATGGCTACTCAGTGATTGCAATGACTTAATATGGCGTAGTAGGTGTAGTATCCTTCTTCTGTTGAGAGGTAATGAATCACTAGGGAAAAGTTCTTCAAATTGTATAGTTTTGGGAGGAGACTCATTCTCTCTTTGTTTGTTCCTATCCAGATGGTCTATAGTTTTATTATTGTTATGATTTTGGATTGGATCCTCTAGGGATCTTAAGGAAACGAATTCTTGAGCTTTTGGATCTAGTTGTAACATCTTCTCTTCAAAGATCCTAGTTACTGTTTTTGGCATACTTTCAGATGCTGTTATTTTTCCAAATACTTCCTCTTCCTGGTTATGTTTTCCAGCTGACTGTCGAAATTTTAGTTTGTGAGCTTTCTTTTTTTGAATCCTCCTTATAGGTTTTTTTCTCCTTCTTTTCCTTCCTTCTATGTTACATTCCAAATTCTTTTTTTCTGTAGATATTCCATTATCTTGTGGTGATGTATTAGACATAGGTATTTCCTGATTATCAGATAGTGAATTATTTACCGGTGTAATTGTTTCGCTCCTTTTGTTAAATATTGGGAAATTGTCAATTTTTTGCTGATGTTTTTCTTTGAAGAGCTTTTTTAAGGAGTATATTGTTGAATCGTTTAGCTGTTTCGTCTTTTGTTTTTGTTGTGTTTGGGTCTTAGAAGTTTGAGTGCCAAAATCACGTGTGCTTTTCTTCTGTTCATTATTATGTTCATTCAATATAACACTTTCCTCAGATCTTATTTTCGTTGGTAAATTATTTGCCTCTGCTAAGCCGAGGTCTTTTTTCTTTTTCTTATTAACTAGATGTTTTAGTATCCCAATCTGAACGTCCAGGGTTTGATCGGAATTATCAAGAATATTTCCCAGAAAAGAAAGAACAGATTCTAGAATCTCTTGCAATGAAAACAAGGCTTTTGATATAGGTGGTGTCAAATCGATAATGTTATTATTTGTCTTGGAGTTGATATTGAAGGGATCAAATGAAAGATCAGTTAAGGTAATTGGTCGAGATGTTTCATCTTTATTGTTCTGGCTTATTCCCTGATCCAAGTTTTGCAGACCTAAAACAGAGTGCATGATAGAACTCTTCGCTGCACCGGTATCCAAAAGAAAAGGCGCTACCACACCTAATGTAACTACTGCAACATAAGGCCCACTCTGATCTACTGGAACCAACACTACTCCCTCTCTTTGTCCATGGCTGTCCTAACAATCATTATAGTCAGCATTCTCACTCTCAACATAATAGTCATCAGCATAGTACTGAGTCGACTGACCAGACGCAATTTTCTGTTGATCAAAACAATTCATAGAATTCTGTTGGGGAAAGGAACGTTCGTTCTGAGGAAACGCACCACGTCCTCTACCCCTAAACACTTGCTGGAAACCACCACGACCTCTTGGGGCCAGCATACTACTCGTGCGCTGCCGTAAAACAGGGCACTCATTTTTATAATGACCTTCCTCCCTACAATACGCACACTGATTCAAGCCCAAAGGTGGTCTTGGAGGAAAATACCCAGCTTTCTGTTGCGGTCTCTGAAACGATGGAGGTTGCTGAAACTGTGGGCGTTGCTGTGACTCTTGCTGATTCAAGCGAGGCGGATACGCCTGCTGCAAAAGAACCTTTGTCTTTAAGTCTTTTGTCTTTTTCTCTACTCTTTCTTTCTCGTCCTTATCCCTATTCTCGTAGTACTGTGCAGTTGCCAATATCTGGGCCGACGAGGAAACAGCCCAAGAACTCTCAGAATCTTTCAACTTGTTACACAGTTCAGGAAGTAAGTTAAAGACAAACTTATCTACGAACAATCTTTGTCCACCTTCCGTACTCATATCTTGACCACTATGATCTATAAATGTCCCTTCAAACCTAGTGAAGAAATCAGATACACTTTCGTCCTTCTTCTGCTTACATGCTGCTAACTTGTCCCAATTTACTCGTAACGCTGGCATCATCGTTTTCATAAGATCTATAATTCTGCCAGGTAGATCTGCCACTAGAGGCTCAGGCTTAGAACCACCAACTTATCTAGCGTCCGCGGCAGCAATATTGACCCATGAGTCACCTAATTCAATCGCATGATCCTCATGACGAATCTTTGCCCATAGAGGTTGCGGTACTACATTACCCAACAGCATATCTATGTTGGCTAAATTCATGATGCATGCGTCAACTGTCTGGGACAATTCTTTGTAATAGCCAGCTGGATTCTTACGGGGATCAGGTAAAGACTGTTTAAGGGCCAAAACTTCTACTCTCTTCCATGGCACATGTACCCATACTCTCTGAAAATGAGGTAGAACAGGTGGATTAGCGTTTGCGTCCCCTTCTCTCCAAACTGGGGGAACCTCTCTCATTGGATATTGTCGTAACCTTTCTCCTAACTGCGGAATCAGGCTCAAACAGTCGCTAAGAAGGGAAATCGCTCCTAAATGCAAGTACCATCGTAACTGCTTCCTCAATTCCGGGACCCACTATTGTCCCTTTTGCAAACTCAGACTGGACATTTAGCAACTCTACTGGGACTGAACCCAAATCATTATCTTCCCATTCCTCACGGAGGAAAGTACACATTACATCAAACACATATCTTTGCTTGGGTGCTTCCTACTGCAAGAAGACATCCATAACTGACTCTAAATTATACCTCGAAACATTCGAAATCCACCTGCGAACCAGGAGATCCAACACTGCCCGCTCTTCGGGACTAGGTAACTGACTACGCAGTTGTTTACGCGCAGAAAAGGGGGTCATACTCGACGACCCAAAGACAGGAGACAAAAGACCAGTTTCGGCCATCCGTTGTCGAGCAGAAGGAGAAGACGTCATAAGGACAGGAGACAAAGTATTTTGAGGCAAAGTAGCAGAAGTCAAAGGTAAAGGAGAGTAAGGCAAAGAAGGTCCAGGCAAAACTGATAGCAAAGTTTGCGGCTCCAGAGGAGGCGGGGCGTAGGAGGAAGGACCAGCTGAAGATGAGCCGGTGGTTGAGCAGGACCAGGAGGTGGAACAACTGGAGGTGGAGGAGGTGCCCTAGCGTTCTGTGCATAAGGGGGTGGTAATCTCAATAGATGTGACATTAAAGGGTCCTTTTCAGGATCCTTTGTCGCCTTCTCAAGAATAGGTGGCAATGCTGGATAACATTTATCAATAGCCATATTATGTTGCCTATCTGATACCTCAATTGCTTTATCTTCTTCGTCTTCTTTAAACTGCTTGGCAGCTTGCATTATCGACAACCCCTTTTCTCTCTTATCTTTTTTAGCTTGTTTGATTTCTCGTTGTCTGGCTTCTTTACGCCAAAGGCGAAAGGAGTCAAACATTGCCGGCCGGGCTTTCTTTCTAAACAATGTCGTTTCTAAATTATCTAAAATTTCAGTATCAAAACTACCATATTGGGGCCATCGTAAAACCCCATCTTTCCTGGTATAGCGGACACACACTTCATTGAACGTAATGGGGCCCACGCCGTGTTTAGAATAGAGTTCATAAGTCGGTGTTCCAACTGGAGGTATCGGACATGAATCCTCCAATCGGGAATCCCTGTTACAACCACAACAGAATATCCTCCTAATTTTGCTAAGACTAGGCATCTTCGCTCACTAATCTAGCTTCAAACTTCAAGGGATTATCTACAACGATAGTCTCGCAAATATACGAGTCCCTCGGCTTTGGAAATTGCAATACCCAAATCAAAGACCCAAAAACTAAGTAGTCAAAGAACCAAAAAAAAACAAAGAACTGGGAGCGACCCACGTATACTTAACTAAGGTATCAGTCACGTCACCAGAAGACCCGTCTATTGTCTCGCCTTACAAAGCTGCACAAAGGGGGGTCCAAGACAGGGCGGCAGTCAGGGCAGCGGTCCTTCGTAGCCGTCTAGAAAGCGGAAAACCTCGCAGCAAAGACCTTCAGTCCACGTTCGACATACCGGGGTCGATGGACTGGGAGCCCTTCTTCCGGAATTTCCTCACGAAGCTCCTCACAATCTTCAGGCTTGGACCGGTACCTCTTGATGTCGCCCTGCGTTGGGCGCCAACTGAAGAACCGGGTCATTTAGAACCCGGTGGCGCCAGGGGCACGCCCAAAGTCTTCGGGTTCACCTGTCTTAGAATACAGAGACACGGGACTCTTCGTGGTGACGTCAAAGATCGAATTTATTGACTGCAGCCAGTAACAGAAATCCTAGAAATCATCACGGTATGAGTTCTCAGGAGACTGCTCCATTTTACAAAGCAAGTCATTCCTTTTATGCCAAAAATCACATTCCAGACAAATACCTAACATTTACGAACTGCCCAATCACATGTATCCACACCAAAAGTATCGCATGACGGTAAAACCCACTTTTCAATTGTTCGGCCCATGATCGATCATCGGACAAACCCAACATTCTTCTTTAGACAGGCTGAACGAACCCATAATAAAAAGGCCACGACCCATATCATAAATAGACCATAAAGAAAGAAACAGAAAGAGGTAAGAGTAGGATAAGGCATATTTGTGTGTAGTAAAAACTTTACGATGCCCTGCGCTCTGATCTTAGTCTTGATCAGCTAGCGGGCAAGAACTGGCTCAGCAAGCTCGGCTTCAGGCAACGAGGTCAGTTCACTTCGGGTCATGTAAAAGTCAGCACAAACCCCAGCAAAAGGGCACAAGTCTTAAAGACTCATTCAGCCACAGTCATCGGCCTATGTGAGGGCAACCACAAAATGGCTGCCTTACACATAATGAAAACTATGGTTCGGAACGGAATCTTCAAATACACTGTGAATCCTTGTGTGTAACATGGCGAAAACACTTGTACTTTCCGAACTCATTAGTTACGGTTCATTGTTACCAAAATCGTAACGGAACCATGACATTTAAAACACGGGTTCAGAATTCACGGAACCTCAACACTAGTTCACTGTTGTTTATGGATCTGGCTGGTTCTGACATCTCCAGACGACAAGGGGTGAGAAGGGCAGAATCATTATTCATGTTGTCAATTATTGCTAAGGTGATAGGGTTATATGACAATTCATAATACTGTAACATGATTTGCTGTAAAGGTAGTTCTTTGCTTACACCATAATGACTTTACAGTTTGAGCGCTTTCTTATGGAGAAAATGGGTACATAAACACTTGAACTTGGGGGTGATACAGAGACACTTTGCCTTCTATTAGGGATGCTTCCTGTCTGCCAAAATATGAATCCCATAATATCCTATGGGATTTTGCTTCGGGGGACAGGAAATCTGTCACAGCTTTGACGGAGTAACCAGCCAACCGGAGTCTAAATCAGGACCTTACACACATTTTTTAAAGTCGTACACCTCCAGCGGGATGAAGCTGTAAGTGGTAGTTGAAGAGGGCTCCACAAAGCGGGAAACAGTCACTTGGAGGTCCTGCTGGACAGGATTTGCTACTGCGGAGACGAACATAGCAGGAGTTACTGTGAAATCAGGCCGACCTACAAAAACAGTCCTGGGGCGGATCGGCTGGCAGTCAGGTCCCAGCCTTCCATTGGTATTTTGCCACTTTTTGTGTGTTAGACAGGAGCAGCACCTCTAACACGACTTCCAAGGGGCCAGGACCCTGGGGGCATCACTTGGGGGTTGGACTCACTCCAGCAGAGGCCAGATGTGTGTTTCAAAGTCTTTGGAGCTTGTTATGTACCGGTAGCTCACACCGGAGACCTGCCAACTAGCCCTTGGAGTCACTCTGGTAGTCCTGTGTTCCAGTAGGAAGGCAGGTCTCTAGCAGCAGGTAGTCGTCTGGAGAGCAAAGCATGTCTCTAACAGAATTGGAGTCATCTGGTAGTAGCAGGGCAGTCCTCTGGAGAATAGGTAGGCCTCAAGCAGCAGGGTAGTACTCTGGGGGTCCAGGCAGACCGTCTAAATTATTTCACAGGTCCAGGGGTGTACTGAAGAGTTGTTATGAGGGTCCAATGTTTATAGCTGGTGTCAGCCTTTGAAGTGGGGGACATCCTGGTTACCCCCATATCTGGCCCTGGAAAGTTCCTCCCTTCCCCTGCCTTGAGCTCAAAGGACTCTGGGTGACAAAAGACTAGTGTCAGGTTCCTTTGTGTGTGCTCGAAGCAAGCCCTTTGAAAGGTAAGTGGGGCAAAGAACATTTCGTACCCAAATATCCTGGCAGGAGATCCCATCCTCTTTTATCTCACTGCTTGTGAGAAATACACAAAGTCCAACAGCTAAGCTATTCACAGTCATGTGGCCCAGGCAACTGGCAGCAGGCACCAGACGGTTAGGGCAAAGCAGTGCCAACGTTCTAAATGTTACTAAAAGTAGCATTTTCCGAATTGTGACTTAAAATCCAATGTTACCACAAAGACGACTTTAAATTACAATTCATTTTAGATAGAAAAATGATGTTTCTACCTTCTACCAATCAGAAGATAGCACTTATTAAATATAATAAGGTAACCCAATGTTATCCAATGGAAGTGATTTGAATTACAGTAGTGAAGAACACATTTAGGATTTTTTCACTAACAGGATCAGGTAAAACATCAACCCACATGTTCTTCTTTGTAACTAGAGTGCACTGTCCTCTATGGGCCTTTAGGGCCTGCCTTAGAGGTGACATATGTATTAAAAGGTAGGTTTAGGTCTGGCAAAGGGTTTATTTTGCCGGGTCAAATTGGCAGTTTATAACTGCACTACAGGATGCAGTGGAAGGCCTGAAACACATTTTAAAGTGATACTTTAGTGGGTGGCTGTAGGCCCACTAGTAGCATTAAATGTGCATGCCCTGAGGCATATAGGACCATATACTAGGGACATATACATAAATCAAATGTGCCAATCAGGTGAAGCCCAATTTTACCATGCTTTAGGGAGTGAGCACAAGCAGTTTAGCCCTGGGTAGTGGTGGTAAAGTATACAGATAGCCAACACCAACAAAAATGAATTCAGAAAACTAGGAGGGGTGAAGGCAAAAAGTTTGGGGTGACTCTCCAGAAGGCCAAGTCCAACATTTCAGATTTTTCCTGATTTTGCCTATTATTGTTCCTAATACTCAGAGCCTTCATGGCAATGACTCTATGGTTCTAAATGAGACTATTGTTGCATCTGCATTTTATTATTTCTGTAATGTACCCTTGATTTTGTAATAAACCTTCATGTTTTTTAGGTCTCGCCTGCAACAGGTCTTGTGCTGCATGAGCTCTTGCTTACAAGAGATATTACAAAAAAGGGTCTTGCAGTCCACTCATTGCTTAATATTAGTTGGCTTCATTGTCAGTCCTATTTGCTGCCTTCCAATTGGCCAGTGCCTGCTGTTTTCAGTTCCTCTTCTTTCAGCTTGAGAACGAGCGAGTACTGATTGCTTCAGATTGATTGCTGTCCTTACGTAGAACACACTGTGATTGAGGTACTACTTTTTTTTTTCTTGCCTGTTGTCCTTGTTGAACCTCTTGCTTTTTGTAGTAGCTATGTTTTACTGTGCCACAAACACTTTGAAAAAGCACATTTCGCCTTTGAAATGGATGTTTATTGTGACAGCAGATGTTATCTGCTTCCAAATGTTTTTTCACTAATACATGGGCATGGGCCCAATTGCTTTATGTGATAGGTCAAATGTAATATTTTTTTTTCTTTTTTACACATGGAGAGACTGATTTGCTCAGAATAAAAGGGGTGTTGTGCTGAGTCCTAACACGCATTGTCAAAGCGAATAGGTCGTGCCTTTGAGACTCTTGGCTCTGGCATTGCCTTTTCTTCATTGCAGATTTTGGCAATGATTACTAGCCATTCTGTATAGCAGCATAGCTGCTGAGCAGCAAGGCTAAAAATAATAATAATAAAGAAAGGACTATGCTGCATCCAGCGCAAATGCACTTAGAAAAAGGCACTTTAACCTGGCTGTGTCATATCGTTTTTTTATAGATGTGTTTTAGCCCCACAGCAAACCATCTGTGCTGCTGTGCAACGTGGCTACAACACATTGCCGAAGCAAATAGATCTCATGGGCAAGACGTATTGGCTTTGACAGTGATTGTTCTAAATTCTGTTCCAGAACTCACTTCTTGAGTCAGTCCTTTTCTTATTGACTTGCATTTTTAAATGCTGCTTTCAACCTTGTCTCTGGGACACATTGCCTCATCGTTTGAGGTTAACGCCACCCCAATGCACCCCACATTTGGGCGTGCCATCCATGTGCAGCTTTTTAGGGGTACAACAATCCCACAGTTTCACTACAAACTACGGATAATAAAAGCACCTTGACCCAGTATTGTATTATTAATCAAAAGGACTCTGAATTGTGGGTCGTGTAGTTTTGCTTTCCGTTGTAATATTCCCGTCTATCTGTATAGCAATGTTCTGTGCATGCATATCGCAGCATTCTAAACTCGTCGCTCAGTGCTGCACCATCTGTTCCGTGGTATTCAATCTTGGGACTGCTAAGCACAGAGAACCTTTCTGATGCTTATTCCCGATCTGATCTGGCAGAACATACCGTCCTCAGTATAGCCTCAGCATTTCTTTTGGTAATAGTTTTACATTTGATTATTAACTCAAATATCATAATATTCCACATTAATCAACAGCGTGGTGAGTTCTTCGCTACTTCATTGGCTTTCAAGCAGTATTTTTTTTCTCTTCGAAAATGTCTTTACCTCGTTGAACAATTATACCTTCATTCCCTCTAGCACTATACAGACGTTTTTCTAGTTGTTACTGCCTCCTTAACTAACGTGTCGCCATATGGGCCTAAACATTCTTTGAGTGTAATCTCTGTAATAATTAAGCTAGATCAGTCATGCTCCATGCATTCCAGACCAACTGGAGCATAATCAATTAAACTGCTTTTTCATGACAAAGAACTTGCTGTCACCGATGCCAGCTTTGCCTGGGCAAACTATCGCGAATATAATTATCTGTTTAAGTTTGTAAAAACAAGAAGAGCAGAGGGTGACCAACAATGACAAATGCATATTTGGGAAGAGGACAGTGGTCGATCTCGAAGCTAGGGAACAGGGTTCGAGTCTCGGCAACAACGCTCAACATCCCGTGATTCTGGCATATCAATCTCCCCGTGCCTCACAAAAATGAATGTGCCCTTCTGTAACAAAACTGGTGCTTGTGTAAAGCGCTCTGATATCTTCTGTCTAGTTCGCGTTATATAAAACTCAAAAAAAAAAAATATATATATATATTTCGAGGCATGTCAAAGGAAATTTTATACGTTAATTTTCAAAGGTATTTTAAGAAATCCATTGACAAACATACTGTATATCATCCACTGTGCAACTTAAAGTATTATATGAACGCATTTTTGACCTGGTGAAAGCTTTTGTCAACCTCTTATCGGTTTGGATTATTTCAAAGTGTGGGTGATGTGCAAACTTTTGAAGTTGTGCATTAACAATTTCTTAAAAGGGCTGTCCAAATCAAATCAGTGTCTTGAATCGAAATTTGCCTAGCTTACGTAACGGTAAGTTTCAATTCTATTAAGGACACGGAGGCGAGGATTATGCTATATCTTCCTTCGCTTTATTAACATAAAAACTCCACAGCAGCTCAGGAAAATACTAAAACAGTAAAAAAATGCTTCCAATCCAAAAGAGCATTTAAAGAAACGATATAACAGTCCAGAAAACCACAACTCCCAAGAGCCTCTTCTGTGCTTCCCATCGACAGTCCTTCCACCATGTCTACCACAGATAGATAGCCAGTCCTCTCTTCCTCTTCTTCCTCTTTCTTCGCGCAAATCACGCATCCGTCTCACTGATCCTGTTTATTCCCCTCGTTGCCTGTCAGAAAAAAACGACAGCGTAAACGAGGTGTCACAGGAGTGGGCAGCATGAGACAGAGGAACATCATGTACTGGCAACATAACATAACCGCATATAGGAAAAGACTTTACTTACTGCCATACGGGCGGGTGTGAACCACTGGGCACTCCGGGTGGGATAATCCTCGCCTCCGTGTCCTTAATAGAATTGAAACTTACCGTTACGTAAGCTAGGCAAATTTCGATTCTATGTCAGGACCGGAGGCTTCAGATTATGCTAGTTCAAAGCTTACTCACCACCAACTGGGCCAAATCCACTACTGGTTTAAAATAAAACCTTTTAAATGTGGAATCGGAGGACCAATCTGCAGCTCGCATCAAATCCTCCAAGCGTGCCCCCACTGCAAACGCCTTAGAAGCCATGGCCCCTCTGGCAGAGTGTGCTCCAAAATGCTTCGTATCGATGCCTGCTTCCTGCATGACCCAACGCACCCACCTTGCAATAGTGGGGGAGGAGACTGCATTGTGTGGCTTCCGCAAGGCAATCAGCAATTGACATACCCCCGGAGGGCGGATTTCCAAAGTTATATCCTCATAAGCTTTCAAGCATTGCACAACACACAACTTAGGAGTGTCCAGAAAAGCTGGGTATGAGATAGATCTCGACGCCGACTTTGTACGACGTCCCACAGTAAAAGTGACCCCATCAGGGGAGAAGACTCACGCCGATATATCCAGAGCGCGCACATCAGACACACTCCTACAGGAAACCAAGCACAACAGCATGGCCAACTTAGCTGATAGCTCCTTTAGAGACAAGTAGGTGTTGGACGGCCATGAAAGGAACAAGTTCAAAACCACATTGATGTCCCAAAGGACGGAATACCGAGGCTCTGGGAGCAATGAGAGACGAATACCTCGCAGAGGCCGGCATACAAAAGGATGCTCCCCGACCGAAACATTGTCGATCGGGTGGTGACCCGCAGAAATCGCAGAGTGGATAGCATTAATCGTCCTGTAGGCAAAGCCATTGCTGGCCAGTTCCGCCAAGAAATTCAAGATGGGAACAAGGCCCGCGACCAAGGGATCCAAGTCCCTTCGAAGACACCAACGCATCCACTTAAGCCAAGCGGATCTGTAGCGCTTCGCCGTACTACCGGCCCATGCTTTGGAGAGAAGACCCTCAGCCGATCTCGAAAGGCCCGGGAGCGCCCAGCGTCTCCTGAGAGCCTCCACGCCATGAGGCGGAGCGAGCTCCGCAGGATGAGAGGATGCGATTCCTGATCCGGATTTCTCAGGAGGAGAGGAAACAGGGGGAGTAGCATTGGAAAATCCCAAGAAAGTTCCAGAAGAACCGGAAACCATACTTGAGACCTCCAAAGCGGCGTAATCAACACCAACTCCACTCTTTGGCGGCGAACCTGGGCCGCCGTCCGCACCACCATGGAGAACGGGGGAAACGCAAAGGGCCTTTCCTGACTCCAATCCTGCAGAAAAGCGTCTGTGGCTTCCGCCAGGGGATCCGGCCTCCAACTGAAAAATCTCGGAAGCTGGTGATCCAGGCGGGACACAAACAGGTCCACCGAAAACGGACCCCAAAGGTCGTGTAACCACTGGAAGACCCCTGAATCCAGTTTCCACTGACTGGCATCCCTGAGGTACCTGGAGTGCCAGTCCGCCACCTGATTGGCCTGGCCCGGGAGGTACTCCGCTGTCACCGCAATGTGACGTGACAGGCAATAGTCCCAGAAGTCCTTCGCCAAATTCGCCAGAGCGCGAGAGCGAGGACCCCGAAGATGGTTCACATACCGAACCGCCGAAACATTGTCCATCCTGAGTAAAACACAGGCCTTGACCGAATCCTTGGTCCAACAACGTACCGCGAAGGAACCCGCCAGGAGCTCCAAACAGTTGATATGCAACCGTTGTCCGTCTGAAGACCAGGCGCCGCCGGTGGAGAAGTCCCCGCACCGAGCGACCCAACCCGATCTGCTGGCGTCGGATTCTATGATGAGGTCCGGGACCGATCCGAAAATCGCCCATGTGAGAAAGCCACCATGACATTTCCTCCTTCACCTCCTCCGTGAGGTGCTGGGCCTTGAGGCGTTGAAGCGCCCTGTAGTGTAGGGGCCCCGGAAAGATCGCTTGGATGGAGGACGACAGGAGTCCTACCACCCTGGCGACGTGTCGCAAAGACGTACTGTCCTTCGCTACCGGCTGCCGTAACAAATGTCGGATTTTTGCGATCTTTCTGGACGGGAGGCTGAGAACGGCCTCCACAGAATCCACGACGAATCCTAGAAAGGTAAGCTTCTGAGTGGGAACCAGTACCGACTTGGAGCCGTTGACGACGAACCCCAGTCGCTGGAGGAGTTGCATGGCTTGTTGCAACTGCCCGGCCAAAATCACCGGACACTGTCCCATTAAAAGGATGTTGTCCAAGTAGACCAACATCCGAACTCCCTGACCTCTCAGATACTCCACCACCGGATGCAACACTTTCTTGAAGCACCAGGGGGCAGATGAAAGGCCGAACGGAAGGGCCGTGAACTCGAACACCTTGTCCTTCCACAGGAACTGAAGGAAACGACGGTGCGGCGGGTGGATAGGAATTACCAAATAAGCATCCTTGAGGTTGAGCCTCACCATCCAATCCCACGGGAGAAGCACGTCTCGAAGGAGGTGGATACCCTCCATCTTGAAGTGCCGGTAGACCAACCACCCGTTGAACTCCTTGAAGTTGATCACCGGCCGCTTGCCTCCATCCGTCTTGTCCACTAGGAAGACATTGCTGATAAAACCATTGGGGTGGCGCTTTGATTGACGGATGGCTCCTTTGCGAAGCAACTCCGCGACCTCTCCGTCTATCAAAAGCGCATCGGACTCTGAAAACACAATCGGCCGTGGAAAACACTCCTGAGTGGGATGGTCGTAGAACTCTATGTGAAAACCACGAACGGTTTGCAAGACCCAAGCGTCGGCAGTGAGCAACTCCCACTCCGCGTAAAAGGACGCTAACCTCCCTCCTATTGGAATCTGATCCAAACAAAGGACACTCACCGTTGGTATTGTTGGGTCCGGAGTTCTTTCGGTAACCTCTGCCGCCAAAACGGTGCCCTCTGGTGGGGTAGAAATTATTGAAGTTCGCAGAGGTCTGGTATTGCCCTCTGCCGGAGCCTTGCCCTCTATTATTGGTCGTTTGGCCACGGCCGGTTGCGCGGCCCCTGCCGCGACCGGCCCCTCCAGAGAAACGCTGGTGAAAAACGCGCTTGATGCTGGATTGCGCCTTGTCTAGCGAGGTAAAGGTGGACACGAACTTGCCCAGCTCCCTGATGAAAGACTCGCCAAAGAGGCCCCCTTGGGCCACCGCGCCCGCCTCCGAAGAGGCCAAGTCTCCCAATTTTGGGTCCAACTTAATAAGTAAGGACCGCCTACGCTCGGTTGACAGGGCGCAGTTGGCATTTCCCAGGAACACGATAACGCGTTGTGCCCAGTTTGACAGCACCTCCGGGGAAATGACCGTGCCATTCGCCTTCGCTTCCTCCGCCATATCGAGGATTTTTGTGGCAGGTCCGACTGCATCCAACAACTTATCCTGACATGATCGCCAGGACCGATCAATGCCTTTGCGTGGATCCTTCATGAATTTGGCCAGGAAGGTGGCCATCTTAGCGTCTAACTCGGGGGTCATAGCCACCTTGCCGTCTAAAGTGGGCCGTGGACATTCACTTTGCAAGCAACCCATGGCTTCCTTCTCTAACGGTTTGCGCAGGCGACCCGCAACGAACTTCGCCACGGTCTCCCCCGGCGACCAGGCCGCGGACCGCGGATGAACAATCTCATCCGGGTCCAACATGCCGGATTCGTCACAAGGAAGCTCCACGGCTGAGCCCGAGGGGCGCCAAGAGCGCACCGACTCTCCGTCATCATCCGTGTCAGGAGAATCATACACCGGAGATGAGGGGGCGGTTCCCATGTCCACTGTGGGCTCCGGGCCCGACAGAGGTGCAGGGGGCGCAGCAGTCGCCTTAGCCAAAAAAGCGTCGCGGAGACGCTCAAAGGTGCCTCTGTGCACCCCCTGCGTCCCTGAAGGGGGTCCCTCCCTGCAGGGCTTCTTTGGTGCCGGCGGTCTCTCGCCGGATGTCCCCGGGAGGTCAGTAGGCGCTCCCGAATGCGCTGACGCTAACTTAGCACATTCTTCCACAATGCGCGCTGAGAGGCGGTCCTCCATGGGACCCACCACCTCAGTCACGCAGCGGTATATGGAACTATCCACCGCTTGGTAGAATTCGTCATCTTGGAGGTAAGAGTAGGACTCCTCCTCATAATCCCCTTCCTGGGCCATACCAACCGTGCTGAAATCAAAGTCACTATACAGGTGCAAGGGGAAAAAAAACCCTAAAGACAAGAGCAAACCCCAGCACTTCAGGTACCCAACTGGGTGTATCGTAAAGGAATATGGGCAGACAGGATGACTGGAATTAGGTTTTGGGCCCACTGATGTGGCAAATAGGGAGGCACCAACCCCCAGCGCGCGGACTCTCCTCACCGGAACCGAGTCCAGCCACCCCCTGAGCGCGCTAAGCCACACTTGTTTGTACTGGTGCAATCAAAGCGCCTGAAGGCGTTAACGCGGTCCACGCCGCAATACAGACCCCTTCAGGGCATCACAAAGGGCAAAAATACAGACCCGGTAACCGGGCGTAAGAGGGGTAGGCGAGGGCAGGCTCCGGCGCAGGCAGGCTCCTCAGCGCGGCTCCAGTGAGAGTAGAGACGCGCCGAGGAGTCGGCGAGACGCGCGGGCGTCCTCTGGTGGGCTTCAATGATACCGCACCTAGACGGGGAAAAGAAAGTCGCGTAGGAACGATTAAAACGTTCCCACGACTGAGGGCTCTGAAAGGAAAAACACAATCATAATGCGACGAGTCCCCAACAATTCGTGCAATGTATAAACATCAGGTGCCACAATACTGAAAGAAAACATCGAAAAGCACTTATCTGGCTGCGGGAGCAGCGAAGAAAGAGGAAGAAGAGGAAGAGAGGACTGGCTACCTATCTGTGGTAGACATGGTGGAAGGACTGTCGATGGGAAGCACAGAAGAGGCTCTTGGGAGTTGTGGTTTTCTGGACTGTTAGATCGTTTCTTTAAATGCTCTTTTGGATTGGAAGCCTTTTTTCACTGTTTGAGTATTTTCCTGCGCTGCTGTGGAGTTTTTATGTTAATAAAGCGAAGGAAGATATAGCATAATCCGAAGCCTCCGGTCCTGACATAGAATCGGGATGACTCACCTGTTGACTCCACAGTTGAAAAGGTGATGGATCTCAGTGAGTGGGACCACTGGCTAGAAGACAGAGGCCAGTGACAATGGCCGGAAGGGGAGAATCCCCCTGCTCCCACCTCTGGATAGAGCAGTATCAACAGCAAGTGGGATGGGACACCACTGCCAGCACAAAAATGGTACAACAGACATAGCGGTTGTTTTCAGTTACAGAGCAGCAAAGTGAAATATTAATTGGCGATACCAGTAGGTCTCACCTATAACACCAAATGGCTTTTCCATTACTTGTATTTCCCCCCAGATGGCCAGCATGAGTGTGTGCACATGCACAGGGATCATCTTGAAATAGTTAGGCCTAACGTTAGCCAGGATTTTTTGATTTTAATGAAATTATAGGTTTAATAAATGTACTTACAGGGGTTTTCAATCATCCCTCTTCATCTGATCGTTCGTTTTTTCTTCATGCACTACACCATACAGCATAGGCCAGTGGATCGGCCCACTTCAGCCACTGGTCATTCACTTTAAGTGCCAGGTACTACTAGGGCAATGCGTGTTTTTTGAGACCCAAAAATATTTTTACTTTTAGCCAGTTTTTCTAAGATTGCAGGTGGTCCATCAGATGAGGCCTAACAGGCTAGTGCAGGTGACCTCGAAGCTGGGGCTGGTTCGAGTCTCAGCAGGAACGTTTAACATCCTGTGATTCTGGGCAAGTCACTTAATCCCCCGGTGATGCATCTACCTGTAACGCAACTGGTGCTCATGTTAAGCACTCTGTTACCTTCAGGTCTAGTTTGTGCTATATAAAACTCCTAAAAAGACAGTAACGCTTTGGAAAAACCATAACAAAACAAAGTCAACATTGATATAGCCAAATGGCTGATACCCAAAGCCACATTTCTTGGTTTTCCCAATTCTTATATAAGAGACACTAGCATGAATACCATATTCTATTTCTTGTTATTCACAGTAATGCGTAGTAAAAATGGAAAGCCAAACTGTGCCGCACTATTTCTATGTCATATAGGAAGTCCAGGCCAGGATACACTGATGGCTCTCAGAGAGCCTATCAGTGCAACACTCAAGCTCTGCTCTAATGGAGAGCAGAGAGCAAAGCTTGGGGTGTGAAGTGGGAGAAAAGGACCGGTGGTGGAGGAGATATTCGGCAGAAGACCAGTTATTATTTATATATTATTGGGCAGGGGAGGGTGGGGAGTAAAGAGGTTGGTGTGACTGTGTGGCAGGACACCACTGTTTTTTTTTATTTGGTTGGGAGGGGTATGATGACCACATGGTGACTGGGATAGCTAACAGGACAAGAGCAGTAACCCAGAGCAAGGAACTGAGAAAAGTTAGGCCATCTTGTGAATGGCTTCCGCATGACTCCACTGCCACTGCAGTTTTTGAAATCAAGAGCAAATAATTACAGTTGAAGGCGGATAACAGTAAATAACCACTATGCCTTTCACCGTGGGGTTCTAAGTGACATCATAGACAACTCAAGCTGCACTCTTGTGGTCCATTTGATGAGATTCAGAACCCCTCAGTGAAAAAACCTCCCTGTTATTTGTTACCTTTAATTCTATATATTAAAAAAATATATTCAAAGGTGGCTGTTGTGTGGCCACACACCAATTGGCCAGCCATAATGGAATGCTTTTCTCTTTTTGTTTTAAGAAAAACACATTCAAAGATGACTGCTGCTCCTGCATGTTCTCACACATGCTTGTGCTTCTTGCTGCTCCAGTCATTCCCTTGCTCTTGTTGATGCCTCCCACTGCTCCCTCTTCCACCACAGTTTTCCCACCCAGTGCCTTCCCCACCTTCTGGATCACTGGCATAATCGTTCCCAACACCCAAATTCACCACTGTTCCTCAGCCCTTCTTGTGAAAGTAGCACACCACTCCAAAAGAACAATGTGTTTTGGGCACGTGACTAAAAACTGGTTTAAACCAATACTGAAAAGATCCTTAGCAGTAGAAAATTAAGCTTACTTCTCAATATAAGTGTCTGGACATCCTTGCCTCTTGGATGTGAACTACAGTTTCTCCCTTTGTGCTTCCCAATGCCTGCCAATTTTTTTGTTCAGGACACCCCTATCCCTACCAAACAGATTCAAACCTTAAGATGGTGTTTATTGCTTGA
The DNA here is from genome assembly GCF_964261635.1 of Lissotriton helveticus. Taxonomy (NCBI): domain Eukaryota; kingdom Metazoa; phylum Chordata; class Amphibia; order Caudata; family Salamandridae; genus Lissotriton; species Lissotriton helveticus. Next base: position 449,556,815 of record NC_136067.1, read on the forward strand.
GGTGGGCAGGTGACCTTTATCTTTAATAAACTTTGTTTTATCCCTCAGAGGAAGCTCCTCTGCGAAGGTGTTGGTATTTGCTGGGAAGGTTTGAAATACGGGATGGGAACGTGCTGTGAGTTCCCTATGGTGTACTAAGGGTGGGTTTTATTAAGGGGTTCTTGTGGCAGTTGCTGCAGCAAAGTCAGAGCTGGAAGAGGGAATAAAGTGAGTTCCTACCAGTGCATTGTGGGTCTCTTTATTTTCCTATCACTGGGGATGATTTCGAAATCTGGTGCCCCATTGATTTGCTGCGTCCGCATCTACTGCGCATCTGACCTTCATGTCAGCGCCACTTTCCTGAGCCCGGAGCTGCCTTCTTGAGTCTGGGCAGCTGTTGAGTATTCCAGCATCAGCAAATCAAAAGGGAGAGAGAGGACTAGGTAAGCTAGTCCGGGTCCCCTGATTATATGTAGAAATATCAATATAGGACTAGCTAGGTTGTGTTAGTGAGACTCAGGAGGTATATCTGCGGGCAAACCCTTAGGTTTGGTCATGAAGCCCTCACACACCAACCTAGTTGGTGTCATGCTTCATCATCGGGCCCACCACAGTGACACCGAATGTGTCCCGGGTGTGCTGCGACTCCAGATTACTGAGGAGCTGGTATGCTTGCTGAGTGTGCAGTGATGGTGAGAATGAACGTGCAAAGTTAAAAGCTATACAGGTGGTCCCAGTTCCCGAGGGTAAAAGGTAAATTTAATACCTGGGCCCCTGTTAGCAAGATAAAAAGGCTGTGGACGATGTGGAGTGTATTAAGAGCTCCTACGTCCTTGTGGTCTACATGTTTCAGCCAGGCCTTTTGATTAAAACTGGCTTTCCTCAGGACCAAATGAGTATGTGTGGGTGATAATAAACTATATTAAGTGACAATGTGTGGTAAAAAGTGTTGCACTCGCTAAGGTGCTGTACGTGTAAGAGGGGGATTCCCTCTACTTTACTGTACATGGAACATAGAGACAATACAGACATACAAGGGAGAACCAGTGAGAATGGTATTTACCAAAACACAACATATGGCCGACTTCTAGTGTGCGTGAGCGACCTAGAGCGGCAGATAACGTGGCCATGAGTATTTGCCATGGCTAAGGTGAAATATGGCGATAAAGTTTTAAACGCAGTGGCGGTGGTGGGCTACACAGCGAAACAAGCATAGCGTGAGGTACAGGTAAGTATGGTACATAATTCCTCACACTTGCTACTTGCTGTTAAAGCCTCATGGGTCACTTGGCAGGGAGGGAAAGAATACCCTAAACGTTGTAAAAGGTCAAAGTTAGGATGGTACCTGTGGAGAGAAAATGCTGCTTACCCAGAGCGTCGTGTAGAGATCACTCGTTTACTCACGGTATTTCCGATCAGCGTGCTCCTGCGACCTATCGTCCTGCTCCAGTGTCCCGAGTGAACTTTGCATGGATCAGGTATGGGCTTAAATAGCCGGTTCAATTGGTAGCACCTGGAGAGGGGAGAGGGTGCGGTCGCGTTGGCTCTTAGCGCGCGTGTGCAGGGAGATAGCGGCACTCGCGTTGCGCATGCGCGGTGATGGCTTCCAGCGCATGCGTGAGCTCTATACATTGGCGCATGCGCATTGGCGCCGTTAGGGGTGAGGAGACGCTGGACAGCAGTGGTAGTGACATATGCACACTAGCGCGTGCGCAATGGGGGGTTACCAAAGGGAAAAGGGCCCATTTAGGATTATTGAAGTTTAAAAAGCAACAATTAGCGAATTAAGGCATGGAGGCAAATACAGAGTAGGGACAGACCACGAGTCTGAGCGCAGACAGGGATACAGACTTATTGTTTTGAATAGAGTGTTTATCTGGCTAGAGCATTCCACGGGATGGAATCGTTGAGCCCCTCTGTATGGGTAGAAAGGCGATAAATCCAGCGCTGCTCTTTGGAGAGCAGTGTTTTCTCATCGCAGCTCGAATGTGCGAATTGTTCAATGACTGTCCAGGTGAAGTCGTTCGGGGTGTGATTTTGAACGATGAAGTGTTGGGTCAGCTTGCTGATGTTTTTGCCACAGCGCATTGTACTCCTGTGTTCAGTCATCCTGGTTCTGACTTTCCTGGTAGTCATACCAATGTATCTCAAACCACAACGACAGGTGATAAGGTATATTAAGTTAGATGAGTTACAGTTGGTAAAATGTCGTTGTGTCCAGGTTTTTCCATTTTCCAACGATAATGTTTTGGATGGGGTAGTCAGGTGGCAGACGCTGCAATTGTAACACGGTTGGTGGCCTGTTATTTCTGGTAGACCCCATGCATTTAAAAACTTATCCCTATGCCGATGATGCATATACTGCACCCACATCGTCCACAGCCTTTTTATCTTGCTAACAGGGGCCCAGGTATTAAATTTACCTTTTACCCTCGGGAACTGGGACCACCTGTATAGCTTTTAACTTTGCACGTTCATTCTCACCATCACTGCACACTCAGCAAGCATACCAGCTCCTCAGTAATCTGGAGTCGCAGCACACCCGGGACACATTCGGTGTCACTGTGGTGGGCCCGATGATGAAGCATGACACCAACTAGGTTGGTGTGTGAGGGCTTCATGACCAAACCTAAGGGTTTGCCCGCAGATATACCTCCTGAGTCTCACTAACACAACCTAGCTAGTCCTATATTGATATTTCTACATATAATCAGGGGACCCGGACTAGCTTACCTAGTCCTCTCTCTCCCTTTTGATTTGCTGATAATTGGCAGCGCGCAGCTGCGAGAGACACCTTACCGATACAAGATGGCACAAAATACAGGCCTAACCTTCACTGAGGATGACGTTACTGAAATCCTCGATGACCCCTCACTCTTGGCAGATTTTAACACAGCAACTACAATAGCGCAAACTACAGACTGGGACACTCTTACTGAGAAAAAGCGTAACAGGATACGCACTATTCTACACGGCGTTATCCTCGCACAATACCTTAGGACCAACACAGCGCCTAAAGGCTTACTGGTCACCAACGCTCCAAGAATATTCCTTGACGATGTCACCTTCAGGAAAGACTGGGCACAGATAGCCTGGCACTGCACTAGGGACTGGCTTATCCTGATAATAAAAACTGCTAAACGTCTATCAGACGCAGTCATAATAGAGATCCAAGCTACTGAAACTCATTTCAAAACCACTCTGACAGGATACAAAAAGAAACTGGAAGATCAGAATCGGGAGATGAACGATTACAAAGAATATCTAACCCAAACCAAGATAAAGAAATTCGAAAAGGACCTCAAGAACTTCAGCTATTTAAAAACTTATCCCTATGCCGATGATGCATATACTGCACCCACAAGAGGCCAGAACACTGATAGCTCGGGAGACAACAGTTCCATATCTAGCGGCTCCAGCAATGGATCCTACAAAGCTAGAGGGAGAGGCCGTGGAGGTAAACAACGAGCACAACCTTGGCAAGGCCCCCCACAATTCCAAAATTTCGGACCCCCTCCATTTGGACCAATGCCTCCATACTATGGATATCCACCATTATACCCGCCTGGCCAGGTGCCGTACTACCAAAACAACCCAAACCAACGGTATCCTTTTTTAGGCCAAGGCCGCAGACCCCGCGGCAAGAGAAGGAATCCGCCACAACAAGTACAGTGGGCACCTCAACCAGCACAGTGGTCAGCAGAAGAGGACCCGGTCAGTGCCAACACAAGGAACAAAGCCAAAGAGCAAGCAGGCCCCAGCAAATAACTGAACCAACAAATACTGGCACTCTAGTATTCAACCTTTCTGACACACCCCTTACCAATGAGGAAACCAACGTCCTTAACAAAGGACTGTCATTTGTCCCGACCACCAGACTAGATACTTTCAAACTCCATGTCGAACTGACCGAGTTTTTCAGAAAACTGAGGTTAAAAGCGTTTTTCGAAAATAAGGAAAAACCCAATGACCCAGAAATCACTAATGAAACAGGGCTGAAACCTAAATCCAACTTCACCCCGCCACCTGCTACCGTGCCAGTAGAGATCAGTACCTTCGAGTTGGCAGTATACTCAGAGGTCGAGAAATTACAGCCCCAAAACCATTTCAATAACCTTTCCTTCCAAGACAGGGAAATCGTCAAGAAACTCCAAAATGACCCTACCCGCATCATCAAACCAGCGGATAAAGGAGGCGGGATAGTCATCATGAACAAAATCGACTACGACACCGAATGCCGCAGACTATTAAGCGACACTCGTAACTACAGAAAACTACAGAGAGACCCCTCCAAAGATCTACAGAAAAAAATCACAGAACTAGTGCAAGAGGCTTCTGACGCAGATTACATCTCGAAGCAAGAAGCTGAATATCTCAATACACGTGATGCAAAAGTACCCTATTTTTACATCATGCCCAAGGTGCACAAAGGGGTCACCCCACCTCCGGGCAGACCCATAGTGTCAGGGATTAAATCCCTCCTAGAACCGCTATCACGGTTCTGTGATCACTACCTCAACCCGTTAGTTCAGAAAACTCGATCCTACATCCAAGACACGAAACATCTCCTCAACATCATCAGAGATGTCAGTTTCGACCCAGAAAAACATCTCCTGGTCGGACTGGACATTGAGAGCCTATATACGAGCCTCCCTCAAGATGCCACACTGAAGGTACTCCATGATGTCCTGATGGAGATCGATTGGCAACATCGCACCCCTCGTCACTTCATCCTGGACTGCGCCTCATTGGCATTAAAAGAGAATTATTTTGAATATGAGGACACATTCTTCCTACAAACTAATGGTACCTCTATGGGGAGTGTCTTTGCGCCCAGCGTGGCGGGGCTATACGTCCACCATTTTGAACAGACGAACATTGAAGCCCCCACAAACCCCTACTCAACCAATATAACAATTTGGCGTCGATATATCGACGACATTTTCATTGTCTGGGAGGGCAATGAGGAGACACTGAAAGACTTCCTCACTTGGATCAACAACCTTGACCCATTTCTCAAGTTCACCTGCACTAGCAGCCCAACGGAACTAGCATTCCTAGACCTCAACATAAGACCTGATCAGGGAGGCCTAACAACAACCACTCATTACAAACCGACATCCAGAAACTCTTTGTTGCGCTTTGATAGTTTCCACCCCAGACCCCTGAGGGAGAACTTGCCATTTGGACAGTTCCTGCGCATACGCCGGAACTGCAACAACCTCCACGACTTTAAACACCAGTCCAAAGCCTTGGTCCACAAGTTGGAAGACCGTGGTTACCCATCAAGAATCATCTCAAAATCCTGCAAAAGAGCACGTAACCAGAACAGGGAGGCTCTTCTTGAAACAGTTGTCAGACCACCAGAAACACCCATCATGACATGCGTCACCACCTACAACACCGCCTCAAACCAGGTCTCCAACATAATTCGCAAAAACTGGAAGATCATCAATTCAGGCACGAGGAACTGGGATCCCCCCCGGTTCGCATACAAAAGAGCACAGAATTTGAAGGACCAGCTGGTATCCACGAGACCCAGGAAGATACAACAAACAGGCCAGACAATTTTGAATGCATGGGGTCTACCAGAAATAACAGGCCACCAACCGTGTTACAATTGCAGCGTCTGCCACCTGACTACCCCTTCCAAAACATTATCGTTGGAAAATGGAAAAACCTGGACACAACGACATTTTACCAACTGTAACTCATCTAACTTAATATACCTTATCACCTGTCGTTGTGGTTTGAGATACATTGGTATGACTACCAGGAAAGTCAGAACCAGGATGACTGAACACAGGAGTACAATGCGCTGTGGCAAAAACATCAGCAAGCTGACCCAACACTTCATCGTTCAAAATCACACCCCGAACGACTTCACCTGGACAGTCATTGAACAATTCGCACATTCGAGCTGCGATGAGAAAACACTGCTCTCCAAAGAGCAGCGCTGGATTTATCGCCTTTCTACCCATACAGAGGGGCTCAACGATTCCATCCCGTGGAATGCTCTAGCCAGATAAACACTCTATTCAAAACAATAAGTCTGTATCCCTGTCTGCGCTCAGACTCGTGGTCTGTCCCTACTCTGTATTTGCCTCCATGCCTTAATTCGCTAATTGTTGCTTTTTAAACTTCAATAATCCTAAATGGGCCCTTTTCCCTTTGGTAACCCCCCATTGCGCACGCGCTAGTGTGCATATGTCACTACCACTGCTGTCCAGCGTCTCCTCACCCCTAACGGCGCCAATGCGCATGCGCCAATGTATAGAGCTCACACATGCGCTGGGAGCCATCACCGCGCATGCGCAACGCGAGTGCCGCTATCTCCCTGCACACGCGCGCTAAGAGCCAACGCGACCGCACCCTCTTCCCTCTCCAGGTGCTACCAATTGAACCGGCTATTTAAGCCCATACCTGATCCATGCAAAGTTCACTCGGGACACTGGAGCAGGACGATAGGTCGCAGGAGCACGCTGATCGGAAATACCGTGAGTAAACGAGTGATCTCTACACGACGCTCTGGGTAAGCAGCATTTTCTCTCCACAGGTACCATCCTAACTTTGACCTTTTACAACGTTTAGGGTCTTCTTTCCCTCCCTGCCAAGTGACCCATGAGGCTTTAACAGCAAGTAGCAAGTGTGAGGAATTATGTACCATACTTACCTGTACCTCACGCTATGCTTGTTTCGCTGTGTAGCCCACCACCGCCACTGCGTTTAAAACTTTATCGCCATATTTCACCTTAGCCATGGCAAATACTCATGGCCACGTTATCTGCCGCTCTAGGTCGCTCACGCACACTAGAAGTCGGCCATATGTTGTGTTTTGGTAAATACCATTCTCACTGGTTCTCCCTTGTATGTCTGTATTGTCTCTATGTTCCATGTACAGTAAAGTAGAGGGAATCCCCCTCTTACACGTACAGCACCTTAGCGAGTGCGACACTTTTTACCACACATTGTCACTTAATATAGTTTATTATCACCCACACATACTCATTTGGTCCTGAGGAAAGCCAGTTTTAATCAAAAGGCCTGGCTGAAACATGTAGACCACAAGGACGTAGGAGCTCTTAATACACTCCACATCGTCCAAAGCCTTTTTATCTTGCTAACAGGGGCCCAGGTATTAAATTTACCTTTTACCCTCGGGAACTGGGACCACCTGTATAGCTTTTAACTTTGCACGTTCATTCTCACCATCACTGCACACTCAGCAAGCATACCAGCTCCTCAGTAATCTGGAGTCGCAGCACACCCGGGACACATTCGGTGTCACTGTGGTGGGCCCGATGATGAAGCATGACACCAACTAGGTTGGTGTGTGAGGGCTTCATGACCAAACCTAAGGGTTTGCCCGCAGATATACCTCCTGAGTCTCACTAACACAACCTAGCTAGTCCTATATTGATATTTCTACATATAATCAGGGGACCCGGACTAGCTTACCTAGTCCTCTCTCTCCCTTTTGATTTGCTGATAATTGGCAGCGCGCAGCTGCGAGAGACACCTTACCGATACAAGATGGCACAAAATACAGGCCTAACCTTCACTGAGGATGACGTTACTGAAATCCTCGATGACCCCTCACTCTTGGCAGATTTTAACACAGCAACTACAATAGCGCAAACTACAGACTGGGACACTCTTACTGAGAAAAAGCGTAACAGGATACGCACTATTCTACACGGCGTTATCCTCGCACAATACCTTAGGACCAACACAGCGCCTAAAGGCTTACTGGTCACCAACGCTCCAAGAATATTCCTTGACGATGTCACCTTCAGGAAAGACTGGGCACAGATAGCCTGGCACTGCACTAGGGACTGGCTTATCCTGATAATAAAAACTGCTAAACGTCTATCAGACGCAGTCATAATAGAGATCCAAGCTACTGAAACTCATTTCAAAACCACTCTGACAGGATACAAAAAGAAACTGGAAGATCAGAATCGGGAGATGAACGATTACAAAGAATATCTAACCCAAACCAAGATAAAGAAATTCGAAAAGGACCTCAAGAACTTCAGCTATTTAAAAACTTATCCCTATGCCGATGATGCATATACTGCACCCACAAGAGGCCAGAACACTGATAGCTCGGGAGACAACAGTTCCATATCTAGCGGCTCCAGCAATGGATCCTACAAAGCTAGAGGGAGAGGCCGTGGAGGTAAACAACGAGCACAACCTTGGCAAGGCCCCCCACAATTCCAAAATTTCGGACCCCCTCCATTTGGACCAATGCCTCCATACTATGGATATCCACCATTATACCCGCCTGGCCAGGTGCCGTACTACCAAAACAACCCAAACCAACGGTATCCTTTTTTAGGCCAAGGCCGCAGACCCCGCGGCAAGAGAAGGAATCCGCCACAACAAGTACAGTGGGCACCTCAACCAGCACAGTGGTCAGCAGAAGAGGACCCGGTCAGTGCCAACACAAGGAACAAAGCCAAAGAGCAAGCAGGCCCCAGCAAATAACTGAACCAACAAATACTGGCACTCTAGTATTCAACCTTTCTGACACACCCCTTACCAATGAGGAAACCAACGTCCTTAACAAAGGACTGTCATTTGTCCCGACCACCAGACTAGATACTTTCAAACTCCATGTCGAACTGACCGAGTTTTTCAGAAAACTGAGGTTAAAAGCGTTTTTCGAAAATAAGGAAAAACCCAATGACCCAGAAATCACTAATGAAACAGGGCTGAAACCTAAATCCAACTTCACCCCGCCACCTGCTACCGTGCCAGTAGAGATCAGTACCTTCGAGTTGGCAGTATACTCAGAGGTCGAGAAATTACAGCCCCAAAACCATTTCAATAACCTTTCCTTCCAAGACAGGGAAATCGTCAAGAAACTCCAAAATGACCCTACCCGCATCATCAAACCAGCGGATAAAGGAGGCGGGATAGTCATCATGAACAAAATCGACTACGACACCGAATGCCGCAGACTATTAAGCGACACTCGTAACTACAGAAAACTACAGAGAGACCCCTCCAAAGATCTACAGAAAAAAATCACAGAACTAGTGCAAGAGGCTTCTGACGCAGATTACATCTCGAAGCAAGAAGCTGAATATCTCAATACACGTGATGCAAAAGTACCCTATTTTTACATCATGCCCAAGGTGCAAAAAGGGGTCACCCCACCTCCGGGCAGACCCATAGTGTCAGGGATTAAATCCCTCCTAGAACCGCTATCACGGTTCTGTGATCACTACCTCAACCCGTTAGTTCAGAAAACTCGATCCTACATCCAAGACACGAAACATCTCCTCAACATCATCAGAGATGTCAGTTTCGACCCAGAAAAACATCTCCTGGTCGGACTGGACATTGAGAGCCTATATACGAGCCTCCCTCAAGATGCCACACTGAAGGTACTCCATGATGTCCTGATGGAGATCGATTGGCAACATCGCACCCCTCGTCACTTCATCCTGGACTGCGCCTCATTGGCATTAAAAGAGAATTATTTTGAATATGAGGACACATTCTTCCTACAAACTAATGGTACCTCTATGGGGAGTGTCTTTGCGCCCAGCGTGGCGGGGCTATACGTCCACCATTTTGAACAGACGAACATTGAAGCCCCCACAAACCCCTACTCAACCAATATAACAATTTGGCGTCGATATATCGACGACATTTTCATTGTCTGGGAGGGCAATGAGGAGACACTGAAAGACTTCCTCACTTGGATCAACAACCTTGACCCATTTCTCAAGTTCACCTGCACTAGCAGCCCAACGGAACTAGCATTCCTAGACCTCAACATAAGACCTGATCAGGGAGGCCTAACAACAACCACTCATTACAAACCGACATCCAGGAACTCTTTGTTGCGCTTTGATAGTTTCCACCCCAGACCCCTGAGGGAGAACTTGCCATTTGGACAGTTCCTGCGCATACGCCGGAACTGCAACAACCTCCACGACTTTAAACACCAGTCCAAAGCCTTGGTCCACAAGTTGGAAGACCGTGGTTACCCATCAAGAATCATCTCAAAATCCTGCAAAAGAGCACGTAACCAGAACAGGGAGGCTCTTCTTGAAACAGTTGTCAGACCACCAGAAACACCCATCATGACATGCGTCACCACCTACAACACCGCCTCAAACCAGGTCTCCAACATAATTCGCAAAAACTGGAAGATCATCAATTCAGGCACGAGGAACTGGGATCCCCCCCGGTTCGCATACAAAAGAGCACAGAATTTGAAGGACCAGCTGGTATCCACGAGACCCAGGAAGATACAACAAACAGGCCAGACAATTTTGAATGCATGGGGTCTACCAGAAATAACAGGCCACCAACCGTGTTACAATTGCAGCGTCTGCCACCTGACTACCCCTTCCAAAACATTATCGTTGGAAAATGGAAAAACCTGGACACAACGACATTTTACCAACTGTAACTCATCTAACTTAATATACCTTATCACCTGTCGTTGTGGTTTGAGATACATTGGTATGACTACCAGGAAAGTCAGAACCAGGATGACTGAACACAGGAGTACAATGCGCTGTGGCAAAAACATCAGCAAGCTGACCCAACACTTCATCGTTCAAAATCACACCCCGAACGACTTCACCTGGACAGTCATTGAACAATTCGCACATTCGAGCTGCGATGAGAAAACACTGCTCTCCAAAGAGCAGCGCTGGATTTATCGCCTTTCTACCCATACAGAGGGGCTCAACGATTCCATCCCGTGGAATGCTCTAGCCAGATAAACACTCTATTCAAAACAATAAGTCTGTATCCCTGTCTGCGCTCAGACTCGTGGTCTGTCCCTACTCTGTATTTGCCTCCATGCCTTAATTCGCTAATTGTTGCTTTTTAAACTTCAATAATCCTAAATGGGCCCTTTTCCCTTTGGTAACCCCCCATTGCGCACGCGCTAGTGTGCATATGTCACTACCACTGCTGTCCAGCGTCTCCTCACCCCTAACGGCGCCAATGCGCATGCGCCAATGTATAGAGCTCACGCATGCGCTGGAAGCCATCACCGCGCATGCGCAACGCGAGTGCCGCTATCTCCCTGCACACGCGCGCTAAGAGCCAACGCGACCGCACCCTCTCCCCTCTCCAGGTGCTACCAATTGAACCGGCTATTTAAGCCCATACCTGATCCATGCAAAGTTCACTCGGGACACTGGAGCAGGACGATAGGTCGCAGGAGCACGCTGATCGGAAATACCGTGAGTAAACGAGTGATCTCTACACGACGCTCTGGGTAAGCAGCATTTTCTCTCCACAGGTACCATCCTAACTTTGACCTTTTACAACGTTTAGGGTCTTCTTTCCCTCCCTGCCAAGTGACCCATGAGGCTTTAACAGCAAGTAGCAAGTGTGAGGAATTATGTACCATACTTACCTGTACCTCACGCTATGCTTGTTTCGCTGTGTAGCCCACCACCGCCACTGCGTTTAAAACTTTATCGCCATATTTCACCTTAGCCATGGCAAATACTCATGGCCACGTTATCTGCCGCTCTAGGTCGCTCACGCACACTAGAAGTCGGCCATATGTTGTGTTTTGGTAAATACCATTCTCACTGGTTCTCCCTTGTATGTCTGTATTGTCTCTATGTTCCATGTACAGTAAAGTAGAGGGAATCCCCCTCTTACACGTACAGCACCTTAGCGAGTGCGACACTTTTTACCACACATTGTCACTTAGTATAGTTTATTATCACCCACACATACTCATTTGGTCCTGAGGAAAGCCAGTTTTAATCAAAAGGCCTGGCTGAAACATGTAGACCACAAGGACGTAGGAGCTCTTAATACACTCCACATCGTCCACAGCCTTTTTATCTTGCTAACAGGGGCCCAGGTATTAAATTTACCTTTTACCCTCGGGAACTGGGACCACCTGTATAGCTTTTAACTTTGCACGTTCATTCTCACCATCACTGCACACTCAGCAAGCATACCAGCTCCTCAGTAATCTGGAGTCGCAGCACACCCGGGACACATTCGGTGTCACTGTGGTGGGCCCGATGATGAAGCATGACACCAACTAGGTTGGTGTGTGAGGGCTTCATGACCAAACCTAAGGGTTTGCCCGCAGATATACCTCCTGAGTCTCACTAACACAACCTAGCTAGTCCTATATTGATATTTCTGAGTATTCCAGCATGCCATGGCTAGTTCCTGCACACCCGTCGGGCTGTTTTCACTCAACTTTTCGCCCTTGAGGTGGGTGATCACAGTGGGCTACTGCGAGCCAGGGTTGTGCCCCACCAACTGTTGAAACACGTACACACTCATGCACTCTCACTACATCGTGCAAGCCCCACCACCTCCTGAAACTATTGTTTGTTTGGCGGCCATTTTAGGCACTTGGGAATCTTCCAAAGCATTCCCTATTTCCTTTAGAATTACATGCTCCACATGTGCAATGTGGAGGCCATCTTGGATTGGGACAGATATTGCGAATCTCTATAAGTTATATGGGAGGAAGTCTGCAGGAACTCCAATGACTGGTACATCTGCATTTTGTGTTTAATGTAAAGACCTACATGAGTATACAAGGGCCTACACTACATCATTGATAGGCACATCTTTATGTACAGTTGCCCCTATTAATGCAGGGGCCTGTATCAACAACCGGCGACAGGCACATATTAATGTACATGTAATTCTATACTGTGAAACGTTGCATTAATTTGGAGTCTGATTAGAATTTGTGTGCCAATTACATGAGGAGTGACAGAAATTCACCCACGTACGGTTACCTCATGGAGAGAATATTAGCACCACCACCTTTCCTTCAAGTACCTGGCACTCCTCCACTGAACTGGCAACAGTGGAAGGAGGCATTCTAAGCATATTTAGGAGCGATTGATGGGGTACCTTCACATCGAAAAAGAAAAAGGCTTTTCTAATACACAATTTGGGTTCTGAGGGAAGGTGCATATTAAAAACCTTGCCCTTGGAAGTAGTTAGTGTCCTCACGGGCACTGGAGAAGATGGGGATTCCGCTATGGTGGTTGATGATTATGCGTCTATCATCACAACTTTGGATAAAAGGTTTAATCCCAAGAAAAATATAGTATTAGAGCCCATACGTTTCTTTATTGTTCTCAAATTCCTGGGGAATCTAATGACGATTTTGTAGCTGCCCTTTTAACTCTTGCTGTGGCATGCAACTATAGACAATTCAGAGATGAGATCATCTGAGATGAGTTGATTCAATGTACCAGCAACAAAAAAGTTCAATAGTAGCTTTTTGTCTACTGAGGACCCCAATTAGAGACAGTTTCAACTTTGGCTAGAAGCATTGAGAGCTCACAATTGTACACGAAAGAGATGAATGAGGGTGGTAAAGCTAATGAAGTAAAACTGCTCAAGTTAAAACACAATAAGCAACTCGAGAAGGGAGATAGTGCCAGTACTTTGCGTAGTTCTGAGACCCTAGTTTCCAAACCATCTAGGGTGACAAACAGGAGATTTCCTGTTACCGCTGTGGCAGTAAGTCTCACCTGGGTAATAGCAAGTTCTGCTCTGCAATGAACTAAACCTATTTCAAATGTGACAAGAAAGGACACTGCACACATATGTGCAGAACAGGCTCTCGTCAGAGTACAACTCTTTTGCAGATGGTCAAAACCACTTTTTATTGACTTTAATGAGGTCTGTAATGTAGTGCTTATGTTATCTGCCTCAAGCCAGGAGGAAAGTGGTGTGGTAGAAATATCATCCATAGTTGGGTTTTGAAAAAGGAAGCCCCAATCATGCGTGATCCCTGTGAATGAGAGTTAAATTTACAGCAGATTCCTTGTCCCCATTCATGAGGATGAATATGAAGAATTTTAGTGACTTGAGGGATTTCCAACTGCTGAAATCCTGTATTAAGATTTTTGCATAAGGGGTCAAAAGAGTAGAAGTGTTGGGAAAATGTGATTCCGAATTGGAGTTTGATGAGCCATCTGCTGTGAAACCTGTGTATATAGTGCACATTTGTTGGGTTGAGATGAACAAGGAGACCTTGGAATTATTTTGGACCCTAATCATCTAGATATGGTATTACCTAAACAAGGAGTTAGTGACGTTTGTGCTGCACAACATGTAATCTCTCCAATTCTAGCCAGGTTTCTCATTTGAAGGCTGATGATTGGGTCAAAGAAAATCCTCAGATTTTTTTGATAAGCTCAAGGGTTTCCAGCATCGCACAGTGCTTAAGGACAATGCACTAGCAGTGACCCACAAGGGAAGAAAAGTTCTGTTGAAGTTGCATGACAAACTGAAGCTTGAATTGAACAAATTGTGTTCCATGGGTGTATGAACCCATTGAGGAGTCTGGCCCCCATAGTCATAGCACGTAAAACAGACAAGATTTTCAGGCTTTGCATAGATTTGAGAGATCAAAATTGTAATATTTGGGTGGATCGCCAACTTATACCAAAAGTCAACTAAATGCTGGTGACTTTTGGTGTTGCTTGTGTGTTTATGTCTCTGGATATATCCTCAGCTTACCACCAGATTGAACTAAGTAGAGATTCTGGGCACCTTACATCGTTTGTTACACCTGAAGGGGCATATAGTTACATCCGTATGCCATTTGATCTGACGTCAGCATCCTTTGTATTCCAATGTTTAATTAAAAAAAAATTTAAAAACACCAAAGGGATCACGTTTTTCCAAGATGAAGTCTTGTTTTTAGGTGAAATGAATACTGAGCATGACAGGGGAGTGAAGAGTGTTTTGGGTATCATTAAGGCTAGTGGGTTAATGTTAAAGAAAGTAAAATGTAAATGTTCCTAGGAAGGTGTAGATTATTTGGATCATCATATGGGTAGAGGAGTTGAGCCCAAACGAAGATTCTGGAAGCCATCCAATGTGTACCTAAACCCAAAGACAAGGAGTGACTTTGTTCATTTCTTGGCTTAATCGAATACTATGCAAATTTGTTAGCAACTTGTGTTTGCGCAAACTTCTTCAACGAATGCAAGGTATGTGTGAGGCGACGAATGTGAGGGAACTTTAAGTTGATTAAGAACGACATGTGAGTGTGTGCCCTCTTAAACCTTTTGACATCAATGATGTGTGTATAATCTTCACCAATTTTAGTAATGTTGGGCTCTGTTCAGTCCAGGGGCAATGGGCATGAGGAAACCATTGATTTCGCTTCTAAGATTTTGAGGGGAGCTGACTTTACTTATTCAATGATAGAAAAAGATGTTTTGGCTTCATGGTGTGGTGTTCAATACTTTAAGAAAATATTGTGGGGTAATGCATTCATTCTATGAATGAATCACAAACTGTAGGTTGTTCTGTTTACCACGAAAGGTGGTTGAAGGGCTACCCCGTGTATTGCTAAATAGCATTACAAATTGCAAGAATTCCGGTACAAATTGGAATATGTGGCAGGGGACAGGAATTTTGTGTCTGACTGTCTGTCTAGATTACAACTGGGAGGAGATGGTGACGAAATGTCAGATGAACTTGGGATGGTGTGTGTTCTGAATTCAGTTGATGACAACATGAAGAGAGTGTTATCTGAGCAGGAGTAGTTAGAAGATGTGGTGAATGACAAAGAATTTCAGAATGTGGCAAATCTACTTGTAAATCATTGACCCATTAGTAAAGGTACCCTAAAGGTGTTGGTTCTCTACTGGAGGGTGTGGGAGGCATTATCCATGCTTGGGCGCATTATGCACAGAGGTGGGCAGCTGATCATTTCAGGAGTCCTACGTGGAAATGGCCCTGGATTTGACCTATGAAGTTTATCTTGGAATTCGTGCCATGAAGCGTAGAGTAAGGGAGGATTTTTGGTGGCCTTGGGTTAACAAATCTATTGAACTTTATGTCCGTGAGTGTTGCATGGGTGTTCTTAGTGATAAGTCGCCTGTGAAATGACCTTCCCCTGTCAGTCCTGCAGTAGTGAAAAACACACCTTGGTCAAAAGTTGCATTTAATGTGTCTGGATCTTTTCGAGTTGCAGGTAGCACACCCAAGTATGCTTTCGTTTTGATTGCTACATGACTAAATAACCAGAAGTGAAGCTCGTGGACAGCATGAGTTCTGAAACAGCTATTTAGTTCTTCAAGGAAGTGTTCTTGAGAAAGGGATCCCCTCAAGAGTTAGTGACTGGCAAAGGTACTCAACTGGTATCCATGGAAAATTAGAATATCCTGAGAAGATCGAGCATAAAGCATATTTTAACTTCTTTGTACCATCACTGCAGTAATGGTATTGTTGAGAGAGTGAACTGTGTCATCAAAGACCAGTTACAGCTTGCAATTATCAATGGGCTGCATTGGAAATATGTGATTGATGATATGTTATGGGCAATGAGGACAACCCCTCACATAAGAACAGGGATGTTCCCTTTTCATTACAGAAGGCAGAAATGCTAGAAAAAAATGGAACAAGGAGTGGATGTCCAGAAAAACTGTGGTTGCTGCAAGGATGTCAGAATTGATGGATGTGAGAGCTACTGTACAGAGTAAATATAGCAATGTGAGTGGCTGAAACAGGACCATGTCAGTTCAGGTTGGAGACTGGGTGAAAATCAAGCAACCTGGTTTTGTTTGCAAAGGATTGTCACATTTGTCTGCACCCATCCGTGTGACAGAGGTGAAAGAACATGTGGTATTGTTAGATAATGGTAAAATATAGAATAAATGTTTTGTCTCTGTAGTGCCACAACCCGAAGCTGTGTAAATGAATAGCAAAATGAGATTTCAATCTGACTCAGAGGTGCCAGAATTGATAGATGTTATACAAAAGGGCGGGGGGGGGCCGGAGCGTTTGAGCAAATCAAACACTCACCCCCAGTCAACTGATCTGGGTTTAATCCATCACCATTCTTTAGCCCACTCAGCCACCCCATTTCAGACATTGCTATATGCAAATCAGTCTGACCCTGTGCCTCATGGGAACAGTCCAACCCGAACTGCCAAGCCATGTCTTCCATGGACCGGAAACAAGCATCCTGGGACCGGTTTCGGATTCATAATCCTCATCAGCCAGGCTATCTTGAATCCAGTGGCCAAGTGAGCAAGGGACTCATGTCTGAGCATACCCTGCCACACTTAGGGCGAACAAAGCGATACAAAAGGGGGGGGGGGGTGATGGACAGAGCGTTTGAGCAAATCAAACACTCACCCCCAGTCAACTGATCTGGGTTTAATCCATCACCATTCTTTAGCCCACTCAGCCACCCCATTTCAGACATGGCTATATGCAAAACAGTCTGACCCTGTGCCTCATGGGAACAGTCCAGCCCGAACTGCCAAGCTATGTCTTCCATGGACCGGAAACAAGCATCCTGGGACCGGTTTCGGATTCATAATCCTCATCAGCCAGGCTATCTTGAATCCAGTGGCCAAGTGAGCAAGGGACTCATGTCTGAGCATACCCTGCCACACTTAGGGCGAACAAAGCTGCAGTAATGGTATTGTTGAGAGAGTGAACTGTGTCATCAAAGACCAGTTACCGCTTGCAATTATCAATGGGCTGCATTGGAAATATATGATTGATGATATGTTATGGGCAATGAGGACAACCCCTCACATAAGAACAGGGATGTTCCCTTTTCATTACAGAAGGCAGAAATGCTAGAAAAAAATTGAACAAGGAGTGGATGTCCAGAAAAACTGTGGATGCTGCAAGGATGTCAGAATTGGTGGATGTGAGAGCTACTGTACAGAGTAAATATAGCAATGTGAGTGGCTGAAACAGGACCATGTCAGTTCAGGTTGGAGACTGGGTGAAAATCAAGCAACCTGGTTTTGTTTGCAAAGGATTGTCACATTTGTCTGCACCCATCCGTGTGACAGAGGTGAAAGAACATGTGGTATTGTTAGATAATGGTAAAATATAGAATAAATGTTTTGTCTCTGTAGTGCCACAACCCGAAGCTGTGTAAATGAATAGCAAAATGAGATTTCAATCTGACTCAGAGGTGCCAGAATTGATAGATGAGCATGTGCATGGCAACATGGGATCTCAATCTGATTCTGCTCTGTGTAACAACCGGTTTGACAAGATAATTTCCGGGGGGGTAAGGTCAAGTTCTGTGAAGGTTAAGGATTACGACATGTATTAGCCTGTACCTTGGTAAATTTTACCTCTATGTGTCTTGAATGTATTTTGTTGGTTAGCTTGTATTTATTATAGCATCTATTTTATTTGTTTTCTAAAGGAAGGGGGGTGTTGGGGTAGTTTGGAATCTGGGGTGGGAATGTGCTATGTGTTCCCTGCGTGGAACTCAGGGTGGGTTCTAATGAGGGGTTCTTGTGGCAGTTGCTGCTGGGACATCAGAAATAGGAGAGGGAATAAAGTGAGCTCCTCCTACCAGTGCCTTGTGGGCCTCTTTATCTTCCCATCACAACGTGAACTAAAAACATATGATGCTTCTGTGTGAAAATGGGAACAGCAATAGACTATTCCATGCAGACAGGCTCGGCACACAGAGCTCTTCGAAGGCTGGGACAGATCGTAGCGGTTGAAGGGATTGTGAATACCAACGATAATGCTTCTCTAAAAGAAGTATATCTGGTTTTTCCAGTGCTTGTTTGAATTATTGCCTATAACCTATTTTAAACATATTAACTTAAAATGGACATAAACGGAAGAAAACGGAAAAAGTTTAAAGTTATCAATTTAAAGTTAAAAAATGTGCAAAAGTATAAGTCAAAGAGATAACTTTTCAAGCCGCAGTTTGCAGTAAAATGTATATAAGGTGCAATGTGATGTCTGAAGTACTTGAACTGCTGCTATTTTATTTTCTGTAGTTGCTGTTTAAGGCATATAAAGGGGTTTATCTTTGGTGAAACAAGGAAGAAGGCGGGAGAAGGGTTTAATGGAAAAAAATCAACAAAGGGAGAGAAGCTGCGACAGGTAGAAACAGATTTGGGGCACAACACACAAGCACGCATGGAAACAGGATCATAGAGTGCTTATCTTCGAAGGAGGAGTATGGGACCTTTCTTATTTGCTTCCATCAGTTTCATCGGAGAGAACAAAAACAATTAGTTCACTTTGAATGTAAAATGGTCACGTTAATTTTAGCGTTTAAAATGTTAGATTTAAGCAGCAGCGCCCCACCCCCCAGGGCAGAGGATTGCCGCCCGCTGCTGCCAGTGCAGCAAAAGTGAAAAATAAAACAGTAATAACATGAATGACCATTTATTTTTCACTACTCCCAGCCCGAGCAGTGTTTGGGGCGGAGCATTGCTGCTGATGATGGAGCAGGGGAGAGACAAAAAGTTTTGTGTACCCCTTGTAAAGTTAATCTCTCATAACCATAATAATACTAATAGAGTGAAGCATGTAAATTAATCAACAAAATGCACGTAAAACCGACACCACACGTGAGAAAAACTAATTGCTGCTTTGCCGAAATAAATATACTAATATAAACAATCGAGTCACACCAATATAGGGCTTTGGTATGGTAGATTTAACTGAAGAAGCGTGTGTATTTGTGCTTATATTAGAAGTTCTTTTTGTGGCAATAAAGAATGCAGATGGTGAGTAAAATGACACTTATTTGTGTAATTTTGCTAGGTAACATCTAACCGGGAGAATCAGAATAGTGGAAGGTAAACAGAAGGGTTAAAATTCAAAATCCAATTTCTGTTCTGTTTATTTTCGCATTAGTCCCCATTGAGGTCTGCGCGGCCTAGTCTGAAAATGGCTGTTTAAGTGAAACAATGAAAAAGGACTCCGAAAGATGGCCCCCACGCATGTGCAGTGTATATAAGAAGTGTGAGTGAACAGCCTATGCTCGGAGCGAGAGATGTCAAGGTCAGTTTGGCCTATGAATGGGAGATGTGCCAAAGAATGATTGCATCTAAAAGACTGGGAAAGGAAGTCAAACAATCTTTATTATGAACAAATGATACAAGGAGTGAACAACAAGTACAAACTTTAAGTATGAAATCATGAGAAAGCCTTGAGAGTGACATGGCAAAATTTCAAATTGGTTTGAATAAGGAGTACATGAGGTGATCATCACCACCCCTCTAATGGACCAATCAGAAATGATTATGGACCCTAAATGTTTCAAATTTTGAGTTAGATAGTTAGAAAAAAGGTAATGAAAGATCTTGTGCAAAGGAGGGTAAAAGTTGGTTCCATGGGTTTTATTTTGCACCACAACATGCTGTCGGTTTGAACGATTCTATTGGTGCTAAAGACTTCGAAATATTTTTGGACTTTAACTTCGATGGGGCAGAGAAGTTGATTGACTGCAGAGATTTTATGTTGGAAGGGAGACATTGAGGAGAATAGAGAGTCAGACAGCTTGGGAACCCGTTTAATGCGGCTCTGTCCTTTACCTATGACAGATTGTTAATATGCTTTTCTAATTTTATTTCTTAACATGTACTAAATAAATGCTTGGAATTGTGCTTGTCTAAAGAATATGCTAATTTCTTTCCTAAATGAAAGTAGATAAACTATTGAAAATATAAACTCAAGTATGTTTTCCTTTTATTTTGAATAAAAGTCATGACAAAATTTAATGTTAAAAGTTATAGGAATATTGTGATTGAGCTGGTCTTAATCGCCATCAGCTGAATTCTACTAGTTGGTCCATCGACCAAATAGTGGAGTACCTTGATGTTTTTGTTTTCCTTATAACAAGTTAAATGAATTTTTAAAAATGTATATAATGTATTGAATATAGAATATAGGTTACTGAGGTACCACGCTATCCAGCAGCTCACTTTCTTTTCACTGATTCAGGGGCAGTGTGGTGTGTGAATGTGTGACTCGCGATGCTATGGGGCCCATCGATGAGTAAAAAAATAAGTTGCTCCTGAGTCAAAAGGGATAAGTTTGAGGGTTGTTGAGGAGCAGAGCTGGATCCGAATTCTTGGTAGCAGAGGTCTGGTTACTATAGGTCAGTTTGGAGGTTAAAAAATGTTTTATGTCTAACACTTAATGTTGAGTTCGTGTTGAGTTTTATGTTGTCAATTGTTTTAAAGACTTACAGGAAGTAGGAAGTTGCCCTGTATGCAGGCAGGGGGAAAATGTGTTGAAAGGAAGGGGTCCCAGAAAGGAGGACGTATGAATAAAGAAATTTTGGGACAAAGTAAAGAGAGATAAATACATCTATAATGTTTTATTCACATTATAGGGAAAGAAGTTGACCAAATCAAATATACAATACAAAGTCGTATTAGTGCCCCTGGGGGAGAGGGAGACGTGCAGTCGTGAGGGTAGTGTGAGGGGGGAATTAGTGACAATAAAAACACGTATTATTCAAACATTGTCATAGGTTCAGTGTCAATTGGACAGCATACAGACATTGAATCAGCTTGAAAGTTCAAAGTACACATGCCCCTAAATCCGTATTTATACAAAATTGGGGTAGGAGGAGGCTGTGTCAGAGCTGAGAAAGTCGACGTTTCGACCCAAGGGAAGCAGGATGCATTACAATCCTTGCAGGAGGGTCTTCATCAGGACGGGAGGAGGGTGGCGGGGCAGACAACCTGAATTCAAATAAATATTTAGGATTTAGTGAATAATCGGGTACTCGTTGAGTTACATAAAGGTATGCACAAAAGGCCGGACTAACCTGTATGAATCAGTGTTGCTGGGTTAAATTAATTTGTTAGGGTCGATAAGTATTTCATCCTAAGTAAAGAAATAAATTAAAAAGCCCATTAGTATTGAAAGGGCGTTCCATGTCAAGAGCTAGTGAGGAGAAAATATCTCGGAACTTACTTGGAAGAGTAAAATACATATCCCACATGGGTAATGAGGAACGAAACGATCCGGGCGCTGGGTTGGGGACCACTCCAAAAATCTGAATAGAGGGGGACATATTTCAGGTTTGAAGAGGGACCGTTGTAAAATTAAAAAAAAAAAAAATTGCAGTAAAAGTCAAAAAAATGTTTTACATAATGGCGGAAATCGGTAATGCTTACCGATTTAAAGGGAGTCCAATCTCATGTCCCCGTGGAAAGGCTGGATTAGTCAGAATCCGTAACCTAATGCACAGAGAACGGGGAGCGCGTTAATTACCCAGTCGTTGGAAGGGCAGGCTCGCATAGATCAGGGAAACTGTATCCAGAGCTAAGTTAGAGAGGAAGGGCTTACCGGTCTAGCGCAGTTCACTCGGAGCGAAACCTCTGCCTCGGCTGTCTCGAGGAGAACGCCGGGCTTCCTGGTTTCTCCGTTGTCATGACAGCGGGAAGGTCACGTGATAGTGGACAACAAGGAAAGACTGAGGAGTCCTTGGTTGTCTAGGTAACCGGTTGGG
Source organism: Lissotriton helveticus (assembly GCF_964261635.1). Lineage (NCBI taxonomy): Eukaryota > Metazoa > Chordata > Amphibia > Caudata > Salamandridae > Lissotriton > Lissotriton helveticus. Next base: position 449,579,043 of record NC_136067.1, read on the forward strand.
GTGGCGGGTGGCGGGCGGGAAGAGACCTACAATTATTGTCCTTAAATTCACTTGGACCGTGGTGGTTGTAACATGAGCGGTATTGTATGGATAGTAAAGTACATGTTCCGGAAGATTTCACTCATGTCAACATAATCACGTACCAAACGGTGATCTCATTTATAAGTAGGACCAGGTATACATTGCGCGTATTAACATTGATGACATGCAAGTTTGTCAGAGCAGTGCCGAAATATACGTGGTAATTTACAATACAACATATTTCAAAAATCAAAGTATGATGGTGCGTGATTTTGGATGCGCTAAGTCAGCTTAAAGTGCTGCGAACCTATCACATGATGGTTAAGGCAGTTGGGACCGTGAAAACAAAAGGTCAAAATGTTGAATTTGAATTACCCAGCAGCTCTTATGGTTCTTTTATATTAATAATACAGTTTGGACAATGTAGTATCTGCATCCCGGTATACAAAATAATTTGACATAAACCATATGCATCATGTAATTAAAGTATGGTAGCCCGTAAGTATTGGTAGGCTCAACTGTATTCAGCATTAATTCCTGCGAACCTATCACATGATGGTTAAGGCAGATTGGACCGTGCACAAATGATCAGACTGTGGAGTTGGATTACCAAACAGTGACCTGTATATAGAACAATTACCATAGACCGTACTCATCTAAACCCAGTGCCATACATATATTTTGTGCAGGGATGCATGTCCATCACATGGTAGAAGAGCAGTCTAAGTACACAATCGCTTGTACAGTACCATAAGAACCCTAGACAGATCAGATTGGAAGTTCAGAGATTAGGGTAAGGTAGCAAGTTGGGAGAAAGAACTATCATGTTCATTTAAACCACATTGGATAGAGTTGAAAAAGAACATCCATTTAAGTTCTCTGACGTTCAGTATAGTTGTGATGTCGCCCCCCCTGGGGCCTAAGGAGGCTTTTTCAATCACAATCCATCTCAGGCTCTCCGGAGGGTGTGAGGCTGATCTGAAGTGATCGACAAGAGGAGCCCCTAACACTTCGCACCTTATTCTGCTCATGTGTTGTAGGATGCCCTGTTTAATTTTCTGTTGGGTTTGACCAATGTAAATGAGGTCACACGGACAAATAATGGCATATATCACTGTCGAAGTATTGCAATTGGTTAGAGATTTCAGTTGGATCTTGTTCTGGTTATGATGGAATTCTTTGGTTTGTAGTGTACTGCTGCACGCCTTGCACTGCCCGCATTTGAAGTGGCCTACCGTGGGTTGTAGATTCCAAAGTGTTCTTATAGTGGGTTCCTCCTTGATGGGAAGGAGTGAACGTACAACATAGTCTCTGATGCTTCTCGATTTCTTAAAAGCATGAAGAGGTTTTTCAGGATGTTCAATGTCATCTGCAACCAGTTGCCAATGGTTGTTGACAATTTTCTTGATTTGGTTACTCTTCGTGGAGAAGGTGGTGACGCATACAATGCGGTCCAATGAGCTGGAGGTGGGAAAATGTGTGGCAAGTGAAGTCGCCCAGTTCATTGTCTATTTTCAAAGTGGTAACATCGTCGTGTGTTATCTTTAGGGACATTTTCCGTGTGAAAGTGGTGAATGAATAGCGAAGGCCACCTGTAAAATTTCAGCCTTAAGAATAGGAGTCAATTGTGAGTTCTGAATAACGCTTATCCCTGGGACAGTAATAGGTTTTCCCCTAAGCTTGAAAGAATGGTAAAGTAGATAGAAGTGCTACAAAATTCTGTGGTAGGGAAGGTGTAAGCGCTGCCTACTGGAAATACAGAATTCTTGTAAGTTTGGAAAAAACTATCTCTTTGGTTTAGTGAAGCAGACAATGAAAATGTGTTCTATGTGGTAATTAACAGGTTTAGGTAGTGTAAAATATATCAATATTGTGCTGATTAATTTTGTAAAGGAGGGGTCAGCAGGAGCAAGAGTGAAGCTGACATCAGCAAGAGTCGGGCTGGGATAGGTCCATGTGACTGTGACATATACAGTTCTGATTGGTGCATTAGTGTGAGACTCGCTGGAATAGGTCAGTAAGATTGTGACGTAGACTGCTCTGATTGGTGCGTTAGTGTGAGACGTGCTGGCATAGGACAGAATATCAGTACAGATTGAAAGGAAGTATACAATCGTATTGAAGGAAAAATCTGTGAAAATGGATTACTATTATGAGCAAGACAGGGAACAACCTTCATGGTTTAAGAAAATCAAGAATCTATTAAAGAAAGACAAAGAAATAGTTACTAGAGAGGGAAAAGTACTTCCTCCACTGAAAATGCCAGCATCATACATGATGACGAAATATGGCTATCACACTTGCATATGGTTGGAAAATTGGGCAAAATACACAAAAGACAATGGAGTATTGGCATTTCCAGAAACAGGTTTGTTTATCACAGCAGTGTTACGAAACTTAAGAGAAAAAATTATGAAACTTGAGCCGAGACCTAGACCAACACAATTTGAAGCTTCAATGGAATGGGAAGATGAGATGTACGAAAAAGAAAAAGAGAGATTCCAAGATGTAAGAGAAAATCGAGGCAGTTCGAGAGGATCATGGGGAACTACTCATGAGAGTTGAATGAAAAGATGGAGGTGTGCTGATATGCGGGATGGCATGTATCCAATGCGATCAATGGATGAAAATAAAACATCAGGGATCAGAAAAAAGTGGATGTGGAATGAGTGATATGGAGGACAAAGTGCTGGAGAGCATTTTAAATAGGAGACCCCCTCCATATTAACCAACTTCTGCAGTGGTGACACCAAATGCACCGCCAATGGAGATTGGAATATACGGAATCCCAAAACGACATTTAGAAGTAAACAGTGCTCTTGAAATACAAGAGTTAGTACAGATTGAAAAATCAAGTACCTCTGAATTAGAGAGATCAACAAAAGAATTGGCTGAGAAAATTAAAGAATTAACTAAAAATGTAGAAGCTGTAGCTGTACCAGTAACTATAGGTCCTGTAATAGTGGTTTTTGAAAATCAGAAAATAGATGAGCATTCGTTAACTATTCCTTTAAACTCTAGTATGCAAAAAGTAAGAGAAAAAATGTATCCAGATCTGAATGAAACAAAGTGTACAATTAGAACGACACCACCAGATTTAACCATGAATCAGAGTCCAATATATAGGATTCCTATGGGAGCAGAATCAGCAACTGAAACTCCAGAGAAAAGTGTAGCTAGCATAGATTTGACTAAAACTCCAGTAGGACCAACAGCAGAAGAACTAAATGATTGGGTTAAAACATTACAAAAGAAAGATTCAGAACCTAAACTTTTAGATGTGGTTAGACTAGAAATAGATATGGAAGATCTGATTATCGGAACCATTGGAACAGAAAAGTTAAAAACATATCAGGATGATAAATTAATGTTCATGTGTAAAAGTATAACTTGGAGAGCTAAAATCTACATGATAAACTAGAAGAAAGGCAAACGAATTAGGAATAGAATTTGCAAAAGTAAAATTAGTACAGAAACCTTACCGAATGGATTTCACTGAAAAAGACATAGATAATTTGTACACAGCAGGAAGATTAACTCAGATAAAAGAATTAATTGTATTACTAAGGAAATGGGGAGATGTAGACCGATGGAGAAGCAGGTGGATAAAGAAAAAGGAAGAGGCCAATGATAAAATATCTTTAGCTTTCCCTGTTAAAGAAAAAGAACCAGTAGCAACGGAATATCCCATGAGAGAAATACCAGGAGGAGGCTATGTGCATGTACCATGGAGCAGACAGGATATATTATCATTTACAAATGATTTTCCAAGATTACGAAAAAAACCTGTAGAGTGGTATAGACAAGTAGACAGGTTTGTGAAAGTTTCAAGTATGAAATCATGAGAAAGCCTTGAGAGTGACATGGCAAGAACCAGTAGCAACGGAATATCCCATGAGAGAAATACCAGGAGGAGGCTATGTGCATGTACCATGGAGCAGACAGGATATATTATCATTTACAAATGATTTTCCAAGATTACGAAAAAACCTGTAGAGTGGTATAGACAAGTAGACAGGTTTGTGAAAGTTTCAAGTATGAAATCATGAGAAAGCCTTGAGAGTGACATGGCAAAATTTCAAATTGGTTTGAATAAGGAGTACATGAGGTGATCATAACCACCCCTCTAATGGACCAATCAGAAATTATTATGGACCCTAAATGTTTCAAATTTTGAGTTAGATAGTTAGAAAAAAGGTGGGAAGATTTAGATGGATTGTTTGATATAGTTGTACCTGCAGATTTATGGACTGAATGTAAAATTACTATGGATTGGCCAAAAGAAGAATATCCAAGAGATGCAAAAACAGGTGTTCCAGGTCCTGAGATAATGAGGAAATAAGACCAAGTCATAACATTTCTGAAAAATAAAATTCCACCAAAGGAAATGGATTGGCTAAAAATTGATAGGACTACACAAGAACCTAAAGAATCTGTACATGCTTATTATGAAAGATTACTTCTAGTTTTCAAACAATATAGTGGATATGAAAATCTGAGTGAGAAAGATATGAGTCATTTTGTATATAGGTTCGTATTTGGTTTGAGACCTGAAATAGGGGATATGATAAGACATCACATGATGTGTTGGCAATCTAGTTCAGTTGATGAGATTTTGAGGTATGCAAATATTGCAGTGATGATATCAAAGCTAGGCAGTGTAAGCTTAAGGAAAAGGCAATGTGGGCACAAGTAAAAGTTGCAGAACAACAAGAAGCACAATTGACTAATCAAACTAATGATATGGGTCAGACAAAGATGAACGGTAATATGCATAAAGGAAAAGGACAAATTAATATAGATGAGGCTAAAAAGAAATGGAATGTCACCCCCAAAAGTTAATCCTGAAAATAAATTATTTAATCCACAGGTGCAGAATGAGGTAAATCAACAATCACCACTCCAGCAACAGGTAGTCACACAGCAGAGTCAGGTGCCACTACCACCTCTCCCACAGAGTGTTAATCTTCAGAAATATAGTGCAGAGGCAGGATTCTACGGAGGAAAGCAGGTAAAAAGATCATCGCGTGTGACTGCTGTTTTGCAGTATTGGTTGAAATCGGATGGAAACAAGTCCGATGAGAGTTATTGACGGTGCCTAGGAGATGAAGTGGAGTGTGTGCTTGGCGCAACTCCGGAGGTAGATCAATCTGGTCCCTTTGTGAATGGAATTGTGAATGATATAAATGTTACTTTCCTAGTGGACACAGGTGTTACCCGTTCTACAGTTAGATCAATAGAAATTCAAAACCTTCCTTCTCTGGAGATGTAATCCAAGTTGTAGGTGTAACAAACAGACAGATTAAAACCCCACTAACACTGCCCGTGGAAGTGAAAATTGGCTCTTTTAAAGAAATGCATCGCTTTGTAGTATGTGACAGCAGTCCTGTAAATTTGCTTGGAAGCGACATACTCTGTAAAATGAACTGTGCCATTTATTGTTCACCAGATGGCATTGCTTTCCAAACAGCAGATGATGATATTCTGTATAAAATGACAATGTCAATAATAGATTCAGAGAAGAGCGAAACATTCCCTGTGTTTGACAAAGAGAAGACCCCAATTGAATTGAAAGAAACAGTTAAAGAAGAGGTGTGGGACTTCACAGGAGAAGAGATAGGTCTAATAAAAGGAGTGAGTCCGGTAAAAATTACTGTAAAAGAAGATGCCATATACCCAAATGTCACACAATATAAACTAACACCAATTGATAATTGAAGGAGTAACTCCAGTAATTAACAAAACAATTGAGCAAGGAATCCTGAAAGAGATAATGAGTAGTCCATGTAATTCACCAATCATGGGGCTGAAAAAGCCAAACGGAACTTTTAGGATAGTGCAGGATTTGAAAAAGTTAATAAAATAGTCTTTCCATGTTGTCCAATTGTACCAAATCCAGCTGTGATACTATATCAAATTCCACATGATGTAGAGTGGTACACAGTTATTGATTTGTGTAATGCATTCTTTACAGTTCCATTGCACCCTGACAGCCAACTAATATTTGCGTTTCGGTTTGGCAAGCGTATTTTGGCATGGTGCTGAATTCCTCAAGGGTATACTAAAGTCCTTCCATTTTCATTCAAATACTGAAGAAATCATTAGAATGTCTGAACATGCCAGAAAAATAATCTGTTTTGGTTCATTATATTGATGACCCACTAGTGGAATCAAATACCAAAGAACCTTGTATTTCTGATACAATTGCATTGTTGAACCATTTGGCAAAAGAAGGACATAAAGTGTCTCCATCAAAATTGCAGTTTTGTCAACAAGAAGTACAATATTTAGGTCATAAGATTAGAAAAGGGGTGAGAAAAGTGACCTCAGAAAGAATCAAGATTATCAGAGGAATTAATCCACCAAAGACACAGAAGCAAGTGAGAATGTTTCTGAGAATGGTTGGTTACTGCCGACAGTGGATAAGTGGATTTTCACTAATTGCAAAGTCTTTACAAAGATTGACTAAAAGCTATTTAAAAGACCCTAAAGTGCTGAATGAAAATGAAATGGAGGCATTTGAACAATTGAAAAACAGCTTATGCAAAGCGCCAGTGCAAGGCATGCCTGACTATTAAAACAAATTTGAATTGTATTGCAGTGAAAGAGATGGGTGTGCATTATCAGTTCTGATTCAAAGGCATGGAAGAATGAGAAGACCAATTGCATATTTCTTAGCTGTTTTGGATCCAGTAGCAAGAGCATTACCTGGATGTCTGAAAGCTGTAGCTGCTACGAGTGTGAGTTTGGAACAGAGTGAAGGTATTGTGATGGGGTACCCAGTAAAGGTTTATAAGCTAAATTCAGTTGAAATACTCCTCACCAGAACCAAGACACAGTACATGACAAATAGTCGTTTGACTAGGTATGAAAAAGTGATTCTGGGTGCAGAGAATGTAACAGTTGCTAGATGTGTACATGTGAATCCTTCTACCTTATTGCCTGATACATTGGATGTTGAAGTCAAAAATGACATTGATCATAAATGTTTGGATGTGCTTGAGTATTGCACAACGCCAAGACCTGACCTTAAGGATGAAACCTTGGAAGAATCAGACTATGTGCTGTTTGTTGATGGTTCATGTTTGAGAACAGATGAAGGAGCTTTGAGTGCTGCATATGCTGTATGTACAGTGGAAGATGTCATGGAAGCATCTTGTTTGAAAGGAATACGTTCCGCCCAAGTGGCTGAGCTGATTGCTTTGATTCGAGCATGCAAATTGGGAAAAGATGTCCGAATCACTGTAGTGACTGACAGTCAATATGGATTCGGAGTTGTGCATGATTATGGACAACTGTGGTCCCAAAGAGGGTGTATGACCTCTGCAAGATCTCCCATCAGAAATGGTGAGTTTGTGAGAATGTTACTTGAGGCGATACAGCTGCCAAAAAGTATTGCGGTTGTGAAGTGTGATGCTCATAAAAATGAAGTTGATTATTTCACTGAGGGCAATCGATTTCCTGACGCTATAGCCCAATATTGTCCCAGAAACCTATCATTAAAAGGTTAAAATCAGTCCGTCCTACCGACATGCAGAGATGGTTTTCCTCTGAGTTAAAAAACCAGAAACTGGCACTGCGCCAACTGGAGAGACAGTGGCGATTAAAGTATTGTCCTGATAAAAAAACTTCTATATACTGCAGCCAGGAAAGAATATAAGAAAATAATCCATAATGCTAAAACCAGCCACTTTTCCACACATATACTCAATAGGAATTCTAAGGAAATATTTAATATAGTCAATGAACTATCTAACCCGGAGTGAATTCTTTTGAAGGCTTTGCCCTCTCAAGTACTGTGTAATTCTCCCAATGATTATTTCATTGATGAAATCATTGCTATTAAGGCTAATATTCCCAAACATCTTCCTACCCTGATCTCCTCTGTCTTGTGCCAAACAAATAGCATCTTAAGTCAATTTCCCTGTATTAATATGGACACCTTTCATAACCTGTTAGTGAAGGTCAAATCAGGTGCCCCTTCTGATTGTTGCCCGCCCCATATGTTTAAGTACTGCCTTGCAGCTTTTCCAGATCCTGTACTCACTCTCTTGAATGTGTCCTTGTTATCTGGTCAAGTCCCTATGGCTTTTAAGAAAGCCATAGTGGTACCTCTTTTAAAAAAAACAGGAGCTTCCTTCCAACTATCGTCCGATTTCCCTGCTCCTATTTCTAGCAAAAGTACTAGAGGCCCATGTAGCCAAATGCCTCTCCAATTTTCTGGAGGAGTCCAAATACTTGGACCCCCCCAGGCAGGGTTTCGGCCGGCTCATTCCACCGAAACTGTTATCCTGGCCGTTCTGGATACTCTCCGGGACCATGCTGATAAAGGTTCTCCTCAGGCACTGGTACTATTCGATCTATGTGCCGCTTTTGACACGGTTGACCATGCTATTCTGGTCGACTGTGTCAAACTTGCTGGCATTCAAGGGGTGGCTGCCTGCTGGCTAACCTCATTTCTGGATGATCGGTCGCAGGCTGTCCGACAAGGGCATTTCTTGGCTCCCCCACGTAAAATTACCTGTGGAGTCCCTCAGGGCTCGGCACTCTCCCCCCATTTGTTTAATGTCTACATCTCTCCCTTGATCCAATCTCTGAAGGAAAGGAAAGTGACAGTTTTTAACTATGCAGATGACCTACAGTTGGTCTTCAAGATAGACGGCTCTCATAGCTCTGTTATGGATTTCCAGGCCACGATGTTATATATACAGCAGTGGATGGACCGTAATCATCTTAAAGTAAACCTGGGTAAGACAGAGCTTGTTTTGACCGGAGATAGTCATATGTTCTGGGGCCCGCACTACTGCCAATTCTCCCTCGGCTAAAATATTGGGAGTCTCCCTCAACAATGAACTCACGTTGAACTCTCAGGTTGGCACAGTGATTGCTAAGTGTTTCTTCCAACTGCGTAAGATCAGGAAGATACACCGCTTTTTCACTCCTGATGCACTGGTCCAGATTATAATTGCTACAGTTCTTTCTCATCTGGATTATGCCAACTCTGTGTACCTGGGAATGCCACTCTACCTGTTTAAACAGCTGCAGTTGGTTCAAAACGAGGCGGCCCGCTTGGTCTTTCGTCAACCGACATTGCAACCAGTTACGCCCCTGTTGAGGAAATTACATTCAAAAACCAAAAACAAGCCCCAATATTGCCAATAACTTAGAATGGGGGCCTGGAAGTGACCAAACAACCTACTCAATTAAACAGTAAGTTTTCAGACAACTCTTTTAGTCTAGAACAAATCAATTATTTTAATTTTCAATTTTTATCAAAGACATATTTAGAAAACATTCAAAAGTTTATGTACAAAAATTATTACACTCCACAATTATTTACAATAACACTTCTTACACTCATTCCTAACAATTACAAACATTCACACATACATACACATTATGACACATATAGAATCGGTTGACATTAATTTGTACCAAACATATTCATAGGGTGAATTTAAACAAAACAACACAGGAAATCAAATCAAATGTTATGAAAATTTCTTATTTTAAAGAAACGTCCTAGTGTTGTATACAAAAGGTCTACGCGTTTCGAAAACCCTTTCTTCTAGGGAATTCTATTCAGGACCACGTAGCTGTGAATGAGAAGGCATAAGAAAGGTCAGTCTCCAGAGACGACCTCATCTGTGTCACTGTACACAAAATGAAAGGGCGACACCTACTCCTACCTCAATGATGCTTGTTTTCTTTATAATCAGGGATTCTGAAATAAACAGTAAACAGCCCAAAGTCATATCTAATTGCTCAACAGACTCATGTCCTGCACAAGAGTTACAACCAAGGAGTAAGCAAAATAAATACTCACATCCATCCCTTCTTAATCTGCTAATATTCTAATGGAGTGTGGATTCTGTGTGGTGAAGGAGCATAAATCAGTACAAGTTGTAGTTCAAAAGCGTGAAGGTTTTTATGAAGCAATGCAACATCCACAACTTACTTATGTTGAAGCGTGTGATTAAATCCAACAGCCTGGGGACGCGTCGATAGCGCTGTGTCCCTGTCAGGGTAAATGTGGCAGGCACTGTATAAGTATTGTGCGCAATGAGGTGTTTAACAATGCAGCTTCGTCGCGCAGTGAGAAACGCCAATAGCTTCTTACCTGCTGTTTTTCGTTTGTGGCTTCAAAAGGGACCGTATTCATCTGCTGTCTCCGTTTTTTTCCAAAGCTCAGTTGAGGAAACCTGTCGATCAGGCAACGCGATTGTCCTATCTTCGTGCGCACTAATCTACTTCCGGGTTATTGTGATGATGGGATTTGTAGTTCAGTAGCCAAAATGAGTCAGGATTTGTAGTTTTTTGTTGATTTGAGAAGTGCAGGTTGCAATGGATTGGCAGAATCGTTTCGAATCAATGCCAGTCTTGATGGATGATAATATTGGTTGTGATGCTTATAATCCGTTTTATGTATCTCTTAGACCTTGGTGCTTCTATTATGTTTACATCTGGCTGTCAAGAGCAGAGATTGTGATGATTTGACGTATCGAGTGTCATGCTGGCCGAGTCTCCGGTTTCACATGTAGAGGCTGCCGGACCAATCTTATTACTGCTTAAAGCATATTATTGTAGTCGGTAAATTACTGACATTTCATTCAATCCGTCGACGGCTGAATTAAATTTGATGATATGCATTGCTTCATGGCGGGCTAGTTTGTCTTCAATGTCGCCGCCTCGGAGATCTCTCTCGATCTTGGCGATCACCGTCCATCTTAGGTCATCCAATGTATGTTTTTCAATGTGCCAATGGTTCACAAGTGGGGCAGAAATCACGTTGTTTTTTATTCGTGACCTATGCTGTGTGATGCGACATCTAACTTCTTGGCTCGTTTTGCCAATATAAAGTTTGTTGCATGGGCACAAGACTCCATAAATCACATATCGTGATTTACAATTTGTATATTTGTCGTGTTTCCAGAACACTTTCTTGTGTTGAAAGAGTGAGCCTTCGTTTGTGCTAGGGCAACAGATGCAAATCCCGCACCTGTGGTGTCCTTTCAAAGGTGGTAGTCCAACGTATGCTCCCACTGTCAATTGGTCTTTCTTTTTCAGAGCTGCTCTCACTAAATGATTTCCTACACATTGATCTTTTTTGTATGCGAATAATGGTTTTTCTCTGAGAGATTCATCAATATTTTCAACGAGGTGCCAGTTTTGTACGATTGTTTTTTTTACCTGGTTGGAGTTTGGGCAGAAGGTTGATACACAAACCACTCTATTCAGTGGTGGTTTTTCTCTTTTTTCTAAGAGAGTTTCCCTGGGGACCCACCAGGCTCTCTTCATTGACCTTTTGAGTAGTTTTTTTGGGTATCCTCTTGCTAGCAAATTTTCTGTTAGATTATTCGCATGTAGAAAGTATTCGTCTTTTAGGTGGCAATTTCTCTTTATTCGGAGGTATTGCCCGAAAGGGAGATTTTCTCTTAGATTCCGTGGGTGGTTGCTACGGACATGAAGAGCTTTATTTCGGTCTGTCTGTTTTTTAAAAAGGGTAGTTATTAGACCGTCCTCCGTTCGGTAGACTTCCACATCCAGGAATGCCATCTTTATTTTTGAGTGGTTCATACTGAATTTGATTTCCAGCGTTCTAGAGTTTAGCCACTCATAGAACTGTTTCAGGTCTTCCTCAGTTCCTCTCCATGTCATAAAAACATCGTCGATATATCGACTCCAGCTCGAGATCTTTTCTGAAAAAGAATTATTCTGGTAGATGAATTTTTCTTCATAGAGTGCCATAAAAAGCACAGCTAATTCTGGTGCGAATGGACACCCCATTGCTACTCCACTCGTTTGAAAAAAGAATTGACCATTGAAATTAAAGTAGTTCTTTTTTAAAGCAAATGCTGCTAGTTCCATTATGAATTCCGTCGGGACTCTCATTGAATTTTCTCTTTCTTCCAAGAACAATTGGATGGCGTCCAGACCATCATTTTGAGGTATTTGGGTGTATAGTGATGTCACGTCTAAGGTGACTAAAAGATCATGGTTCTCTTCAAAAAGAATTGCTGGTAGTTTAGAAATGAAATCTGTCGTATCTCTCAATTATGATTTTACTTTAGGACTTTCGGAAAGAATAGCCATGGAGAATCTAAAAAAGATACATCAGTTACAATAAAACAAGCTGACAAGGGTGGCTCCATTGTCATCTGGGACTCAAAGAAATACATCTTGGAAGTAATGACCCAACTAAACAACACTAGATGCTATAGACAAATCCCCCATGATCCAACTAGGGATTTACAACAACAACTTAATCTGATCCTGGACAAAGGATTTGAATGTGGAATCATTGGAAAAAAGGAACATGAATATCTAAAATGCATTAATCCGAGGATACCTCTTTTTTATGTTCTCCCGAAGATTCATAAAGATGCCAATACACCACCAGGGAGACCAATAGTCTCCGGTTGTGATTCACTATTGGAACCGATCTCCAAATTTGTTGATTTCTTTTTAAAACCGTTTCTTCCTAAGGTAAAATCATACTTGAGAGATACGACAGATTTCATTTCTAAACTACCAGCAATTCCTTTTGAAGAGAACCATGATCTTTTAGTCACCTTAGTCGTGACATCACTATACACCCAAATACCTCAAAATGATGGTCTGGACGCCATCCAATTGTTCTTGGAAGAAAGAGAAAAACCAATGAGAGTCCCGACGGAATTCATAATGGAACTAGCAGCATTTGCTTTAAAAAAGAACTACTTTAATTTCAATGGTCAATTCTTTTTTCAAACGAGTGGAGTAGCAATGGGGTGTCCATTCGCACCAGAATTAGCTGTGATTTTTATGGCACTCTATGAAGAAAAATTCATCTACCAGAATAATCCTTTTTCCGAAAAGATCTCGAGCTGGAGTCGATATATCGACGATGTTTTTATGACATGGAGAGGAAGTGAGGAAGACCTGAAACAGTTCTATGAGTGGCTAAACTCTAGAACGCTGGAAATCAAATTCAGTATGAACCACTCATAAATAAAGATGGCATTCCTGGATGTGGAAGTCTACCCAACGGAGGACGGTCTAATAACTACCCTTTTTAAAAAACAGACAGACCGAAATAAAGCTCTTCATTTCCGTAGCAACCACCCACGGAATCTAAGAGAAAATCTCCCTTTCGGGCAATACCTCCGAATAAAGAGAAATTGCCACCTAAAAGAGGAATACTTTCAACATGCGAATAAGCTAACAGAAAATTTGCTAGCAAGAGGATACCCGAAAAAACTACTCAAAGGGTCAATGAAGAGAGCCTGGTGGGTCCCCAGGGAAACCCTCTTAGAAAAAAGAGAAAAACCACTACTGAATAGAGTGGTTTGTGTATCAACCTTCTGCCCAAACTCCAACCAGGTCAAAAAAACATTCCTACAAAACTGGCATCTCGTTGAAAATATTGATGAATCTCTCAGAGAAAAACCATTATTCGCATACAAAAAAGATCAATGTGTAGGAAATCATTTAGTGAGAGCAGCTCTGAAAAAGAAAGACCAATTGACAGTGGGAGCATATGTTGGACTACCACCTTTGAAAGGACACCACAGGTGTGGGACTTGCATCTGTTGCCCTAGCACAAACGAAGGCTCACTCTTTCAACACAAGAAAGTGTTCTGGAAACACGACAAATATACAAATTGTAAATCACGATATGTGATGTATGGAGTCTTGTGCCCATGCAACAAACTTTATATTGGCAAAACGAGCCAAGAAGTTAGATGTCGCATCACACAGCATAGATTCAGAAAAGGGGGTGGTGATGAACAGAGTGCCTGAATTAAGCAGACCACTCTTACCCAGTCCAAAGATCAGGGCTTAATTCATCACCGTTTTTTAGCTCACTGCACCATCCCAGCTCACAACTTGGCTATATGCAAATTAGTCTGTTCCTGTCCCAGTGCATGAAGGGAACAGGGCAAACCAAACTACCAAGCGAGAACTTGGCTATATGCAAATTAGTCTGTTCCTGTCCCAGTGCATGAAGGGAACAGGGCAAACCAAACTACCAAGCATCACACAGCATAGGTCAAGAATAAAAAACAACGTGATTTCTGCCCCACTTGTGAACCATTGGCACATTGAAAAACATACATTGGATGAGCTAAGATGGATGGTGATCGCCAAGATCGAGAGAGATCTCCAAGGCGGCGACATTGAAGACAAACTAGCCCGCCATGAAGCAATGCTTATCATCAAATTTAATTCAGCCGTCGACGGATTGAATGAAATGTCAGAAATTTACCGACTACAATAATATGCTTTAAGCAGTAATAAGATTGGTCTGGCAGCCTCTACATGTGAAACCGGAGACTCGGCCAGCATGACACTCGATACATCAAATCATCACAATCTCTGCTCTTGACAGCCAGATGTAAACATAATAGAAGCACCAAGGTCTAAGAGATACATAAAACGGATTATAAGCATCACAACCAATATTATCATCCATCAAGACTGGCATTGATTCGAAACGATTCTGCCAATCCATTGCAACCTGCACTTCTCAAATCAACAAAAAACTACAAATCCCGACTCATTTTGGCTACTGAACTACAAATCCCATCATCACAATAACCCGGAAGTAGATTAGTGCGCACGAAGATAGGACAATCACGTTGCCTGATCGACAGGTTTCCTCAACTGAGCTTTGGAAAAAAACGGAGACAGCAGATGAATACGGTCCCTTTTGAAGCCGCAAACGAAGAACAGCGGGTAAGAAGCTATTGGCGTTTCTCACTGCGCGACGAAGCTGCATTGTTAAACACCTCATTGCGCACGATACTTATACAGTGCCACATTTACCCTGACAGGGACACAGCGCTATCGACGCGTCCCCAGGCTGTTGGATTTAATCACACGCTTCAACATAAGTAAGTTGTAGATGTTGCATTGCTTCATAAAAACCTTCACGCTTTTGAACTACAACTTGTACTGATTTATGCTCCTTCACCACACAGAATCCACACTCCATTAGAATATAAGCAGATTAAGAAGGGATGGATGTGAGTATTTATTTTGCTTACTCCTTGGTTGTAACTCTTGTGCAGGACATGAGTCTGTTGAGCAATTAGATATGACTTTGGGCTGTTTACTGTTTATTTCAGAATCCCTGATTATAAAGAAAACAAGCGTCATTGAGGTAGGAGTAGGTGTCGCCCTTTCATTTTGTGTACAGTGACACAGATGAGGTCGTCTCTGGAGACTGACCTTTCTCATGTCTTCTCATTCACAGCTACGTGGTCCTGAAGAGAATTCCCTAGAAGAAAGGGTTTTTGAAACGCGTAGACCTTTTGTATACAACACTAGGACGTTTCTTTAAAATAAGAAATGTTCATAACATTTGATTTGATTTCCTGTGTTGTTTTGTTTAAATTCACCCTATGAATATGTTTGGTACAAATTAATGTCAACCGATTCTATATGTGTCATAATATGTATGTATGTGTGAATGTTTGTAATTGTTAGGAATGAGTGTAAGAAGTGTTATTGTAAATAATTGTGGAGTGTAATCATTTTTGTACATAAACTTTTGAATGTTTTCTAAATATGTCTTTGATAAAAATTGAAAATTAAAATAATTGATTTGTTCTAGACTAAAAGAGTTGTCTGAAAACTTACTGTTTAATTGAGTAGGTTGTTTGGTCACTTCCAGGCCCCCATTCTAAGTTATTGGCAATATTGGTGCTTGTTTTTGGTTTTTGTATTTAGTGAGGCTTGTCCTTATTGCCCGTAAGCCCAGACCCAGTATAGGTTACGGAGGAAATTACATTGGCTCCCCATTTTTCAACGTTGTGCCTTCAAAACGGGCTGTCTTGTTTTCAAAGCTTTGCACAACAACAGCCCTGCATTTATTAACAGCCAGGATAGTTAGGCATGATCTGCTCACCTTTCACTCCTCACTATCCCAAGGTTTAAGCGGGTACGTCAAGGAGTGTGCAGTTTTGCGGTCCTTGCACCTACATTTTGGAATTCCCTTCCATTGGAAATACGATCTAGTACTGACATTTTGCAATTTAGGAAATCTGAAGACCTGGCTATTTCTGCAAGCATATAACTAAACAACTCTGGTCAGTACACTATTCCAATTCTGGATAAGTACGTTATTCTGGAAGTATATAACTAAACAATTCTGGACAGCACACTGAGTCTATTAGCGCCAAGAAGCCACCCATTGTAAGTGCGCTCTATAAATGATCATTAACATTAACATTAACATCTATAAATCAGGACAGAGAAAAAAAACATGTTTCAAGTCCTTTAATGATTACTAACATAGTTGAAACCTGGCAGGAAGTGAGACAATCGCAAGAAGAGGCACGTGATGAAGAAAAAGACAGATGGATAAAATCAGGCTGTAGACAAAGAGAGGAAGATGAAATTTGGGTATACAGAGATGAAAGTCCAGTCATGCCCGATAGCATGATCTCTAATATGGGCCGAATGTACCATGGACAGGCACACATTGTTAGAGATGCAATGATTAGACTTTTCAGACAGACTTGGTACAATCCCAAGTTTTGTGTAATAGCTGAGAGTTTATGTCAGAGATGTCTAATATGTCAGCAATTTAACGCAGGAAGAAAAGCTGTTGTGAGTCTGGAAACCATAGGAAGGGAGGGAGGTCCTTTTACCAGAATGCAGTTGGATTTCATAGAGATGCCACCATGTAATCGATTTAGGTATGTCCTTGTGATCATTTGTTTGTTTTCACGATGGGTAGAGGCTTATCCTACCAGGAGAAATGATGGAGTAACTGCAGCAAAACCTTTAAGAGAATGTCATCCCAAGATTTGGATTTCCAGTAACAATTGAAACAGACATAGGAAGTCACTTCCAAAATGAACCCATACAATTGATATGTGAAGCACTGGATAATCGTCAGAAACTGCATTGTGCTTACAGACCAGAGACTTCTGGGGTAGTCGAACAATTAAATGGAACAATTTAAAACAGACTGGGAAAGATTTGTTTGGCCACAGGACTTAAATGGCCTGATGCTTTGTCACTTGTTCTGATGACCTTAAGAAGCATTACTGACAGAAAAACAGGTTTGAGTCCTCATGAGATACTGATGGAACGAGTAATGAGACAAGTATTTGTCGACAAACTGCTAACTATAAATGATGATATCATACTGGATTACTGCAACGGTTTGTCTGACATCTTGACTTCGGTGTCTCCCCAGGTTGGAACTGATGGTTGTACTCAGGAAAAACATCCAGCTCATGATCTGAGCCCTGGAGACTGGGTCCGAATAAAGGTGCACAGGAGAAGACATTGCTTAGTTCCACGCTGGGACAAACCACGTCAAGTGATTCTGGTCAGCACTACAGCAGTAAAATGAGCAGGTGTGAAAAGGTGGGTGCTTGCTAGCCACACCATCCGAGTACCAGAACCTGAAAATCAGCATCTGGAAGAGGTAGATGCTAGTTCAGACTCTGATACAGAGGGTGAATCAGACAGAACTCCAGATCAGAAAGCTCGACCTGTGAGGCAACATCTGGAGATATCAGATACCAGTTCTGCATCTGAAACAGAGACTGAGATAAATGAAAATCCAGATATTGAAGATTGACCTGTAAGTCGACATCTGGAAGTAACAAAAACCAGTTTGGATACTGAAGGAGTACAAGATAAAACTGGTTAAAGTGAGAGATCTGCAGATCAAACAGAGAATTCAGAGAAAAGGAACATTGATCTTGAAACTGATGAAAAGGAAGTAAGGATAAGACTCCAAATACCAGTCATGAAAAAGTTCCTTGTGAAAGAACTGGATTAACAATAGAAAAACAAGATTCAGTTGTTGAACCGGAAATCATAAAGTGCAAAATAAGAGGAAGTGAGATAAGGTCTGAAACCGAGTCTGATGAAAGTGAAGGAGAAACAGCTCTGAGAAAAAGTCACAGAAAAAGAGCTTGGAAAGTTGAACAAGAAATAATAGAGCCTGAAGTTAAAAAGCCAAGGAAAGGAGATAATTGGCCTACTGAAATTAAAGGACTAAAGTTCAAACTGATAAATGTGAAAAGAGATCAAAAGGAACAAGTGAATGAAATAACAAGTGAAGAAGGTCAAAATGAAATTTTACAAAGACCAAAAAGAGTGGGGAAACCAAACCAGAAATATGCATCACCTGAATGGATTTACATTGCATTACCTGATATAGAAGAAATTGAAAGCAGTCAAGAGATCAAAAGTGATTTCGGTGAGTGAAAAAAGCAATTGAAAACAAACTGTGCTTGTATTGGAAATCAAGGATGACAAATTAAGAGAAAAATCAACAAAATAATAGAAAAGAGACCTAATCAACTGAAAGGATTTTGAAGGACACATGTTTTCATGTGCAAAGAAGTGAAATAGACATTAGAAAAGAGAAACAATTTAAAGGGTACTTAATTATTTGTGAAAAACAAATGCATGAAAACGATACTAGAAGATCTAGATGTGGTGTTTTGCATAAATGGTGTAGAATGTGGTTAATTTGCACAGGTTTATTAATGCTTAAATGGCTCATTCTAGCAATAATTATTCCATTTAATCCGAATTTTGAACATTCTTATGGAGAACAAGAAACAAGATCACAAAAGGAGTGAAAAGATACATGATTTAAAGAGTGATGTAAAATGTGTAGATAATACTGAGCTTCACAAAGATAGATCTATTAATGATTTTTCAAAGAATGTTTTTGCTAGATTATTGAAGGAATATGTTGAAACGATGGACGCCTGGGACTGCTATGTTTGTATGCAGTTGCCTGAGTTGCCTGCATCTGTATCGGAGGGAGTAACATATCATATCATCACCTTCCGTTAACTTATGGAATGACTTGTAGTGTAATAGCTAGTTCATTTCTATAAAACAGGCAAATTAGAATATTACTACTCTGATGTAGATTACATTTTTGCTAAACTTTCTGTAATACATAGACTAAACAAAGTGAAACCTGCTAAAGTTGTAGGTGAATTTTTCTTGGAAACAAAATAATTGACTATAGAGTATGCTTTTAGAAATAATTAGCAAAAAACACAGTTGATGGACAGAATGTAGAACAATGTCATACATTCACCCCAGTACAAGGATCTGGGCCTAAATCCATCGTTTTTTTGCACTCCACACCACCCTGGGGTAGACACTAGCTATATGCAAATCAGCTCTGACCCTGTGCCTCATGGGAACAGTCCAGTCCGAACTACCATGCCATGTCTTTCCCAGACCGGAATCAAGCATCCAAAGACCGGTTTCTGGCTATCAGCCTTTATTCAGCCTGGATAGCTTGACTCCAGTGGTGTGGAGAGCCTGGGACTCACGTCTGAGCATACCCAGCCCACTCGGGGTGAAAATTGCAAAAAACACAGTTGATGGACAGAATGTAGAACAATGTCATACATTCACCCCAGTACAAGGATCTGGGCCTAATAAATTAATTTAACATGTAAGATAAAAAAAAGAGGAGAAAGTAGTTTTAGAAAAGGCAGAAGACAGAAGAATTGTATATAGGCAGCAGGGGAGTAGTGCTCACTCCTGTTTACACTGCGCATGTCATGTTGGCCGGCTGTCTTTCCACGGTCAGCCTGACATGCGCAGTGTAAACCTCTCCACTTAGCTGTCTCAGACAGCAGGTGGAGAGGTGGGTGAGCAGGCACAGGCCTCCTGTGCCTGCTGAAGTGTCTAGGCAGCCCTCTCCAGCCATACCTTGCTCTGCACTCATGCTGCTCATCTGCATCAGGAGAGCAGCATGAGGATTTGCAGAAGGGGGTTGCCTGGGGCTCCATGAGTTGCTGTCGCTCTGACAGCATCCAAGGAGAAAGAAGACAACATGGAGGAGAGCGAAACATGGAGAAGAGAGTGGGTAAGTACATTTTTTATTATCTCTTTGGCACCCACTGTGTTTGTCTGTCGGTCCCTTCAATGATCCTCCAGTGTTGAGAGTCACCTCCTGCCACTGGATTGAAAGATTTTAGATTCTAAAAAGTTCAAAACTTTCCAGGCAGGCCAAGATTCAGTAAACTGAAGCAAATAAAAGTGAGAGTTAGTGTCACAAAATATAACTCCCAAGCTAATAAATATTGGCTGAAATTAAAAGCAACACTTTAGGAGGGATGTTAGGAAAAGGGGAAATTACAAGATCCTACTGTAAAATGGAGATGGATTAAGCTAGGCAATGCAAAGTGAGTTGAGTTTAGAAAGTAGACACGTGGGATCTCCTAGACTGGTGGATCTGAGTGAAGCAGTCATTGTGGCAGGGAAATATAGGCTTGCGAGAATTGATGTACACTAAGACACCTCACCTTCTGATGCCTTGCTAAGGCATCTCCTGATTGTTTCTACTAGACTTATCTGAGTAAAAGAAAAATATTTTGTTCAGTCAATATGCAAAAAAGCAATGTTATAGAAAGTAAATTATTTTTTTTAAATGTAGAGCTAATAAAGTTAGAGTTAAAACATTTTTTCCAGGCAGCCTAAGGTTACTGAAAATTAAAAAAGAAACAAATTGGAACAAACAAAAGAGGTAAATAGACCTAAAAAGTAACGTTAGCTTCTCAAAACACTCCAAAAAGTTTGGATTGCGGTTAGGAAAAGGAGATCCAGATAAGACAGTTCAAATCTAGCACTCACCGAGGACACAGGAGAGAGAGAGATAAGGACCAGCTCTCAGAGACTAGTCCTAAATAGTGAGTTTATGGTGTTTGAATGCTCCATATACCAATATCCACCTGCACCATACAATGGCCATTCCCATTAGTCAGATGTGCGTGGATTTTATTGTCCTTAAAACTAACCTATATGAATATCTGGCTTTTATACGCCAAGTTGCAAAGAAAAACTAATATTGTTTTTTGTACAGCAAATTCTTTTATCTCACTAAATCCAGTTCATTCTGCAACTGAGGAAACGATAACAACAAAGAAACATTTTGCAACTACATTTCATTTGGAAAGTTTACTATACAACTATAGATAGGTTTCAGAAGTGAAGCCCTGGAAACTCACACATCCTCATTTACACTCCAGCTCCAATTGCCTGAAAAAAGTGGAAATGATCGCAAAACTTAATGATACGAAAGAAGATAGTTATTTAAATAGATATTTTTATTAATAATTAGAAGACCGTATTAAGTCATTCTTGAGTAATATATGGGAATCATCTACTGGTATGGGCCATTTCTGCTCAGTTGTTTGCTAACTTGTTGGCTAGCTTGTACTATTTTTTAAAGATTTGTTAGGCCATATATGTCAGTGATATTCTAGCAACTATGACCAAAAGATGCACTCTTATCTATTATGTTAAAACTATCAATTCCAACCACAGAATTTAATCTAACTATATATGTTCTATCTTACAGAAATAAATTATAGAAAAAAAACAATTTAATTGTAGCGAATATCAAACATTGACTTTACAAATATACACACATTTTATAAACAACGTCTCTATATACTAGGAGACCATCCAACCAAAAACATGACAGCAATTCCAATTACCAATAATGTAACTAAGGATATACTCCTTAAATGCCCACCACCTACAATTGCAATACCCCATCAATTTGATTAAAAAGTGTTACAATTTGGTTGTTCTGGTTATCCTCTGACCTCCTGGTCTGAGAATTGATCTTCTCCCCAGCAGCGCAATCAATCAATCAATCAGAATATTTGTAAAGCGCACTACTCACCTGTGAGGGTCTCAAGGCGCTGGGAGGGGAGGGATGCTGCTACTGCTCGAATAGCCAGATCTTGAGTAGTCTCCTAAAAGTTAGTAGGTCCTGGGTCTACCGTAGGAGGGTGTGGAGGGTGTTCCAGGTCTTGGCGGTGAGGTGGGAGAATGATCTGCCGCCGGAGGTCGCTCTTCGGATGCGGGGGACGGTGGTGAGGGCAAGGTTGGTGGAGCGGAGCTGGCAGTTGGGGGTTTAGAAGGTGAAACGTTTATTTAGGTATGCAGGTCTGGTGTTGTGTAGTGCCTTATATGCGTGGGTGAGGAGCTTGAAGGTGATCCTTTTGTTGACTGGAAGCCAGTGCAGGTCTCTAAGGTGGGGTGTGATGTGGCTGCCGCGAGGGATGCCGAGGATCAAGCTTGCAGAGGTGTTCTGTATGCGTTGTAGTCGTTTCAGGAGTTTGGCCGAGGCTCCTGCGTGAAGGGTGTTTCCGTAGTCCAGCCTGCTGCTGACGAGCGCCTGGGTGACCGTTCTTCTTGTTTTGGTGGGAATCCATCTGTAGATCTTGCGGAGCATGCAGAGGGTGTTGAAGCAGGAGGATGATACGGCGTTTACTTGCTTGATCATAGAGAGTGTTGAGTCGAGGATGAACCCCAGGTTGCGTGCGTGGTCGGTGAGTGTTGGTGCTGCTCCCAGTGCCGTCGGCCACCAGGAGTCGTCTCAGGCTGAGGAGGTGGAGCCGAGGATGAGGACTTCTGTCTTCTTCGAGTTCAGCTTCAGACAGCTGCTCTTCATCCACTCGACGACGGCTTTCATTCCTTCGTGGAGGTTGGTTTTGGCGGTGAGGGGGTCCTTGGTGAGGGAGAGGATCAGCTGGGTGTCATCGGCGTAGGAGATGATGTTGAGGTCGTGTAGTCAGGCGACGTGGGCGAGTGGTGCCATGTAGATGTTGAACAATGTCGGGCTGAGGGATAAGCCCTGGGGTATACGCCACAGATGATCTTCGTGGTTTTGAAACAGAAAGGGGGAGGCGGATGCTCTGGGTTCTGCTGGAGAGGAAAGAGGTGGTCCATTCCAGGGCATTGTCTCGGATCCCAGCATTGTGGAGGCGTGTGCGTAGGGTGCAGTGGCAGACGGTGCTGAATGCGGCTGACAGGTCCAGGAGGATGAGGGCCTCGGTTTCGCCGTTGTCCAGCAGGGTCCTGATGTCATCGGTGGCTCCAATGAGGGCAGTTTTGGTGCTGTGGTTGCTACGGAACCAAGACTGGGGCAGGTCCAGGATGCTGTTCTCCTCGAGGTAGCGGTCAGTTGTCTGTTGACAGTCTCCTCTATGACCTTCGCCGGGAACGGGAGCAGGGAGATGGGTCAGAAGTTCTTGAGGTGCTTTGGATCAGCCTTGGGTTTTTTGAGTAAGGCGTTCATCTCGGCATGCTTCCAGCTCTCTGGGAAGGTCACGGTCTCGAATGAGAATGGCCTTGCGGAGATGGGGTGCAATGGTGATGCTGGCTTTGTTGAAGATGTGGTGTGGGCATGGGTCTGATGGAGAGCCGGAGTGGATGGTGTTCATGATTTTGATGGTGTCGTCGTTGTTTATGTTGGTCTAGGTGAGCAGGGGGTTGGTGTGGATGGTGGCCATGAGGTTGGTGGTCTCAGTGGCTGTTGGGGGAGTCATGGTGTTGAAGCTGTTGTGGATGTCTGCGATCTTGCAATGGAAGAAGGTGGCCAGGGAGTCGCACAGGTCTTGCAAGGGCGGGATGTCGTTGGAGCTGGGGTTGGAGAGTTCCTTCACGATGTTCAAGAGCTACTTGCTGTTGTGTGCATTGTTGTCTAGGCGGGGTTTGAATGAGGTCCTTTTGGCGGATCTGATGAGGTGATGGTGTTTGCGGGCAGCATTCTTGTGGGCTGCGTAGCTGTCCGGTGTCTGTTCGCTGTGCCATTTCTTCTCTAGTTTTTGGCAGGTTTGCATGGAGGCCTGGAGGTCCTTGGTTAACCAGCTGGCTTTCTTGTTGGTGTTTCTGTTGGAGGGTTTCTTGATCGGGGTGCGAGTGGCGCAGTCATTGATCCACTGTCTGAGGTTGCGGGCGGTGTTGTCGGGGCCGGTGGGGTCGACAGGTGGGCTTCGGATGAGGGTGGTGTTAAGATGGACTTTGGTGACTTTGCTTCAGCAGCGGTGAGGGATCTGTTGGGTGAGGTGGTGTGTGGTGGGTTTCTGGAAGGTGAAGTGGATGCAGCGATGGTCGGTCCAATGGAGTTCGTGGAATGGCTGAAGGAGACGGGGGGCTTGCGGAGAAGATGGGGTCGAGCGTGTGGCCGGCCGAGTGGATGGGTGTAGTGATGAGCTGTCTTAGTCCGAGGTTGTCAAGGTTGTCAATCAAGGTGGTGGAGTTGGTGTCGTTGTTGTTCTCGAGGTGGAAGTTCAGGTCCCCGAGCAGGATGTAGTTTGTGGAGGCAAGGGCATGTGTGCTGACGAAGTCAGCGATGGAGTTGCTGAACTGTGGCTGGGGTCCGGGTGGTCTGTAGACGAGGGTTCCTCTGAGGGTGGTGTTGGGGTCAGTGTGTATCTGGAAGTGCAGGTGTACGGCGGTGCTGAGGGTGTCATCGGTGCTGGTCGAGACTCTGAGAGTGTTCCTGTGGACGATGGCGATTCCTCCTCCTGTTCCGTTGGTACGGTCCCTGCGGGTGAGCTGTCAGGGATGGCTTAGGCAATGTCTGGGGAGGTGGATTTGAGAAGGTCCCAAAGTTTGAAGGCGTGTTTGCGGGCAGAGCGGATGTTGAGTAAAATGCATCTGAGGTGGTTGCATCCTTTCCCGGTGGGTGGATTGGCGAGTCGGATGCTGGTGAAGCTGCAGTTCCAGCAGGAGAAGGATACTTGGGTACGCTTCGGGGCGGCCATGAAGCAGTTGCGTGATCGTCCAGTGTTGATTGTGTGGAGGGTGCTGGCATCATAGCGTTGTCGGGCATAGTGGTGTTCACTGCTGCAGGGGAGAGCGTGAAAGTCCTCTGACCTTCTGGTCTGAGAACTGCTCTTCTCCCCAGCAGCTCCGCAGTTTGCGTGCTCTCTGCCTGCGTTCTCCTGCTGTGCCGTCCACCTCCACCTCAGAGGTTCGAGGCTGCCCAAGTATGATTGTGCCCACTTTGCTCCTGCTTCTGGTGCGTTTTTTTTGCTGTTTGCATGTTTAATCTGTGTCTTTTAATTCTTGTCTAATCTGGTTTCCCTGCAGTTGCATTGTAATTATTTTGCCCTGTCATTTCGCCCGCTGCAGCTTCCCTTGCTGCCCCTCCCCCTGCCGGTTCCCGCTCCAGTTCCCGCCTCCCAGCTGCACGTCCCTCCCCTTCCCCATTTAATGGCAGCCGCTGTGCGGACACGCCGCTGGCGTGCCTACGCAGGCCCGTCTACGCCCGTCCACGAACCGACCATGACCAGCGACAGGGACCCTGGATCTCCGACCATCCACCGCTACAACTCAGCTGCCCTCCTCACACTCAATCCCGGAAGAAACAATAACTGCCAGCTACGGGACGGCCATGAAGCAGTTGCGTGATCATCCAGTGTTGAGTGCGTGGAGGGTGCTGGCATCATAGCGGTGTCGGGCATAGTGGTGTTCACTGCTGCGGGGGAGCGTGTGCAAATCCTCTGACATCCTGGTCTGAGAACTGTTCTTCTCCTCAGCAGCTCTGCTGTTTGCACGCTCTCTGCCTCCTTTCTCCTGCTGTGCCGTTCACCTCCACCTCAGAGGTTCGAGACTGCCCAAGTCTGATTGAGCCCGCTTTGCTACTGCTTCTGGTGTGGTTTTTTTATTGCTGTTTGCGCATTTAATCTGTGTCTTAAAATTTTTGTCTAATCTGGTTTTCCTGCTGTTGCATTGTAATTATTTTGCCCCGTATTTTTGCCTGCCGCTGCTTCCCCTGCGGCACCTCCCCCCTGCCGGGTCCTGCTCCCGCCTCCCAGCTGCATGTCCCTCCACGATTCCCCATTTAATGGCAGCTTCTGCGGGGGAGCGCATGCAAGTCCCCTGACCTCCAGGTCTGAGAACTGCTCTTCTCCCCAGCAGCTCTGCTGATTGTGTGCTCTCTGCCTCCATTCTCCTGCTGTGCCATTCACCTCCACCTCAGAGGTTCGGTGCTGCCCAAGTCCGATTGTGCCTGCTTTACTCCTGTTTCTGGTGTGGTTTTTTTTTGCAGTTTGCACATTTAATATGTGTCTTTTCATTTTTGTCTAATCTTGCTTTTCTGCTTTTGCATTGTAATTATCTTGCCCCATCATTTCGCTGGCTGCTGCTTCCCCTGCGGCCCCTCCCCCCTGCCGGGTCCCGCTCCCACCTCCCAGCTGCACGTCCCTCACCCTTACCCATTTAATGGCAGCCGATGTGCAGACACGCCGCTGGCGCGCCTACGTAGGCCCGTTTTACGCCCGTCCACGACCCGACCACGACCAGCGACAGGGACCCTGGATCTCTGACCATCCACCGCTACAACTCAGCTGCCCTCCTCACACTCAACCCTGGAAGAAACAATAACTGCCAGCTATCTGCGCCGAACACTACCCAGGGACAATTCTCCTGCCGTCACTGCTGCCAAACCTTCACCACCCTCCGCACCCCCACGGGCACTGCCCTAACGTCGGATGCCAACATCACACGAAGCCCTGAAGTGCATCCTCCTCAATGTACGCCCCCTGCACATACACTCCGTTGAGACCTGGGACCTCCTCGACACCTTCTCGTCAGACGTCGCCTTCTTCACATAAAAATGGACCAATGACTCCTCCACCCCGGACATCGCCACTGCCATCCGCGACGGATATAAGATCCAGAGGAAAGACCACCCCAACCGCCCAGGAGGAGGACTCGCCATCATACACAAGAGCCCCCTCCGACTCTCCACCTCCACCACGAATGACCCCCTCTCCACCACAGAACACCTTCACTTCCAGATCCAGTCCAGCCCAAGAACAACACTTTGCAGCACCCTCTCTTACAGCCCCCCCGGACCTCGCACATCATTCGCCACGACCATCACTGACCTCATCATATCCCACGCCATTGTCTCCATGGACTACATACTCATCGAAGACCTCAACTTCCACCTCGACAACCCCAGCGACCCCAACTCTGTTACCTTCCTGCACAACCTCGCCGACCTTGGCCTGAAACAGCTAAGCACCACACCCACCCACAAGGCAGGACACACCCTCGACCCCATCTTCACAGGAGGAAACAGCATCCACTTCAGCCACATCATGCAACCCCCCTAGATGGATCACCACTGCCTACACTTCAACATCAACAAACCCAGCTCCCCCAAACCGGCACCACACCCTCCATGAAGGAACTGGAGCAAAATCACTGAAGAGCAGTTCAACTCCACCCTCAACCGGGACGCCCCCATCACCTCAACCGACACCAACCGTGCAGCCAAAGAACTCCACCGATAGATCTCCACCCGTGCAGATGAGCTCGCACCCCTATGAAACACCGACAGACAGCACCCCAGGAAGCCACCTGGTTCACCACTGATGTCCAAGAATCCAGTCGCACCTGCAAAAGCTCAGCACCTTATTCTACATTTGCATTTTTATGTGAGGTATGTGGAGCTGGTCTCATACAGGAGGTTCAGTAATTGCCTCGTTTTTATGGGTAGTGTAAATTATTTTTGATGGATGCTTTTTCAATTTTTTCTCGAGAAGAAATGGAGAAACAGCAAAACATCAGAAGATTGCACCAACGACAAGAACGCCATGACGGAATACCACCAATGCATCAGAACCACCAAAATGACCTTCCTCCAAAACAAGATCCTAGCCAACTTCAGCAACTCCAAGGAACTCTTCAGTATCATCCAAGAATTCCCCAAACCCCCCAGCGAAACCACGGATATCACCCCCTCCCAGGACCTCTTTAACAATCCTATTTCCCTCTGAAAATTAAGGGTCTCTACGACCACTTCGGGGACCAGACACCCGACTCCGAAACCACCTCCCTCTCCAGCAACACCACCCAGTCTTCCTTCTCCTCCTGGACCTCAGTCACCACTGACGACACGTCTTCGACCATGAAAGGCATCCACTCAGGGGCCCCCATGGATCCCTGCCCACCGCACATCTACCACAGAGCTGCCACCGCCATCGCTTCAGAACTACGACGCACCATCAACACCAGTATCAAGACTGGCATCTTTTCCGACGACTGGAAACGTGCAGAACTCAGACCTCTCCTCAAGAAGCCCTCAGCAGACCCCACGGACCTCAAGAACTACAGACCCATCTCCTTCCTCCCTTTCACGGCAAAAGTCACTGAGAAGATTGTCAACGCCCAGCTAAAGATATTCATCAAAAAGAACTCCATCCTCGACTCCTTCCAATCCCAATTCCGCAGCAACCACAGCACCGAGAATGCTCTACTCACCACCACAGACAACATCTGCACCCTCCTTGACCAAGGCCACACCGCATCCCTCATCCTACTTGACCTCTCTGCAGCCTTCGACACCATCTCCCACTACACACTCACGGCCAGACTCCACGATGCCGGCTTACAGGGAACCGCACTCGACTGGCTCCGATCCTACTTCACTGCCAGAACCCAAAGAATCAGGCTACCACTCTTCGTCTCTGAACCCATGTAAATCAACTGCGGAGTACCCCAGGGATCATCACTCAGTCCCACGCTCTTCAACATCTACATGGCCCCTCTGGCCGGCATCATCAGACAGCACGGACTCAGCATAGTATCCGACGACACCCAGCTCATGCTCTCCCTCACTAAGGACCCCATCACTACCAGACTCAACTTCCAGTAAGGAATGAATAACGTCGCATCCTGGATGAGCAGCAGCTGCCTGAACCTCAACTCGGAGAAGACAGAGGTCCTCATACTAGGACCCTCGCCCTCTACTTGGGACAACACCTGGTAGCCTACCACCATCTGAAGCTCTCCCACCCCCACAGACAACACTCGAAACCTCAGCCTTGTACTTGATTCCTCCCTCTCCGTGACCCGATAGGTCAACGTTGTCGCCTCCAGCTGTTTCAACACCCTCCGCATACTCCAAAAGACCCTCAAATGGATCCCCCTTGAATAAAGGAAAAACAACACCCATGCACTCATAACCAGCAAACTGGACTACGGAAATTACCTGTATGCCGGGATCAACAAGTCTTTGCTCCACAAACTCCAGACCATACAGAACACCACAGCCAGACTCATCCTCGGCATCCTTAGGCACGAACACATCAACCAACACCTGCGCAGCTTCACTGGCGCTCCTTGTCGAGAAGAGAGTCACTTTCAAGATACTCACCCACGCCTATAAATGCCTCCACAACACCAGACCCCAATACCTCAACAAGAAAATCTCGTCCCACGTACCAAAGAGAATTCTCCGATCCGCCAACCTCGCCCTTGCCGAAACCCTGCGCATCTGCAGAGCAAGAACAGGTGGACGGGCCTTCTCCTTCATCGTGGCCAAGACCTGGAACGAGCCCACGAACAACATCAGATGCGCCCCCTCCCTGAACATGTTCAGGAATACATTCAAAACATAGCTCTTTGAATAAACGGTGCTGCCCTACCCCTCCACCCTTTGAGCGCCTTGAGACTTTCATGGGTGAGTAGTGCGCTTTCAATCCCCTGACTGATTGAATTTCATGTATTGTTGATGCAGTGTTTTAACTGAAAATATGACTTTAGGTAGTCTTAACTGAAGTGAAGTAATCTTGTTATGAACTTCATCCTGTCTATTCTCTTATTCAAGCTGGACAAAATGACCAATAACAAGGTGAAAATTGTCACAAGGTGAAAGTGAATGTCAATAAATGATTCTAAAATGAGCTGATTCATATTCAATATTCAAGGCCTGCTCCGGCCCTGACCTGTCGTTGCAATTCCACAGGGATACGCACTACCACAATTTGATAGAATAGGCAAAGTTAGGGGTAGGTTAGGCATCTTGTTCAAGGATTCCTACACCTGTTATATTGAGCCGCTAACAAACCCCATTGACTCCTATTAAGCGATATTTTTCTCACTGAAAATACTCCCAACAGAAAGCTTCACTGGAGTCCTAACTTATCGTACTCCTGGGCCTGGATCCTCCTTCACCCAGGATTTTACAAATCGCATAGAACCATACCTGGGAGAACTGGGACATTTACATTTTTATCTGCAAAAATTCTCATGTAAAGCTTCACTGACCTATATAGAAACCCTGGTATTCTGTGGTCTACCAGTACTACCCATGAGGCAGGACATACCCTGGATGGTATATTTTCTAATAATCTCCGTCTTACGGTGACGGAACCTCTTCAACTCTCCTGCTCAGATCATTATGCCATTCCTTTTCCCTTGCGCTTCCACTAGCACACAACACTTTGAAAAAGGGGAATAAAAAAGTACTTAAAAGAAATTACAATTGTATCAACAAGGAATCTCTCTTCAGTGCCTTTAGCAACCATCATTGGATCAATAAAAATGACGGCAATTTGACACCTATAGAAAATTCTAACTGGCTGACTACAGCTATTGACTCCCTCGCCCCCTTAAAGAACATTATGTAGGCAGAAAAAAGCACACAGCTCCCTGTATTTCAGAAAAGTTGAGGAAACTTAGACAAACCTGTCGCTTCCAAGAGAGGATATGGCGTCAACATCTTGACCCGGTCGATAGGGATAATCACAAAAAGAAGGTTGCTGAATACAAAACAGCCATCAAAGAAGAAAAATCATCATTTAACTCTCAAGAGACAAACTCACTCAAATTCCCTAGAAAACTATTTAATGTGATCAACTTCCTCTCTTCTCCTCCTGTTCCACTATACAATGACGGTTCGCAGGACTTCTGTGACAAGATGGCCAAACACTTCCACAACAAAATCCTAGATATGTATTCTTCCGTGGACAACCTTAACTCAGAGCTTTCTAATCTGACTCAAATAACTATCTCTGAATCTTATAACCCTTCTAAATCAGATGAAAGTGAAGCCACACTGTCCGCCTTTCTTCCCCTGTCCTACGAGCAAACTGATCATCTCTTAAGGCCTCTACTAAAGAAAACCTACCTGGACCCTTTAGAACCTGGACCCTTCAAAACCTAAAAACTATCAGCCCATCTCGCTGTTACCAATCCCTGCCAAGATTCTGAAGAAGCATCCAAACACCCAACTGAGCACCTACCTGGAGCAACATCACCTGCTTGACGGCTCCCAACATGGTTTCAGGAGTGGCCATAGCTCTGAGACTGCCTTAACATTTGCAGTAAACAGCACACGTACCCAAGTAGATGCTGGGCATACCTCTTTTTTAATACTTTTGGACCTACCTTTGATACCATCTCATCAACAAGGCTGATAAACCATCTTCAAGAAATCGGGGTCTCAGGCTCTTCTCTGTAGCTTCTGTCCACATTTCTCACAAATAGGTCACAAAAAGTAAAGATGGACCAATTTTATTCTGACTTCATTCCCAGCTTCTGTGAAGTTCTGCAGGGTTCCTCAGTGAGTCCTACCTTATTCAACGTCTATATCTCTCCTTTGGCCAAAGGTAATCAGATCTTTCGGGCTGGAGACTGGAGGCTCTGTCTTATGCTGATGACATGCAAATAATTGTGTCCATCACAAACAGCATTGAGGCAACCACAGCAAATTTCAACAGCTGCCTGGATGGTAAACAACTATTACGACTCAATGGGGAAAAAACACAGGTCCTAGTCTTTGGCAGCCAACAATCCATAAGGATTTAACTCCTGGTTGCCTGAAATGCTTGGACCATGCCCCTGCCCTGTGTATCAGCAAAGAATCTTGATTTTATCGTTGACAATTTACTCTAATTCAACCCCCAGGTCAACAGATCTGCTTCTACCTGTTTTGGGGTTATTAGGATACTGAGGAAGATCTTTAAATGTCGTTCTCTCTCATCTTGAAAGCAGGCGGGTGTTGCCCTGATTTTGTCCAGGCTGGACTATTGTTATGCTCTCTACCTGGACATTAACAAGGGATCCATCCATAAACTGCAACTTGTGCAGAATAAAGCAGCAAGACTAGTGATGGATTTTCCTAAATACTACTCGGTCTCCGCAGCAGTTCGCAAATTACATTGGCTTCTTCTAGAAAAGAGAATTCTGTTTAAGGCCCTGTGCATTGTCGATAGGCCTCTTCATAATTCTAGCCCTAAATTAATTAAAAGACTCTTCCAATGGTAAGCCCCCACCAAACAGCTGCGGTCTGCCAATAAAAATTGTCGGATGTATGACGTTACAACGCATACTTTTACAACGCCTACCTTTACATCGCAACTTTTACAACGCATACCATTACAACGCATAATGCTTTTAGGCGCTGGATAGTGAATAGTTTAATTTACTATTC
Organism: Lissotriton helveticus; assembly: GCF_964261635.1. Classification (NCBI taxonomy): domain Eukaryota; kingdom Metazoa; phylum Chordata; class Amphibia; order Caudata; family Salamandridae; genus Lissotriton; species Lissotriton helveticus. The sequence goes on from NC_136067.1 coordinate 449,611,078, forward strand.
CAACTCCAGTCCCCGTGGATAGTAGGGAAGGTTATTGGATAGTAAATTAACCTATTCCCTATCCTAGAGCGCCCCCCAGAGCAATGCGTTGTAATAGTTTGCGTTGTAAAAGTTGCGTTGTAATGGTAGTTCGTTGTAAAAGGTTCGTTGTAAAGGTTGTTCCCCAAAATTGTCTGGTAGTCCCCAGGTTTAGGAGGGCTAGGTGGGGGGGAAGAGCCTTTGCTGTCGTCGCCTTTAATCTCTGGAACACTTCCTCTAGCGATCTCTTGTCAAGAGTCGCATCTACTCTTTTGCATGTCTTTAAAAAAATAGCTCTTTGCACTTTAATATATGAAAGCCTAACACCTACCACTCATGACGCAGTTTCTATCACTAGCGCCTTGACCCCCTTGGGCAAAGTTCACACTCTACAAGATTATCATTTATTCATTCATATTATAATGTTTAATGCTTCTATAATGCAATGTCTTGATCAGTTATCTTGGAACAGCCACTGAATGAGGTCAAATGGGGAGAAAAATCTGCATCACTCATTTGATTATCCTGACAATTGTCAACACGGTAATGGAATGCTTTGGATTGTGAAAACAAATTCACCTCTTTGCATTAGATCTGTGCTCATGGACCAACCAGTCAATTCTCCATAGCATCTTGATTCCCTCCTCTCATGGCATCTGAAATGTCTCATTATCACAGACCATACAGTGAGGAGAGGTGCTGGCTATTCTATAATGACCATTACGAATAAAATGCCATGTTTAAATAATCTAAGCACCATAAGGATTATTACACCAAGAACAATATTGCAATGTAACACTAAAGACACTGTGTGACTAGTATAAAAAATGTTCTTCATTGAAGTGTGCTATGGATAATGTGTCTAAGTTCAGTATGTCATGGGGCACTGTCCGTGTAATACAGGATCCACACCGTGTACACATATTACTGGGGCATCAAAATTGGAATATTGTATGATATTATAAAGTCATTGTTTTCTACTGAACTAATGGTTTAGCAATTAATTGCTGAATTTTTGACTTTGGTTTTCTATGTAGTGACTTTTTCTATCAATGTTAGTAGCACCTGAGCTGGAAATAAGTCTGTGGTATATTTGGATCAAATACACGATCATAGGCTGTAAGGTATAAACTCTAAGTGGCAGATTTACAAGCCCCTTGCGACACTTTTATGCCGCGGTTGCATCACTTTTGTGACGCAGCGGCGGCGTAAACCATGCGCCATGTTGCGACTTATTTATAACGTGAGGCAGATGCGTCACGTTGTAAAGCCCTGCACTACATGAAACCTGCGCCAGGTTTCATGTGGGCATTCCGTCGCAGGGTGGGCGTTCCCTAGCAGGAAAGCCCCGTAAAACTGACGCAGTGAAATCTACAAGATTTCACTGAGACAGTTTTACAAAGCTGCTGCGTCAAATCCTTATGCCTGGTTGATGCAGGCGTAAGGAGTGAGGCACCACATTAAGGGGCCAATTATGATGGCGGACGGACCTGAGTCCGTCCGCCACCATAGAGCAGGAGGGAACCTCCGCATTGCCTGAGGAGTTCCCTTCTGGGCAATTAGAATGTGACCGCCACCCTGGCGGTCACATCCTCTATTTTTACCATTGTTATTGTTATAAGTACTTCTAAAGCGCAACATTCATCCTAGCAGGATATCACGGCGCTGAGATTAAACAATATGCTGTGAGCAATTACCAGAGTCTAATGTTTATTCTATTTTAGGGAACAACGCAGTTTTTAGTTTTTTTCTAAAGGTAATATAGCACTCCGTGAGCCTTAGATCTATTGGCAGATCATTCCAAATGTTAGCGGCTAAGTGTGAGAAGGCACGCCCGCCCATTCTGTCTCTTTTTACTCGTGTAGTAGCTGCTTTAGCTGAAAATTGTGAACGCAGGTTCCGAGCCGGTGCATAGAACTTGATTCTATTTTTTAGGATATTAGGACCAGTTTTGTGCAAAGTTTTATGAGTGATGCACAGCATTTTAAAAGATGCTCTTTGCCTCATAGGTAGCCAATGTAAAGTTCTCAAACAGCTCTTGGCAGAGTCATATTTTTTCTTGTTACAGACTGCTTTTGCTGCCGCATTCTGGACAAGTTGTAGTTTTGTAAATAAATAGTCTGCCATACCGACAAACAACGAGTTCCCGTAGTCCAGCCTACTTATGAGTAATGACTGGACTAATATCTGTCTACATTCGATGGGAATCCATGGAAAGACTCGTTTTAGCATTTTTAATATTGCAAAACCCTTGCCACATATTGTGGTGACATGTTGTTTCATAGACAAAGTGTTGTCGATATGAACTCCCAGATTTCTTGCGGTCAGGGTTGGATTAGGTGGAGTGCCTAGAGTATTAGGCCACCAGGTGTTATCCCAGAGCTGTTGGGATCCGCTGAATAGAAGGATTTCTGATTTGTCGGCGTTTAGTTTCAAGTAATGGCTGTGCATCCAATTGGATAGCTCTGAAAGACAGTTAGCCAGCCTTTTTTTGGCGTCCTCTTCGCCATTGAGGGTTACCATCAGTTGCGTATCATCTGCGTATGAGCAAATATTGATGCCCCATTTTTTACCAATAGACGCAAGAGAGGACACGTAGACATTAAATAATGTCGGGCTTAATGATGGCCCCTGTGGCACCCCATATTTGATCTTCCGAGGGGTAGAGGTGAAATTACCTAAACAGACAGATTGAAATCTGTCCGATAGGAAGGATTCCAGCCAATTCAAGGCTTTGTCTTTTATTCCTTTAGCGGCAAGCATTTTTATTAAAAGGTTGTGGGATACGGTATCAAATGCCGCTGATAAATCCAGTAATATCAGGGCAACCGTTTTTCCTTGATCAATCTGGGTTCTAATATCGTCCGTCACAGCTAGGAGCGTTGTATCAGTGCTATTGTTGGATCTAAAGCCCGTTTGAGAAACGTCCAGGAGATTATTAGTTTCTAAGAAATTTGACAGCTGTTTATTTACTAATTTTTTTAAAACCTTTGATAGGTATGGCAGCTGTGAGATGGGGCAATAGTTGGCCGGGTTATTTACATCCGCCCCAGCTTTTTTTAATAGTGGTATTACTACTGCGTTTTTCCAAACTTTTGGAAATTTGGCACTATCCAAAGACAGATTGAGAGCTTGCGTCACTGCTGGACAAATTATGGGAGTGAGTTGAGAAAAAATGTGATGTGGACATACGTCCAATGGGGATCCTGATTTAATTTCTAGCATTGCCTTGCTAACTTCTTCTTCGGAAAAAGGGCCGAAAGTAGAGCAGCTAGCCAGTAAAGTAGAGTCTGAGTGATACTCTGCTTGTTCCTGATTATTATTTAAAAATGAAGAATAGATTTTATCGATTTTTTCACTGGAAAAATTGCTTATTTTAGTGCAATTCTCCTGTGAGGGAATCAGATTTGAAGTGAGGCTAGAGGGGTACCAAGTTATTTTACTTTTTTAAAGAGCTCTTTGGAGGAGTTTCTATTATCTAATATTCTTTGCGAAAAGTAATCTTTTTTTTGCTTTTTTTATAGCTGTATTATACATTTTCAGCTCCTTTTTATAGACAAGTCTGTCCTCGAGAGTTTTACTTAACCTCCATTTATGTTCCAGTGTTGTACATTTTCTTTTAGCAACCTTTAGATCTGGACCATACCATTTCTCTGACATTATTCGTCTAGGTGGTTCTTTTATGCGGAACGTTGAACAGTGATCCAACGCGTTCCCGATGCTATCTAGTAATTGATGGATTTCTTGCTCACTAGAGGTTCCTAAGATGGTTTTATGATGAAAATGTTTTTGAAATTTATCCACAGAGAATTTTTTCCAACATCTTGTTTTAGTTGTAGACTGGACAGTTGGTCTTATATTCTTTGTGGACAGGGTGAAATTAAATTCAATCCTATAGTGGGCAGTCCAGGTCAGAGGTTTTATATCTTTGACAGTAGTGTTTGCTATATTAGTAAAAATAAGATCCAACATATGTCCAGCTATGTGTGTAGGTTGTACAATCATCTGTGTAAGTTGCATGATTTCCATGTCAGCTGCCAAATGTTTAGTTAATGGATTATTATGCAAATCATAGTGAACATTAAAGTCCCCTAAGACTAGAATATTTTTGCATTTGAGACAGACAGGGAGAATTTGTTCAAGGAGCTGGGTACTAAAATCTATCGTGCTCCCCGGAGGGTTATAGATAATTGCACCACCCAGCATCACCTGAGTATTTATAGAAATAGAGAAAATCAAAACTTCATGTTTACCCACTTGAGTGGCTGCTTCTTGGTGGCAGATAAGAGTGTCTTTAAATATTATAGCCACCCCACCACCCCTCTTATTCGATCGATTCAAGTTTACAATTTTATACCCCATAGGGAGTGCTGCTGCAATATCAGGGGTACTGTGCTTGTCAAGCCAAGTCTCCGTGAGGAAAGCTAAGTCTGGTTTAATCTCCTGTAACATGTCCCATATTTCTATAGAGTGTTTAGGAAGGGACCTTGCATTAAGATAAATGCAAGAAAAATCGAGAGTAGGGGCTTTTTCAAATATTGGACGGTCTATATGATTACCATCCCATCTACAATTCCGACAGCCGAAGGGACCCATGGTGTTTGAGGGTCCTACTTTGGCACATTGGGAATGACCCGGTGGAGCGGTTATATTAAGATTAAGAATTTCCCCTCTAGAATATACCAATGTAGAAATACCAGAATTGTCAATAAGTGGAGAAGCATGGGTTGTGGCCCCTGGTCCCGGCCCGTCGCGGACGGGCGCAGACGGGCTCGGCTTTGGCGAGCCTTCGGCGCGCCACCGGCGCGCCCGCTGCGCTTCCTAGGTAGGGGGACCATTTTATGCCATCGAGGGCGGGAGGGGCCGAGCACTAGTCTGCTCGCCCTAATCCTCACCTAAGATGGCGGATGGTGATCAGGACCCCAGTCAGCGCCGATCGGCTGCGAAGGGGGTTAGCGGGTAAGGCAAAGCAAATGCAAGAACGCGAGTCAGTGCCCGTTAGTACAAACAATTTTTGCGCAAATAATAAAATACAAAATTATAACGAAGGTCTTTTGTTAAAAGGGCAAAGTGAGTGCCACAAAATATTCTCACAAGTGCAAGTTTAAAATCACAATAGACACTTGCCTAAACACACGCACCAGGTCCCGGCTTTCCGCCTCAAGACCTCACTCATGCACACTGTCAATCGTATGCCGGTAGCGTTTCTGGGATTTGCGGCGGGTGCGGCTTCAAGCTGCACCCGCCGCAATGGTAAAAATGCATACATTGCATTTGTATGCAAAAAGCGGCAGGCACCATGCGGTGCCTGCCGATTTCTGCATACAAATGCAGGGGGGTAACATAGGTACCCCCAATGTGCACCCCCTACCCCCCCTTCACCTAGGGGGCCCGCAATGGGCCCCCGCAGTGAAGTTACACATGCTTTTCCACGGCGGAAAACCCGCCGCGGAAAAGCATTTTTCAAAGCCCTTCCTAATATGGCGGACAGTGTCTGAGAGACACCGCAACCATATTAGAGCTTTTCCGCCACGGTTGTAAGCCAACCACGTCGGAAAAGCTGCGGACGGAAACCAGGACCCACCAGCCATCCTAATGTGGCGGTGGGTCTTTGGTGGGTCCGCTGTGGTTTTTCCGCATCCTCCGGGCCGGCGGTGGCTTTCGCCGGCCCGGAGGATTCGGAAAAAACGCAATCATAATAGGCCCCTAAGTATGGGCGGCCCCAGTGCATTGCAGGAGTTGCTTGGCGCTTGCGATGCGACTCCAGCAATGCGCCGGCCGTACGCCACAAGATGCGTCACGTATCTGCCCCTCCTTGCAACATTGTTCGCTGCATTGTAAATGCGATGCATCCGTGGTGGCGCAAGGGGGGTATTGCGTGACGCATCTTTTCTGGCGCATCCCTACTGATTTGCAGAGATGCGCCAGAAGTTGTAAATCTGCCCCTAAGTCTCTTCCTCCTAGCCATTCAACGATTTGTAAATTTAGTATAAATGATGTTGAAACAAAATGACACCTAGGGCCTCATTACGATGTCAGTCAGAAACGCTTCGAACAGCATTCGGAATTTCATAACCCATGTCGGAAAACATGTTTTCAACTAATTCGGAAACATTTCTGACCGACTACGATGGAACGTAACCGTTCAGTCATTTCGAATCAGTTCCAACCGACATACGGAAACTCTAAGTCAGTCGGAGCCGAATCATACGGCTCTATGGACAGTGTTTCCGACCGACGTATTACTATGTTGGATTCTGACAGCCTTTCCGACTTGGTCTATCCACACGAAAAGCCTGTCACAAACTGACTTTGTGGGCCCCTCGAAGGCCACCTCATCCGCAGGCCTACGGTTGGTGGCTGTGGTGGTCCCCAAGGGATCCTCCTGTAAAACCATGCACAGTGTGGCAGGCACAGTGGGGTGCCTGCGATAGGGTGCAAAGTTTTCCGCAACCACCCATTTTTTCAATGGGAGTCTGTTTTGTCAGTCGGAACCCAGGCTCCCATTAAAGTCAATGGGTGTGACCACATGGTGTTCAGAAACATCGTAATCGATCGGTCGGACTCTGCGAACCCGAGTCGGTCGGAACCAATTTCGACAAGGAGTCGGTTAGATTGCTTTCTGACCGACATCGTAATGAGGCCCATAATGTTTGGTGCAGTATATCTGGAGCAGTAGCCTATAGATTATTATTTAACGGGAGTTGTCCAATTGGATGAGGAATTTCAGGTGAGATTTATTCATAAATGTACACATTTTACTAATAATTAACTTAACCAGTTCAATTCTAATTTTAAAACACTGAAACCCGACAGGTGTATCCATGCACTCCTGAAAGAGGTAGAATAAGAATAAGCCTGGAATAACAAAATGTTATCATTATTTCTAAAATCAGATAGATTGTATACTTTTCACTGTCTTCATCAAAGTTATTACTTCTCATGGCAGCCAGATAAAGAAAAGTCTATCCACCGGAGCAGATAGGGATTTTCAGAAATCACTTATCTGTCAACTGTGTGTGTCATACATAAAAGTATAAGGGACATGAGTGGATTATTCACTGCCTATGCTGATATTATAATATAAGTTGTGTGTTTATCCTCCTAAGTGGATGTTTAACTACTGAAAATCTCTAAATGATACAGTGAGTACTGGGATTAACCAGCAGATAAAGTATTGCAATGGTCACGACTTGCACTTACACTGAAACAGGCTGGCAAGTTTAGATGGGTCTCACTCAGAAATTTTGAGATGTGGGGCAACAGCTTTTTCTAATATGGGATGGACCTGATTAAGCTGGGCTTTCAGTGCAAGTCTCAAATCAAAACAGTACTCCCAAGCTGTTCACTTTGGCAACTGTAGGAAAATTGGCTTGTTGGAGCATTCTAGAGGGAACCAGCTCTTTTTTGTCAGCTAACCACCTAGAATGAGGTTTCATGTTAGCTGTTGATTTATTTATTTATTTATATAAGTGCTTTTAGATGAACTGCCTTTCACACAAGACTCCCAAATAACAATGCATGTCTGAAACCAGGAGCAAGGGAGAAGGAAAAAAAGGGAAAAACAGGGGAAAGAAGGAAAATAAGGAGAGGGATTCAATGATGCATGTAAACATATTCCTTACAAGATTTCTTCAGAGGCATGCTTTTAGGATGTATGCTGAAGTGGAGATGTCATTGGTTGTTCTGCTTGTCTTTAGTTCTTATTCTCATCTGTCATAGTTTTTGACCATTGACTGTCCAGAGTCTTGTTGTTGCCTAAGATAGATCACTGAATCGGTAGAATGAGATCTCCTTGTCAGTCTCTAACAGTGTTTTATTGTGACATACTTGATCTTTGATCGATTTGTATTGAGGGCAGTTCAGGAAGAGGCGGAAGCCAGGACTCGTGTGCTCGCATTGCACTGTATGCCTGTGTATTTTAAAACTGCACTGTTTATTTCGTTTTGCACACAACTTCGTTTTTAAACTTGTGGCATTTGTAAAAATTGTCAGTTACTCTTGCGCAGCACTGACTTGCCTCTACCCGACCAGTTACCTGGTCTCTGCTTCCTCAGCCCCACCGCAGCCGATTAGGCGCTGCCTGGGGTTCGATCTCTTAGCGCCCGCCATCTTGGGTGTGGACCAGGCGAGCGGTGTAGTGCTCGGCCCCTCCCGCCCCAGCAACTACAAAAAGACCCTCTACCACGTCAGCACCGATTGATAGTGTGCTAGTGATTGTCCTGAGGCGGAAGCCGGGACTCGTGTGCTCGCATTGCGCTGTATGCCTGTGTATTTTAAAACTGCACTGTTTATTTCGTTTTGCACACAACTTCGTTTTTAAACTTGTGGCATTTGTAAAAATTGTCAGTTACTCTTGCGCAGCACTGACCTGCCTCTACCCGACCAGTTACCCGGTCTCTGCTTCCTCAGCCCCACCGCAGCCGATTAGGCGCTGCCTGGGTTTCGATCTCTTAGCGCCCGCCATCTTGGGTGTGGAGCAGGAGAGCGGTCTAGTGCTCGGCCCCTCCTGCCCCAGCAACTACAAAAAGACCCTCTACCACGTCAGCACCGATTGATAGTGTGCTAGTGATTGTCCTGAGGTGGAAGCCGGGACTCGTGTGCTCGCATTGCACTGTATGCCTGTGTATTTTAAAACTGCACTGTTTCTTTCGTTTTGCACACAACTTCGTGTTTAAACTTGTGGCATTTGTAAAAATTGTCAGTTACTCTTGCGCAGCACTGACCTGCCTCTACCCGACCAGTTACCCGGTCTCTGCTTCCTCAGCCCCACCGCAGCCGATTAGGCGCTGCCCGGGGTTCGATCTCTTAGCGCCAGCCATCTTGGGTGTGGAGCAGGCAAGCGGTCTAGTGCTCGGCCCCTCCCGCCCCTGCAATACAAAAAGACCCTCTACCACGTCAGCACCGATTGATAGTGTGCTAGTGATTGTCCTGAGGTGGAAGCTGGTACTCATGTGCTCGCATTGCACTGTATGCCTGTGTATTTTAAAACTGCACTGTTTATTTCGTTTTGCACACAACTTTGTTTTTAAACTTGTGGCATTTGTAAAAATTGTCAGTTACTCTTGCGCAGCACTGACCTGCCTCTACCCGACCAGTTACCCGATCTCTGCTTCCTCAGCCCCACTGCAGCCGATTAGGCGCTGCCTGGGGTTTGATCTCTTAGCGCCCGCCATCTTGGGTGTGGAGCAGGCGAGCGGTCTAGTGCTCGGCCCCTCCCGCCCCAGCAACTACAAAAAGACCCTCTACCACGTCAGCACCGATTGATAGTGTGCTAGTGATTGTCCTGAGGCAGAAGCGGGACTCGTGTGCTCGCATTGCACTGTATGCCTGTGTATTTTAAAACTGCACTGTTTATTTCGTTTTGCACACAACTTCGTTTTTAAACTTGTGGCATTTGTAAAAGTTGTCAGTTACTCTTGCGCAGCACTGACCTGCCTCTACCCGACCAGTTACCTGGTCTCTGCTTCCTCAGCCCCACCGCAGCAGATTAGGCGCTGTCTGGGGTTCGATCTCTTAGCGCCCGCCATCTTGGGTGTGGAACAGGCGAGCGGTCTAGTGCTCGGCCCCTCCCGCCCCAGCAACTACAAAAAGACCCTCTACCACGTCAGCACCGATTGATAGTGTGCTAGTGATTGTCCTGAGGCGGAAGCCGGGACTCGTGTGCTCGCATTGCACTGTATGCCTGTGTATTTTAAAACTGCACTGTTTATTTCGTTTTGCACACAACTTCATTTTTAAACTTGTGGCATTTGTAAAAATTGTCAGTTACTCTTGCGCAGCACTGACCTGCCTCTACCCGACCAGTTACCCGGTCTCTGCTTCCTCAGCCCCACCGCAGCTAATTAGGCGCTGCCTGGGGTTTGATCTCTTAGCGCCCGCCATCTTGGGTGTGGAGCAGGCGAGCGGTCTAGTGCTCAGCCCCTCCCGCCCCAGCAACTACAAAAAGACCCTCTACCACGTCAGCACCGATTGATAGTGTGCTAGTGATTGTCCTGAGGCGGAAGCCGGGACTCGTGTGCTCGCATTGCACTGTATGCCTGTGTATTTTAAAACTGCACTGTTTATTTCGTTTTGCACACAACTTCGTTTTTAAACTTGTGGCATTTGTAAAAATTGTCAGTTACTCTTGCGCAGCACTGACCTGCCTCTACCCGACCAGTTACCCGGTCTCTGCTTCCTCAGCCCCACCGCAGCCGATTAGGCGCTGCCTGGGGTTCGATCTCTTAGCGCCAGCCATCTTGGGTGTGGAGCAGGCAAGCGGTCTAGTGCTCGGCCCCTCCCGCCCCAGCAATACAAAAAGACCCTCTACCACGTCAGCACCGATTGATAGTGTGCTAGTGATTGTCCTGAGGCGGAAGCCGGTACTCATGTGCTCGCATTGCACTGTATGCCTGTGTATTTTAAAACTGCACTGTTTATTTCGTTTTGCAATCAACTTCGTTTTTAAACTTGTGGCATTTGTAAAAATTGTCAGTTACTCTTGCGCAGCACTGATCTGCCTCTACCCAACCAGTTACCCAGTCTCTGCTTCCTCAGCCCCCCCGCAGCCGATTAGGCGCTGCCTGGGTTTCGATCTCTTAGCAGATCTGGAGCAGTAGCCTATAGATTATTATTTAACGGGAGTTGTCCAATTGGATGAGGAATTTCAGGTGAGATTTATTCATAAATGTACACATTTTACTAATAATTAACTTAACCAGTTCAATTCTAATTTTAAAACACTGAAACCCGACAGGTGTATCCATGCACTCCTGAAAGAGGTAGAATAAGAATAAGCCTGGAATAACAAAATGTTATCATTATTTCTAAAATCAGATAGATTGTATACTTTTCACTGTCTTCATCAAAGTTATTACTTCTCATGGCAGCCAGATAAAGAAAAGTCTATCCACCGGAGCAGATAGGGATTTTCAGAAATCACTTATCTGTCAACTGTGTGTGTCATACATAAAAGTATAAGGGACATGAGTGGATTATTCACTGCCTATGCTGATATTATAATATAAGTTGTGTGTTTATCCTCCTAAGTGGATGTTTAACTACTGAAAATCTCTAAATGATACAGTGAGTACTGGGATTAACCAGCAGATAAAGTATTGCAATGGTCACGACTTGCACTTACACTGAAACAGGCTGGCAAGTTTAGATGGGTCTCACTCAGAAATTTTGAGATGTGGGGCAACAGCTTTTTCTAATATGGGATGGACCTGATTAAGCTGGGCTTTCAGTGCAAGTCTCAAATCAAAACAGTACTCCCAAGCTGTTCACTTTGGCAACTGTAGGAAAATTGGCTTGTTGGAGCATTCTAGAGGGAACCAGCTCTTTTTTGTCAGCTAATCACCTAGAATGAGGTTTCATGTTAGCTGTTGATTTATTTATTTATTTATATAAGTGCTTTTAGATGAACTGCCTTTCACACAAGACTCCCAAATAACAATGCATGTCTGAAACCAGGAGCAAGGGAGAAGGAAAAAAAGGGAAAAACAGGGGAAAGAAGGAAAATAAGGAGAGGGATTCAATGATGCATGTAAACATATTCCTTACAAGATTTCTTCAGAGGCATGCTTTTAGGATGTATGCTGAAGTGGAGATGTCATTGGTTGTTCTGCTTGTCTTTAGTTCTTATTCTCATCTGTCATAGTTTTTGACCATTGACTGTCCAGAGTCTTGTTGTTGCCTAAGATAGATCACTGAATCGGTAGAATGAGATCTCCTTGTCAGTCTCTAACAGTGTTTTATTGTGACATACTTGATCTTTGATCGATTTGTATTGAGGGCAGTTCAGGAAGAGGCGGAAGCCAGGACTCGTGTGCTCGCATTGCACTGTATGCCTGTGTATTTTAAAACTGCACTGTTTATTTCGTTTTGCACACAACTTCGTTTTTAAACTTGTGGCATTTGTAAAAATTGTCAGTTACTCTTGCGCAGCACTGACTTGCCTCTACCCGACCAGTTACCTGGTCTCTGCTTCCTCAGCCCCACCGCAGCCGATTAGGCGCTGCCTGGGGTTCGATCTCTTAGCGCCCGCCATCTTGGGTGTGGACCAGGCGAGCGGTGTAGTGCTCGGCCCCTCCCGCCCCAGCAACTACAAAAAGACCCTCTACCACGTCAGCACCGATTGATAGTGTGCTAGTGATTGTCCTGAGGCGGAAGCCGGGACTCGTGTGCTCGCATTGCGCTGTATGCCTGTGTATTTTAAAACTGCACTGTTTATTTCGTTTTGCACACAACTTCGTTTTTAAACTTGTGGCATTTGTAAAAATTGTCAGTTACTCTTGCGCAGCACTGACCTGCCTCTACCCGACCAGTTACCCGGTCTCTGCTTCCTCAGCCCCACCGCAGCCGATTAGGCGCTGCCTGGGTTTCGATCTCTTAGCGCCCGCCATCTTGGGTGTGGAGCAGGAGAGCGGTCTAGTGCTCGGCCCCTCCTGCCCCAGCAACTACAAAAAGACCCTCTACCACGTCAGCACCGATTGATAGTGTGCTAGTGATTGTCCTGAGGTGGAAGCCGGGACTCGTGTGCTCGCATTGCACTGTATGCCTGTGTATTTTAAAACTGCACTGTTTCTTTCGTTTTGCACACAACTTCGTGTTTAAACTTGTGGCATTTGTAAAAATTGTCAGTTACTCTTGCGCAGCACTGACCTGCCTCTACCCGACCAGTTACCCGGTCTCTGCTTCTTCAGCCCCACCGCAGCCGATTAGGCGCTGCCCGGGGTTCGATCTCTTAGCGCCAGCCATCTTGGGTGTGGAGCAGGCAAGCGGTCTAGTGCTCGGCCCCTCCCGCCCCTGCAATACAAAAAGACCCTCTACCACGTCAGCACCGATTGATAGTGTGCTAGTGATTGTCCTGAGGTGGAAGCTGGTACTCATGTGCTCGCATTGCACTGTATGCCTGTGTATTTTAAAACTGCACTGTTTATTTCGTTTTGCACACAACTTTGTTTTTAAACTTGTGGCATTTGTAAAAATTGTCAGTTACTCTTGCGCAGCACTGACCTGCCTCTACCCGACCAGTTACCCGATCTCTGCTTCCTCAGCCCCACTGCAGCCGATTAGGCGCTGCCTGGGGTTTGATCTCTTAGCGCCCGCCATCTTGGGTGTGGAGCAGGCGAGCGGTCTAGTGCTCGGCCCCTCCCGCCCCAGCAACTACAAAAAGACCCTCTACCACGTCAGCACCGATTGATAGTGTGCTAGTGATTGTCCTGAGGCAGAAGCGGGACTCGTGTGCTCGCATTGCACTGTATGCCTGTGTATTTTAAAACTGCACTGTTTATTTCGTTTTGCACACAACTTCGTTTTTAAACTTGTGGCATTTGTAAAAGTTGTCAGTTACTCTTGCGCAGCACTGACCTGCCTCTACCCGACCAGTTACCTGGTCTCTGCTTCCTCAGCCCCACCGCAGCCGATTAGGCGCTGTCTGGGGTTCGATCTCTTAGCGCCCGCCATCTTGGGTGTGGAACAGGCGAGCGGTCTAGTGCTCGGCCCCTCCCGCCCCAGCAACTACAAAAAGACCCTCTACCACGTCAGCACCGATTGATAGTGTGCTAGTGATTGTCCTGAGGCGGAAGCCGGGACTCGTGTGCTCGCATTGCACTGTATGCCTGTGTATTTTAAAACTGCACTGTTTATTTCGTTTTGCACACAACTTCATTTTTAAACTTGTGGCATTTGTAAAAATTGTCAGTTACTCTTGCGCAGCACTGACCTGCCTCTACCCGACCAGTTACCCGGTCTCTGCTTCCTCAGCCCCACCGCAGCTAATTAGGCGCTGCCTGGGGTTTGATCTCTTAGCGCCCGCCATCTTGGGTGTGGAGCAAGCGAGCGGTCTAGTGCTCAGCCCCTCCCGCCCCAGCAACTACAAAAAGACCCTCTACCACGTCAGCACCGATTGATAGTGTGCTAGTGATTGTCCTGAGGCGGAAGCCGGGACTCGTGTGCTCGCATTGCACTGTATGCCTGTGTATTTTAAAACTGCACTGTTTATTTCGTTTTGCACACAACTTCGTTTTTAAACTTGTGGCATTTGTAAAAATTGTCAGTTACTCTTGCGCAGCACTGACCTGCCTCTACCCGACCAGTTACCCGGTCTCTGCTTCCTCAGCCCCACCGCAGCCGATTAGGCGCTGCCTGGGGTTCGATCTCTTAGCGCCAGCCATCTTGGGTGTGGAGCAGGCAAGCGGTCTAGTGCTCGGCCCCTCCCGCCCCAGCAATACAAAAAGACCCTCTACCACGTCAGCACCGATTGATAGTGTGCTAGTGATTGTCCTGAGGCGGAAGCCGGTACTCATGTGCTCGCATTGCACTGTATGCCTGTGTATTTTAAAACTGCACTGTTTATTTCGTTTTGCACACAACTTCGTTTTTAAACTTGTGGCATTTGTAAAAATTGTCAGTTACTCTTGCACAGCACTGACCTGCCTCTACCCGACCAGTTACCCGGTCTCTGCTTCCTCAGCCCCACCGCAGCCGATTAGGCGCTGCCTGGGTTTCGATCTCTTAGCGCCCGCCATCTTGAGTGTGGAGCAGGTGAGTGGTCTAGTGCTCGGCCCCTCCCGCCCCAGCAACTACAAAAAGACCCTCTACCACGTCAGCACCGATTGATAGTGTGCTAGTGATTGTCCTGAGGTGGAAGCCGGGACTCGTGTGCTCGCATTGCACTGTATGCCTGTGTATTTTAAAACTGCACTGTTTATTTCGTTTTGCACACAACTTCGTTTTTAAACTTGTGGCATTTGTAAAAATTGTCAGTTACTCTTGCGCAGGACTTACCTGCCTCTACCCGACCAGTTACCCTGTCTCTGCTTCCTCAGCCTCACCGCAGCCGATTAGGCGCTGCCTGGGTTCGATCTCTTAGCGTCAGCCATCTTGGGTGTGGAGCAGGCAAGCGGACTAGTGCTCGGCCCCTCCCGCCCCAGCAATACAAAAAGACCCTCTACCACGTCAGCACCGATTGATAGTGTGCTAGTGATTGTCCTGAGGCGGAAGCCGGTACTCATGTGCTCGCATTGCACTGTATGCCTGTGTATTTTAAAACTGCACTGTTTATTTCGTTTTGCACACAACTTCGCTTTTAAACTTGTGGCATTTGTAAAAATTGTCAGTTACTCTTGCGCAGCACTGACCTGCCTCTACCCGACCAGTTACCTGGTCTCTGCTTCCTCAGCCCCACCGCAGCCGATTAGGCGCTGCCTGGGGTTCGATCTCTTAGCGCCCGCCATCTTGGGTGTGGAGCAGGCGAGCGGTCTAGTGCTCGGCCCCTACCGCCCCAGCAACTACAAAAAGACCCTCTACCACATCAGCACCGATTGATAGTGTGCTAGTGATTGTCCTGAGGCGGAGGCCGGTACTCATGTGCTCGCATTGCACTGTATGCCTGTGTATTTTAAAACTGCACTGTTTATTTCGTTTTGCACACAACTTCGTTTTTAAACTTGTGGCATTTGTAAAAATTGTCAGTTACTCTTGCGCAGCACTGACCTGCCTCTACCCGACCAGTTACCTGGTCTCTGCTTCCTCAGCCCCACCGCAGCCGATTAGGCGCTGCCTGGGGTTGGATCTCTTAGCGCCCGCCATCTTGGGTGTGGAGCAGGCGAGCGGTCTAGTGCTCGGCCCCTCCCGCCCCAGCAACTACAAAAAGACCCTCTACCACGTCAGCACCGATTGATAGTGTGCTAGTGATTGTCCTGAGGCGGAAGCGGGACTCGTGTGCTCGCATTGCACTGTATGCCTGTGTATTTTAAAACTGCACTGTTTATTTCGTTTTGCACACAACTTCGTTTTTAAACTTGTGGCATTTGTAAAAATTGTCAGTTACTCTTGCGCAGCACTGACCTGCCTCTACCCGACCAGTTACCCGGTCTCTGCTTCCTCAGCCCCACCTCAGCTGATTAGGCGCTGCCTGGGGTTTGATCTCTTAGCGCCCGCCATCTTGGGTGTGGAGCAGGCGAGCGGTCTAGTGCTCAGCCCCTCCCGCCCCAGCAACTACAAAAAGACCCTCTACCACGTCAGCACTGATTGATAGTGTGCTAGTGATTGTCCTGAGGCGGAAGCCGGCACTCGTGTGCTCGCATTGTACTGTAAGCCTGTGTATTTTAAAACTGCACTGTTTATTTCGTTTTGCAATCAACTTCGTTTTTAAACTTGTGGCATTTGTAAAAATTGTCAGTTACTCTTGCGCAGCACTGACCTGCCTCTACCCAACCAGTTACCCAGTCTCTGCTTCCTTAACCCCCCCCCGCAGCCGATTAGGCGCTGCCTGGGTTTCGATCTCTTAGCGCCCGCCATCTTGAGTGTGGAGCAGGCGAGTGGTCTAGTGCTCGGCCCCTCCCGCCCCAGCAACTACAAAAAGACCCTCTACCACGTCAGCACCGATTGATAGTGTGCTAGTGATTGTCCTGAGGTGGAATCCGGGACTCGTGTGCTCGCATTGCACTGTATGCCTGTGTATTTTAAAACTGCACTGTTTATTTCGTTTTGCACACAACTTCGTTTTTAAACTTGTGGCATTTGTAAAAATTGTCAGTTACTCTTGCGCAGCACTTACCTGCCTCTACCCGACCAGTTACCCTGTCTCTGCTTCCTCAGCCCCACCGCAGCCGATTAGGCGCTGCCTGGGTTCGATCTCTTAGCGCCAGCCATCTTGGGTGTGGAGCAGGCAAGCGGTCTAGTGCTCGGCCCCTCCCGCCCCAGCAATACAAAAAGACCCTCTACCACGTCAGCACCGATTGATAGTGTGCTAGTGATTGTCCTGAGGCGGAAGCCGGTACTCATGTGCTCGCATTGCACTGTATGCCTGTGTATTTTAAAACTGCACTGTTTATTTCGTTTTGCACACAACTTCGTTTTTAAACTTGTGGCATTTGTAAAAATTGTCAGTTACTCTTGCGCAGCACTGACCTGCCTCTACCCGACCAGTTACCCGATCTCTGCTTCCTCAGCCCCACTGCAGCCGATTAGGCGCTGCCTGGGGTTTGATCTCTTAGCGCCCGCCATCTTGGGTGTGGAGCAGGCGAGCGGTCTAGTGCTCGGCCCCTCCCGCCCCAGCAACTACAAAAAGACCCTCTACCACGTCAGCACCGATTGATAGTGTGCTAGTGATTGTCTTGAGGCGGAAGCGGGACTCGTGTGCTCGCATTGCACTGTATGCCTGTGTATTTTAAAACTGCACTGTTTATTTCGTTTTGCACACAACTTCGTTTTTAAACTTGTGGCATTTGTAAAAATTGTCAGTTACTCTTGCGCAGCACTGACCTGCCTCTACCCGACCAGTTACCCGGTCTCTGCTTCCTCAGCCCCACCTCAGCTGATTAGGCGCTGCCTGGGGTTTGATCTCTTAGCGCCCGCCATCTTGGGTGTGGAGCAGGCGAGCGGTCTAGTGCTCAGCCCCTCCCGCCCCAGCAACTACAAAAAGACCCTCTACCACGTCAGCACTGATTGATAGTGTGCTAGTGATTGTCCTGAGGCGGAAGCCGGCACTCGTGTGCTCGCATTGTACTGTAAGCCTGTGTATTTTAAAACTGCACTGTTTATTTCGTTTTGCAATCAACTTCGTTTTTAAACTTGTGGCATTTGTAAAAATTGTCAGTTACTCTTGCGCAGCACTGACCTGCCTCTACCCAACCAGTTACCCAGTCTCTGCTTCCTCAGCCCCACCGCAGCCGATTAGGCGCTGCTTGGGGTTCGATCTCTTAGCGCCCGCCATCTTGGGTGTGGAGCAGGCGAGCGGTCTAGTGCTCAGCCGCTCCCGCCCCAGCAACTATAAAATGGTCCCCCCTTACAGGGAGCGCAGCGGACGCGCTAGCGGCGTGCCAAAGGCAAGCCCGTCTGCGCCCGTCCGCGCCAGGCCGGGCCCAGGGGGCAGTGACGCTGGTCGACTCCTCTCATATTCAGCAAACATCCTCAGACAGCTACAAACCACGCATCTGCTGCTCTCCCCTGGTGCAGTGAGGCGGATTAACTCCACTGGCATTGCACATAGGGCATCTAGCACTGCAAGGAGTGAGACAACTGTTCGTGTGATGTACTTGAACACACGCTCTTTGGTAAAGCACCATTTAGACATCTTCTTTCTCCTTACTACTGAAAAACCTGATATACTACTAATTACAGAGACATGGCTTACCATGGACTCCCACCCCAACTTCCTGGCGGCCCTTCCCCCAGATTATTACATCCTCCATGCTGACCGCCCTTCAGGCCGCTCTGGGGGCGGGGTGGCAGCCATTATACTGAAACAATTTAAATTTATCTCCACTGCTTCTCTTTTCCTTCCTGAGGTGGACAATCTGGTCATCAGTCTAGAAATAGAGGCTGGCGCCCTTACAATTATACTCCTATATCTGCCCCCCCATCCCATGTCCTCGTTTCCTATCTCCTTGAGTGAACAGTTGGCAAATTTAATGACACATCACGCCACAATCGCTCTTTTTGGCAACTTCAACTATTGGTTCAACGATGAGAAAGCTGACCCTTACGCCACGGAACTGTTCGAAGCTCTAACCAGTCTCAACCTTGTTCAACAAATCTCCGCGCCCACTCATATCAAGGGTCACACCCTCGACCATATCTGGACTCATGAGTTAGCATTATCCTGTCCAGTCATCTCCCCTTGCATCTGGTCAGATCACCATCTAATCGATACCACCATTACTGTCAGTGGCAGGGTCAAGGCCCCCATCCTGGCAGGTGGGTCATCACGTAAATGGAGTTCTTACGACTCCCAAGGCTTTCTCGCTGCTCTGGCCAAGACTCGGCCAACCACCGACATCGATGCCAGTGTCAAGGCAATGGAAGGTGACATCTGCAACTGGCTAAAGATGGCCAGTGACCAGTTTGCCCCTTTCACTAAATTTACAAGCACTAGACATAGTAATTCACATAGATGGTTCTCTAGCGCCCTCAAAGAACAGAAATTGAAGGTGCGTCAGCTAGAACGGATCTGGAGACGCAATTACTCCGACTCCGATAGATTACTCTTTGTGGCGGCCCGCAAAGACTATAAAGGCGTGATCTCCCTGGCCAAATCCACACACATCTCTGACAGAATTCTTTCTGCCTATAATAAACCTAAAGAAATTTTCAAAATCATGTACAAGCTCACCACGGACGACAGAACCCTTCTCACCCAGGCTCCAACCCAAGAGACCTGTGATGCTCTGAACTCTTTTTTCATCGAGAAAATAGTTAATATCAAGAACTCCATCCCTCCCCTTACCTCCGCGGGGCTATTGGACACCTCCCCCATCAATCATCTGTTCTTCACTCAGTTCCCTATCCTTAACCCCAACTCCCTGGCCGAGCTTGCGGCCCGTGTTAAATCAGGTTCCCTTAACGATTGTTGCCCTCCCTCTGTCCTTCGGGACGTCTGTCTCACTCTACCGGATTGCATACTGCCCTTGTTGAATGCTTCCCTCAACACCGGCACGGTCCCCAGCTGCTTCAAAGAGGCCATCCTAGTGCCCCTGCTGAAGAAACCAGGTGCGGATCCTGTCGATCCCTCCAATTATCGTCCCATCTCCCTCCTGCCCTACCTGTCCAAGCTCCTCGAGGCTCATGTTACCCGATGCCTCTCAAACTTCATCGAGAGCTCCTGCTATCTTGAACCTAACCAAGCCGGCTTTAGACCGGCCCATTCCACCAAGGCCATCATCTTGGCAGTATTGGACGCCTTGAGGGGGAATGCTGACAAAGGGTCACCTCAGAACCTTGTGCTACTGGATTTGTCGGCTGCTTTCGACACGGTGGACCATAACATCCTTCTCCTCCGTGTCGGACAGGCTGGCATCCAGGGCCCTGCCTTCAATTTGATCGAGTCTTTCCTCGCTGGCAGAGCACAAGCTGTTCGTCTGGGCCCTTTCACGGCAGCCAGAGTACCCACGACTTGCGGAGTCCCTCAGGGCTCCTCTCTTTCCCCCCTTCTATTTAACTTATACCTCCGGCCACTGATCCATTCGCTCAAGAGGTGGATATCACAGTGTTTAACTATGCTGATGATTTGCAGATCATCTTCCCTCTCGACTCCCCCGATGCTGCTAAAAGTTTTCAAGCAGTGATGACCCACAACCAATTAAAATTAAATCCAGGGAAAACGGAGCTTATCCTTCCTGGAAATATCCCAGCATACTGGGGTCCCCAGTTCTGGCCCAAGGAGCTGGGCTCCCCCCTGCCCTGGCAAGCTCGGTGAAGAGCCTGGGGGTGGTCATTGATGCGGAGCTATCTCTCAAGGCCCAAGTAGGGGCTGTGATCTCCTCCAGTATGTTCCAACTGCTTAAAATCCGCAAAATAGCCCATCTACTACCGCATTCGGCATTGTTCCAGGTTGTGATCTCCTTGGTACTATCCCGCCTCGACTTCTCGAACTCCCTATACCATGGACTTCCACAGTCACTGCTCCGCCGTCTCCAAATTGTACAAAACCAGGCTGTCAGACTTATCCATAAAACTCCAAAGTGGCAATCAGCGAAACCACTATTGTGCAAACTGCACTGGTTGCCAGTTGAGCAGAGGGCGGCCTTTAAGATCGGCTGCCTGACTTTCAAGGCTCTCCACTAGTCCTGATTTCCTCAAAACATTGATCACGCAGCACCGCCCGGGGCGCAACCTCCGTTCGGCTCACCTTCACCTGCTGGTCGCCCCTACAGTAAAACGTAAAAAGTTTGGCGGCTGCAGGTTTGCCCACCTGGCCCCTAAATTATGGAATCCTCTTTCCCTGTCAGTCAAGTCAAGCTGCTCCCTACTGAATTTTAGGAAACTTTTGAAAACCCGGCTTTTTACTCAAACTGGTTAGTCCGCCCCCTGCAATCTCTGCATTCTTTCTTTCAGCGCCAGGAAACTTATGGTGTCAGTGCGCTTTACAAATCTCACTTAAGAAAATGTAACCTCTCCAAAGTCCAATACTTTCCTTACTGTTGTTTAGACTGGAGTGGGAATAGTAAATCGTATCACTCCGAAGTCCAGGGCTTTCTATACTGTTGCACTAACTGTAGTAGACATAGGAAATCTAACTCCTTAGAAATACAACAATTTCCCTACTGTTGCAGAGAATGGAGTAAGAACAGTAAATTGTGACCGTCTGAAGTCCAACACTTTAACCATTGTTGCCCTAACTGGAGTTGGAACAATAAAGTCTAACCCTCCAAAATCCAACTCTTTTCTTACTGTTGCACAGACTGGAGTGGAAATAGTCAATTTTACCCCTTCAAAGTCCAACACTTTCCCCATTATTGCGCTGTTTGGAGTGGGAATAGAAAATGTCACCACTCCGAAATCCAACACTTTTCCTACAGTTATGTCGACTGGATTGGGACAAGTATATTTAATATTTTTAGACTTCAATAGTTTTCATAATACTTATTGAATAGATGTTATAGCATTCATCAAAATGTATAATACTTGCATTGCAGGGTAACATAATAAAATATTTATTTTACAATATATTATAATTGTGTTAATATTTTAAATGTATCACTCCAAAAACATATCCATATATATTTTCATAACAATAATTTTAAGCTATAAAAAATGAATATAACGTAAATAAATATATATATATATATATATATATATATATATATATATATATATATATATATATATATACACAAATACGCACACACAGATATGTGTGTGTGTTTGTGTGTTCATATATATGTATGCATAGTATTAAATATTAGGGGAATATATTTAATTAACTTCATGTTACACTCATATAGTAAAATATTTAACCTTCACTTCATAAAACTCTATATAAAATAAATCAACGATATTAGTGTCAACAATATTTTTTGATGATTTTTTTGTGCTTACCATTATAAGTATAGGGACAGGTTATTTTGGTAAACAATATTTTTAACATGATATTTGTGTCAATCTATATTATTTCTTCAATATTGTATCAGTGATCAATGAAAAGGACAGTAATTGATAAAGATGAAGCCACCTATAGCTGACTGTCTTTTTTCTGAAGATGAAAATGTAAAACAAAAACACGTCAATGAGACATCCTGACATGGCATGAAATGCTTTTTTAGTCATGTAATAACGATAAGGAGGATGCATCCGTCTGGTCTTTCTTCCTGAACATCATGTTGGAGTGCCTACATATATCAGCCGTAGCTCCAAAGAACCACTGTGTTACTTGAAAGGGAGACATCAGAAATGCACCATATTTACAAAGATGTGGAGCATTTCTGCTGCCTTCTTGCATTGGCCCAATTTGTGCTGCCTAGCACCAATGCCGGCAAGATTATTCTTGTGCAGTGATACGGAATGCATCACACATAGAAAAAGTAAGTGGGGAGGAGAAAAAATTTAATTTCTCTTTGTTATGCCTGGGTCTGGGAGTCATACAATTTTGACTCATTCTTAGGTTTACAACTCTTTATAAATCTGGGAATGCGCCAAACGCATTGGTGGATGCTTGGGAACCCTCTTACTCCACCCATGGAATGCCTCCCTGCTCATCTTGCTCCTGTTCATACACCCTCCCAATCAGTGACCCGCAGTTAGTCTTCTCTCTTTACAGTTTCTGTGGAGCTATGACGTCGGCAGTAATTTTCATTAGAAAGCATGTATTGTGAAGTAAGCTTTCCATTGTGTTCTCTATGTATCATTTTGAAGGACTTCCGCCGGAAGTTCCAATGTAGGTTTGCAGAAAGACATTATTGTATGAGCCTTTGTTTGAGGAAACTCGTAATATGCTTGGCGGGACCACGGCGGTCCAGCGAAGCATATTGTGGTCCCAAGACCACCACACCACTGCGAGGGATCTCTGATGCCTGTCAGTTGTGGTGGTGCAATAGTGGTCCAACTGCCCAACTCATAATGGGGTGGTCGGACTGCCGTTGCAGTGGTGGCTGGACCGCCGGCCAACCTCGCACTGCCAGACTCGTAATTAGGCCCTTAGAATCTGGTGAGATTCAATTGCTTAAATAGGGATTATTATTCTGATTTCAGATTTTGTATTCAATATCTGGGATTTAATGACATTTATTCCAGATTTCTGTAATACATTTAAAAAATGTATTTACCTTGATCCAGAGCTCAATAATTGAGTGGCCCCAGTTACTATTCGACTATTTGATTCTTACTCTGCTAATTTGGTTGATGTAATGTTAGAGGGGTGATGTCTCTTGCTGCTAGATAAACAGAAACTGTGGAGCTGAACTGCCAGAGGCAAAATCTGGGTTGTCCAGAATATTGGGGTTCAGTAGATTACTCGGGTTCAGTGCCCACAGTGGTAGTATATTCTGTGAAGCAACCTGCAAAATGCTCCATTGCATGCATACAATCTTACCTATTCCACTAATTAGGGGACCAAAACTATTAACAATAGAGATTTTTTTCTGAGTGTGTTTGATATTGTTCTGCACTAGAACAACCCAGGTAGTGTTAAATTTTGGTTTGCAGGTTTTATTGCCATATACTTTCAGAGAAAATAGTGCTATAACCTCAAAATTATCAAATTGGTTGCATAATATAACACCTCCACAATAAAAGTCTCAGTACTTTTTTGGTTATGTATTTGGGACCTATTTACGAGGTTGATGGTGTGGGAGCTTCCACACTGTCAAGCCTCACCGCCAGCAGCCAACCAGGTTACGAGTTTTCTCGTGGTCTCACCGGTGGTCCTTTAGCGTTCCATTGGCCGCGTCTATTAAAAGGCACAACAATGGGAATGCCAAAGCCCATTCCGGCATGGCATGGACTGTGCAGTCCATGCCGTGCAGGAAAGTAGGGCATGCAGACAGGGGGCACATCATGTGCCCCCCTTGCATACATCCTCAGACCATGAGGGAATACTGGCTCTGTAGGAGACCCTTAGTTTCCTTAATGCCACAGGTTTCATGGCAGGCTCACCTCCATGAAATCTGTGGTGGTAGTTGGGAAACTTACAATATGCTTGGTGGTGCCGCAGTGGCTTTGAGAGCTTTGAGAGCTATGAAGGTATGTGGGGAGTGTAGTATGGTAATCCTAGTGCCCTCTCACATCTAACACTAACATCCAGTTTGAGGTTGCCAATGTACATATAATAAACCTAGAAACAGAGGTTTATTAGTAGAAAAGCAGAGTCCTTCAGTAACCAGACAGTGGTTGCACAACAATCGTCTTGGCGTCCTGTAATCTCCCCTTTCAAATGTGCCCCAAGTGTTATATGTAAACCCAGGGACAGATGTCTGGTAAGACAAAAGCAGAAATCTTCAGCAACCAGAAAGTGGATCCACAAGAATTGTCTTGGTATCCTGTTCTCTCTCCTTTCAAGCGAGCCCCACGTGTTATATGTGAACACAGCAGACCTGTCAAATAGTATGTGTTACTCAAACAGGATTTCCCCCTGTAGTTTCAAAGGCATGGCTACAGCAAACACTGCATATTCTGTGGAGTTCAGAGGAGTAATCTTTGCCTATTGAGGGAAGTCTATTTTTTACTCCTGGGAGTAATTTGACACCTATTCACACCAAGTCAAGACTAAATACTGGCTGTGAGAAGCTGGAGAGCGAATGCAAATTAGCATCCAGGAACTCCAGGCACGGAAAAGGCAACTTTCTAAAATTATTTTTCTTTAATATTTATTAAAAATCAGACTGCACTGTTGAATTGGAGTTTTAATAAATATTAAAAATAGCTTTTTAATTAGATTTCTAGCTGGTCCCATTCCTAAAATACTAAATTAGTATTTTAATCTGTAGTCTGGTTTTCGACATTCAGGTGCTAGACCCGCTATTCTGAAAATAGCTTTTGGGCGCTAGTCACGGTAGGGCCATATTAATATTACATTTCTGCATGTCTTACTTTTAAATACCATACACCCTGCCTTTTGGGCTACCAGGCCTACATGGGGTAGCTTATTAATATTTTAAAGAAAGCTTTTTACCTGTCAACAAGGGGTATGTTTTGACAGATCACAGTGCATGTTTTACAGTGTTATAGTCAGGCTACAATGGTAGACTTGTAGCCATGTTTGTACTGGATGGCACAATAGGTGCTGCAGCCTACTAGTGGCATTTAACTTCCAGGCCCTAATTACACCATGTACCATATATAATAGACTTACAGGTAGGTTAAATATACCAAGTAGGAAAATGCCAATTTAGCCATTTTTAAAGGGGAACCGCAGGCACCTTACCATCTGTCAGTAGAGTTAAAGTGCACAGAGTTTTGTAGCTAGCTGCAATATAGGGTCACTCATTCAGGACCACGAGACCCAGCCTGTCCAGCAGCATGCTTACCGCCATTGAAATCTTGCTGCGCCAGGAGGCACTTAAAAATCCACATAGGGTTCCGGCAGCGCGGGACGCGCGCGGGTGTGCCTTGGCAAAGACAGGGCCCATCTCCGCCCGGCAGCAGCAGGAAGAGGCAGGGCTGGGCCCCCTTTCTTGGATTTGTGTCCTGGCAGCAACTTCTTCGTCTTCCTGCTCTGCAGCAATGGAGTCGACTATGCTACTGTACATTTAATTTTTATTTTTGCCTTATTGTCTGCTTACATATTTTCTGGATCTAAGCAGTGGCGCATTCTATGAATAATGGGGAAAAAGAAACATCCAAGCTCTGCACTAGCAAAGTCTCCGCTAAAATAACAGCAGTCTATCATGAGCTATATAACGGGGGCTATGGAGACCATTGAGAAGCAAATCCTAAGTGTGGAGGAAGCCATAACCATCTGTTCTGAGAATGGCCTTGAACCTTCAAATTCATGTATAACTTCGCCAAATACAATACTTTCCCAACGACAATACGACTGCCTGAATCGCAGATCACAAGATCAGACTCCGTGAATAAGGATAAAGATGAGATTGCTCTTAACCACACTCAACTGTGTACTTTGAATTCCATTTCTTCATCTAAACAGCCCAAAATATCCAAATACCGTTCTGCTAACACTATTGCAGTCCTATGTGATGGACCAACTAAGGCTAAAAAAAGGGCACCAGTGCAGAAATCTATATCAAGTACTAAGCCCCAGAGAGATGTTAACATATCACTGCCCTCTGTATCCCCTATACGCTTGGACTGTTCTTCACTGTTGACCTCTGTTCAAGCATTGATAGACCTTATTAAATCTTCTGTGTGTAGCCTTACTGATCGACTTAAAGCCATTGAATGTGCTGTGTTAACCTGTGCACAACTACTAGGCTCAGTCAAGTCACACCTTGGGAACGGCAGGGAACGGCCAAATGATTAATGTAATACTGATGGTGTAGCCCCTAGAACTTCCGCAACTCTCCCAGTAATATAACCGGCTCCAGGGATTTGCGAGTTACCCCACCATCTAGTGTTAACTGCAGTGCCTTTGCCACATCGCGCTTCAGTTATGGATGCAGACAAGGCTCATAGCAGGGGGCACCACCAGTTTAAATTCTTAATACCCACTGTGGGAGAATTGCCCTTATGCATCCACCGCTGGCTACGGATCGATTAGACCTCCCCCTTGCTGTTACCCCATACGTGTTAATTCTGGCAAACGTTCCACACATACATATAACTCACCATGAAACATGGGACTCGTTGAGAAATAAATCTTTCAACTGGTTAAACTCTAAAGTGGGGATGGGGGAGCACTCTTTGCAGATTTCAAGATGGCCAGACGGGTTGGGTGGGTTTGTAGAGGTACCAAAGTGTTCATGGTGACTGTGTGGTTCTTTCTTTTAAAACTCCAGATTTCACAATGCTTTCAACTCAAAATCAAATTTCAGTCCTCCCGGTTAGTTTCTTTTATAAGCCCTCACGACAATTGTTTAGTCAGTCTAAAGCCTCAACACAACGATTTTCTCAATCACAATCCGCACTGCAACAACAATTTTCTAATTCAAACTATATAAGCTCCTTTATGTATCCAATTACAATGTCCAATTGGTTTGATTGCCTTTCCAGCCTTGCTGGGGTGGACTGACTGAAGTTTGAATCATTGGGGGGAACTAATTTGCAAAACTTTGTTCCCATAACTTCAACTACTGCCAGTAATATGCAGTTGGAGGAGGGTTTAAATGTCCAAATGATTGCGGAAACATCAGCCCAGAGAAAGGAGAAAAATGTGGCTTCTGTCACCTTAGATCTAAACATTATCATAGCTTTATGCTGGAATGTAGCGGGACTAAGTAGTAAGCCTAGTTCACCAGAATGGCTTGACTTCACAATCAATTTTAGCATTATTTATTACAGGAAACCTGGGCCGTTGAACCATGTCACCTTAATGGTTTCAAAACATTTAATTCTCCAGCCATTCCATCAAGGCACGGTAGACCCAAGGGCGGTCTTTGCATCTATGTGTTAAATAAATTATCCTCCTCCACCGTAAACATAAAGCTACCAAACACCTATCAAATTGTTATCGTTGAGCTCCCTGCATCTGCAGAGCTGATCTTAGTTAACTTTTACAATAATGCTTGTGACTCAGGCATATTGGCCACACTAGGCTTACTTGATACTGATCTGGACTCCATACTTTCTAAGGGTAGTGGAGAGAAAATTCTAGTTTTTGGGGGATTTTAACATCCAACCCTGTAAATTGCCATCCAACAGTATTTGTGGCGTGACCTCACTCACAAGCAATGACGTCACCCATTTCCTTCACTCAGCATATGGTGAGAAACTCAATGAGCTTACTTTTAAATATGATTTGGGCTTCAGCAATAAATTGGGCGATAGCCCAGTTGAGGTATATTGCACTTTCGATGACAATATGGGTAAAAGTGTCGTCAATTTTTTGCTTTTCCCCAACCGCTACTCGGCCCTAGTCATTAATTTTACACTACACAACATTGCAATGAGTGACCACTATCCTCAGAGCCTAGCGTTGAACTCTGGGCCAGTGAAAGATCAAAGGGCCTGCCTTCACCCTCTGTCCTTGGAGAACTTAGAGCTCTCCCGACTGAACGGCTATACTTTAAGATGGTCCATGATTGACCCAACTAGATTTTTAGAGCAATTAATTCAGCAACAAAGGAGTGCCTTTCAAGTCTGTCTGAATACTTTGGCTGAAGCCTCTGTGATTATGGAGTAATTCGACCGAATTATTGGAGTAATTAAAGTGGGGCTAACACCTGAACAGAAGACAAGAGCGGTAAAGAGGAAAGGCTGGTTTGATAATGCTTGTACCGAGGCCCATGAAAATTTAATAAGAGCTTTGAAAAATAAACCTATGAATACAGGGGAGGTTCAGCACTGGAGATGGTTATACAGGCTTACTGTAAAAAAACCATTAAAAAAGCCTTAAAAGAGGAGGCCTGGGAGAAACTGTATGAGGCTAGCCATAGCAACAATACTACTGCATTTTGGCGCATCATTAAATCTCCCTTTTTTAGTGAGCATGACAAGCCAAAGCTAGAGGTTGCAGTGACTGAAGAGAACTGGGTAATCTAATTTATATGCGGCTTTAACAGAATGTGATAGTAACAATCCTTCACCAGCTATTATGGTAGATTCCTCTAACTCTACTCCCGCCTTAGGGGTTGATTAGGATCGCGGACGGACTTGAGTCCATCCGCGACCCCAGAGGAGGAGGGGACGTCCGCATGGGCTGCGGCGTTCCCTCCGTTCAGATTAGGATGAGACCGCCAGGGTGGCGGTCACATCCTAATCTGGATACATAGTATACATATACTGTTTTTCTGTAAATTGTATTCAGATTTGAGGAGATCTTTTATCGTACCTCTAATGAAATCTTAACATTTTTTTAAATGTAGGCTGGCATTTTTATATTTGCAATTTCTTCCAAACCTGTATACATGCGTGTTACATGCAAGATTCCTTAGGGCTACACTAATGAGAAGAAAGTCTCTACCTGTTGTATGTTAATGTGTGCTTTGAATTTTATTGTATCAGTTTTAAATAACTATATTTGATTTGTAATGAATTATAGTTTTTATGTACCCTTTTATGATACACTTTGTGTATCGAATAAAAAATGTTTTAATTGAATATAGGGTCCAGCAATAGCGAGAAATCCAGAGTGACCACTCTGAAAAAGAAGATTTCCTACACTGCCCAACGCAATTTTCTAAGGGGAAGCTGCCACTCAGTAACAGCTTTCCATTTGAGGGTTTTCTTTGAGGTGTTGGTAACTTTTCAATGGATTGTGACAGCAATTACAGTCACAACCCACTGAAATATGCACAAGTAGGAGGGGACACCACTTTCACACCCCTTCCTTATTGCGATTCGGATTGGGTTGCAAAACCCATTTTGTGAGTCAGAAAGGATTTTCCAACTCAAGAATTGGGTTTAGTACATGGCACATCAGAGTTTCTTTTTGCAAATCAAGAGTTTGGGGAAGTAAAAGTGTTTAATACGTCAGGCCCTTGACATTAGAAGACAATACTGCTACTAGCACACATATTTCGTTCACTCATTCGTACTATAACAGTGCAATAGGCTGACCAATCATAGTTGACTTATGTTTGCTGATCCGTCAAATATAATATTGTTTGAATAAAATGTTAGAAAAGCAAGAGACATAAGTGAACGTGTCCGGTACAAAGTAAGCAAATTAAAGAATTTTAATGTATACACACTTTACAGGGTTCATATAGCTTTCCCAGGGTATAGGGGAATGCACAGCCCCAAATTTCAAACAGGAAAATAACGCAAAGGTAGAATATAAACTCTGTGTTGAGAAAAAAACCCATTATAATAACATTAAGTTTGAACGTTGGTGGTCTACAACATAGATAAGTGGTGTACAAAGGAGATAACAAATAAACATTGAAGTCAGCGACTCCCTCCAATAGATATTTATTTTCAAAACAACATGAACGCCAAAGGCCTATTCGCTCGTGAAGGCTTATCACATGTAAAGATCTTCACCAGACCACATCATTAGAAGTATTCTAAAGACGAAAACAGAGACATTTGTAAATGTTCCAAAATGGACTCATGCTTTTAGATATTTTAGGGAATTTTAGAGTCAAAGTTGATTTTTGCGAACATTCCCTGAAATTCTTGTTAAGTGTTGTGTACCCACACCCAAGTTAATAATGAAAACATAATATTATGTAGACTCTGGAGAAACAGTGTCACATTACACTGGCGCATGTGCTAATTATCAAGAGCATGTTTGATGCAACATGGTTAAAGAGTCGTCTGGCTCGTGTCCATAGCTGCAGTCTGTTGTGGTTTACTTTCAGGCGCTGCAGTGTGGGAATAAAGACTGCTTTGTTAGGAACCAGATGTCTCGTTTCTGCAAAAGCACCTTGTCTATGGGGGCTGAGCATCACAACAATGGCTTCGCACGTACGTGTAGACAACATGTAATCCTGTTACTTAGGGTGACTAGCAGCACATGAGGACACACTATCTTTTTTAAAAACACCGTCAAAGCCATCTATTAGAAAACAGGCCTGAGAAAATATCACACACCCAGTCTGGTTCCCCGTGTTTGTCTGTGCGATGTTTTTGTAACTTTAAAAGGTACAAATAGCATTGACCACAAAAAGCTGGTGGTTGGCTTAGGGTGTACTCGGGAAGAGTACTTATGGCAGAAGCCTACTGTAAACAGTAAGTCCATTATGAAAACAAACAAAGCACCTTTAATTGTTGGATTATGCGTGTGATTGCACAACACAAAGCCTAAAAATGAATGATGAGCCTGTTGTGACCCAGATAGTAGGGGAACGAAGAGCGAACCGACAAGAGACATTTAGAAACCACTAGTGAGGTAAATAGTTAGATATAGGCATTAATCATCAATTACATCATTTCTTATGAACCGCGATATTAATGCTAAATATTGGGCAGGTAAGGTTTTCAGTAGTGTAAATAACTTAAAAGTGTAGCACCATGAAGCTTTATGTCCCTTCTACTACTACATCTGTATGCAAATTCTGACAGGCCAAGTTCGCCCTTCATCCTTCCAAGGTCAATTATCTGTGTGCACCTTCAGTTGGTTAATTGTCACGAAACATTTCAATTAGTATTTCATGCTTGATGATAAATTCAGAAAGAATCAAGATGGACCAGCTCTGAGATTACCAATGCATTGTGAGGACCATTCTCTTACTGTGTATTGGTATTTTAGTTTTTTACATATTATAGTAAAAAAATAATACTGTACTATTCTACGCACCATATTTCAATATCCAAACGGGCATGGAGTTGGAGTACTACATAACCTCTAGGAAATAGCTACTAAACCTTGAAATATTTAGGGCCATATGTATCATAGTTCCGTTTTGCGAATTCCAAATAGCGATTTTTAAGGAATCGCTATTTAGAATTCGCAAAACGGTATGTATGTACAAAATTGCTTTTTTATAGCGATTCCTTATCATTCCTAATTTGCGATTAGCAAATTGCTAATCGCAAATTACCCATTCATTTCTATGGGCCAGGAGGCCCATAGGAATGAAGGGGCAATTTGCGATTAGCAATTTGCTAATCGCAAATTAGGAATTTTTTCAAGGGTGCAGGGGTGTCTCAAGAACACCCTGCTTCACCCCTGAAAATGACATTTGGGGGCATATGGCGCACATACATGCCCTATGGGCATGTATGAGCGTCATATGGCACCTTTGGTTTTTTTGAAAAAAGCTTTTTTAAAAGAATTCGCAACTTACCACCAACTTGCGATTCCTTATGGGCATTTTTTGAATATTTTTTGTTTGATACATTGCATTTAAGGAATCGCAAAATTTGCGATTCCTTAAGTGCAATCGCAAAATAAGGAATAGCAAATTTTGCGATTCCTTATTTTGCATCAAACATGTTACATACATACCATTTTGCTAATTAGCATTCGCAAAGGCCGAAATTCGCAGAATTTCGGCCTTTGCGAATGCTAATTAGCTTGATACATATGGCCCATAACCTTTAAACTTAAAGCTGTGGCACATACAGAGAAAACAGGTTCTTCAACCTTAGTAAGTTTATGTTTTAAAAGAGCTTAAAAGAGGACAATAATGAAACTGAGGGAATCATTTACTAGTTTCCCAAGCAGCGCAGCAGCCGCAAATGTTGTGCTGTGTGAGAAGGAGAGAGCAGACGAGCGCCATATTCACAGAAATACGGCCCTCTACTCTCCCTAAAGCTGGCGCAGCACAGAAATTTGCTGCCGAGCGGGACGGACACACCTTTGCACTGTAGCGTACAGTTGTCTCTGTGAGTCTAGCATAGATAGACTAACTTGAAACCTTTTCCCACTTTGTATGTGGGATGTACAGTGGAGCAGTACACATACAAAGTGAGAAAAGAAAGGAGAAATGAAAGCATTTTTCTCGTTCATAGCACATATTTGAAATGGACGCTATTTTCTCACGCTAAACCTGGTCACCTTTTTAAGTTAATAGGGTTTTGCATCACACACCTTGAGTGGTTGCATGGGAATGCCCATTCACCACTCATGGTACCCCTCCTTGGCGCCAAGTAATTCAAAGCTGCTTTGCGCTACTTTCGAATGTTATCCACCACTAAACAAGTTTAGCGCTGGAAAGTAAATTAGTTTTAAATGATTTAGCATTGTTCAGCATAATTTTTGAGTTACATCTTAGTAAATAGACCCCTGAGTGTGTCTGTTCTATCTTGACAACAAAAACACTACGGTAGGGGGGGACCTAGGGGAAGTTTAAAGACCTCACTCTGGGTACAATCCCCAACAGGCATATAAACAACAAAAGGTACCAGAGGGTCTCGAGGAGTGTGCCCACAAGGAACAGAAAGCCAACCTATCCCTGCAGACCAAAGTGATACAACACAGAAGATTCTCAACAAGATGAGGAAAATACCCATCAGTCACCATACGGATCTGCCCTTCATCATTTGGGATTTTATCCGTACCACCCGTCTGAGAAGCTCGGTGCCACACTGAGAGGTCAACCCGGTGGTAAGGGGGTTCCTCAAAGGAGAATGGCAGTGACAGTGTAGTAGACCACTCGATGTTAGTAAGTGGCCCTAGATATGGGACTGGGGTGTGCAGTGCTAGAGAAAGTGATAAAGTGAAAGAAACCAATAAAGAGTGTATTTAAAATTGGTTTGAATAGGCACTTGAAAAGAAGTTTATTCCGTGTTAGCCTAACATACCAAAGTATAAAAACAATACAACCTAAGGCCTTCTCATAAGGTAGACTGCTCTAGGTCAGGATAGGTCAACTAGTTTCTGCAATACTGGGACTGTTGTTCCCTTGCATTCATCAGGACCAATATAAATAAAAACTACTGCACCAAGTGAATTAAAATTTAAGTGAAAAATGACACCAGGGTAACAGTGCAAGAGCAAAGAAGTCACCTGAACGTTCCCGGTGCCCTTACAGTCTGTGTTGATCACTGAGGAGATAAAAAGTGGGTTAGGTCTGGCTAACAGCATCAAACGGGCTGACCAGAAAGTCCATTTTATGTGGATCAAACTTTGCATCACACTAACTATGTTGACATCTAGGCACTTAATACTAATATGGCCTGAATGATAATTTATTCGGAAAGACAATTTCATAAGCCGAATATGTCATAGTCCTTACCTAGATCTGTAAGGTAGACTGACCTCACCCCACCTGGCAGCGGCTCAGGGGAAAGATGAAGCACCGCTCTATAAAACATGTAAAGAACACGTAAAAAACACAACACACACAACAAGACAAAAGCACTTCCTCTTAACAATGGCCGAAGAAAAGTGGTATCTGTATCTCTACATAATGAATATTTGTGGTATCCATCACTCACGGAGCCAAGACTGTATCTAAAGGCTGCTGTCATTTGTAAAAAAACGCGACTCGGCGTGAATAAGGGCAGCAAGCGCGAGGTTTGAACTCCGTTTAAGAGTTAAGTAACATGAGTATAAAAGAACGCAGCAGAGCGCGTAAGTCAGCGACAGGCTTCTCCTACCTCTCCGTCGGTACTCCGTGCCGGCGTCCTGGCCGACTGGGGAGGTAACGAGAGGCGGAGGAGCAGCTGTATATAAGCCGCGCTCCTATCGGTCGCCAGGTCACATGGGGCGACTAACAGACCTATGAGCATAGTGCGGAGTTAGACGAGCCCTCTAATCTCATTGGCTGTTACAGCGTAAGTCGTGAGTGTGCATTGGCCAAACCAGCGTAAAGTAGTCATGGTGACGCGGGTCCATTGCAAGTGTAAACATAGCACGATCAGGATCCCACGGGGGGGGGGGGGGGTAAACTACGAAATATCATAAAGGTAGTCTAGTAACTTTTTAAAAAAAAACTTTTAAAAGAGAGGGAAGTACTAGCTTTCAGTAACTGTCGCCTGCTCAGGCGTCCAGAAAGGAACTAGACACGAGTGTTACTGCGGTTAAAACTAACCGCAGGTACATCTAATGTGGCATATCAGATACCTGACGCTGTTGTATGTAAAGAGATTGCCTAGACACAGTGATCCATGCATATTGCTGGGATCAGTATGGTATGGTCATGTTTATGGGGACTGTGTCCCACGTAGGGTCACGTGGTGATCAGGATGGACAAACTCAGCCAAGTGCTATGACTCAGCCCTACTAGCGACATTAAAAGAGGGAGAGAGAAAAAATGACGACAAGCCTCTCATTCGTCATTTCAAGCCAAGAATACAGCTAAGGACATGTTGGTTGAAACAATGGGGCCCTACACTATTCTTGTGGGCAGAGTCAAAAAGAGGACCAGGGAATATCATCATTCAGACCCCCTCTGTGTGTCTTCAATCTCAGCACCCACCTTTGCTCTTTTTTCAGCAGGTACCTTGTCACATCAGCTGTGTGTTTCGGAATAAATGGTTGCTCCAAAACAGTCCATTGGAAATCCGTGGCTGAGTGCTTAGCTTCAAGAAAGTGAGCAGTTAACTTTGTGGCTTGTCTGGCACACCTGATGGTACTTTTGTGTTCAGATATACGTATGCGGACCTTACGGGTAGTCATGCCCACGTACTTATAGCCACATGGACAAGTAATCAAATAAATCACATGATCACTGCTGCAACTCGTGAATTTAATTTGTTTCCACGGTCTGGTCGTGCCAATATCTATCTCCTGTGATTTCTTAGTTTGTGCACAAGCCTGGCAATTCCCGCAGGGATGATGTCCCTGGACGGGCGGAAGGTTCCAAAGTAAACCTACCGCCTTTGGTGGTTCTTCACGTGGCCTCGTGTGTACCAATCTGTCTCTAAGATTTGGGCCCCTCTTAAAAGACACCAAAGGCCGAGCGAGTGTTAGGCTTCCAGAGTTCAAGACAGGCCAGTGTTTCTTAACCATGCTTTGAATGTTGTTAGAAAGACTCCCAAAGGTCTGGACAAAGGTGAGGCGTTCTAACTCAGGCTTCGGAGGTCTGGGTTCCAACAAGGCCTCACGATTATTATTCATTGCCCTTTTCAAAGACCTCTTCACAAGTTTAGGGGGGTATTTCCGGGCCACCAGTTGAGTACTTAGGTCCTTTGCATGTTTTTTGAATGCTGTTGTCGTGGAACAGTTCCTCTGAACCCGTAAAAATTGGCTAAAGGGTAGGCTCTCTCTCAATGCTCTTGGATGATTGCTATTAAATAGCAGCAGAGAGTTCCTAGCGGTGGGTTTCCTGTAGAGCTCTGATCGTAGTCCTCCCGGGCCAGCAGTGATCAATAAATCTAGGAAAGCTAGTTGGTGGTGCCCGATTTCAATGGTGAACTTGAGATAGTTGTTTCTCCCATTCAACCATTCCAGAAATTCAAGGCAACTCACACTTGACCCTCTCCACACCACAAAAATATCGTCGATATACCTTTTCCAGGTCATAAGGTTATCGGCGAAAGGATTCTCATTATTCAACACGTGACTCTGTTCAAATGAATGAACATATAGGTTAGCCAGGCTGGGGGCATAAACGCTCCCCATGCTGGTCCCCGATGTTTGTAAATACACCTGTTCTTCAAATTGGAAGAAGTTTTGTTTCATGGCCGTGGTGGCACAAGCCATTATGAATCTGACGGGAGTAATACTATCCAAATCCCTGGACTCTAAAAGTTGGTACACTACGTCCAATGTCTCATCCTGAGGGATGGAGGTATATAGTGCCTCCACGTCAAAAGACACTAGGAGGTCCCTCTCTGTGTCGAATTCGATGTCAGGTAGTAGTCTCAACAAGTCAGTGGTATCCTTGAGATAAGTGGGCATTTCAAGTACCATAGGTCTCAGGAAATGGTCCACAAAGGTGGAGAGGGGTTCCAAGGCTGATCCTATCCCCGAAATGATGGGGCGCCCGGGGGGCAGTCGTTGCTCTTTATGAACCTTTGGTAAGGTATAAAAGTAGGGCATTTTAGGGAATTCTGTGCACAAGTAAAGGGCTTCGGCTGGTGTGATCCATCCCTCAGACAAAGCTTCTTCAACCATGATTTTAATGTCCCGTTTCAAGTCTTCTGTAGGATCATGATTCACAGGAGTGTATGCATGCCGGGTACTGAGTTGTCTCAAGCACTCAGCTCGGTAGACCTCAGTGTCCAAGAGGACGATTGAGCCGCCTTTGTCTGCTGGTTTTATAGTTAACTCCTTATTTTCTGTCAGGGATTTCAGTGCCAAGTGATGTGACTTAGGCAAATTCTGGAAAGTCTTATGCTTGGTGCTGAAGAGCTCATCCAACTCCTTCTCTACTGCTTGTTCATAGGCTAACACCTGTGGAGGCATCAGATGAGTGGGGGGAGTGCTCTCCATGCCACTGGAATCAAGCTATCCTGGCTGAAGAGGGGTGAAACCCCGAAACCGGTCCTAGGATGCTTGTTTCCATTCCAGGGAGGACCTGGCTTGGCAGTTCGGGCTGGACTGTTCCCATGAGGCACAGGGTCAAGACTGATTTGCATATGCCTGGGTTCAAACTGGAATGGCATGGTGAGCAAAAAAAAGATGGGTATAGGCCCAGATCTCTGTACTGGGGTGAATGTATGACATTGTTCTGCATTCAGTCCATCAACTGTTGTTTTTGCATTTGTCACCCCGAGTGGTACGGGTATGCCCAGACGTGGGTCCTGTGCTCTCCATGCCACTGGAATCAAGCTATCCTGGCTGAAGAGGGGTGAAACCCCGAAACAGGTCCTAGGATGCTTGTTTCCAGTCCAGGGAGGACCTGGCTTGGCAGTTCGGGCTGGACTGTTCCCATGAGGCACAGGGTCAAGACTGATTTGCATATGGCTGGGTTCAAACTGGAATGGCATGGTGAGCAAAAAAATAATGTATTTAGACCCAGATCTCTGTACTGGGGTGAATGTATGACATTGTTCTGCATTCAGTCCACCAAATGTTGTTTTTGCATTTGTCACCCCGAGTGGTACGGGTATGTCCAGATGTGTGTCCCGTGCTCTCCATGCCACTGAAATCACGCTATCCTGGCTGAAGAGGGGTGAAACACCGAAACAGGTCCTAGGATGCTTGTTTTCAGTCCAGAGAGGCCCTGGCTTGGCAGTTCGGACTGGACTGTTCTCATTAGGCACAGGGTCAAGACTGATTTGCATATGGCTGGGTTCATACTGGAATGGCATGGTGAGCAGAAATACGATGGATTAAGGCCCAAATCTCTGTACTGGGGTGAATGTAGGACATTGTTCTGCATTCAGTCCATCAACTGTTGTTTTTGCTTTTTTCACCTGGAGTGGTACGGAAATGCCCAGACGTGGGTCCCGTGCGCTCCATGCCACTGGAATCAAGCTATCCTGGCTGAAGAGGGGTGAAACCCCGAAACCGGTCCTAGGATGCTTGTTTCCAGTCCAGGGAGGACCTGGCTTGGCAGTTCGGGCTGGACTGTTCCCATGAGGCACAGGGTCAAGACTGATTTGCATATGGCTGGGTTCAAACTTGAATGGCATGGTGAGCAAAAAAAACATGGATTTAGGCCCAAATCTCTGTACTGGGGTGAATGTATGACATTGTTCTGCATTCAGTCCATCAACTGTTGTTTTTGCAGTTGTAAAAGGAGCATCACTTTACGGTCACAAACGCCGTATTTACTTTTTGAACTAAGCCTCACAGACGCCGCATTTACATTTTGCACTCATCCTTTTTTCTTTTCATTATAATGCGCACACCGTCCATGCCTCAGGCAAACTGAGTGACATAGGAGGCAAAATCAAGGCATGCACTCCCTGCCGCTCTCCTTTATTGTCCGTGTTGTAACAGTAAAGTCGTGACTAAGGCAAGCTGAACTCTACGCCAAGGTAAGGCTTTGTTTATGGTTTTTAGTGCACATTTCACAAGAAGTGAAATCGCACGCTGACTCTAATTGCCTTCCATGGTTGAGTGCCTTCCATTGTCTCCAAGCTTTAAACACTATGCTGGCTACCAAAATGTCTCAATCCCCCCCACCCCTGTTATACTTTCCAGCCCTCTAAAAGGATTTAGTGGCCAGAACGCAATTTCTACAATGCTCCTCTCGCTGAAGTTTATACCTTCCATGCCTTTACCTCATAGGCGCATTACACAAACTCTGCACTTACTTTTTGCACTGATGCACACAACGCTCATTCAAGCTGAAAAACAGAGGAGGCAACATCACATCCCGCACTCCTTTGTTGTGCGAGTTGTTACAGTGGAGTCGTGGCTCAGGCAAGCTGAACTCCTCTTCAAGTACACCTGTTCGGGCATATTTTGTTTTATTTTCTACAGTATGTTTTTTCTCAGATGATGTGCTTTCGTTTTGCCCAAGGCTGTGCCACCTCTCTTAGTTCAGGCCGGGTTTGCATCTGCTTGAGGGTACTCTTAGCATTTGTAGAGCTAAAAACAGGGCATCTAAACTTAAAAGAAACGTAACCCTTCAAACCAAATCTAAGGAAATTGGAACTAAGAACCCGGTTAGATTTGTGACTAACTATAATTTATGGTCTACACACATCTATGGAATTCTGAAGAAATATTGGTTCATGTTGACCTCAGACCCTGCACTCAAAGAACACATAATGGCCCACCCATCTATCACCTTTCGGAGAGGCACTACACTTGGTAATATGATCAGCCCAAGCTACCCCAAAAACACTCACAAAATATCCTGGTTACACTCCCACAATAAGGGCTCTTATAGATGTGGGAACTGTAGCATGTGTAGAATGTCACTACATGGTATAAAATATTTTAACTACAATGACTCAGGTGCTTACCATATAAAAACCCACATTGACTGTACAACGACCTATGTTATATATGCCATATTATGCAAATGTGGGAAGGTTTATATTGGGAGCACCATTAGGAGACTGAGAGAGTTAGTGAACATTTTAGGGGTTTAAAAAACAGGGACAGCAGGGTCCCGATAGCTGCTCATGCCATGGACTGCCCAGCACAAACAGAACATCTTACTATGTCCTTTCATGGCATAGAGACTATGCCCATAGATATAAGGGGTGGCAACCGGGAACTCAGATTAAGACAACAAGAAGCACGTTGGATAATGCGGGTTCATGCGGTGGAGCGGGGCTTGAATTTTGAGGATGAATTGCAATTTTTTCTGGTATAGTCCTCTTTGTTAACTCAAAAATGTATTTCCTTTGAAATATGACAGACTTTCTCATATATACTTAACAAAGTACCATTGGATGAACAAAACAACTAAATGGTGTGTGTAGTCTGTGGGTTTAGCATTGGCAAATATTTGGAAAATATAACTCCTTGGGGTTTCTTTTCTTTAAACTTTTTGAACCATTGACAATTGTAAATAGTATTTGTGTATATATAATATTTTCGTTTAATTGATATTGAAATGTGAGTACTGCTTCAAAATTAAAATTATCACTTTCATTTACCTTCCGGCATTTCTAATGGGTGACTCCTATATAACCATACTCTTTTATGTGTTATTGGTTTTCTTAATATCTGGGTGATACTTTTTCTTCTTTCTTCTGATATCACGAAGGCTTTTCTGCTTTTTGTTTTTGTTTTCTTCTAAGGGCTTAAATACTCGTGTGCATATATTTTGTATGAGACGGACTAAGTTTATAAGGTAAAAATTAACAATGGTACGGATTATGGCTTCTTTTAGATAGCCTATCGTCTATCTGATCGAGCATCTTAAGATTCGGCTTGCCATTTGGACATTACAAGATGTCGGGCGTTTCTAGCGAGAGACGGTGTGGTCCTACTTTTATTTCTGACATCACGTGTTAGACGTTGATAAGGAACTTTAAAACATGGCGCGGCTGCTGCACGCCACCTAACACTGGGGAACCCTTTCCTGTCCAGTCTCTGTACTCGGAGGTACGTGGTGGCCATTCTTTGCTTTATTATTTCTTAGATTAACGTTCGGACATTATTTGCGCTGGTTTAAATACGATGTTAAGATGTAATATGTCTCCCGGTCATGGGCACATCACTAATGGAAAGTCCGTCACCAGTTCTATTTACTGACTGAGCGTATCTGTTCTATCGTTTTTGTAAATATTAGAGTATGTTATGGGTTTAAATTACCATCCTGGGATGTAACATCCTCCTTAATCTTGAGTTGGGACTGCTGATTAACTTTAACTATAGTTACGATATATTTGGCTTCTAGATCAATTACCCTATCGTAAATTTCGAAACGACTCAGTACCTGGATATTCGGAATACGAATAAATCCTTGGAAGGACAGGACGCCCTTGGAATTTTGGAATACGCTTTGTGTGGCATACTTTAGTGAGTAGAGCATTTTTAATATCACTATGCACGATTTATTTGTTTTATATGACCCTCATTATGATTTACCATTGGGATTGGATTAGTTATTCGATATGACCTTTGTTTTCAGCACAGTTGCAGGCTTTGGACTTGGAATTATCTTTCCGTATACCTACATGACAATTTCGTGAAAACTTAATGGTGAGCTCAATTCTCTCGTTCTTTTGGGCTCACTACTAATACCTTCTTGGCTAAACACATTGGGGCTCTGATTTTGGTGGACAAGCGTCAGTTGATTAGCTGCTGGTTAATATCTGATGTAACTGTTGTGAAGATGGTTAGTTTATTATTACCACATCTCTTTACATTTCGGTGGTATATAGGTTTTACCTCCCCCATCTTGTGGAATAACTTTTAAAATTAATTATATTACGGAATGTTGTGTGGTACTTTACTCCCTATCTATAAACACACGACTCATTTCAGTCTTTGCACTTTGGGTCACTCAATTACGGTGAAACTTCTAATTTTTTAGGCTTTTTTCCTTCTGATTGACTTTTAGCTATCGGGTCTACCTTTCTCTCTGGTTTCTTCGGGAATGTTTTGTTTGTCTTCACTTGAACCGTGCTTTGCACTGGCAGATAAATCATTGTTTTGCGGGTTTGTTTGTAAATGGAATGTTTCAAGTCAATTTTGAGATGTTCTTTATGATACCCATTTAATGTTTGCTGTGTAACCTTTACAAAAAAAAGCTGTATTTTAAGGTTTGAACGAAAGCCACTTTGTTTACTTAATTGTAAATAGAAAGCGATTTGATTATGATATCCCCTTTTTATTAGATTGTAATTATGTTTATATCTATTGTAATGCTTACAGCCCTGACGAAGTCGTTTGGTCTTGATGACCTTGACGAAACACGTGTTGGCAGCGGTTGTTTGTGTACGTGTGAAGATTGGATTCTACTAAAGATTGAAAAACTAAAGAAGAATAAAACGGAAAAACTTATAAATTTGGACTTGATATTTTGAATTGACGTACCTCTTTTCAGCTCAGGATCTAATGTTCATGGTTTAATTGTACAAACGTGGCCCCTTCGGAGTCGCATTTGTTTGATCTTGGTTGGGTGACCGGTATCTGATCCTTTTGAGCTTACCAAATATTGTTTCTTGTCAATAACTTTTCTTTCTTTCCAGCGCAAACTTTCCCCATTCACCCGTTCTTCTTTGTGTTGTACTCTTAGCATTTGACCAGCTCCTTGCAGAGCTCCTGCCATCCCCAGTGTTTCTCGCTTCTCCTAGGAGCAAGTGGGCGCAACTCCACGCCCAGGCAAGGCTTTGTTTATAGTTTTCAGTGCATGTTTCACAAGAAGTGAAATCGGGCACAAGACCTGTGAGGGATGCCCAGATCCTACCTCCAGATCTTCTAAAATCCTTGTTGTCAGTAACCCCTCACCTAGGGCTTAGAAACAATCTTCAGGCAGCATCAGTGCTGCATGAATACATTAACTAAATCCAGGTTTCTCCTGCTTAACAAATAGATGCATTTATATGCAAATCTCTAGGATTCTGTGACTTAGGTTCATTTTCTACTCGGCCTTTCTTCCTCACTTTCTCTTCTCAACCGTCAAGCCTCTCCCTGTACCTCCTACGAGGTCCTCTTCCTCCTGTCTTTCCTCCCCCCTCTTTGCATCTGCTGGCTGTGGGATAGGAGTCACCGCCAGAGCAATCTTACTACAGTTTCAAACATGCACCAACTGTTTACCTGAGCTCTTATTTCTCCTGTCTCTCTCACACCATCTCCTTCCCATTCCTCAACTGCCCCCTCAATCTGTCTGTAGTCACCACTTCCCCCCAAACACCAGGAATCAGTTTGCTGTAGGAATGTATGTCACTGAGTGATATCTCATTATAGCTCCTTGCATGCCCTTGCTGTCTCCCTATCCTCTCACTGCTCTCCCTTCCCAGCCCTCTCTCTCTCTCTCTGTACTGCTGTCTCACCTAACCCTGCAGGGGCCGGGACATGGATTTTGGGGGCACTTTCACAGTTGTGTTGTCGCTCCTTATCTTTATTTCAGTCTTCTCCTTCCTCTCACCTCCCTCTGTTACCCCATCCCCCTCCACTCCCAAGGATCATCTTGTGTGTCACTGCCACACGCCTTACTGCAGCTCCAGACATGTGCAGTGTAGCTACTGCGCTCTCTTTCTCTAGGCTCTGTCTCTCTCTTGTTTTCTGATGCCTCTCCCTCTGCCTTCACCCCCACTACTTTACACAAGTTTAGATCAAGAATATCTGTTGTATGTATTTACTTATTTACTTACGCCAGAAAGTGCTTCGCTAAACACTTATAAAGTCCCAAAGGCCACTGCACTGCAAACCAAGACACATTTTCATTTACATCGCCAATAGCTCTAACTCTCGCAAATGCGAGACCTATTGCATTGCAAATGCTTGTTCAATTAGTCACTTAATCAGTCCAGAATGACGACTGTGTTTAGTAGGAATACTTGCTTCTTAATGTCATTTGCTGCAAGGAGAGGAGAGTAACCAGTGGACTAGTGAAGTGCCGCAGGGATCAATGATAATGAGTTTACATTTTTACCATCTTAATTAGTCAAATTGCAGAGAACCCGAATGGATGGTGTTCCTCTTCTCTTCATCAACGACACATAGACCTTCATTTCTCCCTAGCCTTTCAAACTGAGATTTCATCTATTTTCTTACTACTAATGTGGACGATGACAACTGTTCCTGTTACCATTCCCATCCGAATTAAGGGGCTCATTAGGATGGCGGACAGAAGGACGACCGCCGTCCTGGAGTAGGTGGAAAAAGCCTTTTTCCGTCCGCCTGCCGCGGACAGTCCGACCGCCATATTAGGATGGGAAA
Organism: Lissotriton helveticus; assembly: GCF_964261635.1. Taxonomy (NCBI): domain Eukaryota; kingdom Metazoa; phylum Chordata; class Amphibia; order Caudata; family Salamandridae; genus Lissotriton; species Lissotriton helveticus. Next base: position 449,654,492 of record NC_136067.1, read on the forward strand.
CACTGTCAAAACTCCGTACGCGGCGGAAGAGAACGCACCGCCGCGGAAGTACACCCGACCCCGCGGCGGACGTAACCAATCCAGAGACACCGCCGTACGGAATAACGTCTCCGACCGTGTCCCAAATCACGATGACGGAAAACACACATAAAACCGCTGCGGAAAAACAACCTGCCTGAACACGGCGGATTCCCCACAGCTAACAAACCACACATTGCAAAGATACCCACCACAAGCAGCTCGGCCACATGGACCCAGCGCTACACGCTTTTCCGACACTCTTCGCGATCCTCCACCAGCAAGTCATGGACCATCATCGACGACGACGCAGGTACGCTACACACCATTTACTGCTGGAAGGGGAGTACCTGGCAGGGCTGTGACGTTGGGAGGGGGAGTGTCATGTCACAGGAAATACATTGACGAACGCACCAAAATATACACAATTGAAGTACACAACCAGGAATGACAGCGACAAACGACAAAACATGATTTATTAGCTTTATTCAACATAATAGGTGCATAATATCAGAATATCCAAGAGCATGGGCATTGGGTACAACAGATCATGTACATCAGAGGCAGCACGTGAGAGGGCAGAATGCAGTATCAGAAAAGCAACAGGGCATTGTGGACAACAGAGCAGGTACATCAGAGGCAGCACGTGAGTGGGCAGAATGCAGTATCAGAACAGCAACAGGGCATTGTGGACAACAGAGCAGGTACATCATTGGCAGCACGTGAGAGGGCAGAATGCAGTATCAGAACAGCAACAGGGCATTGTGCCCAACAGAGCAGGTACATCATTGGCAGCACGTGAGAGGGCAGAATGCAGTATCAGAACAGCAACAGGGCATTGTGGACAACAGAGCAGGTACATCATTGGCAGCACGTGAGAGGGCAGAATGCAGTATCAGAACAGCAACAGGGCATTGTGAACAACAGAGCAGGTACATCATTGGCTACCCAAGAACGTGTGTCAAGCGACCCGTCACAAGGAGATTAATAAAACCTAGGTGGTTACATTCGTCAATCTACACACAAACTTAAATGACATGTGACTGATGGCAACTAGACCTCACACCACAGAATCTGGTGGACTGCTTGAACAACTCGCCTCGTTCACACCGCCAGCACCAGCAACAGGAGTGTGAGACACAGCCACCGATCTACTGACTGACACATGAGCCATAGACCCAGACACACCGCCAGCACCAGCAACAGGAGTGTGAGACACAGCCACCGATCTACTGACTGACACATGAGCCCTAGACCCAGACACACCACCAGCACCAGAAACAGGAGTGTGAGACACAGCCACAGCTGTGGTGACTGACACATGTGCCATAGACCCAGACACACCGCCAGCACCAGAAACAGGAGTGTGAGACACAGCCACCAATCTACTGACTGACACATGGGCCCTAGACCCAGACACACCGCCAGCACCAGCAACAGGAGTGTGAGACACAGCCACCGATCTACTGACTGACACATGATCCCTAGACCCAGACAAACCGCCAGCACCAGCAACAGGAGTGTGAGACACAGCCACCGATCTACTGACTGACACATGAGCCCTAGACCCAGACACACTGCCAGCACCAGAAACTGGAGTGTGAGACACAGCCACCGATCTACTGACTGACACATGAGCCATAGACCCAGACACACCGCCAGCACCAGAAACAGGAGTGTGAGACGCAGCCACAGCTGTGGTGACTGACACATGTGCCATAGACCCAGACACACTGGCCGGACATGTCCCTGTACACTGACCAACAAATACCATGCCTGCACCTGACACATGTGAGTGAACAGCAGCTGAGCCACTAGGACCACTGAAATGGTGAGCCACAGGGCTATATGAGCCTGTAGGCAGGGTGGCTCTGGGAGCTGGGGACAGCTGTACTGGAGCGACATTGGGGTGGTCAGGTCTCAGTGGTGTGTGTCTCCGTTTCTTTGTGAAACGTAGGGGCACCCCGGACATGCCTGGACTGGTAAGTGGAGTGGCATCACCAGACATCAAAGGTGTATCATGTGCTTGTGGTGGTCTGCTCTCTGGGGACGTGCTGGACCCTGCCTGCCATTTGCTGTGGGCCTGCCTTCTGCCCTCTGCATCATGTGTAATGGGGGATGCAACAACAGTGTACTCCTTCCTCTGCTTTAGAGGGGCGTGGATGGGAGTAGAGGTATGGGGGGACTCCACCGCTGATACATGTGTTGTACGTTCCTTAAACATCATCCTCAGTGCAGCTAGGGGTGAAATATGCCTGTCCTTGATGGTGCTCGTGTCCATGGGACGTGCCTTGGACGTCAGAGGTGTCCTGTCCCTGGAATGGGCCTGATCCCTTTCCGGTGCCCTGTCCATGGGTGAAAACATGTCCATTGTAGTGTCCCTGTCCTTTGAAGCTACCTTGCTCTTGGGAGGTGCCCTTACCTTGGTACTGTCCTTGTCCTTGGGAGTGTCCCTGCTCTTGGGAGGTGCCCTTTCCTTGGTACTGTCCTTGTCCTTGGGAGTGTCCCTGCTCTTGGGAGGTGCCCTTTCCTTGGTACTGTCCTTGTCCTTGGGAGTGTCCCTGCTCTTGGGAGGTGCCCTTTCCTTGGTACTGTCCTTGTCCTTGGGAGTGTCCCTGCTCTTGGGAGGTGCCCTTTCCTTGGCACTGTCCGTGTCCTTGCTGCCTGGGGCTGCTCCTAGTGTAATAACCAGAATAAGAGGCCTGGTCTGAAGACTCACTCTCCCCTGTAACATCAAGTGGTGTGGATGGTTGTACAGAAGTAGCACCCTGTCTATGCGACTGTACAATGGCTGAGGACACAGTGTTTGCCAATGACTGAACTGTTCTGTGGAGACCAGCAACATCGCCATGCATCCCCTCCATGAATGCCACCACCTGCCCCAACTTCCTATCGTGGTCTTGGAATGCATTGATCATGTTGGTCTGCCCTACACACAGCTGTCGCAGCAGATCAACAGCCTCTGCACAAAGTGCACTTTGTGTCACTGGGGCAGGGGCGGCAGTTCCTGCACTGAAGGCAACTCTGCTCTCCCTCCTCTGGCGAGCACGAGCAGTATATGTTGCAGTGGGTGGCAGTGTGGGCCCTGAGTGCTGTGTCCCGACTGAAGGTGTCGATTGCCCACTCCCTGTCTGTGCCAACAGTGCGGACTCACCAACACTTTCTGAGGATGAGGGCGATGGTGTTTCCACATGCGAGTCCTCAGGGACGGTCCTGTCCCCCTCTCCGGGGCTGCCCTCTTCAGTGTCAGTCTGCGTGTGTGTGACCTCTGATTCGGAAGCATTGCCACCACTCATTTCTGTCGTCTGTGGGTCAGTGCCCTCTGCCAAAGCTGAAATAGAGAGAAAGGCGGTGTGAGTAAGTGCCACACTCACGTACTGAAGGACAACAGATCTAGGATTCCATTACATACATTGTACTCTAAAGCTCACATCATGCACATGTCCCACCCCTACTATCTGCACACATGTCATGCCATGGGACCACCGACCTCAACAGCATGTCCTGGAACCCTCAACTACCAAGCAAGTGGGCTGTCCACCTGGCGGACATGGATGCCAACGCCTACTCCGCTAATGGCACCAGCATGGTATTTCAGATAAACATACGCACCACGGAAGCCACTACTGTGTCTGAGCAGCAATACATGCATTGCAGGCCCAAGTAACATACACATACAATCTGCTCACCACTAGTTTGCTGTGGTTCCCCACTCAGCTGGGCAGACAGGTCAGGATGCGTCACAGCAATGATACGATGCATAAGAGGGGTCATGGTGCGGCGGGCCAGACGTGTAGATCTTGGAATGATCCCCGGTGTCATCTCTGCCACATTCTTGCTAAGCCTGGAGATGTCGTCCCAGCGCTTGTGGCAGTGTGTGTGTCGTCTATTGAACCCCTCCACTGCACGTACATCACGTGCTATCATCCTCCACACGGCCTTGCTAAGGTGCAGCTTTACCTGCCATGATGGGAGACAAGAGGGTAACGTAAGTGGACAGTATGACATGCACAAACATCGTAGTAACACGTTTGAACATGCAGCCGTGCTCAGCACTACACATGTAAAGGTCCCACAGCTCACTGCCAGGCCTGCAGAAGACAGGAGCCACTGAACACCTCATGACCAACAACATGTACACCACTGTACTTACCACCTGTCCGGGCGCACCGTAGAGCCGTTGGTAGTGGCTGAGCACACCGTCCACAAGGACATCCAGCTCCGCTGCGTTGAAGGGACGCGACCGGGTCTCTCGCACTCCCTGCATGGCAAGGTCCTGGACTGTGGCACAACAGCAGCAGCCGTTGGTCAGCTCAGCAGCAGCAGGTCGAGGTGATGGTCACAGGCAGCAGCCGTTGGTCAGCTCAGCGGCAGCAGGTCGAGGTGATGGTCACAGGCAGCAGCCGTTGGTCAGCTCAGCAGCAGCAGGTCGAGGTGATGGTCACAGGCAGCACTGGATCAAAGCAGTGAATGTGTGCTTGTGAAAGTCACACATATATAGGGCCCAGAGCCCATGTCAGTGGCACACGTTGCCAGCTATTGGTTCCCCCTGGATGCCTCCTTCGAAAAGGCCCAATGACAATCCCATGTGTGGCGGTGCACTGTTTCCGCCATTGTCGATGGCGCATACGCGCCCCGCGTTACCTCTTCCTATTGGCTGCCTGTGCACGTGCCGTCACGGACACACATCGGCAACCGCAAGTGCGCACTGCCTCCGCGACGGTTGCATCTTTTGCAACAATGTTCAATCAGTGGCGCCACCATGGCGGTGCACGCCTTCCGCGGGGGAGGTGCAGGCCAACACATACTTGTAATTATGGAAATCGAAATGGCAGGTCATGACCCCCCTTACAGTCACATTGCATCATCCACCGTAGACCGACCGTCCCTGCCCGGTCACCCACCGCCGGGCCAGGCCGGTCACCCAGCGCCGGGCCAGGCATGTCACCCACTGCCGGGCCAGGCCCGGTGCACAACCGCCGTGCCAGGCATGTCACCCACCGCCAGGCCAATGATGTTATTAATTGGACCGCTGCACCGTGCTGTATAATCCGCTATTGCATTATGAGGGTTGTGACCGTGCTGGCGAAACTGCATATGTCATGCACTATATCATGTGTGTTCATACTATGCCCATTGATGTGCACACAATGTGCTACACGTGTTGACGTCTTGTATTTCCCTACACACGTTTCAAATTCTTCACATCTACACAGTACATCAGGCCTGTCTCGCCACATTCTGAATCTGTTGTCAGTGTGTAGTTAATGTGTGCTAATAACAATGGTGGGGGTACACATGCATTCTGTGTATGCGTATGTGTGTTGCCTGTTGTTTGACCATGCATGTAATGAGCGGATGCTCACCATTGTCAGTGTTGTCATTGGTGCATGATGACAAGGAGTGTGTGTAGCATTATCGTTTTGTGTTTGCACGTGCATGTGTGTCTGTGATGAGGCTTGTACACATTTGGGTCCTTACACATGTCTTGTTGGCTGTAATGTTGACATGAGACTAAGTTGCATTGTACATGTTGACACACTTCATGTTGCTAGTGGCTGCAAATTGTTCATAGGGCACTCCGTATTGTCGTAACTTTCTGAGATGTCACACATATGACTAATGTCCACAACAGTTATCTTCTTGCTAGTGTTGGCTTACATGTGATGGAGTTGCACAGCCATGCGTTGTTTGTAAGTTGACTTATATTACATCTACTCCCACACAGGAGGGCTCCAAATGTCCATCGCCCATACACTGTGCTGGAGGATATGGTTGACGAGGAGGTGATCAGGAAATTCCGGCTAGATCGACGTAGATTGATGGAGCTTGTAGACCAATTGCCTCCTCATCTGCAGCCGCGAAGGACGTATCCTGGTTCCATTACACCCACAGCTAAGGTGATGGCGGCACTACACTTTTTTGCAACTGGCACCTTTCAGTACACAGTTGGACATGCCGGGGGGATGTCACAGTCCATGTTCAGCATGGTACTTCGGGATGTTCTAAAAGCCTAGGAATCACTGACATATTATCGAAAGACACAATATCGAGTTACTAAAATATCGACACAAATATATCGGAAGCATTAATATCGACCTCCTATACTTAACTATAAACATACAAAAATATCGGGAACAATATATCAACATACATAAACACCGATTTCAATAATATCGACTACATACATATCAAAAACCATAAATATCGATCTCATTAAAATGTATACACCATTACTAAAATATCGAAATCAATAATATCGTGAACAATAATATCGTCAACTTAAATATATCGATAAAATAAAATATATATATAAACATAATTGCTAGCACCAAAATGTATTATTTCATATAAAATAAACACCTCTCCTTTATTTATAAATTTATAACATTTTTTAAAAGTCACCAACATATAATAATTATCATTTATATGACCTAAATATTTATACTTAATTATTTTCTTTTCTATTAAATATAAATAATTAACATTAGCCTTATCTAACAACATTAAACTACAAACAGAAATTCAAATATACTAACTAACCAATAAACACACTGAAATACAAAACTAACCAATAGCAAACTAATTGCTAATTACAATTCTCTATATAAACAATTACCCACTAAACACAAACCACATGCTGAAACAAACGAAAGGAGACACACCTATGGATGATTTCAAGTACAACAACAAGAACATCAAAATTAGCAGGATAAATTTATGACTTTCAAGTAAGTTATTCTAATAATATAAATATATTTAACTACTAAAATGTAAAATATTTATTGAAAATGCACTTTTCCATTTCTCAATCAAGTACAGATTAGTCTACTAAGATATACCACACAACTTATTTGTGATAAAATACAACGCTAAAAAATGTAAATATATTGTCTATATTTAAAACATGTTTAAATCTTTTAAATAAAATACAAGCCATATTACTAAAATCCTATGCTTTTTTATTTATCTTCTAACGGTGCAGAAAGCTATCCTAACAAATACAAGAATGCAGAACTCAAACATAAAGATACAACTAACAAAGTAAGTATAATGAAACACTAAATTAAAAGCTAAATTCCAAATAAATGAGCACATTTTGTAACTAATTATACATATCTACTTTTTATTTTGTACCACCACTACAGACAATTCTACAGACAACAAACAGAGAAAAATACTCAGAAAACTAAAGAAACAAAAAGCTAAGTAAGTATATTCAAAATCTTTGTTAACTAGTAACATGTTTAAAATGAAACACTGGTTTACATTTCTAATACATAGCTAATGTTGTATTTCAGAAACAACTACAGAAGACTATACTACAAAAGAACTAACAACAAAATTAAACATTCAAAATTAAACTAACAAAGTAAGTACCTCCAAATACTAAACTAAGGGTTAAAACGCCAAAAATAGCACATGTTCTAATTAATAACAAAATTCTACTTTTTATTTCCTCCTAAAACTACAGATAACTCTACAGACAAACTACAGAAAATAAATAACCAATTCCCAAAGATATAACTAACTAAGTAAGTATATTTAAGGACTAAAGTAACTGATAAAATGTTAAAAACAGAAATACATGTTAACATTTCTAACACATATGTACTTTTTATTTTCAGAAACTACAACAGAATACTCTACTAAGAAATAACAGACAACTCTACTCCAAAGTCCTATCTAAAAGTAAGAAAGTAAGGGGTCCATTAGGATGTCGGGCGGTGGCACCACCGCAAGGATGGCGGGGCGGAAAAACAGCTTTTTCCGCCCGCGAGCAGTGGAATTCACGTCCGCCACATTAGGATAGGTAAACACAGGTCATTTCCCGTCCGCCGCGGAGCGCCGCGCTCCGCCATCAAGGTGCGCCCGCCACCGCGGCAGCTGCAGCCAATCGACACCCTCCGCCGCGGCCGATGACGTCCGCCCCGCTCGACAAATTAGGATGGCCCAAACAAGCAGACGCACCGCAGCGGAGACACCGCACAGCTCTAGCAGGCGGAAAGTCTACAGCGGAGCACGCACGCGAGACCCGACATGAACCCCATGGACCCAGCCCTCCACATGCATCCGGTCATGTACCTGCTGCAACACTATCGCCAGATGGGCCGCCGCGGACGCCGTCGCAGGTACGCCACTACACATATGCACCACACATCTCACATGCCGACACAGGGCCCAAACTAAACACTGGCATCCTGCTGGGGGGCACACCACATCCACATGGGCACCCACACATCACCCACCTCACAACAAGGCACCCCACGGCATCTGGAACACACAACGTCGGCCAACCTGCAGCAACGTCACGGTCACGGACACGTCACCGCCGCGGTCAACACATGCGCACTATGCAGAAGGCAGCGCAACACCAAGGCATGGGCAGTTCCCAAACATCACAGCGACACACCACCCCGACCAACACTGCACACCACCCGAACTAGTCACAGGCCAGGTGCCTATCCCGTGCACCCCCATGCACATCAACAATCACTGTAACAACAAGCACAATACACACACACTGCGAGACACAACCAGGGACACAGGCACTGTAGGATTGGCTGACAACGAACACACAACACCAGTGCACTCCCCACAGCCCACACAATTGCATACAATCATCCGCACAGGGCAAGACAAAACATACAACAGGCATACAACTCCTGGCTGACACATGTGTGTCTCACACCATACAGGGGCACACATACATACATTACAAACTAACGCCCTTCACACTGCACACCTCTGCCACACCCAACACCACACATGCCATGTAAGCCATGCCACCAGGACTAAGGGCCAACACAAGACGAACATACACATACACGCCTTGGCACACAGAAAGGAAAACACACACCTCATCACATCATAGACATCGACTACACCACAGCACAGCTGCACACCCTGTGCTGCCAGTGTCCCCCAAGGTGACCTGTGAACAGTGTATGCAGCAATAGCAATTCACCAACACGAAAACTGCATGGCCTGCCAAATAACCATCACAGAGTACAACATCAGCAGGGCCACAATGGACTGAAGACCCTGTCCCCCTGTCTAAAAATCATATGGCCACATAGAGCCTTGCAATGGTGATGTACAAAATAGACCATGGTACTCAGTCAAGCATATGCAAACAAGAAAATGACTTTAATCAGTAAGGAGACAGAGAAAACACACCATAATGTACTGTATTTATTCACATATTGCACAGATGTAGGTACACAACATTAGTAGACACCAGCAAGTCTCAAAATCATGTACTAATGGCACAGACTATGCACTGGTGAATCACAATCGGGAAGTGCAAAGTCCTTGGCAGGGCACGGTACAGCACATCAGAGCAACAGGCCCAGAGTCCTTGGCAGGGCAGGGTACAGCACATCAGAGCAACAGGCCCAGAGTCCTTGGCAGGGTACAGCACATCAGAGCAACAGGCCCAGAGTCCTTGGCAGGGGAGAGCACATCAGAGCAACAGGCCCAGAGTCCTTGGCAGGGCAGGGTACAGCACATCAGAGCAATAGGCCCAGAGACCTTGGCAGGGCAGGGTACAGCACATCAGAGCAACAGGCCCAGAGTCCTTGGCAGGGCAGGGTACAGCACATCAGAGCAACAGGTCCAGAGTCCTTGGCAGGGGAGAGCACATCAGAGCAACAGGCCCAGAGTCCTTGGCAGGGCAGGGTACAGCACATCAGAGCAACAGGCCCAGAGTCCTTGGCAGGGGAGAGCACATCAGAGCAACAGGCCCAGAGTCCTTGGCAGGGCAGGGTACAGCACATCAGAGCAACAGGCCCAGAGTCCTTGGCAGGGTACAGCACATCAGAGCAACAGGCCCAGAGTCCTTGGCAGGGCAGGGTACAGCACATCAGAGCAACAGGCCCAGAGTCCTTGGCAGGGCAGGGTACAGCACATCAGAGCAACAGGCCCAGAGTCCTTGGCAGGGCAGGGTACAGCACATCAGAGCAACAGGCCCAGAGTCCTTGGCAGGGGAGAGCACATCAGAGCAACAGGCCCAGAGTCCTTGGCAGGGCAGGGTACAGCACATCAGAGCAACAGGCCCAGAGTCCTTGGCAGAGTACAGCACATCAGAGCAACAGGCCCAGAGTCCTTGGCAGGGGAGAGCACATCAGAGCAACAGGCCCAGAGTCCTTGGCAGGGTACAGCACATCAGAGCAACAGGCCCAGAGTCCTTGGCAGGGTACAGCACATCAGAGCAACGCTCATTTATATTTTCTTTCTGTAGTATACTATATATAACTGAATTTATTTAAATATGATTATATATATTCGGGGGCGCTAGAGGGCGCCGGGCAAGATGGCCGCACGTATGTGAGGCTCTGCCTGATCGGGACGAAATCCGTCTAATATCCTGCATATGCTGTCCTGATTGCTGACCCAGAACTGCGGGTTTGTGAGAGAGAGCCGGAGTCCGCAGCCTGGCGACGTTTTTGGCTGTTTGTACCACTTCTGACGCCATGAACGGGGCCTGAGCCTGCTAGCCGCTTCCCGACAACGTGGAGACTGGGAGGTGCTGCTGCGCCAGAGACCTGACAGAGGAGCTGCCGTGCGGCGGCTGGGACCACTGGAGCGGCGGGCGGAACCAGCAGCACCTGCGACGAGAATTGGCCGCAGTGAAACAGACAACAAGCTGCGCTTGGGCTGGTACCGGTCTCTGCCGGTGGCGGTGAGTGGGGCTGCGGCGCAGGAAAGCCCGGGGCTGCGGAGGTGGCGCTGGGCCGCACTGGGCCGCTCCGTACGAGCTGCAGCTGGCGGGGCGGGGAACGCTCGAGTGCACTACATGGACGTGTGCTGTTGCGAGCGGCCGACCGCAGCTGGAGCCTCACTGTTGCCTGTGATTTGGATCACGTCTAGCGAGCGACTCAGGTGGAGGCCTTCCCGCCGCCCGCTGACTATTACGCGGTGGGCTGAGGTTTCCGGCCCGAACCTGTCTGTGAGTGAAAACGAGCATGGCTGCACCTGTGCGACCTAGCACCTCTTCACACTATCACTTTGAGGCACCGAGTGACCTAAAACTGAATAAATATATATACTGTTGGGCAGGAAATGTCACCTTGAGCTAGTAACGGATATTTTTTGAATACGCGCCAAACTGGTTGAGAGGCCTACGTGGACTCCGGAGGCTGGCGCTGAGTGCCCCCTGCCACTGTGAACACTGATACTTGCGGGATCCACACTGCGCGGCTGTGTCTAGTTATTCTGGGCGTTGGGGCGCTGAAATTTGGGAGAAAAGGCGAACTGCAAATCCAATTCCAATACTATGGGCAGAACTGAACGCAACCAGCCCAAATTGACATTCGAAGCCAAAAAATCCGCCATGTCCGCCTCACAGCCGCCACCGGGCTCGGAATTGGCTGGAGCGGTCGGAGGGGCGCCGAATTTGGAGGTCGTGCTTGTGGCCATGCAAAAAACTCTGCAATCTATAGAGGGCACCATGGAAGCGGTAAATCTTAGACTTGATCATATGGCTACGCAGTTCGACAGGCAAAACGAAAGAATGGGAGAGGTAGAGCAACGGGTGTCTGCTACTGAGGACGGATTGACCACCGTAGCCACGAAAGTCTTCAACATGGAACGGGTCTTGGCGGTTATCCAGGCGAAGAACGAGGAGTTAGAAGGGAGGTCGAGACGCAACAACATCCGCGTCACGGGGCTGCCTGAAACTACAAATGTAGGCCGCATGGAAGACTTCATGGAACGCTTGATTATTGATATCTTTGGAGCGGAGCAATTTTCAAAGGTGTTCATTGTGGAGCGGGCGCATAGATCCTTGGCTCTGCGGCCGGCGACTGGAACACCCCCACGCCCCATTATTGCCCGTATTCTCAATTACAAAGACAGAGACGTGATCCTGCGCTTAGCACGAGAGAAGGGAGTGATAGAGTATCAGGGCAACAAGCTTCAATTTTACCCTGATTTCACGGTGGCGGTGCAGACGGCGAGGAAGGAGTTTAATGCGGTGAAACAACTGCTTAGGACCGAGGATATTCCGTATGCAATGCTGTACCCAGCGCGCCTACGCATTGGCGCCCAATCCGAAAATAAAAAATTCACCTCTGCTAAAGCGGCTATGGACTATGCCAAGAAACAGAAAAAAAGGAAACGCGAAGCTAATGCAACACAGGACAAAGAAGACGAGCTATGGGACGAAGCTGAATGAGAGCGTACGGTGGTTGATATTAACAATGCTTCAGTCTGCCTCTGGTGAGGTGCTGCTCCTCATTGGAACTCGTTTCTGGTTTAAGTCTCCACTGCGTTGAAATAGACTGTTGGAACCTTCAATAATACGAACGCTATACCAATCCCAGCTAGGGGTGGGACCCTTCAGAGTACATGCTCGGGAGGATCTGATCCTTTTCTCCCTATGAGTTTGCTGCGCACTGGCTGGGTATGATGATTGAATCTTTTGTGTATTTTACTGTGATGCGATTGGTCAGACCTGAGACTGTGAACTGAGATCTTAATGATTGCAGAATATTTTTTCATGAAATGAGGATATGTCCCTACGGGAAGAAGAATATTGTGGGCAGGGGGGGCTTGACATGTTGTCTTGATGATCGCGCATAATGATATGATATGAGCTATGCAGCGGAAATGGGATGGCAGGGACAGGGGATGAGATCGTTCTCCCGATCCTCTCCTGCTTAATTTACAGGTGGGAGTTGCGCGCCTCTACGCCCCCGCGTATGGGAATTCCCCACAAAATGTTTGATGTACTGTTCCTGGTTTGGGGGTTGGGGGGATGGGCACAGCTTTGGCAAGTTTTGGGAGCTGAAGTGGGTGGGGGGGCTGACAGTTGTCAAAGGGTTCAGGTCTGGCTCAATCCGTTCTATCATGGGTGGGAGGCTGTGGGAGGCGGGTGTGGAGGGCCGGATCACCTGGCTGAGAGTTTTTACTTGGTGTCGGACACTTGCAACGGTTTGTACTATGACTCTAATTGTAAGCATGAGTGTTCAACCTTGGAGGGACGTACACTGTCTAGATAAAACAGGATATTGGGCGCGGGGAGGCAATGACTAAGGGTGGGATTATCAACTGGATTACTTGGAATGTGCGGGGATTGAACCGTCCCCAGAAAACTAGACAAATGCTGGCCTTCCTTAACAAACATGGTGCACAGGTCGTCTTTCTACAGGAGACACATCTACAGGGCAGGGCGGTTGAGGTTGTGGCTAAGCAATGGGCGAGCACCAAAGTTGCGACTACATATTCTTCGTATGCCCGTGGGGTCATGATTTTAATTAAGAGAAATGTACAGTTTATCACTATCCATGAGGACATTGACACAGAGGGTAGATTTATTATACTGCATGGGAAATTGAGTGGCACTCTAGTGACAATGGTCAACGTGTATGGACCGAATATTGATGACCTGGAGTTCTATATAACGCTTTGGAATAAGATATACGCTCTGCCACCCTCGGTGATTGTGTGTGGGGGAGACTGGAATGTAACTCTAGCCCGAGACCTAGACAGGAAAGATGCAAGGCTGTATATGCACAGGAAAGCGACTGATGCAGTACGTGATGGTATGCATGGACTCGGACTGGTGGATGTCTGGAGGTTACGGAACCCAGATGCACGTGAAGGTACTTGCTATGGATATATGACGTTATAACGCATACTTTTACAACGCATACCTTTACAACAAAATTTTTACAACGCAAATACTATTACAACGCATGTATTTACAACGCATGTTTTTACAACGCAGGTACCTTTACAACGCATACCATTACAACGTAAGTACTGGTAAGTATATATTAATTTTTTAATTGTACATTAATTGAAATTAATATAATTTAATGTAATGTAATTTAATTTAATTTAATTTAATTAATTTAATTTAAATTTAATTTTACTTTATTTTTACCCTGTACCCCTGTACCCCAAAAACCCAAAACTGACCTTGAACGCTAAAAATACCCCTTTACCCAAAAACCCAAAACTGACCCTGAACCCTAAAAATACCGCTTTACCCAAAAACCCAAAACTAACCCTGAACCCTAAAAATACCCCTTTACCCAAAAACCCAAAACTGACCCTAAACCCTAAAAATACCCCTTTACCCAAAAACCCAAAACTGACCCTGAACCCTAAAAATACCCCTTTACCCAAAAACTCAAAACTGACCCTGAACCCTAAAAATACCCCTTTACCCAAAAACCTAAAACTGACCCTGAACCCTAAAAATACCCCTTTACCCAAAAACCCAAAACTGACCCTGAACCCTAAAAATACCCCTTTACCCAAAAACCCAAAACTGACCCTGAACCCTAAAAATACCCCTTTACCCAAAAACCCAAAACTGACCCTGAACCCTAAAAATACCCCTTTACTCAAAAACCCAAAACTGACCCTGAACCCTAAAAATACCCCTTTACCCAAAAACCCAAAACTGACCCTGAACCCTAAAAATACCCCTTTACTCAAAAACCCAAAACTTACCCTGAACCCTAAAAATACCCCTTTACCCAAAAATCCAAAACTGACCCTGAACCCTAAAAATACCCCTTAAAAAAAACCAAACATATAACATTTTAATTATAATTATATACTTACCAATACTTACGTTGTAATGGTATGCGTTGTAAAGGTACCTACGTTGTAAAAACATGCGTTTTAAATACATGCGTTGTAATAGTTTTTGCGTTGTAAAAGTTTCGTTGTAATGGCAGTGCGTTGTAAAAGTTGCGTTATAAAGGTTGTATACCACTTGCTATACCTCTGCGCATGATACGTGGTCGAGACTTGACTATTGGCTGGTGACGAGAGATGTCAGTGGATGGGTTGGGGGGGTGGAACACTTGCCCAGGACTCTCTCTGATCATGCTCCTGTGCTGATGGAGGTGGAGTTACCGACACACTTTCCGGCCCCCTTCTCTTGGCGTTTATCCCCTGGTATTCTGACAGATCTAGTGATGCGAGAGACTCTGAGAACGACTGTTGAGGAGTTTTTCTCCACGAATGTAGGGTCTGTTGAGAGTATGTGCACAGTATGGGAGGCATTTAAGGTGACAGTGCGGGGTGAATGTATGGGTCTAAAATCAGGAGTGTTGAAATCCCTGCGAACCTCTATGTCCAAACTGGAGGGAGAACTGTTGGCACTAGAAAGACTGCAGGAACTGCGACCAGAAGCAATTAGATTAGCGGAGATCCGAACGAAAGTCACTGAATATAACGATCTGGCAGATCAGGAGGTTAACTTTTTATCCAAACGTGCGAGGGCGCGGTATTATAGTGAAGGGGTTAGAGCTGGACGAGGGCTAGCAGATAGAATCAGAGAACCCTGGGCTAGGCACTGTAATGTACAGGAAATAGTCACCGAGGACGCCACTGCGACAAGCGCTACTGAAATTCTGGATTGCTTTGTACAATATTATGGGAAGATGTATGGATACAGACAAACGGCAGAGGAGGACGAATTGAAGCGGTATCTAGATGATATAGCATTGGTCTGCCTCTCGAAGGGACAGCAGGATTTCTTGCTGCACCATATTACTGAAGGAGAGTTGCGAGATGCAATAGCGTCTCTGCCAAATGGCAAGGCGGCTGGAACTGATGGTTTACCATCCGAATTTTACAAGGAATACATAGATCTCTCTGGTGCCCCGCTTGGCGATGGTACTAGAGGAGGCGTTAGAGCAGGGGCAATTACCGGCGACAATGAGGGAGGCACTGTTGGTCGCTCTGCCAAAGCCGGGCAATCCGCTAAACAGCTGCGAGTCGTACCGCCCTCTATCTCTAATTAACCCTGACGTGAAAATCATAGCTAAAGTGCTGTTGACACGCTTACGATTGATATTACCAGACATGGTCCTACCAGACCAGTCTGGATTTGTACCCCTCCGCTCTACCACACATAATTTGAGAGCTCTGTTTGCGGTCCTTCACCTCCTTAAGCCGGACTTGGCAGCGGTGGCGGTTTTACTCGACGCCGCAAAGGCCTTTGATTCTGTGGCATGGCGATACATGATAGCAGTGCTGCATCGCATGGGTGTGCCGGTTTTTTTCACCTCCTTGATTACGCTACTATATACCAACCCGGTGGCTCGAGTGCGGGTCAATGGACATATATCGGCGCCGTTCCCTATACAGAGGGGGACCAGACAAGGGTGTCCCCCATCGCCCTTACTGTTTGCTATAGTGTTGGAGCCCTTGGCCTGTATCTTGCGGCAGAGGTACGCAGCAACGGCACTACGCTTCCCTCTCAGGTCCCTGGCGGTGTCTATGTATGCCGACGATATGGTACTGTATATAAGAGAACCAGTACAGAACCTAGACAAAGTGCTTCGGGAGTTTATCAGATTTGAGCGATTTTCTTGACTATCCATAAACTGGGATAACTCCATATTGTTGCCCCTGACGGAAGCTACCCTGCCCTTCTGAATTTCCATTGGAGTGGGCACTGGAACCGGTGCAATACTTAGGAATATGGGTACACAGGGACAGTGTGGAGACGATTTGTGCCAACTATGGGGTGGCTATTTCAAAGTTAGAGGACCAAGTTGCCCGCTGGTTCAGACTACCGTTATCATTTGCTGACAGGATCTCCCTCATTAAGATGGTGGTTCTGCCCAAATTTTTATATTATTTTGTTAATGTACCGATTAAGCTCACGTCCCATTTCTTTGCGCAATTGAAAACCTTATTGATTACATTGGCCTGGGCTGGGAAGAAGCCGAGAGTGAAGTGGGATCTCTTGACGAAACCATACGATATGGGAGGATTTGCCGTGCCGGATATGAAGCTATATTATCTTTGCGCGCGAGCACACTTTGCCACTTACTGGCTGTCGGCTCCACCATACACTCCTCATGTGGCACTGGAAGCCAGTGCAGTTCTTCCGTTGCCTCTCAAGGCGATGATAGTGAATTCTCATTCCGTCTTTGAAAAAGGGGAGGTGGACACGGTACACAGTACATATAGTGCTTGGCAAGAACTGGGCCGTAGATCGCATAAACTGCCGCTGTATGCGCCACAGATGCCGTTGTTGCATCATGATGAGATTTCTGTATCAGGGGAGCTGGGCGCATTGCAGTTGTTCCAGGGGGCTGGTGTGGTGACTATGGGCGACTTGTTTCCCAATGCTACATTCCTTTCCCTACAGTCCCTGCTTGATCAGACAAATAACTGTACTATGGCTACATTCTTATATGTTAGACTTCGAGCCGCGGTCCGGGCCTTATATCCCTCATACCCGGACGAGCCCCCGGCCTTGGGAGCCCTGCAGCTCCTATATGCTTCGACCAATAGAGTCAAATTGATTTCGCGGTTATATAAGGCCTCGCAGGAGGATGAGGGAGGGGGAGCTGCATCTGCCAAAGCTAGATGGGACACCTGCTTGCAAGATCCGCTGACTGAGGATGAATGGGCTGAATGTTGCTCCATGACTGGGGGCTTTGCAGCTACTGGCAATTTTCGACTCATCCGCTATAAATTTGTACACCAATGGTACTATACGCCTGCCCAGTTGGCGAGATACGGTTTGCGGGACCGGTCCTGCTGTGTAAGATGCGGATTGGAGGGGGCTGACTTTCTTCATCTAGCTTGGAGCTGTGCTAGAGTGCATGCGTTTTGGGTGGCTGTGACTGCAGCACTTTCTGAAATGACACTGACTGACATCCACACTGACCCGCGACTTTGTCTATTTGGTATTGCTTCTGGAGTGCCTGCTGGGATGAGACGCCTGGTGGTGATTGCTCTGCAGGTTGCCAAGAGGAGAGTGGCTATGTCGTGGGGTGGGAAGCAGGCGCCGGCTGTTAAACTATGGCTCAGCGATCTGGCATATTGTAGGGATCAATTGATCTGTTATTATGAGGAGCTGCCGGAATCCTCCAGACCACGAGATATATGGGGTCCCTATACTGTTTATATGCTGTCGAAATTAACGGATGAGGAAGGGCCTTGAATGGACATTCATTGCACATTACATACCCTGAGCTGAAGGTGGAGGAGGGGAAACCCCTTGCCTAGATGTCTGCCTAATGTGACGTACATGGGCCTGCCCCCTTGACAATCCATGTGTGTTAGCGGCGCTCTCTTGTCGATTCCTCCAGGTGCCTGTTAATGCTGGACTAGTACAACCGAATTTCCTCCTGGACAGGGAGCGAGGCGGTCCTCGCAACGACTCTTACTACTCCTACGAGATTTAGTAGTACTTTGATGCCTAAGATCTGACCCCGGGGATGTTGGGTGGGTGGGAAATGTTTGGTGTATTCTGTTTTGAAATGAGACTGATCACGATGTATATGGGCATTTGCACAGGAAACAGTATTGCATTATATCTTGCTATTGTCTTGCGTAACATCATGCAACTAAATACTATGAATGACATGATTAGCAGCCGGCCCAGATTGGGTTGTAGGCCATCGGCTGTGTTCTTGTGAAACTCTTAATAAAAGTCTTTAACAAAAAAAATAAAAAAATGAATATATATATTCGCTATGATGTACTATTTTACATTGTCATTTGTATTTAAATGTATATAGTGAATAATAATGTTTTGGTGTATTTATGATATATTTTATAGGTGTGCTCTTTTTATGGGCGTAATGTTTAATTTTTGGGGGACGTAATATATTTTAATTAACCGTAGATTTTTTTTAAAGGTTTAGGATTTAATGAAGTAATTGATTAATGTACAAATAGGGTTTTTGATGTTGTGTATTCAATGTATTAGTTATTTTGATGATAATTGTGTAGTTTATATTGTGATAATTGATGTTTTTGACATGGTATTTTTTATTTTTATTTTTAGGTAACAATATGTGTGTTTTCAATAGTTTTGTTATCGATAGATGTAAAAATCAATAATTTTGTTAACCATATTTGTGTGCTCGATATTAGTGATTTTTATAGGTATGGATACGGAGTCGATATTTAATTTCGGATATTTGTGGTTCTTGATAATTGTAGGATCAATATTATTTCACTGATCCGGTTTAACAAACATTTACAACCACTAGGAGGAAAAACTTGCCACCTTCTTAAATTCAAATGGCCCATTTTAAGTTCTTTACAATACACATCATGTTTCCTGTGATTTTTTTTCCACCAGTGTCTGGGATCATTTGTGATCTAAAATAGAAAAAAATGGGTAACTCTTTTTATTGGTTTTCCAGAGAGCAAATCATAATACCGCCACACAGAGCAGAGGATTAATCATCAAACAATCAAAACACAATTTAACCAAACATTGATTGTACATCTCACAGTTGTCCTGTGCATAGCTTAATAACCACATACAACACCATGTTCACAGTACGAAGGGTATATGTTACATAGCAATACCTGTAAGCCAACAGTTGTGGGATCACTTCGGGGATTTGTCACCAGATACTGCCTCAACGGTTCCCAAATGTCCTTGGGCATGGATGATGACGGCAGCTCCTCTGCATAGAGCTCAAGATTTTCTCTGCAAAATACCATATCCTTTAACCAATGTTTAACACGTGGGGCCATGGTGCTCTCCCATGTTAATGCTATATGTCTCTTTGCTAGTAATAGAGCAATCCTCAAGAATTTCCCAACCACTCCCTTCACTTGTGGTACAAAACATTATAAGCATATGGAAGGTATGCACTGCAGGACTAGATTAGACATAGCATTTAGACATACTATCACCTCCTCCCAGAATTGCAGAACAAGAGCGCATTGCCATGCCAGATGTTAGAAAGCGGCATTGGACGACCACACCGTTTGCATCTGCTGTTGTCCCGAAGGTTGATTCTATGCAACTTAAAAGGTGTATGGTCGATTTGGTGGAGAAATTTGAAATGGATGATTCTGAGATTCCCATTGGGGGTTAGTCTGCCAGTTAAGTCACAAATGTGTTCCCAATATTTTGGTGACAAGGGGGGGGGAGGTCTAGTCTAGTGTTCCACCGAGCTAAACTGCAACCTTCACCACATGCCTTCTCATCTCACACAGCTCTGTATAGTTTGGTGATCAGTTTCCACTTAGTAGGGGTTATTAGAAGGAGCTGCAGAGATTGAAGTGAGGGTGGTTCTATAGGAGACGATTTATAGTGTGTAATGAGAGCTAGCCACAGGCAGTGCATATTGAATTGAAACAAGGGTGTTTGATTAGTGATGTATTGAGGCTCCTCGGAGGTGAGAAATCGCCCATCTGGAAAGAAATCCTGCATACAGTCAATCCCGGCTGCTGTCAATGAACTTATTGGACCCTTTTACAGTGCCACTGAAAGAGATGCATGGTGTGCAATCGGCAAAGCCGGGGCATATATTGGGAGTTTGTCCGCTAGTTTACCTATCTCCTGCCAAGCAGCAACAGTAGTAATCAAAGGAATTATTTCTGTCTTGGGAGTGTGTCTACGGGTATGTGTGAGTATACCATTCAGTGGAATAGGGTGTGCTTCCCCTTCCTCCACCCCAACGTGAGGAGTGAAGGCGTGTGGGTGGAACCAGTGATAGGCATATTGCGCCTGTGCGCAGAGATAGTACAAGTAAAGGTCTGGTGCTCAGAATCCTCCATGGGCATATCCGAGAGTAAGTGTGTTCCAACCCACTCTTGCCCGCTTGCCGCCCCATGAAAGCCTGAGGAGATGAGTACGTACCGTATAAAAAAAGCGTTTGGGGAGTCGTATTGGGATGTTGCAAAAGAGGTATAAAACCTCGGTAATATAATCATTGTATTAATAGCAATGGGGTCTGCAAGGGACAATGGTAAGGACAGCCATTTGTCCACCTGGATTTCCAGGGACACACACGCCAAACCATAGTTCTCCCGCATGACAATCTCCGGGTCCCGATGTACCCACACTCCCAGCTATTTCACGGGCTCTGTGGTTCATATCAGCGGATATTCCATCTGCGGAGGGGTTGTGATCATTGTCAAAGGGATCACCACTGACTTGTCCCAGTTAATCAGAAGACCAGAGAACAGGTCAAAGAGGATGGATTCCCGCAAAACGGGGGATAGGTATTTGTGTGGTTCGAGAATAAAGAGCACCATGTCATCGGCATATAAGGATATGACAACAGGGCGATGATTAAAATTCTGCGCTGATTCCCTGTGTCACTGCCGAATCACACAAGCCAATGGTTCAAGCATGAGGGCAAATAGAAGCAGCGAGAGAGGACAGCCCTGTCGAGTTCCTCTTTTGATGGAGAACGGCTCCGCTGTGTGAATCCCCCCACTCACACTCGTGCCGAGGGGTCAGAGTACAGGAGCCGCACCTATCCCAAAAACACATTCGGGAATCCCATCCGCCTCAAAACATAAAACATATAGCGCCATTCAATAGAATCGAATGCTTTAGCAGCATCTAACATGACTGCAGCAGCAGGGAGATTCGGATTCAATATGTGCAACATGGCAAAAATGGTTCTCAGATTGTGAGTAGTAAATTACTCCGGTATGAAGCCAGATTGATCTGGCAGTATTAGACAGAGCATCAATGGTTGAAGTTTAGTAGATAGTATCTTTGCTAATATTTTTGCATCCAGATTAATTACTGACAAGGGGCAGTAGGAGTCACATTGAGAAGGCTAGTGTAATGATCAAAGCCTGCCACAATGATGGAGGCAGCACACCGGACTTGTGTGACTCAGCATACACCTCTAACAGGTAGGGTGCCAACAAATCTGCATATTCTTTATAGAACTCAGCTGTGAGGCCATGTGGGCCTGGCGCTTTTTTATTTGGTAGAGATTTAATAGCTGCCTTAATGTCCAATTCGTCAATTGGCTGGCTGAGGTATTCCCGGTGACCATCTGCCAACCAAGTGCAAGCAATATCTGCCAGGTAATCATCAAGTGCCTCATCGTCCATACCGCCCCGTGAGGTGTACATCTCTGCGTAGCAGTTACAAAACTGATTTACTATTTCTTGGGGTGTGAAGTGCTTCCCTCCTTGTGCATCTACTATTTCGGTGTTGTGGGAATGGTCTGTTCTGAGTTTGAGCCTGTTGGCTGTTTGGAGACCTGGCCTGCTGCCGCCCCATATGCTCTGGCCACGAGACAACAGGACAAGTAGCGGGTTTCAGTTTCTGCCATTGTGTTGTTTTCTATGATCTGCTCGTGTATGCGTGCAAGTGTGGCGATGTCTGAACGGGCTGCATATTCTCACTCGAGGGCCGCCAATGTGGATTCTATTTTCGAGAGTTGCCCCCTAATATCACGCAAGATGCCGGCGGTGGTGCTAGTGCACACTCCCCTTCCAGTAAACTTGAAAGCCTCCCACAGGGTGGATGCACTATCTACAGACCCCACATTTAGTTCAAAGTATTGCACTATCGCCTTCCTAATCGTATCAGTGTAGAGCAGGTCTAATAGGGCCTCAGCACGAAAGCGCCACGTGAATGGGTGGTGAGTGTTAGTGGGAATACTGAGGAGAAGTTGCACAGGGTTGTGATTGAACAAGATGCGGGGAAGGGGGCAGATGTTTGTGACCCAATTATCAGCATCTTCACTTAAGAGCCAATAGTCCAAGCGGGACCAGCTATTGTGTGCTGGTGTACCGTGTGTGCCACTTCTCGTCTCCTCATTTAGGATACGCCATGCATCTACTAGCCCCATTCCAAACATAATCTTCTTTATGCACTGGGCTACTTTCAACATGTGTGCCCCCTGTGGATTCGATTTATCTTTCACAGGATCCAGATGCGTGTTTAAATCACCCACCACCAAATGGCTGCTTCCGGACAAGTACGCAGTACATTAAGCATCTGGAGGAATATTTGTGGTTCATCTCGGATAGGGCCTTATATATTAACGACGGTGATCAACGAAAGATCCAGCTTTCCATGAACCATGGCGCAGCGCCCCTCGGAATCAGTGTATGTTTTGATTGGAGTAAATGGCAACCCTCTTTTAAACAGAATCAGAACCCCTCATGTGTAAGAAGAATATGATGAGGCCAATTTATATCCAGCCAACCTAGTAGCAATCTTAGTTTCTGATGACCCAGTGAGGTGAGTCTCCTGCAGAAGAGCTATCTGAACCCCATGTCGGTCAGGGTATGCGAACACTTGTCGGATTTTTGGGGGGGTATTTAGCCCACGGATGTTCCATGTTAGACAATTGTAACTATCGCCCATGAGTTGTTATGATCATATAAAGCCTAAGCGAGTGTGGGACCCTGATAGGTATGGCTAAAACTGTAGGTAAGCATTGTGTCCAGTTTGAGTGTACAATCACATTTAACAATTCCCAATCAGAAATAATACAACCACCTCGCCCACCCATTTTAGCAACCCAAATACCCAAAGCCAATTCCCAGTAAAACTACAAGCCCCACCATAGAGGAACAAGTGCAACTTAAAGGTGGGGTATACCCAGTAGGGGACCCAATGGCGCATCCACTCCCAGTTGGACCAGGGAGGTTGCCGCCTCTTTGAAATACCAACTCCCTAGGGCAACAAAGGGCAAGTAACAGAGACAGGAATCATTGTCAACAGCAATCACATAGTCAGCATCATAACATCCATGTAATGCGAATGCAAGAGGCAACCTTGGTGGACGGGGTTTCCAGCTGCCAGTATATGCCAAGCACGTATCTCATTGTGCCATGGGCGGCAGGCCCCGGAGTCAAAATGATATCAAAACACTCACAATAACTTACAATTAGATATGTAGGTACACAGAGTGCATGCCTCAGTCATCATAATCTGACATGTCAGGCGGCGCCTGATTCCGGCGGCAGAGGGATTTAGCAAAATCCATGGCCTGCTTGGGGGTTGGTGGAGATATTAGCTTTGTCGTCAGTGCCTATGCGGAGAAGGGCAGGATAAAGCATGGCGTATGGAACGCTCTTATTAATCAAAGGTTTTTTCACCTGTTGGTATTTCTTCTGAGCTGCCTGAACGGTGGCCGTGAAGTCTGGGAAAAAAGATAGCATGTTACCTCGATATGTGTTATGGGCCTTTTGACGGGTGACACAGAGGACCGCATCCCAGTCGCTGAACTTTAAGAGCCTTGCGATCATTGGCCTGGGTGGTGCCGCCGGCGGAGGCCAAGTCGCCAGAGAACAGTGAGCCTGCTCTACAACGAGCATAGCCAAGAGATGTTCAGCTCCGCAGATGTCTCTAAGCATATTCTCCACATATGTTTCCTGCTTGCCAAAATTAGTGGGGCAAACCCAAAATGCGTACATTTTTTTCAATGTCACTAGTTTTAGCAGTTAATTGCTGGAGTCCGTCCTCGGCACCGGAGATACGCTGCTCAGCTTTACCAATCTGAACTGCCTGCTTGTTTAGTTTGGCTGAAATGTTGTCCATACGGCTACTACGAGCCTCAATTTTACCATCTATAGATTGCAGGCTAGCTTGGATGGCAGACTGGGTCTTTTCCAAAGTAGTGGGTGACGCCGATGTGGCTCCAGCTCCGAGTCAGAGACAGCAGATTGCCACGATTTCCCTGACTTGCGCAGTTCGAAGTTTAGGCGTGGTTGGTTTCTATCTGGTTTGCCCATGGTGCCGGGTGACTCACACTGTCAGTGAATATGGAAATCAATTGCGTTGCACAGGTGTGAGTGTTTGTATTGTCAACGCTCCGTCCATCATCACCTTTGGTTTTTCTTTGTTTGCCCTAAGTTGGCAGGGTATGCTCAGACGTGAGTCCCTTGCTCACTTTGCCACTGGAGTCAAGCAATCCCGGCTGAAGACGACTGTAATGCCAGAAACCGGTCCTGGGAAGCTTGATTCCGGTCCAGGGAAGACATGGCTTGGCAGTTCGGGCTGGACTGTTCCCATGAGGCACAGGGTCAGACTGATTTGCATATGGCCATGGCTGAACTGGGGTGGCGGAGTGAGCTAAAGAACGGTGATGGATTAAACCCAGATCAGTTGACTGGGGGTGAGTGTTTGTATTGTCAACGCTCCGTCCATCATCACCTTTGGTTTTTCTTTGTTCGCCCTAAGTTGCCAGGGTATGCTCAGACGTGAGTCCCTTGCTCACTTTGCCACTGGAGTCAAGCAAGCCCGGCTGAAGACGGCTGTAATGCCAGAAACCGGTCCTGGGAAGCTTGATTCTGGTCCAGGAAAGACTTGGCTTGGCAGTTCGGGCTGGACTGTTCCCATGAGGCACAGGGTCAGACTGATTTGCATATGGCCATGTCTGAACTGGGGTGGCGGAGTGAGCTAAAGAACGGTGATGGATTAAACCCAGATCAGTTGACTGGGGGTGAGTGTTTGTATTGTCAACGCTCCGTCCATCATCACCTTTGGTTTTTCTTTGTTCGCCCTAAGTTGGCAGGGTATGCTCAGACGTGAGTCCCTTGCTCACTTTGCCACTGGAGTCAAGCAAGCCCGGCTGAAGACGGCTGTAATGCCAGAAACCGGTCCTGGGAAGCTTGATTCCGGTCCAGGGAAGACATGGCTTGGCAGTTCGGGCTGGACTGTTCCTATGAGGCACAGGGTCAGACTGATTTGCATATGGCCATGTCTGAACTGGGGTGGCGGAGTGAGCTAAAGAACGGTGATGGATTAAACCCAGATCAGTTGACTGGGGTGAGTGTTTGTATTGTCAACGCTCCGTCCATCATCACCTATGGTTTTTCTTTGTTCGCCCTAAGTTGGCAGGGTATGCTCAGATGTGAGTCCCTTGCTCACTTTGCCACTGAAGTCAAGCAAGCCCGGCTGAAGACGGCTGTAATGCCAGAAACCGGTGCTGGGAAGCTTGATTCCGGTCCAGGGAAGACAGGGCTTGGCAGTTCGGGCTGGACTGTTCCCATGAGGCACAGTGTCAGACTGATTTGTATATGGCCATGTCTGAACTGGGGTGGCGGAGTGAGCTAAAGAACGGTGATGGATTAAACCCAGATCAGTTGACTGGGGGTGAGTGTTTGTATTGTCAACGCTCCGTCCATCATCACCTTTGGTTTTGTTTTTCATTGCACAGGTGTCTTCACCACCTTTGACACTGTACAATTTACTGGATACACATTCCCAGGGCCAACCAGAGCCAAACCGCATGAAAATGAGGCAGGGTGGATCAAGGCCCATGAGGGTCTCCGCAGTCCACTTGCGAGCAGAGGATGAAGGGAGGCCCCAAGTCAGATGCAGACGGTGACGGTCCTAATAGTATTCGGAGCACCGATTCAGTTTTCCCTACGTTAGGGGTCAGCCACTTAGCTCCAAGTATGTGGTATGTCCCTATGCAAGCAGCAGGGAAGACAACGTGCACACTGTATCCCACAGCAACCATTGCGTGATGTGGTGCCGAGCAAGCAGGGGAGGCAGTAGCGAGGCTCAAGTGCAGCGATGCGGGGGATCTTCAGAGCCGGTTCTTATGGAAGGAGCACCCTGGAAGTCGGTAGGGAGGAGTGCACATTTCAGTGTTTAGCAGAATGCAGAGTGCAGGCGTTAGGCTCATCAACAATGGGGGGGAGGTTGCCCACCACAGTTTTCCTCCCGAGAAACACTCCCCGGGTACTCACTGCGGTCAAGTCAGGTTTCGCCCCCACATGCGCTCCCGCATCCACCTCTGAGTGCCAGCAGCGTCGGTCCTGCATGATCTCCCCAGGTTGGAGGGGCAGAGGGGCGGGCCGCAGCCGGGGCTGCAAATCTAGGCCCAGCAGTGTAGGCCGCACGTAGGCTCCCATCTGCGGGCGGCAGGAAAGGTGCAGCGCAGGTTGTTACGGTTCCAAGAGCAAGGAAGAGCAAAGCAGGGCAGGTAGGCGAGCTCGGTTTACCATGCGTTCAGGTCAGCTGCAAGTTCGGCAACTTTTAAGACACTCACCGAGTCATAGGTCTGGGTTGAATCCATCTTCATTCTTTAGCTCACTTTGCCACCTTAGTTCAGAACCAGCTATATGCAAATCAGTATTGACCCTGTGCCTCATGGGAACAGTCCAGCCCGAACTGCCAAGCCAGGTCTTCCCTGAACCGGAAACAAGCATCCTGGGACCAGTTTCGGGGTAACACCTTTCATAAGCTAGACTAGCTTGAATCCAGTGGCAAAGTGAGAAAGGGACCCGCGTCTGGGCATACCTTGCCATATTAGGGCGAACAAAGGGAACACAAGGAGGTGAAAGGGGCGTAAAAAGCAAACACAAGGCGATGAAGGGCAAACAAGCAAACACAAGGAGATAAAGGTGGACAAAGCAAACACAAGGAGATGAATTAATAAAAGTACTATATGCTGAAAGCGGGTTTTATTCTTCCTTGTTCGTATGAACATGCAGAACAAAGAAAAGGCTGCTTTTGTCTCAACTGTGTGTGTACCCTGTAGTCTTCTGTGTGAAGCATGCAATTGCAGCAACTTACAAATCGCTCTGTACATGCACATGCTAGAGCCCAGGACTCTGAGTGTAATGCGCATCACAGAATGGGAGGATGGCAAACCGATGTGAGTACTAGAAAGAGTTTGGGGGGTGTATGTTCAACAAAATAGCTTCCAAGTGGAGAGGAGGAGCAATGACCAGAGTAGGAGGAGGGGCGGCAGTCAGCTGTCAAGCGATGATGCCAAGCAGTCTAATATCTTGCATATCAGCAGAAGGTAACAAAAACAAACAAAGAAAATACTTACCATGGAAGAGGGAAACCATACTGAACAGATGTCTTTCCCTCCTAAAAGCAACATAGGCCTTGGCTGGCAGGTGTTATTTAAAGACCAAAAACATTTTTGCAGAAAAGATTATTTATTAGAAAATAACTATTGACAAATGTCATAGTACATTTGCATACATAGATCATACCTCAAGTAAGAATGTGATTATAATGTAGAATGTGCTTTAGCCAGATGCTAAAAACAATGCACCCATGGATTGCAGTTGAAAGACTTTATACGGAGTGGAATGATACACCGAACAGCCAATAGCATGAGATAAGTGATGTTTACCGCTCTGAAGGCCAGTGTATGTAGGGGTTTGGACGAGTAAAGGCAAATGCTCTGGCAGACAATGGCGCTGTCCTGCTGAACCTAAACAATAAAGCTGAACAGTTTTGAGAAAGTGATTCCATGAGTCTAAATTAGATTTGTCATTTCTACGGAACATGCTACATATTTAGGGGCATATTATCAAGAACGGAGTTAAGATTATCGCCGCTTTAGCGGCAGGAAACTGCCGCTAAATCGGCGATAATGGGATTGATAATATGCCGTAGTGAATTCCCATAGAAGCCCATGTTCACACCAGAAAATGGGTTTCTATGGGAATTCACAAGGGCATATTATCAAGCCCATTATTGCTGCTTTAGCGGCAGTTTCCCTCCGCTAAAGCAGGGATCATTTTAACTCTGTTTCCTGATAATATGCCCCCATGTTATCTCTTGAAACTAATGTCATCTCACCAGTGATAATTTTAACATCCCAAAAAGGATGAGTCATTTTAATGGAATTTAGCCTTCTCCTTCGTAATTTACATATTCATTTACATATAAGACTGGTCTTTATTGAAATCTTACACTCTCATAACACATGCAGAATATGAATGGTTACAAAACACAGTGCCAAAAAGGTAGGGGATGACTGGTGTCCACAGAGGTTTGAAGCTCAGTGATAGTTAACAGGGAATGAACAGAGAGGCAGAATTTGGACTTAGAAAACATGGGGAAGAGGAGGTAGTGATGGGGAGGCAGATGATGACTGGAAGGATGGTTCATTGGACTGTCACAGCCAAATTCAAAGGCGGTAGACAGGGTGGAAGCTGCCATTCAGAAGGGACACGTTGAGGTAAAACATACTCAATGAGAGACCACAAGCAGGATCTGATGAGAGAACCATGCCCAAAAAGAAAAGAATGATGGGACCAGAAAAGGTGAACTATGAAGCACAGTCATAAGAGCATGAGAAGTGTACGTTCAACCCCTCTTCACTTGATACAATTCCCAACCTCCCTCACTGAACAGCCTAGAAAGAAAGTCAGCAGCGACTCCTGAACTGGATGCTACACAATTGCCGGTATGCAGTCAAACACTGTCTAGGGATATCAACCTCAATCCGGGACCATAATCTTGATATCCTGATCCACACCAAAGAGTGGCTCAAAGACTCATCTATCCACGCTTTAGACCTTCTACTTCCTCCCAATTACTCCATCCTATGTAGAGACCTGGGAAAATAGGTGAGGCAGCGGTCTCGTACTCATTCATAGAAACTCATTGAGATGCATTATCCTCCAAACGCCTCAGTTTCAGTCTTTCGAATGTATGTCAGTGGAAATGCCCAAATCCACTACCTCCAACATCAGACTGAATGTGATTTACCATCCACTGGATAATAACAATTCCTTCATCAAGGAATGTATGGATCTCTTCACCTCTCAACTGATCAGTTCGAACAACACCATATTCTTTGAAGACTTCAACATCCACTGGGTAATCGAAGGTCATAGCCTGGTGGACACCTTTACAGACTTTCTTAAGGACAACGATCTCCAACAACACTGCTTTAAATCCACACACCTCAAAGGTGCCATGCTTGACCTGATATTCTCCAATTCACCCAATCTACAGTCATACGAACCCATTCCAGTCGACTGGTCTGACCACATGCAAATTCCATTCTCCCTCTCCAGTTCTTACACCAAAACTGCTGGGCAACCCAAGAAAGATAAAATATGGTTTAGGGACACATCCAACCCATGGCCACCATGGCCCTTCCTATCCTAATCTCAATTACACCCCACCTTAAGATTAATGAGGCCACCGTCAAATATAACTTAAGCATGGAATCCATGATAGACAAATTTGCCCCCCTGAAGTGTAAATTATCTAGATTAAAAACCTCCAACTTCTTGTTCTCAAAACAACTCTACGAAGAAAGAAAGCTTATCAAAAAGAAGATCAGTGCCCTCTTACCTGAGGTGTATGAATAAGCTTCACTTAGCATGAAAACAGTACAAAGACCAAATCTTTAGAGCCAAATCCTCTCACTTCAGAGCACTTGTGAATTCTGCAGAGAGCAGACCAAAGTGCCTTTTTGAAGTTCTAGCACAAGCAACAAATCCCTCCACCACTTCAGCTCTTGAGCCATCAGCGGCCCACTGCAACAAATTTGTGGATTTCTTTGACAGAAAATTCTGAAACATCCATACCACACACGCCAATGAACCTCCTGAAACTGAGACTCTACTGTGCAAGGCAATCCACTCCTGGTCCTCTTTCTCCCCATTTCTGAATGAGGCCTACAGCAAACAATCTGCGAAGTTAAACCCTCGAACCACCTTCAGGAATGCCATGCCACTGTCTATCAGCAAATCTCTTGCGCCACACCTACTCCCCCTATGGACCAACATGGTCAACTCCTCTATTCAACAGGGCCTATTTCCAGAACTAATAAAAGATGGTCAAGTCGGGCATGGCTTGCAGCCAAGGAACATGGCCACAGCTTGGGCGAGCTCTGGCAAACATCCGTCATAGACCCCGTATATTGGTTTCATCATCTGCTAGCCACACAACACAGGAGCGTGGAAAGACCCCTGCATCGATCGGAGCGGCGAGACGGTATATCCAGTGCCCGTATTGACCTACCTCAGGACTGCTAGTGATGGCTGAAATGTAGCCTGCTGGGGAGTGCTGGGCCCAGCAGAGGCACCTGGGTGTTGGTTGGGCCAACATGTCCCTGGACTTAGTTGCACTGTGGTGGCAGCTGTAGCTGCGATCAGCAGATTCGTTTTGAAAATCCTCGGTGGTGGAAGGAGCGACACGGCGACCCAGCCCTTCGGATTGAGGCGCGCAGCCAATCCAGTCTGCAGCCGTGAGAGCAGTTGCAATTGAACACCAATAATATATACGGTAAGGCCTGAAGGGCAGCATCGGAGCGGCAAGGGCCTGGTGTAACGTGAGAGACCTACGAGCCGACCAAAGAGGGAATGGAGACAAGATCAAGATTACTGAAGGGGGGAGAAAATAATCCCAAGACAGTGAGGCGGGAGCGGCCCTTCCCTGGCCCCCCTTTCTATTGACTAGTGTGTTGGTAGACAGCCATAATAGGGAATGTAATGAACATGAATACAACCCCCATGTCGCAGAGATAAGGGGGACCCTACTCTGTAGTACTATCCAGGCCAGGATTCGCTCAATTGTCCAGAAATATGGGCCCCAAAGAGACTCTCAATACAGCAACAGCAAACTGAGGCCCAGTATAAACAGAGTCCATTCATACAATGTTCGGTCAAAAAGGGCCCAAAGCTTCACACCAAAAGACACTGGACAAGTTTGCGCAGCACAAGTCAGTCACCTCACAAAAAGGAAGTGGCAATCAGTGTCAACAAGTGACAGAGGTGATCTCCAGGCCACGCCTGCTACCTTAGAGGCTAAGTTGTAGGAACAACATGAGAATGTTGGGAGTTCCAGAGAGGGCGGAAGGACCTGCTATGAACCTCTTTGTGGAGGGGTCGATAAGGCAACGCCTGAAGCCCCGCATACTCTGAAATCCTTTTTTCAGTGGAGCGGGCCCATCGGGTCCCCGGGGGCCCACCACGACCAGGGGCACCCTTGTGTCTAATCCTGGCAAGGATTTTCAACTACAGGGACAGAGATGTAATACTACAAACTGCCTGCTCCGCCCCCTCACTAAAATATGACAACACCACAGTCACCTTCTTCTCGGACTTTAGCTCAAGGTTCAGAGGCTGCGTCACTCCTTTTTGGAAGTTAAGAGGATATTGCGTGAAAAACACCTCAAGTACGCAATGCTGTTTCCTGCCAGCCTCTGCGTTATAGCGGAGGGAAAGATGTGGTTCATTGACTCCCCTGGGGAAGCCTTGGAGAGGCTGGACGGTTGGCGACAACCTGGAAATAGGCGAACGGCTGCACAGCACAGAGAAGAAATAAGGAGAAGCAGTACCAGGAATTGCAGCAAGGTCGGGGGAGAGCTTCTACAGCCGGGGGCTCGCTAGACTCCCAGCCACCGTAAGGTTCATACTCACACTAGCTGGCTCTTGTTGAGTACTTGAGGGTTGGGGACATTAAGGGAAGCTGATAATGCCTTAGATGACGGCACAACAGATAAGCTTCACAGAGATTCCCTACCTGCACATGTCATAACTCTCTCACTCTGATTGCTGTACCCTAGGGAATGGGGTGATTGACCTTGTGTAGAATTAATGGAAGGATTAGAGACCCCATTGTACTTCAAAGTGAATGTTACTGTGTGGTTAAAGGTTTTTATAGCTATAAGTAGGGGATGTGACAGGTGGGGGGCTGGCTGAGACGCATACCCCCAAGTTAAGAGGTATTGTGTGAGACACAGGCGCTTTGCAATTTTGGGGGTTGGGCAGTTCTAATTCCACACTGCAGGGAGGCAGGAAGGCGGGAGGGGGGAATGTTATATCAGTTTGATTAGTATGTTATTACAAGACAATACATTTTTCTCAGGGACACCGACGGATGACATGTCCTACACAGCAAGGAGTAGTTACAGAGGACTTCTCAAGTTGCTCCAAGAACCTATATAAAGACCACCCCTCACCGTATCTGGTAACCCTTTTGAAATCCTCTCTTGGAATGTGAGTGGGCTGGGAGACAAAATCAAACGTGGAGTGCTGCTGCAATATCTAAAACGCCATTCCCCAGATATAGTTTTATTGCAGGAAACCCCCATACAGGGCACTACTTACTGTGCACATTATAGATGGCGGTACAAATTAGTAGCACATGCAGGCTACTCTAGAGGTTCTAGAGGGGTGGGTATCCTGTTGCGCAGAACCTTTTAATTTACCATACAAAAAGTCACACACGATTCCCATGGCCGTTTTGTAACGCTATCCGGATATTGGGAAGGCAGACCGCTCAATATCATTTCCCTCTATGTTCCCCCAAGACTCCATATGCCCACACTCGCAGACCTAGGCTCAAATATCGTCACGCTCCCACACGGGGAACTTCTCATTGGAGGGGACTGTAATACAGCACTCAGTGACGACCTAGACTGCCTACCGGCAAAACAGAGGGCTCCTTACAGGAAGACTCTGGCAGATTTTCTATCAGCACTTGGCTTGGTGGATATATGCTGGACGAGTGCACCTTCCACTCTGGAGTACACAGAAGTATCTCTCGTATAGATTACATATTTGGGTTTTCTGAGGAACTTCCAGGGTTTGGAGAGATGACCTACCTTCTGAGGGGAATTTCTGACCATTCTCCAATTTGTACTAGCTATTGTAGCACACTCTCCCACACGGACAACATAATGGCATTAAATCCATGGTACCTAAAAGTACCACTAATCTGCGCGGCCTACAAAGGGTGACAGCCTGCTATTTCCAAGAAAACAAGGGTTCTGTAGAGTCACCCCAGGTTTTGTGGGGAGCTTACAGGATGGTGGTTAGGGGCCAGGGAGTTTCTCTAATTTTCGGACATAAAAAAGAAAAGCGGAAACAAATGGAGGATATTGAAGTAGAAATCCTTAAACTGGAGGCTGAGCTTCTAAGGCCAGACCCAACAAATGTAAACATAAGTTAGGTATTAAGCAAAAAGAATATAGAGATATAGCTGAGGATCAGGCTAGAGCCAGACATCAAGAAACCTTACATCGGCTATACGAGGTGGGAGACATGATGGGCAGGCTCCTAGGGTGGCTGGCTAAAAAATAGATGGCCTCCAAATGGGTATTTGAGATAGTTTTAAATGGAGGGGGGACAGTGCACAGCCGTCAGGGAATAGCAGACACGTTCACAGCCTATTATAGCCAAATATACACACCATCGGCCCTCACCACACAAACTGCAGCAAGGGAGCTATTGGCAACTCTTGCTATGCTTTCACTGGAGGCAATAGATAAAGATAGCTTAGAACCGGACCTTACAGAGAGTGAGGTAGTACAGGCAATCTGATCACTGAAAGCCAGGAAAGCAATGGGCCCAAACGGCTTACCGATCAAGCTATATAAACAAACAGCTTCCAAACTTGCCCCTTTCCTGGTAAAGATGTACCAAGAAGACCTAAGGACCAGGAAGTTACCTGAAAATCAAATACACTTTGCCACTGGAGTCAAGCAAGCCCGGCTGAAGACGGCTGTAATGCCAGAAACCAGTCCTGGGAAGCTTGATTCCGGTCCAGGGAAGACATGGCTTGGCAGTTCGGGCTGGACTGTTCCTATGAGGCACAGGGTCAGACTGATTTGCATATGGCCATGTCTGAACTGGGGTGGCGGAGTGAGCTAAAGAACGGTGATGGATTAAACCCAGATCAGTTGACTGGGGTGAGTGTTTGTATTGTCAACGCTCCGTCCATCGTCACCTATGGTTTTTCTTTGTTCGCCCTAAGTTGGCAGGGTATGCTCAGACGTGAGTTCTTTGCTCACTTTGCCACTGGAGTCAAGCAAGCCCGGCTGAAGACGGCTGTAATGCCAGAAACCGGTGCTGGGAAGCTTGATTCCGGTCCAGGGAAGACAGGGCTTGGCAGTTCGGGCTGGACTGTTCCCATGAGGCACAGTGTCAGACTGATTTGTATATGGCCATGTCTGAACTGGGGTGGCGGAGTGAGCTAAAGAACGGTGATGGATTAAACCCAGATCAGTTGACTGGGGGTGAGTGTTTGTATTGTCAACGCTCCGTCCATCATCACCTTTGGTTTTTCATTGCACAGGTGTCTTCACCACCTTTGACACTGTACAATTTACTGGATACACATTCCCAGGGCCAACCAGAGCCAAACCGCATGAAAATGAGGCAGGGTGGATCAAGGCCCATGAGGGTCTCCGCAGTCCACTTGCGAGCAGAGGATGAAGGGAGGCCCCAAGTCAGATGCAGACGGTGACGGTCCTAATAGTATTCGGAGCACCGATTCAGTTTTCCCTAAGTTAGGGGTCAGCCACTTAGCTCCAAGTATGTGGTATGTCCCTATGCAAGCAGCAGGGAAGACAACGTGCACACTGTATCCCACAGCAACCATTGCGTGATGTGGTGCCGAGCAAGCAGGGGAGGCAGTAGCGAGGCTCAAGTGCAGCGATGTGGGGGATCTTCAGAGCCGGTTCTTATGGAAGGAGCACCCTGGAAGTCGGTAGGGAGGAGTGCACATTTCAGTGTTTAGCAGAATGCAGAGTGCAGGCGTTAGGCTCATCAACAATGGGGGGGAGGTTGCCCACCACAGTTTTCCTCCCGAGAAACACTCCCCGGGTACTCACTGCGGTCAAGTCAGGTTTCGCCCCCCACATGCGCTCCCGCATCCACCTCTGAGTGCCAGCAGCGTCGGTCCTGCATGATCTCCCCAGGTTGGAGGGGCAGAGGGGCGGGCCGCAGCCGGGGCTGCAAATCTAGGCCCAGCAGTGTAGGCCGCACGTAGGCTCCCATCTGCGGGCGGCAGGAAAGGTGCAGCGCAGGTTGTTACGGTTCCAAGAGCAAGGGAGAGCAAAGCAGGGCAGGTAGGCGAGCTCGATTTACCATGCGTTCAGGTCAGCTGCAAGTTCGGCAACTTTTAAGACACTCACCGAGTCATAGGTCTGGGTTGAATCCATCTTCATTCTTTAGCTCACTTTGCCACCTTAGTTCAGAACCAGCTATATGCAAATCAGTATTGACCCTGTGCCTCATGGGAACAGTCCAGCCCGAACTGCCAAGCCAGGTCTTCCCTGAACCGGAAACAAGCATCCTGGGACCAGTTTCGGGGTAACACCTTTCATAAGCTAGACTAGCTTGAATCCAGTGGCAAAGTGAGAAAGGGACCCGCGTCTGGGCATACCTTGCCATATTAGGGCGAACAAAGGGAACACGAGGAGGTGAAAGGGGCGTAAAAAGCAAACACAAGGCGATGAAGGGCAAACAAGCAAACACAAGGAGATAAAGGTGGACAAAGCAAACACAAGGAGATGAATTAATAAAAGTACTATATGCTGAAAGCGGGTTTTATTCTTCCTTGTTCGTATGAACATGCAGAACAAAGAAAAGGCTGCTTTTGTCCCAACCGTGTGTGTACCCTGAAGTCTTCTGTGTGAAGCATGCAATTGCAGCAACTTACAAATCGCTCTGTACATGCACATGCTAGAGCCCAGGACTCTGAGTGTAATGCGCATCACAGAATGGGAGGATGGCAAACCGATGTGAGTACTAGAAAGAGTTTGGGGGGTGTATGTTCAACAAAATAGCTTCCAAGTGGAGAGGAGGAGCAATGACCAGAGTAGGAGGAGGGGCGGCAGCCAGCTGTCAAGCGATGATGCCAAGCAGTCTAATATCTTGCATATCAGCAGAAGGTAACAAAAACAAACAAAGAAAATACTTACCATGGAAGAGGGAAACCATACTGAACAGATGTCTTTCCCTCCTAAAAGCAACATAGGCCTTGGCTGGCAGGTGTTATTTAAAGACCAAAAACATTTTTGCAGAAAAGATTATTTATTAGAAAATAACTATTGACAAATGTCATAGTACATTTGCATACATAGATCATACCTCAAGTAAGAATGTGATTATAATGTAGAATGTGCTTTAGCCAGATGCTAAAAACAATGCACCCATGGATTGCAGTTGAAAGACTTTATACGGAGTGGAATGATACACCGAACAGCCAATAGCATGAGATAAGTGATGTTTACCGCTCTGAAGGCCAGTGTATGTAGGGGTTTGGACGAGTAAAGGCAAATGCTCTGGCAGACAAT
Organism: Lissotriton helveticus; assembly: GCF_964261635.1. Taxonomy (NCBI): domain Eukaryota; kingdom Metazoa; phylum Chordata; class Amphibia; order Caudata; family Salamandridae; genus Lissotriton; species Lissotriton helveticus. The sequence continues at coordinate 449,691,028 of NC_136067.1, forward strand.
GGCGCTGTCCTGCTGAACCTAAACAACAAAGCTGAACAGTTTTGAGAAAGTGATTCCATGAGTCTAAATTAGATTTGTCATTTCTACGGAACATGCTACATATTTAGGGGCATATTATCAAGAACGGAGTTAAGATTATCGCCGCTTTAGCGGCAGGAAACTGCCGCTAAATCGGCGATAATGGGATTGATAATATGCCGTAGTGAATTCCCATAGAAGCCCATGTTCACACCAGAAAATGGGTTTCTATGGGAATTCACAAGGGCATATTATCAAGCCCATTATTGCTGCTTTAGCGGCAGTTTCCCACCGCTAAAGCAGGGATAATTTTAACTATGTTTCCTGATAATATGCCCCCATGTTATCTCTTGAAACTAATGTCATCTCACCAGTGATAATTTTAACATCCCAAAAAGGATGGGTCATTTTAATGGAATTTAGCCTTCTCCTTCGTAATTTACATATTCATTTACATATAAGACTGGTCTTTATTGAAATCTTACACTCTCATAACACATGCAGAATATGAATGGTTACAAAACACAGTGCCAAAAAGGTAGGGGATGACTGGTGTCCACAGAGGTTTGAAGCTCAGTGATAGTTAACAGGGAATGAACAGAGAGGCAGAATTTGGACTTAGAAAACATGGGGAAGAGGAGGTAGTGATGGGGAGGCAGATGATGACTGGAAGGATGGTTCATTGGACTGTCACAGACAAATTCAAAGGCGGTACACAGGGTGGAAGCTGCCATTCAGAAGGGACACGTTGAGGTAAAACATACTCAAAGAGAGACCACAAGCAGGATCTGATGAGAGAACCATGCCCAAAAAGAAAAGAATGATGGGACCAGAAAAGGTGAACTATGAAGCACAGTCATAAGAGCATGAGAAGTGTACGTTCAACCCCTCTTCACTTGATACAAATCCCAACCTCCCTCCCTGAACAGCCTAGAAAGAAAGTCAGCAGCGACTCCTGAACTGCATGCTACACAATTGCCGGTATGCAGTCAAACACTGTCTAGGGATATCAACCTCAATCCGGGACCATAATCTTGATATCTTGATCCACACCAAATAGTGGCTCAAAGACTCATCTATCCACGCTTTAGACCTTCTACTTCCTCCCAATTACTCCATCCTATGTAGAGACCTGGGAAAATAGGTGAGGCAGCGGTCTCGTACTCATTCATAGAAACTCATTGAGATGCATTATCCTCCAAACGCCTCAGTTTCAGTCTTTCGAATGTATGTCGGTGGAAATGCCCAAATCCACTACCTCCAACATCAGACTGAATGTGATTTACCATCCACTGGATAATAACAATTCCTTCATCAAGGAATGTATGGATCTCTTCACCTCTCAACTGATCAGTTCGAACAACACCATATTCTTTGAAGACTTCAACATCCACTGGGTAATCGAAGGTCATAGCCTGGTGGACACCTTTACAGACTTTCTTAAGGACAACGATCTCCAACAGCACTGCTTTAAATCCACACACCTCAAAGGTGCCATGCTTGACCTGATATTCTCCAATTCACCCAATCTACAGTCATACGAACCCATTCCAGTCGACTGGTCTGATCACATGCAAATTCCATTCTCCCTCTCCAGTTCTTACACCAAAACTGCTACGCAACCCAAGAAAGATAAAATATGGTTTAGGGACACATCCAACCCATGGCCACCATGGCCCTTCCTATCCTAATCTCGATTACACCCCACCTTAAGATTAATGAGGCCACCGGCAAATATAACTTAAGCATGGAATCCATGATAGCCAAATTTGCCCCCTGAAGTGTAAATTATCTAGATTAAAAACCTCCAACTTCTTGTTCTCAAAACAACTCTACGAAGAAAGAAAGCTTATCAGAAAGAAGATCAGTGCCCTCTTACCTGAGGTGTATGAATAAGCTTCACTTAGCATGAAAACAGTACAAAGACCAAATCTTTAGAGCCAAATCCTCTCACTTCAGAGCACTTGTGAATTCTGCAAAGAGCAGACCAAAGCGCCTGTTTGAAGTTCTAGCACAAGCAACAAATCCCTCCACCACTTCAGCTCTTGAGCCATCAGCGGCCCACTGCAACAAATTTGTGGATTTCTTTGACAGAAAATTCTGAAACATCCATACCACACACGCCAATGAACCTCCTGAAACTGAGACTCTACTGTGCAAGGCAATCCACTCCTGGTCCTCTTTCTCCCCATTTCTGAATGAGGCCTACAGCAAACAATCTGCAAAGTTAAACCCTCGAACCACCTTCAGGAATGCCATGCCACTGTCTATCAGCAAATCTCTTGCGCCACACCTACTCCCCCAATGGACCAACATGGTCAACTCCTCTATTCAACAGGGCCTATTTCCAGAACTAATAAAAGATGGTCAAGTCGGGCATGGCTTGCAGCCAAGGAACATGGCCACATATTGGGCGAGCTCTGGCAAACATCCGTCATAGACCCCGTATATTGGTTTCATCATCTGCTAGCCACACAACACAGGAGCGTGGAAAGACCCCTGCATCGATCGGAGCGGCGAGACGGTATATCCAGTGCCCGTATTGACCTACCTCAGGACTGCTGGTGATGGCTGAAATGTAGCCTGCTGGGGAGTGCTGGGCCCAGCAGAGGTACCTGGGTGTTGGTTGGGCCAACATGTCCTTGGACTTAGTTGCACTGTGGTGGCAGCTGTAGCTGCGATCAGCAGATTCGTTTTGAAAATCCTCGGTGGTGGAAGGAGCGACACGGCGACCCAGCCCTTTGGATTGAGGCGCGCAGCCAATCCAGTCTGCAGCCGTGAGAGCAGTTGCAATAGAACACCAATAATATATACGGTAAGGCCTGAAGGGCAGCATCGGAGCGGCAAGGGCCTGGTGTAACGTGAGAGACCTACGAGCCGACCAAAGAGGGAATGGAGACAAGATCAAGATTACTGAAGGGGGGAGAAAATAATCCCAAGACAGTGAGGCGGGAGCGGCCCTCCCCTGGCCCCCCTTTCTATTGACTAGTGTGTTGGTAGACAGCCATAATAAGGAATGTAATGAACATGAATACAACCCCCATGTCGCAGAGATAAGGGGGACCCTACTCTGTAGTACTATCCAGGCCAGGATTCGCTCAATTGTCCAGAAATATGGGCCCCAAAGAGACTCTCAATACAGCAACAGCAAACTGAGGCCCAGTATAAACACAGTCCATTCATACAATGTTCGGTCAAAAAGGGCCCAAAGCTTCACACCAAAAGACACTGGACAAGTTTGCGCAGCACAAGTCAGTCACCTCACAAAAAGGAAGTGGCAATCAGTGTCAACAAGTGACAGAGGTGATCTCCAGGCCACGCCTGCTACCTTAGAGGCTAAGTTGTAGGAACAACATGAGAATGTTGGGAGTTCCAGAGAGGGCGGAAGGACCTGCTATGAACCTCTTTGTGGAGGGGTCGATAAGGCAACGCCTGAAGCCCCGCATACTCTGAAATCCTTTTTTCAGTGGAGCGGGCCCATCGGGTCCCCGGGGGCCCACCACGACCAGGGGCACCCCTGTGTCCAATCCTGGCAAGGATTTTCAACTACAGGGACAGAGATGTAATACTACAAACTGCCTGCTCCGCCCCCTCACTAAAATATGACAACACCACAGTCACCTTCTTCTCGGACTTTAGCTCAAGGTTCAGAGGCTGCGTCACTCCATTTTGGAAGTTAAGAGGATATTGCGTGAAAAACACCTCAAGTACGCAATGCTGTTTCCTGCCAGCCTCTGCGTAATAGCGGAGGGAAAGATGTGGTTCATTGACTCCCCTGGGGAAGCTTTGGAGAGGCTGGACGGTTGGCGACAACCTGGAAATAGGCGAACGGCTGCACAGCACAGAGAAGAAATAAGGAGAAGCAGTACCAGGAATTGCAGCAAGGTCGGGAGAGAGCTTCTACAGCCGGGGGCTCGCTAGACTCCCAGCCACCGTAAGGTTCATACTCACACTAGCTGGCTCTTGTTGAGGACTTGAGGGTTGGGGACATTAAGGGAAGCTGATAATGCCTTAGATGACGGCACAACAGATAAGCTTCACAGAGATTCCCTACCTACACATGTCATAACTCACTCACTCCGATTGCTGTACCCTAGGGAATGGGGTGATTGACCTTGTGTAGAATTAATGGAAGGATTAGAGACCCCATTGTACTTCAAACTGAATGTTACTGTGTGGTTAAAGGTTTTTATAGCTATAAGTAGGGGATGTGACAGGTGGGGGGCTGGCTGAGACGCATACCCCCAAGTTAAGAGGTATTGTGTGAGACACAGGCGCTTTGCAATTTTGGGGGTTGGGCAGTTCTAATTCCACACTGCAGGGAGGCAGGAAGGCGGGAGGGGGGAATGTTATATCAGTTTGATTAGTATGTTATTACAAGACAATACATTTTTCTCAGGGACACCGACGGATTACATGTCCTACACAGCAAGGAGTAGTTACAGAGGACTTCTCAAGTTGCTCCAAGAACCTATATAAAGACCACCCCTCACCGTATCTGGTAACCCTTTTGAAATCCTCTCTTGGAATGTGAGTGGGCTGGGAGACAAAATCAAACGTGGAGTGCTGCTGCAATATCTAAAACGCCATTCCCCAGATATAGTTTTATTGCAGGAAACCCCCATACAGGGCACTACTTACTGTGCGCATTATAGATGGGGGTACAAATTAGTAGCACATGCAGGCTACTCTAGAGGTTCTAGAGGGGTGGGTATCCTGTTGCGCAGAACCTTTTAATTTACCATACAAAAAGTCACACACGATTCCCATGGCCGTTTTGTAACGCTATCCGGATATTGGGAAGGCAGACCCGCTCAATATCATTTCCCTCTATGTTCCCCCAAGACTCCATATGCCCACACTCGCAGACCTAGGCTCAAATATCGCCACGCTCCCACACGGGGAACTTCTCATTGGAGGGGACTGTAATGCAGCACTCAGTGACGACCTAGACTGCCTACCGGCAAAACAGAAGGCTCCTTACAGGAAGACTCTGGCAGATTTTCTATCAGCACTTGGCTTGGTGGATATATGCTGGAAGAGTGCACCTTCCACTCTGGAGTACACAGAAGTCTCTCTCGTGTAGATTACATATTTGGGTTTTCTGAGGAACTTCCAGGGTTTGGAGAGATGACCTACCTCCTGAGGGGAATTTCTGACCATTCTCCAATTTGTACTAGCTATTGTAGCACACTCTCCCACACGGACAACATAATGGCATTAAATCCATGGTACCTAAAAGTACCACTAATCTGCGCGGCCTACAAAGGGTGACAGCCTGCTATTTCCAAGAAAACACGGGTTCTGTAGAGTCAGCCCAGGTTTTGTGGGGAGCTTACAGGATGGTGGTTAGGGGCCAGGGAGTTTCTCTAATTTTCGGACATAAAAAAGAAAAGCGGAAACAAATGGAGGATATTGAAGTAGAAATCCTTAAACTGGAGGCTGAGCTTCTAAGGCCAGACCCAACAAATGTAAACATAAGTTAGGTATTAAGCAAAAAGAATATAGAGATATAGCTGAGGATCAGGCTAGAACCAGACATCAAGAAACCTTACATCGGCTATACGAGGTGGGAGACATGATGGGCAGGCTCCTAGGGTGGCTGGCTAAAAAATAGAAGGCCTCCAAATGGGTATTTGAGATAGTTTTAAATGGAGGGGGGACAGTGCACAGCCGTCAGGGAATAGCAGACACGTTCACAGCCTATTATAGCCAAATATACACAACATCGGCCCTCACCACACAAACTGCAGCAAGGGAGCTATTGGCAACTCTTGCTATGCTTTCACTGGAGGCAATAGATAAAGATAGCTTAGAACCGGACCTTACAGAGAGTGAGGTAGTACAGGCAATCTGATCACTGAAAGCCAGGAAAGCAATGGGCCCAAACGGCTTACCGATCAAGCTATATAAACAAACAGCTTCCAAACTTGCCCCTTTCCTGGTAAAGATGTACCAAGAAGACCTAAGGACCAGGAAGTTACCTGAAAATCAAATACAAGCCAATATAGTGCTGATACACAAGGCCGGGAACCCACCGGAGATCTGTGCATCCTATAGACCAATCTCCCTGCTAAATGCAGAGGTTAAAATTTTAGCAAAAGTGCTGACAATCAGACTGGCCCCAATGCTGCATAGTCTTGTCCACCCCGACCACTTGGGCTTCATGCCTGGTAGAAATACTGCACTTAACCTGCAACACTTTCAGGGAGTGCTTGGAAGAGCTGAAGGTATTCAAGAAGACGCTATTGTGGTGTCCTTGGACGCAAAGTTGGCATTCAACATGATAGTTTGCTGTCCTCGAGCGGTTGGGATTTGGGGAGAAGTTTGTGGCATGGGTTCGTCTGTTGTATGCAGAGCCTCTAGCACAAGTAACGGTAAATGGGGGATACTCAGCAGTGTTTAAATTACAGAGAGGGATGAGACAGGGCTGTCTTTTCTCCCCTCTGATATTTGCGCTAGTCCTAGAACCACTAGTGGTATGGATACGAGGTGACCCACTTATTAGAGGACTTTGATGGACTGTTGATTGGGAAGATAGAATCTCCCCATATGCAGATTATATTCTCCTATATTTGGCACGACCATACCCCTCCTTGCACAGAGTACTTCACATTTTTGCTCTGTATCAGAACTACTCAGGTTACACTGTAAACTGGATAAATCACTGATGTATGTCCTCTCTGGCCCAGAACCGAAGCTCCCCAGAATATGTACAGCATAAGTAGTAATAGACGGATTTTAATATTTGGAAATATATATTACTAAGGACCCGCGCTCTTTTATGAATGCAACTTGATCCCCCCCCCCCGTTCGCCTCAATGAGAACGTTCAGCAGTTGAGGTCTCTGTCCCTGTTACAGATAGTCAGGGCCTCATTGAATAAAATGATGGCATTACCCTGCTTTTTGTATATTTTGTAAAATGCGCCCTATCCAGTCTCCCCTACGTACATCCGGGTGGTCGAGGCGGAGGTGAGGACCCTCCTATGGGCTAGAGGAGCTCCCAGAATAGCTCTAACTAAACTGACTAAAAGCTAATACGATGGAGGAATAGCTCTACCGGTGCTTCAATACTATTATTGGGCTGCGCAACTTGCAGTGGTCAATCAATGGGTGCATACCACACACAAAGAGCTGGCCTATAGAATGGACAGGTATAACATGGGGTTGAGAGTTTACCTTAAGGTAATCTATGGAGGCAAACGAGGAGCGCCTGTGGTCACGCCAACATTACCCACAATCAAGGTATGGCACACGGCATCTGCAGCCTTAGGGTAGCAAGATAAAATGACCCAGGTCACTTCACTGTTGTCGAAGGGTCAATGGATCGAAGGGTACTGACCTCCTGACTTCCTTCCCTCTGGAGGACAGGCTGTTAGATGACTCTCTAACATAAAAAGCTATAGCTCTAACCTTCTGGAAAATACTGAATAATTTCCCCGATACCCAGTAAGGGCCAAGTGGGTGGAGGATCTTGGGGACTTGACAGAGGAGGTTTGAGTGGAGGCACTTGCGTCCCCCCGAGAAGTTGACATACGATCCCGATTTAGACTAGTCCAATTAAAAATCTTCCACAGAACCTACTACACATGCACAATGCTAGTCAAAATGGACAAACTCAAGTCAACGCATTGTCCCAGGAACTGCGGACCGGAGGGCACATTTCTGCACCTGTGGTGGAACTGCCCGTTGATCCAAATGTATTGGAAGACTATTGTGACCCACATTTTTTTTTGTTTGTTTTTTTGGGTTGTTTTTTTTGTGTTCTGGGAACTTTTTAGAATTCAATTGCCCTTGGCAAAGCTGGAGTGACCAGTTTCATCCTTTGCCTTCTCTGTTCTCCTCGGTTTACGCTCACCATGGCTGCTAACACCAGCAGCCCGAATGAAGGATCACTCTCTAAAGTTGGCCTCAGTGCCTTTAAGATCACTTATCCACCTAACCTCACTAAGAATGCATCAAAGAAGCTCAAACACAGCTTAAGAAAAAAAAAATGAAACACTAATATCAGATACATATTTCAGTATGTACAATGGCAACACCATGTCTGACCTAATCTTCTTCACGAATAAGAGAGCCCAATGGAGGAAAAATCTCATATCATTGTTCCAGTGCAAACAGATAAGGATTTTATCTTTCTATTACTTCCCCCCGATCCACAACATATATCTCACCATTACTATCTATAATAATGGGATGGTTCCCATTGTAAATGTAAATGTAGCCGTACTTGTAAAGCGCACTGATACTCCTGAGTGTCCTGGCGCTGTACTCATACCGCTAGGGAACCCTTCCTGGTTTTTCCCCGTGAAATGTCCACTCCTGGGCATCCCCAGGTTGCAACCAGGCATCCCTAGCACTGTAGGGGGCCGTTGTGGAGACTAAGCAAGCTATTGCCCAGAGTTGCAGCGTGGGACCCATGCTTAGAGTAGGCACCGAGGCGAGAAATCAGGTCCGAGGCATTATGAGCCCAAGATCCACCGAGACCAGCCAAGGCAGGAATTGAACCCTGGTCCCGGGCCAGACCTCTGCATCAGGGTCTGCCGCTCTAACCATTGAGCCACACTTCATTCAAGCCTCTAATTGAAACCTAGAGCAGTTCAGCAAACTCTTTTTGAAGATCAAAAGCTCTGTAGCTAACTATTCAACCCCAGGGCGACTAGATACAACTCTAACCACCTCAAGCTCACTCCAAATCTACGCTCCCATTCCCTCCTCAGATTCACATCCCTCCTCTCCCACCACCCTTCCCTTGCCCCTGCCGCTTTCAGAACTGTTCTAATCACATATTTCGCAACCATGGACCCTATCACCACTTCCAACCTCCTTATCAGTACTTCCTGGCACACCTCTAACACTCAGTGACCAATCCCCTCCTTGGGAATCTCCCATTATCACCTCTGACCCCCCTAACACTCATTGGCACCCTACCCCCTCTGCAGCTCTCCACACTCAATCAACCTCCTGGCCTATGCATCCCGGAACACCGCTCATATTCAGGGACTTACCTTCTCCTAGGATGTCCCCTGTTACTGCCCCGGTCCCCTCTATAACACACTTACTCACACTCCCCCCTCTCCAGATCTCCACACTCAGTATCCTCCCTTTTGCCAATACCAAGACTAGTTGGCGCGCTTGGACGATATCTCCCTTCAGCTGCACCATCTCTCCGTCGAACTCCACGGTTTGAAAGCCCTCTCACTCGAATATCTCCCCTTGTTAAGCCCCCTCCTCTCTAGTCCTAACCGGCCCAGAGCCCCCACCAAGGCCACTGACACAGCTCCCCGCGACCATCCCCTGTCACCTACCATCCCCAATTCTGTTCCACTACCTAACGCAGCCTCTCGCCCAAGAAGCGTGTCCTGTCTTACACCCAATGAAATTGACAGCCTTCTCAAGTCTTCTTCGTCCAACACGGACTTCAACATGAGTCCAAACGGAATAATTTAAACCATTCATTCTAATCCTAACAGAGAACCCTACCACAACCGCAGAGTCATAAACAACGATAACTTCAAGGGAGTGAACATCACTCAGCTCCTCCCCATACTACGACTCCACTCAAATGCATTCTTCTCAATTGTAGGTCTGCTAGCAAAGAGGCCTCCGAGATCTTCGATCTCATTCAACAGAATGAGATAGATATCATTATCCTCACAGAAACTTGGCTTAACCCTTCACTCCAATTCTTGACCTCTTGGGGCCCCCACCCACAACATAATTTGTCTTGACAAAGATAAGAAGCTGGGTGGTGGTCTAGCTTGTATACATTGGAGTACGCTTGCGGTCTCCCTTTCAGAGTCATCTTTGCCAGTAACTTGCAAATACCTTTGTCTCAATATCTCTAGTAACAATCATCTGGTTTGCAAACTACACTTTCTATTACCCCCAGGCGACAATCTCTCCTTCATTGAACAATTAATGGAAATCATCTCTGGCAATGTGGACTCAGTCCAGTCCCACATCTACCTTGGAGTCTTTAACCTTCACTGGTCTAACACTAATGATCAAGCAGTCTCATGCCTAAATTCCTTCTTGCATGACCACAAATTAATTCAAATTCAAAAATCTTTATTTCGATCATGAAAGATCATAAAAGATATATGCAAGCAATTTAAACATTAAAATGTGTGTGAAACGCATTAAAAGCATTATACAAATATACTATTTTGAAATACAGTTCTATAGAAAAATAAATGTGCCGAATACTATGTATAATACAGTTTTGAAAAAAAGACAGGTATACCAAAGCAAGGGAGGTGGAAGAGGTATTTCACGAGGTTGTAGTGTCCTTAATTATTCGCGCACGCCACATTGCAGTCAGGAATTTTGCCATAGCAAACACTGTTGGCGCAGATAGATCCGTCTTTAAGACTCAATAAGCCGGGGCGTATGTTCTGAAGCCCAAATTTTTTAAATGAGGGACCAGCCAGTGTCTCCTAATTCTGGTGTAGGCTCTACAAAACAGAACCACATGCAAGTCGCTCTCCAGTTTATACGCACAAGCCGGGCACGCCCCTGTCTCTGTTCCGCCACCCCAAGCCTTTGTAAAGGACCTTAGAGGGAGGGACCCGTACCTCCATTGCAAAAAAATCTTCCGTGTGAACGCCGGGGTCATGCCATCTAGTACACATTCATGGCTATATGAGTCTTTGATTTTGATAAAAAGGTCGGTTAGGGACCCTTCCCGAGTGGTATTCAATGTTTTTTGCAGCATAAGTTTGTACACAAATTAATTCAAAATTGTGACCAGCCTACTCACATTAAAGGGGTAACTTTAGACCTCATCATCTTCAAAGGTCATACCATCTCATTGGATTCCATCATACCATGTGATTGGTCAGACCATCACAACATTTCCTTCCAAATCAACTCCGAGGTTTATCAGAGTAAGGCACAAAAAAACAAAACAAAGATTTGGAAAAGGGACCTCAGAGATATCAATACAGCTGACCTAGCAACCCGCTGTAATCGAGCCCTCTCTCTCCAATTGGATATACTTGAAGTCCATGCTCTCACAGACTTCTACAACTCTTCTATTTCCAACATCATGGATTCTTTGGCCCCACTCCAACAAAAAAATGCACCTGCACAAATTTCTAAACCATGGTTCAATGGCAACCTAAACTTGGAACATCGCAATCTAAGGGCCATAGAACGTTCCTGGAGAACCACTCCATCTGCGGACCATCTAAAAAACCTTAGAGCAGCAAGAAGTGTGTATAACAAACAAGTCAAGACAGCTAAGGTATTTCAGATCCCAACTTAACCAAGCGGCTAATGGACCCAAGAAACTGTTTGAACTGGTTAAACAAAAATCGGTGGTAGCCCCTAACCGATCAACCTCGGAAGTAAGACCTCCCTCATGTGATGATATGGCTGCCTTTTTTACTGAGAAAACTAAACTTATTAATATTGATCTGGAAGCCAGGAGGGCTCTATTGCCTCCCAATGAACCTGCACCCCCACTGGCGGTAATAGACAAGACCAGCACCATGTAGCTGGGGTATCAAAAACAACGCTTCCTGGGACACCTTTACCCCCCTCACTGAAAATGATATCAAAAAGGTTCTTTGGAGTGTCAACCCATCTAATCACTTCAGTAACCCGTTACCACCTACCATCTTCAAAGTAATTAAAGATGCAATCTCCCCCTTCTGGACAAAGATCGTCAATGCGTCTCTGTCACAAGGCACACTCCCAAAATGACTAAAAGGGGCTCAGGTAACACCTATATTAAAATAAACCCACAGCTGACAGTACAGATCTTAACAACTTCCAACCTATCTCCAGCATCCCTACTCTAGCCAAACTCCTTGAAAAATGCGTCCAGTCACAATTATGTGCGCACATCGAAAATTTCCATCTCCTGGACCAACACCAATCTGGCTTTCGTAGTGGGCACAGCACTGAATTGACTCTCACCCATGTGATGGATGACATCTTAATAATGCTTGATCGAAATGAATCCTGCCTCCTTATCCTACTTGATCTTTCCTCCGCATTTGACACTGCTAATCATGACAACCTCCTATTCATTTTGGAGCATAGGATGGGCCTTTCTGGTCAGGTGCTGCATTGGTTCTCGCCCTTCCTGCAGCACAGGACCCAAAGAGTTAAAGCGAACCACTCACTCTCCCAGCCATCCCCAGTCAGCATGGGGGTTCCCCAAGGGTCCTCCTTATCTCCCATACTCTTTAATTTGTTCCGGGAATTATTAGTTAATGTTCTAAAATCCTTGGACATTTGCTTCCATATGTATGCAGACGACACCCAACTCTATCTGAAAATATCCTCCCCGGATGACATCACTTCACTCAACTCCACCCTACTGACTACTCAAAACTGGTTAACTGCGAACCACCTCCTGCTAAACACCTCCAAAACAGAATTCCTCCTCATTTCCCCCCCGAAACATACTCCTAAAATCGACCTATGGATGAACCAACTCACCGCCTTCAACTGCTGCCCCCGTATTATCGACTTACTTAAATCTCTAGGAATTACCCTGGACAAGCATCTGAATATGAAGACTGACATTAGTAACGTGTGCAAGGGAACTAACCAACTTCTGAGAACACTCAGGAATCTCAAACCTTTCCAACCTCAAGCAGATTTCAAGCAAGTGGTCCAAGCGCTTGTTTTACCGAGACTTGACTATGGCAGTGCTACGCTATGTGGCCTCCCCAAATACACTTTGGCCCCCCTAAAGGCTTCACTGAACGTGGCGGCCAGATTGATCATGGGCCTCAAGTGAAATGCACACATCTCCCCGGTTTTAAAATCGCTAAACTGGCTACCTTACAAAGCTAGAATTCAACTGAACATTGCCTGTCTATCACACAAAGCCCTCCACTACAAAACCCTCATCTACCTTGCACAAAAACTAGAACTATCTGGAAGGGGTAGACTGTCAAGGAGTGCTAATTCTCTCCTCTTGAAAAAACATGCCAACGAGCCTTCTCTGGCTCTGCTCCTAAAATTTGGAACTCTCTTCCACCGGAAATTCGGAGGATCTCTTTCAAGGCTGCTCTCAAGCTGGAAGCAAAAAGATTCCTCATGAATAAGTTCTTACCTTAACATGAGGGACAATTTTTTAGCTCTAAGCGCATCGGACATACTATAGAATCGGTTTTTATTCCTTTATATGATTATTATTTTTGTTTTGGTTATCATTCCAGTACAAGATTATTGTATTTTCTCCCCTTAAGTCATTAAACTCCAGCGTCAGCTCATTCTTCGTTCACCCAGGTGTATAAATGATCTGTTAGATGTTCAACATTTGATTCAATGCTTATTAGACTCCCCATTTGACTCATGTTCTGATTATTGTTTTGGTATTGGTTAGTATTCCTGTATATGATTATTGTACTTACTCCCCCTATGTCACTATGCTCCATCGTATAGCCCATTCTTCGTTCACTCAGGTTTATAAATGAGCTGTTATGTGTGCACTATTTGATTCAATGCCTATTAGATTCCCCATGTTAGACTCATGTTTTTGATTTGTTACCTTTCCCTCAAATTGTAAAGCGCTCTGATATCCTTCGGGATCAAGTTTGCGCTATATAAAACTTTATAAATAAATAAAATGAATGGTGACACTATGTGGGAAGCAGGTGTAGGCCTCGCCTCAACTGTGCTTATTAAATATCTGGGGCGCAACAAACTTAACAGCTGGGCAAAGACTGTGGGTTACATTAGGCCTCATAGAAGCCAAGCGCAACATAACAAGGAAATGGAGGGCGGGATAGACCCACAATCCGAGACTGGGAAACAGATATGGACTGGTGCATGCAAGTTGAGAGGGTGGTATATGAGGGTAGAGGCTGCCCACATAAATGGACCAAAATCTGGGGAGGCTGGAATGAAAGTAGAAGGATGCTCTGTCAGCCAATTGGGAAACCTCCCAATGAGAGGGAGTCTGATGATGCCAGAGAGATCTGAAAAAGAGGGGAAGGTTGAATAACATGGTGAAATTGGAACTGTTAAATTTGATGGTCCTGGTAAGGATGAGATATGTATTAAGATTGGAATAACCCTGCTGTCATGAGGGGGGCGTGGCTTGGCACGCGGCAAGATGGCAGCGCTGTAGTGCTGCTCTGCCGGCCACCGTGAACAATCCTTCATTATCCTGCCCTACCTGGGCCAGCTGCCTGAATTTTTGGTGGGGAGCAGACTGCAGATACCTTCCCCCATCGACTGCGATGCCTGGTTGAGCTGTGCGGGGCCAACGCACTGTGAGAACGGCGGCTGTTAGTTTCGGAGCCGGGCCCGCCGAGCTCCGGTGTGGCGAGGACGAGTGAGCGTGGAGTTGGTGCGGGGCCCCCGGCACCTACGACTGTTGCTGCAAGCAGATATCCCGGCGAGGAGCTGGTGGGAGGACTCGCGCCCGGTGAGACACGCTACGCTCAATTAGGTGGAGTTTGGCCGGGAGTGGGCCTCGAGTTTCGCGCTGCGGGGAGGAGGCAGCAGGAGCTGGGCTGCTAGATTACGCAAGCAGCAGGCTCCGGTGACCGCACCAGGCTGCGAGTAGGCTGTGAAAACCAGGCCTGGGCTGCCGGAATTGGCTGAGGGATAGAGGCGGCAGGAAACACTTGCCCTCTGGCTGTACACCCCCTCCTGAGAATACGGGACGGCGGAGGACATTGCGGAGTGGGCTGCCTACCGGATCGCTGCGAGTGTGGGACGCAGTGCACTTCATAGAGGCCGCAACCCCCCCTGGGGCTGCTCACGTGCTAGTAGTGTTACAGACAATTGCGGAGGATCGGAGCTACGCAAACTGCAGTGGGGAACTGCGGTTTCCAGTAGTCGATGGGGAGGTGGATTCCCCTGCTGGTGCATTGGTGGGACTAACTGACACAGTGTTGTACTGTTCCGAACACCAGGGACCACCGGCAGAAGCGCATCCAGATGCCGTAGGAGAGTGCATTCGTGTGACAGCTAGCAACCTCTGATGAGACTCTTGAACGCTGGTTTGGAGAAAAAGGGGACGTTGCTGGCTCATCTTACTACCGTACAGAGGGGGAATCCAGTGACGGTGGGCAGAGAAGGGCGTGGGATCAGAGAAAAGTGTGTATTAACTACTTGGCTTCACTGGGAGGTCACAAGAGGGGTGCTCTAGACTACATAGGAGGCAGAAGCTGCGACTAGATTAACTGGTCTTCCAGGCCCTCACTTTGCGGGGACAAAATGGGCAAATCGGATAAATTCCAGCCGAAACTGACGTTCGAGCTCCGCAAGGGTGGCAAACCGGCCCAGACCGAGGCCTCTGACTCTGAACTAGACGCTGCTTCACAAGGCCCCTCAACCTTGGGAAAAGTGCTGGCTGCTATACAATCTAGCCTGCAGGCGATCAACGGGAAGATCGAAGCTCTAAATGGTCGCATGGACCAGTTCTACGCCAAGCTGGACAAACAAGCAGCACGTATAGGGGAAGCGGAGCAGAGGATTACTGACGCAGAAGATAGACTCCAACAAGTAGCAGAAAAAACGTCGGACATCACTAGGCTTCTGGCGGTCATTCAAGCAAAGAACGAGGACATTGAAGCGGGGTCGAGACGCAACAATATTCGCGTGCTAGGCTTGCCGGAGTCAATGAATGTGGGACGTTTGGAGGACTACATTGAGACCATGCTACGCGAAATATGTGGAGCAGACGAGCTATTCCCCCAGTCGCTGGCGGCTCGTCCACCTCCTGGTACTCCGCCGCGACCTATCATTGTTTGTTTTGTTAAACTACAGAGATAGAGACACTGTGCTACGTATCACCAGGCAAAAGGGTAAGATTACGTATCAAAATAATCCACTCTAGTTTTACCCGGACTTCACCGCGCAAGTACAGCCGGCGCGGAAAGAATTTCAAAATGTGAAGAGGCTGCTCCTGCAAGAGAAGATCCCGTATGCCATGCTATATCCAGCGAGACTGCGCATTGGCGAGTTTGAGGGAGGAAAAATATTAGCGACACCGAAACAGGCGAAGGCATATGCGAAATCTTTGCATAAACGACGCAGATCTCCTGGCTCCACATCAGATGTCGAAGACGGAGTATTAAACTGTTATAGCTACATGTCTATGTGACGTTGTCGACTGTCTAGAATAACGTATAGGTTGCTCCCGGGGGACTCTGAGGGTGGCGCAGCTGTTGGGGGGTTGCCCGGGAAGGTGTTTCGAATTTGGATACTATGGGCCAGATGTAGGTGAGGGACATTTACCGACTCATAAATACCGAATTTTACCGATTCGGTATTTATGAATCGGTAAATATGAAGGAGGGAGATGTAGCTAATTTTTAAATTAGAATTACCGAATCGGTAACATTCGGTATTTACTGATTCGGTAAATACCGAATCGGTATTTCCTATTGATTCCTATGGGCTGTGAATCGGTATTTCCTATTGATTCCTATGGGCTGTGAAGCCCATAGGAATCAATGGGAAATACCGAATCGGTATTTACCGAATCGGTAAATACAGAATGTTGCAAGGGTGCAGGGGGTGTCACTTTGACACCCCCTAGCGCCCGAAGTAAAGGCATGTGTGACATGTGGCACTCATGCATGCCCTAAGGGCCTGTGAGAGTGTCACAGGCCCTTAAGAGTCGGTATTTTACCACACAATAGGATTGTGTGGTAAAATAGCGACTCTTAAGGGCCTGTGACACTCTCAGGAGTGTCACCTCCATTTGGATTTACCGAATCGGTAAATTTATAGATTCTGTAAAATAATGGCCCCTACATCTGAAAACCCAAATACCGGTCGGTAACGGCCGAAATCGGCCGTTACCGACCGGTATTTGCTCTCCTACATCTGGCCCTATGTCTGGGACTGCTTAGATCCTGTTGATAGATTTGCAATTTTGTTGAGGGATGCGAGAAGCTTTAAGGGTATCTGCTCTAGGATATGTTGATTGTAGGTTGGCTGCTCCCGGGCTGACACTTATACTTTTTTCCTGAAGGCTGGCCATAGGGGAGGGTTATATTATAATAGGTGCGGTGGCCCACTTCCACCTAGTGCTGGGAGTGTAAGTTGCCGCCACAGCCCTCATTGGGTATGACCCAAAAAGTACAATGGTTGCTATTGTTGATGCTTGGACAGGGGGGGCGGGTGCTTTGTGTCTTTGGCGGGTTGGGGTTGCCAAAGTGGGAGGGGAGTTGGGGGCCTGGGCCTACTTTCTGCTTGAGGGATTGAACCTGGAGATATGCTCACTTTTTGAAATACAGCGTGCAGGTGATACTATGCTTGCTGCTATGGAACGATGCTGGCTTGAGACTGCCCCTGGGCTTGCTTAATGGCGGGTGAGAGGTACAAATGTACTACTTGGAATGTGCGTGGCCTGAATACACCCAAGAAAACCAGACAGGTGCTCGCACATCTAGATAGGCACGGTGTACACATCGCCCTATTGCAGGAGACCCACTTAACCAAACATACTGAGGGCTCAATAGCACGACATTGGGCTACATATCGACTGGCCTCCTCTTACTCTAATTATGCCAGAGGAGTCTTGATTCTCATTAAGAAGGGGATGCCATTTCAACCACTTGACACCTGTGTAGATAGAGAGGGCCACTGGGCAGTAGTGTGTGGCAAGTTAGGGAGCGTGATGGTGACTATTGCCAATGTCTATGGCCCGGTGATTGACGAGCCAGCATCGTTCTTGTCTTTGTTCCAGGTGTTGCGTACATGGCCGAAGACGGCATTATTGCTTGGGGTGGATTTGAACACTCATTTAAATCCACAGCTGGATAAGTCTGCCTTCACTTGCAACCGTATGGTCAAAGTTGCCCAATGTGTCTGGGATTTTATGGAGGAGATGGGTCTGACGGACGCTTGGCGTCTAAGGCATACTGGGGTCATGGAGGGCACGCATATCACGCCAGCTCATAATACATGGTCCTGTCTGGACTACTGGTTGCTAGATGGTATGGCTAACGGATGGACGACAGAGGTCAGTGTATTGCCGAGGACCCTTTCGGAGCACAATCCAGTCATGCTACAGTTAATGGTGCCACACAATATGCGCCGCCCCTTCACTTGGTGTTTCCGTGCAGATTCCCTCCTAGATCCTATATAAGAGGACACAATTCGGAAAGCTATAGTACAATATTTTGATCTGAATGTGGGTACGGTTGACAGTGCAGCTACCTTATGGGAAGCATTCAAAGTTACAATAAGGGGGGTGTGTATAGGTACATCGGCGGGTATCCTACGAGACCTGAGGGGACAACTACGTTGTACTGAGGATAAATTGCGTGAGTTGGAGGCTTCTTATGGTGCATCGCCCACACCTGAAACGCTGGCACAGATTAGAGAATACATTGAAGAATACAATTCCCTAGCGAATTCGGAGATAAACTATATATCGAAGAGATTCGTGGTGAGGGCGTACGGGGAGAGTGGTAGGCCCGGCAGAGTACTGGCCAACCGGCTCCGGGAACGAGCAGATGCCCCCTTGATAGCGCATATAGTAGATGACATGGGGGTGGACCATTTTACTCCTGACGATATTCTAGGACAATTCCTCACTTTTTATGAGACGCTGTATGCATCCAGCGGAGATATGTCTGAATCTGCCTTGAGTGAGTACCTGTCTGATACAGCATGCGCCTGGCTGTCCGATGTACACAGAAAATTTCTTAGCCTTCCCATTGACGAGGCAGATGTCAAGGAGGCCATCCTCTTACTGCCTAATAAAAAAGCTCCGGGGCCTGATGGGCTGACAGCAAAATTCTACAAACAATACATGGATCTGCTCACGCCCCACATTCTAGCTATGTATGCGGAGGCGCATGAGGTAGGCTATCTCCCACCGTCTCTGAGACAGGCGCTCATTATTACTTTGCTGAAGAAGGATAAGACCCCTACGCGGTGTGAATCCTATCGCCCCTTATCTTTGATTAAAATTGAGGCCAAGATTCTCGCCAAGATATTGGCCACTAAATTACATCCTCTGATGCCTATGTTGGTCTTACCAGACCACTCCACATCTTGGAACCTCCGAACGATATTTGCCATGTTTCATGTACTGAACCCGGACTTGCCTGCCGTGGCTGGGCTACTGGACGCGGCCAAGGCGTTCGATTCGATCGAATGGAAATACATGATATCCATCTTGTATAGGATGGGATTTCCCCCTGTTTTTGTCCGCTGGATACAAATCCTTTACACGGATGCTTCGGTGAGGGTGAGTGACCTTACCTCGGATCCGTTGGCCATCTAGCGAGGCACTAGACAGGGGTGCCCCCAGTCTCCTTTCCTTTTTGCCATTATATTAGAGCCCCAAGCTGCTCTGAATTTTAATAATAGACCAGTGAGCATATCTGCTTACGCGGATGACATGGTTCTATATGTACGGGAGCCGCAAATATATCTGTCACAGGTCATTCGTGAATACATCCGGTTTGGTCTATTTTCTGGATTGAACATCAACTGGGAGAAATCGGTCATTGTTCCCCTCACACTTGCCACCAGATCGCCACAGGTGAAATATCCCCTGTTGTGGACAGAGGACCCAGTAAAGTATCTGGGCATCTGGATCCATCGTGATCCTGTGACTGTGATACGGGAAAATTATGGGAGGGCCTATACTGAACTGGTACAGCAAGTTGATCGTTGGGTGGGTCTACCCCTGTCGCTAGCGGATCGCATTGCGGTGGTAAAAATGGTGGTGCTACCTAAGTTCTTGTATTTATTTTGCAATATCCACATTCGTTTAAACAAACATTTTTTTCAAACTGTGCAGACACAACTGCTTTGATTGGTGTGGGGTGTGAAGCCTCTGAGAATTAGCTGGGCCACGCTTACATTGCCGTTCGAAAAAGGGGGTTCTGTGCTCCAGATTTCTTCGTGTACTACCTGTGTGGGCTGGCCCAATATGCGTTTTTTTGCGTTCGTCCGCATGGCTTTATTCCTCATGTGGCGGTTGAGGAGGGGGACGTCGGCGATGTACCCCTACAAGGCATTATTACACATGTTTGTAGACTAACGCCTAGGACAGAGTTCAACACCATCGATGCCACGATCTCGGCATGGCAGGACATTGGTAGACGGACAGATAGACTCCCATTGTACGCTCCAAATATGGCTATCGAGGGACACAGTGCTATTTTGGTAGCACATGAGTGGGGCTCGATCCGCGCATTCAAGGAGGCAGGCATTTCTAGTATGGGTGACTTCTATAGAGGAGGGATATATCTTACCAGGGAGGATGTGAGCTATATTTCTAACCCTATACCATTGTTTACATATACCTGTTATCAGTTACGTAGAGCTATCAGGGATCACTATCCCAGTTTCCCAGAGGAGCCGGAAGTCTCCAAATCGCTGCAGTCGGTTATAACAGCGGCCACCAAGAAACACCTGCTCACTAGACTATATAGTTGTTTTTTTTTTATGAATTCTTAACAACACTACTGGGTTCTGGCTCCCAAGCAGTAAGGCCAAGCCTTTGAAATCAATATAACCACAACAATTGCCAATACTGCAACCTGTTATTTCTAATCCCAATTGCCTACCACTGATTGAGAGAAAACAAAAAGGGAGGTACAAGGACTATTATTTGGTCCGATTAAATCAGGAATTTATTTATTCAAGTTATTTCATTTTAAAGAAAAATTGTTTTTCAATTTTTGTTTTTTATGAAAGCGGCGATCAAACAATTAAAAAAAATGTTGTGCAAAAATACAAATCCAAACAAAAAATGACATTTAGAGCATTCACATGTGTGTTCTTCCTAGCATTCATACCCACTCTACACATTCATCCTATATTATAACACAATATTTACAGTGATTGAAACTTTTTACAGGTTATATCACTAGACTATATAGGGCGGTACAGGAAGAGTTGGTGCTCCTGGAAGATAAGAGCCTAGGGCGGAGGAACATGGCTTCAGATTCACAGATTACGGTGGCCATGTGGGAACAGATCTGTATGGTAACAGGGAGATTATCGTCTAATAGTAACCTACGCATTATACACCTGAAGTTTGTACACCAGACCTATCACACCCCCACAAAACTCCACAGAATGGGACTTAGAGACACAGACTGCTGCAGGCGGTGTGGGCAGAAAGGGGCAGACTTTGTGCACTTAGCAACGCGATGTCGGAGGGTGCATTCGTACTGGGTAGAGGTGTTGGAGGTGCTATTCACTATGACTGGGCATCTGCTGGAATGCACCCCGTTGACATGCTTGTTGGGATACGTGCCTGAGGTAAAGGGGGTACTAGGGCGCTTTGTGAAATTGGCTCAGTTGCTGGCTAAAAGGCGAGTGCTTTTCACGTGGGATGGGAAGCAGTGCCCGAAGTCGGCTAAGTGGCTTACTGACATGGTGTACTGTCAAGAGCAATTGATCTTCTACACGGAGGACCTCCCAAAAAGGTCCAGGCCTAAAGACATATGGGCCCCCTTCATGACATAGAGGGAACATGGCGGCGGCAGGCTAACGCAGGTCGCGGAGCTCCGTATCACAGGCAGCGGCAGCGGCAAAATAGTGGATTATAGGACGGCGGTCCTCACCTTACAGATGCGGTGAGAGACTCTGGGCTATCTTTTGTGCATATTTGGGCCATATTACCAGTTATCTTCGCTCTTCTTTCCCTGCAGTGTATTAACACACCATAGCGCTCTGGGGCGTTAGAACCCTGTAGCACATGGAGCTGAGGACATGGTGAACACAGATTCGATCTGCAGGCAGGACGGCTCTACGTCTACGTCGATTGAGGCAGTAGCGGTTGTGGTGGAGGTGATCCGGTCGGTCAGAGAGCACCGGAGGAGTCTGTGGAACCGCGCTCAGATAGCACTCCTGTCCACACAGTTCAGAGGACCTGTTTGCTGGGGGCGATTTTCAGCGGTTACATCTTTCTACACTTCTAACACAGGTAAGGAAGTTTCAAGAAGGGGAGGCTGCATGGAGTTGGAGTCATCAGCAGCAGCCCTACCAGTTCAAGAGGTTAACCCCTTAAGTGGGGGGGAGGACAACATAAATATAATTGAGGAGTTCGGGGGGCCTAGTTCTCTGACAGTCCTCCCTGTAGTCAGTGGGGATATACCAAACGAGATTGAGGCAAAGTGGTCAAAGAACAGGAATAGATATCAGTTGAGGTCTAAACAAGATCTTAAGTCAAAGGGGGTATTAGACTCTGCTGAAATATTGGAGAAGGGGGGCCGACCCCATTAACTCCCTATAAAAAGAAGAAAAATTGGGGGACCAAGAAGGTCGGAAGCACTAAGATGACCCAACAGTTACAGTTTCATAAGAACACTCCATCGCTTAAGACCTATTTTAAGCTTATGGAGCATTCGGTGGGCCCGAAGGGGGCGACGTCAACAGAGGCTGGGGTATTAGATCAAGCTTCTGACCCATCTACCCTAACTTTAGGAAACCAATATACTTCTCTTGGCTCTATCCAGGATGTGGGGAGTCCGCTAAACCCAGAAGTATGGGCTGTGTGTGGGTTCAGCTGGCATAGTACCAGATTTTCCCAGTGATGTTGTTTTCCCCACAACAGAGACACAAGGGTCTCTAGTCATGGCAGAGCCTGCGAACCCTTTCTTGCCCTTGGCCCTGGATGACCCCAGGAAACCTCAAACACAGTCTCAGGCCTCGGTACAGGTCCAGATTCATACTCCGGCGCAGGCACAGGCACAGCCTCAGTTGACTTCTCAAGATCGTACTGTCCCTCAGCAGTTAACGGGTGCAGCTAGTATTGAGTCCGAAGGCGACAGGATTGGCCTTTTATTTCAGTCACTACGGGAAGACCTATTGAGTAAGTTCGAGGTTTCAGAGACTAATCTGCATGATAGATTTGATCTGTTGGAGACCAAATTAGATGATATATGTACCCGGACTAGCTCTCTTGAGAGTAAGGTTTCTATGTTATCCGAGTCCACGCTGGGAAATTCCAAGGACATTGATACCTTAAAAGGGCAAAATCGGTCTCTTATGATGGACATGGAAAGGTTGGAGATACAAACCCGCAGGAACAACCTTAGATCTCGAAGCGGAGATTCAGAGGGTTCATAGAGACCATTTTAGGTTACATCCTGATCGGAAGGCACCCAGAAAAATTCTTGTTAACTTCCAAACTTATAGTATTAAAGAATTAATTTTGAGCAGGTGCCTTACTCGATCCACTCTTCATTATCGGGCCAATCCGTACCAAATCCGATCTGACATAGGTGGCCGGACAGCTCAGAGGCAGTGGGAATTAGGTTCCAGAATGCCAGAACTTAGGTCACTAGGGGCGCAGGTACAGATGACGGCAGTTAGCAGGGTAATCGGTAACAAATTTCTCTCCTTGAATCTTAATGGCATAGGAGGGAGGAGGAAACAATCTAGGGTCTTTGAATACTTAAAAAATACAGAAGCTAATGTTTACCTACTACAGGAAACTCATTTAGAGGCTAAACTTTGTGAACAAGTTTTTGGTAAACTAGGTTGGGTTCAGGAGGTACTTTGTTCTAGGCAGAAGGGAATCTCTAGGGGGGTAGCTATTATTATTAGAGCAAAGAAGGGGATTAAGGTCCAGAATTGGGACACTGATCAGTCCGGTAGATGGTTGGTGGCAGTCCTCTCAATAGCTAGTTCTATATATACGTGCGCAGTGTATTACGGTCCTAATGAAGATAATTCTAGTTTTCTTCTAAAATTAGGGGGTATTTTATTACAATACACTGCGCCAGTAATATTAGGGGGAGATTTCAACTTAGTTTTCGATAATCAGTTAGATCGCACTTCCAGAGTGAAATATTGTGTTCCAAAGAACTCTTTCTTAGCTCTTAGGAACATCATGAAAGATTTTAATTTACAAGATGTTTGGAGAGCTAAATATGGCGCTGTAAGGGAATATTCCTTTTACAGCAAAAAATATAAGCAACACACAAGAATTGATTATTTTTTGGTAGATCACGCCTTAATGCCAGACATAGTCTCGGTATATCATATTCCAGCTGGTCTTTCTGTTCACTCAGTGGTGGAACGAGTAATAAACTTTAGGATCAGGCCCATAGAAGTAAGATGGACTCTGGATAGAACACTCCTGCTAGATGATCAAATTAAGCTTAAGATTAAAGAAAGTCTCATCGAGTTTTTTCACTTTAATATAGGTACAGGCACTGTGCAATTGGTTTGGGAATCTTTCAAGGCCTATTTAAGAGGTATACTGAGTTCACAGATTACTTATAAGAGGAGATCTATTAAGAAAAGAGATACCGATGATCTTGAAGCCATAAAAAAGAAAGAATCACAACTACAACTAGCGGCCCTCATAGACAGGGGTAACATCCCGAGGTTAGAAAAAGAACTCGTAGAACTTCAATCAGCATTTAAAGCGAGAAGTGATAAAGCTATTAAGGATAGGTGGGAGGTTAGCAGATTGAAGAATTTTGAGTATGGGGAGAAGTGTTGTGCTTTCCTGGCCTGGAAGTCGAGGACAGAGAGGAGTAGGAATAATATTGATTCACTAATACAGCGGGACTCGGGGGTACTGATAATTGAGAAAGAAGATATTAGGGAGGAAGCACGGTGGTTTATAAGAGGGCTATACCAAGAAGATAGCTGTCTTGGAGTTAAAGATCTGGAGGTTTGGTTTGACTTGAGGGATTTGCCCAATTTGTGTGAATCGGATAAGATCTTGTTAGCCAGTGAGATCACAGAGGGGGAGATAAGGATGCAAGTGAAGAAGATGAGCCGAAGTAAAGCCACTAGCCCTGACGGTTTGCCGACAGAGGTGTATGCGGATAACTTGCAGGAAATATTGCCTGTGCTTATGTCACTATTTAATAGAATTTTTTTACAAGGAGGTGATAGTCCACCTTCATGGCTGGAGGCTACTATTGCCCTAATAGTAAAACCAAACAAAGATCCCCAAAAGATCGAGTCATATAGACCCATCTCCCTCCTAAACTCCGATCTGAAGATATTTTCTGGAATACTAGCAACCAGACTATTCAAAGTTATTAAGACAATCATTCATCCAGATCAAAGGGGGTTTATACCTGGCCGGCAGCTCAATGAGCTTACGTTTCAAGTGATAGGGCAATTGATGTAGCAGAGGAGAGAAGACTGCCACTCACCATTGTAGCGATTGATGCTGCTAAAGCATTTGATCAGGTTAATTGGTTGTTCCTCTGGGAGACTATGACAAGGTTTGGGTTTCCTTCTATCTTTATTGAGGGAGTTACGTCCTTATACAGGAGCCCCCGGGCCAAAGTCCTGATCAATGGTGGTCTGACAGATTGGTTTAACATCTCCAGAGGTACGAGGCAGGGCTGTCCCCTGTCCCCTCTCCTTTTTGATGTATACATCGAGCCTTTTGTATGCTCCCTGAGATCGGACCCCGTTATTTTACCTTTTAAAATGGGGGAGTTAGAACTAAAAACAGCATTATATGCAGACGACCTCCTCCTTTACACTGCTAACCCTACTGAGTCTATTCCCAGATTATTTAAATTAGCTGAAGACTTTGGTAGGGTATCTGGATATAAAATCAATAAAGAAAAAACAGATATAATGAGCTGGAATAGCGTAGCCCCGGTACAGGGGGCCAAACAAATAATTAGGTATTTGGGAATATACCTAACACAGAAATTGGCAGATGCTTCCAAAACCAGCTGGCTGACAGTGGTGAAGGAAGTTAGTAAGTTATTATCCAGGTGGGGGGGTCTACCTTTGAATATCTATGGAAGAGTGAATTTGTTAAAATGACTATCCTCCCCAAAATAACTTTTTTGTTTAACAACATACCCCTATTATTCAATCCCAAAGATATTGCTAGCCTCCAAGGGAAGATCGGATCATTTATTTGGGCCACAAAATCCCCCAGGATAGCTTGGAGGAAACTGAGAAGGGGGTTGAAGTTGGAAGCTTGGCTTTACCAGACCTGCTCTTTTACTGTTATGCCTTCCAGTTTAAGAATTTTAGAATTCTGGCCTATAAGTTAGACTCTACTTCGCATGGTCGTCTTTTCCAGGCAATGCTATCGGACCAGCCAAAAGGTTTTGAATTTTTCCTCTATAAATTTGGGGATTAAAAATTCTACAAAAAGGTTCGTTTGAAGATTTTACAGGCGGCACTTAAAATCTGGCAGTATATCCGGATGATTCTGTGGATCCCCTATTACAACTTACAAGCCCCAATATGGGATTCCCCAGGCACTCCCGCTTGTTTATTAGACTGGTTGGCACAGCCACTGAAATAAGCAGGCTTGGAAAAGTGAAGGGATCTTTGGGCCTTATTTATGAAGGCCTTGCGCCGCCTGTGCGTCACTTTTTCCCATGTTAAAAGTGACGCACCGGTGGCACAAGGCCTTCATAAATAAGGCCCCTTGTGTTAACACTCGTCTCTTAGATTGGGAATCTTTAGCAAATTTAACTGGAGGGTCCCTCACGAGATTCAAGTATTACCAATTGTCATCATGGTGGGGAAGACAGTGTTGGGGGAAGGAGGAAGATACCCTGATTCTTGATTTCATCAGTAGACGGAGAGACTGGAAGCGGGAGGTTGCCTTCTGATATACTACTCTGGTGGCTGCAAAAGACAGTCTAGATTTGGAAATAATGTCTCTCTGGGGCAATGTTTTAACCGAGAGCTCAGAGGAGATACAGAAAGTCTGGGCTGATGCATTCAGGATGTCACAAAAGATAATCAAACCGGCCAACATCAGAAGAAATCACCTATTTACAGCGTACAGGGTATACGGGACTCCTGCTAAACTATCCAGGATATCAGCTAGAAACTATAACTGTCCGAGATGCAACGTTCCGGCAGCTGACGATATACATATGTTTATGGATTGCCCAGAAATTACCAGCTACTGGAGGCAGGTGTGTGTTTTTTTGGAGGAGGTTTTATTAACACCAGTTACCAGTTGCTCCAGATTATTTTTTTCGGTCTACCACGAGGGTACTCACTGAATAATCATGCCTCACAGTTTCAGTCGAAGGCCCCCCAAGATTTGCTGACTGTTTAAAGAACATCATGATGATCAGTCAGTCAGATAAGGTGTGTGGTGGAGAGAGTGCAAGCAAGGTTTGGTCTACACTAAAAGATTGGTCAGAAAAATAATCTAATTCCAATGATTATGCCAGAGGTTTGTGGTCCTGTCCACCCTGGTATCGAGGTAATTGGGAGTTGGACGAGGAGACAACCTACTTCTGGGTGAATTCTGTAGGCCGCGCGCATACTCCAGGGGCGGAATCAAAGTTTGTGTGTGCGAAAGGCTCAGAGAGATCCCATCTAGAGCAGATATCTTCTGGTGGCATATATGAGGACAAAAAAAAAAAAGACATATGGGCCCCACTGAGGGAATACTTGCTGGCCCGTAGCGAACAGGCTGGGGACGATGCGGACACTCTGACTTGTTGACCTGGATATTGTCATGTAATGGGACTACTGCTAATCGCATGCATGTTTACTGTAAGAGTGTGCCTACCTGTTCAGGCATCAGCACCAAGAAACAGGAAAGGAATGTTGATGGTAATGTATGTTATAGACTGCAGAAAGAGGGGCTCGGGCGGGGGGGTGGGTGTTTTGTTGGAAACTCTTGTTTTACAAAATGTCATTGTGATATGTCATTGATATGTCAATTTGAAACTAATAAAAAAAAACCTGCTGTCATGTGTCTTTGTTCCCTTTATCCTTATCGATAAAAATATATTTAAAAAAAATAAGTGGGTCAAGTCTCTCCTCTCTTGAAAAAACAATCTCTTGCCCCAGAGAACAAGAACAACTACCGCCAAGTCTCCATAGTTCCATTTTTAAGCAAAGTAATTGAAATTTGCATTGCTTCCCAGCTCATGTCACACATTCAAATAAAGAGCATCCTAGACTCTCTCTAATCTGGTTTCTGCCAAGCCCACAGTACAGAATCTGCAATCCTACAAATAGTTGATAACCCCTTAGAACCCTCGTCTCCAGAAACTCCTGCCTCTTGGTCATCTTCGACCTGTTCGCTGCATTATACACTATCAACCATCCTGACCGCCTCTGCATGCCTAAAAAACGTATGGATTGTGGAGGCACAGTCCTCAATTGGTTCTCCTCTTACCTAACCAACCGCTCCTAAATTGTGAAAATGGTCATCGAGGTCTCGAGACTAGTCAATATACATCAAGGAGTCCCTCAAGGCTCGACTCTCTCCCCAACCCTATTTAACCTGTACCTAGAACCACTATCTGTGATTCTCAGAAACGCTGGGATTCCCTTCCACCTCTACGCTGATGATACTCAAATATACATGAAAATTACATCCCCTTAAGACATTTCCCTCCTTTCAATCACACTCCTAAAGATTCAGAATTGGATGTCTAACCATCACCTACAACTAAACAACTAAAACAGATTTTTTTTTTATCTCACCTCCAAAAGTAAAAACCCCAGTTCTGGAATGGATGGCCAATGTTCCTTTACTGGACGGCTGCCCTGCCATTTTCCAGAGTGATAGATCCTTTGGTATCACCCTTGACAGTCATATGCATCTCCACAACCACATCTCAGCCAGGGCCAAAAGTGCACAACACAAGCTAAGGCAACTATGGGGCATCAGACAACTGATACCGTAACAAGACCTCAAAACAGTGGTGCAGTCTCCTGTCCTCTCCAGACGAGACTAAGGAATTATCCTTCTCTCAGGCATTCCCAAAGTTCATCTAGGCCCACTGAGAGCAACTCTACATGCAGCAGCGTGCTTCGTACTTGGTCTCAACAAATGTAACCACTTTTCCCCGGCCCTGCAAACCCTCCAATGGCTTCCTGTTGAAGCTCAGGCACAATTCAAAACAGCCTGCATTACCCACACACAAAGAGCTGCACTCCTCTTCACCCTCCTATCTAAGTGATAACATGAAAATCTCTGGAGCAAATAGAGATTCCAGAAAGGCCCAATCCCTGCTCCTGGAACCCCCACCTTCAGTCGAGAACGGTACATGAGCCAGTCAGTCTCTGGTAGTGCAACCAGAATCTGGACCTCCTTACCTCCCTTCCTTCGCCAAACAATCTAAAAGGACCTCAAGCTCTTTTTATTTGACAAACACCTGGGTTAATCACCCTCAACCATATCTATGTACTCTATCAAGGAGGCAAACTACCTTCATTGTATTTCCCCACCATCTTAAACACTGCTTGAGCCATGCACATCCCTGTCCAAAGGCTGCTTTTGCACTGGTCGCAGCTACTGATGCAATATGTCTGAACGTAATTTTTATAACTGTAACTAGCAGTACCCTTTTATCATGCTACTATTGTAAAGAGTTCTGATGTCTTCGGGCCATGTCTGTTCTGTATAAAATTGCAAAAAGAAAAAAAAATAATAATAAGTGGGGTGTCCCAGGACTAGGACAGTGGCATGCAGAACATTCTGTAGAAAAATCAATGAACAAGAGTTTGCCTTATCAAAAAACAATCAGCCTGGAGGAGGCATATTAATCTAGTGGACTATTTTTCCAGATGAATATATAATAATTGTGGGGCTGGCCATATTAATGATAGGCGCAGAGAATTAATCAAAATGCAAGAGCAAAGCCCTAAATAGATGCAGTGGTGTTGCTCAGGCAGCGGAATTGGTAGATTTAAGGTCAGTTTTCCTTACATAAGGGGCACCTACCAAACTTTGCCAATATCCGCAAAAGAAGAGGATCTTGACAAATGCTACAATGCAATAAAGTGGGAGAGAGTCATTGCAATAACATTTGTAAACAATATTTATAATTTATTAAACATCAATCAACACCAGTTCTTTTTATTGGGGTGTGAAGAAAGTCTCATTTTCAATTAATTCACTGCCCTATTTCTCACCCTATACCTCATTCAATATATCTTCTACCTCAACTCTCTGACTCATCTCAAACCTTTTTCTCCTACTCTTTCCAATGCACTACCCTACTTATCACCATATATCTCTATCAATATATCCTCTACATCCACTCTCGCATTCATCTCAAACCCCATACCACTACTATGATCCCCAAAATAGCCCTTTCTAAACTCTCCCCTACTCTATCCCTCCTTGCACTATCTGACACCTCTTTTACTGTAATGATCCCCCAAAACAAGCCTTTCTAAACTTTGCCCTCTGACTCTTCCCCTCCACATTTCTTTTTACTCATCCCAAGCCTCCCACAATTTCTATGACTTTCCCCCCCAAAAAAAGTCTAAATCCTTCACTCTTCTATCCGTCCACTATCCTTTTCAATCAAAAAACCAGACTAACATGTCCACTTCTCAAATTTCATATTTCACTATACTAATTCACCACTCATCCTTTATGGGTTCCAGAGTAGCATGTTACTTGCTGAAAAAAGCGCTTCAACGCCTCCTCAGGGGTAGCAAGCGCTATATATATATATATATATATATATATATATATATATATATGCAACCTTTGTCCCTCTTCTATCCCTCTGTTACCCTACTCAATCCAAATAACTGACTAACATATCCACCACTCAAATTACTTTCATATTTCACTATACTAATTCAACACTAATCCTTTAATGGGTTCCGGAGTAGCGTGCCACTCGCCAAAAAAGCGCTTCAACACCCCATCGGGGTAAGAAGCGCTATATAAATGTAAACCTTTTTCCTTCTTATATCCCTCTTCTGTCCTTCTCAATCCAAATAACTGATTTATATCCACAACTCAAATTACTTTTATATTTCACTATACTAATTTACTACTAATCCTTATGGGTTCCAGAGTAGCGTGCTACTTGCCAAGAAAGTGCTTCAACACCCCATTAGGAGTAACAAGCGCTATATAAATGCAAACCTTTTTTCCCTCTTCTATCCCTCCGCTATCCTTCTCAATCCAAATAACTGACTAATATCCACCACTCAAATTACTTTCATATTACACTACACTAATTCACTACTAATCCTTTATGTTTACTGGAGTAGCGTGCTACTCGCCGAAAAAGCGCTTTGAGGGCTCGTCAGGAGTAGTAAGCGCTATATAAATGCAATTACAATTACAATTAAAAAGGTGCAGTTTGCACCGCTCATCACAGAGGTTGTTCACTGCACAGTAGCACAGGAACAAATGCAATCAGTACTTGGGATTACTGATGTACTTTTGTTATAATATATAACATGTAAAAATTATTTGCTATGAAAATATATGAAAAGGCGTGGATTTGTTTGGTAGCTTAAAGGACTTTATTCTTGCATTTCGTCTTTCGCAGAAAGTAGTAATAATCTATGACAATTTCCAGCTATAGTAGTTTGCCTTTTCCTCCATGTGCAAGTATTTACAGATGTTTGTTTTGTGTGCAGTGTTTGTCTAGTTATTGTTCCTGGTGATACCAATACACTCCAGTGCGGGTGTCAATGTTTTTAAACATGTCTGACTTTAGGAAACAGCAGTACAGCGAGGGGGTGCTGTGCAGGCGTGTTTGCTAATCGCTGTGTAGAATCTGCCTACTGTGGACTCTCTATGCCCCAGCAGACTTCCTCTGCCAAAAGAAAGGCATATGGCCTTGCGGAAACACTGTTGTCAGCTCTACTTTCAGACGGGAAGCCTCACGTTACCTGACCTGTCCTTGGACCATTGAAGCGCCGTAAAGAATCACCCGCCGCTGTTGGCTCAGGAAGGACAGGAATTCATTTTTAAAGCCTCACTAAGTACCCATGAAAAGATTGGGGCATTTGACACCGAGATAAGGTTAGTCGCATTCAGTATGAAAGAGACAAGATGCTGGTGCATAATATCACGCATCCTGAGAATTGTGCCTCAGGGCTCGTCCGATTGGATCTCCTCAGCTTTCAGTGCTTCAACTGCCTGCAAAAGAAAGTGCCAGCCCCCTTCCTGTTCTCCACTTCCTGCCCACCTTACACCAATAAAGGCCCTTTTGTTATTCTACTACTTTGAAGTGTATTTTCCGTGAACACCTTCATAGAGATGTCACCAGCTTTCTAAGATGACACAAAGTCACATGTACAATATTCCTTTTAAAAAAAGTGCACAAAAACTATAAATCTACTCAGGTCAGAGCAAAAGTTGCATACAAAATAAAATCCGTAAGGCTGGTAAACATTTAGGTGCTTAAGTGATGTAAATAGTGAAATTGTCTCTTGTATTTACAGGTTACAGTAACCTAACTATCATGTTTTAGTACTTTGCTTTCGAACATAATAATGCACCTTGTGCATCTGCTAAGCCATTAATGGAGAACGAAAGCGGATCATACCGGCAAGTACATAAAAAATAATTTGCAATGCAATTGGTCTCGCATTTCGTGAGTTAGAGCTATTGGTTGGAAATGTAAATGTTTTTCCTTATGTGATGTGGAGTGAAGTGGATGTATGTGGTGTGTAGTGGAATTATGTGGTGTGTTGTGCAGTTGAATTATGTGGATAGAACTTTTGCGCTAGTTAATGTATATGAATTATGTGGAGTGGGATTTTATGTTATGGAGAGTAATTATATGGTATGGTATTTTGTGTTGTGATGTGTTCTGCAGTGGAGTTTTATTTTGTAGTGTGCTGTCTGTGGTGTGTTATGTAATTGTGTTGTTGATTTGTGTTATGTGGTTTCTTGCTCAATTATGAGGTGTGTAATGGAAATGTATTCAGCTGAATTGTGTGATGTGAAACTGTGCAATTGTTTGTAAAAATAGAGAATGTTGCTGTCTACATGTGGTGTGCATATGTTTTCAAAGTTACATTAAAATAAACTCACAAAATTAAAACATTAAGGGCCAGATGTAGGAAAATCTCTTTTTCCGACTCTTAAATACCGACTCATACCGAATCGGTAATCAAGAATCGGAAAACGTGATCTAGCAAACAAATCAGTAAATTTTACCGAATGGGTATCATTCGGAATATCCAATCGGTATTTACCGAATCGGTAATTACCGATTCGGAAAATCCCGATTCAGTAAATCACATACATTCCTATGGACCTTCTGGCCAATAGGAATGAATGGGATTTACTGAGTCGGGTTTATCCGAATCGGTAAATACCGATTCGGTAAATACCGATTCAGAATTTTCAAAATCGACATGTGAGCCTGACAACCAATCAGGGACACCCTACACACCCCACAACCAAGGCCCAGAGAATCCAACCAATCAGAACGAAGCACCCCTCCCCAGTACCTGGGAGTGGCCACACCCATGCAGGTGCACAGCAACTGAACAAACAAAGGAGCTGAGGTGAGAGGAGCTGAGCATCCAGAGCCAAGCTGTGCAACAGAATGGAGTCTCAGGAAGGGCAAAAGGATGGTGGAGAGCGCAAAAGAAAGAACAAGTTCAGCCCAGGAGAACTGCAGGTGGTTGTAGAAGAAATTGTGAGTCACTACAACCAAATCTTTGGAAAACAGTCTCTGCATGTTGCAGAGTCTGTGAAGAGGAAGATATGGCTTGGCATACAGGGCAAAGTCAATGCCATTGGTGTGACGCACAGGGAGATCGATGACATTAAAAAACGATGGTATGACCTGCGCATCATAACAAAAAAGAAGATTGCTGCCCAAAAAAAGGAGGCTGGTGTGACAGGAGGTAGCAGGAGCAAAGCACCAAAACTGACTGAGATGGAGGAGCTTGTTGAAACAACCCTAGAGCCAGAATGCATCCATGGGATTGGAGACCTGGACAGTACAGCAAGAGCAACAAAGAAACAAGGTAAGATGCATGTACCCTAATCCACGACCATTACCCTGAACCCGTACCCCACTGTGTATAATCATTACACTGCAGAACAGCTCATACTTGGGGCCGGCAATGCATCATGGTAGACGTAGTCATGAGTACATACATGCAATGCATACACCACAAGACTCAGCAAGTCATGCCACACACATCTCCAAACACACAATGTACACTGGGCAAAGGTGTGTAAACAATTTATTTAAGAATTACACACAGGTGAACAACAACATTGACCCTATGTCAATTTGATTCCACAGGCGATTCCTCACGCAGTACAGCACCAGCAAGGGAGAAGAGGGCACCAGCAACTAACAGAAGAGAAAAAGAGAAACAAACCACAGGTAATAGCGCTGTAGAAGGAGGCAACAACACAACCCAGGAAGCCTCAACACCAGAGCGAGCCTCAACACCTGTCCCGCAATCACCTCTATTGTTTGGATCTCCTGAATTGGAAAGCACACCGCTTACACCAAAACCAACGTCCAGGTCGTCCATGCAGGGAAGGGCAAGTAGGCCTGATGTGCCCCCTCTGAGGATCCTGCAAACCTCAGATGAGGAGGATGAGGATGCATAAAATCAAACAATTGCACCTGTGGCTGACAAGGCCTGACCACAGATTTCAGCAGGCGCTGCACGCACCAGTGTCCTTGGCAGGAGGGCACGTGAGGGTGGCGATGGGCAGGAAGGTGGGAGCGTATTCTGTGGCCTGTAGGCCACAATGGTCAAAGTACTGCGCATGCAGGCCAAGGCACTGTTGGCCGTGCATAGGCAGGTGCGCAGCATGAACAATAAAATGTCAAACATAGACAAGGGAATAGGCCACATTGCTTGTAGTTTGGAGGCAATTTCCAAGGGGATGTCAGACATCTCTACATACATGGGTGTACTGTCTGATAAGTCGGACAGGGATCAACTAGAGCGTCGTAGGGAGCGGCAGTATATGCGGGATGTACGGTATTACTACGCGTACTTTTACACCGCGTGCCATTACAACGCGGTTTTTTAAATGCAAGTCGTTACCACAACTTGCGTTGGAGGGGGTGCGGACTTAGGAATTTTTTAATTTACTATTCCAACACCAGTCTACGTACAGTAGGGAATGTGTTGGATAGTAAATTTAAAAATTCCTTGTCCTGCAGCGCCCTCCAGCGCACTTGCGTTGAAAAGACCACGTTGTAACGGCATGGCGGTGTAACAGCCGCGTCATAAAGGCTGTTCACCGTATATGCGGCAGCAGTCCAAGGCACTGAACAGATTTGCTACAGCTACATCACTACTGTGCCGCCGCTCAATATCCATGCAGGAGGAAATTGTGCACTGCTGCACAAACTTGACACGGGGCATGGGAAGAGTGACCTCTGCGATGGAGCAGATGCTCACCACTCAAACAGGCAATGCTGGTGACACGGGTGTGGAGGAGACAGAGGGGTCCACCAGCAGGAGTGGCTCCAGCACACCTGTACCAGAGGTGCGCAGGAGCGTCAGGCGCAGAAATGCTGAGTCAGGCCCCAGCCGAGATATGGAAACCCAGGCACATAAATCCCGCAATGTAGTGCGTGGGCGTAAGCATTGAACATTGCCTAAAATCCACAGGACTGCATACAGTGACGGCAAATGAGCTCACGCAGTCATGGACATGGACATTGATGGACAATGGCTTTTCCATTGTAATCATGATGTAGTGAATATTAAACTACACTCGTCAAACACTATACCTGTCTGTGTGTCATACATTACCTAGAAATATTGACGTGTAATCTCTGTCCGTCTCAATCTTCCATCTGTTGCTGCTGCTCCTGTTGCTTGGGGGTCTGCATGTTCTTGGTCATCATCAATGTCCTCTTGATGTGTCACCTCCATCTCTGTGCCTTCTTTGGTGGCAAGATTGTGCAACATGGCACAGGTCACTATAATCTTGCAACACAGGATGGGGGTGTACTGTCGTGCACCTCCACTCTTGTGGAGGCAGCGGAACCTGCTCTTGAGGAGTCCAAATGTGCGCTCCACTACGTTGCGAGTTGACCTGTGTGCCACATTATGACGCCTTTCGCCTCTGTAAGTTGGATTGAGGTACGGTGTGAGCACAAAGGAACGCAGGGCATATGCACTATCGCCTAGGAGGGAATGAGAGGTCCATGAGTTACATACGCATGACACATACATCTGCCATTCATATCAGGGTGTGTTACACTTATTTACCTAGCAGATATCCATCACCAAAATCTCCTGCAACAAGCCGTGTGTATATTCCGCTGTTCTTGAAAATGTAGGAGTCGTGCGTGCTCCCAGGAAATTTGGCCACTATGTCTGTGATGATGTTGCAAGCATTGCATATCACCTGCACATTGATGGAGTGCGTTGACTTACGATTTCTGTAGATGTGTTCAGTGGCTGCAGGTGGTCATAGTGGAATGTGGGTGCCATCTATGCAGCCTATCACATGCGGGAAGTGTGCCAGTTCATAGAAGTCAGTTTTTGTTTTTGCCAAATTCCGCAAGTGTGTCAGGGAACCGGATGTAATGTTCCAATCTCTGCGTCTTGGCATCCAGGAACTTCCTGAAAAAACGGGACAGGGAGCTCTGGGACACACCACCTACTGCAGCTATCACACTCTGGTAGCTCCCAGAGGCAAGCAGGTGTAGGCTACACAGCACCTGCTCATGGGGTGGGATGGCGTGGGCCCTGGGTGTTGGGTGATCCGGGTATGGGTGGAGGTCCCTAATTAAGTACAGGATGGTTCTAGGGTGTAGCCTGTACCTCTGCACTATCTCAGGCTCAGTCAGTTGGAACAGGGTGATCCTCTGCCTGTACACCTGCTCCTCCCTTCTCCATACCCTCTCTCCTGCTGCCTGTAGCCTTTGCCGCCTCGCATTCACATAGAATGCCGCCATTCTTGCAACACTGTTGCATTTTGGGCCCTTTTTATAGCCTGCACCTGGTTACCACCTGCTTTCAGTCCATGGTAAATACTGACTCTTAAATACCGAATTTCATGGAATTCGGTATTTTTGGCCTTTCCTACATCTCGATGGGCATTTTTTACAATTTCTTATTTACCGAGTCGGAAAATAAGAACTCGGTAAATGAGGAATCGGTAAATACCGATTCGGTAAATAAGGAATCGGTAAATACCGATTTGTATTTTTACAGATTCATATTTGCCGATTCTGTAAATTTTTAACACCTACATCTCATTTTCCAAATACCGGTCGGTAACGGCCGAAATTACCGATTTTCGGCCGTTACCGACCGGTATTCGCCTACCTACATCGGGCCCTATGTGTGATCAAGAATATGCCTGCTAGCCAAGGTATAGAAGTGAAGTGCTTTTTAGGTAGTTTTGTAGTTATGCACAAGCAATGCCCCGGGTGGTTACAAGCAAAATATGAATGACACTACAGAGGCCATTCCTTTTGTTTTGCTTGTCTGGTAGCATGTGCCTGTTTCACGCAAAAGCACAAAGATTCCACTGTTGCAGCATGTTTTCATATAGAAGAGAACGGAGACAAGAGCTGAAATACAACATTGGACAATTATTTGGGAGCATTGCACCTCAGTAATTTCAATTTTATTCAGGCTTTTGTAAAACTTATGGGGCTTATTTATAAGCCGCTTGTGCCACTGGTGCGTCACTTTTTTTTACTACAGGCGGCACTGTGTGCTGGCCCATATTTACAAGCCACACAAAGCCACCCTGCATGACTTATCATGGACTTTTAAATACGGCCTCATGCATCACTATGCGTGACAGGGGCGTGCCATGGGTGTTGCTGTGGGTGTTCCCACACAACACCCATGGATTCTTCAGCATTCCCAGAATTACAGCATTTCGTAAACCTAAGAATGCGTCAGAATATTGGAGCAACGAGGAGGAATACTTTTATTTCTCCTAAGAGGAAAACACCATCAATTATTGTTTTTGTGCAGGAAGGTGTCCTTTCCTACACAAAAATAATAATCCCACAACACAGGCACCCTTGTACCATGGTGCAAGGGTGCCTGCATTGGCACATGGCAGCCAAATGTGCGCCAGCACAGGGAAAAGCACAGGGATGTGTCACATTGTTGTAAATATGATGCATCTCTGTGCTTTTAAAATGACGCAGCTCGGCACAGCAAAATGGCTTGCGGCACTGTGCTACTTCATTTTCTTGTAAATGAAGCCCTATCTTTTTTTCTATTGAAATCACTCTATTTTATTGTATCTTTTCCCTATAAGCAAGACTATGCTCGATGGAGAAAGCAAAGCAGTTGGTGCATTGTAAAATGTGAACGCCAACGACAATCCAATTAAAATAACATGATCACAGTAAGTGAGGAGTGCATGCCTGCTCACATTGAAAATGTGCCCTACAGACAGCGTACACTCTCTGCCGCTGTGCAATGCACTTGTTCATAAGAACCAAAAGTTAAGACATGGATTTTTAAAACTGATGCTGCTTTATACGCTTTATACATTATACTGAAGATAAAGTTTAAAAAGCCATTAGTTATAAAGCTGTGACAAACACAGGGGCATATTTACAAGCCCCTACCGCCACTGGAGCGTCACAAATTTATGACGCTCCAGTGGCGCTGTGTACTGTCTAATATTTACAAGGCCAGCAAAGCAATCCATGGCTTTTTGACACTGCCCAAGATTTACAGGGATTGGTAAATCTGAGGCAGTGCCAAAAACAACTTTCAAGGGGAGACGTTAAAGTGACACAACGAGGAGGAATACTATTATTTCTCTTCATTGTTTGCTCTTTCTATGTGTGCTGCAGAATGCTCATAGAAGGAGCAAAACACCATGAATGCTGTCTCTTCCTGCACAAACACAATCATCCATGCAACGTAGTTACCCTTGCACCGTGGTGCAAGGGTGCCTACATAGGCGCACATCTGCTTTTTTACCGCTGGTGCAGGGGAGAGCACAGGGGTACAACGTATTCCTGTAAATACGGCGCATCTCTGCATTTTTTAAATGAAGCACTTTGGTGCAGCAGAATTGCTTGCAGAGCTGCGCTGCAACATTTTATTTTAAATATGCCCCACTATGGGGACATGTTACAAAAGCAACAACATAATTCGGGTGTTATGATCCCATGCTCCAGCGAAGCGAGCTATTTATTACAACACGCAGGCCACTTAAATTTAACAATCCAGACACAGACAATTAATTCCAGCTGACTCGGGGTGGGAGCGGTGAAGTTCAGGAGGTTTCTGTGTTAAAGATAGAAACAGAAAATAAATCAGATTTTATATTGCACCTCTTATCTCAAAGCTAGCCGTGAAAGATGGTTATGGACACACATTGGTATAAGGAGTTTCATATTATTTTATGCCACGCTCTTGGTACAATAAACAGCTATCAGTGCTGGAAAGACAGCCGACATGTCTTTCTTAGGTAATGAACAAACATTAAAGATTAACAAATACTTCTGACGTGTGATACTGTTCCATTATACAGATAGCTGGGTGTCTGGCCAGGCCTGTTAGTTCTCTTGTATGCTTCTCCCTTGCATTCCCACAGGCACCGGAAACATTAACTAAAAGCTAGTTTTTAGGTCTCAGCCTGGCGAAAGCAGTGCATGTGCTGCCCTCGTCATACGAGAGCTTCTTGGAATCGATACGATTCCAAAAGTCGTGTCGCGGGTCCGCCTCCATTTTTGATTTGTGGGCTTAGTTTTGCTTCATAGATTAGGCAAAACACAGTGTAATGATTGCACCAGAGGCAATCATTACACTGAGGGTTGCCACCCTATCCTCTTTTGGGCCCGCCCACTGGGATTTGATCTTTTACTTGCGGGGGGAGACAGTGTCTCTCAATTAGCAGCTAAGTACTTTTTTTTCGTATTACGTGTTTGCCTTCAACAATGACTGATGCGCTTTTTATTTCTCTGGCGCGGCTTGCTGTTTTTGGAGCTTTCATCTGTAACGTTT
The DNA here is from genome assembly GCF_964261635.1 of Lissotriton helveticus. Lineage (NCBI taxonomy): Eukaryota > Metazoa > Chordata > Amphibia > Caudata > Salamandridae > Lissotriton > Lissotriton helveticus. The sequence continues at coordinate 449,730,623 of NC_136067.1, forward strand.
TTTGTAGTCTTTCATTGTATTCATTCTTCGTTGGATGTGTATTTAAATAATCCCACTTCCCTTGTAGCCTGACATTATTATTATTATTATTATTATAATATATATCTTTGAACAGGCAGGAGCGTGATGGGCCCTGTGCTCAGACAAGAAGCAGGCGCAGGGTGTGCAGGACCCCGGCCAGGAAGCAGACGGACAGGGTTCAGTTAAGTCGTTTGGAGACTGGTCGCCGACCGGACTCCATGTGCAGCAGCAGGGTGTAGCTCCTCATCAGGCAGCCTCCTCCATCGAGCCCTCCATGATAAAGTATAATATGGTGAGCCATGGCGCCATTTCCTGGGAGGTACCTTGTGTTCTGTGCTGTGCTGCCTGCATTGTAGGGCGAGGAAGAGCTCCTGGGGGGCCTTTTCCCAAGAAAAAGCACTCCGTAGGGTGCTGGAATGGTCTGAAACTCCCATTGCGCTTAATCCCTTCTTTTAAGAAGAAGCGCCTTGAGGCAGGCGGTTCACATGTCAGTGCTGCGCTGTTCAGACCTGCTTGTTTATTCGATGCCACCAGGTCCCGATTGCCTTCCTTGTGAGAGTGTCTTCTTTGGTGACTAAAAGAGCATTGCCCAGTGCTTGTGGCTGTGCTTTTCCTGGCAGAGTTTCGTTGCTATACTGTGGGCTCCTCTGATTTCTCAAGATTTCCGTACTGTGGAATGTGTGGCTGCTAGACGGACACATCTCTGCTAAACCCCGCATTCCTGTGGAATGGCTCTTCTCCACCTCTACCACTCCTGTCTTGAAGACATTAATGCTGTGTAGAATACAGTTTTGTGCTTGCTTCTTACAGTTATGTTAAATCATTCTTAATTACTCTACATGCTTATAATTTTTTTAATGCCTTATTAGCAATGCTTTATAAGCGTATCAGTGTGTCCTCGTCCTGCACGCAGGTCTGTCACTGTAGTACCGTTTTGAGGTACCTTGCACCAGATCTCTCACTTATGAGAATCTCCCTGACTGTTGTCCTCTGTTGTTGCTGCTTATTTTGTGCATGTAAACCAAACTGTAATCACCAACATTGTATAGCATACTTCTGGGCAAAATAATAGATCTCCCCAGAAAAAAGCCATTGAAAAGCCACCACTAACTTCCAGAAATAGATACAAATCACAAGAACGCAAGAATGTATTAGGCATCTAAAATATGTAGTTTGTAACAGATCTGCACGTCTCTAAAATCAGATTCTCATCCGCGGCTGGCAGAAAACGAGAATAATTCTTGTTGAAGGATAAGCAATGTGTGGAGGCTGCACAGCTGTTCCTTGATGGCACCAGTAGAGTGCCAGTGCTCAAGGGTTAACCTGGGCTTCCGTGTTGTTGAAATTGCATTCTTCTGAGACGAAGTGGGTCTTTGAAGCTCAGCTGCTGGAGATGGGGGAGGCTGTGAAACAGTTGAGGAAAAGTGTTTTTCGGATCGGCATCATTTGTACCAGGACTCCATTGTTTTTTCATTGCCCTCTCGTGCCAAACACTTTCACATGACCCACCTGGTCATTTCTGCTGATACCTGAGGAAAAGTCTAAACTGACATGACAGAGACCATCTTACAGCCTGCATTTCTGCCCAGGAACTGTCACACACCCAACCCCCTGTTCTTTGCAGTTCAACAGAAAGCCATGAGACACCCACGCCCTGTGTAAACAAGCTTGTTTTCCATCTCCTGCTCCCAGCCTGGTAAACATCCTTGACACCGTGATCAGGTTATCTGGCAATGGTATGACTGTTGGGCCCTGATCAGGCTGATTAAACAATGACTTGAAAGAACAGCTTTGATCAAGCCGAGTGAACAATGATCTGTGTACCAAGCCTTGACCAGGTCACCTACTACAAACATCGTCTGGATCGGGTTATCAACTGCAAACACTGCCACAATGGACTAACAACCAAAAGGCAGGGATGAAAAATGTATAAAAGGCTTGTAAGCTACAGAGTGAAGTATCAGCCTCCTCTGTCTTGTCTCCAATTAGCTTGGGACTCTGTTCCATAGCCCGGGCTATTGAAATAAATCTGGGTTCCTCCTGCAGACAAAGGCTCCTGTGTATCTTTTTACCAAGTATGGAAGGTATGGAAGACTTGGGTGGTCCCCCCACCGCCGAGACCCAGTAAGTGGGTTATCGCGGTTCTTCAAATGGCGCCTGAACAGGGACTCCACGAGCACAAAGGTCAGGCCCGGTGGATGTGAGGAGGTGCACGGAGAGACTACGACGGAGGCGCCCTACCCGAGGGATTCTTGTATTCCGGTAGACCGAACGACTCGCCCGCTGTCCCTCCCCACCCGGTCTGGGCCACATGACCGCGCCCTTGCTGGAGTCCCCTAGCAAATAATTTCTGGACCTGGACACAGCCCTACATCTGCAGAAGAGAACTACCCCTGTAAGGTAAGGGTGGACTGATCGTCCACCAAGTCTGTATGATTCTGTTATTGACTTTTACAAAAGCCAGGTTGTTATTGACTTTTGCCAAAGCCAAGCAAGCGAGGTGAAGTTTTAAAAACCCGCTGGTGTCTGTTCTGTAGCATTCTGCTGTTATTGACTTTTGCAAAAGCCAAGCAAGCAAGGTGAGTTTTAGAAACCCGCTGGTGTCTGTTATCTGTTTTTAAGCATGCCAGTCAGTAGTAAGTTCAAGAGATTATGTTGTTGTATGTGTACGCAGGACTCCCAGCTGGAGGCGGCCTGTCCGCTTCCTCCAGAAGGGACCCCTGGCCATACGATGTAAGTTAAACATGGCCCTTCTGCCATAATGTTTTCCTCATTCTGGGTAAAATATACAAAAAAAAGTAACACAGAATTACAGTGGCCACTTTATGGCTCCTTTAATTGCCAAGTTCTCGTCAACTTAGAGGAACAATTAGTTAAAAGAAAAGCGCGCCCGTCTATGATTGAATCTGTCCAATTTTGGAGGAAAGAGATAGAGCAGAGAGCTAGAAAACAGAAGGCTCAGGAAAGAAAACAGGAACGTATGTCAATGGCCGACCACGCCAGAGAAAATTTACAAAATCAAATGACAAAATCAGTAGAAATAGCCGATAGGTTACAGATGGGCAAGATGGCCGCCGACAGTCCGTAGGGGGTAGCAGCACCCAAGCCACTCTCCTGCATCTATTGCCTGGTTAGCATTCAGCGCATGCTGGAATGGCTCAGAGTTGATCTGTAGTCGTACTCTTTTGCTACATTGGATGATGGTGAGATGCTGGATATCATATATGCTTGGTCGTTTGTGGGAGTGGAGGTAGAGGCATCGGTACTGCATAGCAGGAAGTCAGACTCGATTGCACAGAGAAGCGCCTGGCAGACAGCACTGTTTAAAGTAAAGAGGAAGATTACATCGTGCCAGGAGTTCTGGAAGGCTTTTAAGCGTGTCATGGCCCCGAAAGTATTGAAGGTTATCAAGAGCACCCAGAAGCTAGAAGAAGCGGAGACATCTAGCGAGCCCGATACTCCTGCGGCTAATTTGAGAACTAAGGCGCAACAAAGGGCACAAACTCGCAGAGAAGCAGCGAAAAAACGTGAAGAGGGGAGGTTGCTAGCAAGTCAGAAGAGGAGAGAAGAGCGACGTAAGGAATTACCTGTGCTGGACTTGGCTACAGACTCTTCGAGGGAGGCGATCCTGCGTCAGCCCCTGATTTTCGAATCGTTTCAGGTACGTGGGCTCTCGCCCTCTTCTTCCCCAACGAGAGGCTCACAGAGATATGAAATGGAGCCTGCACCGATACCGGCGCATAATACATCGATGCGCACTGAGTTGGGAATGGAAGCAGGCTTGATGCAGAGAGCAGAGGGTGTACCTGCGGTGGCGGAAGATGCGGAGTCAGGAGCGGAGCCGGGCTCACATGAGAATCTGCCCCTTTGCGAGCAGTTTTTAGCTTCATGCATCTGGGCCATAGTGGTTTGGATCCCCGGACCCCAGGTTCTGGCCCAGTGTTTGTCGATAAGTTTGTCAGGAACTTGCTTCCTGAGATCTCCGCCAGGCTTAAGAAAGTTGAAAGTACGTGGTCTGCCCAAACTATGACTGCTATGGCACAATATCACGAGAATAGGGAGAATGAAGATAGAGACAGGGAAAGTAAGAAGGTTAGGGATCTTAAGACTAAGGCACTTCTGCAGCAGGCTTACCCTCCCCGAGGTCCCTGGAGAACCGGGTTATTTAAGACCCAGCGGCGTCAGGGGACACGCCCAAAGTCTCCGAGTTCACCTGTCTTCTAAACACAGAGACACGGAATCTTCTTGGTGACGTCAAAGATCGAATTTATTGGCTGCAACCAGAAACACAGGTCCACGAAGTACAGAGGCTGTATATTCGTAGGAGACTGCTCAATTTTTACAAAGCAAGCCATCCTTTTTATGCCAAAAATCACATTCCAGACAAATACCTTACATTTGCAAACTGTCCAATCACATGTATCCAAATCAGAGGTATTGTATGACTGTAAAACCCACTTTTCAGTTGCCCAGCCCGTGATCGATCATTGGTCAAACCCAGCATTCTTCATCAGACAGGTCCATCGAAACCCACCATAAAACCGGGCACCTACCCATCGTAAACAGCCAGAGGAGTAAGAAACAGAAACAGGTGTAAGTAAGATAAGACATAGTTGTGTGCAATAAAAGGTTTATGATCTCCTGTGCCTTGATTCTCAATCTCGATCAGCTACTGGAAAAGGAACTGGTCTAACAAGTTTGGCCTCAGGCAAGAGGGTCGCCCGCTCAGGTCATTCAGAAGTCAGCTAAAGTGTACGTGTGCCAAAGACTCGTTCGGCCGAAGTCATCGGCCTATGTGAGGGCAACCACAAAATGGCTGCCATATACAAAATGGAACCCGAGGGTTCAGAACAAATCCCCAAATACTTGGTGAATCCATCGGTGTAATGTGACGAAAAAGCTCATGCTTGTCGTACTAACTGGTTACGGTTCGCTAATACCAAATTCGTAGCGAAAAAATGACCTTTATGAAACGGGTTCAGGATTCACGGAACCTCAGACCCTCCTTTTGCCCTTACATAGGCAATTAACCTACACTCACGTTAATCTGAGTCCAGGTCTATATTCATCAGATCATCAAGATGTTGCTGAAGCATAACCCTATTACTTAGTACCTCTCTTGGGACAGGGCTCCTTGCACACGTAGTAGCACAGAGGACACATATAGCAGGAGCGCACTGCACACAAAGACAGAACAGAAAAAGAATCGCTAAAGCTATCCCAATGACCATCAGAATCTTCCATCCCCAGGTGGATAACAGTTCCCAGAACCATCCCATTAACGACCAATCTCCTTCATTCAGGTGTATAGAGTCGGAGATTTTATGTAACTTGGAAATGGCTTGGTACACTGTCGGAGCATTGTCTGGAATGAAAACACAGCAGCTCAATTGGATCACTTTACATACCCCACCTCGATCTGCAAGTATGACGTCTAACGCAACTCTGTTCTGGAGAGTCATAAGGCGATCCGACTGGAGCTCAGCAGTCAAGTTACTAAGGGCACCGGCAGTTTCAACTACGGTGGACTCAACCACTCTCGTCAATTGCCGTATGTTCCTGCTGTTAACCATAGGTCCCCAAAACGGCAGAAAACCTTTCAAGAAATCACCTAATTCTTGTCCTGCAGTATCTTCCTTACTGAAGACACCTCTAACAATTCTCATCTTGTGGTAATCTGCCGCAGCTGTATACGTAGGAGGCAACAGGAATGAAACAAAACACGTACCCGAGAAATCTGGGGCCAACCACGTGTACGCTCTATCGTAACAGACAAAGTAGGTACCCTTAGCTGCTAGAAACAATGGGGAAGTCTGGGACGCAAAAACATACGTCTCAGTGCAGACACTCTTCCCTAACTGAGCTCTCGGATTCTTGCCATTACCTTGCAGACATAGATGACCCTGGTGGGGTACAAACCAAATCGGAGAAGATCTTTTAGCCCGCTGTTTCTCACTCAGACTCGCTCCATATCCAGTCACGTTCCATCCAATATCCAATATACGCTAGTGTCTCATCTTTCGGAATAGTCTCATAGGAATCTATTCCTCTAATCATATCCACTATTCCCTTAACTAGAGCACTATTCTTTGGATTGTCCTTCAAAGAACGTAGGGGGTAGACTTCACGAGCGTAGATAAACATCGTTCTGTATGCCCACACAGAACCATTATAGCTGAACGGCAGGACCAAGTAAGGAATACCTTTATCAGTAGTATGGGGCATAAGACCACACACCCAACAGTTAGTCGTGTTTACTACTAGTTGGTGTTGGTGTAGAAGCTGAACAAAGGAGTTATTAACGAACTCTAATCTCCTAGTGGACTCATGTTCGGGCAGAGAGTGAAAAGAATGCGAAGAAACAGTAGAAGAAGGCATGGGTTGTGTGGTGGGTGCAAACGTCACTTGGAAAGAGAATATAACATATCCCATTAAAAACATCGTTAGGCTAAGTAACATAAAAAGACACAATATTAAAAAACATTTTCTACTCATTATTTTACACATTCTGCTTTTGAAACTTTCTTCTTCAACAGGTCTCTCCATCTCGAAAAACTCCATCCTCTAACCTTGCTGCTCGCGGCGGTAGGGTGTTCCTTGCTAAGGAATGCGTCTGTCAGTCCAGGGAACGCCCAAGGACCAACCAGAACCGTCGACCTTGTGTCTTCGGCTTGCACTCCAAAGACTTGACACCGCGACCCTACAGCTGAACCCGGATGGCAGCTCGAAAAACAAAAATCAGTCAAAACAGTTTCTCAGATGGGAGAGCTAAACTTTCAAAAATATCAAAGAAAAGAATTTTAATTTTTATTTGTCCATAATTCTCGATCTCAAATTATAACGGCTTTTCTCAGGCAATGTCTCATCACGAAACAAAAGGTCAGGCTCAGTAGTGTCCAATCGAACTGACGATGGCACGGCTCCTTGCAAAAGATCGTCGCTTTCACGCTCAGAACTTGTCCCCATTAAACGTGCATCGCTAAAAGGCAGAAAACGAGGCACAGTCTCAGTTTCCGAATCAGGAATACCCTCCTGGACCCACCGGTCGTACGGCAGAGGCAAAGGGACCCTCTTACAGTGTACACCGTGGATCCAGTTCTTCTTTCCTTGCACTCGTACTGCAGATCGCGTCGATAACAGGACCAAATATGGGCCAATCCAGCGGGGCTGATCGTTCTTTGTCCGCTGGAAATTCTTGATCAACACCCAAGAGCCAGGATCGATGACATGTCCTGGATCTTCAGAACCCTGAGGCAATGTATCATGAACCTGTTGGTGTAAGACACGCAATTTAGCCCTCAAATCATACAGATAGTCAAGCAGTATAGGGTGTTCAATCTCGCTAAATTTCGTCGCCCTCGGCACTCCCCATATGTTTGCCGGGCGACCAAAAACTATTTCATAGGGACGAAGTCCCACTCGTGAATGTACAGTCATCCTTATCAACAAAAGTGCTAATGGCAAAGCATCAGGCCATTTAAGACCAGAGCTCGCTTGTATCTTGGCAAGTTTTAACTTAATAGTGCCATTATAGCACTCTACTAGTCCAGCTGATTGTGGGTGATTTGCAGCATGGAATTTCTGGCGAATTCCTAACCCTTCACACACTCTCTTCATCACTTGACCCACAAATTCACTCCCATTGTCACTCCAGACCATTTTCGGCAAACCAAATCTAGGGAAAAACTCCTTTACAAGGGTTTTAGCTGTGGACAAGGCAGTATTATCTTTCAGGGGATATGCTTCAACCCATCTCGAGAAGGCACAAACAACCACGAGTACGTATTTCAGATTGTTGCACCTCTCCATGTGGATGAAATTTAGCTGCAAAACCTCGAACGGATACGTCGGAGGTGCAAAATGACCAGCTGGAGTTGGGGTTCCCTTACCAGGATTGTACATCAGACAAACCATACAATTTTTGACCACATTCTCTGCACACTTAGGAATTCCAGCATTCTGCCATACTGGAGCCAACAACTTACAAATCCCTTTCACACTGATATGAGCCATTCCATGAGCCATCGTAACCACTGCAAGCACGTACGCATCAGGTAACAACCATCGCTGATGCTCTGACAACTCAACCCAACAACCATTCGCATCCAATTTACCCGTACTCTCTCTCCATACGCTCAAATCTCTCTCTGTAGCTTCTGCCTGAATAGACTTCACACTTTCTATCGTATCCTCACACAATCCAACATCACCAATCCATCTTGCAGGGCCTGCAACATACATTCGACTCATCACATCCCTCGCCACATCTTTTGCAACTTGATCGGCAAACGCGTTTCCGCGACCAACGTCATCGGTAACCTTCTTGTGTGCACTGCATTTCACAATCGCAACTTGCAATGGCAAGGTGAGTGACTCAAGAAGCGTATTCACCAACTGACCATTCTGAATCTTTGTTCCATGAGACGTGAGGAACCCACGTTCCTTCCACAAAAGTCCAAAACTATGAGCCGCACCAAACGCATACTGGCTGTCGGTATATATGGTCACTCTCTTTTCTTTCGATAACACGCACGCTCTCGTAAGTGCAATCAACTCGGCTGCTTGAGCTGAATTATGTGGGATACGTGCAGCTTCAACAATCGTATGCAAAGTGGTAACAGCATATGCCGCAGTCGTATCACCATTTGGAAGCTTGAAGCATGAACCATCCACCCATAAGGTACCATCACACTTCACAAGAGGAGTGTCCCTAAGATCTACTCTCCCTTTCGTTTCCTCTTCCGTCCTGAGAAAACAATCATGCTGTTCAGAAACATCTGTCTCTACTGAAATCGGCAACAACGTAGCTGGATTCAAAGTATTGCATCTCTTTATGTGCACATGACTCGCTAACAGTGTCAACTCATAACCTGACAATCGGGCACTAGTTAAGTGCTGTGCCTTGGTCCTGTTTAAAAAGGTATCCACTGCATGTGGAACCATTACAATCAACGTATTATTCATCACCAAACCAGCAGACTGTCGAATAGAAACAGCTGCTGCCGCTGTGGCTCTCAAACAACTCGGCAACGCTCTAGCTACCGGATCCAAGGTCGACGAGAAATACACACATGGACGCTGCTTATCGCCAAACTGCTGTGCCAAAACCGACAACGCACATCCCTCTCTCTCGTGAACATAGAGTGTAAAAGGCTTACTGTAGTCGGGGTACCCAATACAGGAGCCGAACACAATGCATCGCGCAATTCAGAAAAACTTTTCTGACAGTCGTCAGACCACGGGAGGGGATTCGATGTATCTTTACAAGTCAATGCCACCAGAGGTTTGGCCAGCAAAGAAAAATTCGGTATCCATTGTCTGCAATATGACGTAATACCCAAGAAAGCACGCACTTCTCTCTGTGTGGTTGGCACACTCATTTTCGCAATTGCTTGAATTCGTTCTGGATTCAGTCTTCTTCCCTCCTTCGATAAGAGATGACCTAAGTAGGTCACTTCTTGTCGACAATATTGCAATTTCGAAAGAGACACTTTATGATGGAAATCAGACAAATGACGCAACAATGACAAAGTAGCTTCCTTACAAATCTCCTCAGTATCGGCAGCGACTAACAAATCGTCAATGTACTGGAGAAGAGCAGCGCCATCCGGTAAAGCAATCGTATCAAGCTGTGCTTTTAAAGCCTGACTATAGATAGAAGGACTCTCGCAATAGCCTTGAGGAGCTCTTTTAAACCGGAAGCTTAAGCCTGCTAAAGAGAAGCCAAAGATATCCCTACTCTCCTCGGCAATCGGGATACTGAAAAAAGCATTCTTCAAATCAATCACCGAAAACCAAGTGGCCGAAGCTGGAATCATGGTCAGTAAGGCAGTGATATCTGGAACAACAGGAAATTGTGGAACTACAATCTTATTCACCTCGCGAAGATCGATCACAAACCTATATACAGGCGGTTGTGAAGAATCAGTACGTTTCAGAACAGGCAAAACCGGACTATTGCACACATTACCTCTCGTTTCTTCAATCACATCTTTCTCAATCAGGTCATGAATGATCGCTAGCAACGCTCTTTCACCATCACTAGAAATCCTATATTGGGGAATACGTGGCAGTCTAACATTCGCTTTCAGCGTCACAACATATGGCGGAATCTCCAGGAGACCCACATCATTAGGACCAGTAGCCCAAATAGTATCAGGAAGAGAAGACAATTCTGTCGGAAGTTTATCCCTCGACAAATACATCGAAGAGACCACTTTCTTACCTAATGTAAGTTGTACTCCCGAAGGAGAACACTGTAGGGTCGCATACAATCTCTTCAACAGATCCAATCCCAAGAAATTCTCACCGCAACCTGTCGTTAAAATAAGGGGTGCTTCTAAATCACAAGGTCCAACAGAAAGAGACAAAGGACACGAAATCGGGTTCCTTACCAGGGCGCCAGAAAAACCTACTGAAACATTTGTTTTGCCAGACAAAGGTGCGCCAGGGAGTTTAGAGTGCATAATAGAACTCTTCGTAGCACCAGTATCCAACAGAAAAGGCTCTGACACACCTGATGTAATCACCTCAACATAGGGTCCACTCTGATCTACTGGAACTGAAACAACTCCCTCTCTTTGTCTATGGCTGTCCTAGCAATCATTACCGTCCACTTGTTCACCTTCGACGTAGTAGTCGTCAGCATAGTACTGAGTCGTCCTACCAGACGCACCATTTTGCTGATCAAAACAATTCATCGTATTCTGTTGAGGAAAGGAACGTGCATTCTGGGGGATCACACCATGTCCCCTACCTCTAGGAGCTTGCGGAACAATTTGGCCTCTCGCACCAGAAACACCATTCCCGCGCTGTAACAAAACCGGGCAACTACTTTTGAAATGACCCTCTTCCTTACAATATGCACACTGATTAGGGCCTACAGGAAAAGCGGTTGAGAAGGCTCGAACCTTTGCGAGTTTCGCTGAAACTGCTGAGGTGGCTGATATTCACATTGGTTATTACGAGGCGGGTACGCCTGCTGTAAAAGCACCTTCGTCTTCAACTCTTTAGTCTTCTTCTCTGCTCTATCCTTCTCATCTTTATCTCTATTTTCATAATACTGTGCAGTTGCCAATATCTGTGCTGATGAGGAAACGGCCCAAGAACTCTCTGAATCCTTCAACTTCTTACACAACTCGGGAAGCAAATTATGCACAAATTTATCAACAAACAACCGTTGGCCCCCTTCAGTACTCATATCTTGACCACTATGGTCAATAAATGTCTCTTCAAACCTGGTAAAGAAATCAGACACGCTTTCGTCCTTCTTCTGCTTACACGCAGACAATTTATCCCAGTTTACTCGCATAGCCGGCATTAAAGTCTTCATATAAGTAGCAATCTTAGCAGGGAGTTCTGCTACTAAAGGCTCAGGTTTAGCACCGCCAACTTGTCGGCCATCTGCAGCAGCAATATTAACCCAGGTATCACCTAACTCCTGCGCATGATCCGTATGACGAATCAATCCCCATAAAGGCTGTGGGACAACATTCCCAAACAATATGTCTATATCAGCTAAATTCATGATGCATGAGTCTGCAGTCTGTGATAATTCCTTATAATACCCTGCAAGATTTTTACGGGGGTCAGGCAAGGTCTGTTTAAGAGCCAAAACTTCAGCTCGCTTCCATGGAACATGTACCCAAACACGCTGAAAATGAGGCAGAACAGCTGGATTAGCATTTGGATCCCCTTCTTTCCAAACTGGGGGAACTTCTCTCATTGGGTATTGTCGCACCTTTCTCCTAACAGAAGGATCAGGCTCAAACGACTGAGAAGGATCCTCACTCCTAAACGACAACAATGTCGCAACCGCTTTCTCAACATCGGATCCCACTATAGTTCCCTTCGCAAACTCGGACTGTATACGGAACAACTCATACGGAGTCTGTCCCAAATCACCATCTTCCCATTCTTCACGAAGGAAAGTACACATCTTGTCGAAAACATATCTCTGCTTCGGTGCTTCCCATTGACGGAAGACATCCATAACAGAATCTACATCGTATCTTAAAGGGCGAGTACCCCATTTACGTGCCAAATGACCCAATACTTCCCGCTCTCTAGAATCAGGCAGTTGACTACGCAACCGTTTACGTTCGGAAACAGGGGTCATACTTAATGACCCAAAGAAAGGAGATAAAAGACTAGAAACAGTATCCGTCATTCTCTGTCGAACAGAAGGAGAAGTTGACAGGACAGGAGATAAAGCGGACTGAGAAAAGGTTAATGTAGGAGCAGTAGCAGAGGAGGCAGCGAGAACAGGCGAAAAAGTCGTAGGAAGTAAAGGCGAAGCAGGTAGAAAAGTAGGCGGCAGACCTTCAGAAGCCTGCACCAGAGGAGTAGGAGCCAACTGAAGAGGAGCTAGCGGCTGTGCAATAACCGGAGGCAATGCAACCGGAGGTTGCGCAACTAGGGGTTGCGGAGGTGCTGTAGCAGTCTGCGCATAAGGGGGTGGTGAATTCAACAACTGTGACATCAATGGATCTTTCACAAGATCCTTCATCGCATCTTGCTGAGGAGGCGTCAAAACTGGATAGCATTTATCAATCGCCATTTTACGTTGCCTGTGCAACTGCTCACTCGCTTGTTCTTCTTCATTATCTTTAAACTGTATAGCAGCTTGCATTATCGAGATACCCTTTTCTCTTTTATTCTTCTTTGCTAATTTAATTTCTCTCTGTTTGGCTTCCTTTCGCCATAGGCGGAAAGAGTCAAACATCGCCGGCCGGGCTTTCTTCTTAAAAAGTCTAACTTCTAGATTATCTAAAACTTCTGTGTCAAAACTACCATATTGGGGCCATTTGAGGACACCGTCCTTCCTTGAGTAACGAATCCACACTTCATTATACGTGATGGGGCCCACGCCATGTTTCACATAGAGCTCATAGGTTGGAGTTCCAATCGGAGGAACCGGACACAAATCCTCCAATCGGGAATCCCTATTTCGACCACAACAAAACAAATTTCCAAGTCTGCTAAGACCAGGCATCTTCGCTCACTAGTCTAGCTTCAAACTTCAAGGGAGTATCGAATACGATAGTCTCGTGAATACACAAGTCCCTCGGCTTTGGAGCTTGCACGTCCCAAATCAAAGATCCCAAGGGATACAAAAAAACAAAACTAAGGACTGGGAGACGCTCCACTCATATTTAACTGAAGTATCGATGACGTCGCCAGAAAATCCGTCTATCGTCTCGCTCTACAAATCATCAAAGGCTCCAAGACAGGGCGACAGTCAGGGCAGCAGTCCTTCGTAGCCGTCGGAAAGCGGGAAACCTCGCAGCAAAGACTTTCGGACCACGACGACATACAGGGGTCGATGAAGTGGCAGGCCTTCCTCCAGAATTTCCACACGAAGCTCCTCACGATCTTCAGGCTTGGACCGGTACCGCTGAAGTCGCCCAACGTTGGGCGCCAATTGGAGAACCGGGTTATTTTAGACCCAGCGGCGTCAGGGGACACGCCCAAAGTCTCCGAGTTCACCTGTCTTCTAAACACAGAGACACGGAATCTTCTTGGTGACGTCAAAGATCGAATTTATTGGCTGCAACCAGAAACAGAGGTCCACGAAGTACAGAGGCTGTATATTCGTAGGAGACTGCTCAATTTTTACAAAGCAAGCCATCCTTTTTATCCAAAAATCACATTCCAGACAAATACCTTACATTTGCAAACTGTCCAATCACATGTATCCAAATCAGAGGTATCGTATGACGGTAAAACCTACTTTTCAGTTGCCCAGCCCGTGACCGATCATTGGTCAAACCCAGCATTCTTCATCAGACAGGTCCATCGAAACCCACCATAAAACCGGGCACCTCCCCATCGTAAACAGCCAGAGGAGTAAGAAACAGAAACAGGTGTGAGTAAGATAAGACATAGTTGTGTGCAATAAAAGGTTTATGATCTCCTGTGCCTTGATTCTCAATCTCGATCAGCTACTGGAAAAGGAACTGGTCTAACAAGTTTGGCTTCAGGCAAGAGGGTCGCCCGCTCAGGTCATTCAGAAATCAGCTAAAGTGTACGTGTGCCAAAGACTCGTTCGGCTGAAGTCATCGGCCTATGTGAGGGCAACCACAAAATGGCTGCCATATACAAAATGGAACCCGAGGGTTCAGAACGAATCCCCAAATACTTGGTGAATCCATCGGTGTAATGTGACGAAAAAGCTCATGCTTGTCGTACTAACTGGTTACGGTTCGCTAATACCAAATTCGTAGCGAAACCATGACCTTTATGAAACGGGTTCAGGATTCACGAACCTCATCCCGATGCCCGCGGGAGTTTTAGACCTCAACTCCAACTCCTTCCGAGGGCCCGCCAGTCTACCCCCTCCAGCCCTCAACGTACGGGAGCCCTCCAAACAGATCAGTGTGCTTATTGTAAGGGGTACGGCCATTGGATAGATGAGTGTCCCGTGTTAGCTGAAAACATAAGAACATGGAAGACTTGGCCTCGCGCTCCCAGGGAAGCGAGGCCGACTAGGGACCATGGCCCTCCCCATCCACAGGATAAAGAACGTAGGTCCAGGGATGACGCTCCCGTCCGGCCACGCCCGACCAATAGGTTTGATGGGTACGAAGCAACACGCACTCATTACAATGATGATTATGACGAAGTTGATGAGACAGGATCCTACCAAGCATAGGACAGCCAGGAAAGGGGTATTACCAGAGTGCAAATTCCAGTGGATCAAAGAGGCCGGTATGTTCAAATTTCAGTTGTGGGGTACGATAAGAATTTTCTTTTGGATACTGGGGCCACCAGGTCTTCTATTGCACGTCTGTCAGTCCCGGAGGCACCCCTTTCTGGCAATATGAATGTCTCCGTGGGGTTTGCAGGGACACTGTAATCAAAAACAAGGGAACCTCCCCTAGAACAAAATATATAATTAGGTAATCACTCTAATTTCTTTCAAAACATCATCATTGTCCCACACAGAGAAAATTTATTCGAAAAACATATATCTATTTATTGATTTGTTTCTGAAATATTCATTCATAGATCCAAAAACAGTAGAGACATCAATATATATACATTCTAATTATATATTTTATTCTAGGGGAGGTTCTCTTGTTTTGGATTACAGAGTTTTCCTGCCTCCTCCGCCTAGTACTTGTATTCAGGGACCCTCTTGTGTACTTGACTGTTTGCAGGGACACCCCTGACCAGTCCTGTCTCTGAACCCCTCCATCTCGATATTGGCCCTGCACATGTTGACGCTCCCTTGGTCAGGCATGGATTTACTGAAAGCTCTGTATGCGACCATATCATGTAGTCCCCAAGGTGTATCCCTAACAATTTTTCCCACTGCAGCTTCCTACATGTATCTGTCCGGTCCCCTCCCACCAGAGTTGCAGTCTTTACCTTCCTCCCTCTGGGCATCATCAGACACTGATGTAGGGTGTCTCAACATACCCCCTCATGTGGTAAGCATCCAGCCAGGTGCACTTCTCCCCCGCCTCCGGCAGTATCGACTACCCACGGAAGGAGAAATGACAATAATATCTGAATTGATAGACAAAGGCGTAGTGGAGGAAACGCGTGGCAATATCTGTAACAGTCCCATTATTCCCGTTCTTAAAAAGACCAATGGAAATGCTCTCTCCCCTAAAATATACTGATTTGTGATCGACCTGAGAGCCCTTAACAAAATAACAATCTCCCAATATCCTGTTGTCCCCGACATTACAGCCCTCTTAACGATGGTCCCTTCTGACGCCACACACTTCTCTGTCATAGACCTGAAGAATGCTTTTTTGTAGCATTCCTATAAATCCTGACAGCAGACATTTTTCTGGTTTCTCCCTTGATGGGTGGAGCTTTAGAATCTGCCGCGCCCCTCAAGGTTTCACCGAGAGCCCCAGTATCTATAGTCAAGCCCTAAAAAGTCAACTAGATTCCTTGGAACTCCCTGATAATTCCACACTATTACAATATGTAGATGACCTCCTCTTTGCTGCAAATTCTGCCCCAACATGTAAAGAAGCTACTCTCTGTCTGTTACTCCACCTTGCCCTCCATAACCACAAAGTCTCTTTGAAAAAGCTTCAGTTTTGTCAAGAGAAGGTGACCTACTTAGGTCATCTCCTCTTGAAGGAGGGAAGGCAGCTCACCGCTGATCGTGTAGCCATTATCAATTCTATGACGGCCCCACGAACACAACAGCAGGTGCGAGCCTTCATAGGCCTAACCTCATACTGTAGACAGTGGATTTCCAATTTTTCGGCCATGGTAAAACCTCTTCTTGCCCTCACCACTAAAGACATATCAGACAGTTCCTTTCCATGGGCTACAGAGCATGCGCAGGCCTTCCAAGATTTGAAGAGGGCCCTGTGTACTGCTCCAGTCCTCGGTACTCATGACTATAGCAAACAATTTTTCCTTTTTGTACATGAGACAAATGGCTGTGCATGCACTGTCCTGACCCAGATGTTTGGAGGT
Organism: Lissotriton helveticus; assembly: GCF_964261635.1. Taxonomy (NCBI): domain Eukaryota; kingdom Metazoa; phylum Chordata; class Amphibia; order Caudata; family Salamandridae; genus Lissotriton; species Lissotriton helveticus. The sequence continues at coordinate 449,747,093 of NC_136067.1, forward strand.
CACCAACAGCCATGTGCCTATTTTTCGGCTACCTTAGAACCTGTTGCAAGGGCTCTCCCAGGATGCCTACGGGCAACAGCTGCGGCTGCCCTCATGGTCCGTCAGAGTGCGGGAATCGTCATGAACTCCCCCCTGACTCTGATGGTCCCCCATTCTGTAGATACCCTCCTTAATAACACCAACACACAATACCTCACTAGTGCACGACTTACAGGATATGAACTGACACTCTTTACCAGCCACATTAACATCAAAAGATGCACTGCACTAAACCCCGCCATATTACTCCCACTGGATACTCAAGATGCCCGCTTAGACCCACATGACTGTATATTGAGGACAGAGGAGGAGACGAAGGGACGGGTTGACTTACAGGATACCCCGATAGCAGAACCAGAAGGTACATTGTATGTGGACGGATCTTGTCTCAGAGGGCCAGATGGTAACACCTCAGCCGCCTACGCCCTCATGACATTGGGGCAAGTAGTAGAAACAGCTCAGATTCCACAGTGCTCTGCTCAGGCAGCAGAATTAGTGGCCCTCACTAGAGCCTGTGAGTTAAGCAAGGGAATAACAATAAATATCTATACTGACAGTCAGTATGCCTTTGGGGTGGCCCACAACTTCGGGAGGTTGTGGAAAGAAAGGAATTTCCTTACTTCCCATGGGACCAAGATTCAACATAGCCCCCTAATTCACTGACTGTTAGACTCCCTGACACTCCCCAGAAAGGTGGCCATTATAAAATGTAAGGCCCATAAAAAAGTGACAGATGATGTTGGGAAAGGCAATGCTCTGGCTGACCAGACGGCCAGACAAACAGCTCTTTGGAAAAGGGAAGGAATGTATGTAGGAGGTCCCGCTAGGTTGGTGGCAGACGAGGGCATGGTTGAAAACACAGTAGAGTGTGCTTGATATTCAGTCCCATACTACTCCTGAGGAACTAAGGGTGTGGAAGGATCAATTCGCAAAGGAGGGAATTGATGGTTGCTGGGTCCGTACGACTATGGAAAGACAATGGATGTTACCTGACAGTCATGTGCTAGCAGTAGTTACGATGGCCCATGGTCCTGCCCACATTAGTGCAAAAGGGATTTGTAAACTGTTGGAACCTACATGTACAACTCTAAGATACCAGCATATGCTGAAAAGCTGGTTAAAACATGCATGATTTGCCTAATGTATAACCCAGGAAAAGGCACTGTTACTCCTAAGGGAGGATTCTCTCCTCCTACCTTCCCTTTTGAAGTCCTCCAAATGGATTACATCCAGATGGACAGGTGTAACAATTTGAAATATGTCCTAGTGGTGGTCTGTACATTCAGCCGATGGGTGGAAGCCTACCCCGTCAAAGACTGCACCGCTATCACTACCTCCAAAGTGCTACTAAAAGAGTACCTCCCAAGATTCAGTTTGCCCCACTTGGTCTGGAGTGACAACGGGACACACTTTACGGCTCAAATTATGGAATATGTCTGCACAGCATTGGGTATAAAACAGAAATTTCATGCAGCTAACTACCCCCAGTCAGCAGGTCTAGTGGAGGTATACAATGGCATCCTAAAAACCAAAATGGCCAAAATAGTAGCCGAGACAGCTGTCACTTGGGTTGATACTCTGCCCTTGGCCCTACTGTCCACAAGAACAACGGCCCACACCAGGATAGGGTTATCTCCCCAAGAAATTGTGTTTGGGAGGCCTGCCAATGTCTGGGGTGTCCCATGACCTAAGAAACTGTCTGACGTTGAATACCCTGTATTAACTGATTATCTGTACAGTCTAACTAATACCTTTCGTACTCTTTATCACCAGGTGTACAAGGCCATACCTGACAAAAGCAAGAGCCCACCTGGCGATTGGGTCCTAGTGAGGAACTTTCAATGGACTAAGAGCCTCGAGCCCCGCTGGACACAGTCCCGTCAGGTGTTACTGCCACCCGCACCTCTGTGAAAGTAGAAGGTCGGAAGAATTGGGTTCATTTGTCTCACTGCCGGCGTGTGCCTCTGCCCCTCCCCTATGATCAGTGGGTGAGGGAAGGACTAGGAGACTCAGAAACAGAAACAGTTCCAACATTTGTCCCATTCAGGGATGCCAGACTGCATTCTACATCTACGGAAGCAGAGAGTGACAGCATACTGAAAGGAAGGGTGGAACCCTCCCTTAACTCTGCTCAACACCAAGAACAATTGTTTCCCGACCATATTGTCCCTACTTCCGACCAATATAACTTGCACCCCCGAGGGAAGGCTTGCCCTTGACTTCGCCAAGTACTGATAGGCTGTAGGGCTGTAATCTTCCCAGATGAGAGTAGTGCTGGTGTGTCAGACTAAGGTATGCCATAGGGCTCCTTGGCACCTGCGCCCAGTGAAGCAACCACCAATCACAGACAGCCACTAGAGGTCCCTGGCTTAGCACAATGGCTGCCGTCCAAAACACCCGAATGCAGAAACAAGAAGTCAGCCTCCGACATAGAAGATACTTCAAGGTCACCGTGGTGACGCTGTTTGTCTCCCTCATCCTGTCTATCCTTTGTTGGCTGTTACTGATCTACCATCCTGTTACCCCACCGACTCCTACCCCGACTCCTGCAGAACACCAGTACTACACGCTACCAGCCCACGAATTACCCCGCCGTGCAGAATTCTTCAACAACACCTTCATCCAAATGTTGCATCATCACCAGCTGATCATGAACACTTCCAACTGCTGGGTGTGTGGACTGATGCCGCATTCCACCCTGTCCCATTCTTTCCTTACCCATTTTCCATCTCTGGGTCTTGTCTTGCATGGTGGATGTTGATGCAGGAGGCCTACATTGCCAATGGTACTGCAAATTCTGTCCTTGGGACATTCCGCGATGATTTCTGGCGGAACAGATCTGGCAATACCAATGCTCCTTTTTGCCCGACCAGCTCTTCCACAGTGCTACTACCACCAGATGAACTCGGTGAGATGGTAGTATTCAACTCAACCACTCGACAAACATTTTCTAGATTCCGCCCAGAAAGATACTGCCTGATGAACGAAACACTCTGAATGTCAAAAATGTGCAAGGCTGTGTCTGCATCCATGGAATAGGGACTAAGAAAGTTGGTACCAGTACGTGTAATATCACTGAAGCCTTAAACTCTATATCTCCTCCGAAGCTGGTGGCATACCCCAACACCTATTTTATCTGTGGCACTGCCGCCTACACTTGGCTCCCCCGTAACTGGTCTGGTACCTGTTATCTGGCCTTCCACCTTCCACCAACGTATTCCACCCATGGAGGTTGCCACCTGTCATTGAAGGGAGCCCTGTGCCGCTCACTTAGGGGCGTCATATCAGCAGAGGATACAGCGGGCCAGGAAGCCGGGGACTTCTTTAAAGGTTTCCTTCCATTCTGGGGCCCTATGGCAATCAGTCAAACTGTACAAGGACTGACAAGGGTCCTTGAGGCCACCATCACAGTAACAGCTGGTGCCCTCTCCACCATCACTGCAGAGCTACATGCGGACCGCCTTATAACGCTCCAAAACCGCATGGTCCTCGACGTCATCCTTGCTGATCGTGGTGGTGTGTGTAAATTGATCGGCTCCAGCTGCTGCGTGTACATCCGAGTGTACGATGCCATCCAACGTCTGCATCGCCTTTCTTCTGAAATTCATCTGGATGAAGGCAACTAGTCCTTCACAGGCTGGATCTGGGGTCTTCTTTCCCAGTGGGGTTGGAGGGTCCTCATCTTCCTTGCCTTGGGAGTAGCTGTCCTGGTCTCCTGCTGTTTGTGCTTTCAGTGCCTGCCAGTGCTCTGTACAATGTGTGTCCAGACCATCAAGCCTCTGCCCTCTAACATTCACAACACCAATTTGATGATGATGCTCCAACAAGAAACACATAGTCTTATGAACATTGACATTTCTTAAAGTATTTGCCACTCAATGGCAAAAGGAGGATCTGAGGAAAAGTGTTTTTATGATCGGCATCATTTGTACCAGGACTCCATTGTTTTTTCATTGCCATCTCATGTCAAACACTTCCACACGACCCACCAGGTCGTTTCTGCTTATACCTGAGGAAAAATCAAAACTAACACGACAGAGACCATCCTGCAGCCTGCATTTCTTCCGAGGAGCTGTCGCACACCTAACCCCCTGTTCTGTGCAGTTCAACAGAAAGCCATGAGACACCCACGCCCTGTGTAAACAAGCTTGTTTTCCATCTCCTGCTCCCAGCCTGGTAAACATCCTTGACACCGTGATCAGGTTATCTGGACAATGGTCTGACTGTTGGGCCCTGATCAGGCTGATTAAACAATGACTTGAAAGAACGGCTTTGATCAAGCCGAGTGAACAATGATCTGTGTACCAAGCCTTGACCAGGTCACCTACTACAAACATCGTCTGGATCTGGTTATCAACTGCAAACACTGCCCTGATTGAACAATGGACTAACAACAAAAAGACTGGGATGAAAAATGTATAAAAGGCTTGTAAGCTACAGAGTGAAGTAGCAGCCTCCTCTGTCTTGTCTCTGACTAGCTTGGGACTCTGTTCCATAGCCCGGGCTATTGAAATACTCTGGGTTCCTCCTGCAGACGAAGGCTCCTGTGTCTCTTTTTACTAAGTATGGAAGGTATGGAAGACTTGGGCGGTCCCCCCGCCGCCGAGACTCAGTAAGTGGGTTATCACGATTCTTCACAGTGTAAAGCGGTACCACATACAGAAAAGAGAATAAAAATCTGGAGGCAGGCCAATATTTCCCAGTTTATGTTAGAAGTATCGCAGCAAGTTTTATTCTTTGTTATAGCTACCGATTTAAATTAAATGTTATTTTTGTTGTTGTAGTTGAGTACACCATGTAATCAAGTCTAAAAAATAATCATTTTATTTACGCTTGAAGCACTGTAAACTGGTGAGCTTGCTTAACTGTACCTTTTGCAGCTGGATGGGTGGTCGAGCAGAGTCTGGTTGAACAGTCATGAATGTGGAATGTTTTATCCATTGCTGCCCCATCCCCTCCCCACACATATTAATTGATTGCATGTTTCCCTCTTGCCTTGTCTGTGCTTGGATTTCCTTATTTTACATGTTATTTGAGAGGGAGTGGTAGATGGGGGAAGTCTTTGAAGGTCTGTGGGAACAGATATTTAAGGGGCCCAGTCGATTCATTCATAACCAGCTTGGTAAATAGTTTCACAGCAGCACTGGTGTTTGGACACATTCATTCCCAAATAGATTCTCTTGATGGGAAAACAGTAAGCGATGAGACCCTACTTTTCATTTTCACATCGCCCTGAAACATGACTTGGCGCTATTTGATCTCCAGGTTCACTGTTGCATACTGTTGAAAAGCTGCAGTGGAATTAAGTTAAAGCCATTTGCTTTGCTATTCAATAGCATTAGCAAAGCAAATGGCTTTAACTTAATCAAAGGCGAGACCTATTGCATTTTCAATGCTTGTTCTAAAGTGTCTTTAATTCTAGTTGTTTGTTTCCGGGTTTTGTCATGATTGCAGAACAATACAAATCTGTAGCAGTCACTAGGCACAAAGCAAGCAGGAGGGAGTGCCATCAAGAGCTAAAGGGGTGGGGTTGACGGGATGTTCAGAACCAAATGGGACAGAATGAAGAAAGACAACAACAAAGCAAGTACTGCCGAGTTTCACTTCACAGTCGACATAGCAAATAGATTTCACATTGCAGCACATGGAGCCACACATCAGATCAAGTCTTCCTGCTAGAGGACCCCCACCCCAGGCATTTGGGGCACATACCAATTTCAACTGAAAGTTTATTTTGAATGTTGATGTCAACTAAAGAAACATTTTACTCTAGAGACTCAACATTCTTCCTTACACAAATGGGATAAGCGGGACCCCTTAAACATAGAAGTATGGAGAGCAGGGCACGTAGATCCCGAGCAGCAGAGGGCACTTTAAAAATAATTCTCCTTACATAAGCCTCTACTGCCTGAACTGGTATCCAAAGTGGAAGGAGGAGATCACGCTGAATCCTGAGGAAAGAGTGCACTTTCCTTTGGCCTTCGGGGTGTATATTACTGCTGCTGCTGGCCAGATGTTACCTGTGCCACAGCACATATGAGGGAGAGGGAGGCCACAGCTTCCTGATGTATGTGCACTCAATCGAGATCGGATTCTCCTTTCCCCCACTTCAAAGGGGAAAGAATTTTGAATAAGCAGCTGCCGACATAGAAATCCTTCATGGTCCCATACCGCTTTGTGTTTCTGGCTCAAAGCGTTGGTTAGTGCCAAACTCAAGTAAGAGAGCAGGCGCTACACAATTTTGTGGTTGGTTAAAGCAGGTTGGGGAGGAGGGTCAAGCAGTGATAGGCAGGTTATAATAAGCTTTATTATAATTCATTTTATGCAATATCATAGTCTCTGTTACGTTATTTAACTCAAAAGCATGCAGTCTTTTGCATGAAAAGCACAGTTTGCCTTTTATTGCTGCTGTGTCTGTGTCTCTAAAAAGAGCCTTAGCAAAAGAGAAGGCGGAAGCTGAGAAGGTTCTGGAGGAAATGAAACTGGCCCTGGAAGAGAAGAAAAATCTGATGGCTTATGAAATGAGTAAACAAGAGCAGAACCTCAAATTCAAGCAGGCCTCAGAATCGAGCAATGGTTGCAGCAACAACCCCATGACAACTGAAGACAGAACAGTCCCCCATCAATAACAATGTTTAAGAAAAAGCTAGATAAAACTAATAAAACCATTAATGAATTAAAGACTTTCTGAATCAGCCCAAAGTATCAAAGTTTCAAAAAGTTCCCAAAGATGTTTTCTTTGATGGGACCTTTCCATGCTCAAAGCCAGACTTACAACGTAAAATGGTTAAAACATCTGATAGCTCCTTGTCTGAAATCTCTAGGCCTGAGGATCCGACAGTCCCCATGCTCAAATCTGATAGGCAACCAACACTTTAAACCAGGAAGTGTTGGCACATCTTGGGACTAGTCTTTAGCCAAGTCCCAGAAAAAACATTTTAAAAAAAGAAAAGGGGCAGGGTAGAAATGCCCTAACCCACTAGGTGTCTTGGGGTGCATACAGGGATTTTTACAGTACTTAAAAACAATTAAAAATATAGACACACATTACCCAGTGGACAGACATTTTTAATCTTATCACAAAAGGGATCTGAATGTGATTGATAATATCAAACCTACCCCAAGGGGTGGAGACAGAAAAAGGGAGCTACGGAGATTGGAGTCTATGGATATGTCAGCCTTACCTACCTAACAACCCTATGGATTAAATGTTGATGAGGAGATGCATGTCCGTTTGAAGGGATATAAATTAGTAAGCCAAGCCTGGTAAGATGATTGATCTTTTGGAACATATGTTTGTAATGTCTTTGAAATAGTAATGTTTTCAATAATAAAGGTGATTGTGATAGTGTTTTCTTAATTTTGTTTACGGACAACTCTCGCAGTTAAAAGCCTAATGATGTACCCGAAAATTCCTTGCACTGCAACACTGCTACAAGTTAGAGAGGATCATATTTCGGGAAGATAAGATGAAACTGTGCAAATTATGGAGCCAATTTGCTTGCTCTAGCGTAATTGAACTGACTTAGCAGATTATAGACAATGGTGGTAATGAATTTTCCCATTGGGGTAGGATTATGTGTATGGTGCAGTCTGAGTGTATCATTCTTTCTGATTTTATGGTCACTAGGGTTTTTATGATAGATCACTATTTGACTGGAGTGGAAATTAATTTAATTTAATATATATATATTTAAATATTTTTTTTATTTTTCACAGAGGGTACATAGAAATAGATAACCTTAATTACATGCATATAGTTTGCGATCGCATCAAACTAAAGGAAAGAAGAAAGAAAGAAAGAGATATATGAAGAAAATTTGACAAAACAGTCCAAATACGGTCTAATTTTTGCAGTGACCATATGCCTCTAATTTTAGCCATTGCACGTTCCCTCTTGTATATGTCTTTCATAAGAGCGAACCATTCAGAGAAAACGGGGTAAGACGAAATCCATGCTCTTGCAATGCAAATATGAGAGGCAACTAAAGCAATAGAAAAAAAAGATCTCATGCCTTGGTCAGCACTCTCTTTAAGACCTAACATGATCTCCTTGTTAGTAGGGAGAAAATCATAAACCAAACCTTGACCTATAAATTGTATAATTTTACCCCAATATACACCTAACATGGGACAAGTACAAAATATATGAAGAATGTTAGCTGCAATCAGTCCACACTTTGGACAACGTGACCTATCTCCTCCATCCCCATACTCCTGTACCTTTTGTGCCAATTTCAGGAGTGTAATATAACATACAGATGGTTCGAAATTGTTGCAGCTTTAGATTAATGGAATGGATAGAGTTATATAGAGTGTCTAAAGCAGAGACAATTTCTGAAGCAGCCTTAGTTATGCCTAAAACCTGACTCCATTTAAGAGCTAGACTTTGAGTATTATCATTCATTCATTCATAAAAACTTTATTTCGGCAAACGATTGCCCTAAAAGCATCATGTTAAAAAAACATATATTACAATACATTCAGAAGACACAGATTGACTGAATAAATAAAAAAAAATTGGTTACAGTGCTAATCTAAAAATCAATTTACTAAGGCTAAGAAGAGGAGCTAAGTGAGGGCCAGCCACATCCCCTTATACTTCACAATGAGGCAGTAGAATGAAGTTACATCGACCTACCATGTCCCTTTACTGCTGCAGGCCTTTGAGAAAGGTCCTGCGAGTACACCACATGTTAAAAAGAAAACGAGATATTGAGTAAACAATAGGAATTTGCATATTTGATTTCAAAATCCTATAAGGTTCACTGCAGCGTCTGGTCCCCAAGTTTCTGCATAGCTGTGTTAGTCAGTACCTTCTGACCTTTGCGTAACCTCTACAGACAAATAGTACATGTATTTCGGTTTCTTCAGTGAAATTACAGGCCGGGCATTTCCTGTTTGAGGACCCCTCCCAGTTTATCATGAAGGAACGCAGCGGTAAGACTCCGTGCCTAAACTGAATAAATAGTTTTTTTGCGAGCAGGGTTTGGATATCGTCCAATGCCTGTTCAAAGGTATAAGAATTTTTTATAGTTAGAATTGCCTCTGTACGGCTGCCAGAGGCAGTTCTGTAACCAAGCTTGTTGTGCTTATGCTCTCTGAAGCTCACTATAAGGTTTTTTCTTCCTGTCGTTTGGGACGTGAGTTCTGCGTTAATCCAAAGACCACCCCTTCCCAGTCCCTCACAGATATTCTTGATATTTGACAGCCAAAGTATCCTCCAAGAGCCTCGCATACCAAAACCTTTGGTTAGTTCTTCTCTATATGCTGTTAGCTATGGGGTACTCCAGAGATGGCGCCAATAGAGGATAGGCCTAAGGGCCACCTCATCCGCCAAGGGCCTAACCCCTAGGTCCATGCGAAGTGGTACTAGGGGGGTGCTAATTGGGAGGGCTAGAAGCTGTCTAATGAAGGAGTTTTCTACTCTGGTGAGTGGGGTCATTGCCATGTTTTCCCAAAGTTCTGCTCCATAAAGGGCAGCAGGCTTGCCTGTGACTTATACATTTCTAATGGTGGACTAAGGAGTTTTTTAATGCAAGTCCTGTAAAATTTGAGGATGCCCCCCGTTTTTTGGGTAAGTTTTAGCCCCGCTTTGTTGATTTGGGCACCCCAATCCATTTGCTCTGTCAACGTCAGGCCCAAATAATCAAATATTTTTACTCTTTCTAGAGGTCTGGAACCTAGGCAAGGATTTGGGCGAGTGGTTTTACCGACATTAAAGGCCATGTACTTTGTTTTTTATAGGTTTATTTCCAGGCCCCGATGTTTGCAGAAGTCGCTAAAGTTGTCCAACGTTATCTGTATTCCCATTGGGGATTTTGAGAGAAGAAGCATGTCATCTGCAAACATCAGGGCCATGATCCTACGCTTAACCAATCTAGGGGCATCAATGTTCTATCATAGTGTCAAAAAGTCTATGATCCCATTAATGTATAGAGAAAAAAGTGTGGGAGCAAGGACACAGCCCTGGCAAACCCCTCTCTCCACAGATAAGGGAGCAGAGAGTTTGCCGTTCTTGCCATATCTAATGCATGCAAAATTCCCCTCATGGAGCTGTCTTATATGGTAGCACAGATATTCCAGGACTCCCATTTCTCTCAATGTTGCCCACAACCTTTCCCTCAGGACCAAATCGAAAGCCGATTTTAAATCTACAAAAATAAGGTAGAGGCTGCCACTCTCTAGCTTTACAGATTTCCAATGCAACATCTGAAGTCTAAATAGTTGATCGATCGTAGAGGTTTTGGTCCTCCATCCAGGATCCCAGGCGTCCCAATAAAATTTGGGCATACATTTTTTGTCCTACGTCTTTAAGGCTTATTGGGCGATAGTTAACTGGTAGGAGCGGTGAGCCTTTTTTATAAATTGGTATGATCTCAGCTCCCAACCACGTATTTGTTATTGACATGCCTTGTAGGATGGCGTTAAACAGCATGGTCAAATAGGGAGCCCAAATAATGGGTTCTGACCGAAATAAGTCACCAGGGATTCTATCCAAGCCTGCCGCTTTTGCAGGCTGGATCTTCCCGAGGGCTTTGGAGCTTTCTCTTACCGTTATTTTAGGTGGTGTATACTGAGGTGGCCCAAGGTGTACCTGATCTCTAGGCATTTCCTCACATCCCTCTATATCTCTAGCATAGAGCAATTCAAAATGTGCCCGCCAGACTGATTCATCCAGATTTCGTTCTGGGGCTAATCTACCGGCCTTAGAGCCGGTGTTCACTATATTCCAGAAGGCCCTCAGGTCATTAGAAATTAGTGCGTTTCTGAGATTTTCCCATTGCTGTGCTTCCCAATACTATTTAGCTTTAGTAGTAGCTATTTTATACAGGGCCCTAGTTTTTCTGATTTTGGTGGTATCCCTAATTTTAATAGCTGTTATTGATTTGTTCTTTGTGACTCGACAATTAGCATTAAACCATTTATGTTTGGTCCTATTGTATGCTTTTGGTTTCTTGTTTTGATAAAACAGAGTTGCCAGAATAATATCAAATCATCATGGTTTTGTGAAATCTTTGTAAGTGAATTTAAATCACCACTACCCTCAGGAAGCTTGGAGATAGAAACAAGGTATAGAACCATTTGATGGTATAATTTTGCCATTTTAGCTGGCGGTAAAGCAATTTTAGCCCAGAGTACTCTTCTCCCCCCACTAGTTTGTACTAGGGATTGTGATGGAATGCTGGGGTTCGTCTGTGGCATAATTTTAATTGATGTTAATTCTAAAACTAGAGCATCATGGTCGCTTTCATGTCGAGGATTAACTTTAAAATCTAATACTTTATCCCAGGACTGCACATCTGTGATGATATAATCAATTATAGAAGTGTGGCCCGGTCTGTTAAAAGTAATATTGCCTGGACTATCTGATCTAAAGCGTCCATTACAGGCTCTGAGTGAAGAATTTAATTTCAGAGCCTGTATCTGTAGGGCTAACGGGGTCCATATCCTTAGGGGCGAGATATTTGGTTCAGGGATAGACCAATAGTGGTCTTCTTCCTCATTTGGGCCGCTTGGCAAACCATCCAGAGGTTCAAATTGGCAATTGAAGTCGCCACCAATAATTAATCCACAATTTGACGGAATTGTTGTTAAAAAAGTGTTTGATTGGATCAGGCTACTAGACTCTTGTCCCCGGGGCGTCAGGATTGAATATAAATTTATGGGCTTTATTTTGTGTTTTCCCTGGAACGTTAAGAGTACACATAGGATATCACGGGAGGAAGTCTCGACAGATTTTGCCACACAACCTAGGTGGGCTCCCACCCATGTGCCCAGGCCACCTGAGGGTCTGCCTCTTCCCTCGTGCGTCGCTGGGATGTTAAATACAGCATATCCCTGCCTGCTCAACTCTGCCCCATGCCAAGTTTCTTGGAACATGCAAATTCCATCTTGCTCAATGAACAGACCCCAATCGGGATTCCCCAATTTGGATGCTATTCCTGCTATGTTCCAGGAGATTATATACATACTCTGGGTGTTCTCTATAGCTACATTTGTGGGTGCATCTAAAGAGGGGCTGACCTTGCCATGCTCTTTAAGTGGATCATGAATTGAGTTTGAAAAGGCATTTCTACTTTTGGATGAGATTTCCCCCTCCCCCACCTCAAACTCGGTGGAGTGCATGTCTGTGAGGGTTTTAAGTTTGTTCTGCTGTCTTTTACAGTCAGAGATCACTAGATCCTCTATCAGTGTGCCACTTGTCTCAGCCTCTGTGGATGGCATTTTGCTTTGGGCAACTAATGGGAGGTCCCCCCCTTGTGTGGTTCTACTTGCCAACGTAGCAGATTGCGCTCTATCTGGTGTAAAGTCCGGGGGCAGTGGTTGTCAGTCTACTGCCTCTAGAGAGCTATACCTATTGTTCACTGGAATATTAAAGAATTGCGGTGTGCCTGCAGAGGCGAGGGAAATCGATTGTTCCGAATCATTTCCTACTTCTGGTGGTGGACTTTTATTCTTCAGGTCATAGAACGTTTCCCTAGTGCTTTTCTTAAGTTTGGGGACTCCAGTTAAAATAGCTGTAAGGGGAATCGAGGCTGGTGGAAGATTAATACAAGGCAATGTTTCCTCATATAAACATTCCTGTTGTCTACTATTTTGTCTGGCCCTTACGCTGTCAACTGTGTTCCCACCGAGCCCGACTGCTCCCCCACTATTAGGATTTTCCTTCTGAGTTACGGGCTTTAATGCCTGGTCTTGTTTACTTTTTCCTTTCTCTAACTCTTGTGTGCCGCTATTTCGCTTTCCTTCATTTTCCTTATTGGGTTGTGCAGTTTTGCTAGTAACCAGTGAGTTTACTTCTATAGCTTGGGGGCCAGGTGTTATGTGTGACGGTGTGTTAATGTGGGCCTTTTCTTTGAGAATGACTTCAGCCCTGTCCTCCCACCGTTCTGCTAATTTTGCCAGTTTATCAACCCGGTCCCAGAGATTTTTTAGTTCATCCCTCACTATGGTCGTTATTTGGACCTGCATATCTACAACCATGTCCATAACCCAAGCTGGCTGTTCCAAGCCCTCAATGAATGGAGGGCTATGGGTAGTGCTTCTTGTAACCGTGGCAATCTCTGGTGTTGGCACTTTTTTTTTGGTCCTCTTGTATTGCTGGTCTTAGGTTTCCCTTTCTTTCGGCGAGCTCCCCCTGGGTATGATGTCACTTCCCTGTTTTGTTCAGGGGGTCTTAAGGCACTAGAAGCAAATTCCTGGTCTCTAGTAAGGGAACAGTCAGATGTTTCTGACGGAGCGTTTATAATGGCAAGGTTAGGTGTGAGGGATAAGCGTCTTTCCGTTAGTTCGATTTCATTTGCCACAACACCAATGGCTCTCTGGAGCATTTTATTTATAGAGGTCTGCTTGATGGAGGAAGGAGTCTGTAGTGATGTAGCAGTTGGCTTACCCGCCCCAGCACGCCTTCTTATCTTTATAGGAGGGAAGCAATTGTATTTACAGGAAAGAGGGAGCCCGAAAGCTAGAGATCACTCACCTTGTGGGTGATTTGAGATGGTGCAAATCCTGGGGCTGGCCTTTGCCCCTCGCAGAGACCAAAGGGGGTGGCCCAGCCCAGCCTCTGACGTCCCCGGACGGGCCCACCCTTGGCCCGGGCTTTGAGGTGCGGGAGTCCTTGGTGGGCTTTATCCCGCCTCCGGGCACGATTTCCTGTGCGTCGCGCCAGGCGCCACAGGGGGCTGCCAGGAGGTGTAGTCCGCTCCAGCCGTTCCCCTCATGGCGAGCAGGCAAACAAAGTGCCGGTAATGGCCGTTTCCCTCATGGCTGATCGGCGACAGGGGCTGTGGTTCACTGCTGTTCCCCTCACGGCGCAAACAGGTAAGGAAAGTGATGAATGGTGGCGTATTATCACTCCTGAATCGGCAAAGTTGTAAATATACTGTACTAATTCTTCATTTCAGAGTAAGGTTTAGCAAGCATGTCAATAATTCGTGACAGTGTGGTAGTTGCAACAGTTGTAATTTTAAGAAATAATCCCTAATTTGTAAGAATTTGATAAAGATTTTTGTGGAAGATCATAGGCAGATTGTAAAAATGCAAAGGTGCGAAAGCCATTGGGATCGTAAAGCTGGCCAAGCCATTCGATTTGATGGTTTGCACACCGGCAAGCAGTAAAGTAGTGGAATAGATACGGAAGAGTTGGATTGTTGTGCAAGATCCTCCGTGGAGATTGAACAATAATCAGGAACTTCAAACCATATACTTACCATGTCCCTAATGGTCATAAATCGAACACTTTTATAGTAATTAGGATCGTTGATCCTTTGGAGAAACATATTTCTGTCCATACCCAGTGCGACAGAGAGGCCAAAGTATGGTTTCTTGTATGATAGTAGGCTTTGAAAGCGCCCAGTGAATGCCACCCAGAAATAGAGTTTGAAATCGGAGAGTTGAAGTCCACCCTGCTTAAGGGAAGTTTAAGGAGACATATCGCATGGAGTGCTTGCTTATATCCCCATATAAAACTATTGATTGCACTTTCCAGTTTTTTTTTTTAAGTTGGGGAAATGGAGAGGGATAGCTTGATGCAGGTATAGAAAATTAGGCTAAATAGTAATTTTAATTATGTGTCATCTGCCAATTATGGTTATCAGAAGTTTGTTCCATTTCTTCAGATTTTGAGTGACCGAGTGTAGCAGTGACTCATAATTAAGTTCCATACCTGTTCGACAAGAGGAGAAATCCGTTCCCCCAAATAGGTAGTGATATGAAAGCCGCCTGTTGTAGGTATAGTAGGGTGTAAATTATGGAGCATTTGAGTTTTATGAGAATTCAATGTATACCCTGAAAGACGGCCAAGGTTTTCCGCCTCTTCCTGAATTGAGATCAGTGCTGTAACAGGATCTGATGAAAAAAAAAAACCACAATATCATCAGTATAGGCGATAACTTTCAATTTGCGTATCCCATTACTGAATGGAACAATGTGGATGTTTGGATTTAGTGCTATAACGAACAGCTCAATGTATAGTGTAAACAGCATAGGGGAAAGTGGGCACCCCTGCCGAGTACCGCAATGTATCTGTAAGGGGGCAGAATGTAAGTTAATGTATATAAGTATAGCCTGTGGATGAGTCTATAGTGAGCGGGTCCATGTGAAAAAAGAGCCTTGTAGCCCATTAACAGTTAGTATTGCCCATAGTGCCTCCCATACCACTCGGTTAAATGCTTTTTCAGCGTCTTATAGGACCATCACCAAATTGCAAGATGTCCGATTAGTGACGTCGAATGCCGTTACGGCTGCATTGACATGAGCAGTAGTGTCTCTACCTGTTATGAACCCAAGCTGTTGATCGGATACTAGATCTGGCATAGAAGGCGCTAAACAAATAGCCAGTATCTTGGCAAAGATTCTAGCCTCAAAGTTGATGAGAGATATTGGGTGAAAAGACCCGCAACTGTCCATTAATTTCCCCTTTGTAAGGAAAAAGACAATGTTAGTCATGCCCCAAGATTTGGGGACTTCCATCCGATCCCTTATCTGATGTATAGCATCATTCAGTAGCGGTATAATCGAGTTTTTAAAAGTTTTATAAAATTCAATTGGCAAGGTATCATCCCAGACGGCCTTGCCCTCTGTGAACAGATCCGGTTTCGATGGGTGTATCATGATGTTACTTGCGGTTTGGGAGCGAGAGGGATTTTGACTGTTAGTGAGGCCAGCATCCTATCCGGTGTGAGAAAGTCTCTAGAAGATAGATTTAACCGCTCCCTTTGAAGGGACACATTTGGGTAAAGGGCTGCCCTCTATTCTCGCTTGTGGATGTGCTGAAGCAGTAACTGGAGGTAGTTTCCCACTAAAAAGTTCAGCAGACTTTTTAGGACATCTAGTAGATTTAGCAGGTTTAACATTGTGTTTTTTTTAGCTGAAGCAAGGCTAGCTGAGTCTTCTGAGAGATAAGCTGATATATCATCCATGTTCTGCATAGGTAAAGATGAGGAAGGTGAAATGTCGACTTCAACAGATTGCTCAGGAGAAAGCTCATTAGAGTGCTTATCACCCCCTAAATCTGGTGTATCAGCAGTATATAAGGGCCGCAGAAGCTGTATCTGCCCATGCGGTTATTTTTGCACAGCCCTGGTCGTTCTCAGGCAGCAGTCGGGCTTCCTTGTTACCTGCTAAATCAACCAAAGCCAGCAATTGTGTTGATGTCTGTGTTTGCACAGGCGATAGCGAGTCAGCGGTATTCAAGCTAGTAGCAGAGGCACCAGCACTCACCTTTGTCTGGGATACCTGCAGAGCGTATGGTTGTTGCTGTGTCAGGTGTACTACAGGGGTCACCGCCCCCATGGAAAGCAAGCCCTCCAGATGCTCTGTAACCGTGTTTGTAGGAGGAGGCAGTTCATCACAGATGGCAAAATCTCCATCAGGCTGCCCCAAAATCTCCGCCATGGCCACTTCAGGGGCAGCGGTAAGAATGTCAGCCGCTTTCCCCGAGTGTAGCAATTTCAGAACCGGTCTTGCCATACGTGGTGCACTCTTCTCACTCGCACCACCCACCCGCATCTGCAAGTGCAGCTCCGTAGTGATACTGACTGGTAGGGCAGTGTCTGAATTTCGATTTGAACGCCCACTCCTCGGCGCACAGACCTTAGGTGGAGCCCTAACGTACAAGGTTGTCAGCAGACAGGGCCAGTGGAGAGCGGAGCAGCCCCAGCCTGTTCGACGATGGAAGCAGGTCCGGGTATTTCCAAAAAGGAAAAGTAGCTGGGTGTGAAGCCGTGTCATTGAAGGCTGGTACCGGAATTTTTTTTAGTAAGTTTTAGCTAGAGTAAGCAAGCAGAGCTGTGCCTTCTCTCCCACTCTGAGTTAACAGGTAGGCAGTAAGTACCGTACACAAGTATAATGGTCAGAGGAACTCTCGGAACCTGCTCCACACAGCGGAGTAAATCCGCCATCTTCCATTTCCCACGGTTACAGAAATGTAATTACATTTATTATTATAGCGCTCAGCTTAGTAATGTGAATGAAGTTTATGGAGGCATTTTTACTTTTAGTTATACAATTATCAAGTTGTGAGTTAGTAAAGTAAAATGAGGAATGTCAGGGTAATCTATTGGTGTGCAATGTTATTATGAAAAAAAAATGTCCTATTCTGCATTATGAGTAAGGAGGAGTTCTCGTTAAGTATTTTGTTTATGTTTAGCACCAGGGTTCAACATGAAGTATTTGAATGTTTTTGAAAATGGTGACATGCATTGTGACCATGGCTTCTTGTGAGCAAAAATGAGTAAATGTGTACACTTCAGAACTTACAATAAATGCAAATTGCAGACTGTTCTGTGAGTGCTGATATTTCTTGCATGGAGTGCGAGAGTTTTGGAACATATATACATATAATAGATTTACATATAATTACTTCCCATATTACATCACTCATGACGTTCTATGAAATCATTGATAACATCGTTACAACATCTAAAATGATATCATTAATGACAAGACTGTGCAGGGTGAAGGCGCGAGTTATAAATAGTTTAGGGGACTCGTTACAGTTAATTGAGATAACTGTAACTATTGAATTTCAGTGGTTTCGTTGATTTAAATCAGCATGTTTTAATTGACAATTTCACCTAACTATAACGTCCCTTTAACCTTTGGTTTTTCAGTGCATTTCTATGTTTTTTTTTAATACAAAGTAAAATAACATTACCATACTACACAATAATGTCACTTTAACTTTTGTTTTTTCTATAATTATTTATTTAATATATTTTATATGCTAATGTATCTGTGTTTTTTTTCTGTGTATTTTTAAGATCCTTTCATTAAATACATGTGAATCATTTTATTTCCAAAGCTAACCATAACTTCACCTTAAGCTTTGCTGTTTTTCGTGTGATTTTTAGGGTTTTCTGTTCAAACCTTATGCCACAGTTCACTGTCCCCAACCAACCATGAGCATCCAACCCCACCTGTAAATGGCCATTGTTGTAAATAGACCCCATGTCTTGTTCCTAAAGGTAAGTAGAAATCACTTTTTTGACATGTTTATGGGATTTGTCAATTTGAATAAAACTGGTCAGACCCTTTCCACTTTTGCCCACAATAAATGGTTGACTATACATAGGTTGTGCGAGGGAAGACATGCATCCTACAAAAGGTTATGGGAGGAATGCTTGCAACAAGTCTAACCACTGGCAACCCATCTTTTTTTGCCCACCATGCCACCTCAATTTGGGCTTAGTCATATGCAAATCAGTCTTGAACCTGCTCCAGTAGGAACAGTCCATCCTAATCTAACTGCCAGGCCAGGTTATCCCTGAATTGGGATACAAGCAAATGAAGACCATTTTTGCCCTGTTTGTGGCTCACAAATCAGGTGTAACTTGGTTCCAGTGGAACCGTCAGCAAAGGAACCATGTTTTGGCATACCCTTGTCACTTAGGGTGTTACATCAAACACACAAAAGGTGATGGGAGGAATGCTTGTAACACAAATAACCAGTGGTAATCTCTTGAGGAAGCATTCTAACTCATAGTCCTTTTGTCAACCATGCCACTTCAGTTTGGTCCCAGTCATATGCAAATCAGTCTTGAACTTACTCCAATAGGAACAGTCTGGCCCAATCTTCCAGGCCATGTCCTCACTGAATCAGAGCACAAGCTACCCAAGACTTGTTTCGCCCTGATTGGGGCTCACAAGTCAGGCGTAGCTTGGTTCCAGTGGAACAGTTAGTAAGGAACCCATGTCTGGATATACCTTTGGCGCCTAGGACGTTACATCGAACACACAAAAGGTGATGGGAGGAATGCTTGCAACACCTCTAATCACTGACAACTGCTAGGATAGCCTTCCAAACCTTCATTCTTTTGCCCATTATGCCACCTCAGTTTGTAGCCACAAATATGCAAATCAGTTGTGACCCTGCTCCAGTAGGAAAGGTCCAGTCCAAACAGCCAGGCCAGGTGTTCCCTGAAGACATATATCAACCTTCAAAGGTTTTCTTAATTTTAGAAGATAAAGAAACACTGGATTTTGCCCATGTTATTCCTTGCACATTCATAACAAGAGGTTGTTCACATGTCGAAATTATTTCTACCTAAGTTAAAAATTGATACTATTACATTCAACAGATGCCAATTGATGTACTATCTGCATGAAGCAATTCTACATCCATATCAGCTTTGCAAGTTCTGGTATGCTTTCACCCTAGAAACCAAAGGAGTGATCAATCACCCAGACATAAAGACTGCATTGCTGTTGCGGTCCTTGTCAGACTCAGATGATAAGCTGAAGAATGGCAAGTGTTCAGCATGAAGCAGTGATTTGAATACAAAAAATCTGATTAGATCAGTTACTTTTGGTGTGATCAGTTGCTATCTGACAAGAGCAAATAAATAGGTAGGTTATAGAAAAGGTACAGCGAGATTTAAGAAATAAATTGTGGCTTTCGCTTCTTAGAAAAAACAGATTAACATTTTCATCTATTCAACTAGACACCATGCATTGGAAAGTATAGTCTGTGCCGTAAATGGTTCAAACCATTAAAGTGACACCAAAGCTTTTAAAATTGACGTCTGTTGAAGAAACAGCTATGCAAGGTCAACTTTTGATTGACTAGAAACTAAAAATAAGCTTTAATCAGCTAACCTTGGATACATCTTTCCAGTAGAGAGGGACATTTTAAAAGAAACTGCACAACAGCTGTCCTGGTGAGTTGTGGTGGTAAATATAGGAGTCTTCTTATGGATCTAACCATTAAGGTGATACCAATGCTTTTAAAGTTGATGTCTGTTGAAGAAACAGGTATGCATGGTCAACATAATGTATATAATATCTGCCAGAAGCAATCCCAACTTCATTTTAATTCTTTGCAAGATGGAGCCTAGAAAACATAAGAGTAAACACATCACCAAGACATAAAACATGCTGACGGAGTCCTCGCCAGCCTCAGAGAACAAACTCCTGAAAGGCAAGAGTTCACCAGGAAGTAGTCTCTTGAATACAAATAAATGTGATTGGTTTAGTTACTTTTAGTTTAGTGTAGTTTTTTTTATATAGTACGTAGCTACCCGACCAGGTCTCCCAGCGTTTAATACAACAAACATTACGGTTTCCCAGGTGATCTGGTTGTTCTACCTATCATTTCAAAAAGGTGAGTTTTTACAAGTTTCCTAAAGATTCCTTCAGACTCCTGACTTCTGAGGGAGAGAGGAAGGCTATTCCACGATTTGGGTACCAGGTAAGCAAAGAAGCAGCTGCCACTTCTTTCTTTCCTGGTTCTAGGTACTGTCAGGAGTTTTAAAGTGCCTGAATGAAGGTCTCTCTTGTAGACATATAAGGTAAGTATATTTCGGATGAGGGGTGAGCTTTTTCCATAAAAGCCTGACTGATTGAGCAGAACTCTGGCTGCGGTGTTCTGAGTCACTTGCAGTCTTCTTGTCACAAATTTTGGACTCCCTAGATAAAGGGCGTTCCCATAATCTAATTGTGAATTTAAAAGAAACTGCACAACAGCTGTCCTGGTGAGTTGTGGTGGTAAATATAGGAGTCTTCTTATGGATATAACCATTAAGGTGACACCATTGCTTTTAAAGTTGACGTCTGTTGAAGAAACAGCTATGCATGGTCAACTTTTGATTGACTAGAAACTAAAAATAAGCTTTAATCAGCTAACCTTGGATACATCTTTCCAGTAGAGAGGGACATTTTACTATTATATAAAGACATTACATCAACGTTATAAAGTTAACCCATGTCTTTGAAACCAACACCAGCTTAAAAATATTTAATTAGATGGTAGACTATACCCCAGAAGATTTATGTGAGAGTAGCCTTCCACAATTAGTCTGAGTTCAGGTCACAGCGAGAAGGAGAACTTGTAGTGCGTGTAAGAGGAACAGTAAAACTCGTCCAGAGGTTTAACCAAAGGAACTGGCCTGTGGTCAGACCCTGTGCTCAACCGTCATGAGCGGTCAAACTCTAACAGTATGGCCTTTGCCCAAGTATAGCAGAGGTGGGCCACAGTTATACACTTTTGTCAAAACACAGCGCTCAGTCTTCCATAGGCAGCCAACCTCCTTTGCATACTGACTACAAACGTGCACAGCAGGGTTTGGCCACAGGCATCATGAATGCAGCCAACCCATAGCTTGCAGCCTACCTCCACATGTCATGGTTGGCCCAGCATAGTCCACTAAAGACTTTTTTCATTATTTTCAAGATTTGAAAATCTGACAGAATTTATCATTTCAGTACGTGAAACTGACATAGGATTTTCAAATCCCAACCATGAATGCAACATAAAATATATACAAATCTCATGCCAAAAAACATTGTTTTTACATTTATTTTATTGTTGGGGTACCTTTGGAACCCCCCATATGGACATAAAGGTAAGGGTAGGTTTGCCTGCCCTCTTTCACTCTTTTTCCTCTACTACTTACCCAACAGAGTGCTGGGTAATGTTGGCCACAACAGAAGATTTTCTTTGATGGCTACTATGAGAGCATGGTTGAGTCACAACTCCACAGCCACATTTGTGGATTTACAAATAACAACCTTGGGGAAACCTTTTCCGCAGAGACACAGCGTGAGAGCAGCAGCCAAAGCAGGACTTTGGAATAGGGGCTGACTTCTAAAAAACCCCACCGGACGCCACAAGCAGCTACTCCTCGCGTTTCCCGCTTCCCGGGTAACGCTCGCATTGGGACCAGCGAGTAGTCACTGCCTAATTGACTACATCTCCCATAAGGCAGTGGGGGACCATGAACATCGCCGGCAACGCCCAGAGCCGACCAGGTGCTTCAAATTAGCACCGGAGGAAGAACTTTTGGGAAACCTTTTTCGCAGAGACACAGCGTGAGAGCAGCAGCCAAAGCAGGACTTTGGAATAGGGGCTGACTTCTAAAAAACCCCACCGGACGCCACAAGCAGCTACTCCTCGCGTTTCCCGCTTTGCGGGAAATGCTCGCATTGGGACCAGCGAGTAGTCACTGCCTAATTGACTACATCTCCCATAAGGCAGTGGGGGACCTTGAACATCGCCGGCAACGCCAAGAGCCGACCAGGTGCTTCAAATTAGCACCGGAGGAAGAACTTTTTGGAAAACCTTTTTTGCAGAGACACAGCGTGAGAGCAGCAGCCAAAGCAGGACTTTGGAATAGGGGCTGACTTCTAAAAAACCCCACCGGACGCCACAAGCAGCTACTCCTCGCGTTTCCCGCTTTGCGGGAAACGCTCGCATTGGGACCAGCGAGTAGTCACTGCCTAATTGACTACATCTCCCATAAGGCAGTGGGGGACCTTGAACATCGCCGGCAACGCCCAGAGCCGACCAGGTGCTTCAAATTAGCACTGGAAACGCACATCGCGGGACGAGCCGGGCGAAGCCCGGGCCAAGGGCGGGCCCGTTCTAGCCCGTTACAGACCGGGTAAGACCGGACCGGGCCACCCCTCTTGGTTTAAGCATACCACCACTATCATTGTTTGTGTCTGTACTGTGTTTAAGGGAATTCTGGAAGAATGTCAACTCAAGAAAGTAGAAGCAGGACTGCTAAGGGGGGGCAACAGCTAACTGGGACCCTTGATGAATTTATAACTAGGACCGACACTGTCATAGATATAGAGATAAATAAAATGCAGCAGAGAGTATCTATGGACTTAGATGCAGCAAGAAGAAGATTGTCACAGGATCCCGCAATGGCCAAAAAATCATCTCTAGGTCATATAGCATCTGCAAAAACCCCTGAACGTTCGACTGGTCCAGTACCAATTATAACATTGGTGGATGTGCACCATATTCCAGATAAAATCCCCCTTATGCCTGCCCCTATTCCAGGGTCACCCCAACCACCCACTAACCGGAGCCCATCTTTGTCGTTGGTTGTGGTGGATCCGACACTGGAGGAACTCACCGAGATAAATCCAAGGGGAGATGAGGCGAGTGTGAATAAATTGTGCGGAAGTAAGGAGGGTGCTAACCAAAAAAGGAAACGTAATATTACATCTGCCTATGCTAGGAAAAAGGCTAAAGTAGCAAAGGACCAGTACCTTAGGGGTGAAAATTCCAAATTAGGGGGTGGGAGTGGTAAGCTTCATCAGGTGCCCCCAAACGTTGAAAGAGACCGTCAGAATGAGAACATTAACGTGGTTAACTTGGAGGCCATAGATGGGCAGCAAGATCCCCCAACAGGAGTCAAGAGGGGAGGGGTGATTGTCGGTGAGGTGGAGGGAAGGAATGAGGAATTCTTGAAAAACGTGTGGGAAACATTAAAAAAACTATTAACCCCTCTGGAAGTCAGATTAACACGCATAGAAAACCAGTTGATTGAGGTGGAAAAAAGCATTATAACCATGGCAAGCCTCAGTATAGTGGGAACTAAATTAAATAGCACCACCGATGCTGTCAAGACCGTATTAGTACCTCCGGTAATACCCCCCGCTATACCGTCAGTATCACATACGAATAAACCCCAAACCGAGGCTCAGGGAGTAAATGTTAGCAACCCAAAAGTGAATGTATCTAAGCAATTACCAGCACACACTGTACCAGTTCATAAAGACATCCCAGTACAGAGGGCAAAGGAGACCAAAGCAAATCAGTATATCCAAAAGGGGATCCAAAAAAGAGAGAAACAGCGGGGGGTTATATAGACCTTCCACCTGATGCCAGGCCATATGTAGTAGTGCTAACAGGTGTCCCGGAGATAGGCAACCATCATGAGGAAACCTTTTGGTCACTGAGAAATAAAATAATTCATTGGCTGAATGAAAATAGGCCTTTATCTAACCATATGAAAAGTAAAATATTAATGACGCGAAGGGTGCCATGGATAGGCCCTTCATATAAATCTATCCCAGGTGATTGCATTGTTGTTACATTTGAAGTGTCACACACTGTACACCAAATATGCACATGGAACACTTTTGGTGGGAATTCAACTATTGAAGCCAGACCACTCACCTTCTTCTATCTTCCGCAGTTGTGCCTTGATCAAGAAGGAAGTTGGACAACGGCCAGACACTATGCTCGAGGTGGGTCAAGAGATGGTAGACAGGGTAACCCCAGTTGGTGGAATGGGGTTCCAACTTACAACAGGTTCAGCTGTCTAGAAGGAGTAGATTGACTTGCACCAAGGATAGACTGCACAATCAGCTCCAACGGTTCACCTTTTATACTGTGCACTGTGCCCACGACTACTATATGTAAATTATAAGAGAGTATAGAAATGATCATCGGGGGGGAACGGCGGCATTAGCCGTCCAGGGAGTGAGGGATTATGCCTCGCAAATGGAGGTGTATGAAGCAGACAGAATGCCTCAAGATGTGCTGACTCACCCAGAGCCTCATCCACTGGAACCAGTCACTCCAAACGTAGAACTGACTAGTATCGGTAATAACTCGCCACTGTTATTAATCTCATGGAATATAGCGGGAGTAACTAAGAATCTAAAGGATCCTGAGTGGACGTAGTACATTGATTCTAGTGACCTCTGTCTATTACAGGAATCATGGGCAATCAATACACCGCACAGGGTCGGCTATAAATCGTTTGGCATTGGAGCAGTTCCATCAACCAGGGGTAGGCCCTCAGGGGGCCTAATTATCTGGGTCAAAGTAACCCTGAAGATTAGGATTGAAGTCATGAATACTAGCTCACTGGACATCCTGGCCCTAAAAATTACAACTTCTGAGGGGAAAGTGTGCTATCTAATTAATGTTTATAACAGGCCATTATGCCATACTAAGGAATCGGCAACTCTAGCTAAACTAGACTCCTTCCTGGGGAGGACGGTTGGTAAAGAAGCAGTTATAATAGCTGGTGACTTAAACTGCAATTTCGAACCTGTCCCAGGGCTAATTGATGTTTTTGAGGAAGAAAATCAAGTAAACAACATCCCTCGGTTGGATAATACTAAATTTGTGAAATGTTCTGCCTTGGCAGTACAAATAGTAATGTTGATGGCTGAACATGGCCTTAGGGCGTGCAATGGCCGCCTTCCCTCAGATGTTTTTAAAAAAACGACCTTTTCAAGAGCCCACACCAAAAGTAATCTAGACGTTGTAGTTTTCTCATTATCCATTTGGCAGTATATGCTTGATCTTGAGGTGAAGGATAGATTAGAGAGTGACCACTATCCTATGGAACTATCATTAGATCCACTCCTGTTTTTGGAGAATAGGGATGCACCATCACTAGAGGCATATAAAACTGTCTCATGTGACGAAATACTGGTCAGTAACAATAGGCGAGCCTTAAAGTGGTCACATGTGTTAGAACATGGTAACATTCTCTCGGCAATTTACTCACAATTTGAGTTAACCTTTGCACCCTTATTTGGGTATCATGTTTTACCCAACACTTCAGAACAATTTATTGCATTGCATAAGGAGTTTTTCATGGCATTGAAAACATTACTGACAAAAATGCCATGGATGAGGCAGCAAAATGTAAGGAATCTGTCACATAGCAAAGCATGGTATGGCAAGTCTTGTAGGTTAGCTAAGGGGGAGCTTATGATGGCAATAAAAAATAAAAGCCAAGCTGATGTCAGATTAGCTAGGGAAGCGTACAAGCACATACAGATGACCTCAAGGAAGGTGTGGGAGGAGGCGATCTGGGCAGAAATGTTGGCGGCCGCCAAAGCGAAAGATACTGTAGGGTTCTGGAGGTTGGTTGCCAATGGGAGCCATGTAGGGAGAGTTGTGAAAGACATATACCTGATGAATCCACGTGGGTGAACCACTTCACGACTCTATATCAAAAATTTTACAGTGTCATAGACAAGTGTAGTGAAAAAGCACCATGGGCTCCACCCCCGATTGAGTGTCTAGACTTTTCTATTGAAGAAACAGAGATGGCAATTAGTGCATTGAAAAGTGGCAAAGCGCCAGGTCTGGACAAAATACCCGGGGATTTGTATAAGCACGATACAAAGGTCTGGGCACCCTATATAAACTATTTATTTAACATTTTGTCTAGTAACTGCGACTTCCCAGATAGTTGGCGGGGAGCCGAGATTGTTTTAATTTTTAAAAAGGGTGATCGGTCTGAACCCTCAAATTATCGACCGATCAGTTTAATGGACATCCTGCAGAAATTATACTCAAGTCATATACTAACCTGTATAAATGATTGGTTGGAAGAGAAGACGGTACTTACAAAATTCCAAGCTGGGTTCAGAAGTAAGGTCAGCACTATTGATCAGGTTTTTAGCTTCTGCTGCCTTTAATGGAAATACGTTCACATCAGAAAAGGGCTTTTATATGTCACTTTCGTAGACCTGAGAGTGGCATTTGATTTAGTGCCACGAGACCTCCTTTGGAGGTCCCTCGAAGAGGCTGGGATGCCAGGATGCATTTTGGCTCAAATAATCGAGTTGCCCGCCAGGAATTTCGCCAATGTGAGATGGGGTCCCAATGGCGAATTGACCCATAATATACCATTTGAACGTGGCGTCCGCCAAGGTTGCGTCCTGGCCCCCACGTTATTTTCCCTTTTTGTGAACGATATTCCTGCACACCTGGAGGGCTGTATGAATGATTCTCCCAAACTTAATGGAGAAAGGGTGCCTGCGTTACTTTTCGCGGATGATACCATCCTAATTTCGCAAACCAAGAAAGGTCTCCAGGCACTACTTAACTCCTTTAGTGAATATTGTGATAAGAAGGGGTTGGAAATCAATGTAAATAAAACAAAGTGCATGGCCTTAAACCCCTGTAGACCGGACAAAGGGTGCTTAGTACTAGATGGCCAAAAATTGGAAACAGTTGATCACTTTTCTTACCTGGGGGTTGCTATAGACTCTAAATTTACATGGAAACCCCAAATCGAAAAAAGTAAGGTGATTTTTGCCCAAAATATTAAACCGATCCTTAGTAAGCAAAACACAAGTATAAGTAAAGCAGTGACACCTGTCGTGGAGCTCTTTAAGTTCAAAGTCCAATCAGCAGCACTCTACGGAGCTGGGATTTGGGGGCCATCGGCTAAGGATACCTTTGCCATCATGGATAATAAATTCATGCGAAGTATCGTAAGGGCCCCTACAAGTACTCCTTTAGTGCCTCTCCAATTGGACTTGAACTTTAAGAGGACAGACCACTACTCCATTCTTAGGCCCTTAATGTTCTGGGTAAGACTTTGGCTGACACCTGAACTGGCTGATTATAGGAAGGGTCTACAAGAAATAATGGGCTTAGATTTACTGAACTCCATTATTTGGCTTAAACATATCAAAACATGGTTTTCCAAAGTAGGCCATCCACAGTTTTGGGAGTATCCGGAAAGGCTACCTTATAATTCAAAAATCACGGTGAAAAAGGTTTTTTGGTCTTTCATAAATAATCAACTAACCAATGGGACTAGATGTGGGACTCTAGTGAAAAATGTTGTAACTTTTAAGGATGCACCTCTTTTCGAGGTGTTCCTTGATGAAGTAGAACCCCCACTTGCAAAGACCTTATTTATGAAGTTTAGATATGGTAACCTTATGACTAATTCTACAATGGCATATTGGTCTAGGAAAAATAAAGATGAAACTCATATGGCAAGTGAAAATTGTATAATGTGTGAGGGAAACTACAAAGAGGATGAGGTTCACATCTTGTTTTTCTGTCAAGCATACTCCCAAGCCAGAAAAAAGTGGATTAAACCATTTGGGTATTAGGTCATGCAGTTTGGCATATAGAATAATTAAATCTGACACTTCCCAAATTATTGTCTTTAGTGCTAGTAGATTCCTACATTCTGTTTACATTGCCCGTAGGAAAAAAGGTCTAAAACTGTAACGATAAAGGTAGCAACATGAATTTTATAAGATTTAGTGGTAGTACACTCAACCATGCAGGCATTATTTTTATATCGTGTTTAAATGATTTTGTACCAGTAAGATTGGTATGTTTTTACTTATTTATGTATGTATTTGTGCAATCTTTTATGGCAAAGTTTTGCTGAAATAAAGAATTGAATATTTAAATAACAACCACAAAAAAAGTCCTAAGCCAGCAATGGGCTTTTACTTTTTTGCATTTGATTAAGCCACTTACGATCTGTGGATTAACAGCTCAGATGTTTCTAAAACGCAACTGCTTGTGCTCAAACCAGAATACATTTTAAACTCTAACCTTCCTAGAACTACTGAATGGATTTACACCAAACCAAGCAACTGTACTTTTTTGAGTAAAGTTCTATTAATAGGCCAAGTTTGTGTAATTTTGTTCAGCTGTTTTGTTCTGTACCGAAGAGCAACCTATCCTATGAACGTTTAAGTGCTAAATGTTAATTTTATGACCCCCTTCTATTATTAGGCCCCGCTTGAAGGGTCTGCACAAAACGTGCCATGGAAAACCCAGAGTGGGTGTATTTTTTCAGAATGTTTCAAATAGATTCATTAAACGGTGCCAAAGCTGTTCAGAAAACAGAAAGTGCTCTTTGAATGTTCTGGCCTGACCATAAGCACAGCCAAAAGCCTTGCACAGTGGGGGTTGGCCACTGGGGTGGTTGGGGCCAGGACCTGGCTGAAATAATCACTAAGATTTTGGTTTCACAAACTTAATTAGTTCTAAGACCACACCAAATAATTGCCCCAAAATCTTGGCTTCGAAGAGGATCCATGAATCCATAAAACATTTTTTAAATTATTTTAGAAAACCAATTCAATTCCAAGCAAAAGGTAAATGAGAAGACCCTTTGTATTTATGACATAAAATAGAGAACAGTCTTTGAGGTAATTTAGGAAGATTCTATTGCCTTCTGCTGTGAAATGCACTTCATCTTTTTGGAAAATTCCAGGCCTGTTAAAATGTATATCGTTGTTGTAAACATATTCCATGTCATGGTCCTCAAGGTACCAGAGAGGTAAGCAGGCATCACATTAGTGACATGTTTAAGGGATTGTCAATTTGTGAATACAACTGGTCAAACCCTTTCCAATGTTGCCTTTAAAAAATGTTTGACTATACAGATTTTGAGTGGGGGAAGATATCTATTTATCCTGTCAATGGATTCTTTCATTTCATAAGATAAAGAAACACTGGTGATATTGCTTAAGTTGTTTCAATCAGTCATAATGATTTCTACCTAAGATAAACATTGATGCCATTTCATTCCACAGATTCCAATGTATATAATATCTGCCAGAGGCAATCCCAAATCCATTTCAATTCTTTGCAAGATGGAGCCTAGAAAACATAAGAGTAAACTCTTCACCAAGACATAAAACATGCCGCTAGAGTCCTCACCAGCCTCAGAGAATAAACTCCAGAAAGGCAAGAGATCACCAGGAAGTAGTCTCTTGAATACAACAAAATGTGATTGGTTTAGTTACTTTTAGTTTCCTTTTTTTTTATATATAGTGCGTAGCTACCCGACCAGGCCTCCCAGCGGTTAATACAACAAACAGTACGGTTTCCCAGGTGATCTGGTTGTTCTCATCACACAACACAAGTCCTAGTTCTCGAGGCAATGTTTATCTATTGATCTGTGAACATCACTGGTTAGGCATTAATCACCCCAGGACATCTCTTACTCTAGAGATTGTCAAGATGTCTCAGTATATTGCCCTTATAAAAAGCAACCTAACTCTGATCTACACATTTAGGACAACACAGGACCAACAATCACCTTGGAAGACAACAGAAAAAATGTGTGAAGAGCGAGATGTAAGTAGGGTGTGAATCGATAGGTAGTATCCACATCCTCCTTTTTTATGTTTATGTGTTTACTGTTTGCAACAAAGAAAGGAACATGAGTAAAAGTTTATTGTCCTGATTGCACAGTAACTTGTATGTTAAATGTTGAATGTTGTTAGTTTTTGTCACATATAAGTTGTGTCCACTGCACCATTCACTGTCCTTTCACTTTGGGTTTAAGACACTTTTACGTTAAAGCTTGATGGCACCAATGATGAGAACAGGGCCATCCTGGTGAGTACCAACCAGGGGTCCCATTGGTGGTGCGCCCGTGAGGTGCCATCTCGCTCTTCACACATTTTTTCTGTTGTCTTCCAGGGTGATTGTTGGTCCTGTGTTGTCAATTCAATTCAATTCAATTAGCTTTATTCGAAAAGTAAAGAAAACATTTTATAAAAGCATGTACAGTACAGAGCACAAAAATAAAACAATTACATTAATAGGTTTCATTTTATGAAAATTGACATGATTTAAACAACGATTAAATCAATAGATCAACTAAACATTAAGATCAGGAGAATAAAATAAATTTAATTAAAAGTGGGAGTAAATCGGCCACTCAAGACATGACCAGTTCTGGCCCTCCAGATGTTGTTATGTTCTTTTTAGGAATGCGGCAAAGGATGGGAATTTCTGGGATAGAAATCCGTTAAACTCCAAGTGGATATAGGTCCATCTCCTAACTGAGGATGTCGAGAATGGAGGTATGAGACGACATGCCTGTTCCTGAATTTGACAAGTACCAGATCACCCGCAATGTTTTTCGGGAGGGGTCCTAACCAACCCACCCTTCTTACGCTAAGTATAGTGCCATCAAGGTTGGGTGGGAGAGATCTATTTTTGGTTAGCCAAAATACTACCTTATTTCTTAGCTCTTGATTGTGCTCGTATTTCCCCAGTGGGAGTTCTGGTACACCTGAGATGACGCACACGAAAGGAGCGGCCTCCGGTGGTAAGTTTAGGTGTTTGGTTTTTTGGAGGACATTGTCAGGGTTGACCTCTAATCCCTTGTGGGGTGACCTTTTTCGGTTTGGCCCTTTTCTAGGCTGGGAACTCTGTGAAGGTGTAACTACCTTAGAGATGTTTGGGTTTTTACTACATGGAGTTACTAATTGTTTGTGAGTGATCTTACTTTGAATGGTGGGGTAGGATATTTGTGTGGGACCTGGGTGTGGTGGACGAGAGGTACATGGTGGCTGATTGGGTCCTGCCTTGGTTCTTAATAGTAAAGGATTTGCCCTGATTGCTTCCTCAACCCCAGACAATCTATCCCCCCAAGCTTGTCATTTTGTCAATTAGTGGAGCAATTATAGATTTTATCAAAATTTCAAACGAGGCCAGTAAGGTGGCGTTGATAGATTCTTTAGATTTTACAAAGCTGGGAGTATTAGGAAGTGGGGAATTTGTGGATTTTTTGTTCTGTCCCCCCAAGTTTCGAGCCCCATCCTTCTTCCTTCTAGCGGGGGACGCCAGGTTGGAGGGAACCTGAGTAACAGCAGCGCTGTAAGTATTTTCCTTTGAGCATGTAACATGTGGGGTGGCCTGTGGGGTTTGGATAGATTGAGATGGTATTCTAGTCCTAGGGCTAATTGTTGGTACAGGGGAAATGGGAGCTCTAGATTGAAAACTTTCTAAAGACACCGGTACATATGAGGATCTGCACATGTTATTTAGCTCCTCCAGTAATGAAAATCCTTGGGTCGTAGCGGGAGTCTGTGGAGACAAACAGACCCTCGGAGAACTAACCATAACCACCGTGCTCTCAATCCTCTCTAATTCACGGGCAATAGGGAGAACAGAGCTCTTTAGGTAATAATCCATTGTTCCCCTAATTGAATTGCTCTGAGTGTCTAAATTTCTAGTAGCCCCCTTGCAGTTCATAGCGAACCAGCTTTTTATTGTGGACACTGAAGCGATATCACCTCCCCCAGGGGCAGGTCATTAAATCCGCTACTGAAACAGATTGAAAAGATCTGTAAGGGGTTTACAAAGTCAATAGGCAAAAAAAAAAAAAGAAGTTTATACCTTAGGTCCATTAAGTCCGTTCCCCTCCGGTTAGAGTTCAAAATCAAGGGGGGATGGCCAGGCCCGGCCTCCTCAGGCCTCTGATGGCCGCAGATGGCCCCGCCCTTGTCCCGGGCTTCTCCCTGGCGCCTCCCGCGCGTGACTCGCGGGGCGAGAGGGCGCGTCTGCTCTTCAAGCGCCTCCGTGCGCTTGCCTCGCGTCACGGGCGCCCCTTAGGCTGCTGGGGGTTGTAGTGCTGGGGGTTGTAGTGCTGCCGTTTCCCTCACGGCTCCGCCCGATGGCGTGACTCGCTCTCCCCCGGGGCTCTCGGCCGCGTCTGTAGTGCTGCCGTTTCCCTCACGGCTCCGCCCGATGGCGTGACTCGCTCTCGTCCTGTGTTGTCCTAAATGTGTAGATCAGAGTTAGGTTGCTTTTTATAAGGGCAATATACTGAGACATCTTGACAATCTCTAGAGTAAGAGATGTCCTGGGGCGATTAATGCCTATCTACTAATCAAAAGAGGGAGGAGGAAGTTGTGATCCTTCAGCTTCCTAATATTAATCCAAATAATCAAATGGGGAAGGATCACTTGTCCTGCATGAACCAGGGTATGCAGGAAACGAAACAAATGGTCTCCAGTAAAAAACCCTCATGCACGTGTTGGGAAGTATGGTTAGCGGTATATCTTGATTCTCCGCTCTTCATACACGTGTGTGCATAACCAGTGATGTTCACAGATCAATAGATAAACATTGCCTCGAGAATTAGGACTTGTGTTGTGTGATGATTTACTGAGTGGAGGGCGTCCTAGTTCTGTCTTTCCCTCTAGATTCCCAATTTGTTTGCGATCTGGTTGTTCTACCTATCATTTCAAAAAGGTGAGTTTTTAAAAGTTTCCTAAAGCTTCCTTCAGACTCCTGACTTCTGAGGGAGAGAGGAAGGCTATTCCACGATTTGGGTACCAGGTAAGCAAAGAAGCAGCTGCCACTTCTTTCTTTCCTGGTCCTAGGTACTGTCAGGAGTTTTAAACTGCCTGAATGAAGGTCTCTCTTGTAGACATATGAGGTAAGTAGATTTCGGATGATGGGTGAGCTTTTTCCATAAACGCCTGACTGATTGATGTTTGGGTATTTTGAGCAGAACTCTGGCTGCGGTGTTCTGAGTCACTTGCAGTCTCCTTGTCACAAATTTTTGACTCCCTAGATAAAGGGCGTTCCCATAATCGAATTGTGAATTTAAAAGAAACTGCACAACAGCTGTCCTGGTGAGTTGTGGTGGTAAATATAGGAGTCTTCTTATGGATCTAACAATGCTAAAACATAAGCCGGCTTGTTTTCTGGCTTGTGTTTACATTGAAAGATTTTCATCAATCCAAAAAATCCAAACCTTTTACTGTTTGGGAAGGCTTGGCTAATTCTCCTAGTTGGTCTGGCTAGGATAGTTCCAGCCACCTATACCTGCTGTTGCCTACCACAAGCACCACTGTTTTGTCGCCATTAAGTTTCAGGGTGCTAGCGGCCATCCAATCTATAACCTCATTAGGACATGTCTTAAGTAGAGTGGAAATGCTAACTTCACGCGTAAGGGCCATGATGATCTGTGTGTCATCTGCATATGGCACTAGGGCAAAATCATGTGATCCTACGATTTCTGCCAGGGGTAAAACATACAAAGTAAGAAGGCTAAGGGGGGATCCTTGTGGGACTCCGCACCCAAGGGATTGCACAGCAGAATGCAGAGCGTCTTCACTCACTTGGAAACGTCTGTCAGCCAGAAAGGCTTTCAGCCATTTAACGGCATCTCCAACTTTCCCCATCCTCTGGATGATGGTAGGATGTGACACAGTGTCAAATGCCGCACTCAGGTCCAGCATAATCATGCCTGTTTAACCTCCATGATTTAAAATTGCCCGGGATTCCCCTGTAGCTATCATCAAAGCCATATCTGTACTACTACCTGTCCAAAGCCTGTCTGTGTAGGATGAAGAATATCATAGAATTCCAGAAAACTAGGCAGGTGTTTATTATCATGCTTTTCTAATATTTTGCTGGCACCGGAAGCAATGAGATCAGCCTATAACTTTCTGCTAACAGGGGATTTGCTGCAGAAGTGGTTTACCATTGCATGGTTCCATTTTTTGTGGTATGCAGCCTATTTCCAGAGAGTGATTGAATATGTCCAGAAGAATAGCAATATGAGGGGAGCCACCCTGAGCCAGGCTATCAGGTGGGGCTGAAGGGGATCCTGAATTAATTGACCTGAGGATAATTTCTATATCTTCCTGACTCATGGTGGGGTAAGCTGATAGGGTGGGGCCTGACCACTTTGTTACCAGGGGAATCATAATAGCACCAGGCAACTGTAAAAGGTTTAGGATTTTGTTAACTTTCTCAGGAAAGAATTTGGCTAATGAGTTGCATCTTTTGGTAGACGGTGGGGGCCCTGTAGAACAGGCAGGGAGACTCATTAAATCGTTTACTACCTTGAATAATTCCATGGAGGTATGGGGGCACGTTCTATTTTTTCCTTAAAATGGTCACATCAGGCCTGCCGTATGGCTCTCCTGTAGTCTTTAATAACCAGTCTATATATAATGTTGCTGTCATCATTATATGCCTTCCTCCATTCTCTTTTCCTTCTTTTGTCTTCTTTCTTCTGCAGGGTCAATTCTGATGTATACCAAGGGGCCCTGCTTTTAGTTTGGGTATGTTTGGGAAGTTTCAGAGGAACTCGAGGCTCTAGTGTGTTATTATGCCCGTTCTAAAAGATATTATATCGGTCCCTTACATTAAGCTTGGACCATAGTTATTTGGGTTTTTGAGGAAGGGACTGTATGGCTGTTATTTCTGAAACTTCAAGCCAGAAGGGGACTATTAAATGGTCAGACCAGGGTATAGGAAAGACCACATCTGCGGCCAGCTTATTAAGATTTGTGAACAAGGGATAAGGAAGATGCCCATGTTCATGGGTGGATGTTTTTACAATATGGAGTAGTTGAAGTGTTTCCAGATCGTGTTACATAAGGTTTGCGTTTCCACAACCCTTTCGTTCAAAATGCAAATTAAGGTCCACTAATAAGGTGAAGTTAGCTTTCCGTAGGCTGTATTCAGCCACTGACTCAGGGAGCGGTGCACAAATTGTGAGACCGACCCAGGAGGGTGGTATACTACGATCCCAGAGAATGTAAATGTCAAGCTCACCTCCAGAGCAAGTTGAAGACTTTCACAGCCCTGTATATCAGTGGGAGTAAAAATGGCACCGAATTTCTCTTTATATGTTATAGCTGCCCCACCTCCTCTTCTGCCCTCTCTATTTTGACTGGCGCGTCATTTCCGGTACAGGAGCTGCCGCTGGAAACGGGGGAGAGCGAAGCTGAGCGGAGAGATGAAAATGTCCTGCTGCTCGCACCTTTGAGAGGAAGTGTGCGTACTGCCGCCGCTGGCACATCTGCCCGCACTCCGACGCCTTGGTCCAACGCTCTCTACCCGGGAACGCCTCTTCCTGTCCTGTCCTGACCGGCACCGTCCGAAGCACTGGTCTCCCCTCGGACTGACAACTCGTCAAATCCAGCACCGAAGTAGCAGATCAGTCCCCATCCGTCGCGACTGCAACGTGTGTCCGCCGCCATGTCCAGGAAGCAGAGAGATGACTTGTAAAGAGAGCTCGCAGCCTTTGAGGGATCACTTTGCAGAACGTCGCTATTTTAAAAACTGCTTGGAGACTGTTGGCCTGAGTAATCCTGGTATCCTGACCCACGAGGACCCTGGACACACGCGGACGCTGCCGGGGCCGGGACTGCGAGACCCAGGGTGCCTAGCGCTTTGAGATCCCAGCGCACCTGGTGTCTCTTCCCGCCCCCAACTCTCCTATTTATTCGTAGCGGTGAGTGCGCACGCGGGACGCGCGCGGGACATAGCCCGGGGCGAAGCCCGGGCCAAGGGCGGGCCCGTTTAAGCCCGTTCAAGACCGGGTAAGACTGGACTGGGCCACCTTATTAACATTTCACTCTGTGTGCCCCTAACAATACAATTCAACCCATTCTGTTTAAACTTGGACTTTTTGCACTGTACTGTGTAACTGTGTATACTGTTTCTGATAACCATGTCACCCAGAATCACTAGAAACAGTAAAGCTGTACATGTTGCTCAGGTTATAGGGCCTATAGATCAATTTATTGCCAAAGCGAATGATGCCATAAATCAAGGTGTGCTCCTGTTAGAAAGGAGGGTCTCACAGGACCTAGCTGCAGCCAGGCGCTCTTCACTGGGCTTACTGGCATCTGCCATAACACCGCAACGCACCTTAGTCTCTGATTTACAACACGAGACCCAAAAGGTCCCTGGGATCGTGGATTTATCGGTATCTATAGACCTTTCCACAACACAAATATCACACACTTCTGCACCCCATCCTTCCCGATCAATTGAGAGAACACCAATTCTCTTTTCAAATCCGGAGGAGAATCCTCCATCTCCTGACACCAGGGGACAGAGGGAAGGAGCCATTCCGAAAAAGAGAAAGGGCCAAAAAGATAACAAGAACCCTTCCCCAAACACTATTGACTCTCCCCAGGATCTCTTGTCACAATTTAACGAACATTCTTCCTCATTACCTCAGCCATTATCCCAACCAGAAATGTTTCAACAGCCGACTATTATAACAATGTCAGAAATAATAAATCTCTCGTCTGACATTCCTAACCCTATCTTGAGTGGTAACATAGGTAGCGGGCGGGATCCCTTGATACAAGATTCATATACATTAGCCTCCATAGAGGCTTTAATTAAATTACATCTTAAACCTATTGAATCAGCGCTATCAAAGATTGAAAAGTCACTAGCTTCATTAACATCCGAACTAAAAGCCAAGAATAGCTCGAATCCTACGCCCTCCCTTTCTGTGACCCATCAACACAACCCAAAACCAATAAAGCCAGGGGGTACACTTTTCCATCAAACATCTCAAGCCCCTAAAGCGGTGACTACCACAGTGGTGGTCCACCAAAAACCTGCTGGTACAACCAGTACAAAACAAAAGCAAACAGCAACTAATATTGCCGCAAAAAATCCTGGTATCCCTTCCCTTTCTGGTCCTCCTGCACCAATGGGCAAACTTACTACCTTACCAGCCACACGAACTACAGCTAAAACACCAGTCTCCAAAAACGCAGCTTATAACATAAGACGTAACGGAGCTCGTCCTGCTCACCTCCCCCCAGAAGCAACGCCGTTTGTCGTTATCATGACCGGGGTTCCAGCATTGCACACCAACTCTGAAGAACCTGGATGGTCTTTAAAGAATAAGGTACTCCACTGGTTGTCAATGAATCGGCCACTTCCCCCCTTTTCTAACAATAGAGTTGTCTCAGTTCGCAGAGTCCCCTAGGTAGGGAAGGAGTTAAAAACCATTCCAGGAGACTGCATCATAATAACCTTTGAAGACCCCCAAACTGTAGAATATATCTGCTCATGGGGCGGTCAAACATCTTCTGAAGGAATTGGCACGAAAAGATTAGCTTTTTTCTACCCCCCTGCCCAATCCCTACCACCAGGCCCTGAGTGGAACTGGACCCAGGTAGGGAACCGGAATAGAAATTCGGATTGGACAAATTGGCCAGGACAAGGAGGTAGAGATACCACGCCATCTTTGGACTGGAGGGGTGTTCCCACGTACAACAGGTTTGACTGCTTGGAGATGGTGGACTGACCACCAGCAATTAATGTCCTGGACGACAGGAATTCTTCCCCCACAGGGTCACCACTCTCGACGCCATTAAGTTCTCCCTTACCCCCAATTCTGTCGAATAAAACAATGCCTTTACCAACTTCGGTAATTTCAACTGACACAGTGGTCGTACATCCTTTCCATCGTGCTGGTAGCCAGCCTTGCCCTAACACTACATGTGACAAACAACTAGAGAGATTGTCCTCCTCTCTTAACACTAATTTTAGCTCATCTCGAAATATACCATCACAAAAAGGAAGGCCAGCTCCTACTAACAGAACCTCGTTGACCCAGCTAGTGCCTATATTATTCTGGAACGTAGCTGGACTACGATCCAGGATATTATCGTCATCCTGGCTGGATTTTGTTACCTCATACCAGATAATGTGCTTCCAAGAGACATGGACAATTGACCCACTGCACATACAAGGCTATTTAACGTTCCACTCTTCAGCCAGCCCGTCAACACACGGCAGACCTAAGGGGGGTCTTGTGGTATACATATCAAATAAGCTTGCTGTAAAGAAAATCTCCCTTCAGTGTACTACCCTGTATTATCAAATTCTTATGATTACTTTTAAAAATGGTACGTCATATAGTCTTATTAACTTTTATAATAATCTATCTCCCGCAGAATGTGTGAAAACTGTGTCCGCAATTTCACTTTTTATAGGTGAACAACGAGCCAAGCACTCATCAGCTATGTGTAATGTAATCTGGGGAGGGGATTTCAATGTACAACTGTGTTCTAATTATAAGAAATCCGATTGTGGCCTCCTAGACGAAAATGATTGCCCGCTGACACATTTCACCCACTCCCCCGTAGGAGATTCTCTTAACGAAAGCTTAATGTCGTTGGAAATGACTTATGCCAACGAACTTGCAGATCCTCCCGTGGAATTTAATCCCACTTTTCACGGCAGGGGTTGTTTTAGCACCATAGATTTTATACTCTGTTCTTATTCTTTAAAGGGTACACTTTCTCAGTTCAGCACAGGATCAGAAATTTCAGGTGACCATTTCCCCAACATGATAGTACTAAAGTTAGCTACGAGAGTTCCCGACCCCATAAGGAAGAGCCTACTGACCCAAAAGGCATTGACTATGGATAAAACAAACGGCTATTCCGTGAAATGGTCAAGGATAGATCCAGTAGCCACATCAAGCACGGTGATCTCTAAAGCACTCCCATGGATAAACATGTGTCTTGATGAGGTATCTTCCCCAGACCAAATTATTTCCAGCTTTGGGGAAATCCTGAAAGTCATTCAGAAGGTATTATTTCAAACCTGCAAACCGGGTAGCCACTCTGAGCCAGGCTGGTTTAACACGGCATGCCGGAAAGCTCTAAATGCCCTAAAAAAAGGAGCTCCGCAACCCAATTAGAGACCAAAGCAAAGTAGCTAAATTAAGATCTGAATACAAGCAGGCCCAAACAAGCTGTAAAAAAGACCATAAAAACAAACTATGGGCCCAACTACATGAGAGTTGCAACAGCAAGGACAGCTCTCTATTCTGGCAAGTAGTAAAATCTCCTTTCTTACTTGAGGTAAGCTCACATCAACATCTGGATGTAGCTGTGACCGCGGACGAGTGGGTGACTCACTTTTCTAAAATCTTTGGTGACCCCCCCCCCGGCAAGCGCCGCACAATCCAATCCAGTGAGCGAGTCCCAAAAAAAAGGGGTTTATCCAATTGACCTCCATTTCACTCTTGGAGAGGTCATAAGTGCACTATCTTCTTCAAAAACCGGAAAGGCCCCTGGTCCAGACGGTGCCCCATTAGATATTTTTCTTTCAAATATCGATTTATGGTCCCCAATCATCACCCAGCTAATGGCGGCAGTTTTAAGTACCGGCCTTCTGGACTCTTGGTCCTCCTCCATACTTCTCCCAATTTTCAAAAAAGGTGAGAGAAATAACCCTGCCTGCTACAGGCCCATCTCCCTCCTGGATTCACTGGGTAAAGTCGCGGGTCATCTAATCCTGGACCGCTTACAGGATTGGGCGGCAGAAAAGAACATCATCACCGACCTACAGTATGGATTCCAGGAGGGACTGGGCACTGTTGAACAGGCCCTAAACCTAACACTCTTAATAGGAAAGTATGTTGGGGTAAAACGGGGCAACCTATTTATGGTCTACGTCGACCTAAGCGCGGCGTTTGACTGTGTAATCCATGCCAAGCTGTGGTCTATTCTGGAGGAGTTGGGTGTTGACCCTCCCCTTATTAAATTTCTGCGCGAGCTTTACACTGACGCCTCGGCTTGCGTAAGACTTGGTACGGGTGGACAGTTAACACCCTCTTTTCCAATAAATCGTGGAGTAAGACAGGGCTGTGTCCTGGCTCCCTTCCTATTCAATTTATACACCAATGGTCTGGAAGCAGCCATGCTAGAAGGGAGCCAGGATTTACCTACCATCAATCAGCGCCCTATTCCAGCATTACTCTACGCTGACGATTCTGTAATTTTTGCTAGGACCCTAGTGCAGCTCCAGAAGCAGCTGGATAAATATTGTAACTACATGCTTTCACTTGGGTTAAAGGTGAATAAGACCAAGACCTTCGTCATGCAAACAGGGCCCAAGGTAAAAAGCTCCAAACATCTCTGCATTGAGCAATCAAAACTGGAACGTGTTAGGGAATACCCCTACTTGGGTATCCTAATAGATGACCAGCTAACATGGAAAAGGGCGATGGTAACTAGGAAATTGCTTTACCAACGAGCAACTTCTGCCCTCGTCTCATTCTCCAGAAAAATGGGCAAACCAACTCCCCCTGTATTGCTCAAAATTCATACAGCAAAATGCTTAAGCATTGCCACATACGGAGCTGGTGTATGGGGCTACGTAAACACGGCTGAACTGCAAAAAATTCAAAATGGCTTTGTCAAATACCTGTTGGCCCTCCCACGGAGTGCCCCCACATACGGTTGCCATATTGAGCTTGGGATTGACTACTTAATAGACTACATCAAATGCCAACCAATGCTCCTTTGGCATCGTATTTGGACAAAGCCCCAGTGCCATCTCACACGTGCCCTGATCTTAGAATGCCTTGAGATGACGTCCTGGAAAAACATCCCATGGTTGGCATATGTGGTCAACTTCTTGAAAGATCTTGACCTTACACAATATGTCATTGAGCCCTCAACTATTACCGAGATGAGCAGAAAAACTTTGAAATATCATTGTCTCAATCATTTAAGGGAACTCCGTATGTCTGGTGAAATATCCAAGCAATCTAACGCTCATATCTTGTTGGCTCAGGTGTCTCCAGGAATACAGCCCTACCTATCATATTATGTAACAAATCACGAAAAATACCTACTAACCAGGTTTCGTTTTAATCTGTTTTTCCGACTGGTTACTTTTCCAAAAACGCTAAACTGGTCACATGAATTGGATAAATGTCCATGTGACAAGGTCTCCCCCCAATCAACCATGCATGTAGTACTGTTTTGTCATTACTATGTTGAAATACGCAGACGCTGGGTTTTACCACTGTTGCGCCAAATGGGGTTGCGGACCTGTCGCCCGGCGTTTCTAGCTTTACAGCATCTTGAATCACAATATGTGGCAAAGAATTTAGCCCTGTTTTTGAAATCATGTATAACCATTCGCAAAACTTTAGAAATGAACCCCAGTTGAGGGAGAGGTGTGGCGCCGCGGCCAGGGCGACTGACGCTGGAATCTGGGGACCACGGTTCGATCCCCGGCTCCGGCGGCAGGTTAGCCCAGCACCATGTGACTCTGGGCAATAGCTCGCTTAATCTTCCCGACGGCCCCCCAGCGC
The DNA here is from genome assembly GCF_964261635.1 of Lissotriton helveticus. Classification (NCBI taxonomy): domain Eukaryota; kingdom Metazoa; phylum Chordata; class Amphibia; order Caudata; family Salamandridae; genus Lissotriton; species Lissotriton helveticus. Next base: position 449,788,297 of record NC_136067.1, read on the forward strand.
CTAGAGACCCTTACGGGTGATTGTGCGCTTTACAAATGTGGACTTTACTTTACTTTTTACGAACGCCTGCATTAACTTTGTATATGGACTAAAGTGTATTCTTTTTTTATTTTGCTTTTGTTTTTTTTAAATCTGAACTGTATTAATGTATTAACAACAATCGTGATTTTATGATGAAGTGTTTAAATGATGTACTTTTTATGATTAACAAAATGTCTAATCGAATAAAAGATTTTGATGATTGATGACTTGCTATTAAATAGCAAGGTAGAAGGTCCATGGCAATATCTGGGGTTGACTGCTTCTTGAGCCAGGTTTCTGTTAAAAACATGGCGTCCTGTCTTCTTTCTTCTATGAACAGAAATAGCTCTGCACTGTGCTTGGGGAGGGATCTGCAAATCAGAAGGTACATTTGCAATTTATAACAACAGTCTGGTGCTTTTGAACAATATGGGCCTAATTAAGAGTGTAGCGATCATGGGACCGCCAGGCTTGTGGTGGGGCGGTGATGGTGGTCTTCCCACCATTACATTATAAACTGTTGGTCAGTCGCTCTGGGACAACCGACTCTGCCAGGGAACCACCCTTCCTTGGAGGTTTACCAGGGGTCAAGAGGCATCAATAAGCATATTACGACTTTCCTCACCGCCACTTATTTCATGGAGGTCTTTCCTCCATGAAAACAGTGGCAATGAGGAAAGAAAGGGGTCCCAACAGGGCCCCCTTGAGCCTCACTTCCTGTTGATGCACCCAGGGGGGCACAACTTGTGCCCCTCTGTGTGCATGCACCCCTTATCCAGCATGACATGGGCTTCACCGTTCATGCTGTGCTGGAACTCCCTTTGATGTTCCCATTGTGGTTCCTATTATATAGACACTGCCATGGGAACAGCAAAGGAAATGTCTGCCAATGACTAAAAAAGTAATTATATGGCAGGCGGTTCTCAAACAGGCTTGGCGGGTCGGCGGTGGGGCAGTTCCGTCGCTGCACCGTCAAACTCGTAATCTAGCCCTTAAACTTACCAGTGGATGCACTACTGCATCCTCCCTTCCAGTTATAATTCCGTCCACCTACGGATAAGTTGTACAATTGCATTTTTCTTCTACAGTTATTCTTTGTGGAGTTGTTAATTAGGCACAATACTTCTGATGAGTAGGTTCATCCCATCTTAAAATGAGCAGAGTTTCTGGCCTCTGGACCCAGCCAGACGTAGACAGATGCAGACAGGCTTGCTTTTGGTGCACCTTCGGCGCGACGGCACCACGCTTCCACGCCACGGTGTGCCTTATATGCCGGGTTGGACTTCTTGGAAAAAAACAGCTTTACTTTTTCATATTTTCAACTGGACACCATACAGTGGAAAGCAAAGTCTGTGCAGTAGTTGGTTCACGCCGACAAGGTGACATCAGTAACTATAAAGTGGCAGTTTGCTGAAAATACTATGGATGACTGACTAAAAATTAAAAAACAAGCTTTAATTGGGTAGCCATGGAAACATCTGTCCAGTAGAGAGAGACCTTTTACTATTGGGTAAAGACATTAAAGTTATGCCAAGCTGAACCATGTAGTTGCCTACTCCACAAGAATAAACATTTGTAATTAGATATTTGACTTTACCCAAAAGATTTATATGAGAGTAGCCGTGCACAATCAGGCAGAGTTCAGAGAGAAAGAATAGACCGTAGTATATGTAATAAGGATAGTGAAACACATTTGGGGCCTCATTTATGAAAAGTGACGCATTGCTGCGTGAAAACAGTGATGCGTCACTTTAAACTGTGCCCTCCTTGCGACACCAATGATGCGTCATATTTACAGTATGACACATCATGGAGCAAGGAGTTACAGATACGTCAGTATTTCTGACGTATCTGTATGGCGCAAAAGTGACGCATTGCTGGAGTGTGTCACAAAAGTGACGCAACTCCAGCAATGTGTCCTTTCACATGGGGCAAGCCCCATGTGAAAGGGCCTGCGTCAGTCATACGCCTGCTGTGAGGCAGGCGTAAGAAACTGACGCATTTGTGTCCTAGAAGTGGTGCAGTGAAATCTCATAGATTTCACTGCGTCACTTCCACGATCCTTTCTTGCGTCAAAACGCCCCCCTTGCATACATTATACCTGGTGCAGGTATAATGTGGCGCAGGGGTTTACAAAGTGACGCATCTACCTAGATGTGTCACTTTGTAAATATGGCGCAACAAGGCGCATTTTTTACGCCACTGGTGCGTCACAAACGTAAGCGTAAAAGTGACGCACAGCCTCATAAATGAGACCGTAGAGTTTTGAGACATCACAGAGACAGAACATTTTTTAAAGAATGTGTTTAAAGTATGGCAATATGGCAAAAAGAAAGTCAAAGGAAAATGAGTGCAGATGTAATGAGTTCTACTGATTTGGCCTCGTGGTCCACAAAACAGAGCATAGCTCTTTGTAGGCTCATTAACCATGGCGCTATAACTTTCGGAGAGAATGATAGCAATTCAATTCATCCTATGATTTTAGAAAGACCAGTGCACTACAGAGCATGGAAGAGTGTCAGTCCCAGCTTACTCTTTTATGCCCTTTGCCTACCTCAAATGTTCCATCTTTCACTTTGATCCATTGTCTCTCGCTCACTCTCTCACAGTATCACACTCACGTTTGCAAACCTTCTCGATCACTACTTCATTTTAACTCACTTCTATTTTTCAGTAACTGACTCCCTTAGATTTTCTCAATCTCTCTTACTTACTGTCACTCCATAGTCATGCCTACTTACTAAGTGTCCCACTTATTTTTTCATTCACTACTTAATCATGCATTCGCTCACCCTCACAACCTCTATTACATTCGCAAACTGTCTGTCAATCACTCTGTCTCACTTTCATGCATGGCAATTCCCTCTCTCCCTCATTTTTACCCTATCATTATTTCACTTACTGATTCCCTTTATTTTTATTGCTCTGTCCCACTTTCGATTACTTTTTCCTTATTCATTCCTACTCAGGATTTCATTCACTTTCACACTCTCATGCAGCGTGCTTCTCTAAAACTTTTTTTAATACCTTCCTTCATGTTCACTCTCTGCCTCACACTCAATCCCTCTCCAACGTCTACTTTCATCCATTTACTCAACCTCATTCACTCCTTGATTTTTAATCCCTCAACCTTTCACTCATTGATAAAACTGAAGTAAAAACATGTTTGCAAATTTTCTGGTGTTCATTGAGTTACTTCAGCCGAGCATCCCGATTTTTCTCACCACAGAAGATGACGGGAGCATATATTAAACAACGCAATCCCACATATTATTAACAGAGATCAATGACTTGCTATTCCACCCAGAAAATTTCTACAGGAAATGGGGCAGCAGCAGGAATGACTGAGGATGTCGTTGCAGAGGGTTTCATCCACTTGTTTTTTTGCCTCTCTTCTTTTTTGTAAGTGAATTGCTGCATACCTTTTAGTAATGTAAAGTAATGCTTGTGGCAGATGTTCCAATGCCGTATTTCCCTGTAATTTCCAGCAGCAGCATCTGCTGAGCGTCTTCTTACAGAAAGTTCAAGTAACGTACTTGAGTTAACCTGGTGAAATAAAAAAACATTTCTAAACACTTATTTCTTGTGCTGATCTAAATGCCACAGTCTAATTCACTTCCAGCTAGTCTTCTCATTTTGTTTTTTATTCTGCATTTTTTCTGTCTTGATCTTTTGTCCAGAAGCCATTTGTAAAAAAAAAAAAGGTTTCTTATCACAAAAAATAAAGAATAGCAAAATATAAGTGCTGCAGAACTGTGCAATATAAAAACGTCCAATGTGCTGCGTTGGATACCCAAGAACTATTTGAATGTGGAGTAATAAATCCTCAAAAGCCAACTAAACTCCTCTAGTGGTCTACAAGATTCTCAAAACCCGATGGACCCAGAAAGGCGCCATGGGTATGCCCTAGTTTCACAACATTACGATCTGGAATTGAAAACCTTGAAGTGCTTAAAGGTGCAAAGATTAAACTGCAACTACACAGGTACAGTCTTTGGTATTATAACTACACAACTTAGAATAGGGTTTTCTATAAAGCTCAACTTTTAAAAAAGGCATGGTGTTCATAGAACTAATTTTTGGAATTGCAATACATGGAAAATAAATTTCCGTCTTCTGATATCAGTGGGTATTGTGATTCTCCCATGAATCCTGAAATACTTTAAAAAACTCCATCACCGATTGGATGAAAGGTTTCCCACAGCACAATTAAGACATGATAGCCACTTAGCTGCTGAAGTGAAAAGAGAGCCTAATGTAGCAGCCAATCACCACCGTCTGCAATAGAAAAACGAGAAGAAAAGGTATGGAGGTCCCATCCACTTCAAGGAAAGCAGAACACCAACAAAGAAATAATAGCTCATGAGTTTTTCACTCTCCGTAGAAGGGAAAATAAGATGAATGCAAGGAAGGTCACTTGCACAATTTGGTGGGGATGCCCAGTCCCCTTTTTAAAAAAATACATGAAATATACAAGGCACGCCTAATAACTTTATCAGAAGATGAGCACATCAACGTATATGAAGGAGACCTTTTGACTTTGTCAAAAAAGTTAATAATAATTATAATAAAACATATATTTAATTAATACACATTGCAGTGTTTAATAAAACTTATTGACCCAAAATATGTTCAATAAAGCATTTATTAAACAACCATAAATATGTCTTTGAGACTTTTCAAACATTTTTCGGGCCACAAAATACAGCCATAGAACCAGCCCTAAGGAATACCTGCGCTCCAGCTGAAGAAAATACAGCTCCAGCTCAGAGTTCCTTAAAAATAATGATAAACTGCCCTGGGGTCATGGATTCAATGACTCAGAAGACTTACTGAGATTTTCTTTTGAATGTTTCTGGGTAACTGCTGCACTCCCTGCAGCCTTCCACCACATTAGAAAAATGATTAGTGGTGCCCCTGCCCCTTCTAGGGCCACCACCAGTAATAAGAAATAATATTTAAAAAGTCCTCTCACTGTATTATGGGGCACTCCTTCCCTAGAGCAGTGGGCCCCTGCCCCTCATTTATTATTCCTTTTTTCAGTCGTTTTCTTGGCTGTTCACCTCCCACCGGGCCAATCACACTTTATGAACACGTTTGGGCCGCAGGGGGGCCCCAAAGTCTCAGCAGCCATTGGAGGCTCCCCAGCCAGTACCCATCCTGGGTGCCAGCAGGAGCTACCAATGTTTCATTTTTCTGTGGGCTCTCCAGTGCTATCCTAGGCATCAGCACCTTTTCTTTAACATTTGAGCCTGCGGTGGGAGACCTAAGACCCCAGTACCCTTGCCAGCTCCCCATAGAGTACTCATCCTGAGTATGGAGGTAGACAGCTCTATTGCTTTGCTCCCATCCAGCGGGAACAGCATTTTTCGCTCCTTCTGCATTTGCAGGAACTAGGCTGCGTTCCCTGCCTTGGAGAGTGCATGGATTTGTATTCCCTGCCTGCACTCACCTGGATACGGAACAGCACAGTATCTCTGAGGATGGATTTCCTAGCACAAACTATGCCATCAGGCCCCAGGGGATGAGGCACTTGGGTCCCAGGGAGGAAGTGTGTAGTATTCACTGTATTGTGCCTCCCTGGCACCTGTAGTTAGAACCCCTGTGCTTGTTTGTTCTATGGCTTTGTTGTAGAATGTTGCCTTCTGGCAGTTGATAGATTTGCCTGCTCCTTGTCGCTGTGCTTCTCCTAAGCTGAATAAACCTAGTCTATAAACTATCCTGTTGTCCTGCCTACTTCAATACTACAAATTTGTTGGTGACGATGCTGCTTAGGAGAAGGTAAAAGAACCTGCCTTACCTCGCTTCTCCTCGTATTCCTGTGGAGAGTACACTGTGGATCGAGTGTACATGAAGAGCAGCTGTTTCGACTCTCTGGTGAAGACCATTAGCAAGATAAGTGGTCCGCTTCTCTTTCTGCGCGAATTTAATTAACTTAAGGCTCATTAATCTACTTTATTAACGACGAGGCTGCAACGTCATTCCCAGCGCGAGCGCGCCACGTCATTGGTGTCAGCGCGAGGTGATTAACGAGGAGGCTGCAACGTCATTCCCAGCGCAAGCGCGCCACGTCATTGGTGCCAGCGCGAGGCTCTGCTTCCGTGCGCTTCGTTCCGTTACCAACGCAACCACCTGACGCGCGCTTCTCCAGCCAGACGCGTCTCCATGACAATCGCCTGACGCGCGCTCCTCCAGCCAGACGCGTCTCCCTGACAACGCGTCTCTGAGCCTGTTCGCGTTTTGCCGGTCTCAAGCTCTTTGGAAGCGGTCTGACAACGCGTCTCTGAGCCTGCTCGCGTTTTGCCGGTCTGAAGTCTTTGAAAGCGGTCTTCATCATCCACATGCTGATGCCAGCTACTTCAAAAAAAAAAACACCTAAACATAAAGAAAGGAGTAATTAACCTACAGTAACATAGACATTGCATTTCCTAAAGAATAACTTCACAAGGTGTTTGTTTGATTTTAAACTCTTCGAGCAATTAATTAGGGATCAATATGTCTGTAAGTGCTCTGATAAGTCTATTCAGCAGAAACTTCTAACTTTGGGCAATCCTACACTTGAAGAGACTATTCGTATGGCCAAGAGTATAGAACTGTCAAAAAAAGAAGTAAAGGAACTTGAAAAGAAATGTGATGAGGGAGTTTCTATAGTTAGAACCAAGGAGAACAAAGACAGTAAAGTGGTAGGCAGTCAACGTTTTGATAGGAACAACGCTCCTGGTTCACAGCGTTTTGAGAGAAATGCTTTTTCTAGAAATGACATTTGTTACAGATGTGGGAATCCTTCTCATAATAAAAATAACAAGTTTTGCCCTGCCAGGAACTCTACATGTCGGAACTGTGGAAAGTTTGGGCATTTCGCAAAGATTTGCCAAGTCTCTAGACAGGGTAATCCTACTTTCAGTAACAAGTCCCAGAGTCTGAGTACCGTCAACACTATTGGGAATGTCTCAGAGTCCTATGGAAATACTGCTGATGACTCCGACTCTATGAACGGCATCCAAGATGACCTTAGAGACATGGTCGTAGTAGTACGGGATGATGGTGTCATTATTGGAGATCCCTCTGATTGTGTTGATCCTCTTGAAGACTTTGGTGTGGGTGACAAGATAATTACCCTATTAGTAGACTCTGGGGCTAGAGTAACTATGATTACACAAGAATTGTTTGATGTAACTTGGCCTGAAAGGAACCTCCTACCACCTGACAGGACTCCTGTTTCTTATGAAGGGCGTAGGATAGCTCTTCTTGGTTTTTTTGAAGACATTATTCAGTTCAGGGGAAGGAGGATCTTTGGAAAAGTATATGTCTCATTGAAGGGCCTAAACATTTTGGGGTGGTTCCACCAGGGTTTGTTCAAGATGATCCTCAGACCCGGTTCCAAAGAACTGATCAGTATTGAGGAATCTTGTGATAATGTAGAGAGTTTAGCTGTTATTGTTTCGGGTGACAATATTGAGAGTTTAATTTGTAAATTCCCTACTGTCTTCGGAAATAGCCTTGGCATCATTAAGGGTTTCAACCACGAGATTAGAGTAAAGGATGGTGCCATCCCTATAAAACATAAGGTGAGGAGTGTTCCTTTCAGAGTGAAGGATGATTTGGAAAAGGAGTTGATGGGTTTATGCAGAAAAGGAGTCATAGAACCCATTGAGTCGTCCTTGTGGTTGTCTCCTCTTGTTGTCGCCAGAAAAAGGAATGGGGATTTGCGCGTCTGTGTGGACTTGCGCAGTCTCAATAAAAACATCTGGATTGATTCACACCCCTTACCAAAAATCACAGATTTGTTGTCCCTTACCAGAGGGGCAAGGTGGTACACAAAGCTGGACTTGGCCTCCGCTTACCACCAGGTGGTGTTGAGCCAATCTTTTAGACATCTGACTGCGTTTGTCTCACCCTTTGGCAGTTTTCAGTACTGTAGGATGCCGTTTGGCCTTGCGTCAGCGGCTGCAGTTTTCCAAAGGTTGATGAGTCAGATGTTTAGGGACACTCCTGGAGTAATTGTTTTCCAGGATGATGTTTTGATTTTTGGTGAGAACAAGGCGGATCATGACTTTTCTTTGAATCAGGTCCTGGAAATCATGCAAGAAAAGGGAATTGTATTAAAGAGAGAGAAATGTGGGGGCGCTAGAGGGCGCACAGCGGAATGGCTGCCTGACATGCAGCTCCGCCGGGCGATCACACTCAATGTGATCCATTGGCGCTGAAAACCCACCATCCCACACAACGCGACTACCAACATGGATGGGAAGGTATGGAGCAAAAACTGACCCGGACCGCTGCGGTGTCCACTCCCGCCGTGAAGAAATATACCGAATAAATCGCGGAGGAACGGGACTGCCTGACAAAATGGCCGCCGGTAAACGACATCGCCTGTGTTTACAGCGCGGAGTTAGCGGCGGACTGCCAGAATAGCCCAGAAATTTACGGCCGGAGGTGAGCGCATACTGCCCAGTCCAGCGTAGCTAATCTGAGTTGCTGCTAGCATCAGAAACGCCGGCGGAGCTGAGCTTATCTCCGGCCGGGTGCCTGACAATATGGCGGTGCCGCTTGCGGAAATGGCGGGCTCTTCGAAATGACGCCGGCGGGCTACTATTGAGCTTTCCGCGCTACCGGACCAGCGGTTCACAGTGGAGGACTGAAGGGCGCCCTGACATGTGGCTTGTGAATCTGGGGAAGGCACCACACCGACGTCCTGTTCCCGCCCGCACTCACATCTTGGGAAGAGGATTCCCACTGCACTAAGAGCTAGCAGGAAGTTTATTGGGCTGGGGGTGATGCAGGGCCCCCCACGAATGCGGCCGAAGCTATCCGGACGACGTTGGGCTGCTCCTGAACTGCCACTGACCGCATAACGTATACAACCCTCACATTCTGGCGTAAAGTCAACTGGTGGTGACCATATCGGACGCGATTCTGACCCCATTTGCGGCTGCGAGCTCTCACTGTCGAGGAACCACGGCGACAACGGTCAGAGTAACGAGGGCGTCTGGACCCGCGCTGAGGAAAGTACAGTCACCGGCCACCGTCATGGGGAAGCCGGATAAGCAGCAGCAGAAACTGTCCTTCGACAACAGGAGGGCGTCGAAACCTGCAGACGATATGGCGGAGTCCGGAGGATCTTCAGAATCACCGCAGACCACTAACATGGAGAAGATACTTTTGGCCATTCAATCTAATCTTCAGGATATCAATGGCAAGTTGGACAATTTGACGTGCAGGATGGATGGCATGGCGGCTCGACAAGAAAAGCATGGTGAACGACTGGATGAGGCGGAAACTAGGATCTCGGCTGTAGAGGATGAGGCGCGAACGTCCACCACAAAATGCACTGGAATGGAACGGATTCTGCAGGTGATAAGAGCGAAGGAGGAAGATTTGGAAGCGCGCTCAAGGCGCAATAACGTGCGAATCGCAGGCCTGCCGGAATCGACCAACACAGGTCGTATGGAACACTACGTAGAGGGGTTGTGTAAGGATATCTTTGGGACGGAGGCCCTGTCGCAGATCTTCATTGTGGAAAGAGCCCATAGGTCACTGGGCCCCAAACCACCGCCCGGTGCTACACCCAGGCCGATTGTGGCGCGCATCCTCAATTATCGAGACAGGGACACGATCCTCCGGCTTGCAAGGGAGAAGGGCAGAATCACCCACCAAGGCAACACTCTGGAGTTTTACCCTGACCACACGGTTGCTGTTCAGCAAGCACGTAAAGAATACACGACAGTGAAGGCTAAGCTGAGAGAGTTGAATATTGTGTATTCTATGTTATATCCTGCCCGCCTTCGAGTAGTGTGGAAGGAACAGGCGATTGTACTGGCGACGCCCAAAGCGGCCCTTGACTTTGTTAAGACAGCACAGCGGGAGGCGAGGTCTGCATCCCAAAACGATCAGAATAGAGACTCGGATTGATACGGCGAGAGGAATGCATCAAGACACGGCGACGAATACATCTAAACGGATGGCCGCTGTGAACTACTACTGAACTGAGAGATGCGGCCGGCTACGAATCCACCAGAGGTGAGGTGTGTGCGTGTCCATTTGCCACTGGGAATTGGCCAGGTGGGGGGGAGGCGGGGTTGTCGAGGACTGGACTACACCCCTGCACTGAACAATAACTGCTACCCATGGCTAGACATTGTTGCCGCTCTTTCCCCTCTGGATAAATGGAACAGCGAAGGTGGTGGTAAACCTTTGACCGCTGGGAAACATTTCACATTGCAGGGCATGGACAAATGAAAATGCATAGCCTCTGCAAGTTGCTGATTACCGTACTATATGTAGCCAAACAGTGGAGATGTGGGGGGGGTGTATCACTGTAGCGTTCCTAGGTCTCATCCCATCCATGGGCGTCTGTTCGTTGCTAAGAACGGCTACATCTCCTAAATGACTGCTCCACTGCCTGCGTCTGAGTGTGGGATGTGGGTGGGTCGGAGGGCCAATGGTTTCATGGACACACACATTGCGACTATTTCGATTCTTACTAGTATCGCCCGCACCTGTACACCGGGTGTAGAGTTGTGCCACTGGCGGTCCTCCACGAGGGTAATACCCGACACAAGTTTTGCTATGAGCACCAAGTTGTTGTTTAAATGGTTGAGGGGAATGTGCTCTGATGGGATATGGCTTCGGCAGGTTGGGGATGCTGGAGTGGGCGGGATGAGGGGTGGGGGGGTGTTTGACTGTTTGAGAAGACCGAGAGTATCACAAATGTACACATTATTTGGATATACACTGAGAAGTGTGGTGAATGCAACTTACGATCACTTTGATGGATGGGGTCGGGCTCCGGGTATGTTCTTGGGGAGTACAGGTATGAGTGGTATTGTATCATTTGAGGGACACAGGTTCTAGTAATACAGGCAGAAACGGTTTGAACGTTCTTACTTGGAATGTACGGGGTCTCTCACGCCCTCAGAAAATCAGACAGGTATTTGCCAGCCTCACTAGATGGAATGTAGATGTAGCATTCCTGCAAGAGTCACATCTAGCGCCGAACACTCACGCTACATTGGGATCGAGATGGGCGGGTTCCTCCTACAGAGCCTCATACTCGTCTTATTCAAGGGGGGTGATAATATTGATCAAGAAAGGGATCGACTTTGAGGAGAAGCACGTACTACAGGACCCCACTGGCAGATATGTGCTGGTGACGGGTACACTGAGGGGCCAACACATAACACTCCTGAATGTGTACGGACCGAATATTGACGCACCGGAATTCTACCGTGAAGTTTGGGGACACTTACAGACACATGCGTGCACGCACATATTATGCGGGGGAGACTGGAATGTGACACTACAGGACGGTCTGGACCGCTCTTTACAATCTATAGAACAGCACAAACAGTCGAGACAGATGGTGGGTCACATGCTAGAGGACTTGGCGCTAGCGGATATCTGGAGACTGCACCACACGAACGACCCAGGCGCTACACACATCACCGCATCTCACAATAGTTGGTCCAGACTGGACTATTGGTTGGGATCTAAGGACGTTGCTCTGTGGGCAAGAAAGGTGCAGGTACTACCGCGCACATTGTCAGACCACAACCCGGTACTATTGCAGCTGGATATCCCTCATTACACACCCCCCCCCCTTTCAATGGCGTTTCAACTCCCAGGCCCTCACAGACCCAATATATGTTACCGCAGTGACTACGGCAATCAAAGACTATTTTGCTAATAATGCGCAAACTACTGATGACCCATGTCTCCTATGGGAAGCCTTTAAGGCCACTTTGAGAGGCGTCTGCATCAGCACTACCATAGGTATACTTAAAGACATCAGGGGCCAAATTCGCCGCTGCGAAAGTCAAATGAGAGATTTAGAACTGCAGTACGAAAAAACACAGGACGTATTGATATTACCCAAGTTGCGCGAATTAAACACCGAACATGCTGACTTCCTGGCGTCAGAACTCAAATACCTAGATCGCAAACATGCGGCCAGGGCTTTTGGCGAAGGGGGTAGACCAGGAAGAGTGCTCGCGCGTAAAATTTGTGAGGGGCGGGGACAATCGGCTATACTCCGTGTCAAATCCGGGGATGACATACTCCGTACGCAATCCACAGATATAGTGCAATGTTTTGTGGACTCCTACAGTGCACTGTACCAATCTCAACCCACAGCTACAACAGATGAAACGTACGCCTATTTACATGATGTGGCAATTGGCTGGCTGTCGGATGCCCACAGGGAATATCTAGCTCGGCCAATCACAGTGGAGGAAGTCACTGAGGTGATCGCCTCGCTCCCCAATGGAAAGGCGCCAGGTCCCGACGGGTACACATCCGAATTCTATAAAAAATTTGTGGATATACTTGCCCCATACTTGGTGGATATGTATGGTACTTCCTTTGATAATGGATTACTCCCTCCCACGCTACGAGAGGCGATGATAATAGCACTCCTCAAACCTTCCAAAGATCCTGAAAACTGCGACTCCTACAGGCCCCTATCCCTCATAAACGTAGACTCGAAAGTTCTCGCGAAACTACTAGCCGTTAGGTTAACCCCTCTGATGACTCGACTGGTGCTGCCAGACCAGGCGGGATTTGTTCCCACTAGATCCACCTCACACAATACCAGATCCCTGTTTGCACTAGCACACTACCTGAAGCCCTCGGTTAGGGCGGTGGCCGTAATGCTCGACGCTGCAAAAGCGTTCGATTCCATTGAATGGCGCTATATGCTGCTTGTCCTCAACAGGATGGGTTTCCCTAAACGATTTGTCCAGTGGATCACCTTATTGTATACTAAACCGAGTGCGAGGGTCCGCATCAATGGCTATGTTTCAGCCCCTTTCGATATTGGACGAGGTACGAGGCAGGGCTGCCCCCTGTCACCTCTGCTCTTCGCTTTGGCGTTAGAACCACTAGCGTGCATAGTGCGTCAAAATTACAAGGAATCGGCGTTGCAATTTGTGTCCAGGCCGCTGCATATATCGCTATACGCAGACGATATGCTGCTGTATGTACGGGACCCGGGGGTACATCTGAACCCGCTACTTCGGGAGTATATCCGATTTGGGGGACACTCGGGGTTAGCGATTAATTGGTCCAAGTCCTCAATCATTCCTCTCACTGACGCCACCGATTCTTTTGAAGTGGACTATCCACTAGAATGGCAACAAGACCCGATCCGCTACCTGGGGGTCATGTTCCACAGGGATCCTGACGAAGTACTGCGCGCGAATTATGGGGTGGCACTCTCCAAACTGGAAGACAGGGTCCATCGCTGGATCCACTTACCATTGTCTATAGCTGATCGAATAGCGATCATAAAAATGAACATTCTGCCTAAGTTATTATATCTCTTTAATAACATACCTATTACACCTCCACAAGAGATCTTCCGTCGCATAAAGTCCTTGGTTCTAACACTGATATGGGCGGGTAAACAAGCTCGTATTGATCTACAGACACTAACACTCCCGATTGCACAGGGCGGATTCGGGGTGCCTGATTTTCTACTATATTACCTCTGTGCTCAGGCACAGTACGCAGCTTATTGGTACCATGAGGTCCCCTATATCACTCACGTGGCCATTGAGGAGGGAGATGCCCACCCTGTCCCCCTATCTGAGATATTGTCGCACAAAAGACAACCGCTTCACATGAAAGATATCAACACTGTAGACACAACAATCAAAGCATGGCACAAACTAGGGCAATTGGCTCACAAAACCCCATTATATGCTCCGGACATGCCACTACGGAACCATCAGGCTTTGTCGGTCACTAACGAAAAAGTGGGGATGTCTCTGCTGCACAAAGTTGGGATCGACAAAATGGGTGATGTGTTTCGTGAAGGCAAATTTTTGGACATTAACGACTTGGCTTATATCCGAAACCAGACTCCCATGTTTAGATTCACATACTACAGACTGACGAGGGCATTACGTGAACACTACCCATCATTCCCAGCAGAGCCTGAAACCCTAGCACCTTTGCAAATGCTGATCACTACAAAAGACCTCTCTCACCTGGTGTCCCGACTGTACACTGCTGCACAATCCGAAATAGCGGGACACACACTCAAGGCTAAGGGAAGATGGGATGAGCTTTTAGATAATCCATTGACAGACACAGAATGGTGCAGCTCATGCGCACTAACGCAGATACTGACACCAAATGGAAATCTGCGGATTATTCATTTCAAGTTCTTGCACCAAGCTTACTACACTCCTGTGAAAATGCGTAAATTTGGGCTGCAAGAGGAAGACAGATGTAAGCGTTGTAATAGGGAAGGTGCGGATTTTGTACACCTGGCATGGCAGTGTGCGAAAGTGGCTGATTACTGGACGGAGGTTACTGCCGCACTCACGATCATGTTAGAGGATGAGGTGAAATGTACTCCGCAGATTTGTCTACTAGGTATTATACCCCAATTCAGGGCGCTGAAGAAGAAATTTTGTGCTGTCGCCTTGCTGTTAGCCAAAAGACAGGTGGCGCAATGTTGGCACAGCCGCAGGGTACCAACCACGAAAGTATGGCTGCATGATATGTCCATATGTCGAGATAAACTCCAAACATATGAGGAGGAATTACCAGCAAAATCGAAACCCAAGGACATGTGGGGGTTTTTGACAGACTATCTGAATTCCTTGCAGGACACCGAGGAAGACTAGCAGATACACTGGTTGTGCTGGAATGGGTGCTGTCTGGTATGAGAGTTGGAGACGACTGTGGGCTACACTAGGGATACCTAGACACGATCTCACTCACTGTATAGGGTGTACATGAGGGTACAGTAAGGTCTTAAGTTGGGGAAAGTTGTTCTTTACTGTTTATAACATGTAAAATGTAAGACTCATATTGACAGCGTGCTATGAGACCTACGTAGAACATGCGTGGAAGATACACTGGAAATACAAACACAGTTTTTTCAGGACTACCATATGATATTTTGAACAAACAATGTGGAATGGCGGGCCGGCCTCCGGGTTGTAGGCTCATGCTGTGTCAATTGCTCTTTGTGAATAAAGGTCTTACAAAAAAAAAAAAAAAAAAAAAAGAGAGAGAAATGTGTTTTCTTGAAAGAAAAGATGAGTTTCTGGGGCACGTTGTTTCACATGAAGGTGTGGAACCACGTCCTGGTTTGGTGAAAGCCATTGTTAATGCTCCTCCACCTGCCGACAAATCTGGCTTAAAGTCTTTCATTGGACTCAGTGAATTTTACTCAAGGTTTATCAAAGACTATGCGTCAAAAGTTCAACCTTTGACTAACATGTTAAAAAAAAATGTGCCTTTTGTTTGGGATGAAAATTGTCAAGAAATTTTCAAGTGGATCAAATTACAGCTAGTTGGGGACAGTATTCTCAAACCCTTCGATCCCAACAAGGAGTGTGTTGTGACTGTGGATGCGAGTGGGTTTGGACTTGGGGCTGTTCTTACTCAGAGGAATGGACAAGTTGACAACACCATCGCATATGCCTCAAGGGTACTGCGTGGGGCAGAGGTTAACTTCTCTGTTATTGAGAAAGAGCTCTTGGCTTGCTGGTGGGCGGTCAGGAAGTTTAATCCTTATCTTTGGGGTAGTCATTTCACGATTCGCACTGATCATAGTCCCCTAGTCTCTATTTTGTCCGGGGAAAAGATTAAGGAGCATACCCCTAGGATTGCCAGGCTGTCCACTAAGCTTCTTCAGTATGACTTTGAGGTTGTTTATCTGCCAGGCTCAAAGAATGTCAGAGCCGACTATTTTTCTCGTTTTCCTTTAACTGATAATGACTCTGAGGTTGAAAAAGAAGATGATCTTGAGGATTGTTTTGTTGCGGCTTTGGATCTTGAAGGTATGTGTGCAATCAGTGAGGTTGAGTGGAAGAAGGAGTTATTGAAGGATGTGGTTCTCCTACAGGTTGTTAACTATCTGAAGTCTGGGTGGCCCAAAGAAAAGAATGTTTCTGGTCTTTTCCAAACTTTTGTCAAGGTTGCTGATGAACTCACTGTTGAAGATGGCATTCTCATGCGGTGTGGTAGGCTTATTCCCCCTGAGAGCTTGCGGAAGCGTCTGGTGGATGGTGCACATGAAGGACATTTAGGGAAGACTTTCACCAAACGTAGGTTGAGAGATGTGTTCTGGTGGCCGCAGATGGACGTGTGTGTTGATTCTCTGGTTGACAATTGTGTCATTTGCAAGTCCTCAGACAAAAGTCACAAGGTTAGGTCTCCCCCTTTGGAGCCCGTTCAATTTCCGGAAAGGGCGTGGGAAAAGATTGGGGTTGATCTAGTTGGTCCTTTTTACCTTTTACCCCCTTGTTCCCGTTTTGCCATTGTTGCCATTGATTACTACTCCAAATGGCCGGAAATACGTTTCATCAGTGAAGCCTCTTCTGCCAGTGTTATTTCCTTTTTGAAAGACATCTTCTTGAGAGAGGGGTTTCCTTCAGTTGTCATGACTGACAATGGTGTCCAATTTGTCAGTTGTGAATTTGAATCTTTCCTTAAACAAGGTGGTGTGACACATAAAAAAAGTTCTCTTTACCACCCCCAGGCCAATGGCCTCGTTGAGAGGATGAACCGCGTTTTCAACAACTGTATCCAGTGGGCCATTGCCAGCAAGTGTGTGGTTGAGAATGCTGTGCGTTCCATGCTATGGTTTTATCGTACAACAGCTCATTCTTCTACTGGAGTTTCCCCCTTTGAGCTCCTGAGGGGTAGGAAACCTTCTACCAAAATTTGTCCGGGCTGGATGTCAAAATGGGTGAAAATGAATGTAATGGATGGTATTGATGATTTTGTCAGAGACAATGTGTCTGAAGCTCAAAAGAAGCAGAAAACTTATTTTGATGAACGGAAGAAATCTGCTGCCCATGACATTTGTGCCGGTGATGTGGTTCGCATTAAAAATCCTGTTCATGTCACCAAGGGTAGGAGCAAATTCTCTCAGCCACTTGTAGTTGATAAGGTCTGTGGAAATGCTGTACGTGTGAATAATAAGGATTGGTGGAACATCTGTAAAATTGTTAAGGTTAGTAGTGATGATGCTTTCACTTGTGTTTCTCAGCCCAATCCCAGCTATGTTTCTAATGACAAACGTTTTAGTACTGTTGCTATTAACGGTAATGGCAGAAATGTTGTTGATGCTTCTGTACCAGGACCTCGCAGGAGTCATAGAGTGTGTAAGATTCCTGCCAGGTTCAGATAACCTTTTGCTTCTGTCTTTCCTCTTCATTTCTTGTTGTGTTTTCTTTCCTCTCCACTTCCAGTTGTGTTTTCCTTTTCCTCTTACTTCCCATCCAATTTTCTGGTTTCTTTTCTTCTCTTTTCTTTTCTCTTCTTTTCTTTTCCTTTTCTCTTCCTTCTCCAGCTACGAACGTTTCTTCTTTTGTTTTACAGAAAAGAGGATAATGTAGTATTCACTGTATTGTGCCTCCCTGGCACCTGTAGTTAGAACCCCTGTGCTTGTTTGTTCTATGGCTTTGTTGTAGAATGTTGCCTTCTGGCAGTTGATAGCTTTGCCTGCTCCTTGTCGCTGTGCTTCTCCTAAGCTGAATAAACCTAGTCTATAAACTATCCTGTTGTCCTGCCTACTTCAATACTACAAAGTGTCCCCCCTGTAAAAAGAAAGCACCCCCCGGGGATGGGTTACCTGGGGGCCATAAAATGGTTCAGGGGTTGGGTTGCACACTCCCTCACCAGACGTAATATCTTTGAGAGCCCGCGCATCTCTGGATCATCCGTGGTACAGTTAATAAAAAAAAAATTGGACCCAGGGCCTAGGGGGGTAGGGTATCCCTATCCTGACTTGCATATGTTTTTTTCCTTTTTGCAGGACAAAGACTAAGTCCTAAAAAGACTGCAGCCACATCTTGGTTGCTGTGGTACCAGCAAATAAGATCTAATCTTTACACCTCTGCAGATCCTCTGCAGCATGATATATGCATACCTTTTTAATCTTAAATTCTCAAAAACATTTGAACAGATTTACACTAAAGCATGCTTTCTGGATTACAATCTAGATTTCTGCCAAATCTTGTGTAATTCCTTTCAGCTGTTTTTGCAGTATCACTGTTCAATTTTCTATAGAAAATTGCATTAAGACAATTCATTCTGGAACCCCTACGTTTACTCAGCCCTGCTTGTAGGATTCCACGAAGGTAAGAAGCTTATTTAGATAAGACTTTTTTGGGAAAGATTTGAAGTTCGTCTAACGGCGCCAACATTTTTAGCAAACCAAAAATTCATCTCCGACAGAAATGTAGTCCTAACTACAACTATCTAGTGACCGCCACTGGGTCATATATATATTAAAACGGAAAATAGATCCAAAGAAAGCTTTATTTCACAAGACAGTGAAAAAACTACAAGACGAAGATGGACTCCTGATAAAGCCCTCAGACAAAGGGGGGAATATCATACTGTTGCTATAGCAGGATCAGTCCCAAGGAGTATGAGAAGGTAATGGTAGATTTCTTTGGGAGACAGGATACCTGGAGAGATGAAGGGCTTCTGAGCTGGGACGAACATAAATTCATCAAAAGAGAGAAAACCGGTAATCCCAGTGTTTTACATGCTACCTAAAATACACAAAAATCCCATTATTTCCTCCTGTGGTAGCTTATTTGAAAACGCTTCACGTTACATCGATTATTTCCTTGATCCAATAGTGAGATCACTCCCCTCCTACATTAAAGATTCGACTGATTTTCTAAAATGTATCTTTGATATACTCTGGGATGATGAAACTATGGTCTTGCTGACATTAGATATATCCACACTGTATACCAGTATTAGACATATAGATGGATTAAGAGCAAGTGAATACTATCTTAACAGAAGACCAGCCCGTTTTGCTGCCCAAAATAGTATGATTTTAGAACTTATGGAGTGGTGCCTCACTAAAAACATTTTTCTTTTTGGCGATGATTTCTTTCTGCAGGAACGGGGGACTGCGATGTGCACCTGTTTCGCCCCCAATTATGCCAACCTACATCTCGGCTGGTGGGAGGAACGGGTTCTCGGGGGTGGTCCCCTCGACCAGTGGACTGAACATGTCCTGTTTTGGGTCAGGTTTATCGATGATGTCTTCGTGCTGTGGCAGGGCACGGAGACAGACATCGAACTGTTTATTAATGACCTCAATCAAAACTCTTTAAATCTAGAGTTTGTAGGTCATTACAGTAAAACCACAATAGATTTCTTGGACATTTGGATCAGACCCCTTGATGGTAAACTGGAAACAACTGTCTTTCGCAAGGCTACTGCTGGAAATTCAGTTCTCCATGCGGAAAGTGCTCATCCAGCCGCATTAATTAGAAGTATTCCGTTTGGGGAGTACAATAGAGCTAGGAGAACTTGTAGCAGCGAGGAAGAGTTTGATAAAATCGGAAAAGAGATGACCCAAAGATTTACACAAAGGGGATACAAGCCAGATATATTGAAAGGGGCATCCACCAAAGCGAAAAATCTGGTGCGGCAAAAGATACTGTTTGAACCTTCTAGAACAAAAAAAACAGCAGGAACAGAACAAACATTTGAGTAACCAGGATGATTCCAGAATTATAACCACTTTTAATATAAAACATAAGGACGTTAGATCTATCCTGAGCAAACCCTGGTATCTTGTAAGAAATGATCCGGTGTTGGGTCCTAGAGTAAAAAGAAACCCTAAGGTTACTTATAGGAAATCCAAATCGCTCAGAGACCTGATTGTTAGAAGTGAATTCATCGAGAAATAGAAGGGTATTTCTAACTGGCTAAAACAAAAACCTGGTTTTAAAAAATGTTATAAATGTAAGGCATGCCAACATGGCATGAATCGTACCGATTTTAGAATTTTTTTAACAAAACCGTAATGACCTGCAAAAGTAATTTTGTCGTGTATCTGTTACAATGCTCTTGTCCTAAAATATACATAGGTAGTACCACTCTACCTGTTCACCAATGAATCCTACAACACAGGCGAGCGATTGTCAGTCAGGACAAAATGTATCCCATTGCGCGGCATTTTGAGTCCCACCATCAAAGCAACCCTGTAAGCCTGCAATATACATGCATAGCAGAGGTCCCCAAGAAAAAGAGAGGGGGAGACAGGGTAAGAGAACTCCGGAAGTTAGAGACATACTTTATTTTAGAATTCAATTGCACGGAACCGCATGGGCTTAACATGGATGAGGACCTTTATACTTGCCTGTCCTGATGAATACGATGAAGAGTTTATAATATGTAAACCTGCACTTAGAACCATGAATTGATTGTGTATTTAAGAGAACCTTTTTTTATTCTACAGTGATAGTATTTTCTGATATATGTAATAATAGGAGCGGTGTCATCAAGTGGGTAAAAATAGTACTTACAATATAGTAACTATTATGCATTTGCACTTTTTGATATTTTTGCACTGAAATGAAACAGATTTTAGAAAAAAATGGTATCTAGTTTACATATGCATTTGCACTTTACTTCGTAATAGAGTACTGTATTGAAATTGGTCTGTAGTGAAAGGAGTGAAATGTTTAAATTGAGAAATTATCATTGTTTACATATTAGATTAGCCATGCATTTGCACTGTATACCTTAAATAGAGTACTGTATTGAAAATTGGTTTACATCGAAAGGAGTGAGATGTTTACATTAAGAAACTATTATTGTTTACATAAGCACAAGCACTTTTTATGGGTCAAATGTAATTGGAGAATCATACATCGATTCTAGACGTATGTAAACTTTCTTTGAATTGATATGAATTCATGATTGGTATCGTAGAAAATTGTTTTGATTTATATTCCCGTTTCTTCAGTGAACTATTTTTTAGTTAATTAGGGATGCATAATGTAGAATTGTATCGTTGCACTGGCACTTTGGAAATTGCCAGAACTAAGAACAAAGGGAAATAGGCACTTGCCGCCGTATTCTTAAACAAACTGAAAATTGCCAATTTTTAACAGCACTTGCACTTTTTGAAATTCTAGAAATGTACAATCTTATTATATAAATGCTTTAATTTGCACATTTAAATATTGCCACTGTTTTCCACTAAGCTGAGTCCCACACGCAACTCTGTGTCCATTATCGCTTTTTACTGTCACTGTGTTGTGTATTTTAATTTAGAAAAAATGGTGGTAGAACATCGTGAACAAGGGAGCTTGACTCACGAAACGCGTTGATGTGAACTCGTCATTCTGAAAATAAAACTGAGTACGTTTTAAATCCTACCTTGGAGTGCCGGATGATTATCTGTTGCCTGTTGGATAATCCTATATTCAATATATATATATATAAACGTGGTTGTTCTTACTTACTGACTGTCTGTGAGCAAGGGCGGATGCCTGAAACGCGTTAGATTCGTTAAGCTCAACTTTTAAATAAAACTTCGTGCCTTCATTTATATTGGATTCGTGTGGTTTTCCTTGGTCGTTTTTACACGGAGCTTTGGGAGGCTGCTGCATTTAATTTCCGAAGGTGATTGCTTCTGAGACGAATCCACTCCCCCTAAGCTGGCTGCGGTGTGCAATCAGTTTCAAATTTTTTTCTCCCGGAAGGAATTTCATCAACTGCAGCCCCTGTATCTACAGAGTTCAAGTTCACTTGTGTCAAAGGATTTTATCAGCAGCGCCTCAGAGATATCGGGACGCCTGACGCTGTAAATCTGTCCTTTGCGGTGAGTGCTCTGAAATTAATTGACACGGTGGGAAGGAATATTTTGGCACCGGCGCTTGACCCTGGGAGCTTCATTAGCTCGGGTCGCTGCACGCTAATATATTTGAAAGTCATTTCTGAGCTTAACATCATGTCAGCTGAAATTCTCCGTGGCAGAGAGGCGGCGGCTGCTGCACTTTACTCTAACCTGCCTAAAGTTACACCTAATTTGGGAGCAAACAACAAAGCGGACCCAACCGCTAATGATAATACAGCAGAGAGCCAAATACGAGCGGCGCTCAAAAAACTTGAAAAATGCATGTACCAAGAAATGTCGAAAGGGTGGGAGCATAAATCCCTTTCAATGTATTTAGAAGAAAATCTGGTACCACGTGGGTTGCGTATCTTGTTAGCACCCAGTTACGACAAGCCTAATCCTAATATGCTAAAGGAGTGGGGCCAAACCAACTTAGAATCTTCCACCAAACTAATACAAATCCTGGTAAAATATGCCTCTATCGACAGGGAGATACTAATGAAGGAGATTGAGGAAATCAATGAACTGCTACAAAAATTTGAACCTCACGAGACTATCACCAAGACTCGCAAAGAAATTGATGAAAGATTGCTTAAACAAGAGGAGAAAATTAAAGCGAGAAAAGTTTACAAGTTCGCCAGGGATAAGGAGGACTATGCCCAAGGTCGAATTTACACGTTTTCACGTAAGTTTGAAAACGCCAAACGAAGCAAATTGGCGCAACAAGTGCAGCAAGCCAAACATGATAAAAACAAGAGCACAAGTCAAACGGGAGCATCTACCTCGGCCCAGGCACCATTCACAATGAGTGACAATCAGGAAAACAGCGACGTTGAATCGCTAACAAGTGGCCCAACATCTGATGAGGATGGAAATACTCCGTGTGACACTAATTCTTTAATTACTGATCTTGGTGAGGAAATGGATTTTTTTTAGTCTCGGATTGTTTGCAGACATTAAGGCCTCGGACCAAACATCAACAAAAGGGGCAGCAAAAGCAATTAAGCGAGCCAGATGCAACAAAAGGAGGGGTGAGCGCAGGAAAAAGCACAAAATCGCCCAAAAAACCAAAGCGACAATATTGGCGCAAAAACAGATAAGCGACAACACTGTTATCAATTTGTACACTGTCACCCTAACTGAAGCAGAAAAACAACTTTTGAGCCTGGGATTAACATACTGTCCAGCATCTGACTTTAACTATGCAAAAACCCGTGTTGATGTCTACCTGTTCATCAGAAAACTTAAAATCAAAAAATTCTTTAACATAAAGGAAGGCCTAAATGAGAAGGAAAAAGAACGTTCAGGCAACAGTGAAATTGTCAATGTACTTCCTATATTGCCTGCTAAATACACGAAACAATTATTGGCACTACATCATCTGGCCTCTGATACTACAATAATTCCTGATACAATATCCACTCAGAAGGAGTTGAGAGCTGCATCCATTTCACAAGTAGGAGCTAACATCAGCCCATTCAAACCTAAGTCTAAGTTCATTCCCACCATGCCTAGGGACTCCATTGATGTATTCCAGGATGTGGTGGTTGAGGACCTTAAGCAATTACATCACAAGATTAAACACAAGAAACGTTATAAAAGCAAACATGAACAAGACTACTTTTCGCTCATCAAAAAATTAGGAAATGACCACAACATCATTGTTACCACTGCTGACAAGGGTGGCAATGTAGTCATTTGGCCTCAAGAAGCCTACATTGAAGAAGCAAAGAAACAATTAAATGACCTAACTTGCTATTCCAGAACTAACATCAAACAATTCAATGATGCCAAAGATGTTCTAAAAAAGTTGCTGTTTAAATGCAAAAGAGAGGGCATGATCTCCTCGCAGGAATTTGACTTTCTTCATGTGGAGTTTCCTATTTTGCCCAAGCTATATCTACTCCCAAAGATTCACAAGCAGGTGACACCCGTCCCTGGCCGACCCATCATCTCGGCCATTGGGGGGTGGCGGAATATGTTACACAATACATTGACTATTTCCTGCAGGACCTAGTGAAAAACTTACCTACTTATGTAAAGGACACGGGTGATTTCATTGCTAAAATTAACAACATCCCATGGAGCGATGACATGTTAATGATTACTTTGGACATAGAATCGCTCTATACGAGCATAGAACACACTACTGGTCTCAAAGCGCTTGATTATTTTTTGGGCAAAAGACCTATGAATTGCTATTGTCACAACAAAGTATTGATAGAATTGACCACCTGGTGTCTCAATAATAATTTCTTTTTATTTGGGAGTGATATCTATGTGCAGAAGCGTGGAGTTGCTATGGGGGCCTGCTTCTCTCCCAGCTATGCGTGTTTACACGTCGGCTGGTGGGAGGAGCAGGTCCTCAGGCAACAACATGCGATTATTTTTGATGAACATCTTTTGTTATGGATTCATTATATTGATGATGTTTTTGTTTTATGGCGTGGTGATTTTATTAGTGCAGATAATTTTCTTACAAATTTAAACACTAATCATGAAAACCTAAAATTTACCAAATCCATCAGCAATTGTGAGGCAGAGTTTCTGGATGTCAAAATATTTGTCCACAATGGACACCTAGCTACTAAGCTACATAGAAAAAGCACAGCTGGCAACAGTATTCTCCACGCCAGCAGTGCACATCCGCGACATGTAGTAGACAATATTCCGTTAGGTGAGCTACTTAGGATTAAACGAATATGTAGCACAGAAAATGATCTTGAAGTCTGCACCTTGGAAGCTCTTGAAAGATCAGGCAGAGGGGTTACCGTGAATCTGTCCTAAAATTGGCAGTACAAAAAGCCAATAGCAGAACCCGTGATTCCCTGCTTGATCTAACACATAACAAAAAATCAGACAACATCTCTGATGATAACACCGAGGCACCAAGGTTCATAACTGGCTATAGCAGACAAGCTAGACAAATCAAATCGATTGTAACAAAAAGATGGTCGGTTTTAATAACTGATTTGGTATTAAAACCCAGACTGCCTGATGGTCCTACTGTGACCTTTCGGAAGGGCCCTTCCCTTAGGTCTCACATTTGTCATGATTTCCCTGAACTTAGGAGAAAAGTTGAGTGGATGAAATCTCGATTTGGTTTCAAACGTTGTACCTCTTGTAGGGCGTGCAAATTTGGCAAAACAACTACCCAATATTATACACTTTTCAGTCCTGACCCAGTTAACATCAAGGGTCAGTTCAACTGTAAAACTGAATTTGCCATCTATGTCCTGACATGCACATGTGGATTGAGGTATGTCGGTAGTACACGACAACCCGTGCATGTCAGGATTCTTCAGCACCTCCGTGCCATCGTAAACAATGATCCATCATATCCGGTGGCCAGGCATTTTAAAACTAATCACAAAAATGATTTACAATGCCTGACGTATTTTGTCATCGCGTCAGTGGACAAGCCACTTAGAGGCGGTGACAGAGATAAGATGCTCAGAAGACTTGAGACCCAATTTATTTTGGAATTAGATAGCAAATTTCCAAACGGGCTCAACACTATGGATGATTTGCATGTTTTTCTGTAAATTTCTTTACATATTATTCTGGGTTAGTTTAAGTATCAGCCGCCATACACCTTCACGGTTTAATTCTTTACAGAATTCCATTTATTTATCACTTCCCCGTTTTCCCATCATATATGATTTCATGGTTGTCATCATATAAGATTTCTCTTACTTTATTTTGGGTGACACTTTATTTTAGTTTTTGGACATAGCCATAGGGTACTATCTGTTAATTCCTGGTTTCTTTTTTCTATAATTGTGTTGAGAATACTCAACATCGGTCTTGTTTCACTATTATTCCATTCTCTTTAGTTTGGAATTTTGACCACTGTTCTTACCTGCATTATAAGTATCTACATCTATTGTTGCTATATTATATTTGAATACATATTAACCTTGTCTTCTTGGATTATACCCAATTGTTTACATACTTGCGTAATTTGCACCAATTGCATTTGTCACTTTATTCAACTACATATAAAGTTGTGGTATTTGCACTATGCATTTGCACTTTATAATAACTCTTACAGAGTTATGATATTTGCACTTTGCATTGGCACTTTATATAAAAAATATTTATAAATTGCACTTTATTGCTTATTTGCACATTGACAAGGTCGTATTTTCCATTCTGTATTGTATTTTAATGTTTTTAATATAGCATTACAAAATTGTATTTTTAGAGCATTATATGCATTTACATTGTTTGATCTACACTACTTAGTGTCTGGTCCACTTTTTGCAGGTTGTCAGATTCATTTCTAAAAAACAATGGAGTTATCTTCAAAGAATGTGGATTTTAACCATTTTCTATATTAGTGAAAAATATACCGTGAATAATAATTTGTTTGGAAAACAGACTTCATAGTACTAAAAATGTAGTATGTCCTTTACCTCTATTATCACATGGTGCAATGTTAGAGAAAGAGAAAAAAATGTCAATTGAGAAAAAAACTGTGATGCACTGGGTATTTAAACGTGGTTGTTCTTACTTACTGACTGTCTGTGAGCAAGGGCGGATGCCCGAAACGCGTCAGATTCGTTAAGCTCAACTTTTAAATAAAACTTCGTGCCTTCATTTATATTGGATTCGTGTGGTTTTCCTTGGTCGTTTTTACACGGAGCTTTGGGAGGCTGCAGCTGCTGCATATATATATACATATATATATATATATTTATATATATATATATATATATATATATATATACCAAAAACACCTCCATTTTACCGGGGGCCCCCGATCCTGCAGGGCGGGCTCTGACACCAGGAATGGAGATCCTGGTAACTTCGATTCTGCCACCAAACACAAAGAGCCCAACACCGACTTCTTGACAGGCTGACTTTATTCGTCAAAATGCGAAGGAGAAATGAACACACTTTTGTACCTAACGCGTTTCAGCGATAGCCTTGTTCACAGGTGAGTGTGTTTGCAATTGTAGTCCAAGTGGTCATGTGGCTTGCTGATTTGACCACAAGCCCCAGAATGCAATGTTCTTGAGCAGTTCATTGCGGCATGGCACATTGATATTAATTGTTGCTGTGTAGCGTTTTTGACAATGTCCCATCCTTAATTTTCATTAGCATAGTGCCGGTTCCTCCGCATTTGCCTTGATAATTGCTTGTCATGCGGTGCCTTCAGAGAGAGGAAACACCCCTCCCTTCTCCCTTTCTCCATCAGAAGTGTGCCAAATAGCAGCGGAAATCCTCTGTGCTGGCACTTCTGAGAGCAGATCATGCCCCCTCAATTAACATACCAAAAACACCTCCATTTTACCGGGGGCCCCCGATCCTGCAGGGCGGGCTCTGACACCAGGAATGGAGATCCTGGTAACTTCGATTCTGCCACCAAACACAAAGAGCCCAACACCGACTTCTTGACAGGCTGACTTTATTCGTCAAAATGCGAAGGAGAAATGAACACACTTTTGTACCTAACGCGTTTCAGCGATAGCCTTGTTCACAGGTGAGTGTGTTTGCAATTGTAGTCCAAGTGGTCATGTGGCTTGCTGATTTGACCACAAGCCCCAGAATGCAATGTTCTTGAGCAGTTCATTGCGGCATGGCACATTGATATTAATTGTTGCTGTGTAGCGTTTTTGACAATGTCCCATCCTTAATTTTCATTAGCATAGTGCCGGTTCCTCCGCATTTGCCTTGATAATTGCTTGTCATGCGGTGCCTTCAGAGAGAGGAAACACCCCTCCCTTCTCCCTTTCTCCATCAGAAGTGTGCCAAATAGCAGCGGAAATCCTCTGTGCTGGCACTTCTGAGAGCAGATCATGCCCCCTCAATTAACATACCAAAAACACCTCCATTTTACCGGGGGCCCCCGATCCTGCAGGGCGGGCTCTGACACCAGGAATGGAGATCCTGGTAACTTCGATTCTGCCACCAAACACAAAGAGCCCAACACCGACTTCTTGACAGGCTGACTTTATTCGTCAAAATGCGAAGGAGAAATGAACACACTTTTGTACCTAACGCGTTTCAGCGATAGCCTTGTTCACAGGTGAGTGTGTTTGCAATTGTAGTCCAAGTGGTCATGTGGCTTGCTGATTTGACCACAAGCCCCAGAATGCAATGTTCTTGAGCAGTTCATTGCGGCATGGCACATTGATATTAATTGTTGCTGTGTAGCGTTTTTGACAATGTCCCATCCTTAATTTTCATTAGCATAGTGCCGGTTCCTCCGCATTTGCCTTGATAATTGCTTGTCATGCGGTGCCTTCAGAGAGAGGAAACACCCCTCCCTTCTCCCTTTCTCCATCAGAAGTGTGCCAAATAGCAGCGGAAATCCTCTGTGCTGGCACTTCTGAGAGCAGATCATGCCCCCTCAATTAACATACCAAAAACACCTCCATTTTACCGGGGGCCCCCGATCCTGCAGGGCGGGCTCTGACACCAGGAATGGAGATCCTGGTAACTTCGATTCTGCCACCAAACACAAAGAGCCCAACACCGACTTCTTGACAGGCTGACTTTATTCGTCAAAATGCGAAGGAGAAATGAACACACTTTTGTACCTAACGCGTTTCAGCGATAGCCTTGTTCACAGGTGAGTGTGTTTGCAATTGTAGTCCAAGTGGTCATGTGGCTTGCTGATTTGACCACAAGCCCCAGAATGCAATGTTCTTGAGCAGTTCATTGCGGCATGGCACATTGATATTAATTGTTGCTGTGTAGCGTTTTTGACAATGTCCCATCCTTAATTTTCATTAGCATAGTGCCGGTTCCTCCGCATTTGCCTTGATAATTGCTTGTCATGCGGTGCCTTCAGAGAGAGGAAACACCCCTCCCTTCTCCCTTTCTCCATCAGAAGTGTGCCAAATAGCAGCGGAAATCCTCTGTGCTGGCACTTCTGAGAGCAGATCATGCCCCCTCAATTAACATACCAAAAACACCTCCATTTTACCGGGGGCCCCCGATCCTGCAGGGCGGGCTCTGACACCAGGAATGGAGATCCTGGTAACTTCGATTCTGCCACCAAACACAAAGAGCCCAACACCGACTTCTTGACAGGCTGACTTTATTCGTCAAAATGCGAAGGAGAAATGAACACACTTTTGTACCTAACGCGTTTCAGCGATAGCCTTGTTCACAGGTGAGTGTGTTTGCAATTGTAGTCCAAGTGGTCATGTGGCTTGCTGATTTGACCACAAGCCCCAGAATGCAATGTTCTTGAGCAGTTCATTGCGGCATGGCACATTGATATTAATTGTTGCTGTGTAGCGTTTTTGACAATGTCCCATCCTTAATTTTCATTAGCATAGTGCCGGTTCCTCCGCATTTGCCTTGATAATTGCTTGTCATGCGGTGCCTTCAGAGAGAGGAAACACCCCTCCCTTCTCCCTTTCTCCATCAGAAGTGTGCCAAATAGCAGCGGAAATCCTCTGTGCTGGCACTTCTGAGAGCAGATCATGCCCCCTCAATTAACATACCAAAAACACCTCCATTTTACCGGGGGCCCCCGATCCTGCAGGGCGGGCTCTGACACCAGGAATGGAGATCCTGGTAACTTCGATTCTGCCACCAAACACAAAGAGCCCAACACCGACTTCTTGACAGGCTGACTTTATTCGTCAAAATGCGAAGGAGAAATGAACACACTTTTGTACCTAACGCGTTTCAGCGATAGCCTTGTTCACAGGTGAGTGTGTTTGCAATTGTAGTCCAAGTGGTCATGTGGCTTGCTGATTTGACCACAAGCCCCAGAATGCAATGTTCTTGAGCAGTTCATTGCGGCATGGCACATTGATATTAATTGTTGCTGTGTAGCGTTTTTGACAATGTCCCATCCTTAATTTTCATTAGCATAGTGCCGGTTCCTCCGCATTTGCCTTGATAATTGCTTGTCATGCGGTGCCTTCAGAGAGAGGAAACACCCCTCCCTTCTCCCTTTCTCCATCAGAAGTGTGCCAAATAGCAGCGGAAATCCTCTGTGCTGGCACTTCTGAGAGCAGATCATGCCCCCTCAATTAACATACCAAAAACACCTCCATTTTACCGGGGGCCCCCGATCCTGCAGGGCGGGCTCTGACACCAGGAATGGAGATCCTGGTAACTTCGATTCTGCCACCAAACACAAAGAGCCCAACACCGACTTCTTGACAGGCTGACTTTATTCGTCAAAATGCGAAGGAGAAATGAACACACTTTTGTACCTAACGCGTTTCAGCGATAGCCTTGTTCACAGGTGAGTGTGTTTGCAATTGTAGTCCAAGTGGTCATGTGGCTTGCTGATTTGACCACAAGCCCCAGAATGCAATGTTCTTGAGCAGTTCATTGCGGCATGGCACATTGATATTAATTGTTGCTGTGTAGCGTTTTTGACAATGTCCCATCCTTAATTTTCATTAGCATAGTGCCGGTTCCTCCGCATTTGCCTTGATAATTGCTTGTCATGCGGTGCCTTCAGAGAGAGGAAACACCCCTCCCTTCTCCCTTTCTCCATCAGAAGTGTGCCAAATAGCAGCGGAAATCCTCTGTGCTGGCACTTCTGAGAGCAGATCATGCCCCCTCAATTAACATACCAAAAACACCTCCATTTTACCGGGGGCCCCCGATCCTGCAGGGCGGGCTCTGACACCAGGAATGGAGATCCTGGTAACTTCGATTCTGCCACCAAACACAAAGAGCCCAACACCGACTTCTTGACAGGCTGACTTTATTCGTCAAAATGCGAAGGAGAAATGAACACACTTTTGTACCTAACGCGTTTCAGCGATAGCCTTGTTCACAGGTGAGTGTGTTTGCAATTGTAGTCCAAGTGGTCATGTGGCTTGCTGATTTGACCACAAGCCCCAGAATGCAATGTTCTTGAGCAGTTCATTGCGGCATGGCACATTGATATTAATTGTTGCTGTGTAGCGTTTTTGACAATGTCCCATCCTTAATTTTCATTAGCATAGTGCCGGTTCCTCCGCATTTGCCTTGATAATTGCTTGTCATGCGGTGCCTTCAGAGAGAGGAAACACCCCTCCCTTCTCCCTTTCTCCATCAGAAGTGTGCCAAATAGCAGCGGAAATCCTCTGTGCTGGCACTTCTGAGAGCAGATCATGCCCCCTCAATTAACATACCAAAAACACCTCCATTTTACCGGGGGCCCCCGATCCTGCAGGGCGGGCTCTGACACCAGGAATGGAGATCCTGGTAACTTCGATTCTGCCACCAAACACAAAGAGCCCAACACCGACTTCTTGACAGGCTGACTTTATTCGTCAAAATGCGAAGGAGAAATGAACACACTTTTGTACCTAACGCGTTACAGCGATAGCCTTGTTCACAGGTGAGTGTGTTTGCAATTGTAGTCCAAGTGGTCATGTGGCTTGCTGATTTGACCACAAGCCCCAGAATGCAATGTTCTTGAGCAGTTCATTGCGGCATGGCACATTGATATTAATTGTTGCTGTGTAGCGTTTTTGACAATGTCCCCCGGTAAAATGGAGGTGTTTTTGGTATGTTAATTGAGGGGGCATGATCTGCTCTCAGAAGTGCCAGCACAGAGGATTTCCGCTGCTATTTGGCACACTTCTGATGGAGAAAGGGAGAAGGGAGGGGTGTTTCCTCTCTCTGAAGGCACCGCATGACAAGCAATTATCAAGGCAAATGCGGAGGAACCGGCACTATGCTAATGAAAATTAAGGATGGGACATTGTCAAAAACGCTACACAGCAACAATTAATATCAATGTGCCATGCCGCAATGAACTGCTCAAGAACATTGCATTCTGGGGCTTGTGGTCAAATCAGCAAGCCACATGACCACTTGGACTACAATTGCAAACACACTCACCTGTGAACAAGGCTATCGCTGAAACGCGTTAGGTACAAAAGTGTGTTCATTTCTCCTTCGCATTTTGACGAATAAAGTCAGCCTGTCAAGAAGTCGGTGTTGGGCTCTTTGTGTTTGGTGGCAGAATATATATATATATATATATATATATATATATATATATATATATATATATATATATATATATATATATATATATATATATATCACGCTCCAATTCGCACCCAGCGGGTCACTCACGGGTGGGTGCTTTTTTCGTGGTGGTGCGCCACACTTCTATGCTGCTCTTTACTCCCAATCCTTTTTCTCCAGAAAAGAGTACCAGCACTCCTTTCATCTTCATGGACTGTTGGCAATTGATTAAACGTTGGTATTATTGGATTGTTCTTCTTGAGAAATCGATATTCCTCCGTATCCAACATTGCCCAGAGAAAACTGGTAGAATAAAAGACATGAAAGGCTTCTTTCCATGCGAAAGTGTAAAGCCTGTGCCAAAAGTAAGAAAGTACTAACATACAAAATACCAGGCTTAGAAAAAAAAAAAAACTATCAGTAAATTTCTCACATGTCACACCACACATGCCGTATATTGCCTTACATGCCCATGTGGGTTGCGATATATCGGCGGTACTGTACATAATGTAAAGATGAGGATTTTAGAGCACCAACGGGCAATTGCTAACAAAGATTTTAACTACCCAGTGGCCAGACACTTCTCCATCAAACATGATAGCAACAGGGAGCTGTTGCAGTATTTCACCATTGACCATGTCCCATTAGATCCTAGGGGAGGGGACAGGATATTGAAGTTGCGAAGGCTGGAATTGCGTTATATCATAGATCTCCAGTGTAAGGCGCCGAATGGGCTTAATAAAGGGGAAGATCTGGCAATACATCTGGGTAAATAGAATAGTATTCCGCTACCAATATCTAGCTGCTAAAAAGTCTGCTGAACACTATAACCATAACCCTATTCCTTCATCCATCCGATAAAATTTGTAAATATGAGCTATTGTATTATTCCACCGTTTGATGCCATGAATAGACTTCTGACCCATAATAACGGTGGCTTCACCGATCCACGGCTTGATATGTACACATACCCTCATCTGATATACACATGAGAAAAAAAAATTGTAAATATGTATATATGGATATAGGAGGGTGAAAATCGCTCACATTAGCCGTTTGTTTGTAAATATAGCTATGTAAGCGGACAACACTTAAACGGAAGACATGCCGATCCACGGCGAGATAATAAGATGGTAAATGGGGAAGTAACAAAAACATTACGTAAAATGTTCGACAACATATGGAAAATAACTATTTACTTGTAAATATGAACATAAGCTTTGTATATATGAAAAAGTTATAATAGATTAACCACTAAATTTACGAATGTTTGATAAGGGTGAAGTATCCTTTCTATGACGATGAAATAAGAAGTTAAAATGGCCCCTCGCAGTGTCGCTTTGTAAACACTGACGAAGGCTATCCGAAACGCGTTTGTTTATTGAAAAAATATCTGAAAGTCCCCCAACGAGTGCTGGTCCTCTTTTCTGGAGAAAAAGGATTGGGAGTAAAGAGCAGCATATAAATATACATATATATATATATATATATATTCACTGAACAAACCATAGGTTTAACACATGTTATAGTTAGGAATTAGCATTTAAAAAACCTTGCAAATTCACTGAAAAAACCGTAGGTTTTACACACGTTATAGTTAGGAAGTAGCATTTACAAAACCTTTGAAATTCACTGAAAAAAACATAGGTTTGACACATGTTATAGTTAGCTAGACATTTCACTCATATAAAACCATTGAAATTCCCCCGTTATAGTTAGTTCAGCTAACTATAACTCGCGCGCCCACAATGCACTGCTGATGACGTCACATATTACATCACTCATGACATGGTCAGCGATGACATCACTCATGACATCACTGATGACATCTCAAATGACATCACTGATGACATCACTGATGAAGTCATCCAGTGAATGGGTGTTTTTCTGAAAATTGAATATGTTTTATATATGTATATCTGAAGGTTGATGGAAGAAGAAATGGGTATATAAGTGTATAAATGGCTGCTTTTTTAGTGACAAATAGATTGTATAACTGACTGATTAAGTGTATCTTAATGAATACATGGGTTAGTGAGTAATGTTTAAATATATACATTTTTGTATCAGTCTCTCACTTTCTGTATAAGTGGCTGCATGTGTTGGTGAGTAGCTATATGAGTGATACATGACTGTCTATATAGGTTATTGTTTGTTTGATTAGCAGTAGGAGTGTCTGGGTGTTTGAGTGTCTGTATGCTTCGTTGGGAGGTCTTACGTAGTGCATAGATGCATGAATGAGTGACTTACTGCTTGTATGTGTTGAAGGCAGCATATGTGCAGGACTGTATGGGTGGATGAGTGTGTGTGGTGAGTATCTATATAGGTAATTATTATTTTTTTCTGTATGGGTGGATGAGTGTATATATGGGTGAGTTAGTGAATGAATGACTGTTTTAATAGTGTATTTGTGAGTAAGTACATATGTTTTAAAATAGTACATATGAGTTATGTGTGAGTAACTCTATGGATGAGTGTCCGTGTGTAACAGGATGATCAGGATGTATCAGTGTATGAGTGCATATGATGAGTGAGTACATGTATGAGTGACTGTATATGTCTGTTGATGAATGAGTGGATGTGTGATAGATCTTGGAATTACTAATTAGGTGTGTTGTAAGTGGCATTGGTATGTCTATTGTATTGAAAATGTTATTTAATGTTTTTGAATGTGTGTAATAAAGGTTATATTAGGGTGAGAGAAGGTCTGCCACTCTTCCACAAGGATGATATCATCAGTGATGTCATCAGTGATGTCATTTGAGATGTCATCAGTGATGTCATGAGTGATGTCACTGACCATGTCATGAGTGATGTAATATGTGACGTCATCAGCAGTGCATTGCGGGCGCGCGAGTTATAGTTAGCTGAACTAACTATAACGGGGGAATTTCAATGGATTTATATGAGTGAAATGTCCAGCTAACTATAACATGTGTCAAACCTACGGTTTTTTCAGTGAATTTCAGAGGTTTTGTAAATGCTACTTCCTAACTATAACGTGTGTAAAATCTACGGTTTTTTCAGTGAATTTGCAAGGTTTTTTAAATGCTAATTCCTAACTATAACATGTGTTAAACCTATGGTTTTTTCAGTGAATTTCAAAGGTTTTTTAAATGCTAATTCCTAACTATACCATGTGTTGTACAATTGTGGTCGAATGTGTGCATAGTTTCATCTCTCTTGATATACGTCGGCTCTTTGATGTACAACAATCCTTTAACCCCTCCCACGCTTATAACGGAACCGCTCCGGCACGCCTGTGCGGCGCAGATTTCGCGCCTGCGCTGACGTTCTGAAGAACGGGTGGGGCCATGACGGAACCGCTCCGTCACCAGCACAGCCCACCCGAGGGCGTCACAAGTACGGGAGCGCCGTGCGGCTGCCCCACCCCCTTAGTGCTGCGGCGGAATTGCTGCCACAGGGAAGGGCTTAATGAAAGTATGGTGTACTTTTTGTTAAAAATGATAATGAAAAATTAATTATAATCAGGTGTTTCCTTACATAATTAATGGTAATATATATATATATTTTTTTACCATGTGCGCGCCCGTGTGCGCGCACCTCGCGATATCCTTTTTTTCAAAATGTGTTTTTTTTTGCTTGTCAGGGTTACTTAGGGACCCCCTGAGAAGCTCCAGGGGTCAGGGAGTGTCTACCATGCCTCCTTCTCACGTTTTGTAACTTTCATGTAAATCGGGTAAAACGCTATAAGCGCCGTGCGCGCACCCGAGCGCGCACGTTAAGTCATGTGACACAAAAACAACACTTTTCATTGGTTCATAGTAGTTTCAGTTCTAGAATCTTCAGGAACCCCATCCATTTTCCTCACTATCTGTTTCAGTCATGTGGAAGAAGGACCCTCTCCAGCTTCACTGACAAGAACTTGAAATGGCTGCCAGACAAGATTCATCTTCATCAGAATCTGATGACCAACAGACCAACAGAGACCTGGCCACACAACTGACACCAGCTGTGGCCAGCACTTCTTCGGCAACACCTCCATCTCCCTCAACTGCAGAACTGGACCTGAGGCCATATTTAAAGAAGGTGCACATGAGGTGCAACAAGTGCTTCAAAATTCTCATGTACTCAGAACAGAGCCTTGTGCTTGTTGAAAAGCGCATCACGGAGCATGTGTGCACGAAAAGGCGATAATTTTTTTAATTTCAGTTTTTTGCTGTTCCTGTTGAACACTTTTGAAGTTCAGGATTTCAGTTTGCGTTTCAAAAAACCCCAAAAATATATAAAACTTTGAAGAAAAAAAAATACAAAATAACAAAACAAAAAAAAAAGTTATTTTCAGAACTAACTCATTTTTCCAAAAAGAGCTCTATTTCTTATGCACTGTGCAATCTTTCTTTTGAATGAATGTGTAGTGTATAAATGACTAACTGAAATGAATGACAAAAATGGAGTAAGGGACTGAGCAAATGAGTGAGGTAAAGGAAGTACAGTGACTGAAGAAAGTGAAGTAAAAGAGTGACTGAAACAAGGGGGCAGATGTACGTTACATGGTGCATCTCTGCAAATCAGAAGCGATGCGCCAAGTAACTTACGACAAGCAAAACCACCCGTGCGCCACCACTGATGTGCCATATGTGGCACAACATGGGGCAAAAACGGCACAGATGCGTAACGCATCTGTGCCGTAAAGGTGTCGCATTGCTAGAGTTGCGTCGCATGCGCGATGGAGCTCCAGCAATGCTCCTGGGGGGCCCATTCAACTAATGCTGCATCAAGCCTTACGCCTGCTTCAAGCAGGCGCAGGGTTTTGACATAGCATTGGCGTAAAAGTGACTGAGTGAAATCTTTTAGTTTTCACTCAGCCACTTTTAGCAGGCGTTCCTGCGCAGGAACGCCCCCCCGCCCTGCACAGGAACGCCTCCTTAAGGTGCAGGGCTTTACAACGTGACGCATCTCCCAGATGCGTCACGTTGTAAATAGCCCGCACCATGGCGAACTTTAGCACCGCCGCTGCATCACAAAAGTGACGCACCGGCGGGGCAAAAGAGGCGTAAGGGGCTTGTAAATCTGCCCCAAGGTGTCTAAAGGTAGGGTAGTGAGTTAAGGGAAATTAAAAATTAGGGGAAGAGCAGTATGGAAAAGAGAGTAAAGGAGGAGGAGTGACAGAAGGGGAGTGAGGATGGACATATCTAAGGAGAGTAAGGGACAAAGAGAAATACATAGAGTAGGGTAAGGGGAGTGAAGGTAAAAGAAATGGAATGATGGTGAGGGAAGGGGATTTGAGGATGATAAAAGGGAGGTAAGTGAAAGTGAGAAGTGGGAAATAAGTGATTAAAAAATTGAGTAAGGGAATGAAGGGACTTAGGAAAGCGTAGAGAGGGAATGGAACAGAGGGACAGATTTATGTTTCCCAACACATCTCTGCAAAATAGCAGAGATGAGCCAGGAAAGATGCGACACACAAGTTAATCCTTGCACCACTCATGATGCACCACATTTGCAATGCGGTGCACCATGGCGCAGGAATAAACAGCTGCGTGTCACATCTAGGACTGAAAGTTTGCACAGTGTTGAAATTGTGTTCCATGCAGGACGCAACTCCAGCACTTTTCCTACTTGCTCTATCTGTAACGTGGTTCGTCAACCTTTACACCTGCTTCAGCAAGGGCAATGTTTTGACACATCAGCGTTGGTGAAGTGACTCAGTGAAATCTTGTAGATTTCACTGAATCACTTTTCAAGGCGGTTCTTGCGACGGAACGCCCACCCCTGCGTGGAAATGCCCACATGAAACCTGGGACTGGTTTCATGTGGTGCAGGGTTTTACAACGTGATGCATCTCCCTGCACTATGGCGCTTCTTTTGTGCTGCAACTGCATAAGAAAAGTGACGCAAAGGCGGTATAAAAGAGGCGCAATAGGCTTCTAAATCTGCCCCTGAGGAATTAAATGAGTGAAAGAGTGTGAAGGAGAGTAATGGAAAGAGAGAGGAAAAGAGAAAAGGGGTGAGATACAAACAGGAAGAGAAGTTAGACTGAGTAACACACAACAAGAAAGGGAGAAAAAAATATTCAAAATATGAGTGAGAGAGTAAATGAAAAGGAGGTAGCAGAAGGGAATGAGAAAAAGAAATTAGGGAGCAAGATTGACAGATGAAGTGAGGAAAAGAAAATGAGGGGTACTGATGAAATTGGAGAAGAAAAGGAATGTGAGTGATGCACAGAGAAGAGAACATAAAGTGGGAGAAGAGGAGTGAGATTGAGTAAAGGGCAGTGATAGTGAGGGAAGGGATATAAGAGTGAGAGGAAAGGGGTAATGGGAAAAAAGCAAGATAAACGTAGTGATAGTAGAAGATAGGAAAGACAAGTAAAGGACAGAGAGAGAAAAAGGTAGTTAGACAAGGTGAGTGAGGCTGAAAAAACAGTATTAATAATAACAGAAAGACTGTAAAGAAGAAAGAAGGGAAATAATGGGAATAAGTAAAGGAAACTAAAGGAAAGTAAAAAGAGTTAAGGAAGGCGAATAAGAGATAGATTTAACAATGACCAAGAGAGAAAGAGAAGTAAGAGAGTGATGAAAAAGTATTTTTGTTTGTCATACTTACCTTACAAATAGTAACAAACTAATAGTAAATTTCTTTTAAAAATACACTATCTGTGGAAGAAAAGAAAAAACAGAGTTATAATATACATTTCATAAAACAAAAGAAAGTAGGAGTGTAGGAAACAGAAAGTGAAAGAAAGGAAGAGAGAGCGAGAGAGGGACAGAATGTGCAGTGTATAAATCAATACTAAGATGACTGAGTGAAGGAGATGAAGGGACTAAGGGAATGACTGTGGAAATGAAAGTATGGTGAGGGAGGAAAGGAGAGTGTGATGAGTGATGCAAGGAGAGAGAAACAGTGTCTAAAAGAAAGGGACTAAGGGTAGGGGAGTGAGTTAAGGAGAGAGAAAACATAAGGGAAGGGCATCAAGAGAAACAGAGTGAGGAAGGGTGAGTGAGAGAAGGTGAACGGGGCAGAGACAGGGAAGGAGTGTAAGGGTCGGACAAAGGGAAATAGAGTAGGCTAGAGGGACTGAAGTATGGATTAAAGTATGGTGAATGAGGATAATTGAGGGAAGCGGAGTAAGGGAACAATGTTGAGGTAGGGTAAGAGAAGGGCATTGAGGTTGAGGAAACAGGGGTGATAGAGAGAGGATAAAAGCAAGTGAGCATGAGACAAGGGAAGTGAAGGAGTGAGAACATAGAGGTAGTGAAGAAAAGAGTGGCAGAAAGGGACTGAGTGAGAGAGCAAAGAAAGGTAAGTAAGGGAGTGTGGATGAGTTATAGGGAGTGAGCGTGATGGAAGAGAAGTGAGAAAGTGAGAGGACCGAAAGAGTGAGGTTAAGAGAGAGGGAGTGAGGGAAGGGGAGTGAGGATGTGAGAGGACAGAGGAAGTGAGAGAAGGAGTGAGTGAAGTGTAGTAAGGTGAGTGAGAGAAGGGGAATTACTGAAGGAACAAAGGAAAGAAGGAAAGAAGGGGAAGGGGAGTGAAGTAGAGTGACTGACAGCTGGAAAGTGGTGGATGGGAGAGAGAGAAAGGACAGTGAAGGAATGGAGAATGAGGATAAGTGAGGAAATTGGAATAAGGGAAGGGAGGTGAGTGAGAGTGAGAGAAGGGGTGTGAGGGTGACTTAAGAGGAGTGATAGAGGGTGGTAAAAGGTGAGTGAGTGTGAGACAAGGGGAGAATAATATACATTTGATAATACAAGAGTGACAGAAAGGAACTGAGTGAGGGAGCAAAGAAAGATAAGTGAAAGATTGTGGGTGAGTTATAGGGAGTGAGCGTGACAGAAGAAGAGTGAGAGACTGAAGGGATGGAGAGAGTAAGGCTAAGAGAAAGGGAGTGAGGGAAGGGGAGTGAGGAAGTAAGAGGACAGAGGCAGTGAGAGAAGGAGTTAGTGAAGTGGAATAAGGAGAGTGAGGGAAAGGAAAAGAGTGAAGGAGCGAACGAAGGGAAGAGAGAGGAAGGGAAGTAAAGCAGGAGGTCTGAAAGAAGGTGAGTGTAGGAGGGGAGTGAGGGAAAGGGGAGGAAACATGCGTATTGAGAATAAGTGAGGGAAGCGCAGTAAAGGAACAGGGGTGAAGGAGGGTGAAAGAAGAATAGTGAGGTTAAGGAAAAGAGTGATGAGAAAGTAAATTTTGTATGTCAAACTTACTTTATAAGTAATGTAAACTTAATTACATATTTTCACTAAATGTAATATCTGTGGAAGAGAAAAAAAAGTAAGTTATAATATTTACAATACATATTTCACAAAACAAGAGACAAGGCAGGAGATTAAAAGTCATAAAAGGGTAGTAAGAGATAAAGTAAGAGTGAAGGACACAGAAAGGAAAACAAAGGAATGGTGAAGGTTAGAGAGAGTGAAAAAGAAATAGAGGGAGAGCAAATTACTAAGAGGATAATGAGATGGATACATTCATTGACAGAGAGAAAGAGAAGGAGCGAGAAATGAAGTGAAGGTGAGTAAGATACTAAAGGAATGTGAATTAGGAAAACTAAAGGAAGAAAGGGGAGTAAAGAAATGGAAGTGAGTGACAGGGAAGAAGGAGTGAGTGAGGGTGGATTCATGACAATGAAGGATGGAAGGTGAGTGAGGGTGAGTGTCGGGGAGTTAGACATTGAGGGGTCAATGGGAGTGAGAGTAACAGAGAGGGAGTGAGGGAAGAGGAGTGAGAATATGAGAGAACAAAGGGAGCGAGAAAAGGAGTAAGTAAAGGGGAGTAAGGTGAGTGAGGGAAGGGGAATGACTGAGGGAGCAAAGGAAGGAAAGAAGGGGAAAGGGAGTGAAGCAAAGGGACTGGGAAAAGGTGAGTGTGTGAGGAGAGAAAGGGGAAGGGGAGTTAAGGATGGGGAATGAGGAAAAGTGAGGGACCCGGAGTAAGGGAACAGGAGTGAAGGAGGGTGATAGAAGGGCAGTGAGGTTGAGGAAAGAGGGATGATAGAGGGTGGATAAAGGCGAGTGAGTGTAAGGCAAGGAGACTGAGGGAGTGAGGACATAGAGGTAGTGAAGGAAAGAGTGAGAGAAAAGGACTGAGTAAGGGAGCAAAGAAATGTAAGTGAGGGAGTGTGGGTGAGTTATAGGGAGTGAGCATGACAGAAGAGGAGTGAGAGAGTGAAGGGACGGAGAGAGTAAGGCTAAGAGAAAGGGAGTGAGGGAAGGGGAGTGAGGAAGTGAGAGGACAGAGGGAGTGAGAAAAGGAGTAAGTGAAATGGAGTAAGGTGAGTAAGGGAAGGGAAAACAGTGAAGCAGCGAAGGAAGGGAAGAGAGGGGAAGGCAAATAAAGCAGGGGGTCTGAAAGAAGGTGAGTGTGGGAGGGGAGTGAGGGAAAGAGAAGTAAACATTGAGATTGAGAATAAGTGAAGGAAGCGGAGTAAGGGAACGGAGGTGTGGGTTAGTAAGAGAACAGTAGTGAGGTTAAGGAAAAGAGTGACGAGAAAGTAAATTTTGTATGTCAAACTTACCTTATAAGTAATGTAAACTTAATTACATATTTTTACTAAATTCAATATCTGTGGAAGAGAAAAAAAGTAAGTTATAATATTTATAATATATATTTCAAAATACAAGCGACAAGGCAAGAGATTAAAAGTCATAAAATGGTAGTAAGAGATAAAGTAGGAGTGAAGGACACAGAAAGGGAAACAAAGGAATGGTGAAGGACTGAGAGAGGGAAAAAGAAATAGAGGGAGAGCAAATTACTAAGAGGATAATGAAGCAGATAGATTCAGTGACAGAGAGGAAGAGAGGGAGAGAGAAATGAACTGAAGGTGAGTAAGATACTAAAGGAATGTGAGTTATCAAAACTAAAGGAAGAAAGGGGAGTTAGGAAAGGGGACTGAGTGACAGGGAAGGGGGAGTGAGTGCGGGTGCATTCACAACAATGAGGGATGGAAGGTGAGTAAGGGTGAGTAAAGGGGCGTGAGAGAGTGAAGGGACAGAGGGAGTGAGGGTAACAGAGAGGGAATGAGGGAAGAGGAGTGAGGAAGTGAGAGGACAGAGGGAGTGATAGAAGGAGTGAGTAAAGTGGAGTAAATTGAGTAAGGGAAGGAGAATGACTGAGTGAGTAAAGGAAGGAAAGAAGGGGAAGGGGAGTGAAGCAGAGGGACTGTGAAAAGGTGACTGCGGGAGCAGAGTGAGGGGAAGGGCAGTTAAGGATGGGGAATGAGAATAAGTGAGGGAAGTGGAGTAAGGGAACGGGGGTGAGGGAGGGTAAGAGAAGGGCAGTGAGGTTGAGGAAAGAGGAGTGATAGAGGGTGGTTAAAGGCGAGTGAGTGTAAGACAAGGGGACTGAGGGAGTGAGGACATAGAGGTAGTGAAGGAAAGAGTGAGAGAAAGGGACTGAGTAAGGGAGCATAGCAAGGTAAGTGAGGGAGTGTGGGTGAGGTATAGGGAGTGAGCGTGACGGAAGAGGAGTGAGAGAGTGAGAGGACAGAGAGAGTGAGGCTAAGAGTGAGAGAGTGAGGGAAACGGGAGTGAGGATGTGAGAGGACAGAAGGAGTGAGAGAAGTAGTGAGTGAAGTGGAGTAAGGTGAGTGAGGGAAGTGGAATTACTGAGGGAGCAAAGGAAGAAAAGAAGGGGAAGGGGAATGAAGTAGTGACTGAGAGCTGGAAAGTGGCGGAGGGGAGAGAGGGGAAGGGGAGTGAGGGAATGGGGAATGAGGGATAGTGAGGGAAGTGGAGTAAGGGAATGGGGGTGAAGGAGAGTGAGAGAAGGGCAGTGAGGGTGAGTAAAGAGGGGTGATAGAGGGTGGATAAAGGCAAGTGAGCATGAGACAAGGGGAGTGAGAAAATGAAGTGACAGAGGGAGTGAAGGAAACAGTGACAGAAGGGGACTCAGGGAGGGAGCAAAGAAAGGTAAATGACGAAATGTGGATGAGTTAAAGGGAGTGAGCGTGAGAGAAGGGGACTGACAAAGTGAAGGGATGAAGGGAGTGAGGGTAAGAGAGAGGGAGTGAGGGAAGAATAGGGAGAAACAGAATTAAAAAAGTAATGAAAAAGTAGTTTTTTATTAGTCGTACTTACCTTATAAATGTAATATCTGTGGAAGAGAATAAACAAATTAGTTATAATAAATATTTCTGAATACAAAATAACTTGTACAATATGTTATATGGTTTATTTTTGCTGTTCTCAGAATATATTGATTTTCACTATAAACAGTGAGTTCAATACTACTCATCATATGACAGCGGGCAAAAAAAACCACAATCAAAATGATTGTGTTTAAAAAACCCAGACAACATTTGATTACATAATGTAATTATTTGAAAAAAACATGTCTTAAA
The DNA here is from genome assembly GCF_964261635.1 of Lissotriton helveticus. NCBI lineage: Eukaryota > Metazoa > Chordata > Amphibia > Caudata > Salamandridae > Lissotriton > Lissotriton helveticus. Next base: position 449,831,187 of record NC_136067.1, read on the forward strand.
TGTTTTTCTCTAAATCGCGATTTCTTGTGTAAGGATGCTACATCTTCAACAATCACAAAGTAATAACATAATATCACTTATTTTTAAATACCTCTCAATAAACTTCCATACAAGCATGTTTTAACAACATTTATCTGAAGTAGTCATTTTGTTCTGAAATACTATTCCTCGTGGCCAAATAGTATGAGTAAAGTCCTTATTTTGCAAATTACTTAATTGTACTCTTAACCATTCTTTTCCCGATCTTTAGAATAAAAAGTTCCAACGTGTTCTGTACCATCAAACATTACTTAAACCTGTACCTGATACTATCACTATGCCAAATACAAGTTTCATTTTTAAATTTGGTTACCCTCACTCACACGATACTTCTGAACAACAGAGTATCTTTTCTTAACAGCAGTAATCTTCCTACGCCAAATAATTTTACTGAAATTTGGGTTGCAAAAACACCAGATAACAATTTGGTAAGTCAAAAGGCAAACGTTTTTTTGAAAGTCAATTGACTATCATTACAGTGAGTCCAGCCTGTTGGAGATTTCAAATAAGCTGTGTAATGTCCTGATGTTGTTGAAGGACCATCATGGAAGATAATTGCTACAGTTACAAAAGTTCTTCCAGAAATTGATAGTTGAGAAGCCACAACATTTTTAATTGAAGTTGTCATTTTTGTTCCATCAGGTCTGCATCGTTGGAGCATTAAAATTACATACTGTCCATATCTTCGGATAAATAATGTTGATAACATTTCTGAGTTACATTGAGAACAGACCATGTTTTGACGCGCATCTCTAACTAGATTATTGAAAGACACTGCTTTACAGTCTGGTAATGTTAAATATATAAATCTTTCAGTGTGTATGTCAGTAAAACTTGAAAATTAACAATTGTCGCAGTTATGTTGCCATTTATAAGAAAGGCCAAAAAGACTATCAATATCTACACCTTCATCTTGTAAAACTGTAAGCATATACATAATAAATTCCTGACAATCTTGCTGAATATACTGAGAAAATTGATTTAGTCCAACAAAATGTTTGGTCCTGATTTTCAACAATCTGTTGCTGTAAACTTTTAAGAAAAAAAACAACATTAACCACTACATTTGCATAGCAGTTGACACCAGAACAGTTTTCAAATTTAAATCCAACAATCTCTTCAGTAGTAACTTTTTTCTTTTTGCTACTAATCACAGGTTCATCTATTTTTTTTCGTTTCTCTACTACTTCACTACATTTTTCCTCATATCTCCTTTTTCGACCTACCACACACTTTTCAATTAAAGGATATTGAGGTAAACTTGGAGCATATTCTCTTCTTAACCTGTTATACTCCTTCACACAATTTAGATCTGCACTAAGCTTTGTCTCATCAAAATCAATCAGATACAATCCAGATAAAGTTCTAACTCGAGATAAAGCAACATAGGCCATACCCTCTTTGAACACAGTACTTCCAATATTTATCAAAGCACTATCTACACTTAAACCTTGAGATTTATGAATAGTCACCGCATATGCCAAACAAGCAGGAAACTGTTTTCGTCAGACATATAAATCTTTCACAAGCAAAAATCGATTTGAACAACGACTGACTTGTTGTACCTCTTCAATTCCATCAAATTTGATTTTTAAAAATTCAATCTTATCTCTATTTGGGTAATTCACAAAACCAACAACATTACCCATTGCTCCATTCACTGATGTTGTTGAAGGACCATCATGGAAGATAATTGCTACAGTTACAAAAGTTCTTCCAGAAATTGATAGTTGAGAAGCCACAACATTTTTAATTGAAGTTGTCATTTTTGTTCCATCAGGTCTGCATCGTTGGAGCATTAAAATTACATACTGTCCATATCTTCGGATAAATAATGTTGATAACATTTCTGAGTTACATTGAGAACAGACCATGTTTTGACGCGCATCTCTAACTAGATTATTGAAAGACACTGCTTTACAGTCTGGTAATGTTAAATATATAAATCTTTCAGTGTGTATGTCAGTAAAACTTGAAAATTAACAATTGTCGCAGTTATGTTGCCATTTATAAGAAAGGCCAAAAAGACTATCAATATCTACACCTTCATCTTGTAAAACTGTAAGCATATACATAATAAATTCCTGACAATCTTGCTGAATATACTGAGAAAATTGATTTAGTCCAACAAAATGTTTGGTCCTGATTTTCAACAATCTGTTGCTGTAAACTTTTAAGAAAAAAAACAACATTAACCACTACATTTGCATAGCAGTTGACACCAGAACAGTTTTCAAATTTAAATCCAACAATCTCTTCAGTAGTAACTTTTTTCTTTTTGCTACTAATCACAGGTTCATCTATTTTTTTTCGTTTCTCTACTACTTCACTACATTTTTCCTCATATCTCCTTTTTCGACCTACCACACACTTTTCAATTAAAGGATATTGAGGTAAACTTGGAGCATATTCTCTTCTTAACCTGTTATACTCCTTCACACAATTTAGATCTGCACTAAGCTTTGTCTCATCAAAATCAATCAGATACAATCCAGATAAAGTTCTAACTCGAGATAAAGCAACATAGGCCATACCCTCTTTGAACACAGTACTTCCAATATTTATCAAAGCACTATCTACACTTAAACCTTGAGATTTATGAATAGTCACCGCATATGCCAAACAAGCAGGAAACTGTTTTCGTCAGACATATAAATCTTTCACAAGCAAAAATCGATTTGAACAACGACTGACTTGTTGTACCTCTTCAATTCCATCAAATTTGATTTTTAAAAATTCAATCTTATCTCTATTTGGGTAATTCACAAAACCCACAACATTACCCATTGCTCCATTCACCAAACCTCTTATCACATGTAAATTTCTTCGTAAAATAATCCGACAATTTAAACATACATACAGATTCTTTTCTAAACCAGCAGTTTTAGATATTGATTTCTCTAAAGAATCCAACCTTTCTGACAAAATATTAGTACTTCCTTTATGCTCTATTCTATCTTTAGCTTCCAGTTTCTTAATTTCTTGATTTTCTAACTTCAACATTTTTTCATTGAACATTGAACATTCTTGTAGAGTTGGCATCAAGCATATAACTGACTTATCTTCTGCCTCTTTACTATATACTTTCTCTGCCACATTATTTTCATTTGGAAACAAATTGGAAAGTAATCGTGTTTGTAAAGTTTCTTTGGCATGTTCACTTTTTTCCAATTCTTATATCTTGAAGAATATTTCCATATTTAGCATCCTTTGCCTGTCACATATTTTGAATGAGTTCAATATATTTGAAATGTGACCATATATTAACATTTCCAATACTTCCCAGGCACTTTCTGGTGTCTTCATGTGTAACAGTTTTAAATACAGGTTGTCCTTTTACAGGAGTTAGCTGCAGTAGATCTCCAAAAACTATGACGTGTTTGCCTCCAAATAACACATCATACTCTGTTTTAAGAATCTGTTGCATTCTTAAATGCACAAAGGCAAGCATTAAATTTGATACCATGCTTACCTCATCAATAATGAGAAGTTTCATTTTTTTAAGGACTCTAGAAACTTCACAACAAGCTTCTCCAGATAGCTTGTGGTATTGTAATTTATTTTCATGTTCAACTGGCAGCATCAATAAACGATGTAAAGTAATCCTTTTAATGTTGTGTGCTGCCAACCCAGTTGGAGCAGTAACAACACAAGAGAGTGATGACTCAGTTCTTTGCTGTAGATATGTGGCAATTCCTTTAATTAGAAAACATTTACCAGTTCCAGCTTCTCCACTCACATATAGTCGGACAGGTTGAAATGACATACATGAGCATTCTTTTTTCTCATGACGAAAACCATGCTCAATCTGCTCTGTCACTTCATCATATATTTGTTTTTGCTCAAGATTAAGTTGTTTTTCCAATTCTTCTAAGTTTATTACATGCTCTTGAACTTGTTCCATTGCTCTTTCCACCTCATCCATGGCAGTGGCTGCTTCATTTTGGATAATTGGTTGTCCTAGTGGATCTTGACTCAACGAATCAGAATTTTGACTATCTTGAGAACTGTCTCTAGCAAGCTCCGCTGCAATTGTTGCTTCTTGCTCTATTTCGTCGTTCAACATTTGCAGATAATTACTAAAAACAGGACATTCAATACTATTTTTAGATGCGTTGAATGAATCTTCATAACTGTCAAAGTCACCAAGTAGTTCCTCTTCTTTACGCCATGGTTTAAAGAGTTGCAAAAGAGCTAAATAGTAAAATTCTCTTTTGTCAGGAGTTTCGCCACTCAGTTTTTGGTGATTAATCAAATATCCTTTTCTTTGTTTCACCAGACATCCTTCACATCCAATCACAGCATATACACCTTTATCGATATCCTCTGTAATATTTCTTTCAAAAGTGTAGTTTTGTAGTATTTCATACAGACAAATGTTTTCAAGCAGATTACTTCTATTTGGATAGTATGTATCCAACATGTTTGTCTTCAGAATGTCTGTACTGTTTGGTTCTTTCTCTGCTAAATATTCAATTTCTTGAACAGGTTTCAAAACTCGGTTTTGTGTTCTTGCAAGACCTAAACTCACCCAAATGATTGTTCTAGATTTTGCATAAAGTCTTGCTGATGATAATCGATCACAACATTCATATGCTCCAATTTCTCGATGAGATAACATCTTCAAACTGTAGGTATACAATTTCTTACTTAGGCTCTTTTCATGAGAAATGTCTTCCCACATATCCTGTAGTTCCGTCTTTTCAGATTTGGTGATGTAAGACGTTACATATCGAGCCACAGCAATAGAGTTGTCTGAAACATATTGAATATCCATGTTAGCATTCCACATGGACAAAATGACTGGGTTATAGTCATTTATGTATTTGGACTCTTCATTTCTTCTTAAATTGTAGGTATTTTTTGGTGATCTTCTTGTGACAGTATGTCGCAAAGATGACATAAAATTGTTCACTCTTCCTTTTGAAATTACTGGTCGTGGAAATCCAAAACGACATTTGGTATAGAATTTATCCTTTGATTTGAATTTTCGTCGACAATATTTGCCACAACGATGACTTTGAAATCGTAACACTTTCCCTCTTAAGTCCTTATTAATTGTACTTTTGGGTATATCACATGTTGCATATTCTTCAATGAAAGACAGTACAGTGTCATCTGAGTCTGTTCCAAATTTGGGAGCATCTGTGATCCATAATGAATATGAGGAGCACCTCTCGCTTGATACTTTTTTCTCCAAAATAAATCCAGAACTTCGCCAAGAGGAGGTTTTTTTTTGTCTGTAATAAAAGACATCATAGCTTCAAATCTATGATTAAAATACCTGCAAACATTAACTGGATCCAAAGAGCACAGTTCTCCAGGTGTCTTGTACTCTATATTTTCTATGTTTGCATTTGCCTCTCGAAGAAATTCAAGTAAATCTTCCCAAGCATACTCAGCACAGCTTAGAGTTAGAAACCATGTAGGTGCTCCTAAGTTTCTTAGCATACATTTCAAATCCCCATGACAACGGTACCAATACTCATTAGTACCACGCTGACATGCCTTTAGATTAATTAGGTGAGAATCCAAAACAGTGTCTTTCTGTTGGACTTTATCCATAAACTCCCTTGCTGAAACATTTTGCAGATGTACTCCACTTTTTAGTATATGGTTCACTGCATAAGAAAGTCCAGATAAGTCACTCTCAAACAGAAGATGAAACAAATATGGAATACATTGACGAAATCTCGGATCTTCTGCATATAATCTTGTTGTCCGGTATTCAGATGCAGCAATCTGCATAGGTCTGTCATCATATCGTGCACCTTGACCTGCTGGAAAAAACTGAGGAAAACAACGAGCTTCCAAGCTTTCTTCCCATACACTAATGGGACTTCCTTTTGTTTTTTTCATCTGAAATAATTCAATAGCATTCCCCATTGCTTCTTTGGAATGCAGTGGATGAACACTGTAATGTTCATAAATTTCTTCACTTCTCGACACATCCACTTTTTCAATTTGTCCAGCAGACAAATCATTATCCTCTTCTTCATTAATTTCCTCTTCTCCTACGTATACATTTTTATAGTATTTATTGTTTTTGACCAAATACAAGTTTGCCTTTTTGACTTTTCTAACATCCACTAAATCTTGCCAGATTTTCTTACTCTTTGTAGGTACACCATTAACTAGAATAACTAGAGGTTCCTCTTCTACATTTTCAACACCAATTGTCTCAATGTTTTTCTTTAAATCAAGAGGCAAATATACAACTCTTCCCTTTAATCCTCTTTGTAAATCTGAAGGATATAATTTCCCTGTCTTAGGCTCCATACGAACAATAGCCTGAAATGGATGCACACATTGAATCAGAATAGTCTCATAGGTATTTAAATCCTTCAGTTCAGATGGAATATTCACCAACTCAAGATTATTATGTACAGCTCTAGCAGGTATTCTATTATCATTTAATTTATTATAACAATATTTACAAATACGTTGATCAGAACCCAAATCAAAACAATTTTCTACCAACAAATAAGTTGCAAAATCTTTCCACTCACTATTATTTTCCTTTTCACTTTTTAAATATAAATCAACTAACCTGGTTTGATTTTTGTAATGAGTGCGTCGACAACACACACAAGGAAAATTTGATTTTTCACCTGCAATGACCTAAACTTTGTTATTTCCTGTTCAAAATATTCAGTATTAAAATTCCGGACATTTCCATCTATTACTGTATCAGTTTCTGCACTGTCTTCTTCTGGACCAAAGTAACTAACCTCAATTTCTTCACAGATCTTCTTAACATCTTATTCAGATCCATGCTAAAGAGCACTATTTAACTGTTTGAGTTTAAGTGCTGGACTTTTTACATAATACAACTTTCTCACTAATTTCCTCACTTCGGTGTGATGCACAGCTAACATCCTGAAATGGTGAAAAACACTCTGGCATATTTTTTTAGAAAGACAAGCCAGAGAATGCCCTTGCAGACCTGTTTTTTCTCTCACTCTGCAATGGTCTAATTCTTGCAACATTATAATCTTTTTTTTTAGACTTTCCTTAGCATATTTACGTAAGAAATTGCGAAAGAAATCAATTGAATCCTGTCGTACACTGCACATACTACTACAATTCCAAGTGTACACAGGAGCCTTAGGACGTCTCCCTAAAACTTCATCAGCTATCACCTCTTCTGCATTTCTAGGCACAATTTTCTCTTTTTCAATAGGACAACCGTCCTTCACCTCATATGCTCGACCACTGGTGTCAACTGCATGCAACAAATCATTACTTTGAAAGTAACTTTCTTCATTAAAAAATGGCTCACAACTTGAACTATGCATCCATTTTCCAGAAAAAACTTCACAAAAATTACTTCTATTTATTTGTCTTTTCCATTTACTCTTAGCTTTTAAAACTTTGATTGTCTTATTCAGTGTAATCATTCTATTAATTACTAAAACAAATAACTTTTTTTGTCTCAAACGCGCGTTCAACAATTTTCTCAATATATATTTTTTTCTTATAAAAAGCTGATTTCCTTTTAGAAATTTTTACATTTTTTAATAAATTTGAAACTACTCTATTATAAAACATGCACTTCCTGATTTCTGCAAACTGATTAGTACGTCTATTAATTTGTTCACCACAGAGTTGGGAAATATTTTTCTTTTTTCTCTGATTTCTCCTTGTAGATACTGACAAGTGTTTTTCCTTTCCCACATTATCCCCAAAAAATTTCCTTTGACATAATTTCTTTATAAAATCCTTGGTTGTCTTACCAGGAGCACTCTTCTTTTTGTCTGTCCTTTGTTGATTACGTAATTCCTCTAATTGGAATAGTATGTCTGGTTTTGTTTTTTTCTTTTTTCATTTTTGTTCGGCATGTTGATTTTTCTTTCTGTTCCAAATTATAATCTGTTGTATGTGAATAAAGAAAAAAAATAATATAGACCTCTACTAACATATCACATAGAAATTATAACCACTAAATAATGTAAAAACACTGGTTCACTTTATAAGTAAAATTAAGGCATAGCAACAGTCTCTCAACAGAGTAGGAAATCATGTAGTGAGTGCTGTTTCTGACTTTATGGCAGTGCATTGCTGTGTCAACATTATAGACGTATTTGCTGAGAATAATATTTCAGGGTTAAGAACAGTACAGTGGTTTTCAGGCAGTGTAGGGGGTCAGAGTGGAATTAATGTTTCTGACCCTAATCTTTAACACACTTCATCAAAACATTTATTCTCATTTTGATTAAACACATGAACGATCAATACTACAAGAAGACTGACTCGAAAAATGTTTTATTATAAATTATAAATTTATTCTTCAAACATTTCATATTCCAATAAAACTTCCAACATGACTTCATCCGGTATTTCATTTTCATCATAAACAAAATTTTCATCTTCCAATTCAAAATCTTCTACCACTTCAACAAAAGCACTGTCCAAACTCTCATGAAAGAAATCTTCATTTCCAGTATCATTTTCCTCTTGAAAAAGTCCATCTTTCACTTCCTCTAATAAATCACTTGAGATGTCAAAATTCAAAGCAACGTTTTCTTGATGCTCTTCCATTGTACCAATAATATTATGTTGCTGGTCCTTCCAAAAAAATATAAAGACTTAATTATATATTTTTCACAAATAGATAATTAAAAACTACCTTTACCAATTTTATAAGTACATACATTACCATACTTTTAAACACATTAACTACACAAATTAATCTGCCGCTTTCCTCTTTTTTGAAAACAGACTCACACTGTGATCCTAGACACATAACACTATCCCTTGGAATTTATTTAAATAATTACTGCAGTCAAAGGGGGTCTTACTGTGAGTTTTGTTTAAGGGTTTTCTGGACTGTAGAACTGTTGAAAGACTTTATAATTTATTTCTAGGGATGGATTTTCTCAGTTTAGCACAATAAACTGGTGTTCAAACTGTGTACAGACGGAAGGTGTAACTCACAATGTACAAATGAAAATTCACTAAAAAGATTACTACTTGCCACAGAGACAGTTGCTTTTGCCTTTCAACAGCACACTCAGCATCTAAATTGCACAGCATGTACACAATTTCATGCTAAGCATGAGCAACCATTATAATAATAGACCTCTGCAAATGCATATAAAAGGGTGCAGAGAGATGGTACAGGCACAGATATAGAGAGATGGTGCCGATGAAAAATGAAATAACGCAGGCAGACAGTAAACTGTTACAGTCAGAGAATAGATGGTGCACTGCTGCAAGTAAAAGAACAGATGGAGCAGTTACAAAAAAAGAAGGTGCAGAGACACAGTGAGATGGTATGAGCAGAGAGACACATAGTGCAGGCAGAGACAGACATGGTAGATTGCATGTAACATGCTGGTCATGTGTCTAAGATCACACTGTGAGTCAAATTTGATTTTAAATTAATCTGGGTGAATAATTTGCTTAGTTGGAGTGTTTTAAATCATGTTTGGAAGACAATTAGGTTTCGGGATATGTACTGTTAGAGAATCTTAAGCAGCATGTATGTTAGGCCTCTTAGTTGCCAAAAAGGCTCTATGTTGTGCAATAAAGATCCAGGGTGTGCTGTTGAAATGAAAAAGGAATGTTATTTCTTGCTTACATGTATATGGTCTGTTTTTTGCCAGTAGAGACGGTGAGATGGTATGAACACAGACACAGATAGTGCAAGCAGACTCAGACATGGTAGACACAGATGAAAAAATGGTACAATAGAGAAACAATTCTAGAAACAGACACTGAAATGTTACATCCAGAGGCTACATTAAGCACACAGAGGCGCAGATAGAGAAGACAGAGAGAAAATAGTACAACCAGAGAGTGCGAAACTACAGACAGAGAGGGAAAATATTTATCATGGTAGGACTGCATAACACACACCAACAGCCATATCATAATAGGCCTCTGCAAATACACAAGAACGGGTGCAGAAAGATGGTACAGCCAGAGTTAGAGAGATAATGCAGATTTAGCAAGAAATAATGCACGCAGACACTAAACTGTTACAGGCAGGGGATAGATGAAGCAGGACTGCAAAGAAAAGAACACATGGAGCAGGCCCATAAAAAGATGGTGCCGAGAGACAGTAAAATAGTATGACAACATACATAAATAGTGCAAGCAGATACAGACATGGTACACATAAAAGATAAAATGGTACAACACAGAACAAATGGTGGAAACATTGAGAGAATTTTTTCATATTATTTTAAACTGCACAAAAATAGATCCTCTTTACAAATTAGCAACTCACCTTTATAAATGGTTTTGAAGGTTCAAAACACTCTCAGTTACACTCCAGATTCTTGGATTTGAGCAGCAAACACTAAAAAAAACAAAAAAACACTAAATGTATTACCATGTTACACACATCTTTATTACACAGCATAGAGCCTTTTTGGCAACTAAGAGGCCTAACAAACATGCTGCCTAAGATTCTCTAGCAGCACATATCATAAAGCCTAACTGACTTCAAGAAATGATTTTTTAACACATCAAGTAAGCAAATTATTCACCCAGATTCATTTAAAATCAAGCTTGACTCACAGTGTGATCTTAGACACATGGCCAGGATGTTACATGCAATTTTTATGATATGTACTGCTACAGAATCTTAGACAGCATGTCTGTTAGGCCTCTTAGTTGCCAAAAGGAATCACCATGGATCTTTTGGCAACTAAGAGGCCTAACAGACATGCTGCCTAAGATTCTCTAGCAGTACATATCATAAAGTCTAACTGACTTCAAGAAATGATTTTTTAACACATCAAGTAAGCACATTTTCACCCAGATTCATTTAAAATCAAGCTTGACTCACAGTGTGATGTTAGACACATGACCAGGATTTACATGCAATCTTTAAGATATAAACTGCTAGAGAATCTTAGGCAGCATGTCTGTTAGGCATCTTACTTGCCAAAAGGAATCACCATGGATCTTTTCACAACTAAGAGGCCTAACAGACATGCTGCCTAAGATTCTCTAGCAGTACATATCATAAAGCCTAACTGACTTCAAGAAATGATTTTTTAACACATCAAGTAAGCAAATTATTCACCCAGATTCATTTAAAATCAAGCTTGACTCACAGTGTGATCTTAGACACATGACCAGGATGTTACATGCAATCTTTATGATATGTACTGCTAGAGAATCTTATGCAGCAAGTCTTTTAGGCCTCTTAGTTGCCAAAAGGAATCACCATTGATCTTTTGGCAACTAAGAGGCCTAACAGACATGCTGGCTAAGATTCTCTAGCAGTACATATCATAAAGCCTAACTGACTTCAAGAAATGATTTTTTAACACATCAAGTAAGCAAATTATTCACCCAGATTCATTTAAAATCAAGCTTGACTCACAGTGTGATCTTAGACACATGACCAGGATGTTACATGCAATCTTTAAGATATGTACTGCTAGAGAATCTTAGGCAGCATGTCTGTTAGACCTCTTAGTTGCCAAAAGGAATCACCATGGATATTTTGGCAACTAACAGGCCTAACAGACATGCTGGCTAAGATTCTCTAGCAGTACATATCATAAAGCCTAACTGACTTCAAGAAATTATTTTTTAACACATCAAGTAAGCAAATTATTCACCAAGATTCATTTAAAATCAAGCTTGACTCACAGTGTGATCTTAGACACATGACCAGGATGTTACATGCAATCTTTATGATATGTACTTCTAGAGAATCTTAGGTAGCATGTCTGTTAGGCCTCTTAGTTGCCAAAAGGAATCACCATGGATCTTTTGGAAACTAAGAGGCCTAACAGACATGCTGGCTAAAATTCTCTTGCAGTACATATCATAAAGCCTAACTGACTTCAAGAAATGATTTTTTAACACATCAAGTAAGCAAATTATTCACCCAGATTCATTTAAAATCAAGCTTAACTCACAGTGTGATCTTAGGCACATGACCAGGATGTTACATGTAATCTGCCATGTCTTTAAAAAACATGTACTTCCATATTTTTAAAGACATCAACTAAGCATATTATTCACCCAGATACATTTAAAATCAAGCTTGACTCACAGTGTGATCTTAGGCACATAACCAGGATGTTACATGTAATCTACCATGTCTGTCTCTGCAAGCAGTATGTGTGTCTCTGCTCATATTATTTCACTGTCTCTACAGGCCAAAAACAGGCCACCTATATATAAGCAAGACATAACATTTATTTCTCATTACATGTAACATCCTGCTCATGTGCCTAAGATCACACTGTGAGTGAAGCTTGATTCACCCATCAGTGTGATCTTAGGCAGATGACCAGGATGTTACATGTAATCTACCATGTCTTTAAAAAACATGTACTTCCATATTTTTAAAGACATCAACTACGCATATTATTCACCCAGATCCATTTAAAATCAAGCTTGACTCACAGTGTGATCTTAGGCACATGACCAGGATGTTACATGTAATCTACCATGTCTGTCTCTGCAAGCAGTATGTGTGTCTCTGATCATATTATTTCACTGTCTCTACAGGCCAAAAAGAGGCCACCAATATATAAGCAAGACATAACATGTATTTCTCATTACATGTAACATCCTGCTCATGTGCCTAAGATCACACTGTGAGTGAAGCTTGATTCACCCATCAGTGTGATCTTAGGCAGATGGCCAGGATGTTACATGTAATCTACCATGTCTTTAAAAAACATGTACTTCCATATTTTTAAAGACATCAACTAAGCATATTATTCACCCAGATCCATTTAAAATCAAACTTGACTCACAGTGTGATCTTAGGCACATGACCAGAATGTTACATATAATCTACCATGTCTGTCTCTGCAAGCAGTATGTGTGTCTCTGCTCATATTATTTCACTGTCTCTACTGGCCAAAAACAGCACACCTATATATAAGCATATATATATATATACCAGACTTTTTACCAGAACACATTTTACATAGTAAATCCTTTTTGACACAAAGCACAGACCATTTCAATGACCACTACAAAGCAAAGCAGAAACCTAACTCATTTCAAAAATACATTTCCAATATGCACCATACAATTTTGAAACAGCATTACAAAAAAACATGACACACAATGCAAGAATAAAGAAGCACAATATGATTCTTAATCTTCCCCATACTGCATACAGCAGTCTATCTTTATTAAAATAATCATTACTCACCTTTAAAAATGCTTTGGAAGATGTAGAACAGTGTCAGTCACACACAACAGATTTTCTTAAGAATAATGTTTCTTTCACTGAAGCCTCAGAATAATGGCACAGATTCTTTCTCATTTCAGACCCATATTCTTGTACATAGCCAATCAAAATTCTTCCCACACAAATTCAAAACCAAACTGCACATTTTAATTGGTTGTACATTTGAACACTTTGAAACTCACATAATATTCACCCATCCCCCCAGTGCTCATTCACCCTGTTACCATGGTAACTCCCTCCTAACCCAGCACACAGTTGAAAACTTCATCATACTATGTTGCAAAAGAATACAGCAAGGGTGTTTGACCTCTCAATGTACCAGCTAATCATGTGCAATGTTTCTTGAAATTACTTTTTCTCAACCATTGAAATGACTAAATGACTTCTTTAAAAAAAAAAGCATGCACCCTAATTTTCAGTGCTGAATGTTAAGAAAGAACCAATCATTTTTTGTTTTTCAAGTGTACTGAACCTCAACCACTTTTTTTCATAACTCCTACTTTCAAACTGCCCTTTAATTTCCACAACTCATCTGAATACAAGCACATCTACCTTCAAGATGTCAAAAGTCTGGTTTGTGGGTCATAGCTTTGTCCACTGGAGTGAAAAATACGCAGCTAACAGAGGTATTTACAACCTTGATTTGCCAAATGTGGACATTGTATGGATTTGACAGAGAGGATTGAGAAGTCACCAATTGATACCATTGGTAAAATCCTTTATGCATTTACCACACCCTGACCTCATAATTGTGCACTGTGGTGGAAATGATTTAGGCACATTGACGGGGTAGATCTGGAACTGCTTTCAAAGGACATCTTTGGGCAATTGATGTCACTTTTTCCAAAAACTGCCTTGGTATATTCTAATATATGCCAAAGGCAAAAAGGGAACTGGTCCAACCAATTTTGTCCACAGATTGAGAAAGCAAGGAAACATGTAAATAAATCTGTTTCTGCATACATGAGAGACTATGGAATGGGTAGTATATACCACAACAACTTGCGTTACAGCATGCAAGACATCTATAGGAGAGATGGTGTACATTTCACCTATGAGGGGAATAGAGTCTTCCTCTGTAACATCAGACTCTGCATCGGTACTTACTTGTAGGTACAAAAAACACCCAAATAACACAACGGCTCTTTTTAGAGCCAACTAACATCTAAACACTCAAACTTGTAATTTAACTTAATTTTTTTAATTTTTTTTGTCGCCGTGCACGCACCTCGCAACTTTTTTGCGAGGAGAAAACAAAAAAAAATTATCTTTTCAGCTTTGGGGGTCCTTAATGGACACGCTGAGAGAACCTAGGGGGTCAGGGAGTCTCTACCTTGTCCCCTTTCCATCCCATATTCTGCCCCTTTGTTCTCTTCAATATGCTGACTCGCACTGACAAAATGGCGGTCAACACGTCCTGATTTCCTCCGAATCGAATGTTGACAGACGTCAAACAGCAAATCAGAATTCCGCTCGGGCACTAGTACGCGCACCCGTGCGAGCTTATAGATATATAATTGATTTTAACTTTACTTTTCACAGCAACTACTGGAGGGATTTACACCATTTAAAGAAAAGCGTAATCTGCGAGCCGGACTCTACCTTTTTGCCAAATTTCTTATAATTCCATTCAGCCGTTCGTCCTATGGAAAATAACATGGGGAAAACACGTTTTGGGACCCCCCTTTTATCTCAGCCCCCACTTGACAAATCCCCCCCAAACTTTCAGGGAAGGAGCGGAGCGGAGCAGGCCATCTTCTTTGAGAAATTCGCACGGATTCGTCCACCGGCGCCAAAGTTATTCCTAATAGAATGTTGCGGATTTCCTATGGAAACTAGGTCCTAACTATAACTACCTACTGGCGACCGCCAGTAGGTAATGTAAATATATATATATATTTATATATATATATATATATATATATATATACACATATATATATATATATATATATTTTTTTTTTTTTCGAAGGGGGACTGCGATGGGCACGTGCTTAGCCCCCAGCTACGTGAATCTTTTCGTTGACTGGTGGGAGAAGCACGTGGCCGGGGCAGGGAACAACGAGCCATGGGTGGATAGGATAGTACTTTGGCCAAGGTATATCGATGATCTTTTTGTCATCTGGCGAGGTGATTGCTCCTCAGCTGAGGAGTACATCGTCCGCCTAAATGACAACAACCTCAATTTGTTTTTCACAGCTAACATCAGTAGGGAGGCAGTCTGCTATCTAGACTTAACAGTATATGTTGACAATGGCAGACTGCTTACAAAAACTTTATCGCAAACCTACTTCAGGTAATGCGACCCTACACGCAGAGAGCCATCACCCTAAAAGCCTGATGTCCAATATACCTTATGGAGAATTACTACGCATCAATCGCAATTGTACCCTGGATAGAGAATACCATCAGGCTAAAAAAGAAGCACTAGACCGCTTTGTAGCTAGGGGCTACTCTGTTAAAAGTCTCAAAACAGTGGAAAACAAAGTCGAAAAAATCCAGAGGAAAGATCTATTAGTGAATAAAAGTGCCAGGGCTAACACAGAGAAAGAACCAAGTAACAATCAATCAATCAGTACATTTGTAGAGGGCGCTACTCACCCGCGAGGGTCTCAAGGCACTGAAGGAGAAGGGAGGGGGGGCTGCCACTGCTCGAATAACCAGGTCTTGAGGTGTTTCCTGAAGATGAGATGGTCCTGGGTCAGTCGTAGGTGTGCGGGGAGAGAGTACCATGCCTTCGCTGCTAGGTAGGAGAACGATCTTCCTCCCGTGGTGGTTCTGCGAATCCGAGGGACGGTGGCGAGGGCGAGGCTGGAGGAGCGGAGCTGGCGGGTGGGGGTGTGGAACGAGATGCGGGTGTTGAGGTATTCGGGGCCCGTGTTGTGAAGCACTTTGTGTGCGTGGGTGAGCAGCCTGAACGTGATCCTCTTGCTGACTGGAAGCCAGTGCAGGTTTCTCAGATGGGCTGATATGTGGCTATGGCGGGGGATGTCGAGGATGAGTCGTGCGGCGGCGTTCTGTATGCGCTGAAGGCGTTTCTGAAGTTTGGCTGTGGTTCCTGCGTATAGGGTGTTCCCGTAGTCCAGTCGGCTGGTGACGAGGGCGTTGGTGACCGTCTTTCTGGTTTCGGTGGGGATCCACCGGAACATCTTTCGGAGCATGCGCAGGGTGTTGAAACACGAGGACGAGACTGCGTTGACTTGCTTGTTCTTCGTGAGAGATAAGTCAAGGATGAATCCCAGGTTGCGTGCGTGGTCAGTGGGTGTTGGTGCGGTGCCCAGAGACGTGGGCCACCAGGAGTCGTCCCAGGCGGAAGGGGATTGTCCAAGGATGAGGACCTCCGTCTTGTCCGAGTTGAGCTTCAGGCGGCTGTGCCTCATCCATTCTGCGACCTCTTTCATTCCGTCCTGGAAGTTGGCTTTGGCGGTGAGAGGGTCTTTGGTGAGGGAGAGTATGAGTTGGGTGTCATCGGCGTAGGAGATGATGTTGATGTTGTGTTTGCGGACGATGGTGGCGAGGGGGCTCATGTAGATATTGAAGAGATTTGGGCTGAGTGAGGAGCCCTGGGGTACGCCACAGATGATCTTGGTGGCCTCGGAGCAGAAGGGAGGGAGGCGGACTCTCTGGGTTCTGTCGGAGAGGAACGATGTGATCCAGTCCAGGGCCTTTCCTTGGATCCTAGTGTTGTAGAGGCGGGTTATTAGGGTACGGTGGCAGACGGTGTTGGAGGCTGCCGAGAGGTCCAGGAGAATGAGAGCGGCTGTCTCTCCATTGTCACGAAGAGAGAACCAGTAAGAATGATCACGCAGTTTAACTGCAACTCAATCTGCAAATCAACTCAGATCATGCAAGTTTTTCGGAAATATTGGAGGATCTTACAGACAGATCAAGTCCTAAGGGGCAGTCTACCAGCTAGACCTATGATCACCTACAGGCGTGGGAAATCTGTGGGTGACCACCTGGTGCATAGCCACTTTCAGATGACACCGACTAGGAAGGATCCTGTCCTTGGGCTCTATCCTTGTATGCGCTGCAAAGCCTGCAAGTTTAGTAAAAAGGTTTCCGCATATAGAACTGATGTCAATGATCCTCAAAGTCTTTGGAAGATCAACTTACTACTGAACTGTAATTCAGAGTATACTGTGTACTGCTTGAGTTGCCTGTGCAACAAGCGGTATATCGGTAGCACGGTTCACCCTGTAAAACAACGCATCCTCGAGCACATGCGAGCGATTAATAACAAGGATGTGAACTATCCTATCATCGCCATTTCGAGGAGTGTCACAAAAGCAATAGGGATCTATTGAGTTTTTTCAGTCTGGACCAAGTCCCTGACATGTCATGAGTGATGTAATATGTGACGTCATCAGCAGTGCATTGCAGGCGCGCAAGTTATAGTGAGTCCAACTAACTATAACATAGTAATTTCAATGGTTTTATGTCAGTAAAATTTCCAGCTAACTATAACTGGTGTCAAACCTATGGTTTTTTCAGTGAATTTAATAGTTTTTTTAAATGCTAATTCCTAACTATAACTGGTGTGAAACCTATGGTTTTTTCAGTGAATTTCATAGGTTTTTTAAATGCTAATTCCTAACTATATAAGACCTGAAACCTATGTTTTTTTCAGTGAATTTCAAAGTTTTTTTTAATGCTAATTCCTAACTATATAAGACCTGAAAGCCCACCAGGAATCTCCAGTATGCGCCAGGGGACTGCATTGCAGAGAGGTGTAATGAAGCCATGCCCCTTTTTACACCTCTCTGCAACGCAGCCCCCGTGCATGTTTGAAGAGGGGGAACTAATTCCCCTTGCATACTGGGGGCCCCTGGGGGCCAACTAGCCCACCTGGAACCTCCAGTATGCGCCAGGGGGCTGCATTGTAGAGGTGTAATGAGGCTATGCCCCTTGTTACACCTCTCTGCAACGCAGCCCCCTGCCGCGTTTGCAGAGGGGGAACTAATTCCCCTTGCATACTGGGGGTCCCTGGGGGCCAACTAGCCCACCAGGAGCCTCCAGTATGCGCCAGGGGGCTGCATTGCAGAGAGGTGTAATGAGGCCACACCCTTATTTACACCTCTCTGCAACGCAGCCCCCGTGCATGTTTGAAGAGGGGGAACTAATTCCCCTTGCATACTAGGGGTCCCTGGGGGCCAACTAGCCCACCTGGAACTTCCAGT
Organism: Lissotriton helveticus; assembly: GCF_964261635.1. Classification (NCBI taxonomy): domain Eukaryota; kingdom Metazoa; phylum Chordata; class Amphibia; order Caudata; family Salamandridae; genus Lissotriton; species Lissotriton helveticus. Next base: position 449,849,586 of record NC_136067.1, read on the forward strand.
ATGCGCCAGGGGGCTGCATTGCACAGAGGTGTAATGAGGCTATGCCCCTTTTTACACCTCTCTGCAACGCAGGCCACTGGCGCGTTTGCAGAGGGGGGACTAATTCCCCTTGCATACTGGGGGTCCCTGGGTCATATCTGCCCAAACACCTATATTCCGAACGATTGAAAATGACTTTTCTTGAGAAACATTTGCATTTGGATTATCATGTCCTATACTTTGGAATTTTTGAAAGACTGACTTTGAGGATGCTATAAATTACTCAAGTCTGCCCGAATTGTGTGGGTAAAATTGATACCTAGTCACTTTGAATGAGAATGTACTTACGTCTTGTCTAACATTTGGAAGAAATATCTAGTTATATGACAACAGGATACCCACATAACTTGAAGGAAATAAGAACGCCCTGAAGAAGCTCTGTTGTACAGAACGAAACGTTTCGGCTGGCTGTGGTACATAAACTTAAGGAAAATAAAAGCATTTGAATATACACCAAGATTCAGCGCTTCAATAAGGACTCTAAGTGATATGATTTGATTGGACTTATTGTGCAAGTGGTGCTGTGCCAAACTTTGGAATATTCTCCACTACTCTCCACTACTTACTCTCTCCTACTCCACTACTCTCAAATACTCACTCTCTACTACTCATTCTCTACTACTCTACTACTCTCTACTACTTTCTCTCTACTACTCACTCCCTACTACTCACTATCTACTACTCTCTACTACTCACTCTCTACTACTCTCTCTCTACTACTCACTCTTTACTACTCACTCTCTACTACTCTCTACTACTCACTCTCTACTTCTCACTATCTCCTACTCTCTACTACTCACTCTCTACTACTCTCTCTCTACTACTCACTCTCTACTACTCACTCTACTACTCACGCTCTACTACTCTCTACTACTCACTCTCTACTACTCACTCTCTACTAGTCTCTACTACTCACTCTACTACTCACTCTCTACTACTCTCTACTATTCTCTCTCTCACTCTCTACTACTCTCTACTACTCACTCTCTACTACTCACTCTCTACTACTCACTCTTTACTACTCTCTACTACTCACTCTCTACTGCTCTCTACTACTCACTCTACTACTTACTCTCTACTACTCTCTACTACTCACTCTCTACTACTCACTCTCTACTACTCTCTACTACTCACTCTACTATTCACTCTGCAACTCTCTACTACTCACTCTCTGCTACTCTCTCTCTACTGCTCTCTACTACTCTCTACTACTCACTCTCTACTCTCTATTACTCACTCTCTACTCTCTACCTCTCTACCTCTCTCTACTTCTCTCTCTACTAGTCTCTACCTCTCTACCGCTACCTCTCTACCTCTACCTCTCTACCTCTACACCTCTACCTCTCTACCTCTCTCTACACACACACATATACACATATATATATGCATATATATGCATATGCATTTATATATATATATGTATGTGTATGAATATACATACATATATAAACATATATAATCTGTATATTTATATAAATACAAATATAATTGCATGCATACATATACATATATGCATACAGATGCATGTTATTTACATGAAAGTTTAAAAAACACTAATAAAACAAAGCTAAAAAGCCACCTCATTACAAACAGAATGGCTTTAACTTAAACGAGGGCGAGATCTATTGCATTTTCAATGCTTGTTTACTTTGGTTCCATCAAGAAGGCATTCAGATGTGTCACACATTTGCCATAAATTCTGAATGTTAGCACTCTAGTTGCTCATTAGATCACTGTAGTAAAGCTACTGCTCACCAGGGAAGTCTGCTTCTGGTATTCAAAGTGCATGTTTCAGTCTGCATGTCAGAATTTCTTTAATGAAATTGAAGAGGATTTGAGAAGTCACTCAAAATGTGCCCTAATTTTTCTTTCTGCAGCACTAATCATATTTTCTATGGCAAAATATACCCCCTCATTTTGTTCCTTTTTAAATTAAATGTTTTAAGAGTTACCACTTTATTCCAATCAAGATGGCTTCAGGTGTGCCATACCTTTGTAATAAGTAGGACTGTTAGCGCTCTAGTTGTTCTTTAGAACACTCTGGGACATTCTGTCATTGGGCTATACTTGGGCTACATCTGGGTGATATTGGGCTACATTTGGGCTCTTTTGTCTCTGGTGGCCATCTTGGGAGACTGCATGTCAGAATTTTTTAATGAAATAGAAGAGGATTTGAGAAGTCACTCAAAATGTGCCCTCATTTTTCTTTTTGCAGCACTAATAATACTTTCTATGGCATAATATACCCCCTCATTTTGATCCTTTTTAAATTAAATGTTTTAAGAGTTACCACTTTATTCCAATAACGATGGCTTCAGGTGTGCTATACCTTTGTAATAAGTAGGACTGTTAGCGCTCTAGTTGTTCTTTAGAACACTCAAGGAGGCTGCAGTAGAGCACAAAGGAATCAACTGACAGTCTCTGTCCTTGTTGGATGTACATGTTTTACTGAGAATGTCAGAATTCATTCTCACATGACTGAGAAAGATAATGTGAATTTACAGAAAATATGCTTTCAGTTTAGCTTATAGATCCCCTTCCAAACCACTGTGGGAAAATCATGAGATATTAGTTTTCTTTCAAACATGATTCATGATATCACAGCAGAAGGCTTTTTCACATGGTAAAATCACCTTAGAACACACCACAATTCCTAAAATGAGTATGGTACCATCAACAAATGATTTATAATGTAACTAAAGTCCTAAAACACTCTATTAACTACAATGCTTTTTAATGAGGTGCTATCATGTATATTGGTCCCAAGATGGCTGCCAACACTTCTTGGATGAAGTGCTGACAGCCAATCAGATCAGATGTGTGGTTAGGCTCTGCCCAGATATATATATTTTTTTGAACCTAAATTACTCAAAATCCACTGGAGCACATATCTTGAGACATAGCAAAGGCACATCGGGCTACCAGTCCCTACAATTTTGCCAAGTTTTGTGGAAATCCATTCAGCCGTTCGGGCTAAAAGTGAGTCCAACCGCCCTATGGAAATTAACATGGGGAAAACACGTTTTGGGCAAAGTTATTCCCAATAGAATGTTGCGGATTTCCTATGGAAATCAATCCTAACTATAACTAACTAGCTACTACTAACGACCGACAGTAGGTAATATATATATATATATATATGTATATATATATATATATATATATATATATATGTTTATACATATATATACACACACACAGAGATAGATAGATAGATAGATAGATAGATAGATAGATAGATAGATAGATAGATAGATAGATAGATAGATAGATAGATAGATAGATAGATAGATAGATAGATAGATAGATAGATAGATAGATAGATAGATAGATAGATAGATAGATAGATAGATAGATATAATATAGTGTAGTGCTTTGGTTTATCCTTAATATTCTATTCATTGTTGCATCCTTCCCCCTGCTTTTGCATGAGTGATTTGGTGCATACTAGGTCGGCATTAGTGCTTAGTAAAAAATACAAACAACCAATAAAAAAAAATGCTCACAGGTTTACAAAGACAATTGTAAACAACTCACTCTGTCATGAGGGCTGATATTAGAATGCCCCTAGCTGAAAGGCAGCCGTGAGTTGTCCAGACAACTCATGGAAGCCTTCCAAGTGAGGACCAGAGTCCACCAGGGTTGTTTGCCCTTTCCTTTTCTCTTCTTGCTGGCCATAGACTGAATCATGAGGACATCCAGAGCAAGGATAAGAAATGTGAGCCAGTAGACAAGTTGGACGGAGCTTGATGACCTGATGCAGATGCAAGAGCAGACCGACAATGTGGCAGCCACATCAGCACAACCTAGCGTCAACACCCACAGAAGAAAAACCTAGATCCTGAATGCTAGCACAGCCAGCACAACTGCAGTTACTCTTGCAAGCGATGCACTAGAACAGGTTGAGACCTTCACCTAATTTGGCAGTTTCATAGACAAGCAGGGTTGAACTGACCCTGACGTCAAGGCAAGAATTGCCAAAGCAATAACTCCCTTCATTTAGCTAAAGATATGGAGCTCCAAGGACCTCATGCTGCAAAACAAGAACAGGCTTTTTAACACCAACGTAAAATCAGTCCTTTGAATAGAGCAGAAACTTGGAGGACAATAGTGGCCACCACCAACAAGGTCCAGACCTTCATCAACACCTGTCTGGGGGAAATCCTCCAAATCTGCTATCCAAACACCATCAGCAATAACAACTTATGGCAGCAGACTTTCCAACTCCCTGCTCATGAAGAAATCATGAAAAGACGCAGGGGCTTGATAGGTCACACCCTCTGCAAGCCCGCATCAAATGCCACCAGGGAAGCCCTGACCTGGAGCCCTCAAGGGTAATGGAAAAGAGGTTGGCCGAGAAATGGCTACTGCTGATGCCTCGACACTGACAACAAGGAAATGGTTTACACATAGTGTCAGATTGGAAGAAAAGCCCTGGACAGAGATGGCTGGAGAGTCCTGATTAATGGCATATACCACAGTAGCGGTAGTAGGCTAGAGTAAGTAAAAAAGCAGCATAAACTGAAAGAATATCAAAACATTACTCTTCGAACAAGCCTGTGAATGATCCTTGAACCCATAAAAATTAACTTTCTACCTTTCTACTGTACGATGTATCTGTCCCCATCTGGTGTACCCTAAGGATGGTTTTCTGTGGCACACAAAAACAATCACATGCATAAATAAACATATTTAACACGTTTGTACTAGTTCTCTCTTTAAGGTGCGTGCTACTTTTAGATAACTCTTTAGAAATAGCATTATTTGCCTGACTTCATAGAATACGGATCTAACATTCTACTGTGGGAAATGTATTAGTTTTAATCTAGCAAAATCATACTTTAACATTTTACGAAGTAAATCTATCCAAATGGAAATTAACCTTCCGAACTATAAGTTGAGGTCTTGTGATTCATGTAATCTTCTTTCAGAAATCTTTAAGGAGCAGCTTTTTTGCAAACATCAAAGAACTGAGTAAAAAGCTTTATTTGCATCATACACTTCAAGTACTGAATGAATACTTTAAACATTTTTGATAAATTGGTGTGATTTTTAAACCCCACCGAATGTTTTCATGATTGAGGTACTATAGTTTTAATTTCACAAACAGAAATGCATAAAACATTTGCTGCGGTATTGGAAATTCAAAGTTAAAACAGCATTTTATCTATCTTCTACATCACAAATTGTGTGGAAATGGTGGAATCAACACATTTTACAAGTATTCGTTCACATCAGCCAACCATTAGACTTCCTGTCTATTGTAAAATGACCTGCTGTGTACAATGCCATGTACTTACAATGAGTTTGGGTCAGCGCATGTACGACCTACTGTGTACAATTCCTCTACTTACAATGAGTTTGGGTCGGCCCATTCTTTATCATTGGTTAACTTTTTTTCAATATCTTTTGCTTGCATCCTTCGGGACCTTGATGCCATGTTGGTTCAACTATTGTGGAATGGTAAAAGGTGTCGGTGAGCCTAGAAGTAATGAAACATAATTGGGGGAGAGGCGGTTTAGAAATCCCTGACCTTGAACTTTATTATTTTGCGTCCCAATTACAGCACACAGTGGCCTTGCTTGATACGGACCCATCGTGGGAAGGGTCACTCCTGATGGACACGTACGGGGATCAACAGCTGGGTGCGCTTCTTTGGCATACGAAGGGTCGTCCGGTCCAATGCCCTCCACTGGGCCATCTACTGGCGGCTACCTGGGATAGGGTGGTAAAACGGTATATACGGGTGCGACCGTTTGCCCCAGAAGCAGATTTTTGGTTGATGCCACCTTTCGCGCTCATTGACCGGGTCATGTCTACCGACAAATGGAAGGCGGGAAGTTGTCTTATGTTAGCGGACCTGTATCGCGAACAACGGTTCATAACGTACCAAGAAGCAGTGGACTCACTCGAGCTGGGCCCGGGGCAATTCTTGCAATATGCCAAGATAGCAGCAACGGCACGACATCTATGGCCCACATTCCCAGACACCCCTGACCACACACACACTCTAGTCACAATGATAGCGATGGCGGGAGGGCGGAAACTGGTCGCTCATCTGTACAGGGCACTGCGGGAGGACAGACAATGTACACCTCTCACACTAGGAGATAGGTGGCGGGAGGTAAGCCCTCAGGAGATCACACCACGAGACTGGGAGGAAATCCATGGGGGTGTCCGTAAAGTGGCGGTTTCCAACAGATTTAAACTGATACAATACAATATGGTCCAGATGACTTACCTCTCACCCAAACGCCTCCATGCCATAGATAACTTGAGAAATCCACGGTGCCCCAGATGCCATTATGAACAGGCAGATTTCCCACATATGGTTTGGTTGTGCCCAATAAAACAGACATACTGGACAGCTATCCTAGAGGATTGTATAGAATAACGGGATGGAGGGTTGCCCTAGAGTTGTGTACATGTCTCCAGGGACTGATTCCCCGGACCCGAAACGTAAAACCAGCAGGAAGTTCCTAGTGTTGGGACTTGTTATAGCTTGGCGACGAATAGTAATTCACTGGCTGGTACAGAATGGGCCGTTGGTAGCGAACTGGAAAGCAGACCTGAGGGAATGGGCATTAGCTGAGGAGGGACACGTACGTAGCACTTGGAGAGATGCCAAACTCCCGGAAGTATTACAGGCATGGGGGCTAATGATCCAGGAGATAGGGAGGAGCTCCCCGGATTTTACACAGACAGTGTCCTCTGAAGTTAGCCACGTGGGGACCGTATCCCCCAGGTGGGGAGAGGAGCGGGAGGTTACCCCTGATTGAAAAGGCTTTAGAGAATCCTTTGGGTGGGTGGGCCCGGTAGGGGGAGAGGACGTTGGGAGGGTGGGGGGATCTAGTTAAAAGTTTGTATGGTTGATGCAGCCAATGTTTGTACTCATTGCTGGTTTGGTATAAGCTTTCATGTCAACTCAAATTGGACTACCTGTTGCTGTACAGGGATTGTAAGACCTAATGCTCGGAGATGTCTGTAAAGTATTACTGTATTGTCATGTGCAGTGAACCTTGAAAAATGCAATAAAGAAATTTCACCAAAAAAAATGTCACTGTGCACTACCCTGCCCTCACACCCGCACGCACCAAACGGCTTCTTCTTCAAAAGATCCCCGACAAAGTTGACACCATGCTCCACCCAAGGCTCTTCCCAGACTTTAAAACTGAAACCAACCACAGCCCAGAGGACAGGGCACTGTAAAACTGACCAGAAAAGATCGCTGCGAAAAGATGCTTCTGTTAGCCCATCTCTGGAGCAAATAATGGAAGGCAGGAAATCTGCGATACAGGCAGTGGTGACGCTGGAGGATTAAGATGTGTGCTCGACGGTGGACTCACAAGTCTCCTCAGAGGACAATACAGCATAATTGCATAATTTACAAAGCACTTCATGATCAAGGCCCAACCTTTTTCAAAGATCAGCTGATACCTTATAAACCAGGTAGACAGCTTCGATCGGCCAGCCTGAACCAACTAGTGGTCCCTAGAGCTAAAACAGTCTCATGGGGAGACCCTCGCTTCATAGTGGCGGCTTCCAAACTAAGGAATACTCTGTCCCCCTCACTCCTCCAGTTCCGTAAGGGGCTAAAGACTTGGCTCTTTGATCAATAATGTACTTAACATCACTATGAGCCCCCATAGACATTTAGGGAATCTTTTTAGCGCCAAGACGCCTACGGGTATATGTTTGCGCTTAATAAATTGTAAAAATAAATAAATACAGCACATTCAGACTCTGAGAGCAGCCTGGCTCTCTTTCCTTCTGTCCAACGCAAACAGTGAATGATTATTTTGGCTGATGTAGTAAGTCGTGTCTGTGCGGGGTCTCTCTCTGGGGGGGATATAACCTACTGGCAGTATCAATTGCTTTAGATTGCATATGTAATTACGGCAACGCATATTCATAAGACATTGGGCCCGGGCTGGACTGGATGTGAGGCTGCTCCGGAGTATGGTACCTCTAGAACTAATGTTAACAAGGGTTACCACCCCCTTCCCCCAGTGCAACTGCAAACTTGTTTGCTTTGTTAGTTTTGATGGTTAGCATCATAATCACAGTTTGGTCCTCTGCTGTTATATGGGGGAACCTAGTATTAGGGGTTGTTCTTAGTTCAAATTGACTCACTTCCTGTCCATATGCCACCTGCCGCAGAGACTGCACTGGAAAGGGTATGACACAGCAACACAATTTGAAATATGGCTACGACCGGGAAATACAGGATCCTAACCTGGAATGTTAGGGGACTGGAGTCTGTCCATACGAGGCATATCATCTATGTGCAACTGAACAGAAGGAAGGCTCACATTGTACTTATGCAAGAAACATACCTTACGCACTCAGAAGCAATTAAGCTAAGGAAAAATTGGCGGGCCGCTGTTTAGTCCATCTTATTCGGTATTTGCCAGGGGAGCAGCCATTTGGATTAGGAGTAGTATTCGTAATGTTGGAGCAAAAAATAGATATAAATTGCAGGTAAGTGCTCCTCCATGGAACACTAGATGGGGAACCACTGATACTAGGAAGCATATACGCCCCTAATACAGATAAAGATACATTTGTGGGGTTATTAAATACAGTATTGTCGGGCTTTGAGGAATATCCCTGGGTGATAGGAGGAGACTTTAACACAATTCTGAATGTAGATATTGACCGCTCTCATCAACCTCTAGCGGGTACTACCAGTAGGAAACAAGCTGAAGCACTGGAGAGTTGGGCGGAGGGATGAGAGCTCGGGGACGCATGGCGGGTGCACAATCCAAAGAGCCGGGAGTACTCATATTACTCTCCCACACATATGCTGCACGCATGCACAGACAGAGTGTTCTGCTCTGTGCCTCTGCTTGGGAATGTTTCCCTCACAACATATCTTGGGAAAACATTCTCAGACCATAACCCCTTGGAATTGATACTAGAATGAGGCAAGATCCCCACTCCAGTCCCGACGTGGAAACTGCAACCAGTTTGTCCCTGTAACTGAGATTAACACACCTGAGGAAATAAAGTAACTACGCAATTCAACATCAACATGGCATTCCAGAAATTTTATGAAACATTATATGCGGCTCCTGTGGTACTACTGGAAGAGGAGCTAAATAGCTTCCTGGATGGTGTGGCGTTCCCCCAATTAACTAATACACAGATATAGGAATTGGCAGCCCCAATAAGAAAAGATGAAATTCGCTCAGCAATAAAAGACCTTCCACGTAATAAAACCCCAGGCCTAGATGGCCTACCCGTGAAATTCTACGAGACTTTCTCGACACAACTGGCCCCCCACCTTGAAAAGTTATACCACATAGCCTTGGAAATAGGAGCCTTACCCCTCACTACAAGTCTAGCTTTGGTAACATCTCTGCAGAAGGCAGGTAGAGACCCAACAGATATGGTGGGATACAGGCCCCTTTCTTTACTAAATACAGATTATAAAATCCTTAGTAAAATATTGGCTCGCAGGTTACAACAATATTTACTGCTATTAATACACATCGATCAGTGCGGTTTTGTTCCGGGTAGGAGCACTTCCCTAAACATCAGACACTTACACCAAATAATAACCTTGATACCTTCAGATAATACTATGGCAGGCTGTGTTTCATTGGATCTGCGCAGGCATTTGATACCCTTCATTGGGATTATATGCTATGAGCCCTCTCTCTATTTAGCATTCCCCAGGGATATATAAAATGGGTCCGGCTCTTGTATACGGACCCGACGGCTTGTGCCCGGACAGTGGCACATATTTTTCGGCCATATTCAGAGGCCAGAGGCACGAGGCAGGGATGCCCTTTATCGCCCTTGCTTTTTGTGTTGGTGTTGGAATAGCTGGCCATTAAGGTACGAACAGTAGTAGGTGATAGGGGCATCAAACTGGGGATAACCACCCATATATTTCTCTGCTTATGCAGATGACATTATTCTGTAGCTTAACAATCTCTGCGGCCCCAACGACCCTCTCCCTGCAATATTTTGGCTAGTCCAAACATTGTCTGGCCTAGCTTTAAACAAATCCAAATCTAATGCTTATTATTTAATGACTCTGATTATGCTGGCCTGATTAGGTTCGGACACTGGTCATTCCCTATTGCACCAGTCACATTTAAATGTTTTTTTATTCAAATATAAAGAAAACTGCAGGACTTGTTGGAAGGTAATTTGAACCATGTAATTAAAGAGCTAAAATCACAAATCTCCTTTTGGACTTCGCTGCCACTCTCGGTGGCAGGGAGAGTGGCCATATCAAAAATGTTTATGCTTCCTAAACTGCTTTATTTTTTCACCAATATATCGGTAATAATCCCAACACAAATATTCAAAACAATTAACACCCTACTTATTGAGCTAATATGGGGTAACGGACAAAGGAGAGAAGGGGTCCTGAAATGACAGCTTAGTACAGACCAGGGAGGCCTGGGTGTCCCAGACTTCCAGTCATACCGTTATGCCAGTCAAATGCAGTGGCTATCCTATTGGACAGCCGGTAATTGCAAGAAATAGGCATGTCACAGACAGCATGGGAGAAGGGTGCACTACATACATTATTACTACCCAAAAGCAGGCTTCCTCGATCAGCACCCCACTATTAAAGGTGGCTATGGCCTTCTGGAAGAAGGCTATCCACTATACCAAAGGACTGAACCCTTATGCTCCTAATATCCCCCTGATGGGGATCCCCACACTGACTGGTATAATCTCCTCTAAGCAACTGACCAAATGGACTGAAGAGGGAATGTTGCTTGCTAACAATATGCTTATGGGTCATAATGCATTCTTAAAAGAGCAAGGAGTCCCTAATTTGCTTTATATACTACATGCTAGGACCAAGCGGTTCACCTCTCGGGCTTCTCCGCTCCCCCTCGCTCGGTTACCTGCGGGGTTCCCCAAGGCTCCTCCCTCTCCCCTCTTCTTTTCAACCTCTATATTCACCCCCTTATTATTTCTCTTCGTGAGCTGGGGGTCTCTGTGTATAATTACGCGGATGACCTTCAGCTCGTCTTTGATCTCTCCTCCCCCTCGGATTCCCTCCCTAAGTTCTGTTCCACTTTAGTTTTTATTTCTGAATGGATGAGCGCCAATCATTTGAAGCTCAATCTGGACAAAACGGAGCTTGTCCTCACGGGTGGCCCCTCAAATCCTTGGTCCACGGTTCACTGGCCCCCCTCCTTTGGTTCCCCCCCACTCCGGTTCCCTCCGTTCGGACCTTGGGCATCAAGGTCAGCCATGATCTGACCATGCACGCCCAAGTCAGTTCCGTCGTATCTTCTTGTTTTCTGTCCCTTCGCCTCATTCGGAAGATCTCCCGGTATTTCTCAGCGGACGCCCTTAAATCCATAGTCATGGCCCTCATCACCTCCCGCCTTGATTATGGGAATGGCCTGTACGTGGGCATACCTGCTTATGAAACCCGACGTCTTCAGGCCATCCAAAATCAGGCAGCCCACCTCATTCTTCGCCTTCCCAAATCTTCCCGCATTACCCCTGCACTCAAGTCCCTCCATTGGCTCCCCGTGCACCTTAGATCTTTCTTTAAATTGGCCTGTCTGGCCTTTCGGGCGCACGCCCACTCAGCTCCCCTCTTTATTAGTTCCATGATCACTCCTTACGCCCCCAGCCGCACTCTCCGCTCCTCTTCTCTCTCTCTTTTGCACGTTCCCCGCTTCCGTAAATCCAGAACGGGGGGCACCCGTTTCTCGGTCTTGGCACCCTGGTTCTGGAACAGTCTTCCTCTCTCTATTCGCTCCATCCCTACCTACATCCATTTTCGTAAAGCCCTGAAAACATTTTTGTTCGCTAAAGCTTTCCCCTGCTAGCTCCCTCGGATTCCACCGTTGAGTCAGGTCTAGTCCTCAGCGCCAGGATGCCGCTTGGCCGCAGTGCGCTTTATTAAGTTTCTTTTTCATTTCATTTAATTTCATTTCAGTAAATAAATTAGATGCACCTGGGCACCAGATGGCACAGAGCCCCAAACTGATAAACTAGTATACATGACATATCTCACAGGGAATGGGGGATATTTAACTACATGGCTATTTAGAAGCATCTGAACACATGCAGCAATCTCACTCCAAGAGCTCAGAGAAAAATGGTCAGCGGGTGAAACTACTAGAATACCCCAAGAAAGTGTCAAGTAACCCTAAAATTAAGCTGATTCAATTTATGCTGGTACACAGGGCATACTTGACCCCACATAGACTGAGTAAAATGTTCCTGGGTGTGTTGGATATCTGTTCTAGGTGTCACAAAGAAGCTGCAGGGCTGCTTCATATTATCTGGACAAGTGCAAAATTAGCACCTTTCTGGGAGACAGTTTACAAACTCCTTAATGAGGTGACACCAGGAATAGGAAAAACCACTGTGGAATTAGGGATATTGGGGCTATGTAAAAAATGCAAATCACCGGGAACGCAATATAGGTTGGCTAACTTACTACTTATATTGACAAAACGATCTATCACAATGAGATGGAAGTCCACCCATCTACCAGCAGTGTTGGCATGGCATAACGAAGTAGTACGATGGGGGAGGACTGAAAGTATGTCGTTGTGTAGAGAAAAAAACAGAGGCCTTAGGAAAGATCTGATAGCACTGGAATGGGCTGCGATGGTGGAACAGTTTGTGTCTGCTGAACCTTCACTGCACTGAATAACAAATAGAGGCCATGCTAAATAATAAAAATGTGAGCATAATAATGAATGACAGACCCCGCAGAGATCTCAAGCTAATATGTTATGTAGTATTACCGGATATAATCAAAATGAAGTTCTGTTCAGAGTCTCGGTGGACATACCCAAGCAATGCTATAGTTGCAATGAGTCTTGGGCCCTGCTAGTTAGCAGATATTGGGGGAGGGAGGGGAGGTTGGTTTTCCATTTAACTTGACTATACTGTATACGGAGCTAGCAGTGTCAAATGTTGACTAATGTGTTTTTAGCATTGTTGTTTTGTTGTTTTTTGTCTTTATATACCCTTGGTCAATCAGAGTACTTGTAGAGCGCGCTACTTACACGTGAGGGTCTCAAGGCGCTGAGGGGAGGGTGCTGCTACTGCTCGAAGAGCCAGGTCTTGAGGAGTCTTCTGAAGGCGAGTAGGTCTTGGGTCTCCCAAATGTGGGTAGGGAGGGTGTTCCAGGTTTTGAGAAGGATCTGCTGCCGGAGGTCGTTCGTTGGATGCGGGGGACAGCGGCGAGGGCGAGGCTGGCAGAGCAGAGCTGGCGGGTGGGGGTGTAGTAGCTGAGTCTGCTGTTAAGGTAGGCTGGTCCAGCGTTGTGGAGTGCTTTGTGTTCCTTTGTTGAGGATCTTGAAGGTGATCCTCTTGTCGACGTGGAGCAAGTGTACGTCTCTCAGGTGGGGGGTGATGTGGCTGTGGCGGGAGACGTTGACGATCAGTCGGGCTGAGGTGTTTTGGATGCGTTGTAGTTGTTGTAGGTGTTTGGCTGGGATTCCTGCGTAGAGTGCGTTGCTGTAGTCCAGTCTGCTGCTGACGAGGGCCTGTGTCACTGTGCTTCTTTATCGGTCGGGATCCACTTGTAGATCCTGCGGAGCATGCGGAGGGTGTTGTAGCAGGATGAGGAGACGGCGTTGACCTGTTAAGCCATGGAGAGGGAGGAGTCGAGGATGAATCCTAGGTTGCGTGCATGGTCGATAGGTTTTGGTGCTGTTCCCAGTGTGGTCGGCCACCAGGAGTCGTCCTAGACTGAGAGGGTGGGTCCGAGGATGAGTACCTCCGTCTTGTCCAAGTTCCGCTTCAGATGGTTTCTTCTCATCCAGTCGGCAACGGCCTTCATTCCCTCATGGAGGTTGTTTTGGCGGTGTGTGGGTCCTTGGTTAGGGAGATGATGAGCTGGGTGTCGTCGGCGTAGGAGATGATGTTAAGGTCGTGCTGGCGGGCTACTTGTGCGAGGGGGGCCATGTAGATATTGAACAGCGTCGGACTGAGGGATGAGCCCTGGGGGACGCCGCAGATGATGTCAGTGGCTTCGGATCGGAAGGGTGGGAGGCGGACGCGCTGGGCTCTGCCGGAGAGGAAGGATGAGGTCCAGTCAAGGGCCTTCTCTTGGATTCCGGCTTCTAGGAGGCGTGTCTTTAGAATGCGATGGCAGACCGTGTCAAAGGCGGCCGACAAGTCCAGGAACATGAGGGCTGATGTTTCGCCGTTGTCTAGTTGGAGCCTGATATCGTCTGGGGCGATAATGAGGGCTGTCTCGGTGCTGTGGTTTCGCCTGAATCCAGACTGGGATGGATCCAAGATGTTGTTGTCTTTCAGGTAGCGGGTCAGTTGCCTGTTAACGATTTTCTCGATGACCTTTGCCGGGAACGGGATCAGGGAGACGGGCCGGAAGTTCTTGAGGTCCTTGGGGTCCCCCTTGGGCTTCTTGAGGAGGGTGTTGATTTCGGCGTGCTTCCAGCTTTCCGGGAATGTTGCTGTTTCAAAGGAGATGTTGATGACCTTCCGTAGTTGGGGTGCGATGGCTGCATCTGCTTTGATGAATATGTGGTGTGGGCACGGGTCAACTATTCTGACTTTGGCATGCCAAAGCTGTGTTTTACTATGCTCTAAAACAATAAAATATGTTATTTAAAAAAGTGCATGAAGGAAAGGCTGCATAGAAAAGGAGGATCGTGATGTGCTGCACAGAAACAACTGAAATTGGTCCACTTTAGCCCCAAGAAGGAGATGCACTGCCAGGATGCATGGTGAAGCCTTGTGACCCAGGGTCTCCTTCAGTGCACCCCGGAGTGGGGTAACTTACTTCCCCAGGCTGTGATTATTTCCATCACTAGTGAACTCCCCATCCAGTCCGCAGACTATCAGGGAAAAGTAACCAGCAAAATGAAATAATTGTGAAAGGCAGTGCCTGTAATGCTTAGGACGACAAATTATTGCACATGCAATCAACGGTTCCTCAAAATGGCAAAATCACCATTTTGACCGAAGGTGGTCTCCTAATTTGTTTAGCTGGAGGCCATGGGCATTAGAGTTGAGGAAGATCCCCCGAGGAACAGCTTCATTCCTCCAACCAGCGTGAGTGAAGCCCTTATTATCTGTGTTTGAACCACCCCCTCCTCGACCGACTCAGAGGCATCTGCCTGCACACACCTGCAAAGTCTGAGTGACACGCAGAACACTATCTGGCTGGGGTCGAGTACAGTCCAGTGCTGGCACTACCCTGAAAAAACATGTATGAACATGCACACGGCCAGGTTCAGTGCCCAACACTCCGTGAGAACACACTGTGGCATGCTCCTACACTCCATACCGACAAGATACTGTGGATAAACAAGACTTCATTGTTAGAGGATACTTGCAGACACCAGGTCTACCGGCAAAGAAATTAGGACTACATTTTTGGTGTATGTATATTGTCTTGCAGGAAGTAAGAGGAAATTGTGCTCCCCAAACCATTGAGTTTCTGAATGAGTTTTTCACCCTAATCTTATGTTGCCTACGGAATAATCCCAGAATAGTATTTTTGTGTTTACAATATTTTATTTAATGCATCACTGTAAAGCAATATTATTAATATAATAAACAAGAAGAAAAGCATCAACCAATATACTGTACAGGAACATTTAAATAATCATTAAAGTCTTTATACTTTTATAAGGGGAGAGAAGGGAAAGAAAAGAATAGAGAGGTGAAATCCTGTAAAGGAAAGAGAAAAAACAACATCCTGCATATGAATATAGGAGCAAAAGAGTAACGTTCACATCAACTACATACTATATGTAAAACAAAACATTAACCATGTAATCAGAAATACAGTAGTATAGTAAAATGAGAAGAAGAAAGAAGAAAAAGAGAGTGAAATATTCATGCAGGTTGAAAGTTTTCAGATAATGTAGGAGTGGTATTTGATATATCATTACCAATCTCATTAAGGAATGTGATTAAAGGTACCCATCACAGTTGGACATTATGAGAGGATGAGTTGTATACATAGTATCCAATTTATGTTGCAAACGCAATCCCACCCTACCTTGTATGATAATGTAGATGATGATTTCCAATTGAAAATAATTTGCTGGAAGGTGACTTCTAATAGAATATCTAATAATTTACCATTCAGGAAAGGATGGGATAAAATAATTAGTTAAGATACCTCAAAAGAGATAAAGAATGTTGAAAGAGTGCTGCAAATTAAAAATCTTTTTGATTTCGGGCCAGACCATATGCCAGAAGGAAAGTGTATTAGAACAACTAAACAACACATGCATAAGGTCGCCTGTAGGAAAATCACAAGATCAACATTTAGATGAGGCATCTGGTGGAAATTAAAAACATTGTACAGGAGTAAAAAAGAGCCTATGATAAAGGAAAAACAGATAGAATAATACTGGCTGGTCCAGACATTCTATAAATACATTATCAACCCTTATTCCAATAGGAGATATCCCAAATGACCCCTAGATCATTCTCCCATAAAAGTTCTGCTTTGATTTTGTTCGAGAAGGCGCCAGAAGAGAAAGAAACGTATAAATAGAAGACAAACTAGGACCTGTTTTAAAGAAATTGGTGAAATCAGATGAAAATGGAACTGTAACTGGAAAATGTTGTAAAGAGAAGTAAATATCGAGGACAGCATTCATAAGTAATAAAAACCAAGTATAAAATGATTTGGGTAAATTATAAATATGGCTAAACTGGGGAAAAGAAATAGGAGTATTAATATAGTACTCCTATAGTATTGTAGTGTTATGTAAACATGAGACCCTTATCTTTCTATGCACGCCAAAAGAATGCCCTATTATTAATTTTGAAAAACGATTTATACCATATTTGCATTTCCAGAAACAAGGATTGGGTGACAGTAATTGGAAGGAACATAGATTTGATCAATTAAACTGTCTGATTTAAAACGGAAGAGTTAAGAATTGGAGTTGTGTAGCAAAACAATAATAAAGGGACAAAGAAAAGCTTTTTCTACTTGTAACAAAAATGGAGAAAAGGATATGGTTGATTCTGAGGTCCAAAGTACAGCTTGATGTAAACCAAACCTCTACAATATCGATAGAAATCTGGAAAATTAACTCTTACAGATAATTTGGATTTTTGTAAAAGAGCTAATACTACTCTTGACTTCTTATTATTCCATAAGCATTTAATAAGCATTAAGTTGATTTTTTTTAAAGTATTTTGGAATATGAACGGCAGCATAGAAAGAAGAGAGGAAATCATCATTTTTATATAATGTAAATGCCGCCACCAGGATAGAAATAAGTGATTCCAAGAAGAGAGAATATTTTCAACTTTAGCAGTTAGCTCTTTAAAATTAATTTTAATAGTTTCTGAGAAAGAGTTTGTAAATCAAATGCCCAAATATTACATTTTAACTGGGGTAGACCATTGGAAGCCTGTAATGCTGAAGGAATGACTTTTCAAACATTGAATTTTATCTGTTTCATCATGTAGGTCCACAATCTGCTGTTCCACCAAAGAAACACTATTTTCCATCTAATTCCATTTCTCATCTAGATGTTAAATGCGTTTATTTGTCTCCTCAACAAAAGGGACGCAGTGTCAGTGTTTTCTCCAACAGTCGATCCAGAGAAATAGGAGATGAAGAGTTTTCAGGTGAAGGAGGATCATGTTTAGGTGTTTAGTAGCTGAAGGGGGCGATTGAGGCTTATTTGAGGACGGTAACATAGATAAAGTACGAGGAGTAGTGGAATTAGCCATTTCACCAGAAGAAATCGGTTTATCCATCAATACGTTCTTTGCAATGGAACTTGTACTTGAGGCATGAGTAGATCGTGATTTAGGCATAAACACAAACTGCAGCTTTTTTAATCTGCCCATATAAAAAAAATCAATCAGGACAGTGCAATTAGAGGAGATTGCAGCACAAAAATAAATTTTCCTTATTGTCCACTGAACAATTACAGAAATGCTGCTGTCATATAATATGTACCATTATTTGAATGAGGAAATTATATTTGAAAGACAATGTTATAGATAGTCCAATTGCTACAGGCGCATGGTAGTAGAGCAGCAAAACTGTGTATGTATCCTGGAAGTTCCAAAAGAATGCAGCATACTTGAAGAGACAAATGTAGGGTACGTTTTTAAAGAAACTCGCCTGAGTGCACTAATCTTCTTGCATGCAAGACTGAAGAGAATCCAAAATGGTGGCCATTTGCTAAATTTTATAATGTCTGATTGCTTTTAATCAAGCGCCAAATGCCCATTTAATTAAAAGATTTTTTGGGTACTTCGCACACATTTTTAACACCGTTTGCTGGTCATCTGAGATTTAGATGAGATATTAGGCATTTGGTAGCACTATCCGACAGGCTTGTGGTGATTTTCTACATGAGGCACTTCCTTTATTTTTCCCCCCATTTTCCATCCCCGTTTTACACTTTTTTTTACACTTTTTGTTTGCCACTTCTTATTACCACATTTGTTTTGGTTTTGTCTGTAGTTTTATCACATGTTTACAAGAATCCCTATGATAGGGGAGCGCCCGTTAGTTCTAGAGTAAACAAGGGACCAGATAGGTACAGTGTGTAGATAGGATGTTTTCTTGGGAAGACTAGGGAGTGGGTTTTTATTGTTGTACACAAATAATTTACAACCATGTTGTTTTAGATTATTCTAAGAAAAAAAACAATAGCAATGTCCTAATCTTCACTGCAATGTTTCATTTTGGGTGTTCAAAGATAAGTCTGTTTTAGAAAGACCGGATCTTGGGGGCATGGCTACGGCATCAGGGAAGATGGCCGCAGTTCCGAGGAGCTCCGTCGGTGAGTAGCAGCGACAGGAGCCCTCCAGGTGCTGTTTTCTCCTCCCGGGACCGCAATACTGCGGTTACAGGCACCCGAATACCTCCTGCCCTGGTAGACATCGCTGTACCCGGCTGCGGTGAGCGAAAGGCATTTAATTTTGGCATTTCACCTTTGGCGGATCGCGCTTGAGTCGTGACCGCCATTTTGGATGCCCTGACGCGCGGTGAGCGCAGTGAGCGCTAAACGCCTTTCTCCTCAGGCAAGTTTTGTGGAAGTTGCGCTTTTCAGGCTCCAACTTCATTTTTGCCTCAAATGAATGCCCATATTGCTGCATTATCGAAAGAATGGTCTTCTCTGGCACTGACTGTTTTCTTTTGAGGTTATTGGGCTGAAACTTTCTTTTCACCAACACTATTTTGAGGTGAATGTTCCCTCACTGGATTATTTGCTATGCTCCTTCTTCTGTTTTTGCTTCATTTAATACTCCCCATCAGAATATGATCTCATGGAAGTGGATTTTCAATTACTAACTTCTGGAGCATTTTATTTATTTTTATACTAAATAAGTACACATCTCTCTGCTCCTCTACTGCACGTTACTAATTTGCTTGCCACAGTCTGTCAGTATTCACCATATCTCGCCAGTTCTTTTCTTCTAATGAATTACTGCTCGCATTTTTATGGTACTGACATTTCGGCTTAAGCATTGCTTTATTAGTGTTTTCTATTTTTACGCTTGAGGGATTGGCTGTTTTGGTTTTTTGATCTCCTGCCTTATTTTTTCTCTTTTTATTCCTCAACCTTTCAATGGCAATGCCTCGGTATAATCGGAACTCTCTTCAGCAAAACAACATAACCACTGTTCCTTTGGCGGATAACAATCCTTTTAATGTTTTACAAGAGAATATGGAAGATACCTCAAATGATAGCAACTCAAACTGCTCTTCTCCTAATACTTCTCGTCCAAACGCCAAAACGTCTTCCAAATTGTCTTCTCCTGCTACTTCTGCCTCAGGAAACGAGTTAAAACAAACCCGCCTTCTCCGACCAACATGGCTCCTTCTATTTCTATGGAACTTTTGCGGGAGGAAATTCGCTCACTTAAACCTTACATGACGGAAACAAATTCTCGTCTTCAAAATCTTGAAGATAAATGGTCACATTCTAAACAAAAGGTGGAACAACTTGAAAAGACTATTGCTTCAGTTCAGGTTTTCACTAATCAGGTCCCTTATATGCAGAGACAGATTCAAGATCTTAAGCATCAAGTTGAACATTTAGAAAAACGAAACAGGCGCAATAACCTACGCATTTATGGTCTTGCGGCGGGTCTTGAGGGATTGAATGTCATATCCTTTTTTCAGTCCTTCCTGCCTATGCTTCTTGGTCTTCTCAACTCTCCATCTTTGAACATCCAACGAGCACATCCTCTAGGTCCACCCTCTCGTTCATCTCCTTCTTCCACTTCAACAACAAAACCTAGAGGTGTTATACTTTATTTTTGGGAGTATACAGACTTGCTCAAAGTTCTACAGCCTGCTAAGCAGAAGGGGAAAATTGCTTGGAATGGTTCTAACCTTTTCTTCTCACAGGACTACGCCAAGATTACTGCAGATCGCCGCAAGAAGTTTTTGGAAATTAGGCCTGCTCTTCGATCCTTGAATGCTCGTTATGGCTTATTCCACCCATGCTTATTTAAAGTGACTTATAATAATAAAACAACGACATATGAAGATCCGGTGATGCTTCAGCAATTCCTGATTCATGTGGAACTGAGTCAATGGACATTCCTCGAGCGCAACAGTGAACGCATTTCCTCTTCATATGCAGTGCTGTTTTTGTCATGACTTTCTCCTTTTGCTTATCCCCGCTGTATCTTGTATTTTGTATTCTGTCTTTTGTGCTCTGAGTCTGGTATTTTATTCTTATTGTACTATGAGTTCAGATGTTAATATTTCGTCTTTTTCCTGATTTCTTTTAGATGCAGTTTTGAGATCCCTTCATTCATTGTGTATTCTCATGTCACTTGGAGGTTCTTGTTTCATCCACGCGTTCCTACGGAGTCCTTGGTCTGGTGTGCTGTTTTCCTCAAGTGGTGCCACCAGTCCCGGTCTGATTGTTTTCTTGTGGTATGTCTTTTTGTTGTCTTTCTTTCTTGTTCCTTGTTCCCTTATCTTTCTTCTGTTTTCTTTCTTGCTTCTCTCCCTTCCCTCTTACTGTTCTCATGTTTCTATATTCCATCAGGCTATTGCTATCAGTACCTTTCTTATGCTTCTCTTTCTTATCTTCTTGTTCTCAACTCTTTTTCAAAATCCTTTCTTTCTTGTTTTCTTTCATCTAAGTAATATAAATCTGATTTCTGACATGGTTTGCATATTGATTGTGCATATTTTATGTCTTGACTGCAATTCAACTGTTTTTTATAATAACTGTGCATGTTTTCATTTTAATAGTTTACTTTTAGAGTTGTAACTTGGAATGTTAAAGGAGTTAATAACCCCATAAAAAGACAATGCGTCTTAACTCATTTAGCTAGATTAAATGCCGATGTCGCTTTCATTCAGGAAACTCATTTATCAGAATCTGAAGCGGCTAAACTAAGAAGAGGTTGGGTAAAACATATTTTCTCTACACCAGCTTTGGGAAAGAAGAATGGTTTATCTATTTTGTGTCATAAAAAACATCAGTTTCCAGTTCTTCATCAGGAAAATGATTTGGAAGGTCGTTGGGTAATTGTTAAGTTGCTTATTGGTCTAATACCCTTAGCGTTGTTTAATGTTTATGCTCCAGTTACTATTGATAATAAGTTTTGGCCTATGATATCTGATAAACTTCTTATGTTTGATGATGACTATATCATTTTTGGAGGTGACTGTAACCAGATTATTGATCCAATTTTGGATAGACATTCCTCTGTGAAATTCTCCAATACCAAAATGCACTCTCAATTCACCTCGGCCATTCGTTGCAAAGCTTTATCTGACATTTGGAGACTTTGTAATGCTGATCTACAGGAATATACCTTTTATTCCCCCCCACATAACTCACAATCCAGAATACACTATCTTCTCTTTAGTACACCTTTCTCACAACTTGTGTCTCATGCCGATATTGGTTCTATTCTAATATCGGATCATGCTCCAGTTTTTGTAGATTTTGATTTGTTACCATTTTCCCCTCATTCTGGGAGATGGTGTTTTAATAACACATTCTTATCAGATCCTAATTTCACAAGCCAATTCACCCTTTTTGCTTCTGAATTCTTTTCCTTTAACTCTACGCCTGACTCTTCTCCAGTAATGAGTTGGGACTCTTTTAAAGCTGCTGCTACAAGAGTGGTGGTGAACGGCTGTCTCTCCAGAGAGTTCCCACTGGGTAGGGGGACACGACAGGGGTGCCCGCTGTCGCCCCTGCTCTTTGCTGTGTTCTTGGAGCCATTGGCGGCACGGATCAGACAGGACCACATGATACAGGGCATACGATGGGTAATGGGCTGGGAAGATCGAATCTCGTTGTTCGCAGACGACATCCTGTTGTATCTTACCTCCCCAGCGCGGTCTATTAATTGCTTACTTGAGCGCTGGGATGCCTATTTGGTAACCAGGCGCTATACAAAACTCAGAATAATAATAATAATAATAATAACTTGCCATCTGCGTTGCGTACGGCAGAGTGTCTGGATACACGATAAATTGGGATAAGTCATTACTGTATGTCTTCCGAGGCTCGCCACCTCATTAACCAAGAGGGTTACAGATAGTCACAGATGGCTTTAAATATCTAGGGATCTTCATCACACCTGACCGGACGCAATTCATAGATAAAAACTTGATGCAGCTCCTACTGCGGCTCAAGCAGGATGTCCAGCATTGGCGCACATTGTCCCTTACGCTCCTCGGCCGTGCGGCACTGTTTAAGATGATGGCGCTGCCAAGATTTTTCTACGCACTGCAAAACACCCCGCTCCTGGTCCCGTCTACGTACCTTAGAGCGGTGGAGGCAGAGATAACCACTCTCTTGTGGGAGGGGAAGGAACCTCGTATTGCTATGAAGAAACTATACAGAAGCTGGTACGACAGAGGGATAGCTTTACCTGATATTAGGGCCTATTATTGGGCCTCGCACCTTGTACCGATCAACCAATGGCTACATGTCCCCCAAGATGAGCAAGAGTTTAGGTTGGACAGGCATATCCTGGAGAAAGCGGGTATCATGAATGCCCTATATAATAAGAGGCGAAAGCAATTGGCTACCGGACCGACACTCCATACGATTAACATTTGGTTTATGGCGCAGCGCGCATTGGGATGGGAGGGAGTGATTACACTGGCAAAGCCAGTGTGGGATACCCAAAAGCTAGGCAGGCTTGGCAACTCCAAGGGGTTTCGGAATTGGGACAACATTGGGATCTCATCAGTGGAAGACTTGTGGCAGAAGGGAATGGTAATTCCATTCGCGCAACTACAGACCACTTATGGCCTCGCTGAGATGGGGCGTTACATGCAGATCAAGCATGCCCTGAATCAGCCCTACCGGTTGGCACGACTCCAGAGGAATCCTCGCCGTTAGAGGATAGGCTTCTGACGGACCACCTTCAAAAAAAGGCGATCTCGATGACTTACAAGAAAATTATTAACAATAGACCTGACCCCACAGGAACAGTGAAGGCGGCATGGGAAAAGGATGTAGGGGACATTGATGAGGCGGATTGGCGAGACGCACTCGCCTCCCCGAAAGAGGCTGCAGTTCCGTCCAGGCTTCCGCTGGTGCAGCTTAAAATACTACACCGGGCGTGTCCAAGATGGCGACCTGATCGGACGCAGGTCGCCGCGGCTCCCTGCCCCGATCTCTCCTAAAGCCCTTAACAGCAACGCCTAATCTCCCTAAAAGCACCACACATGTTGGCTAGCGGGTGCTGAGCTCAGCGGTTGCATCCAGGGCTTTGGCGCTGACTCTGCACGATTCCAGCGAGGCTCTGCAAGTGCAGGACGACCCTGCCGCGGCTTCTAAAATGGCGGCTGCACCGGAGCGGTAATCCATTTGCGCGCTCTCCGCCCCCGGACAGTGGAGGGGCCAGCTGTCTGCCCGCTGAGCCTACAGAAGGGGCTCGCTGCCTCCGACCCGGAGCCCGACACCCGCACAAGGCGCTAACTGCCGCCATCGCGACCCAGTCGGTGGCGAGGGGGAGTCGCAAAATCAAGACCCCGGCTTTGGGCCTTCTGGGTGCGGTGGCTACGGACTGCAGACTGCACTACGGCCCTGCCGAGTCCCCCTGTGGCGTGGAGGCGGCGACTGGGCCTTCAAACACGACCTGCTGCCCTTGAAGCCGGCTGACCACCTGCACACTTGCCGGACCACGAGGGGTCAATGACATCGAGACTTGCCGGCGGGAACCGGCGGGAACCGGCGGAGGCGACCTGGGGGCCTAGCGGACAGGGCCAGGGGCCGGGACTGCGGCGAGAAGCGGCCTGAGCAAACCTAAGCGCGCAGCTGACCGACTGACGGGCTGAACCGGACCTGCGAGCTGAGGTGAGGAGAGCGGTGGTAGGCGCTCTAGACGACGCTCGGGGACACAATCAAACCCCCGGAGGGGGATTAAGTCGGGCCTGAAGGCCGCGCTGGGCCGGCGCGGCAAGGGTGAGACAGCGCGACTCCCATTGGCATCGCAGGACACTCGGACCCAATCCACTTTTTGCCGCCCATACCTATATGCACCCGGGACTGTTGGTGGACTGGTGTGGAGAGCTGGGAGGGGAGGCCTGCCCCGGTGTGCGACCGGCCTGCTTGCGTCGGCCCGCCTGCTGGTGGTCTCGGGGCTGGCTCCTTGGCGGGGCCACCCGCTGCTGGGTTGCCCTTTGGTGATACGGGAGCCACCACCGCGTTCTTGACCCAGGAACCTGGCCGATCCGTGGAAGACTATCTCTGACCAAGCAGAGAGGGGTGGGGCCCGGGCCGTCATCGGCGCAGCGGGTTGGCTGCTTCGCTCTCCGTTGGGACCACAACGCAGCACGGAGGACATCACCCTCCCCACAACGCAGACCGCCTCTATCCTTGGGGCTGCTGAGCCGCTGAGCGCACCCCCGGCCTCCTGCGGTCCATCGGGCGGACTAACCCAGTGGCCAACTGCGACATGGCGGGTCTCCGGGGGGGGGGGGGAATGACCCAGACTCTCCCAGAGCTGTTGGCAAAATCCCAACATAGAGCCGGCAAGGACCCACCTTCCCCGGAGATAGCAAGATCACGGCCGGAACCCTCTGGCGACCAAGCACCCATCACTAGGTCCTTTCTGGAAACCCTTTTTAATTCCCTTAGGGATGATTTCAAAACCTTGAAGCAGGAAGTGGCTGGCGAGGTCAGAGAACTCAAGCGAGATGTGGAGGGCCTCGGAGAACGAGTGGTCGCCATTGAAGAGGCAGATCAGGCTAGAAGTGACGAAATCGAACAGCTCCAACAGGAAGTCCTGCGACTCCAAGACCAACAGCTGGACCTCCAGGCCCACACGGTGGACCTTGAAAACCGCTCCCGTCGCAACAACATACGAGTCCGGGGGGTCCCTCAGAAAGCAGAGGGGACGGATGTCACTAGTTATCTGCAGGACCTATTCCGGAACATCCTGGGGGAGCCTGCCGACTTCACCATCCGCATCGATAGGGCCCACAGAGTTGGGCTTCCTAGACGCACTTCTGCCCCACCGCCGGACATCTTGACTTTTCTCCCTGACTTCCCGCTAAAAGAAAGGATTCTTCAGGAGGCTAGACGGGCACAGCCTCTTCAGTTTCAAGGCCACTCCATTGCCCTATACCAAGACCTTTCAGCCATCACGCTACAAAAGCGGAAGGTGTTCAAGGTTGTGACAGATTTTCTCCGACAGCAAGAGGTTCCATATTCATGGGGCCACCCGTTTAGGTTGATATTTAAGTGGAACGGGGGCTTACACCAAATGCGCTCGCTCAAAGACACTTGTGCTCTTCTGGGCTTGATCTAGAGGAGGATGTCCCAACGGTGAAACTCTCGCAGGTCTCCTCCAGGGGTGACTGGCAAACGGTGGGCCGCCGGCGATCCCCGCCACACGCTTGAAACCCGACATCCACGTAATGGCACAGGAGAGGGCAACAGCAGTGGCAGAAGTAGCCAGAGAGACTTCACCCTCTACATGATCCTTTCACCTGATAGGGAGATTGTTCATAGCACATACCTTGCCCATGGGCTGGGGAGGGGGGGCCGGGCGGGGGGCCGCGAAAGCCACCATCGGATATGACCCTCGTAAGTAACTCTACCACAGCCCTGTGTGGACTGACAGGACTGGGACTATGTGTTCTTCTGGTTTTGGGCTTGGGGAATGGGCGGTGGGTGGGGGGCGTCGACCCTTCAGGTCTGATGATTTTTGGGTCTTGGTTAGGGGATGTTGAATTGGGAGTTTGGGTGTTGGGGGGAAGGGGGATGTAGGGAGTAGGGGGGCCCTCCTTGTCCAAGGTCCTTTTCTTTTGTAGACCTGCGTACTGCCACACAAGGAGCGCCGCGTAGCACAGGCCCGATTACCCGCTTAAGATGTCCCGTCCACTGAAAATTCTTTCCCTCAATGTGCGAGGGCTTAACAATCCCAATAAGCGCAGGACGATACTCTCCCTCCTGGAACATACCGTAGCCGATATATGCCTCCTACAGGAGACGCATTTGCTGCCAAAGGATCATCAGCGCCTCAAATCTCGGTCCTTCCCCCTGCAATTATTTTCCTCGGCAGCTAAGAAGGTGGCAGAAGTAGCAATCTTAGTATCCAAATCCTTTCAGGGACAGGCCCTACAGAAAGAAGCAGAGATTAAAGGCAGGCTGCTCGTACACCGCTTCATGGTAGGGGGACACACACTACTAGTGGGTTCCATTTACGCACCTAATGAGAAGCAGGAGAAATTCCTTCACACAGCACTAGAGACAGCCACAGCCAACACGCACCCACACCTGCTCCTGGGAGGGGATCTCAAAATAGTGTTCCACAACACGGCAGACCACAATAACCAACGTTACGGGCAAGTAGGGGCACTTTATAAGGCAGGCCACACTCATCTCTCAGACCTCGGCCTGACTGACCTATGGAGACATCTTCACCCACAAGCCACAGCATACACTCACTACTCAGCAGCACATAAGTCTTATGCGCGGCTTGATTATTTGTTATGCTCCCCGCAGTTAGTACTCCGCGCACAAGACGTGGACATCTTCCCGACCTCCCTGTCGGATCATTCACCGATGCTGGCATCTTTCTTCTTCCCGAGTATGCCCAGTCCGCAACGGCATTGGCGCCTACGAGACACTCTGCTCCAGAGCCCTACTATAGTGGAGCGGATTGGGACCGCCATCACTCAATTTCTCACTCACAACGCCAACGCGGATACTACTAAGGCCACCCAATGGGCCGCGCTCAAGGCAGTCCTCCGGGGAGAATTCATCTCCATAGCGTTGGCTAACAACAAAGAACGTGCACAGAAAAGAGCAGAAATAGCCCAACGTGTCACAGAGCTTGAGCAGATGCACCAGCGCACGGGAGCGGCACGAGCATGGCGCCAACTCTGCACAGAGAGGAAAATGCTGGCTGCCATAGACCAGGACATGGCAGAGTACGCCGCCATAGGCCTCCGGCATGCCAACTATACCGGGGGAGATCGGTGCGGGAAGCTTTTGGCGAGTAAACTTCGTGAGCAACGCCAAAGGCAGGGCATTCGCACTATTAGGTCCAATCGAGGTGAGCAGATCACGGATGATGCGGCTATTGCCGCGACATTCGGAGACTTCTACGCCAACCTATATGCGGCGGACACTCTTGACGCACTAGCAAGCCAGGCATATTTGGAGAGTGCGCCCCTCCCGTCCCTAAACAAGGCGCAAGCAGAGTTCCTCGACCGGCCAATTGGGCTAGATGAGGTGATATCGGCGATATCCCGCCTCAAACTAGGGAAATCGCCAGGCCCTGATGGCTACTCAGCGGCCTTCCTCAAAATCTTCTGCCACCAGGTGGCACCGATTCTGCGAGACCTCTTCAACACCTTTGACCAACCCGGTGCAATCCCTGCAGACCTATTGGAAGCGGCGATATCAGTTCTACCTAAACCGGGCCGTGACCACACCCAGTGCAGCTCCTACAGACCGATCTCCCTTCTAAATATTGATCTTAAGCTCTATACTGGAATCCTGGCGAACAGACTGGCATCGTACATGCAGCAGTTAGTGGAACCTGACCAGGCGGGCTTCATCCCCCAATGACAGACCAGCGACAACACTAAACGAGTCCTCCATCTCATAGAGGTAGGGTCTCGGACGAGGCCAGGATGCATGTTGCTCACCATCGATGCCGAGAAGGCTTTTGATAGGGTACACTGGTCCTATCTAGAACTCGTGCTGCAGAGATTTGGTATGGGGGAGACTCTATGCAACCGCATACTGAATTGCTATCGCCAGCCTAACGCCAGGGTTCGGGTTAACGGGCACACCTGCCCGCGTTTTCCAATAGGCAGGGGCACCAGACAAGGGTGTCCTCTCTCCCCAATCTTGTTTGCGCTCTACATGGAGCCGTTCGCGCAGCGGATCCGGCAGCATGACCTCCTTAAAGGGATCAAATTCGGGGGAGACATACACAAGATTAGCTTGTATGCGGATGACATTCTGCTCTCCCTGACAGAACCGATGCAATCCCTTAGGGCCCTCTTTACTGAGCTCCATGCCTTCGCGACAGCATCCGGGTTCAGAATTAATATAGAGAAATCAGAGGCCCTAAACCTATCTTTGACAGCTGAGGTGCTCGCCGAAGCCAAGGGTGAGTTTGATCTGAAATGGTCCGACTCCACGATCCCCTACCTGGGAGTCCTATTGGCCCCGACCTTGCAGGCTACCGCAGACGCCAACTATGCTAGGCTCTGGGAAGCACCGCTTACAGCGGATATATCGCATCGCGCTGACATTGCATCGCGGCTGTTACATCGTGCACGACATCACATCGCATGTCATCAGGACGCATGCAAGTGCATCGCATTTCCTTATACATCATTAACCATTACATCGTGCATCGTGTTTATTGAAGCAATCTCGGGATTTTGTTTCTTTACCGGGCATTTGTTTATTTAAGAGACTTTTGCGCGTTGAAGCAATCTGGGCAATCGTGTTTATTGAAGTAATCTCGGCAATCGTGCAATATACCGGGAAGGGGCATTTGTTTATTTAAGAGACTTTTGTGAGCAGAGACTTTACAGTGCAAACAGATATGAAATACCGGCATATGCGAGCAGTATCAGATTTTGTTTATTTAAAACAGTGGGAGGCAGATATGATATTGCAATGTGTAACTGCAACAACATGTGGCAATTACAACGTCAATAAATACAACAACATGTGGTCTGACGGATAGGTAGCCAGACTTTGGTGCTGTCAGACAAGGTTCGAGCCTCCAATCATCCACTCATAGCAAGATGATATACGAGCAGAATTGTGTTCATAAAATGGCAATTAAGTTTATTTCAGTACATTGAAGATACATTGCATTATTAAACACTAGAGTTCATTTCATCAGCGCATATGCGAGCGGAATTGTGCGCATATGCGGAATTGTGTTCATAAAATGGAAATTGTGTTTATTAAAGTAAATTGAAGCTCAATAACATGGGAAGCAGATATGATAAATTCTTTTATTTAAAGCTTTCATTGTGTTCATTTGAGGTCATTTCTTTCAGCCTGGAATTGGGGCAAGGTGTGCTACATCCACTCATCTCAAGATACTAACGTCAAATTCATGCATCATGTTTAATAAACATCTGATGGGTGGATGGATGGGTGCGGGTGGATGGATGGATGGGTGGGTGGGATGGGTGGATGGGTGGATCGATGGATCGATGGATCTTTTTAAAGGCCTGGGGGATTGTTAGCCTATTATAGCACCTAGCTGAGTCTGGGTGGGGTTAGTTGTTAAAGTTTCCTACTTTTTTTTCACTTGTCCTGAGGTGGGTTCAAACCTCATAAGTGATGACTAGGACAAGCATGAGTAGAACTAAAAGTAATGCCCAGTTCCCCAGAATGCCAGAGGTGGTGGAAATTACATGATCCTGCAGTATTTTATCCATCATGAAATGACAGGTTTGACCCAGAGTTCCATCCTTTGAATTTCAACCGCCTCCTACTTGCTGCTGATGGATTAAGAGAAGGTTAAAGAGGGATAACTGCAGAAAGTAGACAAGGATCCCATATTCCTGTTTACTTTCTCTTCCTGCTTCTGCATCCATCATTGTGCAGTGCACACCAGTTGTCGCAAGGACAGGGGTAATAAAGGGAAATCCAAGGGTAGCTGCTGCTTACCTCAGGCAACTCCTAATCGACATCCGCATTTTATTTATACGGCTACTCTTATGACGTAATCCATTAACACTAGTGACTTCTATTTCAGCGGTTTTGTTTATGTTTTTTTTGTACATGGTGAAATATAGGCACTTATTCAGATTTATATGCACGTTGCTGGTCAGGAACAGAGGTGTTGTTTAACTACGGAGAACCACATTTGTGACTTTGCAGTGTCTGGAATCACCTTGGCTGTCCACACCCTTTCGACGTGTGACTAAATGCACTTCAGCCTGCTGAACTGTACCCGCCATTGTGCGCAGACAGCCATTATTCATTCTCACATGAGGAGAGTGAAACTTTAAACTCATTTAAAAAAAAAATAATGGCGCATGGGTTCACTCATGCTGTCTGTGAACCAAAATAAAGGGTACAGACACGATATTTCGCTGTTTAATTATTATATTTTATAAAATGCTTCAATACTAAAAAAAAAAATACATAATCCGTGGAAATGCCACAAACATAATACAACTGTCCACAAGCTGTAAGGCAAGCTGTTAGGCATATAAAAAGAGACATCGTGAACCCCAAACAAGCCTTGGATAACGAATATCCTTGTTTCGAAACGCAGCGATTATCTGCAGGGTTTTGAGGCAGCTTTTATTTTAAGTGCACGTAGGGCATGATATACGCATGCGCCTAACCCTTTTTTCGCCAAAAGGAAAGGAATAAAGCCTTTTTCACATTTTCGCTCTGGCAGTGAAAGTGGGAAGGTAACTGTAAATCGTGATGACAGGCCATTCCTGGTCTGTTGGCAGAGCAGGGCGCTGCGCTCGCGTGGCGCTTTGCTCTCTGCTCGTGCCAGATTTGGCACCCGTGAACGGCCCTATTCATGAGCAAGTTTACTCTCTTCACTTAAATTTTTCTATAGAATTACCTCTGGAAAGGTGGTGAGTGCCCAGAACTAGTAAATCCCGAGTTTGCTCTTCAGTAAAGAATCTTGAGGTAAAGCGATTCCTCTATTGCACGCTTGGACGGAACACGCGCCACCCAGAAACACAGGGGTTCCCTGTTTCAGTCGGAGCTGCTCGGCATGCCAAAGGATAATACTGAAGTATTTTCTAACCCACGCGTTGTCATGTCGCGCGATGTTATGTCGCCGATGTGACACGCAATCCTGTTCCACGGCCGCATTTGCGGCGCAACGTCGTGCGATGACAAAATGACCGATGTAAGTGGCATTGCGATGTATTGTCCGCGATGCGAACGCCCGCGAGGACGTTGCAGACGATGGATCGTCATACAACCCTAGGCTCTGCTCCCGCCTCAACGAGGACCTCAGGAGATGGAAGCGGCATTCGCTCTCCTGGCTGGGGTGGATTGCTGCCGTCAAGATGACCCTGCTGCCACAATTCCTTTACGTGTTCCAGACCCTACCACTATGCCTCCCACTGGGTTGGCTCCAATGAGCGCAGTCGGATTTGGCACGCTTCGTCTGGAACGGTCGCCGTCTGCGCTTCAGGCATGCAATCGCAATACTCCCCCCCCGAACACGGCGGGGTAGGGGTACCTGATCTTACTTTATATTACCAAGCAATGCTGCTTCGCACCCTGGTGGAATGGCACCAGCTAGAGTCGGGTAAAAATTGGCTCTTTCAAGATCAGGCAGTGGCTGCCAGACCCCTCCAGGGAATCCCGTTCTTGCCTCGTTGCCATAGGCCCCCCAACCTATACGCGTCACAAATCACAAGCACGGTCCTGGAGGTGTGGGACAGGGTGGCGGTCAAACATGGCCTTACTTCGTTCCAGTCTCCGATGACCCCGCTCTTCGACAACCCCGATTTTTCCCCAGGCCTGGACCCTAGGGCGTTTGCAGCCTGGAGGCGCACGCCCTGCAGGGACTTGGGACATCTGTTCGACCTGAACGGGATCCTTCCCTTTCAGAAAGTGAAGGAGAACTACGGCATATCGGAAGCGGATCGCCTACCCTACCTGCAAACTCGACACTGGGCTTTACAGCCCACAATCAGACCAGGCGCGCAACGCTTTCTCACCCCATACGAAAAGTGGTTATTGACGCGCACCTCGGATAAGAAACTGATTTCAGATTTATACCAACAACTACTCCTCACCAATAAATACACATACAACGCAGGGAGGGTCAGATGGGAGAGAGACTTGGGGAGACAACTTACACATAAAGAATGGGGAGGCATATATCACAGGGCCAGGCACTCGGCCTATCACACCGGGCTCACCGAGACCTTGACCAAGGTGACCACCTACTGGTACCACACACCAGAACGCTTACACCACTGGGATTCCCGCGTCAGTGAATGTTGCTGGAGGGGCTGTGGAGAACTCGGCACGTTAGAACACTTGTTATGGAGTTGTGACCGCCTGCAGCCCTACTGAAATTCCATCCTGGATGAGATAGACTCCCACTTAGACACTCAACTTCCCAGATTCCCAGCCTATGTTCTCCTCGGGCTCCCCAACACACTAATGTATCCCTTAAAATCCAGGAGGGGATGACTTATAGCGATAGCATTAGGGGCAGCTGTCCAGAACATTGTGGCGCACTGGAGGACCACGCAGCCCCCCCCATACTCCGGCTGGTTGCATAGATTGTGGATGATACTAGGGATGGAGAAGTTGTCACTGGCAAAGGCGGGACGAGGAGAGGAGTTTGCTACACTTTGCCGGCCGTTTCTGACCCTACTCACGGGAGAATTCAGGGAACTAAGCTGCCCCCGGTACCTGCGCTTACTGCGTCTAGCAGACACCCCAATTGAGGAACCCAAAGCTCAGCCGCCCAAGCGAAAAACCCGACCTGAGGTTTGACGTGCATCCTCACATCTGGGACCGAGGGCTGTCGTATCGCATTTTGTTTTTCTTTCTTCTTGCTTTGCCTAAATGGACAAGGAGGGGGCGAGGGAGGGATGGGGGGGAAAGGAGGGGGGAGAATTCGAGACCTATATTCCCCGCGGCTGGAACCCTATCCAACAGACACTGATCATATTTCTACTGCCTTACACTTGATGAGGGTTCCGTGCAAGTGGCTCAGCACTGATGTACCAAATGTCGAATGTGGTCTCTTTTTTTTCTGTTTTGTTGAAAATAATAAAAGATTTAAACCATAAAATACTACACCGCACATACTACACGAGGGTGCTATTACACAAAATAGGGAGAGCAGATACTCCACAGTGCTTAAGAGAGTGTGGGGAACTAGGAACATTTTTTCACACGATGTGGGCCTGCCCCGCAATAGAAAGATACTGGATGGCAGTGATGAGGACACTATCCCAAGTTACAGAACTCACAATATTGCCTGAGCCAAAATATTGCTTATTAAACATCTGGGAACCAACAGATTTGAATGTGACGATGCAGGGATGGGTGACCCTGGGAGTAGACAAAAGGAGCTTTCCCTTGGTGGACAAACTATAATTTCATACACCCTGTACTAATAGGACAATTCACATATGGACAATGTGTCCTACACACTATAAAGCACAGCTTTCCAAACTGTGTGGCGCGACACATTACTGTGTCGCGCCCCATGCGTAGGTGTGTCGCGCTATCAGATTTATGAGGGCAGATTTATGAGGAGAATGAGCGATATTTGCAGAGCCGGTCCTAGGCCTTCTGAGGCCTCGGGCGAAAGGGAAGATGTGAGGCCCCTCTAAGTGCCTTACTGCCTGCGCGAGTGCGCGCAGCGCTTTTCCCGCATTTCATATCGGGCCCCCTGCTCTGCGGTCTACTCTGAGGGGCCGGCGGTGGGGCCCCCTGAGCGCGAGGCCCCCTGGGCATCTGCCCATACCGCCCATGCCTAGGACCGGCCCTGGATATTTGCACTGCAGACAGCCTCCCACATTCCTAGTCACCAACAGACCCCTCTCTGCCCCCTCCCCGCTGCATTCGTAAAGAGATTCATTTGACAGATAAGGGGAGCATTGCTCACCTCCCGAGAAGAGATTGCACAGACCTAATCGCAGCTGTGCTGGTGAGCCGGAGTGGAATGTGTGTCTGCCTAACAAGGCGCCGCTTCTGCAGCCCTGATCTGAGCCCCAGCTGAGCCATTCAGCCGGGCTCTTTGGAATAATGGCCGGGTGCTCACACCACGCTGTGCTTGACAGAGCAGGGTCCGGCCAGGTCCTGTGGTGTCATCACAGTCACACTATCCTACGCATTTGTGCCAACAAGTGTCAGATGACAGAGGTTTCCGAGGGAGTAGTAAAAAAAAGGGCATGATACGAGTCACAACTTTCATGTAGAACCTGATGAGGCAGTGAAAGTTGGATTGATAGTGTAAATGTTATGGACGGATGAGTGAACAAGGGTGTATGGATGGGTGGATGAATGAATAGATGGATGGCTGGATGAAAGGGGGTGGATGATTGGATGAAAGGGCGGATGATGGGTGGATAAGTGAAACATTGGATGGATGAATGAAAGGGAGGGAGGGTGGATGAAAGGGTGGATGATGGATGAGTGAAAGGGTGGATGGAATGAAAGGGTGGATGGAATAAAGGAGTGAAAGGGTTGATGGATAGATGAGCAAAAGAGTGGATAAAGAGATGGATGAGTAAAAGGATGAATGGATAGGTTTGGGGATGGATGGATGGTTTGGATATGAAGGATAGACAGACGGAATGGTGAAAACTGAATGATGGATGAAAGACTGAGCAGACGACACAATGTAAAGGTTAAATGGCGGCCATCAGCAGGTAAATGGTAGGATGAAAGAATGAATGGGTAGATCTATGGAAGAGACAAGCTATCTTCTGGGTAGGGTCATGATGATTTGCTTAATTTACATTGTGCCATAAGAGCTTTGGGTCGAAGTGGGGGTATTTTCAGTGGGTGAGTGTGTGGCTGGATGAGTGAGCAAGGGTGGATGTATAGATGGATGGATGGGTGAAAGCATGGATTGCTGGGTGAAAGAGGGTGGATGATTGGATAAAAGGGCGGATGATGGGTGGATACATGAAGGATTGGATGGATGAATAAAAGGGAGGGAGGGAGGATGAATGAAAGGGATGGAGGATGAATGAGTGAAAGGAGGGATTGAGTGAAAGGGTGATGTAATGAAAGGGCGGATGGAATAAAGGAGTGAAAGGGTTGATGAACAGATGAGCGAAAGGATTGATGAATGAGCAAAAGGGTGGATAAAGAGATGGATGAGTGAAAGGATAAATGGATAGGTTTTGAGTTGGATGGATAGGTCTGTATATGAAAGGTGGACAGACGGAATGGTGAGAAACGGAATGATGGATGAAAGACAGGATAGACGACAGAATGTAAAGATTAAATGGTGGACATCAGCAGGTAAATGGAAGGATGAAAGGATGAATGGATAGATCTGTGGAAGAGACAAGAGATATCTTCTAAGGAGGGTCATGATGATTTGCTTCATTTGCTTGGTGCCATAAGAGTTTTGGTGCGACGTGGGGGTATTTTCAGTTTCTTCCTACTCATGTGCTGAAAAATAAATGGTTTTGTGCCAAACAACAGCAATCTATCTTGATTGAATGCCATTGAAACAAGCATTGACAAACTCAGTAGGCTCGGCCTTGGCAAGCGCCATGGGTGGTTCGGGCTCGCTCACTCGCGTTACCGTGTCCCGAAATTTTATTTTCCAGAATGGCGTGTCACCAACATGAAAAGTTTGGAAAGCTGTGCACTATAGTATACCCACACACAGATTATATAGTTCAGGAGTTATTCTTTTGTTAAAAACAAAAAGTCTTTTTCATAGATATTAACCTTTAAAACAACAGCACCAATCGTGCCCACATTAAAACATATCACAATTTCATAAACACAATTTACCACGCATAAATGGTTAAAAACATATTATCTTACAATACATTTTTTATCAGCACAAATATCTGAAAAAAAAGAGGGAGAATGGAATTCACAAGAAGGGAGAGACATACAAAGACATACTAATAAGTCATTCAATATTGCACATCTGAGAACCTAACAATCACAAAATCTAACCCTGGGCCCGTTTTAATTGTATAGGCATTTATATAGCGCACTACTTACCCGTAGGGTCCCAAGGCGCTTCGACCGCTGCGAAACCCTTCCTGGCTTCCCTGAGAGATGGTCCCTTAATGGGTATCTCCAGGGTGAGACCAGGCATCCCCGGCGGTCTGGTGGGGCCGTTAGTGAAGATGAGGCAAGCTAATGCCCAGAGTTGCCGAGTGTGAACGCTGATCAGAGTGGGCACCGAGGCGACAGAATTATCGAGTCCGCTGACCCTGGTCCAGAAACCTGCCGCGCCGGGAATCAAACCCTACTTCATAATTTTGTCTACAGGATAGATTTGTTCTCTTGATTGCGCAGAAGTGGCGTCGACACGTTTCGATGGCTATTCCAGATATACTGCCATCTTTGACAAGACTAAATGATCAGTCTCTCCTAATTTCTGGGCACTGGTTGGTTGCCACTGACAGGATTGTTCCTGCGGGTAAACATATTTCTATCAGTATTATACAAAAGAGCCATTTTCATTTCATACAAATTTTATGTACATGTTTGCTCAACTTGTGAGAGCCTGTTATCACTATAGGGGTCGCCCATTCACTCCTCCTTCTGTCCATGCTAACCAGTAGTCATGGTTGTCACATTATATCACATAATGAGGCACTTGATGTTGAATCGCTTTGTAATTTCATACATCACATGCATTTTCTATATTAGTACATCAAAATTATCTATATACTACTGCCTCTGGTGTACTGATATTATATATCCTCTCTAGCTTTTGTCTCTTAAACTTTTTTTGGGCTTCTAGATAAGCATTCTTACTTTCTTGCTCATCCTTACTGCCCCAATATTTTTATTAAGAAATACCAATGTTCGTATCTGTGTTTGCTCATGCTCACATTTTTTGCAGGACACACTATAACCATCTCCATTTATAGAGAATTGGAGCCAAAAATGCCAATTACCTGGTTACATTGAGGCTTTTTTTGTCATCAGGAATTCGTTCAAGAGTTCAATTTTCAGAAGCTAAAACCTTCACTGTAGTACATTCCTTAAAAACACGAATAGATATTTTCATTATCCTCTATCCTCATCTATTCTCATATAGTTTTATAGGGAAATCTCTCATTGTTACCTTTGAACAGATAAAGCTTCTCATTGGGTCCGCCCTTTCTCTTTGCCCTTTGTTGTATCCGACTTATTGCCTGTAGTATGAGGAAACAAAAATATGCTCACCTACATTGAGTTCAATCTCTCTATCCTCCCTAATATTCTATTGCTGGCTTATTAGCGTTTTACCTTGTCTAAGTACGGTTGCTCTTTCGGGTTTATACTGACGGACTCTATTTCTTTTCTTCTTGTAGTTACATCAAGATCCCGTTATAAAACCGGTGCTTGACACTGCAAAATATATAAAAGTGACCAAACATTGTTATGTGTGCCCTAAACTGATCGACCCACTATCTTAGTTGCTCTACAGCCTATCCCAACCACCTTACCGTGTTGCGCTGGCAAAATTTGATTCAAGGAGTGGATAGTCTTAGAGGCTTTTTGGGCATCTCACTCTCTGTAAAGATAAATCCATAGGAAAGGGATTGTTAGCTAATTTGTTGGATCATCATTTTTAAGAACGCCTATACGTGTGGATGGAACAGTTTCCTTACCGGCGTTCGCCTAGGTCAAGCCGTTCCACTCCCGACAGCCTCTCGTTCCGGACCTTCCGGTTACGATTTCACAAATCGGAAACGAAAAGACTGTTACAGGTAGCCATGGCGGTATTTAAACCTCCTCGGTCACCCTGTTATTGGCTCATCGTAATACCGAGCAGCTGAACCCAGTGTGTTGTTCCGCATTTCTATTTCGGCCGTGATGTTCTATGCGTGCTTTCCAAACCTGGGTTGGCCAGCATTGAAAGCGAGTTCCAAGCCTCGCTTTCGACCGCGGCCATGTTTTCTCTTATCTCGTGTTACGCTGGCCCCGCTGCGTGTCAAACCTCGCTCTGATTTCTCTCATGTTTACATCGTATACTTTACCCCACTTGTGCTCTCGGATAGAAAGCATGATATAGAGAGTGGCACCCTCCCATTCTAAAGTGTTTTCTTTATGCTCATTTTGGGTATTTTTTGTTTCTTATTATTTAAGTTTTTTATATGTTTTATTTTACTTATTTATCGTTGCAAAACGAAGGGGGGTTTTATCATTTAGTTTTACATTAAAATGCTATCTAACACCCATTCTCTTATATACCCTACACTTAGAGGTCGTAAGTACCTGAATTTCAGAAATCACTGGTGGTAATTTGGCTATAGGCTAGTTTCTATACTAGACCTGTCACAGGTACCCTGCTGTAGTGCCTACAGATCCTATTGACTCGCTACTATTGTCATCCAGTCCTCCCTGGAGTTAAGGCCTCTTTTGATTGTATCCAGATGGCATATAAACCACTGTTCATGTGACTTCCTGAGCACCTCTAAATTACCACCCCTCCTACTGATGTTGACCTTCTCCAGGATAAACCACGAAAATTGATTACATTCATGGTTTTTCATTTTGAAATGGTCAGTTAGTGGGGCATTCTCCTTTTGATTTTTAACCGCTGATCTGTGCTCTAATAGTCTGACACGGAGTTCCCTCCCCGTCTCCCCCACATAGCCTAAGCCACATGGGCAGATTAGGAGGTAAATTACACTTTTGCTCCTGCAGTTGTTTAAACTTTTGGAAACCATTGTTTTTCCATTAAAGTTTAGTGTCTTACTCTCCATACAATTTGGGCAGATGGAGCATGAGCCACACCTATAATTGCCCACTGCCCTTCCCAGTCCAGTTAAGGTGGTTTGGGAATTTGCATCATGATTCCTATAGGTGTATGCTAATGTGTTTCTCAGGGTTTTGTTCCGCGTGAAGGAGAACAGCGGTTTGGGGAGGGGTGTTACTGCCTCACTGTTTAAGATTTGCCAGTTACGATTAACAATGTTTTTGATTTTATTGTTGAGAACTGAATACTGGCTAACAAACACAATTCTATCATGTGTTTTGTTGTGTTTCTGTCTGTTCATATCTAGCAAAGCATCTCTGTCGTAGAACCTAGCCCTTTTCAGGGATTGTTTGACTAGTTTCTTCGGTTATCCTCGCTCTCATAATTTTCTATCCATGATCTCTGCATGGAAATAGAAGTCTTCTAAAGTTGTGCAATTACGCCTTAATCTTAAGAATTCCCCGAACGGGATATTATCCTTTTGTGATTGGGGATGATTGCTGCGATATTGGAGTAGACTATTTTTATCTGTTGGTTTTGTGAAGAGTTCGACCTTGAGTTTTCCTTCTGATTCTTGTATTTTGATGTCTAAGAAGTCTACACTTCTGTCACTGTAATGGGCTGTGAACCTCAGGTTGTTGTCCCCTAAGTTCAGCCATTCCAGGAAAGAAACTAGGGGGCCGATAATGATGCCAGATTAGGATGGCTGGGGGATCGTTTTTCAGTCCGCAGCTTTTCCACCGCGGTCGCCTCCCGTCCGCGGCGGAAAAGCACTAACATGGCTGGCGGTGTCTATGAGACACCGCCAGCCATATTAGGATGTCTGGAGTAACATGCCTTTACACGGCGGCGTTTCCGCCGTGCAAAGGCATACGGATTTTTGTTTGGGGGCCCGTTGCGGGCCCCCAGGGGTGAAGGGAGGGTGGGGGGTGCACATGGGGGGTACCTAAGGTACCCCCCTGCATTTGCGTGCACAAAGCGGCAGGCACCGCGCGGTGCCTGCCTCTTTGTGCATGCAAATGCACAACTTACATTTTTAACATTGCGGCGGGTGCTGCTTCAAGCAGCACCCGCCACAATGTTAAAAATACAGGATGTGACCGCCAGGGTGGCGGTCACATCCTAATTTGCACGGAGGGACCGCCGCTGCCCCTGCGGACGGTCCCTCCTACTCTATGGTGGCAGACGGACTCAGATCCGTCCGCCATCATAATCGGCCCCTAAGTCCTCACTGGCACCGTTCCAGACAAAGATAATATCATCTATGAAACAGTGCCAGTGGGTGATGTTTTCAAAATATGGTGCCATCTCGTTGTAGATGTGTTTCTGTTCGAAGTTGGCAACATAAAGACATGCCAGACTGGGGGCATAAGTGGCCCCCATGCTGGTCCCCTTAATCTGCTTGTATAGTTCTTCCTTGAACAAAAAGATGTTATTTTTAAGGACTAACTCAACACATCCTAAAATGAATTCCTTATTGCCCCCATTGAGATCAGCCTCTTCTAAAATGGAAGATATCACTGCAATAGTATCATTTTGAGGAATATTTGTATACAAAGCTTCGATGTCCAAGGTGACCAGAAGCTGGGTCACCTTGTCGAAACTTTGCCTCTCAAAGATAGAAATAGTATGGGCCGTATCCTTTAGATATGATTTCTGAGCCTGAACTAATGGGTGCAGAAAAAATTCGGCATACTTACTGAGGGGTTCCAACATGACCCTGGGAGTAACAGTGACAAAGCGGAACATTGCGCAGGCATGGGGCTCCGGGACCATTCCGACCCTAACCCAGTGGTGCGCTGACATGGACCTTGCAATGGTTGCGGAGAGATCTGTTTTTGTGTACAGGGGATGTCCCAAAAAGTGGGAAAAAGTGTGGGGTAGTTGGAACTCCTATAGGGGTGGGCTCTGCGAGCCACCGCTCCCGGAGGACAGTGATTCAGATGGGAGCGACTGAATGCCTTGCATATCAGGAGACCGGGCCACCACGCAGTGCAAGGGAGGGTTTGTGGACCAAAATACCCTGGAGGAGGGCCCTTCCATTTGGAGGAGTAAATGTATCTATGTGTGCTCTTGTGATCTGTAGTTATGTCATGCACAAATTAATGTACGAATTATGCTTAAATCTGTCAAATAAAAAGGTTTTTTTTTAAAAAGCTGCTGCTAGAGGTTTTATTATAAATTTTGTTTCACGGAGGAAGAAGGCTTTTGAAGCTAAAAGTACTCAGCTATTAGCCAAGATTAAGCAACTTGAGTATTCTTATTACCGTTCTAATTCTGAATCCTCATTAAAAAACCTTATTGAGGCAAGAATTTCTTTTAATAAATCCTCCACTGAAGCTGCGTCCTCTTATCTTTTAAAAAGTAGTGCCCGTTATTATGGAGGCCAAAATAAGATGGGTAAGTTACTTGCAAATTATTTAAAAATCCGCCGTGAACGGACCAAAATTGACACTATTCGTAATAATTCGGGAGTCTCGCTGCATAAAGATAGTGATATTCTTTCTGAATTTGTTTCATTTTATAAAACTTCATACACACCTGAACAACAACCGAGTTCGGAAGCACTTTCCTCCTTCTTTTAATCAATAGATTCTCCTCACACACACAATACTGATTTTACCTCATTAGACTCGGACATTACTTTATCGGAAATTAATCGTGCTGTTTCAATATTGAATAGGGGTAAGGCCCCGGGGCCTGATGGATTTACTATTGAAGTTTAACAGAAATGTAACAGTTCCAAAATAAAAACTTTTTCTGCTCTGATGGTAGGTTGGCTCAACTAACTCTAAAAATCATCCTGGACCAGGCTTTTGATTTGGGGCATATAACGACAGCTACAAAACAATTCTTATCTGTTCAATATCAGAGGAGACCACGCCTCTATATGCTCCCAAAAGTCCATAAGGACCTGTGCAACCCACCAATGAGACCAATTGTGACCGGATGTGGCACCATTTTTGAGCCACTCGGTCAATATATTGATACATTTTTGCAACCATTTGTCCAACAGTGGCCTTCATATGTGAAAGACACGAATGATTTTTTACTTAAACTGAAAGAAACTACATTGAAAGATACCACCTGGCTTTGTACGATAGATGTAAAATCTTTGTATACTTCCATACCCCATCAATCCGGTCTGGAAGCTGTGGAATGGGCCCTGTTGAGCCAACCTACCATCAGAGCAGAAAAAGTTTTTATTTTGGAACTGTTACATTTTTGTCTATATCACAGTTATTTTGAGTGGGATTCTAAGTTTTTTCTTCAGCAAAATGGTACTTCCATGGGGTTCGCTGGGGCCCGAGCGTACGCCAATACCTTCATGGCCAAATTTGAATCAAATTTTGTTTACAGTGACAAAGATTGACAAACCCATTCAGTTATATATCGAAGATTCATCGATGACATTTTTGTTTTATGGTCAG
This sequence comes from Lissotriton helveticus, assembly GCF_964261635.1. Classification (NCBI taxonomy): domain Eukaryota; kingdom Metazoa; phylum Chordata; class Amphibia; order Caudata; family Salamandridae; genus Lissotriton; species Lissotriton helveticus. The sequence continues at coordinate 449,891,858 of NC_136067.1, forward strand.
GAAGTTGTGAGAAACTTGAAAGCAAAATTGAGTTACTGAATGACTGCGTAGAACAAATTAAATTCACTCACACCATCAGTGCTCATGAGATTTCTTTCTTGGATGTAACGATTAAAATTGAAGACCAGGTTATTCACACAGAAGTTTTTCGAAAACCAACAGATGTAAACAACTCCCTGTTGTTTCAGAGTTTTCATCCACAGAATCTTAAGGTGAACTTACCATTCTCACAATATATGAGGATTAAAAGAATCTGCTCCAAACCGGAGTATTTGGATAAACATTTGAATCTGCAACACCATAAATACTTGGAAAGAGGATACCCTATTGAGGTATTGGAGAAAGCTAAATGCCGAGTGATGGCATATGACAGAGACAACATGTTACAACAGACCAGAAAGAAAACAATCGAAAGACATGTATTTGTTTCAAAGTTTTCAACGAGCACGCAAAAGATCAAGAATATTATTACGCGTCTTTGGGAGTTACTACAAAATGAACCAGATTTTGAAGGAACTTTTTCCCATAAACCAAGTTTCGCTTTCACCAGATCGAAAAACTTGAAAGAATTGTTAATGTCATCTCCTTCTAAAGAACATAAACAGTGCAAAGGAATGAAACGATGTGCAAATTGCGTTCATTGCAATAATGTTATAACCGGAACACCTTTACCTCATCCTCAAACAGGAAAACTCATCACATTACATTATGACTGTGACTGCAATTCAGATAATGTAATTTACTACATAAAATGTCCATGTGGCAAGATATATGTAGGGAAGACGCAGAGAAAGCTGAACATTCGAATATCCGAACACAAAAGTACCATTCGGAATCAAAGCCAGAAAAGCAACCTAGCTAGACACTGGATAGATAGGAAGCACAACATCTCCCAAATACAGTTTCAGTACTTGAAAAAATCAAACTACATGAAGGGGCGGATCTGAACAGATCTCTCCTTCAGAGGGAAATTTATTGGATGAAAAGATTAGGTACACAAGAGCCGAGTGGGCTCAATGAGAAAATTGATTACGCATGTTTTTTGTAACAGAATAGAGGGTTATCAGATTCACCCTGTGGCCACAGGGTTGATGCAAATGTAGAACTCTCTTTGAAAAAAAGCATTTTATGCAAATTTGAACAGCGTCTGCATGTTATGAGGGCAATTTAATGGTGTTACTCTATTCATTATTTTCATTTGTTTGATTTCTTTTATATTCTGTTCTTTCCTTCTTATTTCATACTTTTCGGACTATCTTGTATGAAAGTAGGACTGCCAAATGACTAGGTCAAGATGGCGCCCATAGTTTTGTGTTGCCAAGAGTCCATTGTCAGTTTCTTGTTTGCGCGCGGGACGCGGAGTTTATACGGAAGGTAGAATGGGCGGTTGTTGAATTACATTGGTGGAGAGCTGCTGATCAGATTTAGTGTGAAGTCGGACGGCAACGTTTTGGAAGTTTCGGCGTGTGAGAAGGTAAGCTGGAGATCACGAGCGAGTAATCAGGAGGTTTAGCAGCAAGAGGAGAGTTGATAGAGTTGGTAACAGCCACGATTTGTTTGTGTTGAAGGGTGGAGTAACGGCAAACGGACAGCGAGGTTCTCTTTGACTATGGACTTTATTATACATAGTTCCACATAGCAAAGTAAGAGGTTGTGGAGTTTTATCATGTGCCAAGTGCAGTCTGGTTTACGTTTTTTGGTAGAGGTATTGACAGAGTGTTTTCCATCCACAGATTTCTTCAGTTCTTTCTGTGAGTATGAGCTCATCGCGATAGTTTGGGTCACTTTAAGGTGTGGTGAAGGAGAATGTTTCTCTCTATTGCTTTTCTTTCGTTTTTTCAGTTTGTTACATTTTGGCAACCATAATATAGGTAATGTTTTTTGAACAATGCATTAGATACTGTTTAACATTTGAAATTTGATCGAATTGCTTTGGTTATATGAGGAAGTTTATTTAAAAACTTGAATCTGAAATAGATATGTATTTAGACATTTATTAAAACTTTGTATACAATGTTCATTCTACAGGCCCCTGAGGAAGAGCCATCAAGCTCGAAATGCATCGGGCATCATTTTGGAATTTTTTTGTGAACTGATGAAAATGTTATCAAGAAACTGTATTATAATTTATGATTAAAATTCATTGAAGTTTTGCGAACTGTAAATTTGAACGGTTTCAGCAACCCATAAGAATAATGTGTAGTGGTCTAATTTATTCAATTACATGTGTTTCAAAATAGTTTTTGGGTGAGATTAACCAAAAGTACGTGCATAAACATAAGAAGATTTGTGGTTTAAAATTACCAGTGGAGTTCCAGAGGGAACCACACTTGCTATAGTGCACAGAGGTCGAGGGAAATCTTTCCTCAAGATAGGTCCCTCTATCCACTTACCTAACGGATATAGCTTTGTCTGCTCCTAGTACAGTCTACTCCTCGGATGACGTTAGAAAACCTCCATGAATTGTTTTGTTGTCTTTTAACCTAATCCTAGGTTCCTCAGTCAGAACTACTCCTTTTGTATAGTTCATTAGCTTTTGTATTTTTAATTGTTTATGGTTTCAATATGCTACCCATTTTTCTGATCTATGTAATCAAGATTAAGGTTTTTCACACTCCCCCCTCCCCATTCTTCCCCCCTCCCTGATATTTTTCCCTTTATTTCATATTTACAATATTCTTACATTGTGATTTCGCTTAATTGCTGTTGTATTATTTTGTTCTCACAATTTCTTCTTTAATAAACTTTAAACTTAAAAAGAAAGACCGGATCTCTTATTCTTGGTTAACGTAAGTACCAAACAGACCTCACATCTTTTCATGTAACTGTAAATTTCTCCTTTGCACCAATGTGCCAGATATTTGTCCCCTTCTTTATTGCCCCAAGAAAGGGTGACTCCTCCCAATAGCCAATGTGCCATTGTGCACAGTATTCTAGCTACGCGAAAGACCACAAAATGTGAACACATGCGTGGCGATCCTGCAGTTCCTGTTTGAAGCTGAAGATTAATATTAAAGTGATTATAAGGCAGCAAATGTCCTGTGGCACCAGGGAGGAGAAGAGAGCCAAGCATAATATTCAGAATTAGATTGTAACTGTGATAATCAAAAAGCAGGGCCAAAATAGTGGCAAGGGGATGAAGAACATAAAGGAAATGAGTGAACTAATGTGCGTCAAATCCTATATACTTTGGAAGGGCCTACTTCATCTTAGGGTGAGAACCTTCGATAACATCCTGCGGATTGACCATCACGGAAAGAGCAGTTTGTAAGGCTTGTGCACACCCCTTCCCAGGAACTCATGGCATGTGTTTGACAAAGAGGAAGAAACCTACATTTGTCTTCTTTCACTGAAATCTGCAGATCTGCAACTTCACATAATGGCCGACACTCCAGGCAGCTTGCTGGGCACACCTCCAGGTGACCCAAAGCACTGAAATGATAAAGCAGCATTCAACAACGCATTGCCCAACATCCTGTGGCACAGTCCTTCCTCTCCTGAACTTATGTAGTGTCTGGTAAGCTTTTGGCACTTCTCTCGGTGTAGGTGTAACACCGCCAAAGCTACATTGGGGGTGGATCCTTAGGCTTCCAAGTCTGAGCTCGGAGTGTGACCGCTAGGAGAGTATGGGTAAGTAGTTGGCCGAACAAAGACATCAGCACTTTCATTGCCAGTGTACCCACACAGTACTATCAAAGCATCTAATGGGAGGATCTTCGCCATTACAACCAGTAAAATAGCCACAGCTTCTCTCTACAAGGGAACGTTTACAACTACCTGGGCATTTGGGTGTCCATATTGGCCACATCTGCTGCAGCACACATTAAATACATCTTACTGGAGGTAGAAAACTACACTGAGATTTGAGGTCATTGAAGGGATGAAACCCACAAAATAGCAGGAGAAGAAACTCAATATCTGGCTACACTTTCTCTCTGTTATTTTATAACACAACATAATAGTTAGGACCTGTATTACTTAGCTCTATTCCATATTGCATTACTTTTTTTTTTATTTCTAAATATATTTTTTTTAAATACACTAAATGTTGATACTTGGAATTGTGAGGAGCTTAAGGAGCACAGCAACAGTAAGGGTAGAGATGATACCGAAGTACATCTTTCAGGTATAGTTGACATAGTAAGAAGAGATAAAACTTTTGTTGTACAAATTTGGTCCTTGTAAGTAAAAGCTGAGAATAAAGGGGAAAAGTTGTTTTTCAAAGTGGGCCTAGCTTGTAGAATTCCGCTTTGATTTGTAAGAAATCATAGAAATCTAACTTGGAAAGTCCATGGTTCGCCCAGAGAGCCGCAAGGGATAACGGTTCAGAGTCTGTGAAAAGATATTCTATTAAAGAGGTACCCCTACTAGCCGACTCCGGGCTGTTGATTGGGAAACTGGCAATCTGCAGTCTCTTGTTGTTCCACAGTGATATGGAATAGGATTTATGTATATTAGATGATAGGGATTTATCTACTGAATATAAAGCTGAGAACATGTCTCTAAGAATCTTGCTAGAATGTAAATAAGAGTGGTGGGACATAGTCAGGTTTGCTTCCAATAGGAATTGACGGCTGATGTTTTCTGTTTGATTTTGAACCATGCATGTTTTATGATGATCTCAACTTCAAACCACCGTGTCCCTTGTGCTGGCAGGAATGCTGCTTAGTAATTGACCCAATTTGGAAAGTTGCATCCACCATCCTTGGCGTTAAGCCTACATTTTAAGGCTTATTCTAGCCTTTTTCTTGCACCATAGAAAGTCAGAGGTAACTTTATCAATATTTGAGAACATTTTCTGAGACATCCTAATGAGCAACATGCCAGCCAGGAAGTTTATTAATGGGGACACCATCATTGTGATAGATTCTAGCCTGCCCCACCATGATATTTGTTCAGGGGTTCAAGCAGCCAGTAGTTCTCTAATGTGTTCAAGTATTTTGAATTCATTCTGAGGTACTGATTCTGAGAGGTCATTGAAAAACCAGATACCTAGAAATTTGATGCATTTGGACTTCCACTTGAAGTTAAAATTACCTGCTCAAGAAGGGTGACAGCGTACATTTATGGGTAAGACTTCAGTTTTATTTTTTTCCGAAGAGTATCCCATGAAAATGGAGAACTTACTTCTACTACTAATATTAGGGATTGCCAGGATTGCCATGTCTGGGAATTCATTAAATATTAATATGTTGTCTGCATATGCAGCTGTTTTGCAGACCACATCACCAAATTATATGACTGCAATTTCTGTGGAATCATTTCACATTAATAGGAGGGGATGATGCTAGAAGAAATGATAAGGGGGGATATTGGGCAGCCCTGATGTGTACCCTGTTTGATTGTGACAAAGCACCATTGATCTTAATTCTAGCTGGGGGGTTAGAATACAAAGCCATAGTCATTCTGATGTAGGAGTGTTAGACCTGGCATCTTTTGGTGTGTTTCCCCAGTCTTTTTGCTTTCTGATCTCCTGATTTTGACTCTGTTTTGCTGGTTTAGTGTCTCAGTGCACTTTCTCACTGCTGTCCACTGTTAAAGTCCAGGTGCTCCTATTGGCAACTTGTATTATGGATTGGTGTTTCCATGATTGGCATATTTGATTTACTGGTAAGTCCCTTGTGAAGGGCGCTGAGAGTGGCAGGGCCTGCAGCACTGATTGTGCCACCCACATGAGCAGCCTTTTCAAGGGGTTCTCAGACCTGCCATTCAGTGTCTGTGCACAGTTTTTACTGCCATGTCGACTTGGCAAGTGCACCCACTTGCCAAGCCCTAACCATCCCTTTTATTACACGTGAGTCACCCCTAAGGTAGACCCAATGTACCCCTGTGGGCAGGGTGTAGTGTATGTGAAAGGTAGGACATTTACTGCAACTGATGCCGCTGCATGTGGTGTCCTGAAGGCACCACAGAGGGAACCGCTGCACCTTGCACCATAACCCTGGTCTCACAGACGCAACCAACCGATGCTGCCTCTGAGCTGCTGCTTGTACCAGGACCTGTGGGAACCACACTCTGCCCTGCCTCGCTTCATCAATGCTGTCGCTCCACGCCAACATTAATGCCGCTGCTTGCACCGTGGTTCAAGGGGGACGCTCATAAGTCACACAACACACTGCCCTCATCCTGCACCGCAGCCTTGGCCTACCGATGCCGACACCATTGACTCTGGTTCATCTGTCGATGACAGCGCTTCCGCAACAATGAAGGCGCCACTTGCAACGCGACCTGCCAGCACCACAATAGGAAACAGATCACTTTGCACTTTAGCCCTGGTCTCACCAATGCTGCTGGACAACCGTCACTGAGACGCTGCCTGCACCACGACCTGAGGGCACTGCACGCCGCACCGCTGGCCTTCGCACTGCAGCCTGACTCCTGCCAAAACCGGTGCTCCCGACTTCAATCGCGTGGAGTTTGATCTGCAATGCGTGTGACTTCATGGGCCTGACGACTCATGCACCGACCTCTTGGACTGACACCTGCAGACACCGGTTCTTCGAAGCTCAACGAGAGGTCACCAACACCCTACATTTCTAAAAGTACTGTTTTGGGGGTCTTCTTGATGCCGTAGGTGGCCTGTGACGTCGCAGTCAGCCACAACTGTTTGGAGTTGTTGTTCACGACTGCGTGATAGGCCCAGGACGGAGCTGTCAACTTCAAGGAACTGTATTTCAAGTCTATTTTTGAGTATTGATATTTCTGAGAACTGTATGGTGGATTTTTGTCGTTTTTGATCTTGTTTGCAAGGGTAAAATATGCGTTATTTTTCTAAAAATGGTGTTGTGTCCTTTAGTAGTGTTCTCACTGTATTACTGTTGTTTATGTTCAGATGCTTTACACACTGCCTCTGAGATAAGTCTGACTGCTCATGCCAAGCTACCAAGTGGGTGAGCAGGGGTTATTTCAGTAGTGTATCCCTCATATCCTAACTAGAAGGAAAGGTCCTTATTTGGACAAAGGTGAAAACCATTACCAACTATAACCCCCATTTCTAACAAGGAGTCACCCAGGGTATATCTGGATTAGGCAGCCTCTATATATGGCCAGGAAACCTTATCAAAGGCTTTCTCCATGTCTAGAGCTATAGCAGCTGCTGATATGGAGAACTAGGTAGAGGATTTTTTTATTACATGACAGAATAAGCAAATATAGTCACAGGCTAATCAACCCTTAAAAAGCCAGCCTGAGTGACATGGACTAGTTTTGTGATCATTGATGCAAGCCACATGGCCAAAATGGTAGCGTAGGTCTTCACCTATATTTAAAATGGGTTTTAAAGTCTTAGGTTCAGAATGGTATTTCCCTACTTTTGGTATAACCACATTATTGGCCTCAGAAGTGGAATCAGACCCTTTACCTGAGGAGGCAAAATTATTTAGGATGGACTCCAAGGGGTCCATAATCGAGGGAGCTAAGGTTTTTTAGAAGATAATGGGGAGACCATCTGGGCCCATAAGCCCAGTCGGAAAAGTCTTCAATACTAACATAATTTCCTCCCTCTTGATATGTCTGTTTAATATAAACTGATCATCGGCAGAGATCGATTTTATTGGGAGCCTCCGAAGAAATTTTAAGCATGCCTCTTTAAGATTGTTGATAGTAAGAGTGTAAAGCTTAGCATAGAGTCCCTGGAAGGCCTTGAGAATATCCTCTGTTGTTGTCTGCAACCTACCTTGGTGATCTTTAATGCTCTGGTTCATTGAGGAGTTATTCTTACATTTCAGATATGCTGCTAGGCACCTTCCTACCTCATTCAAGTAGAACAGTTTCCTGCCTTGCTGGGTATGCATCAATAAATGTGCATGCGTATTGATAATGGCGTTATATTAATATTTAAGACATATAAGTGCTGCCATGGCTAATGGGTCATTAGAATATCTATATAGAATTTCCCTAGCATTAATCTCAGCAGCTAGTTTATCCAGTGAGGATTTTATTGATTTGTTTTTCCTAGACATGCGACTTATCACTTAGCCTCCGGAAAAAAACCAGTTTATCCCAGAAAATAATGGGTGAGGAGGCAAAGGCTTTGTATTCTTGTATAACATGGCCTATTCTTTATGGAGTTCACGCACGATCCCTTCGTCCTTCAGAACCTCAGTGTTCATATGCAATTATGACCTTGAGATTGAATAGGTGGTTTCTGCAGGGAGATCAAAATGGCAGCATAGTATGAAATTGTGATGGGTTCAATGGATGAGGAGGACGTATTGTGGAGGAAGGAGGAGTCGACCAAAGTGTAGTTGATTCTTGAAAAGCAATTGTGTGGTGGAGAGAAGAAGGTGAAGTTATTACCTGTGGGATTATGCAGTCTCCAAACATTGACTACTCCGTGCGTTGTATAAAGAGAGCACATTGCTTCATAAGCCTTGAGTACTCTGTATCTGAAGGCAGAGTTTCAATCTAAGTTACTATTCATGGGAAGGTTGAAATCACCACGAAGAAAAAATCCAGGCTTTTGTGGGGGAGAAGTGTGTGTTGTTTTGTGATAATTTGTCCCAGAATTGTGGGTCATCTATAGTGGAGGCATAAATGTGTAATGCATATATTTCCGTTGCACTTCTTTGAAGTGATCTGATCAGGCACCTATCACTGTTTTCTTGTTTCAAAGAAATAAGTGAGAGTCCAGAATATTTAGAAATCAAGATGATCACATCATTTTTCTTGGACAACCAGCCAGTATGCATTGAAAGTGCTTCTTTAGCGCCAGTCCTGGTTTCTCGGAGGAAGACCAGGTCACCCTTGAGCAAGTTGATGGATGGTTAAGGCCTTTAATGTTAAGAAAAACAACTTTGAGCAAAGGCGTGAATTTGTCAGTCATTGGAGTTAGAGGTGACTATTGGATGTAAATGTAGGTGTAGGTGTACTTATATAGTGCAAACCTGTCACCCAAAGGGCATCCTGGCGCTTGCTTAGGGAACCCGTCCTGGTATTCCCCTGTGAGAAACCCCGGCAGGGTGTCCACAAGGTGAAAGCCAGGCATCCCGCCGCGAGGGGCTGCAGTGGAGATTAAGCAAGCTATTGCCCAGAGTTGCAGAGTGTGACCCCGTGATTCGAGTAGGCACCGGAGCAAGAATTGTCGAGTCCGTGGAATTTTTGAGCCCGAGACCCGCCGAGGCGGGGAATCGAACCCTGGTCCACGGTCGATCTCAGCTTCCGGGTCTGCCGCCTCTAACCACTGAGCCACGCTTCTCCACTGTGTGTCATGAGATGGAGACACCACGTGTGGTGAGTCTATGGGAAGACTATCTATGTCACATGGCTCAGGGGAAAGGCAGGTAACAGAAGGGGGGGATAAGAAAGTCATAGCATATCTAAACTCAAACATCACCCAGACCCGGGGATGGTCTCTAACATGTATGGTGCACAGGGCAATGAGGATAATGAACATGAATAAAGACAGCAAGGGCATCCTGCACCAAACATTATAAGGAGTATGGGATAGACGGCCAGGTTGTAGATTATAATTGAAAACTATAACCCCTGGACTCTAAACAACGTACATAATCACAAAATATGAAGAGTATGATGAACCTATCAATTAGTTAATAGCAAAGTACCAGTCTTTGACTCATGCAAGAGTTGGAGAAAAAAATGATCAACTGAAAGGTTATTAACTGACTCTGGATCTTTGAATAACATAGGAAGCTGCAAAAAAAGTTTGCGAAGGCAGTGAGTGTATTATCACACAGGGAATAACGCATTCGTAGCTGTGAAGACTATACCATGATACGGTCAAACAGTAAAAAGTAAACAAACTTCTACTGAATGTTTGAAAAAAAGGATAATAGATGTTGAGAACACCATTCATGGCAGAAAGTTCTGAGTCAGGATCTCGTCTAGTAAATCTAGTATCTGCAATGTGAAAGGAGAAAGGTTATCAACATTAACATCATATCACAAGAATTAACGTACTCTTTCATGATGGGATTCGCTAAACAACAAAGACACTGGATAAACAGCCATAATGGATGTGGCCACTGTATCAGCAATATAAGAAAGCCATCAATTTCCCAAGGAGTGGTTGGAGCCATAGTATGATTTAAGTTATAACCAGCTGTGTTGACAGAATCATTTTAAGACAGTAGTATTACAGTTAAATTGTGAAAGTCACAGCTTTAGCCATACGTAATTTGCCCTAATAGCAATTAAGATAAATTAGATGTTAGGAAGAAACAGAGCCACTTATAGGTGTAATCCTAGTATGTAGGGGCTTCCTCAAAGTGTAACCAGTCATCTCCAGCTGGACTTACTAGGGTTACGTGTGAGTCATCTATTTGTGATTCAAAGGTGTTTGGTTCCAGGACATCATGGGTTTGGCCTTTGTAAACGACAGTGTTTTCCTGAGTGCCAAGAAGCCATTCCTTCTTGAAACAGTGTCTCTGGCAGAATCCTGGGAGATGGAACTCCTAGAACCTTGCAAATAAAGCAATTTAATTTTCCTCATGTGGGTCTGATCAACGCTTGTTCAGTTGTGGTGTTCTTTGGTTTGAAGGTGGGGACCCGGTGGGTAGTGAGCTCCAAGTCTTTATTGAACAAGATTCCTTGAGTTTCCGGGATTCAGGATTTTTGGAAGGTGATCACCGAAAGGGCCTTCTACTCTGGCAGACCAAAAATTCTAAGATTGCTCTTCTGTTGCAGTCTTCCAGTTCAGTGATTTTGTGACTGAGGGATGTCAGCATCAACTCATTTTTAATCAGGTGTTTGGATTGAGAGGCTATACGATCTTCTAATGGCAGCAGATGATACCAGGTGGCGAAAGAACTCTATATTGAAATCTTGACCACAAGTTGATTCTACTCGCTGACAATAGGTGAAAGTGGAGAAAGGCAACACAAAATACATAGCAACGCTAGGGTGAGTTTGTACTCCCTTTCTAATGTCTCAGAAGTGCATCACAACTACAATGGTTTGGTATACAGCAGAGGTAAAGGCAATCATGGTGTCAATGGCAGTCTGTAGGTGGCCTGACAACGAGATAGTGGTCAGGTGGTGTGGACTCAGGCAAGGGAGACCATATGGTCATTGTTTAGGGCCCTGGTGAGTCTTCACGGGCAATCTCCCATATGTGCTGATTTGACGGGGAGGAGAAAGTTAAGGATTGTCGATCAAGTATGGCCAAAGAGGCACAATGTTCTCCCGCTCCCCAAGGCTGATCACACCATTACAGTTACAGCTACAGAAGGGCCTTGGCTATGTCCCCAACCCTAAAATCGACAGGTTCCGTGACAATTGCGAGATCCAAAGTTCTTTCAAGAAAATACACCTCAAGGCGTTTTATCCAAGATAGATTTCAACCCCCACTGGGGACTCTGGGTTACACAACCCCTCCAGTTTTACCCCCAACAGTAACATGGTACCCAACGAAGTACTTACTTTTGAGCAGGCTGTACTCAAGGATCTAGCTAGTGGGACCACACCTACCCTCTTCCATAATCTATCAACAATAGAATTGGCAGCTGTAAGATCTCTTGCTGATGACTCCAGCATCACTATCAAACAAGCACATAAGGGAGGGGCAACAGTGATACTGAATGTACCCGACAACTGAGTAATTATAAATATTACACTCCCATTGCTGATAATCCTACAACACACATTTCCACCACCATTTCAATGATGGTTTCTCTTCAGCTGAAACTGAAGGGTGGATCAACAAAAGAGAAGCCGACTTTCTTATCACTAAAGACCCCAGGGTACCCTACTTTTACATCTTGCCTAAAATCCATAAAGGCACCATCCCTGTCCCAGGAAGACCCATCGTGTCAGGGATGGTGATGGGCATCTGGCTTGACCACACCCTCTCCTTCAACCATCAGGCTTCCAAGCTAGCTGCCACTTGCTTTGGGTTGATGAGACTGCTTCGAAAAATTCTTCCCCTCCTCCCATTCCACTCGAGACGAATTATGGTTCAAGGATTGATCCTCTCCCGCCTCGATTGTGGTAACGCTCTGTACCTTGGAGCTCCCCAATTCACACTCAACAGACTCCAGGTTATCCAAAACTGTGCGGCAAGAATCCTCCTGTACATTCCTCGCCGAACCTCAGTAAGAACCAGACTGAGAGACCTTCACTGGCTCCCGGTGAGAGCCAGAATCGAATTTAAGAGCATGTGCATTGCACATCGCTCTTACTGGGGAACAGGCCCCCCCATCAACTCTCCCCTTGTGAAAGCATATCAGCCCACCCGTTCTCTCAGATCCGCGAACTCCCACCTCGCCTCAGTACCACGCATCAGGAAGGCCAGATGTGGTGGTCGATCGCTCTCCTACAATCTAACTAGGATCTGGAACTCCCTCCCTCTCCACATCAGATCCGAACCTAACCTCCTCACCTTCCGGAAAACTCTCAAAACCTGGCTATTCAGCAAAACCTCGGCCTAAAACCTCACTCCACCTCCCCCTCCCGCCTCTCTGAATCAGCTCAAGCTCCCTATAGCGCTGGGACGCCCCTGGGTAGCCAACGCGCTCTACAAATCCTCATTTCATTTCATTCATTTCATGGTTTCACTCCTAGAACTATTATCTAGGTTCAGCAACCACTTTTTGCAACCCTTGGTGAGAAAGACTCCCTCCTTCTTGCTTGACACCACTGATGTCTTGCGCCTAATAGAGGAGATCCAACGCCCGGAGGTGATCAGTTTACTGGTCAGTCTGGACATGGAGGCCCTCTATACCAATATTCCTCAACATACACCCTTGAACATCATAGAAGATGCCCTCAACAATGCAGACTGGGACTCCCCAACACCAGTGTCCTTTATAATGGAGTGTGCAACGCTGGCCCTCACAGAAAATGTCTTTGAATATAAAAAACAACTATACCATCAGACCCAGGGCACATCAATAGGCAGCCCTTTCGCGCCAAGTGTGGCATGTCTTTACATGGCAACCTTCGAAGAGAGTGTGATTCTCAATGCCTTGAATCCCTACACGCCTAACCTTATAGTATGGAGAAGGTTTATTGATGATATCTTAATCTTTTGGAAGGGTGAGAGGTCTACCTGTGAGGAGTTCTGCATATGGATCAATACTCTTAATCCATACCTTAAGTTCACTAGCACCATCACAGAGACTAATGTCCCATTTCTTGATCTCAACATCAGGATCTCACAGGGTCAATTGAATACTACACTGTACAGAAAACCGACTGATAGCAAAGCCTCCTTTTGTTTAGTAGCCATCACCCAAGAGCACTTAAAGAAAACCTACCCTTTGGTCAGTTTCTCTGCATCAGGAGGAACTGTAGTTCTCTGGAGATCTACAAAAACGAGGCAGCTGGCCTAGCAGACAATCTTAGCAAAAGAGAATACCCACCACGCAACATTGCACTTTCTATGAAATCTATGAAAAGGGCGAGGAATAACAATTGTGAGGCCTTATTAGAAATCAAACACAAAGATCCAACGAAAGTCCTCAACTGTGTCAACCCGTACACACCTGATTTCAACAGGATCAGAAACATCATTAAAAAACAGTGAGGTATCCTCACAACAGGCACCCTCCAATTGCCTATACCTAGGTTTGCATTCAAGCATACGAGCAGCATTAAAGACATGCTTATGCACAAGAGACCCGAAGTTCTGATCCCTCAGGGACCTACCACCAGTGATGGGACATTACCCATTTGGTTCGTGTGCTGTCTGTCCCTTAACTGAATCAGCCAAAGAAATCGTTTTTTTGAATATATTGACATGGACGTTAGGAAGAAATTAAATTAAATTAAATTAAATGCTGTATTTATAAAGCGCTTACTGCCACTCCGAAAGGAGCATCCTGGCGCTGGTATGGAGGTGAAAAGAAACTCTGGTGTTCTTAAATGAGTAAGAGACAGAGTTCATCTGAAGATCCGAAAATCCAAGTTTTTAGTGCTGTCTCATATTGTGTTTCTGATTTTAACATTCTCAGATGCATTGGCAATAGGTTCCAAGCTCTAGTACCTACAACGGCTATTGTTTTTCCTCCTTTTGTTTTGCATCTAAAACTGAGAGGTTTGAGGAGGTTAGCTGACAAGGACCTGAGGGTTCTGGTTGTAATGTAGGGGGTGAATCTTGACGAGAGGTATTTTGGCCCCAGTTTGAGTGAGGCTCTGAAGGTGATTAGGAGAATCTTAAAGAGTATTCTCTTATGTAATTGGAGCCAATTAAGGGTTTTTAGCGCAGCAGATGCGGAGGACCTTCATGGTTGTTTCAATACCAAACGAGCCGCTGCATGTTGGACTACCTGGAGTCTTTTTAATGTTTATTTATTGGCTCCTGCTAGGAGGCTGTTGCAGTAGTCTAGTCGCGAGAGGATCAAGGCGACTGCTACTGATTTCCTTGCAGCGAGTAGAAGTAAATAAAAAAAAATTATGAGACTGAAGCAGATCCCTGCTTCCATCACTGCATGTGGCTGGAAGGTGAGTGTGGAGTCAAACTGTACTCCTAGATTTCGCGCAACCTTCACAGTATCAGGCGAAGGTGATGTACCCTCCGGCCACCACTCGCCCGGCAAGAATGAAACCTCTTTTCCTATTGGTAAGATCTCTGTTTTAGCGGTGTTGCACCTGAAGGGGTTGTCCTTCATCCACTGGATGACCTCAGTAAGGCATCTTTTGAAGTTGAGTTCATCGTTCGTGATCATTTGGGTATTGTCTGCATAGGAAGTAACTTTGATCCCAAATGATGCTATCAGCTAAATGAGTGGGGTCATGTAAATGCTAAATAACAGTGGCGTTCCTGTTGTAATGGTATGCTCAACAGATAGGAAAGTTCCCAAGAACACAGCTTGCCTGCACTCGGAGAGCAAAGATTTTAGCCATTCCAAGGCGATATTAGAGATACTGCAAGATTTGAGTCTTGACAGGAGGATACTGTGTGATATGGTATCAAATGCAGCCGATAGGTCGAGTAGAATCAACACAGCCTTCCTGTCTCTGTCAGCTATAATTTTTAGAGTGTCCGTAATTTCCAGGAGTGCAGACTCAGTGGAATGCTTGGATCGAAAACCGGATTGTTTTGGATGGAGGATGTTGGCTGCCTCGATGAATTTAGTTAGTTCTTTATGAACAATACTTTTTCCTAATAAGGGAAGCAGTGATATGGGGCGAACGTTAGTGAGGATAGATGGGTCAATATTTGGCTTCTTTTTCAAAGGTATTACAATCGCTAACTTCCATTCATCTGGCACTGTACCTGAGGTGATGAGGAGTTAACAATCAGGTTTATTATTGGGTAAACCGTGTCTACTATTTGGTGGAGAATCGTGGGAGGACAGGCATCCAAGGGAGAACCTGATTTTCATGCTGCAATTGCTTCACGAATTTGCTCCAGTGACACTGGTTCAAATGAGCGGATGGAATAACTAGTAGTGTCGGGGTCGTTCTCCGAAGCAGAGTTCTTAGTAGGGACAGAGGATCTTTTCTTCAAAGAAGATTGATATTTGATCACATAGCCTTTGGGAAGGAGGTAGCTCTTTCTGTAGTGCTTTGGGATTGGTGCAAGACTTTAATGCAGAGAAAATAATTTTTAGTCTAGTTTAGCCTCCTGTATTTTGTTTGAATAGTACTCTTTTTTGGGTAGTTTGATCTGTGTATGGTAGAG
Organism: Lissotriton helveticus; assembly: GCF_964261635.1. NCBI lineage: Eukaryota > Metazoa > Chordata > Amphibia > Caudata > Salamandridae > Lissotriton > Lissotriton helveticus. Next base: position 449,907,441 of record NC_136067.1, read on the forward strand.
CGTTCGGCTTATTTTAAATGCTTGTTTCTCTCCCGCGTCATAGCATCTTTTCCATTTATGCTCTTGTCGCTTACATTGACTATGGGTTTGTCCAAGACATACCAATTGTAACACTGCCAATTGAATTTACATGATCACCTGCCCCTGTAAACTCTGGTACATTGGCATGATCACCAGGATGATCAAACATGCATCACGGAACACAGGAGTAACATCAGGTGTCACTGTGTTAACACGAAGATGTGCACACATTTCGAGGCAGCTAAACACTCACCAGACACCTTGCGCTGGGTCATCCTTGAGGCTCCTCGAAAATAACGGCGGGAGCACTGTTTAGGATTGAACAGAGGTGGGTACACAATCTAGCCACAGACAAACAGGGACTCAATGAGGACATTCCTAGGAGTAAATTGATTAGACGTTAACCACATTGATTTTGACTTTTTAGTGTTATCCACTTCTTCCATTACACCACCTGGTGGCTCTGTGATGAGTATTACAACACTCCATGGGCCATAACACTAGTGACTCCTTGGATATCCTCCTACCTCCATTGAGCAATTCCCTCTTGTAATGTTGTCATCACGTAGGACCCACTGGTAACATTCTACCCCTGGCATTAGAACCTTAACTGTGCCCTACCTCACTTGGGTCGACCAGAAGACTGCCCTCTTTGGTTTTACCCTCCTGTGACCCCTTCTTCTGGTGACCATGTCCTGCACTGACTCTGGTGTGTAGAGTATTGTTACTCAAATTGTGGTTACAAACCCCACACTCCAACTGCCGTACAATCTCTCTTTTCATTAGAAATCCATACATCCAAAATGGCAGCTACTTTAGCATCCCCCGTTGGGGGTTTTAGCGCTCTAGGGCTCTGACGCTGGCAATTGGCTGTCCCTCCCACCGACTGTTGGGTCCCGGGACTACATCTCTGCCACGAGCGAGACGAGCAGCACCTCCCAGCCCCAGCAGTTTATGGATAGGTCTATCGACATTCCTGGGGTTCATACCACGTGAATACTATCTCCTCCCCACATGTGGAGCCCACTGTGTTGATTTTCTGACTCTCCACCAAGAGGTGAGTCCACGTGTGTTAACAATATGTGACAGCAGACACGCGCTGTACCGCCGGGCGCCTTCTAACCATCAGTACCCGGGATGCAGTACAGACGCGTGATCCACTCTCCGGCATTTCACAGATGCCAGGTTCTAGTATTTTGCTAGGACACGATACTACATAAACTCGGGAGTGAGACACAATTCTTTACATGGGCCTATCGGGTGCAGCCCGCCAGCGAGCACGGTATCCCCCTGACTAGACCCATTTTTAAGAAGCTTACTACCTACTCTGAGAGGTTGTCCAATTATCCTTGTGGGGATACAATGATTAGTAAACCCTGATTTCAGGTCTATGATCGATTGACCCTCTCTGTGCCATTTTCAATCCCCTTCTCCCCCCTTCCATAGGACATTGGAAATTCCAGGTGTCTTGACCTGCCGGGAGTTGATGGTGCCAGTCACCAATAGATTTTGGGTGAGTTTGCTGTTCTCTTGACATGTCAGCTAGTATTTCAGTACAGGATACTATATACTGATGTATTTTTAATTTACCTCTTATGCTTTCTCACAAACACGTCATAACTGTGTGACGTATGTTTTTAGGCACCACGATTTCACTGTGTGTTGCACACCTTGATTAGTAGCTTACACTGTGAAGTTTACAAGGGAGATTGACGTTAAAGAAGCAGAACAGACAACTGCTACTGTTTAACCATCTTTCATTTAAATCTTAATAGGTTGGCCATCGCATTTACAGGTACCACATCTTGAGGTGCACTGTGTGCTATATCACGGTTAGCAAACTAGAACACCACTAATAGTGTAGATAGACAGTCCTTTCTAGGTCCTGAAGAATTGCCGCTAGATCATTCTGACACACAGGCAAGAAACATGATGACCACATGAAGTTGAGCGCAATGTCCTGACACATTATATCAGGAAGGTGCCACTCTATATATGTTTTGATCAGGTTGGAAGCCAGATTCATTAAAATTATTTAGTTTGGACATTTCCTGTTTTACCCTTGCACGTTCTATTGACCTCCATGTTAGCACATGTACACTTTGAGGTCCCTCACAACCACGGCACCATACAGCAGGGAATAAAAGATATCCACCAAAGCTCCTCATAGGGTGCCCGTCAGGTATTGCAGTGCCGACCTGATGAGGAGCAAGCCCTATGATGAAGCATGACACCCAGCTGGCTGGGACAACAAACAAGCACTGGCGAGTGCAACGAACATAGTAAACAAGCACTGGCGAGTGCAACGAAGACAACAAACAAGCACTGACGAGTGCAACGAACATAGTAAACAAGCACTGGCGAGTGCAACGAAGATAGCAAACAAGCACTGGCGAGTGCAACGAACATAGTAAACAAGCACTGGTGAGTGCAACGAATAGCAAGAAAGAGTCGGTAAGAGCATTCAAGAACTGAAGAATAGCACAATGACGGACCCAGCTCCCATTAGTATGATGGGGGCCTCATTCCTGCGCCGCCCCGAGCCCCTCGCTCTTGAATATGGTAGGGGTATGGGCATGCGATGGCAAGAATGGATAGAAGATTTCACGGACTTCATGAAAGGGTCGAAAGTATCAGATGCCGAAGAAAAATTGCTTGCACTCAAGAACCTGATCGGCAAAGAAGTTGGACAAGTCATAAAAAAAGACCTACTGAGTATACCGGGTCCTACGAAAAAGTCTGTGAAGCACTAAATAGCAAGTTCCTACACAAAAGGAACGTTGACTACGAGCGGTACACCTTCAACCTGGCCGCCCAAGAGAAAGGTGAACAAATGAGTGTATTCGTCACACACCTGAGACGTTTAGCGAAATATTGTGACTTTGACAAGTTCTCCACTGACGACGCCCTTCAACTACGGATTATAGAAGGTTGTCTCTCAGAACCGCTTACACGCAAACTGCTCAAGAAAAGTTACTCGCTGGACGAGATAGAAGAAATGACGAGAGTAGATGAGCAAGCCGATGAACACGCGAAGAAAAAGGAAGCCGGGAGAAGTGAGAGACGGGAACAAGCATTCAGGGTGCAGTCTCGACTAGCGCATGGAAGGTCCCCGCCTCAAGTGCGCTCCTCCAGATCAAAGAAACAATACCACCAGTCAAGTAATGGACATAAAAGCACAAGCCACACCAAGAGACGATCAGACAGACAAATGAAATGCTACCGATGCGGCTACGACTTCCCGCATGCAGACGCATGCCCAGCACTAGGACAACAATGCTGGAAGTGTGGTAGAGAGAATCACTTCGAAAGCATGTGCGGGACACTGCACAAGAGTGATCAACGGGGACAGCCCAGGCAACATCATCCCTCGGGCAGTCGTCACCATGTCAGAGCAGTCCAAGATAAACGAGACTCATCCACTGGGTCGTTACAATCCAGCTGTCACTCTTGCCAGACATATCAATCTCGACAATCATCATCCAGAGAATCCAGATCCCTCTCGCCTATCTCACAAGACAGAAACGAGTATATCTACTTTGTGGTGGATCCGGATCGAATGAAAGAATATCCCCGGCTAGACATCAGAATTTGTTCTCATCATACCAAGTTCGTGCTAGACAGCGGGGCGTCGCTAAACTACCTACCTGTCGCTGAATACCGAAGAATGAGGCCGCCTCCCAAACTAGTCAACGCCCACGTGCAAGTGTATACGTGGATGTCTAAGAAACCACTACTGTGTCTTGGGAAGTTTGCAACTGATCTGTCATACCAAGATCACACGATACAAGCGTACATTCATGTAATCTAGGGACCTGAGGCAGACTGCCTCCTAAGCCTGCCCACGGCAGAACGACTAAAATTGATCAACCTTTTATACAAAGTGGATGACGAGCCAGACATCATCCAAAAGTTCCCCATGCTTTTCCAAGGCCTTGGAAAAATGAAAAACTATCAAATAAGACTTCATATCAATGAACAAATCTTCCCAGTGGCGCAACACCATCGGAAAATCCCATCTCACCTGCATGAAGCCGTGGAGAAGGAGCTGCAAGAACTACTAGAGGCCGATATCATAGAGAGATCGGATGGACCTACACCATGGGTCTCCCCGGTTCTGGTAGTCCCAAAGAAAGGAGAAGCCAGCCGAGTCAGTCTATGTGTGGACATAAGAGCGCCCACCATGGCAATAGAGAGAGAGAGACATCCAGGCCCCCACATCAGTGACATGATCATGTCACTCAACGGAGCCAAAACTTTTTCGAAACTAGACCTCAACAAAGGATATCACTAACTAGAACTGCATGAGCGGTCAAGATATATCACGACATTCTCGACGCATCTAGGGCTGTTCAGATATAAAAGACTAAGTTTTGGGGTGTCCTCGGCAGCAGAAATATTCCAAGAAACAATCAGGAGAACAATTCATCATATCGCTCATGTACTAAATTACAGTGATGACATCCTAGTATATGGAGCAACCACCCAAGAACATGACAGGGCGCTAGATCGTGTCTGTCGTGCACTAATGGAAGCAAACCTCACACTCAACAAGGACAAGTGCGAATTCCACAAGCCAACGCTGAAATTCTTTGGACACATATTCTCTGGAAATGGTATGAAACCAGACCCGGAAAAGGTAGCAGCACTAAATGACATACCGAGCCCAGATGACGTTGGCGACGTACGATCGTTCCTAGGCATGGCCAGCTACTGCTCCAGGTATATACCAGACTATGCCACAATAAGTCACCCCCTGAGAATGCTCACTAAACAAGGACAGCCATTTCAGTGGTCCACCCAATGTGAAGAGGCGTTCAGAGAAATCAAGAAAGCTGTGGAGTCAGCCAAAAACTTGGCCTACTTCAATCCAAAAAAGAAAACTGAAATAATAGTAGATGCCAGCCCCGTAGGACTATGAGCCATCCTAGCACAATACGACAGAGAAGAAGACCAGCGACACATAGTAGCATACGCCAGCAGGAGTCTAACAGACATGGAGAGAGCATACTCCCAGCCAGAAAAGGAAAGCCTGGCTGTGGTATGGGCATGCGAACACTTCCACATATTCATCTTTGGAAAACACTTCACCCTAGTCACGGACCATCAGGCCCTGACCACAATTTTTGGAAACCCTCGAGCAAAAATGCCACCAAGGATAGAGCGGTGGGGCCTCAGGCTACAAGAATACACATACACATCATACACAAGCTTGGAAAAGCTGCAAACCCCGCAGATTCATGTCCAGGCACCCCACCAGATCCAGCAAATCAGAACAATCAATTGCAAACGAGTACACATTCACTTCGTAGTAGACCAAGCTAGACCTCCGGCTGTTCCGCTGGAAGTCATTTGTGAAGCGACACATGCTGATGTCACCCTACAAGAAGTGAAACGTCGGATTCAAACCAATAGCTGGCGCCACTCACAAACCAGTGAACACAACGACCAAGAAATGGCAGCATTCAAACATGTCCACGATGAACTGTCAATAGCGGCAAATGGTCTCATCCTAAGAGACACCCGAATTGTGGTCCCACGACAGCTTAGACAAGAGGTCATAAATCTAGCACACGAAGGACACAGGGGCATTGTAGCCATGAAAAGAGCACTCCGTGAGAGTCTGGTTTCCAACACTGGACCTGATGATGGAAACAACACTGAAAGACTGCCCACAATGTCAACTGGTGAGCTGTCCAGATCCCCCTGCACCACTACAAATGTCTCCACTACCGGAGGGTGTCTGGCAACACATTGCCATTGACTTCTTTGGGCCAATCAAGTCGGGCCAATATGTCCTGGTCATCATGGACGAATACTCCCGATTCCCCTTCGCACAACTATGCACATCCACAAAAGCATCTAGCACCATACCGATTTTAGAAGAGGTTTTCACTGCGTGGGGCATTCCTCAAGTGGTGAAGTCAGACAACGGGCCTCCATTCAACAGCCATGACTTCGCTGATTTTGCTCAACATCTCAACTTCAAGCACCGAAAGATCACACCGCTATGGCCTCAGGCGAACGGAATGATCGAACGCTTCATGACCACGATCAAGAGAGCCATTCAGCAAGCGGAACTCACCCATAAGAACATTCAGACAGCACTAAATGAGGTATTACGAGCTTACAGAAACACGCCACACTCCACCACAGGCAAGTGTCCTGCCACCATCATGTTAGGACGACCAGTGCGTACAACGCTACCAATGATGAGTCCCGCAGCGAGTGAACAATATCCCGACTCTGACCATGAGGAGATGGTGGCCATTGACAAGATAAAGAAAGAAAAGATGAAGGACTATGCGGATGAATGGCGACATGCCGCTCCCACTCAAATCCACGAAGGAGACTGGGTGCTGGCGCGGCAAGAATAACACCGAAAGACTGACTGCCAATATCACGAGGTGCCTCTGAAAGTGATACAACAAAACGGAACTATGATCACTGCGGAGCCCGACGGAAGACAAATTACCCGTAATGTCACGTACTTTAAAAAGTGCAGCCCCAATGTCAAGGAACTACTGACTGAACCAAGAGCAGAGAAAAGAGAACCAGAGACACTACCCAGTCGCAGTCAGGCACTGATAGAAATCACTGACGAGCGCGAGCGTGACAGTCTTGACCTCCAGTCGCGCCCCAGATGAGTCATCACAAAACCGTCTCGCCTGATTGAAGAACTATAAGCAGAGACAGTTGACGACGAGAAAGAAGGGGTGCAAACCGTTTGCTGTGTTTTGTTTGGTTTTGTTTGTTTTGTGTTTGTTTACAGAGGGGGAGATGTAATGATGTCCACAAATATCCATAGCAGTAAGGCACTAGGACATGCCCGAGGTGGGCCGACGGCGGGCGGAAATGGAGGAGCTGGGGCTAGGGACGGCAGTTAGCCGTTAGCCCAGGCAGGAGAAGGACGTCAATAAAGAAGGTCTTGATCATCAACTCGGTGTCCGTGTATGTTTATATCACGACGGACACTACAAGGGAGAGTGTCCGAATGCTCGCTGATGGCTGTGTAGGAGGCAGAGCAGTGCAGCAGGCCATCGAGAGCTCAGCAAGGAGCGATCATCCTGCGTGGATGCTGGAAACGGCCCCCATCCAACTTACATTTCTAATGCTTCTGCAGAAGCCATCCTTATTATGCACTCCCATAATTTACTCTGGTCACATTCAAATGCCCATGTACTCTAACATCAGTCATGAAAAGCAAGATTACTCGAACCCATTGACTGAGTTGAAGGTGAGACCATCACCACACATACACAGGTTTCATGGGTGAGTCTTTATCCCTCCTGAGCCAACAATGTGCATCCCTAATTTGATACACCTGATGGAAAGCTAACTACTTAACACTACTCAGTTAAGTGAGCTGCCTACAACCTCATACACTCTTGCAGTGACCCTTAAGGTATTCTATGTACATCGTGGTACTCCAGAGTGTATTAAAATGGTTGATTGTTTACACTATAAGACTTTATGACTAAACCTCAGAATAAAGGTGTCATAGTATAACGTTTCAAAACCTGATGAGCCTTTATTGGTGGGATTTCAGTTCCTTTACCACGAACAAAAAGCTGACATAGGAAAAAAGGGTGTGCATTAAATAAAATGCCAATATGATTTAGGTGACAACATGATTGTATTTTCACAATCCATTTATAGAGGATATTTGAGTGATAGCTCATGCTAAGCGTAGAACACTTATTGCTGATGCCACCTCCTTTGTGATCTCTATTGAGGAAAAAAGTTTGTACTGAAATTATCATCACTACTGCTGTGTGACATATTGACTTGTATGACTGATATAAAATATGACTGTGTTTACTGCCTGAACCTTTAACCACTTCCACGCTAATGACAAAGCCAGCTCGTCATGGGCGTTACCTATGCTGCGCTCATGACGAGCTGGCTTTGTCATGAACAAGCCTTTTTCTACTTCTTCAGCGCACAGCGGGAAAACGCGGTAGCGCTGTAGGAGTTAAAGTATCTGTGACCTTAGCGGTAGCCTTTAACAAAAGGCTTTTTGGTATATTTTTAGTTAACATCAAGCTAGAAAATGTCCAGTTTCGCAACAGGGTATCTAGTGCTGTGATCTATCTAGCACCTCTGGGGGCTTTACACTTTTTTGGTACAAAATTAAAATACTGAAGTATTTTATGTGTAACGCTTCAAAGTACCTGTAAACCCTCAATATTTTAATACACTTACTAGAAAATGGCGCTGTATATAATACCATGGCACCATTTGTATAGGATGTCTTTGTGAGAGAAACCATTTGCCCTACAAATGCCTCTGTGAGAAGTAAGGCTTGCTTGCTTCATTCATAATTTATTTATTTATTTATTTTGAGAGTTTTATATAGCGCGAACAAGATCTTTGCAGATAACGGAGCGCTTTACAAAGGCAGGTGGAAGGGTAGGGGAACAAGGGGGCATAGTAGGGAGGTAGATCATCAAGTTCATGTACATAGCAAAATATTACGTATAGTACAGGTATGAGGTAGCAAGGCATAGTTGGAGCGTAGGCCATTAAAACGCTGTAAATAATACAGAATATTATTATTATAAAAAATATTACGTATAGTACAGGTATGAGGTAGCAAGGCATAGTTGGCAATATCTGTGATTTTCGGCATGGCCTGCTCACGCCCTGCTACTACATTAAAAGCTCACTACCCATCACTGTTCACAATTCCTTCATTAGTTCTCAGATATTAGAACTAGGATTTAAACTTTCTGATTAATATATCAGGGAGTTTTCGGCAAAGCATCTCATTAAGGAACTTCCAGCTGTTTTGGAAGGTCTGCTTTCCTATCCCCACAAGTAATATTCCCACACAGTAACACTAGAGTCTATTTGCTGTCTCTTGCAGGGGATTCCTGCTTGTCAAGAAAGGATACTTTTCAGCCATTAGTACTAATACTATTTTAGGAAATATTTTTAATGTACCCTCCCAATTTCTTATCTCTAGCAGCAGAGGCCATTAATCCCCACTCTTACCACTATCTGCAATGCCTCTAATGAAGCTGGGGTTGTTCCACTTCTCTGGAAAAGTGTGGATTCTTTCAATTCTGAACAACACGTTGGCAGATCCAAAGCTGATGGCCAACTACCACCCAATCTCTCTACTTACTATGCGAGTAAAACATTTGGATACACAACACACAGCTCTACAGCTATCTTGAAGCAAATTCTCTTCTTGATTCTGCTAAACCAGGCTCCCATGCGAATCACTGCTCTTGTTGCAGCCACTGAAAATTTGAGAATGACATTGGACCAAGGAGGTTCTGCCCCCCTCGTCCTGCTAGATCTGTTTTTTCAGCTTTCAATACACTGCCCCACCACATCTTACGTGAAAATCTGTTTAGGATCAGTGTCAGTCAACATGCACTCATATGGCTCACTTTTTTAACTGGAGAGGTCGCAAGCTGTGTCTCTTGCAACTTTCCCTTCCGTGTTAGTGCCTATGTTATGCTGGGCGCCACAGTAGTCTTCTTTAAGCTCCATACTATTCAATGTGTATATACTCCCGACGTCTGTGCGAGTGTGTTCTTTTGGCTTTGAAACCATTTCATATGCTTATGTTATCCAAATTATTGTTACCATTTCCAACAATATTCCTGAATCTCAAAGTAATTTTATAGCCTATATGACAGCAGTTGCCACACGGATGTACTCCAACTGTCTTAAACTTAACTCCAATAAGACAGTAGCCCTTTTGCTAGGAAAACAAGCTCATTGTTCGTGACTTCCGTAACTTGGAGCAGCTATGTATTCATGAGGAACCAGGGTATCTTCCGGAACCAAGATCTGTCCATGACCCAGTAAATGCAAAAACCACAGCTATCTATTTTGGCATCCTAAAAATATCGAGAAAGATGTTACAAAAGCTCCCTTTGGAGGCACACAAATCAGTCTTACAGGCCCTCGTTTTATCAAGGCTTGACTATGGTAACTCTGTCGATCTGGGCATCTCCACTGTCTTACAGGAAAAGCTACAAATGATTCAAAATCTGTACCCAGAATGTCTTTTAAAATACCCAGAAAGACCCATATTTTCCAATCTCTACGAGATTTACATAGGTGCTCGAATTATAACAGAGCCCCTTTCAAGACCTTGTGATTGGGTCACAGGATTCTCAATAGTCTTGGTTCTTAGTATCCCCTAAGAAAACTCCAACCTTACTGCCCCCTGCTCCGTCTCTGCTCTGCAAATGTGGCTTTTGCTCTCAATCCCCCAGATCATTCTTAGTCTCTGTGGTGGTTGTGCATTTTCTTACTTGACACCCACACACTAAAATGAGCTGCATCTTGTTACTCGGCAAGAAACTCGCTTCCGTTTCTTTAACAGAAAGCAGAAATTTGGCTTTTGCTTCTCTTTCTCTGTGGACAGTACCTTAAACCAGGAAAGCTCTTTTTGGGGGATTCAGAACTCACCAAGTTTTAGAATAATATGTCCTACCATTGTTCTGTAGAATATATTACTAATCAGAATGTGTTTCTCTCGGGGGGGGGGGCGTGGCTTGCGCCCGGCGTGGATGGCTGCTCGTCCGTAGCTCTCTGGAGATAGCGGGAGCGGACACGGACTAACGATGCCCTCTCGCCCTGCAGACTGAGCTCAAACCGGAGAAATATCCGTCGGAACCTGTGAGGCACACTTTTCCAGCCTTTGTGGCTGAAGGTATTTAGCCGTTTCTGAGTTTTCTCACTTTACCGCGGCTCCGACTTTCTTTCTGCCGCCATTTTGGGATTCTCGGAACGGCGCTTTTCGTGCCGCTCTTCACAGCGACGCAACTAATCTCCTCTCAGCTCAGCTGGCTTCCTTCCTGCCTGACCTCAATTTTTTCTTTACTGCGCTGTTGTGGGCCCCTTTGAGGCCACCTTCCACACAGAATGCTTGACTTCTGATGATGTTCTACAGTATTCTTAACCCCTGGCCGCCATTTTGAGATGCTGCTTTCACCTTCCTCATGGTCAGCATGTTTCTTTCCATATTTACACGCATATACTGTTTTCATTGTGTATATTGCCTGTAAGTGGCCTTTCATGCTTCTTTGGCTGCTGTATTTGAAAGGAACTGTTTTACTGGTTTGAAGTGAAGTTTTTTATCGCAGCACCTATAACTTCTCTCAGTATTAGGTTTCTTCATATTTTCACTCAGAAACCTTCATTTTGCTGCCACAATTGGTTTTTTCTACACCTTGATGTTTTATTCACTTCTATCTTCACGTCGGCTGCGCCTCTATCACCTGAATGTGACTTTCTAAGCTGGCCTATACTCCCTGACACGATTTGGAACTACTGCTTTTGCCCTGTATCTTTTGGCGCTGATATATCTACTTTTATTGACTTGCAGATGGTCGCCTGCTTTTCCATTCACTCCTTGTAAAGAGCTTGATTTCATTGATGCTCTGGTATTTTCTTCTTTGCTCTATTTTCCTCAGCTGATACCTTTTGCACAGCATTGCTTCTTATTATTCCCCTATATTGGGTCTTACTTATGGGTAAATTGCTCAAGGAGTCTTCTCATGCTAAAACCACTGCCCGTAAGTTCCTGATCCACACACGCTCACGATATCAGTGTTTATCCATGGCTGAGTCAAATGCCTCCTCTTCTCAATCTGCTTCTCCTACGAAGACCTCTTCACCAGCAAATACGCCCACTACTCTTAGTGGTAAAGCTTCCTCCAAGAGACTAAAGAAGGACCCACCTTCTCCCCCTACATCAACCTCTTCAGTCACCATGGATTTGCTCCTTGAGGAAATCAGGGCTCTGCGCCCCTTTGTTGAAGAAACTGCTGCCACTCTCCAGGAAACCACTTCTACTCTTCAAGAACTTTCTAACAAATGGTTGACTGTGGAAAATCGTGTCACAACGTTGGAACAAAACGTGGACTCCTTAAATGCCTTCGCCTCCAAGGTGGACTCCCTCTGCTCTCAAGTCTCCAGCCTGCACAAACAAATTGAAAATTTGGAAAATAGAAATCGTCGCAACAACCTTCGTATTTATGGCCTGGTGGAAAATTCAGAGGAATCGGATCCAATTTCTTTCTTTAAGTCCTTCTTGCCTAAACTTTTGAAGCTTCCAGAAAGTCCTCCGTTGAACATCCAGAGAGCGCATCGACTGGGTTCTTTGCCACATCATACATCTGCCCCTTCAATGAGTAAGCCCAGGGGGATGATTCTTTACTTCCTTGAATACACAGACGTATTAAAAGTCCTGGCAGCCGCTAGGGCACTGAAGAAAATTACTTGGTCTGGGAATACTTTATTTTTTGTTCAAGACTATGCTAAATCAACTGCAGATCGTCGTAAGGAGTTTTTGGCATTGAGACCCCAGTTGCGCTCCATCGGTGCCAGATATGGCCTCTATCATCCATGCCTCTTTAGAGTTACTGTCAACAATAAAACTACTTCTTATGAAGATCCACTGAAACTCAAGAGCTTTCTTTACTCCTTCAATGCTGACTCCATGGATACTGCTTCTTCATCTGCTGCTCCATAATATATCTTAGCCTTTGTTACACTTTTGCCATCTGCATTTGTAGTCTTCGCTTTGTTCTAGGATGTGCATTTTCATTTCTTCTCTATCTCTTTATTGTTCTTGCAGTTTAATCTTCTTGGCTCTCTCTTCCTCTTCTGTTTTCTATTTTCCTCATCTCCTCTCCCTGAGATTTTTCCTTCTCTCTCTGCCTTCCAATTATACTTTTTCTACTTACTTGTTTTCTTTCATATGATTAACATGTTTCTTCTTTTCACAGGTTGTCTACCCACTACTCCTTCCTCTCCTATGTTCATTAGTGGCTCGTTGGTGCTGTTTCCCTCCTCGCTTCTCCTCCGTGAGTTTGGATAAGCGTCCTTCCCTCGTATGGCCTCCCACCCTCCCTCCCTCCGTTTGACCTACGGTTTCTGTACGTTTTTACTTCTTTCTTTGTCTCTCCTTTTTGTGTTCTATCTTGTTTTTCTTCAATGGTCCTTCCTCTCTTCTTTTTTTTTTCTTCCCCTTCCTACATTTTTCTCCTTACTCTCTCTCTCTTTTTGCTTTACTTCTTCCTCTACCTCTTTGCTTTATTACTTCAGTATCCTTTACCTGATCTGTTATTTGTTTCCATGGACGTTCTGTTATATTGTATGCTTTATGTATTATTGTACTATTTTATCTTGTTAGATTCAGAGCTACCGCGTGGAATGTTTAAGGATTAAATAATCCTATTAAAAGACAGCGAGTGTTATCTTACCTGTCTAAGCTAAAGACAGATATTGCTATGTTACAAGAGTCTCATCTTTCTGATGTTGAAACTTCTAAACTGACGAGACTCTGGGTTGGTAATGTTTTCTTTTCCCCAGCTCTAGGAAAAAATAATGGGGTGGTTATCTTAGTTCATAAAAAATTCACAGTTTCTGTTATCCGTCAAGAATCAGACTCTGATGGTCGTTGGGTACTTATTAAATTACTAATTGATAATATACCTTTGGTTATTTTTAATGTTTATGCTCCTGTAACTGTTGACAACACTTTTTGGCCATTTATTTCTGATAAGTTGGTTTCCCTTAATGATGATTATATTATTTTCGGTGGTGATTGTAATCAAATCCATGATCCCATTCTTGATAGAAAATCTCCTGTTAAATTTGTTCATTCTAAAATGCATAATCAATTTACCTCGGCCACCCGTTGTAAACCCTTAGTTGATATATGGAGACTTTGCCATCCTGATCTCCAAGAATTTAGTTACTTTTCCCCTCCCCACAAGACACAATCCCGCATTGATTATCTTTTTCTCAGTAAATCCTTAACACAGTGTACACTTGCTTCAGAAATAGGCTCTAATCTTATCTCTGACCATGCCCCAGTTTTTGTTGACTTTGATCTATTCCCTTTCTCTCCTCTCTCTGGCAGATGGCGTTTTAATAATTCTCTTCTTGCAGACCCTAAATTCTCTGGTCAATTCAGTTCTTTTTTCGCTGACTTTTTTGCTGTCAATTCCACCCCGGACTCTTCTCCAACCATGATTTGGGACTCTTTCAAAGCAACCGCTAGAGGTTTTATCATTAATTACGTCTCCCAGAAGAAAAAGAAATTCGAGAAACAGTCTTCCCAACTCTTGACTCAAATTAAACAATTAGAACACGCCTATTTTCATTCCTACTCGGATGCCTCCTTAAAAGAACTCATTACTGCTAAAGTTGCCTTCAATAAACTATCTACTGACGCCGCTGCTTCTTCTCTTTTAAAAAGTAGTGCTCGATATTATGGAGGTCAAAATAAAATGGGTAAGCTTTTAGCTAATTATTTGAAAATTTGCCGCGATAGAACTCGGATTTCCTCCATAATTGATTCCTCTGGTATCTCTCACTTTAAGGATGATGACATCTTGCAGGAATTTGTCTCTTTCTACAAAGATCTCTATACCCCTGAGTCCTCTCCGCTTCCCTCTGATTTATCCTCTTACTTTTATTCCATCCCTCCTCCGTCTTCTTCCCATGTTGATTTTGCTTCACTTGAAGCGGATATATCCCTCCAAGAAATATCCCATGCAGTATCAGTTTTAAAACGTGGTAAAGCCCCCGGCCCTGATGGCTTCTCTATTGAATTCTATGATCATTTTTCGAAACTTCTTCTTCCTCACATGCTCGCTTTATTTAACTCATTTATTGCAAATGGCTCTTCCCAAGGTACCTTTCAAGACGCTATGATCTGCCTCATCCCCAAAGACAACAAAGATCCTTCTTTTTGTAAAAATGACCGCCCCATTTCCCTTGTTAATACGGATTATAAGATTTTTGCCAAATTACTTGCCCTGCATATAGATCCCATTTTACCCGAACTTATAGGTCCTGAACAATCAGGTTTTGTGAAGGGACGTTTGTCCTCTGATAATTCCAGAGTTTTCTTTCATGTCCTTAGTAAAGCTTCTTCCCTATCCTACCCACTTGCGGCCATCACATTAGATGCCGAAAAGGCCTTTGACAGGATCAGTTGGGACTTTATGTTTCATGCCCTCACTTGGATTGGCCTCTCACCTAAATTAATCTCCCTCATCTCCCTTTTGTACTCCGGCCCTAGGGCTTCTATCTTTGCTAATGGAAAAATTTCTGATTATTTCTCCCTCTCCAGAGGTGTCCGGCAAGGTTGTCCCCTATCTCCCTTATTGTTTATTGTAGCATTGGAACCTTTTCTTACCAAGCTCCGACTAGATGCCCGAATTACTGGTTTTAACCCTGGTCCCCATCAAGTTAAATTGTCGGTTTATGCAGACGACATTCTTTTTTATTGCTCTAACCCTGAGTCCACTTTTCCTGCCTTTTCACTCCAAGTTGACGCCTTCTCACAGGTTTCGGGATATCGTCTTAACCGTGACAAATGTGAACTTTTACCCCTTAATGTTTTATGTCAACGTCATTATTTTGATCATACTGGTTTCTCTTGGCAATCGACTAAAGTAAAATATTTAGGATTATGGTTTTCCCCTTCCATATCAGACACTTTGAAGGCTAATTTTGATTATATTACAAAGAAATTGAGTGACTCTATTACTAGATGGCATCCCCTATTTCTTTCATGGTGGGGTCATTTGGACTCCATCAAAATGATGCTAGCTCCTAAAGTTTTATATTTCCTGTCCATGATTCCCGTTCGCATAACCTGTTACTATTTTAAACGGCTAGACTCACTCTTGGTGAAATTTCTTTGGAAAAATAAACCCCCTCGGATCGCCTTATCCTCCCTTAAAAAAGATAAACTATCTGGAGGTCTTAAATTTCCAGATTTTAAGTCATACCATTATTCTTTCATCCTTAAACAAGCCTCTCGCTGACTTTCCACGGATACTCCCACTTACTCTCCTGTTTGGCTCACTCTGGAAAAATCTCTCATTTCACCGTTTACTTTTTTGGAGATTCTCGCCTTTTCAGCCAACGTTTCTCTCTTGAAATCCCCTGTCATTGCTCATACCCGTCATCTCTTAACCCCCCTTTTATCCTCTTCTTATCCCTCTCTTACTTCTTTATCTCATCAATCCATTTGGCATAATAAGTTACTGCGCATCAAGAATCGTTCCTTTTATTGGAAATCTTGACAATCCAAGGGTCTTTCTTGGATCTCCCAACTTCTATCCCATAACGTTCCTCTCTCTTTTACAGACCTTCAAACTCAATTTTTTCTCCCTGCTTCCTTTAGGAAACAATACGACCTGTTACTTCCTGCTCTTCTTCAGTATCTTCAATCTCTTCCTTCTTCCTCTGAGATACCTTCCTCTTATTCTACTATTCGCTCACTTTTGGATTCTTCCCCGCCCGCTTCTCTTTTATACAAATGTCTCATGACTTCACCTCATCGACTCAAAACAAAGACTGAATTGGCCTGGGAACGGGATTTATCAATATCCTGGCCTATCTCTTTATGGGATAAGCTGTGGTTAAAAATACACAAAACGTCCAGAGCTGCTAATACCTCTCAGACTCGCTACTTTTTATATAATCGTTTACTTTTCACTCCACAAAAATTAGCCACCCTTTCCCAGGATCTTTCGCCTAAATGTTGGTCCTGCTCCTGTCCACATGCAGATTTACTTCACATGCTATTTCAATGCCCCAACATTGCCTCCTTTTGGAAACGGGTCTGTTCTCGTTTACATAAGATTTTTGGTTTTACACTTCCTTTCTCCCTTCCCAATGTCCTTTTAGGCTCCCTATCCCCTGATTTACCACTCTCTCCTTCTCACTTTAAGTTGCTTGACCTGTTTTTAGCTGCTGCATTTCATCTCATTACCTCCAATTGGAAAGATTCCACTAAAGTTAGTTATTCTGCTTGGTGGAATGCTATTTGTTTCCATCACAGACTTGATACCAACTTTGTTACCCCCATTTCTTTGGCTGTTAAACGAGACATGTTATGGATCCCTCTCACTACCTACCTTTCCAAAACCTCGCCCTCTCCTCAAACTGGTATTGTTAATTACCAAAATCCATCTGATGATGTTCACAAACCACCATGATTGTACTTATTTCTCTTTTTATTTCGATTTACAAGTTCTGTGCTTATTTATTGCTTGCTGTCTATCACTCATTGTTTATTTACATTCATTACTTGCATACAATTTTATGTTTTATGAATTGTCATGCTCCATTTCCCCTTTTATTTTGTTTCCTTTTCCATCCCTTGTTATTTACTTTTTCATGATTTAGCTATAGGTGTTTATTGATTCCGTTTTATTATACCTCCTTAAATTTCATTTGTATACCTCTTCTGCCTCTCGTTCATTGACTGTATTACATTTTGTATTTATGCTATGTTTTTTTTTTTAGTGTCAATAAACTTGAACTTAAAAAAAAAGAATGTGTTTCTCTCGAATCGCGATAGAATCAGACTGGAAGGCCTTTGCATCAGTTTGTTTCAGAACATTTAAGCAGTACCACTTTTAAGAAGGTAATGATAAGATCATTCATAGTATTATTCAACCAGATATATTAATTGAGATGAAGTTGGATCATCTCAATAATTTTTTTTCTTTAAGGTTGTATCAAAGTTTGCATTAGAATAATAGGCCTATGAGTGCAGAGGTATTAAAAAAAAATCTTCTAAACTGGAGTGCCAGACACTACCCAATACAGAGCAAGATTCATTAATTTCTGAAATAAATGGTTCAAAGGTAATGGCTGTTATTCAGTCACTCTAGAACTGTAAGGCTCAAAAGAGGATGGGATCAAGAGAGACTGGTATTGGACTCTATAAAAAGAGCTAGCTCCAATACAGACACAGCTATTAAGTTCCATGTTCACTAGTGGTACAGTTGAATGAATGACTGAAAACAAGTAATAATGCACTCATTCAATGCCTAATAGATCTTATAACTAATGTAGGAAAAGCCAAGGTTTAATCAGCTTCCGGAAACTTGCATTTTTGTCCTCTACCTTGATGTTCTATAGGAGATAATTTCAGAGCTTGGCCAAGAACAAAGCAAATGATCTTCCTACTCATCTAGATCGCTTTATTTGTGGGATAACCACATCCTTATTCTTTGCGGACCTATCATATCTCTTTGTGATATGCCAGCTGAACTTGGATTTAATTAATGCTGCACCCGTACCCTGTAGTGCTCTGTGCACCAAGCAGAGAGCATTAAACAGGAAGAAGTTACCTGGCAGCCAATATAAGCCTTTCAGTGCCTCTGTTACAACTGATTTTGGGGCAATCTTGAACATACTGCCTGGGTGGTTCCTACATAAACTGAGTTACAGTAATCTAGGTGGGAAGCAACTAAGTATTGAACAACTGTTTTCAGTGCTGATTGGGGAATAAACAGAAAACACTTTTTTAGAACTCCTATAATGTACAGGACATGGCTGCCACTTGATTTATATGGGTTTTGAAGGACAGGACTTTATTAAAACAAATATCACTCCAAGATTCCGTGCAGAATTGACTGATAGAGGTGCTGCCACTATTTCAGAAGGCCACCATGCATGTGACCAGATATTCGGCGAATTGCCACATATCAGAGCTTCTGTTTCCCCACTATTAAGTTTTAGGCAATTACACCACGTCTATATGTCAACTTCTCTCACACAGTCCTGAAACGACATTGCAGTCATAAGTGGGTCACTGGAAATATTGATTACAATCTGTTTGTTGTTGGCATAGGAGAATACCATATGAGGAGTAAAGTACACCCTGTTGTACATTATAAGAATATTGCAAATCACCACGGAGTTCCATAACGATATAGAGGAACGAGGCAGAAGGCTGAGGTTCTTTATAAGGTTATGGAGCTCTGATATATTTTTGTTTTTAAATGTATAACTAGAACTTCATTATTCAGGCACTTTACACGATACATAAATGCACTTTTTCCATGCTCCTTTTATCCCTTTGGCCTGTCTTTAGGCAGTGGGAGGGTAGTGATGCGTGATCATGTTTAGTCTCCTGTTTGTAGAAATCACAGTTTACTCCATAGGTACTTTGTATTAAAATAAGATGCACTTTCTCACTTTCTTCACTAAAGCTTCCCCCTTTTGGGAGGGGGTGGTGGCCGAGCCATGGAAAATGGTGGGAAAGCAGAGCTCTGGTCATACTGTAATCGTCCAGTTTCATCCTGGCAATGTACTGATCTGTACCATACCAATATTACTGTGGCGCGGAACCCAACCTGATTCCTGGCCATTCCAAGTACAAACATGTTTGATGTGTGAAGTCAAGGAGTGGGGACGGAGACGGCCTTGACCAATGACACAAGATGGCAGCAACGCAGCCCTAGTAGATCACGGCCTGGAACACAAGCACCGGGAGGGGCCCTGGACCCAGTGAGGTACTTCAACGGTGTCCCCGACCGCGCCGATGCAGGAGCGGCTACTGTGCGTTACTAGCAGAGGCCACCTCGAGGGCAGGCGCCATAACGTCCGCCCGTGCCCCACAAGGAACCGATCCGGTTTGCGCTGGTCAGCGATGTCGGGAATTGCCGCGCTGCAAAAAGCGCCCGAGGCCCTCTCCTCCCCCTCCCCAAGAACAAAGGGAAGAAGGAAAGGGGGATATAAGGCAAAGCTCCCCCTGGGCAGCTCACCTTTTACATCAGTGAACTGGGAGGAGCGGCACCAACGATTTTGGAGTGCTGGCGAGCAGCCTGGGAAGAATTTCAGAAGCCGCTCCGCTCCTCTCGTGCCGGTCCAGAGCCGGCCGATGTTTGCCCAGTGCCTGTCTTACTGATAAGCAGGCTGTCTGGGTCTAGGACGCGGGGCACCCAGTTCCACGATCACGTCTCGCCGTGATTCCCCCTATGGTTGCCCACCGGCAGAGGACCGCCACAGTATCGGGGGTGACGCGACTCTGGCTGGCGAAGCGGGACCAGCGAAGGGGATGCAGGAGAGCGACCACCATGGCGCTGATAATCGAGACCACTCAAGACGTAGGCAATGCGTCCTGAGATAGTATGTAATATTCGGGCAGTCATGGAGGGAAGGGCTCATCTGTCCCTGTACAATTTTTGCACAGCCTGGCAGTGCCGCACTGGACGAATGCATCCGCTCCAGGGGCCTTTGTTCAACCGCAAGGCCACTGGTTCGAACCCGTTCAGCCTGCTCATTGAGAGGGGTGACAAAAAGTCCATTATGCGGCGCCAACGATCTTCGAGTGACGTGAGGATGAACCCCCTCACCTCGAGTAGAGAATGAGGAGGAAGTGCTGGTTCCGACGGTGAACAGGCCGGTACGGGGCAGCCATAGGTACAGCGCTGCCCCTTACCACGGCCAGGCGCACGAAGGCCTCAGAGAGAATTGGGAGGTGGAAGTAACGTCCATGGTTCGAGGCGGCATGAGAGCACAAGGCACCAGGTGAAGATGTGCCAACCGTTACCACGAGAGGAAGAATTAAACGGTCCTGGCGGGAACACGCCGCCTCCCCCAACCAAGGGCAATGGTAATGGCACAATCATTGTCTACTGGTAGCAAAATGCCTGCGCGTCCCTTGTTTGCGGCAGGCAGCAGTATCTAGATAGATAAATCCGACCAAAGCTATATAAAAAGGGTAATGTGTTTTACGCCATAAAGTCACTGACTTGAAGCGGGAAGGGGAGATGATATGGTGTAACAACCAGAGCAGCTGGTACTAAGGCAGGCCTACAGCGGCACGTTAGAAACTGAAAATATGCATATTTGGTGGCAAAACAAAACCAAAAATGCAGAATAATTGCGCTTTGGGATAACTAGTCCAATATGGAAACTAATTCAGCACTGGGATAGCGATGTGCTAGATGTATCTGCAGATTAAAGGTTTCCCCTATGAACACTCCAGTGTGACATGCAGCAACGGTTGAGTGTTCACGGAATAATTCCTGGTTAACACCACCATTCGCAAGCTCTAATTCATGTACCAGAGATTACAAACAAGGGATACTATAACTTAAAATAACTCTTAAGTACAGCGAATTTTCGTCCTCCGGGACCAGGGTGCGTATCTCAATGAATGCTAGCGAGAGTAAAAAAAAAAACCACAGCGGTGTGGCGGAATGCCTAAGGCAGCCGACTTTGAAGCCGGGGATCCAGGTTCGAATCTCGGCATTGTCCTCCTGTGATCCTGGGCAAATCACATTATATCTCCGTGCCATAAAATGAATGCGTCCTGGTTGCAATCTAGCATGTGTTTATGAGAAGCGCTCTAATACCTTCGGGTCGAGATTGCGCTATATAAAAGGGCCAGAAAATAAACAAGCATTTACAATGCAATGGTCTCGGCATTATTAAAGGTAGAGCTATTGGCATTGCACATGACATTTTTTTTTTTTTTATCATAAATAAATGGTATTGTCAATTACATTGCCAATAGCTTAATCGTTAAATAAATGGCATTGTCATTTTCAATGCCAATTGCTTAATCGCTCGCAAATGCATGACCTATTGCATGTACACACACACAGAGCCACACACACACAGAGCCACACACACACACAGAGCCACACACAGACACACACACACACCCAGAGCCACACACACACACACACACACACACACACACACACACACACACCCCCAGAGCCACATACACATCCAGAGCCACATACACACCCAGAGCCACATACACACCCAGAGCCACATACACACCCAGAGCCACATACACACTGTAGAGCAAGCACAGCGAGGGGGCAGGAGAGCAAGCACAACCAGGGGGCAGGAGAGCAAGGACAACGAGGGGGCAGGAGAACAAGCACAGCCAGGGGGCAGGGGAGCAAGCACAGCCAGGGGGCAGGGGAGCAAGCAAAGCCAGAGGAGCAAGCACAGCCAGGGGGCAGGGGAGCAAGCACAGCCAGGGGGCATGGGAGCAATACACACCCAGAGCCACATACACACACACAGGAGAGCAAGCACAGCGAGGGGGGCAGGAGAGCAAGCATAAGAGAGGGGGCAGGAGAGCAAGCACAGCGAGGGGGGCAGGAGAACCAGGGGGCAGGGGAGCAAGCACAGCCAGGGGGCAGGGGAGCAAGCACAGCTAGGGGGCAGGAGAACAAGCACAGCCAGGGGGGAGGAGAACCAGGGGACAGGGGAGCAAGCACAGCGAGGGGGGCAGGAGAGCAAGCATAAGAGAGGGGGCAGGAGAGCAAGCACAGCGAGGGGGGCAGGAGAACCAGGGGGCAGGGGAGCAAGCACAGCCAGGGGGCAGAGGAGCAAGCACAGCTAGGGGGCAGGAGAACAAGCACAGCCAGGGGGCAGGAGAACCAGGGGGCAGGGGAGCAAGCACAGCCAGGGGGCAGGGGAGCAAGCCCAGCAATGGGGCAGAAGGCAAGAAAAAACGGCACAATCAGGTGGCAGAAGGCAAGAAAAAATGGCACAATCAGGGGGCACCTCCCTAAACCTAACTATAGGTGGTGGGAAATCTACAAGTGTGACCGATGTTTACAGACACTTGGAGCTGCCAGTGGAGGGGTACCATCGACCATTAGAGCTCCTGTGCTATTTGTTGACTATGTCAGACACCTCAAAACAAAATGGCCTCATGGGACTCTGAGGAGGCAGGGCTCAGTGACTATTCTCACATAAATGTATTTATAATGAATTAAATACCCGCTGCTTGCTAGAACAGCCGTGGCCCGACTTTCGGGTGTGCGTAGATAGGTCTCTTCCTGTTTCAGCAGCTCTGTGTGAGGCCACATCTTCTTTACAAGGGGGAAGTGCAGACCCTGGGAGGGGGGTGGATGGGCTACATTTATACATACACACGTTAATATTTCTGTCATAAGCTAACCTCACTGGTATCTAAGGCTGCACACACAGATTATTATTGTATACACACACGGGTCATTTGTACATACACACACGTTATTATTTGTGTCATAACTAGCCTCGCTGGTATCTAGGAGTGCACACACATTAAATGTGTACACACACACAGGTGATTTGTGTGCATCAGCTGCTCTCGGCGGTAGCTCTGCCCTCTTACTACGGAGATAGTTTGCAGTTGCTTTTAAAGTATTGTGGTTTCATGTCCCGGGGGCCCTGCGTCATCCGCTTTAATTTAATTACTCCATGTTCGCGCCTTATAGCAAGGCCCTCGGCTGTCGTATGCGTCTCCTGTCTCCCATAGGGGGCGCTCCAGACCACACCAGCAGCAGTGTGTGGAGGGAAGCGAAGGTGCGCAGTACATGGAGCTCAGAGAAACCCGACAGCTGTCACAGCATGCCACTCACAACTGCACACACCCATAGCAAAGCGCATAGAAACTCGAAAAAGATTACTCTTTGCTCGCAGGCCTATACATTGCAGCTCAGTATTGCTTTTTTACGCTACCTACTCATAGGATAGGTAATAGGCACTCCCTATTACTCTTCCTGCTCACATTGAGGGGTGTTTGCGCTGCATCTTGACCTGCCTGCCCTGCTCACAGGGGTGCAAACACAGCATCTTACGCTGCATGCTTAGCACACGAGAGGAGCAAATTGCACTGTAGGCACTGTATCTTGCTGTGCGTGCTCACCGCTGCAAAGCCGTGCGATCCCTTGGACACAGGTACTGCATCTTACAGTGCCAACTTACAGCATACTTCTGAAGAGGCATCGTGCCCTACGCTGCTTGGTCACGAGAACAGACGTGCAAACTGCACATGACACTGCATTTTTAGACGCCAGATCACGTGCTTGAGATGGTCACGCTACAGTGGGGATCACACTGTAACTCGTCATTTAACCTACTCTCTGGTGATGGCATGAGTTATGCGCACTGCACTGGAGGCTGCACAGGGCAAGGTTGTGTAATGGAGTATGAATGCAGTGTAAGATTCAGCGCCCACAGTTGTGCAAGCCTCGCACATTAAGATGGCCGTGTGGGATGTCATTCACTAGTTATGCACTCACCCCACTGCCTCACCAGACAGGGTGTGCACCTTCCACTGTCTACGCACTGCATCGGACGCTCACTTACTAATTAATGGCCGATTAGACGCTATATCGTGTAAATACATATCAAACACCGTCAATAGCACTACCCTGGGTCGCAGCACGAAGCCACTGCTTGCTCACAGCATGAGATGTGCAAACTGCAGTGAAGGATGCTGAATGCCCCACTGCCTGGTGAGACAGTGGGATGTGTGGATTACTAGTGAAAGCCATCTTAACGTGCGAGGCTTGCACAGTTTTGAGCGCTGCATCTCCCACTGCATGTGCACTCCATTGGGGCACCACATCGTGCACTGCTTCTCACTGCATGAGATCGGCGTGTGATGTGGAAAGTGCTAAATATTGTCAGTGAACACGCTGCCAGTGCACAGCATGAGACTTAGACACTCGTGAAAACTCAACATTCAGCACATACTTGTGAGCAGAACAACACGTGCACACTGAACAAGAGCGCTGCTTTGTACGCTGTGTTGTCATGGACTCAAACCCAGACACTGCGCTGGGGCACTGGACTGTGTCTTACAAAGTCTTGATGCAGTGTGGTACTTCTTTCATCATGAGACATGCACAGTAGCTCCGCATCTTAACACTGTTCACAACTGGAGACCTACCTACTGAACACGGGCAGTGAGTGCATCATACACTGTCAGCTTACAGCACAGTATATGTCCAGTGTACGGGGCCCTCCCTCTTACACTGCCTGCTTGCATCACATACACGTCAGCTGCACTGGGACTCTCCAACCTACACTGCATGCTTACATCATAATACACATCGACTGCAATTCTGCACTGCATTAGAGATTTATATGAGCTCAGCCTGCTCACATCATGAGACCAGCCTGTCGCATTTGCGAAATAAACAGAGCACTGCATGCTCACTGTATAGGACATAAATAGTACAAGTGCTCACTGCATCTTACATTGCATAGTCACAGTATGAGGCTTGCATACTTCCCGGGGGCACTGCATCTTATCACTAAACTCACTGCCTGAGCATATTATGGTACATGAACACTGCACTAGAGCACTTGATCTAGCGCTCTTTACACATACCATTAGACTTGCACAAGGCGCTTCATCGAAATAGTGAAAACGCTACCTGCTCCCATCATGAGAACTGCGCTGGAGCACTGCAGCCATCACTGTCTGTTTATAGTGTACGTGGGTAACTCATCTTTCTTTGCGGTGACCGCACTGGCCTGGCACAGTGCAGTGGGACTCTACTTCCTATAAGTGAATAAAATGACTGCTCACAGCAGAAAACCTACATACTGCACACGGCCACTGCGCCTCAGTAATGAACACTCTCGCTACTCATGTCGTGAACGCTGGAAGCTGTGCTGGAGCGCTGCATCTATCGTGGTTTACTCATTCCGTGGCAGAAGTTTCTGTGCTGGCACAAGCATAGGGCACTGCATTGACCTGGGGCTTCCACGCTACCCCTGGATGCTGTAACTTATCAGTAAACACACTGCCTGGCTTTGGAGGGGTTGAGGGCAGCAGGTGCCCGCTGCCAGGTCTCTGGGGTGCCTTCCTGTCGGTGTGAGCCTCCTCTCAGGGCGGCACGTGTTGCCAGCAGCACCCCTCGGTCTCAGCCATAATCCGTGCCACTGTCTCCTGGGCTGTCAGAGGGGGGCACAGGGAGGAGGAGGCCGGCCGAGAGAGAGACCCGCAGCAGGAAGAATAGTGAGAGTGGCGGCGGGCGGCCCGGGCCCCCTGCGCTCTGCTGATGGCTGTGTGGGCGGCGGCTGCCGGTGCAGTCACGGCTTGGGGCGGCTCCAGGTTCCCTCGCAGTCTGCGCTCCAGAGCCGGCTGAGGGAGCCGCGGGCCAGGTGCGCGGAGTTGCGATCGGCCTCCGAGTAACATTAAGAAGTCCCGCTTCAAATTTTGACATGGCACAGGGAGAAGGAGGCCGGCCGAGGGAGAGACCCGCAGCAGGAAGGACGGCGAGAGTGGCGGCAGGCGGCCCGGGCCCCCTGCGCTCTGCTGAGGGCTGTGGGCGGCGGCTGCCCGTGCAGTCACGGCTTGGGCGGCTCCAGGTTCCCTAACTTGAGTATGGCTTACAAGACAAAGCGGCGAGGAGGAGCAGGCTTGGGAAAAAAAATGGCGGCCGGAAAGCTCCGAACATTTTCAGATTCGGGGGCGTGTTTTTGGGTTCTGAGTGACGGGTGACGTCACAGGGCTAAAGAACACAAAAAAACACGCCCCCGAATCCGAAAGAGACGGGGCTTTATTGGAGTGACTCCCTTCTCCTCCAATGGCTGGCCTCCGTTTAGGAAGCCAGCCAATGGAGGAGAATGGAGGAGAGAGGCGGGTTCCAAGCCCCCTAACTCCAAAACATGAAATCTTCGGGACTCCGCCCTCACTTCTTCGCAGTGAGTGTAACGGTCCCTCGACCTAATAAACAATACAAAACATTCGCAGACAGGTGTGGCATCTCCCACTATTCAAATCATGTGTGATGAAGTGATGCACTATCTGGCAGGAAGTAGTAGCAAAATTAAGAATGCTTATGTGTTTTCTTTCATCGCCGTGCTTCCCAGCCTTCTGGTGCCCGTAACGGAGTGCCTTTCCAGTAGGTATGGTTCAGACTCTCAGAGAGGGAGGACGGTGCTGAAGTTACACAGCGCCTTCATGGAAGCGCCAAGCCTGTATCACCAGGTAACAGTGGGGACGGCGCTAGAGCTGCCGAAGTGGGGGAACAACGCCCTGTGAGCCTGCTCTTCCTGGTTGGATCTGGGTCGGGTCTCATAAATGATTAACTTGTTTGCATTACGAGAACTACAATGGGTGGCTTTGTAGAAGAAGAGAGGGGCGGTATGAGCACAGTGGAAACAGAAGTACAGGTCCGTTCTTACTCTTTTGAATAAAAGCTAGTGTGGCTGACGGGCGTTTACCAAGGCAAATATTCAAATGTGATGTTTTTCAGTGGAGACTTACATTACAACCCTCCCCCCCCCCCTGGCACCCCTATGGAGCTTTTCCTTACCCTTGAAGCAAGGCAGAGTGTACATTTAAGTCAGAGTCACACATTTGTTGTACACTTCGTTCAGGTGACAAGAGCCCTTTCGTTTCTGGGCTTAGCCGCTGCGGTAGGTGCCCCTTACAGTTTCTAGTTGCTCAAACGGATTACATTTCGGATAGTTATATGTTTTCATAGTCTGCTTGCTTGGTTTTTGCTTGTGAGTGAAGTGTCACTCATATTCGTTGAATACCACTCATAATTCCACTGAAATTATGAAAATGTCACACATAAGCAATCCAAAACCATGGCAGCAGTAGGGGGGGGGGGGGGGATATGTTAACCCAATACCATCTGGCGTGTGCCTCATATATGTAAGAATGTTGCGCAGCTTCTAGCAGAACGATGGAGTTGGTTCAAGATCCCAGGCACAGGGCGATAGGTGCAAACAACATACCTAGGTCGCAGGCAAAGGAGGGCTGCACACACAGCAATGCCTGAATAATGTTTACCTGGAGCAAAAGAATGGTACTACAAGTCAATTAAATAATCGCGTATTCATAGGGTAAGTGTAATAACAGAACTGAACCGGTGGATTAAGGTACTAATGTGCCTGTGCCGGGGGCCTGTGCTTGGCCTCAAGACCTCAGTTTTGGGCACGGCGGGCCACTCAGCTGTTCATCACGCCGAAAAGAAAAAGAAAAAAAAAATGACTATTGAATGGGTAACCATGAACAACTGTTATGTAGCGCTAGGGTTCCCCTTGGTTTAACAGGTGCCCTACAAATAGGTATGCTAGGTTTCCGCGACCGCGGTGGGGCAACAGGAAGGAAGGGGAAGGAAACAGGAAGCGGGAAAGCCATTAGCGCTTTGATCCTGGCAATAGGGAAGGCAGCGCAGGATAAATGCCACTTCAATACAGGGACGGTGCACCGCTCCGTTTTGCTAGACAACTTTCAGAGGAGAAGGTTACCAGGCAGAGACTGGGTGTGGAAATATAAAATGGGTTCCTGGGTGCGCCGCTCAGGGCAGGGACTTACATTTGGGTAGACTGCAAGTTAATTAGTGCCAAGGGTGGTGTGGCGTGTTGCGCAGAGGCGCGCACCATACCAGTGGAGAAGTGTGGCTCACCGGTTAGAAGCGGCAGACCCTGAAGCAGAGGTCGGCCCGGGACCAGGGTTCAATTCCCGACGCGGCAGGGTCTTGGGTCAATGTCCGCGGACTCGATAATTCTCGCTTAGGTGCCTACGCTAACCATGGGTCCCACTCTGCAACTCTGGGCAATAGCTTGCTTAATCTCCACAACGGCCCCAGCAACGCCAGGGATGCCTGGCTTCACCTTGGGGTGCCCTCTCACAGGGAAAGCCAGGACGGGTTCCCCAGCGGTATACAGCGCCAGGACACCATGTAACGAGGTAACAGTGCGCTTTACAAGTATACATACATTACATTACATTTACATTACATTACCGCAATGGAGGTGCCCATAACAATACGTAGGTTATGTTCCCTGTGCCCCCAGCAAGGCCAACCCAGGATTTCTCCTTCCACAGTAAGATAATTACAGTTGAGTGGGTAGTATGTAAAGAAAATGCCCACGGTGAAAAGTACCACAATGATTGGCACTGTTCAACTTGATACACAGACTTGAGGAAAAAACTGCAATGAGTAAGAACCATGAGGTGGTGGGGGGACGGAGCTAGCTGGCAACCAAGATGGCTGCTTAAGCCGAGAGCTCCCCCGTCTCATCACCTATCCGGCATTAATCCTGTGCGCTATCCTGCCTGCAAATACCTCTAGCTGCGAACTCGCATCGCTGGACCCCCACGGACCTTGGAGAGTGCTGGTGTGTCTCCTAAGCTCCCCCGCTGTCATTAGTGGCGGATGCTGGGGCCTAGTGGCGTGGCTGGCGAATGAGACCTGCACTCTGTGGTGAGGAGGCGGGCCGACGTCGGCCTCGCTGCTGCGGCTGCTGGGAACTGCCGAAGGCGGCCCTTCCGACTGTGAGGCCTTGGCACGTTCATTTTCCCCTTGCCCACTGCTGAGACTCCCGCAGCTGCAGGGGAGTACGCGCTGTGGTGGGCTTTTCGACCAGGGGCCTCGGAGGCGGTGGTCTGGACGGGCGCTGCGGAGTGCGCTGAAGGGGCAGGTCCCGCCCCCGGAGCGGTGTGGTGGTTGAAGAGCTCCGGAGGCCAAGAGCGTTGCGCCTGTTCTGGCGGCCTGACCGGCTTTTCCACGGCTTTGGGGCAGAGACAACCTGTGGGCACCCTCTCATCTGCCGCACACGGTACGGGTGTGAAGAGAAGCGAGGGCGGAGGTGGAGGAAACGCTGCGCTACCCGATATCCTGCGGCCCTGGTTGCGGACTGCGTGAACCTCGCGCGCCCCAGGACCCCCTGGGGCATTGGAGGAGCCTGCGCGAGGTAGCGCTGAGGCCCCGCACAAGCCATTGAGACCCCGGGCGGGGGTTGAGGTGAGCTAGCGGTGCTGAGATGCTCTGGTCCGGTGGAGTTGTGGCGACTGCGCCAGTAGCCATACTGGTGGTGGAGCGGTGCGGCGCCATGCTCCCGGCGCATAAGGACAAAACTACGGCGACTGCACGGGGCCCTGCGTACCCTGGGTGTATGTCTGCTGATCTTGGGTCATTTCTGCAGCCGCCCCCCCTCCTACTACGATAAAGAGGTCTTGTGCCTCCCCTGAAGACTGCTGGGACGCCTTCGGCGGCCTGCGGCGCAGCGAAGGCGCGCCCGCATCTTGCCCCGGAGTGCCTTGAAGTTAGCAGAGAGTCCCTGTAGAACAGAGCGACGTTCCGGGTCGCGGCTGTGGGGCGGGAGAGCTCCTGGTGGCGGACGAGGCGGTCAGGGAGTCTGCGGCATCTGGCTGTTGACGGCGGTCCTGGCTGGCAGTGCTGCCGCTGCTCTCTGGATTCCGCGGCTGCTCCCCAATCGACTACACTTCGAGAGTCTCTTTTTACGCCCAGTGGTCATTGGTCATCGGGCCCCGTCGGGATGGGGCGCACAGATAAGACGCAAACCAAGCGGTCCTTTGATTATAAAGGAACTAAGACAGGAGATTCTGCTTCGGGGAAAGACCTGGGGGAGCGAGAGCAAGCTGAGGAAATTCCACAGCAAGATATCCGTGGACTATTGCTAGTGATGGAAAAGAGCCTGCAGGGGGGGATTGCATCATTAGGCACCGAGATGGATGCGCTCACCTACCGTATGGATCGCATGGCAGAGAGGCTCGAAAAACAAGAGGAGCGCATTGATATTTCTGAACGCAGACTCACCGAGGTGGAGGAGGCACAGACTACCCTAGACACAGACAACAAGCAGCTGAATAGTGCGATGCAGATGCTCCAGGACAAGACGGAGGCCCGTTCTCGACGGTGCAATCTACGCATCACGGGCCTGCCCGAAAACACGCAGACCGGTAACATGGAAGTCTTTATCGAAAATCTCCTAAAGAAACTCCTTGGCGACACCGCCTTCTCTGCCATGTTTGTTGTTGAAAGGGCCCACCGCTCTTTCGGCCCGAGGCCCAAGCCGGGAGTGCCGCCGAGGCTTATCATAGCTAAGTTACTCAACTACAGGGACCGAGATGTGGCATTAAGACTTGCAAGGGAAAAACAGCCACTCCAGTACGTAGGCTCGACCCTTTCTCTCTTTCTGGACTTTACAGCGAGGGTCCAGGAGGCATGGCGCCAGTTCCTACCGATGAAGCGACAGTTGCGCGAAATGGGCACAGACTTTGCAATGTTGTATACGGCGAAGTTAAGAGTAAACAGACAGGGGAAATCCATGATCTTCACGGACCCAAAGGCCCTCCAGAGGGCCCTCAAAGACTGGCGCAAGCAGAGTCATCCCTCCCCGAATAGAGTGGAGGAGGCTGCGGGAGGTTCACTGGACGAACAGTACTAACTACGTTCCTTGCAGATAAGCACCGAGCTTTATACTTTATTGAGCGGGTGGTGTGGGGGGGGGATGCGAGTGCTGAGTGAATCACTAGTCATGCTTCCCCTTAGGTGGCTTGGGGGATTTATGCGATCTGGGGAGGGAATTGCGGGGGGTTTGAGTTGAGTGTTAGGCGCGCTTCCAGGGCATGGGCGAGCACTAGCATGTGAGCCAGGGCACTACGATGTATTTCCTTTTTATTCTTCCTTTCTCCTTTTCCTTTTTTCTATTCGGATTGGGGAAGCCTTGCTTTGCATATGTTTAGATTTGTATTATTGTTATGATTCCTTACGACTTGAAGGACATTTTTGCGGGTGGGGTCGATTACTGGAGTATGATAAGCATATATGTTTACCACTGTCCGGCCAGGAAGTGTTTCATGAATGTGCATTCGATCACGTGCATGATATATATTTTTTTTTACTCAGACGGGGGCAGGGCGGGTGGCTTTGTGATTTGGTACCACAGAGAGCTTGCATACTGCTGGCTACCTTTGCCCTCATGTTAATCCCACTGAGTTTGCTAATGGGTTTGTTAAGGGAATGGGGGTTCTTTTGAAAGGTTTGAATAGGGACTGGGGGGTTAGGGTGGCTTGATGGGAGTAGGAGTTGTCCGCGGCCTAGTTGGGGATGGGCAGGCGTGGGTGGGAGCAGGAGGGAAGGGGGGATGGCGCTGTAGAGACACATTTCTGCGCCGAGGGGACAGGGGTGTTTTTTAGAGGTTACCACACATGACTAAGGCAGGTTGCGATGCTGGGATGTTAGCTCGGACTTCCCTACTAGCCTGATTAATCCATTTCTACCGCCTTGGAAAAGAAAAGGAGGCGATCAGTCTTGCCGTCTGTGCACCTGTGGCACGGAGAGTCTTATTCACATTATATGTATCTGCAAGAACTTAAAGGACATATGGATCTCCTTGCTGAAACCATTCTTTAATCTGCATGGCGTTAGGTCTTGTAGACAGGCGGTGATGCTGTGCTTTAATACAACTTTAGTACAGCTTAATTGCCGTCTTGCAAAATTCTTCGAACTAACAGGAAAAAGGCTGAAAAATCTATCCTCAGTTGCCATGGACTAGATCCGCTTAATGGCCCTGGCTCTTCAAGATATTGCCCAGTAAAGCTACCTTATGGCTTCCCAAATTGGTATTGCGAAACTACAAGCAGGGACACCAGGCCGTTGTTTCATGCTACGCAGGAGCATCCCATCAGTTTAAGG
Source organism: Lissotriton helveticus (assembly GCF_964261635.1). Taxonomy (NCBI): domain Eukaryota; kingdom Metazoa; phylum Chordata; class Amphibia; order Caudata; family Salamandridae; genus Lissotriton; species Lissotriton helveticus. The sequence goes on from NC_136067.1 coordinate 449,939,468, forward strand.
TGATAAACTTTATCAAACTGACTTTTTACAGATTGAGTATTAATTGCACCACTGATTTTAGCACGTATGATTCAATAGGAAGCAATTTTTTCTCTTTTTTATGGATAACACAATGTAGTTATTTTAGCCTAGTAAACTCTTCATTTATCGTAATTTCGTTTTTATTGTTCATGTGTTATATACAAGATTTTAATTAATCAAGCATAATAAAATTTACTTACTTACTGGGACATATACACAGACTATTGCAGACAGGATGACTACATCAGGAGACGACTTAGTTCAGTTCAGTTCAGTTTGCTTTATTCGATTTTTGTTTAAAATCATAAAAGCGTACAATTAAAAATACAATCATGGTTAAAAAGAACATACATATGAAAGCACAAATTATCTACAAATTAAAAGTTAAAAACATTTGCTCATCCTGTAAATATAGCTATCTTGGTAATAACATACTTTACAGGATTCGTGTTAACAAATCTTCCTTTACATCAAAAGGAAAGCTGATAGGGGTTACAGTACTTAAGAATATTATGCGGTAAGTCTAATCTGTTAAGCGCGGGGATACTACAACAATACGGTAAGCAAAGACCTCTACCCAGCCTGGTGTTATCCTCAGCCGTTGGTCTGGGAGCAGAGATATATGAGGTGTTTGGGTAGAAATCGTGTAGATCCCAGGTAGATATGGGGCCATCACCTACTTTGGGTGGCCAAGTATGGAGGTATGGAACAATATGTCTACTCCTAAATCTTATTAATACCAAGTCACCAGTGATGTCTTTTGGTAGGGGACCTAGCCAGCCCACTCTCCTCACGCTCATAATCCTGCCGTCAAGATCATGGGGCAGGGGTCTATTTTTTGATAGCCAAAACTTGGCCTTATTTAACAAGTCATGTTGTTTCTCTGATTTACCCTGTTTGAGTTGCGGTACTCCAGAGAGGACACACACGAATGGAGCGGCCTCTGGAGGTAGATGAATTCGAGAAACCCTGTTGCGCTATACTCTGGGAACAATATTGTGCGCTGTAGTGGGTTTAAGAGGGGTTTTAGGAACATTTAAGGGCAAAGAGGTGGGAACTAGTACTTGGGTTTGGGCAACTTTATTTTGTGTGGTTTGTTTAGGCGCATTAGGAGGAGCGGTTGACAGGGGATGATTAGATATTGTAGCATGGGTAGGAGGTAACAAATTAAATTTGATTGTTTCCTCAATCTCTGTCAATCTATCCCCCAAGGTGTTAATTTTGTCAATCAGAGGGTGTATAGTAGATTTAATTAATTGTTCGATCATGGACAATAAGGCCGTCTGGGAAGAGGGTGCTATGTCGTCTAATTTTTTAGCCGCCTCTGGAGTTGGGGGGTAATTGGTAGGGGGCAAAGTTGGACTTGGGGACCCATTTTGTAGTTTTTGAAATTTAGATTGGCTCCCATTATATTTATCCCCGTCATGCTTCCTTTTGGCGGATGTAGCCCGAACGGGTACTATACTTTGGCTGTTGGCTTTTGTGAAAATGGAAAAGGGTTCCAGCACACTCTCATTAGGAGCTAACGGGATAATGTTATTTGGCGGGGAGGGTAAACCTGCTGGGGCGTACCTGGTCTTACACACAGCATTTAATTCCTCCAACAGTGAGAGGCTAAACGCTGTACTGGTTATTTGTGGAGGGGATTGGTTACTAGTTGGGCTGTCTATAAGCTGATCGGAATTATTTTTATCAACATCTCTACACGTAGGTAAAAATAAACTATTTGTGTGCTTGTCTTGCATCCTGGGGGAAGAATCTGACCGAAGGGCTGTTTTAGTGGCAACCCCATTGCGGGTCATAGTATAGATTGACTATGATAAAATTATTAAAATTTATTAAGCAAGTACTACTGTCCAGTACAAAAAGTCAATCGGTAATTTTACCTCTTCTTATAAGGCCAAGGGGCGTGGCCCGTCCCGTCCTCCTCAGGCCTCTGAGGGCCACAGAGGGCCCGCCCTTTGCCCCGGCTTAGCCCGGCGCTACCCACGCGCTACCCGCAGCGCGGGGGCTCACGGTTCTTTTATGCGCCTCCGGGCGCAGGATTAGCGGCAGCGGCCGCAAACGATCCCGGGCAGTGTAGTCTTCTCCCTCCACCCGGCGGCCGCTAGATGTTATACTGCGGCGGCGGGAGGGAGAACAGGGCAACAAACAGGTTTCATGGCAACTGGACAGCAAGCAGGGGTCCCGACAGCAGTTTGGTGGTGGTGAGCACGCCCCCCAAGTGATTAGCAAAGCCCCCGCTCCACCGGGGCTCACGGTTCTTTTATGCGCCTCCGGGCGCAGGATTAGCGGCAGCGTCCGCAAAGGATCCCGGGCAGTGTAGTCTTCTCCCTCCACCCGGCAGCCGCTAGATGTTATACTGCGGCGGCGGGAGGGAGAACAGGGCAACAAACAGGTTTCGCGGCAACTGGGCAGCAAGCAGGGGTCCCGACAGCAGTTTGGTGGTGGTGAGCACGCCCCCCCCAAGTGATTAGCAAAGCCCCCGCTCCACCGGGGCTCACGGTTCTTTTATGTGCCCCCGGGTGCAGGATTAGCGGCAGCGGCCGCAAAGGATCCCGGGCAGTGTAGTCTTCTCCCTCCACCCGGCGGCCGCTAGATGTTATACTGCGGCGGCGGGAGGGAGAACAGGGCAACAAACAGGTTTCACGGCAACTGGGCAGCAAGCAGGGGTCCCGACAGCAGTTTGGTGGTGGTGAGCACGCCCCCCAAATGATTAGCAAAGCCCCCGCTCTACCGGGGCTCACGGTTCTTTTATGCGCCTCCGGGCGCAGGATTAGCGGCAGCGGCCGCAAAGGATCCCGGGCAGTGTAGTCTTCTCCCTCCACCCGGCGGCCGCTAGATGTTATACTGCGGCGGCGGGAGGGAGAACAGGGCAACAAACAGGTTTTGCGGCAACTGGGCAGCAAGCAGGGGTCCCGACAGCAGTTTGGTGGTGGTGAGCACGCCCCCCAAGTGATTAGCAAAGCCCCCGCTCCACCGGGGCTCACGGTTCTTTTATGCGCCTCCGGGTGCAGTATTAGCGGCAGTGGCCGCAAAGGATCCCGGGCAGTGTAGTCTTCTCCCTCCACCCGGTGGCCGCTAGATGTTATACTGCGGCGGTGGGAGGGAGAACAGGGCAACAAACAGGTTTTGCGGCAACTGGGCAGCAAGCAGGGGTCCCGACAGCAGTTTGGTGGTGGTGAGCACGCCCCCCAAGTGATTAGCAAAGACACATTTGACGTTGATGACCTGGATCGTTCGGGGTCTTAATGACCACAGGAAAGTCCGAAAGGTTGTACAATATTTTGCCAGACACGGCGTCGATGTTGCACTGTTACAAAAGACACATTTACACCCAGACAGCCACATACTGAGATATAGGGGCTTTATGGGTAATATACACGCAGCATGGTTTACAGCGCATGCCAGGGGCGTGATTATGTGGTTCAACCCGAAGGCACACTTGAAGTTCATACCACTGGTGACGGACAGCGACAGATGCTACACGATCACGAGGTGCTGCGGTAAGGGTCTGGAGTTCTGCATAGTGAACACCTACGGCCCCAATTACGACCATCCTGACTTTTACTCCGAGTTGGCGGACATGGTCAGGGCACACTCGGGAGTGATATACTCTGGGGGATGATTTTAACATGACCAGACAGCCTCACATCGACAGATCAGATGGCCCTGCACGCTGCCCTTCGGCTTCTGCTAGAGAGCTGGAGACACACATGTTGCGGTTAGACTTATGTGACGTCTGGCGGCGCAGACACCCCTCTCAAGGGGGTTATACACACTACTCGGCCCCGCACGACATACACACTAGGATTGACTATTGGCTCGCCTCCACACACCTAACTCAGGAGATTCAATGCTGCACTGTGCTGCCTCGTACATACTCAGACCACTCTCCCATATTGCTAAAGATAGATGCGCCGTTGCGGCGTGTCCCACCGTTTGCCTGGCGCTTCCCTCCATACTCTTTGCTAGACGTCTCTTTCAAAGAGGAATTGGCAATGGCTATTGAGCTATTCTTTGACACCAATGTGGGCTCTGTAGACTCATACCAAACCATTTGAGAGACGTTCAAGGTATACATCAGGGGAATCACTATCTCAAAACATTTGGGGGTCCTCAAATCGATTAGAGATAGATTGCGCACTTTAGAAGACAAACTCAAGGAACTGGAACAGGCACGCTTGCACGCTGGTAGCGAGACCCTAACGCAGGAAATAGCTCAAACACTACGGGAATTCCACGAGGAGGCTGACGCTGAAATCAAGCACTTACGAAAGTATCCCATAGATAGATCATACGGCGAGGGAGAACGCCCAGGTTCGGTGCTTGCGCAGTTGGCTAGGCGGTACAGGGGTAGAACAACAACCCCCGTGATGAGGTCCCCTAGCTCCGATGAGGTGCTTACAGACGCACAAGTTGCGGAGAGTTTTCGGGATTACTATGCGGCATTGTATGCCTCACGTGGCCCAGCTACAGAAGAACGCATACTGGACCATCTAACGCACATAGAGCTTCCCTGGCTCTCCGATGTTCATCGAGAGTTCTTGGCGCGCCTGATCGAACGGGAGGAACGGGAGGAAATAGTGTGGGCATTGTCAGCTATGAAGGCCGGTAGCGCGCCGGGCTGTGACGGCCTCACTGTTGCCTTCTACAAGGCATACTCTGACCTCCTAATTCCCCACTTGTTTACCCTTTGCGAAGACATGGCTGATACGGGCACTATGCCGCCCGTATCATTATAGCGTGAGGCTATACTGGTTGCCATACTTAAGCCTGGGAAGGATCCGGGGGATTGCTCCTCATACCGCCCCTTGTCGCTACTAAATGTAGACGCGAAAAGTTTTGCTAAATTAATCTCCAACTGGCTCAGCCCCATGGTGGCCTCATTGGTGGCCCCGGAACAGGCTGGTTTTGTTCCCACTCGTAATCTCACGTCTAACCTCCGAAAGGTCTTTGCGGCGTTTCAACATACTCGCCCTGAGGTCCCTGCGATTGCGGTCTTCCTCGATATGGAAAAGGCCTTCAACTCTGTTGAATGGCCTTTCCTGAGACAGTTTCTTAGTCGCATGGGTGTGGGGGAGCTGTTCCTACAACTGCTAGCCACGTTGTACTCCTCCCCGACGGCGCGTATACGTATCGGTTCTCTCACCACGGACCCCATACAGATAGGGAGAGGCACGAGACAGGGGTGCCCGGTTTCTCCTATCCTATATGCACTGGTGGGGGAGCCGCTTGCCTGTGCATTGCGCGAATGCCATGGCCATAGGGGCATTCGCTTTCCCACATATAATTTGAAAATGTCAACGTACGCGGACGATACCCTTTTGTATGTCAGAGACCCGGGGTGCATTTGTCGGCAGTGCTCCGTGAGGTGGTCTTATTCAGCTTTCTCTCGGGCATACATGTTAACTGGAAGAAGTCCCTTATGTTTCCTCTTACGCCAGATACGCGTCCCTTTGACCGGGAATACCCCATCCAATGGATTACGGACGCGGTACGGTACTTGGGGATACAACTCCACACAGACTCGGAGGTTGTCCTACGGGAAAACTATGGGAAGGCCATCTCTAGACTTGAGGACGATATCGACAGGTGGATTGCCCTGCCTCTTTTGCTGCTGGGGCGGATCTCCCTTATGAAAATGATCGTGCTGCCGCGTTTCTTGTTCTTATTCAGCAACGTCCCTATTGTTTTATCGCGCCGCTTCTTTTGTCAACTGCAATCGTTAATGGTCCGGTTGGCATGGGCGGGGGAACAACCTAGAGTGGCATGGAAAATTCTTGTGCGACCGTACGCGGTGGGAGGACTGAATGCCCCTGATCTGGAGCTTTATTATCGTGCGGCGCAAAGTGCACACGCATATCACTGGATTCATGGCCCGGTGGATATCCCACACATACGCATTGAATCAATCGTGGCGGACCCGACGCCCCTACCCGCGCTACTGGCTAAACCCCAAGACCGCAGAATAGGCCTCCTCGATTCCTTGAACACAGTTATTCATGCGTGGAACCACATGATGGATGCCCAAGCATGTAGCCTGATTTACGCCCCAAGGGCGTCCATAGATTGGTGTGCATGGCTATCCCCATGCCTGGACAAAGGGGTCACAGAAGCTCTGAAGGTCCTGCAAATTCAAACCATGGGTGACCTATTTGCGGTGGGCAGGGCCCGCAGCTGGAATGAGGTGCAAATGGGAGACAGTCCCCATTCCTTGTTAACGCGCTTCCAGTTTCACAGAGTAAGACATGCGATTAGGGACCTGTTGGGGGACGACATGGAGGAGCCCACGATAGTCACAGCTTATGACTATATGATCAACGCTAAGACCCCTACTAAATTAATAACCAATTTGTACCGTATAGCCCTCTCGGAAAGGACGGCAGAGTACACCAAGCCGAGGCTGGCATGGCAAGCATACTTACGGGTTGATCTGGGTGAAGAGACGTGGCAGTACTGCTGCATGAGTACGAGAAGGGTATTTCTGAATGGCCGCCATAGGCTGCTACACTTTAAATACCTGAATAGGACTTACTACACCCCTGAAAGATTACATAGATATGGCTTGAGGGACAGCCCTACTTGCGAGAGGTGCGGGGACCCACTTGCTGATTTTTTTACACGTCGCTTGGTTTTGTCCTGACATACTAACTTTTTGGCACCCTGTGTACAGAGAAGTGAACGATATCACGCAACTGACACTGACACCGGACCCATTATTACCTATATTGGGATATTCTAAACCATTATGTCCGGCACACAGATGACTGGTCGATATGGCCTTCCTCCTGGCTGAACGATGTGTCGCCCTCGGGTGGATGCGTGGCCCAGCCCCAACACTAGCGCAATGGTCTAAGGAAATGACATATTGTAGTACACAGACGGAGCTCTACAATGACTTATTAGCCCCCCCCGTAATAGGCCCAAAAACTTTTGGTCCCTATTCCTAGATAGACGACATTCACGCAACATGGCGGACGAAGAGAGCGTTAACAGCCCGGCGACATGTGATGCCCTGACTGGGGACGCAGACACCACCTCACGGTCTGATCACCCTTGATTCCCTACGGGCTGGAAGATAGATTGGACATTAGCGGGATGGCCAGTTGGGGCCCCTGAGCGATTGGGAGGTTGTCTGCCAAATCTTAATGTATGCTCTCCCTAATGTACGATATTGTGGCCTGAAGTTTTAACATGTGTACGTAATGCTTTTTCCCAAAGAATTCCTAGCATTGTTTTTTGTGAACGCAGCCTGTAACGCTACTACTGATAAATGCCAATGATTGTGATGGTTGTTATTTCTAAAAATGCTAATAAAAACAAAATAAAAAAAATAAATAAATAAAAAAAAGAACCATGAGGTGTAATAGCTCGAGTATGTACTGTAATCTTTGCTACTCCGAGTATCAGTATTGCAGTACGAAATATGAGTGGGGTGCGTTTACGAAGCCTAAGCTAACAATTTGCAGAGCCAAATTCTCATAAGAGGGGAAGGATTTACGGTGACTCTATTAAGAATATACGAAGGTTGTGAAAACATTGCATTTCATTGGGCATGCATATGAAGTTTAAGATAAAAAGGTCCAATACAAAATTTGGGAAGAAGGAAGGGTTAGCGATAAACCAGTTGACCATAATAACGGCAACTTGCTGGTAATAACACGGTCCAGGGGAGGACAACCTGGGTACTGGTCTCGCAGAGGTGGGAGCCTGCCAGGAGAACGAGTGAGGGAGAGGATGGTATTTATGAAAGTAATGGATATCACATATCCACAGGTAGTATCTGACTATCTCCCAATTTTGTTTGATTTCATGTGTGACCCATGGCGAGAGAACACAGTGCCATAAGATTCCAAACAGTACACAAGCGTGCCACCACATGAGGGCAAGGGTGGAGCGGAGCACACCATGGTGGTTGTGGGGAGGATTGCCGTCAGACCTTATCAGACGTCAGCCTCCCGGAGACACAGATAGAGGTGGGTATCCTAGCGCTCGAGTGTTACAACAGCATGGGCAGGCCCACAAAGAGCAACGGAGGTGAAAAGAGATGACACAGGGTAGGGGGAACCGCAGGAATACGGAAGCCTCCCTGGCAGCATGGCAAAAACAAGAGGTGTATTGGTTTGGTAATGGAAACACACCGACAGAGCGGTGTCTAGAAGGAGGGTCACTCACTCTGGGATGCTTTACTGCTGGGTGAGTATGCCTGACAAAAAATCGGAGTAGCAAATGGAGACGGCACTCGCAGCCCAGCCTCCACCAGACGGTAGCGAGTTGAGGCCTGGCTCTAGGAAAAGGCTACCTCCCACACGCAAAGGGGCGTGGAAAACAACAAAGAACAATCTACAAGCTGTCAGGGTGATTTACAACCCCTTTGATATGCAGATGAGCAAAAGACAAACCAGTGATTTATGGCCGATGATTTATGGCTGTTGATTTATGATGCCCATGCAGAATGATTTATGACAACAAAATGTTGACAGATGTGACAGAATGATTTATGATACCCGATGATTTATGACCCATGATTTATGATGTCCAAACGACACTGAGTGATGATGCAAGATAATGATTTATGACATCAGCCTGAGAAGGTGTTCAGGGGAATTGTACAAATATGACGTATGTAATGTAAAATTAAACTGCGGCCAACAACCACCACAAAAACAATGACTGTTGGCTGTGTGTAGTAATGCAGATACACTGGTATGGTACGGTTCCGGGAATGGGCGCAGTGCAGCTGTTAGGGCAGAGGCCGCCCACGAAGGGGGCCTTGAGGGCCAGCGCCATAACGGCCGCCCATGCCCCACAAGGAACGGATCCGGTTTGCACTGGTCAGCGCCGCCGGGAATCGCCGTGCTGCAAAAAGCGCACAAGGCCCTCTCCTCCCCCTCCCCAAGAACAAAGGGATGAAGAAAAGGGGGAGGGGATATAAGGCAACGCTCCCTCTGGGCAGCTCACCTTTTACATCAGTGAGCTGGGGGGAGCGGCACCAACGATTTTGGAGTCCCACCCAACCACACCTACAACAGCAGCGTCGCAGTGCTGACAAGAATGAAAGGGACTAAGGGTGCAACGTTTGGCGAGGGAGACACACTGGGCAGTGTGTAGGAGTAAGGCCACTCACTTTGGGATGCCTCACGGCTGAGTGAAGTGGGCTAACAACAGGGGGTAGCAAACGGAGACGGAATTCGCAGCCCAACGCCTTTACTGGCGACAGGGCACAAAAGACTCCAACATGGTAGCGAGCTGAGGCCTATCTTTGGGAAGAGGCTACCCCCATGCGATGATAGCGCAAAGAAAGAGCAAATACAACCAAAAGGGGCAGAAACAAGAGGTGTATTGGTTTGGTAATGGAAACACACCGACAGAGCGGTGTGTAGAAGGAGGGCCACTCACTCTGGGATGCCTCACGGCTGAGTGAAGTGGGCTGACAACAGGGGGTAGCAAACGGAGACGGCACTCGCAGCCCAGCCCCCGCCAGACGGCAGGGAACAGGAGAGACTAGCAAGGTAGCGAGTTGTGGCCTGGCTCCAGGAAAAGGCTATCCCCCACACGCAAAGGGGCGTGGAAACAACAAAGAACAATCTACAAGCTGTCAGGGTGATTTACAACCCCTATGATATGCAAATGAGCAAAAGACAAACCAGTGATTTATGGCCAGCCGATAATTTATGGCTGGTGATTTATGATGCCCATGCAGAATGATTTATGACAACAAAATGATGACAGATTTGTGACAGAATGATTTATGACTTCCTGATGATTTATGACCATGATTTATGGCAACAAAATGATGACAGATTTGTGACAGAATGACTTATGATACCCGATGATTTATGACCCATGATTTAGGATGTCCAAACGACACTGAGTGATAACCAATTGTGATAATGCATGATAATGATTTATGACCCAAGCCCGAGAAGATGTCCAGGGGAATTGTACAAATATGACGTGTGTAATGTAAAATAAAACTGCGCCCAACAACCACCACAAAAACAATGACTGTTGGGTGTGTGTAGTAATGCAGATACACTGGTATGGTACGGTTCCGGGAATGGGCGCAGTGCGGCTGTTATGAGCGGAAGCTGCTGCAGGCATCCCTTTTGTGACAGCCTGACTGATCCAAGATGGCCGTAGCTCATGAGGCTTGATGTTGGGGCAGTCTGAAACGACTAAGGCAGCAGTGCTAGCTGGTACTAGAATATCGTCCTCTGAGATTCTCTCCCCTCTGCGCCCCTCTCCCTGTCCCTACCCAGAGCCAGCAAGCTGCTGCTCTTGCTTTTGCACAGGTGCTGGGTAGCACCTTTTCTGATGGTTGGATCTTGCTGCCCGACGTCCAGTTTGAAGGGTTACAGGCCCAGTATCCACCCCGCCCTTGCTCCTAGGGGAAGGTACCGAGGTCATGCTAAATCTGAGGCCACACAGTGAGTAGCTACTAAGCTTCATGTGTCACAGGGATCGGGAGAGCAGCAAAATACATAGCTACCAAGGCAATACGATGCTTGTGCAGCGCCCCAAGCAGTTTTTCCTAGAAGTCAAACAAACACTGTGACACTTCAATATCTCCTACAGACTGATTTTCCCAGCCAAACTCAAAGTATTAATAAATGCTTTTTTTACTGACCCGGAGGAGGTCTGGGCATGGCTGGAGTGACTGACCATGATGTTCGATGGATTAAACAAAACATTTGCAACAATACGTATGGTAGAGAAAAGTTCCTGCAAGTTATCGGAACATTTAAGAAAAAGAGTTTGCACAGAAGTTAAAGGGCCGGCCCTCCCTGCTAATTGCACTTCAAATTACAAAACAAACTTTTCAGTAAGCTTATTTTCCCACAGAGATACTTTTTGGGAGAATAAATGAATCCCCGATGCACAAAATTACCATATGAAAGGTGGACGGATGAGAAGGAGTCAGACAGTACAATGGCGGCAGTGTATGCACAGTCACGCTACAGGATGTACTACAAGTTCCACATCTACCCTGTAGTTGAATCTGACATTATTTCAAGTACATTCACTTTAGGATGTTACTCAACAGCATTTTAAATAAAGCAACAGTACACCATGTGACCAGGCAGCTAGATTAGTATTGATTTCCTTTCTGAAACCAAAGAAAACTGAATAATTACCCATGTGAAATATACATTCCCATCATTTTCAAGAAGCACGCACTGATAGAAAACTTGAATGGTTTCCAAATATAACTTGTATCAGGGATGGGACAGTATCGTACGAGGGTGAACCGGCTGCCCCGAAGGAATTAGCTGTGCAATATCCTGTCTAATGGAATGTTAATATCTATTTGAGCCTGGTACCGCATGGTACATTCTATGAGTTCTATTTAACATCCTATGAATGTTTGCTTATGGAAACCACCTGCAAAAATGACGTTTAATTTAAAAATAAAAGCTTTGTTTGCTGGGAAAGAAAGCACAATATCTATTTATATAAAACTGTTATTATAATATTCGCACGCCAATGCCCACATTGTGTGTGTCATAATATATTCCCGTTTCAAAAGTTCCTCTTTTTAATTAAAAGATAAGAAAAGAAACACAAATCATACAGCAGGAATGTTTTTCTTGCAACAGTATGTTTCATGCTGCACTTTTGAAAATGATCACGATGTTCGAAAGCAAGGCAATAGCATGAGGGAGTAGATTTCTACCAGTAGCGTATGCTTTGTAAAATTAAGGACAGTACGTTTTACTGATCTAAATATACCGCTAAACTACTATAGACACATTCAGGAGGAGGAAGTTTGTTCTCATATCAGGCACATTATCCACATATAAAGGATGTTAACGAACATCCAATGTGAAATGTAAACTGAGACACTCTCAAGGGCAGATTTTACAAGCCCCTGCGCATTTTAGTGCCCCATATATATAGGGCAGGAAAAGCCACCCTGCGTGACTTTTCCTGTCCTTGTAAATATGGCCCCTTTACACGCAGCACTTTGCATGAAAGGGGCGTTCCATAGGTGTTGATGTGAGTGTTCCCACACAACATCTATGGAACCTGTTAAATTTCCAGATTTACAACAAATCGTAAATCTGAAAATGCGTCTGAATGCTTTGCCTCCCCAAGGGAGGCGTAGGAAGGCGCAACGAGGAGATATGTATTCATTTCTCGCTCTTTTTTTTCCTCTTTATATGCGTGCTGCATTAAGTAGCATGCATAGAATGAGCAAATCACCTCTGGTGATTGTTTATGTACAGGAAGGTGTCCCTTCCTGCACATAAACAATCATTTAAACAATGACGTCTTGCAAGTTCTATGTGAGCTATTGCAGCACACAAAGAAGTTGTAAAACGCCATTTCTGATTGTTTCCTGCACATAAACAATCATCCCGTAATGCAGGAATCCTTGCACCATGGTGCAAGTGTGACTGCGTCAGCGCATGGCATCTGTTTGTGTGCCAGCACAGTGGAAGCACGGAGATGCGACATATTGTTGTAAATATGTCACAACCCTGTGCTTACAAACTAATGCAGCGAGGCGCATCAAAATGACTTGCTGCACCGCGCTGCGCTGGTTTTTTGTAAATCTGCGCCTCAGTACGGCTGAATTTCAATAGCAGGGAAAGCGAGAATTTATTACCAGCCTTACATCCTCATCCGTTTCTCCACTCATCCTTTACACAAACAAGTTTAAACTCCTTTAACTCTAGATATGCCTCCTCTACAAAAATCACCCCGACTTTTGTCTCTCCCATCTGACATGCACTGGCCCTCTTTTTCCTATCTCTGGACCAGGGTCCTGCTTAGAAGTTTTGGCCCTGTTTGGGACTTATTTCTTTGCTGCCCTAAGGTTGCTTTTGTTGTGAACTGTGCTCCAGCTTTTCTTAGTTTTCATGAGCCCTGCCCTGCTTGGTCTGAGGCTTGCGTTCTGATGACAATATGCACAACCTCATCTGCCTTCTGGGTTTGTTTAGGGTTGTTTGATCCTTTGACACAAATCCACACTAAAGATCTAAGGGAGAAGCCCCTATCGGAGAGTGTACCACCCCCTATAAATAAAGAAACTTGCACAATGTACGTTCTCTAGAAATAAATGTGTTGTGAAAGTGTTTGCTAAATAACAAGTACATATCAAAAAATATCAAATGAGTAGGGAGTGAAGAAAGACCTTATCTTTAAGGATGAGAACCCTCACTCACCCGAAGGTGACAAGCTTCATCAAAGGGCTCCCTCCTCACACAAGGTCCCTGGTGTGGGCTACAACTCTTAAAAAAAAGGGTATATGAAGAGGAGCTGAGGTGTTTTAAATGGGGGAGTTTGAAGAAGTCAGTGAGTGAGGGGCAGAGTGCAATAAAGTGTAGAGATGTTAAAACTGCCTTTAGGGGATCTAAAACTTTATTAAGTGGTACCCTAGTACAGGATGAAACCCAAAGAGGACTTGGGGTACCCCCGATCAAACTTAGCTAGTGGAAACAAAAGTGAAAAGGACACATGGCAGTGATGTAGAACAAGCAAACCATAAGGTTTACCTACCAGATATCATGTACGATCGAACAGATCACAGCCCATCTCCATATTTAAAGATGCCGCCCTAAGTTCCCATAGCCTGGGTACTTGTCCCAATCTGACATTCGTACCTCAATCCAACCCTCCATTGTACAGTAAAGCCTGAAATACACCCCAAGCATCAGTGCAAAGTTCCAAACATTCAAAAGCCTTACTAAATCGTCTGGGAATGAGACTCCAAACTTGATAAGCAGAGTAGTTGAGTTCAGACCCTCTTTATAACAGACACAGGAATAGTGACCAGGGGCTTTGGGGGGGGGCAGCCAAACACAGTGATATCTGCCCCCAGGCAGATTGGGAGGGGGTGGGAAAGGCCGAGTAGCCGCCATTTTGTGGTTTTTTGGGCTACACTGGGAACAGTCCAATTGTAGCCCAATGTCATTTATAGACCAATGGGTATAAGGGCCAATTTCGCACTTCACCAGCCACCATTTTAGTTTTGGTGACCTGGCGGCTGTGAGCGCTGTAGCATTTGGCATTTTTCTTGCTTGGGCCTTGAGGCTGTGGTAGTTTGTAGTGGCAGTGTAGGTTATTGTCAGGCATCGTAGGAATTTCATAATGTCTGCCGAAGATTACCGCGTGTTGGAGGCGGTGAGACTTTTGAGCGAGGCCGGCCAGCTCGACATGTTGATGCCGGTGGTTCCTAGGAGCGTGTGCCCAGTGAGGCGCACATCGGCAGGGGTGGCAGCCGCCGTGGTGGCCTGCTCACCCTCCCGGATGGCTAGAAAGGGGCAGGTAGGTGTGGGGGGCCACGTGGGTGGTTCGGGCATGGCCCTGGATGGTAGCACTGAGTTGCAGGTTAGCAGGAGGGGGAAGGCGGCCTCTGCGGCTTTGGGAAGAGGGGCTCAGCTGGGGAGCGCTTCCCACATCTCCCCGGCGATGTCTCCGTAAGTCCGGGCCACTCATATGTGAGGAGAGTGGCCCAGCATGTGAGTTTGGATATGACGCCTCCCTCTACCGGAGAGGAGCTGTGCGGGACAGGGGCGGGCAGGCCTGTCGAGGGAAACGTGGTGCGGAGAGGAGAGACTGTTTGGGGAGAGAGGGGGGATGTATTGTGCGCCGCTGAGGCGGCGGGACAGCGGGGGGACAAAAGGAGCGGTAGGAAAGGGTTGCCCTCGGTGTTGGTGGTTAGTCCACAGGCCCAGGGAGACTCAATGGGATGGGAAATTGTGGACTGTAAGAGGGAGTGCAGGAAGGGAAAGAGGGGGAGGGAGGAGGCCTTGGCTTTGGTTTCCCCGATGGGCCAGGGGAGGGCGGTTGGGGGTGGGGTAGGTGACTGGGTGTGCGCTGGCATTAGCTCTGGGAAGGAGAAGGTGGTTGGGAAAGCGGGGGGAGTGGCACCTTGGTCGTGGAGGAGAGCGGGGAGGAGGGGGTGGTTTCCCCTACCGTGTTGGAGTCAGAAGGGAGTGAAAGGTATTGGGGAGGCCTAGACATCTTCTCCTCATGGGCGGAAGAGGTTCAGGGGACAGGCGCAAGTGGGGGGCAAAGGGGGTGTCATGTGAAGGGTTTTTGGGGGTAGAGGTCAGGCCGAGGTGGGCCAGGGTGCAGGGAGCAGCAGGTTTAGAGTGGAGCGATGGGGAGGAGGATATAGGGGAGGGGGGGAAGCAGTGGCTCTTAGTGTGGTGGGCGAGCATGGGCGTCCAGTACATTGGGGCAGGCAGAAAGAGGAGCTAAGATGGGAGAGAGAAGAGAGGTAGGCCCAGCACACCAGACCATTCCTTTTTTTTTTCAGGCGGTGGAGCAACGCGCTGCGCCAGACTTGGTAGGGCTGGGAACGGCCCGATGGCACCAAGGAGAAGGGAGGTTGGAGCCTCGCGCGGCGTACCCAGTACCGGCGGGGGATCACGGCATGGCTGGCATAAGTAGGCCCAGGGCGGACTCGCCACCCCCAACACCCACTGGCCCTCAACGGTCCGGGGGACACCGCGGACAGAGGAGCTCCAAGGACAGACATTTGAGTGGTGTTAAGAGGGTGCAGTCTGCACCTCCGGCTGAGAAGGTCTGTGGTTCCAGGGAGGAGGAACTAGATTATGATGAAGATAGCATGGAGGAGGGCGAGTTAAGGGACATGGAGGACGAGGGAGAGGGGAGGCTGAGTAATTCTGGGTCCGATTCACAGAATTAACTTAAGACAAAATCCTAAACGTATTACTTTTGGTATTCACAGAATGCACTTACTACTTTTGGTATTCACAGAATGGATTTATGACTACTAACTTTACGTCCGCACTTGGGCCTGAAATTCTGGCCCGAGGCGGAGCTTGTGGCCAGGAGGCGGAGCTTCTGGCCCAGAGGCGGAGCTTCTGGCCCAGAGGCGGAGCTTCCGACTCGGAGGCGGAGCTTCTGGCTCAGAGGTGGGGATTTAGCCATGGCTGAAATCTCCACCTCTGGGCTGGAAGCTCCGCCTCCGGGCTGCAAGCTCCGCCTCTGGGCCGCAAGCTCTGCCTCCAGGCTGGATGCTCTGCCTCTGGGCCACAAGCTCCGCCTCCAAGCTGGAAGCTCCGCGTACGGGCCAGAAAATACATTGGGAGGAGCCGTCGGCCCCTTGGCAAGACGGCCAGAAGGACAACAGGCAGAATCATTAGAGCCAGGAAAATAGGCTGCGGGATTGCGACCCCTAATGGTGTCAGTGGGTGTGGGAGAGGGAGACAAGGAGGGGGAAAAAGGGGTAAGTTACAGAAGGGTAAGTATATGCTGGATGTGCGAGTAGGTACAGATGACTCAAGTAAGAGATCAGTGAGCGCAGGAGGCGGGCAGCGAAGGGGTGTGAGGACGCAGGTAAGGCGTCCGGGAGCACAGGGGACTGCACGACTGACAAAAAAGGGACAGTGGAAATACCGACAGTGGCGCCCGAGACCAAATTAGAAAGTAAAGAATTAAAGATACAACAGTTTCCTTACATGGGCGTCACTAAGCCATTGGACGCGGATTTAGTGCTGGCAACTAAAGAATGGATATGGAAGGGAGAATATGTAGAGATGCTTAAGCTTCTGCACAGAGAAATTAGGGCAAAAGAAGGGTCTAAGGAGGAGGAGTACGAATTAGCCAAAAGACCGAAAGTACCGCTCACAATAGAGAATTGGACAGCGGCATTCTTAATATATGTGAGTGTCTACTGCAAAAAATACCCGGAAAGGTGTGTGGCCATGTTCAAGTACATTGATGTGATCAGGAAGGCCCAGATTACAGGGTGTGGATATGCTTGGGCCCAATACGATGAGGAATTTAAAGCACGCATGGCGTGGGACACAGATGCTAAAAGGAGGTGAATTAGATATGACTTATGACAACGTACGATGGGACTGTCCGGAGCAGGGAAAACTATCTTCACGGCCGGCTGCCTTCCGCTCGTTTATCTGCCCTTCCAGGGGTGCCCCACCCGTGGAGGGGTGGGTGGCACAGGAAGAGGACAGTCGGGAACAAAAGGGGCCTGCTGGGATTTCAACAAGGGACTGTGCACTCTGGAGTACTGCAGGTTTCAGCATGACTGCTCGAGTTGCGGAGGCAGACATGCGCTGGTCAATTGCTTTGGGGGAGTGCAGGGGCAGCAACAAGGGAACCAGCTGTGGCAGTCAGGGGGGATAGGATGGGGTACAGCAGCAGCAGCCTTTCTCAGGTGGGAGAGGGGCTAAGGAGCCTGGGTCAAAAGGCTCGTACTCTGGTTAAAACAGACAAATTGATTGCAGCCCTGCAGAGTTATAGTAACACGGAGGCTGCAGAACGCTTGCGGACGGGATTTCAGGAAGGCTTTCGACTGGGGTATGGGGGACCTAGGACGAGAAGGTGGCCAGACAATTTAAAGTCAGCAAAAGAGCATCCGGAAATAGTGCTGGAAAAATTGGATATAGAGGTGCATGAGGGCCGCATGGCGGGACCCTTTGAGGACTGGCCACTGGAAAATGTGATTGTGTCGCCCATAGAAGTGGTGCCAAAGAAGGAACAAGGGCAGTTCTGTTTAATACAACATTTGTCATGGCCAGAAGGGGGTTCGGTGAATGATTTCATCGATGAAAGTGAAGCTCATGTGGCATATTCATCAGTTGAAGTGGTCATGTCACTGATAGTGACCGCGGGAGCAACAGCGCATATGGCAAAGTGTGACATAAAGTCAGCTTTCTGGTTGCTTCCAGTCCATCCGGATGATTGGGATCTTCTGGGCATCCTTTTCAATGGTAAATGGTACGCGGACAAAGCATTATCGATGGGTTGTTCTATGTCTTGCACACTATTTGAGTGCTTCAGCACGTTCCTTCAATAGCTGTTTTCTGAAAGGACGGGTCACCAAGGAGTAACACATTACCTGGATGACTTTTTCTTTGTGGTTACCTCAGACTCCACGGACTGCCTGAAGGCGCTGGACAGTTTCAATGAGATCATGGGGGAACTTGGGGTGCTGTTGGCACCAGAAAAGACTATGGGGCCCTGCACGGCTCTGTCCTTTTTGGGCATTGAGTTGGACTCTCAATTGACGGAGGCATGCCTGCCGGAGGACAAAAAGCAGCAAATGTTGGGGCTGCTGGCGACAATGTTGTTGAAAAGCAAGGTCACTGTGAAAGAGGTTCAGGTGCTGTTGGGCCACCTTAACCTTGCTTGTAGAGTGGTGAGGGTAGGACGGACATTTTGCAGGAGACTGGGCAGGGCACTAGCAAGACAGAGACCTCCTCATCATCATTTGCAGCTGACTGTGGGTGAGAGAGAAGACTTGCATATGTGGCAGATTTTCTTGCAGAACTTCAATGGCATTCCCTTGATGCGGGAGGGTGACATGGTTTGGGATGTACAGATTTTTTATGATGCAGCAGGGAGCAAGAGCTTTGGACTCAACTGGCAAGGGAAATGGCGTGTAGAGCAGTGGCCACCAGCGTGGGTGGGGGGTAGGAGCATAGCCTTTTTGGAATTTTTCCCTCTGGTGGTGGGGGTCACACTATGGGGCGAGCAGTTGGCACACAGGAAGGTAACCTTCAGAATTGACAACATGGCGGTTGTGGAAGTTGTGACTTGCCAGTTGACCAGGGATAAACATGTTTTTAAACTGCTGAGGGTGTTTGTTTTGGGCTGCTTACGTCATGATATTGCCTTTCGAGCAGTGCATGTGCCAGGAGTAGACAATGACATAGCGGATGCTTTGTCTCGTTCACAGTGGGGGAGATTCCATGGGCTAGCTAAGGACGCAGACAGGACCCTGACCAGCATGCTGCAGCATTTGTGGTACGTAGGCAACACAGGATATTGCAGCTGGTTTTAGGGTCTCTTGCTCAATCCACACAGACAGCAAACAGGACAGCATGGGAGGAATTTTTGTGCTCAGGTGCTAGGCGGCGGGACTTACCGGCGCTTCGAAGGGAAGACGTGATATAGTTCATCCTGGATCTGATCGATAAGGGACTTTCTAAGGTTACAATTGCAGGTAAACTAGCAGGGATTGCATTTGTGGGGAAATTGTTTATCCGCAGGAGAAATCGGGATGCGGATGCTGGAGGGTTGGGCCCGGGATTGCGGCCGTGCAAGCAGGCTTAGGAACCTCATGTCTTGGGATTTGTTGGGGAGGGTTCTTCAGACTTTGCCAGGGTTATGTACAGATGGATATGAAGTATGTCTTTTCTCCACCCTGATGGTGTGGATTTTTTGGGGGCTTTTTGGGTCTCCGAAATGTTAGGGACAAAATTTGGATAAGTGCTTCTATAGAATGAGGTGTCCCCGTACAGGGATAGGATCTCCATTTGGCTGCGGAAATCTATAACAGATCAGAGGGGCGGGGGTAAATGGGTGCCCTTGCAGGCTGCCGAACCACAGCTGACTTGCCCATGTAGGTGGGAAGATAGGTGGAGAAACTTTGCTCCCGGTTCGGTTGGTTTAGTTTTATTACATTCTAATGGGCAGAGTGCAACAGCTTCTCAGCTTTTAGCGGTTTTGAGGAAAGCGCTTGCGGAGCTGTGGATTGATGGCAAGGGTTTTGGGACACATTCATTCAGGTTTGGGGCAGCATTGGAGACAAATAACAGGAGCTGGGGGGAGGGGACATCATGAAGTTGGATAGATGGTCTTTGGATTGCTACCAGCGCTATGTGCGCAGCACGTTGGAGGGATGTAGCGCAGTTCTGTTGTTTCTCCTGCTCATTCATTTTTCTCGTTTCAGGTTTGGTGATGGGTCCCCTCGCCAGGGAGATGTCTATCTGGATTGTAGGACATTCCTTTGTGAAGTGGGCACAGGTCCAGGCTTACGCCTGTTATTTTGGGGAAAATCTGGGATTTAATAAAGATTAGTTTAAAGTTTATTGGAGGGGCGGGGGGCATGCGATGGAAGGAGTTTTGCAGGTTCTGAATGGCATCTTGGTGGCTGGTAGGTGCCCCGCCGTGCTGTTGATCCATCTTGGGGTGAATGACATGGTCAAGGAAACAGGTTTGGCTCTAACGAGGAGCATGACGCAGGATTTGTCTTTGATTAAGCAGCGGTGGTCGGGTTGTGCTGTCATTTGGACTGAATTTGTTCCTCGTAGGGTCTGAAAAGGAGCGGTTAATCTGGTGGCGGTAAACAAGGCCCGGAGAAAACTCAACACTGAAATGGTTTGTTTTTCGAGGCATCTGGGTTTTTCTAGGATTGCACATAGGGACATTAAGTACGATATACCGGGTTTCTTCAGGGGAGCTGGAGTGCCTTTATCCAGGCTGGGTATGGATCTGTACCTACTGGAAGTCAGGGAGGTCCTGGCCAGGTTGTTGAATGTGCATCGACCCTAATGGGTCATACCTGGGAGGCATGGGGGGCAGGAAAATGGGGAGGTGGCGTTTCTGCCTACTCTCCCGCCTATTCCTGAGTTGGCAGGGTTTGTTGAAAGTTGGCCAAGAAGTTTTTAGTTAAGTGTTGGTAGTTTGTGAGCAGGGGCAGGGAAAGGGTAACCAGGCAAGCTCAGTTTAGACTAGATGTTTGTTAGTTACAGTTGCACAAAGGCAGGTAGGGGTTTGGGTCATTGGAGAATAGGATTTGTAATTGCAATATTGTGTAAGATTGTGTAATATGGTTGTTATGTAATGTTATTTTGGATTCGGCAGGGTGGGGTATTTGACGTGGGAATCGTAGGGTTGGGGGGAACAAGGGGTCAGGTTATTTTTGTAGAGTGAGATTTTAGTTTTGAAAGGCAGTTGTGATATGTACCTGTTTCAATAAAG
Organism: Lissotriton helveticus; assembly: GCF_964261635.1. Taxonomy (NCBI): domain Eukaryota; kingdom Metazoa; phylum Chordata; class Amphibia; order Caudata; family Salamandridae; genus Lissotriton; species Lissotriton helveticus. The sequence continues at coordinate 449,960,198 of NC_136067.1, forward strand.
CAGCCTTTTACACACACAAAAATTGGTCTCGGTTTGGCTTGCCCCCCCGTCCCTCCCAAAGCCCCTTTCCCATAAACCCTGGTCCAGTCTCAGTCTCTCACGTGAGTGAAACTCTGTGGCGGGGTCCCGGTGGGAGAAAGGGATGCCGTGAATACCGAATAGAAAAATTAAATCTGGGGGAAGTGACGGAGAGTGTAACATCCATCACGTGCCTCAAGGAATCATGGGAAATGTACTTTCCATGATCTAGTCTTGTGTCTAATCGTCACAGTCCCATAGACAATGCCGATAACACAACATTGTCACAGCAGAAAGCCGTCATCTGGGGATTGCACGGGCTCCACACCGTGGACCCCACTCCCCAATGTAATGTCATGGCCATAACAAATATTTTTTCTCACAGAGAGCCTTCAAGAAATTTATGAAGAAAAATCTCTTAGGTAATATGTCCGGAAAAATCTGTTCAATATACAGTTGACTCACAGACAGTATCTAGAGAGGCAATAAGTCAAAGTGCTCACAAGCTTCCAGAGATCAAAAGTCATTTGAATAAGTAATGAAAAAATTTTGGAATGTTCATATGCCTAGTCAATTCAAACCATGTTAATACAGGCAAGTAACCTGACTCAAAGACACCTACCCAAACTGATCCAAGGAATGTCGTCATTAAGTCCTTGTGTGTCACACTGAAGTTTATAAATCCATCTCTGTTCTCTGGGAAACAGGATACATTCACACGTGCCCATCTCTCTGACATTGTTGAGTTTATCTATAATAGTCCAATAAATGTCATCTTCTGTGTGTCCTTCACTGAGGAAGTGTTGTGTAAGTTTAGTATTATATGTTTTACATGAAGTACCCATGGGGTGGTGGGGCCTAGGTCAATAGACACTGATATTGACGGAAAGGGACAGACAGAGAAAGAGCCACAGGGATAATGTCCTTTAGCTAGTGTACTGGACCATAGCGTCTTCTGTCCAACATGAGCGGGTGGAATCCGAGGTCGTATGTGTACTAACATGTCTTTGATATTCCTACTTCGTTTCATAGCAAGCAAGGGTCTTGGTAGTTGGTTAGAGACATTATTCAAAATATTACAACTTCTATTGATGGATTTTTTTACTGCATCAGTCAGGTGGCTATAAGTGCTAACACATACCAGATGATCCACCGGGCTTCTCATAAATGTGTTAAGGAGGGCTTTGCGATTGTTGTTTCTGGCTCTTTTGCATACTTTCTGTACCACCTTGGTCGTATATGCATGTTGTAACAAATGGGTACTGAGTGTGTGTGCATGTTCCTTAAATTTGAGTATTTCGGTTCAATTTCTGACCAACCTCAAAAATTGACCCACTGGGAGGTGGTTTCTAAGTGCATGAGGATGGAAGCTTGTATAGCTCAAGAGAGAATTGCGGGCCATAGTTTTTGTATTTTATAATGGATGTGGCATTACCCTTCCGCACCATTGGTTGGAAAGTGGGAGAGGGGAGTTGGGTGACTATCCTCCCCTATATGGCACCTTCTAGACTTAAGGCTGAGGAGTACCAGCTCTACGTGAAACAATGGAGCCCCATCACTTGAGCATAGGTGAGTGCTCATGCTTTTTCTAGTATGATGGCTTGCCCTATGCTATATTCTGTACTTCTTGTTGGGCTTAGGGCTTGTGGGATGTGTGCCCTGGTATTTGATGTTTTGTACAGCCATCCTGTCCCTCTTATGTTGATGTTATGCATGATTTTGCAGCTGGCAGTCTGGCGGTCACTGAAAGGGTTAGCTTTGCCTGATCTGTGTCCATTGAGGGGTAGTCTGGTGCTTGTGGAATGGACTTTTTTGGCTTCTAAACTAATGCGTTTTTGCCCAAACATTCTGTTTTTCTCTAGTGTCATCATTTGGTGTTGGATTATTGCAAACGGTAGAGGGTCCCACAAAGTTATCAGCCCATGACAGGTATTGGAAATAGTTTTTATTCATGAAGCACCAAAGCCACCTGACAAGTCTACCATTACCATAGTTTCTCTCTCACCAGGCTTCAAAAGATGTACAGTGCATCCTTTCACATCATAACATACTCTGAGAGAGTTCTAGCACTCTCTGCACGGCTACATTTAAGTGTAAATAAACAATCAACTGTAAAAGTAAAGTGAACTTACCAAAATAGAAAAAAGAAACAGGAATTCATGTGTTAGGCAATTTACAAATTGAAGAAAGATCACATAGTTAAATTGTAGACTAGCCAGACTATAGGAAAATAAACAACATAAACTAAGTGACAGACTGTCATAACCTCTGCATTACAGCAGATTCAAAGATTCTAAATGGATCTGATAATGTTATACAGAATCCAAATGAGTTACTTAAGAGGTACAATAAACATGTGAGGGAGACTACTGCTGTATTGGCACTTTGTAAAAAGTATAAACTCATTCTAAGCTGAGACGAAATAAATGGTTTAATGAGGAATTGGAAAAACTGAGGAGCAAATGCTGACAATAAGAGTGGATATGGCTCAGAGATTACTGTACAGATGCCTGAAATAAGTGGCTTGCACTTAACTACACATGGAAAAATCAATCACACACATAAAATGTCATCAATTAATCCTTATTTTCTGGAACAGGCAAATCATGATTGTTTTTCACCTTCTCTTCTTTCAGCTTGATAACCTGCCTTAGAATAATATGCCTAAAAGCATGATCTCTGCTCTGTTAAAGTGAGACCAATATCTTTGATCCTGGCCAGAACTTGCCTAAGTATTTCCTCATGTTCTGTGTGAAAGGCGTCAAACACCAGCATGTCATTCTGATAGATTTTCCAACTAGTGATGCCCTTCAATACCCTCTCTATTGCTCTCTTAAAAACTGAAGCTGTAGAGTTGACACCAAAGAGAATCCTAATCTGCCTAAATAACCTAAAGGGTGTCATAAATGCTAGGTCTCTAGACTGTTCATGCAACTTTACCTGGTTATACACTGATATTAAGTTCTGTGCTGGCACCTGTTAATATCAACAACATCTCCGTGATTTTCAGAAGCAGATACCTGTCCATCACCACACATGTATTAAGATCTCCAAGATCAATACATAGCCTCATGTTGCCCATGGCTTTGCAGATAACCACTATGGGCACCAACAATTATGGTGCTTCCACCTCTTCAATTATACCATTTCTCTTTCATCTCTCCAATTCATCTAGCATCACCTCTTTCACAGCGCCTTGCACACCTCTCACCTAATCAACAGGTCGAGCACTGTCCTTCAGCATAATTGTGTTCAGGTATCCTTTTAAACAGCCCTGTTGATCACCAAGGACTTACGGGGAACTAATATTGTAATTTCTCATGAAATAAACTGCTATTAGCAACATTAGTAGTATCAACCACTTCTCATAGGAAGGTAACTGTTTGGGTCTAAAGTTAAACCCAGGCCTTTCTGGTGTAGTCACCTAAGATTCGGTCCCCTTTGTTGACACATACATCTTGCCTGAAGTGAGTCTTCCTCTATTTTCCAAATCTCCATAAAAATACACTTCAGGCTTTATGGACTCACATCAATTAACTAGATGTTTCATGTCTGATCTATACAATGGCTCTTTACTAAAAAAATGTTGTAGAAGAAGCCCGTGGGAACCATAGTAAAACAGTATATATACTTCCACAGCATCAACCTTCAAAATACCCGAGGGCCCATTCTTACCACCACTTTCCACCTGCAGCACTCTCTTTACACTGTTATTAAAGTCAGGCTCACTAACCTACACTCTGTTGTTCTTGGATTTACAATTTTTGTCTGCAACAATTTCCCTGGAAACTAATTTCCTGACAGTCACTTTCCACCCTCTGCTTGACAATTTATACCTTGTTGATGTGTCCATTATCTGTCTTAATTTCTTCAATACAAGTGGTAGAAGAATGTTCTATCTACTTAGCTATGCCTAATGTATCATTAAGATTGGGATCATCATTTTGCCAGCGTTCATCACTCACCTTTTCAGTATTACAATCAAACAATATCTGATTACTGATTGACTCTTCTAGAGTCAAACGAAAGTTAAATGAGCAACCTACCTTGTGGAGATCTGTGACATAGCTCTCCATTGTCTCACTACCCTCCTCCCAAAGTGATACCTCTGAAGAAGCTTGTGGGAACCATAGTAAAACAGTATATATACATCCACTTCATCCCCTTTCAAAATATCCGAGGGCCCATTCTTACCACCACTTTCCACCTGCAGCACTCTCTTTACACTGTTATTAAGGTCAGGCTCACTAACCTACACTCTGTTGTTCTTGGATTTACATTTTTTGTCAAATCGATCTTTCCTTCCACACACTTTACAAAGATCCTTCCAGGCTGGACATTCTGTTTTTTAGTCATGTGACCTACATTGCCAAATCTGCAACAATTTCCCTGGAAACTAATTTCCTGACAGTCACTTTCCACCCTCTGCTTGACAATTTATACCTTGTTGTTGTGTCCATTATCTGTCTTAATTTCTTCAATACAAGTGGTAGAATGTTCTATCTACTTAGCTATGCCTAATGCATCATTAAGATTGGGATCATCATTCTGCCACAATTCATCACTCACCTTTTCAGTATTACAATCAAACAATATCTGATTACTGATTGACTCTTCAAGAGTCAAACGAAAGTTAAATGAGCAACCTACCTTGTGTAGATCTGTGACATAGCTCTCCATTGTCTCACTACCCTCCTCCCAAAGTGATACCTCTGAAGTACTGTGCTCACCTTGGAAAGATAGTGCCCATCAAGTTTTCTTACACACACCTCATACACATTGAGACTCGTTGCCTACTCACCACTGAGTTCAGGTAGGTAATCATCACACAAAGAGGTCAAACACTCTCATGTAGTGACTAAACAACTTCTTCCGTTTCACCCATTTTAGTACTGAGGGCTATGTGAGAAAAAATAGTGGTGCGGTTACTTTCTGCATAGTGACTTAGAAGGAAGTGAGAACAGTCATGATGAAGTGTGCATATAGGAGACAATCACTGTAAGAATGAGATGGACTGAAACAATAAGTGGAGCAGCATGGCAGTAACACATAACCTGATAGCCTATGAATAAAGCATTTTAAGGCTGTAGAAAAGGCAGCTTAACACTGGTACTTATGAAATTACCTGAGTTACCAAACTGTTATTCAACAATATACTAGTATAGGCCAATTGCAGATTTCATCATCAGAAGCATGGAAGTGAACAAAATCAAAATTCAGTTTGGGTTTGTCTCCTCTCACAGCACTCTTTAATGTATTCACTGCTGCTCTTCCACAATGAGGGAGTCAGTGCAGGGGGAACAATACAGGTTATCAAACAACTAGCAGGAGTCTGATGCTTAAGAGTATCTGTGTAGAACTAAGTGGTGTCAGATGCCTTCTCTTCAGGTAAGACACTGGGTGTGACTGATGTAGACCCACTCCCTATGACCAAATTGGTGAATGGCACCATCTGGGGGCTAAGCTTGAGCAGTACCCACTGCCGGATCACAGAATTCCAAATATTTCCAGGGCAGGGCTGTGTCTGGAGCACCAGAGAACTCTCAAAGACCCATTGGGAATAAAGGTAGATAACGTTTTTCCCCCAAGTCCAGGTCCAATAAACTTTAACGGTGGCTGCTCACACTTAGTGGTGACTAATGCTACATAGATGTGTGGACTAGGCTTGTAACAATGCATCAGTTAAAGAGCATAGACAGTGTACTCTACTACTATGTAGCTAATGCTACAGAATCTAGCATATACTGTGCACAATCCACATAATGCACATCAACAGCAGCGTGCTGTTTCACTTTTGATGTTTTGGTGTTGATTAAATGATGCTGATTCTTACATTTCATTAGCCACACTTGTTGTAGATGTAAGATGGCCCCACAAAGGTATCAGTCCATGGAGGGTACAAGAAATTGTTTTTTTAAACCACTCCTCCACCTGACATCTCTACCACTACCTGTTATAATATTCTTTGTAAGAGTTCTAGCACTCTCTCCACATTTGTCCACTGGCTTCTTGTATGCCTGATCCTGCATTGGGACTACTCTTTATGGCCCCCAGACTCTTTACAGCTGTTTACTCATGCAGGGAGGCTTCCCCCTAAACACTCAGCTACTTCTTGATGCGTATGGGGTGAGGCTTTGGCTCCCTGTTCCAGCCTGTTCCCCTTCTTGCTCTTCCTGTTTTTTGCTTATTGGGCACCACTAGGGTCAAAGATCACCAGTGAGGCGCACATGTGAGCTGGTCTATGTTCCTTGGCCTGTGTTGAGCTTGGGTAGGTCTTGTTCTGGTTATGCTGTACTTAAGCCCTGCGCCTCTTCGGGACCATGGCCTGATGTTTGCAGTGGATACCCCCTTCTGTGAAGGGTTGCTTTCTATGAGAATTGGCTTTCTGCACCCTGTTTTTTGGGTGGAATATGGTGTTGGGCTATCCAATATATTTCTGCTGTGTTTTCACCTTGGGTTAAGGGATAGGTACCTGTATCTCAGCGTGGACTAGTACTTCTGTTGCATTGGCCATCTGTTGAGATCTTCACTAGGCTTGAGAGTTACTTCCCATGTTGTTTTCTACTTCTGTTTTTTTCTCCATTTGTTTTATTAGTTATTAAATACAGCGGCTTACAGTTCATCAAAAACACTAACTGCATATATTGCAACAGATATCTAACATAAGGGTCCGATAAACCAGTTATTATGTTTCATATTATGAACCATTGCAAGTTACCAACACAAATGCCTAACAGAGCAAACATTCTAATAATTGGGACTATATGCTTAGCACTCCCCACTGCTTCATTGCTAGAGAGGATGGTTCTGTCTTCGTGCTCTGGCTTCAACCCCTTTTTGTGTTGAGATTCTGGGGGCAGTCTACACTGATCCTCCTCTAATTTTGCAAGGTCCCTGACAGATGTGTTCTGCAGCGGGCTGGCACTCCTGCTCTCTTACTTTTGCTTCCATTGTGCCTTCATAGACTCCTGTTGGTATCTTCCTCTATTGGCCTTGGGAAGGCTGTGCTTGTTGGCTGTTTCTTTCCACCTCTCATGCCTCATTTTATGTTGATTTCTGGGTGATATGGAGGTTTTTAATTCCACTCTTTTAGTGAATTTGCGGCTCCACTTTGTTTTGCCTATTAGGCTGCTCTTTGGGCTTTTTTGTTCGGACTGTGCCAATATTCCGAGAGACGAGGTACATTTTTTTCTTTTGAGGGTGAGTCTCAACAGCTGTAGTGGGTTGGCTGGCTGGTACTATGATCTCCTTGGTAAGTTGTTTGCACTGGGGTGTTCTTCTCACTGCAGGCAATGACGTTTTCTATTATGCCCCTTTCTGCACTCCTGGGCACTGCCTATGTCTCCGTTTACATCTGATCTAGATGGATGGCATAATACATGTTAAAGTCCAGAGGTGCAATATAATTTTTATGCCATTGGTGTATTGCCTTTGCCATATGCATGGACTTACTGGAAAGAGACACATCTCTACTGGGATCAACCAATGTTGCCATGCTTTCGGGTTCAGAGCACATACAATTGGGACTGGCTAGCAGTGCCCTAGTGTAGAGAGTTTAAAAACCACCAATAGAAGAGGAGCTTCAGCTGGCTCGGCTGGTGTATAGCCCAGTCAAGAAGGCACCAGGTCACAAAGATTGTCGTCCAGCCTTCTCTCTGCTTATGTTTGCCAGGGATCGCATGACAAACATGAGCAGAGAAAACAAGGAATGGCACCCACATGCAGGGAGAAAACTCAGTTGCTGATAAGCATTTTTTGTATTTGTTTAGAGAAATTAAACTTCTGCTTTGAAAGACTGCTTTCTCTAAACAAAATAAATTTGCTGAGTGGGTGTTTTAAATATGATGACAGTGCACCCTCTTGGAAAACCTTCAGTTCGCGAAAAGGAACAGTCCTGATGATGGGGCGTGTCACAGCAAAGAGATCCCCAGCAGGCAGGCAGTGAGCTCTAAAAAGAGCAGACATGTCTTTGCTAGTTGCCCACTGGTGGACAGGCAGACTGTCCACAATGGTTTAAATAAGGCCCAATGTCTTTTCATACGGTTTGCATTTGCGTCAAACCATAGTTGGTTCTGTTTTAGCAGGCCACACTCCTCTATTCGAACAATTATTACTTTTAATGAGGTTTTGTAAAAAAAAAGTCATTAAGTTTCTTACACAATTCCTGTCAACCCACTACTAGGTCCTCCCTTGCATCCAAATTTGTAGCTGGACAGAAAGGCATACCATGAATTCACGAGTAGGAGGTGTTTTTTATACATTCATTTTCCACTTATTTCCGCTAATTGGCCCTAAATTGTACACATTCCCTCTTTTTTCCAGTGCACAATAGAACATATTGTAAGAGATGGTTTGCTTTGGAAGATATATAATCCTTCAAAATCTGTCATGGTTTCAAAACACCAATCATTCACTCAAGAACGCCCTAAAACAACTCTGGGACCAGTGCAAGTTATATGAGTCACATTGCGGACTTGTCATTAGAGGTCTCCCATTCAAGGCCTTGAAATACATGGTCATATGTTATTCATGAGGCCATTGCCACTTCCTGATCGAATTAATCTTATTGAATGTGACTGGCAGAATTCTCCAAAAACATTACACGGTGAGAAAACATCTTTTGACAAACTATAACAATAAATCTATGGCATGGAAAAGAACTACCGAGGAGTCAATTTAAAAGAGTTATAAAGGGCGGGACTAAAGATCACATTTTATTGGATTACAAAAGGTTGGCCAAAAAAGTAGGCTGGTGCTTATAAACAGTGTAGGAATCTTTGGAACCACAAAGATATATTTGATTTTCTACAACTCGATTCGTCAGAGAACATTTTTTATGCTTTATATTTCATTATGCAGATAAGCAGATATTCGACTGGCCTGATTTACAAAGCCATTTTGCTGTCACAAAGCCTGCAGTTCAAAAATCACATGGTTGGCAACCACAAAATGGCTTTTTTAAATGTACCAAACCCATTTTGCAATTCAGAAACATGTTATCGAATCACAAAATGGGTTTAGAAAGATCGTAACCCACTACAATTCATACTTTTGTATATTGACCTATTATGAATGAATGAAAATCTTTATTGTCTGATTAATAAAAATCATTAAACTCAAAGCTAAATATAGAACCGTGTGTGCATTAATTAGTAAAATATTAAGGTAAAAATGAAATGTTAAAGCAGAGCCAGTTAAAAATTTCATTGAATTCAAAACAATTACACTACAAATATGATGATGATTTAGGGATAACATGCCGCACTGGAACATTGATGTCAAGCAAACACATCATTAAAGTAGCATTTTGTTCCACTAATTAGATATCGTATTGAGGCATTCTTAAAATTAAATGTTATGATCAGATAGGAAGAAGACACTGTAATTCTATGAGAAAATAGATGTTTAATACGATGCTTTCATGCGTACAGAACATTACGGCTCTCCACAACAGTTAGTAGAATTTATCAGTTCAGGTCAATAAAGTCCCTCTGTGCTTACTTCTCCAAACTGAACTACATTTGTTAAAGCCACAAGTCATAAGTCAGATAAAACTATAAACACTGTAGTTCAATAGAAATGGCAAGGTTCAATAAGTACTTCCATGGGAGAAGGAATCAATAAAACATCAATAAAGTGCCTCCATGCTTACATCTCAAGGATGTAATATATTATTAAGATCACATTTCATGAGTCAACTAGCAAAGTAATCTACTCAGTAGGTCAATGGGCAGATGATGGTTCAGTAAAGTGTTTCCATGCAAAAGAGTCATTACTGCATTCAACATCAGTTTAGTGAGAATTTTGAGTCCAGATTGGTAAATTGTCACCATACTTACATCTCAAATCTCATTAGCACAATCGATCAATGAACGGATACATAATCGTGCACGCAAGTAATTACTACTTTCCATATCTATCTATGAGAATTGTGAGTCCAAATTTAAAATGTTATCTGATATGGGAATAACCTTAACAAATTGACTTGTTAGGCAGATTGTTTCCAAGAGAGGAAAGTATAATAGCTTGACAACACGTTATCACCCCATGTTCACAGAAGACAGGTTTCAACAATGCTTGCCACTCCTGTAATAGTCGGGGGCAAATTCATACAATATGTAGTAGCATTTCATTGGGAGACTACATAATCTACAACTGTTCGTTGACCAATTTTGAATCCATCTTGGAGTTCCATCCTTTCTTGGGTTATCTGCCAAATCTAAGCATAAGAAATGTGTCCCTTTTAAATGGTTGTAAGTAAGAGAGTAAGTATGTTTGTGGTTCTAATTTATTAAACAAATTGATGACCGACCAGCCATGCTTTTTTACTGCAATGGGCTCCTTCTCCAATAGTAAGGATAAGAAATTCGTTGATCAATTTAATAAATGCTCAAAAGCAGTTTTATTTCAATCCAAATGACCAAAAGGCTAGGAGTTAAAACTATGTAAAATCTCAGTTAGGTAATATCTCTTAACACTAGTATAATCTTATTTTTTAAGTTCTGGACAACACAGAATTGCAAGAGTGCCAGGATCAGATAAAAATAATGAATATAAGCTTTTTAAAAATGATGAATATCTCAGTAGAGATTGCCTTATCAGACCAAACTCCAGTCGGACATTAACATGTCCAGTGTTTTTTGGAATCTTAAAAATAGACTTAAAAATCTTTAATTTGTAAATTGTCATGGATTTTGGAGTCTTTACCTCGGAAAAGGCTAAAGAGTGGATCAACTTTGCCTTCATTACTTTAACTAAGTGCTCGTGACTAGGACATAAAAGTGTATCTTGCAGTGTTCCATGAAAGTGCTGTGACTTTGGCATGTAGATTAGTAAAATGATGTTTAAACAACACTCTATCATCAAATGTGATTCCTAGGTACTGATAAAATGTTACCGATTCAATCATTGACCCATTAATTTTCCAAACTTTCATACCAGGTTTAAATAATCCTATAGTCAAAGTTTTATTTTTGATGTGTTATTTGTAAACTATTAGCTAAAATATAATTGTTAAATTAATCTATCAATTGTTGTAAACATATTGGCGTGTGCCTAGGCAATATAGGGCCAGATTATGATGTAAGTCAGAGTAGCCTTCGACCGACATCTCTGCGGTTCCGGAACCCACTGACCTTGAGTCGGTGTGTTCACTCATGGTGTAGTTGCAAACTCGCATATGGGAGCTTGTACGGCTGTCGGAAACCAGCTGCTGCACACACTCCCATAGAGAAATGGGAGTTACTGTAAATAGTGCCTTCCCGTCCCACAACGTTAGGCCGCAGATAGAAGGAGCCCTCGCTAGGGACCCCAAAAGTCAAGTTTCGACAGGCTTTCCATGTCAGAAAGCCCAACATGGAAAGCCTGTCGGAAATCGGCATCATAATCCCGATGGTGGAACCACCGTCCATAAGGGATTATGCGGCGGTTCCCACTGGCCGACAGGCTCCATCTACCTGTCAGAAGCCAGCCGGGTTGACTGCCTAGTTTAGGTTCCGCCCACCATATTCGTAATAAGGTGGTTGGACTTCAAACCAAGGATGTCGGTCGGTAAGCCTCCGATGAGCGGTCGGAGGCTTACTGACCGACATCCTAATTATTAAGTCCGAATGAGGTCGCACACTGCTTGTCCCATCAGCGTGTGACCCCGGAGCATGATGGTCGATGTGGTCGGTATCAGCGGGTGCGCTTCTACCCGAGTTTAAAGTCTTCAGGGTGTTCCCTGGTGTGCTTGCCATCCCTGGACACGTGTTTCGCGTTCATTAACGCTCATCAGCAGGGATTAGGCGTGTGCACGGGGTTGCTGCATGGGCTGCCGAAAATATTTTTAGGTCCAGATACCTCTTAAGGCGCGCAGGTGCGTTGTCTCGAGGTCATCACCTCCACCGGCTCAAGGGAGCCTGTATAAATAGTAAGTCCGAATGAGGTCGCACACTGCTTGTCCCATCAGCGTGTGACCCCGGAGCATGATGGTCGATGTGGTCGGTATCAGCGGGTGCGCTTCTACCCGAGTTTAAAGTCTTCAGGGTGTTCACTGGTGTGCTTGCCATCCCTGGACACGTGTTTTGCATACATTAACGCTCATCAGCAGGGATTAGGCGTGTGCACGGCGTTGCTGCGTGGGCTGCCGAAAATATTCTTAGGTCCAGATACCTCTTAAGGCGCGCAGGTGCGTTGTCTAGAGGTCGTCACCTCCACCGGCTCAAGGGAGCCTGTATAAATAGTAAGTCCGAATGAGGTCGCACACTGCTTGTCCCATCAGCGTGTGACCCCGCTGATACCGACTACATCGACCATCATGCTCTGGGGTCACGCGCTGATGGGACGAGCAGTGTGCGACCTCATTCGGACATACTAGGAGAGTAGAACGAGAGGTGGTTGTTGAGGTATTCGGGGCCCATGTCGTGGAGTGCTTTGTGTGCGTGGGTGAGGAGCCTGAATGTGATCCTCTTGCTGACAGGGAGCCTGTGCAGGTTTCTCAGGTGGGCCGATACGTGGCTGTGGCGAGGGATGTTGAGGATGAGTCGTGCGGAGGCGTTCTGTATGCGCTGAAGTCGTTTCTGAAATTTGGCTGTGGTTCCTGCGTAAAGGGCGTTTCCGTAGTCCAGTCGGCTGGTGACAAGGGCCTGCGTGACCGTCTTTCTGGTTTCTGTGGGTATCCACCAAAAGATCTTTCGGAGAATGTGCAGGCTGTTGAAGCAGGAGGATGAGATGGCATTGACTTGTTTGGTCATCATGAGCGAGGAGTCCAGGATGAATCCCAGGTTGCGTGCGTGGTCCGTGGGTGACGGTGCGGTGCCCAGCGCTGTGGGCCACCAGGAGTCGTCCCAGGCGGATGGGGATTGTCCAAGGATGAGGACCTCCGTTTTGTCTGAGTTCAGTTTCAGCCGACTGAGCTTCATCCATTCCGCGACGTCCTTCATTCCTTCCTGGAGGTTGGTTTTGGCGGTGGTTGGGTCTTTGGTGAGGGAGAGTATCAGCTGGGTGTCATCGCGTAGGAGATGATGTTGAGGTTGTGTTTGCGTGCGATGGCGGTGAGAGGGCTCATGTAGATATTGAAGAGGGTTGGGCTGAGCGAGGAGCCTTGGGGTACACCGCAGATGATCTTGGTGGCCGTGGAGCGGAACGGCGGGAGGCAGACTCTCTGGGTTCTGTTGGAGAGGAACGAGGTGATCCAGTCCAGCGCTTTTCCTTGGATCCCAGTGTTGTAGAGGCGGGTTAATAGGGTGCGGTGGCAGACGGTATCAAAGGCGGTTGAGAGGTCTAGGAGGATGAGGGCGGTTGTCTCCCCGTTGTCCATCAGGGTCCTGATGTCGTCGGTGGCTGCGATGAGGGCTGTCTCGGTGCTGTGGTTGGCTCGAAATCCGGATTGGGATGAGCTAGTTGTTTGCCTCGAGGAATGCAGTCAGCGGTTTATTGACGGTTTTCTCGATGACTTTAGCCGGGAAGGGAAGAAGAGAGATGGGGCGGAAGTTCTTGAGGTCTTTAGGGTCAGCTGTGGGTTTTTTCAGAAAGGTGTTGATCTCTGCGTGCTTCCAGCACTCTGGGAAGGTGGCTGAAGTGAAGGTGTTGTTTATGACGTTCCGGAGGTGGGGTGAGATGATGGCGTCTGCTTTGTTGTAGATGTGGTGGGGGCATGGGTCAGAGGGAGAGCCGGAGTGGATGGTGTTCATGACGTGGGTGGTGTCTTCTGTGCTGATGTCCAGTCGTTTAGGGTGGTGGTGGGGGTCATTGGTTTTGTGACTGAAGGCGGCGTCTGGGCGTCAAAGCTGTTGTGTATATCTGCGATCTTGCGATAGAAGAACGTGGCGAGAGAGTTGCAGAGGTCTTGTGATGGTGTGATGTCGTTGTTGCTGGCGTTGGGGTTGGAGAGCTCTTTTACGATGCTGAAGAGTTCCTTGCTGTTGTGGGTGTTGTTGTCCAGCCGCTCTTTGAACAATGTCCTTTTGGTGGTAAGGATCAGCTGGTGGTGTTCGCGAGTGGTGTTCTTGAGGGCTGTCATGTTTTCTGTCGTCCATTCGTGGTGCCAGGTTTTTTCCGAGCGTGCGGCATGATTTCTTTGAGTCCATGTAGTTTTTCTGTTGCTGGTCTTGCCTGGGGGGTTCTTCAGCGGAGTGAGGTTGTCAGCGCAGTTGGGGATCCACTGTGCGAGATTGTGAGCTGCGTCGTTGGTGTCCGAAGTGTCGGCTGGTGGGTTCTGGTTCAGTGATGTGGTAAGCTGGTCTGTGGTGACTTTGCTCCAGCATCTGCGGGGGATCTGTAGCGTGTGGTGGTGTGTTGTAGTCTTCTTGTAGGTGAAATGGATGCAGCTGTGGTCGGTCCAGTGTAGTCCGGTGGAGTGGCTGAAGGAGACGTGGTTGTTGGCGGAGAAGATGGGGTCCAACGTGTGGCCGGCGTCGTGGGTGGGGGTGTTCACCAGTTGCTTGAGTCCGAGGTTGGCGAGGTTGTCGAGCAGGGTGGTAGTGTTGCTGTCGTTGCTGTTCTCCAGGTGGAAGTTCAGGTCCCCTAGGAGGATGTATTCTGGTGAGGCTAGTGGGTGCGGGCTGACAAAGTCGGTGATGGTTTCGATGAATTGTGTGCGCGGGCCCGGGGGTCTGTAGACGAGGGTTCCTCTGAGTGTGGTCTTGGGGTCGGTGCAGATCTGGAAGTGTAGGTGTTCAGCGGTGGAGAGTGTGTCTTCGCGTTGGTCGCGACGCTGATGGTGTTCTTGTAGACGATGGCGATTCCTCCTCTGGTTTGGTTGACGCGGACCTTCCGGGTGATATTGTAGCCGTCCGGGATGGCTATGGCGATGTCGGGGGCCGAAGAGCCGTTCATCCAGGTTTCCGTGAGGAAGGCGACGTCCGGTGCTGTTGTGTCGAGGAGGTCCCAGATTTCGATGGCGTTTTTGTGGACGGAGCGGGTGTTGAGGAGGATGCATTTGAGGTTGTTGTTTGTTGTTGCTGGGTTTGACGGGCGGGGTGTAGATTGGGAGGCAGGTGAATTTGCAGGCTTGGCAGGTGATGGGTCCGTGGGTTCGCTTTGGGGTGGCTCGGTAGCAGGTGGGTGGTCGTCCGGTGTTGAGTGCGTTGAGGGTGGTGGTGTCGTATCTCAGTCGGGTGCCCTGGCTCCGGTGAGGGCCAGGGGTTCTGGCGCTGGGCGCGGTCCAGTCACGGACAGGCCCAGACGGGCTTGAATTTGCTGTGCGGCCTCCATATGAGGGGCTGTGGGAGGGAGGAGCAGCTGGGAGGCGGGAGCGGGGCGGCGAATGGGGCAGCGGGAGGCGGGCCGCAGGGACACAGCGGAGGGAAGCGGGAAGGGACACAGAAAAAAGAAGGGGGCAAAGGGGCACAGAGGACACAACAGTGGGGGGAAAACAGTGAAACAACAGTGAGAAACAGTGAAAGAATACAGTGAAACAGTAAAAGAAAAAAGGGGCAGAACAGGGATCCAAAAGAAATCAGGGGAGGCAAGGACTCGCACAACAATCAAAGTAGTCATTTACGACTTTTGGTATTCACAGAAGTAATTTCTGACTCATATCTTTACATCCACACCCGGACCGGAATCTCCGCACTCCGGCGGATTCTCCACACCTGCGCTGGAATCTTTGCACCCGGGCCGCAATCTCAAACTCCGGGCCGGTATCTCTGCCTCAGAGCCGGATGGTCATTGTCTTCAATGCTAAAAAATCTGTATAAGTGCTCATCATCCCCCCGATTGTGCCAGAATAAGTTGATTGACATCACCTGCAAGACCTGCTCTACAAACCATATAAAAGCAACACACAAACAAGGCCCAGGTTTGTCCACATAGATTCCCTGCTTGCCTGCTCTGTGCATTACTCCACGAAAATGCTACACCAGAAGAGGAACAAAAATTATACAGATGAAGAGACCGCCATGATCTTGGAGTTAATTCCACAAACAGCTCCATGGGTCCTCCCTTACAGCACAGGTGGCACACAGAAGGCATCCCTATGGCAGCATTTAGGAACTGCAGTCACAGCATTGGGGGAGGATGTTCGCACTGTCCCGGACATAAAGAAGTAGTGGCAGGACGAGAAGAGGCAGGTGAAGGAGAAGTACACCAGAATTGAGGTTGCCAGAATTCTCCCTGGTGTACAATTCAGACCCGCTTCTGTCTCACCCCACTAGAGGAGGATGTCCTCAACACCATACACCCCCACATGATCCATGGGCTGCCTGGGAGGGATGTCCGTAATGTGGTACCAGGTAAATGTGATGACAAGAACATGGTTATGAAATGTCTGTCCACGTTGCACCACAAGGAAGTTGATCCAAATATGCATAAAAGCATAGTGAGTCAGAGCCTCATGTGTCTCCTCCTGTATGTTGCACCACAAGTCCTAGAATCCTTTGAGATGGAACAGGCAAATCCCATTCCCACTATCAAAAACATGGGTGCACCACTGCTGGCGTATATACCTAACACTGGTAAATAGCAATAGACAAAGTGCCCCTTCCACATAGCCGTACAAAAGGGGGTGGTGATGGACGGATGTACATGAGGCACAGGGTCAGACTGATTTGCATATAGCCATGTCTGAACTGGGGTGGCACAGTGGGCTAAAGAACGGTGATGGATCAAACCCAGATCTTTTGACTGGGTGTGAGTGTTTGATTGATTCAGATGCTCCGTCCATCACCACCCCCTTTTGTACCCCTTCCACATAGCCAGCCTCGGCCTGGGAAGGTAAGAGCGGTGCGCTCCACTGCTCCTTTCTGCATCGGCAGCAGATCCACTTAGTATTACTGCTAGCATGTAGATGCAGTGAGGACATTTCTGACAAGCTGCATGTGTATTTTTGGTTTACTGACTTTTCTCTGTTCTACTCTATTTAAACATTCAGCCAGACTACAGTCATCCACTGTAGCAGAGGTCCCTGCATCTGCTGGGAGCAAATGACATTATCCCCGGCAAGCCATACCACCCCTTGCAAACTGGTAAGTAAAACTGGTCAGGAAAGGGTCCAAAAGCCTACATTGTCAACAGACAATAGATGGACATATTGGGCCCGATTCACAAAGGTAAACTGAGACGAAAGTCAAACTTTATGAATTTCCGCATTCAGAAAGGACATTTACAAGTAGTAAATGCCCTATGTGAATACCGAAAGTCGTAACCTTAGACTTTTGTCTCATTTTACCTTTATGAATCGGGCCCATTACATGTATTTCATCAACAGTGCCAGAACTGTGAACTGAACTCTGAAATTGAGTGCATCACATGTGGCAACTGAAATGTTAACTGGCAAACACACATATCTTTGTAGGTCCAATGATGTCGTTCAGGATTCCAGTCCCCAAAGTGACATCTGCTACAAGGTTGGCTGTGAAATCTGGTCAGGAACCACACACTGGGCAGATGGGGGACCCTGGTACTTAAACCCAAGAATGATGTACCTGAATGCTCATAAAATGTGGATTTAATGTACGCAGTATGTTGTCTGTGTTCAACATCACTGTTGTCCCTCATCGAAATATGCCCACATATTACATTTTACCACATACCATAACACATCATAGTTGCTAGTGAAAGGATGACACTAAATGTATGTGGGAAGTGAGTGTGGTATGTACATAATAGACTATATTGTTTCATATTAAAGGAGTAGCCTCAATTGGATTGCAAGTGAATGATATAAAAACTCTCAGGAGAATCATAGGGCACAAACTGTATGGAAATTGGTGTGGATGAGGATCGCACTGATGCCAGTGGTGGGTGATCGGCAATTGAAGAAGAGAACCCACTACTCTTGCAAGCAGCAAGTTTAGCTGCCAGTACTGCACAAGAGGAGGAGGAGGAAGTGCCATAAGAGGCTATTGAATTGGAGGATGATGGAGACTATCTGGCCCTTCTCACAGAGGATGAGGAGTTAGGTGCCCTGACCAGAACATTTGTTACACTGGCCAAAATGTGTAAGGCCACCCCCCTCTGCCCAGCAAAGTGCCTCAACATCCAACTCCCATGCTTGCCTGTCCTCAGCATAGTACTAACCACCCACAGCTCTCTCAGACTCCACCAGAGACATCACTCCCTCACAGCCCTCACATCGAGGACAGACGTGTTGGTTCCCCTATACGCTCCTCCCTGTACCGTGCCTCCCAGGCATTCTCCCCACCATCTGAGGGAGGTACCACCCCTGGTGTGGTGCAGGTATCCCCTGGGCATGCAGAGGGTGTTAGAAGATGGTCATGGTGGCCAGTGGGAGGATGACTTCTTCCAACAGCAAGATGATGTGAGGCAGGACATTCGTTATGAAGGTATAAACCCAGGCTATCTTAAAAACAAAACACTAGCTATGTCCAAGCAAAAACTGTTACCAACAAAGAGCATAAACTATAACACAAACAATGAAATTGATATCAAAACCAGTTTGTTTTAATTAAAAGAGGATTAAAATTTTTACAATAAAATTTAGTATACATGATGAATTGATACAAAAAAAGGGGGATATTCTTTATATATAAAACATATAAATTAAAAACATTGAAAGGACAATAATGTCTGTCCTATCTACTATTGCTGTGGCTGTAGTATGACAGTCAACGCGTTTCGACACGTCGTGGTGTCTTCATCAGGACAATTATAGTTTCAGCCAATTTATCTGGTTGGACTTTTTTTTAAAAAGGTCTTTTAGTTCTTCCTTTCAGGACAGGATAAGTGAGGCACCTTTATTTATAATATGGCATGTGAAACCTTTAGCTCAGGATTTCACTGCTTCCTTCTCACTTAACGTGTCCTAAATTCTTTATGGATTTTCTTAGTTCGGAAGTCCCCTTATCAACGTTCTCGGGAATGCCTTCCGAGTATAACCGTCACACACTTGGAGCCGGTAACTGATGCCGGTGGAGATTCCCAGACAACCGCGGGTAAAACCAATGTTTGCAAGTGACTCTTTTAAAATCCTTTTCTTGAGGAAACAACCGTTCAGTCTTTCTTTCCTGCAGGGAGAATATCGCAGTGAGAATCGGTCTTTTTTTACCGCGGAAAGCAGCAATTAGCGTCACGGGGCGTATACTTCCACCAGGACTCGGTTTTCTTAAACTTTGCAGGAGTCTGTATGGCGTTCTCTGTCGTGGTAGTCGCATCAGAAACCGGCGGTTTTTCTTTTAATTAAAACAAACTGGTTTTGATATCAATTTCATTGTTTGTGTTATAGTTTATGCTCTTTGTTGGTAACAGTTTTTGCTTGGACATAGCTAGTGTTTTGTTTTTAAGATAGCCTGGGTTTATACCTTCATATTGTATGTTTTCCCTGACCCAGGATCTTTATCCCTATCAGGGGGCCCTTGATACCTCACAAAAAAAGGCAGGACATTCGTGCCACCATAGGGGCTACCCTGTCAGACATGTCCTAGGCACTGCCGGACATGCAGCAAGTCCTTCAGCTGGTGGGCAGACTGACCCAGGTGTTGGATAGATCTTGGCAAGACATGTCCAAGAAGATCAATGACATTATGTCCTTCCATAGGGAAGAGAGTGCAAGACACCATGCGTTGGCCAGGCAGATGATGAAGGGCATGCTGAAACTTATCCAAAGTCTCCCTTCAAGGTCAATGCAGGGAGGGGAGCTGTCACATCTACCTGCAGCACATCACACCACACACCTGTACCACAAACTGCACAGGCTCGCAGCAAGAGTACACATCCACCACCAACCACTGTCCAGGACTCCCCCCATCTACACATCCACAACTGCCTGTCCCGGCACTCCCCCACCTGCACAACCACCACCTGTCCAGGCACTCCCACCAACTGTACAGACACCATCAGCCCATGTCCAGGAACTTCCCCTGTACAGGCAGATGCACCACACTAATCTGCACCTCGGCAACAATACACATTTTCCAGGTTTCCTGAAACATTACAATTTTAAAATTATTCTGTACAAAGATTATGGTATCTCAGTCTTCCAACCGTCTGGAGAGGCCATGGACATTCCAGGAGCAAATATTGATGGATTTTTCAAACTAACCCAACAGTTCAACCATCAGTCATTCCCTAGAGATTTTTCTTGACTAAGGATTTTCTGTAGGCAAGCCCAATCCTTGCATTGAACTGGATTTTTCTGTATTTCTTCACAAATACGTTGTAATTTTAATGCCAGAGGATAATGCAGGATTGAATAGTGGCCAATTTGCTCCTTTTAGAACAGTAGCATGCCCTCCACATTTTCAAATTGGTATAGGATTTGTTTGAATGCTTCTCTTCACAGTTGAGATAGGAATTATTAAGGTCGGATAGTGGTTGTCATTACATTTCCTGGTCTCAATCCCCCATTTTTCAAAAAGTGGCCCATTTTCAAGGATTTTATTGAGAATTTCATCTCTGTGCCAAACAGTATAGGTTATTTCTCGTGGGGAAATGGGACGATCATGTTTAAATTGGACTGAGTCTAAAGCACCTGATGTTAGATGACGAAGCGTTGGGATTGAAGCTTTCAATTTTTTATATAATACTATGATTTAATATATAATGTGGACCCCTTAAAACTTACCATGGGATAAATAGAGGTTTTGCAAAAGAGGATGGACACTTATCCAAATTTTTTGTTGTATTATTCATATTATGGAGATTAGGAAATGTTATTGTACTTTGTGTCACCAAACACAGGGAAGATCTCCTGCTAAAGAGGATGGATTAAAAGTGCAATCATTTTCTAGGGTTTCTTTTTGTGTTTGCAGTAAAATTTTACCAGACGGGTAAATGGAAGGCTGCATTGAGTTTGGTGAATTATAGTGCTGAGGAATTGATGTAGTGCTTCACCTTACTTTTTCCCTACCTAACACAGATAAATGTGTATTTCTGCTAACTTGAGGATGCCCTTAGTTATTATCAAGTATAAGGATGGCTAGTTGAAGCTCCACCGCAATGATCTATCGATGACTGGTCTGGCATATCTTCCGAAGGGATTGGCACATCTTGACTGCTTAGTACTGCAATCAGCCCTTTGTACTACTTTTGCTTGTCGCATAGGTGTAACGGTTGATTTGAAGATTGAGTAGCTTTCATTCTGTCTATCGACCATACCTGTCTTAACTAGTTTTTTTTGTTTTATTTGCTCTATTATGGGCTTTTCCTTGCTCTTTTGGGTAGCCCAATTGATTTTTGGAATCGGTGACTCAGCCGGCCCTAAGCTACAATAAATTCATTTTACTAGGTGATCTTAATCTTCATTTTGAGGATGCGAAATGCGTAGAGGCACAATCGATGATATCCTCTTTGAAATCCCTGATGCTTACTCTCTCGGATGAGATGCCTACGCATCAGGCGGGTCATCTTTTGGATCCCATATTTTCTAACTGGGACGGTATCAGGGTGCTCCCTCCTATCAGAGTTCCGTGGTCTGACCATTACCTCATCCCATTTAATATAACAGGCAGATCTAAAGGGGATATACCTGAGCGGCCTATTGTATGCAAACGCAGGAAATGGAACAATTTTAGTCAGGAGACATTTGAATCCATGCTCATGCTAGGGAAACCTCCCCTCAGTAAAACTTTTAAGGAAGCATGGACGGAGTATGAGGATTGGGTATCAAAAGCGCTAGATAAGGTTGCCCCATGGACCCATAAAGCCCCAGCTCGCAGGACGAAGTCTGCCCCCTGGTACAACGAGGAACTGTGTGCAGCAAAACCCAGATGTAAAAGACGTGAACGTCTGTGGCGTAAAGACTAGGACGTTGGCCTGAAAGAGCTATACATGAGCAGTCTGAAGGAGTACCATAGGCGTATTAATAAGGCGAAAGGATTATTCTTCAAAGAGAGGATTGAATCTGCTGAAAACGCCTCAAAGGAGCTTTTCTCTATCTATAAGGAGCTCACGAATCTCACTAGGATGGAGACCAAAGACCATCTCTCCACTGAAATATGCGAATCTATCGCTGATCATTTTGTACACAAGGTGGAGAGGATTTATGTGTTTCTGCAGCAGGGAACACCTGATGAAATATTGGCTAGGGATACTGGCACAGGACCGTATACTAGCGCATGTCTCAACGAATTCACGGTCCCCCCGAGGGAGGAACTGACAAAGTTAATCATGAGCATTCAGTCAGGTTCCCCTATGGATGTGGCACCGCCTAGGATTCTTAGGAATCATGCCCACCTCCTATCAAGTTATATAGGCAATCTGGCTCTTCTTTACTTCCAAGAAAGACTAGTGCCGGTGGAATGGAAACTCGCACAGGTTGTTCCAATTAAAAAGAAGGCCACCTTGAGCATTTCTAACTTGGACAATCTTAGGCCCATTTCTCTTCTGCCATTTTGTGCCAAAGTGGTGGAAAACTGGTTACCAATCAGTTGGTTAAATATGTGGAAGATAACCAGCTTCTTCACCCCTCTCAATCTGGCTTTAGGGCGAGGTATTCGACTGAAACTGCCCTTCTTTTTTCCACAGAACTGCTCCATCAGAAAGTGGACGAAGGACAGACGGCCGCCTTGATATTGCTGGACTTAAGTGCGGCATTTGACACCGTGTCGCACCATACATTGCTAGCCCGTCTGAGTGAAATGGGAGTTGCCGGCCCGGCACATGAATGGATGGCCTCCTTCCTGGCGGGCAGACAATTTCAAATACACTGCCCCCCCTTCAAATCCACGCCCGAACTCTAAATCAAGGGGTCCCGCAGGGTTCCATTTTAAGTCCTGTATTGTTTAATCTTTACATGGAACCCCTGGCCAGGATGGTGGAATCGTATGGGGTGGATATCGTATCATATGTGGATGATACGCAACTCGTGGTCACTCTATCCCATAACCCAGTTGAGACGGCTGGTAATTTCACGGAGTGCCTTGTGGCACTGGCAAATTGGATGAAGTGCAACTGTCTTCGCCTAAACGGCAACAAGACGGAACTGCTTGTGATTGGCTCCTCACCTTCAATCTGGTCATCAGCCTGGTGGCCTACTGACCAGGGTCCTACACCTATCCCCTCTGACACTGTGAAGAACTTGGGTGTTCTCTTGGATTCCAAGCTCACATACTCCCAACACATAGGTAAGATGGCGGGGAGATGCTATGGCATTTTGAAGGTCCTGCGGAAGATCTTGGATCTCCTACCTATGAAAGATAGGAAAACTCTGGTCCACGCACTGGTTACGTCCCATCTTGATTATGGGAATGTCCTTCTCTGTGGCCTCAGTAAAAGGGGATTGACCCAGTTACAATGTGTCCAAAATGCGGCGGCCAGGCTTGTGCTGAAGCTGCCGAGGAGGTCGTCAGGTAAACGTGCGCTTCAGCGCTTGCACTGGCTCCCCATGAGGGAACGCATCAGGTTTAAGACCATGTGCTTTAGTCACCGTATTGCACATGGCAGGGGTCCGGTCTATCTTCACAAGTTGTTAACCATCTATCGTCCTAGGCAACTCCTGAGATCCATGCAGTTTGCAATACCTCGCATATATAAAGCACGGATGGGAGGGCGATCTTTTAGATTCCTGGCCAGCCAACAATGGAATGAACTTCCTGTTGAATTGCGGATGGAGCCGTCGCAAACCAGGCTCCGACAGAAACTGAAGACCCATCTATTTCCGGAAGATTAGTTTTAACTTAGGGTTTCTTTTTCTTCGGTCCCCTCTCATCTCCTTGGTCTGCTCTTGATCTTTCTGTGCTGGAACACATCTTAGCGCGGAGACGCACTGTCCTAGTGTATTCAGGCGCTTAATAAATGTTTTTATTATTATTATTATTATTATTTTGAAGTAGAAGATACATTTGTGTTGTTTATTACTTGGTTTTCTTCACCATCTTGGGTTGATACTATTTGTGTGGCTTCATTCTCTTTTATATGCACCAGAGTCCTGTATACTGTATGGGATTCTGTGTCTTACTATGAGGATTTTATCACTTCCAGCTTGCAAGATAGATTGCGTCATTATTTGCTGCTTGTCTTTATACTCTTTTGAGACACGTTATGATTTTCTCCCTCATTTCCTATACCAGTCATATCATATTCTTTAATTAGGACTTGTTTGAGTGGTCAGACTGTTGGTTCTTTGATGTCATGATATTGACACTATCTATGATCTAATATAGTTGCTACCTCCATATTTTGCTGCTCAGACATGAGTCTAACTTCAACTAGAGATCCAACTAAGCTCGGTCAATTTGAATTGTTATCTATGATAAAGGCGAACATGAAGGAAATCATTTGGTTGTCTCTGTTTGATTGCACCTTTATGACTAAGTTTGTCAAGTTCAGTAACTTAGAATCCATCCCAGCTACGTAAGGGGCAAGGGTGTTACGCAACTCGACCTGTATATTCACTTTATGTGAATGATAATTGAGGGCAGTAGTTATAGCATCCTTGGTGTTAAGCAAGCTACTCCATATTCCTGTTTGAGCCTGTGTTGGATTTACTGGGGAGCTGGCCCCTGCAGAAAAGTTTGCATCATATTAGAACATAGGCAAGTTCCCAAAATTCTTTTCCATTTGTCATTTGAACCTTTTCTTTTTTTACGAACTGAAACTTTATACAGCAAGACTGGAGTTATTTAACCAGTGTAGATTGTTGCGGGCTGTGGAGATTGGCGAGAATCAATTGTACATTTCTTCTCTCTTTGCGCAGAATTATTTAGACCAAGACACCATTATTTAAAATACTCCTTCTGTAATGTTGCCAGTGATTTAGCACGTTTTCCAAAATTAGATGAAAAACAGTAATTCTGAAAGTCTCCCCAAATTAATGGGTGTGCTGAGTCGCGCTCTTAGATTAATTAACTGTGGCAGTGACTACTTCTGGTGTTTAGGCTTTTGCATTTTAAAGTTCCCACTGAAAGCTGAACTGATCTTTGCATAAATGTACTGAATGTGTTTATTTTTATAACCATAAATGCACTTTCACTTCAGCTGTTGATCTTTTGTATGCTAAATACCTAAAACTACATTTTTACTACTACTTCTAGTACTTGAACTACACCCCTCTCTTTACCTTTGGATCCCATTGAAGAACAGTTTGTAGTGCTCCACTGCCTACTTGAAATTGATTCAACAAGATATGCACCACACATCTTACAAACAAAGATGAAAGTGCTATGATATCTTGACTGTGGGAAAGATAAATCCTAGGGGGGTATATTTTGGTAAATCTGCACTCAAGGTCATAACTACTGAGAAGCCTATAATATTTCAACAAGCTCTTATTCTAAAACAAATTGCTATGACATTAGACACGAGGGAGAGAGGCTTAAAAACAGCTGTAAATGTGTGTGTGTGACGGTATCTTGAACTTCGTATTCTGTCAGAACCGAATCCATACTAGCCCCAGTCTCATTACCCGCTGACAGTATCGAATATGACCAAGACTGTATTCAGCACTGACAGCGAAAACAGGGGAAGGCAGAAAGGGCTATGAGACAAGGCATCCAATCAATGTTGTTGGTTTAAAGCCACATAGTTCATCACACTAGAAGGAGGTTCTCTTGGATTTTCTGCCGTCTCTAGTGAGTGACAGTTTTTTTACACTAAACAGAACACTACACTATTATTATTCTATAAGAAAAAGGATATACACAAGATTTACTCTAGTAGCTGATGCACTATGTTAAACATTCAGCATATCAATGACACAGTACCTAAATCTTGTTAGAGCCAAAAGAACTGTCATGGGGCTTGTCTTGAGCCAATGTCTTGAAGCAGTTGTTATGCTCCTCAACTTGGGACACCTATATGAAACAGGGGTTCACAAATGATCTGCAGTTATGACTGCGAAGGCCCAAGAGATAATTGTACAACACAGCTTTGTGGGTGAGACAAAATCACAGTACACAGTACAATTCCTATACTGTGCATGGCACAGTACCGTAGCCCAACAGTAGTCCTACAATCAAAACAACTAATATGTAATTCTCCATAGCTTTGGAGTGAAACTCTACAAGGCATTCTAAGAATCACAACAAACAGAAAACTCATGGAAAAAAATTCTCACCTTCTGGCTTTAAGTTATATTTAAATCGAGAGCCAGGAACACAGATGAAAAGCTGCGCTTAAGCAGAGGAACAAAAGGAAAGACTAGCTGAGACCGTGGCTTCATCTCTTCAACAGGGAGGAAAACCAAGCACTTGGACATGACCTGAGTGGGGCTTTAATAAACTGCGCGATCCTTGAATCCTGCAGTAGACCCTCAAATTCTGTAATCCTTAAATCCTGTGGTAGCTCCTCAAATCCCAGGATTCTAGAATCCTGCAGAAGATCCTCGAATACCACTGTAGACTACTACTCAGATGGGGCGTTTAGGCACAACTTTTGGGGAGTCCACTTTGGGAGAGGATTGACTGTGCTGGTGATGGGGTACCAAATGGGCAACACACATGTGTTAGTCACTATTCTGGGTAGACATAATCCTGGGTGGCATTATTCCTGTTACGCATCTTTACGGACAACATCCTGAGTCGCAAATCCCTGGCAGACTGTGAGGTGGATGGGAAAGTTGCAGTGGTAGTAAGCATAGGTGACAAACCATGACATACCAACTAGTTGAGGTGTGTCAAGATGCTAAAAATAGAATAGACGAACCAAATGTGGAGCATGAATTTGACCAGCTGCCTCCCATGACCTATTTCCAGGGGCTTATTCTTTCCAGTCTTCCAGGTAACCCAATCATCCTCTAAGGAACATGGAGAAAATGATCATCTACGTGTACTGGAGGAGTAGGTGGATCAGGTTAACTGAGTTCTTCATAGGGCATGAGCAATGAAACATTTAAAGCCAGTTGTAATAGAATTTTACGAAGCAGAACTAACTTAGCTACCACATGACTAATCATATGTTCTATGCAAGGGGACTTAAAATGTCTGACTGTAAATTGCTTGCCACTTGTAAGCATTGGTGTTTGGTGGCTAACCAAACACAATCTCAGTTTGGTATTGAGGTGTTGGTTGTCGGTGATCCTTTAACTCCTTTTAGTAAGCCATCTTGGCTTCTTGAAGATTCTTCTTAGCTTGTTCAGAAATGTCCTGGAGATTCTGATTGTATTCTTTCACAGAGGGCAATTGGCTCTCCCCTAGTACTTCCAAAGGAGTGGATTTCGGGTGGCACCCAAAAAGGCAACAGAAGGGTGAAATCCACATACCTAAAAGATTTTAGTTGTTTAAAGCAAACTCTGCAAGACTGACAGATTCTACCCAGTCAGTGATATGGGTGGTCAGCATTCATCAAACATAGCAGGAATGGTTCCATCATTTGCATTGCGTGTTCCAGTTGTGCACCGCTCTGCGGATTGAAGGGTGACAAGAAACAGACCACAATAACTAAAGAACCACATAACATGCAGAAGAACTTGCTTCAAACTGAGGTCCTTGGACAGAGGTCATCCAATGTGTTGAATTAAATTATCTACCAATTCTATGGCACTGGGCATCTTTACATGGGAAAGAAATATGACATTTGGTTAAAACATACACTGTGACAAAGATGGTGGTCTGACCACAAATTGGGGGCAAATTAATTATAAAATCAATATTGATAGTATATCACAGGGTAGATGGCACAAGTAAAGGCTTTAACAGTCCAACAGAATGAGAATTCATACTTTTATTATGGATGCAGATGAAGAAGTTACTTACCTGCTGTAAGATTCTGGTGGATACTCGTTCTACCAGTAGATTCTTCACGTGTAGAACAACCCCAGGCATTAGATTGTATCCGGAATCTTCAAAGCTCTCACTTTGCCGTTAGGGGCACTGGCTTCGTATCAACACCAGAAGTGGTGGCTGATGATGTCATTGAAGCCACAGAGTGCCCATCCTGGTGTAACTACGTCCGTTCCCACCAATTTCTTCAAAGCCTTTGAGGTGAGTGGTTGCATTGACATTGATAGAGAAGTGTAATACCAAAAACCTAAAGTGGAATCTAATTAATGTTCCATAAAACACACCCATCAAACAGGGAGGCAGGCGGGTTGGTGAGGAATCTGCAGGTAGATAGAGTATCCACCAGAAATATCATTACCGCGGGTAAGTAACTTTTTCTGTTGATGGATACAACTAACTACAGGTTCCTCACTGGTAGAACAGATTATATAGCAATAACCTGCCTTTGGAGGAGAGTTGATGGATGGCTACACAGGAAAATCCTGTAAAGCAGCTCTAACAAAGTGTCTGTCCCTACGCTCTTCAGAATCCAGGCAGTAGTATTCACCAAAATTGTGTAGGGATGCCCACAATGCCACCATGCAGATTACTGCAACAGGAAATCCTCTGGCAAGGGTAGAAGTTTGTGGATTTGGTCTCGGTAGAATGAGCCCTAAATCCTTCAGTAGGTCTTTCTTGGCCAGGACGTAGCAGGTTCTGAGGAATTGGATGATCCATCTAGAGAGGGTGCATTTCTATGCCAGTCTGCCCTTCTTAGCACCGAAGCAAACAGCAAGGAGCTGGACATCCAGCGTTATGTTCTTAGTGCGGGCCAGATGGTAGTTGACCATCCACCTAGGATCCAACCTGTGCAACCGCTCCTCCTCCTTAGTGGGATGGGGTGGGGTATAAAAGAATGGGATGTGATGGGCTGACCCAGGCATATAGGAGTCACAACTTTTGGAAGGAAAGCAGCCCTGGTTCATAACATCAATTGGTCACGATAAAATGAGGTATAAGGGGGGCATTAAATGAGAGCTTGTAACTCACTCACCCATCTGGCTGAGGTGATGGTACTAAAACACAGTCTTCAATATCAACATCCTTAGGGACAACTATGTGGGGATTCAAAAGGAGTTCTGATAATACAAATCAAGGCTTAGGGCCTGATTTAAATTTAGGAGGTTGGCCCGTGCTCCACCAGGGTGACAATGTAAATTACTCCATCCCTCTGGCAGAGGTGCGGCTGGCAAAGTTTAAAAGTGCCCAATTTGATAGCATGGGCCTGTAGAACAAAGGCACCTACTTTCTTAGGTTTTCTCTTATACCAAACTATAAATAGACATACTTCACTTCTGTCCCTTTCAAGTGAAAAAAGCTCCTGGTACCTTCTTGGTTGCTCTTCCTGAGCTGATAGGGATAACCTGCCCCTCACCTAGATCTTCCTATTACCAGTCGTAAGCCACTGTTCCGCACTGGGAGCAGTTTTCACATCTTAATAAGGTCAGTCGCTGATGGAGTAGCTGCTGTCAGGCTAATACAAATTAGTCTTCAGAAGCTTCAAATAGGGAAATGGTAACTTTCGCAAAGTTACTTTTCCTAAATATGTATTCAAGATTAAATTTTACCAACAGATTGGATTTTTCATAAATAAGTGGTTGATTTTTTTCTCCAAGATGATCGCAAACCAGAGCTAGTAGAATTTATATTTTACTATGTACTTTAGTTTTCTCATAGAACAGCAAGAGGCGCCACAATGAAAATTGCTTTTTGGGGCTTGTCACTGAAGGGACATGGTAACACTAAATGTCTACATGCTTCCCTTTTAAATACCTTGCATCCTACTTTCGATGGCTACAAGGGCTACATAGGGGTGGCATATTAATATTTAAAATGAAGTTTTATCTCCTGTCAAAAGTGTTAATTTGAGAGGAAGGTTGGAATGGTAGGCCTGAAGCAATGTTTTACTGGGCCACACCAGTGTTGCAATCCAAAGGTGACATTTAAATTTACATGCAATGGGTGAAGTTTCTAAACCAAATTCTATGATCTTATAGTAGAGTTAAATATTAAAATAAGGAATTAGCCAATTTTACATGTTTTAGGAGTCAGAAAACATACACAGAGTACTGGACAGCAGTGCCCCACTGTGCAGAATTTAGAAACCAGCACTTTATTCAGCACAGAAAGTATGTATCCTTCTAGGTCAGATAGTAGCGAAGACTGGAACTGCTTTCTGGCCAATGTAAGGTCTCTACCAAAGCATGCAGTTAACATATGGGACCTGCTGTCCTCCACTAACCCTCATATAGGGTTCCTGACAGAAACCTGGACTAAACCACGCGCCAACCCAGCCATTGCAGTAGCACTCACTGATGGCTACCACATACAAAAACTAGATGGACCACACAGGACAGGAGGAGGAATAGCCATAATTTACAAAGGCCCCATCACATTTTCTAGACAACGTGTGCAACGACCAGCTGGAAATACTGGTTTTTAATATGAACTTACAACTTAGTCTTAGCTGGAAACGAACTATAGTATATCACCCACCAGGACCACTAACCAACACCACTGCACAGCTTATGGAACTCATTGCTCCACACGTCATATCTGCCAGGAATTTTCTACTTCCTGGAGATTTTAACATACACAGCGAAATTCTAGATAACCCAGAGGGTTTGTCTCTTTTGACAGAACTTTCTGCAAGCAATCTAACCATATTAAATAAAGCCCCTACCCACCAAGCTGGAAACACTCTGAATATAATACTAACAAACTCCTCCGATATATCCTGCGTAGCTACGCTCCCCCTGACATGGTCAGACCACTCTATGGTTGAGTTCCGTATCAACAGCCCCGAGGCACAGCCTGCTCCCAAATGCTATCCTAATAAAAACTACAGACACTGGCATAAAATCACACCAGCACACTTTGAAGCCACCTTTTGTCTACCTCAACACTCAGAATCAGAAAATGTAGAAACATGCCTAGCCTCCTTCAATGCCAGCCTACTTTCAACCATAGACAGCTTAGCCCCTTTGAAACAATGCCCTACAAACATAAAACAAAGCCAGGCACCTTGGTACTCTGCCTCCCTGCGGCTAGAAAAAGGTATATGTAAAATACTTGAACGTCTGTGGTGGCGCTCACAGTACCCTACAGATAAAGAAAAATGTAAGCATGCTTTAACCCACTACCCCCGTAATTTAAAAACGCAAGGAAAACTCACATCGTAACCACACTTGAACAAGCAGGGAGCTCTCAGAAAATTCTCTATGAGATCCTAAAAACATTCACAAACCCTAAGGCCTGCGACATTGTATCAGCCCTATCCCAAACATTGTGCGACAACATAGCTAGCCATCTAAACCAGAAAATTGATATGTCCTAAAATAAAATCACCTCTACAAAAGATCCTCAAACTAATCCTGAGTTTGATCTCCCACATATCTTGCCTATCTCTCGTTTGTTAGAGAACTTCCCGTTACTCACGACAGAAGGTACAGGGACCCAGTTTTCTGAGATGGCGAGGGAGCTTCCAACAGTGGGCGAGCAGTGAAGGGACGCTCAGACTACAATTAGCCAGACGCACCCCCAATGACAAGGCGCTAGACGCGGCCAGGGCGTGGGGCGCGTTGGTAGTAGAACTTCAGTCAACAGCAGAGGCAGATGTAGGGGATGGGGGGACGCGCCAACGAATCAGGAACTAGCGACTGGGGTGGGGAGCACCGGGGAACACACAGGAGATGGGGCTAACTAGAGCGTAGAACCTCACCGCATGTGATGGTTACTGCACATTGGGCTGAGGGGAGAGACGACCCTGACACAGAGATATGGAGTGCGTCTGACCATTTAGTTGGGATCACTGGACCCCTGATTGGATGTAGATGAGTATGACCTCGGGAAGGAGTTGGGTACCGGAGCACAAGGGGTTTATGCCATTTCATAGGGGGAGTAGAGGAACGCACACTGACAAGGGGGGGCGGGGGCAGAGGGGAAGGTGGGAGGGAGAGTTAGGTAGGACCGCGGGATATTGAGGACTGTTGATTTGCATTCTGAAGATAGGCCCATTGCAATGTTGATCTAACTGCACTGTATGATTATATGATGCCTGAAGAAAAGTTAATAAAAATCTGTTAAAAAAAAAAAGGTACAGAAGCCCTATTAAGGTGCGCAAAATCAGGATCCCCACTTGACCTCATACCTGCGAAAATAACTGCTACTCTGTCCAAACAACTAGCCGACCCCATTTGCTCCATTCTAAACAGTTCCCTGGAGGAAGGGGCCCTCCCCCTGGAATGGAAAGCCGCGCAGATCCTCCCAATTAGAAAGAATCCTAAAATTTCTATGGAAGACGTAACCAACCATCGCCCCACTTCGCTTCTTTCCCTTCACACCAAAATTTTGGGAAAAAACACATTAATAAACACCATTCAGACTTCACTGAATCCACTAACTGCCTAGACCCCTCACAATCGGGATTTCGTCACAGATACAGCACAGAATCCTTGCACTGGTGGCAATCACGGACAACATCAGGATGTTGCTGGATAAGGGTCAAGCAGTGCTTTTGGTGCTGCTTGACCTTTCCGCAGCATTCAATACCATCTCCCACCAAACTCTACTCAGAAGATTGGGAGACATAGGCATCACAGGAAATGCACTGAAATGGTTGTCCAACTTTCTGTCCCACAGAACACAGACCGTCAACCTAGGCCCATTCCATTCACAGACTACCAAGGTGACAAGGGAGTACTGCAGGGCTCATGCCTGAGCCCCACCTTGTTTACCATTTACATTACTCCCTTGGTGAGACTGTTGAGGAAATTGGCATTTATCTCCATATCCTACGCTGATGACACTCAATTACTCCTCTCATTTTGCAAATCCAACTCCAATATTTAGAACACCTTTGCTGAAGGAATGAAGGCCATAGCGGAGTGGATGAAAGTCAATTTTCTCCAACTCAATGACGCTAAGTCGGAGATAATGCTATTTGGTGAAGCCACTGTGAAATAGTCTCCTAGCTGGTGGCCAGAGGAATTAGGAACTACCCCATGTCCGAAACAGGTGGTAAAAAACCTTGGAGTTCGATTGGACCACAAACGCACGCTGGGAGACCATGCTTCTTCCACCGCTGGAGCTTGCTTCCACAGCCTCAGCATTCTCAGAAGAGTCTTCCCCTTCCTGCCACTAAAAACCAGGAAAACATTGATCCAGGCACTAATCTTAAACCGCCTGGATTACTGTAATGCGCTGCTGATTTGAGCCAATGAAAATGCCATAAACAGACTCCAAGTGGTCCAGAACACCGCGGCCCGACTGGTGACCAATGCCCCTGAAAGGATGGCTTCCCTCCCTTTGCTTCAAAAACGACATTGGTTACCAATACACGAAAGGATCAAATTTAAGATCTGCTGTATGGCATACAAAGCCGTAAACAGACTAGGCCCCAGCTACCTAAATGATAAATGTGTTAACTATGCTCCCTCCAGACCCCTCCGCTCCGGAGCCAAAGCCCTGCTCCAAGTCCCCCGCTTTAAAAAAAAACATCAAGATTGTAAGGCCTTCTACCATCTGACCCCACACTACTGGAACAAACTGCCCTTTCACCAGTGTCAATGCACAGATTACCTGGCATTCAGAAAACTGTTGAAAACCTCTCTGTTCTGATCATCCCTCATCAGCTCATTTAGGCGGACCTAGTGCAGAGATACCCTTATGGGGTGATTCAGGGGCTCTGTAAGCAAATAAATAGAAATAGAAATAAGCATTGGCATAGCCAACAGGTCTCGCCTTTGGGGCCTTATAAGTGTTAAGGCAGAGCTATTGACTTTGCCAATGTGTTTAAGATGAGCTCTAGAGAAGTGTTGCTGCTGTGCAGTATGCTGAAAGGTTGTAATAAAAAAGTGCCAGAAGCATTTTTGTTACCTTATATATGCCAAGAAGGCATTATGTCCAACAGAATGACCATATTAAAAAAAGTATGTACAATAAAAAATGTACTCATTTTTCTTTTGTTTTTGCAATGCTGGCAACTTGTTTTTGCCTATTCCAATGATTGTTTGTTAAAGGTTTTTTTGAGGGGGCATAAACAATTGGAGGTTGAAGGTTGTGAACTAGTATCTGTATTATAACACTAGCAGCAGCCCTACGCTAGGGGAGAATCAACAGATGGCAGATTCCAAGAGCAGGCTGAGGTGGTGTTGAGTGATGTTGAGGTGGTGGTAGTGGTGACAGTTGCTGAGACAATGCTGAGGTGATGCTGAATGATACTCAGTTTTTGCCGAGACCGTTTTTATCTAGGCTGCAGTGACAGCAGACACATCATGTGCCCGTGCACACACTGCTCACTTCTCACTAGTGGAGAAGTTACGACATGACGTTGTGCCAGGTAAGCATTGTAGAGAAGGACAATGCTTTAAAGAGAGTCATTTTCTCTCTCTCGATTTCCCTTGTCTTGAAACTCAGGAGCAGCAAAATTGTCTGTGTCACCAAGGCTTTAAGTGGAAGCTTTTTCAATATTATATACAATCCATAGTTGCTGCTTATTTATTTTCTACAACTAACAGCCACTGACAAAGCCAATAGTCCTGACTTATTGTAGTATGATGTTACTTGTTGTATCATATATCTGGATGCAACGACAGAAACAGCAAAATACAAGCAAAATTCAAATCAGGCGGCACACTATGTTAAGCACAGATTGGTAGCTTATGTGTTTTAAGCCACACCCTTAATTACACTGGCCACACCCCTTCGAGAGACCCCCCCAGTTTTTTCATCCCACTTAAAGCCCTGCCCCCCACAGTAATTCAGTGGCTTCCACCGTATAGACTGACCTGGCCTCGGCCACCAACTCACGAACACAAATGAGGACTACAGTTCCCATCATTTCTTGCAACTGGCACCAGTCTGAGTGACACGTCTGTGGAGTGCTGGGAGGGCTTAGTTTAGGGTCCCAAGTGCAAGAATATCACTCAAATTGAGTGACACTTGGCAGTGCGTATACAGCACGACTAAATGATTTGTCCCGCTTAGCCAATGGACGGAACAAGGAGTGAGGAACACGTGCATGCGGATATTTGTCTGTCAATAGTTGTTCTGTCCACCTTTTTATGTTTGACGCTCAACGAAAGTGACGAAAACAGAGGAGGAGAAGGGAGGGGAGAGTGCGAGCAAACCAGCATGAGTCACAGCAATCTAAAAAATAAAAAGCTGACGAGACGGGCGGGGGGACAAAGGAGGAGGTAATGCAAGCAGAGGTGGAGAGAAGGGTGGGGGGATAAGGGAGGGGGAAGTGCAAGCAGAGGAGCCTCAATAAAGCTGACCAGAAGGGAGTGGGTACTGCAAACAAAGGAGCCTGATTAAAGCTGACGAGATGG
Source organism: Lissotriton helveticus (assembly GCF_964261635.1). Lineage (NCBI taxonomy): Eukaryota > Metazoa > Chordata > Amphibia > Caudata > Salamandridae > Lissotriton > Lissotriton helveticus. The sequence continues at coordinate 449,995,182 of NC_136067.1, forward strand.
GAGGGGGAGAAAGGAGGGGGGAGTGCGAGCAAAGGAGCCATTAGAAAAACCCAGATGGCAGCTGTGCACATGCACGCTTTTGTGAACGCAAGCATTAGGCCAGCAAACCCTGTGGGTAGCATTTTCAAAAGCCACTCACTACATTTCTCTCAGAGCAGCGCATGCGCTGACTCAGCAAGACCTACAAACGGTGGTGCCCATGCGAAAAGGGACCTCTTCATACATCACCAGAGCCCCTACATGCACTAGGACCTTATAATGCCACACATTATGTATTTATTTTATTAAATTTATTTCAAGGTAGTTACCTTGAAAAATGTTTTTTTCTACAAATTGCAGCTAACAATGGCTAATAATAGACATTAGAATATTTTGGTTTCTCTTTCATAAAAAAATTGTGGCTAGAATAGTGGACAATGTTGAGAGTCTGTGGCTGCTGCATTTACCACATTATTATATATTAACTAAATGTGCCACATAAATTGCAAACTTTTAAGATTTTACAGGACATTTTCTTTCCAGCTAAACTAGATTTAAATAGTCCTGGCAATGTACCTAATAATTAGTATTTTTGCCACATAATTTAGAAAACCTTTCTGCATAATTTGTTCTGTCATCCCGCATAATGCTTGTTGCCAGGACAACACCTAAGTACTGCAGGGAGTTTTGGGTCTATCCTTACGATGGTGAAGTTTTGGCATCCTCCAATATGTTCAGTGGGTGACTTTTCATCCATTGTTCAATCATTACTAAATGGGATACCGCGAAGTCAATTCCCTCTCTCCTCTTTTTAGTTTGTATATGGCCTCTTTGGCACAGCTGATCCAGATATGCAGGTTTAAGCTGTACATATATGCTTATGACACCCAAATCATTTTCAAAATTTCCAACAATTTAGAGGCTGCAGATGATCAGCTCTATTCTTCACTGCTGCAGCAAGTACAGCAATAGATGGATGAAAACCATCTCAAACTAAATGTAAGTAAGACTCAGGGTAGCTGCTCCTGGAGAGGAGCGCTACATTATGCATTTCATTGGCTAATTTGAATATTTGTACCTGCTCTGTAGTCCCGCAATGTGGGCAGTGGCACTATCAACATGTTTTCAGAGTGTTGTGGAGGCATGTTGGGAGTGCAGCAGCCCCCCAGAAATAATAAGTAATCCTATATTTGCTGGGGCCTATAGGACGATATGTGTGGGTGTATATATAAACTTTTTAACAGGTTCCAGTTCACTGACACATCTTTCCCCTAACCATGGCTTGAGTAAGTTGAAATTAACCCATTCTTTCCATTATTTCTTTGTAACCAACAATGTATTCGCCAACAGGGTATTAAACGCCACCCTGCACATGACATTGAAGGGTGCAAGGATGCCATTGTCCATCAAGTTTGGTGATGGGTTGGGGTCAGGAAGCATCAGCAGTTAAATGCATTTTACGCATTGAGACAAATGACCTTCCCTTAAGGCATCTTAATCACTGCCCTGGCACAAAAGTGGTTCAGACAGCTGCCTCTTCTGATTACCATGCATTTTATGCATCATTTCATTTATTTAATCCTTCCCTTATAACCAATCAGCAGGCCTGGTTCTATAGGGAGGACTAGCTGGGCCAAACCTTCTCAAGTGAGCCCCATGTCCCAACCCAGGCCCACCCAACAGCTTTTGTTATTTATTTATTTATTTATTTATTTTTTAAACTTTTTATTGATTTTAAAACAAAAAAAACAAAAGAACAATACAAAACAAGGCAATACAGTAAAACGGGTCATCACGTGGTTTGTGGGGGGGGTACATAGAGAATCAAGCGGTAGTGCAATCAATAATTGGGGAGGGGGAGAGGGGGGGGAAGGAGACCAAAATATATACAAAACAACTATATTCCTGCGGAGGAAACGTCAGGTTGGGAGGAAGACAAATCATCATCAAATTCCGACATTGGGGGAGTACATATATCTCCACGGTATGCGTTCCATTGGGTCCACACTTTCCCCCACTTGCCTGGTCTGCCACGGGAAACATACACAGTTTTTTCTCGAAACATGCACCAATCCATGTTCTGTGTCCACCCCAGAAGTGTTGGAGGCCTCTGAGCGCCCCACAATTGGGCAATATCACGCTTGGCTACCATGTTGCCCAAGGTCGCCCAACGGAGCTGCGCTTGATTGTAGTCATTCGGCTCCCAGACGTTCAACAAACATCTTCGCGCTTCAGGCATTAATCGCACTCCCGTGACCTCACTCATCACTTCATGCACTGATCCAGCGCTCTCACCAAAATATTGCACAAATGACACTATCTACTACCACAAAACTTACAATACAACACTAGGCCCATAACAACAATAGAGCGCTTGAATCATGAGGCGATAAGATCTAAATATAGTTGTTTAAACCATCTGCAATAATCAAGACCAGCTTGTTATTTTAGAAAGTTTATTTTAACACATCTAGAAAAACTTAGGTTTTGGTATTTTATTAAACAAGTATTAGAAAAGTCATAAAGAAAGATTTATTCAGTATTAATAAAAAGAGCATAAATCAAGAATTATTATTCATTAGCAGGAATAAGTAAAATTAAGCATTTTCCAAAATCCTAACTATATCTCTGTCTCTACCCTCATCACCTAGTAATAAAGTAATTAATAAAAACTCCTGTCCTCACGTGTAAAGTCCATCAGCATAACATCGTCCTCCAGATTTCTCGAGCGTAAGCCAACTATGTGTTCTCTGAACCTATTCTTATACCCTAATTTTAGCTGAGCTAACTATTTTTCACATTCCAGCAGACGAATTCTAGTTTTCAATTGGCTGAGCCACCTCGTACCACAGTAAACTGTGACACCTCCTTCTTACATGTCCGGGCAAATTCACTAGTCCATTGTTCATTTAGAAGTCTTGGCAGCTTCTCCTTAGGCTGCTACATTTTGTAGCGACAGCTTCCTTTTAACCTTGAGCTAGTCAGCTCTGAACTCCCGTGACACGTTAGCAAACGTTAGCAAATTTCTCCAAAAAGTCATCTTTTTAGCAGTTCATTCCAAAACCTTTCAAAATAAAAGCTCAGAGGCCTTTTCCATTCTTCTCAGAATTATTTTCACTTGAGCCATTTTCATCATTAGGCCTCTTTTCAAAGAGCGTCAATTTTCTGCGCCACTGTCCCTGCGCCACTTTTAAAAGGGTACTAATTTTCTGCAGCCATCTCTAAGCTTCACTTGTAAAACTATTATATAAACAAACACAAAGAATAATTAATGAAAGAAATATAATTTGTTCTGTTGCCTCCCATCATTGCTAATAATTAACCCATTAATCTAAATTACCTAGCAGTAAAGCACAAATAAAGCAGCATTTTATATCTACCTGTCTTCATGAATCCATAAAACCTTATTTGCACCTAGAATAGTAGAAATGACATCACATAGACAAGGGAAGCAAAATAAGCACATGCCATTATTTTAAAAACAGCTGCCATTAGTTATGACATGACAATAGACAAGATTAATTTATTATTTTCCACATACATAAGAATGCAACATAATGCACATTTATGAGCACACATGTTAATTTCCCACATGTCTTTTGTGTATGCAACTTTAAACTAGGTTGAATTATTATACACACAACACAAATTGTTAGCATTATTAATTTATTTATGGAAGTGTGACTTCACGGGTTTAAACAGATTTCTGTTTTCTATCCCGCTCCATCAACTCCCTCATCTGGTGATTAACAAATCACCACACCACCACCCAATATTTTAGCAAAGATTTTATCTAAGATGAACATGATTCAATTTCACCTGTATTAGTATTTCTAAAGACTTATCTCATCAGTTTATCTACAATTCTCATATTGAGTTTTAAGAAACCCCTCTAGTTCTATTTCTTTTTCTTGTGTAACATACAACTAAGCTTCAATAAATGTGTTGCAAAAACTATAACTAATAAAATGTCTGTATCTTGTTTGTCATATTGACCTTAAACTTCTCTTTGTTAATTTCTAAAGGAAAAGTAACCACCTAAATCAACCAAAGCTGAATTATTAGGAGCATATATATCAGAGACATCTTACAACATCCCTTAAAGATTGAGCATCTTAAACTTGTTGAATGTATTTTCATTAAGCTTGCAAAGAAAAATAAAACAAACATTTTAAAAATTTTACCTAAATTTTCTAAAAATTTCTAACACCCCCCTTTTTCAATTTATTTATTTTTTTTTTTTTTTTTTAAACCTTCTAACAGTTTTTCTTCGACCTAATGTCACAAATTAATTTTTCAGCTAACAGAATTTCTTCGACCTTGTGTCATCTAACAAGATTTCTTCAGCCTTATGCCAAAAATAGAAAACCTAAAATTTAACAGGTATGCACTTCAATCATTGTCACTTTTGTTTTCAATCTCTTTCTGACTGCAACTATTTATCTCCATTACAAGTATCACTTCCATTTTCTTTCCTGCCTCACTTTTCTTTTCAGAATCTCTTTGACTTGATTTTTCATCAATCTGTTTCTTTGATCTGTATCTCAATTTGAATTTTAGGCCTTCAATTTCTTCTGGCCAGTTATCACTTTTTCTTGGTAATTTCTTCTTTTGCTTGGTCACATTACATTCTGTTCTCCAAGCTCCTTTTCTGAATTTTCTTATTTGAGAATCTTCATCATTCTCATCAGTTTCATTGTCAGAAATTTTCATTCTGGACTCAGGTACTTCTTTACTCAGCAGCTTCACTCCGTTAGGAACGTCATCTTTGTAGCTGGTACTTGGCAATTCATATTCTTCTTCAATTACCTTCAGCTTCCCAGTTTCACAATTCTTGTTCCTGCTTTCAGAGTTACTTTTCTGCTTTTCAATACTCTCCTGGTCTTGAATCACAATCTGATCACATTCTTCTTCTGCTTCTTTTTCTGGCAGATTTCCATCATTTTCTGAGTCTTCAGTTATAACTTTCAAGTCTTCTTCAATCAAGGCTTGTTTTCTATTCATGTTCTCCAGATGTCGACCAACTTGTCGATCTTCAAGATCTGGATTCTCTTCAGGCTCTTCTTCAGAATCTGAATCATCAATTGTGACACTATCCTCATCAGTATTTTCAGGTGTAGATACACGAAAAGTATGGCCAGTGTCAATCCACCTCTTCAGTCTTTTGCACTTCTCTGCATTTGCTGTGACAAGACTGACTAGCCTCCTTTTCTGCCACCTTGGCACTAGTGAATTTCTTTTTAGACGAACCTTTTTCCTGATCCTTTTACCTGGTAACAGATCAAATACTTGCTCTTTTTCTCTTGTTTGCACTTCAGTTTCATCTTCATCAGACACAGTAATCATTTCATCTGATAAATTCCTGCAGTTCTCCAATTTGATGCTATCATTGATAGGCATCATTCTTTTTTCTGGTATAAATGTTTGTCTCATGATCTTGTCCATCATAATCTCACGTGGACTTAAATCTGTCTTTTTATCAGTAGTACTTCTCAGAAACATCAAAACAAGTGGAAGAATATCTGTCCACTTTGTACCTGCAGCTAGGCACATTTTTGCATCTCTGACTTTTATAGTAATATTCTCATGTTCCTCAACATTTGAAATTTCTATTCTATCTGTACAATGGAACAATCTGTTTTCAATATGTTTTCTGTCATCTAGTAAATTTGCAACAGTAATTTCATCATCATGTCGCATCTGAAATGTTTCAATCCATTTTGTAATCAAACAGAAAATCACAATGTAGCACAGTTTGTCATTCAGTGCTATCCCAATGAAATCCATTTGTAATCTGTTCAATGAACCACTCTCTTGTAATTCTGTTCCCAATCTCACAACTGTTCTCTTAATTGTGTTCACTTGCTGATAAGTCAGACACCTCTGGTAAAGAAATTCTACAAATCTATGGTACATTCTGTCCATGCCAGTAATCATGCTATTTAGTAAAACTACTCTGTCATCTCTGTGTGTCAAAATCTCATCCTCATCTCGCTGTCTGAAATCTGTACTCAACCATGTGTTTCTCAACCATGTGTTTTTCTCCTCATGAGTTGCTTCATCTTGTAAGCCTTTGACTACCTGCCATGTTTCAACTACAGATGTTAGTATTAGTGAACTCAAAGCATGTTCATCATTCTTTTTGTATGCTGCACATATCACGACAGCAAACCTTTCTGCCAATTGAATATTATCAATCAACCTTTTAATTAAATTTGCATTTCTGAAAAGTGAACCTGCAGAAGTCAATGTTTTAATCTGTTTATCAATTGTGTCCTTTACCTTGATGTCTTCACTCAAAAGAACATCATTTTTATTCCAACAATTTGGAAGTGCATTTAATCTTTTCGGACTGTTTTCTTGTTCTTTATTTAATCCTGTATCTGTATTGTCTAACTGTTCATTAACAAAAATTTGTAATGGCAATGAAGCCATGTCATTCTGCTGAACCATTACCTGTCGCTGTATTTGTAACTGTTCATTTAGCTCATTTATCTCAATCTCCTTTTCCTTTGAACATAATTTTGACTCATCGGACTGTGTCAATTCAATTAGGTCAATGTCAGACTTCTCACTTACCAGAATTGAAGTCATCTCTGTTTCTTGCTCGGTTGCAATCCCTACTAATTCAATTTCAAGTACAATAGAATAAACCTTTTCAGTTAATGGGACCTTTAAAACTGCGGAATTAATTTCATCCTTTCTAAGTACAGGGACTATCTCTGTTTCCATAATTTTCATGGACTCCTTTAAATCATTTGATGAATTTACATGATCAGGAATATTAATTCCAGATGTACCAATCATTTCATCATGTTTTTCTATCGCATCAAATTTAGTAGAAGTCTGAGCTGGCATTTTATCAGTTTGATCTGACACTTTTAGCGTTGTATTAACCTGTTCTGGGGGTCTTCTTGAATTTCTGTTCTGATCCATATTTACGATATCAATTTTACATTGATCAATATTTTCTACTCTGACACCTTTATTATTTATTTTCGCTAATTTGGGAATCTTTAATTTACTCTCGCATTTGGCAACAACCTTTTTCATTTTCTTGTATAAGGAAGACATTTTCTTTAATTAATTTGGTAAATGTACTCTTTAAATTTGCCTTGCAGCGTTTGCTGATCAATTAATTAATTAATTTAACACTATCAGGTGTAGAAAATTCTTATAACTTGGTCAATTTAATATTTCTCCTAATTTACCTGTATCACTAATTATAATTTACCTGTAAAGAAAAATTAATTTGCAAAAACAGTAGCAATGTAATATATTTATTTATAACAATACCAACATATAATCACATGTGTTTCAATTGTATGTATTTTTCACTTACACACCTTCTGCATCATATACCTGTGGAAAAAGAAAACCTAATCTGTTTTGCCTTAATTTACATATAATGTCTTGCTTGTAAATAACCTTTAAACTCCTTATCAATAAAATGTAATAAAATTTTACTATGATATTCTAATAAATTGTGAATAATATATAATGTTCACAAAACGCTGAAGGATGGAAAATTTCAAAACAGTAATATTTATTTTATGCAAATCTACTCAGCAAGCAATATTCACAGTATCAGTCTTTAAAAACAATGGTGTGATTAAAACAAAAGCGGATACCCAGCTAATTACATCATTATAAATGCTTTGGTCAATCAATGTACTGCCTTATCTCCGGACACTTTTATCTAATCAATGTACAGCAAACCCTCCCCTCTTGGACACACTCTATCATTGCAGACCTCTTTCTCCTCTCTCTCGTGACTATACACGTCACACCCAGTCACAGCATGTCTTTACTATGACGCTAGCAAATCAGAGCGCACCTTCCCTCGTGCTCCAATACAACACACAGCGCACAACGCTCAGTTCTCACATTAGCTGCAATGCGCTTCGTTTTAAAACAATAGCGCATTTGAAAGGAAACCAAAGCGGGGACAATTGTAAATAATATGGCAGTTCCAGCCAATCAAAGAACTGCCCTCGCAACACTTAATCAATCTCAACACATTATAGTTGCTGTTGATGCTCTCTTTTTCCCATCACACCCTTGCGCTCAATTAATTTATTTTAACAACGCTCGCTGACAGTTGCTACAATGATTATTAGCAGTGACATTAATAATACGGCTGCAGAGGGCTCTCATAAATGTTTTTAAATGTTAATTCGTCTCAGCCAATCCCAGGGTTGTTATCGATGTTTTAACCAATCAAAACACGGCTCTATTATGACGTGCCCTAATCTCCTACCAATCAGAGCACATCAGCTCTGAAGCACACAGCTTCTGTGACTTTCTGTTCTCCACGACCTGCCTCTCTTTTAAAATTACGCGCAATGTTCGACACACATCAGCTGTGACATGAACAATAACGTGGCTAGAAAGGAAAACGAAAGCGGCAATATTTATTTTATTATTATTTGTGAAATTTTTATTTTATTTTACACTCGCTCTCTTACTTCAGTCACAACACGCTTCTCCCTTTAAAACATTGACTTATTAGGAAAAAGGGACTAAAGCAGTATTTAAATTTTATTTTTAATTATAAGTCACTTCCTCGGCAGGCAGTAATTATAAAGCCTACACTCGAGCCTTAACCAATCCGGTCGCGGCTCCCTTATGACGCTACGCGTCACCAACCAATGGGTGCGCGGCTCTTTTTATGACGCGACGGCGTTTTAGCCAATGGCAGCGCGGCGGCTGACGTAGACAGCCGCTGCAGCTAACAGCTCTCTCACTCGCTCCAGCCCCCCTCCTTCACAAAATGCTCCATACTCTAATACAGCGCAATTTTAACGGTAAAGCAGCTGATCTAATCCACTGCTCAAAATATAAAATACCAAACTAATCACACAGCGCTCCAGCCAATCAGCGCACCACAAGCCTAGCCAATCACCACATGGCTGTATCCATTCTGTCACCGCTGCTGCTACAGTCTCCCTCCACACAGAGCTCGCTCACCACACACGACACGCAAATAATTAGTTAATGCGATCTATGAACAGAACTCAGAACAGGAACATCCGCAAAAGCCAAGAATCACTTCAAACTAACAATCACACCTTAGTTAGCCAATGAGAACGCTGCCTTGCTCCAACACTTCAGGCATAACAACCAATCAGAGCACGGCAGGCTCTGACGTACACGGCAGCTGCGGCTGCAGGCTCTCCCCTTTTTGCGCTCTCATACAGTAAACAGCCCTTCCTCTATAGAATATTATTATAATTTCTTGTCACACATATCAGCCCTGTTTTAAACCATATAACTAATGTATTGAGGGAAATTTGGGAGTAGTGAGACACTTTCTCGGCAGACAGTGGTTATTTTAATCTAACATCGAGCAACAACCAATCAGAGAGCAGCTTTTCATTAACAATGCTGACGCTCTAGCCAATCCGAGCGCGGCAATTCTGACGTAGGCAGCTGCTGCAGCTTCTGTCTCTCCCTACACGCTGTTTCACTCGCAAAACCAGCCCCTCCCTTACAATTTTCGATCGGGGCACATTTTAATCGTTTTAAACTAGGGAGAACAATTTATTATTATAATTAAAGTGAGGAATGATTATAAAATGAATACTAATCGCTTTTTACTTATTTTAACGAGTTTAATAACGTGGAATACCTTAATTATTGCCTAATTAACACAAAACATTCTAAAATGCTCCTGAATGTTTTAAAATAGCACAGTTCACCTTTTTATACTTTTCAACTATGCTGAACACTTTTGAATTGAATTTTATTTGCGTGCAGAGCTTTTAAATGTATTTAAACACTGCACAATACTTTTAGAAAGTCTTAGAATGGTACAGACTTTAACTAAACTTTCCTAAGTACCTTAAAATTACTTTTAGTACATTTTAGTGAATATATAAAACGAAACACATCTGTCTGCTTCTCTAATTAGGATAGTTTACATACATTCAAGTATCCACACTTCGGAATAGACGTCGCTATTCACACTAAGGATAATTTCCATTTGCCAGTAGAGCAACTCTTACCCTACCCTTCTAACACGTAAGAATATGAACTCATTTTCCTCTGAACCCACCGCGAAGTGAAAGTTCTAAGAGTTCCACTTGAACATACCTTACAAAACAATCACGCACTTTCACACTGAAAATTCCCTAACTTCAGACACACATGAAATCCGTACAGGACTCTCACCTGTTTATAGAAATCATGCACCGTTAGCAAAATAACACCGTTATCCGTACAGGGCTCTCACCTGTTTATAGATATAAAACATGTACCCGTACAGGACTCTCACCTGTTTATAGATAATCATGCACCGACATTACTCTACCCTTCACTCAAGCTCGAATATAACTAATACTCTTATCACAGTGAGTTTTATGGAAGGCGCTTTGTCCCTATTCTCATGCTGCTCTAATTTCTTAGAAAACCCTCACTATTACAAGATTCACACCTAGCCCTAAAACTGTGTTGCACGGCGACAACACTGTATTGCACGGCGACAATACTTCTGGTACACGGCGATACCAACAGTGATACTCGGCGATATCACAGAAACAGATCAGATATTCTGCATGACTACTTTCTCATCACACAGTTTTTGTACCGGTACACACTTAGCACAAAATAAACAAACTAAACATGTGTTAAAACTTAATCCTATGAATTTACCAACATATATGTATCATGCATGTAACATGTATGTCAAAAACAACATATATAAACCGTCCGATGGCTACCAGAAATTGATCCAGCGCTCTCACCAAAATATTGCACAAATGACACTATCTACTACCACAAAACTTACAATACAACACTAGGCCCATAACAACAATAGAGCGCTTGAATCATGAGGCGATAAGATCTAAATATAGTTGTTTAAACCATCTGCAATAATCAAGACCAGCTTGTTATTTTAGAAAGTTTATTTTAACACATCTAGAAAAACTTAGGTTTTGGTATTTTATTAAACAAGTATTAGAAAAAGTCATAAAGAAAGATTTATTCAGTATTAATAAAAAGAGCATAAATCAAGAATTATTATTCATTAGCAGGAATAAGTAAAATTAAGCATTTTCCAAAATCCTAACTATATCTCTGTCTCTACCCTCATCACCTAGTAATAAAGTAATTAATAAAAACTCCTGTCCTCACGTGTAAAGTCCATCAGCATAACATCGTCCTCCAGATTTCTCGAGCGTAAGCCAACTATGTGTTCTCTGAACCTATTCTTATACCCTAATTTTAGCTGAGCTAACTATTTTTCACATTCCAGCAGACGAATTCTAGTTTTCAATTGGCTGAGCCACCTCGTACCACAGTAAACTGTGACACCTCCTTCTTACATGTCCGGGCAAATTCACTAGTCCATTGTTCATTTAGAAGTCTTGGCAGCTTCTCCTTAGGCTGCTACATTTTGTAGCGACAGCTTCCTTTTAACCTTGAGCTAGTCAGCTCTGAACTCCCGTGACACGTTAGCAAACGTTAGCAAATTTCTCCAAAAAGTCATCTTTTTAGCAGTTCATTCCAAAACCTTTCAAAATAAAAGCTCAGAGGCCTTTTCCATTCTTCTCAGAATTATTTTCACTTGAGCCATTTTCATCATTAGGCCTCTTTTCAAAGAGCGTCAATTTTCTGCGCCACTGTCCCTGCGCCACTTTTAAAAGGGTACTAATTTTCTGCAGCCATCTCTAAGCTTCACTTGTAAAACTATTATATAAACAAACACAAAGAATAATTAATGAAAGAAATATAATTTGTTCTGTTGCCTCCCATCATTGCTAATAATTAACCCATTAATCTAAATTACCTAGCAGTAAAGCACAAATAAAGCAGCATTTTATATCTACCTGTCTTCATGAATCCATAAAACCTTATTTGCACCTAGAATAGTAGAAATGACATCACATAGACAAGGGAAGCAAAATAAGCACATGCCATTATTTTAAAAACAGCTGCTATTAGTTATGACATGACAATAGACAAGATTAATTTATTATTTTCCACATACATAAGAATGCAACATAATGCACATTTATGAGCACACATGTTAATTTCCCACATGTCTTTTGTGTATGCAACTTTAAACTAGGTTGAATTATTATACACACAACACAAATTGTTAGCATTATTAATTTATTTATGGAAGTGTGACTTCACGTAGCACAGCAGGGCATTCCCAGATAATAAGAAGGAACGTAGCCACCATACCGCATCCGCGCCTGCACAATCCATCCATCGAAAATCCCATTCGAACCAGACGTGGGCCAGTCACATACACCCTATGCAAAATTTTTTGTTGAACGAACCGAAGACGTGCCGGGATAGCCACTTCCTTCGGGGAAGAAATAGCGGACTGCCAGTCCTCATCATCGAGTTCTAGACCATCTCTGGTCCACAACCCTCGAAGACTGTCTAGTAGATCAGTCCTGGTATTGATCAACTTTTTATAAATTAGCGAAATCGTGCTATCAGGAACGTGGCCATCCAGAACCCGATCCTCGAGCGGGGATGCCTCCGGCACGTCCGAGCCCAGCGGAAAAACAGACAAGACCGCATGCCGGACTTGCGCATATCTGAAAAATTCCTTATCATTCAGCCCATACTCAACTTTCAATTCCTCAAACGTCTTGACCCTGCCCTTGATCCATACGTCATCTACCCTACTGATCCCGATCATGTCCCACCGATCAAATCCCTTCGATTGCCAAAGGGAGCCCAGTTTATCCGAAGCATATAGTGGGGTAGCCCGGGTCGGCCTGTCAGCCCATCCCGTGGCCGCCGTAGCTCTACGCCACACCTGCACTGCAGTTTTGGTGGGGCCCGTAAGAGGCTGGCCAGCTGATTTCGCATATAGAGCCCTATTGTAGTTCCCACCGGGTAGCAACCATCTGTCCATCGCAAAAGCCGGGTTTAGTGGGGAAGTGTAGGTGCCATGGTTGATGGCCCCCAATTGAGAGGCCCAGTAATAGCGACGAATGTCCGGGAGAGCGATGCCACCATCGTACCAAGGGAGTGTAAGCTTCGAGAGGGCGATGCGAGGACGGCCCCCCCATAACAATTGCCGCTGTAGACTCTCAATCTCACGAAAATAATCCGCTGGCACTACATCAAGCGTGTTTTGAAGCACATAAAGGAATCGGGGGAGCGACATCATCTTAAACAACGCAGCTCGTCCCAAGGGAGAAAGGGGGAGTCCGCTCCAAGTCCCGACATCCGCCCGAAGGCGTCTGAGAGGGGGCAGCAGATTGCGCTCATACCGAAGTGTGGGGTCCAAGGAGACAAAGATTCCCAAATATTTGAAACCATCTAGTACCACCGGAATAGGACAATCACGGGGCAGGAGAGGAATATCACCGGAGAGAACATAAACACAAGATTTAGACCAATTTATAACTAAGCCGGAATTTTTACGGAAAGAAGTCAAAACGTCGAAAAGGACAATTAACGACTTTCGGGGCGATGTGAGGTACAAAAGGAGGTCGTCTGCATACAGAGATATACGGTCTTCAAATTCCGGAGACCATCGAATGCCTTTCATGGACGGTTCCCATCGCAGCCAAGCCGCCAGTGGCTCTAAAGCAAGGGCAAACAAGAGTGGGGACAGCGGACAGCCCTGGCGCGTACCCCTACCGAGAGCAAAGGAGGCCGAGACACGTCCATTCACCACTACCTGGGCTAAGGGATCAGCATAAAGCAATCGAACCCAACGGATAAAGGTGGGCCCAAACCCGAATTTGGAGAGAACCGCCCAAAGATAGGGCCATTCAATCGTGTCAAACGCCATGGTGGCGTCCAAAGACGCCAAGATGGCCGACTCTCTCAATGTCCCCGCTCGCGCGAGGACTCCATGCAAGCGCCGAAGATTAAGTGCCGTATTGCGATGTGGTATAAATCCGGACTGGTCCGGATGAACCAGATCGCCTATAACAGCGACCAGACGATTAGCAAGAACTTTGGCCAGGATCTTGGGTTCAGCATTTATTAGGGAAATAGGCCTGTATGATTCGCAGCGGTCACGTGGCTTACCCTCTTTATGAATAACCACTATGGAAGCCAATCTCTGGTCAGGGGGAAGAAACCCTTCCGCCAGTGATTCCAAAAACATAGATCGCATATATGGTGCCAACACATCCGGACGGAGCTTGTAAAGTTCAATAGGGAGTCCATTAGGGCCAGAGGCCTTCCCGGAGCGGATCGAACGGATAGCGGTCGCAACCTCATCCGCCGTGGGCGGAGCTTCCAGCAGGTCCCTCTCAGAATCAGACAAGCATGGTAGCGAAATATCGCGTAAAAGCATGTGAGAGTCCTGCTCTGGTCTATCGGACACAGGGGAGTACACCACCCGAAAATAATCGGCGAACCTCTCAACAATCCCAGCAGGGTCCGTGATATTGGCACCATTCGCGTCAACTATAACAGGAACCACTCGACTCGCGCATTCTCTCCTATCCAACCAAGCAAGCAACTTCCCAGCCTTATCACCCACATCATACAGACGTCCCTGCTGTTCACGACTCATCTCCTTCGCTGCATCAGTCACCAGGGCTCTGTACTCATGTTGTTTTAGGTCCAACAGATGAAGCCTCTCAGGGGAGACCCCAGCATCAAACTCTCCCTCAAGAACGGTAATTTCAGTCTCAAGACGAACAACCTCCTCTCGTCTACATCTCTTAACATTGCCAATCGAAGAGAGGGCCTGCCCCCGAATTACAGTTTTGTACGCCTCCCATAAGGAGACAGAAGAGGAGACTGACCCCACATTTTCGGCAAAGTATTGATCAATTGTCTTAAGTAGTTCCGCTCTAATCTTAGGATCACGGAGGTACCATGGGTTGATCGGGGCCACTCGACCCTCCGATCCCCCATGCGCGTTCACAACCAACCACAGTGGGGAATGGTCCGAAATACCCCTGGCAAGATGTTTCACCTCTCCTATACGGGAAGTCTGGGAGGAGGGCATCAAAACATAATCCAATCTCGAAAGGCTGCCGTGGGCCCCAGAATGAAAGGTATACTGTTGTTGTCCAGGATGATGTAAGCGCCAACAATCGGTCAGCCCCAGCGCCTCCATGAAGTCCCCAAGCCAGGATTGGGACTTAGCGAGGACTCGGGGAGGGTAACGATCACACATCCCAGACACTACTGAATTAAAGTCTCCCCCGACCACAAGCAAACCCTCGGGGACTCCCAGAATCACTCTTCCCAGATCTGCATAGGTCGTAGATTGAAGACCTGGGGGTACGTAGACAGAAAATAATGTAACCACCCTACCCTCCCAACGTCCCACAATGGCGGCGTACCGCCCTCTATCGTCAAGTATAATGTCGTCAACAGCGAGGGGGAGGGAGGTCCGGATTAAAATGCCCACCCCTCTGGAGCCAGAAGTGAAACCTGAGTGTGCAATGAGACGATAGCCACGCCTATTCATGGCGTGGCACGTATTACCCAGCAAGTGCGTCTCCTGAAGCAAAACCACATCAGGGGACAAGCGTCTCAGTAACTGCAAGACCACTCCCCATTTAATTCTGTCTCCCAGACCATTTACATTCCAACACAGTATCCGTAGTCCCCTACCCCCATCCCAAAGTCCACCCCAAGTCCCGCCCCACACCAACCGCGACACCACAACACAGAAGATCATCAGTATTATGCCTTTAAAAAAACAAAGAAACAAACCCCTGAACTTCCCAACCCCCCAGAACAACATCATACCCCCCACCCCGCACCCCTGCGTTAGACTCAAAAGCCACCCCAACTCGCAGCGTGCCTGTCGCCCTAACATACAACTAATCTACGAAAAGAACCCCAGAGGAGGAAGTCTCACCCACCCCTCACCCACACCCCAGTAAGACAACGGAGTAGCAAACATTATCAATATAGCAGCGAACCACTGCCGAAAGTCCAAACGTTGGGCCGGGGGCCGATGTCGCTCCCTATTCCTGCTCCGTCGGGCCGCCCTCCGCTCCACCGGAAGGTTCTGATTGTTCAAATCGCCCTCGTCCCGTAGGCAGCGAGTCCAACCAGTCATTAGCCGCTGCAGGATGGTCAAAGAAAAATGTTCTATCATTATGGACGATACGCAATCGAGCCGGGAAAAGCATTGTTATTTTTTTTAATGAGTCACCTGGACCTAGAGCCTCGCTTTCTCATCTTAACTGTTTACCTTTCATGAATAGCACCAATGCCCTGGGTTGCTTAAAGTGCCTGGGAAAGGTGTGAAGTAAGTCGGGACAGTGGCTGTTATCATGCATGTGCTTAAAGCAGGGATACCTGTGACACTTCTTCATCAAAACAGCCCAATATGTTTTGATATCCTAAGAAAAGTAATTGAAAATATTTTCAGAGTATGGGGATTTATAGGTTGATTTTATTTTCTTCATGCTGCGATGCTATTCTACTACACTTAACTTGCTGCACTATATACAAAACAAAACTGCAAATGTCACAAGTTTTGATTTTTCTGATGTGAAAAGATGTTAGGCAAATTTCACTGACACTGAACAGAAGTGGGGGTCTTTCATGTGACAGGTCTAGCAACATGTGCTACTGCTGCTGTCATGCCTACTTCCAAAATCTCAGCTCTTTTAATATAATTTGAAGCACCTCCGGCACTTTGAGGTGCCGGAGACTGTGCGTTTATTCACTCTCAAAAGATTCTCTCTTTTGGTTATATGAGTAGCTAGAAAAGATTATGGCACTGCTGTAATAGGTCCTAAACCAATGAGATAAGGGGAGAGCGCAATTTTCATTTGCATAATTAAACACACCCATTAACTAAGTGTGATTTAAACCGTTAAAATGTGTATATATTAACCATTTCATTTTTGGTATATTACCGCATTTAGCCATTGTAAGCAGCACCTGAATTAGCATGTTTGTATAACTTAAGTTAGTTTTATACTAATGTAAATTTAAATGTCGACTTTACACATGAAAGGCTGAAAGGCCTGCACATTCTGTATCTGTTTGTTTTGCATGTTATATTTTTTTCTTCCCACTGCAGATGTATTTTTCCAAAATGCCTTTTCATTAGCTAGTGAATAGACGTTGTTTATGTATTAGACAACTGATAGTGAGTTTCCCATCGGAAAGAGAAGATGCCAGGATGGAAGACATGTGTAAAAAACACAGTTGATGGACAGAATGTAGAACAATGTCATACATTAGGGGAGAGGTGTGGCGCCGCGGCCAGGGCGACTGACGCTGGAATCTGGGGATCACAGTTCGATCCCTGGCTCCGGCGGCAGATTAGCCCAGCACCATGTGACTCTGGGCAATAGCTCGCTTAATCTTCCCTACGGCCCCCAGCGCCTAGAGACCCTTACGGGTGATTGTGCGCTTTACAAATGTGGACTTTACTTTACATTCACCCCAGTACAAGGATCTGGGCCTAAATCCATCGTTTTTTTGCACTCCACACCACCCTGGGTTAGACATGTGTAACAACACTAGGACTTAGCCATGTATGGACCATTGTTTAGACAATAGATACTGGAGAGTATAACTTCTTCCAGAGTCTGGAGAGAATGGATTGGTTCCTGACAGTGGGAACAAGCTGAAACGTTGCAATTAATCATCATCCTCATCATCAAAAACTTTATTTTGACAGAAATGTCATAAAAGCGTACATCATTAAGACAGTTAAAAAGTAAACACTATACTTCAGTAACATTTAAGAAATAAAGTTTAAAACACATATCCTAGGCGAGTGATAGCACAAATAGATCAGAATACATTATATGTGACTTTCCCCCCAGGACTTTAAAAAATCCGGCATCAGTCCAGCTCTGCAAAATAACATAATTGAGCAAGTTCATACATTATTCACCAATGACCTTCTTATGATCCACATTGCTGCTAAAAATTTAGATACACCAAAGACCATTACAGGGGAGAGGTCCGTTTTTAGTATTCTATATACTTGGGAGCAGTGCCTAATCCCCATATTTTTACATAGCGGAATAATCCACCTCCTTCTCGGTTTTGAATATGCGGGACAGAAAAACAGATCATGCACTTCATTTTCCAGGTCTGAGGTGCATCCTGGGCAGTTCTTAGGAGAAGAGGGATACCAATTGCACGTAAAGGTTCTGATAGGTAATGAACCATGCCGCCATTGTAGGTACAGCTTCCTTGCAATAGTGGGGCTAACATCATCTAAGACATGTTCAAATTGATAAAAATCCTTGGACATTAAGAACATACCAGTAAGTGAACCGGAATGGGAGTTTGACATTAGAGTAATCAGTTTACTTTCACAATACAAATTAACCAGCTGGTTGCGCGAGATTCCACAACACGCATGCTCAGGGTCGGACCACATTGATGCAAGACCTAGTTTCTCCAGTCCCTCTTTCACATACTTAAGCCAGGAAAATTTGGTCACATTCGCAAACCTCAATACATCGACTAACTCTTGCCTATAATTCATGAGCTCCGGAGTAACCCAGAGTCTCCGCCAAAAGGTTAAGGGCTTAAGGTCAAGCTCCTCGGCGATGGGTCTAAGGCCCAAGTCAAGCCTTAAAGGCAATAGTGGTGTACTCGGGGGCAGCGCAGCCAGATGTCTTAAAAACTTGTTCTCCGCAACGGAGATCGCTGAGCAACCCTCATGTCCCCAAAGTTCACCACCATAAATTACTGCCCCCCGGGCCCGGAGTTTATATATCTCCAGAGGAGGGCCAAATGGTTTGACCGGGGTTTTTTGTCAGGAGTTTAAGTATACCCCCGCTATCCGAGTCAGCTTATGCTGCGATTTTAATTGATGCTGGCCCCAGGTCATGGATTCATTCAACGTAAGCCCCAGATAGACAAAGGTATGAACCCTTTCCAAGCGGACTCCGGCATTTGTGGGGTTAGGGCGTGTCACTACCGGGGGTATAAGAATCATACATTTCATTTTCGAGGTGTTTATTTCCAACCCCCGATCCCCACAGAAGGATACAAACCCATCCAAAACACGCTGGATGCTCATGGGTGTCTTTGAGAGCAGCAAGGTATCGTCAGCAAACATAATCGCTGGAATCCGACGTCCTGCGAGTTTTGGAGCATCACTATCTGCTACAGCATCCCGGTGTAAGATTACCCCGTTGACATAGAGGCAAAACAGGGTAGGCGCCAAAACGCACCCCTGTCTTACCCTCCTGCCAATGGGGAATCTGCCTGACAATGCAACATCTTTCCCACACCTCACCTGCGCAAAATTCTCGGTGTGGAGTCGGATTATCATATTTAATAGCTGGGGTGATATGCCCAGGTCCCTAAGCACAGTCCACAGTTTCCCGCGCGGCACAAGATCAAAGGCCGCGCGGAGATCCACAAAAACTGTGTAAAGTGAGCCACCCTCTATCTTTACTGTCTTCCAAAAAAGCAGGGTCAGTCAAAAGATCTGATCCGTGGTGGAGACATTCTCTCTAAACCCTGCCTGCAATGGACTTAAGATAGAATGCTCCTTGATCCATACCAACAAGCGATCTAGGATCAGCCTAGAAAATAGCTTTTGGGGTACATCAATAAGGCTAATTGGCCTGTAGTTGGCTGGGAGCAAAGGTGAGCCCTTCTTGAAGATAGGGACTATCTCTGCTCCCAGCCAAGTACTAGGGACCGCCATGCCACCCCAAATTGCATTATAGACAATCGTTAGATAAGGGGCCCAGATCCTGGGCTCATGCTTCAGGAGATCACCCGGCAATTTATCTAAACCTGGTGCTTTGCCAGGAGGGAGGTTAAGAATAGCAGCACAGATCTCACCCTCAGTAAACTCGGGATCTTTAATTTCCATAGTGGAGCTAGAGGCGGCTCCCCCATATCCTGATCACAAGGATGGGGCTCCCCCTGATACAAGGTAAGGAAGTATTCTTCCCACACTTCTGCAGCAATATTGGGCGCTATAGCTGAAACGGTTTCAGCCGACCCGTTATTCACAATTTGCCAAAACTTCCGGGGATCTCTTGTTTTAAGGGCTGTTGTTAAATTGGCCCAGTTCTCATTGCCCCACTCTATCTTAGCATGCTGCCCTCTTTTCTTTTATTAGTGCCATATTATCCTTTTGTTTCAAAACCTTAAGGAGGTCTGCTTTCGCCTTTCTACAGGCCGAGTTAAACCAGGTAGGTTTAGAGGTCACTCTACTCCTCATTAGCCCAGGAGGATTTAAAATTTCAGCTAGACTATTAATTAAAACCTTATGAAGATGTCCAAGTTGTGTATACACTACAGGGGAGGGGTATTTTGTACTCATGGCGCCAGAAGCTTCCAGCACTGGTATTACCCGAGCATATAACTCGGCTACTACCTCAGGTTGAGTTACCACTTTGTCCCATCTAATCCTACGCCTATTAGTAGAAAGTAGGGCCCTGGCATCTGGGGGAGACCCTAGTTTATGAGCATTCCCGGAAATGCCTGGGGCAAGAAAATCTAGGATCAACGCATTGTGATCGCTTCCCCCCTAGTAACCACATTAAAATCAACAACCCTAAACCAAGCATAGCACTCAACAAAAATATAGTCCAAACGTGCCTCTTGGCCGGGTTTATTAAAGGTGCATTTTGACGGAATGTCTGAATTTACACGGCCATTGCACACCCTAATTGAGTGGTTTAAAGTCAGGGCCATGATTTGGACCGTCAACGGAGCCCAGGACCTAGGTGGGGGACCCACCACCTGAGGTATTTTCCAGTGATCGTCCTCCGCCTGGTTTGCTCCATCGATCAAGTCTACTAGAGGCTCAAAGTGCGGGTTAAAATCACCCGCTACCACGTAAGAAACCCCTTTAGGAATCCCACTTAAAAAGGTGGAAAGCTCGTTGATGGTTCTAGACTCCGATGTAATACTCACTGGTCTAGAGTAGATATTAACCAGGGCGAGTCTAGAAGCATTTGGCCACTCAAGCAATACACATTGGACATCCTCTGCTGTGGTCTCCAGGACCTTAGCACTACAACCCAAATGTGTGCCTACCCAAATTGTGAGCCCCCCCAATGGTCTTCCCTTCCCCCCCACCTTGCGGGGATTGAGAAGGAAGCAAAACCAAGCAAAAATTGTTCCTCCCTAGCCCAGGTTTCTTGAAAAAGGCATACATTATTCTCGTCTATAAAAGTGCCCCAGTCAGGACAGGCCTGTTTATTACAAAGGCCTGCCACGTTCCAGGACAACATTTTCAGGAGTTTATTATCAGTAATTGGATTTGTAATTTGCGAGAATGGTTCCGTATCACAGGGGGAAGTATTCGCCATGTGTATGCTAATTTCCCCCGTACCTATCGTATCAGTTATAGACTCACACGAGGCACCAGTCCCTGTTGCTATGTCTTATACCATCACGTGTCCCTCTTCGCAAGCTCTTTGTTGTGCCCGGTCACTCATCTCACCATCTTTAGCAGTAGTTCTGCCTTCATCAAGAAGTCAATCTACTTGATCCAAGCAGCTGAATCTATTATAGTGGAAATGGTCAGTGGGAAAAAAAATGTCGTTAAATTTGATCCTAGGCCCTCTATTAGATCTCCTTGAGCCTACCCTTGTCCAGACTTCCTCAAACCCTGAGTCAGAATAGGCACTGAGTGGAGGGTAGAAGAAAGACAGTGGGCGGGACTGTATGGCAGTGCCTTCCATACTGTCCGTCCATTTACATATGTGGGAGACTATCCCGGCATTCCTAAAGTTGACCAAGACACAGTCACCCTTAATTTTTTTTGACAGTTTGGCCCACCCACGCCACCCTTCTAACCATTACAATTTCGGTTGACATTAGTGGGGGAAGGGGTCTGTGAGTGTTCAGCCAACTTGCAACCTTATTTTTTAGTGAAGAAAAGGATTCTGCTGTGGGGTCACTAAGCTCCGGAACGCCCGTTAGGACTACTACCAAGGGTGCAGCCTCGGGGGGTAGGTTGACTGCATTTTTCCAGCTCACTCTAGTACCCTCTGTCCTATTTCGATCGTTACTAGTATTAGTCTTTTCTATGTTACTCAAAGGCGTATCCATGGGAACAGTCGCAGGTGCCTGTGCCGTACTAGGAGGAATTACTGTAGCCGGGATTCTTATTTGAGGGGAGATAGTAGATGAAAGTACACCCACCCCTGTTGGTAACAAGACCCCTTTGCAGGGTCTCCGCCGGTTTCAGATGATTCATCAATGCCCCGTGGCTGTTTCTATTGCTAAGAGCCTATGGTCAATACAATCGAGCCTATCAAACAGAGGATCCAGCAGGAATTTTAGAATAGTACCAAAGCAAGAGTGATCTGGTCCTCACCATCCTGGGCCACATCACCCGACCTGAATGCAGTTAGACTGGGTGCAAAGAAAGTTTGGGGTGTTGAGATGGTAACCCTGCTAGTATTTATCGGGGCATCTCTGCTTTTTAGATGGCTAGTGACGTGAGTAGAGGGGTCATTAAGGCGTATTTAATGCTTTTGTCGAAATATAATAGTGTGTTCTTTCGACTGAGAAGACTCTGCTTGCCACTGTTGATCTACACTTCGGAGTACAAAGGCCTCAAGCTTAAGCATTTTCATTCTTTCATCAGAAAGATTTATTTGATTTTTTTAAGTTGACACCTTAACCAAACCAAATGCTCTTTCCAAATCCTTTACTTTCTAAAATGTAGATTAAGGGTTTCCCTTTATGGAGTACAATTTCTCGATATTCTGTATGCTTTATATAATTTTATTTTGCGTACTGTTTTATCTCATACTAAAATATCGGCTTTTTGACAAATTATATTTGCAAAAATGAGACTTAAGATTTAAATATCTGATTATCAATTACTTTAATGTGACTACAATTTGTCAATATAACCAGTTAAATATACTTCAACTCAATTTTTTGTCACCTGTGGAGCCCTTTGGGTCTTCACTGTTTATGAGAATGCATGTAAATGATTGCTCCTAGAACCCTCTACTTGTTGATGAAAAAAGGTCTGTATGACTAGTGGCAGGGTTTGTATGACAATTATACCCAATGTGGGAAGCTGACTCTATAAAAGATATAGCAAAATGAGATATATTGTGCAAAGAGTCCAGGGGTTAACGGTAACGTCATGGAAACTTGTAGAGTGCAATGATACCATAGGGTGTCCTGGCGTTAGCTCCCTGATCATGACCTACTTGATTGCCTTGTTGCAAAAGAGTTATGTTTTGAAGGCCGGAAAGCTCGGGACAACCCGGATGGTAATGGGTAACTCATTCCAGGCCTTGACTTTGCCCATGAAGAAATTTCTTGATTTCCCACATGGCTTTTTAAAATCTGGGTACCACTATGGTTCTGGCACTTGCCAACGGAAGGGCCCTGTTAGGTACATACCAGTCAAACTTCTGAGTGAGATAGGATGGGCCAATATTCTGAAGTGCCTTATAGGCAATGCACAGAGATTTGAACGTTATCCTATTTCTCACTGGTAACCAATGCAGTTTTTTAATAAAAGATTTAACTGAGCAAAATTTAGGAGTGTGAAACAGGAGTCTTGCCGCCTCACATGTAACTTCTTCATATGTTGTTGCTGCATGTTCATATAGAGACTGTTACACAATAGAAAATACAGGAATGTCCTGCCTGTATTACTTTTAGTTGGTGGAATATCTCGCCATCTTAACAAGGCTCACTAGGAGTCCAAAGGAAGCCAATAAACAGAAAAACGATCAAACGCAGCAATGGTACATACACATATGTTACACAAGAATCCAGAAATGAAAAAAGACAAATAAGTGTTATCATTTTTATTGTAAATATTAAATACAAAGTAGTTTTAATAATATATAGTAACATCTGCATATACTCATATGTAGATGGCTAGAAAGACATGAGAAAAATAATATACAGTCTGTTGCAATAGTCCAACCTTGACAAAATCAAGGCAGACATTACTGTTTTTTGAGAATCTGGACGAATGAAAGGTAAGATATTTTTAATCATTCTTAGAATAAAGAAGGTCGATGTTGTTAGGGCATTGACCTGATTGCAGAAGAAAAGTTTTTTTATCTATGATCACTCCCAGATGTTTAGCTTTCACTATAGATCCCAAGTCACCTGGCCACCTCCCGAGGGACCAAAAGGATTGATTGTTGCCAAAGAGTACAACCTCTGTTTTATTGGAGTTAAGTTTTAGGCAGTTACTACTCATCCAAAAACCTACAGCTAACATGCAGTCATGGAAATATTTTACAGTGTTTTTGTGCTACTTAGAGACAGCAACAACTACCTGAGTATCATCAGCGTAAGAAGTCAGGGCAAACCCGAAGGACTTAATTACTGGAGTCAAGCCTGCAACATAAACCTTAGAGAGGGTGGGACTGATGGAAGAATCCTGAGGCACCCCACAAGGAAGAGTGAAGGATTCTGAAGTATATGGATCCAGGGCAACAAATTGCCTCCTATCAGCAAGGAAGAATTGCATAATGGTAAGGTCTGTACCCTAAACTCCTAATGATGCTAAACGATCCACCAAGATGTCATGATGGACAGTGTCAAAGGCCACCGAGAAATCCAAAAGGATCAGGGCTGCATTGCCTCCCTCATTCAGAGCCTCTCTGATTTCTTCCACTAATTTAATCAGAGTGAATTCTGTACTGTAAAATCGTTTTGTGAATCATCCAACAAGCTATGCTTAGATTTTGCAGTGGCAATAAGATCCCTCACCTGGTTCGGGGCAAGAGGTGTAACAATAGAGAAAGTAGGCAAATCAGACGTTGCTTCTGACTATTGACTCTCTGGGGTAAATGTATCATGAGAGTGCCTGAGGGCAGTAGACATCATAAAAAATGCATTCAACTTTGTCCTGATAATGCTTGATGATATTGTAAAACTAAGGGTTCAGGCAGATCAGGTCGATTTCTCCCCTTCAAGGTTTGCCCGGCGTTAGCCGCTTCTCACCCAACTCACGATTATCAAAATAAAGAGGCAGGCGCTGGAGACTGGAAGGCAGGAAACAGGAGTTTATTTCCGACGGAGCAGAACACATCAGATCAGACAACGAGGTATCTTTTCGAGGTGCTCTCCCCGCATCTCTGAGGCCTCGCCTCTTATACACAGTTTTATGGCTTTATTGCATACATTACATCCTTAACATTTCTTTGAAGTATAGAAAGACATCCTCGGAATCCCCGGCTCAGGCCCGTTCCCACACACATCTACAGTAGGAGCTCCTCCCCTAATCTCAGCGTGATAGCTACCGCGCAGCTGGATATTCCGCTGGGAACAGGAACGCAGGCGATCGGTCGGATCTAGGGGTGTGGGGGCATTGATTAATCCCCGTTCCTTTGATGTGAGGCGAAGTCCTACTGTAGGGGCAATAAACAGCATCTGTTGGGCGAAGTGATGGCCTGGGATCAGGCCGAACAATCGGGCAAGGAGGAAGAGGTTATCAAAAGGGTCTGTTTTATGAATGAGATGAAAGGGTGTGGGGGTTCAGCACGGGATGTGGCTCGGAGGCAGGGTTGTGCTGGAGGTGTGTTTAGGGCTCAAACAGGAGAGATCGGGGGCTGTCAGAGCGCGGGGGATGCTTGCGAGGCCGGAGAGTGAGGGGGGAGACGCGCTGGCTATCAGCAGTGGGCAGAGAGGCCATGGCATTCAAAATGGCTGCTTCTTATGCGCACGTACAAGTCTGGAAAGGGACAAGATGGCGCCGATAATGTTTATGTCACAGCCTAGATTTCAACAGTCCTCCCTTTTCAACATATCTAGCCAGCTTGTCAATTTACGTCAATGCCCATTATATTACGTATTTCGATATCATACAAAGCTTTCATACGTTCAGCTTCGAAATTCGGAGTCTTAGAGCACATGCAGGTAGTAATGAGTGAGCACAAAGGTGGCAAGCATTGAATACCTAGGCAACACCCACACAGTACCACGACCGGTATCAATATAAATGTAAACAATCTCCAGCCCCAGTCCTTCAAAGTACCCCAAAACCAGCTCCCAAGCGACCATCCTTCTTGCTCCTGGTGAACCTCTGAGGAAAGTCTGTGGAGGTGTTTGATTGCTTTGTAGACTGAGGGTGAGTTATCTGGCACGTAGGTGCAACAGCTGGATCCGATGATG
This sequence comes from Lissotriton helveticus, assembly GCF_964261635.1. Lineage (NCBI taxonomy): Eukaryota > Metazoa > Chordata > Amphibia > Caudata > Salamandridae > Lissotriton > Lissotriton helveticus. The sequence goes on from NC_136067.1 coordinate 450,021,171, forward strand.
CGGCATGCTCCTCCACGGTCAGCTAGAACCACGTCTAGAACAAGGCGGTTCTGAAGAGCCACCAGGCTGACTGCCTGAAGCTCAGTCGTATTGTTAGTGAGGATGCCAGCCGTGATGTTCATGGTCGTTTCTACTGCCTGGGTCAGGTGTCGGATGGCGCGGCTGTTTGCCATTGGGCCCCATAGAGGAACAAGTCCCTTCATTGCATCCAGGAACTGTGCTCCAGTGGAGTCGGCCTGTTCAATGTCTTTTGCGTGCTTCTGCCGGTGATGGTTTGCTGGGGCCACGTACGTTGGAGGGAGAACGAAGGCGATGTAGCAAGTACCCCCCCAACTTTTTGGAAGCCAAGTGTAAGCTTTGGTGCCACAAACAAAGTACATATTTGGAGAAGCAACAAAGGAGGGGGGATCAATTGCGTCCAATGTTCTGGTGATGTGGCAGGAACTGTGACCCACCTGTTGTGTTCCCAGGCCTTCGAGGCATACGAGGCCCGTGACATTGATAACAGACAGGGCCACAGTCAGGGTGGCAGCAGTTCGTTTCCGTAGGTAGGAGAAGGTGGGTCTGGCTGGATTATGGAACACCTGCATTTCAACTCGTTCCTTGGCAGGGATGCCCATCTGGAAGGAGGGACCAGAGGTCAAAGGACAAAAGGGAGCAGATGTTCTTCCGGTTTTGTTCAGCCAGAACCCATGGTAGAAGCGTGACACTGTTTGACCTGAAGTGGCGTTGTCCTTGTAGCTCTCTTGCAAGAGAATCAACCAGGCAAGGCAGGAGCCGTGAACTGAAAAAGGGGAAGGGATGAAAGGGATGGAGTGTCCGGTGGCATGCGGGAGCAACCCGCAGATCCAGCAGTTGGTGGCGTTGGCGGCAAGGTTGTGTTGGTGCAACAGTTGCACGAAGGAATTGTTCCAGAACTCCTTACGCCTTTCTCGGAGCTGAGGCGACAGGGAGATCAGGTGATGCTCCTTCATAGTGGTTGGTTGTGCAGTAGTCAGCAACATCTGATGAGCGGGTGCGCTCTCTTCCACGATCCAGAAGGAAGTCATGAGGAGGAGGCAAAAGAGGAGGACAATGAAAAGGGCAATTGTCATTGATTTGTGCATACTGTCAGTCTTTGGGTTCCTGTAGTGGGTATTTCCGGTTGCTTCCATCATCTTCTTCTCTGGCGCTTCCATCATCTTCGAGGTGCTCGGTAGTGGGCAGAACCGCAGACTTCGTTTAGCTTCTCTCCGGGTAACCCTTGGTTGTGTTCAGGCTACCGTTCTGAGATTCAACTTAGTCTGTGGTCTACTTAGCCGAAGCTCCCTCCTTTCGACGCAGGAAATACCCTTCCCTGGATGGCACAGTGGGATCAGAGATTTTTGCAAGTTCAAGTGCCTCGGTATCAGGATAACAGTTCAGTGATGGCCGGTCTTTGTTCAGGAGCTCTTCTTGGGTGCTGATGTTTTCTGTCATGGCCAGGATCGAGGAGACCTTCTTACAGTGGTGTGCATGCAGCCAGTGTCGTTTCCCCTCCACTCGAAGAGCCGTTCGGGTGGTGATCAGTACTTGCCAGGGGCCCGTCCACCGGGGTTCCAGACTCTTTGCTCGTTGGAAATTTCGGATCAGCACATAATCCCCTGGTTGAATATCGTGACCCAGACCCCTGGAAGCATCAGGGATGGCCTGCTGCACCTGCTGATGAATGACAGACAAAGTTTTAGTCAATTTGCACAAGTAATCAGACAGTAGGACGTCCGGGACGTCGTGAATGGAGGTCGGTTTAGGGGCAGTCCAGAGGTTCATCGGTCGCCCAAATACAACCTCGTAGGGGGTCAAATGGTGCTTAGTGGGAGTGGAGCGCATCGATAGCAATGCCAGTGGGAGGGCATCTGGCCATTTAAGTCCTGTGGTGGCCACTATCTTTGACAGTTTTAGTTTCAGAGTGGCGTTGTGTCGCTCAACTAAGCCAGCAGATTGGGGGTGAAAGACTGCATGAAACCTCTGTTTTACACCCAACCCTTTCAAGATTAGTTGGATAACTTCAGCGATGAAGTGGGGGCCGTTGTCGCTCCATAGAATTCGACAAAGACCGTAGCGAGGGAAAAACTCTTTCAGCAGTACCTTGGCCGTGGTCATGGCAGTGTTATCACGGGTTGGATAGGCTTCTACCCATTTGCTGAAAGCACACACAATGACTAATACATACTTCAGGCTCTGGCATCTTTCTAGTTGGATGTCGTCCATCTGGAGGACCTCGAAAGGATGGTCGGGGACCCCAAACCCTCCCCGGGGTACCACAGTTCCTTTCCCAGGGTTATGTTGCAGGCAGATAAGGCATTGCTGGACCAGGCGTCTGGCTGAGTCGGGGATTTTGTCGTTGTGCCAGACCTTGGAGACGAGTTCTGTCATGGGGGCAGATCCTATGTGTGCAGGGGAGTGAGCCATAGTCAGTATGGGGATCAGGTATGAATTGGGGAACAACCATTTGTTACTGTCCTTTGTCCGCCAGCAGCCTTCATCGTCTTTCATTCCCACCCGTGCCCATTCAGTCAATTCGTGTGGTGAGCTGGCCATCTGAATGTCCCTAATCGTTTCCCTAGCGTCAGTCCATTTTTCTGCTTGTGACCTGGTCACATACATGCGTGTCGTCGTCCTATTCTCAGCTGTGGTTCGGGCGGTGATGTCGGCCAGTGCGTTTCCCTGTCCAACTAAGTCTGTCACCTTCCTGTGTGCCTGGCATTTGATCACAGCTAATCGTTTGGGGAGGAGAACTGCTTCAATCAGGGCGGAGACTAGATCTCCGTGGAGGATGGGCATGCCGTGGGACGTCAGGAATCCCCTTTCTCTCCACAAGAGTCCAAAATGATGGACCACTCCGAAGGCGTACTGGCTGTCTGTGTAAATGTTTGTCGTAGTCACTGCTGCTATAATGCATGCTCGTTTGAGGGCAATCAGTTCTGCCGCCTGTGCGGATCGTTGCGTGATGCGGGCGGTTTCAACTACAGTTCGGGCTGTGGTAACTGCATAGGCAGCTGAGGTGGTGCCGTCGGGGAGTTTTATGCAAGAGCCGTCTACCCATAGCTCTCCGTCAGGGTCTGTGAAGGCGGTGTCTCGGAGGTCAACTCTACTCCTAGTCTGTTCGTCTGTGAGGGTCACACAGTCATGTATAGGGGGACATTTGGGTCGTTTTCGGGTAGAGGCAACAAGGTGGCTGCGTTCAGTGTGGTGCATCTTTTCAGCGTGATGTGGGGTGCAAGCAGGGTCAGTTCGTATCCGGTCAGTCGTGCGCTAGTCAGGTGTTGCGTCTTGGTCTGGTTTAGGAGGGTGTCAACAGCATGGGGCACTAATACCGTGAGGGAATTCGAGAGTACGATCCCCTCACTTTGTCGGATAGAGACAGCAGAAGCAGCTACGGCTCGAAGGCAGGCAGGCAAGGCTCTCGCTATGGGGTCAAGGGTGGCAGAGAAATAGGCACATGGTCGTTGCTTGGGGCCGATAGTTTGAGTCAGGACAGCCAGAGCGCACCCCTCCCTTTCGTGGGTGTAGAGAGAGAAGGGTTTGGTGTAATCGGGGGTTCCTAGGACTGGTGCAGAACAAAGGGCATCTCGAAGTTCTTTGAAGGAGGATTGGCATTCGGGGGTCCAAGGGAGTGGGAAGGGGACATCTTTGGCTAGTAGGGAAAGTAGTGGCTTCACAATGAGGCTGAAATTTGGCAACCACTGCCGGCAGAAGGAGGTGAGGCCTACCAGGGAGCGGACTTGTTTCTGGGTCTTTGGGACAGGGGTTTCTAGAATGGTCTGAATTCGATCGGGTGTAAGCTTTCTCCCGTCTTTGGACAAGAGGTGGCCTAGGTAGGTGACCTGGGGTTGGCAGAATTGCAACTTCTTCTTGGAGACCTTGTGGCCATTTTCCGCGAGGAAGTGCAGGAGTTGGATGGTGGCTGTGACTGCAAGTGGAGTGGTGTCGGCCGCCAAAAGGATGTCATCGACGTACTGTATCAACACCACTCCTTCCGGTAGCTGAACGGCGTCCAACTGTCTCTTGAGGGCCTGGCTATAGATGCTGGGACTTTCAGTGTAACCTTGGGGAGCTCTACAAAATCTATACGAGCGGGATTTTAACGTGAAGCCGAAAAGGTAGCGGCTGTCTGGGTGGATGGGGATGGAGAAGAAAGCGTTCTTGAGATCTATTACAGTGAAGGTGGTGGCTGTGGAAGGAATCAGGGTCAGAATGGTGGCGATATCTGAGACTACGGGGTACTGAGGTACGACTACCTTGTTGACCTCTCGAAGGTCGATGATGAAGCGGTACGCTTTCTCATCTCCCTCGCCCTGCTTCTTCACAATGGGTAGGATAGGGCTGTTGCAAATATTGCTGACTACTTCCTCTACCACTCCTGCCTCTACCAGGGACTGGATTATCATTACCAATGCCTTCTCATCTTCGGGCGATATCCGATACTGTGGGAGTTTTGGGAGTATCGCATCTTGGCGAACAGTTATGCGCACGGGGTCGATCATCATTCGTCCTACATCAGCGTCAGTCTTAGCCCAAAGATACAGAGGCAGGGAGTCAAGTAAGGATGCGTCAGTGTCAGAGATGGAGGACATGTGTCGTGCGGGATGAGGTCTGAGCAGAGTCGGGTTATCGTACAGAATGACTCGAACTCCATCTTGTGAACACCTGATAGTAGCTCGGAAATGTTTCAGTAAGTCAAGTCCCATAATGGCATCGGGGGTATTGGAGGAAAGCAGAAACGTCGTGTCAGTGGGGTTCTGTCCAAGTCGAAGGAGACCGGTGCGGATAAGGGGTTAGTGGAGGGCGTTCCATCAAAGCCTATTGATGTTATGTGTGAGCCAGACAAGGGTGCCCTTGGAATCAGTCGTTTAGATAACGCACTACGTGTCGCGCCAGTGTCTACCAGGAATGGAGACTTTGTACCTAGGACCTTAGCGGTGACATAAGGACCTTGCTGGTCAACATAGAGCTCGACTGGATCCCTTCCTTGCCCTTGGCAGTCCTATGCAAAGTCGCGGGCATTGTCGCAGTCAGACTGCTGGCACTGATTCTGCCAGGGACGGTCAAACGTGTTCGTTCTGCTAGGTCTGTCATTGTTGGTGTCGTGGGTGTGCCCTCGTCCCTGCCCTCTAGTCCTGGGGCCATTCGTCATGTCCCTTGTCTCTTTATTTTTAATCATTTCCAGGAGAACCGGACATTGAGACTTCCAATGGCCAAATCCTTTGCAAAACGCACACTGGTTCTCATTGAGGTCTGTTCGTGGAGCGCCGGGTGTGCGGTCTCTAGGGGGTAGATTCCTAGGGGCATTTGGCTGGTAGTTTCCTCTATACTGTTCCCTTCCTGTCGTCACTCCTTGCAATTGAGCAATCATCACTCGTTCTTTCAAGTCCTTTTTCTTTTTCTCAGTCGCCCTATCGTTCTCGTTCTTTTGGTGTTCGTAGTACTGAGCCATCTGGAGGATAGCTGCAGGTTTGGAGGCCCCCCAACTACCCTCGCTCGTCTGTAATTTCTGGGAGACCTCTTGTGATAGACCCTTCACGTAGTTTTGCACGAATAGGTGTTGTCCGGTTGCAGTGGTCATGTCTTGGCCACTGTAGTCGGAGAACACTGTTTCAAATCGGGAGAAGTATTCTGATACGTCTTCCTGGGGTTTCTGACGGCAAGCCGTGACTACCGACTAGTCTACCTTCTTCTCTGGGATCAATGTCTTCAGCTTCTGAACTATTTTGTCCGGGAGTTCCAGTACGTCTTTTACAGGTTTCTTTCCGGGCTCTCGCTGTCTATCTAGTTCACTGAGTTGATTCCAGGTATGTCCGAACAGATCTGTGTGGTCGGTTTTCCGGATTTGCTTCCACACGTCAGCCGGCAGACATAACCCGAAAAACAAGTCAATGTCCGCTAAAGTCATTATTGTTGACCCCAAGGCTGTACCTAGTTCGGTATAAAACACTGTCGGGTTCTTTCTTAAATCGGGCAGGGTTTGCCTAAAGGTTAAAATATCTTTCCGATCCCATGGTTGATAAACTCAGTTGTACACAACCCTCCCCTTTGCATCTGCGTGGTTGATATCGTCGTTTGTTCCCTGGCCTCGCGGGGGAACCCAGTAGGGGGAGGCTTCTCTGATAGGCATCATAGGGTTGGCTACTTCTGATGAGGACCCAGTCGTTTCAGGGACTGTAATCTTAACTTCTGGTTTCTGTTCCATGAGGTGGCGGAAGACCTCAAGCGTTTGCATGAAGAGGTCCGTCACGTCATGCTCAGCCTCGTCTCCAACATTGACTTTTCTATATAAAGCTGTCAGCTTAGCAGGACCCTGATTCTGATACTTATCCTCATATGCGTTCAGAGTGTGGTAGCTAAACCGTAAAACGAAATACCGTCTGTGGCTACCGGCATGTGAATTGTGCATGTCTATCGTGTATTCTTCGCTCTCCTTGCGTTCTACCAGTGTCTTTACTATCTTGTCAATTCCCTCCCGCTCATCCTTGCCCAATCTATTCAGTCTGGCTGGTGGCTGCTTGCTAGTCTCGAGTTCATCTGATGTCGTTACTAATGCGGCCGGGGCGGAGGCCGTGAGGGCTGGGGCACTAGCTCCAAGGTTATTCTCATTTGCACTCGGGGCTGGCGGGTGCTGTACTAGAGGTTGGGAGGGGGCATATGGGGTGGGCATGTAGATGATCGGAGGACCTAGCAGTAACTCATCGTTCGCCCGCTGTTTGGAGGGCAGCTCAGGGTAGAGCGTAGAGGGGGTCCTAACAGGGCATTGACCTGCCGACTCAGATTCCTGTTTTCGTCTGCCCTCCTCTTTTTCTTTTATTTCCTCTTCTAGTTTCTTAGCGGCGAGGTGGGCTGCCTTTCGTAACTCCTTTCCTATTCTTGCTTCTTCTCTTTTCTTTCGTTGTTCTGTTTCTCCAGAAGAGCCGGATGATCCACCTCTAATAAGCGGTCTGGGCTGAACCAACTACTGAACAATGGGGAGAAGATAGGCATGACGGGTTACAACGGGGACAAAGGTCTGCACTACCTATCCTTTCACTGCTTACAAAGACTAGACAGAATATTTCTATTCCACGTTATTTGTGAGCAGAGAATACCTCCAGAGAACCAATATCGAACAACCAATGTCCGTTCAATCAAACAATCAGTGGCGAGAAATAAATAGGCACGACGGGTTACAACGGGGGCAAAAGCCTGCGTTACCTATCCTTCACTATCTGCAAAGGAGGACAGAATACGTTTATCCTTCCCCGTTTGTAGATAGAGAATTCTCGAGAAAGCAATCCTCGAACAAACAATGTTCGGGCAAACAATCAATCAGTGGGGGAGGAAGATAGGCACGACGGATTACAACGGGGGCAAAAGCCTGCGTTACCTACCCTTCACTACCTGCAAAGGAAGAGGGAATACCTTCTATTCCTCTCCGTTTGCAGACAGAGAATCTCCAATAGAACCAACAATTCGGAGAGTAATACTAGTATTTTCCAATCAATCAATCAAATATTTCACAGTTTGTCGTGTTACACGACCTTACCCGGACCGCATGGACAGTTTCCTGTCTTCCGATTCCAGCGCCCGATCGTCCTCTGTCTTCTGTCGTGGCACTCCTGATGGTTCCCAGTCAGGACCGTAGATCACTCGAGAGAGGTCTGTTCGGAACCAGTGAAGTTCGGATGATCGGCTGCCAGACGAGGGTCTATCGGGCAGGAGCTCTTCCCGATCGTTGCAGTCGTTCACTCCGTCGTCAGGACCTCTCCCACTGGATCCACGTGTCGCTGATGGGCCCCACGTTTGGGACGCCAATTGTAAAACTAAGGGTTCAAGCAGATCAGGTCGATTTCTCCCCTTCAAGGTTTGCCCGGCGTTAGCCGCTTCTCACCCAACTCACGATTATCAAAATAAAGAGGCAGGCGCTGGAGACTGGAAGGCAGGAAACAGGAGTTTATTTCCAACGGAGCAGAACACATCAGATCAGACAACGAGGTATCGTTTCGAGGTGCTCTCCCCGCATCTCTGAGGCCTCGCCTCTTATACACAGTTTTATGGCTTTATTGCATACATTACATCCGTAACATTTCTTTGAAGTATAGAAAGACATCCTCGGAATCCCCGGCTCAGGCCCGTTCCCACACACATCTACAGTAGGAGCTCCTCCCCTAATCTCAGCGTGATAGCTACCGCGCAGCTGGATATTCCGCTGGGAACAGGAACGCGGGCGATCGGTCGGATCTAGGGGTGTGGGGGCATTGATTAATCCCCGTTCCTTTGATGTGAGGCGAAGTCCTACTGTAGGGGCAATAAACAGCATCTGTTGGGCGAAGTGATGGCCTGGGATCAGGCCGAACAATCGGGCAAGGAGGAAGAGGTTATCAAAAGGGTCTGTTTTATGAATGAGATGAAAGGGTGTGGGGGTTCAGCACGGGATGTGGCTCGGAGGCAGGGTTGTGCTGGAGGTGTGTTTAGGGCTCAAACAGGAGAGATCGGGGCTGTCAGAGCACGGGGGGATGCTTGCGAGGCCGGAGAGTGAGGGGGGGAGACGCGCTGGCTATCAGCAGTGGGCAGAGAGGCCATGGCATTCAAAATGTCTGCTGCTTATGCGCACGTACGAGTCTGGAAAGGGACAAGATGGCGCCGATAATGTTTATGTCACAGCCTAGATTTCAACAATATTATCACATATCTGCTGAGTGCAAGTGATTTGTGGCGTGCACGTAAATGTGAGTTCCCTAATAGAATTAAATAGTTCTTGGGGGCGTGGCCAGCGACATGAAGGAGTGAGACGTGCTTCGGCTCAGCTCCCGGCCCACTGCTTGAATCCGGCGAATGAACATATCTGTCCCAAACCGAAGGAAACCCCACAAAACGGTAATAGCAAGCATTGCAGACGTCCTGACCGGCTATTCCGCTGATCGGAGCCAGTAAACCGCTTAAGAAGAAACGGAGGCGGAGCGGCGTTGTGGAGGCAAGATGGCGCCTGTGGGGAATCGGCCAGCCCGGTCCTGATCGGAGCTACGCCGTGGAACGCCGGCCTGAGTGATCGCCATCGGGCGGTGTAGAGAGAAGGGGAGGCTCGGAGAGGAGAGATACGGACATCCGCTAGGCGCTTCCGCACCCGGTGAGAGCCTGTTTGTCCGAGTGGTGTGAAGGATCGGACCGCCGGGGGCCTCGACCTCGGAGCGGGGGGGCCTGAACTTGGGATCGGCGGAGACACCAGGAAGGTTGTGTGGGAGCGGCGTTTCCCTGGACCCCTCTCGCCCCCCCCAGTGATTGCAACCGGTGTGAGGTGGCCGGGAGTGCACCGGAGGTTCCGCCGCAGAAGGGGCGGGGAGGGCTTGCACGTGAGGAGGCCTCCTGCCGGAGCGAGCCTGCCATAGCCCTGGGGCGCCACGGACAGAGCCCAGACACCCAAGCAGGCTGTTTTTTAGCCGGGGGAACAACGTGCTGCCTCGTGGGTGCTTGCAGTTCGGCACATACTAAGTGAGGATCTGACTCTGGATATCCCCTGTGCGCTGCCCGGTGGTGCCCGATTTATTCAAGCATTGGGAGATCCGGGGAAATGTTCGGAACTGGGCCCCCCCATTGGCAGTGTACTTCACCCCCCTCCTGCGCAATTGTATTTGGCACGTAAAGAACTATGGGGAAAAGGGATCCGCCTGCACGTGCTGGCCGACAAGAATCCATTGAGACCTACACGATGGCGAAAGCACAGAAAGAGCCACCACAGAATCCCCCGGGACAGCACGCAGACATGGCCGCACTCCTGGAGGCGATTCAGGCCTCTAGAATCGATATCAAAGACTCAAGAGATGCGCTGGAAACAAAAATAGGTGAAGTGGGATCCGAAGTGCTGCTGTTGCGCCAGGATTTTCGCAACCTCACTGAGAGGGTAAACACAGCAGAATCTAGGATCAGTGAAACGGAAGACTCTGTCGCCATCCTCCGCAAAGACATGGCGGAGCTGCAGGCGTCACACAGACAGTTGCTGTGGCGGGTGGATGACGCCGAAAATAGGGCACGACGGAATAACCTCCGCTTCGTGGGCTTTAGGGAGGGCGTTGAGCGGACTGACACGGCGGCCTTCCTCCAGGACTGGCTACGTACCACCTTCCCGCATGCCCAGTTCTCCAACTGTTTTGTGATCGAAAGAGCACACCGGGCACTGCTGGCGAGACCGCCGGAGGGGGCGAGACCGCGGCCGATCATTGCACGCTTTTTGAACTACGCAGACAGAGATCTCATTCTTCGTGAAGCCAGGAAGGCGGGGGAGCTGAACCTCAAAAATGTGCACATTATGATTTTCCCGGACTATAGCCAGGATGTCCAGAAGCTGAGAAGGTCGTACGATTCGGTAAAGGCGAAACTCCGAGACCTACATATTTCATATATGCTGCTCTTTCCGGCTAGGCTAAAGGTGATGTTCAAAGGCAGATCGCATTTCTTCAGCCGGCTGGAGGAGGCCTGGCAATGGCTGGAAGAAAGGCCCCTGCTCCGAGAGGCAGAAGAAGAGGGCCGCAGGATCCGAACGGAGGTCGCGGCAGCTAACTTTCGGAGAAACTCACCAAAACCCCCGAGATCCCAGATTCCGCGAATGCGGCGAGGCTCGCAACCGTCACCCTATGTGAACCCCCGTTTGAATGGCAGAGAAATGATGGACAGCGATGCATCCTCTGTCTCCAATGTACCTCGAGAGATCAGCACCAGAGGTCAAGCCCCTCTGAGCTCGACAGACGAGGGAGGAAAGGAAAATGGGTCCTTATCGGAGGTGGATGAGGCATCAGATCGCTCAACCCATCCGCTGGAGGTGTTGATCCGGGAGATGGAGCAGGGGGCGACTGGTGGCACAGAGGAGCAGGACATTGATACACAAGACTCACATTCGTGAAGAGGTTTGGGACCAACATCCGTGTCGGCAGCGGGCCGCTGCTGATATCACGCAAGTTGTACACACTTTTTCTTCTTTTCGCTCCATAAACTCAGTTAGGTACTCGTGGGGTGCTGTTGTGCGATATGTGGTCTGGTTTACTCCGGATACTACAGGACTTGGAGCACAACGCACTCACGGAGTTGGCTGCCCTTGTGGAACTCTAGTTCGAATCCTGGGGCTAGTTTGATTTTTGATCTAGTGGGTGGGCGACAGACCTTTCCTGCCTGAAAGTCCTAGTTGTACGTGGTTTCCTGGATGGGCTGGATGGAGGGACAAGGTGGGGAGGGGGGTGGAAGGGGGGGAACAGTTGATGTGGGGAGGGGCCCTGGTTGGGGGGTAGGGGGGGTAAGTTAGTTTTCTGCAGTCAAGCGGTTTGGTATGATTTGTTGTACTTTTGCACCGGAGGTCCCCTGACCTCAACGCCTGGTTGGAAATCCACTGATGGCATCGAATATGGATAATGGGAAGGTGCAGGTCCTGACATGGAGCGTGAATGGTCTGGGTAACAAAATAAAAAGGGGTTTGGTGAGTAACTATCTAAAGAGAATAGGCCCGGACATTGTTTTCCTACAGGAGACTCACCTTAGGGGCACGGCCTGTGCATTCATTGCGAGAGGTAGATACAAAGTACTGGGACACGCGGGGTACACGACTGGCTCCAGGGGGGTGGCGATCATGGTCAAGAATACCTTCCCATTTCATATCACCCGTACATGGGGTAACCCACTAGGGACCTGTGTGGGGGTGCAGGGGACTTGGCGTAGACACACTTACACTCTTGTTTCGGTGTATGCGCCTCCGAAGCTGCAGGTAGCGACGTTGAAGAAACTAGCGACCATACTTCTTGATACCTCAGACTCTATTCAGATAGTGGGTGGATATTTTAATGATGTAATGGACAAGGGTTTGGACAGATCAGGGACGCCCAACACTCGAGGTTTGCAGACCCCCCTCACTCAAACAATGTCTGAAATAGGCTTGACTGATATATAGAGGCTACTACACCCAGACGCTATCGCATACTCCTTCTACTCTGCTGCACACAAGGTGTTCGCTAGGCTGGACTATATCTTCATGCACAGACAGGAACTCACCGATGATGACACAGCAGAATATCTGGCAAGGGGTCTCTCTGATCACTCGCCACTCCTAGTATCGATTGGCCGCTCGGGGTATAGGGGAGAGACCTCGTGGCGCGTTGCTGCCTGGGATCTCACGAATAAAACAGTACTTAAAGGCATCAGGGCTGACGCTCGGGTTTACTTGGCAGACAATGACGGTTCGGTAGACTCAGCCGTGACACTATGGGAAGCGCTGAAGCCAGTAATGAGGGACAACATAAACAGAAGATTGGGGGAGGAGAGGAGGAAGCAGCAGGAGGAGGTGGGGAATGTTGAGAGAGACATAGTGGAGCTAGAGCGATATCGGGAATTAGTCTCAGAGGAGGCAAGAACGCAAAACCTGGCAACACTCCACCGACTGTATGACATGGGGGATAAGTCGGGCAAACTCTTGGCGTGGCTTAGTCGTAAAGAAAGAGCGGCGAGATGGGTGGATGGAGTCATGGATGACGGGGGAAGGATGATATGTTCAGACCGGTGCACAGACATAATATCGACTCCAAAATATCGTTTGGACAGAATATCGAGTTTTAAATATCGTTTGGAGAAAATATCGACAGGACAGAATATCGACAGCCAAAATATCGTTTTTAAGGTAAGTGAAGTAATATCGACTGTAAATAATATAGAAAGTGAAAATATCCAAGTATATAATCTAGATAGTAAAAAATATTGTTTTTTAAATAATATGTAATTATTTATAGTGTTTTTATGTTATAATATGTGTGAAAAGTGTCATTTTATGTTATAATTATTTTTAATTAATGATTTTTTTTAAATTATTGTGTAATTTTATTCTGTAGCGGGTTGTGGGTTTATAGGGGAATAGGGTGGGAAGTAATTTAATTATAATTAATTAAATATGCAAATTTATTAATTGGTAGTAATAATTAATTAATTGGTAATTAAATAATATATGTTAATTATTTAAAATGTAATTGGTAATTAATTTAATTTAATTTATTAATTGCTAATTATGTAAATTAAAATAATGTATTTCCTGTAGCGGGTTGTGGGTTTATAGGGGAATAGGGTGGGAAGTAATTTAATTATAATTAATTAAATATGTAAATGTATTAATTGGTAGTAATAATTAATTAATTGGTAATTAAATAATATATGTTAATTATTTAAAATTTAATTGGTAATTAATTTAATTTAATTTATTAATTGCTAATTATGTAAATTAAAATAATGTATTTCCTGTAGCGGGTTGTGGGTTTATAGGGGAATAGGGTGGGAAGTAATTTAATTATTATTTATTAAATATGTAAATGTATTAATTGGTAGTAATATTTAATTAATTGGTAATTAAATAATATTTGTTAATTAATTAAAATGTAATTGGTAATTAATTTAATTTAATTGATTAATTGCTAATTATGTTAAATTAAAGGGGTATTTTTGGGGTTCAGGGTCAGTTTTTAGTTTTTGGGTAAAGGGGTATTTTTAAGGTTCAGGGTCAGTTTTTAGTTTTTGGGTAAAGGGGTATTTTTAGGGTTCAGGGTCAGTTTTTAGTTTTTGGGTTAAGGGGTATTTTTAGGGTTCAGGTTCAGTTTTTAGTTTTTGGGTAAAGGGGTATTTTTAGGGTTCAGGGTCAGTTTTTAGTTTTTGGGTAAAGGGGTATTTTTAGGGTTCAGGTTCAGTTTTTAGTTTTTGGGTAAAGGGGTATTTTTAGGGTTCAGGGTCAGTTTTTAGTTTTTGGGTAAAGGGGTATTTTTAGGGTTCAGGGTCAGTTTTGGGTTTTTGGGTAAAGGGGTATTTTTAGGGTTCAGGGTCAGTTTTTAGTTTTTGGGTAAAGGGGTATTTTTAGTGTTCAGGGTCAGTTTTGGGTTTTTGGGTAAAGGGGTATTTTTAGGGTTCAGGGTCAGTTTTTAGTTTTTGGGTAAAGGGGTATTTTTAGGGTTCAGGGTCAGTTTTTAGTTTTTGGGTAAAGGGGTATTTTTAGGGTTCAGGGTCAGTTTTGGGTTTTTGGGTAAAGGGTTTTTTTAGGGTTCAGGGTCAGTTTTGGGTTTTTGGGGTACAGGGGTACAGTGTAAAAATAAAGTAAAATTAAATTTACATTAATTTAATTTAATGAAATGAAATGAAATTAAATTATATTTAAATAATTTTAAATAATTTAAATTAAAAAAATTATTATATACTTACCAATACTTACGTTGTAATGGTAGTGCGTTGTAAAAGTTGCGTTGTAACGTCATATATCCACTGTTGCACTCTTTGCAGTGGGAATAGTAATTTTTACTCTTTTGTATTTGTACGTTAATAATATTGGCTATTATTTAATTAAATGTTGTTACTATATATATATATGTTTTAAGAAATATGATTAAAAAATATTATTTTTTTACTTTCATTAATTATTTAATTATTAAAAGTTATTTTAAGTATTGTTAATTATATTTTAGTAATTAATTTTTTATATTAATGTAATTAAACATTGTTTTTATTAAAGTCGATATTTTTTACAACTATATTTTTGTAAACGATATTTTGTACTCGATATTTTTGTACTTACCTGTTTGTACATACAAACTCGATATTTTGGTTGTAGATATTTTTTCCTCGATATTTTGGGTAGTCGATATTTTGGCAGTCGATATTATTTCAGTGATCCGTTCAGACCCTCATATTGCTGACACGTTAGCATCCTATTATGAGCGCTTTTATGCAGCCAGGCCACTGGGTACGTGCGAGGACGCCCTTCTCTACCGGTCACAGGTTACTCTACCTGAGGTGGACGCTGCGGCCCTCCCGGCATTGGAGGCCGACATCTCCCTGGAGGAGGTGAAAGCCGCCATATCGGGACTGAAGCCGGGAAAGGTTCCAGGGCCAAATGGTTTCCCCCCGGAATTTTTTAAGGGTACGGCTGATATACTAGCCCCCCACCTGAGAAATCTCTTCACTGGAGCCTGCCAGGAGGGAGGCCTGCCGGCTGACCTTGTCATGGGGTTCATTATCCCTATACATAAGGAGGGCAAACCGCGCGAGGATTGCGCCTCATACCGGCCCATCTCCCTGCTAAATACGGAGGTGAAGGTCCTCGCTACGATCTTGGCGCGACGGCTAAGAACAGTAATACCTGACCTGATACACCTGGACCAAGTTGGCTTTCTGCCAGACCGGGCCACAAAATTTAACCTAAGGCGTACGCATAATTGGCTGCAGGAGGTGAGGGATAGGGAACCGCCGCACTGGTTCCTCTCCTTAGATGCCGAGAAGGCCTTTGACTCTGTGCACTGGCCGTTCCTAGAGGCCGTGCTACAAAAATTCGGCCTCGGTCCAAAATTCCGGACATGGATACGACTTCTATATACCAATCCACGTGCCAGGGTCAGGGTTAATGGTAGACTCTCTCGTGTGATTAACATCCAAAGAGGCACCCGACAGGGCTGCCCCCTATCGCCGCTTCTATTCACATTGACAATTGAAGTGCTGGCGGCCAGGATTAGGCAAAACCACAGGATCTCAGGATTCCAGGTCTCTGCTGCAGACGACGCACAGGAAAAATTATCCCTATACGCGGATGATGTCCTTTTGTACATCACGAACCCGACAACCACAGTGCCCGAGCTGTTCGGAGAGCTTGAGCGGTATGGCAGCTGCTCCAGCTATGCTATCAACTGGCACAAATCTGTCCTCTTTGTCCCCGGAGGAGCTGCCTGTGGGGAGGCGCTGCCGGATTGACTGGTAGTCTCTGAGGAAGGCTTTCAATACTTAGGGGTATACCTCACGCTTGACAGGCAACTGTCGCGCCGCAAAAATGTTGAGAGAATACTTGCGACCTCCGCATCGGATATGGCCCGCTGGCGACAACTCCCCCTGACACTTCTAGGCAGAGCAGCGATGTATAAAATGATAATACTACCCAAATATCTCTACGCCCTACAGAATGAATACTATCAACTCCCAGACAGCGTACTACGTAAAGCCCATGCAGACCTTCGAGCTTTTATATGGTTAGACAAGCAGCCGAGGGTGGCGTTGACTACCCTTCAACGCCATCAGTATAGTGGTGGGATCTCGCTCCCCAATATTGAAGCCTACTACTGGGCGGAACATATATCCCCCATTAACGACTGGCTCCATGCGCCGCAGACCACCCCACGTATGCACTGGAACGGGCCAAACTATCCCCACATGCTTTACTGACATACTTATATGGCGGATCGGCGACGAGGTCGCTACTCCCGGCCACGAACGTCACACTCCGAGCCTGGAGAATGGCCACGAGACGTACGGGATGGGATAAACGGCCTACCAGGCAGACTCCGCTCTGGCACTGTAAGTGGCTCCCGGAGTTATACAGACTTACCGGATTTAAGAGGTGGGATGATATCGGGATATCCACGATAGGAGACGTAATCGCTAGAGGTGCGCTGAAACCCTTCACAACCCTACAGGGGGATTATGGCCTACATCGAACACCGTTTTATAAATATACCCAATTGCGACATGCGTGGAGGGCACAGGCCCTGACTTTAGAAGGCCTTCCTGAATATGCCCCGCTGGAAGGTAGACTATTGCAGGAACGGATACCGAATAAGGCCGTGTCGCTCACATACAAAACACTTACCAACAACATGCTGGGGGACCTGGCGAATCTCAGGAGACATTGGGAGGCAGACGTGGGCACACTTGAGGATATCGACTGGGATACAGTCTTAATGCACCCCAGGGAGGTGGCTATCAAATCTCGGCTCCGTCTAATCCAATACAATGTACTACACAGAACATACATAGACAGGGTGAGACTGTTTAAAATGGGGAAAACCGTGGATGCCAAATGCCTACGATGTCAATGTGAGGGAGGGGATTTCTTTCATATACTGTGGACGTGTGCTAGAATACAATCCTACTGGTCCCTCATATTTACTGAACTTAAAGATGTCCTGTCTGTGCCGCTTGACCAGGAGCCCAAACTGGCCGTTCTGGGTATGACTAATGATGTTGATCTCCCACGACCGTTGCTGGTGTTCTTGACTTTGGCGTTGGTAGTGGCAAAACGTGATATTGCAAAGTACTGGGGGGCCGGGAATGTGCCTACTGTGGAGGAGTGGAGGAGAGGATTGGACATATACATGGCTGCGGAGCGGGTGACGTATAAAGCGAGAGGTTGTCCGAATAAGTTTAGAAGGGTGTGGTCGAAATGGAGACATTATCACGGATTGGATGGAGGGCTGGGAGTGGGGGGCCCGTGAATATGACCGATGCCATGGAGGGGCCGAGGGGGAGCAGAGGTGCACCTCATGAGTTTTAACTTCTGCAACAGAAATGTACTGATGGCTGAACATCCTTTTACTACCTGTATACCGGGCGGGGTGGGGTATGGGGACTGGAGGAGATATATGGTGCTACTGCTACGACTGCGCTGTTAAGTTTTGAACAAGAGTTGTTTAGACGATTTTTTCATGCACACTATGATGTTTGTTCTGGGGAAGGGGGGAGGGGGGGAAGATAACAGAAAATGCAGATGCCTAGATGGTTCATATGAGTGCCTCCTCTAGTACGTTGTTGACAAGTGGAGAGAACGCCACTGACGTTGTTGGATTAATTGTATCGTACGTTCTGACGAGAGTCAGAGGGCTCCCTGAGTGTCTTTTGAAATGCACCGATGCTTACTCTGAAACATGTATGTTAATGTGGATTTACTTCCTTCTGAGCATCTGCAATAAAAATATTTTTTTTTTAAAAAGAATTAAATAGTTCTTTGGAGTTTTTGCTCTTTCAATTTACTGTGTATTTTTTTCCTTGACTGAAAGGGCTTTGTAGGTGGCAAGACAAAGTTTATACTTGTACCCAGAGAGTCAATAGTCAGAAGCAATGCTACTCAGTACCTCGAGCTTTAATTCAGTTGTGCTACATGTGTAGGGTGTAATGATTTTACTACATACTATTGCCATGTGCTTCAACTTTGTGTAGTTACCTGGAATGTGACGTGATATTTTGACGATAGATCTCTCATTCTTACAAAACAGATAAAATATATCCATCCCTGATTCCTTCTTCCTATTTCTTCCTCTATCATGGCAAAAAAGAGTCAATACCTGGATCATGTTGACTATGGGGGTCATAAAGAGAAAAGAAGACTAGTTTTTGACCCTTTTTTTGTGTTGCAATTCCTTATTATATAACATGAGTCAAACAGTTATTTAAATAAGAACCACGAAAGCCATAACATGGTCGCCATCGGCCAGCATAGACAGCTATGCAAGCAACCAATACAGTGAAAGTGATACTCAGCGGTCCGACGTCAGGTAACCGCTAATCTCTCAGTGTGGTGTCAGTACTATGGAGTGTCTCAAGTGTGGGGCCACTGCATAGATCCTCTCCTCATCATTCTGTTTCCGAGTTGGCTTTTAACCCCTTCCGTGCGGGGCTGTTTCCCCCGCTGTGCTGGGGGGTGGGGGGGGGGGTGTACAGCGCCCCGTTGCTCATGACGAGGTCAGCTCGTCATGAGCTATGGCGCTCTGGTGCTCATGACGAGCTGAGCTCGTCATGGCCACACCCGTTCCAATGGAACGCACAGCACTGCAGGGGAATCAGCCCAGCATGCGAGCGTTCCACGGAACGGGCGCGGTCATGACGAGCTCAGCTCGTCATGAGCACCGGAGCGCCGTTGCTCATGATGAGCTGACCTCGTCATGAGCATTCAAGGGGTTAAAGAAGAGCGAGATTTGTCCTTTTTTTGCTCATGGATGAAAGCAGCTACTGATTGAAGGGCCAATGCTTTGTCTTCGTGGGTGCGGGCTGACCTCTCCTGGTCTCTGCCACAGTTCTGTGACCCACTGGTGGTTCGCCGCCTGGGGCAACGGGGGGGTTGTTGTTACGTGCTTGTCTGGTCGTGATGCAAGTGATGTCAATGTCCTGTGGTCAGATGATGTCCAGGAACAGGGGCAAGTCCTCTGGGTTAGAGAAATCCTTGGATATGCCATCTTCGGTGATCCGGAAGCATGCAGGCTCAAAGATACCATATTTAATGTCCATTTGGCGTAGTCGTGGGTCGTAGAGCGAGAAAGGCCTTGCAGTGAGCATTGGTCTCCCTAGAAAAATATGCTGCCATATGGATTTCATATCCTTCATATGTGAATGGTCCTGGTGTACGTGCTACAGACACCAGTTGCCATGCCTGTTCATGACGCAGAAAACAAGCAATTAGGGATTGATGGCGCTTTGTGGAATCCTTGCGTGGAGGGACGATGCAGTGGGCACGTTGCATCTCCAGCAGGGGATCAAATTCCGCAGATGGCAACGACAAACGCCAGTGCCTAATCTTTAGGATATTGACAATATATGCCAATAAACACTACGATACATTATCAGAGCCCCCCTCCTGGTCGAAGCGGTATTTCCAGACAAATTTTCTCTAACAATTGCCTGAATTGTTTGAAGAGAATATTCTGGTAAATAGATACGTTTATCCTTATTTTTAATATAAGCACAGACAGTTTAATTCTACTTGGCTTTAGCTGTGTGCTTGGGTATTTAATTGTTACAGGGCTATGGAGGGTTCTAATACCCAGGCCCATGATTTAATGGGGGAACCCATCACAAGATTTCTAAAAGAGGAACTTGGGTCCTCTGTAAGAGAGGCAGTGGAAGCGGGCCAGCTGAGAAAAATTATTTTTCCTCCTCAGATGGGGACTCCCCTCCTACTTCTGAACGCTGTGTTGGGGGAAAGGTTTCCCCCAAGAGGAAACATACAGAGAAGGCGTTACGCCACACATATGGCGCAGGTAGCCTTTGCACTAGTCTGGTGCGTCTAGGAAAGGACCACCTTGATGGGGTGCAAAGGAAAGCTGCTCTCAGTGGCAAGTTTGATAAGAATGTCACGGTTCAGGGTGAGGAGGTGTGGGAATGTACATGGGGGCCCGGCAAGCAGGATATGAGCGGGGAATTATGCTCCCCTACCTCGTGGACACCACAGAACTCCGTGGTATCCTTTGGCCACAGTCAGCACTCTAGTGCGGTGAACCGGAAGTAGTCCACGAAGCAACAGCATGAGTTTAACTTCCAGGTTAACCTGTATTTTAACCCGCAATGTCCAACCCGACGCTGCTTTGGATTAAATGCCTACGCCAAACACGAGTCAGGACTAGACCCGTGCATCAACAGAGCGTCCGCTCTGACTTTACGGATCCCCGCGGACCGCAGCAATTCCTCACTGAAGTGCTAGCGCAGGAGCGCTTGCACTTTTACTTTTTGATTAGGCCAAGCTCTTGTCATTTGTTGTGTGTTGTGAGCGCAGGAGCAGTTACACCTTTACCCTACCTCGGCACCACGTGCAAGAGCACGCGCACGCCCTGGGGGAGCCTGAAGTGCTAGTGCAGGAGTGCTTGAACTTTTCCCTTTTGATTTAGTCAACGCGCAGAAGCGCTTGTCATTTGTTGTATGGTGTGAGCACAGGAGCTCTTACACATTTACCCTACCTCTGCAAAACGTGCAGGAGCATGCGCATACCCTGGGGGAGCTGAAAGTATGAGCATACGAGCGCTTACAGATTTACCCTACCTCAGCAACAAACGCAGGTACAAGCGCATGCCCTGAGGGAGCCTGAAGTGTTAGCGCAGGAGTGCTTATTTTCATTGTATACACAGCCTTCCGTAGCAGTGCTTCCTGCCTTTTCCATGTGTGCTGGAGCGCTGATATCTTTATTTCTGGATTCTTTCATATGAACATCAAACCTCACGTTTACTTCTTAGTGGATTGCTACTGAGACACCAGAGATACACCCTGAGTTTGATATCAACCATTTTGGCAGGGACTGTATACGCTCTAATAGTGCTCCTGCATTTTCTGTGTGAAAGAACGTGTGTATGTGAACTAGGGAGACGTATTCTACAATATAAGTTTTGTTCTCATAGATCGCTGTTCCTAAGTGGGTTCCCATATAGACACAGAACATATGAAATCAGATCTAGCTACCGGAGAGCATGCACTACAACGTCTAGGATTTCCTCTCCCAACCCCAACCTTCACCCTGATTGGTGTTACAATCACTAGAGGAAGGTAGGGGACGTGGAGGTTGCTCATATCGCCTATGCGGACCAGCTCCGTGAGCATAAGGTAAGGCTCACAGAGCCCTAACAAAGAGTGACCTTCATGGCAGAAGAGAGTTACGAGGCAGTTTGAATTCTACTGAGGATGACAATGACGATGACTGCATAAAAATGGCATGAGTATACGTTTGACCTCCCCCAAGACACTTGTGAGTTGTTGGGTGGACTGGATGTGAACCTGGAGTAGGCCTCTGGCTTCAATGAGGTGAAGGACCCCTTTGGGGTAGAGATGTTCAATGATTAAGCACCGGTGTAGTGCGGAATGGTGGCCAATAGACCACATTGCCAAATATTTGAGTCATTGGGATCCAGACAGAGTGCACCAGACCCTCTACGGTGGATAACATTTCTAACTTGGACCCAGAGCTGATTACCTTTTTGTTCAAGCTTGGGAAGGATCTGAGGAAAGGAATTTTAAAATGCCTTAAACAGTGGCAGGACAAGGTCTTTGACATCCTATGCCCAATAATCCCACATCCTAGATTTGGCCGAGGAGGCCAGAGGGAAGAGTGGCAGAGTTAATCTGGATATATTGAGAGGGCAGGCTCAACATGCCATCTGCAAGTAAGGTGACACCAATATGGGCCTAATAACCGACAGGCAAACAGCCATACTGATGCAAATGAACCCTACACTGGCTGATATGGCCACTAGGGAGGAAATGGGAGACATGTGAGATCCTAAGGGACTTCTCTTTTGGGACATCTATGTAAAATCATTGGGAAAATATTTTGCTACATTCACTGCTTTCAGTACCGCTCAGACCAATATGTGAATGGTCTTCTGCTTAAGCGCTGTTTTTAGATGGTTTGACAGGAGGGGACTGGCTGTCCGCCGCGGTGCCTTCAGGTCCCAATCTTACATACAGGAGCCAAGAAATGATGGCAGCTATGGCAAAGGATATCACCAATATTCAAACTTCTACCCCCAGAGACAGTTTGAAACTCGAAAAAATGTGGGGGGAGAGCAAGAACTTCAGGCTCCGGATCGCAAGGTGAGAAGTGTTATTTTTTTCCAACGGACGGAGGAAGGTGGAGATATTTTTTATCCACAATTTGGAGAAGAACACAGGAGTCCTTGGATTTTAGAAACCTTATGAGGTTTTAAAATAGAGTTTTGGAATTACCCAATACAGATCAGACATCCTAGAGAGTTATCTTTAGATGCATCGAAGATGTTGCCGATAGATTTAGAGGAAAACCAAACGTTAGAGAAAGGGGCATTGATTCGAGTGCCAAATCAGGAGGTTTTGCGAGTAAAGTGTTCCTTGTAAAGAAAAAGGACATGGGATGGTGTTCTGTCATAAATTTAAGGGAGATGGACAAATTCCTGGTCTACAGGCATTTCAAGAAGGAAGGCACCCATCTGTTGAGGGATATTTTACAAACAGAAGATTGGTTAGTGAAGTTAAACTTCAAGGATGCATACTTCACGATACTCATGGAGGGGGACAGTCAGAAGTACATGCGTTTCAGCTGAAGAAGTGTCCTTTGCCAGTTCCTTTGCCTCCCCTTTGAGTGGTCCTCTGCTCCAGGGTGTTTCACCAAGATGCTGTGTTCTGTAGTGGCAATTCTCAGACAGAGAGGAGTGCTGCTAATTATTTATTTGGACAACATTCTGATAATGTTCCTGGACAGACTAGAACTTCAAGAATATTTGGCTTGGACGAGCAAATTAATGGAGAGCCTAGGCTTCATAGTGAATACAGAAACGTTAGTCATGGTTCTTACTCAGAATCTGTAATTTGGGGTTTTCAGGTAAAAAACGTTTTATCTCAGTTGATTCAAACTCAGAAGAAGGTGACAAAAATAAAAAAGGAGGTGAGGGCATTGCAACTGAAAAAATGGTGTTCTTAAAAGAGACTACTCTCATCCTCCATTCAGGTGATTTCCCCAGCCCCTCCATACTACAGGGGTCTCCAGTGGCTGAAGGTTTGAGGATTATGAAAAGGCTTATCGAATGGGGACTCTATTCCCATTTCAGTGGACGCACATGAGGACCTAGACTGGTGGTTGAGGAATCTAGAGGTTTGGAACAGCAAGGCTATTTTCGGGACTGTGCCTGAAATAACGTTAGAATCGGATGCCAGCAAGTTGAGCTGAGGGACACGTTTGAACAAGTTAAAAACAGTTGCAAGAGCTTCAGAGAGTCATTGGCAAGCTCTGTCACTTTGATTGGGTTAGACAATTTCACAGCAGTTGCCTATATAAACCTTTTGGGCTGTGCGAGTTCAAAAGCTCTGATGGAACAGGTAAGACGAATTTGGTACTTTTATTGGGATCACAATGTTGTGTTGAGAGCGGAGTTTGTTCCAGGCCTACAGAATGGAATGAGCAGATTAGAATTCTAGATATTTATAGGACTCCAGCAACTGGAAGTTAAATCCAATGGTATTCGGTCAGATTCAGGAGGTATGGGCCCCAGGTCATCTGTTTGCAACCAGGTTGAACTTTCAGGTTGCCAGGTAGTTTATTTCGTGGCAAGTCCAGAGTCAGCAACAGTAGATGCTTTCCTGCAGGATTGGGGCAAGAGGGGAGGTTATGCCTTTTCCCCCTTTTCCATGATTCAGAGCATTCTGAGAATGGTGAGGAAGGAAACCAGCAACATCATTCTGATGACTCCCTTTTCGAAACTCACAGGTTTGGTTCCCAGGAGTGATGGAGCTCTCAGTCACCATACCTTGGTTTGTCCCAGGATCCTTGGGACTACTGGTAGGTAGGTTCGAACAGAGAGGAGCATCCTTCAGTTGTAGAAGGGAAAATTAACCTTCTTGTCTCGAAGATTTCAGGGGTACAACCAGATATTCAGACCTTTTGGGAGAAGCTAAAAGGTTTACTGGACGAGTCTTGGAACCCAGGAACAAGAAAACAATATAGGGGCTTATGGAAGAAAGGGTGTAGTTGGAGTGTAAAGAGGGCTCTTGATCCCATAAAGCTCCTGTAGCTGATGTGGCCAATTACATAGCCAATTTGTATAACTCAGCCGCAGAAAGAACCTGGAGGAACAATCCCTTAACCCTCCATCGTGATCAACTCCAAGCAGCCCGCAGGATATACAAAAATCACATCAAGAACAAAAAGTCAGCTTCGTTCTGCATTAAATAAAGCAAACAACCGGCCCAAAGAACTTTTCAATATCATAAGAAATCAAACCTCCAAACCCCTACCTCCCTTAACTCAGGCATCCAAAGCTCGGTGCGACAGCTTCGCAACCTTTTTCAACGATAAAATCGTGAAGACCGATGGCGCACTGGGCTTAAATCCCATCTCTCTCAATGAGATCAAAATGTCCAAAACGCTAATCAATGCTTTCGTGAAATCTCCAAAACAGTGGTCATCTTTCACTCCCATCCAGGAAGCAGAGAAAGTCAATCTAATCTCCAACGCCAAGCCATCAGCTCACGCCCTGGACCAGCTACCCCCTCTCATGACCAAAGACCTGAAGCTAGTCCTAGCTCCAATATGGTGCAAGATCATCAACAGCTCATTGAGCTCTGGAATCGTACCAGACTGCCTCAAGGTAGGGCAAGTCACACCACTATTAAAGAAACCAGGACTAGACACTGAAGATCTGAATAATTTCAGACCGGTCTCGAACCTTCCTTTTTTGGCCAAAATCATGGAAAGATGTGTAATCCCTCAGCTAACCCATCACCTAGAAGACATCAAACTACTAGATCCCCACCAATCGGGCTTCAGGAAGGGATGCAGCACTGAAACTGCAATCCTCAATGTCATAGACGACCTACTCAAGTCACTCGACTCGGATCAATGCTGCCTTCTCATCCTCCTAGACTTATCGGCTGTATTCGATACAGTCAACCACAATCTGCTCCTAAGTGTTCTTCAAGAAAGAGCTGGTATGCAGGAGACGGTCCTTCACTAGTTCTCTTCCTTTCTTCACAAGCAATCACAGAGAATAAAAATCTAAAACTTCGAATCCGACCTCCACCCTGTCATCAGAGGTGTACCACAAGGGTCTGTACTCTCCGCCCAGCTCTTCAACATCTACATCGAACCCCTCACCTCTCTACTCAGAAAATCTAACATCCCCTTTCATCTATATGCTGATGACACACAGCTCTATCTGGAAACTACCTCAATTGATGACATCCAGAGACTAAACTGTTGTAAATAGAAGCCTGGAACCTGGTATCATTTAGGTTGCTTTATTCATCATAGTCAAGTCTTCAAGATGTTAATAATAAGATAAAGAGAAGACCCACCAGGAGTGACCAGCTTGCCACTCAGCCTGCCTGGTGCCAACTGCCAGTTGTCACCAGGCTAAGCCCCAAACACTCCATGATGTCACCAAAGGTTCTATTGGTGACATCATGTGAATGACAGTGAAATCCCACAGGCAGAAAAGAGACAGGCTAAATACAACACATCTCCTTTCTTTATGGAAATCAAAAAGAGACAATATTAGAATAGGTAAAATAAGCTTCGATGTACTCCTCCACATAAAAGTACACAGTACATTTGAAAAGATAAAATTACTAACACATCCCAAACAGTTGCGAACACAAGTCAACCACAACTCATCCCAAACACAACTAGTCCCAAGTCCCATCCCCTTTCCTTGGGAAACACAAACACAAACTGATTTTGTGCCAAAATTAATGGAGTCTACTTTGCTCCGTAACGGGGTATAACCCTCCCCGGGAACTGCACCTTGGAGTAGCCATTGCTCCGTCCCCAACTTCCTAAATGAGGCACTCAACGGGGTACAACTCTCCCCATGAATTGCACCTTGGAGCAACCATTGCACCGCCCCCAATTTCCTAATGGGGTACTCACCACCCTTAATTTTAAGAACAAACTCTACAACGTAACAGGGTACAGCTCTCCCCGTGAATCATAACTGGGATACAATCATAATCCCAAAATCACAAAAGAGACAGGGTATACATCTTTAAAATAGGAGTATATAAGTTTATAACTCCCAACACTCAACCACACATAGAAACCATGTATATAGATTCCAAGAACAACTCCTCCTATAATAAACTGTACAGGGCCCTCCTGACCCCAAAAATAACAAGCCATAAATGTACACCACCATGTAGGTGCACAATAATCCGACACTTGCTACTCACAAGCTACTCACGACACATGAAATACTCCACGTGGCTTACAGCAGTCCAAACGCAACATTACGCAGGTACTCACTGTACACACCATTAACTTGTAACCAACCATATTAAAAAGAAAACACACTCTTCCCTGAAACATACTGTATAAGGCACACTCCACCCTAAAATGAACAGTAATGAGACAAAAGAACTACCACACACACTCATCAATCACCACTCCCAGAAAGCACGAGACAAACACTACAAATGACCAGCAAAATTAATGTTAAATAAAGTCCCATGCTCCGGTGAGCGGTCTCTCACCCGAGTTCTCCTCAAAGTTGTCTTCAGTAGTAGGAAATGCTATAAATACGGCAAGATTCGCGACGTCTTCCATAAAAACAGCATTCCGATAATACTCCCCACATCGTCAGGGCTTAACTCCCATGTTCCATCCAGAATGTTTGTGCCAGCCTTTAATAAAATCGACTATCAAGAGTTCTTCAATTTCCTTGGAAAGTAGTTGCACATGAGTAAGGTCTCACTGCTTCATTCCAAAGGCAAAATTTTTCCCATGTGATGTGACACGCACTGCCATGTTAACCTAAATGTAAAACGGCAATATTCTCTCTTCTCTAGTCCCATGGCTCGTTTCCATGGTGACGCTCGGTGTACTGCTCTAATTCAATGGTGGCACGCATTCCACGCAGCGCTGGGTGGCTCTGGGCACGCCTCTGCTGTCAAACGTGCAAGTGCAGGACAAAGGAATCACGTCATAAGAAGCTTAAGAGAAAAGGTAGGCTTCACGCGCTCCTCGCGCACTTCTATTTTAAAACATGTGGAATGACAGTTAATCACTTCTTGCGCAGTTCACTTAGCGCTGTGCTGTTTCAATTGTGTGGCTTTTCTGTGTATAATAACATGCGCAGCTTCAGTCTAATATCTTCCAAAATAAAGCTGCTTTTCTGCATACTCTCGGAAAAACTGTTAACGGTGCCTTTCTTTCATTTTTTTCATCTGCTGCGTACTGCGACTCTCCAAGGCTCACGATCATGACAGTTTAAACTGACGCTCATCTTTGCTCATACCCCACGGTGCTTTTCCTCTCAGCCACTCGATGACAACATGTGATTGATTGCAGTTCAAAACAGCACTCCCAAGCGCTTCAAATCATGTCACGGCCGTTTGATCACAAACAGAGATTACAGCCCTGAGCAGCACGCTTGCTGAATTAAGATAACAACTGCCTTCCAATGGCCATAGGCACGTAATATTAAAATCTGCGTTTTCACACACTAGTGAACTTCGCCAACTCTGCCACAATATCAAGCACATGCAGATCTACACCCTGGGTTTGCAGGCCGTCCTGATTACTATGGACACTGGTGGGACTTACCAGGGTGCTTCTTTTCTTTTTTTTTTTTTTCGTTTCTGTAGTTGATCTTCTTTCTTTTAAAAACCTTGACTCTTCAGTTTCTTTTTCCTGCACCCTGTAGGCTCTTTTCCTTAGTTCCAATTTCTTTGCTTTGTAGGTTCCTTTCCCTTGCACGCTGTAGATTCTTTTTAACTTCTCCAAATGTCGCCAAAAATGTTGTAAATAGAAGCCTGGAACCTGGTATCATTTAGGTTGCTTTATTCATCATAGTCAAGTCTTCAAGATGTTAATAATAAGATAAAGAGAAGACCCACCAGGAGTGACCAGCTTGCCACTCAGCCTGCCTGGTGCCAACTGCCAGTTGTCACCAGGCTAAGCCCCAAACACTCCATGATGTCACCAAAGGTTCTATTGGTGACATCATGTGAATGACAGTGAAATCCCACAGGCAGAAAAGAGACAGGCTAAATACAACATAAACAACATGCTCAAGGAGGTCCAAGACTGGCTCACAACCAATCACTTGAAACTGAACCAAGAAAAAAACAGAAATACTACTCATTTCCAACAAAGATGATAACTCTCAAATCGAAGAATTGCTCAAAGCCATTGATGCCCTCAATGGTGACCTCTCCTTGGCAGACTCGGTGAAATCACTAAGGATCACCCTAGATCCAAAACTTGACATGAAGAAACACATATCAAGATCGGCTAAAAGTGCCTTTCTCAACCTAAAACTACTATACAAAATAAAACCCTTCCTCCCACCCAAGGAACTTCAACAAGCCACCCAAGCATTAGTCCTCTCCGTAATAGACTACGGGATCGCGACCTTGACGGGGTCAGCAAAAACCCACCTTGCCTCCCTGAAGACTACACTCGATGCAGCAGCAAGAATGGCCTCCGTAATTAAGAAATTTGAGCACATCTCTCCAGCCCTCAGAGAACTCACATGGCTCCCAGTGGAGTTGCGAGCCAGCTTTAGAACAGCCTGACTCACGCACAAAGCCCTGCATAGAGCTAAACCAGAATACCTGGCCGCTAAACTCAAAAGGGCAGGCCAGTCCAGAAACCTCAGGAGCTCCAGCTCTCTACTGCTCATCCCACCCAAAACTCGCAAGCAAAGAACCATAGCCAAATCTTTTGCTGGAAACGCACCTAAAATCTGGAACTCAATCCCACCCCACATCAGAACAGTCCCCTCGTTTTAAAAATTAAAGAGCCTACTCAAAGACCTCTTCCTCGACCGCACTTGAGGAAACTGACAGACCCTGGAAAATCCCCCAACTGTCACCCCCTCTTTACTAAAATTCATGTCTGACAACACGGTCGCAGCTCAAGAAATCCTATGTGTACAAACATTTTGATGGCCGATTTTGTATGGTTGAATATCAGACCCTACCCTCTGAAGCAGTGCAAGAAACCCTTCTATGTTTAATCTTTTTGATCCCTGATTATGTATGGCTGAATATCAGATCCTACCCCCATCGCATCTTCCCTGCAACCATATGCCAGTCCCACGCTTGCCCTTACCCACATGTTCCCCCACTCTCCTGGTTCTCATGTCTGCTCATTATTGTATATGATGTATATGTTGTGAAGCGCTCTGATACCCTTTGGTCCAGCTAGCGCTATACAAAACTACTAAAATAAAAAAATAAAAAAACTTATAGGACCATTAACTGGTATAGACCTGCTATTATGCCATGGTTAATAATTTTGCGATTGGGAGTGACTCTCTTATTAAAAGAGTGATGAAGGGTATTAGATTAAGGAGACCTCCCAGGGCTAAATATGAGTCACTTTGAGATGTCAGCCTGATTTTGAAGCTGTTTACTTCATGGCCAGGTAATAATTATCACTACCTAAAACTAATTTCCATTAAGTTAGCAACATTACGTTGTTTAGTCTCGTGCACAATGGTTTCCGATGTGAAAGCTCTGGAAATATTGAACAGATTTTATTCCACTGAGGGAGTGCATTTCGATATTTAGAAAAGAATGAAGACTATGTCTGAGTTCGTTTTTTATCCCTTTTTTCATGATTGTGAAAATTTGTGTGCAGTGAGTTGTATGAAAGCAATATTCTGGAGTTTATGGTACATGTCATACATCAGTTGCTGTTGTATGTCAAACCATACACAACAGTATACACAGCTACTTTAGGGAGATGGGTACGTACGGTAATGAATGAATCAGGTGTTGACCTTTCCAGGTTTGCAGCCCATTTTTCGAGGGGTGCACTGGCCAGTACGGTTTTCTGGGCTGATGGATTTTTAACCTGAGATGTTAAAGTCAGCAGATTGGTTGAATGCAAGTATTTTTGCAAAATTCTATCTAAGACCTGTGGAGCATGTAAGTTGTGTGGCGTTAGATGGCTTTAAAAATGCATAATGTCTTATTACTTACCGGTAATCTTCATTACCCCGATTGGGGTCCTCCCCGTCCCAGTCCTAACAACGTGAGGCAGTCCTGCCTCCACCCAGCCAATCACAACGCCAGTATTTCTATAGTACATAAGCCCCGCCCACCTACCGCCATGCCTGTTATCAACAAGACTCCGACACAAACACAGCGGGAGGGTGGGAGGGAAGAGGACTGGGACGGGGAGGACCCCAATCGGGGTAATGAAGATTACCGGTAAGTAATAAGACATTACCCCCTCATGGGTCCTCCCCGTCCCAGTCCTAACAACGTGAGGAACTCACAAGCAGAGAACCAATAAAGAAAACACGCAGGACACCAGGGATCCATGCAGAGTACAAAACTTTAATCAATAAAAGATCAATGAACAACAGCATTCAAGACGCCAACAGAAAAACTGTCAGCAGAGGCATGTAAAACATCAAGCCGATAATGTCGCACAAATGTGTGATGAGACTGCCAGGTGGCCGCCCTACAAATCTCCTGGATAGAGACCCCCGCCGCCTCAGCCCAGGAAGCAGACACAGAACGCGTCGACCGACCCTGTACGTGAGACGGAGGAGGCAAATCCAAAGACTTGTAAGATTGACAGACCGCCAAACGGACCCACCGACTGATCGTGGAAGTGGAAACCTTCTTGCCTTTAGCCACACCCCCACAGGAGACAAACAGGGCAGGAGAACTCCGGAACCCCAGAGAACGTTGGACGTAAATCTGGAGAGCCCTGCGAACATCCAAAGAAGGGGGAACAAGGGAATCCCCCTCAGCAGGCAAATCAGGAAGAATCACCTCCTGCTGCAAATGAAAACTCGAAGAAACCTTAGGCAGAAAAGCCGGATCAAGCCGCAAAACGACCCGATCTGGGAGGAACTGCAAATAGGGAAACGAAACGAGCAAGGCACCCAACTCACCCAACCTGCGAGCGGAGGTAATGGCCAACAGGAAAGCCACCTTAGCGGACAGCCACAACAAATCCGCCTCCATCAAAGGCTCAAAGGGGGGCAACTGCAGACCACGCAAAACAGTAGGCAAAACCCAAGAAGGAATGAGAACAGGAGAAACCGGCCTACGAAGCCGAAAGCTCCGAAGAAGCCGACTAACCAAAGGAGCAACACCCTCCAAGGAGGCCCCAGGACCCCGACAAGCACGAACCGCCGCCCACTGAGCAGACAATGTGGAAGGGGAAAGGCCTTTCAAAAAACCATCCCCGAGAAACTCCAACACAGAAGTAGGAACCCCGAGTACAGGCTCCACCCCATGAGAAGAACACCAAGAAACAAAAGAACCCCAATGGCGGCCATAGCACTTAAGGGTCGAAGGGCGGCGAGACAACTGGATGTCGCGAGCCACCACCGATGAACAACCCAAAGACTCCAAAGTCAACCGCTCAAGAGCCAAGCCGTCAGCTGCAAACGACGAAGACAAGGCAGAGACAAGAGTGGAAACTGAAGAGGAGATGGACACAAAGGAAGCCGGACAAACCGACCCTTCGCCAGCTTCAGCAGGAGAGGAAACCAAATACGGCGAGGCCAGAAAGGAGCAATCACCAGGACCGAAACCTTCTCCCTCCGAATCTTCTGCAGCACCCTCGGGAGGAGGGGAATGGGAGGGAATGCATACAGAAGGCCCGAAGGCCAGGGAATCGAAAGAGCATCCACCGCCCAAGACTGAGGACACAGCACCTCCGAACAAAACCGGGGCAGGAGAGAGTTGTGAGGGGACGCAAAAAGATCGATCCAAGGAGTCCCGAACCGAAGGCAAAGGGACAGGAACAGAGGTGGTACAGAACAGAAGAAGGAAGGTCGCGGCTCAAAGCGTCCGCATGAAAATTCAACCGTCCCGGAATGTACACCGCCCTCAAGGCCAACAGATGAGATTCCGCCCAAGCACAAATCATGGAGGCCAACATGTTCAGAGACGCGCACCTGGTCCCCCCCTGACGGTTCAAGTAACAACGAGCCACCTGGTTGTCGGTACGAACCAACAGATTCGCCCCCAGGAGAGGAACCTGAAAGAACTGCACCGCCTCCCAGACAGCCGCCAACTCCCGCCAGTTCGAGGAACGGGTGCTGTCCCCCTGAGACCACCGACCCTTGGCTTCCAAGGACCCCAAAGTGGCCCCCCAACCCCAGAGACTGGCATCCGTCGTCAACAAAAGGGGAGGAGGAAGACAAAACCGCACCCCCTTCTCCAGGTTGGGAGTGCAAAGCCACCACTCCAAGTCCCGACCAGAGCAGGAGAGAGAGGAATCAGAGTCTCGTAATCCGCCCGGGAGGGGTCCCACCGAGCCAACAGATGAGTCACCAAGGGCTTGAGATGGAGGCGAGCCCAAGGAACCACAGCAGTGGTCGCAGCCATCAACCCCTGGACCCGCAACCAAACACGAGCAGGGGCAGAGGGACGACATAACAGATCCCGCAGCAGAGTCTGTAAGGAAAGGATCCGAACAGGAGGGAGAAACACCGCCCCCAGAGAGGTGTCGAACAGACCCCCGATGAACTGAAGTCTCTGAACAGGATCCAGATGAGACTTGGCCAAATTCACCTTGAACCCCAGCTCCCAGAACAGGGACAACGTAGCCTCCACCGCCAGAAGAGCCTGAGGGAAAGAGGAAGCAGAGACCAAACAATCATCAATATAGGGAAACACGGAGAAACCCTGATGTTGCAAAACCCCCACAGCAGGAGCCAATACCTTGGTAAAAGTCCTGGGAGCAGTGGAGAGGCCGAACGGCAGAACCCGAAACTGGTAATGCATCCCCTGGACCACAAACCTCAGGAACCGCTGACTGGCAGGATGGACCGGAACGTGAAAATATGCGTCCTCCAAGTCCAGGGAAGCCAAAAAATCTCCCTCCTGGATGAGGGGAATGACGGACTGCAACGTGACCATCTGAAAATGATCCAACCGCACCAACTTGTTCAGGGAACGGAGATTCAAAATGGGGCGGAAGGAACCATCGGGCTTTGGAACCAGAAACAGACGGGAATAGAACCCCAGGCCCACTTCCTCCACTGGAACCGGCACCACCGCCCCTTTCTGGAACAACATGGTGACGCCGGACAACATGGCAGACCGCCGCACGGGGTCTCTTGACAACGGGGTAACCAGAAGACAATCCAGAGGGGGAGGGCCTCGGAAGGGAATCCGGTAACCCCACCTGATGATATCCAAGACCCATTGATCGGAGATCAGAGCTGACCAACGGTCCAGAAACAAATGGAGACGAGCCCCCACAGCGGCATAGTCACTTTTGCCCAGCACCAGAGGGAGGCTGTGGCAGCTGCTGCTGCTGTTGCTGCTGAGGCCGGGATTTATAATGGAACGCGGCACCTCGACCACGGGCCCGACCACGAAAGGGCTGAGAGGACAAAGCCCCCTGAAACTCCTGCTTCTGGAAAAAAGACCTTTTCTTAGGAGCAGGCTGAAAAGGCTTCAACAACTTCTTCTCCTCCGCAGAGCGCTGCACCATCGAATTCAAGGCATCCCCAAAGAGACGAGGACCCTCAAAAGGCAGTTTATGGACCAAAGACTTCTGAGCAGCATCAAGACGCCATGGCTTAGTCCACAGAGACCTCCTCCCAGCCACCGCCGCCCCAGCAGCCGAGGAGAAAGCCCACAAGGAATCAAAAGTGACATCTGACAGGAATTGCGCCAAAACCTCCATTTGAGCCAACACAGGAGTAGGGTCCCCATGATCCTAAAGACAGTCAAACAGCCTCTCGAAATCCTTGAGCAGGACCTGTGACGCATAGGCCGCATAAGTGCTAGCACGCACCCCAAAGTGAGAAGCGGCGTAAGAACGCTTGAGTGCAGATTCCACCTTACGCTCCACCGGATCAGACAGGGAAGCCTCCTCCGAAGATAAAGAGGAAGAGGAGGAAGCCATAGAAGACAAAAGAGAATTAACCTTCGGAATCGCAGGAAACTGGGAATCAAAGTCCGCCAGGCGATATCGCTTCCCCAGGAATCGCGGAATACCCTGCTTATCCACCTCCAGCCACTCTTTCGTGAGGATATCCTTCAGGACATCATGGAAGGGGAGGTCATCCACCACAGAGGAACTATACTGCGCGTAAAACCCATCTTCAGACAGGGTTTTAGGGTCAAACCCAAGCACCTCTCGAATATGCACCAGCATGTCCGAAAAAACCTTGCCCTGGATGTACTTTCCCTTAGGGGAATTGTCCAGTTCATCCTCATCATCCATAGCCCGCATAGCTGCAGGCTCAAGCAGCGCAGACTGGACCGCAGAATCAATCAAGTCACGCAAATCAGCTCTAGAAATCTGCAAGACGTCGTCCTCCTGTAGATCCTGAATATTATGCTGTTTGGAAACAGCCTTAGCCGGCACAGGAGAAGAAGCCCCCTCACTCATGGTGAAAAAACCCAGAAGTAACCAAACAGGAAATCACCACAACAAAGGAAGTGCCCAGCAACCTCCAATAAATACTGCCCCCAATCAACCAATCACGCAAAGGTGTGTTGAAGAATGAAATAAAAAGAGGGCAGCCCTGATGTCTCCACCCACAGCCACAGGTCAAAAGAGAATGGCCGCGGGGGCCAGACGCTGCGATAATGCAGCAGCGCCGGAACGACCCGAGGCCAGGACACCATCAAAACTCCCCGCCCCAGCCCAGCACATGAGCGGGGAGCGCACCTGACCCCAGAACAGGAGCCCGGCCGACCGGAAAACCGGAGCGGCCGAGCCGTGCATTACAACAGATTTATTAAAAACACACATGAAAAACTCACGGAACCGCCACCAAAGGAAACTGGATCCAGGGACCGGAACCGGGAGCACCAGCGTTCCGACAGCCGTCGGAGCAGAAAAAAAACAGGCATGGCGGTAGGTGGGCGGGGCTTATGTACTATAGAAATACTGGCGTTGTGATTGGCTGGGTGGAGGCAGGACTGCCTCACGTTGTTAGGACTGGGACGGGGAGGACCCATGAGGGGGTAATGGTAGCCTCTGGTCTTGTAGTGAAATGACGATTCTCAAATTAACATGCATAGAGAATCTTGATTTCATTTACGGCAACGGAGGCTAACATTATCCCACCCTCCTCACCCTTGAGGAGTGGATATTAGTGTTGAGTATAACAGATTTAAAGAAATGTTATTACAAATTTGAAGAAATGTTATGTAATAATTAAGTTTGTATTGAATATTTTGAGGGTTCTACATTGACCTCTTATTATAAGGCTGTATGTTAATTTGTAGTTCTATGGCTTCTTTCAGACAATGCTTCGTAAAGTTTGTCAACAGAAGAAGAAGTTGTTTTCCTGTTTTGCCGCAGCCTAAAAAGAGGAGGATATCTTCGTGCTCTGGATATTTATGTATTCTATACATTCTTTTTGCTTTGTGATGTATTGATATTCTTTAAAGGATCTGCACGTTGCGGCAGCAATAATAGATTATTGCATAATGTTAGCCTCTGTTGTCTTGAATAGGATCAAGATTCTCTATGAATGTTAATTTGAGAATTGCCTTTCTCAAACAATAAAGTTTTGCAAAAACCATGACCAAACAAGATTCGTCAGAATGCTGGCGACCAACACCAGGCCTACTGGCTTTGCCTGTGCTTGTTTTCAATTGGAAAGGCTTAGAGGATTATTCATCCATACAAACTGGCCTCCTTGGGGGAGGGGAGCATGTATTGATAAAAGTTGAACTCGTAGGAACGAAATTCATTGAACCCCCTTGGTCTATACAATTCCAGGTTATTATTTTAGAAATTCAATCATGTTATCTTGTTTTGGTAGGAACCGAAATTCACGGAACCCACGTGGTCTATAAAATTCAAAAAATGTTATTATCATATATATCAAGTCCTCTTGTGCTTGCCTGTAGAGTGAACGAAAACGTGATCGTGTAATCAGTGCTCATTTATTTACAATTGTATCTGTAGGGGAAAATTACGTTGTTCTTGAGTAATTTCCATTCTACGATGTCCACGTTTCGTCTGTTTGTTCGTTTTTGCATCCGTTGTAAGGTTCAAGGGGATTTACTGTTTGGCCAGATAACCTCCTGGTTACCAATGAAACGGTCATTTTAATTATACAATTGAGAGAGCACAAATCTGAAAATGTAGAAGTGCTCCGTATTTACAAGCACGTAGTATTAGTTTAGCGTGGAATATACAAGAGTGTCAACTTATATAGAGAAAATATATGAGTGTTTAATTAGAATAGATGCATATATAAGTGTGAAAAACTAATGTAGAGGTTGTAGAAATGCTAAAATGATGTTGGAGTCACACGTTAGATGACTAAGTGAAACGAAATGTAATTCTGCAAACCATGAAAATGTGTAGGCCACATGGCATTTCACAAGAAACGAAAGATGCTGCTACACTTTTGGTGACTTGGATTCTAATGTCATTTTATTGCAAATGTATTATTAGGCATAGAACTGAAGTATATGTTTTACATAGATGTGTTATGTTTTAGTAATGTGTGTTAGTTAAAATACTGTTTAAACAAAGAAATTTAATGTGCATATTGCAGAGGCCCGTTTCATGTAATTCTAGTAGGCCTGAATAGATAAAGTTACTTCTTTGATCTGCATGAGCTCGTTAAGGAGAAGTCGCACAGAGCACGAACGATAGGTCTGTTCAAGATGTTTTATGACTTTTAGATATGGTAGAGACTGGAATTTGGGGCCTACCGAGAGAGTGTCTGTTTGCAGGTGCAAGGGGAACTTAAATCAGTAATAATGAATAGGCTTTTGTTCAGAGGCGCCAGGCACAGGCCTGTAGGAGTCTTCAGGAATTTTAGGGGGTACCGCTTGGACGGAGAGAAGCCTGGGAAGCAAGGTCAACTTTAATGAAGAGTCCAGAGGAGCACCAGCACGGAATTTTCCGCTCAAAACTGCACCACGTGAGAGGCGTCAACAGGGGCGTTCCTATTGGAAATGTGATTTTGTATTAGGGAAAGCACCCCGGGGTGGAGTTAGAGCAGATGATCTGAGGAGCCTAAGAGAGCGGATGGGTAGGCAGATAGAGAACTGAAAGACTTCGACTTTGAGACAAAGATTAAGGGAAGTGTGTGATCTTCTTTGGAAGTCACCACTGCTGACACCTTTTTAGGTAAAGATCTTGTTAAGTAGGGATGTCACTTAGTTAGTGTAGGGAAAGTCTAACCTGTATTTTTCTTTTCTGTAAATGACTCTCAAGTTGCAACTCACAGCGATTCTTGCAACTCTAATGGTATTTGAGATATTTTTGATAATTTCCTTTTGTCGATTGAGAGCATTCAGAGAGTTCCTTTTTATATTGATACCTGTATATCTTTTGAACCTTATTCTGAGATGTTTGTATCTCCAGATACTTTTGGCTTTAAATTAAACTTTTTAACCTTTTCCAGTGGTAAGTGGTTCTTTAGAGTGGTGTAAGTTCTTTCTTGATTAACCTAGTAGTGGATTGCCTTTTACTCAATGACAGGTACCAACGATTCAGTCGACCTAAGCTGGGATCTGGTACGATAACAATAGACCAGAAATCCCGCGTTAACAGTTGGTAGCAGAGGATGGTTATCTTCTTGAGGAAGGTAATCTAGACTAGGTTAGTTTACCCCAAGGTCCCTAGAGTTCGAGAGGTGGCCTGCCGAAGAAGGCGCTGACGGAGACAGAAAAGCAGCAGTATCGGACGAGAGTGAGTATAACAAGGGTCATGCGTGGACAGATTGCGGTGTTTTGTGTTGTATTTGTATTGTAATGTCTTGCGGAGTTGAATGCCTGTAGCGTGATTGTGAGAAGGTTGTGAGCGCGCGCAACCTGGTAAAATCTTAAGTTCGGGGGAGAGCTTAAGTGGTTCGGGTGTATCGAACATCCAGAGTAATTGTCGACCAGAGTAAGGGGTTCATGAGGTACCATTGACCGCCGCAGAACCGAGATAGGGGGAGTGCAAGAGTGAGTGTGTGAGTAACGGACGCTGGTCGAAAGTTACTGTGTGTAAGTAACCTATCAGAGAAGGTGATTGTCTGGAAACAGAAAGACATTTCGCCAGTTAAGGTGACAATTACAGATTGACTGTGGGCGTACAGTCAAAGAAAAGTGATCGCTTGGACGGAAGTAATCATTTTTCGAAGTATGAATGGGACGCATGCATAAACACGGAGACGAGCTGAGAAAGGAGGGGTACCGCTGCGAAGGGGGACGAGTGACGTCAGCGAGAGTCGCGCTGAGATAGGGCGGTTAGTGAGAAGCCGCGACGTGATAGGACGGTTGGTGTGACGTCGGCAAGAGCCGCGACGGGATTGGGCGGCTGGTGTGACGTCAGTAAAAAGTCACGTTCTGATAGGCCAGTTAGCGAGAACCGAGCTGAGATTGGTGGATTGTCATCGGGAAGTAAACAAACGCGGAGAAAATAGAAATATTGTAGGTTTTGAACATGAAGTGTTTTAAATGTTTGAGAGAGATTTTTAAGAGAAAAAGAAGGAACTCTTATTACGGGGAAGAGGCACCGCCAGAGGGTACACCAGCTTACTATATGGCAGCGAATGTTGGCTTGCATACGATACTATGGATTAGTGAATGGAATAAGATTTCGGAAGGGAATGAAGAACTGACGTTTCCTAAGTATGGAACGTTCAAGTTAGAGGCGTTACATCGGCTGAAATCAATTATGTCCTCATTGAATCCTCAGCCTAGACCAACCCAGTTCGAGGCCCTTAATGCGTGGCTTAGGGCGGCACACGACAGAAATATGAACAGGCGCCAAGACAGGTTGAAGCGATCAGTAAGGGCAGTGCGAGATGCCAAATGGGATGCGGACGCCAAGAGATGGAGGGTACAGGCTATTGAGGTGGACAAGTTATACCCAGTGAGAGAGGTGACAGGAGAACAGAGGCTCATGGAAGAGGATGAGGAGAGCGAGTCGGAGGACAACTTGATAAATAGGTTACTGATAGATAGACCGTCTCCGAACGTTGGGAAAATGGAGGATAGGGGACTCGCAAGGGATGATGGGCCTGCCATAGAGGGATATGTACCACTTCCTATATCAGAGTGGACATCGCCCAAAGGGGAGGAGACACCTCAGCCTAGTACAGTACCGACAGTAGTCGGAAGGTTTGTGGTGCAGAAGGTACCGGAAACAGAGAGAGTTGAGTCCTATGGGTTGCCAGACGCTCTACAAGTACCCGTTACCATAGGTCCTATAGTATCGATTTACAACCCCGAAAGAGACAGAGAGGAAGAACAGATGAGGTTAGATAGAGAGAGAGCAGAAATGGAAAGGAGAAATAACACGACAAATGCCTGGAGACAATTGCCAGGACCAGTGACGTGGAGCACCCCATCTGATCCAGCAGTGGGTCCCGCAGCAGAAAAGGGGGGTCAGAGAGGACCGATGGACCTGAGGGGATCACGGCCGAAATCCTTTAAGGAGTTGAGGGCCGATTTGAGAGAATGGGAGGGGTCCACAGAAGCACCAACCAGCAGGCCGAGAACAGAAGCAGAATGGGGAAGCCGAGGCAACGGAACATTGTCTCACTGCGGGGCTAGTGCAAGTAGTCAGGAGTGGGATGGTAACAGGCCAGAGAACAGAGGAGTAATACGTCCTAATGATGGGAGAGACCAGCAGGAGCGAGATGGTAGAAGCATGGAGTGTGAAGAGATGTCTCGGCTCTTTGAAAAGGGTGGAGACCAAATGGTACTAGCATACAGAGATAGGTTTAGGTGCACTCATCACGCGCCAGGGGAGAATGTGCAACACTGGAATAGGGGGAACAATGAAAGATCTTGCCATACATCGGGTGATCAGAGGTCACAGACCAATTGTGAAGAAAGGGGGAGTAATGGAATGTCATACCATGAATCTAGGGAAATCATGCAGGATGGGACTGGTGGGATTACGAGAAATGGGAAAGTGTTTCACCATACACCCAGAGAGGATGGCACTGCATGGGACCTGGAGAGGTGGGAACAAGGGAGGACTCCCCATAACTCGCCTGAGCCTAGACGTAGGACTCGGAGCTGGGATGGGAGAGATGTGAATGGACCCCCTAGAACTAGCATACTGAGAGCTGCAGTAAAGGCCAAAAGACTCGATGTCACTAGCTTAAAATCTGACCTGGATGAGATAATAGATGGAACGTTGCCTTTAGAAAGGATTGACCTGTATGAACAAGATGAGTTACTGTTCATAGCAAAAGATGTTACCCGAAAGGCAAGAGCAACTCATGAGAAACTGTCTGGACTGGCAGACAAGTATATGGTAGACTTGTCCAGAATGAGGACATTACAGAGTAACCATAGGTTGCAGTATTCAGATCAAGACTTAGATGAGAAGAGAACTACAGGGTTAAAGACACACATAAGGGAACTGATAGCAGGAATAAGAGTGTGGAGAGATCTGGACAAGTGGGAAGAGAGGCGGTCCAAACGGGGTACTGTCAGGAGGAGCACGAGTGTGATGTCTCCGGAAGGAAGGGTAATGCAGATGGAGGCATTTCCTTTGAGAGAAATATCGAATGGGAACTATGTGCATGTGCCCTGGAGTAGAGGAGATTTAGCTGCATTTACCAACTCATTTCCGAAGTTAAGGGACAATCCCGTTGAGTGGTATAAGCAGGTAGAAAGGTTTGTAAAAATATCGAAGGTATTGTGGATTGATTTAAACACCTTGTTTGACATTGTGGTGCCAGGAGATTTGTGGACAGCATGCAAGACTAGCGTCGAGTGGCCAACGGTAGAACCAGAAAGGAATGCTGCCACAAATGGACCGTCTGAAATTGTAATGTTGAAATATGAAAGAGTAATAACTTGGTTGAAGGAAAAGGTCCCACCACAAGGCATAGATTGGGTAAAAATAGACCGAACAAGACAGGAACCCAAAGAGACAGTTCATGAGTTTTATGAGAGATTGCTGAAAACATTCAAACAATACAGTGGACTTGATGTAATGGATCCCAAGGATATAGGACAGTTTGTGTCAAAGTTCGTTTTGGGGTTGAGACCTGATATTTGTTTGATGATTCAGCAACATTTGATTTGTTGGCAAAACAGACCATTAGATGAGATTTTGAGGTATGCCAGGTACTGCAG
Source organism: Lissotriton helveticus (assembly GCF_964261635.1). Classification (NCBI taxonomy): domain Eukaryota; kingdom Metazoa; phylum Chordata; class Amphibia; order Caudata; family Salamandridae; genus Lissotriton; species Lissotriton helveticus. Next base: position 450,062,199 of record NC_136067.1, read on the forward strand.
TGATGAAATAGCTTCCAAAGCAAAGAAGCTAAAAGAGAAGCTGATGGTAGTACAGATGCAGTCAGCTGGAAAGGGTGGACAGCAGCAGCAGGGTACAGGGACAATGAGACGGAAATCAAGCAATCAGAATAAGAACAGTGAGGAAAGCGTGGGACCTAGAGTTGACATTGCTACGTTAAAGAAAATGACAAAGTGCCACCAGTGTCAGCAGGTGGGGCATTGGAGACGCGAGTGTCCCTATAACCCTGAGAATGGGGAACTAGAGCAAGAGGAAGAGGTTCCAGAGGTTCCAGTTCAAGGGGTACCAGTGCCAAGAATCAAGGTGGCCAAAGGGGGGACTTCGGCTCCACGAGCTCAGTTTCCGCAGCCACCAAAGATTTCGACCGGGGGAAAGGTTTTTAGACAAATGCCTCTTTTCATAGACGAGGAAAAAAATTATAACATTGATCCATTGACTGGCCAACGTGTAAGCAAAGAAGAGGACTGTACCCTCGGGGCAGTTCTGGAAGTGGATCAAAGAGGACCGTTTGTTGAGGCTGAAGTGGCAGGGTGTCCTATGACATTCTTGGTGGATACTGGAGCTACTCGATCAACTTTGAGGTCAGCAGTGGTTCCGGATCTACCAATGTCGGGGGAAACAATCCAGGTGGTAGGAGTCGCAAACAAGAGAATGACTAGCCCTTTGACGGAACCAGTGTCAGTAAAAATTGGAAATTACATGAATGAACATCAGTTTGTAGTATGTGATTCAAGTCCTGTGTGTTTGTTAGGAAGGGACTTATTGTGCAAACTAAATTGTACCATATACTGTACGCCTCAGGGAGTGGAGGTAGAAACGACAGATGATGATGCTACCTTCAAAATTGTGAACTCCAGAACATGCATAGAACTGTATCCTACTCTAACTGTGGAGGATCTTCCTTGGGACTTACGCGAGGCAGTATCATCAGAAGTATGGGATTTTACAGGAGAAGAGATAGGATTAGTCAAAGGGGTAGAGCCAGTGAAGATCATAGTGAAACCAAATGTCGATTATCCAAGAACGCCACAATACAAGCTGTCCCAAGAGACGATTGCAGGAATAAAACCCGTGATCGACTCTATGATTAAACAGGGAATACTGAAAGAAATCGTGGGAAGTCCATGCAACTCCCCGATTATGGGTTTGCAGAAACCTAGTGGGAAATTTAGGATAGTACAGGACCTACGAAAAATTAATAACATTGTTGTTTCATGTTGTCCAGTGGTACCGAATCCATCAGTAATACTGTTTCAGATACCGTTCCAAGCTGAGTGGTTCACAGTGATAGATCTTTGTCAGGCTTTCTTTTCAATACCATTAGACGAAGAGAGCCAGTATCTTTTCGCGTTTAAAATGGAGAATCGCGTCTTAACATGGTGTAGAATCCCACAAGGGTTCACAGATAGCCCATCAATCTTTAATCAGTTACTGAAAAAGAATCTTGAAAGTCTGGTACTGCCCCAGAATTTGGTTCTGGTCCAGTACATAGACGACCTACTTGTTGCGTCAGAAACAGAAGAGGCTTGCAAGGAAGACACCATCGCCTTGCTGAACCATTTAGCTGAAAATGGACACAAGGTATCTCTGAGTAAATTGCAGTACTGTTTGACAGAAGTACAGTACTTGGGTCATCGGATAGAAAAGGGAAAGCGTAAGGTGTCACCAGATAGAATAGAGGCGATCATGAAGATGAACTCGCCTACAACACAGAGAGAAGTCAGGATGTTTCTAGGAATGGTTGGTTATTGCCGACAGTGGATAGCTAACTTTTCACTGAAAGCAAAACCCTTACAGAAACTGACGCACAAGGAGGTGAGCGATCCGGTACCATGGGACAATGAGTGCTTGATGGCGTTCCTACAGCTGAGAGATGACTTGTGTCGTGCTCCGGCTCTGGGGATGCCGGACTATGAGAGGCCATTTTCCCTCTATTGCTGCGAAAGGGAGGGCTGTGCTTTGTCAGTTTTAGTGCAAGTCCATGGAAATGCCCGTAGACCAGTTGCTTACTTTTCGGCTACCTTAGATCCAGTAGCCGCAGCGTTGCCCGGATGTCTCAAATCCGTTGCTGCAACAGGTGTCAGCATTGAGCGTTGTGAAATCATAGTGATGGGACACCAGTTAGTGGTGTATGTACCTCATTCTGTGGAACTGTTAATGACCAGGACCAAGACCCAGCACTTGACCAACAGTAGGCTCACGCGCTATGAGCAAGTTATTCTTGCTGCAGAGAACGTGACCCTTAAGAGGTGCTCTGTCTTAAATCTTGCTACTCTGATGCCACTTCCTAATGACATAGAAAGCGAAGACTGTGAAGATCACGATTGCCTTGATGTGACTGAACTATGCACGAAGCCCAGACCAGATATTGTGGATGAACCATTGATCGACCCCGATCAAATTTACTTTGTTGATGGTTCATGTTTAAGAGACGATACTGGTCGGTTGAGAGCAGCTTATGCTGTTTGCACCATTACTGGAGTTGTGGAAGCCGCTTGCCTGGAAGGAGTACACTCCGCTCAGGTAGCAGAAATTGTTGCATTGACCCGTGCCTGTATAGCAGGTAGCAAAATTAGAGTCACCATCTATACTGATAGCCAATATGGTTTCGATGTAGTTCATGATTTCGGGCAATTGTGGTCTCAGAGGGGTTACATGACCTCCTCTGGTTCGCCAATCAGAAATGGAGAATTTGTGCGGCTGTTGTTAGAAGCATTACAGGGTCCAGCTGCAATAGCAGTTGTAAAGTGTGTAGCTCATACGAAAAATTCGGATTTTGTGTCACAGGGAAACAGATATGCAGATGAAGTTGCCCGCTATTGTGCGGAGCATGATTACTCTTTCACGGAGGTGGAAGTAAGTGGGGCTCAGGAAAGGACAGAATTGAGCATGATGTTAGAAACAGTCGATACTTGGGAAGATTTGAAACAAATGCAAGACAATGCACCTGAATCTGAGAAGCAGGCGTGGGAAACAGCAGGGTGTGTGAGAAGCGAAATGGATTTTTGGATTTCAGCAGATGGAAGGGCTGTGTTACCTGAGGAGCTAGCGAGCCCAATGGCACGACAGATACATGGTCCAGTGCATTTGGGAAGGGATGCCATGCTGAGGGTGTTCAGGCAGACTTGGTATTGCCCAAAGTTTAGGATTGCAGCAGAAGCAGTGTGTAAGCGATGTGTCACTTGTCAACAGTTGAACATAGGGAAAAGAACACCAGTTACACTGAGTCACATTGGGAGGTCTGGGGGGCCTTTCAACAGAATGCAATTAGATTTTATTGAAATGCCAAGGGTCAACCGCCTTAGGTATGTTTTGGTGGTAGTATGCATATTTTCCAGATGGGTTGAAGCGTACCCTACACGCAGGTGCGATACACTCACAGTAGCAAAATTGTTGCTTAGAGAGTTGATACCGCGCTTCGGGGTGCCTGCCTCTCTGGAATCGGACAGAGGGACACATTTTAACAGCGAAGTTGTGAAGATGCTTTGCTCTGCATTGAACATTGATCAGAAATTGCATTGTAGCTATCGACCAGAGGCCTCAGGTATCGTGGACCAGATAAATGGGACGTTGAAATGTCGAATTGCTAAAGTGTGTTCATCAACTTCCCTAAGTTGGCCTGATGCTCTTCCTTTGGTCCTTATGAGCATGCGTAGCACACCCGACAGGAGGACAGGTCTCTCTCCACATGAGGTGTTGATGGGGAGGGCAATGAGACTTCCAACTATCCCCACAGCTGCATTACTGAATATTACAGATGACCTGATCCTGGATTACTGCAAGGGGTTATCTGACGCCATTCATTCTGTGTCCCTTCAGGTACAGGCCGCAGAAGTTCCAGCTTCAAGAAATCAGTGCCACGACCTGTGTCCAGGGGACTGGGTGTTGGTGAAGAAGCACGTCCGGAAGAACTGCTTGGACGTGCGCTGGAAGGGGCCTTTCCAGATAGTCCTAATCACTAACCCCGCTGTGAAGTGCGGAGGACTGCCAAATTGGATCCACGCTTCCCATACTCGAAGAGTTCCAGCACCCCTGGAAGAAACAGCTCCTCTCGCAGACGAAAATCCAGTGGTGGAGGAAGAAGCACAAGAGGGGATCAGTCAAGCTGTGGGGGTATCTGAAGAAGTTGGGAGTGTCACAGATCCAGAAGAGGAAGGAAAACAGAACGGCAGTGAAACTGAAGTTGCTACAGAAGAATAAAGCTGTTGTGAAACCAATTCAGAGACAGAACAAATCCAGAGCGATCCAGAACTGAGTGAACGGACGAGAAATAGGAGAACAAGGCGTGGAGCGGCTACCTGGCCTGAAAGAAAAAAGAGGCCAAGCTTGAAGCCCGCTCGAGAGGAAACTCTTGCTCCTATATCCGAAGACTCAGATCCAGAAGAAAGTGCACCAGGACAAGAGCAGGAAGGTCCGAGAAGATCAAGGAGGGTGCGAGTGCCTTGCAGAAGATACGCTACTCCTGAGTGGACCTACCTCTCTACAGATGTCCTCAGCGGGACGCAGAACTGGGAGGGTGAGGGAAGTGACCCTGACCAGAACTGACCCAATCATTACAGTGGAAGTGAGGTTCCTGTTGCCAGGATTGGAGGTCGAAAGACTGCTGACACTCAACATCGTCTATCCTCCTCTCCTGAGCGGAATAAGAAAATTGATCTTTGAGACTGTTGAGTTTCCGTGTTGCTGTTCAAGGTGTCCAATACTGGAGGGAGTCCTTCTACGTATGGAAATATTTGAGCTAGTGGTGGAAGCTCTGGGAACACGCATAGTCTCGGACTATTAAAGACTTTGTAAAGAACTTTGTAAATATTAATTGAAAAATAACTTAGCGCCGAGTGGAAGAAGAAAGAATTAGGGACTTCCCTTTTAGTGGATGGAGAAGGGCTAGGGTTGCCTATTGCTACAGAACTCAGAGACTGTTTTTGCGGAGGGGATTTTTCAGTTTCCAGGAGGTGTGGTTCGAAAGATTGGAGAAGCAAAGAAAAGAGACTTGTACTGTGAGAGAAAACAAGAACTACACTGTTTTGAGACCATGGAGGCTGGCAACCCGAACCGCAGGGCAAAATGCATAATAGGCACACTTTTAGGGGTAGTGATTTCTCTTATAGTTTTAGTAGTTACTGTATCTTATATAGTGGGACATGAAAATGATGTGAAAATAGAAAAAGAAGCAAAAAGTGTACCAACACAGAAGCCTCCTATGATTGGTAAGCAGGGGGAAAATACAGCGAAAGAGAAAACTTTATTAGATGCTGAAATAAAAAGATTACATGCAGATGAGTCACAGGGGAATTTTAAAACAAATGCTTATGCCAAATTGCTTTATGAATATATTGATGTTATGGAGGCGAAGAACTGCTACGTCTGTATGCAGTTGCCAGCTTCTGTAGATGAAGGCATCAGATACCATCATCTTCCATTGACCTATGGAATCTCATGTAGTTTGTTGCTGAGCATATTTTATGAACGAGAGGGGTTTGAGTATTATTTTTCGAACTTTGATTCTGTACTGCCAGAGGTGCCGAATTATAAACATCTAAACAAGTGGGATTATTATAAGTGTGAGGACAGGTTACAGAAATTTTTCATTCCATGGAAAACGTTAGATACTTCACATGCCCGAAGAAATAATTTGACTTGTAAAGTGTCAGAAATTGAGAAAAAGTTTATAGGGCAGGTGGATGATCGATATAGGAGACAAAAGATCCTAAAAGCTTCAGGACAATGGAAAACAGATTGGACCCGGGAAGAAAGAGAACACCAAAGAAAGGGTAGCAGTGGTCCAATAGCTTTAGATCGGGAGAAAAGGGGAGAGCTATGTATACACAGAAGTCGAACATATTATGAAAATGTGTTTGTGGGAGAAGTTCATTGTGAACATGCTTTCCAATTAGAATACTATTCTAAGGATTTCCCGAAGGAAAGGCAGGTGATCCCGAATGTGTATTTTGTCTGTGGAAGAAATGCATACGTGAAACTACCAGATAATTGGTATGGATCATGTTATTTGGCAATTGTCTTCCCCAAAATATACCATGCTGAGGACTTAGAAACCAAAAAGAGAAAAACATCAGCTAGAGGAAGAAGGGATGTAAGCGCTGAGGAGGTAGTTGGAGATGTGTTTGGTGCTATGTTTCCTATTTTAGGGATAGCACTAAATGATGTTAAGATAAGAAGATTGGCAACAGTTGTAGATAGGTTGTCCGCCAGTACTGCTAGATCTTTAATGCTGGTGGAGGGAGAGATGCAATCGATAAGGGCAATGGTTCTTCAGAACCGACTTGCTCTAGACGTTCTGTTGGCCAAAGAGGGCGGAGTCTGTAAGGCTTTGAAGGTCCAGGAATGTTGCACTTACATTCCAGACAATTCACAACCGCTTGAAAAGTACATTCGAAACATTACTGAAATACATAATGAGATAGAAGATTTGACTAAGGTAACAGTGTGGGAAAAGGTAGGTCAAGGAATGGGTAAAGTTGGAGGTTGGTTTGCCAACCTGGGAAAGAATATCATTTGGTACATATTGAAACCTATCATCATAATAGTGATTTGTATAATCTCTTTGTGGGGATTGGTGAAACTGTACAAATGGTATAGAGCAAACAGGTTGCAAAGATCTATGCGAGAGCAGGGGAGGAGATTAGCTGCGATGCAGGAGAATCAGTACCGGAGTCTGAGGGCTCTAGAGGAGATGAAACGAGGGAAGATTGCAACGACTTCAGTTTGATACTCTGTACCTTAGAGAGGGTGTTGTGATGATGATGACTACTGTAAGTCATCAAAGGGGGGATTGAGAGAGCACAAATCTGAAAATGTAGAAGTGCTCCATATTTACAAGCACGTAGTATTAGTTTAGCGTGGAATATACAAGAGTGTCAACTTATATAGAGAAAATATATGAGTGTTTAATTAGAATAGATGCATATATAAGTGTGAAAAACTAATGTAGAGGTTGTAGAAATGCTAAAATGATGTTGGAGTCACACGTTAGATGACTAAGTGAAACGAAATGTAATTCTGCAAACCATGAAAATGTGTAGGCCACATGGCATTTCACAAGAAACGAAAGATGCTGCTACACTTTTGGTGACTTGGATTCTAATGTCATTTTATTGCAAATGTATTATTAGGCATAGAACTGTAGTATATGTTTTACATAGATGTGTTATGTTTTAGTAATGTGTGTTAGTTAAAATACTGTTTAAACAAAGAAATTTAATGTGCATATTGCAGAGGCCCGTTTCATGTAATTCTAGTAGGCCTGAATAGATAAAGTCGCTTCTTTGATCTGCATGAGCTCGTTATGGAGAAGTCGCACAGAGCACGAACGATAGGTCTGTTCAAGATGTTTTATGACTTTTAGATATGGTAGAGACTGGAATTTGGGGCCTACCGAGAGAGTGTCTGTTTGCAGGTGCAAGGGGAACTTAAATCAGTAATAATGAATAGGCTTTTGTTCAGAGGCGCCAGGCACAGGCCTGTAGGAGTCTTCAGGAATTTTAGGGGGTACCGCTTGGACGGAGAGAAGCCTGGGAAGCAAGGTCAACTTTAATGAAGAGTCCAGAGGAGCACCAGCACGGAATTTGCCGCTCAAAACTGCACCACGTGAGAGGCGTCAACAGGGGCGTTCCTATTGGAAATGTGATTTTGTATTAGGGAAAGCACCCCGGGGTGGAGTTAGAGCAGATGATCTGAGGAGCCTAAGAGAGCGGATGGGTAGGCAGATAGAGAACTGAAAGACTTCGACTTTGAGACAAAGATTAAGGGAAGTGTCTTTGGAAGTTACCACTGCTGACACCTTTTTAGGTAAAGATCTTGTTAAGTAGGGATGTCACTTAGTTAGTGTAGGGAAAGTCTAACCTGTATTTTTCTTTTCTGTAAATGACTCTCAAGTTGCAACTCACAGCGATTCTTGCAACTCTAATGGTATTTGAGATATTTTTGATAATTTCCTTTTGTCGATTGAGAGCATTCAGAGAGTTCCTTTTTATATTGATACCTGTATATCTTTTTAACCTTATTCTGAGATGTTTGTATCTCCAGATACTTTTGGCTTTAAATTAAACTTTTTAACCTTTTCCAGTGGTAAGTGGTTCTTTAGAGTGGTGTAAGTTCTTTCTTGATTAACCTAGTAGTGGATTGCCTTTTACTCAATGACAGGTACCAACGATTCAGTCGACCTAAGCTGGGATCTGGTACGATAACAATAGACCAGAAATCCCGCGTTAACACCAACATCTAATGTCCTTATAAAAGATATGAACAGCAAAGTTTGGCGAGTTAAGATTCCTTGTCCTTTTGCGCCACCTAGCGATGTTATATAGTAAGGCATCTAAAAGCGTTGTAATAAATGTGATAAACATATAGATACATGTTACCGATAGAATTTGGAAATCGCATCCCTTCTCCTCGAAACCTGAAGGTACTTAGGATGCACTAAAACAGACAATTACTTATTCTTGTGGGTGAGTAGGAAAATATCCACACTGGTACTGTTTTTCATTCAGGAGTTCCAAGCAGGGGCACAACTAGAACCAGACTTCGGTGGGGCTAAGGGGTTGAGCCATTGTCAGAGCCTAGTCACAACTACTTATGGGGACTACTTTTACTGTTCTAGCATAATGCCTAGTATCGAATGACAATTTTCTGGAAATTATGTGGGTAATAGTTTACTTTAAATAATACTGGGTCACTGGTCTCAGCATAACAAGTCGTCACAACTTGCACTTTAAGCACATTTCTTTAGTTAATGCACTATTCATTCTTCATTTGTCAACACATAATGCAATTATGTTGGGTGAAACATTATATGTTAGTGCAGGAAAAACATCTCTCCCAGCATGGTTGGGGTAACTTATTTAGGCTCCCTAACTCAAAGAGTGTTGAATCTGATCTCCATGGTTGTATATCCATTAAGGGGCAGAATTCTCATTATTTTATACAGCGCAGTGCAGCAAGCTTTCTTGCTGCACTGCGCGAAAGAGAAAGGGCAGTAATGCACTGTATTTAACATCATATGGTACCATCCTGTCCTTTCCTTGTGCTGGCACACATTGTGCTACCTAGCGCCAATGTAGGCACCTTTCTGGCATGGTGCAAGGGTGCCTGCATTGCAGACTGTATTGATTTTGTGCAGGGACACCTTCACTCACAAAATAACCCTCTGAGGCACTTTCCTCTTCCAATGTGTGCTGCAAACCGCAGCACACATAGAAAGCGGAAAAAACGAGTAGAGATAAATATATATTGTACAAACAAGCATGGAGTAGCTTTTAGGTGCACAGCCTTTCGTTTGTAACATCTCATTATGTAACATCTTGCATGTAAATCTGGACAGACAGCGCTTAGAGACCCCTGTGGTTATAACGCGCCATATAAATTAAATAAATAAATAAATATTTCTACTTGTTATATCTCCCCTGAGAAAATGTAGCAGTTTGACGCATTCTCGGCAAAATCCATGGTCCATAGTGTGTAAGCTATATCTTATGTATCACAAAGGGAGTGGTACACCCTGTAATCATAGTTAAATTGAGCTAATCAAAATAGCACATCAGTCAAGTCCTTTTTGCAGTCTCGCAACAGACAGCTCAAGCTATCTGTGGCAGACAGCATTGTATTCAGTACTACAGAGCGTTAGCGTTTGCTCATGACGTGATGGCTTTCTTATCAGTCCCAGATGCTTGTTCTTTATTCGTGGCTTTTCTCCCTATCCTGTGTTTCTACCATCCCTGAAGCATAGCTTGTGTACCCATTCTTTTAATTGGACAGGATCATATCCTTCCACTGCTGGGGACTTGGAACTCTTTTTTGTGAGCACAATGAGTGCATGCCTTTATTCACTTTCCTCCACTGGCATCCTTCTGTCTGTCATCATTAGACATATTTAACTCACTGCTGACTTCAATTATGCTTATGCTGCCCTGTATTACTCCCTTCTTTCCCAATTCACGCTTGTTTCTCTGGTCACTAAGCCCTTTCTCCATGATCGCTTCTCCCGCCTACCACCATTCTCCTGAATATCCCTCTATGTGCACCCAGCAGGCACTTCTTGCCTCATCTCTTGGTGCACCCTCTAGTCCCCTTCCACTTACTTGATTACTGTGGGCAACTCAGGTAACGCTGCACAAAATGACCCTCCTGATCCATCATGACACACTGGGTCCTGGAACTCAGCTTTGGCTCTGCTGCTCCCTGTCGGGTTAGTGGTTGTGGCCAAGCAGGTACTTTCAGTGGCTTTAATTTTTCGCTGGGACTTTTTGGTAGGGTGCTTAATGAGTGGAAACTTGTTGACATATCTGAGGTATGAATATTAACATGTCATTCATTATGCCTCATTGTAATGCAAAATGTTTACTGTTAGGGAATAGGTCATTTGTGTAACAAACTGCAGGAGTGACCAGGTTATATTATTAACTCCTAGGTTAAAGAAGCCATCTAAGTAGCATTACATATCCCCTGCAACAAAGACAACAGTTCACTCAAGTAATCTCATAGCTCAGCTGAAGGTGTACCTGCTTCTGACATCTGTTGCTCTGGGTTCAATTCAAGCTGATGGTAGTTCTTAAGCTTGCATCCTGTATCTCAAATGTTTTAGTTGTGTTTCCATTTATTTATCGGGCCATAAATGCATTTTGCATCCTTTTGCTGGGTTCGTTTGTGTTCACCAATATATTAAATATTTTGTTTGTCATAGTCAAATGGTCATGCTTTTTCCAGCAGATGATTTTCGTCTAATTTTTTATTTTTATTAAGCTTTTATGTCAGCATACAGACAAGGCAGAAAGCAACGACATATGGGCAATCATGATACATCTTCCGCTTTTTACCCACGTATTTACACTTAAATATCATTTGCAGTCAAGAATTAGTAATTCTAGAAATCATTGTGCATTAAAAAATAACAATCAAGATTAAACAAATCCATCATAACCATTTGACAATCGGAGACCACAATTTCAATAGCTTCAATAACACCTATTGTTGTGTTCTTATCTAGGACCCTAATTCGATATTCCCGATTTATGCCCTTATGTGGTTATAATAAATAATATCCTTATAAAGGCATAAGAATCATATCCATATTTAGTAATAGCCCATGCAGTCCAAATACGGCAAGACTACTCCCATAGACTCCTAGAAAGTACAACGCGTTCTTTAAACAAACCAAGCCTCCAGCAGCCCGGGAATTCCCCCTGCTTTTGTTTTGATTTGCACAAGAACTCCTGGAGTCCAGAAAGAACTGTTAGTTCTTAGTGACGTCTTATGTCCAACCTTACGTCAAACCCGGCACCTTTCAGGTATAAATATACCAACGTTGCCTTAAGCAAACACACGGTGGTTTGGAGCAGAGCGGCTATCTATTTGCCCGGAAGCCAAGCTAATGCGAGAGCCGAAGGAAGCCACCCCTCCCTTTTGATGCACCGAGAAAGACGCTGTCTTTTTCTCCAGCCGAGAAATTCCTGCTCCAGTGTTTCCAGTCACCCTTGCGGGTTGCTGGGAGATCGAGTCCTGAGAGAGAGATACAAGACCTCCTACATTCTAGAACCAAGGTACGGAGCTGACTAAACCCTTAAGAGATTTCTTGATTCAGATTCTTGGCAAAATCCAACTTAACTTAAACTGCAACTTACTTACTCCTTCCCACGTATTAGGCTTAGGTCAGGTACACCGGGGTAGGCGTATATTAGAAGCACCAGTTGAGTACGTTAGTCAATGTTTTTATGTATGTATATATTTTATCCATTTTAAAGTATCATATGGCTAAGAAACCACATCAATGGTTTTACAGTATTATTTCATAATTCTCCTTTTACTGTACGCACTTTATTTCATGATAAGTATTGCAATTGTGGCAACTCATTTCTCTTGCATGAGAAAGAAGACTGCTCAATAAATAACACCTTTTATTGAAAACGCCCGTCTCTCTATTTCTCTGCACTCTGGTGAAACTAAGTACGCATGATTGACTGAGTGAAATAACTGTCTATTGTTTTCACACGACTCTAGAGATACACTCTTTATTCTGAGGTAGAAAAGTTGTCATGTTTATGCGGTTGTCAGAAGCTAATCCCTTCTTGTCTAAATCCGGAAAGTTAACTCTTTCCTGAACATTCGAGAAAGTTTCTAGTGACCTCTGAGCTAGCTGGCAAAACTAATTAAGTCTAATATAGTCAGTAGAGACCTAGATGACCTCAGTCCTACGTCTACACTGCTGAATACTTTATTCCAATGCGCAGAGTCTATTGGGAATATAGGAACTACACTACATGGCGCCCAACGTTTGGTAAGGCGATAATCTAACGCAAGACATTAGAGTAACTCAGTCGTGCTTTTTCACACAGACCCCTTTTCCCGTAAAAACTCCAAAAGACGTCTGGAGTGGGTAAAAGGTTAATATCCGCCGGAACTTAGTAGGAAGAGATTCCTATGTATTAGTTTTTGGTTTAGTCAACGTTGAAGGATACAGTGTTCCAAAATATTGTGCACCTAATCTTTGTTTCCCTTGAAACTTGATCTGCAACAAAAACTTTCTGTTAGTAAAAATGACGGAAAGTGAAGACGAAAGGGAGGAAGCTAGATTAGCAGCTCAACTCCTAGCGGAAGACACAAGTCTCCAAGAAAATGACCCGAATGCTATAATCATTCAGGTAAATGTAAGAAAAACTATAACTAAAAAACGTATAGAAAATGGAGTATCATCACGAGGTGGTACAGTCATATTCGTGGTAGAGGCCCATGAATATCGGCAGACAGAGGCATTCTATTCATGGATAAATTTTCCAGCAGCACACGCTGTGACACAAGATTTCCACTATTACAAAATAGGGGAACCTCCGGATGAATACGCTCCTTTCGAGAACGTTGAAATCCCACTAACTTACCAAGAGCACCTGCTCTGGTTTAATGGCACCCTAAAACATCAAAATCACATCACCAGGCTAGGTTCACTAGGTAGACCAGGAGCCACGTGGCCGGTTCTAGCCTTCTACACACCACATCCCGACATTGAAAAGATGTCAAACTGAGAACTCTTAGCTCAACTAAAACAACTCATTAAAATACATAGACAATTAGTCCAATATGTCATGCGGACTTCAACAGTCCAACCAGCAATAAAAATTCCACAGACCACCCCTCACCAGGGAAACACAAATAAAATCACACGACAGAATATACAATCAGCCATTGGCAAAATACCCGCAAAACGGGAACAAAATCCATTCTGGTTAGCCCAGAAAATCACTCAAATAGAGGCAGTATTTCCGGATACTACACCTCATGAGAAACACAGAATTCTGACTATCTTTCTTCCAATGGGGATCGCACCACATGTGGAGGACTGTGACACTTGGGGCACAGTCTTTGCTTCGATTAACACAAAAACACATGGTGTTCCGTCCATGGCGGTTATACCAGACGTACTAAGACAGATTCAAAATTAATACGGTCCAGAATCTGCTTTAACTCTGGGTATGAAATTACTGAAAGACTTCAAGCAGGTCTCGGCTATCTTACTAGCCAACATAAAAGGAGAAGCAGCACCTGTGGCGATCCGCCAGAAATTGAAAGAAACAGATATAGCAGAACAACCTTTTGAACTTGCCAGAATCATAGAAAAATCCTATGAAGAACTAGGTAGAGATAGTTTGGGTGGGAAACCAGTAAAACCCCAACTACTTGAAAATCCTGAAAAAAACTTTATTAAAAATAATCTAAACACTCCAAAAAAGAGTTGGGAGGGTAATACACAATCCACTCCCAGGGAAAAACGATTCCAGTCCAGAGGAAGGTATCCTCAACGGAGAGATAGATCTCCAGAACGAGGTGGCAAGTCTCCCCAGAGGGAGCACTCTGAGAAAAGATATAACCTTAGAGATAGGGAAAAATTAAGAAAACCTGACAGATATCAAGATATTGATACACGTCCCTCTCGATCTTTTCAGACTTCCTCACAGAAATCGGAAATAAGAGGACGGTCAGAACACAAGGAAGAGCACGTCAAGTCCAAAGACAAGGAACCTGCTCAAAGTAAAAAATTAAAATTTTCAAGAAAGAAGGTAGCCAGTATTAAAATAAAACATGCCGAGGATTCTGAGGACACAACTGAAAAACGGAGAGTGGGCCCAGACAATGCTAGACAGCGCAGCAGAAGTGACCATAGCTCGCAAGATCCTGATGAATCTTCTGGAGACAGTGGACATGAATGAATACATTCAAGTGGAAACTGCAGACACCAGAGTTAGCAAACCCCATAAATTATATGAAATAACATTACGTATAGAGGGGGACAAGACTAGGAAAGTAAGGGGTCTCTTTTGGGATAACCTTTCGAAAGGCTATGACATCCTGTTAGCTGAGAAAGACTGGCCACCAGAGTTTGTCAGGGAGTGCCCTCATGGCGAAGAAATGATAATGCCTGCCTTCTCAAACCATATTCCAATTCATAAAAAAATACACATTTGCTAGAAAATGGCAGTGGCCCAAGCTCCTGCATTATATAAAAATCATGTAGGATGGGATGAGGATTCTCCTCCTCACAACATCCAGTTAAAGAATCAACCCACTGCACAAAGGCAGTGCCCAGTTAAGCAAGAAGCTAAAAAACAAGTCAGGGAGATTTTAGATCAACTTGAACATCAGGGGGTGATTGAAACATGCACCTCACAAATGAACAATCCTTTGTTTCCTGTCTCCAAGCCAGACGATTCACATTGTCTAGTTTTGGACTACAGACACCTAAACTCCTGCTGCAAAACATTTGCAGTACAAAACTCACACAGTGCAGCACTAATGAATAACATTGTGCGCAAAAAATATATAACGACATTAGATATCTCAAATGGCTTCTTTTGTCAAAACATTGCACCTGAAAACAGGTATTTGACCGCTTTCTCAACACGGGGTCGCAAAAACACTTCTGTCGACTCCCACAGGGGTTCAAAAATAGCCCAAGATTATTCTCAGCAAGAGTAACAGAGTTACTACAAATATATGATGATGAGGCTGTGGAAATAAAATTGACAATTGGGCCCCATCATTTCCCTGTTTCTGCCTGACAGCCACTTTTCTGATTCAGACAAGCACCCATTTTGTGTGTGACATCCATTTTGTCTTCAGACCCACAAGCAAGACACCCTGCCTCTGGCACCCCCGTTCATTGACCACACATTTCTGTGGTTCTGCCAATTCTGGGAACCAGCAGCAGATAGTTCCTGTTTTAAGAAATTGTTCCTGTTCTTGACTGCAAGCCAGAGAGCAGATGGTCTCTGTTTTACACAAGATAGTTCCTCTTTTTGACTCTTGTGGTTCAGCCAATTCCCACAACTAGCAAGATAGTTCCTGTTTTACACAAGATGGTTCCTGTTCTTGACTCTAAGCCAGAGATAAACCCCCGAATGAGGAAGGGCCTTCAACTGAAAGAGAACACATTTCCACACATCGCATGCCCTCTCACGAGACACAAGACACGCCCCTACTTTGACACATCTGTTGGAAATTACTGCTTGTCACTTCCCTTTTTCTTGTCACTTCTCTTTTCTTCTTTTGCCTATTGACTGAAAACTGTATAAATATTCTGATTTGTGAATAAAGCTGCAGACCACTCCTGTACCCGCTTGGTGCTGGAGCTCTCCCCTTAACTCGAGTTACTGGACCTATTTTGTACTCAAGCACCACGGACTCCTCTCTTTGCTTTGACTGAAATTATGATTATTAAGTATAGAAATTCTGAGATGAGGTAATATTGAATTAATTTACCACATTAATTGGCGCCTGAACAGGCACGTTCCCTTTTCCCCACGTGCCGGCGATATTGGACCCGGTACTGTCCCCTCCAGACCTTTGACGGACTTCAAAGTGCACAACGCGGGGAATTCCCGCTAACTCTCTCGAGGCGAAGAGGGGGACCAACTGCGGCCCGGCATCCACACGAGGCGGTCAGGAAAATTGCGGAACGTCCTGAACCAGAGCCCAACCTGTGAAGAGACGAGTCCGAGCTTCTGCGAGCCCCACCTTAGAAGCTGCACGCATTTCAAGATCTTCAAGAGGCCTTCCAGTTATTTTTTCGGTGAGTACTGCTGAAAAGTATAAAGACGAACCCACAGCTTTTGTGGGTGCGGTAAAGATACATGTTTTTGTTGGTTTCTCACCTATCTTTGGTGAGGACTGCTAAACTAGAATAAAAGACGGACTCACCACTTTTGTGGGTGCGGTAAAGATACATGTTTTTGTTGGTTTCTCACTTATTTTGTGAGGACTGCTAAACTAGTATAAAAGACGGACTCACCACTTTCGTGGGTACGGTAAAGATATATGTTCTGTTTGTTAAATCTTTGAAAAGTCTTGCCATCATGCCTATTTTCTCGAAAATATGTAAGATAGCAACCAAAAGGAGTATTCTTGAGAAGGAAATTCCCCTTCCTCCTCTGGATACTCCAGGACACTTCATGTATGCAAAACATGGTGTCGGTGCAATTATTTATTGTGATTTATGGGTGGATTATACTAAAGACCTAGAACACAGATATGGATGGCCTGAAAATGGTACTTTTGACATGGAATGTATTATAACATTAGAGGAACAGTTGTGGAAGAAAAAGGGAGTCCGCCAGTCACAAAGTGACTCGGTGGAATTATGGAGAAAAGAAGCCCATATGAGGCAACAGAAGGAATTGCATAAAGTTGAAACGGGTAAGAGAATGTCAGAGCAGGCCAAGAAAGAACAGTTACAAGAAATAGGGAAAGAAGTAGTTAGTGAAAGGAATGAAAGGGAACAATCTGGAAATATTGAACAGATTTTATTCCACTGAGGGAGTGCATTTCGATATTTAGAAACGAATGAAGCCTATGTCTGAGTTCGTTTTGTATCCCTTTTTTCATGATTGTGAAAATTTGTGTGCAGTGAGTTGTATGAAAGCAATATTCTGGAGTTTATGGTACATGTCATACATCAGTTGCTGTTGTATGTCAAACCATACACAACAGTATACACAGCTACTTTAGGGAGATGGGTACGTACGGTAATGAATGAATCAGGTGTTGACCTTTCCAGGTTTGCAGCCCATTTTTCGAGGGGTGCACTGGCCAGTAAGGTTTTCTGGGCTGATGGATTTTAAACCTGAGATGTTAAAGTCAGCAGATTGGTTGAATGCAAGTATTTTTGCAAAATTCTATCTAAGACCTGTGGAGCATGTAAGTTGTGTGGCGTTAGATGGCTTTAAAAATGCATAATGGTAGCCTCTGGTCTTGTAGTGAAATGACGATTCTCAAATTAACATGCATAGAGAATCTTGATTTCATTTACGGCAATGGAGGCTAACATTATCCCACCCTCCTCACCCTTGAGGAGTGGATATTAGTGTTGAGTATAATAGATTTAAAGAAATGTTATTACAAATTTGAAGAAATGTTATGTAATAATTAAGTTTGTATTGAATATTTTGAGGGTTCTACATTGACCTCTTATTATAAGGCTGTATGTTAATTTGTAGTTCTATGGCTTCTTTCAGACAATGCTTCGTAAAGTTTGTCAACAGAAGAAGAAGTTGTTTTCCTGTTTTGCCGCAGCCTAAAAAGAGGAGGATATCTTCGTGCTCTGGATATTTATGTATTCTATACATTCTTTTTGCTTTGTGATGTATTGATATTCTTTAAAGGATCTGCACGTTGCGGCAGCAATAATGGATTATTGCATAATGTTAGCCTCTGTTGTCTTGAATAGGATCAAGATTCTCTATGAATGTTAATTTGAGAATTGCCTTTCTCAAACAATAAAGTTTTGCAAAAACCATGACCAAACAAGATTCGTCAGAATGCTGGCGACCAACACCAGGCCTACTGGCTTTGCCTGTGCTTGTTATCAATTGGAAAGGCTTAGAGGATTATTCATCCATACAAACTGGCCTCCTTGGGGGAGGGGAGCATGTATTGATAAAAGTTGAACTCGTAGGAACGAAATTCATTGAACCCCCTTGGTCTATACAATTCCAGGTTATTATTTTAGAAATTCAATCATGTTATCTTGTTTTGGTAGGAACCGAAATTCATGGAACCCACGTGGTCTATAAAATTCAAAAAATGTTATTATCATATATATCAAGTCCTCTTGTGCTTGCCTGTAGAGTGAACGAAAACGTGATCGTGTAATCAGTGCTTATTTATTTACAATTGTATCTGTAGGGGAAAATTACGTTGTTCTTGAGTAATTTCCATTCTACGATGTCCACGTTTCGTCTGTTTGTTCGTTTTTGCATCCGTTGTAAGGTTCAAGGTGATTTACTGTTTGGCCAGATAACCTCCTGGTTACCAATGAAACGGTCATTTTAATTATACCAACATCTAATGTCCTTATAAAAGATATGAACAGCAAAGTTTGGCGAGTTAAAATTCCTTGTCCTTTTGCGCCACCTAGCGATGTTATATAGTAAGGCATCTAAAAGCGTTGTAATAAATGTGATAAACATATAGATACATGTTACCGATAGAATTTGGAAATCGCATCCCTTCTCCTCGAAACCTGAAGGTACTTCTGATGCACTAAAACAGACAATTACTTATTCTTGTGGGTGAGTAGGAAAATATCCACACTGGTACTGTTTTTCATTCAGGAGTTCCAAGCAGGGGCACAACTAGAACCAGACTTCGGTGGGGCTAAGGGGTTGAGCCATTGTCAGAGCCTAGTCACAACTACTTATGGGGACTACTTTTACTGTTCTAGCATAATGCCTAGTATCGAATGACAATTTTCTGGAAATTATGTGGGTAATAGTTTACTTTAAATAATACTGGGTCACTGGTCTCAGCATAACAAGTCGTCACAACTTGCACTTTAAGCACATTTCTTTAGTTAATGCACTATTCATTCTTCATTTGTCAACACATAATGCAATTATGTTGGGTGAAACATTATATGTTAGTGCAGGAAAAACATCTCTCCCAGCATGGTTGGGGTAACTTATTTAGGCTCCCTAACTCAAAGAGTGTTGAATCTGATCTCCATGGTTGTATATCCATTAAGGGGCAGAATTCTCATTATTTTATACAGCGCAGTGCAGCAAGCTTTCTTGCTGCACTGCGCGAAAGAGAAAGGGCAGTAATGCACTGTATT
The DNA here is from genome assembly GCF_964261635.1 of Lissotriton helveticus. Taxonomy (NCBI): domain Eukaryota; kingdom Metazoa; phylum Chordata; class Amphibia; order Caudata; family Salamandridae; genus Lissotriton; species Lissotriton helveticus. The sequence continues at coordinate 450,081,326 of NC_136067.1, forward strand.
TAACATCATATGGTACCATCCTGTCCTTTCCTTGTGCTGGCACACAATGTGCTACCTAGCGCCAATGTAGGCACCTTTCTGGCATGGTGCAAGGGTGCCTGCATTGCAGACTGTATTGATTTTGTGCAGGGACACCTTCACTCACAAAATAACCCTCTGAGGCACTTTCCTCTTCCAATGTGTGCTGCAAACCGCAGCACACATAGAAAGCGGAAAAAACGAGTAGAGATAAATATATATTGTACAAACAAGCATGGAGTAGCTTTTAGGTGCACAGCCTTTCGTTTGTAACATCTCATTATGTAACATCTTGCATGTAAATCTGGACAGACAGCGCTTAGAGACCCCTGTGGTTATAACGCGCCATATAAATTAAATAAATAAATAAATATTTCTACTTGTTATATCTCCCCTGAGAAAATGTAGCAGTTTGACGCATTCTCGGCAAAATCCATGGTCCATAGTGTGTAAGCTATATCTTATGTATCACAAAGGGAGTGGTACACCCTGTAATCATAGTTAAATTGAGCTAATCAAAATAGCACATCAGTCAAGTCCTTTTTGCAGTCTCGCAACAGACAGCTCAAGCTAGCTGTGGCAGACAGCATTGTATTCAGTACTACAGAGCGTTAGCGTTTGCTCATGACGTGATGGCTTTCTTATCAGTCCCAGATGCTTGTTCTTTATTCGTGGCTTTTCTCCCTATCCTGTGTTTCTACCATCCCTGAAGCATAGCTTGTGTACCCATTCTTTTAATTGGACAGGATCATATCCTTCCACTGCTGGGGACTTGGAACTCTTTTTTGTGAGCACAATGAGTGCATGCCTTTATTCACTTTCCTCCACTGGCATCCTTCTGTCTGTCATCATTAGACATATTTAACTCACTGCTGATTTCAATTATGCTTATGCTGCCCTGTATTACTCCCTTCTTTCCCAATTCACGCTTGTTTCTCTGGTCACTAAGCCCTTTCTCCATGATCGCTTCTCCCGCCTACCACCATTCTCCTGAATATCCCTCTATGTGCACCCAGCAGGCACTTCTTGCCTCATCTCTTGGTGCACCCTCTAGTCCCCTTCCACTTACTTGATTACTGTGGGCAACTCAGGTAACGCTGCACAAAATGACCCTCCTGATCCATCATGACACACTGGGTCCTGGAACTCAGCTTTGGCTCTGCTGCTCCCTGTCGGGTTAGTGGTTGTGGCCAAGCAGGTACTTTCAGTGGCTTTAATTTTTCGCTGGGACTTTTTGGTAGGGTGCTTAATGAGTGGAAACTTGTTGACATATCTGAGGTATGAATATTAACATGTCATTCATTATGCCTCATTGTAATGCAAAATGTTTACTGTTAGGGAATAGGTCATTTGTGTAACAAACTGCAGGAGTGACCATGTTATATTATTAACTCCTAGGTTAAAGAAGCCATCTAAGTAGCATTACATATCCCCTGCAACAAAGACAACAGTTCACTCAAGTAATCTCATAGCTCAGCTGAAGGTGTACCTGCTTCTGACATCTGTTGCTCTGGGTTCAATTCAAGCTGATGGTAGTTCTTAAGCTTGCATCCTGTATTCAAATGTTTTAGTTGTGTTTCCATTTATTTATCAGGCCATAAATGCATTTTGCATCCTTTTGCTGGGTTCGTTTGTGTTCACCAATATATTAAATATTTTGTTTGTCATAGTCAAATGGTCATGCTTTTTCCAGCAGATGATTTTCGTCTATTTTTTTATTTTTATTAAGCTTTTATGTCAGCATACAGACAAGGCAGAAAGCAACGACATATGGGCAATCATGATACATCTTCCGCTTTTTACCAGCGTATTTACACTTAAATATCATTTGCAGTCAAGAATTAGTAATTCTAGAAATCATTGTGCATTAAAAAATAACAATCAAGATTAAACAAATCCATCATAACCATTTGACAATCGGAGACCACAATTTCAATAGCTTCAATAACACCTATTGTTGTGTTTTTATCTAGGACCCTAATTCGATATTCCCGATTTATGCCCTTATGTGGTTATAATAAATAATATCCTTATAAAGGCATAAGAATCATATCCGTATTTAGTAATAGCCCATGCAGTCCAAATACGGCAAGGCTACTCCCCTAGACTCTTAGAAAGTACAACGCGTTCTTTAAACAAACCAAGCCTCCAGCAGCCCGGGAATTCCCCCTGCTTTTGTTTTGATTTGAACAAGAACTCCTGGAGTCCAGAAAGAACTGTTAGTTCTTAGTGACGTCTTATGTCCAACCTTACGTCAAACCCGGCACCTTTCAGGTATAAATATACCAACGTTTCCTTAAGCAAACACACGGTGGTTTGGAGCAGAGCGGCTATCTATTTGCCCGGAAGCCAAGCTAATGCGAGAGCCGAAGGAAGCCGCCCCTCCCTTTTGACGCACTGAGAAAGACGCTGTCTTTTTCTCCAGCTGAGAAATTCCTGCTCCAGTGTTTCCAGTCACCCTTGCGGGTTGCTGGGAGATCGAGTCCTGAGAGAGAGATACAAGACCTCCTACATTCTAGAACCAAGGTACGGAGCTGACTAAACCCTTAAGAGATTTCTTGATTCAGATTCTTGGCAAAAACCAACTTAACTTAAACTGCAACTTACTTACTCCTTCCCACGTATTAGGCTTAGGTCAGGTACACCGGGGTAGGCGTATATTAGAAGCACCAGTTGAGTACGTTAGTCAATGTTTTTATGTATGTATATATTTTATCCATTTTAAAGTATCATATGGCTAAGAAACCATATCAATGGTTTTACAGTATTATTTCATAATTCTCCTTTTACTGTAAGCACTTTATTTCATGATAAGTATTGCAATTGTGGCAACTCACTTCTCTTGCATGAGAAAGAAGACTGCTCAATAAATAACACCTTTTATTGAAAACGCCCGTCTCTCTATTTCTCTGCACTCTGGTGAAACTAAGTACGCATGATTGACTGAGTGAAATAACTGTCTATTGTTTTCACACGACTCTAGAGATACACTCTTTATTCTGAGGTAGAAAAGTTGTCATGTTTATGCGGTTGTCAGAAGCTAATCCCTTCTTGTCTAAATCCGGAAAATTAACTCTTTCCTGAACATTCGAGAAAGTTTCTAGTGACCTCTGAGCTAGCTGGCAAAACTAATTAAGTCTAATATAGTCAGTAGAGACCTAGATGACCTCAGTCCTTTGTCTACACTGCTGAATACTTTATTCCAATGATGCGCAGAGCCTATTGGGAATATAGGAACTACACTACATGGCGCCCAACGTTTGGTAAGGCGATAATCTAACGCAAGACATTAGAGTAACTCAGTCGTGCTTTTTCACACAGACCCCTTTTCCCGTAAAAACTCCAAAAGACGTCTGGAGTGGGTAAAAGGTTCATATCCGCCGGAACTTAGTAGGAAGAGATTCCTATGTATTAGTTTTTGGTTTAGTCAACGTTGAAGGATACAGTGTTCCAAAATATTGTGCACCTAATCTTTGTTTCCCTTGAAACTTGATCTGCAACAAAAACTTTCTGTTAGTAAAAATGACGGAAAGTGAAGACGAAAGAGAGGAAGCTAGATTAGCAGCTCAACTCCTAGCGGAAGACACAAGTCTCCAAGAAAATGACCCGAATGCTATAATCATTCAGGTAAATGTAAGAAAAACTATAACTAAAAAACGTATAGAAAATGGAGTATCATCACGAGGTGGTACAGTCATATTCGTGGTAGAGGCCCATGAATATCGGCAGACAGAGGCATTCTATTCATGGATAAATTTTCCAGCAGCACAAAATTCCACAGACCACCCCTCACCAGGGAAACACAAATAAAATCACACGACAGAATATACAATCAGCCATTGGCAAAATACCCGCAAAACGGGAACAAAATCCATTCTGGTTAGCCCAGAAAATCACTCAAATAGAGGCAGTATTTCCGGATACTACACCTCATGAGAAACACAGAATTCTGACTATCTGTCTTCCAAGGGGGATCGCACCACATGTGGAGGACTGTGACACTTGGGGCACAGTCTTTGCTTCGATTAACACAAAAACACATGGTGTTCCATCCATGGCGGTTATACCAGACGTACTAAGACAGATTCAAAATTAATACGGTCCAGAACCTGCTTTAACTCTGGGTATGAAATTACTGAAAGACTTCAAGCAGGTCTCGGCTATCTTACTAGCCAACATAAAAGGAGAAGCAGCACCTGTGGCGATCCGCCAGAAATTGAAAGAAACAGATATAGCAGAACAACCTTTTGAACTTGCCAGAATCATAGAAAAATCCTATGAAGAACTAGGTAGAGATAGTTTGGGTGGGAAACCAGTAAAACCCCAACTACTTGAAAATCCTGAAAAAACCTTTATTAAAAATAATCTAAACACTCCAAAAAAGAGTTGGGAGGGTAATACACAATCCACTCCCAGGGAAAAACGATTCCAGTCCAGAGGAAGGTCTCCTCAACGGAGAGATAGATCTCCAGAACGAGGTGGCAAGTCTCCCCAGAGGGAGCACTCTGAGAAAAGATATAACCTTAGAGATAGGGAAAAATTAAGAAAACCTGACAGATATCAAGATATTGATACACGTCCCTCTCGATCTTTTCAGACTTCCTCACAGAAATCGGAAATAAGAGGACGGTCAGAACACAAGGAAGAGCACGTCAAGTCCAAAGACAAGGAACCTGCTCAAAGTAAAAAATTAAAATTTTCAAGAAAGAAGGTAGCCAGTATTAAAATAAAACATGCCGAGGATTCTGAGGACACAACTGAAAAACGGAGAGTGGGCCCAGACAATGCTAGACAGCGCAGCAGAAGTGACCATAGCTCGCAAGATCCTGATGAATCTTCTGGAGACAGTGGACACGAATGAATACATTCAAGTGGAAACTGCAGACACCAGAGTTAGCAAACCCCATAAATTATATGAAATAACATTACGTATAGAGGGGGACAAGACTAGGAAAGTAAGGGGTCTCTTTTGGGATAACCTTTCGAAAGGCTATGACATCCTGTTAGCTGAGAAAGACTGGCCACCAGAGTTTGTCAGGGAGTGCCCTCATGGCGAAGAAATGATAATGCCTGCCTTCTCAAACCATATTCCAATTCATAAAAAAATACACATTTGCTAGAAAATGGCAGTGGCCCAAGCTCCTGCATTATATCAAAATCATGTAGGATGGGATGAGGATTCTCCTCCTCACAAAATCCAGTTAAAAAATCAACCCACTGCACAAAGGCAGTGCCCAGTTAAGCAAGAAGCTAAAAAACAAGTCAGGGAGATTTTAGATCAACTTGAACATCAGGGGGTGATTGAAACATGCACCTCACAAATGAACAATCCTTTGTTTCCTGTCTCCAAGCCAGACGATTCATATTGTCTAGTTTTGGACTACAGACACCTAAACTCCTGCTGCAAAACATTTGCAGTACAAAACTCACACAGTGCAGCACTAATGAATAACATTGTGCGCAAAAAATATATAACGACATTAGATATCTCAAATGGCTTCTTTTGTCAAAACATTGCACCTGAAAACAGGTATTTGACCGCTTTCTCAACAAGGGGTCGCAAAAACACTTCTGTCGACTCCCCCAGGGGTTCAAGAATAGCCCAGGATTATTCTCAGCAAGAGTAACAGAGTTACTACAAATATATGATGATGAGGCTGTGGAAATAAAATTGACAATTGGGCCCCATCATTTCCCTGTTTCTGCCTGACAGCCACTTTTCTGATTCAGACAAGCACCCATTTTGTGTGTGACATCCATTTTGTCTTCAGACCCACAAGCAAGACACCCTGCCTCTGGCACCCCCGTTCATTGACCACACATTTCTGTGGTTCTGCCAATTCTGGGAACCAGCAGCAGATAGTTCCTGTTTTAAGAAATAGTTCCTGTTCTTGACTGCAAGCCAGAGAGCAGATGGTCTCTGTTTTACACAAGATAGTTCCTCTTTTTGACTCTTGTGGTTCAGCCAATTCCCACAACTAGCAAGATAGTTCCTGTTTTACACAAGATGGTTCCTGTTCTTGACTCTAAGCCAGAGATAAACCCCCGAATGAGGAAGGGCCTTCAACTGAAAGAGAACACATTTCCACACATCGCGTGCCCTCTCACGAGACACAAGACACGCCCCTACTTTGACACATCTGTTGGAAATTACTGCTTGTCACTTCCCTTTTTCTTGTCACTTCTCTTTTCTTCTTTTGCCTATTGACCGAAAACTGTATAAATATTCTGATTTGTGAATAAAGCTGCAGACCACTCCTGTACCCGCTTGGTGCTGGAGCTCTCCCCTTAACTCGAGTTACTGGACCTATTTTGTACTCAAGCACCACGGACTCCTCTCTTTGCTTTGACTGAAATTATGATTATTAAGTATAGAAATTCTGAGATGAGGTAATATTGAATTAATTTACCACATTAATTGGCGCCTGAACAGGAACGTTCCCTTTTCCCCACGTGCTGGCGATATTGGACCCGGTACTGTCCCCTCCTGACCTTTGACGGACTTCAAAGTGCACAACGCGGGGAATTCCCGCTAACTCTCTCGAGGCGAAGAGGGGGACCAACTGCGGCCCGGCATCCACACGAGGCGGTCAGGAAAATTGCGGAACGTCCTGAACCAGAGCCCAACCTGTGAAGAGACGAGTCCGAGGTTCTGCTAGCCCCACCTTAGAAGCTGCACGCATTTCAAGATCTTCAAGAGGCCTTCCAGTTATTTTTTCGGTGAGTACTGCTGAAAAGTATAAAGACAAACCCACAGCTTTTGTGGGTGCGGTAAAGATACATGTTTTTGTTGGTTTCTCACCTATCTTTGGTGAGGACTGCTAAGCTAGAATAAAAGACAGACTCACCACTTTTGTGGGTGCGGTAAAGGTACATGTTTTTGTTGGTTTCTCACTTATTTTGTGAGGACTGCTAAACTAGTATAAAAGACGGACTCACCACTTTCGTGGGTACGGTAAAGATATATGTTCTGTTTGTTAAATCTTTGAAAAGTCTTGCCATCATGCCTATTTTCTCGAAAATATGTAAGATAGCAACCAAAAGGAGTATTCTTGAGAAGGAAATTCCCCTTCCTCCTCTGGATACTCCAGGACACTTCATGTATGCAAAACATGGTGTCGGTGCAATTATTTATTGTGATTTATGGGTGGATTATACTAAAGACCTAGAACACAGATATAGATGGCCTGAAAATGGTACTTTTGACATGGATTGTATTATAACATTAGAGGAACAGTTGTGGAAGAAAAAGGGAGTCCGCCAGTCACAAAGTGACTCGGTGGAATTATGGAGAAAAGAAGCCCATATGAGGCAACAGAAGGAATTGCATAAAGTTGAAAAGGGTAAGAGAATGTCAGAGCAGGCCAAGAAAGAACAGTTACAAGAAATAGGGAAAGAAGTAGTTAGTGAAAGGAATGAAAGGGAACAATCAGCCATTTCTACTGGTTTTTATCCTGTATTGCCATCTGCACCTGAAAACCTTAACATTGCACCACCTAAGACACAACCTACCGCCCCATCACCAGAGGATACTTTCACCAATTTCCTCTTAGATACTCCACCTCCATATGAGGTTCCAGTAATTCAGCACCCTCTGCCTCCGCCACCCCTTTTACAACATAACACACCACCTCTCACTCCAGAAGGGGGTGCCGTAGGTCCAGACCCAGGTAAAACAATTCCCGACTGCCCCTATGACCCGACTCCGAGCAACACGGGGAAGGCGGGCCGAATAAGTAAAATACTTCATGACTCCTGGGAAGAAATAAGACATCTACCAGCAATTGACACGTTTCTTCAAGCGGCCTCTGAGTTTCTTCGTACTGGAGAGAACTCACGAGCCATTAACGCTATGACTACAAGAAGATCACACCCTGTAAAAATGCACATGTATAGGTTCCTCCTTTGCTGTTTCATAAAACACATACAAGCAGAGGAAAGAAATGTACCAGTTTCACTTTTTGACTTATTAGATTCCGCACCCGACCACACTAGTCTAGAACTTATAAATGATGCACTAGACAGGTTCACCCATAAGGTGACCCGTATTCTGCAAAACTTGCAAACAAATGAAGAGAATAAGAAACTTGAGGAGGAAAGTACTGAACCTACTGAAAAAGTCCTACCCGTTCGTTCTTCCGCCCCTAATTCACGAACACTCCTGCCTACATTACTCCAAGGTCACTCTGAACGCTCATCTCCAGATGAGTTATTTGAAAATACATCCAATGCATTAGACTACTGGTTAGACCAGGAACCTCCGCTTACACCAGAGGAGGAGGAAATAGCCAGAACTGCGACCCTATGGGTCTCTCAATATAAGATATATGACAATGACCTCATAGCCCAACTTTTTCTAGCATTACCACGCTCACATCGAAAGATTAGCAAGTCTCTACATGGTACAACATCTCATCACACTCAATGACACTCATTTTAAACATGATCCAAGACTCGAAGATTTTTTGTCTGACTGCGCTGATAACATGTTCCTCCACAATAGTTCAGTTTTTCTCAACACATTTATAGATTTTAGACAGAAATACCAGAAAACGACTGAATATAAATCTTTCAATAATACTTGTGGACCAATTAATAGACTTCCTCATACACGCCAGTTCCCCATGAGAGAGGTCCACCCCAGAGCTGACACGAATGGCGCGCTACAACGCGTTTTTATTTATGTACCCTTGACAAAACTTGAGTTACTAAGGATAAAAGAGATGGTTCCCTCCCACTCAAAGGATCCTGCTGGATTCTTTAAAGAATTAGGAGATGTATTAATGATGGGAACATATACTCTTTCTGATATCACAGCAATTCTGAAATTATTGTTGCCATCGGGTATATATGACAAACTAAGAGAAAAAGATTGGGAAGTAGCAGGTGAACACATTAGATGGACCGAACTTCAGAATGACGAAAATACTAGAGTAGCAGGTCAAGGTATAGGAGACAGACTAAAAGCACTTCCTGGCACTATTTTAAAGGTGCTATCACAGTTACTGACAGTGAAAAAGGAGGACTGGGATACCATTTCCTCCTGCAAACAGAAACATGGTGAAGGCATAGGAGATTATCACGCCAGACTTGAAAAATGTTTTGCGGTAAATAGCGGCCTTACGCCGACAAGCGAAGCTTACCCGCATCTGTTTGTTTCCAAATTAGTTGACAACGCCTTGCCAGCTATTAAGGAAAGAGTACTAAAATTAGAAAGTACCTGGCAAGCACATACACCACCACAGGTGTTACAAATGCTACAATATCACCAAAATCGCATTAGGGATGTAGAAGAAAATGATAAGAAACGCATGAAAGACACCAAGATGAAAGCATTAGTAGCCCAAACTGCACCCCAGCGCCAACAGACACCAGGTAGCCAGACAAACGTGAAGAGCACTTGTAATTATTGCAAAAAGACGGGACACTTCGTTAAAGACTGCCCTGTCTTAAAGCACAATTTGGCTACTGGTAAGACACAGCCTCGTCTATATCAGCCAAAACAGAATGTTTCCCAAGGCAGTTCAACACCTTCAGTTCCACCGACAACACAAATGGCCCAAATGAACATTATAGACAGCGACTACACTGAATACTACCCAGATTTTTCATGATGTTGCCCAGGGAGAGAAGATGACAAACTGCCCCTAATCCCCATCCCATAGATCAGAAAGGCCCATTTATAGAGGTCCGACTTCTTGGGGAGGATAGGAAGTTTCTACTAGACACTGGGGCCAGTAAAACAACAATAAGCCATCAAGAGGTCCCAGAGGCTCCTCTCTCGGGTTCAAAAAGTATTTCTCTCTGAGAGGAGGAGCTACGCGCGCATCCAGGATGGCTGCGTAAGCACAGGGCTCCCGAGTCCCTCTCTGCCCTCCGCATCTATCCTGAAAGATATCCTGACTTTGACCGCGGGTTCTTGCAGATGAACCTCAGCTGATACCTAAGCTGTTTTCAGAATTTCATTTGGACTTCGGGAACCGCAGATACGCCGACCGGCGTTTTGGAGGCCCGCCCCTCGGTGACACCGGGAGCTGGCACACCGAGACGCCGGGGAGTAATTGAACAACAGCGGCCTGAGGGGTTTCCCCTGTTGCCCTGAGTTGACTTTCGGTTTCGTTTCTGGGCCGCTGCCTTCTCCGACTGCGTGATTGCCTCGCTCCTCCATCCGGGTCCAGCCTAACTTTGCTACCTGACTATACGCCAACTGTTCTGAGGGTTTGGGTGTGGGGCTGGGCTGCTGCTTCGGCCCTTTTAGCCCACCTTCGTCATTTGCAGTGGTTTGGGGGTGAGCGGCCATTTTCACCGGGTCTCGCGGGCCCCCTCGGGGCTCCCCATTCAACATGACCACCATGCCTGACAACAGGAAGCGGAAGACTAAAACGCCTCTACGCGGGGGACCGATTCAAACCAACGTCATGGATCGCTATACCCAACCCAAGGGGTCCCCCGGTGGTGCCAGTCGAGCTTTTGAGGGCCCCACTGACGATCCGACTACGTTGGCCGAATTGACCTTGCAGGACGTCATGGGCGCCATTGCCAACATGCAGACTTCCATTGGTCAGCAATATGAGGCTCTCACTCTCAAAATAGACACTGTAGCAGTTGATGTTACTTTGATCAGAGCTGACTTGTCGAAGACCAATGAAAGGGTCAAGTCTCTGGACCTGAAGACTTCTAGCCTCATGACCGATGTCTCTGATTTGCAGACGGAAGTTGGACGCTTGCGCTCCTCCAACGATCTCATGGTCCATCGCCTGGAGGATTTTGAAAAGGAGGATTTTGAAAATAGGGCCTGGCGCAACAACATACGCCTTGTCGGGGTCCCTGAGACCTCTGGTGCCTTGGCAACTGATCTTCTCGTGGAGGACATCGTCTTGAATCACCTGGCCCCCACAGGCCTGAGTAAATTCTTTACTGTGGAGCATGCCCATCGAGTGCCGGGCGGAAAGCCAAGGTCGGACGCCACGCTGAGACCTATCATCGCCAGGATCTTTAATTTTAGGGACAGAGACGCCATCCTGCAGGCCTCGAGAGTAAGTGGCCCCGTAAAATTCGAGAACACGACGGTGAGTTTCTACCCGGACTTCACGCAGCTTGTTCAGAGACAGAGGATGGGGTTTCAGGGAGTGAAACGAAGGCTGAGAGACTTGGGCCTGAAATACGCAATGCTCTTTCCAACCAGGCTGCGTGTCGAATATGAAGACCGGACTTTCTTCTTTGATCGTCCTGACGGAGTTAGTGACTGGCTGGATACCCTCCCCAAACAGACTGACTCAACCGGGCATCCGGGTGGAGCAGAGGGCGGCGTATCGGAACAAGAGTGACATTGTGTTTCCTGATTTCTGAACATTCACGTACTATTCGGCTGGGTTCGATAATTCTTCTATTACTGTGTCCTATTGCTATGTACCCGGGGGTGGTGGGGGGAGTGGGACTCTTTCCTCCTCAGGGGTTTCTTTTCGTAGACTAGTTTAATGATGGGGCGACAGGCACACTGCAAGTTGGGGTGGCTTTTGAGTCTAACGCAGGGGTGCAGGGTGGGGGGCGTTGTAACGGGTTCTCGTTGGGGGGTGGTGGGGGGTTCTTGGGGGTTTGTGGGTTTCTTTCAAGGCAACGTATCGTATTTCTTCTTGATTAGGTCATTGTGTTCGTTGTGGGGTAGACTCTGCACATCTTTTTGGGATGGGGGTTAGTGGATTGAAACTAATGTGATGGAATGTAAATGGGTTGGGGGATAGGATAAAACGGGGTGTGGTGTTGCAGCTACTGCGGCGCCTCTCCCCCGATATTGTGTTGTTGCAGGAAACGCATCTGGTTGGGAACACATGCCATGCCATGAATCGGCGAGGGTATCGTCTGGTGGCACATTCTGGCTTCACCTCTGGTTCTAGGGGTGTAGGTATCCTCGTCCGGTCATCCTTCCCCTTGGCAATTGATGCTGTGCTTCTTGACGATAGGGGGCGCTATGCCGATCTCACTGGCAGATGGGAGGGGAGGACAGTCTCATTTGTCACTGTCTATGTTCCACCAGGTCTACAGACCTCGACTTTTGCTGATCTTGGGCGTGTAGTACTGAGGCTCCTGAGGGCATTTTGGTGATAGGCGGAGACTTCAATTCGGTTGTCTCCGGTGACATAGATTGCCACCCCCCCAGGGATCTCCCCAAGTCGCAATCCTGGTTAAGTGGGTTCCTGGAGACACTTGGTCTGGTGGACTGTTGGAGGTTGTTGCACCCGAATCAGGCGCAATACACCTTTCACTCTGGTGCCCATGGCAGTCTGTCCAGACTCGACTATATTCTGTTGCCGGCGGCGCTGTCCTCCTCCGTGGGGGAGGTGAGGCACCTCGCCCGGGGCATATCCGACCACTCCCCAGTCTGGCTTAGCATGGATACTACCTTGAGTAATGAGGGACGGGTCGCACCTATAAACCCCTGGTTTCTTCGCAATCCTAAGACCCGTTCCGAATTGGTGAAATCCCTTGATCATTATTTTGTAGAAAATGTGGGATCTGTGTCATCTTCTGTATCGTTGTGGGAGGCGTTTAAGACTGTGATACGTGGGCAGGCCTTATCTTTGATCGCCTCCGCCAAGAAAAGTAAGCATGAAGAGGTGGTTCGTCTGGAGGCGGAGATAACCGCACTGGAGAGTGACTTGGAGCTCGGTGTGACCCATGCCAAACTTCATTCCCTCAGCCTCAAACAATTAGATTATAAGGCCCTGGTTACTGATGCTGCGAAGGTCATGGGCAGGGAACAGCAGGGCAGACTGTATGATGTTGGGGATAAGGCGGGTAAATTGATTGCGTGGCTGGACAAGAAAGAAAGGGCGAGTCGTGTAGTTCCTGTGATTGAGAACCTTGATGGAGTGTGCGTGACTGACCCGGCTGCGATTGTTGAATGCTTTGCGGAACTCTTCCGAACCGTGTATGCTCCGGTCTCTGACAGACCAGAGGCTGACTCTCATTTGTTGCTTCGCGATATTACTTTGCCCTGCCTGTCTGCGGCTGACAGAGACCTGATGGACGCGGTGCTGTCGGCTGATGAGGTGGCTACTGCCATTCGTTCAATCCGCTCTGGCAAGGCCTTGGGCCCTAATGGTCTGCCCATTGAACTGTATAAACTGTGTCCAGACACACTGGCTCCATATCTTCGTGATATGTTTCTAGAGTCCCGCGACTCTGGCTCCCTCACACGTGACCAGCGTCTCGCTACTATCGTAGTGATCCACAAGGAAGGGAAGCCACGGGATCGCTGTTCTTCTTTTAGACCGATCTCGCTTCTAAACGCTGAACCGAAAATTCTGGCTAAGGTATTAGCTAATCGCCTGACGAACGTTATCAGCGACCTGGTCCACCCGGATCAGTCCGGTTTTATCCCGCATCGTAACACGGCGCTTAACTTGCGACGCCTGCACGGTGTTCTCGCGAGGGTGGCGTCACTCCATGAACCGGCCATCTTGGCTTCTTTGGATGCTACGATGGCCTTCGATACTCTTGAGTGGCCTTATCTCTGGGCCGCTCTTATGAAATTCGGATTCGCCCCGGGTTCATCGGCTGGGTGAAACTTTTGTATGCGGAGCCGCTGGCGCAGGTGGTTGTGAATGGTCGGGTCTCAGCGTCTTTTGTTCTCGGGAGGGGCACGCGACAGGGTTGCCCGTTGTCACCACTGCTTTTCGCACTCGCCCATGAGCCGCTGGCTGCCTGGTTGCATTGGGAGCCCTCGCTTAAGGGGATCCGGTTGTCCCCGGACTTTGAGGATCGCGTCTCGCTGAATGCGGATGATATTTTATTGTACCTTACGTCCCCTCAAAAATCTCTTAATGTTTTTTTCGATGTGCTCACTTCGTTTGAGAAAAATTCGGGCCTTGTTATCAACTGGGCTAAATCCTGTGTATACGTGCTCTCGGGCGGTCCCCCTCCCTTGCCTCGCAGATGCCCCATTCGGGTCTCTCCGACAGGCTTCAAGTACCTGGGGTCTTTATAACTTTAGACCCTGCGGCTCGCTACGCACATAATCTGCTCCCCCCCCTTCAAAGATTGAGACTTGACGTTGAGCGCTGGCGCGAGTTGCCGCTATCGCCGCTCGGACGCGCAGCCCTTTTTAAAATGATGGCCCTGCCGAGGTTTCTGTACGCGCTTCAGAATACGTTCGATATTATTCCGGCAAGCTACTTTAAGGAGGTTGAGAGCCAGCAGAGACGATTAATTTGGGATGGACGTTCGCGTATTTCCCTCACTAAACTCACTCTTCCCTGGTATGATGGGGGTATAGCGTTGCCGGATATTAGGCATTACTATTGGGCCTCGCAACTGAGTGCGATCAATCATGCGACATATGCGCCTGCTCCTAACCCGGCGTTCGAGATGGATAAGTATTTGCTACCGGGCGGGGACTATAGGAGGGCGCTCTACTCCAAAGCGGCGGGCAAGGATTTATCTGGACCTACCAAGGTTGCAGTACAAGTGTGGCATGCTGCGAATGCGTCTGCAGGTTGGGAAGATCAATTGACTCCTGCGACCCCCTTGTATGCTTCTGAAAGGTTGGGATGTCTCTGTAAAACGAAAGGGTTTGAAAAATGGGATATGATTGGTATTAGCTGTGTGGGCGATCTTTGGGTCAAGGGCAAAATGAAGACCTTTGCGGCACTACAGACAGAATATGAATTGAGCGACAGGGAATTCTTCCGATACACACAGATTCACCATGCCTTGAGCTCGGTTCTCCCTGCAGGTACTGTCGTCCCCGAGTCCTCCCCCCTTGAGGATAGGCTCCTCGACGGCCACGTCCCTGACAGTACCATTTCCCTGATATATAAGAAGTTGATCAACACCCGAGTGGATCTGTTAGTGCATCTTAGGGAGATCTGGACTGGCGTTGGTTTGGAGCTGGAGGACGAGGATTGGCAAGCTGCATTATCCTCGCCTAAGGAAGTCGCGATCCCCGCCCGTCTCCGTTTCGTTCAGCTCAAGATCTTACATCGTGTATATATCACTGGTCCGCACTTGATTCGCATGGGTTATTCCTCGGACGGGCTGTGTAAGCGTGGTTGTGGGATGCTTGGTACTTTCCTCCATATACTTTGGGAGTTTCCGGAGGTGGTGCAGTTCTGGAATAATGTGCATGCAGTGATGGGTAGAGTCACGGGGGTGGTGCTGCAGCCCGAAGCCAGGCGGTGCCTGTTGAATGTGTGGGAGCCGAATGATTATAGTGTGGCCCAGACGCAGTGGGTGACCCTGGGGAATATGATTGCCAAAAGAGATATAGCGCAGTTGTGGGGTTCCCAGCGCCCGCCCACGGTATCGTTGTGGAAGGAGAATATGGACTGGTGTATGTTCAGAGAGAAGACTGTGTATGTGACATGGGGCAAACCTAGAAAATGGACTAGTATCTGGAGCCAATGGAACGCGTACAGTGGGACTCTATGTGCGCCTCCGTTCGTGGACAATCCCTCTGTCCCCCTGATCCGGCATTCCATGTCTTGTGTACTTTCTGTTATCCTTAAATTTGTTTCCCCGCTGGCCCCCTCCCCACACACTGTACTATTGATCTGTTGTATACTATTGTGTCTAGGTGTCCTCCCATGTGAACACATGTCCATGTATACTGATTTCTTTTTGCCTTGTACTTTGTTTTTCCTTCTTTCAATAAAAAGTTTTACAAAAAAAAAAGTATTTCTCTGGGTTTCTCAGGACAACCTGTGACAAACGCCACGTCAAAACCACTGCCCTTGCAGGTTGGTCCCCTCACGACAACTACAGATCTTATATTGACAAAATCATGTACAGAAAATTTGCTTGGTATAAAAACATTGAAAGAATTAGGAGCTGTTATTGTTTGCTCACCTAAAGATGTCAGATTATTTCTACGAGATTTTAAGGGCCACTACACAAGTAGAGAATTAGATGAGCGTTTGAAAGATTTGCCACACACCCTTTGGGCCACTGATTCCACCACAGTAGGATGTATGGAAATAACACCTCACAAGGTTACACTGAAAGAGGGAGCTCAACTACCACGTATAAGACAATACAAAATTCCACCTCAAGCTGAACAAGCATTAATGTTAATTATTCAGGACCTAATACAGTCAGGTGTGATTAAAGAAACAACTTCGAACATTTGCAATTCCCCTGTTTTACCAGTTCATAAAAATGTGGAACCAGGAACACCACCTGTCTACAGACTAGTGGTGGATTTGAGAGAGCTCAATAAATGTGTCATTCCACAACACCATGTGGTCCCAGACATCTCCACTTTACTCATAGCCATAGATGCAGAAGCAACGCATTTTTCTGTCATTGACTTAAAAAACGCATTCTTCAGTATACCCATTCACCCAGACAGTCAATACCTTTTCGGCTTCTCCTTACAAGGACGAAGTTTCCAATTCGCAAGAGCTCCTCAAGGTTTCACCGAAAGTCCAAGTGTATATAGCCAAGCGCTGAAAAGACAATTGGATACTATTCAAATGCCCACGGATACAGCCATACTACAATATGTTGATGATATCCTCACTACGGCCAGATCTGACTCAGCATGTGCTGAAGCATCACTACTAGTACTAGAATTCCTAGCTGCAAATGGCCATAAACTTTCCCCTGGTAAGCTCCAATTTTGTTTACAACAAGTGGCATACTTAGGGCACTTGCTGTCAAAGGAAGGTAGGCAGCTTACACAGGAACGCATCCAACTCATACAACAAATACCACAACCAACAACACAGAAACAAGTTCGAGCTTTTGTTGGTCTCACCTCATATTGTAGACAGTGGATCCCGCAATTTGCACTCATTTCTAAACCATTAGTGCAGCTGACAACACTCGAAGCTGGCGCTACTCCACAATTACCCTGGACAGATGAACACACGCAAGCTTTTCAGTCTCTTAAAAAGGCTATGTGTCAAGCCCCAGTGTTAGCAACACCTGATTACACCAAAGATTTTACCTTGTTTGTAACAGAAAACTCAGGTACAGCACTATCAGTCCTGACCGAACTTCAAGCAGACAGACATAGACCATGTGGTTATTTTTCAAGTACATTAGATCCAGTAGCACAAGCATTACCTGTATGTCTAAAATCAGTAGCAGCTACTGCACAAGCTATTAGACAAAGCGATGCTATTGTATTGGGACACCAACTGATAGTCCAGGTCCCACACGCTGTAGAACTTCTGCTAAACAGAACGCAAACACAGCATCTGACAATAGCCAGACTCACCGGATATGAGATGACGCTTTTTCAGCCACATATTGAGATTAGACGATGCAACATTTTAAACCCAGCAACACTGTTGCCACTGACCTCTCCTACTGAACAACTTCACGATTGTATTGACATAATTAATTTAATGACCAAACCCAGACCAGATTTACAAGATACTCCCCTTTCTAAGGCAGAAATGACACTTTTTGTTAATGGTTCTTGCATGAGACTCCCCACTGGAGAACTAGCAGCAGCCTATGCCGTCACAAATGGTACAAACACTTTGGAAGCACACAAGATAGAGATACGGTCGGCACAAGCAGCCAAACTCATAGCACTAACACGAGCATGTCACTTAGCAAAAGGAAAATCAGTTAATATTTACACTGATTCACAGTACGCTTTCAGGGTTGTACACAACTTCGGCACATTATGGAAAGAGAGAGGATTCCTCACCTCAAACAGGTCTAAAATACAGCATGCTACACTCATCACTGCCCTCTTAGAGGCCAGTCAGTTACCAGCGAAAGTTGCAGTATTAAAGTGTAAAGCGCACACAAAAGGCACCAACGAAATATCAAAAGGAAATGATTCCGCAGACAGTGCAGCCAAATTAGCAGCAAACACAGAATTGAATATACTACACCGCCAATACGCAATACGAGACCCCTTTTCTGACATCCAGGAAGTCCAAAGTCACACCACACCACAGGAACTGCTAGAATGGAAGGAAAAAGGAGGGGTCCTTACAGATCAGGGTTGGATGACACCTGAAAGAGCAGTATGGTTTCTACCGGATGCTATGGTACAGGTTATAATAAACACCATACATGGACCAGCGCATCTGGGAACAAAGGAGCAATGTTAGACAGCATACAGAACATATGGCACAACAAACATTTGAGAGCTGCAGCCAAACAAAAAGTTAAAACATGCATGATTTGTAATCAGTTCAACCCAGGTAAAGGCACAAAGGTGGAGCAGGGTGGATTCCAACCCCCTGACCATCCATTTGAAGTTCTCCAAATGGACTATATCCAGATGGAGAGATGTAGAGGTCACAAGTATGTGCTAGTTGTAGTATGTGCTCTGACCAGATGGACAGAAGCCTATCCCGTCCCAGATTACACTGCAACGACAACTGCTAAGCAACTAGTAAGAGAATATTTCCCGAGATATGGATTGCCCCGCGTCATCTACTCAGACAACGGCCAGCCTTTCTCCTCTGAACTCATGAAGCAAGTGTCTCTTCTGTTAGGGTACACTTGGAAATTTCACTGTGTAAGACATCCTCAAGCAGCAGGTCTAGTAGAGAGACACAACCAGACTTTGAAGACAAAATTGGCCAACATATGTACAGACAAAGGCGTGGACTGGATGGTAGCCTTTCCGGTTGCCCTCTTCTACATGCGTATGGTAGCACATTCCAGAACTGGTCTATCTCCGTATGAGGTAGTCTTTGGCAGACCACCAAATATGTGGGGTACGCCAATGCCTAAAAGAATTACTGATGTAGACAGCAGAATATTGACTGATTACCTGGCTTCCTTGATGTCTGCACTCTAATCTTGTCGTTCACAGGTCGCTGCAGCCTTCCCTGACAAAACCGCCCCTGGAGAACACACCATCCGACCCGGAGACTGGGTGATGATAAGAAACTTCGACAGGACCAGTCCTCTTCAGCCCAGGTGGAAGACTCCGAAGCTCGCGCTCCTAACCACGCGGACGGCGGTGAAGGTCGAAGGCAGGAAGGGCTGGCTACACGCGAGCCACTGACGGAAATATTTTGGACAAAGAGACACTGTTGCCGGTGACACTGCCAACCCTAGTGACATTGTAACAGAACAATCTTTTGTGCCCTTGGAACTGACCCCACAACAAGAATATAAATCAAAGTTGAGATCTGCCATCCGGACTCTGGCTAATTAAGTCCACTGGGCGCAGGTCCAGTGGTGAAGTGGTTGGAGCATGGGGATGGATTTAAACACCTTGACTATGTGGGAAAAAGATAGAATGAAACGCAGAAACAAGAACTTTAAGAAATTGTGTAGTGGTTCTATCATATGTTTAATGATATTGTTTTTCTTCATAACCATTATGACGTACCTTGGTTGGATCCTCCACACTGTTTTTCCTCCAACACCACACACCTCTCCTGCACCCAACAGCAGTCAGGAACACACATATCATGACCTACCCCCTCATGAACAAGCCCATAGACTAGCCTTGCAAAACAATACCTTTATACAGATGTTACACTACACTCATCAGGCCAGCAATAGCACAAATTGCTGGATATGTGGCCGCCTCCCACCTCATCAGAAAAAGGGAGGGATGCCTCTTTTCCCCTTTCCATTTTCCTATAATTGGACTTGTGAAGCCTGGTTCGCCCTAATAACAGCTGACGATACTACCCCCACCTCCTGCCCTGACGGAAATAATTCATGCAAGAATGGGTGGCCTTGGGGGGACTTAAACAGGGTACCTAATGCTGCCTGTTACCCAAATGAGGATGGAAATCCTCAGGCGACAGATACAGTCCTAGAAAGTGAAGAATACAAGCAAGGGAACATGACCATGTCCTACAAGATGTTAAATACCACACCTAAAAAGAATGCTGGTCCCCCTTCCATCTCGGTCTCACCAGTAAAAGGACGCCTGTGCATCCAGAAAAATGGCTCTGTTCCATTAGGACACAGTGACTGTCATACCACTATAAGTTTTGAAGACAGAGGAAAGTCCTCATTTCTAGCATTTCGCCATACTTATTTCGTCTGTGGCCAAACCGCCTATGTGCAGCTGCCTTGAACTGGGGGGGAACTTGCTATATAGCATTCCTGTTACCCCCTGTCTTTGTGGCCCCATCCGGGAAACATCCATTACAACGAAACTTTTACAACGCAAACCATTACAACGCATAGCGCTGGGGGGCGCTCTAGGATAGGGAATGTATTTAATATACTATCCAACACCTTCCCTACTATCCACGGGGACTGGAGTTGGAATAGTAAATTAAATAAATCACTATCCAGCGCCTAAAAGCATTATGCGTTGTAATGGTATGCGATGTAAAAACCGCGTTGTAAAGGCATGCGATGTAAAAGTATGCGTTGTAACGTCATACATCCCCCCATCCACTTACCACCGAGACCTCCTAGTGCCCCATGTCAGACATAAAAGAACGATCGATACCTCCTTGGTTGACCAAACAGAAACCTCATGGGAACAGTATACAGATTTTAACAAAGGGTTCTTCTTCTTTGTTGGCCCTGTACAGAACAGAAAGCTTATACGCAGGTTGACAAGGACCTTAGAGGCTGTTGTAAACCAGACGGCGTCTGCCCTGGGGAGCTTAACCCAGGAGCAGTCCGCCATACGATTGGTTACTCTCCAAAATCGCCTTGTCCTTGACATCATCCTGGCTGACAGAGACGGAGCCTGTAAAATTATAGGCTCTAGCTGCTGTATATTTATTCCTGATAATTCCCCATCTGTATACACGGTCATAACAAAATTACACAAGATAGCCGTAAGTTTACATCAAGAACCTGGCACTTGGACGTGGTCTGATTGGTTCTGGAAGATAATATCGTCCTGGGGATGGCAACTGCTGTCAGCAGCAGGTATAATATTCCTGATAATAACTGGGTGCTGCCTTTGCATCCAATGTGGTCCTGCCCTGTGCGGTCTATGCGCTGCAAACTGCATTCCTAAACCACTTGTGCAGCAGAGAGAAAGGGAAAGAATTATGCTACAAGAATGTATAGATGATCTAATGCAAATTGAGATATAATGTAGGTACACTCTGGGGCAAAGAGGGAATGTGGAAATAAAATTGACAATTGTGCCCCATCATTTCCCTGTTTCTGCCTGACAGCCATTTTTCTGATTCAGACAAGCACCCATTTTGTGTGTGACATCCATTTTGTCTTCAGACCCACAAGCAAGACACCCTGCCTCTGGCACCCCCGTTCATTGACCACACATTTCTGTGGTTCTGCCAATTCTGGGAACCAGCAGC
This sequence comes from Lissotriton helveticus, assembly GCF_964261635.1. NCBI lineage: Eukaryota > Metazoa > Chordata > Amphibia > Caudata > Salamandridae > Lissotriton > Lissotriton helveticus. The sequence continues at coordinate 450,102,571 of NC_136067.1, forward strand.
AGATAGGTCCTGTTTTAAGAAATAGTTCCTGTTCTTGACTGCAAGCCAGAGAGCAGATGGTCTCTGTTTTACACAAGATAGTTCCTCTTTTTGACTCTTGTGGTTCTGCCAATTCCCAGAACTAGCAAGATAGTTCCTGTTTTACACAAGATGGTTCCTGTTCTTGACTCTAAGCCAGAGATAAACCCCCGAATGAGGAAGGGCCTTCAACTGAAAGAGAACACATTTCCACACATTGCATGCCCTCTCACGAGACACGAGACACACACCTACCTTGACACATCTGTTGGAAATTACTGCTTGTCACTTCCCTTTTTCTTGTCACTTCTCTTTTCTTCTTTTGCCTATTGACTGAAAACTGTATAAATATTCTGATGTGTGAATAAAGCTGCAGACCACTCCTGTACCCGCTTGGTGCTGGAGCTCTCCCCTTAACTCGAGTTACTGGACCTTTTTTGTACTCAAGCACCACGGACTCCTCTCTTTGCTTTGACTGAAGTTATGATTATTAAGTATAGAAATTCTGAGATGAGGTAATATTGAATTAATTTACCACAAGGCATTATCTTATGTCGATGACATCTATCTCACAGATGATGACCTGGAGACTCACTTGAAAAGAGTGAACACCATAATACTTGGGTTCGCAGCTGAAGGGTACAAATTCAACTTTAAAAAGTCACGAATTGCTCACCTAACTGTCCTGTTTTTAGGATATGAATTATCAAGTGAAGGCAAAAGCCTAGCAGACAATTTCCTAGAGAAATGTGCTGTACTCCAAGCTCCAAAAACGCTGAAGAATTTACAATCAATACTAGGATTCCTGAATTTCGGAAGAACATACATTCTAAATTATGCAGAGAGGGTTAAACCTCTCTATGAATTAATAAAACCTAATTTCAAACCAATTAATTGGACTCAGAAACACACAGAAATTTTAAGATCATTACAAACAGACATGTTAACTAAAACAAAACTGCAAACACGCGAAAACATACGCAACCTTGTAATCCGAGTCATCCCAGGAAGATGCGGATTCACGTACCTGACCTCTAATGAGGGAGAAACGGTACCAATAGCTTACAAATCACATTTGTACACACAAGCTGAAATGAAATTCAGTTCTACTGAAAAACTTCTAATAGCGGTTCAAACTGCTGTAGCAATAGAAAGAACCCAAGCCCAAGGCAGGAGGATATCTGTTTTAACAGCAGAATCAGCCCTTGAGGCATTAACAAGCCCACGCAATCTAAACGCAGTGGCATTAGATCCAAAATGGATACAATGGGAAAATTCTCTTGCTGCAGAAGACGTGAAGCACTATTTTGACCCGAAAATGAAAAAACTAGAAAATCTAGAATATGAAGAAGAATATCCTCTGCCAATCGAAATTCTGCCTCTCGAACAGTACACATGTGTAATCTACATGGACAGATTTGCACAACACTACGATGTCGAGGAAAAATCCTACAATGCAGTGTGCGCGATTGTTAAAGGTCGCTGGCGCTTAGGTAAATTCAGACCAATAATCACCAAAACTGAATCACTCAGAAAATGTACAGCTCAGGGAGCTGAAATAAGATCTTTAAAGATGGCGCTTGAAAATGCCGATCGCGAATTCCCCACACTAATAGTGTGCGATTCGCATTTCTGCGTCAAATCTTACAATAATGACATGCAGACATGGATCAAAAACGGTTACAAAGATGACACAGGTGCCACAATAAAGCATAAAAAGCTCTGGGAACAAGTAGTTCTTTTGCATAAAGAACTAAGAAAGACTCACGTGATACATACACTGAGTCATCAACATAATGGCGTTCACGTTGCAGGGAATTCATTGGCTAACAGAGCCACAGCGGTAGCGGTTCAACCGTCTTCCGTAGCCACAAAAAAGGGTTCTAAAAACACATAGACGGAGAAACCATGCTGGCAGTAAAACCTCATTAAAAGGCGACTATGCAGCATTACCTCTCGACTATCCACTCAGTAATACATACATAATTGATGCAAACTCGGTTCCTTTTGCTCAAATCCCTGGAGTGGGGGACAGAGTAATTCCAAACACGAACAGGAGAGTCTTATTAATAGCACTTGTACATATGGGAGAGGGTCTAAGGCACCAAGAGATCGTGAAATCTCTAAAAGAATTACAATCAGAATACTGGTGGCCGGGGATGAGCCTGCAAAATTACAAATTTGCAAAGGATTGTCCAGACTGCAACCAAGATCGCAGTCGTGAACCGGACCAGACTACTGCCAGGACACCTCTATTAGAAAGCATAAGGCTATCTATACGCAAAAATCCAGCAGGAGAAATGCGATTCCATAAATATTAAGACTAGATTCACTTATAATGCAGACACCAGCGCTCGGCTGATGCCAGAACTGTTATAAAAGATTTGCGAGTCTTTATCGGCACATACGCAATTGGCATGCTACATTCTGACCACCGTCCTGCGATTAGCTCTCGAGCTAACAAAGAGGCCATGGCCAGCATGGGCATTGCATTGCGGTACTCTTCTCCCTTCCATCCTAAGGGTAATGCGGTAGTGGAAAGAAAAAACTGCGACATAAAGCAATCTATAACGGCGAGGGTATTAGGTTCGGGTGATGGGTGGGTCAAACATTTAACAAGTGTCCAACGTAGTCTTAACAATCTGCCAAGAAATTCTCTAAAAGGTCTCACTCCCTACGAACTATTGTTCGGCACTAGAATGCACATCCAGGATCTAGATTGTCAGACTTCAGTGGTAGAAGAAAAAGCCTTTAATATCAAAGAACGTTTGGCTGTTTTACAGGACTTAAATGAAACAAGAAGAAGTCTGAGTAATATAAAGTTAAATCCAACAGCCACTTAAGAGAAACCACCTGTCCCAGCAAGACCTGTCTGGATTCCAAAGATTGGGGATCTAGTCAGAGAGAAGATCGTGGTGAAGAAGGAATTTGGGCCTTCTTACAGAAAAGCAGTACCTGTCTTAGCTGTCAGCGGAACAAGATCAGTTGTACTACCGCCCCTTGCTGGTAAAAAGGAGATCCGAGTTGTATCCATCGACTTGGTAAAACCACAATCTTGTGGCCAATAATAAGTAGTAGGCCCAGTGGACTCCCAAGAAATAGCAGAAGACCAAATCTTGCTTCAATCCAAAAGGTTCAAACTGAGAGACTAATCATATCTGATAAACCTGCAGTGAATAAAAAAGGACTATGCAACGAAGCCATGGAACTTGTGCCTCTTGAAACCCAAATTGCAACAGTTCGTCAAGAAACACCTGTCTACAACAATGTATCCGGAAGCAATTCCAACAATTGACAGAACTGCATATGGCTACTTCATCAATTTCGATGACTTTTCGGAAGATCCAAGCGAGCATGAAGAAACGCCAGGAACAAAAACTTTCAAGGAAAAATTGACTGAACTTTTTCACCAACTAAAAGAAATTTATCTGATTTCACCATTGAATTTTGGATTGTGTTAGGTGTACTTTTCCTCCTGCTTTGGCTCATCATGGTTCTATGTTTGGGAAAAATTAATTGATGGAAAATATAGTACAATGGACACAGCAAGCCAGAACATCAACTTGGTCCTAAAGCCTCACAGATCCTCTCACATCGAGAAAAGAGAACTGTCATCAGTAAACATCACAGCCAATCCAATACCCGGTGGGGTAGCATGGGACAAAACGGATTATGAAATCTTTGGCCCGATTGAGCTCTTGAAATATCCACACCAGTTCAAGGTTTCATTAAGTGACTTTGTAAAACCAAGTACTTTCTCTGATGATTGTGACTTTGAAAATACTAATAATATGATGTCAGATTTAGTAATGGCAGCTAAATCCACAGAACATGATTACTTGCAGGGTTCATCAAATTATGAAGAAATGTACTGTTATAATCACTATGGTCATCACTATTTGCATAAAACTGCTCAACCTAGAAATGTTTTAAATTATAACCAATGGAAACATTGTGCAACATAGCCTAAAGGCAGCTCAAAAACATTTTATGAAAAATTCCCAGACTTCCCAGGGTTTAACACAAGTGATGCAGAAACGTTTTATTTCAAAATGTTAAATAAGACAGGAATGAAAACAATGTTGACAAATACTAAATTGATTTATTCTGAAACATTTTATGTAAAAATGACTACATTTGGTTTTGAATTTTGGAAAAACAACATTGAAACAAAAACCATCTGGGGTTCAAAAGACTGGCAGGTACACGGTCTAGAAGCATTATTTAGAGCCTGCATGATCCCAGAACAAATAATATTCCTGAATGACACAATTCAGCAAACAACCTGTCTTGGTTTAGCCAAGATAAAAGACTTAAACAAACCGTCTATTCCGAATCCCCTGCCTGATAGTAATAGCACTACAGATGTGGAGATAGACGTATCCCATATTTTATTCCAAAATAGAACAAATCCTGATTGGAAAAAATGGTTGATCTGGCTCACAGACACAAATAACTGTCAAGATAGATTCCTGAACAAAACATAGGGGTTCAAACTGACCAGCCAGACCCTAGATACTCCCAGAGACAACATCCAGGGATAGTTACAACATACAGTGTAGGGAAACTCTGCCTCGAATGGCTACAGAAATCCACACTGGCTGAAATTAAGCAACATTTGACTTTACTTAAAGACGGTGCTGACTTGCGTGATTTCATACTGGGACCACGCAAACAGCGTCAAAAACGTTTCATATACGCCGGTATATACGCTGCTTACAACGAAGCTTGGAAAGTAACACAAATTGAAACAGCTGAAAAAATACGAGAAATTGATCATATAAATTTGGAAAAATCACTTTCTGTAGTTAACGACTCTGTCCTCCAGAATATATTCACTGGACAGCATTGTATCATCTGCTATTGATATAATAGAGCAGGACTTACTAATGTTACAACATGGTCAGTCCCAATTGTTATTGTACAGCTAGGCTGAACGTTGCAAAAACCTGCGTTCAGGCTACGTGCCATGGCGTTTAATCAACACAACGTCATTATTCTCTATCTTTACCCTTACTGATAAACAAATCAGTTTGGCACAAAAAGGAGCAGACTATACAATTCTGAGCATTGAAAAACTTGAGAGATTACCATTGACAATGTCAGAGAGACCTGTCATTGAATGGATAATGCATGGAACGATTACAATCCCAATACCAACTTTCCAGTTTAAGTATTGCCAAAAATATATACCAGCAGGCCTGTACGAAAGGTTGGGTAAAGGATACATCAAGTCAACATGGAATTTACCTTATACACTCAAATGTTATAGTGAAGGAAAAAAAGAGGTATTCCTTAGTGGTAACAATTGTAAAAAATCACTAAGTGGTACACTCCTGTGTCAAGGTATTAACTTGCATGGAGCCTGCGAAGGGTCTTCAAATAACCTTTCATGTCACCTGCACGGCACTCCTGCAGCACAGATAGAGCCATTTTTCAGACAGCTTTCCAACGGCAGTTATGTTCTAATAAGTGACCACAGCTGTTGTGGCATGGTGCCAGGAAAAGCCTATCTCGTGAGCGTTAGTTCCATGGTCACTTGCTGTATGCAAGTATTGTATCCAAACAGCAATCCAGACATGGAGGCAGCAATATGGCCTTCTTTGAATATCTCTTCTATTCGAATTGATACTTTAAGCAGAATGAAGTTTATTCTTTTACAGACAACTGTGCCTTTAACCTCGTCCAAAGAGACGTATGATCTGCAAGTTGCAAGGACAGCGGCAGAGATACATTCCCTATTATCAATAAATTGCCCCGTGCATTTCGTAGAAATGTTAGGTCAAATCTTAAATATGTCTGATACCAGTGGCATCACACATGTATTTAAGACAATTTTTTCGGGACTGTTAGCACCCTTTGAAACAGTTCTGGGCATTTTCCTGAATTTTGTCCATTCCTTTTTTGGCGGCCTGCCTCTTCTTTTGGGACTCGTAGCAGGAATTTTATTTTTGTTCCTTCTACTCCGATATGGCAAGCCGAGCCACAGACAGAACTCCAGCTACAATGGAAAAAACGATCCTAGCAATACGCTACCGAGACCAAATCACTAAAGTCCTCGGATTAGCCCGGCTAAGAGATCTGAGTGCAACCTGGCTTCTTTCATTCAGACCAATCTGGCAAGATTGCATCTTACCTGTACTTCGATGTCTGCTATGCGGAGAAGAATGCGTGTTGGACGTCTGTCTTACACTACCATCAGCAGTACCAATGGATATCGATACTTTGCTAGGTCCGGTAACGACTCATTCAACGTGTTGTCCCCAGCGGCTACCTATTCTGATGACGGCATTCGTTGAGACTTCACCATTACGAGTAGGTGGTGGTGAAGTACGAGAGGAAAGCAGCACCAAACAGGTACAACCATCTGTGAGCATTGCTGATCCCGACATCGATGATAGCAATCATTCTCACATATGCACAATTTCAGCATTTTTTAACTTGGTCGAACTTTCACCTGATGTTGTAGACCAATTTTTTGCAAGCCTGTCTGATATGATGTTCTCTCCAGTCAACGAGAATAACTTTTAAAAACAACGCACACACAGCGATCCCTGAACTCTGAATTCGGCCTTCAGTTTTGATAAACAAAGACTACTGAAAACATTTGGAACTATTTTTTCCCCTGAAAACAAAATTATTTTTTCCACTTCCAAAATATTTACCTTTTTTGGCACACAGTAATCTGCTTAAAGTAGAACTATTCTTAGAGAACAGAGCTTCTATTTTTTAGAGACACTAGAGACAATATTTTACCTCAGCCTCTAGCACATGTACAGTATTGTATAAATATGTGATGAAATAGTCTTGACCTTCTTTTCTGTATTCAAAGCCATTTCATGTGTAATTTTCGCAATTCATTCAGCTGATATATATATGCATTTAACTGAATGATACCACTGCTTGAAAAAACGTACAGTACCAATACTCATTTTCGTGTATTTACCATATACCATTTCAAATGCGATTTATGTATTTTTATGTATTTTGGGGTGGGTTGTAAAACACACATGCATCGTTATATGTTTAATATTGCTTAGTTTTTAGTAATGATGGACATTAATACGTGGAGTGGGTGTTGTGTTTCTATCTAGGACCCTAATTCGATATTTCCGATTTATGCACTTATGTGGTTATAATAAATAATATCCTTATAAAGGCATAAGAATCATATCCATATTTAATAATAGCCCATGCAGTCCAAATACGGCAAGGCTACTCCCCTAGACTCCTAGAAAGTACAACGCGTTCTTTAAACAAACCAAGCCTCCAGCAGCCTGGGAATTCCACCTGCTTTTGTTTTGATTTGCATACGAACACCTGGAGTCCAGAAATAACTGTTAGTTCTTAGTGACGTCTTATGTCCAACCTTACGTCAAACCCGGCACCTTCAGGTATAAATATACCAACGTTGCCTTAAGCAAACACACGGTGGTTTGGAGCAGAGCGGCTATCTACTTGCCCGGAAGCCCAGCTGATGCGAGAGCCGAAGGAAGCCGCCCCTCCCTTTTAACGCACTGAGAAAGACGCTGTCTTTTTCTCCAGCCGAGAAATTCCAGCTCCAGTGTTTCCAATCACCCTTGCGGGTTGCTGGGAGATCGAGTCCTGAGAGAGAGATACAAGACCTCCTACATTCTAGAACCAAGGTACGGAGCTGACTAAACCCTTAAGAGATTTCTTGATTCAGATTCTTGGCAAAAACCAACTTAACTTAAACTGCAACTTACTTACTCCTTCCCACGTATTAGGCTTAGGTCAGGTACACCGGGGTAGGCGTATATTAGAAGCACCAGTTGAGTACGTTAGTCAATGTTTTTATGTATGTATATATTTTATCCATTTTAAAGTATCATATGGCTAAGAAACCATATCAATGCTTTTACAGTATTATTTCATAATATTCCTTTTACTGTACGCACTTTACTTCATGATAAGTATTGCAATTGTGGCAACTCACTTCTCTTGCATGAGAAAGATGACTGCTCAATAAATAACACCTTTTATTGAAAACACCCGTCTCTCTATTTCTCTGCACTCTGGTGAAACTAAGTACGCACGATTGACTAAGTGAAATAACTGTCACACGACTCTAGAGATACACTCTTTATTCTGAGGGAGCAAAGTTGTCATGTTTATGCGGTTGTCAGGAGCTAATCCCTTCTTGTCTAAATCAGGAGAGTTAACTCTTTCCTGAACATTCGAGAAAATTTCTAGTGACCTCTGAGCTAGCTGGCAAAACTAATTAAGTCTAATATAGTCAGTAGAGACCTAGATTACCTCAGTCCTACGTCAACAATGCTGAATATATTATTCCAATGCGCAGAGCCTATTGGGAATATAGGAACTACACTACACTATCTTTTTCAATAAGATCGTCTTTTGAGTTATTTTTCGGTCAAAAAAACTTCGAATTTGGAGATATTTAAAGAAGTCCATTCGGGGCAGATTATATACTTGCTGCAACAACTCAAAAGACACTATCTGGTTCCCTGAAAACAAATCTCCAATCTGATTAATTCCAACACTTTGCCACCTCTCCATAACCTGGTCTCTAAATATCCCTCGAAGTAAAAGGCAATGCTTGAATGGAGTATAAAAATTCAAATTAGACCCTATGTCAAATTTCTTTCTAGTTTTTTTTCCATATTTCATAAGCGGTAATAACAACTTTAAATTTTGTTCTCTTATAGTAGTTGGGTTCAATGAATCTATGACATAATATCGACAGACAGAATATCTACATACAAAAATATCGACACAAAAATATCGAAATCAAAAATATCGAAGTTATATCTACATAATGGTAAGTACAAAAATATCGAAAAAATAATATCGTTGTACAAAAATATCGAAATTAAATATATCGTTTTTTTAAATGTATTAATAATAATTAAAAATTAATTTAAAAATACATATAGTTTTACAAATATTAAATTAAAACATTAAAACATAATTAAAATATTATAACTAATACCTATACATTTAAAATAAATTTAAAATTGTACATATCCATTTATAAATATACTTACTCCACATATTACAACAGTAGAAAAAGCGTTGGATAGCGTAAGGGTTTAAATTACTATTCCCACTCCAGAGGGTGCAACAGTAGGGAAAGCGTTGGATAGCGTAGGGATTTAAATTACTATTCCCACTCCAGAGGGTGCAACAGTAGGGAAAGCGTTGGATAGAGTAGGGGTTTAAATTACTATTCCCACTCCAGACGGTGCAACAGTAGGGAAAGCGTTGGATAGCGTAGGGGTTTAAATTACTATTCCCACTCCAGAGAGTGCAACAGTAGGGAAAGCGTTGGATAGCGTAGGGGTTTAAATTGCTATTCCCACTCCAGACGGTGCAACAGTAGGGAAAGCGTTGGATAGCGTAGGGGTTTATATTACTATTCCCACTCCAGACGGTGCAACAGTAGGGAAAGCGTTGGATAGCGTAGGGGTTTAAATTACTATTCCCACTCCAGACGGTGCAACAGTAGGGAAAGCGTTGGATAGCGTAGGGGTTTAAATTACTATTCCCACTCCAGAGAGTGCAACAGTAGGGAAAGCGTTGGATAGCGTAGGGGTTTAAATTACTATTCCCACTCCAGAGGGTGCAACAGTAGGGAAAGCGTTGGATAGCGTAGAGATAAAAATTACTATTCCCACTCCAGAGGGTGCAACAGTAGGGAAAGCGTTGGATAGCATAGGGGTCAAAATTACTGTTCCCACTCCAGAGGGTGCAACAGTAGGGAAAGCGTTGGATAGCGTAGGGGTAAAAATTACTATTCCCACTCCAGAGGGTGCAAAAGTAGGGAAAGCGTTGGATTGCGTAGGGTTTAAATTACTTCCCACACTACTCCCTCTGTAACACACAACACACTAAACATTATAAAAAAACACAATTAATAAAAGTTTAAATTAATCAATTAATAACAATAAATATTATTAAATTAATGTAAGTATAAATGAACTATTTAACACTTATTAATTACCAATTAATTAACAATAAATCCCAATAAATAAATACAATCTCTTTAATTAATTACATGTAATTATATAACACCCTACTCCCCTATAAACACACAACCCACTACACATAAATAAATGAAATCATTTAATCACTTAATAATTATTAATTACCAATTAATTATTAATTAACAATATCAAAAAATTATAAATTAAAAATATTAACACATTAACTCTAATTAATTTTATTTACTACTTAATATTATTTAATTACAAATTAATTATTAATTAACTATAACACTAAATTAAATATATTAGCACAATAAATCTAATTAATGTAATTAACTAATTAATATTAATTCATTACCAATTAATTATTAATTAACAATAACAATAAATTAAATATCTTAGCACATTAAATCTAATTAATGTAATTAACTAATTAATATGAATTAATTACCAATTAATTATTAATTAACAATAACACTAAATTAAATATATTAGCACATTAAATCTAATTAATGTAATTAACTAATTAGTCTTAATCAATCACCAATTAATTATTAATTAAAAAATATTTAAAAATATATTAATTAATTAATTATTATTAAATTACTTCCCACCCTATTCCCCTATAAACCCACAACCCGCTCTAATACTAAAACGCAAAATGTTAACAAAATTACTAATTTTCAAACATACATTTCTAAACATATTTAGCAAACATAAACAACATAATAAAATACATAACACTAAACAACAAAATTTCGATATTACTGACATACATACCTTAATCTCGATATTCTGTCTGTCGATATTATGGCACATCGATATACTATACCATCGATATTAAAACATCGATATTATTGTATATCGATATTTTAATTTCGATATTTTGTCTGACTACCGGGTTCAATTACTCGATTTAGACATTGTCTTGCTTCTGGGCCCAATAACATCTCATAAATAGAAGGCACTGCGAATTCATATGTTGGGTCATCTTGCAAAATTAAAACCCCCATGTGCTGTAATATGGCTATCCAATGGTATACACGGAAGTTAGGTACTCCCCAGCCTCCCCTCGATCTAGGTAACATGCACCACTTGAGAGCTCTCCTTGACCGGGAATAGCTCCATAAGAACCTTGCGCACATTCTCTCAATACGGGGTAAAAAGGAGGCTGAGATGAGCAGGGGAATAGCCCAAAATAAATACAAAAATGTAGGGAAAATAAGCATTTTTAACACGTTAGTATGCCCATAGAGAGAAAGATGAAGATTATTAAGCCTTTCTAAAGTCTTGCTTGAAGAAGCAATTATTGGGTCCAGATTCAAGGGGATAATATCCTCAATTTTAGATGATATTTTAATACCGAGATAAGTTGCTTCAGTTTCAAAATTAAGATCAACTGGTCGGCCAGCCTCTGAATGAATCAGTTGAGTTTTACAGATATTTAATTTATAACCCGAAAAGCAGCCAAATACGTCCGCTGCGTCAACTATCCCAGGCAGAGCATTACTACTATCGGAAGTAACCACAGCGATGTCGTCTGCATGTGCAAACACTTTATACACCACATTGTTAATCTCGACCGGTTTTATTGCAGGATTTTTCTCCAAAGTGTTTATAAAGGGCTCGATGTAAAGAGCAAATAGCAAGGGGGAACAGGGACAACCTTGCCTTGTCCCCCTTGCTATTGCAATATTCCCTGACAGCCTGCCCGTAATACGAATAGCAGCCGATGGCTTACTATATAAGGTCTGTATAGCTCTAATAAATTCCAAGGGGAACCCCTTCCATGTTAGGACTGACCATAAAAATCTCCACGAGACCCTGTTGAATGCTTTTTCAGCATCCAACAGGGCCACACCTACCGGAGAATTAGTACCCTGCGACCAGTCCAGCATGGATATGATCCTTTTGATATGATCTGTGGTGTCTCTATGCTGAATAGAACCATGTTGTTTCAACGAAACCAAGCCGGGCATTAAATCATTCAATCTATTTACAAGCACCTTTGAGTATTTCTTGCTGTGGGAGTTTAGAAGCGAAATGGGTATATAAGACCCCATTTCGGTATCTTTCTTCCCTTTTTTTTTTAAAGACAACGATCGTTGCCTGAGACCAAGAGTCAGGAGCATTGCCACAAAAACTTGTTGACAGATTTCTTGCAATTCAATTTTTAGCACATGCTTAAATGTTCGGTAAAATTCGAGCGGAATGCTATCAGGACCCATGGCCTTTCCCTGGGCTAATCCTAATAAGGCCACCTCGATTTCCTCCCAGACCAGCGGTGCCGATAATATAATTTTTTGCGCATCCTGCAAACCATTCAGCACCAAATCCTTTAGATATTCACCCTCGTCCACTAATCCAGATTCTGACCCAGGGCAGCTATACAAGGATTGATAGAATCCTTTGAAGGCTTCTAGTACGCCCTCCTTAGTTTCTTGCAGGACACCATTTAAATCAATGATTTTACCAATATCATTAAACACCGCTTTATCCCTTAATCTTTTAGCCAGCATCCTACCAGTTTGTGCACTAAATTCATAAACCTCTTCCTTATGCTGAGCAGCCTTTTCCGCTATTTGATCAGCAAAATTGGCGTACACACTCGCCCTTGTTATAGTTAGATCTCTTTGGGCTATCGTAGAATCTACACCCAACCTCACATTCTCAGCCTGTATATGCTCCGCCAGTATGACCGCGTCTAAGTCCTTCTTATGTTTAGCCCAGACCCTTTTACGTTTGGAGCTAGCGAAGCTAAGAGTTTCACCTCTAACGACAGATTTAAAGGTGTCCCAAACTACTGTCTGTTCTGCTGACCCTTTATTAAATTAAAAAAATTCCTGAATTATCTTCATCATGTGTTGACATTATTCTTCATCAGTAACAGTTTTCTCTCAAAGGACCATATTTGACTCCTTTCCTTTATCTCATAATCCAAAACCAATTCCAATATTACAGGATTATGATCCGAAACCAATTTTGGCTGAATCTCAGCATTAACTTTCCCTAACAGTGCAGATGCTACAAAAAATAATCTAATCTAACGAATTTGGAGTGTGGTGCAGAAAAAAAGTAAACCCAGGATCGTCAGAATAGAATGAGTTCCAGACATCATATAATCCATGTTCTAAGATTACCCCCCTTAATGAAGTGTACACCATCTTCTTTCTACCTCTGTATGTATTAGGACTTCTCATGTCAAACCCGGCATCTATATGTATATTGAAATCGCCGCACATTATCAATGGTTGTACCCATTGTGCTAACTCTGTATTCAGGTAGTTGAGAAGTTCCGCATCATCCAGGTTAGGGCCATACGCATTGCAAAGTGTAAATCTACACTGATTGATCTTAAGTTCAGTGATAGACCAACGGCCCCATTTATCTGCTGAAGATTTTATACAGACACCCAAACCACGCTTCATCAATATTGCAACCCCTCTCTACTACTAGCTCCAACCCCAAATTTTTCAAATACCCCCTGTTAAACCAAGCCACGTGCGTTTCTTGTAGACATTGTAAATCAATATTTAGCAATTGCACAATTCTAGCCAAAAACTGTCTTTTCCTGGAATCATTGAGGCCACATATATTCAGAGACAAATATTTACTTTCTTATCCATTTTCCCAAAAAAAAACCACTGCCTCATAAAGCATCAAAAGCATAACCAGAACGTGTCCACTCAGGCCTTCATCTCTATTCATCACTTTTCTATTTTTTCCCAACATCATCTGGACACAAATAGCCATTTTGCCTTGCGACTTGTCTGCTGCTGACTTATCACCCCCCACCACCAGAACACCAAACCCCCACACCAAACCCTCTCATCCCCCCTCCCCGACGGCCCACCCAACCTACCCTAACCACCATGTGAGGCCCAGGGACCATTAGTCCCTGCTAGTGATGGAATACCGTACCCCCCCACCCCGAATCTCAAGAAAAGAAGAGAGAAGAGAAAAGAGATCTACTTGTTAAAACAAAGAAACACATTTTAACTACACTTTTAGCCAGCCCATTCCTACAAAGAACCCAAAAATTATTTTGCCTCATTTTCGGAAAAAAAATATTTTGTTTGCCCCTTTACAATCACTTTCAATTTTGCAGGGTTCTGTAAAAAAACTGTTGCCCCCTTATTTTGAAAACCGGGTAACAACTGGCGCAGGTGCCATCTTTTAGAATTAGTAGCCTGACAGAAGTCTGGTCTAACAAAAAAATTGCAACCTTTAGCCAATGCTTTTTTATCCGGTCTTGCTAGTGAGTATATTGCTTCCCTTGCCAAAAAATTGCTAAAGCATACTAAAATTGCTCTTGGGCGTTCTTCTTCTCCATGTCTGGGTTTCCTGATCGTAAACGGAAACCGATGGGCTCTCTGGATTTCTTTTGACCAGTCCCAGATTGTCATTTCGGGAAATGCTTCAGACAATAACTCGCCAACAAACTTCCGCATATCGGACCCCTCCTCCTTCTTCTCTGGAATGCCTAAGAAACGTAAGTTATTTCTACGAGTCTGGTTCTCCAAATCGGTCAATTTATAGGAAAGGTCATCACGATGAGCTTTAATGGATTCCAACTCTGCTTTTTGAGCAACTGCATCATCTTCTGAAGCAGAAATTCTTGCCTCAGCTTCCGTGACTCTATCGGTTGTATCAGAACAGATTTTAATAACAAGACGGATAGCATTCTTGACTTTTCTACAAGTTGCCTGTGTTCGTGTATTTTCCGCTTTGCTTTCTGCTCTATGAGACATCATGGTAATATAAATAGTAGCCAGCGTAACTTCTTGAAAGGCTGTCGGGACATTAACATTCTCCCCGCACTCGAGTTTGCCTTTGTCAATTTGCTTCGATCCTACGGCTGCAGCTCCATTAATACACACTGCATTTCGTCCCTCAGTTTTTGATTTAGTGCGATATGGCCCCTTTTTTTTGGTCTCTTTACAGTTGAAGCACTAGCATTTGGCGAGTTTAAACTTAGATCCTCCTCTGAGGTGCTCCCCTCATGAAAATCACCCCAGTCCTTACTCATATTGATACTCTTGTCGGATGACAAATCTGATAATGAATAGAAATTGTCCGCAGCTTCTTGAAGCCCTGTCAGATTTTGCGATGGATCCCCCTCCGTACAGGCCGACGGGTCTTTCTCAGATACGCATTTCTCCAGATTACCAGGCCTGGTCTCATTGACGGTACCACCAGAGACAGCATAGACACCAGGAACAACATCTCCCAGAATGCTTCTCGCCTGACTCGAAACATTCAAAGCAAGCGGCGTTATGTTTTGTGAGTTCTGCATTGCTTCAAGATTCCCAGTCAGAGTTTCCAAGTCTATGTCATCGGGGGGTATATTTTCACCCCTCCCGGATATATCGCAACCCGCACCTGCATTGAAAGCCACTTCTAAAGTTTCTGGGTGTGTAATAGCATTTCTTGTACTCTGTCTTTCAAACAGAGCTGGGACCGTATGAAGACTCTGTTTGCCCATATATGTGACCAGTCTAGTCTTTCTTGCTGGTTCACCCCCTTTTTCAGAGTTAGAAGTAAGGGCAGTGTTCTCACCTCCTTCAGCTGGCATTCCGATAATCTTTCTGTCCGCCACATTAATCAAAAGTTGTTCACCAGCAGGATGTTCCTTCGCTCTAACACTGCGGGTGGTGATTTTAGGTGGCTTTTTCCGTTGACTGGCGGCTCCTCCGTGCCCCCGAACGACGCCACAGTGTGATCCACACAGCAAAGCGGGAAGCTGCCAAAACGGAACGCGGCGTCTAAAGGGAAGCAAATCAGCCAACATCTGCGCAAAATCTTCGAGCCTCCGAGTCACAGCCAGACCGCCTCTGTTAAGGTACGGCTATATGCGAAAGCTCCATCGGTCTCCACCGGTCTCTGGATCTCTGAGATTCCGATAATCAACGGAAACCATACCACAAATAACACTGGAACTTCTCTTTTTCTCCCCGAAGAAAACACCCGCTGCCTCTTCTTTTCACAAAGTCTAGCGAATCCAAACGAGAATCAAAGTCCATGAAAAACTCTCATTCCTCTCCGAGACTCGGAGCGAGGGATTGAGCTGCTTCCGCCGCCCACGCCATGGCCGCCATCTTGCCCCCGCCGCGGTTAGAACGATTTTCATCTATTTTTAAAGCATTTTCGTTGTTGACTGCTACAGAGTAACAACTGTCCTTTTTTTAAAATACTAATTTCTTTTTTCTATTCTATTGAACAAAAAACAAAAAGGAAAGTCACAGTTCTTCCATACAAAACAAAAGGCTTAAAATAAACAGTGTCTGTCTAGTGTCAAAAAGTAAAAAATTACTTTATTCGAATTAAGCACATGGTAACTAAAAAGAAAAAAACTAATCATAAAAATCATTGCAAAATATCTCCAAACTTGTCACCGCTCAGAATGAAAAGCCCGCTAAAAACCTTGTTACATAAAAGTAATCCTTGACATTAGATTAAAAATTGAAGATATAGCATAGCTGGCCGAACTTGCTTAAAATCCTTATTTATAAAAAAAGAGGGCAGATATATTTTTGGCGTAGAGATCATACTTACGGCATATCAAAACTACATGTAAAGTGTCAATTGCACTGGACCTATCACAAGTCCATATTGGTAGCTCTAGGGTCTATGCCCTCCTACTAACAATTGGGGAAACAAATTCAGGCGAAAGTAAGATAGCAGACGTCTGTTTTATTCCGAAACGCCTCCCTAACCCGCCCCACATCTAGGTTAGAGATTTGCTCAGGGTTGGAAAACAATTGTGGAATACCAGTTCTTCTAGGTTATCTTTGACATAATGGATTCACGGAATATAAAGACTATATTCCAATGTCAAACAACCTTTCAAGATCAATCTGTTTAGGTCCAGTTCTTTTTTTAGCCAAACATTCATCCCTAATAGAATGGGATGAACTTTAATAAGATCCTAAATAAAATCTTTCCCTAATTCTGCATGAGCTATCTCCATTGGTACTCTGCGGCAGCCTCAGGAGCCTTCTCAAAAATGTTATTTCCTTATTTATAGGTTTTATATAGTGCTAGTGTATCAGAATGCTTTACATAAAAATAGGCTTTATGTATCTTGCAAGACCCTAGGTTCAAGAACATGTAGAAATAGAGACAAAGGGAATCGTTTGGCCTTAAGGGTGGTTACAGTGCGCGGACAATTAGAACAGCATGAGTTAAAGGAGTTAATGACATATTAGGTAGCTGAAACAATCATCCAACCGACTGCAGCAAAGGGTCTGCATATAGAGAAAGTGAGGTACTGGAACACAGTTCAATTAGCCTGCGTATTAAAGTATTTGTTGAGGAGAATGAATTTCAGGTCCCTTTTGAAGAAAGAGCAGTTGCATCGGAGCTCTCTCTGAAGTGAGTTCCATATCCTGAGTGCATTTCCAGAGAAAGCGCAAGTCTGGGTCGATTTTCTTTTCAGCTTGCGAGGTATGAGAAGAAGTGAATTGGAGCTTCTCAGAGTACTGGTTCTTCCTGCTTCATATGTTTTTTTGTCTAGGTAGTTGGGTGTATGTCTGTGAAGGGCTTTGTGGGTGACGCAAGCAGTCTTGCAAATATATCTTCCTTCGATGGGAAGCCAGTTGAGGATCTAGAAGGCCGGTGTGAAGTGTTCAAACTGTTTAAAACCTATTAGTAGCCAGGGCCGTCATTTTGAGAACTGTTTTGATGGTGACAAGATCAATTTTTGGTGCTCCTGCGAAGGTGGCATTCCCATAGTCCAATTTAGAGAGACCTAGAGATTTTACAACCTCTTAAGATGACCTCTTAGGGGAGAGGAGTTGGCCTAACGGCTAGGCCGCTCGACCTCGGACCTGGAGGAACTGGGTTCAAGTCTCGGTAACGACGCCAAAACCACCTGTGATTCTGGGCAAATCACTTAATCTCCCCGTGCCTAAAATGAAAGTAACTGGAAAACGTAAAAATGTAACGTAACTGTAAAAATATGTAAAGCGCTCTGATACCTGATTCGGTTCGGGTCTAGTTCGCGCTATATAAAACTCTGCAAATAAATAAGATCATCTTGGGAAATTAATAGTTTGATTTTTTTTAGGTGTTTTAGTGTGTAAAGCGCTACTTTGGCTGAGTTTTTGAAGGGATCCTTTCTTGACATGTTTTTGTCCAGTGTGATGCCTAAGGACTTAGCAGAATTTAACAGAATGAGAGAGAAATTTAGGCCATCCAGGTTCTTGAGTCATTCTTAGACTGGTCGAGGGTTATTTTTAGGGGAGAACAGTAGTAGTTCAGTGTTGTTCGGATTTAACTTTAGGTGGTTTGAATTGGGCCAAGTTTGTATCTTTTTTTTAATGTGGCGTTGAGACATAGGATGTCATTGGGTGATTTGATTTTGTAGTAGAGTTGAGTGTCATCAGCATATAGGTGATATTTGACCCCTGCTTGCTTCAGGAAGATTGTAAGGGGTTCAGTTAAGAGAGTGAAAATGGAAGGGGAGAGAATTGAGCCTTGGGGAACACCAAGAGAAACCATTGTGGGTTTAGAGAGACAGGTGTTAATTTTAATTTGTTGTGAGCAATGTTGCAGGTAAGATGTGAACCATTTTAGGACTGTGCCATTGATACCTGAGTGAATTTTCAGTGTCTCAAGTAATGCTGGGCGATTTACGGTACCAAAAGTCGCTGATAAGTCAAACAAGATAAGTAGGCCTTCCTCTAAGGATCCGTGGATGTCATCTGAGATATTGAGCATAGCAATTTCTATGCTACAGCCTTGCCTCAATCATCCTGATTGGAAGGTGTCATGGAGGTTGAATTCATCTATATGTTGGTTAAGTTGTTGTAGGACGCACTTCTCCATTGTTTTGGCTAGGAAAGGGAGGTTGGAGATAGGTCTGAGGTTGTTGAGATCATTGGGGTCAACCCTTGGGTTTCAGCTACTTCGATAGAGTGACAGTAGATATATCTCCTTACTTCTGACCCATAAGAAACTGAAGGTACACATTTTGCTCTATAAAGATCCAAATAGGTTTTATATGGACATGACCCAAATGTCTTGCAATGGCCTCAATGCTATGAGCAACCCTATTAAAGGACTGCATGTGGGTTCTCAATAAAGGGTCCCAGTTCAATTTACAATCCAAGCAAAAACCCAGATAACAAAATTGATTTGTTTTCAATAAAATGGCTATCAATCTTTATAAAAAAAAAAACCACACATTTTATGGAGGGTATGAGGCAATTTTTAAAAACCAACCTGGATACCTCACCCTAATTTACAATACTAAAAAACAAAGAGTATACAAGGGTCTACAGAGTTAAACCATAACACTTGCAAGAACTACAGAAAAAGACACACCAAAGAGATACTCGTCGCAACTAGTAAGAACAAATATGAAAGACAAAATGAAAATAATCTCAACGGATTCTCATCACTCACCAAATGGTGACATGCTTCATCATCTGGGTCACCTCTTTATAGTCACACTGGTGACTCTAAGGGCTACAACCTTATCATAATGATGGGTAGCCTGAGGATGTTCTGTGATGACTCCTAGGTGAAGAGACGAGTGGAGTGTGAGTGGAGGGTTGTAGCCCTTAGAGTCACAAGTGCAGCGGGTGCCTTGGTGGATGACTAGCAGGAAATAAAACAAGTAGTCCCTAAAGGAATACATAACCACGTACACCGTAAGTAAACTGTAGTTGACCGGTGCTCCTTGGCATAAAATGGAAATTATGTATGAGGAACACTTGCCAAAAGGGAGCCAGGAAAAAAGAGCAACGAAGAAATGAACCAATGGCAAGCAGCAAGCGAGATTACACTTTGTACAGTGATTACAGCAGGTCTTCCAGAGAACGCATACGCGATGCCTAGGCGCGACCGTAAAAAGATGACCACACTTCACCAGTCCATCAATTTCAGCATATATCCAAGTTTTCAGGCGAAAAGCCATGAACACCCTGCAAGGATATTCAAGTGGTTGTAACCATTCTTGGATAGGACACAAACGGCACTGGATAGTGTGTTTTTATAGATTCAAAAGTCCTGAGCTCCTTGTGATCATGTATATCCCCCATGAGTAAACAGCCTCACTCGATTTTACAAGCTCATACAGCTAACTGGAATAGGACACTGTTGCTCTTGGCCTTCTATGCAGGGTCACCCCAAATTGCTTTACCTTTACCCTCCACCTTTTGGTGAAATCCGTTTTTGTTGGCTCTAGGAATCTGTGCACTTTGCAACTGCTAAAGTTCTTGTGCTTTCTCTATTAAACATGGTACAATTGGCTCACACAGGATTGGGATATTAAATTTACTTTTGAATGGTACCATATATCCAGTGCCTGTAAATTAAATACTACTAGTGGGCCTGCAGCACTTATTGTGCCTCCCACTTAAATAGCCCTTTAAACCATGTCCCAGGTCTGCTACAGCACAGTGGCATAACATTGCAGCCCCCATGGTGTAAGGGCCCCCGATCTCCCGGGGCCACCTCCGGCACTGGCAGGTCCCTAGCCTGAGAGATTCAAACTTGGTCTGGAACATGGGGGGCCCCATACATGTACTTTGCAGTGTGGCCACTCACGTTTTATGATGCCACTGCCATTGCAGTTTTAAATGGCCATTTTGACTTGGCATTATGATCCCCACACCAAGACTCCGCTTTTTTGTTCTTCTTCACATATGAGGGCACCTTTAAATACGTGAGTTTAGGCTGTGCACTGTACAATACATCTCTTGTATTTGATTTAATAGCCTATAAAGTTGCTCCATTTGTAATTAGAATCTAGGCTACATATAAGGTACACATGATCCGTGACGTGAATTTTAGTTCACGAATAGCTTTGTTATATGAAGGTCAGGAATGTTTCACAGTTCAGTTTAAAAACTCTCACTTTTAATAAATACTTAGCACATAATCTAATGAACTAAGGTCAGGGCCACTGGAATTGTACTGCACATTATTCAAGTGGCCCTGACTAAAGTGAAACAATTGCATGTTTTAATTTTTTGAACTTTGAAGGCACCTTACCATAGTCTCAGATGATCTGTGCTGCATGATTGACATGGCACATATTTTGAAGGCTCAGCGTGTGCATGGACTTTTAAGAGCTAGAGCTGACCCTTGACTCAGCTATCCTTGTTAATTTGTTGACTCGCCCACCTGTACCTTGCACCATAGTGAGGGTCACTGGAATTATGTGACAGGAGAGTACCAAATCATGCGTCAAGGTTGATTTATATGACAAGAAACGAAACATTATGCTGCATATTGCGCCACATTTTGTGATAGTATTACCTATTATTTTGTCATTTTCACACATGCTAACACTGTCTGGGAAAATGTTGCACCTCATTAGTACCAATTTAATACCCAAATACAACAATTAGCAATAGAAAGGTGACCAGTCAATCTTTGCGAAGGGTTTTCCACTTCGCAGCAATACAGGTAGTTGCAGTTTTAGTAACTTCTGATCCATTCACCTAGAAACAATGTTTTGGGTTAAAATCTGCAGATTATATAGACTGGAACAAGGAGACAGACTGGAATGAGATGGATGAGGCGAAATGAATAACAGAAGAGTGAAATGAAATAGAGGTAGATAGAATGAGGTTGGGAGGATGAGGACAACTGTGGAGGCATGTATGGAGAGGATAAGCTATGGAGGTGAGATAGAAAAAGAATAAGTGGCTAAGCAAGATGTTGATGATTAAGTGCCGGTGCTGAGCAAATTAAGCACTGCTCTTATGGCAGTTTGTATCAAGGTGCAGGACAATTTTTTAATGGACAGACTGGGCAGATATTTCCCCTCAGGATGTGGCCCTCTCTCCAGGAAAGAATTTTCTGGTTAATCTGTCAAAGATTCAGAACTCCTCCTAAGTCTGTTTGCCTCCCCAGAGAATACACAACTTCCCAGATTCTTCTCTCACTTTACATTTACAGGCTCTTGAGGAATAGATGTCCGCCCATTACTTTGTCCTCATCATCTTCTCAATACCTTTCATTTAATTCCTCTTATCCCTCAACTTCTGCTACAAAACCAGGAAGAGAGCGCAGAAATAATAGCAGCTCTTCATCTCTAGCATTGCAGATCCTGGTTTCCTCTCCTTCCGTCTATGTCCCTAGATGGATCATTCCTATGGTTCCTTTTCCTCTTTGGGTTCCAGGGTACCTCTCTCTTTTGCAGCTATCTCCGTCTGTCTGGAAATTGAGTGGGTTGGACTGCAGAACAGAGGTTTCCATAACCACCAACCTGGACCCATCCAGAGATCTAGATATCCTTCCACCCTGAAAGTATATTCTAAACATAAGGGGAAAATTCCAGTCATGGTGTGTGTTTAGATTTCTATATAATGTTCAAAGCGATTTATCTACTGCTCTTCAGTTTCTCTATGAAGAAATTTTAGGAACTTAGCTGTGTCAATATTAAAAGCTCAACAGGCAGTGATTAGAGTTTTATTTATCAACCAGGTGGGGGGTGAGAGACTCTTAGTTACAGCCGCGGTCGGTAGTGGGTGTGCCTGCAGGGCGGTGATGTGGGGAGGGGGAGGGGAAGGTGGGGGTAGGAATCTATGGATTACGGAGCTTTACAGGTAAGTAAACATATAAATAAATAAAATGAATTTTGATGCATGCACTGCATCCCCAAATGCGATGCAGTGCACGCAACGAAATTAGTTTTATTTATTTATATATTTACGTACCTGTAAAGCTTCGTTATCCATAGATTACTACCCCCCACCTTTCCCCTCCCCCTCCCCACGTCACCGCCCTGCAGGTACACCCACTACCGACCGCGGCTGCTTAAGTAACAAAAAATCCTACATCTAACCTTTTAAAGAGTTTTTCTAATTTTAGACCCTTCTCCATCTTAGCACTAGTTTTGAAGTCTCTCTAGGGAATTCCTTTTAAACTTCTTGATTCTCTGAATTTAAACATTTTAACCGTGAAGATGGTTTTGTCTGCAAATATAACTTCTGCTCGTAAACCTGGGGAAATTGGAAGTCATGTGTGTAGACCTCTCTTTCTCAGTAGTCTGGAGGATGCTGCCATTTTGAAGCCTGAGCTTCAGTTCTTAGGTTTCGCCGGCACAGCGCTTGCGATGTGCTTGTGAATCTATTGTGTTTAATATATATCTTAAAAGGGGCTTACATCCCGGCCTTACTTTTCATTTGTCCGTGTGCTTGCCACTTACTTTTCCTCTGTTTCTATTGGTTGTAGCATACCATTTCCTGTTGTTGTTTGTGTGTCCCGTGGCCAAAGTACTCCTTTTCATCCGCTTCAAACTTCTTTGTTATTTTAATTACGAGCAAGCATGTCATCTGTTCTCCCACCCTTCTCCCACTCTCTGCTCTGTGAGATTTTCCTTCTTTCTCAGAGGGGTTCCTCTAATTGCGATGATCATTTTTTTAAAATGTGCTTTGAAGCACTCCATACGAGTGCATCTGCAAGTGATTCCCTGAAGACTTAAGGTAGGCAGTCTGGTACTGGTGGGTGCTGATCAGTGCTGGTGATTTGGCAGATCAGTCAGTCTAAATTTGTGGGTTTCATTTTTCTTTGTAGAGTCTTGTGGTCCTGAAGAGAACCCTAATATCTAATGGGTTCGAAACGTGTCGACCTTGTTGTGGTCCCATGTCAGATAGGATTTGTCCCTAAAAATTGTGATTAGTTCAAAATCATTTGAGATTATGATGTTCATGTAAATTATACAATCAAGGGAACTTATTGTATTCAGTATATTTTGTGTTGACATTGGATTTATTGTGGCCCATGTTGGTGGTCATGCAACAGTGAGCATGACCTATACGGGGCTTTTTGGATGGATGATGTGTGAGTGTGTGTGATGATACCTTGTCTTGGCCACATTTGTAAAAGGTGTGTTGTGTAGGTATGTACATAGTGGGAAGGTTTGAATGAATTGAATTTATTGTATATAGTCTGTTTGTAGTGTATTTCATGAATCTATATGCACAAAAATTACTTTTTGTAAAATTAATGAATGCAAAGAAGTGGAATAAACCATTTATTGGTGCAATTCAAAAAGCTGATCGTTGTGTTTCATTCATAAGATCTATTGAGAAGGTTGTGGTGAGTGTAGCTCAGTACTGGCATCTGTTTTGTTCCTTAAATGACACTGCAGGATCCACAAATGAAAAAGCCCTTCGGTGGTGAAGGCATCCAACCAGTGTTAGTGCCTCTTGGTGGCTCAATATAATACCTCATTATCATGTTGCCTATCGTGGGGCTCCTTCTGTAGAACACTTTTGGTTTGTCCCCAATGATATTAAGTAGACCCGGAACCCCTTTTAGCATGTGCCAATTTTTTGTTAGACCCTGGTAAATTCTGTCCATCTGAGTGTTATATGTTGTCACAAAAGCCAGTGGTTGCTTTAACTCTGATTTAACCTTTGGTACTAACGTGGTGCCTTTTGGATCTGGGTGACTCTATTCATGGCCTTGTCTAAATTCCTTTTCTTGTAGCCTCTATTTGACAATCTCTGTTTTAATTTATCCAATTCATCCTTGAAACAACTTTCTGTACTACAATTTCTGTGGATCCTGATCATTTCTCCGAGCAGTATTCCATTAATTACAGATACTGGATGAGCACTGTCGCTCTCAAAATAGAATTTGACCTGGATTTGTGTACTTTCGGGAGTGTGTAAATAAATGGATGCGTAGGATTAGTCACTTTCAAATATTTAAATTCAGCCTCATCCAACAATACAGCTTCTTTCCAAGAAAACAAATGTTCTGAGATCATTCTGAGGGTCTCTCCTGTTGGATTAATGCTTACGATAGCAGTTTTTTTCACTTAATTGTCTCCTGATTTCCTGACAATAATCTGCTTTGTCCTGGACCACGATGTTTCCCCCTTTGTCTGCTTCTTGAATAACTATACTTTCGAGAAGCTGACAAAGGGGGAAACATTGTGAAAGTGACTAATCCTACTCATCCATTTATTTACACACTACCGAAAGTACACAAATCCAGGTCAAATTCCCCGGGTAGACCGATAGTGTCTAGTATAGGTAGCATGACAGAACATTTATCAGAGTATGTGGACTTGTTCCTTAAACCATTAGTGACTAATTTGCCATCCTATATGAGGGATACCATGGATGTCCTAAACAAATTAGAAAATGTGAATTGGGAAGAGGGAATGAGTTTTGTCACTTTGGATGTGGTGGCAGTGTATACGTGCATACACACCGATAAAGGAGAACAAGCACTTAAGTGCTTTTTAGGCAGTCGGAGTGCCAGTTTAATTGAGCATTCAGAGATGACAGTTAAAATGAGCTCCATTATCTTGAAAAACAATTTCTTTCTGTTCCAAAATGAGTGGTATCACCGGATAAGGGAGACGGCGATGGGCTCCAGGTTTGCTTCTTCTTATGCCAACCTGTTTATGGGTTGGTTTGAGAGGGAGCATGCCTGGAGCCGTGAAGCTGCAGAATGGACACTATGGAGGGGTACTAAGAATGATCTAAAGCAATATTTTCAGTTTTTAAATCAGAATGATTTCAATGTGACTTGCACAATGAATCATCAAGAGAAAAGAATAGAGTTTTTAGATGTGGAACTATTCGTGGAAGGTGACTCTATCAAGAGGAAGCTCTATAGAAAAAGTACGGCCATGAATTCAATTTTGAGAGCGGACAGTGCTCATCCGGTATCTGTAATTAATGGGATTCCGTTCGGAGAAATGACCAAGATCCACAGAAATTGTAGTACAGAAAGTTGTTTCAAGGATGAATTGGATAAATTAAAACGGGGTTTGTCAAATAGAGGCTACAAGAAAAGGAATTTAGACAAGGCCATGAATAGAGTCACCCAGATCCAAAGAGGCACCACATTAGTACCAAAGGTTAAATCGAGTTAAAGCAACCACTGGCTTTTGTGACAACATATAACACTCAGAGGGACAGAATTTACAAGGGTCTAACAAAAAATTGGCACATGCTAAAAGGGGTTCCAGGTCTACTAAATATCATTGGGGACAAACCAAAAGTGGTCTACAGAAGGAGCCCAATGGTAGGCAACATGATAATGAGGAATTATATTGAGCCACCAAGAGGCACTACCACTGGTTGGATGCCTTCACCACCAAAGGGCTTTTTCATTTTGTGGATCGCTATAACACGGACAGGTGCTATCAGATTAAGGAGTTTATTAACTGTAATAGCACGGGGGTGATTTACGCGATTATATGTGCCTGTAATAAGGTTTATATTGGAAGTACGAAAAGAAATCTTAAAATTAGGATACAGGAGCATAAACGAGCAAAAATGAACCAAGATCCCAAATCACCCATTTTTCAACACATGAAAGAGAATCATGGCACACAGAAGGATTTCAAGTTCCATGGGATGCAGAAAATAGAACCTAGAGTCAGGGGTGGGGATTGGAAACTAATGATAAGACAGCAGGAAGCAAGGTAGATTAGCCGGTGCAGACCGGTTAAGTTAGGTCTGAACAGCGACTCTGAATTACATTATTTCTTGAAATGATATTGGGAGTTAAAAGTCTATCTGTGGCAAGTTGGAGCAAAAGGAATTGTAGTTCTATGAGTGGTTTTAAATTGGTTAGCACTACAGGACTTAAGGGGATGGGTCAAGAGATATATAAAAAATGTATGAGTGAATGACAGTATTTTTGGGTCGTAGATCAAGATCTTCTATAGGTCGGCAGGTAGTTATCATTATGTTTGAGGAACCACACTGTTGAGGTGTCGATCGAATTGGTACAATTGGAGTGAGTGAAATAAGAATAGTGTGAGGGTACATTTACATCCTCGAGATATCCGGGAATAGGAAAAATGTGTGATGGACTATGATAGGTGGATGTTTGATAATGTATTTTTTGGTCAGGCTAATATTATGGTAGAATCTAAGTAGATGAATTTAATGGCACTTGGACTTTGGGGCCAGCTTCATGAGTAGTTTGTGATAATTGAATTGAACTGAAATTAGTGTTGTAAATAATGTTAGATAGATTGTTCAGGAAACGTTAACCTGACGTCTATTACTCCTTTACGGGTAAATAGAGGCTGGATGTATTCACTATGTAGAAAGAACGATAATTCATCATGAATATACTACAATGCAGGGCACAAGAGGATGATGTTGAACAGACGCAGGAGAGCATTTAAATTATTTTAGTACGAGGGGAAGTCAATACTTGAAAATATTGGATCATTACAGGCGTCACTAATCGCTGTATTTTTTACATAAGTAAAAGCAGACGTGACAGGGAACTTACTTAGGTTGATTGTGATTGGCCATAAAAAGTGCAGGACTGGGTATGTTTTATTTCTTTCTGGAGGCATATGCGAATTGTTTCGTTTAAATTTTAACGCAAAATGCAGTGCAGAGCGGCTGATGACACAGTATGATTGACTGCTAATAGAAATAGGAAAATTGCCAGCTGAGAGGTTAGGATCATTGAGATAGGTTTGAGGTGTTCGGACCGGAGATGCTTGATTTCTTTCCGGCCGCAGTTGCAAAACATCGGTAAACCTTTGACGCGCACCTCTTAGTTGGGCGGGTGAGGTCCCGCTATGATTGACTATCTACTGCAACAGGAAATAAATAGAGTCTTTCCTGTCTTGAGGTATCGAGTACATAATAAATATGGGTGCGGACCTCGTAGAGAACCAGGGCTGAGGAATTAGGACCGAGGATGTGCGCAAGGTGATTGGATAATAAGGAATTTAAATAGCCCTGTCTGGAGGTATCACGAACATATAAAGAATGGGTGCGGACCTCGCAGGGAACCAGGGCGCAGTAATTAGGACCGAGGATGTGCGCAAGGTGATTGGTTACCAGGGAATTTAAATAGCCCTGCTCTCGACCGGAAATTCACAGCGGGATTTATCCGGCCTAGCTGTCGCGGAGCCAAGACATGCTACAGAAGTCAATGGAGGAATAAGGTGAGATTGGGAGCATTGAAGTATAGTTTAAGTAGAAAAATTCAGGAGAAGGGGACCTGATTAGGTGTCTCTAGGTCAATTTCAGGTAATAACTGCAGGAAGACGGATGGTGGGTCTTTGTTGAGTAGGAGGAGCAGGATTTATCGGGCCTGGCTGTCGTGGAGCAAAGACGTACTACAGGAGTTAATGGAGGAATAAGGTGAGATTGGGAGCATTGTAGTATAGTTTCAGTAGAGGAATTCAGGAGGTGCGTTGGAATACCGTTTGGTTGGGCTGCAGTATTGAATAAGTTAGCTACATTACTGAAGGTAGATGAGGAAGGGGACCTGAATAAGTGTCTCTTGGTCAATTTCAGGCAATCACTGCAGTTGCACTGTAATTAAGGAAGACGGATTATGGATCTTTTTTAGCAGAAATAATAGGAGGTTTGTGAATGGAATTTCAATATTGCGGATTTAAGAGTAGGATTGTACTTTGACAGGTGGTTCCTCTCTTTTCTATAATAGGAGATATCTTTTAAAAAAAATAACAAACCGTGAAATTTGGATTAAGTGGAAATCGCCAGAACAAAACGTGGAGAAATATGATTGGGAGCTTAACAGTAGGTGAGCTAATGATGTATGAATCAAACTATATTGAAGACTGTAAATTAGGGGTACAAGCAAAAATTTTAGGCTTTTTCATATATACTAGGCATTGATCATAAGCACTGGGATTGAGATAAGACTAAGAATTAAGGAGCTACATCGTCCATCATATTACCACGTGGATATAAAATAGAGGTGAGATGGTTTTATTCGTTAAAGCAGGAAGAATGATGGGGGTGAATAGTGAGTTCCCCGTGTATCATTGGGGTATCTAAATACATCTGCAAAATATCACTTACCATGGTTATAGGGCACTCTCAAGGTTGTCTTGGAGCATGAGGGTGTCTAGTTTTAATTAATATGGTCACCACGGTCAAATTCTTAATATGGGGGAATGTTTAGAAACATTTGCACTGCAATACCTGGAATGTCGATGGTTTGATGCCTAGTAAAAACCATGATACTTTGTGATTTTAAAAAAAATGTTGATGATTCCCAGACCATCTTTGTGTTAATAGATTCCCTATGTAACCTGTAGAATATACAGATTGTCATATAAGCAGGTTTTTGGACTTAATTGATTCTTGTGTAGAATGGTATATAGGCAGGCTTCCAAAGTTGGGATGAACATTTGTGGTACAGATAGAATTATCAATATAGATTTTTTGATTGTAATATCTTTTTCTTTTTACAGCCCTGATGATGTCCCAGATGGGAGGAAATGCGTAGGCTGTGGATTAAAACATTTTTTTGTACAATCTTTTGAATATCTTCATGTTTGATATCTTCATCAAGAAAGACTGTTTTGATTGAATGAAAGTATCACCCTACTCCAATAAAAGAACAGAATACAAGTACAAAGGAAGCTTGCATGGAACTTTTTGATTCTTCATGGACTGCAGTACTTTATTATGCTAGATAACATTGTTTACTTTGACTATCCTTCTACTTTTGTTTGAATTTTAGTCTTAGTGGCTTTAACGGTGGGCTGCAAGACGTTGAGTGCCAGGGAAGTTGTTTGTGATACCGATTGTAGAGATTATTTGTAATATCTCATTGTGCGCATGAGTGCATTGCCCTCATCGTGTTATTGGTTTGGACCCTCACCAAGTCATTTTCAGTGCATTTCGACAACAGATTTACTCCACTCTGAGTAATCTTTATGAAAAGGTAGTTCAGGTGATCTCAGCACGGGTGCGCAGAATTCCTGCCTCATTGGGCAAAAACATCTGAAGAACCTCGTGGCATTACAAGGTACTCATGCGTCCAATATATGCATGCCTAAAAAGGCACAGATGGCTGTATTATGGCTGTGTCCTGCCCAGGGTTCCGATCCTGACTGAGACTGGAAAAGCCTGAAAATCAGGTGAACAGCAAACACAACTGCTCCATGCGAATAAATCATTTTGTTGAAAAATAGGTATCACTAGCAGGGCAGAATTTCTGAGATTCAAAAATAAAATCTGGAGTTCATAACATCTTGCTGATCTGCAATGATTAATGAAGCTGCTAAATTCAATACGTCTTTACAGCCTTCCCACTACATAAATACAAAGTAAAATTACGTTTGAAGTGCTTTATCCTGTTCGTTTGAAAGGTTCTTTTAACAGGCGCCAAAAAAAGAGAAAATCGAAATAATGGAATATAGAAAGTGAATAAGTCACATAGGCCATAACGAACATGATGTGAGAAAGTTGGTCACTTGAATGAATCTCATTGTTAACCTTTAAGCGGATCCAGCGGGACATATGCAGAGCTGCTCTCTTCATATCACAGATAGAACTACTTGCCCTTGTTGTGTTGCCATCAGATGGCACAAGTGCTAAAATGGTGCCCTTTCTTTTGCTCCTGTATCAGTGTCTTCAAAATCTCAGTAGGTCTAAGCTTACCTCCATGCCACTTCACTCCACCACCCACACCACAACGCTTCACTCCACACTCACCTCGCTTCACTCCACCCCCATCTGCTCCACCCCACGCCGCTTCACTCTACCCCACCCCATCCCTGGCACTCCACTCCAACTCAAAACACAAAGAGAGAGGAGGAGGTGAGAAGATGTACACCCTCCTAAAGTCAAATGTTAACACAAAATTTACGGCTGCTATAGGCCCAAAACACAATTAGTGTCTGTGTCTGTGGACCAACGCCCATACGTCACACTTGTATGGTCACAGAAAACATGTATGGGTACCGAAGAAGTGGGTACCAGGGAAAAAGCCACAAGGAGAAGTGTACTTTCTGGAAGAGGAAGCATCACACACAATTTTCTGTCATGCTTCATCATCAGCAACCTCTCCCCACCCTGGAAGAATAATGCCTCCAGGGCGGACTCAACCTTCTGTTGGACTCGGCGCAGGAGGAAGTTCTTAAATAAAAGCTACTGGACAGTGAAGGGATTCCAGGTCAGTGAAGTAAGAATACCTTACTGTATCCTAGCTACTTGCCTTCATTCGTGGGTACATTTAGGTAAGGTTAAATAAATAATGAGGCGGTGTTGTGAGAACTGTGACTCACCCCGCCATCGAATTTAAGCCAACATGTGTCTGCCCATCATCAAAGCCCATAACGGTCAGGGGCATTCCTCAGGGCCCTTACTTAGTCAATTTGGGCCTATTCCTCTATTATGTAAGGTGGAAAAGATAAAACGTGATCAAATTATAACTAATGAATTGTGCTCAGGTGAGTCCTACCTGGATGAAGCACAGAAAAATTCACCTAATGATGACAAATCACAATCCTGGTTTTAGTATACATTCATAACTTTACCAAGGGTGTTTATGGACAACAACAATAATAAACTAGGATAGAGTGTGACAAGCATGTGACATTACACTGAAAAACCACAGCATTCTCAACACACTTGATAAAAAGAATTAAAGAAAGAGCCCTTAATAATAACAGGGACCAGTGCTAACATCATACATATGAAAAAGAAGACAACAAAAGACTGATTTGTTTAAACCACTTAATGCCCTCTTTCCAGCACATTCCAAAACGCTGCTTATAACCATTGGAAACTATTACAATCAGGAGGCCTTCCGCTTGAGAAACCAATGCATGCTTTAAAAAGGGCCAGGGGCATAAAAGACATGCTAGTACACAAACATCCGAAGATAATCACAACACAAGGAGATCAAATGACCCAATGGAACCTTCCACCACCAGTGGTTTACTCTCAGTTCAAAAGAAAAAACTTGAACAAATGATAACTAATTAATTGTGCCAGGTGAGCCCTACCTGGATGAAGCAAGGGAGAATTCACCTAATGATGAAAAATCACAATCCTGGTTTCAATATACATTCATAACTCTACCAAGGGTGTTTAAGGCAAACAAAAATGTGGAGAGGAATTGGCCTAACGGCTAGAGCGGTCGACCTCGAATCTGGGGAACTGGGTTCGAGTCTCGGCAATGACGCTGAACATCCTGTGATTCTGGGTAAATCACTTAATCTCCCGGTGCCTAACCAAAAATGAATGTGTGTCCTCATGTAACGTAACAGGTGCTATGTAAAGCGCTCTGATACCTGATTTGGGTCACGTTTGCGCTATATAAAACTCCCCAAAAAACTAATAAAAAAGCAGAACAGAGCGTGGCATGCCTGTTACAATACACTGCAAAACCACATGTGATAAAAAGATCTAAAGGTAAGGCTGCTATAGGCCTAAAACACAAATAGTGTCTGTGCCTATGGGACAAAATCGAATATGTCACACTTGGACGGTCACAGAAAACATGCACCGGTGCTGAAGAAGCCGATACCAGGGAAAAAGCCGCAAGGGGAAATTCATTCTTATGGAAGAGGAAGCCTCACACATAATATTGTGTAATGCGTCATCATCTGCAACCTCTCCCCACCCTGGAAGGATAATGCCTCCAGGGCGGACTCAACCTCCTGTTGGACTTGGTGCAGGAGAGAGTTCTCAAATAAAAGCTACTGGAAAGTGAGGCGATCCAGGTCAGTGAATTATAAAAATACCTTAATTTATCCTGGCTATGTGCCTTTATTCATAGGTGCATTTAGGTAAGGTTAAAAAAATAGTGAGGCGGTGTTGAGAGAACAATGACTCACCCCGCCATAGTATTTAGGCCAACATGTTTCTGCCCCTCATCAAAGCCCGGTCAGGGGCATTCCTCAGGGCCAGGGATCTCTAACTTAATCAATTTGGGCCTATCAAAGGACCCTATGGAACATTCCACCACCAGGGGGTCACTCATCGTGCGGTCAGTGTGGTTTTTGCCCCCTCACAAGGAGGACGAAGGAATTAGACCTGGTTTTGAGAACACCATGGCAGTTAAAATCCCTGACTAACTGCAACTCTCTGGATGTAATTTACATGTTGAAATGCCAATGTGATCTGATGTACATTGGAATGACTATCAGGAACGTTTGAACACGCATTACCTAACTCCGGAGAACCATAAGGTGTAAAAGTGATGCAACAAAACTGAAAAACACTATTTCGAAAAAGGACATACTGAAAACGAAATGGAATGGTCTGTCATTGAAAAACTGAAAAAAATATGCACAGACATGACTAAACCATTGTTCCTCTTAGAACAAAGATGGATTTATCGGCTCCGCACAGACCACGTGGGACTGAACGATAATGTGCCCTGGGGGAGTATTAAAGTATGAGTTGCACCCCAGCACCATTTTTTTTTTAAAGAATGATCAATAATAGTCCTATGCATTCAACAATATCTTAATTGCACAACGCTGTGGTTAATCTTCATCCTTAAATCTTATGAAAAAATGTATATTATGAACTAAGAATAGATCACAATAGTTTGTGACCACTTAGAGTGATAACACTGCTCATCACATGGATGATGGGGTGGGGGCTCCTGCTCGAACGACAACATTCGCTAGATACTGCCCGCTGGTAGTGAAATAATGATAAATTAAAAAATAATAAAAAAGAAAGAAAGAAAAAGTCCCAGGGTATCAAAGTAGGGGACTCTGTAAGGCCCACAAGGTGATTCCCTGACCCCTATGATTAATTTTAATTTGAAATCAATGATACAACTTTCCATCAAATATTATTCCATTGGTCCCAGTAAAAATACACCGTCCTCTGCAAGAGAGACCATGTTATTTGGGCAACCGGCCAATGCAGGACTACTGTTACCCAAATCCTAGGGAACTTGCTTCCACTTCAGGCACCACCCTTTACGCTCAGCAGGACGGACGCTGGCAAAAACACAAGTAAAAAGCACAGGACTCCTTTTCATAAGGGGCCCGCCTCCCTCAGAATGTGTACTAGCAGCGGAGAGCGGGCATCGATTAGGTTTTCCGGTATTGTGGGCCTTTCGATGAAATAAGTTTAAAAAACGCTTAGTTTGCTTCACTGGACTGCCCCGGCTCCCACTGTAGAGGGAGCCTGGTGTCTCAAATGTTGGCCTCCGGTCAACCCAACCCGTAAAATAGTCTGCTCCAATAATTTGTTTTTTTTGAGGGGGTGTTCTTTTCCTCCTCGTGGAGCCAATGGATGTTCAGTGATGATCCAACACCTGTTCAAGGAGAACAATGTATATGTGCGCACCAGCGTACTAACTAATACGTAGTGCATTAGTTGTGTGTGTGTGTGGCTCTGTAGACAATATTTGCGATACATCAAACAAATGAAAAATGCTCACGCCTTTCATCCTGCAGAATTCAACATTTGTTTCCTGGTACGATGGATGTTTCTCTATACAAGGCACTACGATTGCCACAAAGAAATAGTCAGAATGCGGTCCCGTAGCTATTTTTGAATGATGGTTATTATCTGGTTTGTGTTACCAGAAGTATGTATGTATGATTAATAAAATTGATTTGATGTAGTAATTCAAATTACTCTGAACGATTGCTCTTGGTACTGTGGCAAGAAAGATCAGTATCTTAATATCATTGCTCATTAGATTCCTATAAACTATGATGTTACTCTAACGTCTCAACACTAATCTCAATAGTGTGTAACTACAAAGGACACCGTCCCTCTCTCTGTCTAAGGAGCCGGTATCCCCTTTAATCTAGGGTAAGACAGAGAGCTAGCTCCCTTATTCTAATGATTCCATGCATGATTTTGCCTGTTTTTTACTTCAGTACCTGTAGCATTGCTATTCTTTTGCATGGTCTATTCACATATCACGTGTGTTGAGAATGCTGTGGTTTTGCAGTGTATTTATTGTCACATGCATGTCACGCTCTATCCAGGTTCATTATTTTTGTTTTCCTTAAACACCCTTGGTGAAGTTATGAATGTATACTGAAACCAGGATTGTGATTTGTCATCATTAGGTGAATTTTCCTGTGTTTCATCCAGGAAGGACTCACCTGAGCACACTTAATTCATTATCATGTGTTCAAGTTTTTTCTTTTGCACTTTACATAATAGGCGAACGGGCCCAAATTGAGTATGTTGGCGATATCTGGCCCTGAGGAATTACCCTGACCCGTATGGGCTTTAATGAGGGGCAGAAACATGATGGCCTAAATTCTATGGCAGGGTAAGTCATTGTTCTCACAACAGCGCCTCACTATTGTTTTAACCTTACATAAATGTACCCACGAATAAAGACAAAAGCCGGGATACATTAAGGTAATTTTAAATCACTGACCTAGATCCCTTCTCTGTCTGGCAGCTTTTATTTAAGAACTACCTCCTGCGCCAAGTTCAACAGGAGTTTGAGTCCGCCCTGGAGGTGTTATCCTTCCACAGTGGGGAGAGGTTGCCGATGATGAAGCATGGGGACAATATTGCGTGCGAGGTTTTCTCTTCCATAAGGATGACCTTCTCCTTGTGGCCTTTTCCCTGGTATCAGCTTGTTTAGCACCTGTACATGTTTTCTGTGATTGTCCAAGTGTGACGTATTGGACGTTTGGTCCGTAGGCACAGACACTCATTGTGTTTTAGGCCGACAGCAGCCATACCTTTTGTGTTAACACTCCACTTCACCCAAGCATGACACTCCAGGCCACTCTATGCCGCACCACTAACGTTTACTCATGCTGAACAGTAGCCACACAGGTGTAAAACATAGCTAAAACAAATTGGCAAAGCCATTAGGTCTCACAGAGGCAAAACCCATTGGCTTTGCTAATGCCTGTTACTGACGATGCCTGTTACTGACGATATGAACAATGATATTATGTTACTTTTACTTTCATTTTCTCTTCTCCTTCTTCCCTTGACAAATTGCTTCTCTGTTGTTTGGACGTTAGAAGGACAGTTTTCATCCACCTGGAGAGATCTCAGTCTTTTTGCAGTTCAAATTAGCTTTGTATTACTTTTGGGAGTCGAAACAAACATTGTGAAGCTTTCTCAATTTCCATTACCCACTCGATCAGATCTATTGTCTCTTTGAAATACTCCTTCTGGAATGCCGCTTTGTGATTCTATGCAGGTATCTGACTCAGCTGAGATTCAGAATGAACCTATTGATGAAATGTGTAGGACATCAACTTTTGGCAAGGGGTTTTGAAGTTCAGTTCTTTATCTTTAGTTTCCTCAATGCATTTCTTTATTATCCTAGGTTCTTTCTAATTTTTTCTGTTTTCGTTAGTCATTGCCATTCACCCATCCACCCCTTACTGTTGGCCTTCAATTAGGAAGAATGCTGGGTAAGGCAGCTTATAATACCACCCACATGGAGCCCAGAATTAACATCTTGATGCACTTATCATTGTGGCTGACAACTAGGTATGAACTCTGGTAACTCCCCTGAATTGTGTTGTGGGTCTATCAACTTTGGAGTCTTTCCTGCTGTAATAGACAGCCTTTCATGAGAAAAGAAAAAAAAGGAAAAATGTACTCTTCAAAAGAAACGGCACACCAATATAAACCTGCAAAGACTCAGACCCTAAATTACTATTATTGTCTGGAAGAGGATTATAAGAAGGGGTGGTTGGGACATTAATATTTGTTATCTGCCAAGCATCCAGAAGAGCTGTGTGAGAAGGGGAAGCTCTGAAAGACTTCGCCTTGTGCTCAGGACTGGTGCCACATGCCTGCTAGTCTCCCTTCTGCTCTTTCTCACTGAGACCTGGTTTAATGACTGCTCTCACACTTCATTTGTTACCTACTGACTACTCTATTCTCAGAAACGACAGACCAGGCAAGATCGGGGAGGTGTTGCGATTATCTTCAGAAACACCCTCCAAATC
Organism: Lissotriton helveticus; assembly: GCF_964261635.1. NCBI lineage: Eukaryota > Metazoa > Chordata > Amphibia > Caudata > Salamandridae > Lissotriton > Lissotriton helveticus. The sequence goes on from NC_136067.1 coordinate 450,139,195, forward strand.
AAAGCTTCTCACACTACCCTCTTTCGCACCTTTGAATGCCTCTCCCTAGAATTCCAAGTTCATCATGGCTCACCCTTCAGGTTCCATACCATCTACCAACCGCCTGGAAACTGCTCTTCCTTCATGGAGGAATTCATTGACTTCATTAGTGACCAATATTCACAGAGCGACAAGCAGATCTTCCTAGGTGATTTCAATCTCCACTGGGGCCCTTAGGAAGACTCGGCTGCCAACAAGCTTGCAACCTTTCTTTCCGCTAATGATCTTGCACAACGCTGCTCGGAAATTACACATGACAAGGGCTCAATTCTGGACCTTGTGATTTCGAAATTAGACCAGATTACCACTGCTTCACCCATCCATGTGGACTGGTCTGACCATTTCCTCATTCCCTTCTGTTTTCACCTCTCTCACATTTTAACTCTCGGCCAACCCAAAAGAGCCTCTACGTGGTTCCGCAACACAAAAATCATTGATCTTGAGACTCTATGTGATTCTGCTATGCAGTCTCTTCCTAGTCTAGACCCCAATACGGATGTCAACGATCTCACTCCCCTTTGCCTCTCAATACTCGCAGTCGAAATCGACAAGTTTGCTCCACTTCAAAGCAAAAGGAAAAGACCCACCCTATCAGCTCCTTGGTTCAACAAAGCTCTTTATGACGAAAGGAAAAACCTTAGAATCTTAGAGAAGAACTGGAGACAATCTCCATCCACCCCCAACCTCTCTCTTTTACGTTCAGCAAGATCCATATATCACAAACACATCTTCCAGGAAAAAACATCACACTTCAGATCCCTCCTCGATTCAGCTAAAAACAGACCCCAAAACCATTTCGACCTCATCAAAAACCCAAACTGTTCTCCCCAAACCATCAAGCCTGAGGATGCATCAAAGAAAGCAACTGAGTTCGCTATATTCTTCGATCAAAAGGTAAAATCTCTGGTGGAACAGGTCACCCACCCCACCCCCATCGAGAAGCGAAAATCCTTAGTCACTTGGCAGAACTTTGCCGCCATCCTCAAAAGCATCCTTGAAACCAAACCTTACAACCATTCCTCTGACCCCATTCCCAGTGGCATCGCCATTGATTTCTATACTAACACTCTCTCCTACTGGACCAGGCTAGTCAATCTCTTCCTCAGTCAAGGATCCCTCCCAAGCGTCCTCAAAACAGGACAGGTTACCCCCTTTCTAAAAAAAACCTCTGCAGATGCAAATGACCTCAATAACTTCCGCCCCATCACCAATCTCCCTTTTCTTTCAAAGATCCCAGAAAAATGTGTTGCAAAACAACTGTCCCAACACATTATGGACAATAATGTCCTCGACATGTTCCAGTCGGGCTTTATTCAAAACTGCAGCACTGAAACAACCCTGCTGCAAGTGATCGATGATGCGCTGCACATCCTCGATTCAGGGGAATCTTGCCTTCTGATTCTTCTTGACCTCTCTGCAGCTTTTGACACTGTTAATTACAACACCCTCCTTAACATTCTTCAACAGAGAATGGGCGTGGAAGGCACTGTACTCAAATGGTTTGCTCTTTCCTCACAGACAGATCCCAAATGATCAAGATTGCAAATAGTCTCTCGTCTCCACTGGTGGTTGGTTAAGGCGTCCCTCAAGGTTCTATCCTTGCTCCCACTCCATTCAATCTCTATTTGGAACCATTAGGGAACCTTCTAAGCAAATCTGGAATCCTCTACCATCTCTATGTGGATGACACCCAAATCTACCTCAAGGTGTCTTCCCCTCATAATCTCTCACTACTCAGCTCTACTCTCAACACTATTCACAACTGTATGCTAGTTCACCAACTCATTCTCAATACCTCCAAAACGAAATGAAATTCCTCCTCATATCTAGCTCTCTCTCTCCGCCTCCTGTTCAAGCCTGGATGGATCAATCAAATCTACTCAACAGTAAACCCATCATTGTGGATTGCGCTAAATCCTTAGGTGTCATACTTGACAAAAGACTCAACTTCATCTCACACATCAACTCCATGGCCAAGAGCGCACGTTATCAACTGCGACTTTTATGGGGGATTCGTCGGTTCTTCCCAGAGAATGACCTAAAAACCTTGGTCCAATCGCTAGTTCTCTCTAGACTTGACTATTGTAATTCTCTTCTGACTGGCCTTCCCAAATCTCACCTCTCCCCCCTCAAATCCGTCCTCCATTCAGCAGCTCGCTTCATTTCAGGGTCCAAACGAAGTGATCACATCACTCCTATCCTGTCTTCTCTCTGATGGCTTCCCATCGAGGCTAGAGCTATCTACAAAACAGCGTGCATCACCCACAAAGCTTTGCACTCTTCCTCCCCTCGCTATCTGGCGAATAAACTCAAATTGTCTGGAGGCTCAAGACCTTCTCGGAATGCGGAAAAGTTCCTTCTTGAACCCCCCTCCTTCAAAAGAGAAAAACTGTTGGCACTATCGTTCTCAGGTAATGCGGTGAGAACCTGGAACTCGCATCCTCCTTCGCTCCGTGCCATCACCTCCATCCAGATCTTCAGCGGACCTCAAATCTCTTTTATTCCAAAGACACTTTCAGAACTAATTCCCTCCTTCCCAGACCCTGCCAGGAAGTTCCTTAGTCATTGTAAATTTGTCACATATGTTTATATTTTTACTTATACATCCTGTGCTTGCTGTGTTTGAAATTGTGTTCCTTTTGCCTGCGTTGTTTTGATTCTATGGCCTGCTATTGTTCGCCAGGAAGTTCTTTAGTCATTGTAAAATGTGTCATATTTATCTTTACTTGTGCTTATACAGTCTGTTCATGCTATTTGTATTTGCTCTATTCCTGCAACAGTTCTCTCATGTAACGTAACAGGTCCTAGTGTACAGTGCTCTGACACCTTTGGGTAAAGTCCGCGCTTTATAAAAATGCATTAAATAAAATAAATAAATAAAGAGGGGACATCACCCTGTAAAACCAAGATAACCTGCCATGGAACCTAGAGCATCAGCGCCTGCCTGCTTGCCAAATCCAGTGTGCCCTGTGAAGAAGAGGAGAGCGTTGCAGGAGGTGGGGACCCCTACTGAGACGGCTCCATGAGAGAGGTATGAGGGAACTGCTGTAAACCGATCGGGTCGTTGCCCATGTGCAGAACGGATCCGGCGACCCCCATATGCCAGGAGAGGGCCGCTGTGACTGGAGCTATATTGTTAGCACTGAGCGTGAAGTGCCAGCGCTGCAATGCTGTGGTGACCACGCATGCCAGAGGGGGTGTTGTACAATTTGTTGCCGGAGCATCAAGACTTGTTACCGCGTTAATCGACGACCCCTTAAGTTGTGGTGAGGACGCATGTACTAGAGAAGTCTTCCCCTCAGCTGGGAGTATCGCAGCAAACCAATAAACCAGAAGGGACTGCTGGTACCCACATTGCCAGAGTTTCAGGTCTTTACCTGGACAGAAGATTGTGGCTGTGACCGGCTTGTCAAGTCCACATCCGAAGGCCTGCACCTGAAAAATTCCCTGAGGACCATGAAGGACACTGCCTGAGACATTGCACCCTCTGTGGCCTCCAGTCGGGAGCCATAGCATTGAATTCCCCCGCCGTGAGAAGATTGACAAGCCTCATCTTCAAGGAATGGGAGCAGCTCCAATAGCTGGTACAAGCAGTCGCAGGCAGAGCGGTTCGCATTAGTGAGCCATCTTCCAGGTGCTGCAACGTGCACCATGGGCAGCTTGACTTTGCTGAACAGGATACAGAACTTTGAGTGCCCGCAGAGAGAGCACTTGCTGCATCGCTGACTGTTTCTAAACCGCCGTAGCAGGTAAGACTAGAAACTCTTAAGTATGGCCTATTTGTGAGTATTCCCTGGATGCAGCCACCACTGATTGCGGAACAACCCCAAGCACATTATAAGGAAGAGGGTGGGAGAGGGATTTGCCTGACTACTATTAGAGCCCCGACCTCAAGAGGATTGTGTTGTTGCCCATGAATGTCATTATTCCTTTGAATGTGTAGAGTTAGAAATAAAATACTTATAAAAGTAAGCATTGGCTTGGAAATCGATTTATTGATCGTATTGCGTGCACTTTGAGTTATGAGTCATGTTCACTTTTCTAGATCTACACTCACCGCCCCCCTGAGGGAACCTTTGATTGCTCGTCTACAGCTAAAACTGAGAATCAAGTGCAGAAGGGGTACTTTGCTCAGTTGCTCAGGATACATAGTGAGTCGGACTCAAGGACATCAGGAGTAAAATGCATCAACCACCACGGTTGGGCCCTATAGCCCCTGCGTGCCCTCTGACCCTCTGCAAGGGGTTCTGACACCCATGCTCAAAATTCTTCCACTGTTTAAAATAGGAGGATAGAGTTGCAGAGCGACAGGATTGTTGGACCTCACTGCTCTGAAGCCATACTCTCAAATTCCACACCAAGAGAGAGTCAGGAGAGATGAAAGGACCCCTGATTCCGAAGAGGTGAGAGAGACAGTGAGAACCCACAACAAGTTTCTGCTGCCATCTCCTTCAACCATGGAAACCAAGTTCTGCATGGCCAGAATAGAACCATCACCACCACCATCTCCTGCTTGACCTTTAATAATATTCAGAGAATTAGATGAACTGGGGGGATTGCATAAAGATGATGGAGATGAGGCCAAGGTGTTGAGAGGGCATCCACTCCCAAACAAACTGCAGATGGCCATTGACAAAAGACTCTGCACACTTTTTTTTACAAGAGGAAGCAAACAGTTCTGGAAAGGAAGTTTCAAATCTGTTCCAAATGCTGACACTGTCAATACAAGATCTTGGGACACTCACCTGCTCAACCGATCCATCTCATTATTGTTCTTCCGTATTATGTGGATCGCTTTCAAGGACAGAAGATGCTTTTCCGCCCACAAACCCATCCTCATTGCCACCCAATTTCTGGACGAAGATTTTGAACTGCCCTGTCTATTCAAATTGGACATAGAAGTCTTTTTAACTGTCTTTAACAAAACATTTTGTTTCCAAACAAGTGCTTAAAATCCCAATACAGCAATGAAATTTGCTGTCTGCCAAGCCATGCATTCCCTGGACCGGCAGTTTGGGCTGGACTGTTCCCATGAGGCACAGGGTCAGACTGATTTGCATATGGCCATTTCTGAACTGGGGTGGCAGAGTGGGCTAAAGAACGGTGATGGATTAAACCCAGATCTGTTGACTGGGTGTGAGTGTTTGATTGGTTCAGATGCTCCGTCCATCACCACCCCCTTTTGTACCACTTTGTTCGCCATAAGTTGGCAGGGTATGCGCAGACGAGAGTCCCTTGCTCACTTTGCCACTAGATTCAAGCAAGCCGGCTGAAGACCGCTGAAATGCCAGAAACCGGTCCTTGGACGCTTGTTTCCGGTCCAGGGAAAGCATGGCTTGGCAGTTCGGGCTGGACTGTTCCCATGAGGCACAGGGTTAGACTGATTTGCATATGGCCATGTCTGAACTGGGGTGGCAGAGTGGGCTAAAGAACAGTGATGGATTAAACCCAGATCTGTTGACTGGGTGTGAGTGTTTGATTGGTTCAGATGCTCCGCCCATCACCACCCCCTTTTGTACCACTTTGTTCGCCATAATTTGGCAGGGTATGCTCAGACATGAGTCCCTTGCTCACTTTGCCACTGGATTCAAGCAAGCCGGGCTGTAGACGGCTGAAATGCCAGAAACCGGTCCTCTGAAGCTTGTTTCCGGTCCAGGGAAGGCATGACTTGGCAGTTCGGGCTGGACTGTTCCTATGAGGCACAGGGTCAGACTGATTTGCATATGGCCATGTCTGAACTGGGGTGGCAGAGTGGGCTAAAGAACGGTGATGGATTAAACCCAGATCTGTTGACTGGGTGTGAGTGTTTGATTGGTTCAGATGCTCCGTCCATCACCACCCCCTTTTGGACGAACTAATTGGGCTATAGCGTGAGAAACGTGACAAACGATGCTTTGATGAACCTTGAACTCCGTCCGTGAAGTTTGAACACTGAAACTGGCAGCCTGTAAATATCTGAGGAACAATACATACAAACGCTGAAATTATAAGATCCTGGATCTGATGGGCTAAACAAACAGAGGCGTTAAAACACGTGACATGGTAAACGCGAAATCAACCAACCTCATTCCCATCCTGTAGCCGAGACTCACAGCGTTCCCCGTCTGTTTCTACTGGATGATCACAGATTGTTCCAAACTGTAAATCAAAATACGAGTAGATGCTCAAAATGCCAACCTACTACTATGTTGAACAGAAAAATAAATGAAGACCGTACTAAAAACCGCCCGCAATGCACTGACCTTTCACCAAACCAAAACTCTGTAACTCGATCTTTCCGTCTAACTGGCCTTCTTCGGTTCAACTCTAGTGAACGCGACATATGCTCGGATTACGGCGACGGTATAAGCCTCAAGAAAACAATGACGGACTTAAAGCGTGAAACTACAACAGATATAGGCGCCATTACTAAAGGGTGCAATCAGGCCCTGTAAACAAACTAAAACTAAAACTGGCGCCCCAATACATGAAACAGTGTACAAGTGAGTGATGAAAATGACAAAGAGGTGCTCTGAAAGGAAGCAAATCCACCCTGTGCAAGAGATTCATAAAAAAGGATAGTCAAAAACATGTCTAAAAGCAAATGTTACATGTCATTTCCAAAACAATGAATGACATAACCCTTCAGGTAAACTGTAAAAAATATTACGTACACAAAAAATAAACCAAAATCAATCTCATTAGTGTAAGTTGAAAAAAACGGCCTGTATTACTTTCAGTCTAATGCAGTGCTATAAAAAACATCCTAAGTCAACTTTGTCATTGATCCCTTTGGGATCTTGAGTGTTAAGCCTCCTTATCTAATAGATTTCTCTTTGAAGTAAGGTCCTAGTGAGATCTCTCCTGGGGGCAGGTTTGACCATCTTTATAACCTGGAATTTCAACTGAGCTATAGTATGACGATTTTTGTTCCGATGTACTGCTAAACTACTATTGATGTTGCCATTGCGGATTGTACTTTTGTGTTCGGAAATCCAAGTTTTTTCGCTCAGTTTTGCCTATATACAATAGGCCACATCGACACTTGATTGTGTAAATCAAATTAATGGAATTACAATCAGCGTTGTGTTTTGTTTTTATCGTCCCCCCATCTGGAGGTGCTGTATGCTATCGCTGCATATTGCATTATTACAGTGAACTCAATTCTGGCACCTTCTAGTGCCCTTGAAATTTCCCATTGTTTCTGTTAGTTTGGGTTTTAAAATTTATTTTAAATTGCATGATCGTCTGTAAGCAACAATGGGTTTGTTCTTAAAAAGATCTTGAAAATCACTTTCATTGGCTAATATTTTCCATCGATGTTTAATGATCCTTTTAAGTTGCCGAGAACATGTAGAGAATTTTGATACAAATACTTGTCTGTTGACTTCTGTTTTGACTTTGGTTTCTAAAAGACTGTTTCGGGTTCTATTCTCCACCTTCTGAATCGCATGATCCAGGATCGATTCCGGGTAGCCTTTGGATGTATATCTTTCTTTAATGATACAAAACTTTTTTTGTAAAGAAGTATTATCAGAACAGATCCTTTTGGCTCTAAGGAACTGGGAGTACGGAAGATTATAAATTAGACTTCGCGGATGAAAGCTTGTAAATAACAAGGCGTTGTTTTTATCGGTGGGTTTATGATATACTTCTGTGTGTATGTTCCTGTTCTCCAAGGTCACTAATACATCCAGAAAGGATAGAGATTTACAGTTCATTGTGCTGGTGAATTCGATATTCTCATCAAACTGATTCAATTGATAGATTTTGGCGTTCAATAGTTCCAAGCTGTTATTCCACAATCAAAAAATGTCTTCAATGAATCTACAATATAGAAGCAAATTGTCGGACCATTCTTTATCATTGTAAATAAAGGAATCCACAAAGTTAGCCATGTAAGTATTAGAGTACGCCAGGGCCCCGGCAAAACCCATAGATGTACCTTTTAGTTGCAGAAAAATGTGTTGTCCCGTTCAAAAAAGCTGTGATAAAGACAAAAATGTAATATCTCAAGTATGAATACTTTATCAGCTCCTATACAATTTTGCTGTAGATGGATTTTCCAACCTTACAGATGAAGCGAAGCTACCAATGGCGCCATCATTTTTAGAACAGTCCCGGGGCTGATCATATTCCGAAAGGAAGCACCAGTAACTGAAAATCATCGCCCCACAGACAGAACTGTAGGAATTTCTGAAGTCATAAGATAGGCATCCTATGAATCCACTTTGAATCAGTAATCTCCCTTCACTTCACTATAAGTGGAATTTCATTTTGGAATATTTCCATTCTGCAAGACATTTTTGATAGCTTTGATGAGTCCTCTCAGATCAATACATCCTGAATTTCCAGGATGGCTTTGGGACCAAAAAGACAACAGAATAGCACCCTTCTCTTCTCTTTGCTCTTCCTTGAGAAACAGTCATATTGCTTCCTTTAACAGTAGAATTTGGACAGCATCAAACATAGCTTCCTTTTTTGTAGGACAAGGTATAATTATGGTCTCCATCTCCTGAGGAGGAGAGAAAAACTATCTTGTAGCCCATATTATTACCTCCAAACTTCAGGCATCGAAAGTGGATCTTTCACAGGCTGGAATGAACTCGCACTGGGAAACACCCTCCCTCAGCATAGTCAGAACCGCTGCAGCTTGTTTGGAGACATGGACTTGTATTTTGGGTCTGAGGAGCTTGTTCCTCTGTCTCCTAGAGAATTCTGAATATTGCTATTGTGTTTTCTTGGATGTCTGACAAAAGGGCGACTTCTATGAGGACTGGGAAATTTTAGAAAGTGTCAAAGGGTGCCTGAAAGACGAGGAATGCTTCTTCTCCTTAAAAAGGCATTGAAGCTTGTCTTTAAGCTCTGCTCCAAACAAATGTGCCCCTCAAAAGTCATATACATGGCAGTCGACTTCTGAGAAGCATCTGTGCACCACTCCCTAAGGTGCAAATTCCTACTGGCACCCACAGTAGCACCTTCAGCATGGACAGAGGCACGGACCACATCAAAAGTAATGTCTGGGATAAACTATATGATTCTGGATTGCTTTCAACTATTCTGAGCGCTCAGACTGGTCCTGAACTACCTTGAATAGTTTTTAACGTCTGAAATCAAGGATTGACTGGCATATGCCCCACAGATGCTTGCTCTCATTGATGAATGTGCCCTAGCATAACTCTTTTTTAGGGCCAAGTCAATCTTTTTTCTGGTTGGTCATTCAAGATCTAGACTTCAGTATCAGAATTACGCCCAACAAGACTGGGGACCATATAATCCACTATTAATGTATCTGGTAACTTATTTTCTACATCCTCCAAAGTATAAAGTTTAGACATAAATCTAAGGGCCAAGGTCTTATCCAGGTACTTCACTTCACACATGAGGACATCCAAAACATACTGCCAGATGGGCAAACCCAAGGCGGGCATTTTAACAAACTGCCTGAGAACCGTATCTGTAGATGTTGAGGGCAATTCTTCCTCAGGGAATCCCATATTACTACGGATTCTGATCAAAATATCAGGCAAAGTCTACTTAGTAACTCAAAATATGTATAAAGGAGCACTCCTATGGTTTGTTTAAATAATAATTATTTCTTATCAAAAGAAAGACTAGGCGTGCTACAGGGGCGGCCACACTGTCTGAATGTGCCATTAATCATAACATTTCAATATTCAAGTTCTTTCAAACCTGGCCACTGTGCACTGTTGCCTAAAACAGTTGTAGGATTTTTAATAACTGTTCTTTTTTTATACCAATAGATTCAAAAGCATGTAAACTGACAAACATTAAATCATTAAAACATCAATGAATGTCCATATAACATATAAACATGTTTAATTTGTTCCTATCACAAATTTGTTTCTTTGGTGAATTTTTAAGCTTTCCATCACAAATGTAGTGTTTCAAGAAAAACGCCCAATGCATTTCGGGCCACACGGCCCTTCTTCCGGGGCTAAATCTGTAAATAAAGTGAACATACTTTCATGTAATAACTGTTCTTTTTTTGGTATAAAAAAAGTTCAGTTAATTAAAAATCCTACAACTGTTTTAGGCAACAGTGCACAGTGGCCAGGTTTGAAATAACTTGAATATTGAAAGTCTACTTCGTAACATATTTGCCCTTATTTATTTATTTATTTATTTAACGAGTTTTGTATAGCGCGAACAAGACCCTTGGGTATCAGAGCGCTTTACATTGCATGAGGTAGCATGGAGACAAATCTTGTATAGTGCAGCTATACACGGTTCGGAAAGGAGTGAAGTATCCTTAGGCTTAGAAAGAGACATAGCCTCCAATACAGTGTGTCTAATTTTGTCCTCCGATCAGTAACGGCTGCTACTGGATGGGAGGTGGTGAGGCGGTAGGGAGGGAATGAAAAAAATGAAAGAACTAACCTGGAATGGCCGGACACCACCTCTCCTCCGTCCTTATCTTCCTTCATCCTGTCTCTAGGCCCAGGCGGCAGCAGGAAGCACCCAGACACACAGGCTCCCCTGAGCAAATCACACCACTGCAATGCAGCATTGTGATTCGTCTAAGCACCGTGCACACTTAGGGAGTGCAAACCACTCCTCTCCCTGCTCTGACCAGCCCTGCCCCACCACTGACTGAAATAGGAAAAATTATATGATAATAACGAAACGTTATTATCATTTTATTTTTCCTTTTGAGCAGTGAGGCAACGCTCTTCCTCATTAGCGGAGGAACCACCACTGGTCTCCAATCCCTCCTCTTCCTTGCCTCTATGATGTTTTTTAGGCAGAGGAGAGCAGAAACCAGAAGAAGAATCTGAAGGTAAGTTATATTTCTTGCAACATGGCCACCTTTGGTCATTAGACCTTTCTTTATGTTCTCATCTCCTAAGCTTCCCAGAATTCCTGTGTGCATTCTACTTTAAACTTGAGTGTTTCACTCTGGTCAGTTGATGGTCTGGTCAGCTGGTAAGGTGTAACGCTATGCTGTGCTTTCCTAATAAACCTATCTTACAACCTACTAAGAAGTGTCTTGCTGTATACACATTTGTTTACAACATTTTGGCGACGATTTAGCTGACCAGACCACACTGGCGTAGCTAGGGGGGGGCGGTGGTGCGGTCCGTCCCAGGCAACACTATTTTCAGGGCGGCGGCCTCTTGGCACTGATGTCCCATGGCGGCGGCCTTTATAATTTATTTGGGGACACTGACACAATGTTCCCAAATACATTATAAAGGCCGCCATCAGTGCTGCGTGCCGCGCGGTCATTTTGCCGCCCCTACTAGTGAGCTATGTACAGTCCACCCCCACACACGCTTGCTGTTGTGACTGTCTGTTGTGCAAAAACCGCGAGACGGGAGCAGTCGGCGGATGCTGCTGACAGCTGCGGCCCCCACGTAATGGAGGGCTGCTGATCAGGCGGGAAACAGTGGATTGGCTGGCGGGGCACGGCTGGGACGACGGCGTGGCCCCTGTGCATCGGCAGCCTGTGACCGAGTTGCCGAGGCTGGGAGGCCTAACTGTTTGTTGATTGGCCCCATAATCCCAGCGAGGTGGAAGCGGATGTCTGCAGACCCCGGTGAGGCATCCTGCTCTGCAAGGGAGTTCCGACCGGAGCGGGTGCGGAGGCATGCCGCTGCCTAGCCGTGTTGAGGTGAATGAGGCTATGGGACATGTCATACGCCATAGTGGGGCCCAGGGATCTGGCGGTCAATGCCTGTGTGCAGCTGAACGCCTGGAGGATCGTGGCGAATGTGCCCCGAAATCCAGCCTACGTAAGACCCTGGACCCTGAAGAGCCGACCACCGGCTGGTGGTGTGGCGGCTCTGGGGACTGGACTCTGCTGCTAGAAAACTATGTAAATTGAGGGGAACATTTTTGGAGTCGAAAATGTGAACATTTATTTGCCTTAGAAAGTAATTATGTTTAACTCATACGTACTCACACGACTACATAAAAACAAATATGCCTTTGTTATAGTGAACATCGTTCCGCAAATGCTCAACGTTTACCACCGAGGAAACCCATTCTAGAAAAAAAGCATGACTTTGGCACTCTTGGCTGGCAAAGGTGGTGAGAAAATAAGAAATAATAGGAAATCGAATTACGCCTGCACAGAGAGGCCCCTTGTGACATGCAGTATAATTTGCACAGGGTTCTTGTGAATGCTTCAGATGCTGTCAGGGCTCGTCCGGCCTGTAGGGAGACAGGCCAGAGCTTTAAAACAATCAGCACTGCTGGGGAAAAGTCAGTAACACGATATACCAGTAGGTAGTAAGTCCCTGGACCCTGAGGAGCCGACCACCAGCAGGTGGTGCGGCGGCTCTGGTGACTGGACTCTGCTGCCTGGCTGCCCGCCCAGGCCTAGATTGCCTTGGGGCCCACTGTGTGCCACAGCGGCGACGTATTCCCTGGGGTGAGAAGATGCAGTGATTTGGTACTGATGCATTGAAGTGTGGGAGAGTGTCTGTGGCCTTCTACCCGAGGATAAATATTTTTTGCCTGCCGTCTGAGTGTGCACGTGGGCATACGGTCTCGCTACGCTGCAGGGTGTGGACTGATGTGTTTTCAGTTGCCTGCCAACAGACTTGGGTCCCCAGGAAATGCTGCCGCCGGCCGCCAGCCGAGTTTGACTGTGCCCCCTAACCTCTACACACGGACATTAAACTGATAACTGATAACCACCTGCCTCTCGTGGCCAGCCCTCTTGCGAACCTACCCAGGGAGAGACCGGCTCGCGCACAGCTTCCCCTTACAACCTACTGGAGTGTCTTGCTGTATACGCATTCCTTTACAACATAATCCTCCTCAGTATTATGGCTTTTAGCTGAATGTTTCCCCATAAAGATGTCAAGAAATAAAACAGCCAACAGTCAACAGCAACCGGAAAGCAGTACTCAGCAAACATGCCCAGGCTGCAAAGTGACAAAATAACAGGGTGAAATGCTAAGGGGGGCTTGGGTGGGGGCAGCCGACCGCAGGGAGGTCCCCCGCCCGGGCGATTTGGGAGGGCTGCGGGGGGGGCAGGGTTGAAGCTCAGAACATTCTAGAATGTTTTGGGCTATTTTTAGTAGTTTTAGTAGCCTTGGCTATATAGGGCCCTGGCTCCTCCTCCCAGCCACCATTTTAGGTTTGGTGACCTGGTGGCTGGGAGGTTAGCTTGTGAATAAAATTTGTCATAGTTTTAGTGTGTTCGCCTTTAGTAAATTTTGTTTTTCAAGCTAGCGTTTTTCTTACCGTTTCATCATAGAGGATTTTCGTGTTTTGGAAGCATTGCGCTTACTCTCTGAGGCCGGCAGAATGGATTTAGTGGTTGGCGGGGGGCCGGCGCGTCCCCAGCGTCAGGCCTCTGCTGGGGTGGCTGCGGTGGTTGCGGCGTGCTCCTCACCGAAGAAGCGCCGGGCGGGTCAGGTGATTGAAAAGGGCCGGTCTCGCATGAGGAAGCCGGCCCCTTCTGAGGCAGCGCGCGCTGTTTCGGGGGGGGGGACGTTTTGTTATGCCCGGCGTGCATCCGCCTGTAACTGTGGAGGCGGGGGGGGCCATTTGAGATGCCGGTAGCGGAGCAGTCGGCTTTCGCGTCTCGCCCGCAGGTGAGGGGCGTTGAAGTACTGTCGTTAAAGCCGGGCTCCAAGTGGGGAGGGAGGAGAGGATCCAGGAAGCGCTCCGCCTCTGACCCTGTGACAGAGCGTTTGTCTGTGCCGGTTTCAAGTTTTTCGAAGCGTGGGGCACGCAGAGGGTCTTTACAGCTGGGTGATGGGCAGGTCTCATGCCAGGGGATGTTGCAGCTTGTTGAGCCGAATTGTGTGGGGCAATTTGCAGCTGATACACAGTTTGTGGAGGTGAGGAGTAGGGGCGGTCAGGAGACAGGTGGGGCGGGGGGCCATGGGGAGTTTGTTCTTCAAAGTGGTCAGGTTTTTTCGGGCCCTGATTCAAGGATAGCGCTTTACAATGAGGAGGGGAGTGTTGGCAGCCCTTTGTTGTTTTCAACTCCTGCTTCTCAGGGAGTTCCATTGTCTGTGTTGGGGAATTCCAGAGGCGAGGGTGAGTGGGCTCAAATGGGGGTAGGGGATTCTAGTTCTGGGGTCCTTTTTGAAGCGGAAGGTACATCCGCTGGGTCTGGTGGTTCAATTTTAGGTGCTCAGAATGATTTACAAACTTTTCCTGTTGATGCGCAGCAATTGGTTCCTTGTTCTTCTCTTCATGGTGGTGTGGGGCAGGTTGCGAGTTTTCGGGATCAAGGGTTGCACGCTGCCAGTGGAGAAGGGGATGTGGCTTTCATGGGAACAAGGGATGCCAGCAAGTCATGTTTTTCTCTTCAGGGCGAGGGTAGGGTTGGGAAGGAAGGGCCAGCAGTTTCTAGGTTTTCTGGGACTTGGCAGAATGTGCCTGAGGTTGCCTTTGGAGATGTGGTGCCTGGCACTTTTTCTCACTATAGTGGTGGTTTTGGGCAGGTAGGCGGTTTTTCATTTAAGGGGCCTTCCAGGACTGTTCCTAATTGGTCGGGGGGTACGGGTGGCCCCCAATTTGAGGCGCATCACTCTGGTTTAGACAGTTTTGGTCATGGGCTTGTGGATCATGGTGGGGCACGGAGGCAGGATGAAGAACAGGCAATGTCGAAGGGGTTGTTGCGTGGAGGTGATTCTGCGGCGCTTTCCGATACTAGATTGGATTGGAGTGATGAAGACGATGTGGTAGGTACTTCTCCGGTGAGGGAGGTGCCTCTGAGAAGTTTTGGTAGGGGATTGGCATTTGATAGGTTGCAGGAGAGGTCAGTTGGTACTGTGGTATTGCAGCGGCCAGAGCTTGTGGCAGGTGTTATGACTAGGGAACCCAGCACACTAGTCCAAACTTTTTCTTTAGAGGAGGGGGATCGGTGCGGCGGTCCAGACTCTGTATGGCGTGGCCCAGCCCAGCTTCGCCGAGGTGAAGTGAGGAAAGCGCCTAGCGCGGCCCTTTCTGTTCCACCGAGGGAGCCCGTCGCGGTCAGCACATGCAGGTCTGGCGCGATCTCGCTGGCCCCGCCGAATAGCAGGTCTAGGTGGTCCACCTTACCATTGGCTATGGAGCTACAGAGTCAATGCATGGGGAGGTACAGGCGGGTACAGTCTGCTCCCCCGCCAGGAGGATCTTCTAATCAGTTTAAGAGTAATGTTGTTGATGAAGGGTTGGGTAAGACCCGAAGTGTTACTTTCCCTCCTGATATGGAGGCGGTGGTGTTGGATTATGACGACGATACTCCTGAAGAAGGTGAACTGCGTGAGGTGGATGGGGGGAGCCCTCTAATGTGTCTCGTAGTGTTTTTCAGAACCAGAAAGTATCAAGGCTAGTTCAGGAAAGACGAGAGCACGGCCCGCCAGTTAGGGCTCCTCGAGGGCGGGCTACGCTTGATGTTTCAACAACACGGGCGGAATCTGTGCGAGCCATTTCTCTGTTGCCAGGTGAGAAGCCAGTTACACAGGCCAAACCTACAATGCTGTCTGTGGGGACGGCAGTGGTTGGTTTTGCTGGGGTTGGTGAAGGGAGGTTATCGAAAGGGAGGTATGTGCTGTGGGCACGGATGAAGTTTTTGGGTCTGCAGGCAAAGTTGAAAGTAGTACAAATACTGAGGCTGCTGGAGGCGTTAAGGAGACTCTTGACAGCAAGGAATTGAAGATTAAAAAATTGCCTTACATGGGTGTTACTAAACCTTTGGGCGCTCATTTAATGTTGTCTACAAAGGAGCGCATTTGGAAGGGTGAGTATGTTGAAATACTGAAACTCCTCCATCGTGAAGTACGATCAAAGGAGGGTTCTAAGGAGGAGGAATATGAGCTTGCAAAGCGTCCAAGAGTTCCGTTAACTATTGAGAATTGGACAGCAGCATTTCTTATATATGCAAGTGTGTACTGTGAAAAGTTTCCAGAGCGCAGCATATCTATTTTTAAATACATGGATGTCATTCGGAAGGCGCAATTAACTGGAGGGGGATGTGCTTGGGCCCAATATGATGAAGAATTTAGGGCTAGGATGGCATGGGATCCAGAGGCTAAATGGGGGGAGCTGGATACGGATTTATGGCAGCATACGATGGGGGCTGCCTCAGGGGGTAAGACAATTTTTACAGCCAGTGGTCTACCCTTGATTTACCGGCCCTTTCAAGGCAAGCCCACCCGTGGTGGGGTGGGGAGTGCGTCCAATACACAGTCAGGAAGTGGCACATGCTGGGAATTTAACAAGGGGTCGTGTAGTAGAGAATATTGCAAGTATAGGCAGGAATGCTGCGGATGTGGTAGACGACACCCCTTGGTTAGATGTTGGGGTTACAAACCAGCGGGTGGCCAGCTAGGGAATCAGTCAAATGCAGGAGGTTCTGGGACGTCCCAGCAGTTTCAAGGGGGTCGAGGAGGTAGAGGTGCACAGGGTACTGGGCCCAAAGGCTCATACGCCAGTTAAGCTGGCGCAGTCACAGCTTGCCCTTCAGGAATTTGAGGATGTAGGTGTTAAACAGAGATTGCTGGAGGGTTTTCAATTTGGTTTTCATTTAGGCTATTTGGGACCAAGGCAGAGACGTTGGGCTGACAACTTGAAGTCAGCATCTGAACATAGTGTAGTGGTGCAAGAAAAATTGAATAAGGAGGTACATGAAGGAAGGATGGCAGGCCCTTTTCATGAGTGGCCGATCCGTGACCTGATTATTTCACCTATTGGTGTGGTCCCCAAGAAGGAGGCGGGGCAATTCAGACTTATTCAACATTTATCATGGCCGGAGGGGTCATCTGTTAATGATTTTATTGATACGGATGCTTCTTCAGTTTCATATTCCTCATTTGACGTGGCCATGTCACTTGTTGTGACCGCGGGCGCAGCTGCTGAGATGGCTAAGTGTGACATTAAGTCTGCTTTCCGACTGCTTCCAGTCCATCTAGATGATTGGAGTCTTCTGAGTATCCATTTTGACGGGAATAGGTAGGTGGACAAAGCATTGCCGATGGGTTGCTCCATATCATGTGCCCTTTTTGAATGTTTCAGCACCTTTTTACAGTGGCATTTTACACACCAGTCTGGTCATTCACTGGTAACGCACTATCTAGATGATTTCTTCTTTGTTGGGTCCCCGGGCTCCGCGGAGTGCCAGACAGCTTTGGACACTTTCCAAGGGCTCATGGAGAATTTGGGGGTGCCCTTGGCTCCTGAGAAAACAATGGGCCCTGCCACAATCTTGTCTTTTTTGGGGATCGAAATCGATTCAGTGGCAATGCAAGCTTGCTTGCCAGATGATAAAAATGTGAAGATGTTGGAGTTGTTGGGTGTTATGTTGACAAAACGGAAGGTGTTTGTGAAAGAAATTCAAGTGCTATTGGGACACCTCAAATTTGCTTACATGGTGGTGAGATCAGGAAGGACTTTTTGTCGCAGATTAGGCAGGGCTCTGGCAGGACAGCATTTGCCTCACCACCGTGTACGTATGTCAGCGGGTGTCAAAGAAGATTTGCGTACGTGGGAATTTTTTCTCACTTCCTTTAACGGTTTGCCTTTGGTGAGAGATGTTGGTTTTCAATGGGATGTGCAAATGTTTTCTGATGCTGCAGGCAGTGAGGGTTTTGGACTGTACTGGAATGGTAAATGGTGTGCGGAACACTGGCCTGAGGATTGGTTGAATGGTGGTCGGAGTATTACTTTTTTGGAGCTTTTTCCTTTGCTGGTTGCCTTGTCTCTTTGGGGGGAGGATTTGGCACACAAAAAAGTTCTTTTCCGCGTTGACAACATGGCTGTGGTGGAGATTGTGAATCGGCAATCTGCCAGAGATGAACAGGTATTGAAACTCATGAGAGTCTTTGTGCTGGGCTGCTTGAAACATGACATTAACTTTCTCGCTTTGCACATTCCTGGTGTGGACAATGACATAGCGGATGCTTTGTCTCGTTCGCACTGAGAGAGATTCCATGGACTGGCCAGGGAGGCGGACTCATCACCAACCCCGATGTCGATACATCTGTGGCACGTAGGCAACGTTGGGTCTTACAACTGGTGGTAGGTTCTTTATCAGTGTCTACGCGTTCTGCTTATTCTTTGGCCTGGAAGGAGTTTTTGGAATCTGGAGCTTCTAGGCGTGAAGAGGTTTGGCGTCGTTCTGAGGATGTAGTTAAGTTTATTTTGGACCTCATGGACAAGGGTCTGTCTAGAGTGACTATTTCAGGAAAGTTGGCGGGCATTTCCTTTATGGGTAAATTGTTTTGGGGTTATTCCCCCTCTGCTGGTGAGATTGGCAGGAGAATGCTTGAGGGTTGGGCCAGAGAACAGGGGAGTAATAGAAGGTTGAGGGCTCCATTATCTTGGCAGACTCTGGCGCGTTTATTAGCAATTTTGCCCTCTGTTTGTACAGATGACTTCGAGGCCTGTTTGTTTGCCATGTTATTGGCTTTTATGTTCTTTGGTGCTTTTCGGGTATCTGAGTTGTTGGGTTCTAAATCCAAGGGAGGGATTTGTTGGCGAGATGTTTTTTGCTCAGAGGAGGGTGTTCATGTGTGGCTGGCTAGCTCTAAAACTGATCAGAAGAAGTTGGGTAAAGGAGTGTGGTTGGAGGTGAATTCCCCTAGAGTTACATGCCCATTGCTGTTGGCTCGTCGTTGGCATTCCTTATCAGGGGGTGGTGATGATGATCTTGTGTTTCAGCATATTAATAAATCTCCTGTTACAGCCTATCAATTTCGCATGGTCCTGCGTAAGGCTTTACAGCGCATTGGTTTGGATGGGGAGCTTTACGGTACGCACTCTTTTAGGATTGGCGCTGCAACTGAAGCGTTTAATAGAGGTTGGTCACAGGGGGATATCATGAGGTAGGGGCGATGGTCATCAAGGTGCTTTCAGCGATACGTGAGAGGTGACGCGGAGGAGGCGCATGCGTCATCTTCCTTTGCATGAGCATTTACTGTTTTTTCTTTTTCAGGTTCAGTTGCTGGGCCCCGATCTCAAGCGGTGACGGTTTGGATTGTGGGGCACTCGTTCCTGAAATGGGCCCGGGTTCAAGCGGCCCAAAGTTATTTTGGAGAAACATTGGGTTTTAATGTCAGAATGTTTAATATTGTTTGGAAAGGTAAAGGTGGGATGCTCTGGAGGTCACTGATTACATGCCTTAATAACGGTATGGTGGGGGGTTGCAGCCCGGACATATTAGTGATCCATTTGGGTGAGAACGATCTTTGCGCAACTAAGGGTGTGGTTCTGTTGCGGGCCATCAAGAAGGATTTGGCGCTTATTAAGGAGCATTGGGCTGGCTGCCATGTTTTTTGGACGGAATTGATGCCACGTAGGTTTTGGAGAGTAGCAGTGAATCCTAGAGCGATTGATCGAGCCAGGAAGAAGGTGAATGCTGAGGTTTCTAGATTTTGCCGTCAGCTTGGTTTTGGGAGAGTTTCTCATAAAGAGATTCGTTTTGAGTTGGTAGAGTTCTTCAGGGATGATGGGGTCCACCTTTCCAGAGTAGGTATGGATTTGTACTTGTTGGAGTTACGAGAGGTTTTGGCAAGGTCTTTGACGATGCAACAGTGTTTTTTGCAGGTATTTTCTCTTTTTCTTTTCCTACTGGGGGGGCAGTAAGGGGGGGGTAGTCCCCCCCCCACCTTCCTGGGTGGCGGGGTCTAGTTGTTTCAGGGCTGTTTGTGTCAGATTTTGGTGATTAATGGTCAGGTTTGTTTATCGTCAGGAAACGATGAGTTGGTCATTGGTTGACCGTTTAGACGTTTTGGGGGGGTTTGACAGGGGTGAAGGGTCAGGCAGGCGATTGGTTTATGGAGGGCCTGGTATTCATAATGTTATTTGGGTTGTTGATGACGTAATGTTTTATAATGATGACGACATGTTTTATAATAATGACGTTATGTTTATATGATGATGTAATGTTTTATAATGTTGTAATGTTTGAATTGTTGTATTGTATGGGTGGGGGAGGGGCCATGAAATTTTAAGGGAGGGGGTGGGGGCGGGGTTTAGGTTTATTTATTTATTTAGTGAGGATTAGTTTTGGAAGGCTTTGCCAAGGTTTAATATTTGTAATGTGCACCTGTTCCTAATAAAGCGGCCTTTACCACATTCAAGCCTTTTGATCTGCTTTAACCTCCCCCCTCGCCCTCCCTCCCAAGGGGGACTTGGGGGGGGGCAGCCGACCGCAGGGAGGTCCCCCCCGGGCGATTTGGGAGGGCTGCGGGGGGGGCAGGGTTGAAGCTCAGAACATTCTAGAATGTTTTGGGCTATTTTTAGTAGTTTTAGTAGCCTTGGCTATATAGGTCCCTGGCTCCTCCTCCCAGCCACCATTTTAGGTTTGGTGACCTGGTTGCTGGGAGGTTAGATTGTGAAAAAATGTTCCCCCCCTCGCTCCCATTCCTTTTTTCATTAGTGCAGATTTTCTTTTTTCCGTTTACTTTATATTTTTGTCATCCCCCTTTCTTTTTCGTATATTCCCCCCTTTTTTCTCTTCATTTGGATGGCTTTTTTCTTTGGAGCAGGTGTGCAGGGGATTTAATTTGTAATTGTCGCTTGGAACAGGTGTGGTGCGGGGGCTAGTTGTTTCAGGGCTGTTTGTGTCAGATTTTGGTGATTAATGGTCAGGTTTGTTTATCGTCAGGAAAGATGAGTTGGTCATTGGTTGACCGTTTAGATGTTTTGGGGGGGTTTGACAGGGGTGAAGGGTCAGGCAGGCGATTGGTTTATGGAGGGCCTGGTATTCATAATGTTATTTGGGTTGTTGATGATGTAATGTTTTATAATGATGACGTATTTTTATAATGATGACGACATGTTTTATAATGATGACGTTATGTTTATATGATGATGTAATGTTTTATAATGTTGTTGTAATGTTTGAATTGTTGTATTGTATGGGTGGGGGAGGGGCCATGAAATTTTAGGGGAGGGGTGGGGGCGGGGTTTAGGTTTATTTATTTATTTAGTGAGGATTAGTTTTGGAAGGCTTTGCCAAGGTTTATTATTTGTAATGTGCACCTGTTCCTAATAAAGCGGCCTTTTCCACATTCAAGCCTTTTGGTCTGCTTTAACCTCCCCCCGCTCGCCCTCCCTCCCAAAGCTGTGTTTAAATAAGCGTGTCAATTACCAAATGCCGAGCATCTGCATCTCTTCCATGGTTGATAAACTCATTCCAACGTGCATGCTCGTAGACCACTGCAATACATATGCCCAAAAAACGGAGACACCAGGGGCTGCGCAATTACAGAAACATGCAGGAACAAGGGCCGTGCAATCCCAGAAAGAAGCATCCCCTCAGAATGCGCAAAGCACTCGATTAAAGTGCCCACCGCAAGTGACAGCACAGCAGAGGCTGCGCACACAAAGCTTCGGGAGGTCTCCAGCACAAACAGGGGTCGTATTATAATAAGTGCATTTGCGCCCGCTTTGCGCACCCTGGGCACTTTGGTATTATAGAAGGGGAATTCCTTTTCAAACAATGACCTCACCCTTCCAACACTCCCGCCCGATGACCGCTACAGCCAGCCTAGCCCTGCCCCAACCTCCAACATATGCCCCGGTCAGAACATGAGAAAAAACGGTAAATATTTGAGTACCTCCTAGCCTTATACGGCGATGAGTGCGAAGTGCTGTCTTTTGGACTTTCTAGGTGTCTCATGTCGGCGGTGGGAATTACCTCATGTTTAATGACTGGGTGTGAAAGGATAATTATTGGTGTCTGTAGGTGGGTAACACCGAAACGTAATAACTGCGATGAGGTAAATAAAGAGTCCAGTGCTTTTAATGGGCTGGTACTGTCCAGTTTTCAGTACCTGCACTTCTTTAATTCTAATTGTACGTATCAGCACTGCTACAATACATTTATTAGGAGAGTACCAGCACTTCTCAGGAGCAGACAGGTATTCCAAATAGTGACTACCTGAACGTTTATATTTCCAGTTAAAGCACTGAGACCAAGTATTTAATATTGTATAGTTTTTTAATTTTCAAAACTGCTGGTTACAGTTTAAGGTACTTTTTAATTGCTCCCACGTGGGTGATCCTGCATAGATGCCAACAACTGGGAAGAGACAGGAGAGAGAGGTAAAAAAAATAAGATATGTGGAATTCCGTAGGCCGTTAACAGCATACATGTCTGAGGGCGATGTAGAGAACAATACCGTATGAAATTAATGTATTCAAGAAGGCTCATTGGAGTAGAGAATGTTTTAAAAGGACTAACCTTAAATAACACATTCTTGGAATTAACAAAATTGTAAGTCTCGAGATGTAGGATAGTGGCATAGCCATAAAGTGTCAAAAAGAAAAAGCTGCTCAGCATCCCCGGAAATCTATGGATACACTCCAGCGAGAAACTAGATTAACGTTTTCGTTAGCATTAAGGAGGTGGTGCCCTACCCTCACAGTACGTAGTGCGCGTGCCTTCTAGTACCTAACAACATGGTGCCTTCCGGATGACGTAGCAGCTGTTCGGTGTTGCCTTCGCTGAGCGGTTGATTCCTTATCGAGCTGCTTCCTGGAGTGGCGAGGTAAGTTACCAGCTCGCGTCTTCGTGAATCATGATGTTTCACCGGGCGCGTCCATGTTTTGAAGGTGTTGCTCCGGTGAAAAAAGGTTACGGCGGCTCTGAAGTGGGCCAGTGTACGACATACGCAGCTTCCCCGCCGTTATAAAACCAACACTGGCTAGCTACTCTGTACTTGGCTCAGACTAGCAAGCAGTTGGTACGGTCCGTGGAGGCTCTGCCGCCCCCTGTTGTCCAGCTTTAACAGCAGAATTCTCCTTCCGCGTTCCTGCGATGTTAGGATAGGAAGACATAGCCACGGAAATTCCTATTTAGAATAATGTGTTCCGTTTAAAAATGAGGGATATTGGTGGTGCAGACAGGATCTTAAAGCCATCTACTTTAAATGTTATCCGCGTTTTACCGCTTTAAAAAGTAATACGCTGTCCAAATGCATTTGGTATGGTTGGGTACTAGTACAGTATTTTATATGGCATGTTGTATGTATCCTGCGAACCCATAGTTGTAAATAATACCTTATTTCATGTACTGTTTATCTTGGACATAGATGTACATCCAGGGTAAACGTTGAAAAGAACGGAGTGTATTTAACTTGTATTTATATAGCACTTATTGCCTCTGACGCGGCGTTGAAGCGCCTTACGGCGAGTAACACGCTACTCGTGAGCCCAAAGTTAGTAGTCAGTCCATTGGTTATTGTGGTTAGTCTTGCATGCAAAGGAAACCATTCCTTGCATTTAGTCCACTTTCCTTATAGTTATGGGTGACTTAAGTGTGCTCCTTAGAGAGGGTCTATGTGAGAAGCGACTGGTTATGGTTTCAAAACAAGCACTGGTAAAGGCAATAGGTCTCTTCTATGCAAGAGCAATTGGCTTTGCGAATGATTTTGAGCTATGCTGTACACAAGCGTATTTTCAACAAGGCTAAAAGTATAATGATGTAGCACTGAGTGGAGTAACGTGTCATCGAGTGGTGTGGCATAGCGTGGAGTGGCATAGAGTGTGGTGGACTGACATAGAGTAGTGAAATAATGTAGTAATCTTCATGGAGTCCAGGTGTAGTTCCAAATTAGTATTTATTGTAATTGAAGTTACAGATGGTATAGGTGAACCATGATTGTAGTTAAATGGTTAAATAAGCAGTTAAGTAAGCCCCACCAGGAGCTGTCCTCCTGGATGCTCAGCCTTCCATCACCAAGTGAAGACTCATTTCTTAGCAAGCATTCTATGACATATATAACATTCTAAATACAGGCAAGCTAGAAAGTATGAGAATATAGATGACAGATAAGGAGATTAAAATACACTTTACAACATATCCCCTTTTCTTACACCAGAGAAGAGAGATGTGTATAACTAAATACACTAAACAGGAAGAAGTAATTATGTAGAAAAACAGAACTAGTAAGAATCTAGAATAGATATGTCTAGAATAGGACTAATATAAAAAAGTAATGAAATAAAATACAAGACACAAGACATCCTCTTTCTTTATTGTAGAAAAAAAAAACATTAATAAGAAGAAGGACATCGTACACAAAGTCCACGGGATCGTCAACCACACCAATTGGCCAGACTGGCGTAATTGTGAAACAATGAACCAAGTAGCGAAAGATATAACAAGAATGAATAAATATAATTAGGAATTCAAGTAAAGGTGAAATTCATGTAAAGGTGAAAGAATAACACTTAACATGAATAAGAAATGTTATCAGCAAGAATAATTAATTAAAGTAATATAAGAAAAGCATTAAAACTTAAGTATCACGAGTATAATAAAACCAAAATTCCATGTGACGTACGTCTACGCACAGGAAATAATCAGGAGTAGAAAAACTATTTTGCGCAAAAAGAAGATATAATATTAATATAGAGAGCTCGAGCTTAACTATCATAAAACAGCACTGAATTTAAAGAATGACGTCAGAAAATCTTATTTTAAACCGGCAGCTGTAGACATAAATATTGTCTATTAATAAAGCATGCATCAATTAATAATGATAAAATTATCACTTTAACCCGGCAATGGCAGCTGTAGACATAAATATTGTCCATTAATAAAACATGCATCAAATGAATAATGATAAAATTATCACTTTAACCCGACAATTGTAGACAAATAGTGTCTACTCATAAATTATGCACAAATTGAATAATGATAGAAAATATCATTTTATATCGATAGGCGTAGACAATTAGTGCCCACTCATACAACATGCATAAATTGAATAATGACATAAAACATCACTTTAAATCAATAGGCGTAGACAAATAGTGTCGACTCATAAATTATGCACAAATTGTTGAATTCATTTAGAAGATAAATAACATCACCAAGTTAAAGTTTGAATTAAAAATTATATAAATAATTTATAATTATATTTGTTGCAATCTAACATTAAAATGCAATTTTTTTATTTTAAAAGTCATCACAATATGAACACTAGTTCATTACAGCGTAGCATACTAAAAATAGTTGAAACCTTATAAGTGAAGGAATTCTCAGTTTTAAATAGTAATAATAATTTTAAAACAATAAAATAAAATAAATAAAGTTGTCACCGTTGTCAACCGGAATATATGCTAGGCGTTGTAGTTCAAGAAGAAAGAAACAGTACCTGCGCTGAAGAATTAGAAATTCTGAATATCATGAGACACATCGAAGAAACAGCAGCACTGCATTTCAGTAGATGAAGGTCATATGTGGCGCTCTGTTTATTTAATTTACTTCGTGTAGTCAGAATTGTACTACTACTGAATTTAAACAGACTTTAATAGAGAGATTGAACTTGAAGAAGACACGTCCAGAAGAGGTGCTGGTTAAGACGTGCTGAATATAAGATATATTTTGAAGTAACGTGAAGATGGTAGCACGTTTTCTCACGTCGTGCCGGGTGGTTTAAGGCACAGGAATGTTCTTCATAGTTACAGCGCAGTGTCATTGACGCTAAAGGCACGTCATTGTAACTGGAAACAAGAGAGTACATCGAACTCTTGTGAGGGTGCACGCAATATGAACGCGCTGGATGCACGCGCTGGTGCCACTTTTAAATGTACTTATGGCGGTTGAACTGCCGAGTTGAACCGGCAAGGTAAAAGTAAATTTTTCACTTGTTAACTAATAAAAACACAGTTCGTAATTTAAATGTTTGAAGTGTAAATTCATCTTGTATGTCACGTTGTGAACAGGAAATATAAATTACGAACAAAGTGAAAGGCTTTCCAAATGCTTTCATTTCGCCCAGCTGTTCCCATAAATCTGCAATTATCAGACAAGCAGGGTCGGAAAAAAGGTACATCCATAACAGATGGTGACAGATAAAAAACCCATAACTCGGGCGGGTGCAATATTGAAGTCTTTCGTTTTTTTAAAATTAAGTCGGTGTCCAGACAGTTAACTCTTTTAGTTGTAGGAATCCACGGACATTCACACAGGGGCTTTATCCAAATTTAAAGTCAAGTGTATCTTTCACTTAACAACTGTTTCCTTGAAAAACAAACTGCAGGTTTACATATCAGCACCGTGTAAATTGAATTAACGTTTTAAAACAGGTACATGCTTGTGATGATAGTTTATAAAATAATATCGTGTAGGTTTTCAATCAGCAGGCTAATCAAGCACAGTCAGGCAGTCTCTTTTCAATCAGGAGAAAGAGTTTTAACAGGAGCAGCGGTTTTAAAATCAGGTGTAGCAGTAAATAATTTTAAAAATTCGAAATAAGTAGAGAACTCACCAAGCTTAAGTTGATGTTGGCAAGCCCAGGTGAGGCTGACCGTTGAAAGTTGGTCACTGGTGGGGCACAGGCAGCCAACAATGTAGTTGCAAGTAAGTGCTTGGGTTCTTAGTTGTTGAGTTAGAGTTCTTAGATGTATTTGAAGACTTTGAAACAGTAAAAATCAATGTAGAAATCTTTTAAAATAGCATCCACGCGTGGGTTTGTAGTCCAAATCGTCGCCAATGAAATAATGTAGTAATCTTCATGGAGTCAAGTTGTAGTTCCAAATTAGTATTTATTGTAATTGAAGTTACAGATGGTATAGGTGAACCATGATGGTAGTTAAATGGTTAAATAAGCAGTTAAGTAAGCCCCACCAGGAGCTGTCCTCCTGGATGCTCAGCCTTCCATCACCAAGTGAAGACTCATTTCTTAGCAAGCATTCTATGACATATATAACATTCTAAATACAGGCAAGCTAGAAAGTATGAGAATATAGATGACAGATAAGGAGATTAAAATACACTTTACAACAAGTAGCATAGCCTAGATTAGAGTAAAGTGTCGCAGAGTGGTGTTGCGTGAAGTAAAATGGCGTACAGTGTCATAGAGTGAAGTGGCTTAGAGTATTGTACAGTGGAATGTCGTAAATTAGACTGAAATGGTGTAGAATGGGTTAGAGTGAAATGACTTGGAGCGTCGTAGATTGGAGCGGCAAAGAGTTGATTGGAGAAGTGGAGTGGCAAAGCATAGAGGGGGTAGGGTGGACTAGCGCACAGTAGAGTGCCGTAGAATGAAGTATGGGATGGTAGCACACTGTCATTACAGACAACATGTTTTCAATTGAAATAACCATTAACTTTTCACAGACCCAGTTATTTAACCCCTTCGCTGCGGTGCAATTCCGCCGCAGCGCTAGGGGGGCCGCACGGCGCTCCCATGCTCGTGACGGAACCGCTCGGTCACGAGCCTCGGGTGCGCTGTGCTGATGACGGAGCGGTTCCGCCCGCTCATCAGAACGTCCAGTGCATGCGCGCCGAGCGGGCCGTGACGGAACCGCTTCGTCATCAGCACAGTGCGTCCGTGGCTGGTGATGGAGCGGTTCCGTCACCAGCATGGGAGGGGTTAAGAAAACTGTACAGCGCACAAACAATAATGTGTTGAAATGAATCACCAAGTGCATTAATTTGTTTTGATCATATTCCAATATTTGCTTCCACCACACTTTGTTGTGTATTATTTTGGATGTATGACGGTACCACGCGTACTTTTACAACGCGTACCGTTACAACGCTACTTTTACCACGCAAGTCGTTACAACGACTTGCGTGGAGGGGCGCTGGATAGTAAATTTTTTAATTTACTATTCCAACTCCAATCCCCGTGGACTCTAGGGAAAGGAGTTGGATAGTAAATTAAACTATTTACTATCCTGGAGCGCCCCCCAGCGCAAGTCGTTGTATCGACTTGCGTGGTAAAAGTAGCGTGGTAACAGTACCGCGTTGTAAAAAATGCGTGCTAACCGTTGTATACCATTATTTTAGGACCCTATTCTAAGTTTCCCGATTCATGCCCTTATATAGGTACAAATGAATATATCCTCATATAGGCATAGAAATCATAACCATATTTAGGCATAGCTCATGCAGTCCAAATACGGCAGGGCTACTTCCACTAGTTCTGAAACTCCACAACGATTTCTTGGAAAAACCCGCCTTCAGCAGTCAGGGACTTCCCCTTGCTTGAGCACTGATTTATCCAAGAACTCATGGAGTTTTCAAAGAACTGAGACTCTTTGATGACGTTATGTCCAACCATACGTCAAACCAGGCACCTTCAAGGTATAAATATGCCCACACTTGCCCAAGCAAACACACAGTGGTTTGGAGCAGTTCGACTATCTACTTGCCTGTCGCAGCCTGCTACAGCAAGTGCCGAAGGAAGCCGACCCTCCAGCAGACGCACTGAGAGAGACGCTATCTTTTCTCCTGCCGAGAAATCCAGCTCCAGTGTTTCCAAGCTACCCTTGCCGGTTGTTGGTAAATCGAGTCCCGAGACCAGCCTTCTCCATTCTAAACTAAGGTACGGAGCTGATTAGACTCTTAGAGAAATCTTGGGCAGATTCTTGGCAAAAGAATACTACATTTATGCTACACGTCACTTACTTCTTCCCTCGTACTAAGCTTAGGTACACCGGGGTAGGCGTATTTTAGAAGCATCAGTTGAGAACTTTTAGCCTCTGTTATTTATGTATGTATTTTTATATGGTTTAGGAACCATACGATGCTCTTACAGTATTATTTTATTCTACTATTTATACTGTATGCATTATATTTTACAAACTGTGTTACGATTGTAGCAGTTCATTTATTATGCTTGAGAAAGAAGACTGTTCAATAAATCTTTTTATTGAAAACGCCCGTCTATACTCTTTGATGACGTTATTATGTCCAACCATACGTCAAACCAGGCACCTTCAGGGTATAAATATGCCTTGGAATTCCACTAACTTACCAAGAGCATCAGTTCTGGTTTAATGGCGCCCTACAACATCAAAATCACATTACCAGGCTCGGTCCACTAGGTAGACCAGGAGCTACATGGCCGGTATTAGCAAGCTATACACCACATCCTGAAATTGAAAGAATGACAGATGTAGAACTGTTAGCTCAGCTAAAACAATTAATTAAAATACATAGACAATTGGTACAGTATGTCATGCGGACTTTAACAGTCCAACCAGCTGTAAGAATTCCACAGCACACCCCTCATCTGGGGAATACAAACAAAATCACATCACAGACTATACAGTCAGTAATCGGTAAGTTGCCCGCAAAAAGGGAACACATTCCATTCTGGTTAGCCCAGAAAATTACTCAAATAGAGGAAGTATTTCCCGATAGTACACTTCATGAGTAACACAGGATTCTATCAATCTGTCTACCAATGGGGATTGCACCACATGTAGAGGACTGTGGCACTTGGGGTACAGTCTTTGCTTCAATCTACACAAAAACACATGGTGTCCCGTCTATGGCGGTAATACCAGACGTTCTAAGACAGATTCAAAATGAATACGGTCCAGAACCGGCGTTAAATCTTGGTATGAAATTACTGAAAGATTTCAAACAGGTCTCGGCTATACTATTAGCCAACATTAAAGGTGAAGCAGCATCTGTGGCTAAAAGCTAAAAGAAACAGATATTACTGAGCAACCATATGAACTTGCCAGAATTATTGAAAAATCTTATGAAGAACTAGGTAGAGATAGTTTGGGAGGGAAACCTGTAAAGCCCGAACTAACAGAAAATCCTGAAAAAGTTTTTATCAAAAATAATCTCACTACTCCTAAAAAGAAGTGGGAGAACACTAAACAGACACTTCCTAAAAAAAAGTGTTCTCAGTCCAGAGGAAGGTCTCCTCAGAAGGAGCCCTCTGAGAATAGATATAACCTTCGAAATAGGGATAAAATAAGAAAACCTGATAGATATCAAGATACTGATACACGATCCTCTCGTACCTTTCAGACTTCCTCGCTGAAATCCGAAAGAAGAGGACGATCAGAACAAAAAGAAGAACGCGTGAAGTCCAAAGACGATCAACACATTCCGAAGAATAAGAAAACCCAATTCACCAAAAAGAAGGTAGCAAGTCTAAAAATCAGACATGCCAAAGATCTTGAGGACACAACTCAAGAACGGGGAGTGGGCCCAGACAATGCTGGACAGCGCAGCAGAGGTCACCATAGCTCGCAGGATCCTGAAGGATCATCTGGAGACAGTGGATCTGAATGAATACATTCAGGTTGTAACTGCCAACACTAGGGTTAGTGTACCCCATAAGTTATATGCAGTAACGCTCCGGATAGAGGGGGATATAACTAGGAAAATAAAAACACTGTTTTGGGAAAAACTATCTAAGGTTCATGACATCCTTCTAGCTGAAAAAGACTGGCCACCTGAATTTGTCAGGGAGTGCCCACATGGCAAATAAATCATTATGCCAGCCTTCTCTAATC
The DNA here is from genome assembly GCF_964261635.1 of Lissotriton helveticus. NCBI lineage: Eukaryota > Metazoa > Chordata > Amphibia > Caudata > Salamandridae > Lissotriton > Lissotriton helveticus. Next base: position 450,169,411 of record NC_136067.1, read on the forward strand.
ATATTCCTATTAAAAAAAAATACACCTATGCCAGAAAATGGGCTGTGACCCAGGCTCCAGCATTATATAAAAATCATGTGGGATGGGATAAGGTTTCTCCTCACCATAAAATCCAGTTAAAAAAGTCAACCTACTGCTCCGAGGCAGTATCCAGTAAAGCAGGAAGCTAAAAAGCAAGTCGGGGAGATCTTAGATCAACTTGAACACCAAGGGGTGATTGAAACATGCACCTCGTCAATGAACAATCCTTTGTTACCTGTCTCCAAACCAGACAATACATATCGTCTAGTTTTGGACTACAGACATTTAAACTCTTGTAGCAAAACATTTGCAGTACAAAATGCACACAGTGCAGCACTGATGAATAACATTGTGCGCAAAAAATACAAAACAACATTGGACATTTCAAACGGTTTCTTCTGTCAAAACATTGCACCAGAAAGCAGGTACTTGACCGCTTTTTCAATCATGGGGACAGAGCGACAATTTTGCCGTCTCCCCCAGGGATTCAAGAATAGTCCAGGAATATTTTCAGCCAGAGTAACAGAGTTACTACAAATGTTTGATGATGAGGCATTATCTTATGTCGATGACATCTACCTTACAGATGATGATTTGGACAGGCACTTGAACAGGGTGTACACCATAATACTTGGGTTTGCCTCAGAAGGGTATCAATTCAACTTTAAAAAGTCCAGAATTGCCCACCTCAACGTCCTATTCTTGGGATACGAACTTTCAAGTGAAGGCAAAAGCCTGGCAGCAAACCTTTTAGAAAAGTGTGCGATGCTCCAAACTCCAAAAATGCTGAAAAACATACAGTAAATTCTAGGATTCCTAAACTTTGGAAGAACTTACATTCTGAATTAAGCAGAAAGGGTTAAACCTCCCTACGAACTAATCAAACCTGATTTCAAACCAACTAATTGGACTCAAAAACACACAGAAATTTTGCGTTCAGTACAAACAGACATGTGGGCAACAACACACTTACAAACACGCGACAATGTACGCAACCTTGTAATCCGAATCATCCCAGGGAGATGTGGATTCACATACTTCACCTTTAACGAAGGTGAAAAGGTACCAATAGCTTACAAGTCACACTTGTATACACAAGCTGAAATGAAATTCACTTCAAAAGAAAAAATTCTGACAGCGGGTCAGACTGCTGTAGCAAAGGAGAGAGCTCTTGTACAGGGTAAACGCATTAAAGTCGTTACACCTGTACCTGCCTTAGAGGCAGTGACGAAGGCAAGCATTCCAAATGCAAAAGCTCTACATCCGAGATGGACACAATGGGTTAATTATCTTGCTGCAACAGACGTTGAATACGTTTTTGACCCTTACTTGAAGACACAAGAATTTCTCCAATACGAACAAGAATGTCCTCTGCCTACTGAAATTCTGCCTCTAGAACATTACGACTGTATAATCTATACAGACGGATCAGCACAGCCCGCGATTTGGGGCAAACAAGCTTACAGTGCTGCGTGCGCGATTGTTAAACGTCGCTGGCACGATGGTAAATTCAGACCTATGGTCACAAAAACTCAATCTCTCGGATACTGTACAGCTCAGCGAGCTGAACTACCGGCATTCAAGATGGCGCTTGAAAATACCGATCGCTAATTTCCCACACTCATAGTGTGCGATTCGTATAACTGCGTCAGGAATTACAATGAATATCTGCAGACCTGGGTTCAAAATGGTTTTAAAAAATACAAAAGGTGGCACAATCAAGCATAAAAAGCTTTGGGAACAAGTAGTTCTTTTGCAGAAAGAACTACAAAAGACTCACGTGATTCATACACTGGGTCATCAACGTGATGGCGTTCACGTTGCAGGGAATTCATTGGCTGATGCAGCCGCGAAGGCAGTTGTGCAAACCGCTTCGTTAGCTACAATCAATCGTTCGAAAACAACGATAGACGGTGAAACCATGCTCGCTGTCAATGCAACGAGCAAAGGCAGTGGAGCCGATTTACCTCTAAACTATCCACTCGAATATGAATACATAATTGATGCAAACTCTGTTCCTTTTGCTCAAATCCCTGGAGTGGGGGATAGGGTAATTCCAAACAGAAACAGGAGAGGTGCTCTCATTTTCGAAGCACACATGGTAGAGGGTCTGATACATCAAGGGATCTCTAAATCTCTACTATAATTAGAAGAGATGTACTTGTGGCCAGGGATGAAAGCTCATGTATATGAATTCGGAATTAATTGCAATGACTGTTACAAATACCACAGCTTTAAACACCACCAGATTCTTGACTACAGAGTAGCCAGCGCCCAGTACAGACACCACTAGACAGCATAAGGCTATCTACATGCGGACGTCCGAATAGACTGATGCAGTCCCACAAATATTAAGACCAGATTCATTTGGATGTGGCCCCAGCGCTCAGCTGACGCTCGAACTGTTATAAAAGATTTGCGAGTCTTTATCGGCACATACGCAATCGGCACTCTACATTCTGACAAGGGTCCTGCGTTTAGCTCTAGGGCTTACAAGGCGGCCATGGCCAGTTTGGGCGTTGCATTGCGATTTTCGAGTCCATTCCATCCTGAGGGAAATTCGGTTGTGGAGAAAAAAAAACGTGACATAAAGCAATCTATAACAGCTAGGGTATTAGGTTCGGGTGATGGGTGGGTCAAACATCTAATAAATGTCCAACGTAGTCTTAACCTGCCAAGAAATTCTCTGGGTGGAATCACTCCATATGAAATCCTTTTTGGTACTAGAATGTTGGTCGAAGATCTCGATCGTCACACTTCAGTGGTGGAACAAAAACCCTTTGATATCAGCAGACAACTAAATCTTGCTACTATCCAAGAGGTTCAAACTGAAAGACTTATCAACTTTGATAAACCTGCAGTGAGAAAAGAGGGACTATGCAACAAAGCCATGGAACTTGTGCCTCTTGATACCCAAATAACAGTACGTCAAGAAATTCCCATCTACAATGATGTAGCCTCTGACTATACAAACATGTCAAGGGAACAAGCAGCCCCAGCGATTTCAAAGAATCCGGATGCAATACCAACAATTGACAGAACTGCCTCTGGCTATTTTATCAACTTCGATAACTTTTCTGAGGATCACAGTGAACCTGAAACTACACCAGTAAACAAATCTTTCAAGGAAAAAGTAAAGGAACTTGGTCAAGAGCTTACAAATACATATCTGGTTTCACCTTGGGTTGAACTTTGGATTGTGTTAGGTGTACTTTATCTTCTGCTATGGCTCATTCTTGTGTTAAGTTTGGGAAAGCTGATAGATGGAAAGCACATTAAAATGGACACAGCAAGTAAGAACATCAACTTGCTCCTGAAGCCACACAAATCATCTCATCGTGAACAACGAGACCTGTCATCAGTGAACATCACAGCGGTCCCACTACCTGGTGGAATAGCATGGGATACAACTGATTATGACATTTATGGCCCTGTTGAGCTGCTAAAGATTCCTTATCAATTTAAGGTTTCCTTGAGTGAATTTGTCTCACCTAGCACATTTTCTGATGACTGGGACTTTGAGACTGTTGATAACATGATGGCAGACTTAGAAATGTCAGCAAATTTTACAAGACCTACTTAGAAGGTTCATCAAATTATGAAGAAATGTATTGTTTTAATCATTTTGGCCATCATTACTTGGATAAATCTGCAAACCCTAGAAATGTTTTAACTTATAATCAATGGGAACATTGTCCAACACCTCCAAAAGGTAGTTCTAAAACGTTTCTTAGAAAATGTCCATATTTTAAAGGTTTTAATGTTACAAACCCAGAAAGTTTTTGCTTTAAACATGTGAATAAGACAGGCATGGAAAGTATGTTGACGAATACTAAACAAATTTATTCTGCTGCCTTTTATGCTCAATTGTCCACCTTAGGCTTTGACTTTTGGAAAGACAACATTGAAACAAAAACTGTTTGGGGCACTAAAGACTGGCAGGTACAAGGTTTAGAAGCATTATTCGGAACCTGCATCATCCCAGAACAAATGATGTTCTTAAATGACACTATTCAACATACATCTTGTCTTGGCATTGCTAAGATAAAAGATTTAAACAAACCGTCCATACCTAAACCCCGCCTGATAGTAATTTAACTTCAGATGAGGAGGTAGACGTAAATTATATTTTAAAACAGAACAGAACAAATCCTGAATGGAAAAAATGGTTAATCTGGCCCACAGACAAAAATAACTGTCAAGATAGATTCCTGAACAAGACACAAGGGTTCACAGTAACTCGGCCAAATCCAAGATATATCCAAAGACAACATCCAGGGATAATAACAACTTATAGTGTAGGAAAACTATGCCTTGAGTGGCTGCAGAAATCCACACTTCCAGAAATAAAACAACACTTATCTTTGCTTAAAGATGGCGTTGATTTACGAGAACTTTTACTAGGTCCTCGTAATCCACGTCATAAACATTTCATATTTGCCGGTATATACGCTTCTTACAATGAAGCTTGGAAAGTCACGCAAATGGAAACAGCTGAAAGAATACGAGAAATTGATCATATTAATCTAGAGAAATCACTCTCTGTAGTTGACAATGGGTTAACAACTCTGTCATCCAGAATTTATTCTTTGGACAGCGTTGTATCATCTGCCATAGACATAATGGAACAGGACTTGCTAATGCTACAACATGGCCAGTCTCAATTATGTTCTATAATGCTATTAGGCTGGACGTTGCAAAACCTTTGTTCTGGCTATGTGCCTTGGCGTCTAATCAACATTACGTCACTGTTTATTGTATTTAACCTTACAGATAAACAAATCTCATTGGCACAGAGGGGAGCTGACTATACGGTGCAGAGCATTGAAAAACTGGAGAGATTACCATTGACCGTTTCTGAGAAACCATCAGTTAAATGGATAATACATGGCACCAACACGATACCAGTGACGACTTTCCAATTTCAGTATTGCTTAAAACATATACCAGCAGGCCTGTATGAAAGGTTGGGTAAAGAATACATTAAGTCGACCTGGGATTTACCATACACACACAAATGTTGGAGTGGGGAAAAGGAAGTATTTCTTAGTAGTAAAAATTGTGAAAACTCACTAAGCGGTACACTATTGTGTCAAGGTATTAATTTACATGGAGCCTGCGAAGGTTCTTCCAATAACCTTTCTTGCCACCTGCAAGGTTCGCCCACAGCGGTGATAGATCCAATTTTCTGGCAGCTTTCCAATGGCAGCTACGTTATGTTAAATGATCACAGCTGTTGTAGAATGATGCCAGGAATAAGCTATCTTGTTACTGTGTCAGCCAGGGTCACTTGTTGTATCCAAGTATTGTTTCCTAAAACCAAGACAGACGGGGAGTCGTCGCTATGGCCTTCACTGAACATCTCTTCTATACGAATTGATACTTTAAGCATTCTTTTGCAAAAAACTGTGCCTCTGACCTTGTCCAGAGAGACATATGATCTGCAAGGGGTTCTGCAGAGATACATGCATTATTATCAACAAACTGCCCAGTACATTTTGCAGAAATGTTAGGTCGTATCTTTAACATGTCTCATACCAGCGGTATTGTACATGTATTTAAGACGATTTGTTCGGGACTGTTAGCACCCTTTGAAGCAGTCCTGGGCATTTTTCCTAACTTTGTCCACTCTGTGTTCGGCGGCCTGCCTCTCATTTTGGGACTCGTAGCAGGGATCTTATTTTTATTCCTACTGCTCCGTTATGGCAAATCCAGCCACCAACGATACCCAAGCCGGCATGGAATATGCGCTACAGGCAATGAGGTACCGTGACAGAATAACACAGATCCTTGGCTTGGCTTGTTTGAGAGATCTGAATACCACATGGTTCCTGTCATTCAGACCAATCTGGCAAGATTGCATCTTACCTGTTCTACAATGCCTACTTTGTGGAGAGGAATGCGTGTTAGATGTCTAACACTACAATCGGTTGCACCAGCAGTTGCTGACGCATTACTGGGTCCGGTAATGGCTCATGTGTTGTGTTGCCCCCAACGGCTACCAATCCTTATGACGGCATTCATTGAGATCTCACCAGCAAATCCAACTGGAGGTGAGATACGCGGATCAACAGGCACACAGGTACCATCTGATATGAACATTGCTAACGCTACTGACGCTGACGGCGATGCTTCGCATCTGTGCACAATTGACCTTTTTAATGAAGTAGTCAAACTTTCATCTACTGTAGTAGACGATTTCTTTGCCAGCCTTGAAGACTTAATGTTTTCTCCTGACACCGAGAATAACTTTTGAAATTAAGCCCACAGCGTTCTTTCGGACTCTGAAATCCGACCTTTGTTTTTTCAAGATAAAAGTTTCCATGTTTGGAACTCTACTTCACTACAATTTGATTTGATTTTTTCCAAAACAGACTGAACTTTGGCACTAAGTAATCTACTCAAAGTAGAACTATTCTTAGAGAACAAGAATTCCTTGAACTCTTCCTAAGAAACATTATTAGCCTAATCCACAAACAAAACCAGTATGTATATTCTGCTATGGGATGGTCTCGACCTTTTTTCTTCTGTAACTAAGAGCCATTTCATAAATGTAATTTTCATGATTCATTCAGTCAGCATTGCTAATATCTTATCATTTGCTTACAATGAAGTTATTTACTTTAAATGTGTACTATAAAAAATGCTAATTTTTTCGCGTGCAACCGTTTCAAATGCATTTTATATGATATTTTGGGGGTTGTAAACACATGCTCTAGATTATATGTTTTAGTATTTACTCTTAGATGAACATAATAGCGTGAAGTGGGTGTTCTGTATTATTTTAGGACCCTATTGTAAGTTTCCAGATTCATGCCCTTATATAGGTATAAATCACTATGGGCCAGATGTAGGTCTCCTAATACCGGTCGGTAACGCCCGAAATATCTCCGAATTTCGGCCGTTACCGACCGGTATTAGGCTACTGAGATGTAGGTGGCCTCAATTACAAATTCGGAAATTTACCGATTCGGTATTTTAAGGAATCGGTAAATTACCGAATTCTTAAAATACCGATTTGGTAAATTACCGAATCTGTAATGTAGGGAGCACTCAAGTGAGTGCTTCTTACATTTAAGGATTCGTTATTTATTACCAACAATTAGTTGGTGATAAATAATGAATTCCTTTTAAAAAGCAGTTTTTTTCTGTTTATTCAGTGCCATGTGGCAGACATACGGCATGTATGTGTGCCACATGTGCACCCATGCACTATTCAGGGGTGCAACAGGGTGTCAATGTGACACCCTGCCACCGTTGAAAGGGTTCCCCCTGTTACCGATTCGGTATTTACCAAATCGGTATTTACCGAATCGCTAATTCCCATTCATTCCTATGGGCCTCCAGGCCCATAGGAATGAATGGGAATTACTGAATCGGTAAATTGTCGTCTGTGAGGCTTCACTCAAATTGGTGGTTCCTGTAAGTTTTGGATTTGTGCCGGCCGACCAGGTCGTCGAGTGAAGCCAGCCGCTGTGCAAGCAGACCCGCGGTGGCACCATGAGGTTTTGCCGGAGTCGGGACAGAGAGCAGCGAGAGCCTACACAGGAGGTTCGAACTGTATTGCTAGTTCGACACCCATAAAGCGGGGCAGGTCCCCATCAAGACATTTACACCCATTTATTGTGATTTATCTGGACGATGAAAGCGCATCCACTGTGAGGCACGGCAGCGCACTACAGCACCCAGAAGCCCCTGAGGCCACGCCCACCATGGCGGGTGCTGTTACATAATCCGGTGTGCGCAAAGCAGCGCTTTTCACATACCAGTTTGAAGGCCACTGAAGAAAGGAGTAGAATCCTGAAACGCGTCTGGCAGAAGGAACTGGGACTGTAACTTGAAGTGGGTCCTGCTGGCGGGATTCCGAATAAAGAATTTTGAGCAATTATTGTCGTCTGTGAGGCTTCACTCAAATTGGTGGTTCCTGTAAGTTTTGGATATAGATATATATCTATATCCAACAAGCCAGACCTATTGGCGTTGCCAGTGCTTGTTAGCTGTGTCAGGCAAATTAATAACAATGACTTATTTATGAAAGTATTTCAATTCTGGAACCATGAGACTTTAAATTAGATATTACAATAGTCTGGAAGGAGTAGTGATCTTCAGAGTTCTCAGACAATCCTGTTAGATGGTTCACACCAGATTCTTCTGCAGTCTCTCAGTCTGTTAGCCACTTACACCATTTTTCTCCTCACATCTTTGTGAAATCCTCCATCTACATAGTTCGCACTTTACCACAGTTACAGTTGCTACATATGCCTCCATCGCTCTGCACTCTGCAGGGGGGGTTAGGATTGGCAGTGCATGTAGTATGCACACTTTTATGACCCACTGACATGCATTGTGAGAAACATCAACTTCTGCCTCCACTTCAGAACTTTTAATTGTGTCCAGTCAGACATCCCACCTGCAATCTAAACTCGTTCAGACACCTGAAGGCGACTCTGTTCCGAAGTATGCACTACAAGAGTCATATGTTGTGTGAAAAAAAACTATAGAAACACATCTTGAAAGAAGCAAATAGTCGTCAGAAACGGTAGATGAGGTAAAACACGTGAAATGTAAACGGGGTTTCCACTGCTGATATGGATTACCTTAAGGGATTTACCATCATTGAGAAATTGTTCAGTGTTTTAGTCCATTAAGGACGTGCATATTCAGACCATTAGGGGCCCTTTCCAAAGTTTAACCCACCCCACTTAAGCCCTAGTCCTAGGTAAAAAAAAAAACAATCCCATCTTTGTTCCCTCTCTGATCTATCTTCATGTCTCGTCTCTCACAAGGAGAGATGCTCTGCCTGGTTTTATGGGACTGTTTGTTTTTAGCCGTTCATCTGGGAGTCGTAAGAAACTGTCAGCACAAATTATTGTTCCGGTTTTACCTGGAGGCAATGTCTGTATCCTCGTAGGGATAAGTAGCCAATGTTTAGCAAAGGAGGTTTGAGCATGAATAGCCCAGTCCACCCCAAAGGCACCCAGGAGCCTTTATTGGTTAAAAATATAGTCTTGGCTGGATAAGGGTGTGGTTTAGAAAAGGTGTTCATATTCCCGTCTACAGGATTCTGTTGGGGGCCTGCAGGCCAGAGTCCAGAAGCGGGGTTTGTCTTGTTCCCCTGGTGCACGATCTGTCTCTTGTAAGTGTGGAGATGGATATGCCCTCAAAACATTTATGCTGGTATGATGGTTTCTCTACACTTTACAAAGATAACCTCAGGTGAGGCTCACCCTATTCAGTGAAGGCAGTTATAAAATTAACAGAACAATGGGGCCTTTGAATGGGTCTTTACAAATGCAAAACTGAAGCGCAGAGCATGGCTGCAGCCAGACTTCAACAAGGATCTCCCACTTAGCCTATTTTTCTGATTTGGAGGAGTATGGTGAGCGGGTTTGGCCATCGACTCGGTGCATAAGGGTGGTCTATGAAGGCACTGTTAAGTGCTTTGAGAGGCATGTAATGTTGATTGAGAAGCACTAGCATAGCATCCCCTCCTGAGCTCTTTCACACTGCTGTCTGTATGATCGCCTGTCTTAACCCTCCTCCTCATCCTTTCCAGTGACCGTGCCGGGCTTAAGCCCCACATTAAAGCTCTACTCGTTTCAGCTTAAGGATCCTAAAGTAACCTGAGCTGAGCTAGAGCCAAGCATCTGTCTCAAGCATTCACCCTATCCCAAATAGTACTGAATACCTTTGTTGTATTATATATGTTTTTGTATTTGTGCATTTTAATATTAACACAACTGAGATCCATTCTCATGCCAAGCCCTAGCACAAATTACCCTGAAGTCTTGAGAGAGTTTGTGTGACTCCAAAGAAACAGAAGTCTTTTTAGGGACATTGATATAAGTTCCCCCCTACTCAAGAAGTTCCCCCCCTAACCTAAGAATTTTGTCTTTGTCTTTAAGTCCTTGTGGTGCAAGGACAGGTGGATGGCATAGTAAGATGCTCCCTTTTTCATGGTCCCCTCCATTTTTTAAATAGATTTTGTTGGTGTTTTTTTTTTACTCTGTACACTGAAACTCTGCTGTCAGAATAGGTAAAACATAAAATATGCATGTTCTACTTTTTAAATACCATGCACTCTTCCTTATGGGAATTTAGGGGCCTACCTTGGGGATAACTTATACGTATTAACAAGCATTTCACAAAGCCAATGGGTCTTGGCTATGAGTGCTATTGACCTGGCAATGTTTTATAGCCATGCTGTACAGCAGTGTGAGTGCTTACCAATGTGGCTCAAACTAATTAAAGAAAGAGCTGTGATGCAGCCAGGGGGTAATTAACTTTAAAAAAATGTAAAAGTGCATTCGCTTTTGCATCATAGTTGTCGCCTTCTTTTAAATTTTTAAAAATTATTTTTAGCCATGCGGCATATCAACCACACTGCTAAACGGCATGCATACACGTCATTGCCAAAGTCAGCAAAGCCCAGGCTGTACAGCATTAACAAAAGGCAATGGCTGAGCTAATAGTCTCAAAGGTGAGACCTGTTGAATTCGTCAATGCTTGTTAAATCTCAATACAGCACCCCTGTGATTCTGAGCAAATCAGTCTCTCCATTTGTAAAAGAGGAACAAAATTACATTTGGCAAACAATTCGGTCACATAAAGAACGTTTTTGCGACTATGTCTTAGTGAAAATACACTTGGAAGCAGATAGCATCTGCTTTTGCAATAAACGCTGGTGGCATCTGTTGTCACAACACATTTCAAAGAAGAAAAAAGCTTCTTTGAAGTGTGTTTGGCATAGTAAAACATAGCTGCACATGGCAAGAGATTCAACAAGGATAACAGTGAAGAAGAAAAAATAAAAATAGTACCTCAATCACAGAGCGGGACCGCAATCAAGGTGAAGCAGTCAGCACTTGGTCCATGCTCCAGCCAAAAGACGAGGAAATGAAGCCAGCACACGCTGGCCAATTCGAAGTCAGCAAATAGGAAAGACATAAAGGCAATGAATGTTAAGCAATGGGCAGGCTGCAAGCCCCTTGTATTCTATATCTCTTGCAAGCGAGAGCGTATGCAGTGCATGTGCTGTTACAGGCGAGACCTAAAAAGGAAGGCTTAGTCCTCCCTAAAGGTTTATTTTACAACTGCACACCCATTGTACATGCATTGCAAAGAAAAATCATTTGAAGGCTAAATAGCACACCCTGTTACCCTACAACACAGGTACATAAAATCTGATTAAACTCCTGCATGTTGTTTTTATGACCAGCTTCCTCCTTTAAGCAAGCCACTGTCAGCACAAGAGCTGGGTTGTAGGTAGTCATTTATTCCTGTAATTTGTTTGCAGCATCACAAAGTAAAACCACTGCTATCTCTGCTGCAAACAGTGTTTGAACCTGCAGGATCCTAGTGCCAAATCACTCCCTCTGAGTACTATCAACAGTCACAGTACTAGTAAAGACTTTACACCATTGCATAGCATGTGGATTCCCTCACTTTTGTGAGGTGTGTGTTGTGTATCTCTATAGCATACTTGCATGCATGCCACAATAAATCTCTGAAATCCAACAATAACAATAAAAAAGAGTAGCTGGCCCTTGCCCCTAGTTTAGAGGAGAATGCCATATATTTGGATGCAGTAGTACTCTAGGCCTGGTGCTACTGCCCCTGCCCAATTATTGGTTGCTGTGACCATGCTGAGCTACAGTAGTTACCCATCAAGTGGTGGGGGAGACCCTAGTATCAAACTAAACTAGCACTCACACTGTCACTAGAATGGCACTCACCTACCTAACTGGAATCCCTTCAGAAAGTCGCCACCATCTCCAGCCTAGTACCCAGTCACCGCACAACCATCAGGCTGACACTCCACTCATACTGACTCTTCTACTACATTGCCAAATGCTCCACCAGACAGTCACTCCAGACTGAAACCTACTGACCTAGATTTGTAGCCTCCCCATAGTATCACTCTCACTATCCTTATTCTATGTTGAAGTTATTGTGGCTTGAAGGTGTTTAAAGGAAATACATGTATTGAAGCTCCGTTTAGGGGTTAAGTCTGTGGTTGCCTATAAGTGGTGAAAATGTGATGCCCTCTAGGGGATGCTTTTATGATTGCATTTTCATGGTTGGAAAGTTTGTAAAAAGTACACAGAAGCATGTTTTACTCATTTTACATGCTTTATTTAGATTATAATGTTCAAGATTATTGATCACAGTGAATATGCTTTATTAACAGTAATATGTGCATTTATGACTGATAATTATTATTGTTGATTGCATTTACATACAAAATGATGTTTTTAACATGTGGTTTGTTGATCTTTAACCTTTGACCAAGCTAGTAGTCTTTTCTTATGTGATTGTGTGACCCCCTTTAGGGGGTCATAGGTGATTAGTCAATATCATCTATGCAATTCTCCATTTGCCTATGTACATATTTGTAAATTACTGAGTAGTATTTGGTAGTAGTAGTGTGTGTAATAAATGTACTTTCTAAAGAAAAAATACTGACTGCACAATCATTCTTTTAGTGTTATTATTGTGTACCAGTGAATGGTGATTACTAGCCCACACCACCTCCCCTAAGTATACATTGGACTGCGCTGGTTCGCTACCTCGAGGAATTTGAGCTCTACCATGGGGTGCTTGGTTCCTAATAAGGAGAATTGTGGACCTATTACTTGTGCAGGCCACACAACTAACACCCCAGTTTCCAACAGCAAGGATATTGATACACAGCTGGTGATCATAGAGCACCAAGTCAGGTTCCTCTCTGTGTTCATATTTGATTCCCTGTCCCCCGCTGCAACTTTGGCTGATTCTTCCATCGTAGCTGAATGTCCTAATTGGATGGAATTGTGGAAGGTGATCAATGCCCAAAAGCGTTATTGAGCTACTTGCCATTCTCAGGATCCAAATCCTTCTCCTTTGGAAGAGCTTGTGAAACAATTGGCTGTGGACCGTAAGTTGTTGGCTCTGTCCTCTCATCGCTTTAGAGGTAGAGGCTTTGGTTCCTGCAGAGCATTTTGACAGTCCTCTTTGACAAGAGGGGGTCATCAGCCTTTGGAAATGAGTCATGGCCTGGGTGGTCCCTTCTCAGAGAAATCTCAACAAGAAGCAAGCCCCCCAGTCACTCCCTTGACATTAAAGTCCTGACTCTCCGTGTCGAATTGGGGGAATTAGTCCAGCATTTGCTTCAGCCTGGAAAACAGGACATTTCAGATGCTTGGGTCGTGAATCTGGGGCAACATGGCTACGATATAGAATTTTCTACTCCTCCATGGACTGTTTTGCTCTCATTCCCACTCTTTGTAATCATCTAAAGCGCCATGCCTTGCAGGACTAAATTCAGGGTCTGCTGGCAAAGGGGGGCTATAATTCTTGTTTTCCAACACAAAGGAGGCAAAGGTTGTTATTCCTTCATGGTTTTTAGTCCAGAAATCTTGAGGGGAATTTTGCCTAGTTCTGGTCTTGAAAGATGTCAATCGTTTTGTACCTCATCGGAAATTCAAGATGATGAGTCTTAAAGATATCCTCCCTTTGGTGTTCCTGGGAATGTTCCTTGCTTCTTCTGACCTATGGGATGCATATTCCCATTCACACTTCTTCTCAGAGGTTTTTAAGATTCTTTACTCTGGGTCATCATTATCCGTTTTGTGTTCTTCCTTTTGGTCTAGCTTCAGCTCCAAGGGTTTTCACTCAATCCCTTCCTCCTTTGGTGGGCAGCCTTCACTTCAAGGGGGCTGGTGATTTTCCCATACTTCAATGATTGGTTAATCTGTTTGTCTTCTTTTTCCAAGACTCTGGAAGCGTTCCAGATTGTTTGCAACACTCACAGAGCATGGTTGACTTCTCAATTGGCATAGTCTCATCTTGTGCCTTTCCTAGGGCTTCAATTTATAGGAGCTCACTTCAAGACAAAACTGGGGAAAGACTTCCTTCTGCCCTCCCGTCAGGAGAAACTGCAAACTCGATTGAGGAATCTATTGAGTCTTCAGCAGGCTCCAGCAAGGGACTGGTTAACAGTGCAGGGAACATGGCAGCTGCTTTACTGTTGATACCTTTAGAAACATCTCCATCTATATAATCTTGTGTGTCACCGTGATCAGTTTTGGGATCCAAAATCTCAGGACGAGGTGTGGCGGAAGAGGTGTGGCGCCGCGGCTAGGGCGACTGACTCCGGAATCTGGGGATCACGGTTCGATCCCCGGCACCGGTGGCAGATTAGCCCAGCACCATGTGACTCTGGGCAATAGCTTGCTTAATCTTCCCAACGGCCCCAGTGCCTAGAGACTCTTATGGGTGATTGTACGCTTTACAAATGTGGATTATATGAAGGACTGGTTCCAGTCCTGCCAGAGTTAGCCCTCAAACTCCAGTGTAGGTTGAACCCACAAATTTGACGAAAGGGGTTTTTCTTTCTCTCACCCCTACTCACCCCCCCACCAGTGTCCGTTACCGCGGGTGCCACCTTTCTGTGGTGAATGAATGAATGAACAGGCTTTTATACCGCGCAGCTATGCCCAATGGGCGTCAAGGCGCCTAACTCAAAACAACCTAGCAGGGGCAGTCAAAAACAGGAGCTTACTGATATGCTTTAATGAAATACCAGGTCTTCAACGATTTCCTGAAGAGATCAAGGGAAGGCTGTAATTTGATCTCCAGGGGAAGTATGTTCCATAGCTGGGGTGCAAGAATGGAGAAGGCCTTGCTCCCCCATGGTGGGGGAGTGGTGGGGGCCACTTTGGAAGATTTGCCAGTCTAATGGTAATGAACGGCAGAAGAAGCCAGCAAGTTGTTGAATTGGAGGAAGTTTGGTCCCTCTGGGCTCTTGGATTATGGGGAAGCTGTAGAGGTACACATTGCAGTTTTCAAAGCTTACTTACGATGGTCCCTCTTCTCCCTCAGAATATGCGGAAGCTGTAGAGGTGCACACAGACAATCAGTCAGCCTGCGCATATCTGAACCATTTAGGGAGGTACCCGTGTTCCTTCTTGGCTTTCTTGCTGAAAAGATTGAAATTTGGGAGGAGACCAATCTGATCTGTCCTGTCTATCCATCCATCCCAGGGAGGGAGAATGGGAATGCAGATCTTCTACAGTTGTGCTTGCTGCTCCCACCTCCGAATGCTTGGAGTATGGACACTAAGTTTTCTCTGGGCCCGGGTCTACTGTAAGCTTTCCCTCTGATAAGTAAAGTTGTTTCCAAGATCATGGAGGAGAAGGCAGAAGTTCTTTTGGAGTTGCCAGGACTGACCCGTCGTCCCTGATTTCCCCTTCTCAAACGGGTTTCATGTTGTCCTCTTGGTATGTTTCCTCTGTCTCCTTTTCCTCTCCCATTCCCATCTCTTCTGGAGAAGACTCTACTTATTCCTGGGGGGTTGGAGATTGAAAGGTTATGGTTGGAGGGTTTTAATATTACACCTGATTATACTCTGGAGATTCAGAACACCAGAAAAGAGAGCACGATTAAGAGCTATGGGTGTGTCAATAATGCCATGTACTCTCTCTTGTGAAGGGGGAAGATCTTAGAAGTTTTTGAGATATGGTTTCCTTTTGGGCTCAGCAGTATCTATGCGTCCCAATCAATGGGCAGCAATCGGAGCCGTTGAAGGGGGAGTCCTTGCCCCCTTTTGACCCTTTGGTTTCACTTCTGCTAAAGAGATGTTCTTACTGGAGACCAGTCAATTCTCTGATGACTTCCGGATATATTCCTCTGGTGCTCCATATGTAGCAAGAGTCCCATTTTAATCCTCTAGACTCATTCCAGTTCGTTTATTGACTTTAAAGGTTTTCTTTTTAGTTGCTTTGACTTCTGGCAGAAGGCTTGGTGAGATTAGGGCCCTCGTGTCCCAAACCTTTCATTTGTTTTGTTCAGAACTTTTCCACACTCTTGACCTTCACGGGGCTTTGTCTTTCTGGAGCAGACAGATCACTTTCCAGTAGGTTGACTTTCTGTTTGTGATATTTGGTCTGGCAAATGAGGGCCATTGCCCCACTACTTCTACCGTGAGCTGGTGAATACATACCCTTATTACCTTGGCTACCCAGAAAGCTGGCGTGCAAGGAGTTCAAGGTCTCTCCACCAGAGGTATAGCCTATTCTTGGGCAGCTTTCAAGGGGTGTTCCCTAAAAAATGTTTGTGTAATATGGGCTACTCCCCACACTTTCATTCCTTATTATAAGTTGAGGAGTGTTTTTTCTGCTTCTTTTGATGCATTAGTGCTACTGGCTTTTGATTTGTGTAAATTTATTTTCTGAAATAAATGCACAGGGTGGCGTATTTTTAGGTCCTGCCTAGGCAGCGCTTGCTCTTTCTCTTAGAAACATGCTGTATTCATGATATGTATATAGGTTTCAGGTTTTTATTGGATTAGCGCAGTTAATTAAAACCATAGCTATAAAATATCAACATTAGCACAATTTAAAAAAGCAAACACTGAAAAAAAAAATCAAGATTTGAAGTCCTATACATGTAAAAGTCAATCTTGTAAGTGCCCGTATAATCGAGAAAACAGTGCAGGACTTAAACTAAAATAGATTAGTATAGGAATGCTAAGTAAGAGGACAGAAAAAGTCTGTGAAGTTTTTTGGGGGGGAGAACTGGAAGCACGGGGGCCAAAGAGGATAAAAAAAGGTTGTCCAAGAGTCTCACGAATTTTCCAGTCCTTGCAAGTACTTGAGTGTCTGAGGAAGTGAAGCACATGGCCGATGCTTCCCAACACGACCTGATGCCCCATATTAAATATAAGGGTTTTAAAAGAAGTCTTCTGGGGGCGTCCAGGGCAGGACAGCAGCACAGGAGATGCAGCCATGATTCAGTCTGGTAATTGCACAGTCTGCATGCCCCCTCCTCACTTGTTGGAGCCCATCGGTGAAAGGCAGTTGAACGCAGACCTAGGAGACGCATGAACATTATATTCTTCCGAGCCACTGCATTTAAGTTTTCCAAGAGGTAAGATTGAGGTGCCCCGGGGAGGTATGAGTTGTTCAGGGGGAGCAGGACTGTTGATGTTTTTAAAGCCTGGAAGTCCATCCGGTGGGGTTTGACCTGCTTATTGATAACCTTTTTCCAGACTGTGTATGGAATAGTGTCTGAGGTTAGTAATGAGTTATCGATCTCTAGCGATTTTATAGCCTTTGTAACTTGACAATTCCATGGATTTCCTGGGCTAGCAAAGGTTTCTTTTAGCCGGGCTTTTAAAGTGTTGTCTGCAGCTTTTAATGTCCTTATAAAGTATTTCAGGGTGTCAGCCTCACAATAAATAGATTGTCTTTGAAGGCCCAGCTCCAGTCGTAATCTTGCCCCATGAATGAAGTTTGGAAGATGAAAGATTTTTTTATAAATGGCAACTTGGGCAAGGTCAAGGCTGGCAGAGCATGCGCCGGGAAAGGCCTGGTGCCCATAGTTTAAGGCGGGGAGAAGAGTAGCTGTATTCACCTTCAGGATGGGTTCTGCAGAAGGACTACTCAGGGACTGATTGAGTCGCATCAGGGAGTATGTTATAGCTCCTGCTCTCTTTTTCAAGGTAGCTAGATGGGCTGCTGGTCTAGAGGACTCGCTAAACCATACCCCCAGGTAATTATATTTTGTCGTTGTCTTGATCTTTGCAGGCCCAATGTACCACCTTAAGCTTTTCTTGTTCTTACAGCCGCCGAATATCAAAACCTTAGTCTTTTCCTGATTGATAATTAAGGTATTGGCAGTATCATATTTGTGGAGCCTGCTTAACGCTCTTTGGAGGCCCGATTTTGCCTGGTCCATTATTACAATATCATCGGCATATTGTAAAACTAGCAGCCCGTCCCGACGTTGTCCGGGAGCAAAAGGCTGCTTCTGGGCCCCCGCCCCCCCCAACGTTAAGGCTGCTTCAGGGCCCCCTGCAATACTGACACCCGTTACAGTTTTTATTTCGTGCAGCAATTGTGCTTGCCACCAAATTATGCCATAACAAACTAAGCAGCGGGGACAGGACCACCTTGAATAACGCAGCGTCGCGCCTCCGTCTTGCTTTTAAATCAAAAGGGGCTTGGCAAAACTACTCCGCAAAAAATAATTTAAAAAAATTGAGCCCATTTGCTGCCTGGAAACAATCACCATGCTCACACGGCATTGCGTCTTTGAATGTGCTACCAGGCCGCGTTGCTATGAGTGAACACCAGCAAAAAACAGGAACGGCTTCAGTGACCGTCCTTCCATTGTGTATACTTTTTCTGTATCGGGGCCCATAGCAAAGGAAACAGCTCCCAACTCGAGAGTTGCAACGGTTGCACTGCACCCGAAGAGGGTATCGGAGGCATTGGCATTTTTTATCACCATTCTATGCAAAAACACTTATTTAAGGTGCAAAGTGAGGAATTATCTAAATGTAACAAATATTCTGCTCCTTGCCGCGCTCCAGGAAGTCCCTTACCTCACGTCCCCACTGTCGCCGCCGCTAGGTGCAAAGTGAGGAATTATCTAAATTTAACAAATTGTCTGCTCCTTTCCGCGCTCCAGGAAGTCCCTTACCTCGCGTCTCCACTGTCGCCGCCGCTGTCTTCCGTGCTCCTCCCGCCGAACGCCGCATTAGTTTTCCTCTCCACGGCTCCGCACATTTCAGTGAACCGGATGTCGGTTCCGCGCCGTCTTTACTTTTCCTCCCCACGGCTGTACTCCTCGCGCTCCTGATGATGTCAGCACGTTCACGCACACGGCCGGCGCTACTTCCAAGGGACTCCTTTTTTTTTGTAAGGTATATTTTTTAAAGAACGTATATTTTTTGGGGTTATATAGCCTATGTCACTCTGCAGACCCTGCCAATTCCAATGATGCATTGGGTGTTTGGATTGGCGCTGTGGTTCCCGAGTTTACCCGCCTCAAAGGTTCCCAGTTCTTACTTTATAATAGTAGTATAGATGTGCAAGTTCCTTTTTGCAGAGCCCAATTTTGGCGGGAGGAGGTTACTTTTCTCCAAGAATGTTTCCAGGTCAGCAGTGTAGAGATTGAACAAGAGGGGGGCGAGAACGCAACCTTGCTTTAGACCGTCTCCGGTGACAATTTTTGCAGAGACTGTCTTTGGGCCAGTTTTAATTCGCACCCATGTGTTCTTATGCAAGGAGATAAGAGCTCCTAGCAAACTCTGTGGAATCCCCCAATTGTCCAGTTTCCTCCATAAGGTGTTGCGCGACACTTTATCAAAGGTGGCACTGTAGTCTATAAAGCAGCAGTAGAGAGGAAGATGATTTTTTTGTGCTGCTTGTTGGCTCAGAATAGCTAGTTGTGATGTTATCTATTGTAGAGGCCGAAGATCGGAACCCTGTTTGGAAATATGGTAGAATGTTGTTTTCTGCTACCCATTTTTCTAATGACCTAAGAAGACACCGGGTGTATACCTTGGCCTCAAGATCTAATAGGGCAATGAGTCGGTATTTAGCTGGTAGCGAGGGATCTCCTTTCTTAAAAATTGGGCTTAGGATCGAGCCCAGCCATGAGTCTGGTAGCCGACGGGTCATAAACACGTTGTTATATAGGGGGACCAAAAGCTTGGCCCACTCTTCCGGAGCACATTTAAATACCACTTCTGGAAGGCCGTTGGGCCCGGGAGCACCGTCGTTTTTTATGGATTTCAAATACTTGGAGACCTCGGCTGAGGTAGTCAGCTCGTGTGTTTCTGTCTGGGTGGTATCAACACGATCTCTTAATTCGATCGCCACAGGATCCAGGGTGTCACAGCAGTATAGATGAGTCACATGCTGGGCCCAATCATCTTCACGAACCGCGTTCCCTCTGCTCTTATTGGAGGAGCGGAGCTTATTCATGTAGTTCCAGAACTGGGACAGATTTTTTTCCTTTAGCAAGGCAAATATTTTTTGCCACTCGTTCTGTTCTTTTTGTCTCTTGGCGTCCCATGATGATTTTTTGAAGGCTTTGCGCAGTAAAGCCATATTATTGGCAGAGAGCGCAGTGCCTTTCAATTTGTGCAGGTGCACAGCCCTCCTTAGGGCTCTTCTTTGGCTGGCTAACTCCGGGTCAAGATTCAACTTTAGATGTGGCCCATAGGGTCTGTGTTGAGCTTCAGGGCCCGTTAAAAGCACTCGTAATTTAGCAATGGCATTGTCCCACCGGAGAAAAAAGTCTGTGCGGGCGTTGTGCGTGGAATTTGGAATTTCTCCCCCAAGCCAAGTACACACCTTGACAGAGCCCGAAGCGTCCCATTTGATTCTTCTGACTAAAGTGTGGAGTTCGACCTGCGTTGAGTGCCCCACTTCAGTTATTTCGGCAGCGGCAGGCACTTGCAATTGCATTGTTATAGTTAAAGGATTATGGTCGCTCTTGGAACGAGTGGAAATTTCCATCCTGATTAATTTATTCGCCAAAGATCGTGATGAGAAAATGTAATCGATGGTTGAAATATTCTCAAATGTTGGCGGAAAATAGACACCTGGGTTTTGTTCCAATATAGTTTGCTTTGCAGAGCGTAGGTTGTAATTAGTTAGAAAAGTAATCATGTTTTCTTGCTCTTTAGATTTGATGACTGAAAGGCCGTTGGTTGCCAAGTCTCTGATGTTAAAGTCCCCTAGTAACAGTACCTCTGCTGAGGCGAATTCCAATAAAAGTTCTTCCAGATGTTTAATCAGTAGAACTGTTGCCGTTGATTTTAAAGTTTTAGCTGTATTGTGGTAACAGTTGATTAAGAGCATTGAGAAAGCCTTACCTAAAGATGTAAGACCGGTAATTAGCACAGTCTGCCCTGCCGTTAAATTCCGAAAGATGGGAGTGGCCACAATCTTACACCCATGTTTGATGAAAATGTAAAGGCCCCCAGAGGGTCTTCCATAGGAATAGGGCTGGGTAGCTGATTGAAAAAGTTCATAATAGCCGTGGAGAGGCGATGGAGATAGAGACCAAGTCTCCTGAAATCAAATGATGTCGCTTTTGTTCAGGAATTCCACGGCTAGTTTAGATGAAAAAGTTGACTTTAACCCAGCCACGTTCCAAGACGTGATTGACAGTTTGGAGTCTGACCAGTTGGCTTCCCCGTTAGGAGGACTGCTGCTGGGAGCGTGTGGTTGAAGGCTCTCGATCGGAGTGCCCGTAGAGGCTGTCAGTAGCATGGGAGACAGGATGGCTGGGTTTACAGCTTACCAGATGTTGATTATTGGTACATGAGATGTTTATGAAGTTATCCACTTTCGAAGCTTCTGGAAGCCAGGCATGGGTTGCACCCCGGGTCCCCTTCAGAACACTGATGTACGGCCTCACAGGGTCTACCTGAAGAAGTACATGGGGATATTTTTGTTTAGGAACCCACAGTTCTATGCCCCAGTTTTCAAATTTGCTGATTCCCCGAGAATTGCGTCCCTTAGGGATTCTCGGGACCACGTTGTGACAGTTGCTTCTGAGCCCCCTTTGCCTGGTAATGAGACAAACTTGATCAGTATGAGATCTGAAGAGGTGACCCCGGAGAGCGCCGGGACGTGGCTGAATAGGCGTATAAGGTTGTTTCTATTGAGGATGTCTTGTGGGCCTTTGTGGTCATAATGTGGAAAAAAACCAAGTTCTGCTTCCTTTTCCGGACTTTGATAGTTCTGTCTCCTAGGTGTTTCGATTTGAGGTGCAGGTACCTTAAGATGTTGGGGTCGTACTTCAGTTAGATGATTTTTCCCCCCTAGATGACTTATCCCTCCCGGGACATATATAGGAAACACAGTAGTTCCTGTGGAATAATATATTATGAAGTTATGATACACAAGCACAATCGCAATATGGAGGGTTAAGTAATGGTAGAGGGCGAAGGAACCACTAACACA
Organism: Lissotriton helveticus; assembly: GCF_964261635.1. Lineage (NCBI taxonomy): Eukaryota > Metazoa > Chordata > Amphibia > Caudata > Salamandridae > Lissotriton > Lissotriton helveticus. Next base: position 450,191,178 of record NC_136067.1, read on the forward strand.
ATGATTTCAGTGTAGCATAGTTTATGGATTTTTGAGTAAAATTAGAAGTAAATATTGTAAATCAAAACAACATTAGTGCATACTGTCCCAAGTGAAAACGGGAACCTAAAATGAAGTGACAATGTGAATATTATATACAAGTTTTCCACAGTTTGTACAAGTCGACCATTATCAAAATAATTCCATGTGAACAGCAGCTACATACAGTGATACGCGCTGAGAAAATGGTTTGCTTCTTTTGTTTGTCGACGGCGTTTTGACCCTCAAAACAATGTGGGTCTCTCCAGGACTATTGATGAAGAGACATCTGAAATTATGACTGCGCAGCCTTGTGAAAATGGTGTGCCACACGTGAAGAATAGAAGAAAAGAGGTTTACTCGCATGAAGACCCGTCCGGGTACTCAATGTGAGGAAAGTCTGTCAATCCAAAAAGGTATGTAGGTGGGCCAGGAAGGCTCAATTAATCTTGTGCTACAGCCGTAGAGTTGGAGAATTCCTTTGTAGGTGAACAGTGACAATGCACTGAGAATTTCTCTGAATAAATTAATAGAAAAGCGGGACAGCGCTCCGCGTGTATGTTCGGAAAAGCCGCGTCAGTCAGCTAATCAGGTACAATGACCTATTCAGTATATGGGCATAAAGCTCCTGCCACTTTCCGCCCATCTTTTTAATTGGCTCTTGTCCCTGTGGTTTGCACATCGTGGCTTTTCATTGGTCTTTAGGCTTAGTAGTCCCTCCTTAGTACTCCCCTGTCTCTTCTTGTAACCTCCCATGAGGGAACCCCCTTTACATGTGTTGTTACTCCCTAAGTTTTAATTACAGCGTCAGAGCACTATTTTCTTTAAGGGCTTCAGGCAGGACACACACTTGGTCATAAGCAAGGCTTGCAGTGGTTATTTTACTCACTAGCAGATCTTACATTTATATGAGACCTTCTATAGATTTCCCTTCATCAGCTCAACACAGAGTACAGCCTAATCCGGAATTAATATAATACTGATTTTGTCACATTTCAAAGCTACTAATTGTATATATGGACATAGCTATTTGAATGTTCTCATGGTACTAACTTGCATGCAATGCATTATGGGTATTGTGGATTTACCATAACTTCTGCAGGGTGCAGTACTATATGTGTCCAAAAGAGGTACCATAGGACCTCTTTTGGCCACAAATGGTACTAAACCCTGCAACATGGCTAGGTAAAAAACATTGGCATTTATAATGGCAATAACTTCAACGCCAACAAATGCGAGACCAATTGCATTTCCAATGCAATAGGTCTTGCATTTGTTAAAGTAAGAGCTGTTGGTGTTGAAAATGACAATGTTTTTTACTTTTGCTTTTTTATACCATTGGCAATAGTGCTATGCAAATATAACTCCATTCCAAATAAAAGAAATGTAAAAAATATTGTTATTTTCAACAGCACTAACTTTAGCAAATACGAGACCAATTGCATTGCAAATGCTTGTTCATTTTGGTGTGCTTCCTTTATTATAACGTTCTATGATAAAAATGTATTTTACTGTTTTACATGACTGGGGTATACACTCCATGCGTGTGGACAGGGACGAGGAAGATGGACAAGGCAGCTAATGACCCGGTTACTTACCGTTAATCTTCATTACCCTAAGTCAGTCTTCCACCTCCTAATCCTGAATTCCCTTCCACCCCTGTGGTTGGGGCCCATAAAGCAGTAAAACATTATTTTTTTTTTGTATTTTACCATCTGATTTTAATGCTGGTGTTGGTTTGGCATGTTTCAGGAAGTTCCTGTTTAGGCCCCTCCTATTTGTGCCATTTCCGATTGGAACCATGTTGGGAGGGCACTATACAGGAGGTTTTATTTTTGTGCTGGGTGAACTGTGTAGGTAGTGGGGAGACCGCCCTTCATATGTAAGGACTGGGACAAGGAATTCAATGACTAGGCACAATGAAGATTACCCTTAGGTAACCGAATCATAAATTTGGCTCGCTAGTACACACAAAACTAGTACAACAAAGGCCATAAACACGCCTAACATACATGTGAGATGTTAGCAATAGGATGTGGATCAGCAACTAGAAGAGAAACTTTACATAAGTGGCCATTAGGTCACCAATCCAGTGACCCAATTAAAAAGGTCTGGGTACAACAGAAAACGTACAAGCCTGATACACTGCCCTGCTCAATTTACTAAACCACCAACAGGGACAGTAGTCTATTGTCAGTAAAATGAAGTCATTATTGGTGCCCCCCTCCAGATCACAGGAGGGGTCCATGACACATATACCAGATACTCTCAGTTGGCCACACAGGGCAAGGGATCACAACTGTACACCAAGCAGGGGACATTCCTATCCCAACAGGAGTGTTTTCTTATTTGCTGTTGGTGGCTTCCCTTAACCATACTGTGGGTGTTGTATCTCCTTTTAGAGGGCAATGGGGCAAGCAGTGGTTACTAAATAGCAGCTAGCTCCCCAGGAGCTGACAGGCCTGAAATCGGTTTTACCCGCACCAGCAGGCATGAAACATTGGAGTTCCTGAGTGTGCCCCATCTGTGAGTGCTCAGAGTGGTTGCAGCTGAGTTCAGGAGAGTCTGTCACACTAAGTGGGTGAGTGCAGAGTCCCTCATTGGTGGTAGCGCTCCCGAAGCAACAGGAGATTCTCTGTGGCTCCTCCTGCAGGGTAAGTGGCGATGATCCTGTCGCAGGTTCCTTCCCTGGGTGATGGTCCGCAGGTGCTCCCACGGCGTCCTCACTTCTTCGGTTGTTGCAGATCAGTGCGCAGTTCTCGATTCTCCCAGTGACCCCCTATGGAATACACGGTCACCTTATCTCATAGTACATTGGTCCTGCCATATTGGCATGGTGAAGTCTTTGGCGGAGGCTCCTCCAAATATATGGGGTCACAGAACGCTATTGCTCAATGCTACTGCCTTTATCACACAGCAGTCTTTTTCATGCCGGCCCCTCCAGGCATACAGGGTTGTGGACTTGGCACTGCCACAGTCTCTGGCTCGATTGCACGGCACACAGCTCACTTTGCAACGAACCTCTACTGGCATAAGGAGATCGCAGACTGTGTCCTGCAGGGCATGGAATCTTATCTCTCCCACTTATCCAATGATAGAGACAGATTTGTGGTGTCTCAATTTAGGTTCAACTTTTTACATCAACTGTAAGCCTCTCCGAGTGGCTGGTTTAACCCAAGCGCTCCGACAATGTTTCTCCACGGGATACCCTTCATTTTGTATTGGTGTAAATATTTTAGTCTTCCGAGGAAGGGTTTTCTTTTACCAATTCTGAAAGCTATGGATTTTACCAAAGCCTGCCCAGTGCTCATGTATTTACAACTTCTTCCTAATGTATGTGTTCTTGCTGCAGTTTCAGGTTTTGTGCCTGCTGCTGTAAGAATAGGTGTTCCAGGCCCGATTAATGGGGTTAGAATCTTAAAGCTGCACTTTTCATCTGTATATTAATGTTTTTAAATTCTTTTTTTATGCTAAGTGAATGTTTTTATGGTTTTATGTTCTTTTATGATTGTACTTGCAATCATATAAAGATTTTATGATGATGATTATGTCCTGCACATGGTCAGCGACCCTATCAGTGGAGCAGCCATTTACTTAAACCACACTCAAGGAGTCCACTTGACAGGGTTTCCCACTGGACCTTGCTCCCTCCACTTCTTTCCTCTTCCTCACAGGGCACACTGATCTTGGCAAAAAGGCAGGTGCTGGTGCTCTATGCAGGTGGTCTTCGATCCCCTGGTTGATGTCCCGTCACCCAACAGGAAGACAAGCAGGCCTTGGCCCCTAGTCCTTGTCACAAGCAGAAATCTTGCAGAGCTTCCCCTCCTCTCACAGCCCTCAGGCTACTGGCAGATGACACTTTTTAGGGTCTTAGACTCCCCTTATAATCCATTTTCAGACATTAAATTGATTTAGGGTCTGAGTCTTTGACATTTTATGTTGGGGGTCTTCTTCCTCTGAATTTTCCATTCCTCTGCTTCCTCTTGAAAAGCAGTCTGTCTGAGCAGAAGCGACACAGCTGATAGTCCCACAACACAGGCCATGGGAGTGGCTATACTTCACACCTGGAATGCTAACTACAGTGATATGTGCATCAAAAGGTGAACAATTGATTTAACCCCTATCTCTTGACTGGGGGTGAATGATTTGTTCTACATTCCTTCCATGATTTGTGTTTTTTACCTTCTCACCCTAAGTGCGACGGGTATACCCAAACATGGGTCGGGTTCACTGTGCCACTGGATTCAAGGTAGCCTGGCTGATTTGGGGTGATTCTTCGAAACCGGTCCCAGGATGCTTGTTTCCAGTCCAGGGAGGACCTGGCTTGGCAGTTCGGGCCAGACTGTTCCCATGAGGAGCAGGGTCAAGACTCATTTGCATGTGGCTGTGTCTAAACTGGGGTGGTATGGTGAGCAAAAGGACAATGGATTTAACACAGATCTCTTCACTGGGGTCAGATGTTTAATTTGTTCCACATTCCGTCCATCATTTGTGTGTCTTTTGCCATGAAAAGGTTAGCCCCCACCTGTGCTCATTATGATTCTCTTAGCCCATCTCCTTGGTCAGATGTGCCCAGGGCCCCCCCCCCCTTATGACCTGGCTCTCCTTTCTCCAGTGTTTGACCCACCCAGCTTACAGTAATGCAGCAAAATACACATTTGTCCAAGGGGGGGGGGGATTCTTTATCTCCTCTCGATGTTCCACCATGCAGGTCTGGGTCTCCTGAAACGGAACCCAGAGCCTCCCATGCACTGTACCATTCACTGACACACATACACCCAGATCATATATGCACCCTACATAGCACTATATCCTTTATGTACTGTACAACTCATAGGGACACATACATGCATTTAATATGCACACGCTACATTCTTCATGTATTGTACTACTTAAGGGGGGGCGAGTTCTCTACCTCCACTCCATCTTCCACCATGAAGGCCTGGGTCTCCCAAAGTGGATCTGAGGCCCCTCCATGCATTGTATCATTTAGAGGCACACATACATCCAATGCATGTATACAACCTACACACACTGCTCAGCACTGTATCCTTTATGTACTGTACCACTCATAGGCCCACATACATCCAGCACAGGCATATAATATGTACACACTGCACTCTTCATGTATTGTACTGTTCATAGGTACACATGCATCCAGCATTAGGGATCCAGATATCAATACATTTGGGTACTCGTGGCAGGGGATGCATGTCCATTACCTTGCATAGTACTTTTCTGTCCCAGAAGTGAGGGTGGGAATGCATGCCGCATCTCTAATCCCAACTGGACAAGGGCATGTTCAGTAACACTTCTCTTCTGTTTATCACATTGCACTACTGTAGCTAGTGAAGAGGGACATAGAAGGAAAAAGCCACTGCGTTACTCCGGTTGGAGAGAAAAGTGTATTTCTTAACTGTGGGTGTGACCTGCTCCAGTCGTCAATAAAGCTGTGCTGTTCGGCATCAGAGAGATCAGCTCTATCATTGTTAGGACGGTCTAAAGGGCAAGTCTTTTCTAGTATAGGATCATTTGCAAGATTCCAGTTGGGTAGAGTCCAATTCAGTAACAATTTGGACAGGAGGTTGTGGCTGTTCATACAGGGAGTGTATATGCAACTGTCTAAAATTTTCAATTTTGCAAATTCATTTGGTCAGGGTCTCCTAGGTTCTAGGTTGCTGTGGGGCAGGGACTTTCTGAAGAGCATGACTACTCCACATATTTTAGTGGATCTTGTATTGGCGATTGTAGTGCCTGTCAGAATATGCAGTCAGCAACTACTGATCATCGAGCCCACCCATTCACATTTTAAGTGCAGGGTTTCAGGCTCAGGCATGTGTATCTTCTTAAGGAGGACACTATCCATTTCTTTGATAGGTAGATAGTGTAGCATATTTCCTCTCTTTACAAAGATACCTAACGTTTTGATGGTAAGTGACAAGATCATGAGTGGTTTAGGTCTGTGGTACAGTGTTGCTATGGTGAAAAGAATAAAGATTGAAAGAGGTGAGAAGTAGAGACTGGGAGAAGAGTCAATGGGGGACTGGCCTGGGCCCTGAGAAATGTCTGTGAAGTGACAGGAAGGCCAAATAGGATGTCTGAGGGGGCACAGGGATATTTGATGGAATGGGGGTCATATGTCTAGGAGCCCTCAATTAGGACCACTGGCTAATGGGTTGTAATCTGTGGGCATTACCCAATTTCTCTCGCTAAACCCATCCTGGACAAACAAAAATATATAGTCATAAGAGGACTTAGTCATAATTTATGTTAAAGTACAGAGTTGTATAACCAATAAAATTTGAAATCTTCCCCCTGGGTGCACATACTGTAACACAGAGACTGTTTTAATAAAAATTCAATGGTAGCAACATAGAGGCAATATTCAGGGGAACAGCGCAACATTTCAAATGCGATATAGTACCAGCAGATGCAGGAAAGCACCTATAGGATAGTGTCACACACCCCACCAGGAGGGAGGGTGTATTCCTACTTGTGCTCTGTTGAAAATTGATTTATTGTTAGGGGCAAATGTAGGTCTGCCACTGGCAATAAGCGGTAATTGCAAACACAACAGTGATGGACAGAATGTGGATCAATGTCACACATTCACCCCAGTCCAAAGATCTGGGCCCAAATCCATCGTTTTTCCACTCCACACCACCCTGGGTTAGACAATGGCGATATGCAAATCAGCGCTGACCCTGTGCCCCATGGGAACAGTCCAGTCCGAACTACAAAAGCCATGTCCTTCCCAGAACGGAAACAAGCATCCGAGGACCGGCCCGGTTTCGAGGTAACACCTCTCTTCAGCCCGGCTAGCTTGAATCCAGTGGTGTGGAGTGCCTGGGACTCACGTCTGAGCATCCCCAGTACACTTAGAGCGGTAATTGCAAACACAACAGTGATGGACAGAATGTGGATCAATGTCACACATTCACCCCAGTCCAAAGATCTGGGCCCAAATCCATCGTTTTTCCACTCCACACCACCCTGGGTTAAACAATGGCGATATGCAAATCAGCGCTGACCCTGTGCCCCATGGGAACAGTCCAGTCCGAACTACAAAAGCCATGTCCTTCCCAGAACGGAAGCAAGCATCCGAGGACCGGCCCGGTTTCGAGGTAACACCTCTCTTCAGCCCGGCTAGCTTGAATCCAGTGGTGTGGAGTGCCTGGGACTCACGTCTGAGCATCCCCAGTACACTTAGAGCGGTAATTGCAAACACAACAGTGATGGACAGAATGTGGATCAATGTCACACATTCACCCCAGTCCAAAGATCTGGGCCCAAATCCATCGTTTTTCCACTCCACACCACCCTGGGTTAGACAATGGCGATATGCAAATCAGCGCTGACCCTGTGCCCCATGGGAACAGTCCAGTCCGAACTACAAAAGCCATGTCCTTCCCAGAACGGAAACAAGCATTCGAGGACCGGCCCGGTTTCGAGGTAACACCTCTCTTCAGCCCGGCTAGCTTGAATCCAGTGGTGTGGAGTGCCTGGGACTCACGTCTGAGCATCCCCAGTACACTTAGAGCGGTAATTGCAAACACAACAGTGATGGACAGAATGTGGATCAATGTCACACATTCACCCCAGTCCAAAGATCTGGGCCCAAATCCATCGTTTTTCCACTCCACACCACCCTGGGTTAGACAATGGCGATATGCAAATCAGCGCTGACCCTGTGCCCCATGGGAACAGTCCAGTCCGAACTACAAAAGCCATGTCCTTCCCAGAACGGAAACAAGCATCCGAGGACCGGCCCGGTTTCGAGGTAACACCTCTCTTCAGCCCGGCTAGCTTGAATCCAGTGGTGTGGAGTGCCTGGGACTCACGTCTGAGCATCCCCAGTACACTTAGAGCGGTAATTGCAAACACAACAGTGATGGACATAATGTGGATCAATGTCACACATTCACCCCAGTCCAAAGATCTGGGCCCAAATCCATCGTTTTTCCACTCCACACCACCCTGGGTTAGACAATGGCGATATGCAAATCAGCGCTGACCCTGTGCCCCATGGGAACAGTCCAGTCCGAACTACAAAAGCCATGTCCTTCCCAGAACGGAAACAAGCATCCGAGGACCGGCCCGGTTTCGAGGTAACACCTCTCTTCAGCCCGGCTAGCTTGAATCCAGTGGTGTGGAGTGCCTGGGACTCACGTCTGAGCATCCCCAGTACACTTAGAGCGGTAATTGCAAACACAACAGTGATGGACAGAATGTGGATCAATAAGGCCACTAACACATGATAGGACTCCATATATGTCTTAGACATTTATTCGTATGCTCAACCCTTGGTAGCTTGGCTGTGAGAAGGCAGGCTTAACTTCAAAGACTGGTATGTAAAGCATTTAAAAACAACAATTCAGAAAATAATTTAAACACAACACATAATAAAAATCCAACACCAATTTATAGAAATAGGAAATATTTGTATCTTCAAAATGACACAGAAACGACAAAAATCCAATGTAGAGAACCGGAGATAAGAATTTTCAAAGATTTAGCCTCATATATACCACCTTATTGGGATAGCTGGTCGCGATAGACCGGCACAAAGTCAAAGTTGCAGGCCGACCGTGATGGAGCCCTGAGCGGCTACCACTCGCAGTAGGTCTCGTCACAGTTTTTACCTTCGGACTTATAAACTTTTTCTGGAGCTTTTCTTCCCGGGGTCCCTCAAAGCTTTCAGTCAGTCCGCATTCGGTGAGGGTTCGCCGGATAGCCTTGCGATGAGCTCCTGATGAAACTCATGGAAGTCCGACCTCCGGAGCGTTTCAGCTGGGCAAACCCAGGATCCAGGCAGACACGCGGTTGAAGGCAGGCGGCTTGGCTTTTCGCGGTTGCTCCCGGTCACCTTTTCTTCGTTCGGACTTAGAAACCTTTACGGAGCTTTTTCTCGCGGGGTCCCTCTATGCTCTTCACCAGGCCGGATTCGGTGGGGGTTCGTCGGCCTTGGATTTCTTCTACTCCCGGTCAAACTCTGGAAGTTGGACCTATGGAGCTTTTAGCGGGACAAACCTGGATGGCTTGGCCGGCTCGCGGTTGAAGGCAGGGTGCTTGGCTGGCAAGGTTGAGTCGGTCCCTCTATGGAGCTTTTTTTCAAAGTTGCTCCAAAGTTCTCCAAACTTCTTGGTCTTCTTCCTGAAGTTCCTCAAGTCTCAAACTCCCTCCAAGGGTCTGGAAGCTCCAAGAAGGTCCTTGTAAGTTGAGGACTTCAGTACACACAATCCACTTGGACAAAACCCTTACAAATCCACTGGTGTTCTCCAGGTTGAGGATCCTTGCTGGTGATGGTCCAGGTGAGATCTGTTAACCTGTAGCTTGCAGGGAGTCCACTCTTTAGTTCTTTTGCAGCAAGGTAATCCACAGGGCTGTAGTTCCAGCTGGTGCAGTTTTCAGAGGACAGGCCTTAGAACTTTGCACTCACCTTCTCAGCATGGCAACGTCTTGCTTCCTTAAGTTTCAAGCCGCAGATCTAAGAGGCTCTGCCCCTCTCAGATACTTATTCCCAGTTCTCTGGGTGCAGCAGGAGGTCACTGCTGACCAATGGGAGCAGTCCAACTCCCCAAGAACATGACCACATCCTGTGTGGCATTATCAAGTCCCAGAGTGCATAAAATCCTCCAAATTCATAATGGCTGATTTTCCAACAGGAAGGCAAGAGCTGGCTAAACACACCCCTAGGATGGCTAATTTTCATAAACTCTCCCCCTTGCATCTATGCATTCCTCCCATAAGCCTAGCTCTAGCCGAGGTGAAAAGTTTAGAGTTGTAAATTACACTAAGGCCTCCTCTTCTCTTTGAAGACAATGGTATGCGACTCCTCCCCCATCTCTGGCATTCCTGTGTAGCAGCACACTGCCCTCCCAGCAGAGCTGGTTAACCCCATGGGCTATTTATCACCTCTTCAATGCAGCCTGGCTCATCCACTTAACCCTGACCAATCAGGACAGACTACTGGAAGGCTGAATCTTGACGTACAAACAAGAAAGTCTTATAACTTCTTGCATGTACACTTTGGGAGAAATTCAACCATATCATATTCTTGATATCATTCTGGGAAGACTTTGAATGGCACTTCTAGCCCTCCCCTATCAAGAGTTATTAGTTAATAACGTCCTGCTATGTCAACCTATATGGCAGGAGATTTGCAATGGGAAAAATAACTTGGGCCATTTTTCCAGCACCAGGACTTACAAAAATAGATTTCATAAGTAATTTGCTTGTATGTACAGGACCCCCACCCCTTGGAACAACTAGGCTTTGGTGGTTCTGAATCTGTAGAAATATTGCAGATTCTCCCTCCACAGTGCTCCTAGCATCAAAGTCGAATTTGGGCAGCACTTTAGCACAATGGAGGGAGTGAAAGATGAAATGTCACTTAACCCATTTTATAAGGGTCTACCTTATAAATACCTGCCCCCCCCCCCACCCCAGGGACACCTAGGGCAGACCCTGGGGGTTCCTAATATGCCACAACCTTGGGGGTTATTCATCTTTAAGTGCCCCAAATCCCAAAGTTGAGTTTGAGCACAATTTACTTTTTAAAAGCAGTCCTGCCACCCAGGGCTACTTTTTAAAACTGACCTCAGGCTTCAGCAGTGCACACATACAAGTGCAAAAGAGCTGCTGGCCTCTAAACCGCCATGCCCTATTTATACTAGGGGATGATAGGTAGTTTAAATATGATAGGTAGTTTAAATCCTCCTGCCCTTATATGCAGTAGGGCCCTAAGAGGTAGGTCATGCCAATCACAGGGGTACCCCATACCATAGTGTACCCTAGTGTATGTGGGTGTTTTTACTGTCTTCTAAATGTGTCTCTTTCATCATTGCACTGGGCCTGGTTAGGCAGAGCCAGGGTCAGTCAGTTACCACCAGTACCATTCAGCAAAAAGTTGGGGGGTGCCCAGGACACAGGAACATGCTCATATCACAGAGAAGAGTGGAGTTGCATGATTAGGAGCTCTGCTTCCCTGAAAGTGCATCAGTTGTAAGGCAGGGTACTGGATTTGTCTCTGTGCATCTCTTTGACAATTTTATCTGAACCCCCTTTATTAGAATGTCTCCAGCGCTGCCTGTCCGAGGATGTACATTCTGAAGGAGTGCAGTCTTGTAGGTGTGGAGGCTGAGTAGAGTAGTTTGTCCAGGTCTTTTTCTTATTTTCCTCTTGAAGTATCATCCTTGTAAGTTGGTGACGTAAACGAGTGGTGATGGGACACGTTTTGTTTTGACGCAGTCGAAATCCTGTGCACTCCTTGGAATTCCAGGGTATTCCTGATTTGGCTCAGTCAAAAAGGCAATCATATCGTCCTTCTTTTTTCTTATTTGGCAGTTTGTTTGTTTTTTGCAGTTTTATATAGCGCAAACTCGACTTAAATGAATCCGAGCGCTTTACATGAAAACCAGTTGCATTGTAGACTAACACATTCCTTTTAGGCACATGGAGATTAAGTGATTAGCTCAGAATCACAGGATGCTTGAGCCTCCTGCCAACCTCGAACCTGGTTACCCAGTTTGTCGACTTCTCCATGAATCCTGACAGTGGTGCAACTATAGACACATTTCTGGTTGGGGGATGCTAAAAAAAATATTAGGGGCGGGGGGCTAATCTTTCAGCAATAGGCAGAGTGGAGATGAAGGGGTGAAAAAACAACAAAGCCTTGTTGACACGTTAATTTATCTTTTAAAGACCTGTGAAGTACTCGGGTGAGACTGGGATAAGCTCTAAAACTGCCTGTGTGTCAGCCCGGGCAGCTGTCTCAGCCTGAGCTGGGGTGGGGGATGGCTGAAGCCCTTTGAGTCCTATGGGCGTTGCGCACTTGAATCCTGATTTTGTCACAACCAGAGTGGGTAATGAGATACCGTGCTGCATCTAAGGGGGGGTGCACCAGAGCTGCATCAGGTAAACATTTGATAAAACAACCAGGGCAGAGCTATTATATGCTGAAGTAAATCAACAAGAGCTCTCCATAGCGATCACAAAGTGAGATCCGTGGGCACGTACTTTAGGGAATAGGAAAGCAATCCGAGGAGACCTGGGAAGGCAGGTAAGTAGGGGTGGTGCAAACACTTAAGGAGAAGCTGTGCCTGCAGTAGTCAAAAGGAGAGCAGTTGGTGCAGGGTAAGAGGATGGCACAGAAAAGCAAGGAAGAACGGGGGGAGAGGAAGAGAGAGAGGAAGAGAGATATATACTGGTGTAAAGGTACATGGCATGGTATACAGACCGTCAATAATAGATGTCTGGCCAGAGGGTGCCCCAAAGAACTTGAGAAAATCTGGCAGCCTTGGCTAAGATATTATTCTTTGGTGATGGAGGGGGTTGAGATTGATAATTTACACCATATTTACTTTTTCATTTAAAACCCTTGTTTAAAAAGAAATGTATGCTCTTAAGGTTCGGCATTTATCCAACCAAAGATGGAACCCCTAAGTGGGAGTATAAATGGTCATCAAACGTCTGTAGGCTGTGCGGGCTCTTTGAGGAAACGTTGCTGCACATTGTTACACTATGTTCAAAAATGTGTCAGGAAAGGAAGCTAATTTTAAAACCTATCTTTAAAGAATTAGGAGTTAGAACTTTTAGATCTGCATTAATATCCTGCTTAAGTGGCGTCAATGTCTATAATACACAGCAATTTGTACAATTTATCTTTAAAGCTGAAAAGAAATTATGTAAGGCTGATTCCTAAAGTAATGGATAAATCTGCTGGGTGCGAAGTAACGATTTTATTGTTTTTAGGGAGTATGTGGGCAATTTTAAGGTACTTTTAAATTATTCTAAAATCTTGCAATATTTTAATGTTGTTTGATAACTTTTGTAGCTATGATCGACCCAATGATTTTAAAGATTTGAGTATGATGCTATTATGTACAGATCAGTTTTAAAATGTATTAGTAACTATGTTATTGTCAGCACGCAGCACTTTAGTTTCATCAGTGGAAAATGTATTGTATTCTTTAGTCACTGCTGAAAGCACAGGCCACCTTAGTAATGATGTTGGGATACTATTGTATCGCTGTTGCCTATAGTTATAGTCGTTTTAGAAATCTAGTCATATTGGTTGCTTGTATTTAGCAATTTAATTTTAATTTTTATCATGTGAGCTCATTGTACTTTAACTGGAAAATATAAGCTGCTATCACATGTACTTATGCACTTTACCTCCTAAACTGGAAAACGGTCAATCTGATGTTGGGCATGTTATATTTTAACTGGTAATTATAAGCTGCTATCACATGTACCTATGCACTTTACCTCCAAATCTGGAAAACGGTTATCCGATGTCAGGCATGTTATATTTTGGCATTGTATTCATATTTGTTCAATCAGACTTTGTGCTTGTTCTGTATTTTTGTTTTTGTAATGATTTTAATTAATCAACAAATAAAGCATTTATTATTATTATTATTATTATTATGATAATTTACACCCCTGCACGCAGGATCCATAAACTGTTGATGGACTACCTCATCCTCTTAAAACTGTGCAACCAGAGTGGGCTATATCTTATCCGGGGAGGGGGGGAGCTCTGAAGGTGGAACCCCCCTTGTGTGATTGTGTATCCCTGTAAGTAACAATTGATTGTAACAATGTCAAACTTGATATGTATAAGACTCACCGGCTGATGTTTAAAAATAAAAACAGTTAAAAAAAAATTATGTTTACCCCCATTACACAAGCTGTTTGTGTACAGAAGTTTGAATGCGCCCTTGTGCATGCAAGTCTGACACCTTTTTAAACATGTTTAAGTAGTTTAACTGCTATTGATAATAAATCAATGTGTATGTTGAATTGAATGGTAAATCGTTCTTCTGGGGGTGGGGTGTTATGTCAAATATAAAAGTGGACTAACAATCTTTAGTGTGTTAATACCAATGCATGTCATGTAACATAATGGGCTCTAAGCTTTCAGTAGCACAGTTTGAACTAACATGTTTAAACGAACCATGGGGATAATTGCTTGTATTCTTTTTTTTCTTTTTTTTATGTATAGTTGATTTGCATATTGCCTTTTTGCCTGTTGGAAGTCATGCCATTCTTGGGCCAGGATTGGCGATCACCTGGTTGGAGCTGGGTGAAGACAGAAGATGGTTGGAAACGGTGTGAGTTTTTCAGTGAAAACTTTGAGAACAAGGTTAACCAGCACAACAGCAACCTCTGTCAGCCCATGTAAGCTACTTTTATAATTATGATCTTGTAGTGAAGAGTTTTCTAACTGTTGCCTTATGCTTTACAAACACAGTGTGCCCCATTATAGTTATATTTTAGTTATGGTTTCATAGCATAGCCTTAGCTGAGTTTTTCTTGAGAATTCACATTGTTTACACTCAAGTGTTGATAATGGAAAATCCTAGTTATTATTAAAGATACAGAGGTGAGTATTCTGAACTACTTCCTTCTGTTAATGTTCCTAGCAGCCAGAAATAATTAGACTGTGATAAATGAAAATAGAAAAACTAATATAAGAACTGCAAACTTCATGAATCACTGGGAGTAAGACTACATAGAGACTTGAAAACATTCCAACCATTATCCATGTATAGGAAGGTAGTACTATAGTCCTTCCTCTTTTGTAAAGGGAAATAGTCAATTCAAAGGTAAAGTAGTGGAAACCATGAGAAATATGAACAGTCCCGTTATGAAAAGGAACAACATCCAATCTTTGACCTCTGAGATGTTATGATCCAGACTGGAGAAATGGTGATTGAGTAATGACAAGTTAAAAAATAGAAAATTCAATTAACTCAATGAATTGAACAAGGATGAAAGCCTATTTAAATATGGTACACATCAGAAAACATGTTAGAATTTTGTATTAAAAAAAATTAATCTATGTGGTGCGATAATACATGTGCATCTTTATAAAATTAGAACACATTTTATGTCCATACTGTAGGCTTCGTATTATGCTGTTTTAAAGCAAATTCTCCACAGGTAAGGCAACATGAGCAATAAATGTTGATGGTAAATCCCAATCAGCTGCTTTTAAAGTTTCCACCAATCTTGCAACAATTGAAAAAGCTTTAGAAGCCGAAGTTTCTCCCAAAGAATGGGCTTTGAAATAAGAGATGTCAATACCTGTTTGGGACATAATCCACTTGACCCATCTTGCCGAAGGAGCAGAGCAAACCGGAGCGTGTGGTTTGACAAAGGAAATCAGTAACTTAGAGGAGAAACGAGATCTCAAAGTGGCAGTTGAATTCTCATATTCCTTGAGACAGTGTGCAACACAAAACTGAAGATTAAGTAGCAAGGAGGGATAGTCCACCAAAGATGTGAATTGTGGTTCACCTTGAAGTAGAGAATAGGCATCCAAAGACTATACTGCCTGACTGACAGATCCAGATCTTTAAAGTCTGACTAATTAACATCGTAAGTTTTGAAAAACGTTTTTTAAGAGACAGTAAAACATTGTGAGACCAATTAGATAAGTATTCCATCATGAAATTGACATCCCAAAGGTATGACTATTTTGGAATAGGTGTTACGTTTCTCCTAATTCCACAGAGTAGTCTGTATCTGGTGGGATGCTCTCCTAAGGGGCTGCTGTCTGTATACCTGTAATTTAAAAATATTGCTGATGTATGAGTAATAATTGTTCTAGAAGATGTTCCTGAAGAGACAAAAAACTTGAGAAATTTGCTATTGTGGAGATATTGGAAGAACACGGTTTGAAATGTGATTCCAAACACCAGTTAGACCAAGTTAACCAAGCTGATTTGTAAGCTTTAGTTGTTCCTTGGATCCATGCTGAACTTATGAATTTAATAGATGACAGTGAAAGTCCTTCTGTAAAGAAATTCTGCCTGAAACCTTCCAAGCCATTATTGAAGATGACTTAAAATGACATGGTCGTGAGGGTGAGCTGAATGATTGATGAGGAGATAATGGATATCTGGTAACAGGTGTATGATGTCTGTTGATAATGACAATGGTAGTTTGTTCTCTTCTGATTTTGACGAGAGATTTGGATACCATCAGAAAATAAGGAAATGCATATAGAAGGCCTATGTTCCATTGTTGGAAGAAAGCACATATACGGTCTCCAGCTGTAAAATTGAGATAGTTGATAGTTTAGGCATGAATCAGAAAGGACTCCAAAGAGATTGTATGAGTTGAAAGAAAGGAGGTGAGGTTTCCAATTGCTGCAGTCCTTCAAGTGGCGAGAATTTCAACCTGCCACTTTAAGTGGCCTGGAAGATATTCGACCTGATCGAGATTAAATTCCCAAAGCTGTTTGACTAAGGTTGCTAAGATTTTTAGCATGTACCTTCTCCGTTGTGTGTGTATATATATATATATATATATATATATATATATATATATATATATATTTACCACAACAACGATTCCTCCGGCATGAAAAATTGGAGTCGCAGTAAATTAATCGCAATCCACACAGAACAGTGTTCTTGTTAATTTATTCTTCAATCCATTGGGGTATCAAAACAAAGCGATAACCAACGCGTTTCGACAGCCTCCGCTGTCTTGTTCACGGTCAGTTTGTAAAAGTGCATTTCCACAACTTATAACGAATCAATAAAGTTGCATACAAAATCACTCCCCCAAGGGGGCGTTTCCAACACCACAACAGTTTGTGTATACCACGCCCCCAAAGTTCGCAAGGATTATGGGCATTGTAGTCCCTCCTTAGTTGTGTTTTGTAACGAGATACACAGTGACATATTTTCATCATGTAAACATGTTACCGAATCTATTAATCCTATATTTTGATCAGCTGTATGTGCAATATAACGGATGTCTGTTTATTCATCCCGTGTTTGGCTACGTGATGTTTACATGATTATGCGATGTTACATTTGTAGCGGTTGGGCTCAACCGCAGGAGTAACGCGCCCACGTTTTGCAGCGCCTATCGGGAGAGGAAAGGGAGCCATATGGATACATATATATATATATATATATATATATATATATATATATATATCAACTGCATTCGTCCGTCATAAACCAGCACTCCCTAGTGTCTCAGGGCACCACCGATCCAGCAAAAAACGAAAGCCGACCCAGCCATCGGGTGAAAAAAGGTGTTTTTATTCAAATAGAATGCATCGCCACCCGCATAACGTTTCGGCCTACCCAGAGGCCTTGGTCACATGACGCTGGGGATAAGACAACCCATTTTTAAAGTGCTAGTGCAAGTTTACGGGATCAAGTGATTGGTTCTTCACAGAGATCAGGCAATAGACATAAACAACATATACAGTTTCAACAATCAATATGTCACCACTGTTGTTAATCATGTAGAAGAAAGTTCGTCAGTGTACAACCACCACAATATAACACTAGTGTGCAACAACTAAATGGAATATTTACAATAAAATGATTCCAAGCAAACTATGCAAAAGTTGTTCAGTCACAGTCAGTGAAAAAAGAGTGTAAGAGTAAAGGGAGAACATATAAAAGAGAGATACATGTTTGTAAATAATATCCTCTCTAAAATCTGGTAATCAACAGATAATCAGGGAAACTAACACAATGTTAAATAATCCCGATTTCCTCCACACGGATGTGTGTAAACACTCTAATTATGATGGTCGAAACATTAATATTACCCAAGTGGGTTAATCGAACATGTCGTATCAAGTTGAATTGTCACTCTGAACCTCTGTGGCCTTCAGTTCAAAAATACTGATCAAATATCACACATATGTAATTAGCTCAACCGTAAGTATCTAAAAATAACAATAATTGATGTCGTGATCAGTGTTGACAAATAATAAAGGCTAAAAATTAATGTCTCCCTGGATGGACAATGGGAGTACAATCAATAAATGGATCAATAATCAATATCATATGGGGGAGACCTTCAAACACAGATTCATAGCAATTTCATTTTGTGAACCCCAAAATGTGAGATGTAACAAAAACTGTAATAAAAAATAACATGTGCAAGCTAGCTGATATTTACAAGTGAGTATAGAAATCCACACTGGTATTAAGGCCACAAGGGGCCTTCGTGTCTAGTTCAAGGATGTACTGAGTCTCGAGAGCCCTCAAGATTGCTTCACGATTGCCACCTCGCCGTAATGGTGGAACTGAGTCAATGGCAAAATATTTCAATAAGTGACTTTGTTGGTTGTGATGTTCCTTGAAATGCCGAGCCACGGGATAGGTGGAATCGTCAGTGTTGATGGCCCTAATGTGCTGGAGTATCCTCTTATGCACCTGCAGCTACGTGCTGCCGACGTACCGCAGGGCACAGGGACACTCCAGCACATACACTGTGTATATATATGTATATGTATATATATGTATGTGTGTATATATATGTATGTATATATATATGTATGTATATATATATATATATATATATATAATACCAACAATGCCTCCAATGGAAACGATTAAGCCGCACACCAGCAGTATTCTTTCAAAGGTTAATTTATTCTTAAATCCATTTTTAAACACCAGCACAGATTAACCCACGCGTTCCGGTATATCCGTATACCTTGTTCACGGTTAATTGGTCACATGTTTTTTTTCTCTTTTTTTATGGGAACTCTTACAGGAAACCCTGATTACGGCATTTCCTGTTTGCTGTCAGAAATACAAGGTCAAAGGAATATCCCTGGACCAGCTCAAGGACAGTAATATTCACTCTATTCTGTCTACACCATATCACATGCACTCAGTATACTAAATTGGTGTACTCATTAAATATCGGTCACAGACTAAAATGTAACGTTTACACTCTTTTATTTAATAATCAAACCATATTCTCCTGTGCAGTAGGAGACAATATTTTTGTTAAAATTTCAGAAAAATTGTTTTTCAGAAAACATTTGACGTTGAGACATCTCATACAATACAATAAAATATATTAAAACATCTGATATTACATCAAAATTACACAACAAGTATGTCAGGAAAAAAAACATATGTACCATAATCTAATCATCGAATGTAATGACACAATACATTTTCAAAAAATACGAGAAAGACAAAGAAACCCCCTATATTAGATAGAGCAAATGATGTTGCTACAGATTAATCAGATCCAATAGCCTTTAAACAAATTATATGTGACTTCCTTTGTCCAAAATTGGGTTATATCTGGAGCCCCCTAGGCTTTACTTGAATTCTATATTACGTAGTGCGTCGACGCGTTTCGGTGCAAGTTCTTTTCCATATAAAGCAAAAGTCCTCTGATGTCAGGTTCAACATTGTCATCCACACCAGAACTGCCAGCTTCGCCATTGAACTCTTCAGGAGGAGGCTCAGTCATTTTGGCTTTTTTGGCAGCATCTAAATTAAGTTTTGGCTGCGATCTATCTGGGCGCCCCATGACAGCTCAAGGGTCGCGCCCCGTGGTTTCCAGACGTGTCCTGCCGCGTCTCAACGATCGGTACGGCTCAGCTCTCCGCAGTAGTCTGCCGATGGCCTCCCCGGCGTCCGAGGACGCCTCGACCCCGAGCTGCGCGGCAAGCTCTCTTCAGGCCTCACTGGCGCCCACCTGTCAGAACCAGTCTTTTCTGCTGGCAGTGACACAGGAGCTGAACGACGTAAGCTCCCAATTCCTCCCCAGAACTCCCCAGCCACACACAAATTTTAAATGCGTAGCCAGAAGAGCCCCGACGGGGAAAGGGGAATTGGACAGAGAAGAGAATGCACACAATTGTAGTCTTCTTTCTTCTTTTCGTCTTTTTCTTTGACTACTCTTGTTCTGCTCTGCTGACTTGACAGTGCTGTAAAATAAAATCACATATAATTCTCCCTGCTCCTTCTTAACTACGCTATTGATTCTCTAGTTAAGTAGTGACCTACCCAAAGAGCTGTGTGCTTGTTCCTCTCTTCTATTCTGTTGTTCTTCTGTTCTGAGTTGTGAATCACTGTAAGGAAATGTACTGTGTTTATTAAATCTCTTTCTTTCCTTAAACCCTCTTATCTTTCTTTTATTTCTTGGGGCTCACCTACAGAACAGTGAACAACTGCCTTGTAATTATTCTTCTTGCTTCACCTTTTTATTTTCTCTGTAGTTGCTTCACTACTCGAAATTTCTCCTAAACTCTTACTCTTGTTTGTCGAACTTCTTGTTTATTCAGACTTAATCTTGTATCACACTCTAGTCTCTTTAACAAGTTATGTAGGTTAATTGGTAGTTCTGAAAGTTCTACAGTACTTCTATGAATACAGGAATGTACACCACTTCTCGATAAAACACTGCGCTCTAAGCATTACTCGCATGCCTGAGAAACATACTGTCTTATGTAAATGAAGAGTAACGTTTTCTTTTAGCTTACTAACTCGAGTCACGTATTAATTTTCTAGAACCTGGAACCGTCTTACTTGAATTCAGTTGATACGCTAATCTTCTGTCACTCTGGAAAAAACTCGCGACGCGTTTATTTTTCCCTGACTAAAACGCGACACGCAGATACACCTCCTACTCCTCTCGATGATCAGGTGAAGTGCGCAGTTCTCCGCGCGCCTCACCGACATCACTCGAATCCTTCTGGCGGACTAGAGCGCTAACCTGTCCTCCTTTTCCGAACATCTTGCCGCCATTTTGCAGTCTGCCCTGCGCCCAATGCTGCTTCCACAACTTTGATAAGGCTGCTATTACCATTCCTCTAGAATTCTTCAGAACTAGCTTCTTTTTATTGGATCGACAGACTGGGGACCTGACAGTACTCCCCCTCAAAGGTCTCTTTTCACTCTGAATCTTGTGCGGGAATCTTTTGTGAAATTCTGCAATTAATCGTGGGGCATTCACTTCAGACTCCGGTTCCCAAGACCTTTCCTCTGGACCATAACCTTTCCAATCTAACAAGTAATAGAGCTTCCCTTTCTTCAGTTTTGAGTCTAAAATCTGTTGAATTTCAAACTCTTCTCCAATTTCAGTTTGGATTGGCTCTGGAGTTTTACCTAGTCTAACTTCTGGATCGGCCTTTTCTTAACAATGAAACATGAAAGACTGGGTGAACTCGTAAACTCTTGGGTAACTGTAACTTGTAATTTAATGCACTTAATTTTTTCTCAATGAGGTAAGGTCCGATAAATCGTGGTTGAAACTTTCTAATTCCTTTCAGCCTAAGATTCTTGGAATTTAGCCAGACCTTATCTCCTTCAACTAGATCTGGTCCTTTCCTTCTCTTTTTGTCTGCATAATGTTTGTAATGAGCTTTAGCTACAGTCAAATTTTGAATGGCCTTACTATGTACTAATGTTAGTTGCTCCACTAAATCTGATACTGCAGGAACATCTATTTCTTGGAAGTTCAAGGAATGCTGTGGATGTCTCCCTGCATTTAAAAAGAACGGAGTGTAACCAGTAGATGCATTAGTAGTATTTTTATGTGCAAATTCTGCTGCCCATAGATAATCTGGCCAGTGCCCCTCCTGTTCTAATAAACACATCCTTAAGTACTGTTCTAATTCCTGATTGGTGCGTTCTGTTTGTCCATCAGATTTTGGGTGGAAACTGGTGGAGTATCTATTTTCTATATTCAAACGCTTAGTGAAAGCCCTCCAAAAATGGGACAAAAACTGGGTACCTCTGTCAGACACCAAAACCTTGGGTATACCGTGTGCTCGAACTACATGTTGACTGAAAGCATGTGCTAAAACCTTGGCAGATGGTACACCTTTTAGAGGCACAAAATGGGCCATCTTGGTAAAAGCGCCCACACATACAAGAATGGTATCAAAACCTGAGCTAGAAGGTAAATCTACTATAAGATCTAATGTGACGGTATGCCAAGGGTATGGAGGGGTGGGTAATGGTTGTAAAAAACCCTGTGGAAGTCTCCTTTCTGGTTTACCCCTTGCACACGTCTCACAAGTAGCTACATATTGATGGATATCCTTGATCATGTTTGGCCACCAGAAACGTCTGCGCACCAATTCTTTAGTCTTATTGATGCCCTTGTGTCCGGCTAGGATGCTATCATGACATTCTCTTAAGGCCTTCAACTGCATCTCTGATGTGGGTAAGTACAATGCTCCATCGTGATAGGGTAACCCTTCTCGTATTTCTCTTTTGGAATCTTCTTTTACCCAATTTCTCAGTTCTTCTTCTTTCTTTAAGTCTTCGGATTCCTTCGAAGATTCTTTGGTTTCTTGCAATACTGCACTTATTATCTTTTCTGCTGGAATAATTGTCTGATCCACAATCTTTTCCGTAGTTCCTTCTGTCTCTAGCCTGGACAAGGCATCTGCCTTTCCGTTTTGCGTTCCGGGTCTATAGGTAATGACAAAGTCATATTCAGAGAAATACAAGGACCAACGGAGTTGCCTCGGGGTTAGGGTTCTGGCTGATTTTAGAAATTTTAGATTTCGGTGGTCAGTGTAAACAGTTACAATATGTCGAGCCCCCATCAGATAATGTCTCCACTCCTTGAAGGCATCCTTGATGGCCAACAGTTCCTTCTCTGTGATTGTATAATTGATTTCTGGAGGTGTTAACTTCCTAGAACGAAATGCCACTGGGTGCAATTGGACTGTAGTCTTGTGTCTCTGCGATAACACTCCTCCCAAGGCGAAATTGGAAGCATCTGTTTCCACAAAGAATGGTTCTGCTGGATCTGGATGCAACAGAATTGGGGCTGAGGTGAAATCCTTCTTTAATTGTGCAAAAGCGGCCTCCGCTTCTGTGCTCCACTGGAAAGGTACTCCTTTTTTCAATAGGCGAGTGATTGGGATTAGCTTCTTGGAGAAATCCTGGATAAATCTTCTATAGAAGTTGGCAAATCCGATGAAACTTTGGATTTCTTTTACAGAAGTTGGGGATGTCCACTCAATCACTGCCTTTATTTTATTGTCGTCCATGGTGATTCCCCCTGGAGCAAGCACAAACCCCAAAAACTCTACAGAGGTCACATCAAAAGCACACTTATCCAATTTGACAAATAAACCATTCTCACGAAGTCTTTGTAACACCTTCTTAACGTGACTCTCATGAGTTTCCACTTCAGTTGAGTAGATCAAAATATCATCGATGTATACTATTGCGATTTGGTCAATACAATCCTTCAACACATCGTTTATAAAATGTTGAAAGGCTGCAGGAGCATTGCATAGCCCATATGGCATCACTTGGTATTCAAATAGACCTTGTCTTGTTCTGAATGCCGTCTTCCATTCGTCTCCCTCTCTAATCCGGACTAGATGGTATGCTCCTCGCAAATCTAGTTTTGTGTAGATTTTGGCTTCTTTTACTTGGTCTAGGAGAGTCGATATCAGGGGTAATGGGTATCGATTCTTGACTGTTATCCGATTTATAGCCCTGTAGTCAATGCACGTGCGTAATTCCCCATTCTTTTTCGGAATAAAAAATAAAGGGGATGAAACTGGGGACTGAGAAGGTCGAATGAAACCGTTCTCCAAGTATTCTTCCAGATAGCTCTTCAAATGTTTATCCTCTTGTTCGGTTAGGGCATAAATTCTGCTGCAGGGTAAATTTACTCCAGGTTCTAAATCTATTTTACAGTCATAATCTCTGTGAGGTGGTAATTTCTTTGCTTCTGCTTCATTAAAGACATCCAGGAATTCTTGGTACTTTTCTGGCAGAGTCACCGTGTCAATCACGCAAACAGAATTTTCATTTTTGCTCAAATGATAGGCTGGTGATGGATCTCCTTTGTTTTCTCCATCCTTAAAACAGTTTTCTTTGCAATAAATTGAATTCATGTTTATTGTCCTTGCTGCCCAATCTATGGTGGGGTTATGCTCCGTGAGCCAAGGTAACCCTAAGATCAACTGAAATTGCGGGGCATCAATTAGATTAAACTGCAAATTTTCACAATGTCCTTTTGCAGTTTCTAAATGTACTAACTCAGTGTGACTGACAATCGGGCCAGAAGACAGATTTGTACCGTCAACAGCTCTGACTGGCTCACTTTTTTCTTTCCGGATTGCTTGCAACCCTATTTTCTCAGCAAAACGTAAATCGCAAAAGTTGCCCGTTGCCCCGGAGTCTATCATCACGGCAACCTGTTCTCTTCTGTAATCTCGATAACTCAGGGTCACAGGTATCACCAAATGTGGGGCAGCAGATTGTAAAGTATTTGCCACTGCGTGATTCTTTGGAGCCGAATTTGTTTCTGCAACCACCAGTCCAACCCCAACTACTGGTGGCGCAAGGCGTTTTCCACCGGCGAAGTCTTGGGTCTTTTAGAGCAATCCCGAACGAAATGTCCACTCCCTCCACAATAGAGACACGGTTTATTATTCCGCCTCTTTTCCTTTTCTTCTTTTGTAAGAGGCCCTCGTATCGTTCCTATTTGCATAGGCTCCACTCCACGACTAGAATCATGTTCCTTATGAGGTTCATATCTGGCTCTATCAAAACGTGGTACACTGGGTCTATAATCCCGCTTCTTCTCACCTCTTCTTTCGCTCTGACGAAAATCTATTTCCAACACAAGATCCACTAAGGCGGAGACATCAGTGGGACGATTGGGAACTTGTGCTAAGGCGTCTTTGAGTTCGTCTTTTAACCCCCGATAAAATACTGCTGCTCGTTTATTCTCTGGCCATTCAGTTTCTAACACCCGTTTGTTAAATTGCGCCAAATATGCTACTAATTCTCTATTTCCTTGTCGAATCTCTAATAGTTCATTGTCAGTAGCTTGAGACACTTTTCGTCGATCAAATATCCGCATAAATTCTTTCTTGAAATTTTCTAAATTGAATAGCACAGGATCGCTTCGGGGGACCAAGGGCATTGACCATGCTGCGGCATCTCCACTTAAATAGGATAATATGAATGCTACTCGAGACTGTGCATCAGGAAACAGTGCAGGTCTACACATAAAGTGCAGTGAGCATTGGGTTAAAAAGATTTGCGCCTTTTGAGGGTCTCCACTAAAACGTTCAGGGGGGGCCAGAGGAATCACAGGGGACAAGGAGTGTATTACTTGTGTGTTTACTTTCGACTGAGATGACGTTGACTCCTCAAATGGACCCAAAACTGGGGAAGACATTTTGAACCCTTCTCCTGACACTAAATTCCCTATTCGATGGGCCAACTCTGTGGTGTCTTTCTTTAGTTTCCTATTCTCTGCTCTAACCGCTATTAACTCGTTTTGTATTTCATCTAAAATATTTCCTAACTTCTTTATATCCAAACTTTCCGCCATTCTGCTCAGGTGCCACTATATCGTGGGCACTTCACTCTGTCAGAACCAGTCTTTTCTGCTGGCAGTGACACAGGAGCTGAACGACGTAAGCTCCCAATTCCTCCCCAGAACTCCCCAGCCACACACGAATTTTAAATGCGTAGCCAGAAGAGCCCCGACGGGGAAAGGGCAATTGGACAGAGAAGAGAATGCACACAATTGTAGTCTTCTTTCTTCTTTTCGTCTTTTTCTTTGACTACTCTTGTTCTGCTCTGCTGACTTGACAATGCTGTAAAATAAAATCACATATAATTCTCCCTGCTCCTTCTTAACTACCCTATTGATTCTCTAGTTAAGTAGTGACCTACCCAAAGAGCTGTGTGCTTGTTCCTCTCTTCTATTCTGTTGTTCTTCTGTTCTGAGTTGTGAATCACTGTAAGGAAATGTACTGTGTTTATTAAATCTCTTTCTTTCCTTAAACCCTCTTATCTTTCTTTTATTTCTTGGGGCTCACCTACAGAACAGTGAACAACTGCCTTGTAATTATTCTTCTTGCTTCACCTTTTTATTTTCTCTGTAGTTGCTTCACTACTCGAAATTTCTCCTAAACTCTTACTCTTGTTTGTCGAACTTCTTGTTTATTCAGACTTAATCTTGTATCACAATCTAGTCTCTTTAACAAGTTATGTAGGTTAATTGGTAGTTCTGAAAGTTCTACAGTACTTCTATGAATACAGGAATGTACACCACTTCTCGATAAAACACTGCGCTCTAAGCATTACTCGCATGCCTGAGAAACATACTGTCTTATGTAAATGAAGAGTAACGTTTTCTTTTAGCTTACTAACTCGAGTCACGTATTAATTTTCTAGAACCTGGAACCGTCTTACTTGAATTCAGTTGATACGCTAATCTTCTGTCACTCTGGAAAGAACTCGCGACGCGTTTATTTTTCCCTGACTAAAACGCGACGCGCAGATACACCTCCTACTCCTCTCGATGATCAGGGGAAGTGCGCAGTTCTCCGCGCGCCTCACCGACATCACTCGAATCCTTCTGGCGGACTAGAGCGCTAACCTGTCCTCCTTTTCGGAACATCTTGCCGCCATTTTGCAGTCTGCCCTGCGCCCAATGCTGCTTCCACAACTTTGATAAGGCTGCTATTACCATTCCTCTAGAATTCTTCAGAACTAGCTTCTTTTTATTGGATCGACAGACTGGGGACCTGACACCACCGGCCTCACCGATCTCCAGGATTCGTGGCCAGGTGTTGTCCCACAGTGCCACATGCGGGTCGTTCCTCCGCACTCACCACGGTGATGGCGCCCGCCCCAGGCCGCGGTCGAGATCCCTGCTGGCCTGCGTGGGTGCCCCCAACGCACGGGCACCACAAAGCTGCCCCCGCAATCCCCGCTGTGCACAGCCAACAAGGCGGGTGGAGCGTCGGGGCTGGGGCCCAGTCACAGAGGTCCGCCGACCTCGGGAAAGTCGCGAGTCCCCAGGCCTAGTCACACCCCGGAGCCAGGGGCTCGATTAGTTCTATCAGGCCGCCGCCGGCCACTCACAGCTCTCTGATCTTCAGAGCCGCACAGGGGCACCTCTCACGCCGTCTCCGTTGCAGGCTCCGGGCGGGCGACAAGACGGTAGCCGCACAGCTGGTCCAGGACTGCTCCCAGCTGCCGGGTCGGCACCTCACTGGAGTCTGTGTCTCATAGGCCTCACACTCGGCACCCGCGTAGTCCACAGTTAGGTGCAAGCAGTGGTCGTCCAGGAGCTGGGGAACCCCGAGAAGCCGTCCACAAGTTCCCCGTTTGCTCCGATCGCCGCTGCTAAGTTCTGGAGTTATGTAGGGCACTGCTACCCCTAGGATTCGTGGTCGGATAGTTTTGAGACGGAGGAGCCGACGGACTAGGCGGCCATCTCTGTTGCTGGCAAGCTCAGCCCCTCCTATTGATGGGTATTTATACGGCAGCAGGGTGAAACAGCCGCACTTCTCTTCCGTCGGCCGGGGCACACCTACTTCAATCGCGCCGTGAGGGCAACGGCGGTGCATGCGGGCAGCGTCATCGCTCACGATCCACCTCCTCTCTCCGCAGCAGCCAGCAGTCAATCCAGGGGCCTCATTCATTGGAAATGGGCAGGCTAAACAGCAGGGGGTCCCGACTTCACTCCGTTGCCCAACGGTGAGTATTCAGCTAGCGCGGCGGCAGGATGAGCAGCCACAGTCCGCTTCCGACACTTCATTTTATCTGCGCCATCTTTTGCGGCCTTGTGGGCAGAGCTAAGCCCAGGGCTCGCTTAGCCGGAGCTGGCCACACAGGAATTGTGCGCTGGGCGGCCCACCCAGACGGGATCCGCAAAGCTGGGCCCGGGCAAGGTGAATTCAGCAACGGAACTCCGGACTGTTGTTCTGGTAAAGTTGCGCCCAGTAAGAGCCTCTGTGGGTGACTACATTTGGAGAGCAGGGCCTGTTTAGGGGAGCCTCCGACGGAGCTCTACTCAGACATCTCTGCCTCCATTGCAGTCGTAGCCATGCACCCCCATAATTTGAACATTATAATAAATATTTTGTTAGCCTTTTTTGCTGTTGTCAGAATATATTGAATTTCACTACAAAAAGTGATTTCAATGTTACTCATCACATAACAGCGGGCAGAAAAAAAACCAATCAAATGTGTGTAAAAAAATATTTACAATATACTCGACTATTTCTCAACATTCCATAAAAACATCCTCAATAACATACCATATAATACAAATCACATATAAAATGCTTTCTTCTAAGAAAATGTTCTTACTTCAATTTCAAAGAACTGAATTAATAATTAAATTAACAATTCTTTATCATTTTCATATACTTTAAATGATGTTCTTTAAAAATATATGCTGTGAGAATGTCCAAGAAAAAGTCCCTGATTTAAATTTATATCGTTCCTCTAGGCCAAATGGTATTCCTGAATCCTTTATACTGAAATTGTCCAATAGTAATTGTATTAATACTTTTTGACATATTCTTAATAGGCCGAATTATATTCTTAAAACTTTGGCTTTTTAAATATTAGGTAGGAATTTGGTAATTCGCTAGGCAAACGTTGTTTAAAAACCAATTAAGCATCATTACAATATGTCCATCCTTTATTGCATTTTAAATAGACAGTGTAATGTCTAGATGTTGTAGAAGGACCATCATGGAAAATAATTGCTACTGCTACAAAAGTTCTTCCTGATATAGATAGTTGACTTGCTATAAAATGTTTAATTGAAGTTTCCAATTTTCTTCCATCAGCTCTACAACATTGTATCATTACAATTATATATTGTCCACATATTTGTATAAATAATGTTGATAACATTTCTGATTTGCATTGGCTACACTCCATGTTTTGATTTGCTGCTTTAACTAGTTTGTTGAAAGACACTGTTTCACAGTCTGGTAATGTCAAATATATAATTCTCCTAGTTCATACTTACCTCCAGTCAGTCACAAAAGTATTGATACCTTTGAGACTCTAGTAAAACAAGACCTGGGAAAAATCAACTTTAAGAAAAAAACAAGAACTTTGAACTTAACGCAAAAAGATCATGATATACTGAGACGGATCGCTGACAACAAGTCGATCAAATGCATAAAAGCCGACAAAGGCGGTGCCATCGTCGTTATGAACTCAAGTATGTATGATGCAAAAATCAATGAACACATCTGGGAGTCTGAAACTTATACACCTCTTGAATCTAACCCAACTAATCAATACAAATCCACACTTGAATCAATCATCAACAAAGCATACGACATAGGAACAATTGATGAACGTACCAAAACATTTTTGTTGGTTGAATTTCCAAGAAGCCCTACCATAACTCTTTTACCCAAAATACACAAATGCTTAATGGATCCTCCAATGCGACCAATCGTATCCACTAAGGGGTCACTACATGAACCCGTAGGAAAATTTCTAGACCGCTATTTACAACCGCTGGTGAAAGAACTGAAGAGTCACATAAAAGATACGACCGAATTCCTTCTAAAACTTTCAGAAATCAAAATCAAAGAAGAGGATGATCTCATATTTTGTACAGCTGATGTGAACAGCTTATACACCTCAATCCCCCATGGCGGAGGGATTGAAGCCATCGAAAAAATCCTATTATACAGTGAAATTTCTGAACCTTTGCAAATCCTCCTAATGGAGCTGATGATTTTTACCCTGTATCACAGTTACTTCAGCCACAAAGACAAATGGTTCCAACAGCTCTCTGGCATGTCCATGGGCAATTGCGCCGCGCCTACGTACGCGAATATTTACATGGCTGACTTTGAACAAACCCATATCTATGGCAACCCTGAATGGACCAACAACCTACTAATGTACGTAAGGTACATTGATGACCTCTTTTTCCTCTGGAAAGGCACAAAAACAGCATTGGAAAATGAACTGAATACTCTCAATACTAAGGATCACCGCATTCAAATCACATGGATCTTGAATGAATCTAACATAAATTTTATGGATGTATCAATCACTAGGTCCTCTGAGGGCCTTGAAACAGATCTTTACAGGAAACCCACCGACCGTAATAACACGTTGCATTTTGCAAGCTTCCACCAGCAATCACTCAAACGTCACCTCCCTTTCAGTCAAATGTTACGCGTTAAACGCATCGTATCTAACCCAGATGTCTATCTACAAAGGATGGACGAAATGAAACTTAGATTCACTGAAAGAGGTTACCCACCGGAAAGCACAAATGAAGCAATGAGAAAAGTTGCGCTCATTCAACGAGAGAAAGCCCTTGAAAAGACTACAAAAAGCGAAGAAAACAGAATAGTAGTAGTATCAAAATACTCCACACTGAGTGGGAGATACAAGAAAATCATACTTGGCCATTGGAGAATCCTTGAGTCTGAACCAGATTTCAAAGATATGTTCAAGAATCCTCCCTTATTTGCATACACTAGAGCTACTAATCTAAAGGAAATCCTGTCCAGAGAAACACCTAGTCAAATTACCTACAAAGGCACGAGACCATGCTTCAACTGCAATAATTGCAACAACATCATTACAGGACAAATTAACCATCCAATGAAAGGTACAGAAATCAAAGTGAGAGTTAACGCAACTTGTGATTCATCAAACCTGATATACTTACTAAAATGTCCCTGCGGGAAAGTATACGTTGGAAAAACAGAGAGAAAAATCAAGGTCCGCATAAACGAACACAAATCCAATATCCGAACAAAACAGACAAAATCCAGTGTGGCCACACACTTCATGGAAAATAACCACACCATAGCACAGTTAAAGTTCATGGTCCTTGAAATCATCGTCAAGAAAGAAGGAAGGGACAATAACAAGTTCCTTCTACAAAGAGAAACAGCATGGATTTACCGTTTGCAATCTTGCAAACCTTTCGGTCTCAATGACCGCATCGAACTGAGTTGCTTTCTTTAATCACCCTGTTTGATCCCAGGACTAGTACCTGACGTGGTACTCATTGACACATAGCCCTTATGCGCATTTAGTATAACAACTGTTTAGAATGTCACTCTTGTTACTAAACATGTTACGCTTGTTCTAAAATGTATATAGTATTCCCTCTTCATTATGTTCGCCTTTTATCTTTATGTTTCTATCCTTCTTCACCCCCTAATTAATGCTTGGTTTATAGTTCACCCTACTTATTTCTACATGTTTGTCCTCGACGTACCCGCTCTAAGATGGCCGACCCATTCTCCCACTGTTTATTCCTTCTTTGATCCACTGTGTTGACACTCTACTCATGAGTCCCACGTTTATGTCCATTACACCCTCACACGTGAAATACCATCGCGTTTATCCCGTGAGTCGCGTTTAGCCTACAACCCACACGGAGACCTTGTGAGTCCCCCCCTGAACCTCCACTCGGTAAGGTTTTAATGCCAGTCCGGTCATTTGGCCAGAACCGTGTAAACGCTAACCGCATTTGTTGCAGTTTAAATGCTGATGTTTGTTCCCATTTGTGTATCTTTCAGCCCTATTGCGTGCTGAGTTATCACGTGAGCTTCCAATTTCTTTTTCGTAGCATGTCAACGATCGCCCCCTCATCTCACTCCGGGGGCCTCTACACTTTTACTCGTACCTTACCCACCTCACTTTTTCGTAGCATGTCAACGATCGCCCTCCTATCTCACTCCGGGTGCCTCTACATTTCTACCCGGACCTCACTTACCTTCTTCCTCGCACTCTTGGTTTTTTAAAAATCGCCTCCATCACGCTTGCATGATTTGATTATTGATATTAGTTTAAACAGTCACATCTCACTGGGAACTTGTTGTGCTTACCAGCATACCGCATAAATATGTAACATGTATCATGCACCTTGATGCAAATGCAGTTCGTTCTTTTTTTCGTTTTTAGAGCTCCTTGAGAAAGGGCACCCTGCCCGAAATGCATTGGAGCGACCATGATTTGATTATACTTGTGAAAATAATCAATTGATGTTGATGAATTGAATCTACATTATGAAAATCTAAAAACACTATCATTAATACTGAAAATAAAGAAACTTTTGAAACTAATGGAGTCTTCTTATATATGAAGAACCAGAGGGAGTGCCCAAATACTGGGATGCTCACACATCTTGTGTGCACACGTTTTTGAGAATCTATCTTCGGCGCAAACGGACGGTTACGCCACCAGTCGGAGCACCTCTATAATCTTAAACAGATTAACTATTAATCAAACCCACACCATTAAAGAATACGCTGTGCATCGCCGAAAATAATTTTTCAAATATATAAATCTTTCAGTATATATGTTAGTGCTACATTTAAACATACAATTTTCACATTCATGTTCCCATTTATAACGAAGACCGAATTATGTTCTTAAAACTTTGGCTTTTTAAATATAAGGTAGGAATTTGGTAATTTGCTAGGCAAACGTTGTTTAAAAACCAATTGAGCATCATTACAATATGTCCATCCTTTATTGCATTTTAAATAGACAGTGTAATGGCTAGATGTTGTAGAAGGACCATCATGGAAAATAATTGCTACTGCTACAAAAGTTCTTCCTGATTTAGATAGTTGACTTGCTATAAAATGTTTAATTGAAGTTTCCAATTTTCTTCCATCAGCTCTACAACATTGTATCATTAAAATTATATATTGTCCACATCTTTGTATAAATAATGTTGATAACATTTCTGATTTGCATTGGCTACACTCCATGTTTTGATTTGCTGCTTTAACTAGTTTGTTGAAAGACACTGTTTTACAGTCTGGTAATGTCAAATAAATAATTCTTTCAGTATATATGTTAGTGCTACATTTAAACATACAATGTTCCCATTCATGTTCCCATTTATAACGAAGACCAAAAAGATTTTCAATTTCTATTCCTTCATTTTCCAATACTGCAAGCATATACATTAGAAATTCCTGAGCATCTTGTTGAATATTCTGCGTAAATTGTGTAGAACCAGAACATATGTCCAAAAGATTACGAATATCAGAAACACTTTGTATTTTCCTTTTATCAGTTCTCAATTTTTCATAAATACAATGCAACAAGAAACAAAATCTTTTTTCACGATTCCCCATAATTTGCTGTTGCAAACTTTCAGGAAAAAAACATTAACCACTACATTAGCATAGCAGTTCATACCTGAACTATTTTCTAACTGCTCTGCTTAACCGATTATGCTCTTCTACACAGTTTGCATCTGCACTAATCTTTGTCTCATCAAAATCAATCAAATACAATCCAGATAAAGTTCTGACTCGGGACAAAGCAACATATGCCATACCCTCTTTAAATACGGTACTTCCAATGTTCACTAAAGCACTATCTACATTTAAACGTTGAGATTTATGAATAGTCACCGCATATCCCTGAGAAACATATAAATCTTTAACGAGCAAAGAACTAACTGAACAACAACCAATTTGTTTTACTTCTTCAATTTGATCAATATTAGATTTTTTTAAAGTAAATTCCATCTCTATTTTGATAATTAACAAAATCAACAACTTTACTTGCTCCATTTACTAAATCTTTTTCCACATCCAAATTATGTTGTAAAATTACCTGACAATTTACATATATATATAAATTCTTTTCTAAGCCAGCAGTTTTAGATATAGATTTTTCTAAATAATCCAATTTTGTTTTCAATTTTTCCATCAAAACAGTAGTGATTCCTTCATGCTCTATTTTATCAATGGCTTCCATTTTTACTATTTGTTCATTTTCTAACTTCAAAAGTTGTTCATTGAATATAGAACACACGCGCAGTGTTGGCATTAAGCAGATTATAGATTTATTTTCTGCAATTATCATATATATTTTTTTCAGGAACTATATTTTCATTGGGAAACAAGTTTGTAAGTAGTCGACTTTGCAAAGCTTGTTTGCCATGTTCTGTCAGTACTCCAATTCTTATATCTTGAAGAATAGTTCTATAATCAACATCATTTGCCTGTCACATATTTGTAATGAGTTCTTTGTATTCAAAATATGACCAAATGTTAACGTTTCCAACACTTCCCAAAGACTTTCTGGTGTCTTCATGCACAAGTGTTTTAAATACTGGTTGTCCTTTTACAGGAGTAAGTTGCAGTAGATCTCCAAAAACTATGACATGTTTCCTCCAAATAAGACATTGTACTCTGTTTTAAGAATTTGCTGCATTCTTAAATGCACAAAAGCAAGTGTTAAGTTTGAGACCATGCTTACCTCATCAATATTTAGAAGTTTAATTTTCTTTAGCACTCTTGAAACTTCATAACAAGCTTTTCCAGAAAGCTTGTGATATTCCAATTTGTTTTCATGCTCTACAGGTGGCATAAGTAAACGATGCAATGTAATTCCTTTAATGTTGTGTGCTGCCAAGCCAGTTGCAGCAGTTACAACACAAGACAAATGTGAATCCGTTGTTTTCTGTAGATAACTGGTCAAAACTTTAATTTGGAAACTTTTTCATGTTCCAGCTTGACCACTGACATACATTCGGATAGGTTGAAATGATGTGCGTGTGCATTCTTTCTTTTCATGAAGAAATCCATGGTCAATCTGTTGCCTCACTTGCTGATATATTTCTTTCTGTTCAACATTTAGTTGTTCTTCCAAGTTTCCTAAGTCCATAATATCTTCTTGAGCTTGATGCATTACTGTTTCCACTTCATTCATCGCGATTCCCGCTTCATTTTGAAGAATTGGTTGTTCAAATGGATCTTGACTCAGTGTAGCAGAATTTTGACTTTCTTGAGAACAGTCTCTAGCAATCTCAGCTGCAATAGTAGCTTCTTGATCAATTTCATCGTTCAACATTTTTAGATAATTTGCAAAAACTCTACATTCTATGGTATCTTTACAAGCATTGAAGGAATCTTCGTAGCTCTGAAAATCTCCAAGTAATTCCAATTCTGTACGACACGGTTTGAAGAGTTTCAAAAGTGCTAAATAGTAAAATTCCCTTTTGTCTTGAGTATCACAACTCAGTTTTCTGTGTTTAATCAAATTTCCTTTCCTTTGTTTCACCAAACATTTTTCGGAACGAATCCCTGCATATTTCCCATCATTTATGTTTTCTGTAGTATTCCGTTTAAAAGTGTAGTATTGCAGCACTTCATAGAGACATATGTTCTCAAGATGATGACTTCTATTTGGATAATATGTGTCCTACATGTTTGTTTTGACAATATCTGTACTATCTAGGTCTTTTTCTGCTAAATATTGGATAACTAGTACAGATTTAAGTACTCGATTTCGTGTTTTAGCAAGACCTAGACTCACCCAAATGATTCTTCTAGATTTTGAGTATAAACTTGCAGATGATAACCAATCTGAGCATTCATACGCTCCAATTTCTCGATGGGATAACATCTTCAAACTGAAACTGTATAATTTCTTACTAAGACCCTTCTCATGAGAAATTTCTTCCCACATATCTTTTAACTCCGTCTTTTCAGATTTTGTTATCTAAGATGTCACATACCGGGCAACAGCAATGGAATTATCCATAACATACTGAATATCCACATTAGCATTCCACATTGAGAGAATAACTGGATTATAATTATTTATATATTTTGATTCTTCACTTCTTCTCAAATTGTATGTATTTTTGGGAGATTTTCTAGCAATGGTTTGTCTCATAGCTGACATAAAACTGTTTACTCTTCCTTTGGATATTACAGGACGTGGAAATCCAAAACGACATTTGGTATAAAACTTTTCCTTAGACTTGTACTTTCATCAACCGTATTTTCCACATCGATTACTTTGGAATCGTAACACTTGTTGCCTTAAAGTGTTTTCATCTGTTCTTTTTGGTATAGCACATGTTGCATATTCTTCAATAAAAGACAAAACAGTGTCATCCGAATCAGTTCCGGATTTAGGTGCATCCTTAATCCATAACTGCATATGTATATGAGGAGCACCTCTAGCTTGATACTCCTTTCTCCCAAAAAAATCTACAACTTCTCCAATAGGAGGATTCTTTTTATTGCAAATAAGACATCATAGCTTCAAACCTATGATTGAAATATTTGCATACATTAACAGGATCCAAAGAGTACAATTCTCCAGGTGTCTTGTATTCAGTATTTTTTAGATTTGAATTTGCCTCTCGAAGAAATTCAAGTAAATCATCCCAAGCGTATTCAGCACAACTTAGGGTAAGAAACCATGTAGGAGTTCCTAAGTTCCTTAGCATACGTTTAAGTTCTCCATGATGACGTTACTAATATTCATTAGTACCACGCTGACATGCCATCAAATAAATCAGCTGAGATTCTAAATGATCGTCTCTCTGATGTACTTTATCAATAAATTCCTTTGCTGAAACATTTTGAAGATTTACTTCTGTTTTCAATATGTGGTTGACTGCATATGAAAGTCCAGACAAGTCACTCTCAAACAAAAGATGAAATATATATAGGATACATTGTCGAAATTGTGGATCTTCTGCATACAATCTTGTTTGATATTCAGGTGCAGGAATCTGCACTGATCGTTCATCATACCATCCACCTTTTTTCAGTTGGAAACAGCTATGGAAAAAAACGAGCTTCCAAACATTTCTCCCATACACTCATGGGAGTACTGTTTTTTTTTTTCATTTGGAATAATTCAATAGTATTCCCCATCACTTCTTTCGTACGAAGTGGATGTACAATATAATGTTGATAGATTTCTTCACTTTTGGACATGTCCACTTTTTCAATTTGACACCTTGACGTTTCAGTTTCAACTCCTGAAAGTTTTTCTTCTTCTTCCACATACTTTTTTGTAGTACTCTTTGTTTTTTATGAGATATAATGTTGCCTTTTGCACTTTCCTAACATCCACTAACTCTTGACAGATTTTGTTACTCTTAGTAGGAACACAATTAACTAGAATAACTAGTGGTTCACTTTCTACACAAATAGTTTCAATATATTTGTCTTAAAATCTAGAGGTAAATATACAACTCTTCCTTTTAATCCTCTCTGTAAATCTGTAGGAGGCAATTTACCTGTTTTAGGCTCTATACGAACAATAGCTTGAAATAGGAGCACACATTGAATCAGAATAGACTCATACGTATTTAAATCTATCAGTTCTGGAGGAATAGTTACCAACAGCTCAAGCGGGCATTTTATTCTCGTCTAATTTGTCATAACAATATATACAAATACGCTGATCAGAACTCAAATCAAAACAAATCTCTACCAACAAATAAGTTGCAAATTCCTTCCACTTATCATTATTTTCTCTTTCACTTTTTAAATACAGATCAACACTCCTAGTCTGATTTTTATAGCGAGTTCGCCGGTAACAAATACAAGAATAATTTGGCCTTTCACCTGAAATCACCTTAAACTTTGTAATTTGTTCTTCAAATTTCTTTTTAGTAATAGGTTGCACATTCTCCTTAACATTTTCTTCTATTAATGTGTCTGTTTCTGTACTCTCTTGTTCAGGACCAAAGTAACAAAACTCAATTTCATCACAAACCTTCTTCACATCTGGTACTGATCCACGCAAAAGAGCACTGTTCAAATCATTTAACATTAGTGCTGGACTTTTTGCGTAATACAATCTTCTGACTAACTTCCGCATTTGAGAATGATGTACTGCTAACATTCTGAAATGATGAAAAACACTTTGACATACTTTTCTAGAAAGACAAGCCAGAGAATGACCTTGCAAACCAGTATTATTTCTCACTCTGCAAGGATCTAGTCCTTGCAACATCCTAATCTTTTGTTTAACACTTTTTACTATATTGTCGTAAGAAATTGCGTAAAATATCAATAGATTCCTGTCGTACACTACAAATACTACTGCAATCCCAAGTATACACTGGGCTTTAGGACGTCTTCATCAGCTAACACTTCTTCTACATTTCTGGGAACCATCTCCTCTTTCTCAATTGGACAACCATTTCTAACCTCATAAGCTCGACCACTGGTATCAACTGCATGCAATAAATTATTGGTCTGAAAATAACTCTCTTCATTAAAGAAAGGCTCTGAACCTGAACTGTTTCCATTCACCCAAAACAATATCACAAAAATGAGTTCTGTTAATTACTCTTTTCTTCTTACTTTTGGCCTTCATAAAATGGATTGGTTTATCTAGTGATTGAATTCTGTTTAAAACTAAAATGAATCATTTCCATTTTAATTCAAAAGCCTTCTCTACAATATTTTCTATTTCCTTCTTTTTATAAAATAGTGCTCTTTTTTTGTATTTCTTCACATCTTTCAACAAATTAGAAACAACTCTTTTGTAAAACATTTTCTTTCTAATTTCTGCATACTGACTTTTCCTCCTTTTACCATACATTGTGTCTTTTGAATGTGATTTTCTTTTATGTACGTTTCTATTCTTATTATACTTTTTTGTTGTTGAAGCATTCTTTGAACTTTCATCAATGTCCACATTGTTTGTAGGCTTTGAATGTTTTTTGATAAATTGTGTTGTTCTCTTACCGGAAGACGTATTCTTTTCCCCCACATGTTGTTGGCCATTCAATACTTGTTGTATTTTCTTCAAATAATAGTCCTTTTTCTTTCCTTTTGTCTTTGCTGATTTCTTAGGCATGATGAGTTTATTTTAATGATGATGAACAATATCTGTAATAAACAAATATATATAAATGTATTTTAATAAATCTATACATTATATTGTTCTATTACTAAACAAACACATTGTATATAAAACATTTCAGCACTTTCTTTTATAATAACTAATTGTAATTGAAGGTCTGAAAGACAAATGTGTAGGTGGTTAGAGGACTGCTTGCGTAATGGACAGGGGTTTGTACTAGTGCATGTGTTAAGGCCTGGGACATTGTATTAGTACTTAGGTACTGACTGAATGATTAGAGTACTGCAAGGAGAATGCCTGGGTGAATTTATAAGTGGTTGGGTTTTGGCGCAGTGAATGGATTAGTACATGGTAGAATAGAATAGATGTGGACTTGTAAAGCGCGAATTGCTGCCCGGAGGCGTCCAAGCGCTAGAGTAGCCAGAACCTGCCAGAGAACTGAGAAGAAAGATAGCTGTGGTTTAAAGAGGGGAGTTAAAAAGGAAGGTCTTTAGTTGTTTACGAAACACAGAGAGGTTGGGATTGGCTCTGAGATGCAGTGGCAGGGTATTCCAAGTTCTGGACGCATTGTGGGCGAACGTCCTGCCGCCTGATTTGGATCTTTTTATTCTCGGAGTCACTGCTAGAAACGTCTGGCTAGAGCGAAGACTTCTGTTTGGAATGTAGTGAGTAACTAGGTCGCGGGTAATGCTGGGGCCAGTGTCCCAGAAAGCTTGATGGGCTATGCACATTGCCTTAAAAAGAACTCTCTGACGGACCGGTAGCCAATGAAGGCTAGCCAGTCCAGCCCTCACTGATTGTCTACGCGGGATCTTGAGCAGTAAACGCGCTGCGCAGTTCTGCACTATCTGCAGTCTGCGCAGGGTGTACTCTGGGGTGCCGAGATAGAGCACGTTGTTAAAATCAAGGCGTGAGTGTATAAGACCTTGTATAGCCACCTGTTTGGCTTCCATGGGAAGGAGGGGAAAGATTTTATTTAACATCCTCATGATGCCAAAACAGATGGATGATAGTTTTGTGGCCTGAACGTTGAAGGACAGGGATCTGTCCAACCACACTCCAAGGCTCTTGATTTTGTTTTTGGGAGCTGGAGGGGGACCCAGACAAGGGGGCCACAGGGAGGGGGGGAGGCCGAGATCTGAAGGGCCTAGGAGCATCAGCTCCGTTTTGTCCCCATTCAACTTGAGGGATGATGAAGACATCCAGGTCTTCACCTCCTCTAGGCATTCTCTAAGCCCACCTGGCACAGGCCGGTTTGCCTCCTGCGCCAGTGAGATCACCAGCTGCGTGTCGTCCGCATAAGAAATGATCTTAACCCTGAATGGACGGACGACATCAGCCAACGGCCTCATGTACAGGTTGAACAGTGCGGGGCTTAGAGAGGAGCCATGCGGAACTCCGCACTTTAGAGGTCTGCTGGAGGACACGGACTCACCCTCAAAGACTCTAAAGGATCTGTCCTCCAAGAAGGACTTAAACCACGACCAGGCTTTGTCCTTAATCCCGGCGCAGGACAAACGGTCAAGTAGGGTGTCATGACTGACCGTGTCAAACGCCGCACTTAGGTCAAGGAGGATCACTGCCACTGATCCTCCTTGATCCAGGATTTTTCTAGCTTCCTCTGTGACCATGAGGAGAGCGGTCTCAGTCTGGGTGGGGTCTAGTAAGTGATGATTTTCCAGGAAGTTTACTAGCTGTTGATTAATATGTTTTTCTAAGACCTTGCTCACCCATGGGAGTAGGGAGATGGGACGGTAGTTACCCAAGTCAGACGGGTCTAAATTGGGTTTCTTCAGTAACAACCTGACCATGGCCTGTTTCCAGACGGTCGGGACAGTGCTGGAGGTAATGGAAGCATTTACTACCTCCCTAATAATGGGCAAGGTGATCTGGGAAGCAGCCAATATAATGTCCGGCGGGGCAGGATCGTCCGGTGTGCCGGATTTAACACTGTGCGCTAGTGATTCAAGGGTTGTGGGGTCTAGTAAGGGAAAATGGGTCAGGGTGGGTTGAGGTAGAAAAGGGGGGTGAACTGGGGGGTTATTGGGTAGGATTGAGGAGGTAATCTTTTTAGGGGGGAAGGCCGAGTAAATAGTATTTACTTTCTGATAGAAGAACTCGGCAACGTTATTGCAATGAGTGTTGGATTTTTCAGCCTGCAGTTCAGGGGGGGGATTCGTTAGCTTTTTGATGATCTGGAAAATCTCCTTAGGTTTAGACTTGGCCAGCAATATTCTATTGGAGAAATAGGTGGCCTGGGCTGCTTTTACTTGAGTTTTGTACTCGCCGATAGCTTCTCGGTAGCGGGTTTTATTGTCTACCGAGTAATCTAAACGCCAACGTCTTTCCGACCTTCTACATAGACGTTTCTTGTCCCTAAGAGCCTGCGTGTACCAAGGGGCAGTTTTGTGGGGGCGCTTCAGCGTAGTCTTACTCATTGGGAGTGTCGCGTTAAGGGTTTGGGTGACCCAGTTAACGTAGGCCTGATTAGCTAGGTCAGGATCCTCCTGAACACGTGGTTGAGAGCTGGCAAGTTTGTTAGACCAGTTGTAAACCGCGAGACGGGACCAGGCTCGCCTGAGCCTCGAAGTAGGGACAGTTGACACTGGTTTGAGTGATTTCCAGCTGATAGGGACCAGGAAGTGGTCTGTCCAAGGCAGAGGGATTAATGGACCGGCTAAAAGATCAGGGCAGTTGCTGAAAACAGGGTCCAGCAGGTGGCCTTTAACGTGAGTAGGAGTAGTAACAGGTTGGGTGAGTTGCAGGGCTGCTAGATCGTCTGCCAAAGTGGCGGCTGTGTGGTCAGAAGGGGAATCAAAATGAAGGTTAAAGTCGCCTAGCAGAGTAAAGTTAGAGGTGGTGCTGACTCTGTCGGCCACACTTGAGGGTAGTTTTTCATGAAACTGCTTCGCAGGGCCGGGGGGGGCGGTAAATAAGAGTGCCTGAGAAGCAACTGTTGGGTGAGAGTTCGATGTTAAAGGCAAGACTCTCACAATCCGGGATGGTTTCAGAGGCAACTCGGCAGTGATATTGTCCCTTGTAAATAATGGCCAGGACTCCTCCTCTCCCTTTAGGTCGGTCTTGCCGTATGATTTGGAAGCCTAACGGGAGAGCATCTACTACAGCGGGATCGGACTCGGAGGTAAGCCAGGTTTCTGTCAGGAACAATATGTCAGGAGTGTATTCCTCTATTAAGAGTGCCATTTCAGCGATGTGCTTAGGCAGGGAGCGACAGTTCAGTAGGAACATGCGAAAGACGTGTGTGGGTTCAGAGCTAGGTTTGGGTTTGTGGGAGAAAAGTAAATTGGGGCAGACTTGTGGCAAGGCATTGGCTTGAAAAATGTACCGAGTGCAAATGCTGGCAGAAGGCCTAAGGCCGTAGAGGGTTTCCATGTTGTAGCGTCTGCGCTCTAATGGCTGGGATGCAGGGATAGTGGCCCAGGGCCCGGACTCGGCGCAGACGAGCTTGCCTTATGCGCGCCTTTGGCGCGCAATCATCGCGCCCGCTGCGCTCGTCCGCTGCGCTTCCGGTACATACACATGGTTATAGTGTAGAGATAGGTCCGGGGGCGTGGCCTCCGAGTGGGCGTGTCCCAGTTTGGACGTGGCTGATGGCGGTTTGAGAGGGACGGCGGTTTTCTCCCTTGGCAGCGTTCATTCCGCTGTGTGGGGGAGTCCTGCACCAAGTAATCAAGTGTCAGGAGAAGGGTGAGACAATTTTAAAAAGCAATATTTGCCAAGGTTAAAACAAACAACAACACGCTATCTGCTGCCTAACTCCCGGCTGTGCCTCAGGAGGATCTTGCACTCTGTCGCGCTCGTATAGTCAGCGCGTATATATGCCGTTTGTAGGGGGCGTGGCCTCCGAGTGGGCGTGTCCCAGTTTGGGCGTGGGTGATGGCGGTTTGAGAGGGACGGCGGTTTTCTCCGTTGGCAGCGCTCGTTCCGCTGTGTGGGGGAGTCCTGCACCAAGTGATCAAGTGTCAGGAGAAGGGTGAGACAATTTTAAAAAGCAATATTTGCCAAGGTTAAAACAAACAACAACACGCTATCTGCTGCCTAACTCCCGGCTGTGCCTCAGGAGGATCTTACACTCTGTCGCGCTCGTATAGTCAGCGCGTATATATGCCGTTTGTAGGGGGCGTGGCCTCCGAGTGGGCGTGTCCCAGTTTGGGCGTGGGTGATGGCGGTTAGAGAGGGACTGCGGTTTTCTCCCTTGGCAGCGCTCGTTCCGCTGTGTGGGGGAGTCCTGCACCAAGTGATCAAGTGTCAGGAGAAGGGTGAGACAATTTTAAAAAGCAATATTTGCCAAGGTTAAAACAAACAACAACACGCTATCTGCTGCCTAACTCCCGGCTGTGCCTCAGGAGGATTCTTACACTCATACATGGTGCTGAATGGGTCACTTAAGGAGTGCAAGGGGAGTGACAGGGTGTTTGCTGGAGTGTGTGGATACTGACTGGGGAATTGAAGGTGTGAAAGACAAGTGTGTAGGTGGTTAGAGGACTGAATGCATAGTGGATAGGGGAGTGAAGCAGTCTATGTGCTAAGGCCTGGGTCACTGCATGAGCACTTAGGTACTGACTGAATGGTTAGAGTACTGCAAGGAGAGTGCCTGGGTGAATTTATAAGTGGTTGAGTTTTGGCGCAGTGAATGGATTAGTACATGGTGCTGAATGGGTCACTAGAGGAGTGCAAGGAGAGTAGGTTTTTAAGCAGTTATGTGTCAGCAAAGACATGAAGTAACCACATGCTTCTGTCACAATGGTTGCACAAGTGCACACAGACTCACAGTGTGATTCTAGACAAGCAAGACTATTCCCTGGACTTTAGCAGGAGAAACACACTAGTCTGGAAGGGTTAAGGTGACTGCATACATTCTACACATTTCCCTGCTGCACTCTAGTGTGAATGCCTGACTCATTCTGCGAATGCATAAGCAATGACTGGGTTCTAATACTACTGAAACTTGACAACAGGATAGGTTTTTAAGCAGTTATGTGTCAGCAAAGACATGAAGTAGCTACATGCTTCTGTCACAATGGTTGCACAAGTGCACACAGACTCACAGTGTGATTCTAGACAAGCAAGACTATTCCCTGGACTTTAGCAGGAGAAACTCACTAGTCTGGAATGGGTAAGGTGACTGTATATATTCTACACATTTCACTACTGCACTCTAGTGTGAATGCCTGACTCATTCTGCAAATGCATAAGCAATGACTGGGTTCTAATACTACTGAAACTTGACAGCAAGATAGGTTTTTAAGCAGTTATGTCTCAACAAAGACATGAAGTAGCCACATGCTTCTGTCACAATGGTTGCACAAGTGCACACAGACTCACAGTGTGATTCTAGACAAGCAGGACTATTCCCTGGACTTTAGCAGGAGAAACACAGTAGTCTAATTAAAAATAAAGGCACCACATACAACACCTCACAAATTAATAACTCACCTTTCAAATTGATTTGTAGATTAAGAAGTATTTGAATCAGACACCAGATTTTCTTATGCACGCAATGTCTGTGGTGTACTGCTCTTAGCAAAACCCAAAAATGGCACACTTTCCCTCTCATTCTGCACACATATACATGTAAATATCAAATCACATTGCTTCCCACATTAATTCAAAAGCTAACACACATTTCTATTGGTTATACATTTCAACCTTTTATAATTGACATAACTTTCAACCCTACCCCCATTCTGCTTAATGCATGTTACCATAGTAACAGTTCATGGAACACTCAACTGAACACACAGGTCATAAGTTCAGCACAGAACGTTGCAAATTCAATTAAGCCCGGACCTCCCAGCATGCTCCCTGCCCGCCAAGACATTTGGTACGACCCACCATCAGAGAAAGGGTGGGTGTAAAATGGCCATGTTTAATTATCAACATTTCATAAACATGACTAAACAATACATATTACAAACTGATAAGATCAATAACATTTGTAATATTGACATTCAAAGTTCTTAGTTATACTAGTTACTTTTCCCCCAGCACTAAGGGGCCCTCTGACCCGCACCTCCACATCTGAGCACCCCACGCAAGGCGCAACCCACCTGCATCCTTGAGTGATGGGCCCCTGCCCTCTGGTCCTTGTCTGCCATATCCGGGGCCCACCCCTCGCCCACCAGGCTGCCCAGGATCCCAGGAGGCTCGTAACCTGGCGCCCTTGCCTCCCCAGCCGGTGGGCCCATTCTCAGTGCGGAGAGCTTACCGTCTCTCCCCTCAGTGCTGGCCTAGGGAGTACGCAAAGGAGGACTCCCGTTCACTC
This sequence comes from Lissotriton helveticus, assembly GCF_964261635.1. Classification (NCBI taxonomy): domain Eukaryota; kingdom Metazoa; phylum Chordata; class Amphibia; order Caudata; family Salamandridae; genus Lissotriton; species Lissotriton helveticus. Next base: position 450,235,659 of record NC_136067.1, read on the forward strand.
TGTAAGTCCATGTCAATGTTCTGCGGTCTCTTTACCGCCACAAGGGTGACCCGGGCCCCCAGGTCCGTCACCCTCCCCACCATCAAATAAGTTCAGCACAAAAGACCATATGCCTCTGATCCATATATCTGTGCCAAAGTCCGATAGATGCCCATCATCTTGGTAAACATCCGATCTCCCTTGATCATCCGGTGTGAGAAATGACACAAGGGGCCCTTCACTGAGCACAACTTGGCCAATCCCCCATTGAGCCGCCGAACTGCAACATCAGATCTCCGGTGATCCCTTCGGTGTGGGGAATGACACAAGCGGCCCTTCACTGAGCACGACTTGGATTGCTGAAGCCCTCAAGGCTCTAGATCGTACTCCGGAACCCTCTGACCGGTGTGGTATCATGCAGGACCAAGCTGCCGCATTCGCATGCCCCTGACGCCCCGCCAAAAGAACTCCGTCCCGTTCCAGCCTAGTGGCTTCACACGCCGCTGCTGCAATCGCCCCGTGGCGTGCCGCCCGAACGAGTGCCCCAGTACCCCTACCACCTTAGCAGGGCACACTAATGAACAGGAGAGAAATGGAAAAGTCAGGCATAGTCATGACCAAATTGCGAGCATTATTTCCTAGCCACTCCGGCTGGATATAAAGGCGAGAACAAGTCGAGTACCCGCGACCCGCTTTCCTCACCGTGTCAGGCAATAAGCACGCCCCTGACGCTAATGTTGCCTCCCCAATTCTAAAGAGTCCACGGAGGCCGTCGCCTCTTTAGTGCAAAGATTGGCCCCATGCAATGGAGCACCTGCTGCAGTACAGTGATACCAGTAGGGCACCTCGGACCCTCTAACGGCAGGGACTAACTTGTGTAACCGTCCCCTTAAATGAAAATCGTACTGCACACTCATGGACACTCCCCCTATGTCACTGTCCCTTAGAGTGTATTACCGCCCATAGTTGTGCTCATTTAAAGATTTCATATCACTTCTCGCAGTCCCCCCAGCCCTGTCCCTACAACAGCCTCGCAAATTAATTGTTCTTTAACGTAGGACTATATACAGGGCCACAGCACCACAGTTTTGAACTCCCATCCGCTGGCTCTGTGTCCTCGCCAGGCCTTACCCGGCCCCTCCTATCTAGCAGCTTGAGGTGACACCCCTTTCTAGGAAATTCGAGGGTGGTAATCCCCAAACTAGTACTCCAAGTTGACAGAGCCAACTTCCTTCCTGGGACAGGCCTTCCGCCCCCCAGAAACTACTCTAAGGTGCCCCCAAAGTCTAGATGCCTTTTCTTAAAGGTCGATGGCGACTCTTCACCCAAATGTTTAATGTGGGAAGATGTTTATTGTTACCGGGCTCAATCGTACCCACTTCTATTAATCTCAAAAGGAATAAAGGCTTAATGGACTTGCCGGGATTTGAACCTGTGACCAGAAGGTCCAACACAGGCCCCTAAAATGGATGCCTTAGCTCACTGAGCCACGAGGTCCTGCACGCAACACAGGCGAAGGCCCGTGTCGCGTGCAGACCTGGAGATCACTTGTGACGGCGCGTTACCCGCGCGTTAGTAGGGAAAGTGACATGAGATATTACCTAGGAGGCATACCTTACTGACTTCAGTAAAAAGCCAACTAGCCCAGACTGCATTATTTGAGGTTGGTCACCGACACGCCCTTATGTGCCATAATTAACCCTCTTTGAGGGACGATCTGGGATGCTGGCCGGCATGTCACCTTTCAGTCCCGGTCCCCGCTCTATGGGTACACCCGGGCTGCTGTTCGCCGACCTCCAGTTCTTCTGAGGTTGGGCAGGTCTGATAAACGTGATAAGGATTTCTTATTCATATATCCTGGCAAAGATGAAAGCGGAATTCTCCCAGGAGCACAGAGGGCGCCCCGCTGCTGCATTTACGAAGTAAAGGAGTGTCAAGTGCACAAAGGCAGGTCTCAGGCACTGTAAACATGCACAGAGGTGTGCGCACCAGCTCTATCGATAAACCAGGCTGAGCCTGTTGTGTGACACCCCTTGGAAACCTGATTAGAAGTCCTAGTGAGCACGCCCCTTACTCCACACACACACACAGCCGAGGCCTTACTTGCATTGTACTCTCAAACCGGCACTGTGCTCTTCAGCACACTTCACAAATACCAGCGCGCTCTGATGGCTGCCGGATACTCCTCTTAAGGGTGCTTTTCTTCTTCCTGGAGTAATTCTGCCGCCAACTGTATATGTGTGAGAACACGTGCAATGATCATTAATAACAAACAGAGCTATTAAAACAGCAGTAATTGAATGATTGAGAAGACGTCTTGTGGCTATCCCCACGAAGCCCACTTCTCCGTGCCTACCCAATGCAGGGTGTAAATACGCCAGGCAAAAATTGCCCAAGACAAACGGCAACAAACATTTGTGTAAATTAGCTTTGAGGGATTTGTGCCAAGCAACTCGTCATATATGAAACCGTGTGAAGTGTAGAATACCTACTAATGTATTACTAGAAATAATGTGGGGTAGGCGTGCTAGTGCTGCATGGGTATAGACTCTCTGTCGGCAGCGCCTGCCTCCCTCTATCTTCATTTTAACAAAGGGTATCTACATTCTTTGGCGAAACGGATACCATCTCGCAGAGTCTGACAATCAACCCACAATATGTCTCGCCTCAGAAAACATGGTTGCAGCAGAACAAATTACAAACCCCTCATATATACGTTATGCAGGTTTATATAGCACGTCCACGACTGAAGGGTATTTGGAGCGCTATGGGCGGCCTTGGACCCGGGAAATCAGTGAAAGCCTTGTTAGAGAAACCTGCCGCCTACTCTGCATAATGTCGGCATCGCGTGCCCCCCTCTTATCTTCATTTTAACCAAGGGTATCTACATTCTTTGGCGAAACGGATACCTTCTCGCAGAGTCTGACAACCACCCCACAATATGTTTCATTTCAGAAAACATGGATGCAGCCGAACAAATTACAAACCCCCCACATATATGTTATGCAGGTTTATATAGCGCGTCCACGACTGAAATGTATTGTAGTGCTTTGGATGAGCACCAGTTACAATACACACGACGCGTTCATGCACGGGGCGATAACTGATTTGCCCAGAATCACAGGATGTGGACGCCACCCCGAGGCACGAACCTTGGTTTCCAACACCCAGTCAGCAGTCTATCTCCAAATCTCCCCAAATAGCGATTTGTTTCTCGCCAAATGCTGATTGGTCCCCTTGAAAGCAAACCCCGGTAACAGGTTCCCTACAAACCCACCATACTAGAGGTAGGCTTCATCAGGGGGCTGCACCAAATTGACTAACTATTTCTCCCTCGTGAAATATTAAGGCACGTTCGATATTGCATTTTACATGTACTACGTGTTATTCTTAGTTTAACTACAGTCTCGAAATAACAACGTGAATGGGGTCTAGTGGCTGATCGTGGGCTCTAAAACCTGGCATCAGCTCTTCCCTGGAAATATTGTGTGAGTCTCGGCAACTTGCCCAATATCCGTCTGCTTTAACTTAATAACAGGCAGGGCAGCAACCAACCTCCGCACCGGAGCAGACACACAGCTAGACACGTACCCTTCATCTGAAACTATGCGCATGCTGCAAAGTGAAACTGACATGAATCAGACGTACGCATTCACAAACCCGCTGCTCCCCCCACTTCCATAGCTCTCTATACCCAAACAAATATCTCTGTGAGAGATGCACCTCTTCTCCGGCAAACCTCTTTCCGGGCACTTCGATTTGTCTGTTTCCTAAAGGATATCGTGGTAACTAGGCCGCCGCGCATATTGTGGATAAAATAACATTTTCGCATCCGCCGACAGGATTGGATAATATGAATTGCCAGTGACTTATGGAAACCCCGCCAGACTGGCACCCACGCACGCACACAAAAGCGCCATTTTGAGATGCTATCGGAACCTTTACTGAGTCCCCGGCCTACACACCCTAACGCAATATACTCTTTTCAAGTAACACCTTCCCACGTGTCCACCTCGTGGGAAACATACTCGTTAACACAGCTGCCTGCTCGAATTCAGCACCACTGACCTGCGCCATCTTAGACCGCTGCGCGATGGACATGACATTCTGCCCCACTCGTAACTGCCAGAAGCCTCACTTAACTGGCACAGATACTCTGACACGCATAGCCCACGTGCACCTGGCCCCCGTCTCGGCAACACCAGTGTATCCTTCTGAACCTTAGTCATTGGTTTACCACCATAACTACGTTTCTATCCTCAGTAAGGACCAGGTCTCGTCCTTCCTCATTTTAACAGTGGGATTAATTATCCCGCAAGCTCCCTCCAATTCGGGACACTGCGGGCAGCCGCGGGCCACAGGAGACACCTCAAGCCCAGCGGCTTCCTATACAACGGCCCCTCACTGCCTCCCACGGCTCCCCGGGACACCCAACACCTCACCTGCCGATCTCCGCTAGAAGGCTGCTGCCCGCTCTTCGTTGCCCCGCGGTCCGGAATCGCGCTCGCCACCGCTCGTGGGCTGCTCCGAAGGACGTTGCTCTCCACCACCGCATGGCCCGAGATGGCAACTCCGGCCCAGGATACAGTACGCCATTACAGTTAAAACTAACTTAACGCTAAAACTAAAGTAAAGTTAAAGTTAAACTAAATAAGTGCGGTGTGGTGTCCGCACGTCTGGCGCAGGAGAGGAAAGAGACCGGGACCACGACTCCCAGAGCCTAAATAGGCCCGAGTCTCCGTCCTCTCCCGCACCGGATGCGCGTCACCCCCGACCCGTAAATGGATCCCGGCCGGCTGCCCATCGGGCGAGCCGGCCGCCTGCTCTCCCAAGGGCATGGCGAGGAGCCGGGAGGCCGGGCCCTAAGTGCGCGCTCGTCGAGTCTCTCGCTTGGCAACAGCAAGTGTGTTTGACTTTTCAAAATATCAGCTTATCCTATCTAATGTTCCTTTCAGACAGTTTTTACTAACCAATAGGAAACATGCTTTTAAAACACAGACATGCACCCTATTTTTCAGTCTATAATGTTGTCAAACAGCCATTCATTTCTCTTTTTTTAAACTGCATTTTATCCACCACTTTAGAAAAATCTTACTTTTCAAACTGCCCATTTCACATACAAACATCTTCTGAGTGCATTCAGATCTCCCTTCAAGATGCTCAGAGTGTGGATTGTGGGACACAGCTGTATTTTCTGGAGCCAAAGGTATGCTGAAAACTGAGGTATTGACAAAGATTTAGCTTTGCCAAATGTAAACATTAAATGGATCGGACAGAAAGGATTAAAGTGGCACCAATTGATGCCATTGGTTAAATCCTTTTTGCATCTCCAACACCCTGACCTCATAATTGTGCACTGTGGTGGCAATGACCTAGGCACTTTGACTGGGGTAGGTCTGGAAATGCTTATGAAGGACACCTTTGGAGAATTGATGTCACTTTTCCCCCAAACTGCCTTTGTCTATTCTAACATATGTCAAAGACAGAAATGGAACGGTTCCAATTAATTTTGTGCACAGATTGAAAAAGCTAGGAAACATGTCAATAAACTGTTTCTGCTTATCTCAGATTATAGGATGGGGTCCATTTACAACAACAATCTGCGTTTTAATATGGATGGCATCTATAGGAGAGATGGTGTACATTTTACAGACTAGGGTAACCGAGTCTTTCTCAACAACTTTAGACTGTGCATAGGTACTTACTTGTAGGTACCAAAATCTCTCAAAAAACACAAGGGTTCTTTTTAGAGCCACCCAAGATCTAAATGTATAAACTTGATGTATATTTAAAAAAAAAAATATATATATATATATATATTGCCACCACTCCCGTCTCAGCAAAAAATATATATATATGTATATATATTTTTTTTAGAGTTGTGCACTCAATGCGTTCACACCGGGGGGTCGCGCTGGGAGTCGCGCACCCAACGCGTTCACACCAGGGGACTGCGCTGGGAGTCACGCACCCAACGCGTTCACACCAGGGGGCCCCGCTGGGTGTCGCGCACCCAATGCGTTCACACCAGTGGGCCACGCTGGAGGCGCGATTCCAAATTTTTCCGTAATTTCTTTTTTTAGCTCCTACCACTAATTTATATTCTACCCGGTGACCCCATCCCCCTGGGCCTATATACAACGTTGGGGACCCTGGGTTGAGCCGCAGTGCCCCCATGGTCCCACCTGCTCCCCACTTCTTTCGGGAGCCGGCATTGCTTTCCCACATGGGGAGCTGCTAACATGCAGCTCCCCGTGTGGAAATGCAATCTGGTTTGCTCTCTTTCAAAATCCAAACCAAGTTTGCTATGGCAGGGTGGGAGCCACAAGACTCCTGCCCTGCCATAGCAAACAGCAGTGTCCCAGGGGTGGGCACCCCGAGACACTGCAGGAGCCGGCCCTGGGGGGTGGCCGTCCCCAGGGCTATCATGCGGCCCACCTCCCACTTAATGCAAAGCCATGCAAAGGATGGTGGTCTCCGGGGCTTGGGGGTCCGTAACGGACCCCCAATTTTAAATATTTAGTCCCCTGGGGAGGTGGCGGTCCCGGGGCATGTGGGGGGGCTACACAGGTTGTTAATTTTTTTTTAAAAGCCCCCGGGGTGGTGGGCCCTGGGGCTGCGTCGGGGCAGAGTGCCCCCGCAATAATAATTAATTAGAGCACCCGGGGGGTTGTGGTCCCTGGGGCTGCGGGGGGGCCGTGTCCCCAGCAAATATTCATACTTTTCCCCGGTTGTGGTGGTCCCCGGGTAAATGTGGGTGGTTTTAGGGCCCCCCCACACTTTTTTTTATATGCCCCCGGACCTGGCTCACCCGGGAGGTTTAATTAAACGAATTGCTTCCTTTTTTTCATTTTCGCGGCTGGATCCTCACACCCTACGCGTATCGCAATGTTTTAAAAAGAAAATGCTCTTTTTTGCCCTAGAAGTCCTTCTAGGACCCCCTAAGCAGACCTACAGGTTCAGGGTGTTTCAACCCTGCCCCCTCTTCTTGTTTTATGCCTTCATTTTACTGCCATCTTGTGCCTCGCTTCTACCGAGGCACAAGGTGGCTACCAACAGGTCCTGGTGTAGAGTGTTCACAACCAGTTACAATGCAGCTCGTGATCGGCAGGGTGCGCGGATCCTAATCTGCAGGGTGCGCGGATCCTAATCTGTAGGGTGCGCGGATCCTCCACGGCCATAGATATATATGTGTTTTTACTTTTGATTTTCTCAGCAAGTACTGAACAGATTTACACCATTTAACAAAAAGGGTTCTTTCTGAACCAGGAACTCCCTCTATACCAAATTTTGTGTAATTCCGTTCAGCAGTTCGGGCTGTAGCCTTGTCTAAAGTTTCCTATGGAAAATTTTATGGGGAAAACATAATTTGGGCACCCCTTTTTTTCTCGACCCTACTTTCCGAATCACCCTGAACCTTTCAGGATATGAGCGGACTGGAGCGGGCCATAAGTTTTGAAAAATTCGCGAAGATTCTTCTACCAGCGCCAAGGTTATTGGGAATAGAATGTTGCAATTTTCCTATGGAAAAAAAGTCCTAACTATAACTACCTACTGGCGACCGCCAGTAGGTAATACACATACACATCCGCTGTAAAATTGCCCATTCAAAGAATGACTGAACATCTGACATGATCTTTTTTTAATATTTGAATGGCAAAGGATCCTGCAAGAAGCTCTTTGTTTGCAGAGTTGACTCCTTCACAGACCATGTGCTCCTGACATGATTGCATCGTGCCCACCAGCTAGATGCACTTACATCTGATTCTAATGGTAGATCTGGGGCTGACTTGAATATCATTCTTCCATTCCAGGCCATTACATATTCTAGCCACCTAATGGCCTCTTCCTTCATTTAGTAATATAAAGAAACTGAATATGAATACCTTAGCCCCACTCCTAAGTTTGTGGCAAAAAAACGTGGGGTCTGACTGCACCACTCTCTAACTATGAGAGACCAAGTCATGGCCACCTCAGGTACTTGTTTCCACATGCTGAGTCTTCTCTGAAGAGTGTTCCATAAGCCCTGGTTATCAGCCTCCTCGATTACTGCAATGCTCTTCTTGCCCCAGACAACGAATCCCTGCTAAATAGACTGCAGGTGATTCAGAATACAGCAGCTAGCCTGGCTCTTTTTATGCTCTTCCCCCCAAACCTCACCCCAGCCATTGCTGAGGCATCTTCACTGGCTTCCCATCCACCAGAGAATCAAGTTCAAAATCTGCAGTCTAGTCCACAAAGCACTACATGGTATAGGCCCAAGCTACCTGGCAGAAAAACGTAAGCACTATCTGCCTGGCAGATCACTTTCATTCAGGGGGAGAAGATCTGCTTGTTGCCCCCCGCTACAGAAACTCAGAGCTGCGGGGCAAAGCATTTGCCTATCTTGCTCCTTAGTATTGGAACTCACTACCTGTTGAGCTACGTAAGTGCACCAATCTCCTCCACTTTAGGAAACTCCTAAAGACAGAACTTTTCTGTAACTGATTGCTCTGACCAGGCATATTCAGCCCCTCCAGCGTGGAGATACCCCTTTGGGGGCGATTCTGGCACTTAATGAATTCATTCATATGATCCAGCGCTCCTATTGAAAAACTGTCCCAATAACATTACTTATCACCTCAATACTCACCATTAATCAGAATCACTAATAACGGCCCATAACTCCAATGAGACCATTTTTGAGCAACTGAATCAAGTGGCCTGATTAATAAAGCTAATTCTTATGCTAATTACACATTTATATACAACTGCAGTTTATCTGTATTCACCATGGTTTAAAACATTTATTATTTATATCAAGCCACTAAAGGCGATTGAATCAACTGATGGTAACTAGATCATGAATAAACAAGACCAGCTTGTCATTTCAGAACTAATTTTATTATTTTTATTATTCATAAAGGAAAAGTCATTTACGTTTTAAATCTTTATTTTATAAGCAATCAAGAAAGCAACATTTTAGTGAGGAAAATGAATTATTAAACTGACATTTTTAACCCCTTCCATGCTCATGACGGAATGGTTCCGTCATGAGCATCGGTGCTCCTGTGCTGATGACGGAACCATTCCGTCATGATGCCAGGGGCACGAAATCTCTCTGCTGCAGACAGCAGAGGGATTTCCTTTTCACCTCTCTGACCTTGGGAGCTGGGGAAGAGCTTCCCCAGCTCCCGAGGCCCCCTCCCTGGTTTCTGTTTAATCACGATCAGCGCGCACGGCGCGCTGTCGTCATTGAACACAAACCGAAACTAAAATGAGCCTTTATGCTCATTTCAGTTTCACTTTCTACATGCTCAGTGAGCTATCTCAGCCCCCTGAGCACGTAGAAACACAGGAGAGGTATCATTGGAAAGGGGAGAATCTCCGAGTGGATCCCTGCTTGGAGATCGCCCCAGGAGGGCGATCCCCAAGCAGGGATCCACCCACTAGACACCAGGGAGGGGGGAGCGGCCCCTTGGGCAAGGGCCTTCACTCCCCCCAAAAAATAAATGTATAGTATTTAGTCTTTCTGCCCCCCCTGGGGGGCAGATGGGGCAATAGCCCCCCAATCTGCCCCCCGGGGGGGGGGGGGCAGAAAGCCCACTATATACCAGGGAATTTTTTTGGTGGCACTTTTTTTAGGGTGGGGGCTGCCCGAAATGGGCGCGCCAATGCCCCCACCCCCCGGCACCATTACAGCCTTTCTGCCGTAGGCCCCAATTTGCCCCCCCCGGGGGGGCAGAAAGCCCACTATGCACCAGGGATTTTATTTTGTGCACTTTTTTTAGGGTGGGGGCTGCCCAAAGCTGGCACGCCAATGCCCCCACCCCCCCCCACCATTAGACTTTCTGCCCCCCTGGGGGACAGATGGGGGCAGTAGCCGCCAATCTGCCCCCCCCGGGGGGCAGAAAGCCCACTATGCACCAGGGATTTTATTTTGTGCACTCTTTTTAGGGTGGGGGCTGCCCGAAACGGGCACGCCAATGCCACCATTACAGACTTTCTGCCCCCCCTGGGGGACAGATGGGGGCATTACCCCCCAATATGCCCCGCCGGGGGGAGCAAAAAGCCCACTAGACGCCAGGGATTTTTTTTGCGGGCAAATTAGAATTTGGATGAGCTGCCCAAAACGGGCATGCCTATGCCCCCACCCCCTCCCCCACAAAAAGAATAGCCTTCCTGCCCCCCCTGGGAGCTGATGGGGCAGTAGCCTCCAATCTGCCCCCCCTGGGGGGGCAAAAAGCCCACTAGACACCAGGGATTTTTTAGGCAAATTTTTATTAGGGTGGGGGCATTGGCATGCCCGTCTTGGGCAGACCCCTCCCTAATTAAAATTTACCCAAAAAACTCCCTGGCATCTAGTGGTCTTTCTGACCCCCCTGGGGGGCATATGGGGGCATTACCCCCCAATATGCCCCGCCGGGGGGAGCAAAAAGCCCACTAGACGCCAGGGATTTTTTTTGCGGGCAAATTAGAATTTGGATGAGCTGCCCAAAACGGGCATGCCTATGCCCCCACCCCCTCCCCCACAAAAAGAACAGCCTTCCTGCCCCCCCTGGGAGCTGATGGGGCAGTAGCCTCCAATCTGCCCCCCCTGGGGGGGGCAAAAAGCCCACTAGACACCAAGGATTTTTTTAGGCAAATTTTTATTAGGTATCATTTTACTCAGGAGAACAAGGGGAACGCTGGGTGGTAGGACATTTTTGCCGGCACGGAGATCCCACGCAAAATTTTTTGGAAAAGTGATTTTTTTACCTAATTTTAAGGTTTGCAAGGAATTCTGGGTAGGAAAACATTGGGGGACCCACGCATGCCATACCTCCCTGGACTCCCCCGGGTGTCTAGTTTTCAGAACTGTTTGGGTTTGGTAGTTTCCAAAGATGGCCGCCGAGCCCCGGGCCAAAAACTCAGGGCCTCCCCCCAAAAATCAAGATAGTTTTGCTATAGGTTATTTTAAATTCTCCACCGTACGATTTGGACCTTTTCCTGTTGCAGCCACTAGCCTACCCACACAAGTGAGGTACCATTTTTTTCGGGAGACCTGGGGGAACGCTGGGTGGGTGGAAATTTGTTGATCCACGCAGATTCCGGAACTTTCCACCACAGAAACGTGAGGAAAATGCATTTATTTCACAATTTTTTAGCTTTGCAAGGGATTCTGGGTAACAGAACCTGGTGGTAGGCAGTCGAGTCACCCCATCCTGAATTCCCCTGGGTGTCTAGTTTTCAAAAATTTATAGGTTTGCTAGGTTTCCCTAGGTGCCGGCAGAGCTAGGGTTCAAAAACAAAAGGTAGTCTCTTTTCCCAAAAAGGGCACGATTTCACTGCGAAATCGAGGTGCGACCACGTTGCGTTTTGCGCTGTTTCCTGTCGCAGGCACTAGGCAGACCAAGGCAAGTGAGGTACCATTTTTTTCGGGAGACCCCGGGGGAACGGTGGGTGGGTGGAAATTTATTGATCCACGCAGATTCCAGAACTTTCCACCACAGAAATGTGAGGAAAATGTGTTTTTTTTGGTCAATTTCTTAGCTTTGCAAGGGATTCTGGGTAACCGAACCTGGTGGTAGGCAGTCGAGTCACCCCATCCTGAATTCCCCTGGGTGTCTACTTTTCAAAAATGTATAGGTTTGCTAGGTTTCCCTAGGTGCCGGCAGAGCTAGGATTCAAAAACAAAAGGTAGTCTCTTTGCCCAAAAAGGGCACGATTTCACTGCGAAATTGAGGTGCGACCACGTTGCGTTTTGCGCTGTTTCCTGTTGCAGACACTAGGCAGACCCAGGCAAGTGAGGTACCATTTTTTTCGGGAGACCTGGGGGAACGCTGGGTGGGTGGAAATTTGTTGATCCACGAAGATTCCGGAACTTTCCACCACAGAAACGTGAGGAAAATGCATTTATTTCACAATTTATTAGCTTTGCAAGGGATTCTGGGTAACAGAACCTGGTGGTAGGCAGTCGAGTCACCCCATCCTGAATTCCCCTGGGTGTCTAGTTTTCAAAAATGTATAGGTTTGCTAGGTTTCCCTAGGTGCCGGCAGAGCTAGGGTTCAAAAACAAAAGGTAGTCTCTTTTCCCAAAAAGGGCACGATTTCACTGCGAAATCGAGGTGCGACCACGTTGCGTTTTGCGCTGTTTCCTGTCGCAGGCACTAGGCAGACCAAGGCAAGTGAGGTACCATTTTTTTCGGGAGACCCCGGGGGAACGGTGGGTGGGTGGAAATTTATTGATCCACGCAGATTCCAGAACTTTCCACCACAGAAATGTGAGGAAAATGTGTTTTTTTTGGTCAATTTCTTAGCTTTGCAAGGGATTCTGGGTAACAGAACCTGGTGGTAGGCAGTCGAGTCACCCCATCCTGAATTCCCCTGGGTGTCTACTTTTCAAAAATGTAAAGGTTTGCTAGGTTTCCCTAGGTGCCGGCAGAGCTAGGATTCAAAAACAAAAGGTAGTCTCTTTGCCCAAAAAGGGCACGATTTCACTGCGAAATTGAGGTGCGACCACGTTGCGTTTTGCGCTGTTTCCTGTTGCAGACACTAGGCAGACCCAGGCAAGTGAGGTACCATTTTTTTCGGGAGACCCGGGGGAACGCTGGGTGGGTGGAAATTTGTTGATCCATGCAGATTCCAGAACTTTCCACCACAGAAATGTTAGGAAAATGCGTTTTTTTGTCAATTCCTTAGCTTTGCAAGGGATTCTGGGTAACAGAACCTGGTAGTAGGCAGTCGAGTCACCCCATCCTGAATTCCCCTGGGTGTCTAGTTTTCAGAAATGTATAGGTTTGCTAGGTTTCCCTAGGTGCCGGCGGAGCTAGGGTTCAAAAACAAAAGGTAGTCTCTTTCCCCAAAAAGGGCACGATTTCACTGCGAAATTGAGGTGCGACCACGTTGTGTTTTGCGCTGTTTCCTGTCGCAGGCACTAGGCAGACCCAGGCAAGTGAGGTAGCATTTTTTTCGGGATACCCGGGGGAACGCTGTGGAGAACCCGGCCTTATGGGCCAGGCGGCGCAGGGCACGCCTAAGATCTCCGAGTTCACCTGCCTCGACCGACAGAGACACGAGACACTCTGTTAGGCATAGAAAAGTAGTTTTATTCGCTGCAGCTAAGCACAGTTATCTAAGAAGTACCACACAGGTAGGTTCTCAAGAGACTGCCACTTCAATCCGTGGCGCACAGCCTATTATACAACACAAGTTTACAATGAAAACTCCCAATATACACAAAACTGACAAATAGGAATAGTTCGAAAACAAGCTATCGAATGTCTAAAACACACCCTTCTTTCGGACCCCGTGTGCTCTCCTCCCATCAGGTTAATCAACACTAGTGCCCGTAATTCAATTTGCAGGTGTCAAAACATGTGTAGAATGCTTCAAAAGAAGGGCTATGTAACAAGAGAACACACAAAGAGAATATTGAAGGCCAGTTAAATAATATAAGGTAGAGAAGAATGGTGGGACCCAAACAGTGGAGTAAGTCATGGATTAATCAGTCTAGACATGGCTTTACGAACTCGGCCAGACCCTGACATCAGTATCGCACACAAGGACAAAAATTCTCTTTAGCGAGAAAAACATGGAGCAGCTAAAACGGCAGAAAGACCATTTTACCGCGTTAGCCGTGCTGCCTGAGTGAGGCAACATAAAATTGCGACTAAACACGAAATTGCGGCTATAGCGAAGCGGGGCCGAAAACTACGTAACCTCAGACCCTCCTTTTGCCATACTCAGGCAATGCACAAAGGAACCCATGTTAGTCTGAGTCAATATCAATGGTCATGAGGTCACTGAGATGTTGTTGCACCATCATCTTAATGTGTTCTGTCTGCTGTGCTACTGGTTTGGAGACACAGATCGTGGCACAGAGTCCACAAATGGCTGGACCACACTGTAGACCAAGACAACAAGAAAAGACGAGTGCTAAAATCATTCCGAGGAAAGTTAGCACTTTCCATCCCCAAATGGACAGTAGTCCCCAAAACCATCCCATCACAGACCAATCTCCAGTATCTTGGTGAATAGACTCAGAGATGACGTGTAGCTTAGAAATGGCTTGGTATACTGTAGGGGCATTGTCAGGAATATAAATGTAACAACTAGACCCAATCCGTTTACAAACTCCGCCTTTATCTGCAAGGATTATGTCTAAAACCATTCTATTCTGTAAAGTCATAAGTCGATCCGCCTGAAGCTCAGCAGTTAAATTCTTTAATGCTCCAGAAGTTACATTGATTGTGGCATCAACCACACGGATCAACTGTCTGATATTTTTGCTATTGGCCATCGGACCCCATAAGGGAAGAAACCCTTTCAGAAAATCCCCTCCTTCTTGCCCTGCTGTATCTTCCGAATCTAAAACTCCTCTAGCAACTCTCTTTTTATGATAATCAGCAGGAGCAGTGTACGTAGGAGGGAGGAGAAAAGCTATATAACACGTCCCCGAGAAGTATGGGGGAAGCCATGTATAAGCTTTGTCATGGCAGATGAAATATGTACCTTGTGATGCCACTAATGGTGCGGGTGTAGAAGAAGTATAGACATAAGTATGGGAGCAGTTGCTCCTCTCTTGCTTAAGTTTGGTATTCTGGCCATTTATTTGCAAGCACAAATAACCTCTTTGGGGTAATACCCAAATTGGCATAGAACTCTGTTGCTTGAGCTTGTCAGTGAGGTTGAGAGTATAACGAGTTATATTCCACCCATTGTATGCTTTCTTTTCGTCTTTGGGAATTTTGATAATGCCAGCAATCTTTGCCATGGTCACAATGCCCTTTATCAAAGAACTGTGACTGAAATCCACTCCACCATTATAGGATCCACCAGAAGGGTATCCAAGTAAGTTCTGGTATGCATTGGAAAACATAGCCAGATAGGCCCAAGCAGAACCTTCATATGAAAAGGGGAGGACTAGATACGGCATCCCTCTTTGTGTATTATGTGGTATAAGACCACATACCCAACAATCAGTAACATTTACTATCAATTGATGCTGGTGTAACAGTTGAATGAACGAATTGTTAAGATATTCCATTCTTCTCATTTGCTCGTGATCTGGGAGTGAGTAAAATTTATGCGGTGAAACAGTAGTAGAGGGAGTTAGAGGGACAGAAACGGGAACAGGTACTAACTGCAGGACGTGAATAAGCCATCCTATGCATGCTAATAAACTACATAGACGTACTAAAATACATAGTGCTACGCCACAGCGACCAAATAATAGTTTCTTATAATGAGCTCTCTTCATCATTTTAATATCACTGCCTTTCCCTGTACTATCCATTACTCTAAAGGCGTTGCTCACGATAATCTTCCTTAATCACTTGGCTGTGATTGTTAGCCGTCCTATGACACTGCAAGTCCTGTTGACCTAGTCACTAGTCAGGTCACAGCTCAAGACTCCTACCGTGACCCTACAACTTGATGGACAAGGGAAGAAAAGAGAGAAAAAAAGTTTCTTTATAAACAAGATAAAAAGAAACCAGAATTAATTGTCTTTAGGCAATTTCTTTCTCAGATTGTATCGTCTCTTTCCAGGCGTTGTTTGGTCCTTGAACAAATGTTCGGGATCTGTGGTATTGAGTCTTAGATGAACGGGTACAGCTTCTTGTAAGACGTCATCATCCTCCTTCTCTGAGCTAGTCCAATCCAGGTGTGCACTGCTGAATGGTACGAAGCGGGGTACCTTCTCACATTCACTATCACCAACACCTTCTCGGACCCACTGGTCATAAGGTAAAGGCAATGGTACCCTTTTGCAATGCACACCGTGGATCCAGTTCTTCTTTCCCAGGACCTTGACAGCTGTACGAGTTGTGAGTAGGACTTGTCTCGGAGGCCCCCAGCGAGGTTCCAAGTTCTTTTTCCTCTGGAAATTCTTCAGACACACCCAATCCCCAGGCTGGGTGGAGTGTCCGGGATCTGAGGAGGCCTCCGGTAAAGCGTTTTGGACCTGTTGACGAATAACATGCAATTTAGTGGTGAGATCATGCAAATAGTCAACCAACAGCGGGTATGGAATATCTGAGTACTTTTTGGGTCTGGGGACTCCCCAGACATTAGCTGGGCGTCCGAACACAATCTCGTATGGGCTAAGCCCCAAGCGAGATTGAACAGTAGTTCTAGTAGAAAGGAGTGCTAAAGGCAAAGCATCAGGCCAAGAAAGGCCCGTGCTGGCCTGAATCTTTGCTAACTTAAGTTTGAGAGTGCCATTATAGCACTCCACCAGACCTGCTGACTGAGGATGGTTTGCCGCATGGAATTTCTGTCTAATGCCTAGACCCGCACACACCTTTTGCATAATTTGACCTACAAATTTACTTCCATTGTCACTCCAGACAATGCACGGCAAACCAAATCTCGGGAAGAATTCTTTCAAAAGTATTTTTGCAGTGGACAAGGCAGTGTTGTCCTTTAGGGGGTAGGCCTCTATTCATCTGGAAAAGGCACAAACCACCACCAGGACGTACTTGAGATTATTGAAGCGTTCCATATGGATGTAGTCTATTTGCAGTACCTCGAATGGGTACGTAGGGGGTGCAAAATGACCTGCTGGAGTTGGGGTTTCCTTTCCTGGATTGTGCATCAAACAAACAATGCAATGTTTCACCACATTTTCTGCACATTTAGGAATACCCTCATTCTGCCATACTGGAGCTAAAAGCTTACATATACCCCGTGCATTAATATGGGCTGGTCCATGGGCCATAGTAACTGCAGGCAGTACATACGCATCTGGTAGCAACCATCGTTGATGTTCTGACAATTCCGTCCAACATCCCGTACTATCCAACATTCCCGTACTTTCTCTCCACTTACTTATTTCTTTCTCACTGGCCTCCTTCTGGATCGCTTTCACACTTTCCACTGTGTCTTCACACATACCAGCTTCGGCAACCCATCTAGCAGGGCCCGCAACATACATGCGACTTTCAACATTCCTCGCTGCCTCCTTCGCTATTTCATCTGCAAATGCATTTCCTTGACCGACGTCATCAGTAAAAACTCTTTTGACATTCATCAGTCCAAGGAAGAGGCTGGGGCGTATCTTTAAGTGTAAGTGCCAACAGAGGTGTAGCAAGTAGGGAAAAATTTGGAATCCACTGTCTACAGTAAGAGGTAATGCCTAAGAAAGCACGCACTTCTCTCTGTGTGGAGTGTACAGGCATCCGTGCAATTGCATGAATACGTTCCGGGGTCAATCGCCTTCCCTCCTTCGACAAGAGATGACCTAAATAGGTAACTTCTTGTCGGCAATATTGTAACTTGGAGGACGATACTTTATGATGTAAATCAGACAAATGTTGTAAGAGCGATACAGTTGCTGTTTTACAGACATTTTCCGAATCAGCAGCAATCAATAAATCATCCACATATTGGATAAGAGTGGCACCTGAGGGTAAAGAAAAGGTGTCAAGCTGAGACTTTAAAGCTTGGCTATATATGGAAGGACTTTCACAATAGCCCTGAGGTGCACGCTTAAACCGGAAGCTTCAGCCTCCGAGGGAGAAGCCAAAAAGATCCCTACTTTCCTCAGCAACAGGAATGCTAAAGAAAGCATTCTTAAGATCAATAACCGAAAACCAAACCGCCGAAGCAGGAATCATAGTAAGCAAGGCTGTTATATCTGGCACAACAGGAAACTGAGGGACCAAAATTTTGTTGACCTCTCAAAGATCAATCACAAAACGGTACACAGGTGGCTGAGAGGGATCAGTACGTTTAAGAATAGGCAAAACAGGGCTATTGCAAACATTCCCTCTAGTCTCTTCGACCACACCCTTCTGAACAAAGTCATGAACCATGGCCAACAAGGCTCTCTCACCATCACTAGATATTTGATATTGAGGAACACGTGGCATCTTAACATTGTCTTTAACAGTAATCACATATGGTGGAATTTGCAATAAGCCAACATCATTCGGACCCGTAGCCCAAAGTGTAGCAGGAAGTGAACGCAGTTCAGGTGGTAGCTGTTCTTTAGATACATACATTGGAGAAGTTAGTTTATCACCCAACGTGAGGTGCACACAAGAGGGTGAACAATACAGGGTAGCATGTAAATGTTTCAACAAGTCCAACCAGAATACATTTTCTCCGCATCCCGTCGTTAAAAGGAGTGGAGCTTCCAAATCGTATGGACCAATAGAAATGGGCAAAGGGCAAGAGATAGGATTTGAAACTGGGGCACCAGAGAATCCCACAGAAACATTCGTTAAGCCAGACAAAGGTGCCCCAGGGAGTTTAGAATGCATTATAGAACTTCTCATAGCACCAGTATCCAAGAGAAATGGTTCTGTAACACCTAATGCCATAACATTAACATAAGGTCCTTCCTGATCTACTGGAACTGATACGACTCCCTTACTTTGCCTATGGCTGTCCTAGCTAGTATGAAAATCAACGTCCTCATTATCGAAACAATAGTCATAATTGTAATATTGTGCAGACTGAGAAGTCTGCTGGTCAAAGTAATTTGTAGAATCCTGAGGGGGAGAGGGACGTCGTTCCTGAGTCGACGCACCACGACCCCTACCTCTGGACATGGACCGTGAATCACCACGACCTCGTGATGCTAATGGTCCACCATACCGCTGTAATAAAATCGGACAAGTATTCTTAAAATGACCATCTTCCTTACAGTAAGCACACTGATTAGGGCCCAATGGAACTCGTGGAACTGAGGGTACTGGATTCTGTAACAACCTCTGAAACTGCGGGGGCTGTTGATATTGGGGCTGAGCAGAACGAGGGGGATAAGCCTGTTGCAGAAGAACCTTCGTTTTCAAATCTTTAGTCTTTTTCTCCGCTTTCTCCTTATCCTCCTTATCCCTATTCTCATAATATTGAGCTGTAGCCAATATCTGAGCAGTGGAAGAGACAGCCCATGAACTCTCCGATTGTTTTAATTTATGCGATAATTCTGGAAGTAAATTAAAAACAAATTTGTCTACGAATAATCGCTGTCCACAGTACTCATGTCTTGCCCACTATGGTCGATGAAAGTCTCCTCGAAACGAGTAAAGAAGTCGGAGACACTTTCATCCGTCTTTTGCTTACACGCCGCTAACTTATCCCAGTTAACGCGCACTGCAGGCATCATAGTTTTCATCAAATCTATTATTTTTCTAGGTAATTCCGTAATCAAGACATCCGGTTTGGCACCACCTACTTGTCCTGCATCCGCAGCTGTAATGGCAGCCCAATCACCACCTAAAGCTGCCGCATGATCCTGCCTACGAATCTTAGTCCATATTGCTTGTGGGACTATATTCCCCATAAGTAAGTCAATATCTGCCAAATTCATAATACAAGCGTCAACAGTCTGGGACAGCTCTTTATAGTACCCAGCAGGATTCTTACGAGGGTCCGGTAAAGACTGTTTAAGTGCCAGTACTTCTGACCTTTTCCAAGGGTCATGTACCCATATACGCTGAAAATGAGCAGGAACACCAGGAACATTACCTGCTGGTGGAACCGCATCTCTCCATATTGGAGGAACTTCTCGCATTGGATATTGTGCCGTTTTACGGTGAACCGCGGGATCAGGCTCAAAAGAACTTTGAGAGAAAAGGGTAGATCGAAAAGCAACACGCTTCTGAACAGCATGCTCTACAGCAGAACCCACAATAAGCCCCTTATCAAATTGATCCTGTATCTCGAATAAATCCTGAGGAGGCGAGTCTAGATCTACGTCTCCCCATTCTTTAATCAGAGTATTGCACATAACATTAAATACGTATCTCTGTGTGGGCGCGTTCCATTGAAGGAAAGTATCGAAAATATCACGTATACTATTACAATTACAGGCCAATATCGCTGCTTCCAGCGCTGGCAAAAATTACGGAAAAGCACGTTCATAGCGTGCTATCCGTTTTTCTGGAGTCTAACAATTTGCTGCACCCTTCACAATCTGGCTTCCGGCCCAATTTGAGTACCGAGACGGCGCTTTTAGAAGTGTCTGAGGCCATTAGGGAGGTTCTAGATTCTGGGGGCAAAGCCATGCTTGTCATGCTTGATCTGTCGGCGGCCTTTGACACCGTCCCCCGTGAGGGGCTCCTCGCCAGACTCTTTAACATCGGTCTGAGGGGGTCGGTGTTCAGCTGGTTTACATCTTTCCTAGCTGGCCGCCGACAAACGGTCTGGGTCCCCCCGGGCTCTGCTGAGATGCCGCCATTGGGAGTCGGGGTTCCGCAGGGCTCTGTGTTGAGCCCAACTCTTTTTAACATCTTTATGACCCCCTTGGCGGCACTGGCGGAGTCCTATGGGGCCCAGATCGTTTCCTACGCCGATGACACCGAGCTTCTCTTCACATGCAGGAAAGGGGAGGATTTTGATGGAGGGAGCATTCGGGATTGTCTCGGTGCGGTGTTCAACTGGTTCCAGCGGAGCAGCCTTAAATGTAACTCCGACAAGTCGGAGGTGTTGTTTTTTGGTTGTGCTGCGGACCCTGATTGGCAGGCATGGTGGCCCACAGATATGTTCCCCCCAGCTCAGGCCTCCCAGGTGGCTAAAAACCTGGGAGTTAAGATCGACAACAATCTGGCGATGAGATCTCAGATTCTCGGCCTCACGGGCTCATGTTTCGGCATCCTTAGGATGCTCCGGAAGTTTCTTCCTCTGCTGACTGAAGAGCACAGGAAAATAACGGTGCAAGCTTTGATTGGCTCCAGATTGGATTATGCCAACGTGCTTTATCTGGGACTCCCGGATTATTTAGTGCAGCGAATACAGGTCGTGCAGAATTCCGCGGCGCGTGCCAATTTTGGCCTTCACAGGCGAGCCAGAGTGTCCGGTCTTTTACAGTCACTCCATTGGCTGCCTATCCGTAAGCGGATTATTTTCAAGGCACTGACCCTGGCCCATAAAGCGCTTTTTGGTCTGGGAGCTAAATATCTCCAACGCAGGCTTGCTTTTTATCGTCCTACCAGAGCATTGCGCTCTAATTCTTTGTCTCTTGCGGTGGTGCCCCGAGTGAGGAAGGCCCGGATTGGGGGGCGCTCTTTTGGTTTGAGGGTGCCCCAGCTCTGGAATACTCTGCCACTGGCCTTACGCTGCACCTCCGATCTGTTGTCTTTTAGAAGAGGCCTAAAAACGTGGCTTTTTACTCTTTAGTCGTGCTGTTCTGTTATCTTTGAATGTCTGTGCTTGTTATGTTTTTTATGAGCTGCCACTATAAAGCGCCGGGACACTCCGTTGGAGTAGCCGTGTGCTATAAAAAAATAAAGTTAACATAACATAACATAACTATACTGTACACGACTCATGATCCAATTATAAGCAAGGGAATCTAATTTAGTCTGTTCTTCCAAATCCGGAAACTGACTACGGGATTGTCTCCTAGACGACACAGGAGAGAAGAAAAGAGGTCCAAGAAAAGGCGACAAAAGACCTGAAACAGTGTCGACTAAACGCCGTCGAGCTGCAGGGGAATCTGACACTAAAACAGGGGACAACGTATTCTGTAAAACAGAAGAAGAATCTGTAGCAAAAGAAACGACAGATGGAGAAGGCTTAGGCACAGGAGATTGGGGTACAGATGTCGCTGGCAAAGGGGGCGGAGGTGGAATCACAGGGATAGGCAGCTGTGCAGGAACCAAAACAGCTGGATTACCAACAGGCTGCAATGGCGGTGCATTAGCACCTAACACATAAGGTGGAGGTAATGTCAACAAATGGGACATAAAAGAATCATCATCAGGAGTTTTACTCTTTGTTACAGTAGGTAATACAGGATAGCATCTATCTATTGCTATACGATGTTGTCTTTCTGACACCTCAATCACCTGATCAGCTTCGTCATTTTTAAATTGTTGGGCATCCTGTAGAATCAACATATTCTGCTCTTTCTTATCTTTCTTCATTTGCTAAATTTCTTTATGTTTGGCTTCCTTGCGCCATAGGCGAAAGGAGTCAAACATTGCCGGCCGGGCTTTTCTTTTGAATAGAATTGTTTCCAAATTATCTAATATATCTGGTTCAAAGGACCCATTTTGTGGCCACTGTAAAACACCGTCTTTCTTAGTGTATCGGATCCATGTTTCATTAAAAACTATAGGACCCAGACTGTGCTTTGAGTAAAGTTTGTAAGTAGGAGTTCCAATTGGAGGAATCGGACAAGAATCCTCTAGTCGGGAATCCCTAGAACAACCAAAACAACAACATTTCTTAAACTTACTAAATCCAGGCATTTCGTAACAAACTGGACTTCCTTACAAACGTCAAGGGATTTTCAGACAATAGAGTCACAGCACAAACGTACTTACCCCTTGGCTTCGGTTAGCACGCTAATCGAATAACAAAATACAAAAACAAAGAGAGTGGGTGCTACCCACAAATACTTAACTAAATGCTTTTCTCAGGCCAACAGATGTCCGTCTATCGTCTCGCAATACCAATCATCACCAAAGGGCCAAGGCAGGGCGACAGTCAGGGCAGCAGTCGTCAGCAGCCGTCGGGAAGGAGTAGCCACGCTTCAAAAGACCTTCGGTCCACTTCGACATGCAGGGGTCGCTCACGTGGTTCGTGAAATCCTCCGGAATTTTCTTGCGAGGCTCCTCACGACTCTCGGGCAAAACTACTACCACTGAAGTCGCCCACACGTTGGGCCGCCAATTGGAGAACCCGGCCTTATGGGCCAGGCGGCGCAGGGCACGCCTAAGATCTCCGAGTTCACCTGCCTCGACCGACAGAGACACGAGACACTCGGTTAGGCGTAGAAAAGTAGTTTTATTAGCTGCAGCTAAGCACAGTTATCTAAGAAGTACCACGCAGGTAGGTTCTCAAGAGACTGCCACTTCAATCTGTGGCGCACAGCCTACTATACAACACAAGTTTACAATGACAACTCCCAATATACACAAAACTGACAAATAGGAATAGTTCTAAAACAAGCTATCGAATGTCTAAAACACACCCTTCTTTCGGACCCCGTGTGCTCTCTTCCCATCAGGTTAATCAACACTAGTGCCCTTAATTCAATTTGCAGGTGGCAAAACATGTGTAGAATGCTTCAAAAGAAGGGCTATGTAACAAGAGAACACATGAAGAGAATAGTTAAGGCCAGTTAAATAAAATAAGGTAGAGAAGAATGGTGGGACCCAAACAGTGGAGTAAGTCATGGATTAATCAGTCTAGACATGCCTTTACGAACTCGGCCAGACCCTGACATCAGTATCGCACACAAGGACAAAGATTGCTCTTTAGCGAGAAAAACATGGAGCAGCTAAAACAGCAGAAAGACCATTTTACCGCGTTAGCCGTGCTGCCTGAGTGAGGCAACATAAAATGGCGACTAAACACGAAATGGCGGCTATAGCGAAGCGGGGCCGAAAACTACGTAACCTCAGCTGGGTGGGTGGAAATTTGTTGATCCACGCAGATTCCAGAACTTTCCACCACAGAAATGTGAGGAAAATGCGTTTTGTTTGTCAATTTCTTAGCTTTGAAAGGGATTCTGGGTAACAGAACCTGGTGGTAGGCAGTCGAGTCACCCCATCCTGAATTCCCCTGGGTGTCTAGTTTTCAAAAATGTATAGGTTTGCTAGGTTTCCCTAGGTGCCGGCAGAGCTAGGGTGCAAAAACTACAGCTAGGCACTTTGCCATAAAAGGGTCAATTTGTAACTGCAAAATTGAGGTGTGACCACGTTGCATTTTGCGCCGTTTCCTGTCGCAGGCACAAGGCCGACCCACACAAGTGAGGTACCGTTTTTATCGGGAGACTTAGGGTAATTCAGATTTGTAAATCAACTGTTATTGCCAATTGAGTTTCCATGCATTTCTCCCTTCCCAATGAAAGACATTGTGTAAAAAAAAAAATCTTTTTCAAAAATGACCAATAATTCTCATGCTAGTATGAGTATTCCCAATTTTGAAAATGTGCAATTATATACTGTTTCTAAACTCTATAATTTGTACCCAATTCAGAAATACATAGGTGTTTTTCATACAGATTTTTCTATGTATACATTTTCCAAGAAAACCTGCTCTATACCCAGTAAATAAAAAAATACCATTGCAAATTGCTGCTCAGTTTTTGGATCTAGGTTCGTCGGGTTCTTGGTGAAACTACAAGTCCTATATATCCCCTCAACCAGGAAGGTCTAACGGATGTAACGGTATATTGCTTTCCAAGAGCTGTCAAAATTACTAAAAGTTATAGGTGAAAACGTTGAGACAAAAGGCTGTTTTTTTCAACAAATTTTCAATTATTCCAATATTTAACTGTTAGTTTCTATAAAGAAACCTTCATGGATTTAGACAAATGACCCCTTTCTGAATTCAGAATTTTGTCTACTTTTTGAAAATGTATAGCTTTGCAGGATCCATTATTACTTTCAAACTCATTTCTACCATTAACTGGAAGGAGGTGGAAAGCTCTAAAAATAGCAAAAATAGGCTATGTCCCAGAAAAATGCCAAAACTGTGTGAAAAATGTTGGTTCTCTGACAAAAGACTGTCATTCCCTAAAAGCTGAGAAAATGGAGGTTTCAGCCCCACAAACCCTTTTTTGATAACATTTGCAGGGAAAAACCCAGAGGCTTTCATTTGCAGCCTGTTTTTTCCATTTTTCTGAAAAAAACAAAAATGTCACTATATTTTGGTTAATTTCTGGGACCCCCTCCAAGGGAATCCACAACTCCTGGGCACCTTTAGAATCCACATAATGTTGGAAGAAAAGGATGCAAATTTGGCGTGGATACCTTATGTGGTCAAAATGTTACAGGGGCCTAAGCACACATTACCCCAAATCGCCAAAAAAAGGCTTAGCACAGGAGGGGAAAAGGCCTAGCAGCGAAGGGGTTAAGCAAGCTCAAGATCATAATTTATTAGCAAAATAACAGTTTCTATTCCCTAAATCTATTTCCCTGACTGACTCTCTCACACTCCACCTAGAAAGGAAAAATCATTTAAAGTCTGCTGTCCTTACGTGCGCCAAAAGTCCAACAGCATGTCACGTCAATCAGGAATGGCAAGCAGCAAGAGTTTTTGCTCCACTCCAAAGGTCAGGTTTTATACCTTTCTTTCTAGCTAAACTAACAACTTCTGCATTCTTTCACAAAAATCCAATCCACTCATTGGCTGAGCCATGTCAGTCCACGATAAAATGTTTATTCACGTCAGTTACTTGACCAGGCTCGGGCTTATACATAAGCCCATTGTCTTTCATTATGACATCTTCCGACTTCCTCAGAAATGTTACTTTCTTCCATGAATTATAACTTTCGCTTCCTAGCCTTGGCAGACAATAACAAGCTTCCGTCCTTGAGCCTTTCTTCGAGTGCACGTTCATCACAGCTGGAAAACTGCTTTTTCAAAATTAATGCTGATGCAGTAAAAATCTTCACAGCTGCGCATGTGCAGGGCTCCACTCTGGACAAGCTTAGCATCTGTAACCATTTTTCATGACCATCTGTAGGCCTCACTCGGAAACTATTATTAAACAAACGCAAGACATCAATTAATAAACGAATTGAAACCCATTCTGTTACCCTCCCCCTTTACTAATTAATCCCGTTAATTATGTTACCTAGCTGTAGCACAACTAGGCAGCATTATATCTACCAATCCTTAGGATTGCAGGAACTCTTTTATGCGTTTTTGTCACAGAAAGAACATAACATAAGCACACTAAATAAGCACATGCCATTAGTTAAACAGCCGCATTTAATACTTGACAAAGACAATAGACAAGGTTAGTTTATTATTTCTTCTTCGCGTTTGCAACATAAAGGCACATTAGTCAACCCACGTGTTGTGATGCAAAACTTTTATACTATGTTGATTATTATTTTCACCACATGCTTGTTAATTCTATTATAATTATGAGAGATTAACTTTGCAAGTTTGAACAAAATCTTGTTCATCACCTTGCTCCATCAACTCCCTCATCTGGTGATTTTAAAATCACCAAACGGTACCCAAAAGTTTATAAAATTTCAACCCTTGAACATTTACTTTTCTGCAACTTTCATATTGAGTTCTCCGAAACTCTTCTAATTCTATTACTTTTTCTTTCTCCTTTCTCAGTTTGTAAATTCTTTTCCATAACATGTTTTCTTCTCTTGTGTATCATGCAACTAATTTTTAACAAAAGTATCACTATAATTATGACTATTAAAGGGAAAACTATTTTACCTATAATTGAACTACCAATCTCTTGAAACCAGTGTTTAATAGCTGAAAATCTTTTACTTAAGCGTTCTGAAAAACTATCATCTTCTACAGGTTCTATTTCTTCATGTAATTCAGTCATATATCTAATGTACATTTCTATATTTTGACTCTTGTCTGGGATATATGTACAGCAATGCTGGACATGCAAAATTCCACAGACTCCACCTTCTTTTGCTAGCAAAATGTCTAAAGCAAGACGATTTTGCATTACCATAGTTCTCATGGCAATAAGCTCTGTATTCACTAATTGAAAACCATTTGCAGTATCAGTGGACAATCTATCAACAATTGCAGACATTTTTCTGATCTTAACTGCATTCAGGGTTATACCCACCATAGGTATTACTGCACCAAATATATCTCCCAATATTTCTGAAAAACTTTCCCTTTTGAATCTATTCAGATGTTTACCAATTTCAAATGAACCTTTTGCATTTCTATCTACATGAAAAATGTTGGGAAAAACTAAACCAACATAACAAGTCCCATACCAGTGGTCTGGGAGATTGTAGTAAGCTTTGTTCCCACATACAAAATATATTCCAGGAAAAATTGGATCTTTGCCCCCTTTGAATCCCCAACCCCCTGTTATACGATAAGTGTCTTCACATTGACTTGCACCAACAAAATAATTATCAAACAATGTATTATCTCTTCTAATACAGAATTTTCCACTAACAGGTGTATCTATGTTAATTGCAACATTCTCAATTCTACCATTGAGTTTTTCATCTTCCATTTGCCAGAAGTTTGACTTAGTATGTTTCAACATCTCATTTCACTTGTAAATTGCCCTTCTCTCTTCCACCAAATTTAAGAACGACTTTTCTTCTGCTCTCAATTTACATGTTAAATTGTTTCTAAAAGCATACTCATAGGTGAGTTCATTAGTTACTAGGAAAAATTCCCTCATCTGTTTAGCATGTTTCACCACTTTATTCAAGCTATCTACAACTTTTAAATTTGCAAAAATGTCATCAAAATCTGAGTAATAATATTCTAAACGACCAGTTTGATAAAACAAGCTAGCTATTACGCTACAGGTTATGCCATAAGTAAGAGGAAGCATATTGTAGGTCACACCTTCTGACACAGAAGTAGGTAATTTTACACAGATGTAGCAATCTTTTGCATTCATCACCTTAACATATTCAGATAAAAGTCTAGAAAAGGTATTACTAGAAAAATCTCCTACAGATCTATCTTGATGAATTCCTGGACGGTGTACAATGATTTTATCAGATTTTTCAGTTTTAACATGATCAACCACAACTTTACTAGTCATATTAGTTTTATATGCTTCTTTATTAATTCCAAAAGGAAAAATGACAGCTAGAATTAACCAAACTAAAATTAACAAGATTACACAAATTGAAGACAATTTGCAACACCTTCTAAGAATAGCGCATCTCGAATTATTATTATAGGAAGGCATTTTTACTAACAAACAGAAACAAACAAGAGCCCTAGAAAAATTAAAAATATTAAAAATTACATATACACCCCTCTTTTTTTCTTTTCTTTTTTTTTTAACAAATAATTCTATTTTCTAACAGCTTTTCTTCGACCTTATGTCATACATCAATGTGTTTTCCAGCTAACACAATTTCTTCAACCTTGTGTCACCTGACACAATTTCTTCAACCTTGTGTCACCTAATGAATGAAATCAATGATTATCACTTGCATCATCAAAATTACTTTGACTATTTACCTCAAATACTGGAGGAATAATAATATAAGTCCATTCAGGGGACTTGTACTTCTGATTTGGCTTTATTACTCTTTTTGCTCTGCTGTTTATCACTTCTATTCTTTTGCCTGCTTGAACTTTCTTATTTGAGACTTCTTCCTTTTGACTTGAAATCTCGTTAACTTGTTCTTTTGCTAATTTATTTATTTATTTATTGTATTTATTTAATATACTTATAGAGCGCAAGCCTGTCACCCAGAGGGCATCCTGGCGCTTTAGGCTTTAAACTTAATTTTAAATTTAATTTTAAATTTAATTTAATTTTAAAATTAATTTTAAACTTTAAATTTAAACTTTAGGCCACTGTTTTCATCTGGCCAATTATCTCCCTTTCTTGATAACTTCTTTTTTGGTTCCGCTGAATTTTGTTCCACTCTCCAAGCTCTTTTTCTTGGACTTTTCACCTTTGATTCATCTCCACTATCATCAGTTTCACTTTCTGTGTTGTCAGCAGATTCATTGATAATCAGTTTTACTTTGTTAGATTCTTTTTCAGTTTCAGGAACTTCTTTACTCGGCAGCTTCACTCTGTTAGGAACATCATCCTTATAGCTGGTACTAGGAACTTCTTCTTCTTCTTCTTCAATTACTTCCAACTTCCCAGTTTCAGAACTTCTGTTCCTGCTGCCAGAGCTACTAATCTGCTTTTCAATACTCTCCTGATCTTGATCTTGAATCACTACTTCTTCATCTCCTTTTTCTGCTACTTGATCTAGCAGATCTTCATCATTTTCATTTTCTTCAGAATCCTGTATCACAATCTCTTCATTCAATGCCTCATTCGCATTTGAATCTTCCAGATGTCGACTTTCTTGTCGATCTTCAGGATCTGGATTTTTATTTCTTTCAGGTTCTTCTTCTGAATCTGAATCAGCAGTTGTATCACCTTCGTCAGGATTCTCAGGTGTTGAGACTCGTTTGGTATGACTAGCATGAATCCATCTCTTCAAACCCCTACACTTAACTGCATTTGTTGTGACTAATATCACCTGTCTTGCCTTCTGCCACCTTGGTACTAGGCAGTTTCTTCTTCGGTCTCCAGGTAACAGATCATGAGCTTGTTCCTTCTCTTTTGTAATCACTTCAGTTCTCACCTGATGGAACACAGAAGTCACCACATCAGATAGATTTTTACAGTAAACCATTATGATGCCATCATTAATGGCCAACAATTTATCAACTGGAACAAATGCTTGCCTCATGACCCTGCCCATTAAGATTTCATGAGGGCTCAAACCTGTTTTTCTATCAGGAATGCTTCTCAAAGACAT
This sequence comes from Lissotriton helveticus, assembly GCF_964261635.1. Taxonomy (NCBI): domain Eukaryota; kingdom Metazoa; phylum Chordata; class Amphibia; order Caudata; family Salamandridae; genus Lissotriton; species Lissotriton helveticus. The sequence goes on from NC_136067.1 coordinate 450,264,809, forward strand.
CAAAACAAGTGAAAGTGCATCAGTCCACTTCATTCCTGTAGCTAAACACATTTTTGCTATTCTGTTTTTTATTGTACCATTTATTTGCTCAACAACACCTGATGCTTCTGGTCTGTAAGCACAGTGTAGCTTTTGCTTTATGTCCAGAGCTTCACAAACTAATTGTATCAATCTGTTTTCAAAATGTGTGCCACGATCTGTCTCGACCATCACAGGAAATCCATACCTTGGTATGATTTCTCTCAAAAGTAATTTTGCCACAGTAATTGCATCATTGTGGCGTGTTCGAAATGCTTCCACCCATCTTGAAAACAAACAGACTACCACTAAAAAATATCTAAGCTTGTTATGAGGTGGCATGTCAATGAAGTCAAGCTGTAATCTGGTAAAAGGACCACCCTCCCGTCCTATGGTTCCCATGCTCACAACAGTTTTTCTGTTTGGGTTAATCTGTTGGCAGGTAAGGCACCTCTGACAAAGGGATTCTGCAATTATCCTGAATTATGGATTGTACCATGTTTGTCTAAACAATCTGATCATAGAGTCTCTGCCAATATGCCCTGGACCATGATACATGCGTGCCATGTCAGAAATCATGCTGTCTGGCATTACTACTCTGTCATCTTTGTAAACCCAAACCTCATCTTCTTCTCTCTGTCTGGAGCCTGCTTTTAGCCATGTGTTTTTCTCTTCTTCATCTTGCAACTGTTTTACTCCCTGCCAAGTCTCAACTACAGATGTTAGCATAAGTGAGTTCAAAACATGTTCATTTGCTTTTTCCCGAATGATTGACACATTATTTTTCGCACAGAATGTTGCCACTTCATCAGCATATGAATTTCCTTTTGTTATGTAATCCTCTCCTTTTTTGTGTGCTGTGCACTTTACAACTGCAATCTTTTCTGGCAATTGAATTCCGTCGATCAGTCTCTTAATCAACTGTGCATTTCTAATTGGTGATCCTTCAGAAGTTAAATAACCTCTTTGAGACCAAAGCTGGCCATAATCATGGACTACGCCATAACCATACTGACTATCAGTCACTACAGTTATTCTTTGCTCTTTACCCAATTCACATGCACGAATCAAAGCAATCAATTCTGCTACTTGAGCTGAACGAATTCCTTTGAGACAAGAGGCTTCAATCACATCTGCAACTGTGCACACTGAATATGCTGCATTCAGAACACCTTCTTCTGTTCTCAAGCATGATCCATCAACAAAATAAACATAATCTGATTCAGCTAATGGGACATCTTTTATGTCCTATCTGGGTTTTGTACAATATTCTAATACATCCAGGCATTCATGATCAACGGCCTCATCTCTGATTTCTGTTTCAGAAGTGTCAGGTAATAATGTGGAAGGATTTAAATTCACACATCTCACAATTGACACATTATCTGAACCAAGGATAACCTTTTCATATTTTGTCAACCTGCTGTTTGTCAAATGTTGTGTTCTGCTTCTTGTGAGGAGAATATCAACTGAATGTGGTACATATACTTTTACTGGAAATCCCATTATTATTCCTTCACTTTGTTCCAAACTCACACTGGTTGCAGCTACTGCTTGTAAGCAACCTGGTAATGCTTTTGCAACAGGGTCAAGAACAGCTGAAAAATATATTATTGGCTTTCTCAGTCTTCCATGTCTCTGAATCAGAACTGATAATGCACATCCTTCTCTTTTACTGCAATACAGCTCAAACTCTTTCTCGTAGTCAGGCATACCCAATGCTGGAGCTTCACACAAACTTCTTTTTAACTGTTCAAAGGCTTCTAACTCAGTATCTGTTAGGCTAATCGGGTCTTTTATGTCTGCTTTTGTCAGTCTCTGCAGTGGCTTTGCAATTACTGAAAATCCACTAATCCATTGGCGACAATAACCAACCATTCCTAGAAACATTCTAAACTGTCTCTGTGTTTTTGGAGGTTGCATTGCTTGAATCATTTGTATTCTTTCTGTTGTCACTTGTCTGATTCCCTTTGCAATTCTGTGACCAAGATATTTTACTTCTTGTTTGCAAAACTGTAATTTTGCAGGAGACACTTTATGTCCCTCATCTGCCAGATGATTTAAAAGAGTAATGGTATCTGTTACACAATTATCTCTTGTTTTTGCAGCCACAAGGAGATCATCAATATATTGCACTAACATAGATTTTCCAGGTAAATCTAGATTCTCCAAGGATCTTTTTAGCAACTGATTAAAAATAGATGGACTCTCAGTATACCCTTGAGGGATACGACACCATGCTAAGATACGCTCTTTGAACGTGAACGCAAAAATTTGTTGGCTTTCTGGATGCAATGGAACAGTAAAGAATGTATTACATAAATCTATGACTGTGTACCATTCTGCATCATGCGGAATCTGATATAAAATTACTGCTGGGTTTGGTACAATTGGGCAACAAGGAACAACAATTTTGTTAACCTTTCTCAGGTCTTGAACAATCCTGAAAGTACCATTTGGCTTTTTAATCCCATAATCGGTGAATTACATGGGCTGCTCTCAATCTCTTTAAGAACACCTTGTTTTATGAATTTGTCTATCACAGGAATAACACCTTCAATCACTTCTGCTTTCATTTTATACTGTGGAATGTTTGGATAATCTGCTCCTTGTTTTACTGAAATTTTAACTGGATCTACATTTTTCATCAGACCCATTTCATCTCCAGTGAAATCCCAAATTTTAACATTCACTGTGTCTTTCAATTCTTCAGGTAGATACAGGAAATAATGTACTCTCTTCTGCCTCAACCATTGACATTGTTAATCTGTAAAGCCCATCTTCTTCTGGAATTTGTAGCTCAATGCCATCCGGTGAGCAATATATTTTACAGTTCATCTTACAGAGAATATCCCTACCTAAAAGATTAACAGGACTACTATTACAAACTATGAATGTATGCATGTCTTTAAATTTGCTTATTTCAACTTCAACTGGTTCAGTTAGATCTGTTTTAATTTGCTGATTAGCTACACCTACTACTTGAATCTTTTCACCCGAGAGAGGGAGGTTTTCTATTTCCACTGATCTAACAGTAGAATGGGTAGCACCTGTATCCACTAGGAAAGTAATTTCTACATCATTTACTTTACCATTTACAAATGGACTGGACTGGTCTACCTCAAGAGTGGCTCCAAGCACACACTCTTCCTCCTCTCTCAGGCACCGTCAGAAGTAATCATCAGATTCACTCCCACCATCTTCTTTCAACCAATATTGTTGTGACACATTTGACACATTCACTCTTGGTGGTCTGTTTACCTGTTCACCTCCGCTGAATCCTGTTTCTGCACTGTATCTCTGCACATTTACACAGTTTGGAAGTGGCGGTTGTGGTATCTGACTCTGCTGATTCACTACCTGTCGCTGTAGCTGTTGCTGCAGATTTATCCCATTCTGCATCTGTGGATTTAATGATGCATTTTAAAAATTTCTGGGCGGATTCTTACACTCGCGCTTCCAGTGTCCAATTTCGCCACAATTAAAACATGGGAGTTTATGTTTTAACTCTTCTATATTTCCCATTAATTTTGGCTTATTATAATTACCTTTAAATTTTCCTTGATTCTGGTCAACATTTTTATTCCCCAAATTAGCCATTTGTTGTTCAGCCACTTTTACCTGTGCCCACATAGCTTTTTCTTTTAGCTTCTTTTGTTTTGCATCTAATTCATCACTACAGTATTTTTCTTTTCTCAATATATCATCTACTGTAAGTGATTGCCAACCAACTATTCCTGATCTAATAATTTCACCAATTTCAGGTCTTAAACCATATACAAACCTATATATGAAATGGCTCATATCCTTTTCACTTAAATTATCATAACCACTGTATTGTTTGAATACCAGCAGTAGTCTCTCATAGAATGAATGTACTGATTCTTTTGGCTCTTGGGTTGTCCTGTCTATTTTTACCCAATCTATCTCTTTTGGGGGAATCTTATTTTTCAACCACACAATTCCCTTTTCGAACCCTTTCTTTACATCTGATGAAGGAGCACCTGTCACTATAAGTCGAGGAGGTTCTTCTTTTGGCCAATCTATAGAAATTTTACATTCTGCCCAAAGGTCTGATGGGACAACTATGTCAAAGAATCCATCAATATCAACCCATAAAACTTTTGAAACTTTCACAAATCTGTCTACCTCTCGATACCATTCTACAGGTTTTTCTCTTAATCGGGGAAAATCATTTGTGAACATTAAAATGTCCTGCCTTGTCCATGGAACATGCACATACCCACCTCCTGGTATTTCTCTCATTGGTAATTCATTTACCACTTCCACTTCCTCTTTATTTTCTCTGACAGGAAAAGCTAAGCGTGTTCTATCTACATCTCTTTTCTTTGTCCATTTTACTCTCCATTTAGCTAAATCACCCCATTTTCTCAAAACCACAATTAAGTCTTTTATATGAATCATTTTTCCTGTGGTATTCATATTCTCAATGTCTTTTTCAGAAAAATCCACTCTGTTTCTGCATATTCTTTTGCTTGCTCAAATCTACTACTAATTCAGCAGCCATTTCCTCTAGCTGATCATATTTGTTTTTAGTTTTCCAAGTTATGCTTTTACAAATAAACAATAATTCATCATCCTGATATAGCTTCAAACTGTCAGTTCCAATTGTTCCAATTATTAATTCCTCAATATCTGCTTTCAATTTTGCAACATCAAGTAATTTACATTCAGGGGCTTGTGTTAAATCTATTTTATTCTGACTCTTTTCCAGAGTTCCAGAGTCTGATTCTGCACCAGATGGAGTTTTACTTGTCATACTTTGATTAAAAGTTAACTCAGGCCTCATTAATTTTTCTCGATGTATTTCAGACAAATTTGAATAAAAAATTTCAGTCACCCTCTGTATTTCTGAGTTTAGTGGAACTGTCAAGGCTGAATGTCTAATTTCTTTTTGATCAAATACTGGAAGAACAGGCCCAATCGTTACTTGTACTGTTACTGCTTCCATGTTTTTAGTTAACTGCTGTATTAATTCATTCGCAGAACGAATATTTTCTGAGGTACTCGGTAATTCCTCATACCTTTCTGTTCTTTTTCTATTTAGGGTTACATTTCTCTATTTAGGGTTACATTTCTCTGGACTGGAGTTTCATGTACTGATGTTTCATTTCTATGGACTGGGGTTTCAGCATAATTTCTATTTTCCCCTGATATATTTGAACTACATCTTGTTTCTACTCTTTCAGGTGTTTTTCCATTATTCGAATTTGGTTTAGGAGACGACTCATCAATAATTTCTCTTGGAGGGGCACTAGGAGAAGTCCATGTACATACTGGTTGATAAGGTGGTGGTTTTCTGGTATAAATTTCTTCTAATACTGCATCTTCTAACTCATTTTCTTCAATAATATGATTTTTCTTTTCGGTACACTTTTGTCCAGTTACCTCATCAATTAGTCTCACTGGGTACAAACCATCACACATGTCTGCACTTCTCCATCGACGCATTCTATCCTGATGTGTTTCTCTATTTAGATCTAGTCCTCCATTCCTTGATATTACTCTACTTTCTCGTTGTAACTCAAACATCTCATCCTCCCATTCAACTAGAGCTTCAAATTGAGTAGGTCTAGGCTTTGGTACAAGCTTCATCATCTTTTCTCTTAATTTTTTCAAAACTGCCAAATTAAAAGATCCATATTCTGGCCATGCTAACACACCATCATTTTCGGCATATTTCATCCAATTCTCAATCCAAAGACAAGTATGATAACCATATTCACCTAACATATACGCTGCAGGTGTTTTGTACTTATGAATGAATCTTCCACCTCGCGTTGCAATTTTCTTGTCAGGTTTATGTTTATTTTTCAATTTCTGAAACCATGAAAGCTTCTTTTTCTCTTTCCGGAAATAATAATCCATGTTTTAAAACGATTTCCCTTACTTCAGGAAAGATCGTAACAAGGAAGTTGTTATTCCACAACACCAACCAATCCGTGCGCGAAACTCACCAACAAGCCAATTAGGTTAAGCTACGTCAGTATTCTGCTCAACCAATAGAATTACTGCTTTCAAGAAGAGCCAATCAGCTGTAAGCTTGCCTTAGTCACGTGAACCAATCGGTGCGCGAACACTGTGACGTATGTTAGCCAATCACAGCGCGACACTAGTGACGTATGCTGCCGCTGCAGCTTCTCTGTCTCTCGCTCCGCTCCTTAAACTGACACCTCCTTTACAAAATATTTTCAAAGCGCCATATTTACAAATCCTTCAACTGAATTCAATTAGTAGCTCCACAAATAAACAAACCATTTGTTTGTTTCGCTAAATAAAGTGATAGCTTTTCCAGTCATTCAAGTATTCTTTTCCCATGAAATAGACGACGCTATTTTCACTGAATATTTTAAATTCAACAATAAAGTAAGGCTACTCTACCCTTCTAGCAGGTAATAACGAACTCGTCTCTCTCTGAATGGACATAAACAATTCAGAGTTTAACTTGATCGTAAATTACAAATCCATTTACGCACAGTCATACAGAAAAATCCCTGACCATGCATACAGAAATCTTTAGTAGGACTCTAACCCACCAAAAGAAATCCTCACTCGTCAGTAAGATAGACAATGCTTCCTTACCCTTCCCACAAGCTTGGATAAATTCTACTACTATTTTCACAGTGAGTTTTAAAACAGGCTCCAAGTCCCTATACTCGAAATCTACGATTTCATAGACAATCCTCACTATACATTCTACCTAATACACCTATAACCCTAAACTTGTGCTGTACGTCTATAACATGAGTGATATATGGAAATACCACCATTTTGAAACAGAACAAATGCACTGTGTAACTTCACCTGTCACACTTCTCTTGCCGGCACAACTAGGAATTTTCACACTGCTGGAAAAAACCTTACGACTACATATAACAACTGAACAGACTAAACATATGTTAAACATCGACCCTATGTTGCATGTAACATGACAGTTACCATAGTAACCGTAACTCTGCTATCAAGGAATTGATCCAGCGCTCCTATTGAAAAACTGTCCCAATAACACTACTTATCACCTCAATACTCACCATTAATCATGAATCACTAATAACGGCCCATAACTCCAATGAGACAATTTTTGAGCAACTGAATCAAGTGGCCTGATAAATAAAGCTAATTCTTATGCTAATTACACATTTATATACAACTGCAGTTTATCTGTATTCACCATGGTTTAAAACATTTATTATTTATATCAAGCCTCTAAAGGCGATTGAATCAACTGATGGTAACTAGATCATGAATAAACAAGACCAGCTTGTCATTTCAGAACTAATTTTATTATCTTTATTATTCATAAAGGAAAAGTCATTTACGTTTTAAATCTTTATTTTATAAGCAATCAAGAAAGCAACATTTTAGTGAGGAAAATGAATTATTAAACTGACATTTTTAAGCAAGCTCAAGATCATAATTTATTAGCAAAATAACAGTTTCCATTCCCTAAATCTATTTCCCTGACTGACTCTCTCACACTCCACCTAGAAAGGAAAAATCATTTAAAGTCTGCTGTCCTTACGTGCGCTAAAAGTCCAACAGCATGTCACGTCAATCAGGAGTGGCAAGCAGCAAGAGTTTTTGCTCCACACCAAAGGTCATGTTTTATACCTTTCTTTCTAGCTAAACTAACAACTTCTGCATTCTTTCGCAAAAATCCAATCCACTCATTGGCTGAGTCTTGTCAGTCCACGATAAAATGTTTATTCACGTCCGTTACTTGACCAGGCTCGGGCTTATACATAAGCCCATTGTCTTTCATTATGACATCTTCCGACTGCCTCAGAAATGTTACTTTCTTCCATGAATTATAACTTTCGCTTCCTAGCCTTGGCAGACAATAACAAGCTTCCGTCCTTGAGCCTTTCTTCGAGTGCCGGAAATCTGCTTTTTCAAAATGAATGCTGATGCAGTAAAAATCTTCACAGCTGCGCATGTGCAGGGCTCCACTCCGGACAAGCTTAGCATCTGCAACCATTTTTCATGACCATCTCTAGGCCTCACTCGGAAACTATTATTAAACAAACACAAGACATCAATTAATAAAAGAATTGAAACCCATTCTGTTACCCACCCCTTTACTAATTAATCCCGTTAATTATGTTACCTAGCTGTAGCACAAATAGGCAGCATTATATCTACCAATCCTTAGGATTGCAGGAACTCTTTTATGCGTTTTTGTCACAGAAAGAACAGAACATAAGCACACAAAATAAGCACATGCCATTCGTTAAACAGCCGCATTTAATACTTGACAAAGACAATAGACAAGGTTAGTTTATTATTTCTTCTTCGCGTTTGCAACATAAAGGCACATTAGTCAACCCACGTGTTGTGATGCAAAACTTTTATACTATGTTGATTATTATTTTCACCACATGCTTGTTAATTCTATTATAATTATGAGAGATTAACTTTGCAAGTTTGAGCAAAATCTTGTTCATTACCTTGCTCCATCACTTCATATCATATACCTGAGGCCATGTCTCAGATGACCGATTTCCAGCCTATGTAATGTTCTGTAATGAAATGAGAACTGTAAAAATGTATTGTGAGAAGGATGGATAGGAATTGTTGAGTAAGCATCCTTCAGTTGTAATCAAATCAACCAATGTCCTGGTTGTAGACAGTCTCTCGTGAGATGAATATTTTCGATTTTCCAAATGTTGTAAATTGACGGGTTGTAGTTTATTGCTTTTCTTTTTGACTTGAAAAATATTGTTCAAGAATCCCTAAAGATTACGATGACTGTGCTTTTACTTTCATGTACCTATGGTTTCTTTGTATACTTATTTGATTGATGTGTTGATCGCAGAAAACTAATAAAAATATATCCAAGCACACTCCAGTGGGGAGTGTGCTTGGATTGTAATCGCGACAAATCAAAACGCTTTTTGAATACAGCGATTACACAGTCCATCATCGGTGCAGTGCATTACAAATATTTGCTACAGCCCAGCTATGTCTGCGGATGTGTTGCGGAGCAGGGAGGAGGCAGCCGGTCTCGTTTTTGTGAAACCCCCGGCTGGGGGAACAGACATAACCCAGCAAATCACCAATGCAAACATGAATTCCACTATAAGGGATCAATTCAGGAAGTTGGAAAAACTCATATTAAAAGAACAATCAAAATGGTGGGAGAATAAATCTCTGAATATGTATTTGCAGGAGGGCAGAGTACCTAGAGGACTGCGAATAAGTCTGGCCCCAAGCTATGAGACACCCGATCCTGAAATGCTTACAGAATGGGCGGAAGCGAACTTAGAATCATAATGACTATCCTTGTAAAATATGCTGAATCGGATCGTTGTAAGCTTCAGGCTCAAATAGAGGAGTTGGAGAAAGAAATCACTAGCATGGGATTGAGTGAAGCAATTGATAAAATGAGGGCGGACATGACATTTAGAATAAACAAAGAGGAAGAGGTAATAAAAAAACGCAAGGCATTTAAATTTGAGCGGGATCGCTTGGAATATTTAAATGGGCAAATATTTACCTATGCAAAACGTTACGAAAATGTTAAAGCAAGGGCTAGAAAAACGCGAGTTATACTGCCTGACAATACCCCTGGCACTCCATCCTCATCGGATGCAAGCTCAATATGAAGTGAATCAGAAAATGAGGGAGTTAAAAATACGGCGGTGGGGTTTACAAAGTTGTCCCTGGCCCAGGAAGTGAGCTGCATGTGCCAGGACCGACGGGACACTTTAAGACCAAGAATTTTAACTGGCGGACAAAGCACCAAAGGGCCAACAGGAAACGCAGTGAAAGGCACAAATGCTGTGCCTGGAAAAACAAACAACGAAAAACCACAAAAAAGTCACTGGAACAAAAAAGCTGTAAAGACACAGGCATCAGCCCCTGCTCAGTAATGAACCTCACTCCATTAGAACTTACAGACAATGATAAAAAGATCCTCAGCCTTGGGTTAACATACTGCCCTCCATGCAATTTTAATTATGCAGATGTAAAAATGGACACCTTCAGGTTCACCAGGAAGTTAAAACGTAGGAAATTTTTCAGGTTGCAACCTGCAAAGAAGAAAAACATGGGAGTTCCTAATAGTCCCACTCTTCTTGATGCTGGAAACCGCACTGGATTTGAAGATATCTGGGCCCTACAGGAGGAGACCTGTCCATCCAGGCAAATCCCTTTGGTTACATCTAGGATTGACCAAGCTACCTGTGGTACCCCGTTCAAACCTAAATCGGTCTTCCTCCCTACTATGACACATGAAAATATCGATGTGTATCAGGATCTCATCACAAAAGACTTAAAGAAACTATACATAACTACTAATAAAAGGCATACAGCGGTCAACAAAATGAATCAGAGCTACAATACATTGATAAAGAAATTGGAATCAAACGAAAATATTGTGGTCCGCCAAGCAGATAAAGGCGGGAACGTAGTTCTTTGGCAGCGCCGGATGTACATTGATGAGGCCGAATCCCAACTTAAGGATCAATCATGCTACAAAAAAAGTAATCTGGTGGCAATAAGGTTGGCATGGCAGGACCAAAATGCTAAGTTGGTTGCATGGAGAAGTGGCAATCTGATCTCTAAGGAAGAATTTAGATTTCTAAAAAAGGAATTTCCCGTTATACTCTCATTTTATTTACTTCCTAAAATACACAAACGATTGGACAATCCACCTGGGCGTCCCATAATCTCCGCCATAAACAGTTCAACTGAGAATATGTCAACTTACATTGACTATTTTCTACAGGACAGCGTTAAAAGAGTTCTTATGTGCAGGATTCATCTGACTTTGTACGGAAATTGAGCAATACTTCATGGAATTCAGGATGTATACTTATTACATTGGACGTTGCCTCACTGTATACGTCTATACCCCACAGTGATGGTATTAGAGCTGTTAATTATTATCTAAATCAACGTGCAATCAATTTTTCTGCTCACAATACTATGTTGATTTCCATGATTAAGATTTGTTTGGAACAAAATTACTTCCTATTTAACAATCAGGTATACAAGCAGACAAGAGGGGTAGCCATGGGGGCCTGTTTTTCACCCAGCCTAGCGTGCTTGCACATGGGCTGGTGGGAGGGACAGGTCCTCATGGGGAAACATCGCACAACAATGCAAAATCATGTTCCATTGTATCTTAGATACATTGATGACCTCTTTCTTATTTGGCAGGGTACACTACAGGAAGCAAGCTCTTTTGTAAATCAGCTGAACATCAACAATTTGAATCTTGAATTCACTTCCACAATGAGTACATCCTCAATATGTTTCCTGGACATAGAAGTGTATGTAGAGTCTGATACATTAGCGACTAGGCTACATAGAAAGCAGACTGCGGGCAATACTGTCCTGCACGCGGCCAGCCAGCACCCCCATCATTTGATACACAGTATCCCCTTTGGGGAGATGCTGCGCATTAAAAGAATTTGCAGTTCAGAAACAGAGTGTTCCAAAGCTCAGGAAGCAAGCAAGATACGCTTTTTTGCCAGGGGATACTCAGAGGGGGTTGTGCAAAAAGCAATGGACCGCTCCAAGAATATAACTAGAGCACAGGCGCTAACACCGAAATTAACACCAAGTATTGCTAGCACAGAATCAGCACCGAACTCTTCAAGAATCATTGTTACTTACAATCAACAACACAAGGAAATTCGGAAAAATTTCACCCGCAATTGGAACCTGGTGACGGGGGATCCTGTCATCGGTGATCTAGAAGGTAGAAAAACAGAATTTTCCTTCAGAAAATCCATTTCTATGGCGGACAGATTAGTCAAGAACTATCTGGAACAGCCAATTCCAGAGACCTTTTTGGCTCTCAGAAAAGGCTTAAAAAAATGCTCAATTTGTAAAGCGTGCAAGTACGGCTGTAGTAAGACACAGTATTCAACACCTTTTAAGGCTGAACCTGTATATATTACTAAACAACTTACCTGTAGGACTGAATTTGCGGTTTATGTGCTGCAGTGTCCTTGTGAGCTTCGGTATGTGGGTAGTACCCGTCTGCCGGCTCACAAGCGGATACTGCAGCACATAAGAGCAATCCGTACCAAAGATCAGTCCTATCCTGTGGCACGCCATTTTCAGAGTACTCATGACAGTGACCCCAAACATCTCTTATACTATGTCATTGATTGTGTCATGCCCCTAAAAAGAGGTGGCAATAGAGATTCACTTTTAAGAGTCCTGGAAACTCGCTACATATTAGAATTGGACAGTCGTACCCCTGGGGGTCTTAACGCTAGCGAGGATCTTTATACATGCCTATAGAAATCCCCATATATCTGTAAAAACATAACTGTGGGGTTTTACTATGGCTCAGGGTATTCTGATTTTAATTTAGCTGGCTGTCACACCTTACATCTCTATAGGACCTCAACTAGTTTGCACTTTAATTAGCCGGTTTACAACATCTGTTATGAGATTAATGATAGAAGGGAGGGGCTCCTTCCTCCATACATTGAAAATTAAAAAATGTAAAAATCTGACAATTTTAATTATTTTATCACTAGCACTTTGCACTTTTTCAATATAACTTGCATTATGCTGTTATAGCTGCTCCTTGCCACTTTATTGGGTATACATGTAGAATTTGTTTACATTGGATAAGAATTTAATTGCACAAGCACTTTCTTTAGATCCCCACTAGGGGTTTATTCTGCTCAGGTTTTAATTAGGAAACATACAGCCTCAAATGTCATTACATAGATATATCGTTTTATGGTGTTTACATATATGTGTATTTATTTGTCTATTTATATATATATTTATTACCATTGCGAAATGTTGCACATATTTATCATATTATGTACTGTATGAAATAACTCACTATGTGTTCGATCGTTTGAGGCTAAAGGCTGCAAAATTGCATATAGTCTTTTCTTTGTTTCCTTAACAAAAACCTTTGATATGTTGGGGGCGGGAATTAAGAGTCCGCCTTTTGTGTTTATTATTTATACACCACCTGTGGCAATACAACTACATCATGTGATCAAGACTGTGGAGACAGTCGAAACGCGTAATGGCGGGCAAGCTGAGCAATAATATGCATCAATAAAGGCACCTTTGTTTTGGCACCTTAAAAGGGTTCCACTCTTCGTACTTTTACCAGTTGAACATTGATTGGTGGCGCTGGCAGCGCCTGGCGAGTTTTGGTTCATATATATATATATTTTAAATCACTAAAGATTTAATATTGTTTGTTACATGTCTCCCTTGAAGAGTAAATCTTGTATTTTATGATTTACAGCATGGAAACCCAGCTAGATTAAACAATTTGGGGACATCTGTTATATAGGATTGGCAAAAAATATCAGATGTCCACCGTCCTACTGAAAGCGGCCAGTAGAGCGACCCCTCTTCTGTTAGCCCTTGAAAAACCTTTTATCCAAAGACTTAACGGAATAACAATTGTGCCTTGTCAATGGAGGTGAAGATGTTGACGATATTTGGATACTTCCTTTATAATATATTCTCTCAAGAGAAGCCCCTGTGTTGATGAACCAGGTTCTGATGTTGCCAAATCTGTAAGCTTAGGATTTATTTTGAGTAGTAGACCCTCTCGGCGTTCTTGTGAAATAGCTGCTTTGGTATTGCCTAATAGATATACAGTCCTTTGTGCCCAACTGGACAAATAATTCAGATCAATTTCTCCTTTGCCTTACCTTGCAAGTTATGTAGTTTTGAACATCAAATATTGAGTCAATAATTGTCACTGGGTAAAAGAATGAGTAAAAAAAAGAAGAAAACCAACAACAGAAGTGCTCTGGTGATCACAATGAATAGAAAGGGGCACAGGCGTAGTCGTTTACTGTGATTCAGTCTGTTGCGTGATATATTCTACTGTGTATGTGTATTCAACTAGGGTGCCAATTATTGACTCCATATTTGATGTTGATGGTTCTCCCTGCAGTATAATGTGATGTTGGTAACTCTTCCATCATATCGCTAACATTATTTACCATGCATGCTCATTTCTTAACATGCTTGCAGTTCCTTACTCAAATATTGTGTTGTAATATGAAAAACATTAATAAAAACATTTTTTTTAAAGTAGGGCTCCTAAGATGTTGCTTAAAAAACATGAAGATGTCAAATGGTATAGCTCTACCCAAACAAAAAGCATTTTTATAGCATAGTCCCAACATCAGGGAGCATCGTGTTTTCTGTCTAGGTGCTTTAATATGTTTTATTTGCTACTGAGACTTAGTTCTCTGTATTTTTGTCTGTGAGGTTGGAAAACATTTTTTTACCAATTCATTTTCTTACCTTGGAATAATTTCTTAGGCACGTACTATCTTTTGTATTTCTTAAAAATATGTTTTTTCTTTTACTTTTAGATTTGGAATTTCTTTGGTTGTCTCTTTTTAATTTTGTTGCCTTATTTGTGTTCTGGGTCAAGTAGCTAAAAGACTGCAGATCCTTGAAGCCATGTGACCAGCCCCTCACAGCCTTAGTCTTCCTATCTGCCATGCCTCTTTTAACCCATTCTCTTACAGAACCTGTAAGCGGGGGTCCAAAGCAAACAGCAGAGTAAAACAAAGATGACTGTTGTTTAGGTGAGCTCTCATCATGTACCAGTTTTGCTTCATTATATACACATACTGCACCCCATTTTCACAAAAAACACAATCCCCTTCAATCCCATCCACCTCGTACATCTTTCACTCACTCCCTAGCAACCCACCAACAAAAGCATGTTCATCAACTGAATTATGTCTAGCTGCAGACATTGCCTAATCTATTATTGCACTGAATAATGACTCAAAAGAAACATCGCACATCCCCAAATAAACATACATCTTAGACGTCCCCACCCTAATTTGCTACAACATGCAGCATACCTAAGCCGTGACAGGACCTGAGGAGACCTCTCAATCATCCAAAATGCTTCCTAGCTCTGGACCCTCTAAAATCCAAAGCCCTCAAATTCCTGTAGTCTCTCTCTGCCTTCTCACACATAAGCCAACTGACAAATCAACAATTTTGGACCCTTTTCTTTAAGATGCCCTATTTCACAGGTAGGTGCCATATTGGTAAGAGATGATCTGCAGCACACCCTACCCCTAATAAGTGTGCATCTGCAGTATTCCACCTATCTGAAAAACCCAGAACTTAGGTGGGTGAAGGGAAAAGCAAATCCTTCACTCCCTGTCACTTGCCATCTCTGAATGGGGAGCGACAACCCTGGATTCTATCCCTCCACGTTGCCTCTTTATCCTCTTCGGAGGCTCAAAGATAATTCTTATTTTCTGTTGTCAGAACCTGTGCCTTTCAGGGCCGGACTGGCCGTAGCGGGCACCGGGCAATCCCCCGGTGCGCCGCACGGGTGGGGCCTGGTTTTGGGCCCCTGGGGCCGGTTTTGGTTACAGGGCCGTTTTTACAGCATAGCTGCAAAGTCGGACCTGCAACAAAATCGGCCGAAAACCGGCCCTGGCAAAGAGCTCGGCGGCACCTCCACCCCATATCCCCCCCCCCCCCGAGCACTCTGCAAAGGCCGGTTTTAGTTCCGTCCGGCCCTGGTGCCTTTATGACTTTTTAGCAGGTTCTTGTTGCTTCTTAGTGACATGATGTAGTTACTTCTTACTGTTCATTTCTAATGCTGTTCACAAATCGTAATGTACTAATTTATTGTGCAGATTTATGCTTTTGCTTTGTCGCCCATGGAAAATGATGTCCTCTGAACCAAATTCTCATATCAAGAAGCACTGATAATCAAATGTTTAGGAAGTGTCAGACTTGTAAATAACATGAAACTCGATTATCCGTCATTGCAAGATTATTTTGGAGGAGAGTAGTGGCAGAGAACGCCCTAACTAAGGTGAACTCGTGCAGCCCTGGGAGAGTAGTGGCCGCCCTGACACATGGATGTAGTTTGAGCATTGTCATCTCACTTACGCTGACGCCTGTTGTGTTCTTCTGGGATGCTGATCGGGGGACCCTAGGGGCTGTAGCTGGGACCCTACTCTCAGGGGCACCTGGGTTGACTACAGGCCTGACACGTGGCCTAGAAATAACATAGGTGGACACTAAGTGTGTTGTTGCTGGCTCTCCGCTCCGCACCCGAATCCCCGTGCGTGCGTGCGTGCCCCTTTTTATTATAGGAGGTCACATGACCTAACGTTGTGCGCCGGGGGCGTCATGAGCGTATGATAAACAGGAACACAACATTCCTCCTAAAACATGACAAACAAAGAACAAACACTTCTTCAGTTCAACAGTTCAACTCGATCAGGCACGTTTGGCATATTTTGTATAGCATGATTCAGCTTAACAGTAGCAACATGTCCCAGGTGACACCAAGATGCCCGACTAGTCAATGAAACAAATTGGAACATTCTTACGTGAAATAATTTCGCAGCCGACAGGAGGGCTCTGGATTTCTTCTCAGGCTGTACTGCGAACTCTCCCGCCCTGCGACAGTTCCTTCACTGGTCCCATCTGTGAGTGGATGGCTGTTCGGTACCTCGTCCACCGCCTCCTGAGCTCCAGCATCACTGACCCTTTCTTCTTCTTCACTGCCAGAGTCATCAGAAGAGACGTCTCTCCAAGAGTCCTCCGTGCTGGCCATGGGATCTACACAGACTGACCTGTCATTCGCTTTTTGTACTGTGGCTTCATGTGGGATCACCCTTGGATTCAGTTCCGTGTGAAAATGCTTGAAGTGAGACACATTCCTAGTTACTATTTCTCGTCCTCTGGTGGCCATTACACGGGTACCCTTCACACTGATCACACGCCAGGGACCTCTTTCATAAGTTAGCCTGAACTTGCCACTGGTCACTCTGTTCTTCAATAGCACCACATCTCCTCTGCGGAATTTCACTGCTGTGGCTCTTCGTCTTTGGCTGACTTGGGCATACGCTCTTCTCCGGCTGTTTGCAATCTTATCTTCATCGGTCTTCTTCGGCATCCAGCTTGGGTGATGAGGAATAGAGTCCATTACTACACGTCCCATGAGGATGTGCGCCGGAGCCACTCCAGTGGTGGTGTGAGGTGTTTGGCGGTAACTTCGGAGAAATGTGAATATGGCCATTTCCACTGACTGCCCTTTATCATGCGCAATCCTTATCACCTTGTTGAGAGTTCTCATGAACCGTTCCGCTTCTCCATTCGCTTGCGGCCAGCGGGGAGTTATCCGGCGATGTGGCACACCTAGAGAGCTCAGATAGGTGGCTAGTTCCTGGCCTTGAAACGGTGGTCCGTTGTCAGTGCGCAATTCTCTCATTACTCCATGAGCAGCTATTATTTTTTCTAGTTTGGGGATTACTTCTGCAGTACTTGTATTGGATATGATTTCAACCTCCGGGTACTTTGAGTGATCATCAATCACCACCATGGTGTGTCGTCCATCTGGAAGAAAATCCATGCTGACCTGCTTCCACGGTTGTTGCGGACGGGGCTCCACTATGACCGGTGCTTCCCGCGGTACATCCCCCATGACCTGGCATGCAGTGCAGGATCTTACCGTCTTCTCCACTAGTTCATCCATGAGAGGGAACCACACCTTGGCTCTCAGACGTGCCTTGATCTTGACGATTCCTTGGTGACCAACGTGGGCCAGTTGAACAACTTGTTCCGTTAATGCTGAGGGTATTACCAACCGGTGTCCTCGTAGTAGGCAACCAGTGTTGTCTTCATTCAGATCATCTTTCACATGGTATAGACTCTCCATGATTCGTTGAGCTTCAGGTGTGAGTGTCTTCCAGCTCTCCTTGGCTCTGTGCCAGTTTCGTTTCTGCATTGCTTCCCTGGCCCTTTGGAGGCAAGCATCTTGGGTGGTGGCCTCTGCCACTTCACTTACAGAGATGGAGCATGAACACGACCTGGCCATGACGCACTTGACATAAGCTTCAGTTTCTTCAGCCTCTTCTATCTCTTCGGGCGTTGCAGCCCGGGGGTGTCGTGAAAGATAGTCCGCCGGATTCTTGGCTCCTGGTTGATATTCAATGTTACAGTTGTATTCTTGTAGTTGCAGCATCCACTTTTCTATGCGGGGTGGTGGTTTCGTCGAGGTCCCCGAGAACAGGGCCACCAGCGACTTGTGATCTGTGATGACAGTAAATGGTTTTCCATACAGATAGAGATGAAAATGTCTGCAACCCCAATGTATGGCTATGGCCTCCTTTTCAATTTGGGAATATCGTTGCTCAGTGTCCGTGAGTGAACGACTCGCAAAGGCCACTGGCATCCAATCCAAGTCATCCCGCTGTTTCTGCATAAGCACTGCGCCCAAACCTGCGGGGCCGGCATCTACGGCCACCAGGGTGAGATTTCGGGGATCAAAGAAAGCTAGAGTGGTGTTGTCCGATAGAGCTGCCTTGATGCTCTCAAATGCCTTCTCTTGTTCCAGTCCCCATGTCCAGGGAGTGGAGTCCTTCGTAAGTTCTCTCAAAGGAAGTGTCAGATTGACAAGATCTCTAATGAACCTTCCACAGTAGTTGACCATCCCCAGGAAACTGCGGACTTCGGTGACCGTGGTGGGGGGTTTGGCATCCTTAACATCTTTGACCTTCTCCAGGTCCGGTTGAACTCCATCGACTGAGAATGTGTATCCGAAGAACCCTATTTTCCGCCTCAGGAACTCACATTTTTCTCGATGTAGGGTTAGTCCCGCCTCTCTTAGTCTTCTGAACACTTGTGCCAGTCGCTGGTTGTGTTCCCCAATGGTTCTCGCATGTACCATGATGTCATCACTGACGTTGATCACCCCAGGTATGTCTGCAATCAGTTCCTGGATCACATTTTGAAATACTTCAGCCGCACTGGATATTCCAAAGCTGAGTCTGGTGTATCTTCTGAGGCCTACGTGTGTTGAGAATGTCGTGATGTTCCTCGACTCTTTGTCCAACACCAGTTGATGGTACCCAGACCGAAGGTCCAGTTTTGAGAACCAACAGGCCCCAGCCATTTCTCCGATGAGATCATCGATTGTGGGTGTGATGTGGCGTTCCCGTTTGATGGCAGCATT
This sequence comes from Lissotriton helveticus, assembly GCF_964261635.1. Taxonomy (NCBI): domain Eukaryota; kingdom Metazoa; phylum Chordata; class Amphibia; order Caudata; family Salamandridae; genus Lissotriton; species Lissotriton helveticus. Next base: position 450,283,806 of record NC_136067.1, read on the forward strand.
AGGGAGGCGCATGTCTACACAGATCCAAACAGCTCCTGGTTGCTTTGGCTTCCTTGTTACTACAATGGGCGATACCCAGGGAGTGGGGCCTGTGACTTTTTCAATGATGCCCGCTGCCTCCAGTTTTCTGAGTTCCTCTTCCACCAGAGGCCTGAGATGGAAGGCTATGGGGCGGTGTCGCAATGCGACTGTCTGCACTGTCGGGTCCACGTGGAGATGCATCTCACGCCCTGTGAAGCGTCCTATGCCTTGGAAGATATCAGAGAAGTCCATTATAAGTTGCTGCACCGATTCTTCATGGACACCAAACGCAAAGGTGACAACGCCTAAGTCTTCAGCCGCTCGACATCCCAGTAGCATGCCCTGCCCATCTTCCGAGACAAATACGTTGGCATTGATGGTTTTGTCCCCATGAGTAATGGATGTCCGGAACTTTCCCCTGATTCGGAGGGGTGTCTCCTGACCATATGCAAAAACCGTGATGGGTGAGGGATGTAGATTTGGAGGGCGAGCCATTGTTCTGTACAGAGCGGCACTCATAAGATTGATGGTGGCCCCTGTGTCTACCACAGCCATTATTTCCTGCTCCGCCACTCTGAGTGAGCATTGTGGAAGTTTCCTGGCACGACTTGCGGCTGTTCCTATCATGTGGACCTTGTGCACCGTCCTTTCTTCTTCCTCATCATCGTCCATATCATTTTGGGTCTGATCGCCTTCCGGCAGTGCGTTCACTCTTTGTCGGGGCTTGCGAAACTTCTTCGAGCGGCATACCTTTTCAAAATGGTTGAGTTTGCCACATCCTGAGCAACGCTTCCCTCGAGCTGGACATTCTGGTGCTGAATGATTCGGGCCTCCACAGTACCCACACGGGAAACCAGAGGCGCCTGCCTGTGCCCTCGCAGGTTTCTTGTTCCACTTGGCCGGCGCTCGTACTTGGAGCTTGTTGACTGGTTCAGCCTTGACCGGTGCTTGTAGGGCTGCCTCCATGTGGGCGGCTCGTGCTTTGGACAGTTCCTTGGTACGCCCAAGGGTCAGGATGTCAGCTAGCGGCTTACCCGACTCTTCCAAAATCCGTTCTCTCAGCTTGGCCGATGCGCAGCCTTGAATGATTTAACCCCGTATTTCCTCGGTGGCATCCGCAAACCCACAGGACAGCGCCAGTCTCTTAAGCCTGGTGTGGTACGTGTCCAACGACTCCTCGGGCAATTGCCGCGCCTGCCTGAATACAAATCTTTCATAGTCCTGATTAGCCATAGGTTCAAAATGAGCATTCAGGGCATTGATGAGTGTGTGGTGAGTTTTGGGAGTAGCTTCTACTAGCGTCCTGGCAATGGAATGCACATCCTTGCCGCCTAGGTGGAGCACCATGGCCCGCTTCTGCTCTTTGTGGACTTTCGTGGCTTCAAAAAATACCAAGAGTCTGTCCACCCATTCCTTCCACTTGGGGGCCATGACGACGGTGATCCCTCCACCACAAACGGTTCGATCGATGGAATTGTGGCCATGTCGTGACTGGTGACCGGTGGGGCCCTCCGTGGCAGGTGGGGCGTTGAGCGTCACTCGTAGGCTTCGTGCCTCGTGATGGGCCCCACAACCCGTTGCCTCGCGTGTGTGTGTACCCCACTATCAGGATTGTCCGCAGCACTGGGGTATCGTGTGCACAGGCCCTTCTGTCCTTCCACGAGCAGCCCCCCAACAGAGCACGGAGAAGCAGCGGCGGCCAGGCGCCGAACACCGCGTCCGCGCAATGCGTGTGAGAAGGCAGGGCGCGGTTCCGTGGTGGAGCGTCGGCCGGACGGGGCCAGACAATAGCGCGCTTCACGCACCGGCAGGGAAGCCGAGTGCGGCGCTGATCCAGGAGCACCGTGGCCCCACCAGACGGCCCGCTGACCGAGGGAGCACAGGGCGCGCTCCACGGAGGGCTCCAAGACGGAGGGAGAGCGCGGCAGGCCTGAAGCAGGGGCGACGATCCAGCTCACCTGCACTCCCGAGCGGCGAGAGTCCGCGTCTGTGTGCACGCACAGCGTGTAGGCGGCCGTGTGGCACGAGCACCGCGAGCGGAAACACACGCTCGCGGCCGCCGCACAAAGGGGCTGTCGCCACCCACACGTGGCGAGGGCTCGATCAACCACCCTCGTCGCCAATTGTTGTGTGCTTCTGGGATGCTGATCGGGGGACCCTAGGGGCTGTAGCTGGGACCCTACTCTCAGAGGCACCTGGGTTGACTACAGGCCTGACACGTGGCCTAGAAATAACATAGGCGGACACCAAGTGTGTTGTTGCTGGCTCTCCGCTCCGCACCCGAATCCCCGTGCGTGCGTGCGTGCCCCTTTTTATTATAGGAGGTCACATGACCTAACGTTGTGCGCCGGGGGCGTCATGAGCGTATGATAAACAGGAACACAACAACGCCCAAACCTAATTCATTTTGTGTGGGTCAAGTCGCAGGAGAGGGAGAATCCGGATACAAAGACCACACGTTTCATAGCATGCTATACATAAATGGGCAGTTCTGAAAAGTTACTGGCATAGCAACAAATCAGACTTTTACATTATTCCACACATATCTTCATTTGATTTCGATTGTATAGTAAATACACGGTTTATGTGCACAGAGATAATAAGCAAGACTTTACACAATGAGCTGCTTGTGTATGTTTCATAAAGGCGGACATAACCTTGCATGTTGCAAAGTTCTCTTCCTCGACCACGGAAAGTAAAGACATGTTATATTTCAAAGCAGAGAGAAAGGCACAGTAAACCGCAGTTGAATTTAAATGAAAAGGCTCTCCTATATGCCATAAAGGAGACATGGTGTATTTTATACACAGAAAATAGAATAACTAAATTTTTCTTTAAGCTTACGTCTTAAAAAATTAAACGTGTCTTGTGAGCTATAAATATTCGACATAAATACATGTATTGTATTGTATTTTAACTTTTGATACTTCAAATTTCAGCAACCTGAAGGCAGAAGACTCCGACCTTTTCAATAAAGAAGACTGTGAATTTGAAGTTAAAAAAAGGAAGAAAGACCATTTGAATGAAAACACAAAATATCACTGTAAGACATCTAATCATTTAAAAGGCTTTAAATGTCTACACAGATGTTGAAAGCCATTCACTAATCTGCATCTCCTTCATTTCTTCATCATAGGATACAACCTATTTTCTTGTGTGGGAGGGAAGTCCATTGTACAAAATGATTGTCATGTTCATGCATAGTTTTCTCCTTAATGGCATTGCACAGCGGTTCCATGAGGTGAACCATTATGTTGAAAAACTGTAGACAACAAAACATTGTTGCCCCAGGTTATCTATGAGAAAAGCAAATGTGGGTCCCAGGGCAATGTGATTGCTGTCTGAGACCCACTGACTCTGTTTGAGTGTATGTGGTCTTTAAAAAAATCAAAAAAATCCGACCCTGTAATGGACAATAAATGAGGGTAGTCCATTCTTTGTAATTTTAATGATGTATTTATTCCAGTAGTATTCAGGATGAGAGTCGTGCTTTCTCAGCGCTTTACTTTTACATGTTTCAAATATTATCATCAACTCGTTTACATGTTTTAATATTTATCATCATCTCATTACATGTTTTAAAAATGTATTCTGAATCACATCTCTTTAAGAGATTTTCATCTTATGCTTTGATTGTAACTTATTGTGCCTCTTGAAGTTCTTCCTCTCATTGCAAAGAAGGGAGAAGATGTAGTATGCTGCTCAGCCGGGAGGTGTGATGTGTAGAATGTTGAATGTTAGAATGTTGGAATGATTGGATCAGTTGCTGAATGGGCTGAGCAGAGCACAGACTGCTCCTGGTGGGGCTCTCATCCTGAATACTACTGGAATAAATACATCATTAAAATTACAAAGAATGGACTACCCTCATTTATTGTCCATTACAGACCCTCACTCACCAAGGTGTCATGCTTCATTATAATGTTTGTTTCATCACCCGACAGTTTGTTTGGGGGTGCGGGGGGCAGATGGCCTCATTGCTTTATTCGAGAGCATTTGGGTGGTTATAGTGAACTTGTTTTTAAATGAGGTCTGGGATCTATATACAGTGTTAAAATATCCCTTACAATAAAATGCATACCTATAATTTATTGTGGTATATTTTTCTGTGTGGAATATTAAAAAAGAAATATCCAGTAATGTAGGGGATATGACTGTGCCCTAGTCCTTTTAGCCGACACATTTCAGCTGTTCTAATGCTATCCCTGGGAGGGGGGGCTGGGGTCTCTGACCTTCCCGAAGGGGCGGACATACTCTCAGCTATTAACTGGTGGTCTAATAATCCTCATCTGTACAAAGTACAAAGATAAAAGTGCCTACCTGGGGATCTGTTGATGTAAAAAGTGTCCCCCCCCCTAGCACCACCCCAGCAGGGACATCACTGCCTACTGTCCTATGAGATAGCAAGTGCGCCTAAGTGTGAATATCGCAATGGTGCATCATGTCTGCTTTTACGGCATGCCAAGCCACCGCGAAAAGCTGTCACCACTGGCGCACCAGTGCACCCCAATGCTGACCTCAGAGGCCTCCCACCACTTTGCCATCTACCTCTACAGCAGCATCATCACATCAGCATCATCACATCAGCCTGCAAGCCTGCTGCCTCCACCCTGTGCACATCAGTGGCTGAAAGCTCACTGCCACATGACATGTTCATTTTGAGGGCTGCAAGGTTTTGTGAGCACACTTCAGAAGACACTGTTAATCTTTGTGCTTCCTATTGGTGTGCAGCTGCTTACCACAAATGTCTGTCACTGCTCATCCGCTAGGTCTTATGGACAAGCACTTTGTTGCACCTCTTGGTGCAGCCTCATCAGTAACAAGCTGCCTAACAACACAAAAAGTGGTAGCTGGGTCTCGCACCTAAGCTCCACCAGCCCGGTTCTACCAAAAATAGCTGCCAAAATTAGAAAAAAATTAGATTAGTGAGAGAGACCAGAACATTGCCTGCTGACCTGGAGGGCCAGACTCAAAGGAGTCTGGACCAAAAAAATGCAGTTAACTACAGCATAAAACCGATTCCTACCCTGCAATAGAAATGGAACGAACTGAAATGTGATGAAAAAAAAGTAAAACTGTCTTCCACCAGTTAGAAGGGTAACTCCTTATTCAGCCATCCTGCCTACTGCCCTTATCACGTAACAAAACAGATCCTTTACCATCCTTACTGTGTGGCTGGGCGTGGAAGCCAAAGGGCAGGGGTAGTGGCATAAATGTTTTGGGGCCATGAGAGCGCTCCGGCTTAATTGTAGTAATTTCTGTTGAAAATGGAGTTATATTGTTCGTGACACTATGGTCATTCTTGGCGTATTGACAGATTCGTCTCTCTTAGTGCTCTCTCTGTCCCAATCAATGGTGGTGCTCTTTATGCCCCTGTTGCACTGTACTCTATTGTCCCTATAAGCTCCACTCTCTGTCTAAATAAATGTACTTTTTCCAGTAGAAGTAAAAATCATTGTTATGTCTAGTCTACGCTGTTGAATAATGTTGTGCCTCCTACTTTCCTTCTTGTCCAAAGTCTGGTGAAATCCATGGCCCTCTATAGATAATGTATAAAGAAGACTTAACAATGACAGTAGGGCAGAATAATGGCATTGCATAACCAGGCATTGCCGTTTCTGATACCCTCCGTTGCAGTTATGTCATTAGCTAATGATATTGCCTATACTGTAGCAATTATATGTATATTCTTAGTACAAATGAAAGTGAGTCCAGTTTTAACTTGCTTAGATACCTTCTGAAATATATCCTTGATCCCTGAAAAAACTTGCTGCAAGAGTAACTAGTATTATATATATTTTTTAATAGATTTCTTTCGAGAGAAGTGGATCTATGTTCATAAGGAAAGTACGAAAGAAGTAAGTCATGATGCTTCACGTGCTCTCATTACCATTTAAACTCTTCTCTTTAGTCTCCTAAAGGTTTCAATATTGAGTGCAAGAATCATATATGTTGAATGCCATACTCTAAACACGTGCGTTAACTTTTGCAATGCTTTCCTCAGTTTGTTGTGAATTACTTTGCCGACCCACAACAAGAGAATAAAGTATTTTATGTATTTATTAAAGCAACGTGTGCGCAGCAGTATACCGTTTTAGTAACACCAATTAAAAAAACACAACTATAGACGGCCCATCGTGACGTGATGCTACAATGTGGTTGCTGATATCAGGCAACTAAAATGAAATGAGAACATCGCGGTTGATAGAATAAATAATGGGAGACTATCCAATTTATGTAATTATCTTTTTTTTAAAAACCTTGAGGAAGAGGATTTTCTCTCGAAACACCTGGTGGCTGTGTGTTTATATCTGAAAACTGATAAAGAAATTTACGAAAGAAATTAGAATCCGTGGAGTATTGTGTGTCTAGGAGATGTAAGAGATGAGGAAAATGGAGCAATGAAATAAAATGGTATTTATGACAAGGTGCACCTCCTTTTTTTCAACGTTACTTGAATGTGAAGGAGTAGACCAATCAGCTTTTTTGTTTAAGTTTGGTGACCCCAAATTTTTCAAAAAAATAAAACTGAAAGTTCTACAAGGGATTGCATATACTTGGTATAAAGTGAGGCATGCGACAAATGTTGGATACTACTCTGGGAGGGCTCCTATATGGGGTCTACCCATCCCCCCCTCATGGACAACAGATGCCCTTACTAACCCACTAATAGAGGCGGGCATAAATAAATGGGATGACCTGTTTATGGATGGGACATTACTTCCATGGGACTATCTAATAAACAGAGTAGGCACAAGATTTTCGAGATTTAAGTATATTCAGATCTCTAGCTGGTTACAGTCATACAAAGAGCAGCCAGCACGGGTTAGAAAGTTGCCTATAGGTGGCAACAGCGACTTGGTAACTTGCCTCTTGGACAGCCCAGCTGTTAAAAAAGAAATTTCATGTTGGTATAACAAAATAATCGATGAAATAGATGCCAACTTTCATCTACCGACGTCATTATGGGCTGAACTTATGCCAGGTGTAGATGTTGAAGAACTTTGGTTAGCTTCTTGCTCAATGCTCTGGGATTTAGTTAAACCTGCATGGCTTCGTAGAAACCATCTATTTACTATACACAGGGCATACTATTCCCCTCAGAGGTTGACTAAGTTTTCTTTAACTGGCCCAGTCTCATGTCCAAGATGTGGGTTAATCGCAGCATCAGACACCCATATGTTTTATGAATGCCCAAACCTATCCGGTTATTGGGAAGCCATTGGTAATAAGCTTTCTCAACTTCTGGGTGAACATATCTCCATAGACCTTGCTTTAGTTATATTTGGTCTCAGGAGTAAAATCCGCAATGCCGCAACTAATCTAATATTCTACTCCATTCTAGCGGCCCGTAGGGAGATATGTAGGCATTGGAAAGACGCTCAACCACCTACAGAGCATGAATGGCGAGCCTCACTTCTTCAAATTTCCAAACTCGATCTTGCCAGAGCAGGTAACCCCAATAGGAGAGCCGTTTGGGCTTTGCTAGGATAGCAGTGATAAACTTGGGTTTTTTTTTTTTTTTTTTTTTCCCCCAAGTCCTATGATTAACACGTACATTGCTTATCCTTGCTGCCATGACTGACAGTCCTGGAGCTATGGGGGTCTCGATAACTTGGACACTATCTCCTGAGGCACATCCCTAAGCAAAAATTATGTTTGGCTGCAGTGATTTGTGCTGTGGGGAATTGGTCTTCTTCCCTCCCGAATGTACTTTCTCCTACCAGCTATAAGCTGAGACAGCACTGCACGCGACCACTCTTTCTTTGCTCTGTGGCGGTTCTTTGGTTTTGATAGATTGGAGCTATGCACGTAAATGAAAAAAAAAAAAAAAAAAAAAGAATCATATATGTTGAATGCCATACTCTAAACACGTGCGTTAACTTTTGCAATGCTTTCCTCAGTTTGTTGTGAATTACTTTGCCGACCCACAACAAGAGAATAAAGTATTTTATGTATTTATTAAAGCAACGTGTGCGCAGCAGTATACCGTTTTAGTAACACCAATTAAAAAAACACAACTATAGACGGCCCATCGTGACGTGATGCTGCAATGTGGTTGCTGATATCAGGCAACTAAAATGAAATGAGAACATCGCGGTTGATAGAATAAATAATGGGAGACTATCCAATTTATGTAATTATCTTTTTTTTAAAAACCTTGAGGAAGAGGATTTTCTCTCGAAACACCTGGTGGCTGTGTGTTTATATCTGAAAACTGATAAAGAAATTTACGAAAGAAATTAGAATCCGTGGAGTATTGTGTGTCTAGGAGATGTAAGAGATGAGGAAAATGGAGCAATGAAATAAAATGGTATTTATGACAAGGTGCACCTCCTTCTTAGAAGAATATAATTTTAGGCATACCAGTGGGGACTGCAGGTCTAGAGCGACATGAGTTGGGATGTTAATCCCTGAACCTCTATTTTTGTTTCAAGTATTTAATGTGTTTATTAAGGCAGTGTGTGCACAGCAGTATACTATTTTGTTGACACAAAGCGTAAAACCCAATATTTAAAACAGAATCTAATAATCTCATTAATCATACTACAATAAAGGCTTTAAAAGTGTTAACAATTTAAGAAAATTCCTTTGCTGAGAGAGACAGTCCCATTACTCTTACTTCACGTGCACAGACATCAATTTTTGCTCCCCCCAAAAACCTTATGAACCCCTATTTCACCGAGCAGACATTCCCTTGTACAAAAATAGACTCTAAGTATGTTTTTCTAACCCCTAATAAGGCTGGACATATACATACAATTTGACATAAGGTACAGCATCAAACACAACCAATTTACCTACATCAGTTTCTAACCAGAACTAATGGCGCCAGTTGTTTAAAGAGCTTAGAATTGCCTGTTAGTATGCAGTCTTCCTCAAAGGATTTTTGCTTAATGGATGTTAGTAATTTAACTTTGCTACACCCCACTATGTTTTAGAGGGCCAAGAAATGCCCCGGTTACTTACCGGTAATCTTCATTACTCCGAGTATAGTCTTCCTTGCCACACCAGAACCCTCCAAAGCAAAAAGTCAGCCTCCCATGCCTCCCATCCCTTCCCAATATGGCCGACCCATTACCACCTGACCTCTATAAGAGACGGGCCGGCCCAACCCCACAGCCTGAAACTACCAAGCACAAACATGAAGCCGATAGCCAGACAGGGAGGGAGGGATAGGAACTCATGTGGCGAGGAAGACTATACTCGGAGTAATGAAGATTACCGGTCAGTAACCGGGGCATTACCTCCTTGTTAGTCTTCCTCGCCTCATGACTAACAAAGTGAGCATATACCAAAGCCAAGCGGCTTCATGGAACTCACAAGAAACCACGGACCAGGATGGAACCCCCACGGAAGAGGACAACCAAACAGGCCAGACGAGTGGAAGAACCACCCAAGAGAGGCAACCACGAGCCAGAGAACCAGCCCGGGACCGAAAGACCACGGAAGGGCCGAAACCCGGACCCCCGAGACACGAAGTGCCGCCAGAAAAAGAGTCCCCAGGAAAAACCGAAGGAGGACAGAGAATGCACGGCACCAGACAGCACAGAGCCAAAAGCAACAGCAACAGGCCCCAGAAGAGAAAGCAGCAACCAGTCCCCAGGAAAGCAGCAAGACAGCCAAACGGACCGCCAAAAAGAGAGAGGGGCTAGAGCCCATGACACAAAGGGCAACCCCACCACAGCGACCAACAAAAAAGCCACCGCAGCAAGAGAGACGTAGTCCAACAAACACAGCAACAATGCAAGAGAGGCCAACAAAAGGGGACCCCCGGAAAGGAGCGAGACTACGAGAGAACAGAGGCAGGCACAAGGTAAAAAAAGACCCAGGAAGGAGTTGAAACGACACCGAAGGGACCTGGCCACCAAGGGAACCCAACCAGCCAACCGAGGAAGGCGGAAGTCCCAGAGGCCCGCCCATGGAGGCCGAAGGGCAGAAGAGAGCAGGCCAAGCTACCAGAAAGGAAGCGAACGGGCACTAAAAGAAAAAAACAGAGGAGCCCACCTCCGCACCTGAGGAAAAAGAAATATCCAACACCTGGAATAGAACACTCAACTCCAAGGGGAAGAGTAGAAGACCACAACAAACAGGCCACAGGGACTTACCCAGAGGACCCTAAGCAGAAGAAGAAACACAGAGCCCAAAGGAAGGGACACACAGCGCGGTGGGCCGAGACCTCCCGTCCAGGAACGCCCCACAAGATGGAAGTGAGCTCACCAAAGCGAGCACCCAGGAGAAACAGGGCGAAACAAGCCCAAGCACAAAGCCACACCGAAAGCGCAGGACCCCGCCAGGGAGAAAAGAACCGGGACACGTGGGGTAAGAGCATATCCTTCTCTGCTCCCATTCCGCTTATGCTGCTGCCTACACTTTGAAATCTTTTAATCATTTTAATCATTCTGTGTTTTAAATCGTTTTAGAAATAGAAAAATACTGCTGCTTGTTTGTACTTGTCACAGTTCCTTTGCTCTTTTGCACACGTTTCCTTTTCCTGACGCCTTTGCTGACTGATGCTCCCCGGTCCACCACGGGTTTTACCCGATTGATGTGGAGGGAGCGCCAGGTGTGTCTGACTTCCGGGCTAGAGGGGGGACGGGCCACATAAATATCGATAATGGCAGCTTCGCGCAGCAGACGCATGGGGTAAGAGCATATCCTTCTCTGCTCCCATTCCGCTTATGCTGCTGCCTGCACTTTGAAATCTTTTAATCATTTTAATCATTCCGTGTTTTAAATCGTTTTAGAAACAGAAAAATACTGCTGCTTGTTTGTACCTGTCACAGTTCCTTTGCTCTTTTGCACACGTTTCCTTTTCCTGACGCCTTTGCCGCCTGACGCTCCCCGGTCCACCACGGGTTTTACCCGATTGATGTGGCGGGAGCGCCAGGTGTGTCTGACTTCCGGGCTAGAGGGGGGACGGGCCACATAAATATCGGCAATGGCAGCTTCGCGCAGCGGACGCGCGCATCGGGCGTACAGGTGGCACGCCTAAGGCGCGCCAAAGGCAAGCCCGTCTGCGCCCGTCCACGCTGGCCCGTGCCTAGTGCCAAAATCCCTGCCCCTCCCATACCTTGTATCTTGTATTATGACTCGACAGCCCTCCTCAGTCTTAACACAGCAGCCCCCAACTGCTGTAAACTGATACCAGGCAACCCAAATTCAGTATGCACCTGCGGTTTCTCCCTCCCAGAACCATTGAAAACCAGGGCATTTCAGACAACCCAGCACCCCGGAAATAGTAAGTCCACCCCCTCTGGGACTAGTTCCACCTTAAAGGGAGGCCTAGTAAATGATGGATCCCTAGCCAAACATAAATATGAAATATCACAACTTATTATTGATCACGATCTGGATGTACTGTGCCTGACCGAGACATGGGCTGATGCTGCATCTGACCCTGACTTCGTAAATGCAGCCCCGGCAGGCCACCAGGCAATTAGGGTAGACAGACCTATCAAACGCGGGGGAGGGGTGGCCATTATACTTGGGGACCATTTCCCAGTTAGGTTTTTCCCGACTTCTACATCCTTTTACGAGTCTTTACTCTTCATCATTGAATTGAACACTAAACAAACCTTCAAGGGTATCCTTTTATATCGACCTCCCGGATTCAGGAGCCATTTTATCTCTAACATCGACACCCTGTTAGAATCCAGTCTACAAAATGATGAATTCACCATCCTCAGAGATTTTAATTTCTATCTTGAAGATAAAGCCAACAGGGAGACGGAAGCATTACTAGAGACCCTGGAGGCAGTAGGTTTCACACAAAAAATTCAGACCCCCACCCATGAGGCTGGCCACACCCTGGATGGTTTCTTTTCCCCTGTCAACAACCTTGCGCCAATGGAAACGCTGGCCCTGACGTGGTCAGACCATGCATTGATTAAATTTGAATTTCCATTTACCCCCCTGGGACCGTCCAAGGTATCAAAGACCGCCACCACTACTAAAAGGAAGTGGGAGCTCATGGATAAGCAATCCCTTCGCTCCCTGCTAGAAGAGTCCTGTCTCTCATTCCTAGGGTCCCCTGAAGTTTCAGCCCCAAAATACCTTAAATGGCTCAACAACGCATTTAACACTTCTGCCCCTTTAAAGAAAATCTCAGGAAATAGAAAAAAACCCTCAACTCCTTGGTTTTCCGAAGAGCTTTGGCTAGAAAAACAGCGCTGCCGGCAATTAGAAAGACGCTGGTGCGCCAAGTACTGCCCTAACTTGCAATCTATCTACAAAACAGCACTATCGCTTTATAAAGATCACCTAATAGCTAGTAAAAAGGATTTTTATACCAGACAAATCAAGGAAGCAAAAAACTCTTCTAAGGAACTCTTTCGAGTGGTTAACATACTTACATCGGCAAAAGGCCCACGATTTAAGTATGACCAAGAACTATGCGATAATATTGCAGCAGCCTTCAAGATGAAAGTGTTGAACATTTTCAATAACTTTCAGAATTCCACCCCTTTTCTCCCGTCTCCGTTGAGACCGTAGCTAGATACATCCAAGACTCTCAATCTGGATCCCCTTCTGATCCCTGCCCGCCGAAAATCCTTAAAGAAATCGGCGATGTGGTTAGCCCAGGTCTCACAGATATTTTCAATTCCATGTTTAAGACTGGCTGTTTTCCATCAATTTGGAAAGATACCTCCATCCTCCCATTGCTTAAGAAACCCTCACTGGAGCCTACTGACCCAAATAACTATTGCCCCATTGCCAGGCTTCCTCTTCCAGCCAAAATAATAGATAAAATTATGAATTCTCAATTGACACAATTCATTAATGATAACAATTTGCTGGATCCATCTCAGTTTGGCTTTTGCCGTGAACATAGTACGGAGACAGCACTGATTAAGGCAACAGAAGAGATCAGGGTGGCGATGGATCGGAGTGGCACAGCCATGCTCATACTCCTCGATCTGTCAGCCGCATTTGATACGGTTGACCATTCTCTCTTGCATGAGCGGCTCGAGAGAATAGGGATCGGGGGCACAGCATTGGCTCTGCTTTCCTCCTTCCTAAAAGACAGAAGACTCATGGTTGAGTTGGATGCCCACTGATCGGACACATACACCCTCCCTTGTGGAGTGCCTCAGGGCTCGTCCTTGAGACCGTCACTTTTTAACGTGTATGTCTCAGAGCTGGCCCCACTATTTCAGAACTCGGGGTTTTGCCTCACGTCCTATGCTGACGACACTCAGATTGCCATTACCATACAAAAAAAAGATTCATCTCCCGCTGCACAATTCCAAACATGCATACGTACGGTCAATCACTGGATGAACACCCATTGCCTCAAGTTAAACTCCTCTAAAACAGAGATCCTGACTTTTGGCAATGTTCAACCATGTTGGGGCAACCTTTGGTGGCCAGTGGAGATGGGTGAACCCCCAGACCGGCGGAAAAAGTTAAGAACTTGGGGGTGTGGTTGGATCCTAAACTTTCCTTAATCCACCACCCCAACGCTACTGTGTCAGCAAGCCACTTTCTCATCAAAAAGATCAGAAAAATTCTCCCATACATTCCAGTAGATGCCAGAAAAACTGTTGTCACAGCCTTGATCCAGTCCAAACTGGACTATTGCAATGGATTATTAGGAAATGCCCAAAAACAGTGTCTCAAAAAACTCCAAAGTGTGCAGAACTCGGCCGCTAGATTGCTTCTCAATATTCCCAGAACCCACTCAGTCACCGCCGAAATCAACAAGTTGCACTGGCTTCCGGTGGAGAAACGGATTAAATTCAAAGCTCTGTCCATAGCTTATAAGGCCCTTAACAATAAAGGGCCGATCTTCTTTCAAAACCTGCTGGCCAGGTATGAACCTACCAGGAATCTCCGGTCCTCGGGCTCTAAACTTCTCCAGGTAACAAAAACCCGCACTGTGCAATGGGGCGTGCGTAGATTTCATTTTTACACCTCCAAACTTTGGCGCGCCACCCTCTTGAGCTTAGAGAGTCTCCCTCTCTTATCGGCTTTCGTTAGGGCTTGAAGACCTGGCTATTCCAGAATTAGCCGTCAGTGCAGACTTCCTCGCCCGTCCATAGCGCCAACACACCCACGGGTAAACGCGCGCTCTACAAAGTACAATAACATAACATAACATAACATCACCCCCGGGCACCTAACAGCACCGCCGGAAACAAAAACCAGCAAGGAAAAGCTAGAAAGCAGGGGCAGGACCGGAAACCCGAGCCCACATAGGCCCAACACGGACCAAAGAGCAACAATGCTCAAGCCAACCAAGCGTAGCAGCGGACGCCAATGGAGAAGCACTCAGGCGAGCACCACCAACCGGACATCAAAACCCAGGCCAGACCACAGAGTCCGTAGACCCAGAACCCCTGGAAGCAAAAGGCCCCTAGGAAAATGCAAAGACGGGGGCCCGAGGAGAACCCCAATCCAGGCACCAAGAGGCCCGACCCACAGAACCGTAGGAGAGCCAGAAGAAGAGAGACCCAGGCAAGGACAGCACCAATGCGCCAAGAGGTCAAAAAAAGGGCGAACCCCGCAAACACCCCGGAGCACGAAGCAGGGGAGAAAACCGCCCAGGAGAGCAACCAGAAGCCCCCACAGGGCCAGGGCAAAACCCAGAGAAGCCAAGAAAAGGCGACAGAAAAACCGACCCGGCACCGACCGGGAACCCCCGCACGCCCCAAAGGGAGGTAAAGGCCCCCAGCACCTGGGAAGGACAGGGACCCCACAGGAGAGGCAGCCCACACCCAGGAAGACCCAGACTGCGACAAACCAAGGTGCAAACCAGTCCAGAACCGACCAACAACCCGGAGAAGAGGAGGACAGATGCACACAGGGCAACAAAGCCACGGGACCAGAACAGAAAAACCACCCGACCTACTGGCAGACAGGGCGGGAAGAGAGCCACAGGGGCAAGAACAAAAAGGATACCCATGGGAACAGGTGGAGAAGGGAAGGCCCACAGGGCACAGAGACCAACCGAAAGGGGAGGAACTCCAACGGATAGACGGTGAAAGCACCCAAAACACGCCCTGTGGAGGGCCCACACCAAGGTGATCAATCCGAACAGGAACAGCCGGGGCCACAAAATAACAGACGAAGGGGGACAGCCACCCAAGGGAGGAAACCCACCATAGAGCCACAGCACGACTGACCGACCCGGGAGCCCAACACCCGACAACCGGCGGAGGCCCAGCAGAGGCGAAAAATAACGTGAAAGTGCAAAGCGCACATACCACCCAAGGGCCCCAAGGCATGAGGACAAACACAGGCACCAACAGCGGACGCCTGAGATCACTGTGCCAACAGACCCGGCCATGGAAAAGGCCCCCAAGCAGAGCCCCCAACCCCCAGGACGCAAGGGAAATAGGACTGGGAGGAGGAACGCAAGGCCGCCAATCGAGACAGGCCACCAGGGATGCAACCGCCACGGGTTGGAAAAGAAAAAAGGCCAGACTTTAAGAGCAGCAGTAGAAAAAAAAACACCAGGACGCCACAGAAGCAGCCAAGGAAGGACAGGCAGGGGCAGACAGCGGCCCGGCCCTATAAGACACACCGTAGCCTTCGGATCCAGAGAGCTACAGCATACAGGACGGAGGAACCGCAGGACAATGCCGCAACACACCAGACCAGGAACACACCCCAAGAGTGACCAACAACCCAGGGATGGGAAAACTACAGGTTGTTAACAAAAACCCAAAGGTGTCACGGCGCCGGGAGCTCTCGGGAATATCAAGCGAGCCATCGCCCAGAGACACATGGCGCCGGGCTGAAGTGCCGCCATAGGGGAACGAACCGGGAGCCCCTGGGTCCCAGCCTCAGTTGCACCGGCCGCTGCACCACACTACCTCCCCAAAAGGAAGAGCGGACGACCACACCATAGAGCCCCCATGGCAAACGCAGAGAAAAAAAAAATAATATATACACAACGCGACAAGCAGCGCACGCATAACAGGGAAAACCAGGCGCACCCACACCCCGAAGGGCACGCCGGCACAGACAAAAAGGCGCACACCCACAGGACCACGCTCAACGAGCAGTCCGAGGAGATCCGAACCTGGGACAACGAACAAGAACAGAGGCCCCAACCTGGACACGCAGCCCGTAACATGACAAAACACGTGTAAACGTAAAGCGCACGATCACCCATAGGAGTCCTGGCGCTGAAGAACAGACGCCCACTGATACCCAACTCAAAGGTACACAACATATCGACCTCAGACGGATGAAAGTCAAACATTTGCCACTGTAGGTCACCTTGACAGCATCAGCAGGATTTGAACCCATGTCCCGTGCGAGCCATCGACACCAGAGGGACAAGAATTACCACAGAGCCATAGCTCCAGGCGCTGAGCAGACCCGCCGAAATTGAACCAGTGACGTCGAACATAGGCCCCAGCAGTGGCCGCTTAAGACCACCGAGCCACCAGAACCTGTAGCCATGGAGGCCGTCCAGCTAGGAACCCCCGATCGCCAGTAGGCCTGCCCCTGCCAACAGAGGCCGGGAAAACACACGCAGCCAGTCACAAAACAAAAAGAACCGAGAGGAGACCCCCGTAAAAACGCCCGAAGCACTGGGACAACGACATGCCATGCTCAAGGACCCACCAATTCAGTAAAAAAGCGGGAATGGAGGCCGGGCATGCAGAGCACATTTAAAGACTCTTCAGCAAGGGCCGTCTACACTCAGAGTTTAATGTTACACTCCGGCAGAAAAATGAAAACGTGAAAACCCAATCAGACGCCCCAGGCGAGGCGCGAACACACAACCACGGCATGTCTCAGGGCAAACACAGCTGGATAAGGACCGCGCGCCACAGGAGTTCACTCACTCACGTTAAGCATGGATCACACAACACCACAAATGTGGGCAACATCAAGGCAATCGCGCAGCACCAACTCCTCCCGCCGCAAAGCCACGAAGCTGGGGGAACTAGAGCCGCCCTCCCCAGCGAGGATGCAGGACCGGACGCTGGGGGCAGCAAAGGAAGAACGGGCGGGCCAGCGCCCGAAATTGACCGGAAACACCAGCGTAGCAGCGCGGGAACGTGCACCCGCCCCGTGAGGACGAGCCCGCACAGGAGCCACTGCATCCAAGGGAGATACGGTAAGAGCCGCGCAGCACCGCCGCCTGCAACAATGGGCAGGCAGGCTGCACAAAGCCAACAAACACAAGCGAAATAGCCACCAGGGAGCCGTTTAAATATTACCCGATGAAAAAATCTCACCAGGGGAAACCAAACCAGCACCGGCAGGATGTGAACCCACCGCAACGCCCCCAGGGCAGGCAAACAAACGCCAACCGCAGTAGCAGCCAGAAATGCCGTGCCGCAATGCCACCAACCGCCGCACAGCCATGAGGGGCAGGCGGGCGGCATGACCAAGGCCACAAGAAAAGCATAGCCACGGTGCACAGGGGGAACACAGCCGCCGCCTGCCTCCGAGAAACCCCCAGGGCAGGAGGATGGGCGGCGCAAAAGAAAACAAGCGCCCCTGCCGTATTAGCCACCGCCCGCCGCATCAGGAAAGGCAGGCGGGCGGCGAAAAACGGCCACGACCTAGGGAGAACAGAAAGGACACACAACAACCGCACAGGTTGAGCACCAACGAGCGGAGGTACGGCAAAGCGCCAGCCCCCCAATCCAATCCGCACCCAGGCCACCCACCCTCGTGAAACCATGGCCCGTTGGAGCAGAGCCTTACCGGCTGAAAAAAAACGGGGGAGAGGGGGGAAAAGAGTCCAAGATCCCAGGGTCCGCTAGAGCAGGACCTCCACCCAAGACCCACGTACCTGCTACAGCAGGCACCACTTACCTGAAGCATCTGGAGAGAAGTACGCAGAACTAAAAAAACAGGCTGTGGGGTTGGGCCGGCCCGCCTCTTATAGAGGTCAGGTGGTAATGGGTCGGCCATATTGGGAAGGGATGGGAGGCATGGGAGGCTGACTTTTTCCTTTGGAGGGTTCTGGTGTGGAGCTGAAGCTCACTTTGTTAGTCATGTGGCGAGGAAGACTAACGAGGAGGTAATGGAGTGCATAGAGATGGAAATATCCTAATATCAACCCCACTTGTAGTGAGCGCATTTAGAGGCCATGGCTATGGCCTGAGCATCCACAAAGGGGAAAAGTCGAAAATGGAGATATAAGGAAGAAAGCATTTTACAGGCTAAAAAAGTACTAGGAGTACTGCGGTCTACAAATTAACCTGGCAGGGGTCTGGTATACATCCCTGTTCCAAGCCATTGTGGGCTAGTAACTTATTTAATACCCACCTTGTTTATCAGTCTGTGCTTACATCCATGACTCCTCACACAAGGTCTTGAAAAGCAATAGTAAATTTGGCCGAGTATCTAGCTGGGGCAGCTGCCTTGATAATCAGACTCTGTTAACTTGTCAAAACCAATTGAGAATTCTGTAGTACAACACGAACGTGCAATGTTACAGTTACTGCTTATTGGCAAGCGTCATGTAAAAAATGGCATTTTCATTGAAGTATAGTGACTTTAGATCTAGAAATTGTAA
The DNA here is from genome assembly GCF_964261635.1 of Lissotriton helveticus. Taxonomy (NCBI): domain Eukaryota; kingdom Metazoa; phylum Chordata; class Amphibia; order Caudata; family Salamandridae; genus Lissotriton; species Lissotriton helveticus. The sequence continues at coordinate 450,302,320 of NC_136067.1, forward strand.
GCATCAAGTTTATTTTTAACATTTACGTGCAGATTTTCAGCATAAGTTTTGGACCAAAAAAAGTATAGAAATTCTAGGTTTTTTAACATACGTGTTGTGTTACTTTTGTCTACAACAATGCCCTTGTTTTTCGAAAAATTGGGTTTTCTCCATTTGGTTTTCACTTGTCGATTCTGCCAATTCTTTTCAGTTACACCAGACAAGGGAAGACCCACTTTTAATTCAGCACTCCATGAGTGATGCTGGTTAGATGAACTTGCTCACTTTTCTGGAGGCAAAAGTTCCCTTAGGTTAAGGCCATGAATGTGGGTGAAGGGGGAGGGTCTCTATGGATAAAGCACATTCCCCGTGGAGGAAAACACACCAAAAAGAGGAATTTCAGTCATGCCAAGACATTTTCACACTATCTACTATAATACACGCAGAAAACCCTTTACATTCGTATCAGTAGGAATTATCAAATCTTTTCCAGCACTACTACTGGAAACCTGGCGGATAATTTCAAACATTTATGAGCTTAGCAGTTGCCAATTGTTTAATTAGCCATCTATTAGTGAAAGCTCATCAGTACCTGAATATTCTAAGTACAGTCAAGGGCCGTTGATAGCGGAATGCTGCAGTAGTACATTCTCTCTGAGCATAGACTCCACAACAAACAATGTGAAAATGTGTGTGAAAGAGCCTGCATAGGAATGTGTAAGCTAAACTTGTACTCGTACACAGCCCTCAACCCCCAACCTAACGCCAGAAAAATTACATGCATGGAATAAGAAAAAGTAAACCTCCTTTTGGAGAGGATGTGGATCGTTGGGTTCACTGATGCATTTCCTGTTGCACTGTCCACAGTTCTTGTCATGCTGAACCATAAGAAGTCACTAAATAAACCTGTGCTTAAGACTCTTGTAGCTTGAAACCAAGCAGTCAGGCTTAACTTAGAGGCAATTTATGTAGCACTCAAACAGGTTGAAGTGAACACACAACACAAGAAAAATCACAAACCAATTTAGAAAAATAGGGTGCATTATAATTAATAGAATGACACCAAACAACAAAATTCCAATTCGTAGAATCAGGGTTATGAATTATTTTTAATTTTAAGTAAAACCAGCACCAAAAAGCGCAAAGTAACAACTGCAGCTGGACCTGGTCAAAGTCAAAAGTTCAACCCAACCACGATGGAGTGCTGTTCAGATAGAGGGACTAGGTTTGACCCAGTGGAAAGTTTATCTTCTAACTTAGTCCAGTTTTCATGGGAGAAGCACTAGTCAACATGGCCTTCAGTGGTCGAACTGCAATCTGGATCCATAGAGAGGGGCTCAATGACGGTGTGTGGCTGAAGCCCTAAGCTTTGATTGGAACTTTGCGTTGGCTGCGCGATCGTTGTTGCCGCGAACAGCTGGTCGTCAATCAGTACTTTGAAGGAAACGTCCACTGCGGTGGTAGTAGTCAACACGAAGAGCCCTAGGTGGTGAAGTCCGGGATCTGTGTCCAGGAAGGTCACATCAGCATTCAGATACAAGTCCCACGTTAGCCTCTGGGAAGACCTCTCGCATTTGCGAGGAGACTGGGGACAGTTCATTTTGATGGGAAGAACGCAGATGTTTCTCTAGTTTTTTTTCTCCTGAAGTACAATTCTTGCAAATTTAGGGTTGGAAGGGTATACTTGAATAACAGCCAATGGACCAGGATCTGTGGTGACATATCTTGGGGGATTAGGACTCACTCCAGCAGAGGCCAGCATCAGGTCCGGTCGGAACAATATGCTAGACAGTTGCATACTTGAATAACAGCCAAGGGTCCAGGATCTGTGGTTTCATCTCTTGGGGGGTTAGGACTCACTCCAGCAGAGGCCAGCATCAGGTCCGGTCGGAACAATATGCTAGACAGTTGCATACTTGAATAACAGCCAAGGGTCCAGGATCTGTGGTTTCATCTCTTGGGGGGTTAGGACTCACTCCAGCAGAGGTCAGCATCAGGTCCGGTCGGAACAATATGCTAGACAGTTGCAGGGAAAGGCCTCTGGAAGCTTGTTGTGTCCCTGTAGCTCAAATGAGAGGTCAGCTAAATGATCATTGGAGTCACTTCTAGGGTCCTGTGTTCCTTCAAGCTTCAGACATAAATGCTGTCCTTCTGAGTCTCCACTGGTCCAGGAGTGTTCTGATGAGAGGTTCTGAGGGTGCCACGTAGTCCCAGCCTGTGTGTGGAATTTATCTTGTCTAACTCTAAATTGGTTCTGGTCATTCTTCCCCCTTCTCCTGGGTCTGGATCCAGCCTGGCCAGGGAACCAGAGTGCAGGCTGGCCCGGGTTTGAGCTGCATTTGCCAGTGACAGGGCAAGTATCTTTAGAAGTCAATAAGGTGCTGAATACAGCTCCTTTGAAGTGCCGTAAGGTCTGATTACAACCCCTCCCTCAGCCATTCTGCTCAGGAGAGGAACACCCTTCCCCACACCTAAGGCATGTTTGTTTTCTGTCTGGAAGGAGTACACATCACAGGCGAGCCATTAAGTCATGTGACCCTGGACAGTGGCAAAAAGGCACTTTTGGTTTAAGAAGAAAAATGCCATCTCTCTAAAAGCGGCAAAACGTGGCATTTTCGGAATAGTAATTTAAAATCCAACTATGCCATTTAAAAGGATTTTAAATTACAAATCTAATGAGTGGAAGACGTATTTCACAATCTGCTCCCAAGTGTAATAAATTAACCCCGTTTTATTCTATAGGAGAACTAGCCTTGAGGCAGTGAAAAATGATTGAGCGAGGGGGTTCACTGACAGCACATGTGAAACTGAAGTATGCATGCCCAGCCTTTAAAATAACTTGTTCTCTGCCATACAAACCTTTAGGGCCTACCTTAAGCATGACTTAAAGTATTAAAAAGGAAGGTTTAGGCCTGGTAGAAGGTTTATTTTGCCAAGTTCAAAACTGCACCACAGGCTGCAGTGGTAGGCTTGAGACATGTTTTACAGTGCTACTAGTGGGTGGCACAATGAGTGCTACAGCGCACGTGTCACATTTAAACCTGCCCTGGGTAGATGTAGTACCATACACCAGGGGCTTCTGAGGAAACCGGTGTGGCCGATACAGGTAAGAGTGGTGGGGTAGGGAGTGGCGGATGGGGAAGTCGACAGATGACGGCAAGCGCAAGTAAAGTGGTTTCTTTTTTATTTCCCCTAATCTGTCTGTCGACTACCCCCCTTCCCCCTGCCCTAGCCCCACCACCCCACTGTCCCAACGCGCCACCGTTCTTAACTGTACCGGCCGAGCCTGTAAGTAAACTAAATGGACCAATCAGGTGTATACCAATTTTACTATGTTTAAAAGAGAGAGCAAAAGTGATTTACCACTGGTTAATAGGAGTAAAGTACATAGAACCCTAAAAGCCAACAAGAACAGGTTCAGCAAAGGAAGGCAATAATCTGGGGTGAGCCTGTTGAAAGAGCCAGGTACAACACCTCCCATCACCTTTTGTGTGTACCATGTCCCTATATTGTCATTTCGAGGGTCTGGCAAATGTAAAAACCAATGCCACCATAACCACTTGATGGTGTTACAGGGTCATATTACATGGCACCCGTTTCCTTTATGCCACAGCAGTGAAAATATATGTGGCCCAAAAAAACAACACATTTTTATAGCAATTGTACAGATACACACATATATTACACCAGTGCAAAGGTCGGATTAGAGTTTATTACCACAGTACAGCAAACGTATTGTGAGAAAAACACTTATTTCTGCCTCTCAGATTGCATCTAACACTTACTTTAAACATGCAGACAACTTTCTTAATAGTCGCCGTATCTCTTCAGTTGGATTTTTACCTTGCTGCACAATTTTTATTAGGTTTTTGTTGTGGTACTCGGCTCAAACAGAGTCCCAAGATGGCTGCCACCACTTCCTAGTTTGTAGTATTGTCAGCCAATCAGATCTAATCATGAGATCGAGAGGGTTCATGGAGCCTTCACGTCCCTATATGTACAAATTGTTTTTTCTATTAATACCACAAAAACTACTGACAAAACATTACCTACTGATTGGTAAAAAACAATTATGTCATCACGTAACGATATCAAATTACTGAGCATGTAACTCTTTAGCTACATAGTATAAGTCTATTTATCCCTTGGGCGGTCATGGTGATTGGGCTATGTTAAAACGATGACCTCCCACACACACACTTGTTTAATTCACAGCAACCCCTAGTTGATAAAATACCTTATACCAACAAAGGTAGCTCTTAAATGGGCAGATTTCTACTTTGGTGGAGTGTCTCAGGATTTATTCGGAAATCCCTTGCCAAATGAAATTAAAATCGGGGAGTATGTCATCCACGTGCACTATGCTTTTTTTCCATCCAGTCAGCAAAAATTGTGGCGATTAACCATCTACAACTTGATTCCCATTATAGATATTAAAGATTTGACTGTATGGGTAACTGCACTCTACGATCCTAAATGCCTTTCTTCATATATGATGTCTGCAGGTGATGTTCCACAGTGTAATAGTTCGCCATCCTGAAGCTCTGACACCTGGGGTCCAGTGTCATGTTCATTAGCGATACAGTCACTGGTGTGTCATCATGACGCATTGGATTCTAATGTCCCATTCACTTAACATGTCCGTAAAGAGAGCTCTACAGGGGAGACAAAAGGAGATCGAGGAGTGATGTCAGTGCTTCAAAATACAACATTAATTTATGGCAGAAGAAAAAAGGCTTCTCCCTGCTCACTGTCTTCTCTTCGGCGTGCATCTGAATCATCCACATGGCAGACCACTACCAGGAACAATAAGTTGGTGCCAACATGCGACGGATCGTCCTGACTGGTTAGGAAGCTCTGTACCGTACACCACCTCAGACCACACAGGCTTGGCTGGCTGCCATCTTCAGAGCCCAGGATCTGGGTGCGGCTGAAGACGGGCTCGGTGAGCCTCGGACCTATGCAGAGGCAGGCCGTGGCGGCCCGTGAAATTGGGAAGTGGTGTGGCGTAAAAGTTCGGAATGATCATTAAGTAGCGAGTGGGCATCGCATTTTCTTCAACTTTCACCTAATCATTATTTTGAAGACTGTGTACCCTCATGATGGGGGGCCGAGGGGCCATCATACGCATATGCACAGAATCACAAACAGCTTGAATACATGGCTACCAGGCCCTGTGCGCTCTTTAAAAGAGGCCAAGGATGTGATGACCATGTATTCTGAACACGTTTTCACCAACTGACAAGCACTGTGAGAAACTCGCACTGCCTTCAGTGCCCGCAGGATCACTGCGCCAAAGCCTTGCACTGGGCTTGCCATAGGACTACCTCAATGTAGTGTCCCACTCACCTGTAGCCCTTACTTCCTGGACAGTCTCTCTCTATCGCTCTATCACTCTCTCTTATCTCTCCATCTCTCTCTCTCAATGTCTCTCTTCATACTAGCCTCAGTCTGGCTAGTGGTTCTTGTGATCCTGTGTGTTCCAAGCATGACTGAGAACAGCAAGTTCCAAAGGGAGGGAAGGTGGAAGACATTCCTAACTAACCCCCAAAGTGAGATTGTGAGGGTACTGTGAGCCACCTTAGCACCCCCTGGTTTTGCTTTCGACGCAGCACAGAACTCCAGAATTAGCCGTCAGTGCAGACTTCCTCGCCCGTCCATAGCGCCAACACACCCACGGGTAAACGCGCGCTCTACAAAGTACAATAACATAACATAACATAACATCACCCCCGGGCACCTAACAGCACCGCCGGAAACAAAAACCAGCAAGGAAAAGCTAGAAAGCAGGGGCAGGACCGGAAACCCGAGCCCACATAGGCCCAACACGGACCAAAGAGCAACAATGCTCAAGCCAACCAAGCGTAGCAGCGGACGCCAATGGAGAAGCACTCAGGCGAGCACCACCAACCGGACATCAAAACCCAGGCCAGACCACAGAGTCCGTAGACCCAGAACCCCTGGAAGCAAAAGGCCCCTAGGAAAATGCAAAGACGGGGGCCCGAGGAGAACCCCAATCCAGGCACCAAGAGGCCCGACCCACAGAACCGTAGGAGAGCCAGAAGAAGAGAGACCCAGGCAAGGACAGCACCAATGCGCCAAGAGGTCAAAAAAAGGGCGAACCCCGCAAACACCCCGGAGCACGAAGCAGGGGAGAAAACCGCCCAGGAGAGCAACCAGAAGCCCCCACAGGGCCAGGGCAAAACCCAGAGAAGCCAAGAAAAGGCGACAGAAAAACCGACCCGGCACCGACCGGGAACCCCCGCACGCCCCAAAGGGAGGTAAAGGCCCCCAGCACCTGGGAAGGACAGGGACCCCACAGGAGAGGCAGCCCACACCCAGGAAGACCCAGACTGCGACAAACCAAGGTGCAAACCAGTCCAGAACCGACCAACAACCCGGAGAAGAGGAGGACAGATGCACACAGGGCAACAAAGCCACGGGACCAGAACAGAAAAACCACCCGACCTACTGGCAGACAGGGCGGGAAGAGAGCCACAGGGGCAAGAACAAAAAGGATACCCATGGGAACAGGTGGAGAAGGGAAGGCCCACAGGGCACAGAGACCAACCGAAAGGGGAGGAACTCCAACGGATAGACGGTGAAAGCACCCAAAACACGCCCTGTGGAGGGCCCACACCAAGGTGATCAATCCGAACAGGAACAGCCGGGGCCACAAAATAACAGACGAAGGGGGACAGCCACCCAAGGGAGGAAACCCACCATAGAGCCACAGCACGACTGACCGACCCGGGAGCCCAACACCCGACAACCGGCGGAGGCCCAGCAGAGGCGAAAAATAACGTGAAAGTGCAAAGCGCACATACCACCCAAGGGCCCCAAGGCATGAGGACAAACACAGGCACCAACAGCGGACGCCTGAGATCACTGTGCCAACAGACCCGGCCATGGAAAAGGCCCCCAAGCAGAGCCCCCAACCCCCAGGACGCAAGGGAAATAGGACTGGGAGGAGGAACGCAAGGCCGCCAATCGAGACAGGCCACCAGGGATGCAACCGCCACGGGTTGGAAAAGAAAAAAGGCCAGACTTTAAGAGCAGCAGTAGAAAAAAAAACACCAGGACGCCACAGAAGCAGCCAAGGAAGGACAGGCAGGGGCAGACAGCGGCCCGGCCCTATAAGACACACCGTAGCCTTCGGATCCAGAGAGCTACAGCATACAGGACGGAGGAACCGCAGGACAATGCCGCAACACACCAGACCAGGAACACACCCCAAGAGTGACCAACAACCCAGGGATGGGAAAACTACAGGTTGTTAACAAAAACCCAAAGGTGTCACGGCGCCGGGAGCTCTCGGGAATATCAAGCGAGCCATCGCCCAGAGACACATGGCGCCGGGCTGAAGTGCCGCCATAGGGGAACGAACCGGGAGCCCCTGGGTCCCAGCCTCAGTTGCACCGGCCGCTGCACCACACTACCTCCCCAAAAGGAAGAGCGGACGACCACACCATAGAGCCCCCATGGCAAACGCAGAGAAAAAAAAAATAATATATACACAACGCGACAAGCAGCGCACGCATAACAGGGAAAACCAGGCGCACCCACACCCCGAAGGGCACGCCGGCACAGACAAAAAGGCGCACACCCACAGGACCACGCTCAACGAGCAGTCCGAGGAGATCCGAACCTGGGACAACGAACAAGAACAGAGGCCCCAACCTGGACACGCAGCCCGTAACATGACAAAACACGTGTAAACGTAAAGCGCACGATCACCCATAGGAGTCCTGGCGCTGAAGAACAGACGCCCACTGATACCCAACTCAAAGGTACACAACATATCGACCTCAGACGGATGAAAGTCAAACATTTGCCACTGTAGGTCACCTTGACAGCATCAGCAGGATTTGAACCCATGTCCCGTGCGAGCCATCGACACCAGAGGGACAAGAATTACCACAGAGCCATAGCTCCAGGCGCTGAGCAGACCCGCCGAAATTGAACCAGTGACGTCGAACATAGGCCCCAGCAGTGGCCGCTTAAGACCACCGAGCCACCAGAACCTGTAGCCATGGAGGCCGTCCAGCTAGGAACCCCCGATCGCCAGTAGGCCTGCCCCTGCCAACAGAGGCCGGGAAAACACACGCAGCCAGTCACAAAACAAAAAGAACCGAGAGGAGACCCCCGTAAAAACGCCCGAAGCACTGGGACAACGACATGCCATGCTCAAGGACCCACCAATTCAGTAAAAAAGCGGGAATGGAGGCCGGGCATGCAGAGCACATTTAAAGACTCTTCAGCAAGGGCCGTCTACACTCAGAGTTTAATGTTACACTCCGGCAGAAAAATGAAAACGTGAAAACCCAATCAGACGCCCCAGGCGAGGCGCGAACACACAACCACGGCATGTCTCAGGGCAAACACAGCTGGATAAGGACCGCGCGCCACAGGAGTTCACTCACTCACGTTAAGCATGGATCACACAACACCACAAATGTGGGCAACATCAAGGCAATCGCGCAGCACCAACTCCTCCCGCCGCAAAGCCACGAAGCTGGGGGAACTAGAGCCGCCCTCCCCAGCGAGGATGCAGGACCGGACGCTGGGGGCAGCAAAGGAAGAACGGGCGGGCCAGCGCCCGAAATTGACCGGAAACACCAGCGTAGCAGCGCGGGAACGTGCACCCGCCCCGTGAGGACGAGCCCGCACAGGAGCCACTGCATCCAAGGGAGATACGGTAAGAGCCGCGCAGCACCGCCGCCTGCAACAATGGGCAGGCAGGCTGCACAAAGCCAACAAACACAAGCGAAATAGCCACCAGGGAGCCGTTTAAATATTACCCGATGAAAAAATCTCACCAGGGGAAACCAAACCAGCACCGGCAGGATGTGAACCCACCGCAACGCCCCCAGGGCAGGCAAACAAACGCCAACCGCAGTAGCAGCCAGAAATGCCGTGCCGCAATGCCACCAACCGCCGCACAGCCATGAGGGGCAGGCGGGCGGCATGACCAAGGCCACAAGAAAAGCATAGCCACGGTGCACAGGGGGAACACAGCCGCCGCCTGCCTCCGAGAAACCCCCAGGGCAGGAGGATGGGCGGCGCAAAAGAAAACAAGCGCCCCTGCCGTATTAGCCACCGCCCGCCGCATCAGGAAAGGCAGGCGGGCGGCGAAAAACGGCCACGACCTAGGGAGAACAGAAAGGACACACAACAACCGCACAGGTTGAGCACCAACGAGCGGAGGTACGGCAAAGCGCCAGCCCCCCAATCCAATCCGCACCCAGGCCACCCACCCTCGTGAAACCATGGCCCGTTGGAGCAGAGCCTTACCGGCTGAAAAAAAACGGGGGAGAGGGGGGAAAAGAGTCCAAGATCCCAGGGTCCGCTAGAGCAGGACCTCCACCCAAGACCCACGTACCTGCTACAGCAGGCACCACTTACCTGAAGCATCTGGAGAGAAGTACGCAGAACTAAAAAAACAGGCTGTGGGGTTGGGCCGGCCCGCCTCTTATAGAGGTCAGGTGGTAATGGGTCGGCCATATTGGGAAGGGATGGGAGGCATGGGAGGCTGACTTTTTCCTTTGGAGGGTTCTGGTGTGGAGCTGAAGCTCACTTTGTTAGTCATGTGGCGAGGAAGACTAACGAGGAGGTAATGGAGTGCATAGAGATGGAAATATCCTAATATCAACCCCACTTGTAGTGAGCGCATTTAGAGGCCATGGCTATGGCCTGAGCATCCACAAAGGGGAAAAGTCGAAAATGGAGATATAAGGAAGAAAGCATTTTACAGGCTAAAAAAGTACTAGGAGTACTGCGGTCTACAAATTAACCTGGCAGGGGTCTGGTATACATCCCTGTTCCAAGCCATTGTGGGCTAGTAACTTATTTAATACCCACCTTGTTTATCAGTCTGTGCTTACATCCATGACTCCTCACACAAGGTCTTGAAAAGCAATAGTAAATTTGGCCGAGTATCTAGCTGGGGCAGCTGCCTTGATAATCAGACTCTGTTAACTTGTCAAAACCAATTGAGAATTCTGTAGTACAACACGAACGTGCAATGTTACAGTTACTGCTTATTGGCAAGCGTCATGTAAAAAATGGCATTTTCATTGAAGTATAGTGACTTTAGATCTAGAAATTGTAAGCATCAAGTTTATTTTTAACATTTACGTGCAGATTTTCAGCATAAGTTTTGGACCAAAAAAAGTATAGAAATTCTAGGTTTTTTAACATACGTGTTGTGTTACTTTTGTCTACAACAATGCCCTTGTTTTTCGAAAAATTGGGTTTTCTCCATTTGGTTTTCACTTGTCGATTCTGCCAATTCTTTTCAGTTACACCAGACAAGGGAAGACCCACTTTTAATTCAGCACTCCATGAGTGATGCTGGTTAGATGAACTTGCTCACTTTTCTGGAGGCAAAAGTTCCCTTAGGTTAAGGCCATGAATGTGGGTGAAGGGGGAGGGTCTCTATGGATAAAGCACATTCCCCGTGGAGGAAAACACACCAAAAAGAGGAATTTCAGTCATGCCAAGACATTTTCACACTATCTACTATAATACACGCAGAAAACCCTTTACATTCGTATCAGTAGGAATTATCAAATCTTTTCCAGCACTACTACTGGAAACCTGGCGGATAATTTCAAACATTTATGAGCTTAGCAGTTGCCAATTGTTTAATTAGCCATCTATTAGTGAAAGCTCATCAGTACCTGAATATTCTAAGTACAGTCAAGGGCCGTTGATAGCGGAATGCTGCAGTAGTACATTCTCTCTGAGCATAGACTCCACAACAAACAATGTGAAAATGTGTGTGAAAGAGCCTGCATAGGAATGTGTAAGCTAAACTTGTACTCGTACACAGCCCTCAACCCCCAACCTAACGCCAGAAAAATTACATGCATGGAATAAGAAAAAGTAAACCTCCTTTTGGAGAGGATGTGGATCGTTGGGTTCACTGATGCATTTCCTGTTGCACTGTCCACAGTTCTTGTCATGCTGAACCATAAGAAGTCACTAAATAAACCTGTGCTTAAGACTCTTGTAGCTTGAAACCAAGCAGTCAGGCTTAACTTAGAGGCAATTTATGTAGCACTCAAACAGGTTGAAGTGAACACACAACACAAGAAAAATCACAAACCAATTTAGAAAAATAGGGTGCATTATAATTAATAGAATGACACCAAACAACAAAATTCCAATTCGTAGAATCAGGGTTATGAATTATTTTTAATTTTAAGTAAAACCAGCACCAAAAAGCGCAAAGTAACAACTGCAGCTGGACCTGGTCAAAGTCAAAAGTTCAACCCAACCACGATGGAGTGCTGTTCAGATAGAGGGACTAGGTTTGACCCAGTGGAAAGTTTATCTTCTAACTTAGTCCAGTTTTCATGGGAGAAGCACTAGTCAACATGGCCTTCAGTGGTCGAACTGCAATCTGGATCCATAGAGAGGGGCTCAATGACGGTGTGTGGCTGAAGCCCTAAGCTTTGATTGGAACTTTGCGTTGGCTGCGCGATCGTTGTTGCCGCGAACAGCTGGTCGTCAATCAGTACTTTGAAGGAAACGTCCACTGCGGTGGTAGTAGTCAACACGAAGAGCCCTAGGTGGTGAAGTCCGGGATCTGTGTCCAGGAAGGTCACATCAGCATTCAGATACAAGTCCCACGTTAGCCTCTGGGAAGACCTCTCGCATTTGCGAGGAGACTGGGGACAGTTCATTTTGATGGGAAGAACGCAGATGTTTCTCTAGTTTTTTTTCTCCTGAAGTACAATTCTTGCAAATTTAGGGTTGGAAGGGTATACTTGAATAACAGCCAATGGACCAGGATCTGTGGTGACATATCTTGGGGGATTAGGACTCACTCCAGCAGAGGCCAGCATCAGGTCCGGTCGGAACAATATGCTAGACAGTTGCATACTTGAATAACAGCCAAGGGTCCAGGATCTGTGGTTTCATCTCTTGGGGGGTTAGGACTCACTCCAGCAGAGGCCAGCATCAGGTCCGGTCGGAACAATATGCTAGACAGTTGCATACTTGAATAACAGCCAAGGGTCCAGGATCTGTGGTTTCATCTCTTGGGGGGTTAGGACTCACTCCAGCAGAGGTCAGCATCAGGTCCGGTCGGAACAATATGCTAGACAGTTGCAGGGAAAGGCCTCTGGAAGCTTGTTGTGTCCCTGTAGCTCAAATGAGAGGTCAGCTAAATGATCATTGGAGTCACTTCTAGGGTCCTGTGTTCCTTCAAGCTTCAGACATAAATGCTGTCCTTCTGAGTCTCCACTGGTCCAGGAGTGTTCTGATGAGAGGTTCTGAGGGTGCCACGTAGTCCCAGCCTGTGTGTGGAATTTATCTTGTCTAACTCTAAATTGGTTCTGGTCATTCTTCCCCCTTCTCCTGGGTCTGGATCCAGCCTGGCCAGGGAACCAGAGTGCAGGCTGGCCCGGGTTTGAGCTGCATTTGCCAGTGACAGGGCAAGTATCTTTAGAAGTCAATAAGGTGCTGAATACAGCTCCTTTGAAGTGCCGTAAGGTCTGATTACAACCCCTCCCTCAGCCATTCTGCTCAGGAGAGGAACACCCTTCCCCACACCTAAGGCATGTTTGTTTTCTGTCTGGAAGGAGTACACATCACAGGCGAGCCATTAAGTCATGTGACCCTGGACAGTGGCAAAAAGGCACTTTTGGTTTAAGAAGAAAAATGCCATCTCTCTAAAAGCGGCAAAACGTGGCATTTTCGGAATAGTAATTTAAAATCCAACTATGCCATTTAAAAGGATTTTAAATTACAAATCTAATGAGTGGAAGACGTATTTCACAATCTGCTCCCAAGTGTAATAAATTAACCCCGTTTTATTCTATAGGAGAACTAGCCTTGAGGCAGTGAAAAATGATTGAGCGAGGGGGTTCACTGACAGCACATGTGAAACTGAAGTATGCATGCCCAGCCTTTAAAATAACTTGTTCTCTGCCATACAAACCTTTAGGGCCTACCTTAAGCATGACTTAAAGTATTAAAAAGGAAGGTTTAGGCCTGGTAGAAGGTTTATTTTGCCAAGTTCAAAACTGCACCACAGGCTGCAGTGGTAGGCTTGAGACATGTTTTACAGTGCTACTAGTGGGTGGCACAATGAGTGCTACAGCGCACGTGTCACATTTAAACCTGCCCTGGGTAGATGTAGTACCATACACCAGGGGCTTCTGAGGAAACCGGTGTGGCCGATACAGGTAAGAGTGGTGGGGTAGGGAGTGGCGGATGGGGAAGTCGACAGATGACGGCAAGCGCAAGTAAAGTGGTTTCTTTTTTATTTCCCCTAATCTGTCTGTCGACTACCCCCCTTCCCCCTGCCCTAGCCCCACCACCCCACTGTCCCAACGCGCCACCGTTCTTAACTGTACCGGCCGAGCCTGTAAGTAAACTAAATGGACCAATCAGGTGTATACCAATTTTACTATGTTTAAAAGAGAGAGCAAAAGTGATTTACCACTGGTTAATAGGAGTAAAGTACATAGAACCCTAAAAGCCAACAAGAACAGGTTCAGCAAAGGAAGGCAATAATCTGGGGTGAGCCTGTTGAAAGAGCCAGGTACAACACCTCCCATCACCTTTTGTGTGTACCATGTCCCTATATTGTCATTTCGAGGGTCTGGCAAATGTAAAAACCAATGCCACCATAACCACTTGATGGTGTTACAGGGTCATATTACATGGCACCCGTTTCCTTTATGCCACAGCAGTGAAAATATATGTGGCCCAAAAAAACAACACATTTTTATAGCAATTGTACAGATACACACATATATTACACCAGTGCAAAGGTCGGATTAGAGTTTATTACCACAGTACAGCAAACGTATTGTGAGAAAAACACTTATTTCTGCCTCTCAGATTGCATCTAACACTTACTTTAAACATGCAGACAACTTTCTTAATAGTCGCCGTATCTCTTCAGTTGGATTTTTACCTTGCTGCACAATTTTTATTAGGTTTTTGTTGTGGTACTCGGCTCAAACAGAGTCCCAAGATGGCTGCCACCACTTCCTAGTTTGTAGTATTGTCAGCCAATCAGATCTAATCATGAGATCGAGAGGGTTCATGGAGCCTTCACGTCCCTATATGTACAAATTGTTTTTTCTATTAATACCACAAAAACTACTGACAAAACATTACCTACTGATTGGTAAAAAACAATTATGTCATCACGTAACGATATCAAATTACTGAGCATGTAACTCTTTAGCTACATAGTATAAGTCTATTTATCCCTTGGGCGGTCATGGTGATTGGGCTATGTTAAAACGATGACCTCCCACACACACACTTGTTTAATTCACAGCAACCCCTAGTTGATAAAATACCTTATACCAACAAAGGTAGCTCTTAAATGGGCAGATTTCTACTTTGGTGGAGTGTCTCAGGATTTATTCGGAAATCCCTTGCCAAATGAAATTAAAATCGGGGAGTATGTCATCCACGTGCACTATGCTTTTTTTCCATCCAGTCAGCAAAAATTGTGGCGATTAACCATCTACAACTTGATTCCCATTATAGATATTAAAGATTTGACTGTATGGGTAACTGCACTCTACGATCCTAAATGCCTTTCTTCATATATGATGTCTGCAGGTGATGTTCCACAGTGTAATAGTTCGCCATCCTGAAGCTCTGACACCTGGGGTCCAGTGTCATGTTCATTAGCGATACAGTCACTGGTGTGTCATCATGACGCATTGGATTCTAATGTCCCATTCACTTAACATGTCCGTAAAGAGAGCTCTACAGGGGAGACAAAAGGAGATCGAGGAGTGATGTCAGTGCTTCAAAATACAACATTAATTTATGGCAGAAGAAAAAAGGCTTCTCCCTGCTCACTGTCTTCTCTTCGGCGTGCATCTGAATCATCCACATGGCAGACCACTACCAGGAACAATAAGTTGGTGCCAACATGCGACGGATCGTCCTGACTGGTTAGGAAGCTCTGTACCGTACACCACCTCAGACCACACAGGCTTGGCTGGCTGCCATCTTCAGAGCCCAGGATCTGGGTGCGGCTGAAGACGGGCTCGGTGAGCCTCGGACCTATGCAGAGGCAGGCCGTGGCGGCCCGTGAAATTGGGAAGTGGTGTGGCGTAAAAGTTCGGAATGATCATTAAGTAGCGAGTGGGCATCGCATTTTCTTCAACTTTCACCTAATCATTATTTTGAAGACTGTGTACCCTCATGATGGGGGGCCGAGGGGCCATCATACGCATATGCACAGAATCACAAACAGCTTGAATACATGGCTACCAGGCCCTGTGCGCTCTTTAAAAGAGGCCAAGGATGTGATGACCATGTATTCTGAACACGTTTTTCACCAACTGACAAGCACTGTGAGAAACTCGCACTGCCTTCAGTGCCCGCAGGATCACTGCGCCAAAGCCTTGCACTGGGCTTGCCATAGGACTACCTCAATGTAGTGTCCCACTCACCTGTAGCCCTTACTTCCTGGACAGTCTCTCTCTATCGCTCTATCACTCTCTCTTATCTCTCCATCTCTCTCTCTCAATGTCTCTCTTCATACTAGCCTCAGTCTGGCTAGTGGTTCTTGTGATCCTGTGTGTTCCAAGCATGACTGAGAACAGCAAGTTCCAAAGGGAGGGAAGGTGGAAGACATTCCTAACTAACCCCCAAAGTGAGATTGTGAGGGTACTGTGAGCCACCTTAGCACCCCCTGGTTTTGCTTTCGACGCAGCACAGAACTTCTCGGCGCCTAGCTTGCATTAGCCTTCTGATGTGCAGTTCAGCGCTATGCCCATGGGCATCCGCAGGGAGGGGCAAGGGGGGTGGACGCTTGCCCCCCCCCCTGGATCGCTGGTCCCCGGTGCTGGTCCAGTGACAGTGTAGTATTATCACTCAGGCAGCGCACGTTGCTGTAGCGGACGCTCATGTGTTCTGAGCAGGGAGGCATCCACCCACCTCCCTCCACCTAGGGTGACCAACAGTCCTAAATATCACGGACCGTCAGTTTTTTGTGGCCTGTCCGTTGTCCGTCAATATTCCTTTTACGGAAGCCTTTGGTCCGTAATTTTCATGATTACAGCAGGCTGTGCTGTTCCCCGGCAAGAAGCCCTAGGAGTTTAAACGTCCTCTCACTTGGGGCCTCTTGCACTTCTCTTTGAACTCTAGAGGCTGTAGCAGCCCCTCCCCGACCTCGAGCAGACTGTGTTAATCACGTTAAACTTTGCTACCGGCGATTCGTAGTGATTGCTTTATTGCTTGCCAAGCGAGAGATAGCAATTCATTGGGGGGCGAAAACTAGGCCTCAGAGGGCTGCATCGACGCATACTGTAATCTGCAAACAGAGATCTATGCTATGCTCCAGCCTCCAGGCCAAGGGAAATATGGTGCATTTGCCGGACACACCTACAGCAAACAATGCAGGCCTCTCAGGCACATTCAGATACTGCACGACCGACCCCGGCGGCCCCCGCAACTGCTGTAACCCCTATCACTGACTAACCAACATCTTTTATGTCTCCCCTCTCTCTTATCCTCCACGCTTATTTGCATTCCCATGCCCGTTGAAAAACCACTACTGGGCCGCAACTCGTCCCCAATGGCTCCCGTGACCGCGGAGCTATATATCTAGCATAAAGGAACCTTCCCCCCCACCTACCTTTCATATTTTTTCCCCTGTATTGTTATCGTTATTCATAGTCAACTCTTTATTCATGATTATTGTATTTCACGAGCCAGACTAGACATCCAATTATATGCTTTTTGGATAATGACTTGACTTCTGTTTTGTGCATTTGTATTGTATGATATATATATATATATATATATATATATATATATATATATATATATATATATATATATATATATATATATATATATATATATATATATATATATTTATTTATTTTTATTGTATTCTGTTCTCAATAAAATCTGAAAACACACAAAAAAAGTAGTATGTGCTTTACAACTGCCGTAATGCAAACAATCCAAAGGCATTTTGGAGCATGTGAAGTAGTACTGCTGTATTACTCTTTTACATACTCTTTTCTGTGTTTGTGAATTGGCTCTAAAGTGTCTAAAATGGAAATATTCGATATTGGTATAAATCAGGGCCAATAGAGTGGACTGTGCCTTCTTTCACTAATAAGGAGTTGGACATTTAAGGGCATTTGCAAAGGTATATAAGAGTACATGTTGTCCTACTTTCTGTACTAATAAATGCTTTTGTGAATCGGCCTCTTAGGGTTTCATTAACTGTTTTGGGATCTCTTTTGTCCTTTATCCGATCTCTTCCTCACCAGCGATGAAGGCAGCATGTTTTTGATGTACTCCTTATTACTGCGAGTAGGCCAGGATCCAGAAAACCAGTTGGTGGAGTATCTTAAGTCAACCAAAAGACATTTATATTTGGAAAATGATACTTAATCATTACAACACAATTACTATTGCCAACTGTGTAAAAATATATAGTTCATTTCAAGTTTATTGACCATTAATTCAAATATTTACAATGGCCAGTACACCTATAATAGCACAGACGAAATATAACGAATCCTTTAAACGTTTAGCATTAAAAGTATTCTGGCCTCAGTAGCCCGTACAAAAATGAATCAAGAAAGAATTTGAATCTTACACTGCCCTACTAT
Source organism: Lissotriton helveticus (assembly GCF_964261635.1). Classification (NCBI taxonomy): domain Eukaryota; kingdom Metazoa; phylum Chordata; class Amphibia; order Caudata; family Salamandridae; genus Lissotriton; species Lissotriton helveticus. Next base: position 450,319,920 of record NC_136067.1, read on the forward strand.
TAACAATGATATTTAAAGTATTGTGAACCTTTTTTAAAATGCTAATGTAAAGTGCTAGATGGCTGCATCTCTAAATCCCACAAAGCGCGGTCATCGAGGGATTATCTCTAATATCTCCAAACTAAATCACAGGTATCTACCTTTATCAGAATTAGAGTGTTGGAACCGGGACCTCTGTCCCACTTAGGGTAGCATGGCACTGGGTGGAAGGGCTAAATCTAGAAGGCAATTGTGAGTGCTTGCACCACACACACTACAACACCCCAGCGCAAACCCACCAAAAATGACACCACACCGTCTTTGTTAAATAGAAAATAGAGTAGCTTTATCTCTTTATATTGTAAAAGGACGAATGAGGGTTCCAATGTTTAATAAATTAGGACTTGGACATTTCCTTTCGAAGATTAATTGCATTAACTGGACAGTACATTGTATTTCTTACAGTAGATAAAGCACCAGGATTTTAAATACAATCAATTTAGCATACAGCAGGCAAGTATACTTCACATAGTCCAATTAAAACTGGTTGTCGTCTATCTAGTCAGGTAAGTACATTGACTATTACTATAACCAATATGAGCAACCGTTTGGAACAAGTATATGAATTAATGAAATTCTGTTTCAGCAGATCTTTTTTCTCATTAATTTGAATTAAGCTGGAGAAGGCATTTGGACTAGAGTCATACCAATTTCTGAATCAGAGTGCGCTGTCTCTTTATCATTCCTGTACAAGAAAAATGCTTTGGGAAGATCTATTTCCGAGGGGGGTTGAGGTCCGGAATCCACTCTTTCAAATCAGGTTAGTCACGTTGTTATCAGCGAGTAAATTGCTTTTGGTACTGGTTCTTGGCCCTCCCCCATTCCCTGATAGACCCCCCTCCCGGCACAGCGTCACTCCTTCAGCCCCACCCTCCGCTGCGGGATCCCCAGTTACCTCTGCGCCCATCCGGTGCCTTATTTACACCATCTGGGGATCAAGCCTGTGGCCCGACCTTCTCCCTACCTCCCGCTTAGGTCTTGGCTCTTCACCTGAGGCGGGGCAGGGACCGTAACCGGGCCGTGATGTGAACTCCCCCCGAGGCCTAGCAGCATACGGGCCTCCCTCCGCACTCTCTCCCGATCCACCAGGGAGTCAACTGCAGGTCAACTCAGCCTTTCTGATGGACCGTGGCAGCTTCCGCTCCAGCAAGGAACTCCGGCTCGACAGGGAGAGGTAATGCGCTAGGCTAGAGTCCGGTTGCTAAGGGACCCCGCCCACCGTCTCTCTCCAAGCCGGCGCCGCTCTCCTTCTCCTCATGCCTTGCGCGGGAACCGCTCGGCCTCGCTCCAACGACACCACAGTGCCTCAGAGAGGGTGTAGAGAGAGGAAGGGGGGAGGGAGCTCCGCCAGATACGGCAGGAGAAAAACTAGGCAGCATATGACGCCGGCCAGTACAGCACTCTTCAATAGAGCAGAACAGCAAACCAGGGCAAGGTTTAAGACCCCGCTTCACTTCAGGGGTAGTGGTCAGAGTTCCTTTTTCCACATTGCCTTACAGCCCACAGCACCAGCCTCCAAGGTTTCTAGGGCTGGGGCCAGGTCACTCTCACCAGCTGTTGAAGTAAATTAGTCCTTTTGATAGATGGCTACACTGGAATGGTGTACTCGCATTCTTCTCACAGGCAGGGCCAGATCAGCAGGAAGGAGGGCAACACCCAAAACTAACTTGCAGTCCCTAGGAGCAGTCAGATTAGCCTGAGACACAATCCCCCTAAACTGTAGTCTGCACTCCAGCCAGCAATCACAAAATGGCTGCCCTGTGTCCTCCCTTATATAGCCTAGGCCCAGGTCACTAGAGTGGACTGGAAGGTTCTGGAACCCTCTAATGTAATCCTATGGGCCAGAGCTCTGAGGTAATTTCTAGTAGGCGTCCATCTTAGGAACTCACTCTACCCACCATTTTAGGAAGGCGCACCTGTACCTCAGCACTGATTAGCAGTGGTGGGGCACCCAGAGACCTAAGGCCACACAAAAAGGGTTGGTGGAAAAAGTAATGTGAGGCAGAAGGGGGAAAACAAAATAAGGGGAGACCATCCAAAAGCTGACAGGTCTGACATAGAGTATCTCAGCCATTTACATCTCTTCAATAAAAGAAAAGTGCAAATCCATATTACATTTACAAAATTCTCTTTGCTGTCTTACACTGATCAGTGGCGCCCTTCAAGGTAAGCCATATTGACCAAGATTGAGAAGAAGTGGGAATCTGATTAGCAAGAGTACATGCCTAATTCCTTGGAGAATGAGACAGTTCTATATGAAGGTATAGATCCTGCAAAGTAAATTCCACTTTTATATTTTGCAAATATTTTTTTCTTAAACATGTCACAAGATATAATGTGGGATTTGGCTATCACCTGAGACATTGTGCCTGATTCAACTAGATACACTACACGAAAGTTTCCAACTACAGCCTCATCTCAGTTTATACCCAAATCTCATATTTGGGAGAGGCCGTGTTTATTAACTGAAGCCATGAATAAAGTATGAGGAATTGTTGCATTAGCTTGTACATGTCAGGAACCCAGGTCACAGCTACCTCCCTGTACACATTCCAGCCAGGCTGTCCTATGATCCCTGGCAGAGCGAGGTGTGTCTTCTCAGAAGGTCTGCATTCATGCTACAGAGGAACATGCATGTCCTGCTGTGACCCATTGTCTCATCTCCATGCTTGGGGCAGGGAGTGAATCCAGTGCAATCAGCAGGGATCTTTCCTATCCTCCCACATCGCAGGTTCAATGTACTCTGTATGCTGTTGCTGGCACTGCGGACTCCGTGTGAGAGTCACACAGGTCAGCTTCTTTTTCTAAAGACTTAGTTAATCCTAAAAAAGCAGAAAATAGCTGATCCAAAATATCCACTGTGTATGTCTTCTAGTTATTTTTAGGGTGGGCTGTTTCCATAAAAATGCTTAGCTCTTCATTTCACACTAAGTACATTAGATTTTTACCAGTCTTGAGGGCCACCCACAACAGTTTCTTTAGATTGCTTTAAAAAATTAAAATTCACAATGTGTTGGCTGACTTACTTGAGATTGGATGTCTTTTGCAGCCACGGTGCTGGTCTGGCACTCTGTGCTTAATTAGAGTCAGTGGTTTCCGGTGCTCACCACTGCCACTTCATTGGTTTCCGGTGCTAGGCACCGGCGCACAATTTTCAACACTGCACTTTTGATAGATTGCCACATGGTGGCACTGCTCATCTAATTTAGAGCTGAGCATAACAATGGGTGTTTATGAATACAATACACATTACAAATTACTAATACCTGCCTCCCCAACCATTCTTGGGAGACCTGGAATAATCTGAAGTGTCTCACTTGCAGGCGAGAGAGATACTTAGTAGTTATTTTGGCAGCGATGACCGGGGCAATGGGTGGTGCAAGCTGCAGTGGCCTCCTAGTCAGATCCCTGGCACTTCTTATTTTACAGATTAAGCCATGCTGACACTGCCAAACAACTTTTAAAGCCTTTTGCGCTTTGGTCAGCACCACTCACTTTTCAGCAAATTCTATGAGAGACCCAACTCTGGTGCCAATATCCAGATAATGGTTTGCATATTGAACTTGGGATCTCTCAGTTCATTGGTTTTTGCAATATTGCATTTAATCAAGTAACACTGGCTGAAAACATAACCGAAAGCGAACATGGTATATGTTTGTCAGGAGCTGTAGCTTTGTTCAATGCTTTCAACTCAAGCAGGAGCAGGCCACCACAGTGAAATAAATGTTTTTCTTCTTCAGAAATTAAACATGACGCATTGGATCCTGTAAATCTGGGGTCGCAGGGGCTCTACCAAGGGTAGCAAAGTGCAAGCCAGGGTTCACAGTTGCAACCCCTAATTGACGGCCATGTTATTATATGGATTACAGGGCTGAAGGTGGCTGCGAGACACCTGTTGAAAAGTTAGATCACAAAACATATGACAATTGATTTGTGAAAAAGAGGTTTGATGGTCCCAGGGTTCATAGGATAGGAATGAATTTGGATGGTAATGTTGTAGTGAAGTGTAAGTATGGTTGGTGAGGTTAAGATGTAGAAGGGATGTGCACGGAGGCTGGTAGTGCACTCAGGAGTGTGGTCGGAGTGTTTCTTATGGTGCTCAATTTCAAGTAGAAGTGCATAGCAAAGTCATTTCATTTGCCGATAATGATGCTTCATTTGGGTGATTGTAGAGCACAGAGTAGGTTGTATAATGTATGTGTAACATTAGAGATGGATCTGACGTGTGGTGATAAGGTGAAGAAAATATGAAGGTTTAGCACTGTTCAGAACATTGCTTAGTTTTCTCAACATGAAAGGTGATTTTCTTTCTTGCATATTTATGAAATAATTCTTTCATTTTGGATTTTAAGAAATAAATACTAGGGAATGTTGTGTTTTCTTATATCTATGATTCTTTGTATTCATATTGTATCCTAGCTACAAGGTTCTACTTCTGGAATCCCGACTGTGGAGTCCAGAGTGAAACTTGGCTGAGTAGCTGAGAGGGTGACTTCTGGGGGTCGCTTTCCTACTTCAATAAACCCACTGAAAACTTGTGAAGAGCGTCTTATATCTTAAAAGGGAACATCTCGTTTTTTGATGTGATAGTGTAAAAGGTGCCTAGGAGATAATCCGTATTAAGTACCTCAACATTTTGAACAACTTCTTCCCTATCCTCAAGCAGAAGGTTCATAATATTAATAATAAGACAGACCCTTCTCTTCACAACTCTACCAGCATAGACAGTCCACTCCTTTCTCCACCAAGCACCACCACACCACACTTTACCAACCCAACCACCCCTCTGGACCGTGTTGAAGCAACCCCAGCTCACCACACCAATCCTTGCTCACCACTTCAAGAAGGCCCATAGCACAACGCATTTGCAAAAATATATCCACCACCACTTCCCTGCATTCATGCCCTAATTACAAGCCCTAAAGGCCCATCACACTTACTCCTCCCCCTCCACCACCAAAATACGGACACAACAAAGAAACTCAGATAAACCATACATCTCAGTACCCCAGTCCCAAACCCCATCCTCCAACTACCACGCTGAGATTAAATCCAGACTTGGAGAAATTATACAGCTTCTACAGCAACTCAAAGCTGGCCTACTGAATCTAACGAACATCGCTTCTGAGATTGCATAAAACAGAGGACCCTCAAAGATACATGAGAATAATAGACTGTTACACTTTAATAATAACACACAGCACTCGCACCTCCCAAGAAACACTCTCAATGGGTCCACCCCTTTTCACCCAACCCTGGTCAAAAAACTGGGCTCCACACTCTACCACAACTCCTCCCCAAGACCATCCAGGACCAAGGTCCCTCTCTCAGAAAAGGACATCCAAGCAGTTCTCCTCACATACAAGACAAAACATCATGACTTCCCACATAATCTGAACCCCTTCCTAACAATTGCATCAAACCCACACAGCGAACAGAGACCAAACTCCGAAAAAGTAAATAAGACCAACCTCAAAACAGTACCCATAACAGTGAAAACCTCAACGAACACCAAACAGCTTCTGAAGTGCATGCTCCTAAATTGCAGGTCGGCCGTAAAACACGCAGCTGACATAGCAGACCTCATTCTTACAAATGATCTTGACCTAATCCTCCTAACCGAAACATGGCTTAAGATAGACTCTTCACCTATCCTTGACATTCTAATCCCTCCAGGCTATGGCATCATAAGAACTGACAGACCAAAAAGATCAGGGGATTGCCATAGCCTGCATACATCGCACTAACCTTAAGGTTAACCAGTCACAAACCATTGTCCCCCCACCTACGAATACCTATGGTTGAACATTGTGTGCAACAACAGTTCCCTGTGTAAATTACACCTGATCTACCACCCTCCAGGCAACAACCACTCATTCATAATCAATCATGGAAATCAAGAAGATGCAGTAGTGGTGTCACTTGATGCCACAATGGCCTTTGATACCCTTGAATGGCCATACATGATGGCAGTCCTCCGTAAACTGGGATTTGGCCCCAGCTTTATTTCATGGGTGAGGCTCCTCTACTCAAACCACTTGCCCAAGTGGTCGTAAATAACAAGGTCTCGGAGCCTTTCGTCCTGGAGAGAGGGACCCGCCAGGGATGCCCGCTCTCGCCCCTTCTATTTGCCCTCTCACTTGAGCCGCTGGCCACCTGGATCAGGCAAGATGTCTCACTCAAGGGACTCCAGTGGGCTGATGGTTGGGAGGACAGGATTTCCCTGTACGCGGACGACATCCTCCTCTACCTCTCGCGACCCCGGAAATCACTGATAGTCGCCCTCGATATCTTTACCAGCTTTGGGAGGAACTCCGGATACAGTATCAATTGGAGTAAGTCTCTCCTATATGTCCTACATGGCAACACCCCCATACTTCCACGCGACTGTCCCATGAAGGTGGTCACTGAGGGCTTCACGTATTTGGGCATGTTTGTCGCGGGACAAGACAGCCATGTTTGACAAGAACCTGCTCCTGCCCCTTCAGAGGCTCAAGCGTGACTCCGCGGCCTAGCAGAGGCTACCGGTCTCGCTGTTGGGAAGGGCGGCGCTCTACAAAATGATGGCGCTGCCTCGGGTCCTTCACACCCTGCAGAACTACCCTGATCTTGTTCCTCCTTCGTACTTTGCGGCTGTTGAGGCGGCACAGAAACACCTCTTGTGGTCCGGCGCACCTCGAATAGCTCTTCAGAAATTGACCTTGGGGTGGTACGATGGAGGGATCGCCCTTCCCGACATCCGCAGATACTACTGGGCTGCACACCTCTCGGCTATTAACCAAGGCACATACTGTGACGGTAGCGACCCGGGGTATGGTATGGACAGGTGGCTCCTGCCGGGAGGGAACTACAAGGAGGCACTATACTCGCGGCCGGGCAGACACGCACTTACGGGGTCTACTCTCCACTCGGTGCAGCTGTGGCACATTGTCCAGCGTAACATGGGCTGGCACAACAAGCTTACCATGGCCACTCCGCTCTGGGCCTCCGAGCAGCTGGGTCGACTGGGTCGCACCAAAGGGTTCCAGAACTGGGACCTCATTGGGATCTCCCATATAGGAGATCTCTGGGACTCTGGAGGGGTCAAGGCCTTCTCGTCCTTGCAGACCACCTACGAATTAGCAGATACCGAATATTTTCGTTACCTCCAAGTCCGCCATTCATTGGAAAAAAACATCCCGCCTGGCAAGATACCCCCACAATCATCCCCCCTTGAAGACAGACTACTAGACGGTCAGATTCAGGAACATGCAATCTCTCTTACGTACAAGAAACTGATCAACAACCTTCCTGATCTACTCCTGGGCCTTAAAAATAGGTGGGAGGCTGATGGTCTGGTAATTGAGGAGGAGGAGTGGAGGAGTGCGCTGGCCTCCCCTAAGGAGGTGGCTATTTCAGCTAGATTACGGCTCATCCAACTTAAAATCCTACATAGAGTATACATATCGAACACCAGGCTGAAGAAGATGGGCAGGAGCTGAGATGACGGGTGTAGGAGGGAGTGCGGGATGGCTGGCTCCTTCTTTCACATGTTATGGGAGTGTCCTCTATTGCAGGCCTACTGGATGAAGGTGACGCGCTGTATGCAGGACGTGTGGGGGGTTGAGTTGCGTCCTGAGGCGAAGCGCTGTATATTGAATATATGGTAGCCAACTGACTTACCGGGTAGGGGCAGGCTCTGGGTAACGCTTGGTCAGATGATAGCTAAACGCAACATAGCAAGACTTTGGGGGGCGGACACGCTTCCTCGGATTGCTGCATGGAAGCGTGACATGGATTGGTGCATGTTACAGGAGAGAACAGTTTACGTTGCCCGGGGATGCCCCAAGAAGTGGAGGGAGGTATGGGACAAATGGAACGAATATAGAGGTGGCCTATGTGAACCCCCCCAGCCCCGGCGTTCGGTGCCTGAGGTGGACGCCTAACGGCTTTGATATGTCGCAATCTTAATGCCATGACAACGGATGTAAATTTGTGCTTCTTGTATGATCTACTGTACGCCTATGATGCTCTTATGAAGTGACCATGTTGACACTGTTTGGGTCTAATTTCAATAAAAAGATTTAAAAAAATTAAAAAATTAAAATAAATCATGGAAATCATCTCCTCCAATGCCACAACAACCCCACGGTCAATAGCCTAAAAACCTTCCTTACTGACCTCAACCTGGTCCAAATCTGTGACAGCCTGACGCACAGCCTGGGTGCTACTCTGGATATCATCATTGTAGACCAAATTCCAACAAATTGAATTGATCGTCCCCTCTGATTGAAAAGATCACCACTACGTCACCTTCCTTATAACCGAACCAACTAAGACACATAAACCCCTTCTTAAGAAATCCAAACAATGGAAAAGGAACACCCGTGACATTTACCTCATGATCTAACAAGCCTCAGCACAATGTACTATTGCCTCCAGTAGACTGGCCAGAGGTCCATGACCTCACTAACCACTTCAACAAAGAACATCCTCTAAAGACTCCAAACCATGGTTCATTCAGAGCCTAAATGACCAAAGACGCAACCTGAGACTAGCTGAACGGGCATGGAGATCCTCACCATTGCTACAACACCTTAAGCAACAGAGATCACAGAGAAGCACGAACAACAAACACACTAGATTCAAATTTCTTCAAAGTTCAGCTAAACAAGGCTAGAAATCGCCCAAGGAAACTGTTCGAAATGATCAAGCAACAATCTGCTCAACAAGCCAGCGCTTCCACATTAGGCCCGAACTGCAACATATTTGCCTCCCACTTCCTTGAAAAATCAAAAAATATAGAAAATGAACTCTAAACAGCAAATGAACACCTCAAAAAAATACCTCCACCTTCCCCCCACTCACCCTGTCTGCACAAACCCCTAACCAACTTGAACTTACCCTAAAAAACAAAGTGTCCTGGAACACTTTCAAAACCCTCGACGAAAATGACATTCTCAAGATCTTAACATCACTTAAACCATCAAATCACTTCTGCGACCCTCTTCCAGCCAATATCAAAACTATCCGTTCACTCAACACAACTCTGCAAAAACAAAACAACTGGCTGACCAGAAACCACCTCAAACTCAATGCGCTCAAAACTGAATTGCTCCTAATTACCCCACTGCGAAGACAAGTCAACATTGAAGACTGGATGAAACAGTTAACAGCCTTCAACTGTAAACCACACATCATAGACTACGTAAGATCTCTAGGAATAACAATCAACAAAAATCTCAACATGCAGGAACACATCAGTATAGCCACTAGAGGAGCAAACTTTCATATGAACATTATTAGAAAACTAAAACCCTTCCTTCCCATCGACGACCTCAAATCAGCAGTGCAAGCTCTAGTGATATCCAGATTAGACTATGGGAATACAACCTTATGTGGTCTTCCGAGATCCAAACTGGCTCCACTAAAAGCCTCTCTCAACACGGCCGCAAGACTTGTCATCTGCTCCAAAAAGAACAACCACATCACCCTTGATCACCACTGATCTAAAGGCACTGAACTGGCTGCCTTTTGAGGCAAGATCACAGCTAAAAATTGCTTTTATGACACACAAAGCCTTGCACTTCAACACACCAATCTATCTAGCTGATCAACTGGAACTATCAGGCGGTGGCAGAAAGTCGAGAAGCACCAGAACCTGGATATTGAACCGCAAAAATTTAGGAAAAAGAAAACATACAAGCATACTTTCTCCAGACTAGCACCTAGAATAGGAAATGCCCTACCCCCTGAAATCAGAATGAATCCTTCTAGCACTTCCTTCAAAAATGAAGTCCAAATTCCTACCCTACCCCAACACTTAACTTGCTCTCCAAACATAACTTACACCTGAGTTTAAAGACCAATGGCTACAGACTCTTGAGTACCCCTGGGCCCACTACTAATGTTTGACATCAAGTATGCTCTCCCTACTATCATTTTTGTGCGTATTGTATAAAGCTTTCTATGTGATTTAACTTCTGTAGAGCGCTCCGATACCCTTCCAGGGTCTAGTCCGCGCTATATAAAACGTTTAAAATAAATACATAAAATTTGTAATGATCAGATGGGGATGGGATTAGAGCAGTTTTAAGTGTAATAGTGTGGTTGATAAAAATATAAGTTCTAGAGGTTTTCATTTCCAGTCTGTTAGTAGGAGGAAAGTCGTGGTGTGAGAAATGTTCTGTAAACTGGGTACAATTCATTTGGTCAGTACATATCACGTTAAAGTCCCTGCAACGGATTACTGGGGTAAAGGGTGAAAGTTAGTCAAGGGCTTTTCCAGGTTTGTCTAAGACATAATCAGTTATGCCGGGGAGCTGATGGAGTGGTAAAATATTTGATTTAATATGCACACTCGCAGATATACAGTTGCAGTTAGGGAAGTTATATAAGGGTTGTTTGTGCGGATGTGGAATGAATTTAAGGGACTTTACACTCCCCCCAATCTTTGTTCTTGCTGACTACATGTTTCCTTGCCTTAGGACTCTGCTTACTTTACTACTGCTAACCAGTTCAAAAGTGCTTATCCTCTCGCCTTAAAACCGGTTTGATTGTCTTATACTTAATTGGCAATTTGAATTTACTTGTAAGACCCTAGTAAAGTGGCACTTCCAGGGCCTTAAGGTAAATGCTACTAGTAGATCTGCAACACAATCACCAATGCTGATACTTACTAAACTAATGCCTTTGGGCAATCACACGTGACCCTTATAATGCCTGGAAAAATTTATTTTTATTTTCTATTTTAATTTTGTAGAATTCAATTTTTTTATCAAAATCTTTAACTGTTCATATTATTATCGTGATGAACAATTCCAAATAATCTCACATGAACCACATAACATTTGATACATGTATGGCAAATAAATCAACAATCACATAAATGACACAACACTAACTTTTACATTTAACAACATAAATTAATTCATGAGCAAGCACTATTTCCAAAAAATGTGACACAAGAAATAAAAACAACACAACTGAAGCCAAAGAAAAAAGAAAGAAGAGCCCAGAAGGGGGAAAGTTCAAAAAATGATTTAAAACATTTTCAAGGCACTTGCCAAACACATATTATTCAGGTAACCAGAAAGAATCCAATATTCAGTAAATGCATCAATGATTCATGAACAACGGTTAACCTGATGGTCAAATTTAGTATGCCTTTGTTTGGACAAGAGGGAAAAAGGTCTACGCATTTCGAACCCCTTTTGACACTTTTTTGAGGGGTTCTCAACAGGACCTGGAACGAGCTAAACAAACAAAAAGAAAGTGCTTGTGTTAGCACTTGTTCACTCCTTTCACCCAACACACCAAAACTGTTGTCTTCAATTTCTAATTTACCTTGTGTGAAAACTCTTTTTACTCCAAGTTGTATGGCATTTTCATTTGAGAGCAACTGAAGCAGGGAGAGCTGTAAGGAAACAGAAGAAAAGAACTAGAAAAAAGAAAGAAAAGGGAGCAAGGGGAACTCTGTCAGAATTGTAAAACTGATGGTTTGATCCTATTAGCAGCGAAAGGGAAGTTGACTCACTTTGCTTTTAAGAATTGAGACCGTGGTTCTCATGACATGTCTTATGCTCGTGAAGAGTACTATGCTGGAACATGTGGGGCTGGTGGCGCACGTAACTATGGAAAGAAAAACAAGGAGTTGTTGAGTTACTGATTCAACCATGAGTGTAAAGTTACTTCATTAGCGACGTTTATGCGTTATACCTGTGCGGGAGAGGTTCTTATCTCGGCCGAAGCCATCTGAGTGAGCGGTAATTAATCCTGTATATTGTGAGGAAACGTTTTCTGAAAAAGATGATGATAAATGAATCCACACATTTAAAATGTTAAGAGCAGATCTTGAGGTGAATCACTCACTGGAGTACACATACCTGATTGAATGTGACATCAATTTTCATGTATCGTGTGAATCCCTTGAAACGCGTCCTATGAAAAACGTGCAACAATCAAAAACCAGTTCACAAATCCTAACACAAGAAAGAAGGAAAAAACTGCCCGCTCAAATGCTCATACCTGGTTCCGTCTTACTCGGGTGCCATTAGTGTCTTCACCCCAGCACGAAGGAAGCCATCTAGAGTTACAATTGGATGGCGCTTAAATAATATGGCAATGGCCTGCGCATGTATCAGAGCTCGCGTCAACGTGTTTTTTTGGGGGAAGCGAGTAGAAAAGGTTATTGTTTTCCCTTTCAGGTGTGGTATTGTTGGATGTTGAGGTACAAACTAATGTCTTCTTAAATACTAAGGTGACTACAAAGGCAAATGTTTTTCGGTTGAGAGAAAAATTGAGGAACAGATCAGATCTATAAAAAAAGGTTTTTAAAAACAGGCAATCTTGTTTTGTTTCAGAGAGATTTTTCAAGAAAACAGTCTCAGAAAAATTGACCATTTGAACTCCTATGTGTGGCAATGGGAGCCGATCTATGCTTAAATCTAGTGCACGATGAGCCGCATAATTTATATCACTACTGGATATCAATGGGTGTGTAACCCATTGTCGATTGTAAATTTCAAACTGTTCATTTAACCCGTCCACAGCTGAGTTAAATTTTCACAACCAACGTTGCTTCTCTTTGCATCAGTAGTCTATCCATATCTCTGCCTTGTGGGTTCTTCTCAATCTTTGATAACACAGTCCATTTCAACTCGTTGACCGTATGGTTACTGAGTATCCAATGATTGATCAGCAGTGCTTTCACTGTTTTTTTGCGGATCCTGGACATGTGCTGAATAATTTGTTGACTGGCTTCCTGGCTTGTCTTCCCAATGTACAACTTCAAGCTTGGGCATAAAATGCCGTAAACTACATATTTGGTTTTGCAATTAGAAAATGCGACGTGCTTCCATTTGATGTTTTTGAAGGAGAACGATGATCCTTCAATAGTTTGAGAGCAGCACACACAGGTGCCGCATTTATGATATCCAATAACAGATGGTAAGCTAAGTTGTGCTCTGAGCGTGGTCCTCTCTAATGTTTTTGGTACTGCAGCACAGATAATTAAATTACCCACGCTTTTATCTTTTTTCAAAGCAAACAACGGTTTGCTGAAGGATTTATGTACATTCTGGACCTAATGCCAGTTTGGAGTAATCAGCTTCTTTAGAAAGTTCGTCCGGGGGCAAAAAGTAGTCACGCATACAAGACGATCCATGTTTTTTTTTCTCTTCTCTCTAGAAGAGTTTCCCTGGGTGTCCACCATGCGTGCTTCATGGCATGTTTTAGTAATTTCCTGGGGTATTCTTGCACTTTTAATTTCCCCAACAGGCTATTAGCATGAAGCACATATTCAGATTTGAAAGTACAATTGCGCCTAATCCTAAGGAACTGTCCATAAGGAAGGTTATCACGCAAACTGCGTGGATGTTGGGGTATATAATGCAAAGCTCTGTTTCGATCTGTGGGGTTTTTGTGTAGTGTTGTAATGAGTGTGCCTTGTGAAGCGTAAATCTTCACGTCCAAAAAAAAGTCATCCTACTGGAACTGTTACTTTTAAACTGAAATTAATGTCGGTAGTGCGTTTGTTCAACCAAGCATGAAATGCCACTAGGCCATTTGCTGCTTCATTCCATATTAAAAAGGCCTAGTCAATGTAGCGAACCCAGTTGGAGATTTGTGAAGAGAAGGGGTTGTAGATAAATCTCTCCTCAAATCTTGCCATATACAGCACCACCAATTCCGGCACAAAGGGACAACACATGGCAGTCCCTTCTGTCTGTAAATAGTAGTCTTTGTCAAACTTAAAGTAATTGTTTTTGAGTGCAAAACTTGCCAGTTGCCGTATGAACTCGCTGGGAACCCTCACTAGTCTTGCTCTAAGTTCCAAAAATGATTCAATAGCACTTACCCTGTCTTCTTGGGGTATCTGAGTATAAAGGGACACCATTTCAAGTGTGACCAAGGGTTGATTGTTTGGTGAGAACTCTTGGGCTTCCATTTTGTTTATAAAATGAGTAATGTCTTGAAGATAGGACGGGACATTTTCTAAGAAGGGTTTCAAAAAGAAATCAACTTACTTCGAAATAGGCTCCAGTATTGATCCAGACCCGGACACGATATGTTGGCCTGGTGGATGGGTTTCACTTTTATGGATTTTAGGAAGAACATATGGGAATTATCAATTTATCTGGCCGTCTCCTTTCAGAGGCTGAACATTCAATCCTGGAAAAAGGACTTACATTTGTCCTGACAAAACAAATCAACTTTGTCACGTGATTGTGCAAAGGAATTAGTTTAGTAAGTATCAGTATTGGCAGTTGTGTTGTTGTTGGACCAGAACCCTATATAGCTAGTCTGGAGCCAGGGCCAGGAAGGCAGGGCACCTGTGCACCTCAAAGACATGCCTGTTGAAGCTTCTCCCCACTTCAAAGCACAACTAGGTATAAATACTGGACCTCAGACACCAACTCTTCAGTGCACATCTGGACCTGTGGATACTCTGCCAGGAAGGAGGACTGCTGTGCTGCTGAAAGGACTGCCCCTGTACAGTACTGCTGCTCTAAAGAACTGCTGCCCTGCTGTGCTGACCTGCTGCCCTCTAGCCTGGGTGAGTAGGACTGGACCTGCATCTCTTGAAACCAGAGTGACTCCACAGGCTAGTTGGCTGGCCTCCTGATCTGAAGCCTTAAGTTCACAGCAGGCTTCCCACAACCTGGCATATGCACCTGTACTCTGCCATCTGTGAGTCTACTCCACCAAGTGGGACCACCCCAGTTCTGGACCCTTGGAAGTGGGTTTAGGTCCTATGCCAGCCTTTGTGGATCCAGGGTATCCAACGAATCTCCTCTGCAGCACAGTACAAATTAATCTTAATTGACAATGAAATATGGAAATTGTGTAATTAATTTTAGTTGCCGGTAGTGGGGTTTTTAGGTGTAAAGGGTGGGAAGTAATTTATTTTTAAATAATTAGTTGAAAATCAATATGAAATAATTAATTCATAAGTAATTAGGGTAATTGTTTAATTATAGCTTTGTGTGGGTTTTGGGTTTATAGTGGTGAAGGGTGGGGAGTAAATTAATCTTATGTACTTTATAATTAGTTGTTAAATACAATTATTGATTTTACAGTTTAATTTTAGGTGTTGGTTGGGAGATTGTAGGTGTAAAGGATGGGAAGTAAATTACATTTCATGTTTTAATTTATTTTGTAATTAATATATGTTGAATTAAAAATTAATTGTTAGTTATGCACATTATTTTTTTTTTTTGCGATGTGAGTTGCCTACTGTTGCATTGACTAGAGTGGGAATAGTAAATGTTATTCCGCCACTATCCAACACTTTCTCTACTTTTGCCCTGACTGGAGTGGGAAAGTTAGGTTTACAAAGTTGTAAGTAGTTTAATGTTTGAATGTATAACAGAATGTATTTTGATATATTTTATTTTATTGGTGTGTGTGTGTGTATATATATATATTATATGTATATTTATATATATGTATATAATATATATATATGAATGAAAGGTTCGCTTCCCAGTTGAGCCGCACTCAGGAAAGGTTTAGTGAAGATCAGGGGAAGTAGTGATATGCCCAAAGCTTCTCCCGGAGCGTTTCGAGCCAGCGCTCTTCATCATGGGATTACTGCAAATTGACAAAGGCTTCATAGGTTCCAGCTCATTCCCTCTTTTATGTCCATTCTTTACTCAGATACAATCAAGCTCAAGTGAGCACAGTAGCGCGCATCCTGGGACTGGAAGCCCTTTCAATTCATCAATGCCCCAGTGGGCTGCCAATGTCCTGCAGTCTTAAAAAATACTCTGGAATGCACACCATCACTGCCCCCAGTGCCAGCAATCACCTTTTCAATCTGTTATATATAATCAAACCACAAAGTTCGCCTGCAAAGAGAGGAGCCCACGCAATTGCCTTCAATTTACAAAATTGACCAGCTAGGTGCTTCGCCATCTTCAAGTCCTGCCCGACGCGTTTCATGTCCACCGACATTTCTTATGGGGCTCTGGTCTTGGCCGAGTTTCTGAAACGGCAGGTTCCTAGCACCACATTAAATATCTTCAATCTCCGCCTCTGTGGGCGTGGCCACCTGCATGGCCTGATGGTAGCTGTAGTGCTTTCGTATACTCAAGTGAGATGCCGTCACAGTTCCCAAATAAAGCATATTATTCCCCAGTGGGTTGCTAGACACTTTTGCGGCTCAAAATGCTTCTTTACATTTCCCAATGGCATCACCTGCTACAAACCAATCCGCCATGTGACGAACTAGCAGGACTGCACAGCCGTGCAGCGGGGCTCTTCCTCGCGGCCCAGGCGGAGCCGCACAATCTCAAACCACAAAGTTCGCCTGCAAAGAGGGGAGCCCACGCAGGTGAGTAAATCTAGTCTTCAATTTATTGGGAAAAAACAAAATTGACCAGCTAGGTGCTTCGCCATCTTTAAGTCCTGCCCGACGTGTTTCATGTCCACCGACATTTCTTCAGGGGCTCTGGTCTTGGCCGAGTTTCTGAAACGGCAGGTTCCCAGCACCACATTAAATATCTTCAATCTCCGCCTCTGTGGGCGTGGCTACCTGCATGGCCTGATGGTAGCTGTAGTGCTTTCGTATACTCAAGTGAGATGCCGTCACAGTTCCCAAATAAAGCATATTATTCCCCAGTGGGTTGCTAGACACTTTTGTGGCTCAAACTACTTCTTTACATTTCCCAATGGCATCACCTGCTCCAAAAGCAAAAACAACAAAAACAACAGGTGATGGACAGAATGTCATTCATTCACCCCAGTACAGAGATCTGGGCCTAAATCCATCGTTTTTTTGCTCACCATGCCTTTCCAGTTTGAACCCAGCTATATGCAAATCAGCCTCGACCCTGTGCCCCATGAGAACAGTCCAGCCCGAACTGCCAAGCCAGGTCCTCCCTGGACTGGAAACAAGCATCCAAGGACCGGTTTCGGGCTTTCAGCCCTCATCAGCCTGGATAGCTTGATTCCAGTGGCATGGAGAGCACGGGACTCACGTCTGAGCATACCCGTCCCACTCGGGGTGACAAAAGCAGAAACAACAGGTGATGGACAGAATGCAGAACAATGTCATACATTCACCCCAGTACAGAGATCTGGGCCTAAATCCATCGTTTTTTTGCTCACCATGCCTTTCCAGTTTGAACCCAGCTATATGCAAATCAGCCTCGACCCTGTGCCCCATGGAAACATTCCAGCCCGAACTGCCAAGCCAGGTCCTCCCTGGACTGGAAACAAGCATCCAAGGACCGGTTTCGGGCTTTCAGCCATCATCAGCCTGGATAGCTTGATTCCAGTGGCATGGAGAGCACGGGACTCACGTCTGAGCATACCCGTTCCACTCGGGGTGACAAAAGCAAAAAACAGGTGATGGACAGAATGCAGAACAATGTCATACATTCACCCCAGTACAGAGATCTGTGCCTAAATCCATCGTTTTTTTGCTCACCATGCCTTTCCAGTTTGAACCCAGCTATATGCAAATCAGCCTCGACCCTGTGCCCCATGGGAACAGTCCAGCCCGAACTGCCAAGCCAGGTCCTCCCTGGACTGGAAACAAGCATCCAAGGACCGGTTTCGGGCTTTCAGTCCTCATCAGCCTGGATAGCTAGATTCCAGTGGCATGGAGAGCACGGGACTCACGTCTGAGCATACCCGTCCCACTCTGAGTGACAAAAGCAAAAACAACAGGTGATGGACAGAATGCAGAACAATGTCATACATTCACCCCAGTACAGAGATCTGGGCCTAAATCCATCGTTTTTTTGCTCACTATGCCTTTCCAGTTTGAACCCAGCTACATGCAAATCAGCCTCGACCCTGTGCCCCATGGGAACAGTCCAGCCCGAACTGCCAAGCCAGGTCCTCCCTGGACTGGAAACAAGCATCCAAGGACCGGTTTCGGGCTTTCAGCCCTCATCAGCCTGGATAGCTTGATTCCAGTGGCATGGAGAGCACGGGACTCACGTCTGAGCATACCTGTCCCACTCGGGGTGACAAAAGCAAAAACAACAGGTGATGGACAGAATGCAGAACAATGTCATACATTCACCCCAGTACAGAGATCTGGGCCTAAATCCATCGTTTTTTTGCTCACCATGCCTTTCCAGTTTGAACCCAGCTATATGCAAATCAGCCTCGACCCTGTGCCCCATGCGAACAGTCCAGCCCGAACTGCCAGATCAGTTGACTGGGGGTGAGTGTTTGTATTGTCAACGCTCCGTCCATCATCACCTTTGGTTTTTCTTTGTTCGCCCTAAGTTGGCAGGGTATGCTCAGACATGAGTCCCTTGCTCACTTTGCCACTGGAGTCAAGCAAGCCCGGCTGAAGACGGCTGTAATGCCAGAAACCGGTCCTGGGAAGCTTGATTCTGGTCCAGGGAAGACATGGCTTGGCAGTTCGGGCTGGACTGTTCCCATGAGGCACAGGGTCAGACTGATTTGCATATGGCCATGTCTGAACTGGTGTGGCGGAGTGAGCTAAAGAACGGTGATGGATTAAACCCAGATCAGTTGACTGGGGGTGAGTGTTTGTATTGTTAACGCTCCGTCCATCATCACCTTTGGTTTTTCTTTGTTCGCCCTAAGTTGGCAGGGTATGCTCAGACGTGAGTCCCTTGCTCACTTTGCCACTGGAGTCAAGCAAGCCCGGCTGAAGACTGCTGTAATGCCAGAAACCGGCCCTGGGAAGCTTGATTCCGGTCCAGGGAAGACATGGCTTGGCAGTTCGGGCTGGACTGTTCCCATGAGGCACAGGGTCAGACTGATTTGCATATGGCCATGTCTGAACTGGGGTGGCGGAGTGAGCTAAAGAACGGTGATGGATTAAACCCAGATCAGTTGACTGGGGGTGAGTGTTTGTATTGTCAACGCTCCGTCCATCATCACCTTTAGTTTTTCTTTGTTCGCCCTAAGTTGGCAGGGTATGCTCATACGTGATTTCCTTGCTCACTTTGCCACTGGAGTCAAGCAAGCCTGGCTGAAGACTGCTGTAATGCCAGAAACCGGTCCTGGGAAGCTTGATTCCGGTCCAGGGAAGACATGGCTTGGCAGTTCGGGCTGGACTGTTCCCATGAGGCACAGGGTCAGACTGATTTGCATATGGCCATGTCTGAACTGGTGTGGCGGAGTGAGCTAAAAAACGGTGATGGATTAAACCCAGATCAGTTGACTGGGGGTGAGTGTTTGTATTGTCAACGCTCCGTCCATCATCACCTTTGGTTTTTATCACCTGCTCCAAACCAATCCGCCATGTGACGAACTAGCAGGACTGCACAGCCGTGCAGCGGGGCTCTTCCTCGCAGCCCAGGCGGAGCCGCACAATATCAAACCACAAAGTAAAGCAAGGGCACCCAGCTCAATCAAACAAGCCCAAGGCCCTCCATCAAGGGTTTAGTACTGTATTTTGCAAACCACTCACAAATGCGCATGCTCGGGTGCCCGCACATGTGCATTTCTTGCGAGAAATGCGCATGGGCAGGCGCCCGCGCATTTGTGAGGAAGAAGTCTGCGAGATACCAGGAAGAGGGAGCCCCGTGACGCCGCATCGCAGGTAAGTCGTTTTCTAGTTTTAGAATGTTTTAAAATGATATTACGGGCATTTAGAAGAGGGCGGGAGTGAGGCGGGCGGCGCATAGTGGGGCTAAGCAAAGTGTGTGGGTGTGCGTAGATTCCCCCCCACTTCGTGGTGCTTCGCGTAGCACCACTACGCCCAGGGTTACTAACAACATATAGCCTTTACTTCATTTATATCTATTCAGGAAATGTTCGACAAAAAGTTCACACCAAGAATTTCTCAAATGCGATATATTTGCTCATGTAAACTATTTATCTAAGCCTTAATTTGAATGATCTGGAACATAAATCATATTATAATCAGATTTAAAGTAAGCCATTTAGTATAATTAGTCACAAAATGGCAAACAGATTCAACAGGATAAACATTTGCTGGTTACCTAGAACAGAAAAGGGAGAGAGAGAACATTGTGAAAAATAAACTTTCAGCATTTAGGTTAAACAAACCAAATATGCAGAGTCGAAGCGCAATGAGTCACAGGAATGAGTCCATAAACTCTTCAGCCGAAGAATTGTACTGCAACACTTTAACATCTGGCAAAGTTAATGTTTGAGTCAGATCGGAAAGTTCAGTTCAAATGGGTTTGGCATAAGGAAGGAAATCAGAGTTCAGTCCGACAGCATGCCAGGCAAGGAAATCGAAATAATAACCAGCCCCTGACTCTTCCTCCAAGGGGGCAATTATACTTCAAAAGGTTCTCAGTTTACATCCACAAAGTTACTTTTCCATTTTACGATATAGTCTCCATTTGTTGTCTGCTCATGGTGTGATCAGTACCTCACTAAGAAATCCGAAAGCATTAAGTAATCCTTTTGCAAAATCAGCGAATTCAGTAACTTTATATTTCCATCCTTTCCTCAGAAGTAAGTACATTCACTTTGTTCACTGTGTTCTTTCCCATATGCTCTGTCTGGGATTGCAATTGTATTGATACATTTCTGTTAACTGTTGCTGATTCAAGAGAGAATCTATTGTTTGAAAGGCTAAGAAAGAAACTTTATGAAAAGTTCTCACAGCGTTAAAAAATGATTACTTTAGCTAGATTCTGCTTTTCGGACCAGGAAAAAGCATTTGAGGCCTACATGAAAACTTGCTGAATCACTATCCCGTTATTATTATTACTATAAACACACATTAATATGAATAATTCCTTTTCCTAGGTAATTCAATCATTAATCTTCTCTTCAAAGTTACGTATCAATATTTGATACTACTAAAAAAAAAATTCACAGGTTTATATTTTCAAAACAGATTAATATACATGTTACTTTTAAAATGCACATTTGTACCACACAATACTGAATACAACTATGAACCTTCATATGCTCAAGCATCCCTAAACTCAACATTTTATCATTTTCCAGTTTTCGATTATGTAAGAATTCGTTTGTTATCACATTAAAGGTTTCAGCAGCACATTTTCTAGGTAAACTATGTTTAGATTCTTAATCATGTGATTACATTGCATAAGCAAATAACTTTCTCTCTCTTTATTTACATCTTTCACATGTTCACGTTTCAAAACTTTTCTGCATGCTTTTACGATGCAGTAGATAATCTCACGTTTTTCAGCTTTTACTCTTTTACTATATTTTACATTATTGTCGTAAATCTTATTTGAAGGTGAGAATTGATAGAGGCAATCATTATTAAACTTTTACGCTCCATCATTACTATGGCCCTGCACTCACAGGGGTGTTGGGGTACATCTTGCCCACAAGACTACTCAACGTACCTGGATACAAGAGCGGCAGTATTGATACCTCAATTACCTTTAATTCATGGCAAGCAGATTGTCATTAAAAGCATTTTTACAGATTTATCTGGGTCAAAACGGTCTTCATAAAGAATGACAACATCACAGCCATGTATTACACCCAGAAGCAAGGGGGGGATGCACTCTTCCGAGCTGTCAGCACTAGTCCAAACAGTTTGGCATTGAGCCATTTTATTCAGATTCTTCTCCTAGCAGAAAACCTGTCTGGGGTGGAGACTCATTTTAGAGACCGGTTAGCGAGGAATCATTAACAAATACACACATAGGAGATGGCTCCCCAGGCAATTCATGGGTACTTTCACAGATAAGGCATATCCACACTTGATCTGTTCGTCTCCTCGTACCCACACCCGCAGTCCATGGGTTTTGCCCTTTGGATGAATTGGCCATGGATATTTGCTTACATAAGGGTCCTTGCTCTTCATTTTGGTGACACCAACATGGGTGAACAAAGAAAACACAAGGAGATGGACTGAGCACTGACACTTTTCAGACACTCACCCCCAGTCACAGATATGGGTTGAATCCATCATCGTTCTTTAGCTCACTTCGCCACCCCAGTTCAGACACAGCTATATGCAAATCAGTTTGACCCAGTGCCTCATGGGAACAGTCCAGCCCGAACTGCCAAGCCATGTATTCCCTGGACCAGGAACAAGCATCCTGGGACCGTTTTCACATGGGTGATGCAGCAGTAGTTTTTGATGCTACTGGAAATGTCTGTGCACCCAAACAAAAATCTTCTTCTAACACTACATCCAGATTAGCTCAGACACCCAGACCTCAGGCAGTTGAATTTAGCAATGTGGTGCCTGAGGTCCTAAAGTTTGGTTACCTTAAGCTTCCAGAGGAGTGTATGCAGATTGTGTGTGAGGCACGTAAACCTCCCACATGTAACGGCAATACATCAAAGTGGAAAAGATGTGTCCACTACTGCTTAAATATATGAAAGAACCCCACCCCCAAAGTATCTGTGCAAGACAACTGCTGTCTTTTCCATCTGCAAAATCGAGGCTGGCATACACCTACATCTGCTTACATTTAGCTGCCATATGAACCTACATGCAAAGCAGGGATTATTTGTCTCTTTTAAAGATGCCTGTAGACAAGGCCTTCATGGAGGCTTTTAAAAGGTGATTACTTCAAGAACACCTTCGCTATCTCGGAATTCGAACATAGCTCTTATAATAGTGGTGAATCTTCCCTTCAAGTCACATACAATTCTTGTCCTGGCAGATAGCTTTCATTGTTGCTGTCACCTTGATCAGGCAAATCAGTGAATTGCAAGGCACTAACAGTGTAGGTAACCTTTATTCAGGTGCACAAAGATAGAGTGGTTTGAGGACAAACCCAATGTTTATTCCAAAAGATGTTTCCTTGTTATGTAAATCAGACAATTCAGTTACCTATTGTTTGCTAAAACTCAGAAACTGTGGCAGAAAGAGCATTACATATGCTACTGGTCAAGATATGATTGATGTACTATACCAAGAGAGTTAAATCCATACGGAAGACAAAACAACTCTGTTGCTTTTGCAAAACCTCACAAAGGCAATCCTATTTCCTAAGGTACTATGATATGATTGTGTGGAGCCTAGAGCGGATGCCACTCAAAAGAAGGCAGTTACCATGGCCTTCTTAGGAAGTACTCCTATGGCAGACATATAGGGTTGCTACCTGGTCAACACCACACGTCTATCAAATATTGTGTGTACATCCAAGCCTGTCAGAAGGATTTAATTGGCCAAACAGTTTTCAAACCTGTGGTCCAAACATGTGCATCATCTGCTCGTTAGACACTGCTTAAGGGAGTTATTTCCTATAGGTTTGAATCTACAACAAATGCAGTAAACATAAAATGTTGCTTACCATGTAACTATCTGTAACGTGTAGTGCTGTAGATTCACATGTGCCCTTCCACCTCCCTGGAAGTGAGCAGTTATCCAAGGTGTTTTCCAATTTTGCAGAGCATATATATTCTGCCTTAGTTCACTCCTTTCCACTGGCCCTACTTAAAAGCAATCTGGTGTGGAGTCTTTACCCTGGTGCATTATGAGCTTCAGGGGGAGTCATAAGGTATCTTGTTACTCCAAACTTCTTTGAAGAAAAACAACTTTCAAATTCCTGTCCCCAAAACTAAATGGCAGAAGTAAGCAGAGTAAGCAGAGTATGAGTCTTTACAGTACTACAGGCTACGAACAGATGCAGAGTAATTAACATTTTTATTTCTGAAATTATTCAAATTATTTCTCAATATAAATATATATGAATTCATCTCTGTTAAGTGCACAGCTCAAAATTAACCTGAAATGCAAACTAGATATGTGTTAATTGTTTTCCGAATTAATTTCATATTTAGAGGCATGGTTATTGCACGCTGGGGGAAGCATTCAATCGCCTGGACTTCTCAAGTGCAATTCAAGATGTCAGAAAGTTTAACTATGTCGTAAAAGTAAGTACACGTTTCTCATTCTCATTCTCATTGGGTATCAAATAATTTTTCTCTACATGCTGTTTTTTCGATGTTCAGTCTATTCATATCCTAAAGCATTTGCGATTGGAGGAGCATGCATCGAATATTGCACACTATCCAAAAAGATTTGCAGTGGACCATTGTAGGTGGTGGTTGTATTGCCAGTACAGACATTCCACATAGTACTCATCAAAACGTCACCTGTGTAAATAAACTATTGTCAAATGTATTGTTTAATATATGCAGCATTCAGTTTGTTTTTTCAACATCTTTACAAATTCAAATCATCTAAAATAACAGGTAGTAGTGTCAGACATTTTTGACTGATCATTTTTACCATAGGTTGATTTATTGTGTGGGAATGTCACAATTTAAGGTGAAATACAAGCTGAATGGATCTAGACTTAAAAATCTTGCAAATCATATGCTCACGCGCTAGACAGGTTCCGTTTCTCTTTGCCTTAGCTAGAGCAACAACACCGTGTTCTTTCTTCTGTCTTACATAAGCGGTGTTTGTGTAGCGCTCTATTTGGAAAGGTTCCATTGCTTTGGGTCATGTAATTTGACGGGGTTAGTTTGATTCCATTTTTTTTATTCTTTTATTATAATTTGCTGCCTATAGACCAATTTTGGGGCGCATGTATTGGCAATTCCAACAGGTCTGGCTTATCATTGAAGGATCTCTTCAGTCACTGGTGAGTTTAGGCACTAAATGCGGCATTATGTTATGTTATGTTACGCTAATTTATAAGGCGCACAGATGCTCCAGCAAAGGAGCGTCCCGGCGCCCGCCAGGTAGCAGCATAACACAACAAGGCACGAAGGGAAGACAAGGGGGCTAAGAAAACAAAAAGGTTTTTACTGCTCGCCGGAAGGAAAATAAATCACCAAGTGCCCGGATCTCAAAAGGAAGAGCATTCCACAGCACGGCGGCACGAACTTGAAACGAACGGCCGCCGGCCCGACAGCGCTTGAACCGGGGAACAACAGCTAGTTGCAGATCAGAAGATCGTAGGGCACGGCCCGGGATGTACCGAGACAGGAGGTTGGCAAGAATCAAGGCAGGAGCTCCCTTGATGATTTTGAAAGCAAGACAAAGGACCTTAAACTGAATCCTCCGAGCGATCGGGAGCCAATGCAGCGTGCGCAAGGTGTTGGCCGTAGAGCAGAATCTAGGCAGTCCCACAACCGCTCTTGCTGCTGCGTTCTGTACACGTTCTGTATAAATGTGCCGAGGCACTCATCCTTTCATTCATTCATTCACTCACTATTTATTATATTCGGAGGTTCCACTGCCTGACAGCAGTTGTTGGAGAACCGTTTTTCTTTGCCCTTTCCTTGTGTGGATCCTGTGCTGTCTGGGAGCCTGTGCTACAAGGTTCAAGGAAAAGCTGTGACGCGTGAGCAGGGGAGACCGGGACTGCGAGGACCAGCATTCAGCAGAACACCCTCAGCTGGTTCCTCTTCCCGGCCGTGCCACGCCCCCTCTCACCGCTCATCACCTCTCACGGCCAACGCTCCGCGGGAGCCGCTCGTAATTTGACTGTGGCGTTCGGAGGTTCCACTGCCTGAGAGCAGTTGTTGGAGAACCGTTTTTCTTTGCCCTTTCCTTGTGTGGACCCTGTGCTGTCTGGGAGCCATTGCTACAAGGTTCAAGGAAAAGCTGCGACGCATGAGCAGGGGAGACCGGGACTGCGAGGACCAGCATTCAGCAGATTACCCTCAGCTGGTTCCTCTTCCCGGCCGTGCCACGCCCCCTCTCACCGCTCATCACCTCTCGCGGCCCCCACTCCGCGGGTGCCGCTCGTAATTTGACTGTGGCGTAGGGAGGTTCCACTGCCTGAGAGCAGTTGTTGGAGAACCGTTTTTCTTTGCCCTTTCCTTGTGTGGACCCTGTGCTGTCTGGGAGCCTGTGCTACAAGGTTCAAGGAAAAGCTGCGACGCGTGAGCAGGGGAGACCGGGACTGCGAGGACCAGCATTCAGCAGAACACCCTCAGCTGGTTTCTCTTCCCGGCCGTGCCACGCCCCCTCTCACCGCTCATCACCTCTCGCGGCCCCCGCTCCGCGGGAGCCGCTCGTAATTTGACTGTGGCGTTCGGAGGTTCCACTGCCTGAGAGCAGTTGTTGGAGAACCGTTTTTCTTTGCCCTTTCCTTGTGTGGACCCTGTGCTGTCTGGGAGCCTGTGCTACAAGGTTCAAGGAAAAGCTGTGACGCGTGAGCAGGGGAGACCGGGACTGCGAGGACCAGCATTCAGCAGAACACCCTCAGCTGGTTCCTCTTCCCGGCCGTGCCACGCCCCCTCTCACTGCTCATCACCTCTCGCGGCCCCCGCTCCGCGGGAGCCGCTCGTAATTTTACTGTGGCGTTCGGAGGTTCCACTGCCTGAGAGCAGTTGTTGGAGAACCGTTTTTCTTTGCCCTTTCCTTGTGTGGACCCTGTGCTGTCTGGGAGCCTGTGCTACAAGGTTCAAGGAAAAGCTGCGACGCGTGAGCAGGGGAGACCGGGACTGCGAGGACCAGCATTCAGTAGAACACCCTCAGCTGGTTCCTCTTCCCGGCCGTGCCACGCCCCCTCTCACCGCTCCTCACCTCTCGCGGCCCCCGCTCCGCGGGAGCCGCTCGTAATTAGACTGTGGCGTTCGGAGGTTCCACTGCCTGAGAGCAGTTGTTGGAGAACCGTTTTTCTTTGCCCTTTCCTTGTGTGGACCCTGTGCTGTCTGGGAGCCTGTGCTACAAGGTTCAAGGAAAAGCTGTGACGCGTGATCAGGGGAGACCGGGACTGCGAGGACCAGCATTCAGCAGAACACCCTCAGCTGGTTCCTCTTCCCGGCCGTGCCACGCCCCCAATACGCATATAACTGAGCTCCCATCGCGCATCGCGGGACGCGCGCGGGACTCAGCCCGGGGCTAAGCCCGGGCAAAGGGCGGGCCGTTTGAGGCCGTTCGAGGACTGGAGAGACTGGACTGGGCCACCTCCCTTAGCTTTCATCTTGCTTACTTTTCTGTCACCTGTCAGGTAACATGGTATTGACTAGAGGAAATAAAACTAAGGCCCCGGGTAGTGTGGGTAAATTGCTAGGTCCTATGGATGATTTCATTACAAAGGCCAATACATTCATAGACCAAAGTATTTCACTGATGGAGGAAAGGGTGTCCCTGGATTTAGCATTTGCCAAAAGATCCTCCATGGGTAATCTGGCGGATGCTAGAACACCCGCTCCTGGTAACAATGATGAAGGGCCGAGGGTGCTTTGTGAGGGCAGACGTAGTCTGCCTAACAATGTGGATCTGTCGGCCTCCCAGCTCTCAGATTCACAGATAAGCACTGACCTCGAAAGAACACCTGAGCTATTACCCCAAAGCCTTCCACAAACGGCATCACAGGAAAGAATCCTAGCAAGGGGGAGGAGGGAGGGCGCAATAAGTAAAAGAAGAAATGATCCGAAATACCCTACCCCTGATATGACGGAATATACATCTAGTATCGCACAGAACCCACCCCCTAGAATAGAACAGTTAGTAGTTCCCGCATTGATCCACCACGTTGCTCATGAAATTCCTACCCCTATCGACCTGGAATCATCTATTCTCCTATCCACCAGTAAGGGATCAATAGATAGCAATAACTCACAGCTGCTAAATAAGATCGCTGACCTTTTTAAACTATATTTGCAACCAGTAGAACAAAAGTTAGCGCAGCTGGAGACTGAGATATCCAAGTTGGTTAACCTCCCTCACCATAATCAATCGGGAGGGGCCCAAAAAAGGGGAGGAAATAATCACAATAAGCAACTTTCCCTGAGGCCAGTAAATACCCTTCCGAAACCCGCAATCATTCACAAGAATGTATCCCGTGCTGTAACACCTATAACAACGAACACTAAGAGCACATTGAATCCAACTACCAATGTAGCCACTACCTTGTCACAGGGAAATGCCCTGTCAACCACTACACCTGTACTGAAGACAGTGCCAACAAACAAAGTAACATCTAAAACTCCGGTGACTCAAACTCTGGCCCCTAATCCTCTGGCTCCAATAGTTAACAGAAATGTTTCTAGAGGACCCGGGGAGGCTAGATTCCCTCTTGATTTGCCACCGGATGCATCACCCTACGTAGTGGTAATGACTGGTGTCCCGGAGTTAGTGGACCACAACGCGGAACCTATGTGGTCTTTGAAAAATATAGCACAACACTGGCTACACACTAATCGTCCCATGCCTCCAACTTGGCATGTAAGAATCCTAACAGTACGCAGGACTCCATGGGTGGATAAAGGTAGAAAAACGATTCCAGGGGATTGTATTGTGATTACTTTCGAAGACCCCCGTGTAGCAGATTACATCTGCTCCTGGGATCATACGAACGCAAATGGTGGTATAGGTATTAAACCACTCTCCTTTTTCTATCCCTCAAGACAAGCCAATGGTCTTTATCACGATTATGATTCACCCTGGGCTGTACCACCTTCCCGTCAGATTGATTTTTCTAACACTAGACAATATGGAGGCCCCCATCATCATGAGTATGATAACTCCTGGCATCTTGTGGGATCACGTTACCAGGGTGGAGGTTGGGAAGAATGGGGTCCACACACACACAGGACGGTCCATAGAGAACCGCCCCGCTGGGACCCTTGGTATAACATCCCGTTGAGTAACAGATTTAGCGGACTTGAAATGGTCGATTGACCATCAATGGAATCTGAATCTGTTAACTCTAATTCACCCCAGCCGACCCCTAAAATAGGAACGACCCCCAGAATAAGAACTCCCCCGGTAACTATTGAAGCTGTAGCATTAAAAGCTGATACTTTACCCATACCCACCCTCTTCTGGAATGTGGCGGGTTTACGTCCGAAGATCGCGGACGGGACAGCCTCGCTTTTTTTGGAACCATGTAAAATAATCTGTCTCCAAGAGACATGGTCCACAACAGAGCTTCATCTCTTGGGCTTTAAAACCTATTTTATCCCAGCCGTGCGTAGTACAATTGGTAGGCCCAAAGGAGGGCTAATAACGTACATAGCAAATACACTGAACCATCTAAAAGTGTCCACGGTTTATTCCGACTCAAATTGTCAAATTCTCTCTCTTTTATTTGCGAATAAGGAGTCTATCCTTTTGGTCAACTCTTATAATAACTTAGAGGATGATCAATTTTTGACTCTTTTGTGCAACGTTCAGGAGAGATTAATGCAACTCTATCAGTTGAAGGATGGACACGGGCCAATTCATCTTTTATGGGGAGGGGACTTTAATCTTCATCCATGCCCACAGGCGAAATTACAGTGCTGCAGGATAGTGGATGAATTTGAGGCCCCATTAGTGCACTTTGTATATACCAAGGTGGGGAACGCCATGAACAATCTGCTCTCAGACTTGGACCTTGTAATAGCTAATCGGCCAAGTCCGGTTCAAAACTCCCTCCAACCGACCTATGTGGGCAGAGGTCACCAAACAACAGTTGATTATATTTTTTTGTCCCCTGGATTGCTAGATATAGCTAAAGCTTTTCAGGTTATTGTCAACTCATTGAGTGACCATTATGCGCTGAGGTTGGATCTTTATTTAACTGAGCATAAGCCCCGAAATACAGAAATAGCGAAAACTCTTGTCCAAAATAACCTAGAGTTAGGAAAACAGAACGGCTTTACAATAAAATGGGGAAAAATTAATCCAAATGAAATTACTAAAAAACTGGTTGATGTGGCTTATCCCAATATAATTAAATGTTTGGATCTCTCGGTTAACCATGAAGAAGTCCTAAATAATTTTAGACAAATTTTAGAGAAAATCAAGGGACTACTCACCGCAAAATCAATGCCCAAGAATCCAACTAAAAAAGGGTGGTTCAACCACAGTTGTACTATAGCACTTTCTAAATTAAAACTCGCCCTACATAATAAACCCAGAGATGCGGGGCAGATCCAACTTCTTAGGCGCCAATACACTAGGGAACGCAGCCTAAGAACTCAAGAACTGAAACAGAAACTCTGGGGAAGACCTGCATACGAGTGCTCTCTCAAAAAATAGCGAAGCTTTCTGGAGAACTGTTAGATCTCCCTATCTTACGGATAACAACAGCCCTAAGATTGAAGTGGCCATAGACGAAGAAACATGGGTGGCCCACTTCACTAATATATTTAAAAACAATGTAACCATAGGTGAGACTGCTAACATACTTCCAAAAGTACAATACCCAATTCCGCTGCTTTTTGATATACCCGACTTAATAGTGGCCCTGGAAATAAGCAAGACTGGGAAAGCCCCAGGTCCAGATGGGGTCCCGGTGGACCTATTTAAACACAATTTGGACCTCTGGGCCCGATCCTCACCAGAGTATGCACAGCCGCTGCAAATGTGGGAGTGCTAAATTCCTGGACTAAATCTATTATGGTCCCCATTTTTAAAAAAGGGGATCGCCAGGATGTGAAATGCTATCGCCCCATCTCATTGCTGGACTCACTCGGCAAGGTTGTTGGGAGAGTTATCCTCGAGCGACTTCAGCAATGGGGTGAGGAGAGGGGCATTATCTCTGATCTCCAGTTTGGTTTCCGAGAGGGGTTCGGAACGGTAGAGCAGGCCCTTAACCTCAGCTTGATTATGGGCAAATATATACAGGCAAAGAAGAACATGGTCTATATGGTCTACGTAGACCTGTCCGCAGCTTTTGACTGCGTTTCGCATTCAAAACTGTGGACGGTCTTAAGGCTAATGGGAGTGGATTCCTCCCTTTTAGATTTTCTGAGGGAACTCTACTCTAGTGCCTCGGCAAGAGTGTGCTTTGGCCTGAATGGAGAGTTGACGGCATCTTTTGGAGTAGAGCGTGGAGTCAGGCAGGGATGTGTCCTGGCCCCCTTTCTTTTCTCATTATACACCAATGGCCTGGAGCCAGAGATGTTGAGGGGGGCCCAGGACCTCCCACGTGTAAAACCGCGCCTGATTCCCGCTCTGCTCTATGCGGATGATGTCGTCATTCTCGCGCGCACACCCCGCGAACTTCAGAAATCTTTGAATAGATACACAATTTTTATGGGCGGTCTGGACCTACAAGTGAATGTCAAAAAAACGTTTGTCATGATCTCAGGCAAAGGGAGAAAAGGAGTAAGAGACATCTATCTCGACAACCAAAAACTCGAGGTAACTGCCCAGTACCCATACCTCGGAATCATGATAGACGATAGATTGACATTGAAGCCAGCAGTAGAGACCAGATGCCATCTGTTCAGAAGATCCATGGCGGCACTGATGAGTTTCTCCCAGAGATTGGGGAGGAGGGCACCCGTGGAGCTACTGAAAATGTATAGTGCCAAGTGCCAGGCCATTGTCCTGTACGGAGCGGGAGTCTGGGGACACACTGACACCAGCGCCCTCCAGGTAGCAGAAAACACTTTCCTAAGATTTCTGTTAGCCACCCCGAGAGGTACTTCAACCTATGCCTCTCATTTGGAACTAGGAATTCCTTACTTAGAGGATTTGCTCAAGATTCAACCATTGATGCTGTGGCGGCGCATTTGGACTTCTGTCAAAAATGCGCTGACGCAGGCAATTGTAGCTGATACAATGGCTCTTGACCAGTCCTCAAAAGTAAAGTGGCTCTGCTACATTAGAAACTTCCTTAAAGACCTTGGCCTTGAGAAATATTATTTCCACCCGGAGTCAATAGTTGCCCTCCGAAGCAAGTCTTAAAGCAACAAGCCCTCTGTCATTTAGAGACATTGAGATTGACTTCCGAGGCGACAAAACCTTCGGTCCTCCATGCGAATATGGTCCAGTTAACTTACGGCATCCAGCCGTATTTAACCCTCCAGGTCACAACCTATGAGAGAATGTTGTTGACAAGATTCAGACTGGATACTTTTTTTAGACTGGTTGCTTTCCCCGCAACTAACAGCTGGGACCTAAGCCTTTCTTCATGTCCCTGTGATGGGGAATCAAACCAGTCAAATTTACATGTTATCATGCTTTGTAAATTCTATCACCCACATAGGAAAATGTGGCTATTACCGATACTGAGGCGCTGGGGCCTTAGACATTGCCGGCCTGTTTTCCTTCGTCTCCAAATGTTGGAATCTGAATCTGTTTGTTACATTGTCCTTAATTTCTTAAAATGTATTATGAAACATAGGAAAAACCTGTAAAAAGTTCTCTGGAACTACATCCCTATGAATCGAAACGTTTTGATATTCTCTTTTAAAATTTGTAAATTTGTCTTTGTATGAATTTCTTTGGAACCTATTTTAGTAATTTGTACATTTGTGTAAACATGTAAACTGTACTTTTTAATGTTCCTTTTATGGTTTTCCTTTGCGAAAAGCCGAATAAAGAAATGTATATATATATTTGCTCACCTCACAGCCAAGCAGGTGCCCCTGAGCTTTTGCCATGGAAGACTTTAGGATATGGATATAGGTGCACCCCAATCAAAGGACCTAGATTCAGCTAGTGTATAAGTCACATGACCGTCCACCCCATATCCCTTTGCCCAGCAGACAGTTAGGTTCCCCTCTGCTCTCCTGTTAAAGAAGCAATTAAGTGGACAATTTACAGCAATACCTCATTCACCTACCAGCTCTTCGACCATGGAAGAAAGGCTGCTCAAGGAACTCTAGAGGGCACAGGCTCAGTCACTGCCTGGTGTCTTAATATGATTATTTCCTCTTCCTCATAATAAAGGTATCATGGACTCAATGGTCACCTGTGTTCAGCTGATCACCTCTGATTAAAGGAGAACAGCAATAAGTTGGGTGACTCCAGGGTGACTGGGTCTGGAAGAAAACAAATTAAAGATGTATTGGCCTCTGGGGAGAAATCTAATCCTTTCGTTTTTGTGACTTCCTGGGCCTTTTGGTTCACCTCTTAAAATAGGTACCTGCCAACTAACTGTGCCCTCTTTTAGGTTCAAGATTCTGCCACAACACTAACTGCTGCAAATGGATTTCATGGCCTGCTTCAGTTGATTCTCGAAGGATCTCAGCATGCAAGTGACATACAGGCTTATGGCATGCACATGAAAGCGAATAGTATAGCAGAGAACACAATAAGTACAATATATAATGTTATGCAGATGCACATTCCTGTTAAATATGTTGGATGCTTATACTTTTTTTTGACTGAAGGCTACCTTCAATTACCAGGCTTGTACCAAAGTCCCTGTATTCTAGAAATGCACGCTAAATTATTGAAACTAATCAAGTTTTGGATCAGATACAACAGTTCATGCAGAATAATCACAAAACCTTTCTGCGATCATTGGTTATCAGGGAGGCTCAATAACGATAAGGTTTTGACACACACTTTGGATGTTGATTTTTATTACCCAATGTCATTAGTCACCCTTGTTAATCGGAGATGATCTACAACTATATATGTTTGTGGTATTTGTATAGGACAAACCTAGCCAAAGGCAACGGAGCAGCTCTGTACAGGGTCCATGCCATGAATATAATCAGGAAGTGCTGGTTTGAACAGCAGTTCTGAAGTCTCTTTCTTAGGAGGAACTGTTTCACATTCTTCAATAGAGAGATATTGAATTCGTTCTTCACGTAAAGTTGGTGTCCAGGATGAATCCAAGTGATTTGGCTGTGGGTGAAAGTTTGGGGTCTGAAACAGTCAAGGTTCTGAGCAAGATTTGAACTATTTCTTGCTTGTTGTTTTTGGCAAATAACAGGAATCTGGTAAGTGGGGTTGAGCTTCAGGTACATGCTAAAAAAACAAGGTCTAAATACGGTGCAGGCTGTGTTTGAAGAGTTGGATGCCAGGAGTGAAGGAACTTTCAAGTTGTTCTGTATTGTCGGCACAGAATATTGATGAATTCTGATAACGTTTTTGGTAAGTAGAGCCCCAAGGGGCTCCATGAAGATGTTGAATATTTCAACCACAAACTGCTCATACACTCAAGGAAGTTAAATAACGTAAACCACCCAGTGACCTTAAAGAGATTCAGAAATAGCTCAACTTCTAAACAATATGTCTAGGAGCTTGAAATGAAAGGTGCAAGATGTCACAGGAAAAGTTAGACATTAATAAGACCCCAATAATTCCTAAGAAAACAATCTCTCTTCTCTCCCCTCCAAATGCCTCTCACTAAGACTTGACAGGAAGGTTTTCCCCAGCAGGACATTCGCCTGGAACAGAACCCTTCTGAACCACAACAATTCTTCATGTGAAACACTGTTGGTGAGGGTTTTTTTAAAATACATATATAGAAAATGCAAAATAGTCACCAAGAATTTGCCATGCAGTTGAATCAACGTAGATTGCGGTGGTACATGCCTACATTCCTCTGCAGGAATGTTGGATTGAGTCGGAGACCAAATGAAAATGGTTTGAAGATGAAATCTGCAAGTAGCATATAATGGCGATGCCACATTTAAAGTACAGTGGTCTTATTGTGACAAAACTCAACTAATCACAAATAATCAACCAGTGTTCTGTTCTAAGACATAACATCACACATTCTAATTCATTATTGACATCCCTGCACCAAAAAGCCAGACATTATTCATTGTTGTTCCCAGAATGGGTAATACCCACTTGGGCCTATGGTTACCTAGGGCCAGATGTAGGTAGCCTAATACCGGTTGGTAACGGCCGAAATTTCCGAATTTCGGTCGTTACCGACCAGTATTAGGCTTTTCAGATGTAGGGGCCTAATTTAAGGATTCGGTAATTTACCGAATCAGTAATTTAAGGAATCGGTAAATTACCGAATTCTTAAATACCGGTTCGGTAAATTACCGAATCCTTAATGTAGGGAGCACTCAAATGAGTGCTTTTCCCATTTTAGGATTCGTTATTTACCACCAACTACAAGTTGGTGGTAAATATCGAAAACCCCTAATGAAGCAATTTTTTGCAAATTATTACAGTGCCATGTGGCATACATACATGCCGTTTGGGCATGTATGTGTGCCACATGTGCACCCATACACTACTCAGGGGTGCAACAGGGTGTCAAAGTGACACCCTGCCACCTTCAATGTGTTCCCCCTTTTACCGAAATAGGATTTACCGAATCTTACCGATTCGGTAATACTTACCGAATGAATACTTACATCCCATTTACCGATTCTAAAATACCGAATCAGTAAAATTCGGTATTTTAGAATCGGTAAATCAAGATTACTTACATCTAGCCCTTAGTCTTTTACAGGTTTTCCCTGATTCCACGGACATGTACCTCCAACTCTGAACATTGGAGTCAGTGCAGGCAAGTGGGTGGATAACAAGAGGAAGTGAGGGTATGTAGGAGAAAGGGAAGCTGTGACCAGGCTGAGTAATGAGGACTCTTGGGCATGAGGTGTCACATGACATACTGAACTGTGGCAGTATACTCAAAATACTTGAGGCGTACTCGGCAACAAAACACTTTAAGTCTATGGCATATTGAATGATTCAAATCATCCCCAAAAGCCCTCAGCCAACTCGACCAACTGTCCTATGCACATGGGCTAAAAACTGTAGCCCCAAAATGGACCTTTGGTTCTTGGGTTAAGAGTATATACATCAGTGTTATTCTCTAAATAGAATGCAAGTTGAGAGGTATTGTCAATTAAAAAGAGCCTGGAAGGTAAGGTGTGTGAAACGATGCGGAGCCTTAATATCGTTTAAAGATATTTATTGGACGGACACAGAGCTGTCCATTTGCATCATGACTTCAAGTCTCCAATTACAGACGACCCTATAACCCTACTACATTCTACGTGATCATGGCTACACAGCCACAGTTCTGTCTCACATCACTACATCTTCCCCCTTCTTGACAACAAATGGCTAACAAGTAACAAATAACAAAATAGAAAAAGAGAAAAAAATCATTAACATTGTTCAATCAGTCTTTGAGGTTTTTTTCTTTTACCCTTTCTGTTCTTCTAAGAGGAATACAATCATTGACACCATCCCCCTCTCTATACACTTCATTTCAGGGGCTTATACATTTTTTGAAATGTGCCCTATTTCTTATTATCACTTTATTCTCATTCTTAGCAGTAACAGCTGAACCCTTCACCATAGTCACTTCCAAGGGAGACGGGTGAAATCCGCTCATAGACTTTCGTGTCTGATTTTGCCTAACCATCACTAGATCCCCTATTTCATAGTTTCCTCTGCGAACATACTTCCTTTGTTCCGCATTCTGCTTCATCTTTTTTTTTCATTATCTCATCTGTCTTTGCAATTTGTGTATGTTCTTTAGGAGGTTTCAAAGGCATTTGTGGCAAGCGTGTTTGTCTAGACTGGTCAAACATCAGCTCTGAAGGAGTTTTTCCAGTCGAACCATGCGGCATATTCCTGTGTTCAAGCAACACTTGGCACACTGCTTGATTCACAGAAATGTCTGTTAATTTTGCTCTTTGCACACTTTTTTTCAATGTGGCCATCAGTCTTTCCACTATAGCACACTCATATAATCAAGAAATTTCGTAAATTCTTTTCCATTAAAAGGTGGACCATTATCTGTTTTTTAAACTTTGGGTATACCCCAAGGTGAAAAAATGTCATCAAGAATAGGCAGTACCACAGATGCAGAAGTGGATGACACTGTTTTTATGATTAATCTAGAATATTCATCAATAAGGACAAATAAGTAACACCCAGAATCTAGAGGTTCATAAAAATCAAATTCTACATCAGACCAGAAAGCATCTGGAAACTAAGACATCTGCAATTCTTCGACAGATCTCTCTCTTGTGGTGCACCAACAGAAATGACAAGACTGCACAATGTCTTCTACTTGACTGTCAAGCCTTGGAAACCACACTTTTTCTCTTAAGAGAGTTTTTGTTGCTGATATTCCTCTATGACTTTCATGCACAAGATTAATGACACGTCTTTCAAAACTGCTCGGAATGACTATTCTGTTCCCCTTATAAGAACTCCAGAAGTGGCTATTGTCAATTCTGCTTGAACATTTTTGAATGCAAGCACATCTCTTTTTGAAATTTCGTTAAAGCAGTTACATGCTTCCATCTATTTAAGTTTATTATTCTTTTCACTTCTACTAAATTATTGTCTTTATTAGTTTTGTTAATTAAATCTTGTCCAGAGATCACTTCAGGAACTTTTGACTTAATTATGAAGTTTATGTGGTTTTCAATGTTATGCATTTCATTTTTATCCTCATCTGTTGGATGTCTGGACAAGTAATCCGCTGGATTATATTTTTTCCCTGGTTTATGGATTATTTTAAAATCATAGTCCATCAACCTCAAACCCCATCTTTCAATCCGAAGAGGTCTTTTTGCTTTCGGATTTCCAAAAATAGTCGCTAGACCCTGGTGATCTGTTACTATGACAAATGATTTTCGAACAAAAAATCATGATCATGCTCACATGCCCAGACTACCGCCAAACTTTACTTTTCCGTTTGAGAATATTTTTTTCTATACCCGTCAGGTGTCGGTTGGCTTGTGAGACCAAAAATCTTGGGGCCTCTTTTCCATGTTTATGCTGAAGAGGAATAGCATATAGTCACACTGGACTTGCCTCTACTATTAATTCTGTGTACAAATTTGAATCAAAATATTTCAAACTCGCTGCTGTTGCTATGTCACTTTTTATTTTCTTAAATGCATCATTGCATTCTTTATTCCAGAGGAGTGCTCTGTCCTTTTTCATTAGCTCTCCAGGGGGTGAACTGACGGTAGCATAATCCTTGATGTAACAGGAACAAGAGCTAGCCATTCCTAGAAAAGAGCTTAGTTCTGTTATATCTTTTGGACAAGATATTGCCACTAATGGCGACACTTTCATCGGATCGGTCTCATTCCTTTGCTTGAGACTATATGACCATAAAACGTTATTTCCGCTTTACCAATTTCACACTTTTCAGGGTTCAATGTTAACCCATCTTTCATAAGCTCTTGACAAACTTCTCTTAATGCTTGATCATGTTCTCTTTCTGTTTTTCCAAAAACAAGAATATCATCACTGTAATTCATTGAATTTTTTTATTGGTCTAATAAATGTTTTTATAATTTCTTGAAAAATCTCTGGAGCTGAGTATATTCCAAAATTGAGTCTTTTGTAACGGAAAACCCCATATGTATTGAAAAAGTTATAATGTATCTTGATTTCTCATCACTTTCCAATTGATGATCTCCTTTACAGAGATTCAATTACGAGAAAACTGCTGCCCCATTCAAAATACTAATACTGCCGAGGCGCGAATACGATCGATCTGGAGGCAAGATGGCGTCCGCAAGCTCTGACGTGTGAGCTGGCTGCTCCTGGGTGCTCACGCCCACACGCTGAAGTAATGATGAGTTAATCGGAAGGAGAAGGAAGCTGGGGGAAAAATTACTTGCTGGAGCCGGACCCTCATTTCTGCCCTGAATATCGGTCGTTTCAGCATGCTGGGCATCGCGGCTGAGGTGATTTCAGCAAGGCAAAGCCACCAACATTTGCTCTATTTGAGTGTTTGGCTGAGCCAGTGTTGGTATTGCTGCTCGGCTCTCACACGCTACGGAAGCCGGAGAGGGGAGGTTTCTGATACGTTGATGATGCCTCCCAAGACTGCGAGAGTGAGGGCTTGTCCTCCAGTGGATAGAATCGGAGCCAGAGCTGGGGGACTCAAGATCTCGAGTAGCGCAGCCAGTGGCAGTAATATTGCTGAAAATGACCCAGCTGCAATAGCAGAGTAGAAGGTGGAGAATACGGGTAAGAGCATTATCCCACTTCTGGTTTCCTCTGGCAAGGATAAAAGGAAAGGCACGCACTCCCCCAGGGCGGGCCATCTGTTGTAGCAACGGGGGGCAGGAAAACTACTGACTCTACAACAGAACATGGAGGGAGGGAGAAAGACACTGCCCTCAGTGACATTGCCAGATCTAATGCAGGATCCTTACCTCTATCTGGTGCCGCTCAAGCGATTGAAGACACTGTAGAGGGGGGGAGATTGCATGATAGTTCATGTAGTGTTCCCACCCCTGAAAGTGCTCTTAATGTCAATCCCCTGGAGACAAGTCACACCGTAAATTCTTCAATGGCTGATAATCACATGTGCAATCTGGCATGGGTGCAGAGTAGGATACTTCAAGCTTAAAATCTCCACTGAAGGAGATGGAATCTGGGGGCTATTTCTACTGTCTATCAGATCATTCAAAATCATCAAGCGATGACCTAGAGTCAATATTTAAGGCCCAGGCCATGACCGGTGCGCAGGGTGATGGCGGCAGTGATCATAGTAGTGTACATCTGGAGGACACTGGTGATACATCGGATGGTAGCCCTTGCACAGTTTGTAAAAGACTGGATGTTAGAGGTAGGCGCCAAGTTGACGGATGGTGGTAATGGTAGCAATGCTTTACAGTGGGACTATTCTTGTTCAAATGACATAGGCACTGATAATGGGCGAAGTCCTGGGACCGATAAAGAAAGTCCAGCCAACTCATCAGAGGATATTTCACTAGCCCTGATTTATCAAACTATTATAACTCACTGGGAGGAGACAAGGGTAGAGAGTTAGAGAGCGCAGAGCTCATGTAGAAAATTACAGAACTCAGTGCGACGCATAGCTAAGACCTGTGCAGAGTTTACACCCAGGTTTAATGAAGCGGAAGCTCGAATTTCATGTCTCGAAGACGAATTGGTAGCACAGAAGGCTATGACTGAGTCTACGCGATCTTTAAAAGATGATATGCAATGGAAGCCAGCTGACCTGGAAAATCGATCACATAGGAACAATTTCAGAGCTTTGCAAATTCCTCAAGGGATGGAAGGACAGGATCCTTGCAAGTTCATCATTGACTTGTTTACGGAGGCCTTCCCTGAGCTGACACAGTGGGATTGGCCGAGAGAAGTAGAGAGAGCACATCGCTTCCCGTTTGTCGTTTGTCCTCCGCCCTAGATCTGGTCAAACCTCAGATAGATCTAGAGCAATTTTGATATCTTTCATTAACTTTTGGGCTCGGGAAGATGTATATTTCTTGGCAGTTCCTGATCAAAAGAGGGCTGGGAAAGGAGTGGAGTTCTCTGTTAGACCTGACGTTTGTCATTTAGCTGTCGAAAGGTGATGGCAGTTCTGTCCGCTTATCGCACCATTTCAGCCCAAAGGGGCTCTAGCTTTCCTATTAAATCCAGCAAAATTGAACGTTGTATATAAAGAGCACACCCAATTCTTTACCTCGGAGGTACTAGCAAAACAGTTCCTACAATCTATGTAAAATATTTCTATCTGGCCCAGGCATCTGATACATCTGCTGGAATGGTTAAAGTCAAGTTATTCTGCTTGTGGATTCATAACTATGTGCCTTTTTTTCTCTTACTTTCTTTATCAGAGGGATTGCAGGATTTTTAGCTGGGACTTGGCACTTTCTTCTCTTTCCTTGTATTATTTCACCCTATGTGGAACTTCTGTTTTTATGCATGAAAGGAATTTGGTGACACATGTAACGTTTATGGAATATATTGGACTGTTTGTTGTCTTATTTGTTGTTCTGTGTCACGCATAGGGTGGGGGTTTGTTGCGGGGGTAAACATCCGGGTGGCGGGAGCTTGTCATCGTAGGGACCAACGGTCCTAAAGCCTCTTTGAAGGGTGGGGGAGGGGATGGGGTGACTTTCGGCAGGTAGGGGTTTCAGGGGGGAGGGGTGGGGTGGATACGTTGGGGTAAAACAAGAAAAATATTCCACAGTATCGTTAAGCTATTGAGTTTGATAGATGTAATTTTGTTTAGAGAGTTGAGCAAGGGATCGCTCCCTTATTTCCTTAATGGCTAGATCTGGACTTCAAATTTGTTCTCTAAATGCCTGTGGTCTAAATATTTATAACAAGAGACAAAGGGTTGCCGCAGAACTCCATGTGTTTCAGCCCAACTTGGTCTGCATACAAGAAAGACCTGTACCTTGGGGAAAGCGGAAAATGTTATCGGAAATGGGTTTTGTGTTATTGGCTGCTTTACAACATTCCTCAGTGACTTGGGGGGGGGGGGCAGTTTTAGCTAAACCTGCTGGACAAACATCAGGACGGGTCTTAGTGGATAAGTTGTGGCGCTGGGCTATTTTGGAATGCATTTTAGGGGAAGTAAAGTTCACACTGTGTGCTGTTAATGGTTCCAATTTCGATGAAGCTCTCATCCTGGAACAACTAAATCTAGAACTTGCACTTTGGCTTACTCCTTTGGTATTGTGTGGGGATTTTAGTATTAATTTGATTAATAAGGAACTTCAGCTTGGTATTCAAGACTATAGAGGAAGGAAGCCCATCGTCTTTAAGGCATTATATAACTTATTTGTGGATCTTGACTTGGTTGATGTTTGGGATTCTCTCTGTATGCCCGATCCCGGGTTCACGTTTTACTCCCACTCCCACCGGAAGCTAGTAAGTTTTAATTATTTTTTTGTATCTTCTTTATTTTTCACTGGAGCTAAGATACGAGTATTCCCAAGAATGACCTCTGACCAAGCACCAGTAGTTTTAGATATTCCCTTATTGGGCTTTTGTATAAACCCAAGAGCTTTTACCTTTGATAGGAAGCTTCTTCTTGATAACACTTTTATGGATCACATGAAGATCTGGATTTAGGATTTCCTTCAAAATAATCGGCATTTTATGTCGGTGGGGGTTTTGTGGGATACCCTTAAAGCTTGCTTCAGAGGGGAGGCATTGATCTATGGACTGTATCAACAAAAGAAAGCTACACTCGTAATACAGGAACTGTATACTTTTGCAATCCCCTTTCAATGGGTATTCTGTGATGTGACTGTTAGTACATCAGACAACAAGTTAACTGACCAGTTAGAACAAAAGAACATAGAGCTAGATGACAATATGGCCAATAGTCTGGGTAAACTGTTAGGTGTTTGACGATCCACCTTACAATCATTAGTTAGACTGGACCTTGGCCTTTCCTCAAGGGCATGCTGAATATACTCTTCCGCCGGAAGGGTTTGAATCTAAAGCACTCTGAAACGATGAGAATCGTTTTTCAAAAATTCAAGCCAGAATTTATCATTTCCAATGGTCGTGGTTTATTCATGAACTTATCCTTTCATATTGGGTCATATGAAGTAAGTGTGGTCAAATAGTGATTAAAGCGTTTTAACACATTGCAAATAGTTTAACAGGTCACTACGTTTAGATGTGTCCCCAATGCATTTCGGGCGGGTGACATTCTTCAGGGGGAATTTTCTGAAAATAAAAGAAAGCAATGTTTTCGAAAACCAAGCGTGTGCAGAATACGCGAAAATATCTAAAAAGATGAGGAAGGTGGAAATATTGAGTGGGCAGAAATATTAGAATCAAGGGTGTAAATAAAAGAATGGCCTGATCGATTATGGGTGAGGGGTGTTCATGCACCCAGGTCTAAGCGTGAATTCAGGGGTGCTGACAATCTGGTAAATGCCATGTAATAGGAATACGGCGTGGAGAGAAAAGTATAAAAAACGGTGCTGATGGTGCCGACGTGCATCCCGGTAGCTTAAAACACTGAGTAAAAAAAGGAACACCAGTGAAATGAGTATTACAAAATAATACGTGTGTGACGGTTGAACAATAACACTCTAAATTCAGGCGTACCTGTGCGCTGTGACCCCTTTCCTCAAGGGCCCATAGATTAGCGCCTAGCCTTTCTCTGATATATTATGGACATATCCAGGTCTTCTTTTGTAACATATTTCTTTTTTTTGTGTTCAAAGTTTTTTTATTTGGAGCTTCAAAGAGATACATCAGTACAAAAATAGTCATTTTCAATAAAATTAAGTACAGTAAGAAAATCATAAGATTAGGTAATATAAGGTAAGGTAAGGTAATATAAGGTATAGTAAAGCAAAACGAATCGAGACCAGTAAAGCAAACAAGGTTCCACATAAAATGTCCAGCAGGCAGATAGAGGAGAGTTGCATCCAAGGTAACACGACGGACTGTATAACATGACCTGGAGAGATATTGGCACCACCCCATTAGAGCAGAAGCATCATGAGTTATGCATTTGCGTAAACCAAACATATAGTACATAGGAAAGTTGGAATTTTCAAACTTTGATGATGAGCGTACATAACTTAGAATGACAGCCGTACAGAGGCACAGACAGTGAACTCTACAGTATGAAACGCTATGAGTGCGAAGTAATCAAGTTTCAAGGGGGTTTGTATAAGTCAAAGTGATCGTCTAGTGAGGACCAGATTTTCCTGAG
Source organism: Lissotriton helveticus (assembly GCF_964261635.1). Lineage (NCBI taxonomy): Eukaryota > Metazoa > Chordata > Amphibia > Caudata > Salamandridae > Lissotriton > Lissotriton helveticus. The sequence goes on from NC_136067.1 coordinate 450,362,885, forward strand.
CGGCGGTCGCCATGGGGTAGAGGTTAAGGATATGTTGTCAGCGCCTCGCAAGTGAGAGACCCAGTTCAACCAGTGGGGAAAAGAAGCTTTGTTAGTGCTTTTCCAGTTATTTAGTATGATTTTAACCGCAGCCGTCAGCAACAGGTCCAGTAGGGCTTTGTCATCATCATTGAGTGTGACGGCTTTGGCAAAACCTAGAACCAGCGTTGAGAATTCTCTTTGTAGGGTGATATGGAGGACTTTATGTATAAAATCAAAGATTCTGTCCCAATAGGAGGTAACACAGGGGCATCTGAAGATTAGGTGTTCCAGGTCTCCTCCCTCACCTGTACAATTCCAACACGTGTCATCGGACTTGATTTTATGGAGAAACAACCTCCTAGGTGTCCAGAAGGCCTTATGTAGAAGCCAGAACTTGGTCTGTGAGAGTGTAGGGCATATTTTGTGGCGAGTGGTGGACTCCCAAGTACTGGCCCAGACTGTGTCTGAGTTAGGTGTGGAGGAGAATGAATCCCAGTAGCGTTGGAGGGGTTCATTTAAGGAGGACGATTGTGGCCGCATTAATTTATATAGTCCAGAGACTTGGTGACCCAATTTGTTAAGGGAGGTGAGTAAGCCTGGGAGGGAGGGGGTGACAGCCCTCAAGTTAGCTTTCGCTAGTGCTACTTTAATGTGTAAGAAGTTATAAAATTCAACATTGTGTAGTCGGAACCTATCCTGAATTTCCTTAAAGGTTAGTGGAAGTGAGTTTTCGACGAGTTGGTGGGGGAATAAGATACCACTGTCTATCCAGGAGGGGTAGTTTAGAGTTTTCCCTTTGTATGTAACGGCGGCATTGTGCCATAGTGACTCCCAATATGATTGTCGGAATTGTTGCGGCAGGTGACTACTAACTTTTAGAAGAGCCAATTTAGTATTCTTGAAGATAGGGTCCGGTCCTAGGCTCGGGCGGAGTTTGATGGTAAGTAGGGCGCAGGGGTTGAGACCATTCAGAATTGACCTTTCCACAGAGAGCCACACTGGGGTATAATCAGTCTGAGAGGATATCCAGTGCGACCCCTGCTTTGCTAAAAAGGCAATCTGGTAGATTTTGTAATCCGCCAGATTGACTCCCCCTAATTTTTTATCTAATCGAAGTTTTTTTAAACTGATTCTGGCTTTTTTGCCCTGCCAAAGAAAGGCCGAGATGGTTTTATCCGCCTTGTTATGAAACTCTTTGGAGAGCATGAGTGGCAGCATCGTGATGAGGTAGTTAACCAGGGGGGATATCATCATTTTTATGGTTTCAATACGGCCCCACCAGGTGATGAAACGGGGTGACCATCCGTCCAACAGACTTTTGATTTTGTCCAGGGTTTTGTTTTCGTTATGTTTAAGGGTACTCAGTAGCTCATCTGTGAAGTCAATCCCCAAATATTTAATCACACCTGTTTGCCAGAGTAGGCCGGAGTCGCCCAGTACTTCTCTAGGAGTGTGGACATTAAGAGGTTTTACTTCGGATTTATCTCTATTTAATTTGTAGCCGGATAGGGAGGAGTATTTGTCTATTGAGGTCATTAGAGCAGCGATGCAGTTAGCAGGGTTTTCCGTAGCGATCAGGATGTCGTCTGCATACGCTGCTAACTTGACTCGCGTGTCTCCAAAGGAGATACCCGCAATGTCCCCGTTATTTTTGATATCTGTAAGGAGGGGCTCAAGGGCTAGTAGAAAGAGAGCTGGTGAAAGAGGGCAACCCTGTCTGGTTCCTTGGTATAGGCGGAAAGGGTCCGAAAGCGTGCCGTTTATAGCTATCCTGGCAGAAGGGGCGGAGTAGAGGGCCATCACCATCCTTGTAAAGGGGTCGCCAAGGTTGAAAGAATGCATGCACTGTCGTAGGAAGGACCACGAGACCTTGTCGAAGGCCTTTTCCGCATCCAAGGTTATCGCTACCATTGGTGCGGAAGAGGACTTTGCCTTTTCTAGAATATGACATAATAGTCTCGTGTTGTCATTAGACATCCGGTTTTTTAGGAAGCCAACCTGCGAGGGGCTGATTAATTTGTGGAGGACGGAGTTTAGTCTGGTCGCCAAGATTTTAGCATATATTTTGCAATCAAGATTTATCAAGGATATGGGACGATAATTTTTAGTGAGTAGCGGGTCCTTCCCTTCTTTGGGTAGTACAATAATCGTGGCCTCACTCATTGAAGGAGAAACACCGCCACTGGCTGCAGTAGAATTGTAGAGTTTAAGGAGCGGAGGGCTAATTTGGTCTGTGAAGGCCTTATAGAAGGGTGCAGTGAAGCCGTCTGGACCGGGGGCCTTATTATTCTTCAGGGTGTTGATTGCTGCTTTGATTTCTGCACTAGAGATTGGGGCGCCCAGGTGAGACCTGTCAGATTCAGAAAGTTTGGGAAGGTGGAGTGATTTGAGGTAGTCCGCGCAGGCTGATTCGTCTAATATTTTGTCATTCTTGTAAAGATCTTCGTAGAATGTTTTGAAAGTGTCAAGGATGTTAGACTGTTTAGTGTGTGTGACGTTTCTGGTATCTTTAATGGACGATATGGTGGTCAATTTCTGTTTATGTTTGAGGTAGGAGGCCAACAATTTCCCAGCTCTGTTGCCCTCACACAGTTTTAGGGCCTTGAAGCGATGAATCCATACCCCCGCCCGTTTGCTGGTGATGGTGTTGTATTCGTATTTTTTCTTGGTTAATGTATCTAATACTATAGTATCAAGCGGGTTGGATTTGTGTTGGGCTTCCAGTGCACCAATCTGGTGTTCCAGAGACCCTAGTTCTTTATTAAGCGCCTTGTTTGTCCTGGCCCTGATGGTGATGATGACCCCGCGAATTGTGGCTTTCAGAGCATCCCACAAGGTATTGGGTGTAGTGTCGGGGGTGTCGTTTATGGATAGATATTCCTCAATGGCTTTCGTGATTATTAATTTGTTCGTGGGGTCTGAAAGTGTCTCATCGTTAAAGCGCCATCTCTTGGGTGGGAGAATCGATCTGGAACCAGCCAGTTTGGTGCGGATACAGGCGTGATCAGAGACTAATTTGGGTGCTATTTCTGTCTCCTCTATAAGATGTGTGAAGGTGCTTGAGATGAAAATGAAGTTGATACGTGAATAGGAGTTGTGTGGAGCAGAGTAAAATGTATAATCCCTACCGTCTGGATTTTGGAGGCGCCATGAGTCTTTCAGATGGTATCTGTCACAGAGGCGAAGGAGGGCATCATGCGAGCGGGAGGGTTGGAAGGCACACTTGGATTGCCTATCCAGAATCGGGTCAAGGGGAAGATTAAAGTCACCTCCCACTATCAATAGGTCCTCTGTAGGGATAGGTTCTAATGAGCGGGAGACAGAGTCCCAGAATTCCGGGTCGTCTGCATTTGGGCCGTAGATATTTACTACATGAATGGGGTCGTCTTCCCTTAGGAGATTTGTAATGGAAAGTCTACCTACTTCGTCGTGGGAGTGTGAGACTAGAGTAAGGTTAGCTTTTTTCGCTAAGAGAGTGATTACCCCCCTTTTTTGTGATTTGCTGGTGAAGACAGGATGTGTGACACCCAATGGATGTTCAGAAAGCGTAGATCATCCTCGGACAGTTTGGTTTCTTGAAGTAATATAATGTCCCCCTCGAGAACTTTCCTCCTTTTTACCGGATGGTTGAGGCCCTTAACATTAAGAGAGATTATCGTGAGATCATCGGCTAGCGATTTTGTCTTAGCCATTGGGGTTGAGGAGCATCGCGGAGACAGTGCGCTGTGATCTAAGGAAGACAATGGACAGCTCCCCGAGCTGCTCAGCGCGGGCAGTGTGTGGGCCTTCGTGTGAAGTTACTATGGACTGCAACGAAATACACCGGACACATGTGGAATGGGTAAACATAAGTAAAAAACAGTACAGAACAGAAAAAACGTCTAAGGATCTTTGAACTCTTTTAGCTCCATTTTCTCCCCTCCCTGCCTCCCCCTCCCCCAACCGCCTCCCCCGTCCCTCCCCCCCTCCCCCCATATACGTACATCGGGAGTGCGACGACAGTCCCGTGCAAGGCGGAAGTCAGGGATACACAGGTGGTAGTTAGTAGCTTCCCTAGACTTTGATAATGTAGTGATAGTAATAAACACGGTATCTTTTACACATTTTTAACCAGTACAAACTGCAGTGACGCTAAAGGGAAAGACCCATTAATTATAACAGTGAACATAGGCGGTGATTAGAGAGCAAAGGCATTTCGCGGTAAGGCGAAACGATTAAACGATAGTACATAGAACTATCAGTGGCGACGAGTAAGAATGAGCAACAAAGGGCAATAAAGAGCAACAGTAGTACAACGCTATATCGGGGCACAGGCCTACTTGCATTAATACTGCGGCAACAACCTCCGCAGGGAGGCAAACTTTAAGGGAAAACATTGACCTTAGGGCGGAACATACAACAAGCCTGAATAGAACAACAATAGTACGACAGTATATTGGGGCTCGAGGCCTACTCACAGTACAGTTGTGGGTACCTGCATCCGCAGGAGAGTGTCCAGCAAAGGAAACAGTGGCACCCTATTCAGAACAAATAGGCACCTTATGCAAGAGGGCGAACATTGCGGCGAAGGACTACAATTACAGAATACGGGTATTAAAGGTAGAATTGAGGTTAGAATGACAGTGACAATTTGAAAGTGAGCCAGATTGAGAATGAGATCACGTTTTGCTCTTGTTCGAGAGGCCAGACGCTAAGTCCATTTCTTGTTCGCGACGGTCTTCCAGAAGATCAGCAAGGACTTTGGGGTCTGTGAAGTATCTCGGGTGGCCGTTGAATACAGCCCTGAATTTCGCCAGACCAGCAAAGGAGAAAGAGATGCTTTTGGATCTTAGCTTGTCTCTGAGCTCCAGGAAACCTTTGCGGATTGCCATCGTGTCTCTTGAGTAGTCTTGTGTGAAGATGATTCTATGGCCTTCCCATGAGATGGAGTGGTTTCTTCTTGCGAATTGGAGGATCATCTCAACGTGCTGAAATCTAAGCGGTTTGCAGATCAATGGTCTGGGACCATTGGAACTCTTGGTAGTGAAGGTGGGGATCCTGTGCGCCCTATCCAATTCAAGGCCGTGTGGGAAGTCCAATTTGGTGATCATGGAAATCCACGATTCAAGGAAGGCCACGCAGGAGTCCACATCCTTTTCGGAATTCTCCGGAACGCCAAAGATATTGATGTTACCTCTTCTGTTCCTATCCTCCAATTCCGCGTTATGACGTTTCAGCTCTTCCGTGGTCTTTTCTAGACATTGGATTCTGGAGACTGATTGTTTAGAGATGTCCTCCATGTCGCTTATTCGTTGTTCAGCCGCGCCCAGGCCCGTGTTAATTACATTTATATCAGCTCTGATCGCAGTGAGCTCAAGTTGCATAGAGTCGGTATTGGATTTGGTGGATTTAGAGAGTTCATGTAGGTCTGCCAGCTTCCTGAGAATCATTTCCATATTGGCTGCCATATCGGCTTTACTTTTGATGGGTGAGTCCAAAAGTGAGTCTAGTTTCGCCTTTTTAGGATTATTTCTGTCCTCTCTATTCGCCATTTCTGCCTGGTATATGATCGCGTTCGTTGGGAACCAGCTAGACCTTAAATGCTGAAGGAGGACACTGCTGGTTGACGAGGCAGGGCACCCACTCGAAAGGAGTCGGCTGCAGGATTACTATAGCGTCCGGTGTATGTTCGCGTTTGCTGGGAGCCAGCTAGACCTTAACTGCTGTAGGAGGACACTTCTGGCTGATGAGGCTGGGCACCCATGCGACAAGAGTCGGCTGCAGGATTACTTATGCGCCTGGGTTCTCTTGAGTAGATGGGACCAGGCTCCAAGGGTTGTAGGACACTGGCGACAGGCTTACGGGAGAGCAGGAAGCGCGCTGAGGAACTTGTAGGCGCAGTGTCCGATCGTTACTTATTAGATGAGGTGTGCCGCTTGCTTAGACCACGGGTGAGATTCTCTTCTTAGGTGGTAATGCAGTTATGAGGCAGTGAGGCACGTCAGGAATTACCACGTGGTGGACTTATTGCCCCAGGCACAGGCATTCGCAGTCAGGAGTGGCGGGGCAGGGTGGGGCTGCACATACCTTCACTTGGTAGGAGAATAAGGCACTGGGTGGCAATGGAGGGGCTTATAATGGACCCAGCAGTTCACCGTGAGTCGGAGCGTCTAAACTTCGTGGGGATCGCTGTTGTCGCCGCCGCCATTTTAGGGTCAGGCGCGTGGAGCCGGATGATGTCTGTCGGGCCGATCACCTACCAACCTCCGACGGCATTTGCACACGAGGGGAGGATTCTCGGTAGATGTGGTGCCTTTACTGCCGGCGGAGGTCTTCTGTTGACCTCAAGAGCACTGTCAGCGCTCGCGGGGATCAGGCAATGTAGCCGCGACCGGGCGCCGCCATTTTAGGCAAAGCCCGGAGTGGAGGTCGCACGGCTGCCCGAAGTCCAGCAAAGTCCCAAAAAAGCGGACCCAGGCAGATTTCAAGGCATCGATGGGTGCAGCAAGGGTTCCGGTGCAAGTACCTTGAATCTGGAACGAATCGCGGCACTGGGAGCAGAGGTAACAGAGAACTCGCTCTCCCTTTCTGTGGAGCACTCGGATTAGGCGGCCATTCCACCTGTCGTCCAAGCCACGCCCCCGTTGCAACATATTTCTTATGTGAACTTGTTAGGACTTACCCTTGCCAAAGCAGTGGTCTTTCAAGGAACTCTAAATACCTGGAAGCTAAATATAATATATGAATACCTACAGACTGACAAGCTGAGGTTTGTGGTTTCAAAGAGCAACTTCAAAATATAGGCATTCTGATTCTCATTCGAGGTACATTTGAAGGCAGACAGAAGACGTCAAACATGTCAGCTTACACTGAACTCCTGCATAGACTTGGTGCCTCAGAAGTATTTAGTTCACTTTGGACCCTGTAATGTAGAGCCTCTTTGTTTGATTCAGGCATCTGCACTTACCTTACTACACATTGTGGGCCAGTTATAAAGTCAGCTCTGCAGCTCAGGTCTTTGTAGGCTGCATCACTGGGTAGAAGAAACCAACTTGCATGCATCAAAGACTTCTCAGGGTCTGCCTTAATTAAGGAGAAAAGTGTTGATTCCCTCTTTCTGAAAAGCCACATCCTCTCTTGTAAATCTTCCCGGGGTATTGTCTTAGGAAGCAAATCAACTGGGTCAGTGCTAGACTAGAAACTTTGTGAAGCTGTTAGTTGTAAAACTATCTGTGTCATCCCTTTGAAGGAGCATCATGTGTACTTCATTCCTCTCTTATTGGATGTCGATGTTTTTCGAAGTATTAGACTTTTACCAAACTATTTGTATATTTATGTATATTGGAATTGTAATGCGTCCTTATCGTTAACTCCAATAGTAATGTACCTTTTTATTTTCTGTAATTCATGACTGGTTGCAACCATATTGATGCAATTAATAACTGTCTTTTTCTAAATGTGCACAATAAAAAAATTCCTTTGACATGGAAGAATTGTTTCCCTTACTTTAACGGCGTTGGACATTTTTGCTAGATCCCTTTGTTCAGTTGTGTGGTGACTCTGGACAACGTCTTGCACTGTAGATAACAGAAAAACATTTATAATGTGTTATTTTTTTTTTAACCGATAAGGTATTTCCTTAAATTCACTTCAGGTGCAAAACACCAAAGAACCCGGTCTGTGGTGCTGTGCGGAGGCCCACATTGTATTTTGTTTATCAACCAGTATATTTCCGGTAGTGCTGTACACTATTTTCAAAAAAAGAGGAGCAGAAAGTGATTTAAACTATAAGATACATATTATCATGGCCTGTATATCTGCTTTAGCTTTTGCAGTTGATTGCAAAGTCGCAGCTGTCATCACTGAGCGGAGCAGCACAAAAGAACTATTTCAATGTCTTGGAGAAAATAGTTAGAAAGGGTAAGAATATTTTCCTATTACATTTTGGTTGTTTTGAATTGGTGAATTACTATGCAAAATTAATTAATTGATAATATTGTTCTCCGTCATTGAATCTTCAGGATTAACTGCACCCAAATATAGACCTTCTGTTCTTGGGTTAGGAGTATATACATTGGTATCATTCTCCAAATATATTATTTTTGCTTCATGGTTTAAGTGTTTTTCGTCTGCGATGGGTCTTTTCTTATTGTTGAATGAGAACGTCTCCTGCTTGATGTATGGGTGTTTTCCCCTGGCCAAATTCCATGGATATGTTGTGTCACATTAATCATAATGTGTATGCAGTGCAATGTGTGTAACTCATATAGTTATCAACTGAGTGAGTCTGAGTAATAGGGTCCAGTGGGATCCATTTTGTATGCCTCTGGACTGGCATAGCCCAAGATGGAGGGTGAGGGCTGTGCTCCCAGCCATTGAAAGCGTATTAAAAAACACACCAGGAGAGACAAAGGACTAAGGCTTCTCTGATTCCCTTGTTATCAATTTAAACTCACACAACAGAGAAGTGCTAGTACATTGGGCAAAAAATTAATCCTAGTTCTAAGACAAAAAGAAGAATCCATGTAACATTACATCAAAACCCACGTCAGTACAATGTTTATCTGACCTTGTAACAACCTAGGGGGAGACAACACATGTCTTAATACTGCCCTCACACACTTTGCAGTGTCATGCTTCATCATTGGGCCGCATCATACATCCAGGTGCAGACCAACACACTAGATGGAGCGCACGTTTTTTTGTTGATTGTTGATGTGTGTCCTAGCCTGCAGTGGCGGTGCGTCCATTGGGGGCATTGGGGCGTTGCCCCACTAATGCCACGGCATTCAAATTCTTTGTTCTACTGCTCTGACGCTAACTCCAATCAGGACTCCTGATTGGAATTAGCATCGGAGAAGTAGAACGAGGGAGGGACGCTGAAGGGGGTTGGAGGGGGCAGGGCTGGCCGAGCTGCAGCAGCACTCGGGGAGTTACAGCGCACTACAGTCACAGCAATAGTTATTGCGCATGTTCGTTTTTGGGCTGATCATTTTTATCATCAGCCCAAACATGCGCCTAGCCTTCCCCTTAAGAGACCGACGGTTGCTTCATGCCGCAGGGAGTATGCCTGCCCTCAACCAATCCTGGCGCTGCTGGAGCAGCGTCAGTAGAGGGGTTGGCAATGACGTCGCAGCTGTTCCTGTTTTTTTAAGAGCGAGCGTGGGATCCCGGCCCAGGAGGAGCAGTCGAGCAGAGGCGGTGCGGACCAGTACGTTTTCTTTTCTTATATTTTATTTTTAAGCTTCCCTGCCCCCCAGCCCCCCTCTCGCCCTCCGATAGTACATTTCTCCTGCTAAGCAGCAGTGCGAGGTACTGGCAGGGCCTGCCATGCTGAGTCTGTACACGGGTCTGCCTGGGCATGGTGCAGGGGCCTGCCTGGGGGCCCCCTGTGGGCCTGCAGTGAAGAGCCCACCCGTGCCCCCCATGGACTACGTCCGGGACGGGACCCGGGCAGCGGAAAACTCTACCGGAGGGGCAAACTGATGGGAAAGGTATGTGGACGACAAGCAGCTTAGGGGGTTCTTGCGCCAGCTGCAGAGGTGTGTGTGCGTGCGCGCACGTGTGGTGCAGGATACGTGTTCGACCCGGTTTAAGATAGGTCTGCAGAGTGTAAAGATCTGTGTCTTGAGTTGGGGTGGGCGAGCCTGGTGAGTAGCAGGGCTGGTAAGTGCGCCTGCTGGAGAGACCCATGTGTAACCTGCAGTCATAGGTCTATGTGCTGTGCTTATATAACAGACAGCAGAGTGGGCTCATGTGCCAGCTGTGGAGAACTGTGTCCGCATCCAGCAGGGCAGGAGTTTGAACCTGTGGAAGTGAGTCAGGGGTCGGTGTGCCTGATACAATAGTCTCTGTGTGTACAGGACAAGGTACAGCTTTGAAAAATAGCTCGGTCGATTCATGCACTAGCTGCTGAGGGCGGTGTGCATCTTGTGGGGATCACCCAGGGCACAATCTTAACAGAAAAGACGTGTAAAGCGCTCCGAGTCCTTCAGTCGAGTTCGCGCTATATAACACACAAAAAAAATTGGAGGGCAACTTTCCACTTTGCCTAGGGGAGAAAACGCCCTCCACCTTCTCTGCTCATGGTAATCCAACAGTGGCATACAATAACGTGAACACAATGAAAATACAGCATCTTTACCTGGTGTTACAAATCCTTGTTTGAAAGGCATGACAATCTGTGTGCTGAGAATCTGGATTTCCCCTAAACCTTAGAGTCTCTGGCGCTACCTTAGTAACAGTAGAGGCGAGAGAGGCCTTGTGCCCCACTAAGCAGAAAATTGGGATTTAATCTGAAACTAAAGTAGGCCTGCCTCGTCTCCTTAACTCTCAGGGTAAGTTCACCCTACCATGTTTAGCATGTTCACCGGAATGTGTTCACAGCACCATGTGTGGCGTGATCACTGGAATGTATTCACTATGGGAAAAGAGTGTGGGACGAGGATAGGTGGCGAGATTTGAAGCATGCTTGTGATGCTAAAGATTCCAAAAATGTTTGGAATATTGTTAAATGGGATAGGGGAGGACAGGCAGAACCCCCACAAAATAATGTTGCTGAATCCCAGTGGATAGAATTTTTTAAGCCTCAGTATGCCTGTAATCTGACAGAGGATGATTACCCTATACCTCCCGATATCTTTTATGAAAGCGAGGTATTTTCTATCAAAGATGTTAGTCTAGCATTAGACTGTGTTTCAAGTGGTAGAGCCCCAGGTATGGATGGTATCCCTGCAGATGTCTTTTTTAAGCGATAGACCGACTTGGTGCCGGTACTTTGCACTACTAGCCAACTCAGTGGCAAAGGGTGCTCCCATTCCACCTTCGTGGAAGGGAGCAGAAATAATCCCTGTTTTTAAAAAGGGAGATAAATCCCTTCCCAGTAATTACAGGCCTATCAGCTTAATTGATTGTGCACAAAATATAGTGGGCCGATTAGTTCAAAATAAAGTCCAGTTCTGGGTAGAGGAACTTAATATATTATCTCCATTCCAAGCTGGCTTACGCCCCTGTACCAGTTCTGTAGATCAGGTCTTTCGATTCATTACAATCTAATGGAGAAATGTGGTTTTGACAAAAGGTACACTCTACGCGGTATTTGTTGACCTAAAATCGGCTTTCGATTTGGTCCCTCGTTGTAAACTTTGGAGAGTCCTCGGCGAAATGGGGATGGCACCTGAGTTATTAACATTCCTTGTCCGCCTACATGAGAACAATTTTGCGAGGATCAGATGGGGGCACAGGGTGAGGTTACGGATTCATTCCCTGTCGAACATGGTGTCCGGCAGGGATGTGTCTTGGCTCCCACCTTATTTTCTTTATACATCAATGGAATAGTGGACCACCTCTCTAGATCCCCCACTGATGCCCCAGTCTTGGCTGGGGCATGCGTATCTGTCCACATGTTTGCGGACGACACCCTGACCATCTCCCGGACCCCGATCGGCCTACAGAAGGCTGTAAACGCATTTGGGGATTTTTGTTCTTCTCAATGACTAGAGGTCAACACCGCAAAAACAAAGTTCATGTCCTTTAACCAGAACAAACCTTTCAAGGGCAAAATCTTTTTGAATAACACTCTCTTAGAACAGGTGGATGCCTTCACCTACCTAGGTATTATGATCCAGAACAACATGGGATGGAAAAGCCACATGGACATGACTATTTTAAAATCTCATCAGCTTGCAGGTGTATTAAACTCTAAATATAAATCCTCTTTCACTAAACCAATAGCTCCAGCATTGGAAATATATAATATTAAAGTGATAAGCTCTGCCCTTTATGGAGCGGAGCTATTGGGATTCATATTTGACCTATAACATATTTGCATATGGCCATGTCTGAACTTGGGTGGCGGAGTGAGCTAAAGAAAGGTGATGGATTAAACCCAGATCAGTTGACTGGGGGTGAGTGTTTGTATTGTCAACGCTCCGTCCATCACCACCTTTGGTTTTTCTTTGTTCGCCCTAAGTTGGCAGGGTATGCTCAGACGTGAGTCCCTTGCTCACTTTGCCACTGGAGTCAAGCAAGCCCGGCTGAAGACGGCTGTAATGCCAGAAACCGGTCCTGGGTAGCTTGATTCCTGTCCAGGGAAGACCTGGCTTGGAAGTTCGGACTGGACTGTTCCCATGAGGCACAGGGTCAGACTGATTTGCATATGGCCATGTCTGAACTGGGGTGGAGGAGTGAGCTAAAGAACGGTGATGGATTAAACCCAGATCAGTTGACTGAGGGTGAGTGTTTGTATTGTCAACGCTCCGTCCATCACCACCTTTGGTTTTACCTTTGATTTTTCCTTGATTCAACAACTTGAGCCACCTCCAAAAAGCTGAAAATAAATTCATACGTGGCTTAATTGGTTTCCCCCAAAGTACCCCAATGGTGCCGCTTCTGCTAGACCTAGGTAGGAAAAATTTGGTGGATATGGTAAGGCTACACCCACTTTTGTATTGGAGGCAAATCTGGACCACCCCTGAACTTGTACATTATGCCCAGGGTCTGAAGGACGTGATTTTAGCAGATCGCTTCCACAAAATCCAGTGGTTAAATGACTTAAGGTCTCTCCTGTTAAAGTTGGACCTAAGATTATTATGGGAGGAACCAGAAACTGCAATTTTCACCTAAAAAAACTGTTGAAAGATAAATATTGGGAAATGGTCCTGTCCTCTTCCTACTTGGCAGGTATGAATACAAATCTGACAGCCCGCTTCTTAGTCCACAAATCTTGGCCGTCCTGTGAAGCATACTGGGACAAAATCGAGAGTCCTATAGATTGAAAACTGTATTTTCAATTCAGGATAGGAACTCTACCAATAAAAGCTTTCACCCATAAATGGGCATCTACAACAGAAGAAAACTGTCATAATTGCATAGACATGGCAGAAACCATATCCCATCTATTTTTTGTATGTCCCCTTTATACAGCCCCAAGACGTAAATGGTTGAGACCTATTTGTTCTTCCCTGGGCACTCAGAGGGGTACAGAAGCTTTAAGGATACTAGAATCTGATTGCTCTCCACACATAGCTATTGCTCTAGCTAAATTTTTAAGGTGGGCTTGGATTATCCGGGCACGTACTTCATTGCCAATTGCTGCTAATTTCTCATAAGGCCCTATTTTTATTTTAGTGCTTGTTCTTATGAAGTAATTTTTAAATATATACATGTATGAGATCTTTTAATAGTGCTTGTAATTCAACAGTATAAATTGGTATTTAATATTTTTTTTTATTATGTGTATTTTATATGTGCTATTTATTGTGTATTGTGATAGTTTTGTGTATCGTATGTGATTTTATGACTTACTGTCGAATAAAGCTTTTTGAATTGTATTCACTACACCTGGTGTGGCGAGTTTGCCTGAATGTTTTCACTGCATCATGGAGTGGCGATATCACTGCACTATGATTGGCGTGCTCACTGGAATGTGTTCACTGCTCCTTGGAGCGGCATGGTTCTGGCATTAGTTGCACAGCAGAGATGACCACCCTGTTCTGAATCAGGCCTGCTGTGGCAGAGGAACAGTTTGAGCAGTCGGAGGGGCTGGGGCAGACTGAGGGGTGTGACTGCAAGCGGCAGCAGTTTACTATTGTATATGGGTCGAACGTTTGGTTTAAATAAATGTATAACTATAAGCTCCTGCTCCACATCAGTTGCCCAGTACCGTCACTGGTTACGTTAAAAGCATACTTTAATTTTACAATGTAATTGATATAAAAGCGAATGATCCCGGAGGGTGGGTGCGTATCCTCTTCCAAATGTGGCCTCAGCCGCCCAAGCTCTGTCTTTGCTGAATACGAGAAAATATAAAATACCTGAATAAATGGGTTGTTACGTACATCGATTGCATACTTCATATTTGTTGTCATAATTTATCCTGTCCTGCTGTCTTCGTCCCCTGTAAATTGCCAATGATGGTGTTACATTATAACTGCAATTTATACAAATAGTCGTTTGTGAAATGGCGTCTGTACACCTCCAAGCACATATCAGAGCACACAACAAAAAGCACACGTTATAACTGTGAGGCGCTGATGGAATGTAACACAATCAATGTTTACATTCAGTACGTCACTCTCTTCTTTGTCAATAGTTGCCTGTGTTGTCACTACAAAAAAACGCTCATGCCACGCAGTATAATCCACACCAGGTTATGACCCTAAAGCTGTGAAGGATCTAACAAACTTCACCAAAAAAAAGTGAGACTTTGCAGCAGTAGCTCAAACTTCAATAACCCTCACAGAAGAGGGCTAGCACAGAAGTGAACTACACAAACAACATCACATTTTCCGATGCTCATCTCTACTTTTAATATTCTTCGGTCGGAAAGCTCCCTTGCATTGCACCTTTTTTCACCAGTACAAGAACCCCTAAACAAGCAAGCAGTGGTGGGCACTGTAAGGTGCTTGAGGGCAGTGTGAAGCTGGCACTGGTGGGCAGAGATGAGCTGGCTCTCATTGGCAGCGTGTGAAGGTGGCATTGGTGGATAGTGGGAGGTGCCAGAAACAGTGGACACTGTAAAAGTTAGCACGGGTGAGCTCTCTCTTCCACACTCTATCTTGCTGTCTGTTACCATACTTTTTTTCTGCCACACTCTCAACATCTCTGTGTGGTCCTCTGTGTAATAACCTCCCCAAAAAATTCCAACACCCAGCAGTGTCTTAAATGATAAATGATTCCATCGTATTGCTTTATTAACCTTCATGCTTCCTCAAGTTTTCTTGAAAAGGCATCATTTGTCATCTCTTTGTTCAAAATTTTCTGGGGGAGAATCCCCCTGAACCCCCTGTAGGTTTTTCAGGCTCGCTCGCAACACCTGCTCGCCGTAGTGCAGTACAACAATAATTTTACGCCTCACCTGTTTCAAATGTCACCAGCCGCCACTGGTCCTAGGGATATCTGGAGGACGGAGCCTGCTCTGTATATTTGGTTTACTGCATTGGCCCAGTGCCAACTGGCTTACACCAGGATGCATACTTGGATGCACAGTCCGATGAAGAAGTTAACCCCCACTATCCATATAGACGGGGGCTCATGTAACACGTAGACAGAGGGTGGTCATGCAGACACTGATTGTTTTGGGCCCAAACCTTGGACTGGTATGATTTTGTATAAGTTATGTATTTGCTGCATTTGGGCCATGTTCGAAGATATGAACCAATACAGTCATGGGGAGGGGAAGATAGTTTAAAAAGAAAAAAGCTGTAAACCAAATAAAGCTGTTGCAGGAGGTAATGGTGACAGCTAGATCGCTTGCCCCCCTCACGGAGGGATATGGAGCTTGGAAAATGTTATGTTATGGTATGGTATAATAACTTAATATAGTGCACGACGACTCCTCGAAAGGGCATCTGCGCTTGGATAGCAGAGTGGTTAGCAACGACAACTAAGTATGCCTTCCAGAACCAAGATGGTTCCTTACAGAGAGAAAGGGAGAGAGAGAGATACAACTAGAGGAAGGGGTGTTCCAAATGAAAGGTTCCAAATGAAAGGGCACCGTATGAGGTCAAACAACCCTAGTCTAGTATTCCCCCCCCAATTTAAGGGTGGGAAGGGAGAGAGACCCTTTTCTTATTATAGATCTCACTCACTCTAATAGTGACATGCTTCATCATTGGGCTCACCTCAACTCCTAAAGGTCGGGGTGGGCTCAACTATATTTCAGGGAGCACTTGTGAAGATATTGTGTATGAAGGCGTAACATTAAAGATACAATTCCTCCCCCGCTCCTAAAGTATCCTTTATTAGTGGAGTGGAAATACTATAGTAGGGTGGGAGGATGTGATGGTCCTATGACCCTAAACTAGACACCAACATGTTTCAGCCCTTGCTATTGGCCTATTGACGGGCCTGGGCTTTCGTCAGGGTGGGATGCGAAGAAGTCACTTCCCCCAAAGACGTGAGTGGGCATGCAATTTACATGTATTACACTGCAGATTTTTTGGGAACAAGCCTGAAGAAAAGAAAACGCGAAAAAGGAACAAAACACATATAAAACCACACTTTGCAACGTATGTGTAGTAAAGCCAGAGGAAGGCATATTACTGCAGTGAAGCTTTCACCCCTTAAGAAGGTGCTGTGGAAGTGCATGGTATTGCATGGGGAACACCAGAAAAGGACAGTGATATGATCTGGTGATCAAAAAACTAATTTATTACCAGTGAAGCACAAACACAGTTGTTCAAAAACCATATGGACTATGGGATGAACATGCATGCATAATTTCCTTCATTAATGCCATTCGCAATTAGTGTTGGAACCATTGGCGGTATGGATACGAGGTGACCCTTTGATATGAGAGTTGTGCTGGTCCACAGAATATCAGGATAGGATCTCCCTCTTCGCTGATGATATCCGACTGTATATTGCGCGCCCCAGCACAACACTTTATAGAATACTACATATTTTTGATCTGTTGTGCAAGTATTCAGGGTACACCATCAATTGACAGAAGTCAGTGATTTATTTGCTAACTGTCGATCTGCCACAACTCCCCGGGATCTATGCGATATAGATAGAAACAGAGAGGTTCCGATATCTCAGACTCCATATCACCAAGGATCCTAAGACTTTTTTATGAACAAAGTTTAGAACCTCCACTGATGCGTCTGCAGAGTGATGTCCAGCACTGGCGGTCTCTGCTGCTGTCCCCCCTGGGAAGAGCATCACTTTTTAAAATGATGGCCTTTCTCCGATTACTTTATGTGCTCCAAAGTATTCCATATGTGGTGCCTCCAAAGTACTATCAGTCAGTGGATGCGACAGTGCGTTTTCTGCTGTGGGTGCTTCTAGGGTCTCACTCCGAAAGCTGACCAGGAGCGGGTATGATGGAGGAATATCGCTCCCAGTCCTCCGAAGATAATACTGGGCGGCTCAGCTCATGGGTTCATAGACCACATGATGACCCGGCATATAGAATGGACTGACGCAGCATGCAATCAGAAGGGTATCTCAGAACGATTGGTGGGGGAAGGAAGGCTAGCTCATTCCAAGGACCAACTTTGACCACGTTACAGGTCTGGCTGGAGGAGACAGCAGCTTTGGACTGGCGAGCCAAAATAACACAGATGACCCCGTTGTGGGACTCTCCAAAGTTAAGTTTGCTGGCATGACAAAGAGGGTTTGACAAGAGAAATTTAATTGGCCTTTCGAAGGTTGATGATCTGTGGGAGGGAGGTGACGTGGGCATTTGTGGCCCTACAAATGGACTATCAGCTGGCAGATTCGGATACCTTTTGCTAACTCCAGGTCAGCCATGCACTGGGTGCATTGCGACGGAAAGGAATGGAACTACCTGAGTCTTCACCGTTGGAAGATAGGTTGCTAGATGATTATCCAGATAAGAAAGCGATCTCCCTAGTATATCGGAAAATTATGAATAACTACCCCGGAACTATATCAGGTCTTCGGGTCCACTGGGAGCGGGATGTGGAGCATCTCGAGGATGAAGAATGGCAGGAGGCAATGGCCTCCCCTAAAGAGCCCGAGCACTTTAGGCTGTTACCACTAAAGATTTTGCACACAGCCTACTTTGCTTGTACAACGCAGGTAAAGATGGGGAGATTTGGCTCTGTTATGTCCTAGGAGGTGCGAACAAGGGTGCACCTTCTACCTCATTATATGAGGGTGTTCGGTACTTCAAGATTAGTGGGAAGCGGTGCTGACCTGTATGAGAGAGCTGTATGATATAGAGGCGAGTAAATCACCAAAGTGGTGTCGCCTGAAAATAAGAGTCGCATCTAACCAGTAAAGAAGGCCTTTGGATGACATTGGGGTTCATGGTTGCCAAGTGCAATATTGCTAAGCTGTGGAGGAATGTGTCTGCCCATTATGCTGAGCGAATGGGGGCAGATATGGATTGGTGCATGCTTGCAGAGAGGGCATTTTATCAGAGTAGAGGTTGCCCTCACAAATGGATCAAAATCTGGGGGAAGTGGAACAAGTAAAGGGGAATGATATGCATGCCAGTTGACCGGAGTGGGCAAGGACAATTGTCTGAAGAGATCTGATGAGTGAGGAGGGCATGCCGGGATGACGGGAGAGAGAGAATATGTTTTGTAACATTTTATCACCCATTGTTGGATGGTACTTCTATGCATAATTTTGTGAACATCAATGTCATCGTGATGCAATGTTTACTTTTGCAATAAAAAGATTTAATTTAAAAAAAAAAGACCTTGTTTCCTTCAGCGCCTGGATGCCTTTTAGGCAGCAGCACACTTTACAAATCGAGTTTTACATAACATCTACATAGGTTTCTGTCTCCTGGCACATAATCTCCTGAATGACTGGCATGGTCTAGAAAGGAAGATCTTTATCGAATCACTTCCCTCTTAAAGTTGTGTCGGGGATACCTGCCCCCAGGAGATTTTGCAAGTTCTGGAAGTTCCCTTCGGAAGCTTGGAACAAAACACACTTCTCTTAGTCTAGTAGTGCCCACTGCAATTAGGACTTTCTCAGAATTAATATGGCTCGGTCTCAAGATATGCCACGGTTTGGAATACTTGTAATGTATTTTTGAGGGACACATTCATACAAAAAAACATCTGTTGTGCTGCAGCTAGATGGACAAGAACGGAAATTGAAAAACCTTTAAAGATATTATTCTAATGAAGGAAGCTAGCGGGGTCTTGGAGCCAAGATTAACTCAGTGTTTTCAGAATTCAGAGGCCAGTGTCTGGAAATTTGGGGAGGAGCATATGCCGAATAAAACCCATGTGTGGCTCCTCAATATATATCTGTTTTATCAAAATGTGATCACTTCTGTTTCCAACAATGCCAGCGAGAAGATGCTAAGTAATAAAAATATGCTAGACACATTCACTAGATACTTTAAAGGTCTTTATACTTTTCAATCTAAAGCACTTCTTGCCAGATCACACCTTATCTGGATGAGATTTCTTTGGTTTGGATAGATGTTGATTATTGCCAGACTATTGTTGAGCCCTTGCAGGTTACCAAAGCTAGTGCTGCCATAGTTCCTCTGTTGTCTGAGAAAGCCCCCAGAGTCATATGGCATCAAAGTAGGATTTTATAAAACATATAAGGACATGCTGTGCCCAAATTTGCCTACAATGAACACTGAGGCCTTGGAGGCTGAGGTGCTCGTGAGTGCCATAAAAGATGCAAGTTTCATCACACTTCTCAAACTAAGAAGAGATAATGAGATGCATCAGCCATACGGGCACCTGTGTCCTTAAAATTGATTATAAACTATTGGCAGAAATGATCACTAACAGTTATATCTCACTTATGAAAGGAATGGTTCTTACAGATAAAACAGGTTTCATACCTGATAGAAAGGCATGATTCAGTATTTATTTTTTGTTGTTTTTTGCGCAAAGTACTTTTAACTCTGCTTTGATGCGGTTTAATGTAATGTTCTGGTTGAATGTAAGTGTTACGCAAACAAATGATGTAAGGAATGCTGAATGAATCATACATTCACCCCCAGCCAATAGATCTAGGTTAAATCCGTCATTCTTTTGCTCACCATGCCACCCCCTGGAGGGCCTGGCAGTTCGGGCTGGACTGTTCCCATGGGGACCAGGGTAAAGACTGATTTGTATATGGCTAGGTCTGAACTGGAATGGCATGGGAAGCAAAATATTGATGGATTTAGGCCCAGATCTCTGTACTGGGTGAATGTTTGACATCGTGCAACATTCTGTCCACAAATTGTTCTTTTTGCATTTGTCACCCCGAGTGGGATGGGTATGCCTAGATGCTAGTCCCGTGCTCTCCATGTCACTGGATTCACACTAGCCTGACTGATGTGGGGTGATGCCCTGAAACCGTTCCCAGGATGCTTGTTTCCAGTTCAGGGAGGACCTGGCCTGGCAGTTCGGGCTGAACTGTTTCCATGTGGAACAGGGTCAAGAGTGATTTGCATATTGCTGGGTCTGAATTGGAATGGCAAATAAACTATGGATTTAGGCCCAGATCTGTGTACTGGGGTGAATGTTTGACACTATGCAGCATTCTGCCCACCAATTTTTCTTATTCCATTTGTCACCTGGAGTGGGACATGTAAGCCCAGACGTGGGTCTCGTTCTCTCAATGCCACTGGAGTCAAGCTAGCCTGGCTGATATAGGGTGATGCCCCAAAACCAGTCCCAGGATGCTTCTTTCCAGTGCAGGGAGGACCTGGCCTGGCAGTTCGGGCTGGACTGTTCCCATAGGGAACAGGGTCAAGACTGATTTGCATATGGCTGGGTCTGAGCTAGAATGAAATGGGTAAACAAAAGCAATGGATTTAGACCCAGATCTCTGTACTGGGTGAATGTTTGACATTGTGCTGCATTCCGTCCTTCAATTGTTCTTTTTGCACTGGTTGAATATAAAGCACCTAAATGTCCCTGGGTGCTAGTGCGCTATTTAAGAAAATGAACTAAATAAATATATGCATGCTCTTCACAATTAGGCATCAAATAAACCTTCCCACTCTACAGTCTTGGTTTTCTTGAAGTTGAGAAAGCATGTTCTTCTCTCTCGTGAGCCATCATGAAATGTATTTTGTATTGACTGAGCATGGGTAACTAAAAGATAAATCTGATTGATATGTTATACTTCAATCCAACCACGGGGGTCAAAGTAAGTGGCTACATCTCCCTGCCCTTGAGAAACTTAGAGGCTCTAGGCAGGGGAGCCTGTGATCTCTACTCCTCTTTGCCATTGCAATAGAACTACTGGTCTGCCTAATGTGGCAATTCAATTCCCATTAGGGACTAGCCTTCGATGCTAAGCGTCTCGCGTTAACCATGTATGCTGAAAATATCTTTGTTAAATGCGCAAGCGCAAATCTTTCACCGATTACAAGATACATTGTACAATTTACTACATTTTTAGATATTTTCAATAGTTGGGTAAAATTTGAGATCTTTCCACCAATTAAACCGACCTCTCCAATACACCTTGACTACCCTTCTTTTCTGATGTACCAATTCAATTATATATTTGGGTATCAAGGTACACAAATCTCACGAATTGGTAATGTAAGACAATTTTGGGCCATTAATAGAGAAACTCTCTGTGCAGGTAGGAAGATGGATACACATACCCCTATCTGTTGTGGACCGAATCGCCATACTTAAAATGGTAAAACTACCAAGATTGTAATATATATTTTTTTGTTCTGGTTAATATGGGCTGGGAAACCGCTCTGTTTGGGATGGTGTATCTTGGCTCTGCCATTTAAGAAAGATGGTTTTTCAGTACTAGATTTCGAACACTTTTATCATGCTTTACAAGCCCACTATAGTGGTGTTTCCCACCTCTGCACCTGCTATACTTAATGGCTGAGACTGACAGTTTAGACAAAGGTATACTGTAAACTAGTTGCCCACCAATGAGATCAAACTGCAGGTCAAATATTAGCACTGTAGCTTCTACTAACATGGCATGGTATGTATTGGACAAATAATCGGTACACACACCTTCATTTTCCAGCTCTACCGCTGACATTCCAGTGACAACAGAACAGTTACTAGTAGAAACTTTTAGTAGGCTAGGGCTGTTCTGCCTAGGGCATATATATAAAGCGCTCTAGGCAGATCAGATTACTTGACTTTTAATTTTTCTCACATCTTCCTGGATTTCAGACTGAGGCATACAGTGCTTTCGACCTGCCTGCTCTTTACAGATGAGCCCCCAAAGTATGCTTCCCTGGCCAAGCTGAAACAGAAGGAAACTAGTAGAGGTTGAGTCTCTAGACTACACCATATGTCCAACAAAACAAGGATATAAACCCGCTATTCTGGCAAGAAGGCATTGAGAGACAATGGAAATGCATGAAAGATTGTTGCATGAAAACAACAACTGTTTCAATAAATCACAGAGACCAGCTACAACATTTTAAATTTCTACACCGCCTTTATTTTACACTAACCATCAAAAGTAAGATAGATCCCACTGCTGTCCATTCATGCACTAAATGAGCCCTCCCCATATGCAAACTTTGTACATGTATCCTGGGCATTAACCCCAATATGACAATACTGGAACATGGTGCTAAAAACAATGTCTGAAATTGACTGTTCGAGGCATGTGTGCTGTAGATACACATGCGTTTCATAAGTCCACCATATAGCGTTGGGCACGGATGATTACAAGTTGTTTTGTTCCAAGAAGTTTTCTTCGAGTTACGAGGCTGTATGACTCCTCCCCTTGGTAATACTGCTCATGGCCATCGACGCATCTTCAGATTGTTTTTTTCCGCGACTAGTTTGGATGTAATATCTTGCGCGAAGGTTCGAGACTCCTTCGTGCTCCCTTTTGTTATCTTGTAGATCTCAACTCTATGGTATTGTCTCGATTGCGTAGTTCTATTGCATCTGAGCGATCACACTTCTGTGTAGCGGATCCTCGGATCGCTTCCTCGGCCCATTGGCCAGGCCCGGCTGGCCTTCTTTCCCCTTTTCGAATGTCCTTCGGAGAATAGCCTGCTAATAGAATGAACTCCATTTCGCTTCTGTCTGAATTGTCACTCTTAATTATACCCAGACCCACAAACACTCAGTTAGCAACCTATGCCTCTCACCCAATCATCGCGAGGAAAGCTGTGAGGCCTGCTGGTCTATTAGATCAAAAAAGACTCTTCGAGATCGTGGTGAGCAATACCAAGAAATGCGGCGTAGGCAAGCAGACCATGTACTAGACATCTTCGGTTGACAACAGGAGAAAGCTTTGGCAGCACAAGAGCAATCATTATCTATCCATGATTCTGAGTCCCAATTTAATCAAGACTCGGCCACCATTTAGCCGGCAAAAACGGATCGGACAGTGAGTACTCTAACCCCTGATCCAAAGCATCGTCTCCCACCAAAAAAACTGCTCACAGTCCGCGACTGCACAAAGGCTATGGCACGCACCAAAAAACGGACTCCTCAGCCCTGTCCTCTAGCTCAGCTATGGACGTTTGGCTTGCAGCATGGTCCTCCACCTCCTCAACTTGTATGTCTAGAGACCCTCAATCATCAATTTCCGCATCGAAACAAAAACATACCCTTTCAGATCCTACCACAGCTCCAACTAAATCGAAGTTTCCTCTATCTAAATACTTTGGTTTTGGACCGAAATCTCCACAAGAGCTGATTCTTGATCTAATGCAGCTCGATCTGAAGCTAACAATGCGCCAGATTCAGCCATATATTAAGAAAATAGTGCTTCAACCAGCAAAAACTCACTCTAAAAAAATGGAGGCTATGGACGTTCCTCCGCAGCCTCTAAAAAAGAAGGATGGTGCCACTAGCCCATTACACATCCCTTTTCCAACTTCATCAAACCCACAAACACCACCCCAACTATCTACTCCGTCACCTCACTCACCACAATTTTCTGAGGCAGGTTACATGTCTCCTCACTCTCCCATTGTTGAGGATGATGAGAATATACCACAAAACATACACCCTGGCAATGCTTGGGATGATTATTCTGCATATCAGGATTTAATTGCAAGGGCAGCAACTTTCCATCGGGTCCCCTTATATAGAGACACCTTTGAGGAGGATTTTCTTTTCGAAAACGTATCTGATGCTTGGGGAGGGCCCATTACCTACCACTCCTTAAGGGTATGATACGTCACATAGACAACATTTTTAAAGACCCTGTCAAAGCAAGAGTTATAACACCATGCATTGACAAAAAATACAAGGCAGTACCATCAGATCCTATGTATATCAGTGATCATTTAACCCCAGACTCTCTAGTAGTCTCTAATGCAAGAAAGAGAGCTAACTCACAAACATCGAGATGCACCAGCACGAAAGAAAGAGTCTAAACTAATAGATGCTTTCGAGAACCGTATAGCTGCACAAGTAGCTAACCATTGGCGTATAGCCAACATCCAGGCTCTATTAGATAGATATGACAGAACCCCCTAGGACGAAACGCAGGGGCTCATATTTTCGGACCTCAAGTGGACACAGACATTTATACATGAAAAAAAAAAAGATATGGAGGGCACAAAATTAGTGGGTGCTCTACAAACAAGCACATACTGGGGTTCCTTGCATAGCCCCAATTATAAGCAAGGTGCAAGATCTGCCTCATCAGACCAACACTGGGTCAGCATATAAAAACCAGGGACAAACCTCTACCCCTAAAACATTCTACACAGGAAACAATTTTAAAGGAAGAGGTTGAGGAAACAATACCCCTACCACCAACAACCATACCAAGCAATGACTTCCTTACCATCCCTCAGACCCCTTATCACCTGTCGGTTGTCTTCAAAACTTTCTTCCTGTTTGGAAATCAATCACAACTGATCAAGGGGTTCTGTATGTTATCTAACATGGTTAATATCTGTAACTCATTACAACTCCTCTGTATATCCACCTCGCAAACAAAAACTGTTCATTCAATATCAACATCTCGTGCAACAAGAAATAACAGCTCTACTCCAAAAAGGAGCAATAGAACCCGTTGAAAAACCGTTTTAGGGAACAGGAGTATCCTCCCTATACTTCTTATTCCCTAAAAATGGGTTACAATGGCCCATACAGGATCTCAGACCACTAAATAATTACATCATATCCAAACACTTCTATATGGTTACACTTCAGGAGATTATTCCTTTCCTACAAAAAGGAGATTTCATGGCCTCCTTAGACTTAAAGGATGCCTACTTCTATGTACCTGTTCATCCGACACACAGGAAATATCTCAGGTTTCAATTCCAAGGAAACCATTATCAATTCAAGGTTCTTCCCTATGGGATTACTGCACCATGGGTATTCACAAAATGTCTAGTAGTAGTGCAGCACATCTATGCAGGCAAAACATACATGTCTTTCAATATTTAGACAACTGGTTAATAAAAGCAAACAGCCTCAGCCTTTACAAACAAAATATTCAACACACCCTAACCTTACTACATCAACTAGGGTTCACCATCAACCTGTGGAAGTCATATCTACAACCAACTCCCACATGGTCATACCTAGGAGTCGTGCTCAACACACATTCAGCATTCGCGCACCCAAATGAAGACTGAATACACAGCATATCAATCAATCATTCAACAACATTTGTAGAGCGCACTACATACCCGTGAGTGTCTCAAGGCGCGGGGGGGGAGGGAGCGCTACTGATCGAACAACCATGTCTTGAGTAGCCTCCTGAAGGTCAGCAGGTCTTCGGTCTGTCGTAGGTTCAGTGGGAGGGTGTTCCAGATCTTGGCGTCGAGGGAGGAGAAGGACCTCCCGCCGGTGGTTTTTCTTCGGAAGCGCGGGATGGTGGCGAGAGCGAGCTCGGCGGATTAGAGCTGACCGTTGGGGGTGTAGAAGGAAAGTCGTTTGTTGAGGTAGGCTGGGCCGGTCTTGTGGATTGCCTTGTGTGCGTGGAAGAGGAGCTTGAAGGTTATCCTCTTGTTGACGGGTAGCCAGTGCAGGTTTCTCAGGTGGGGGTGATGTGACTGTGGCATGGTACATCGAGGATCAGTCGTGCCGAGGCGTTTTGGATGCGTTGCAGTCATTTGATGAGCTTGGTCGGGGCTCCTGCGTAGAGGGCGTTTCCGTAGTCGAGTCTGCTACTGACGAGGGCCTGGGTTACTGTTCTTGTTTCTGTCGGGAACCACCTGTAGATTTTGCGGAGGGTGTTGAAACAGGAAGAGGAGATGGCGTTGACTTGCTTGGTCATGGAGAGCGTTGAGTCGAGGATGATTCCTAGGTGGCGTGCTTGGTCGGTGGGTGTCGGGGCTGCCCCCAGTGCCGTAGGCCACCAGGAGTCGTCCCAGGCCGAGGGGTTGGAGCAGAGGATGAGGACTTCCATTTTGTCCGTGTTCAGTTTTAGTCGGCTGGTCTTCATCCAGTCGGCAACGGCCTTCATTCCTTCGTGGAGGTTGGCTTTGGCGGTGATGGGGTCCTTGGTGAGGGAGAGGATCAGATGAGCGTTGTCGGCGTAGGAGATTATGTTGAGGTTGTGCAGTCGGTCGACGTGTGTGAGCGGGGCCATGTAAATGTTGAACAGTGTCGGGCTGAGGGGGGAGCCTTGGAGTACGCCGCAGATGATCTCGGAGGCTTCAAATCGGAATGGGTGGAGGTGGACGCTCTGGGTTCTGCCGGAGTGGAAGGAGGTGGTCCATTCCAGGGCTCTGTCTCGGATCCCTGTGGCGTGGAGGCGTGTGCGTAGTGTGCGGTGGCAGAGGGTGTCGAAGGCGGCGGAGAGGTCCAGGAGGATGAGGGCTGTGGTCTTTGTCCAGCAGTATCCTGATGTCGTCGGTGGCAGCGATGAGGGCAGTCTTAGTGCTGTGGTTGCTGCGGAATCCTGACTGGGAAGGGTCCTGGATTCTGTTTTCTTTGAGGTATAGGGTCAGCCTTGAGTTTTTTGAGTAGGGCGTTGATCTCGGCGTGTTTCCAGCTTTCTGGGAAGGTCATGGTCTCGAGGGAGAGATTGTTGACGTTGCGCAGGTGGGGTGCAATGGACCTTCTGGCTTTGTTGAAGATGTGGTGCGGAAATGGGTCTGATGGGGAGCAGGAGTGGATAGTGCTCATGGTCTTGATGGTATCATCGATGCTCACGCTGGTCCAGGCTAGCAGGGGGTCGTGGTCAATGGTGTACGGAGATTCTGTTGTTTTGCTGTCTGTTGGGGCTGCCTCGGTGTTGAAGCTGTCGTAGATGTCTGCTATCTTGCGGTGGAAGAAAGTGGCGTGGGAGCCGCACAGGGCTTGCAACGGCGGGATGTCGGTGTTGGAGCTGAGGTTGGAGAGTTCCATCATGATGTTGAAGAGCTCCTTGCTATTGTGTGCGTTGTTGTCGAGGCGGTCCTTGAAGGAGGTCCTCTTGGCCATCCTGATGAGGTGGTGGTGGTTGCGGGGGGAGTACTTGTGGGCTACGTGACTGTCCAGGGTCTGTTCACTATGCCATTTCTTCTCTAGCTTTCGGTAGGTTAGTTTGGAGGCTAGGAGTTCTGGGGTGAACCAGCTGGCCCTCTTGCTGGTGTCTCTGTGGGGGGGTTCTTCAGTGGGGCAAGGGTGTTGGCGCAGTCGTCGATCCAGCGTCTGAGGTTCCGGGCAGCTTCGTTGGTGTTGGATGGTTCGGTGGGTGGGCTGAGAGTGAGGTTTGCATGAAGTTGGTCTTCAGTGATCTTTCTTCAGCAACGGCAGGGTCTGTTGGGTGCGGTGGTGTATGGTGGGTTTCTGGAAGGAGAAGTGGATGCAGCGGTGGTCAGTCCAGAGGAGTTCAGTGGTGTGGCTGAAGGCGACGTGGGGGCTTGCGGAAAAGATGGGGACAAGCGTGTGGCCTGCGGAGTGGGTGGGTGTTGTGACGTGTTGTCTCAGTCCGAGGTTGGCGAGGTTATTGATCAGGGTTGTCGAGTTTCAGTCATTGTTGTTCTCCAGGTGAAAGTTCAGGTCTCCGAGGAGGATGTAGTCAATGTGGGTCAGGGCGTGCGTGCTGATGAAGTTGGCTGTGGAGTTGCTGAACTGGGGTTGGGGTCCTGGGGGTCTGTAGACGAGGGTGCCTCTGAGGGGGGAGTTGGGGTCTGTGTGAATCTGGAAATGCATGTGTTCGGCGGAGCTGAGAGTGTCGTCAAGACCCTGATGCTGTTCTTGTGGACGATGGCGATTCCTCCTCTGACTCCGTTGGTGCGGTCTCTGCGGGTGATCTTGTAGCCGACAGGGATGGCTATGGCTATGTTAGGTGCGGAGGAGTCGTTCATCCAGGTCTCTGTGAGGAAGGCGACGTCCGGGGATGCTGAATCGAGCAGGTCCCAGAGCTCGACTG
Organism: Lissotriton helveticus; assembly: GCF_964261635.1. Lineage (NCBI taxonomy): Eukaryota > Metazoa > Chordata > Amphibia > Caudata > Salamandridae > Lissotriton > Lissotriton helveticus. Next base: position 450,390,608 of record NC_136067.1, read on the forward strand.
CGTGTTTGCGTGCGGAGCGGGTGTTCAGTAGGATGAATCGGAGGTGGTTGGGGTCTTTCTTGGCGGGTTGTTTGCTGGCTCTGATGCTGGTGTCGCTGAAGTTCCGGCAGGTGAACGGACCGTGTGTGCATTTCGGGGCGGCCTTGAAGCAGGTGTGGGTCCTTCCGGGGTTGAGAGCTTGGAGTGTGCCGGCGTCGTAGCGGTGGTGGTCGTCGTGGTGGGGGCGGGGATCAGGGGTTCTGGCGCTGGGCGCGGTCCAGGCGAGGACGGGCGCAGACAGGCTTGCCTTAGGTGTGCCTTCTGTGCGCCAGCGGCGCAGCCACTATATATGGGGATGTGGGAGGGAGGAGCAGCTGGGAGGCGGGAGGCAGGGTCATCGAATGGCAGGGATGGGGCGGGGACGCATTGGTGAGAACGGGTCAGCGAGGGGGAGGCAGGAGAAAAATGGCACAAAGGGTACAATCAAGGGCAGCGAGGGGAGACGGAAGGCAGAGCAGGCACAGGATACAAGAGCCAGACAGAAGGAAAATGGGCAAAACAATGGCAGCGAGGAGGAGACGGAGGGAAAACGGGCACAAGATACAAAAATCAAGCAGAAGAAAAAAACGGGCAGAACAGTAGCAGCGGGTGGAGGGACAGGGGAAAAACAGACACAAGATGCAGAAATCAAACCGAAGAAAAATGGGCAAAACAATGTCAGCGAGGGGGAGACAGAGGCAAATCGGACACAAGATACAAACCTAGGGCCTACCACTGGCCACCAGGGATGAGACGCAGATGGTAGCCTGCGGGTGGAGGAGGGCCTCAACTTTCAGCAGCGGCAGGGCACACAGGCGGAGCTTTGTGGTGGGGAGCGACCTACCAGCAGGTCAAGGGTGACATTAATTCAGCAGTTTCAAACAAGGAGTCAAATCCCAACCAAAATATTTCTGAGACTTCTAGGAATGATGACATCTTGTATTTCACAGGTCACATGCCAGACTACACATGAGACCTCTCCAAGAATGTCTCTCGCATCAATGGACACAGTTTCAGGGTCAACTTCACAATCTAGAAATGGCTGACAGCCACACGCATCACACTCTGCAATGGTGGAATCCACAAAATGTATCCAAGGGGCTGCAATTTCAAGACCCAGTTCTACAAATAATTCTCATAGCAGATGCTTCCCTAATTGATTGGGGTGCACATCTCCAAAACCTCAGAATTCAGGGGTATGGGACTCAAAACACAAGAATCTCCATATCAATCACCTAGAGATACAAGCTGTTCCCCACATAGTGAAAGCCTTCCTACCTCAAACACAAACACAAAATTGTCCAAATTCGAACAGACAATATGACAACTATGTATTATATACAAACACGAGGGGCACTCTCTCTCCAATTGTTTCGGCTAGTACAGAAAATATGGAGATTACCAATACATCACAACATTCACCTCCTAGCAGAGGGACAAGAATTCAAATTTGGGATTTTCTAAGCATGCCACAGCAACAAGTAAACAAATGGGAACTCCATCCCATGGTCCTACTACCATACTTTAAAAAATGTGGGTTCCCACAAATCGATCTGTTCGCAACAACACACAAAATGCCTAAATTTCACAAGCGGGTATCGACACCAACAACCCAAGGGCAATGCTCTATGGATGAACTAGGTCAGGAATATTACTACTTCCAATAGTGGTCAGGAAACTCAGGCAAACATCTATTACAATGACACTCATACCTCCAACATGGGCTCGCCAACCATGGTTTTCAACACTATTAGAGCTAGCCCTAGTTCGACACAAGAAGCTTCAGCTCAACCCAGACCTTCTCACATAGAACCACAGACCACTAAGCCATCTAATGCCAAGGAAATTAATTTTGCAATTTGGCTCCTGAAGTATTACAATTTGGATGCTCAAACTTACCACAAGACTTATGGACATACTTAGAGGCTTGCAAAAATATTTGTTATATTCTGTCAGAAACAGAACACTAACCCTCTCATGCAAAAGTACCAACAATCATTACTTACTTATTGCATTTACAGACTATGGGGTAGGCATACATCTTTTGGAACTTACACCTTGTGGCTATTGCAGACTATTTGCAAAATAGACAGCACTTGTCATTATTTAAAATCCCGGTTATTAAAGCCTTTATAGAAGGACTTAAAAGAATCATTCCTCCCAGGCTTCCTCCTGCACCAGCATGGAATTTGACCATTGTATTAACCCTACTGATGGGTTCTCCTTTTGAACGACTCCGCTCTTGTCAATTGCAATACTTATCATGGAAACTTGCCTTTTTAATCACTATCACTTCACTTAGCAGGGCCAGTGAAATTCAGGCATTAATAATAGGACGTAATACTTCAAACAAATCCTAAACTCCTTCCAGAGGTAGATTCCAATTTTCATATTAATCAATCCAATCAGGTTACCAGTTTTTCCCCCACAACCAGATTATGTTAACGAAAGGGTTTTACACACTTGAGATATCAAAAGGGCCCTAATATATTATATAGACGGAACTAGCACTTTCAGAAAAACAAAGCAGTTGTTTATTGCCTTCGCACCTCCTCACATGGGAAAGGCAATTTCTAAATCAGGCATTTTAAGATGGATAGTCAAATGTATCCAAACTTGCTATGCAAAAAGGCTAAAAGGCTTTTACCTGTTCCTCCTAAAGCTCACTCCACTAGGAAAATAAGAACTTCCTTTGCTTTTTTAGGGAACATTCCTGTTGCTGATATTTGCAAAGTATCAACATGGTCCAATCTACACACCTTCACAAAACATTGTGTGGATGTCTTGGGACGCCAACAAGCCAATGTTGGTCAAGCGGACCTAAGAACTTTTTCAAACAACTGCAACCCCACTGGTTAACCACTGCCTAGGGAGAGGGATTGCTTTATAGTTCATGCAACACATGTGTATTTACAGCACACATGCCTCAAACGGATTATGTTACTTACGATATAAGCATCTGCTCTTGGCATGTAGTGCCTTAGATTCAAATGTGCCAAACCTACTCCCCAATAAGCCTGTATAGACTGTAGTTCATATACTTTATATACTTACATAGTACTACTGCATGGACATAACTTTGCTGATCTATATCATCCTTACATTCTTCCCCACATACAGCAAAACAATCTGAAGATGAGGTTGATGACCATGCACAATATTACCAAGAGAAAGAATCACAGCATTGTGACTCGAAGAAAACTCTTGCAGACGTGCGGGCAAGGAAAGAGATGAAACTATTGCTCTTGCATGTAGGGAGATGCATTTCCACCAGCTCCCTGTGTGCAAGAACAATGCCGGCTCCCGCACACTGGGGGCCTGGGTGGGACCATGGCACCCATAGACATATGGCCGGGCCCCGGGGGATGGGAAGTTGCATCACTCACTGTTAGTACAGCTACTATACTAAATTAACTTTTGTAGTAGCTTAGTATATATGTGTTCGAGGCATGTGGGCTGCTGAATTCATATCTGTGCATAGATCGCCGCCTAGTGTTGGGTCCGGATGATTGCACATTGTTGTCCTGGAAGAGTCTTCAAAGTATCACGAGATAGGTGGCTCCTCCCTTGGACTACAGTGCGCATGGGCATCCTCTCCATCCTCAGATTGTTTTTTTTCCGCCATTGGGTTCGGATGTACCTTCCAGCACTCCAAGTTCGGAATCGAAGAAAACTTTTCTAAAAGGCCAAAAGGCCTTCGAGTTCGTCTGTATAGTTTGCGATTGGTACCGAAAGACTTTCTTCAACTTTTGTTGCACTCCGGTCGTCGAATCGGGCCGTTAGGCCTTCTTGACGCCACGTGGACCGACGGTCGATGGAACGGAGTCCATTCAAATACTGCCCGCAGTGCAACTCAAAGTTCCCGCACACGGATAAGCATCCAGTGTGCAACAAATGTTTATCTCCCGACCATAATGAAGATAATTGTCTAGCCTGTGCCCAGTTCCGATCCAAAAAGACAATACGGAATCGGCGGGCAGCGAGGCAAGAAATGCAGAGATCGGCACCGGAGCCCGAAAATATCTTCGACGATGAGGAAGAACTAGTGCACGCCGAAGACCCGGATCAATACGATCAAGACTCCGAGAACGACTCTGAATACTACATCGACGAGGAGGAAGAAATTGTCGATATCGAAGACTATGGTCAAGACATCGTAGCTGTCGAAGACGACTCCGATGACAACGAGGGGCGAACCGTGAGTACACCGTCCCATATAGACACTACACCTATATCAGAGACTCAGGTCGAGGCATCGCCATCAGGCCTTAGCCAAGATCAAAAAACTGGTTCTATTGATCGTCATCCTCCTAGGGATTTGCCCAGGGCTCAAATGTGGCTGAGTGACTTGCTTGAGACCTTCGGGCTGGTAGACGGCTGGAGATTACTGCACCCCACACAACTACAGTACACTTTCCACTCTGGGGCACATGGTAGTCTTTCAAGATTGGATTACTTCTTAATGCCATCGGTCCAATCCTCCTCCATTAGAGAGATTCGTCAGCGGCCTAGGGGTATTTCCGATCACTCCCCCTTGTGGCTCCGTTATGAGGTCGGGGCGGGCAGTGAGGGTAGGGTCGCCCCTATCAACCCCTGGTACTTCCGCAATCCTAAAACCCGCTCTGAACTTGTGAAAGCTATTGAACATTATTTTGACGAAAATGTGGGGTATGTTTCTTCTGCTGTTTCATTGTGGGAGGCTTTCAAGACAGTTGTACGTGGGCAGTCCCTGTCCTTGATTGCCGCTGCTAAGAAGGCTGCAAATGTGGAGGTGGTGCGATTGGAATCTGAGATAGCCGCACTTGAGGACGATCTTCAGACAGGCGTCTCCAGTGTAAAGTTGCATTCCGTTGCCTTGAAACAAGCTGATTACAGGGCTCTTGTGACTGATGCGGCGAGAATGATGTATAGGGAGCAGCAGGGCAGGCTGTATGATGTGGGGGACAAGGCGGGTAAATGGCTTGCCCAGGACAAGAAAGAGAGAGTGAATCGTGTTGTTCCTGTGATTGAACGGCCTGATGGAGAGTGTGTTACTGACCCAGTTGGGATCGTTCAGTGTTCCGCGGACCACTTTAGGACTGTGTACACCTCGGTTTGTGGTAGGGATGAGGAGGACTCTCGTTTGCTGCTGCGGGATATCGCTTTGCCTTGCCTTTCTAACGCTGACAGGGACCTCATGGATGCGCCGCTCACAGTGGACGAAGTCGCTGTGGCTATTCGTTCCCTCCGTTCCGGTAAGGCGATGGGCCCCAATGGTTTGCCCATTGAATTGTACAAGCTGCGACCCGACAAAATGGCGCCCTACTTAAGGGACATGTTTCTTGAGGCTTTGGAGTCTGGTTCCCTTCCCTCAGACCAACGACTTGCTACCATCGTAGTTATTCATAAGGAGGGTAAGCCGCGGGATTGTTGTACTTCATACAGACCCATTTCTTTGCTCAATGCCGAACCTAAAATGTTGGCTAAATTATTGGCTAATCGCTTGGTTACTATGATCGGGGACTTGATCCATCCAGATCAATCCGGTTTTATCCCGCACTGCAATACTGCTCTGAATCTTCGCAGCCTCGATGGAGTTCTCGCGAGAGCCGGGACGCTCACTGAACCGGCCATTTTGGCTTCCCTTGACGCTATCATGGCCTTCAACACCATCGAGTGGCCTTATCTTTGGGCGGCCCTCTCGAAGTTCGGGTTTGGGCCGGGATTTATTGCCTAGGTGAAACTTCTTTACGAGATGCCCCTGGCTCAGGTGGTAGTTAATGGGAAAGTGTCTTGCGTTTTTACGCTTGGGCGTGGTACCCGGCAGGGCTGTCCGCTGTCTCCATTGCTTTTCGCTCTCGCTCTGGAACCTCTGGCGGAGTGGCTCCGTTGGGAGCCTTCTATGCGGGTGATCCGATGGACTCCCGACTTTGAGGATCGAGTCTCGCTATATGCGGATGACATCCTTCTCTATCTCACCTCCCCTCGGAAGTCCCTGAATGTACTTTTTGATGTTCTGACCTCCTTCGGAAAGAACTCGGGTCTCATTATTAATTGGGCTAAATCCTGCGTCTACGTTTTGGCGGGAGATCTCCCTCCACTGCCTCGTAGATTTCCGATTCAAGTAACTGAGACCGGTTTTAAGTACCTGGGGATCTACATTTCCCTGGACCCTTCTAAGCGATATGAGCGTAATTTGCTACCCCCCCTTCACCGGCTCAAACTGGATGTTGCGCGCTGGCGTAGGTTGCCGTTATCGCCCCTCGCTAGAGCGGTGCTTTTTAAAATGATGTCGCTGCCTCGTTTTTTATACGCACTTCAGAACTCCTTTGACCCGATCGCCTCGGGCTATTTTCGTGAAGTGGAGAGCCTGCAGAGGCAACTGGTCTGGGATGGGCGTGCCGGTATCGCTCTTTCTAAACTCACGCTTCCGTGGTATGATGGCGGTATTGCCCTCCCAGACATCAGGCGTTATTACTGGGCATCTCAGTTGAGTGCGATTAACCATGCGACCTACGCACCGGGCCCTACCCCGGCTTTCTCCATGGATACATTTCTTTTGCCAGGGGGGACCTTTAACAGAGCGTTGTACTCCGGGGGACTCCATGGAACACTGACTGGTCCCACCAAAATTGCTGTGAGGGTGTGGCGGGATGCGAATGCGGCATTGGGTTGGTGTGGCAGATTTACTCGGGCTACCCCTTTGTATGATTCTGAATGTTTGGGACATCTTTGGAGAACGAAAGGCTTCGATAAATGGGATATGATTGGTATAAGCAAGGTGGGTGATCTGTGGTCGAAAGATGCCGTCAAGTCCTTCGACGTGTTGAAAGTGGAGTACGAGCTTGGTGACACGGAATTCTTCAGGTATGCCCAGGTCCGTCACGCTCTATTATCTGTGTTTGCTGCGGGTGATGATATTCCTGAATCCTCCCCCCTGGAGGACCGTATTCTGGATGGCCATGTGCCCGACAGCACGATTTCATTGATCTACAAGAAACTGATCAATAATAGAGCTGACTTGCTGGTGCGCCTTAGGGCCTCGTGGTGCGCTGATGGACTAGAACTGGATGACGAGGACTGGCAATCTGCTTTGTCCTCGCCCAAGGAAGTCGCTATTCCTGCTCGCCTAAGGTTCGTCCAGCTTAAGATACTCCATCGAGTGTATGTTACCGGGCCGTGTCTGGTTCGAATGGGCTATCCCTTGGATGGGTTGTGTAAGCGTGGCTGTGGAATGTCTGGCACCTTCCTCCACATATTGTGGGAATGCCCGGAGGTGGTTGAGTTTTGGTCCCGATTACATGTTGTGATGGAGAATGTCACGGGTGTGTCGCTGCTCCCCGAGGCCAGGCGTTGTCTGTTGAATGTTTGGGAGCCCAATGACTACAGCACCGCACAGATCGCATGGAAATATGGTCGCAAAAAGAGACATTGCTCAGCTTTGGGGATCTCACAGACCGCCTACCATTTCCAAGTGGAAGGAGAACATGGACTGGTGCATGCTCCGGGAGAAGACTGTGTACCTTTCCCGGGGCCGGCCTAGGAAATGGGGTAGGATCTGGTCCCGATGGAACGCTTATCGTGGGAATATATGTACTCCCCCACAGGATGTAAACCCTGATGTTTCTACGTCCCCCTAATTGGCATCCAGCTTTCCATTATCGTCAATATTTTTGCTTGTTTCCTTGTCCGCCCCTTTTACCCCACGCTAATTGATTGCAATACGTGTATTTAATTCTGGAGCTTTGCTCACGTGGACTCATGATCATGTAACACTGTACTTTTGCCTTGTGAGTTTTGTTTTTTTCTTTTGTATGTTTGTTTGATTTAATAAAACTTTAAAAAAAAAAAAAAACTGGTTCTACAGTCCCGCAATACCGCCCGGCTAAGAACATACAAAAAGAGCCCTCTGAGACACGTACTCCAAGGCCGGATCAATTAAAACCGAAACTTATCGACACGACCGTCTTCGGACCGAACGTCGTCGAACCGAAGGTCACGAAACCAAAGGACGCCGAGCCGAAGGCCACTATACCAGAAAAACCTTCGAAGCCAAAGACCGTCGAATCGACCAAACCGACTTCGACCGTTGAAAAAGGCAAAAAGCCTGGCACCGAAGACAAAAGGGCTACGCCCAAGGCGGTCGTCGAACCGAAACCGAAGGTTCACCAGACCAAACCCGTCGAGCCGAAGCCCATCGATCCAAAGAAGGGCATCGAGCCAAAGACGCAGGCTCCAAAAACACCTTTGAAGCCAAAAGAAGTTACCGAACCGACAAAGCCTATCGGTCCGAAAAGCGTGGTGAAGCCTGGAAAAGACATCGGACCGACAAAACCTGTCGGAAAACCTCAGAAACCGATACAGGCACCAAAACCGGTCGAAACAGCTAAAGGCATCGAACCGAAAAAGGTCAAACCAAAGACATCGGCGCCGAGGCAAAACACTGTGGAAGAGGAGCTCATCCATCCTGACCCTTCCACAGAGGATCAGTCAAAACTATATATTGACCCAAATACAGGGAAATTGACTGTTTATACCAAGAAGAAAAGACCAGTTCATACTGAAGACTTTTCCCAAATTCCTCTCAAAAAGAAAAGGGACTGTGCTACCTCTCCTATTCTTTTTCAGCCTATCTCTCCAGCTATGCCTACTACCCCATATGCCCCATACTCACCTGCACGCTCTGACCATATCCAAGATGAAGATCAGGATGCAGACGTGGGGTTTGGATATCCACAAAATCCATATATAGACCCCAATTCACAACCATGGTGTGGGGGGGGGTGAGCCAGACAGTGAGGGGACTCTACCGATTACAGACCCAACTGTATACCCAGTTAAACCATCACCCACAGAAGACACAGTGGCTTTTAACTCTTTAATAAATAGAGCAGCAAGCTACCACAATGTAGACATGCACTCAGATGAGGTAGAAGAAGATTTTCTATTCGATACACTAGCTACATCAGAAAAAAGTGTCAAAACGCTCCCCATGTTAAAGGGCGTCCTAAAGCACGCAACTGACATATTCAAAGACACTGCTAGGGCACGTGTCATCAACCCAAGGATAGAAAAGAAATATAGGGCGGCACCAGTAGACCCTACTTACATCAAAGGGCAACTACCTTTAGACTCTTTAGTAGTATCCAACGCACGGAAGCGTGCAAATTCACAAACTACTGGGGAGGCTGCTCCTCCTGACAAAGAGTCCAAAATTTTTGAAGCATCAGGCAAGAGAGTAGCAGCTCAAGCTGCAAACTCATGGAGCCAATACTCAGGCCTTGCTGGCCAGATATGACAGGGCACACTATGATACTTTAGAGGGACTTCTCCAACACTTACCTGAGCCGTACAAAGAACAGGCAGATTAACTCATAAAGGAGGGAAAGCTCATCATCAACGCCTCTATTAAATGTGCTCTAGACGCGGCAGATACAGCTGCCAGATCTATCAACACAAGCGTACTACTTAGGAGGCATGCATGACTGCGAATATCTGGATTTAAAAATGAGGTGCAGGCTACAATTCTTAACCAGCCTATAAATCCAGACTTTTTGTTTGGTCCAGCAGTTGACTCAATTCTAGACAAAATGAAAAAAGACAGGGAGACCGCAAAGTCCATGGGGGCTCTTCAGTCCCAGCAACACAGAAGCTCCTTTCGTCGCTCCACTTATAGGGGAGGGGCGCGAGGTAACACATCGCAGCAATCCTTCACATACAAAACAAATACGCAATCCACCTACAATAAAAACACGAACAGGGGTGGATACAGAGGTAATAATAACAAGGGCAGAGGACGTGGAGGCAATACCAATAGATCCTCCACTAACACCAAACAGTGACTTCTTGGCACTACCCCCCAGACCATCTAACACCGGTCGGGGGAAGACTACAACAATACCTGCCACTATGGTTAAACATCACTACAGACAAATGGGTTCGGCAAATTATCCAACATGGCTATTGCCTAGAACTCACATCAACACCACCCAAAATTCCACCCATACACCGTCCAATGTCACAGGAACATATAACATTACTGCAGCAAGAGGTCATCAGTATGCTGCAAAAGGGGGCCATAGAACCAGTCCCACTTCAACATCAAGGAACAGGAGTATACTCACTATACGTCCTCAATCCCAAAAAGGACGGTTCCCTCAGACCAATATTGGACCTCAGGCCCCTCAACCTGTACATTTTGTCAGGAGTCTGTTGACACGCTGCTCCTGAGGCGGAAAGCCGGGAGAGCGCTCGCATTTTTTTTTTAAACTGTCTATTGTGAATTTCTCTGCTTTTAAAACGTGCACTCTTACCCAGAGCCTATGCTACACAGAAGCGGACCCTCCGCTGTTGTAAATCCGGCGCGCAAAGCGATTGCCAGCGCCACGGCCGACTGACAGGCCACGCCCCCTTCGGAGGCCACGCCCACCGCCCACAGAACAAAAGCGACGCTGATCACGAGCGTCCCTTACTGTTGACACGCTGCTCCTGAGGCGGAAAGCCGGGAGAGCGCTCGCATTTTTTTAAAACTGTCTATTGTGAATTTCTCTGCTTTTAAAACGTGCACTCTTACCCAGAGCCTATGCTACACAGAAGCGGACCCTCCGCTGTTGTAAATCCGGCGCGCAAAGCGATTGCCAGCGCCACGGCCGACTGACAGGCCACGCCCCCTTCGGAGGCCACGCCCACCGCCCACAGAACAAAAGCGACGCTGATCACGAGCGTCCCTTACTGTTGACACGCTGCTCCTGAGGCGGAAAGCCGGGAGAGCGCTCGCATTTTTTAAAACTGTCTATTGTGAATTTCTCTGCTTTTAAAACGTGCACTCTTACCCAGAGCCTATGCTACACAGAAGCGGACCCTCCGCTGTTGTAAATCCGGCGCGCAAAGCGATTGCCAGCGCCACGGCCGACTGACAGGCCACGCCCCCTTCGGAGGCCACGCCCACCGCCCACAGAACAAAAGCGACGCTGATCACGAGCGTCCCTTACTGTTGACACGCTGCTCCTGAGGCGGAAAGCCGGGAGAGCGCTCGCATTTTTTTAAAACTGTCTATTGTGAATTTCTCTGCTTTTAAAACGTGCACTCTTACCCAGAGCCTATGCTACACAGAAGCGGACCCTCCGCTGTTGTAAATCCGGCGCGCAAAGCGATTGCCAGCGCCACGGCCGACTGACAGGCCACGCCCCCTTCGGAGGCCACGCCCACCGCCCACAGAACATAGCGACGCTGATCACGAGCGTCCCTTACTGTTGACACGCTGCTCCTGAGGCGGAAAGCCGGGAGAGCGCTCGCATTTTTTTAAAACTGTCTATTGTGAATTTCTCTGCTTTTAAAACGTGCACTCTTACCCAGAGCCTATGCTACACAGTAGCGGACCCTCCGCTGTTGTAAATCCGGCGCGCAAAGCGATTGCCAGCGCCACGGCCGACTGACAGGCCACGCCCCCTTCGGAGGCCACGCCCACCGCCCATCCACTTACTATCCTATAAGTATGTGCCTCTACAGGAAGCGCAGCGGACGAGCGCAGCGGGCGCGCCGTTTGCGCGCCGAAGGCGCGCCTAAGGAAAGCCCGTCTGCGCCCGTCCGCGACCGACCGAGACCCGAGGCCACATACCCTGCTCCTCGCATTCAATACTCCCATTCGCAACTCATTGCTCAGCAAGGTAGGGGGACTCTACCTGCCGCTGCCTTAGCTTGTATTTCTGACCTGGGACTACTAACTATACACAAGTCAGTCCACTCTAACATCCCGTTCACGCCCCTAAAGACCACTTCCTCGAACCCGCCTCTAGACGCCCTCCCCCCTCCAGCAATAACGGCTATGTATCTAAACACACGATCAGCAGTAAAACACCAGCTTGATCTCTTCACTCTACTGGAATCCCATCAACCGGATTTATTATTTCTCACTGAGACCTGGTTCTCAGACAGTTCTCTTCCCTCCCTGCTGGCGATACTCCCCCCCACCTACTATGCCATTCGAGCCGACCGCCCCTCGGCCAGGCCTGGCGGAGGGGTAGCCTTGATCACACGTAAGGAGCTCACTTTCCACCCCCTGGCCTCCCCCTCCATGGGTACCTCAGACTGTTTAGTGGTTCGATCCCTTTCCTTTTCTCCCCCTCTGACCTGTGTCCTGGTGTACCGACCCCCGTCTTCCCCCCAAACGTTCCTCCCCTGTTTTCAAGACCTAATGGCGACTTTGGTTGTCAACCACTCTTCCATCATTGTACTGGGAGACTTTAATTTCTGGCCCTCCGACCCTGCGGAATGCGCCACGTCTAAGGAATTTTCAGACTCTCTTCAGTCGCTCAACTTTACATCTGTCGTCAATACTCCCACGCACAGGTTGGGTCATATCCTAGACCAAATCTGGCAACGCGACTGCCCGATCAGTTCTCTTTCAATCTCCCCATGTCCATGGTCGGATCACTCACTGATCACCCTATCCCTAGCCCCCGTCCCACCAGCTAAGCCCATTCCTGCGAGGAATGTCTGGGCGCGCTCATGGAATCGTGTCGACATCGAAGCATTATCGACCCTCCTCTCCTCTTCCAGCCCCGACCTGACTGCGCTACCCTCCTCTGGCCAGGTAGACGCCATCACCGACTGGCTACGAGCCGGGTGCGACACTGTAGCCCCTCTAAAACGTATCGCAACCAAGCGCTCTAAAGACGCAAACCGCTGGTTCTCAGACGATCTAAAGAACCAAAAACTCGTTCTCCGCCAAGCCGAACGACAATGGAGACGAAACTACTGCCCCATTGCTAAAACTAGGTATACTGAACTCCTCACTCAGTACAAGAAAGCCATACTAGACACAAAGAAAAATTATTTCTCCTCTAAAATCCAACTAGCGGAGAACAGGCCGAGAGAAATCTTTTCTATCATCCAAGACCTCGCCTTCTCCGACAGAGCTTCACTCAAACCATCACCCTCTCAATCACTATGTGACTCCCTTAATCACTTCTTCTTAGATAAAATCAGGAAAATTAAAATTAAAATTCCCCCCCCATCCCCGATCTTCACTGATCACCGACGTCCTCCAGCCACTGCTAATCTGGACTCAATTCCTCCCCTATTGACCGACTCATTTCTCTCAATTCTTCCGTTGGTCAAGTCCGGCTCCCCGCTGGACCCTTGCCCTGCTTACATCTTAAAGCAGATCTACACCTTCTGCCCCTCACCACCTTTAGCGCTCCTCAATAGCTCACTGGCTCAGGGCGTCATTACCCCAGCACTTAAATCGGCAGTGATCGTACCGATCCTCAAAAAACCTGGAGCAGACCCTTCCGACCCTGCTAACTTTCGCCCAATCTCCCTCTTGCCTTTCCTCGCAAAGGTATTGGAACGACACGTGGTCAAAACACTGAGTGACTTCGTGGAAAGTCATGGGGCCTTGGCCCCAAGACAGGCTGGCTTCCGCCCAGCCCACTCAACTGAGTCCGTCATAACATCAGTCATGGATAACCTCCGACAAGGAATGGACACCGATCAACATCAGGCCCTGATCCTCTTAGACCTTTCCGCCGCATTCGACACCGTGGACCATACCATCTTACTTTCACGGGTCGAGGCGGCGGGAATCCGAGGAACAGCCCTACTATGGCTGTCCTCCTTCTTGAGCGGTCGGACTCAGGCGGTTCGTCTGGGAGAGTTCTCTGCGGAATCGTTACCCATCCAGTGTGGTGTACCCCAGGGTTCCTCATTATCCCCCCTTTTATTTAATCTCTACATCGCCCCCCTCATTTTTGCTTTGCAGCAGCTGGAGGTCTCTGCGTACAATTATGCAGATGATCTCCAGCTCATCTTCCACCTTTCCTCTGCCCCAGAGTCCATGTCCAAGGTTCAGTCCATCATGACCTTTATCCAGGACTGGATGAATTTCAACCACCTGAAACTCAACCCTGATAAGACGGAGTTGGTGTTGACAGGTGGTTGCTCCAGTCCCTGGTCCTCCTCCTTCTGGCCCCCATCACTAGGTCCCCCACCCACTCCTGTATCCTCTGTCAAAACCCTTGGTTTCAAAATCAATAACCAACTCTCCTTACACTCCCAAGTCTCTGTCGTGGTGTCATCAGCCTTTCTCTCACTCAGAACTATCCGCAGAGTCTCACGATTTTTCGCCCCAGACGCGCTCAAACTAATTCTACTGGCCATGGTGACATCTCGCCTAGATTATGGCAATGTCCTCTACCATGGCATGCCTGACTACCTCATGAGGCGCCTCCAGCTGGTTCAAAACCAGGCCGCTCGGCTGGTTTTTAACCTTTCTAAATCACACCATGTTACCCCTCTTCTTATCTCCCTCCATTGGCTCCCTGTCCGGCAGCGCGTCTTATTCAAGCTCGGCTGCACTATCTTTAAAGCCAGGACAGGATCCGCCCCCTCCTTCATCAACTCAGCTATTCAACCCTATACTCCATCACGAGACCTTCGATCCTCCTCTCACCACCTTCTCGTGGTTCCCCGTTTCAAACGGAAGAAATGGGGTGGTTCCAGGTTCGCTACCACGGGCCCAGCTTTTTGGAACTCTCTCCCACTGTCCCTCAGATCCTGCACTCAATACCCCCTTTTCCGCAGAGATCTCAAGACTTTTCTCTTTACCCAAGCCTTTTCATCCTGATTCTCTTTACCGTCCCCCCCTCTTCCGACCAACTGAGTAGCTGTTACCAGTGAGCGCCAAGAAACCGCCAGGTGTATGAGCGCTATACAAAACCCTTCAAATTCAAATTCAATTTCCACATGCTCACTCTGCAACAAGCCTTGCCACTGCTGCGTCAGGGAGACTTCCTGGCAACTCTAGACCTCAAAGACGCATACTTTCACATGCCGATACACCCTGCTCACAGAAAGTATCTGAGGTTTACTATTCAAGGACAACACTACCAGTTCAAAGTCCTACCATTCGGTGTCACAACAGCTCCACGGGTGTTCACCAAATGCCTAGCAACAGTGGCGGCACATCTCAGAAGACCACACATTCATGTGTACCCATATCTGGATGATTGGCTAATACATGCGCCATCGGGCCAGCAATGTGCCAACCACATGTCAAAAACCATTTATCTCCTACACAGTCTAGGCTTCTCGCTAAACTACCCAAAGTCACACCTGCAACCCTCCCACGTCCAACAGTACCTGGGAGCGACAATAGATACTCTAGTGGCGAAGGCATACCCCAGCGCAGCATGGATCAACAGTATGCAAATGTTGATCCAAAAGTTCAGACCACAACACTCATTGCCAGCTCGAGTGTTTATGCAACTGATAGGCATGATGGCCTTGTGCATATTTATAGTCCCTCATGCCAGACTACACATGTGTCTGCTACAGGAGTGCCTAGCAAGGCAGTGGAACCAGGCTCAAGGACAATTAAAAGACCTAGTGTTGGTGACCAGTCATGCATACATTTCTCTGCATTGGTGGAATCCACAAAACCTTCGCAAAGGATGACTGTTCCAAGAGCCTGTCCCACAAATAGTGATTACAGCGGACGCATCCCTGCTAGGCTGGGGAGCCCATGTCCTGCATTACACAGTCCAGGGACTATGGACTACACAACAGAAATCTTCTAGAGTTGATGGCAATCTTCCTAGCCCTAACAGCGTTCAAGAAACACTTATGCAACAAAACCGGGATGATCCGGACGGACAACATGACGGCTATGTATTACATTCAAAAGCAAGGAGGGACACACTCCCCACAGCTGTCACACCTAGCTCAAAGAGTGTGGAAATGGGCCATCCAGAGGAACATGTTTCTCATGGCAGAACACCTCCCAGGCAAGGACAATCAAATAGCCGACCTGCTCAGCAGACACAGTCAACAAATGCACGAATGGGAGATTCACCCCAATGTGCTCCAACCATTCTTCCGGAAGTGGGGACAACCGGAAATATATCTGTTTGCCACAAGCGAAAACGCAAAATGCCAGTACTTTGCCGCCAGGTTCCGATATGGATGAACTGGTCAGGCAAATTTGCGTACGCTTCTCCCCCAGCGCCATTAATCCCGCTAGTGGCACCCAAACTGCGCCAACATTCACTGACACTAATCCTAGTTGCTCCCACGTGGGCAAGGCAACCATGGTACACAACGTTCCTAGAACTGTCAGTGGTGCCTCATCAGAGACTGCGACTCACACCCAGTCTTTTAACTCAGAACCGTGGCGAAATCCTACACCCAGATCCCCAACAGCTGAACCTGGCGATCTGGCTCCTGAGATCCTAGAATTTGGATACCTCAACTTGCCTCCAGACTGCATGAATATCATCAAAGAGGCAAGAAGACCCACTACCAGGGCATTTTATGCAGCAAAGTGGAAACGTTTCGTCATTTACTGCCCAAACAACAACATAAACCCATTAGATGCTTCTACACAGAACATCATTTGCTATCTCCTGCACCTACAATGTTGCAATTTAGCATACTCATCCATCAGGATACATCTGGCTGCTTTGGCAGCATACCTCCAAAAAAGGCAACACCTTTCACTGTTTAGAGTGCCAGCAATAAAGGCATTCATGAAAGGACTCCACCAAGGCACCCACCTTCACCTGTCTGGAATCTAAACATCGTTTAAACCAGACTTATGGGACCACCGTTTGAACCACTACACTCATGCGAACTACAATTTCTTACTTGGAAGGTGGCTTTCCTAGTTGCCATTGCTTCACTTAGAAGAGTTAGTGAGCTACAAGCCCTAACTATTCAAGAGCCACTCATTCAAGTACATGCAAATAGAGTAGTTCTCAGAACAAACCCTAAATTCATGGCAAAAGTGATATCCCATTTTCATATAAATCACTGGAACTGCCAGTGTTCTTTCAAAACCCACAGACAGTAGCTGAAAGGGCATTGCATACTCTAGATGTCAAGAGAGCTCTGCTACACTATATAGATAGAACAAAGGCATTTCGAAAGACAAAACAGTTGTTTGTTGCTTTCTCACCGCAACACAAAGGCAACCCTATCTCAAAATCAGGTATAGCCAGATGGATCGTTAAGGGCATTCAAATATGTTATCTAAAAGCAAAACGCACCTTAACAGTTCCCCCTAGGGCGCATTCTACATGCAAACTAGGGGCATCCATGGCTTTCCTAGGAAATATTCCTTTACAAGAAATTTGTAGAGCAGCCACATGGTCAACCATACATACATTTACCAAACACTACTGTGTAGATGTACATTCCAAACAGCAAGCTGCTGTAGGACAGGCTGTTCTCAAAACTCTTTTTCAGACTGCTGCAGCTGGCACAGGCGGCTACCGCTAGGGGAGATACTGCTATACATTCTATGCACAGATATGAATTCAGCAGCCCACATGCCTCGAACGGAATATGCTACTTACCAGTATGCATCTGTTCTTGGCATGTAGGGCTGCTGACATTCATATCGCCCACCCGCCTCCCCGGTGCCTGTCGCAGCTGCAGCACTCACTCTTTGCATGGACATCTCTTACTGTACTATACTCCATCTCTGCCACAATGGCGAAAAACAATCTGAGGATGGAGAGAATGCCCATGCGCACTGTAGTCCAAGGGAGGAGCCACCTATCTCGTGATACTTCGAAGACTCTTCCAGGACAACAATGTGCAATCATCCGGACCCAACACTAGGCGGCGATCTATGCACATATATGAATGTCAGCAGCCCTACATGCCAAGAACAGATGCATACTGGTAAGTAGCATATTCCTTAACAATCATAAACTTTTAAAAAAGACAACTCACTGGATGATGTCATCAGTGATGTCACGGACCATGTCATGAGTGATGTAATATGTGAGTTCATAAGCAGTGCATTGCAGGGGTGTAAGTTGTAGTTAGCTATGGTAACTATAACAGCGGAATTTCACTGATTTTGTATGAGTGAAATCTGAGCAGAACTATAATGTCCCTGTAAGCTTCCTTTTTTTCAGTGTGTATGTATGTTATGAATGATGTAATATGTGACATCAGCAGTGCATTGGGGGGCGCAAGTTATAGTTAGCTCAACTAACTATAACGCCCGAATTTCTCTGGTTTTGTACGAGTGAAATGTCCAACTAACTATAATGTCCCTGAAACCCATGGTTTTATCAGTGAATATGTATATGTGTGTATATTACCTACTGGCATTCGCCAGTAGGTAGTTATAGTTAGGACCTATATTCCATTGGAAATCCGCAACATTCTATTTGGAATAACTTTGGCACTGGTTGACGAATCTTCGCGAAATTTTCAAAACTCGTGGTGCGCTCCGGTCCGCTCCTATCTTGAAAGTCTTGGGGTGATTTATGAAGTGGGGGCTGAGAAAAAAGGGGGGTCCCAAAACGTGTTTTCCCCATGCAATTTTCTATAGGAACCGTTCATCGCGGCTACAGCCCGAACTGCTGAACGGAATTACACCAAATTTGGCAAAGAGGTAGTCCGTAGTTCACACTTGTGTCTTTTGCTTAAATGGTGTAAATCCGTTCTGTAGTTCCTGAGAAAATCACAATTAAAAGTACATATATATCTGTGGCCTCGGTGGATCCGCGCATCCTGAGCACACCCTAAGCGCACCGTCCCAATCACGTGCTGAATGCTAATTGGCTGTTAAGTGGTTGTCAACATTTGCAACCAGGAAGTGTTGGCAGCCATTTTGTGCCTCGGTAGAAGCGAGGATTTAGAAATTAGTGGAACAAGTGTTCAAAACGTACAAAGGGGGCAGGTTAGAAATATCTTAACCCTCTAGACCTGCTTTGGGGGTCCCACAAGGACCCCCAGGGCCAAAAGAATTATTATTATTTTTTTCTAAAAACTGCAAAGTGTGCTTAGGGTGCGCAGATCATGCTGTAAACAAAAAAAACCAAAGCTGGGCTTTAATTATTACCTACCTAGGGGCCAAATCTCGGGGGCAACAGTTTTAAATTTGATGGGGTCCCAGAGGGGCTTCCTAGCTCCGGGGATCGCCACCCTCTGGGGCTAAAACATTAATGGGCTCAACCGCCACCCCACCAGAAAAATATATAGGTGGGGGGCTCAAAGGCCCGCTACCCCCTGGGACTTTTTCAAAAATGACATGTTTCCTAGATTTCTCAATCTGTGGACAAAATGTATTGGACCAGGTAAATTTTTGCCTTTGGCATATGTTAGAATACACAAAGGCAGTTTGGGGGAAAAGTGACATCAATTCTCCAAAGGTGTCCTTCATAAGCATTTCCAGACCTACCCCAGTCAAAGTGCCTAGGTCATTGCTACCACAGTGCACAGTTATGAGGTCAGGGTGTTGGAGATGTAAAAAGGATTTAACCAATGGCATCAATTGGTGCCACTTTAACCCTCTCTGTCCAATCCATTTAATGTCTACATTTGGCAAACCTAGGTCTTTGTCAATGGCTCTATTTTCTGCGTACCTTTGGCTCCAGAAAATATAGCTGTGACCCACAATCCACACTCTAAGCATCTTGAAAGGAGGTCTGCATGCACTCAGATGGTCTCTGTAAATGAAATGGTAGTTTGAAAAGTAAGATTTTTCAAAAAGGTGGATAAGGTGTAGTTTTGAAAAAAGAATAGAAATGATTGGATGTTTGAAAACATTCTAGTCTGAAAAGTAGGGTGCATGTTTGTTTTTTAAAAACATGTTTCTTATTGGTTAAGAAAAACTGAATGGAACATTACATTAGATAAGGTGATATTTTGAAAAGTCAAGCACACTTGCTGCTTGGATTAGAAACATTGTGTGCTGAACTTGTGACCTGTGTGTGTGGTCAGTTGAGTGTTTCATGGAATGTTACCATGGCAACAGGCAGTAAGCAGATTGGAGGTAGGGTTCAAACGTATGCCAATTGGAAAGGGTTGAAATGTGTAACCAATAGAAAGCTTTTGAATTATTGTGGGAAGCAATATGATTTGATAATTACATGGATATGTGTGCAGAATGAGAGGGAAACGTTGCAATTTTTTTGGTTTTGCTGAGTAGTGCAGTACAGAGATTCTATATAAGAAAATCTGGTGTGTTACTGACATTCTTCTTAATCTACAAATCAATTTGAAAAGGTAAATTAGTAATTTGTGAGGAGCTTTATGTGAGGTTTTTGTTTTTAATACTATTAATGTGTTTTTCCTGGTAAAATCCATGGAGTAGTGTTGCTTGTCTAGAATCACATTGTGAGATTTACAAGCCCATTACGCCGTCAGTGCATCACTTTGCGTGACGCACCGGCGGACAGCCTGCTAAGGGATATTTACAAGCACAGGTAAAGTCACCCTGCATGACTTAACCTGTGCTTGTAAATATCGCCCTTGTTCACACAATTTATTTTGCGTGTTAAGAGCGTAACATGGGTGTTGCTGTGGGTGTTCCCACGCAACACCCATTTCTACAAATGTATTTCCAGATTTACGAGAAAACGTAAAACTTGTTATGTGTCAGTTTGCTGCGCCACCAAAGGGGTGGCATAGGCAAGAGAAACGAGAAGAAATGTTTTTATTTGTCCTTGTTTTTCCTCTTTGAAAGCGAGCTGTATTCTACAGCACGCTTTGAAAGAGGAAAATGACTGCAGTTATTGCTTTTGTGAAGGAAGGGTCCCCTTCCTGAACAAAATCAATCTCCCCATGGCACAGGCATCCTTGCACCATGGTGCAAGGGTGCCTGCGCCAACGCATGGCAGCTGTTTCTGCGCTAGCGCAGGGGAGAGCACAGGAATGCGAAATATCATTGTACAAATGTCGCATTTATGTACCGTGAAAGTGTCGAAGCGTGGCGCAGCTAAAAGGTTTGCAGTGCAATCCTTTTTGACGGCACTTTCTTGTAGATCTGCTCCGTGGGATGTGTGCAGTCATCTCACTTGTTGCAGACTAGTAAATGTTTTTTGGTAAAGTGAAAGGATGCTGTTATTTGTCTAGAATCACACTGAGAGTCAGTGTGTATTTGGGAAAATTGTGAGAGAAGCATTTGGGTACCTCATGTGTTTGCAGGCATATAAGTGCTTAAAAACTTTTATTGTTGTTAAGTTATCAAGTATCAATCCACCTCCTATATTTAACATGCTTAAGTCTTCTTCTTCCGAGCACATGTTAGGATCGTGCATAAACCGCAATTAGCGAGAGTTTTGATATCGCTCCTGAAGTGCAGGGTTACCTTGTAAATACAATGCTATTGTCGTACTCCCCTTTTCAATGTTCTGTTGTCATAAGAAAACCTACCTTGCCTTTGGGAACGCCTACATTGCAACTCATTGGAGATGCGAGGCTAGCCATTAACAAACCAGCTGCTAACATGCGTTAATGCATCTTAGCATCACCTAGTAAATAGGGCGATATAATTTTTACCGCATGTTTGGCTTTTTTTTAAAAATGCGGCGAAATGGTCCTTGTTAATATGCCGTCAAGTTTGCTAAGACAGACCTGGGACCTCGACTCCTACCCTGCTATACCAAACAGCAGTGTCCCGGGGGTAGGCACCCTGAAACACAGGAGGAGCCGGCCCTGGGGAGTGGTGTTCCCCAAGGCCCTCGAGTGCTTTAGAATGGGGGCCAAACAGCCTACCTCCTACAATATAAAAAGCCCCGGGGGGTGGTGATCACTGGGGCTTAGAGGGACCTTTGAGCCCTCCCACCCATTGTTTTTCAAAGCCCCGAAGAGTAGCCGTTCCTGGAGCTGGACGGGGCCTGTAAGCTCCCCATCCCAAGTATTTTACTGGGGAGTACCTGTGAGTCTTCCCCCCCTGTTTATTTTGTAGCACTGAGCTACAGGGCCCCTCTGGACCCCCATCAAATTTTGGGGCAGATTTAAAAGCTCCCTGCACCACCAGTACGTCACTTTTAGTGACGTACTGGTGGCGCACGGGGCTCCTCCATATTTACAAGGGGAGGTAAAGTCACCCTGCGTGACTTTTTTCCTTTCCTTGTAAATACCGCCCTATCACATGCAGCACTTTGCGGTGAATAGGCACTCCATGGGTGTTGCTGTGGGTGTTCCCACGCAACACCCATGGAACAAGACACATCTCCAGATTTACGAGAAATCGTAAATCTGGAGATGTGTCTGAATGCTACGCCACCCTAGAGGTGGCGTAGCGAGGCGCAACGAGGAGAAATGTTTTAATTTCATCTCGTTTTTTCCTCTTTCAATGCGTGCTGCATTGTACAGCATGCATTGAAAGAGGAAAACGCCTGTAGTGATTGTTTTTGTGCAGGAAGGTACCCCTTCCTGTACAAAAATAATCTTCCCATGGCGCAGGCATCCTTGCATCATGGTGCAAGGGTGCCTGTGCCGGCAATTGGGAGCTGTTTCTGCACTAACGCTGGGGAGAGCACAGGAATGCGACATATCATTGTAGATATGTTGCATTCCTGTGCTCTAAAAGTGCCGCAGCGTGGCGTAACCAAAGGGCTTGCGGTGCCACGCTGCGGCACTTTCTTGTAGATCTGCCCCTATGCATGTACTAGTCTAATCCCCTTTACAGTTGTGTTTCAGGCCTACAATTCCCCAGTCAGTATACCTACACTACAGCAAACACCTTGCCACTGTTCTTGCAATGCCGTAGTGCATCTTTCAATAATATGTCCTAATCCATTCAGTAAAATAAAACTCAACCAGTTATAAATTCACCCAGTGTCTTTTTTTGTATTACTCCAATTACTCAGTCAGTATGCAGGTACTCATACAATGAACCAGGTGTTAGGACATGGAGTGTTTCTAGCTCCTATGCACTATGCATGTAGTGGTCTAACCATTTTCACACTTGTATTTAAGGTGTACAATTCATGTCAGTATCTATATAGAATGTGTGTGTATAGTAATAGAAAAGTATAATTTATAAAGTTATTCATATACATTTATTTATGTTTATTTTTTACCGATATTCTTTATCGTTATTAAAATATAGTTATCATGCCTGAAATATTTAGAAAGAGAGCTAAAGGACAGTTACGTGAACAAAAGTCAACAACAAGTATTGAATGAGCAACATAATGTGGATAAAAAGACAAAATCTGGTAAGACTACTAAGAAATTTATTAAACATATTTCTAGACCGAAAAAGAATGCTCAGAATGTTGAAACCACTGACAATGCTTCAACCACAAAAAAAATCAAAATAATAGGAAAGGAAAAAAAGCAAATGCACAATCTAAAAATTCGACATATGGTAAAAGAAGAGAAAATCAGTATAAAAAATAGTTTTATAATAAAGTAATACATAATGTGCTGAAAGATATGAAGAAATCTAAAAAGAGAACACTATTTTATAAAAAAGAAGAAGCATATTGAATCCATTGTTGAAAAGGATCTTGAAGTAAAAAGGAAACTATTTATTTTAGTTTTAAACAGAATTCGATCACTAGATAAACCAATGCATGTAATGAAGGCCAAAAGTAAGAGAAAAAAATTAATTAACAGACCTAATTTTTGTGATGCATTTTTGGGGGAATGGAAACACAGTTCAAGTTCAGAGCCTTTCTTTAATGAAGAGAGTTATTTTCAAACCAATGATTTGTTGCATGCAGTTGACACCAGTGTTCGAGCTTATGAAGTTAGAAATGGTTGTCCAATTGACAAAGAAATAATTGTTCCCAGAAATGCAGAAGAAGTGATAGCTGATGAAGTTCTAGGCAGACGTCCTAAAGCCCCAGTGTACACTTGGGATTGCAGTAGTATTTGAAGTGTACGACAAGAATCTATTGATCTTTTTCGTCATTTCTTACGATAATATAATTTTAAAAAGTGTTAAACAAAAGATTAAGAAGTTGCAAGGGCTAGATCCTTGCAGAGTTAGAAAAAATACTGGTTTGCAAGGTCATTCTATGGCTTGTCTTTCTAGAAAAGTATGTCAAAGTGTTTTTCACCATTTCAGGATGTTAGCAGTACATCATACTCAAATGCTGAAGTTAGTTAGAAAATTGTATTATGCAAAAAGTCTTTTGCGTGGATCAGTATCAGATGTGAAAAAGGTTTGTGATGAAATTGAGTTTTATTACTTTGGTCCTCAACAAGAGACTGCAGAAACTGATACATTAATAGAAGAAAATGTTGAAGAGGATGTGGAACATACTACTTCAAAAAAGTATGGTGATGAAATTACAAAGTTTAAGGTGATTTCAGGGGAAAGGCCAAATTTTTCTTGTATTTGTTGTCGCAAACTCACTATAAAAATCAGACTAGGACTGTTGATCTGTATTTAAAAAGTGAAAAACAAAATGATATGTGGAAGGAATTTGCAACTTATTCTTTGTTAGAAAACTGTTTTGATTTAGTATCTGATCAGCGTATTTGTAAATATTGTTATAACAAATTAGATGAGAATAAAATGCCCGCTAGAGCTGTCCATAATAATCTAGAGTTAGTTGCTATTCCTCCAGAACTGATAGATTTAAATACCTATGAGTCTATTCTCATTCAGTGTGTGCACCCGTTTCAGGCTATTGTTCGTATGGAGCCTAAAACAGGTAAATTGCCTCCTTCAGATTTACAAAGAGGATTAAAAGGAAGAGTTGTATATTTACCATTATATTTAAAGAAAAATATTAAAACTATTGGTGTAGAAAATGAACCATTAGTTATTCTAGTTAATGGTGTGCCTACTAAGAGTAAGAAAATATGGCAGGGGTTAGTGGATGTTAGGAAAGTCCAAAATGCAACATTGTATCTGATAAAAAACAATGAGTACTATAAAAAAAATTCTATGGGAGAAGAAGAAATACTTTTAGCAGAAGATACTGAAACATCAAGTGGACAAATTGAAAAAGTGGACATGTCAAGAAGTGAAGAAATCTATGAACATTACAGTATACATCCACTGCATTTCAAAAGAAGTGATGGGGAACACTATTGAGTTGTTCCAAATGAAAAAAAGCAAAGGGAAGTCCCATGAGTGTATGGGAAGAGAGCTTGAAGCTCGTTCTCCACAGTTGTTTCCAACAGGAAAAGGAGGACGATATGATGAACGACCTGTGCAGATTCCTGCATCTGAATATCGGACAACAAGATTATATGCAGAAGATCCAAGATTTCGACAATGTATCCCTTATATATTTCATCTTTTGTTCGAAAGCGACTTGTCTGGACTTTCAAATGCGGTCAATCACATATTGAAAACAGGAGTAAATCTACAAAATTTTTCTGCAAAGGATTTTATGGATAAAGTGCATCAGAGGGATGATCACTTAGAATCTCAGCTGATTAGCGTAGCACTAATGAATATTGGTACCATCGTCATGGAGAACTGAAATGTATGCTACAGAACTCAGGAACTCCTACATGGTTCCTTACCCTAAGCTGTGCTGAGTACGCTTGGGATGATTTACTTGAATTTCTTCGAGAGGCAAATTCCAATATAAAAAATATTGAATACAAGACACCTGTAGAATTGTGCTCTTTGGATCTTGTTAATGTATGAAGGTATTTTAATCATAGATTAGATATTAGATATCTGCAATAAAAAAATCCTCCTCTTGGAGAAGTTGTAGATTTCTTTTGGAGAAAGGAATATCAAGCAAGAGGTGCTCCTCATATACATGTGTTATTATGGATCAAGGATGCCCCAAAATTTGGAACATATTCAGATGATACTGTTGTGGCTTTTATTGAAGAATATGCCACATGTGCTGTACCCAAAAGCACAGAAGAAAAAAAACATAAGACCACAAGTCTTACGATTCCAAAGTCGTCGTTGTGGAAAATACTGTTGACGAAAGTACTAGTTTAAGGAAAAGTGTAATACCAAATGTTGTTTTAGTTTTCCACGTCCTGTAATATCCAAAGGAAGAGTGAACAGTTTAATGTCAGCTATGCGACATACCATCACAAGGAAGTCTCCAAAAAATACCTACAATTTAAGAAGCGAACAGTCAAAATATAAGTTCATTGGGTGAAATGTTTGCCCTGAAATACTCTGCCATGAGTGCACCGTGGAGGGTGATTCTGACCCATTCTCTTTTCATATCAGATAGGGATTGCCAGTCTGTTGAGTGACTTCCTGTCGCAGCATCGGTCTCGATGCCTAAGATGGAGGGAGTCCTAAGGATTGCTGCTGCATCATCCTCTCCATAGCTTAACCCTTGGCCATCCATGGTTAGGGGATAGACGTACGAGAGAGGTGAAAGATAAATCTAAAAAATATTTAGCCCCTTTGATGGAGGGTCGCTGTTTAGGGACAGGTCTTCTCTGAAGGAAGGTCTAAGAAGAATGATTGAAATGGGTGGGGTTCTTCAATAGTTAGAATAGTAACTGTTAGAAACCAATCCACTCTCTTTTTTTTTTTTTTGTCACATGGGATCCAAGTTGGGTGTGTGACTTCGCAAAATTGCATTTAAAAGCAATATGTTTATTAAAACCAAAACAATATTATTTTTTTGATTAGTTCAAATAACGTCTTGCCTTAATATTTATATTAAATACATATATATATGGTAAGGCGCTAGGGGGCGCACAGCGGGATGGCTGCCTGACTGAGCAGCTCCGCCGGGCGGATCAGACAAACCAACAATTGGGTTGTTAAAACATCCCTATTTCCAACTTGAAGCATGCGGGAGTGCATGAGAACCTAAAGTGCACAATCGGAGCGACTCCACCAGCAGCGGCGAGCTCTCGTTTCAGCCGTAACAGCTCCGGTGGGAGAGCGGGGGACCTGCGAGGACATGGCGGCTGACCGGCCGGATAGACGCTGAGGTCTGTACACTTGCAATGCGCCGCGTGCCTGCATGACCTACACCGCCAAACGTCTGGGGCATATCACTGTAAATAACGAACGACCCCCGCCACAACGAACTGTGATAGATGCATGCGCGAGGAGAAGGGACAGGCAGATGACCAGCGCGCAAAATGGCGCCGCCGATACCGCTCCATTAACGGTTCTCAAAGGCACCTAAGGGCATACTGGAGTCCCACGCACCACGGTGTAGCTCATGTGTCTCCTAATGTTACAGCAGCAAGTTGATGAGATCTCCCCACACGGTGCCACCACATATATGACTTTTAGCTGGGTGACTGCAGCATAAACATAGCAACTCACAAGATGGCGGCGCCCGTACCTCCTGTAATGTCCTGGCTGCAAGCTGCTGTTTCTTGCACTATTTCAATTGCTCTAGTTTTATTCTGAAGCCAGGCTGGTATGTCTGAATGATCCTGGAGACCTGAGAAGTGGGTCCTGTTACCCTCACACTTCAAGTTGGCTGGTAGTGTCGATATTGCGCCACTGCCCCTCCCCTAGTGCGAGCAAGCTGATTGAAAACGGCGAATCGCGATCAGACCCTCACAATAGCTCCGACATCACCCTGTAGCCCCTGCTCGCTGAACTAGGGCTCTACCACCACTTCTCTGATTGGGACTCGGAGAGATTGCCCGCTACTTACAAGGAACAAGTATCCCACGCGATGAGAGCTTAACTACACCAAGTGGCGCGAACTGAATTTGCACGTGTAGCACGGCTTGAACCTCGCTATCCACGCTGAAGGCGGCTCTCCACTGTCCCACCCTCACCACCTATACGCTTTTCAGACTATTATTAGTGGGTGTCCGAGAACGACTGGCGTTTCTACAGGATCCTCCAAACCACAAAGGAATTCACAAGTGAGAACCAGTACCGTGCATAGCTGTACTCCACCGGGTGCTTCACCTGCATTCAGCAATTATGGGCAAGCCGGACAGACAGCAATCAAAAATAAATTTTAAGACACGTAAAACCCCGAAAGGTCAGGCGGAACCGGTGGAAGAAGATGCGGCATCGGGTAGCTCAGAAGAATGCAATATGGTGGACATTCTCAAGGCCATTAAAACCAACCTGCAAGAAATTAATGGCAAACTGGACAATTTGACGGGCGAATGGATAGAATGCATGCCAAAATGGAGCAACACGGGGAGAGACTAGATGACGCCGAGAAACGCATATCAACGGTGGAAGATGACACACATGCCACCACCACCAAATGCACAGGCATGGAGAAAGTACTGGAACTAATCAGAGTCAAGGCGGAGGAATTGGAAGCGAGATCGCGTCGCAACAACGTACGCATCGCAGGCCTTCCCGAGACGACCAACACGGGACGCATGGAGACATATATCGAACAATTATGTAAGGATGTCTTTGGAGAAGATTCCATGTCTCCAATTTTCATCATCGAACGGGCACATAGATCTTTGGCGCCCAAACCTCCAACAGGCGCAACTCCTCGGCCTATAATCGCCCGTGTCTTAAACTACAGGGACAGAGACACCATCCTGCGACTCGCAAGGGATAAAGGCACCATCACCTACCAAGGTAATAAATTGGACTTTTACCCGGATCACACATACGCGGTGCAACAGGCTAGAAAAGAATTTCACACCGCCAAGGCCAAGCTCCGGGACCTGCAAATACCATATGCCATGCTCTATCCGGCGCGCCTCAGAGTCACATGGGAGGAGAAGCCGATCTTCCTGACAACCCCCAAGGCAGCCATGGACTTCATTAAAAAGGTAGCATCCAAGAGTAAAAAGGGGAACAACAGGGAGGACACACATGAGCCTGAGTAAAGGTAAGATGTCGAGCTACTGCTTTGCAAGGTGGAAAGTGCATTTTTTCGAACACTGGATGCCTTGCTGAGGGTCCCCCCTCACCAAAATAAGACAAGTTAACTGGAAGGTTGATGCACATTCAGCGAACATTGACGAATGGACAATACCTGTTTGAGCTGAACTTATGAGACACACCGCATCACAATCTTGCAACCATGACAAGTGTATCGTCACCCTAGTACTGCCGCTATGAAACATGTGTAGACTTGCACTGAGGTAACCAGCAGATAAAGCCTGATACAAAAGGTGCGGTGAGGTACATTGCAGCTGCCACAGGGCTTCCACACATGGTAACGGTTGCAAGCCTCGGGGTAGAGGGGATCCCGAAAGCACCCTATCCGTTTTACTGCTGGATTATTTTTTGAGCTGGCAACCCACACTCTGAATTTATACGATCTGATCTGCCCCCATCCTTTAAGTAGGGTGGTGGAAGTGTATCCCCGGCGGACCTCCACATGGGAGATCCCCACAAAGTTATGGTTTCCGAGGTTGTTCCTAGGGCTACATGGCTTCGGCAAAATTGGGTTGTTGAAGTGGGTGGGTATGGGGGAAGTTGGGGTTTTGTTAAATCGACAATGCCAGGGCATTTGAGATGCATCGCTAATTCCCAAAATGTGTATCAGGTACAAGGCAATTATGATCATCTGTGTTTTGTAATGAACAATGTGCCTATAGATTTTCTGATGAGATTTGTACAGTTGTATTTCACATCACTGTTACGTTATGGCTGGACATAGTGAACTAAATTTGTTGACTTAGAACGTACGGGGCATAATTAATCCGAAAAAGACTAGACAGATCATCGCAAGTTTGGATAGGCAGCACATAGACATTGCATTACTGCAGGAAACGCATATAGCTCCAACTATGTGCAGAAAGATTGGGACGAGATGGGCTGAATCTTGTTACTCGTCCACATATTCATCTTACTCCAGGGGGGTAATGACATTGATAAGAAAAGGTGTTAAGTACAAAATCCACAGGTCCGTTTCAGACCCATATGGTAGATATGTAATAGTATCTGGAATGCTCCGTGGGCAACCCCTAACACTGGTAAATGTCTACGACCCGAATGTGGATTCCCCTGAATTCTTTCAGGAGCTTTGGAATCATATGACGGAATTCACTGACACGAACATCATATGGGGGGGGGATTTCAACGTTGCATTGAATGACACTCTAGATCGTTCTGGAACCTCCATGGAACCACATAAACGAGCTAGAGGTAAGATACAAGACTTAATGGATACTTTCCCCCTAAAAGATATCTGGAGAGTCAGAAACCCGGTGGTTACTAATGCCACTCACATAAACGCAATGTATGGTAGCTGGTCCAGGATAGACTTCTGGCTGGGTTCTGATAATGTATTGATGTGGACAAAACATATCGCCACGCTACCTAGGACTATATCGGACCACAACCCGGTCATGTTACAGATACAAATACCACACTACACACCCCCACCATTTAGTTGGAGATTCAACGCTAAGGCGCTTCTAGATCCTCTATATGCGGATAAAATTACCACAGCCATCAAAGAATATTTCCACTTTAATGTAGCATCGGTCGAGGATCCGGGCACACTATGGGAGGCATTTAAAGTGACACTGCGGGGTGTTTGTATTGGCGCTAAGGTGGGGATATTGCGCGATATCAGAGATCAGATAGAGAAGTGTGAAGTAAAAATAAGAGCTCTGGAAATGGAATATGAAAGGACGCAGGATGTTACTATTCTGGGGGGCCTCAGACAAGCACTCACTGAGCATCAAACATATGCCGCAGATGAATTAAAGTATGTTACTAAACGACCCTTAGCCAAACAATATGGGGAGGGTGGAAGGCCAGGCAGAGTGCTTGCATCGAAAATTTGCGAAGGGAAGGCAACACAAGCTGTGACACAGATACGGGACGCAGAAGGCACAGATATTGCCATTGCCTGGCTATCAGACCGGCAGCGGGAATATTTAGCGATGCCCATCACGGTCGAGGAGGGGACAGACATTATTCGCTCACTACCAAATGGTAAGGCACCCGGCCCAGATGGGTTTACCTGTGAATTTTACAAGACATACTCAGACATTCTGGCTCCACATCTAGTAGCCATGTACGGTAGTGCCTTTGATCAAGTCACATTACCATCATCCCTGCGTGAAGCTGTGCTGATAGCACTCTTGAAGCCCAACAAAGACTCAGACCTTTGTGACTCTTACCGTCCTCTATCACTGCTGAATGTGGACTCGAAAATACTGGCCAAAATTCTGGCGGTCAGATTACAGCCCTTGATGACTAATTTGATATTGCCAGACCAAGCTGGGTTCATACCCACAAGGGCAACCTCCCACAACACCAGAACATTGTTTGCAATGTCCCATTATTTAACACCTGACACTAAGGCGGTGGCGGTTATGCTCGATGCCGCCAAGGCATTCGACTCGATTGAATGGCCGTACCTGCTCAATATGTTACACCGCATGGGCTTTCCCGCACGGTTCATAACCTGGATATCGCTCCTTTATACGAATCCGGTAGCCAGGGTGCGTGTGAATGGCTATATCTCAGACCCCTTCCATATCAAACGAGGCACGAGGCAAGGATGCCCTCTCTCGCCCTTGCTATTTGCGCTTGCATTAGAACCACTTGCCTGCATCATTAGACAGTCCCACAATCATTCAGCTCTACATTTCCCAAGTCGCCCTTTGCATATATCCATGTACGCGGATGACATGCTACTATACATTAGAGACCCCGAACAAAATTTGAACCCAGTACTACGCGAATACATTAAATTTGGCAGACACTCTGGCTTGCAAATCAATTGGGAGAAATCATCTATAATCCCCCTTACTAACACCACAACAAAACATGCAACGGATTTCCCATTGGATTGGCAGACTGACCCGGTCCGTTATTTGGGGATCTGGTACAGCAGAGACCCTGTGGAAATTATCCGCACAAACTATGGCAGAGTACTGGATAAAATGGAAGGGCAAATCGACCGGTGGATACAACTGCCACTGTCGTTGGCTGATCGTATAGCCATAGTGAAAATGAATATCCTCCCCAAGCTCCTGTACCTGTTTAACAATATACCGATAACACCCCCGAAAGCGGTGTTCAAAAACGTAACCTCGCTGGCTCTCAAACTCATATGGGCGGGTAAACAAGCACGCATAGATTTGCAGACTCTGACGTTACCCTACGAAAGAGGTGGCTTTTGTGTACCTGACTTTTATCTGTACTACCTCTGTGCTCAGGCACAGTATGCCACATACTGGTACCATGAGGTTCCTTACTTAACACACACAGCGGTGGAGGAAGGGGACGCCTTTCCAATACCACTGACCGCAGTACTTACACACAAACGCCCGCCGTTGCACACGGCAGACATCAACACAGTTGACACAACTGCAGCCGCTTGGAGATCACTTGGCCGGTTGACGCACAAAATGCCACTTTATGCGCCAGCGTTACCGCTGCATCACCATCCCCAGATATCTGTCACTAGCGAGAAGGTGGGTATGGATCTCCTAAAACAGGCGGGCATTGACACATTTGGGGACCTCTATCATGAAGGCGTCTTCAAGAACATAGATGATCTGTCTTATATCAGCAATCAAACCACACTGTTCCGTTTCACGTATTATAGATTGCAAAGAGCAGTCCGGGATCTTTACCCGAATTACCCGGCAGAACCCCCCTGTTTGGAAACACTACAATGCATTATCACCTCCTCAAATTCGACACACCTAGTTTCCCGATTGTACAAAAAAGCCCAGAGCGAGATCCCATTCACTTCCACTAAAGCATGGATGCGATGGAATGAGGCATTACCAAACCCACTGACTGAAAAAGAATGGTACACTGCATGCGCGCTGATTAAGTTGCTCACTCCTAATGGTAATTTACGCATACTACATCTAAAATATCTCCACCAATCATATCATACCCCATTACGTCTCCATAAATTTGTACTACGTGAGGATGCTGGCTGTAAGCGTTGTGGGGAACAGGACGCTGACTTTATGCATCTGGCCTGGTCCTGTCAGAAAATACAAGATTACTGGGGAAAAGTAACTAAACTGCTGAAGAACATGGTGGGGGTGGAGATTGAATGCTCTATAAAAGTGTGCTTATTAGGCCTGCTCCCTGGGGTCAAAGCAGGGAGACGTAAGTACTGTGCGATTTCTCTGCTTTTAGCCAAGCGGCAAGTATCCCAATGTTGGGGAAGCACGAGAGTACCAGACACGAAACAGTGGATGAAAGATATGGCGCACTGCAGAACACAGCTAGTGACTTATGAGGAGGAGCTGCCAGCTCGGTCTAGGCCAAAAGACTGTTGGACTTATTTGACGAGTTATTTGCAGACTTTGGATGCCCCCGACACTCTATGAACACTGATACCACGAGCACCAAGTCGCTTTGGATTTACTAAGTGAGGCATATGTACTAACTTGATGCAACTTTATGAACTGTATTGAATATGGCACTGAGTTTACGATATCTTACAGGTTGGGAAGAAGGATGCGGGAATGTACTAGTATTGTTGTATTACCATTTTTGATGGTTGTACTTCTTTGTTTCTGAAACTCAATAAAAAAGAATTTACAAAAAAATACATATATATATATCTTTTGGGACATCGAACAATTTCGCGGTGGTCGCACGCTCACCACGTTGAGCAAGTAGATGACGTCGCGTAGCATGATACATATATATCCCGTACGCACTTGAAGTCAAGTATGGGTCGCATACAAATCGCGCAGGGAAATACGCATGCATCACACACCCTACTCGGTGTGCATTGGGTGCGCGACTCCCCCAAAAAATTTCAAAAAAAAATATAAAGAAAATATTATAAATACATTTTAAAAAATATAAAACAATAATAATTTAATATTTGTATTTTATTTTTAAAAAATATATAAAAAATGTGTAATACAATTTAAAACAAATGTATTAAAACAATATCAAAAAAATAAATATAAAATTAATACATTTAAAAATTATCATTGAAAAAACTTTGAAATTCACTGAAAAAAACATAGGTTTAATGCCTGTTATAGTTAGGAATTAGCATTTAAAAAAACCTTACAAATGCACTGAAAATACCATAGGTTTTAGGGGTGTTATAGTTAGCTGGACATTTCACTCGTACAAAACCATTGAAATTCCTCCGTTAAAGTTAGTTGTACTCGCTATAACTGGCGCGCCAACAATCCACTGCTGATGATGTCACATATTACATCATTCAAGACATGGTCAGTGACATCACTGATGATATCTCAAATGACATCACTGATGACATTATCCATGTGACAATCTGATTCATCTCATCATACACTAGTATAACATTTCATTTTTTTTAAAATTTATTTTGGCAAGCATGTCAAACAAAAAACATTATATCAAAAACAAATTTTAGAGTGATTTCAGGGAAAGATCAAATATACAAAGTACCACAATATTCATACGCATAATATCGCATCAGCCTGACAGAAAGACTAAATATAAGAAATCAAAGTAGACAAAAAACATTCAATCTTTAAAGTTCAAAATCCCTAACAGTTCATCTTGTAACATATAGGACTTATACAAAATTAGCCCATATCCTTTCCATTTTTTCTACTGCCTTTCGGCTACTATTCTTAGCAAGAGCCTTTTCCATAGAGTATATTTCATGGATTAAGGTTAACCATTCTGCCCTGTAAGGTGGATTCGGTGAGATCCATGCTCTTGCTACCACCAGTCTAGCACAAGATAGTGCTATATTTAGCCAGCCAGTATTGTTATTACTTCTTGTATTTAAGGCACGTAAGACCATAGGTGCAGTAAGTGGGAAGCAAATCAGTTGCTTTTGAAGTAGAGTATTTTCTATTTCTTGCCAAAACGTAGCCAACCTAGGGCACGAATAAATCATATGAATGAGATCTGCTGCCACCAGATCGCATTTAGGGCATTTGGTGCGATTGTGGAAAAGTAAAATTTTGCCATGTTCTGTGTCCCTACGTGTCATCCATCATATGTTATGTGTGCATGATTAATATGCATATGTATTCCCCATGTTCGATTCAAGACGCAATTATAGTTGTGTCCATTTCTGATATGCCAGTTTCCAGTCCTCGTGAATACTACGAATATCAGGCCTATGTAAAGTTACGTTGCCACGTTTCTCAGTGTGCACGTTATTTCATTGTAAAGTCCCCGTTTCTAGGCCTCAAAAGGGCCTGGACACCAGATTCAGCTCCTGTCTCCTGAAAACCTCGCCGAGGAGCGATACAGCCCCCACCTGTATCCTCGACCCTTCACTTACTTCCTGCCTTGCAGTGCCCGGTTCAGCCTGGCTCTGCCTCTGAGTCTGCCAAAAGTATGTTATAGTTCCAGTTATCAGTTCAGTCCTCCTTCTCTGCATTCCTAAGCTACTGAATCGCATCAATAGTTTCCGTCATTGTCTAGCCTTCACGTCTCCACGTTAGAGAAATACTGCATTTAATGGTCATTTAATATTCTTCATCACGTACTACATGTAGAATAATGCATGGTCCAGTCTTAGAATCAAGTCAGCCTTTCCCCTCCTAACTTCTAGTTTATATCAACATGTTCTCTAAACATCAGATACTAGATACTGTTTAGGTACATGTCGCCCTGACTCTCCAGACTTCAGTCTCTGCTCCTAGCACAGAGTTCATAGCCCCCAGCTTCTCCTAGTGATACGTCATTGCTAGTTTGCGCGCACCATCAGGTTAGAGGTCCCGGCTCCTTAGGTAGCCCCCTCCATGGTTTCCGCCCCATTCATGACATATTCTGTTACGTTTGCATCACATGTCTATGTATACGCCCTGTTACACCTCTTTTCACCCTTATCTTTCGCGACTGCTACGCGTCACACCTTCTGCTCCACCCACTGCTACGCCTATTGCAATGTAATGCTATGTGTTTGCGTTATGTATATATGCTCATGCACTGTTATCAAAAAGTTGTTCCCCTTGTCCCGATCCTGTCCCCAGCAGCGCTGCTGGGCCTTACCATCCTGTTCCTGCCCTTTATGCTGTAATAAACCTGCAAACTCCTACTACCTCGAATCTTGACTCTTATTTATTGAGCTATCTGTTATTCATTTATACATTCAAAAATAGGGTATTATTTATTTATTTACCACATAATGGCGCCCGAATAGGGACTTGCCCTTTCCCCACGCGTCGGTGAAGCCACGCCGACCCCCTGACCCTCTGCAGTCGTGACGGAACTCTTCTGCGCACCGGCAGATATTTCTGCTTCAAGTATCCCTCAGGCCCACGGAGGAGACGGAGGAGGCGGTCCAGCATCCAAACGAGACGGTGGAGGAACGCGGCGAGTCCCGACCAGAGCCCAAGCCGAGAGTTCAAGGTCCGAGGTATCCGGAGGCCCACCCGTAACTGAAGTCCGAAGTTCGTCGTCCGTCGTCGTAGCAGTCCAGTCCAGTCCGAGGCCTTCCGTTCTTGCTGCCCGGTGAGTACCATTACTGGGGTAGTATCTAGACAGGGTCAATCTAATTGACTCTGGTCCGTGGGTTGGTGGTACACAGACCCACAAACGAAGTGTCCACTTCGGTGGATGCGGGTCCTGACGTGTCTCTTTATGAGACCGGTAAGTTTCGTACTGTTTCAGCAGTGCATCCAGTTCCTGCTCTAGTCAGTTCTGTTCTCGAGAAAATTCATGTATTCTGTGTTCCGTATTCCAGGTAGTATTCTGTTCGAACTGTTATTTTTAAATGTTCTTCATGTATTTTAATGTCGTGGTATGAATGGGGAATAAGTATCGTGTTTATTGTGTATTGTATTGTGTCTAGATTATAGTTCAGTCATGCCGCTCTTTTCGAAATTACGTCAGTTAAAAACCAGAAAGGGTCTGCTGGAAGCAGCAGTTCCAGTTCCGCCTAGGGACAGTCCAGGTCATTTTATGTATCAGAAGCATGGCATAAGCGCCATATTGTATCTAGATTTATGGGTAGAGTATACCAAACAGTTAGAAGAAAAGTATAGATGGCCCGTATCGGGTACATGGGATGCCGAATGCATCATGCGAGTAGAAGAAGCATTATGGAAAAAGAAAGCCAGACAGTCACAGAAAGATGCCATCGAGTTATGGCGCAAAGAAGCTCATAAAAGAACTGAAAAGGAAATCAGAAAGTCGGAATTAAGTAGAGAATCCTTAGAACGAGCACAAGAAAAAGAACTAATCGAGATAGGTGAACAAGTCAAAGCCGAACAGTCAGACAGACAGAGGCATGCCCTTATTAGGGGTATGTATCCTCTCTTTGCCGAGGGCTTGCCAAAAGCGACCCCAGAGGCATCCAGTAATTTCCCACTACCATTAGTTCCGACCAAACTACGTCACAAACAGACCGCAGCTGATATTTTTATTTCGTCCTATTTGGACGACACAGTCCCAGAATATGCAAATCCTGTTCGCGCTCCGCCAGTCCCTGTAAATCAGGCACTTCCCGCTCCTCCAGACACCGGAGTACCTGTTACGGTACCCCCGGTCCAGCCCGCCATACAAGTCCAGCCTACATTTCCATTTCCCACTCTGCCAGGACGAAGAGCCTCAGTAGACGACTCTAGTTTAGGGGCCGCAGGGGGAGGTACTCCTCAAACCCCGCCGCCACACAAGCGTTTAACGACAGCCGAATTACATGCACAAGCGTCACAGCGTACGCCCAGACATCAGACTGTAGCAGAAATAAGAAAATCCCTTGCCGAATGCGGCTATGATCCAGTCCCAGGCGAGGATAATATGGTTTTATATTCATTCCGCGTAAGAAAGGTGGCCGAGTATCTAGTCACCCTACCGAATATGAAAGAAGATCTAGACAGAATATATCGTTTCATCCGTACAGGGGATGATCCAGAAAGCATTAGCGAGGCCATGTCTCAAAGGAAAGCCGAGATCCAGCTCATGATATTAAAGTTTCTGATTAACTGTCTAATAAGAGAACAAGATTACCCGTCTAAAGATCCGGCTGAAATGAGAACCCTGACAAGGTGGAGTGATAATATAGCCGAGGGTAAGCACAAGACCGTCGGTGCTATGGAGAGTATGTACAAGAAAATCCGTAAAGAAATAATAAAATTACACGAACAGCGTAAAGCAGCACAAGTAAGCGAGAAAGAAAGTAACTCTGATCCGGAAGAGGTTGAGGACGAGAATCCCGACAGAATAGCGTATGTAGGAAATTCTAGATTTCCAGATCGCCATTTATGCCTAGAACACAAGTCTATTTTTCATTATCCAGCACCAGAACAAGGTTCTCTAGAACAAGTGTTTCAAGCTACCGATCACATTCTGAAATCACGAATCGGTTACAGTGAGTTAAGTACCATGCATGAACAAGAACTAGCCCGATCAGCAGTCCGATGGATTACTGATTCTACCACTTTTCCAGACGAAATAGTGGCACAAATGTTTCTGAAACTGCCCCCAGCCGAGCAACGACTGGTGGGTATGTATATGATTCAGCACCTCATTACTTTGTATGAGGGTCAACACTCTGATCTAGGTCCGTTACATGATATCCTGAACGAGTTACTCCAGTATAGATGGAAAGGTCTAGGTACCGATTTAATTAGTGTCATTCTAGAACAGCGCCACAAATATAGAACGTTTCTGAACCCGCATTTTGTTCATGTCTCACCCCCAGAAAGTAAACCATTTTACATGGAGAGACAGAATCCGTTACGAGAAGTCCACCCAGTTAGAGGAACGGGTGGCGAACTAGAACGAGTGTTTGTTTACACTCCGATTACAAAAATGGAACTCCTCGAGATGAAGAAATTAATTCCCTATCATGATAAAGATCCAGCAGGGTTCCATAGAGAATTAAAAGACATGCTCCGTATGGGAGAATACACGTATCCAGATATAATTAAAATGTTAAAGGTTCTGCTGCCCGCAGGGGTGTATGAAAAGCTCAAGGAAAAAGAATGGGAGGTGGGGGAGAAAAAGATCGATTGGGCAGTTCTAGAAGCTGAAGATAAGGCACGAGTACCAGGTACCGGTCTTGGAGATAAATGTAAAGAATTACCGGAATTATTAATACAAGTTTTACCCAGATTATTGACAACTAGAAAAGAAGACTGGGATGCAATCTCAGCCTGTAAACAGAAACAAGACGAAGATATTAGTGATTTTTATTCTAGATTTGAAAAATGTTTTAGCATCAACAGTGGCCTCAAGACAAGTAGTGAGTCATACCCTCACCTTTTTGTTACTAAATTAGTCGAGAATTCAAGTCCACAAATTAAAAATCGAGTTTTGAAAGTCGAAAGTACCTGGCAAGCTAATACCCCGTCCCAGATGTTGCAGATGCTCCAATACCACCAGAATAGGATCAGGGAAGAACAAGAACACGAGAGAAAACGTATGAAAGACACGAAGATGAAAGTACTAGTTGCACAATCTGTTCCTCAAGACAGTCAGAAGAGGGGTCCGAATCAAGCCAGTCATCCTGCAGCTCCCGTTAAAGGGAACTGCAATTATTGTAAACAGCCAGGTCATTTTATAAATGAGTGTGCAGTTCTGAAACACAACATAGCTACTGGTAAGACTAAAGAAAGACCACGTCCGCCTAGACAAGAACAAGTTTCACAGATTCCTCAGCCACAGAATGCGCCACAGACAGTTACAGCTCCGCAGCCTATTGCTGCAACACAGCACGTTACACAGCAGATGTACCAGTATGCACAGTCTGAGTATCCAGAGTACCAGCAGTATTCATGAAACAGCCTAGAGAGGGAGGTAGGCTTGCCTCTCATCGAGATACCTGTAGATCAAGAAGGTCCCTATGTTCACAGTCAAGTATTAGGGAAAGACAGAAAGTTTTTGATTGATACAGGGGCAAGTAGGACCACAATTAGTCACGCCGAAGTTCCAGGGGCTCCGCTCTCAGGCTCAAGAAATGTTTCCCTTGGATTTTCAGGAAAACCTATCGTAAATGAGATTTCAAAGCCAGTTTCTCTAGAAGTAGGTCCATTGTCCCGCACTACTGATCTGTTACTTACTAAGTCATGTCCAGAAAATCTATTAGGCATTAAAACACTGAAAGAGTTAGGTGCAGTTATATGCTGTTCCCCAGAGGGAATACGATTGTTCCTACGTGACTTTAAGGGTCACTATGTATTACGAGATTTTGATTCAAGACTGTCTAATGTTCCACAGCATCTATGGGCGCAAGGTCCAACTGATGTTGGTTACATGCAAATCACACCCTATCGTGTGACTCTCAAGCCAGGTGTAGTGTTACCACGAATCAGACAGTACAGATTGCCACCTGAGGCTGTAGCAGCCTTATCCAAAATTATTGACGAGCTCATGGCTCAAGGAGTGGTTGTAGAAACTGACTCCAATGTATGTAATTCTCCGATCATTCCAGTCATGAAACGTACTGATCCAAATGCACCCCCAGTATATCGATTAGTGATTGACCTACGAGAGCTTAATAAGTGTATTATTCCTCAGTACCCAGTTGTCCCAGACATCTCTTCCCTATTAACAGCCATTGATTCTGAAGCCACGTTCTTTACTGTAATCGACCTCAAGAACGCATTTTTCAGTGTCCCTATTCATCCAGACAGCCAGTTCCTTTTCGGATTTTGTTTAAATGGAAGGAGCTATATGTTCACACGAGCTCCTCAAGGTTTCACAGAAAGTCCTAGTATTTACAGTCAAGCACTTAAGAGACAACTAGACAACATTCACATGCCAACTGACACTGCCCTGCTCCAGTATGTCGATGATCTCCTGATCACAGCCCGTTCTGAACGTGCTTGCGAGCGAGCCTCACTTACAGTATTGTATTTCCTTGCCGAGATGGGGCACAAGGTGTCCCCTTCTAAGCTTCAATTCTGTGTCCAGCAAGTGGTCTACTTAGGACACTTACTGTCCAAGAGGGGTAGGCAGTTGACACCAGACCGTATCCAGTTAATAGCGAGTCTTCCTCAGCCCAAGACCCAGAAGGAGGTACGTGCTTTTATTGGCCTTACTTCTTATTGCAGACAATGGATTCCTCAGTATGCATTTCTAGCCAAGCCACTGA
Organism: Lissotriton helveticus; assembly: GCF_964261635.1. Classification (NCBI taxonomy): domain Eukaryota; kingdom Metazoa; phylum Chordata; class Amphibia; order Caudata; family Salamandridae; genus Lissotriton; species Lissotriton helveticus. The sequence continues at coordinate 450,431,197 of NC_136067.1, forward strand.
TACAGTTAACGACACAGGAGGCAGCCGTATCGACTGTCCTCCCTTGGACATCTGAACATACACTTAGTTTCAATGAGTTAAAGAAAGCCCTATGCCAAGCTCCAGTTCTAGCAACACCGAACTACAGTAAGTCTTTTACACTTTTCGTTACTGAACGCGAAGGTACAGCATTATCTGTTCTCACACAAGATCAAGCAGGACAATACAAGCCCTGTGCTTATTTTTCAAGCACATTAGATCCTGTAGCCCAGGCTCTGCCTGCGTGCCTCAAGTCAGTTGCAGCCACAGCCCTAGCTATCAGACAAAGTGATTCCATAGTCTTAGGACACTCCTTGACAGTACAAGTTCCACATTCCGTGGAAGTTCTTTTAAACCGAACACAAACTCAGCACTTGACAATTGCACGTTTAACAGGTTATGAATTGACACTGTTCCAGCCACACATAGAAATCAGACGCTGCAACGTTTTAAATCCTGCTACACTGTTACCATCAGTTAATTCAAATCCAGCCACACATGATTGCGTGGAAGTAGTTAACATTACGACAAAGCCAAGACAAGATCTGACAGATACTCCGTTACCAGACCCCGACCTGACACTTTATGTGGATGGTTCATGTATGAGAACAAGTACAGGAGAACTAGTCGCCGCGTATGCAGTGACTACTGACACTGAAGTTATTGAAACACACCGTATTGATACCCTGTCCGCTCAAGCAGCAGAGCTAGTTGCTCTGACACAAGCCTGCATACACGCCAAGAACTTGAAAGTTAATGTTTACACAGATTCACGTTACGCATTTGGAGTTGTACACGACTTCGGAGTGCTCTGGCAGGAGAGAGGTTTCATGACTTCTCATGGAACCAAGATTCAGCATGGTCTCCTTATTCAAGCTCTGTTAGATGCCATACATTTACCGACATCTATCGCTATCATGAAGTGCAAAGCACATACGAAAGTTACTGACACCATTTCTCAAGGTAACGATCTAGCAGATCGCACAGCCAAGCTCACAGCACAGACTCTAGACATTCCAGTTAACATGACACACACTCCAGATCCGATTACATGCATGACAGTTAAGGACCCTACACAAGATGTCATAGATATCCAGTTACATGCTACTCCCGAAGAAATCAAGAAATGGTCCGAACAAGGAGGGGTCCAGACAGATCAAGGATGGTTAACAAAGGGTAGAGCCACATGGTTTCTCCCCGACTCTATGGTTCAAGTCATTATTAATACCGCACATAGTCCAGCACATTTAGGAGAAAAAGCTATGTTAGACAGTATCCAGAACATTTGGTTCAACAAGCATTTACGAGCTGCAGCCAAGCAGAAAGTCCGTACCTGTATGATATGTTGTCAGTTTAATCCAGGTAAAAGTGTCCCGGTAGAACAAGGTGGATTCCAGCCCCCTGACCACCCTTTTGAAGTCCTCCAGATGGATTATATTCAGATGGAGCGATGTCGAGGTTTCAAGTATGTCCTTGTAGTTGTATGCGCTTTGTCCAGGTGGACAGAAGCATATCCAGTCCCAGATTACACAGCCGCGACCACTGCCAAGCAGTTGGTTCGTGAGTTCTTCCCCCGTTATGGACTCCCTAGAGTCGTATATTCTGACAACGGCCAGCCATTCTCATCTGAGTTGATGAAGCATGTTTCCCTTTTGTTGGGGTACCAGTGGAAGTTTCATTGTGTACGCCATCCTGAAGCAGCCGGTCTCGTAGAGAGACATAACCAGACCCTGAAAATCCGAATTGCCAAAGTGTGTAAAGAGAAAGGTGTGGACTGGCTAGTAGCTCTGCCAGTCGCTTTATTTTATATGCGCATGGTCGCACATTCCAGATCAGGTCTGTCCCCGTATGAGGTCGTTTTCGGCCGCCCCCCAAATATGTGGGGTACTCCTAGACCCCGAAGTATTACCGATGTTTCAAGTAATATGCTGACAGATTACCTAGCTTCCTTGATGTCTGCCCTCAACTCATGTCGTTCACAGGTTGCCGCCGCATTTCCAGACAATACCGAGGTGGCACCGCATGAAATCGTTCCAGGATCCATGGTGATGGTGAGGAATTTTGACAGATCAAGTCCGCTGGAGCCTCGCTGGAAAGAGCCCCGACAGGTCCTCCTCACCACCCATACAGCCGTGAAGTTGGAAGGTCGCAAAGGCTGGGTGCACCTTTCTCATGTAAAACAGTTTAATGGACTGAAACCCGTCTTAAAGAACATTTCCCAGGATTTGAAGGATTGCCAAAATATTGTTCTCAAGGACTGTCCCGCAAAAGACATTGCTACAACCCCTCCCCTGTTAGAGAAAACTCCGCAACAGGAGTATAAGTTAAAACTCCGGTCTAGTAAAATAAGTCAGTCAGTTTGATTGTCTAAGTCCTCCCCTAGGTGAAACGGTTAGACTGTTTCTGACATGTATAAAATAGACCCCCATAGTGAGAGAGTTAGTCAAAACTCAATTCGATGTATCGTTTTTCTATGTTTCATATTGTTTCTCAGCATTATGATTTCCTGCACCAGTTATGCATTTTTCTTGTATTTCCCAGTTCTTCATGTAAATAAGTCTGCTAATGCTACAGTAGAGCACACGTTTAGTGATCTGCCTCCTCATGAACTCTCTTACCGCCTCGCTATGCGAAATAACTCATTCATCCGCATGTTACATTACTCACATCAGACCAGCAATGCCACTAATTGTTGGGTGTGTGGTCGACTCCCCCCTTTCCAGATGCCGAAGGGAGTTCTGCCACTTTTTCCTTATCCATTCTCACATAATGGTTCGTGTGGAGCATGGTCCACGTTAACGTCATCCTCAACAGATATGTCTTTTCTTAACAATACATGTTTTCCAGACAAGCAAGGTCTCCCCCACAGAACAGGTTTAGATCTAGAAAATGAAGTGTATAATTTAGGTAATTATTCGTCGAATTTCATGGTCCTGAATGTCCAGTCTGATTCTACTCCAGACTTACCTGCTATTTCAGTACTGCCAGTCAAAGGCGAATTATGTGTCCGAAATAATGGTTCCGTACATGTAGGACATAGTGATTGTACTACTATTGTCAAGTATAGTGACAGTGGGAAATCTATTTTCAAAGCTTCACGTCATTCTTATTTTATTTGTGGTCAAACTGCATATGTTCGTCTGCCCCTCGATTGGGAGGGAACCTGTTACATTGCCTTCCTACTGCCACCTGTTTTCCTAGCCCCATCTGATTATCATAGAAACACACATCTAGTACACATTAGACATAGAAGGGAGTCCCCAATTGTCGATTATACTGAAACTGCTCTAGAACAGTATACAGATTTCAACAGAGGTTTCTTTTTCTTTATAGGACCTATCCAGAATAGTAAGCTAATCCGTAGGTTAACCAGAACCCTCGAAGCTGTAGTAAATGAGACTGCCTCTGCTCTAGGTAATTTAACTGAAGAGCAATCTGCTATGAGATTTGTCGTTTTACAGAATCGTCTCGTCCTTGACGTCATACTGGCCGATAGGGGCGGGGCCTGTAGAGTCATCGGATCTAGTTGCTGCATTTTCATTCCAAATAACGCGCCGTCTGTTTATTCAGCTATAACCAGACTCCATAAAATTGCCCATCTGTTACACCAAGATCCAGGCACCTGGACATGGTCCGGTTGGTTCTGGAATATAATTTCCGCATGGGGATGGAAAGTCTTGTCCTTTCTAGGTATTGCAGTAGCGATCATATTCAGCTGCTGTCTCTGTATACAATGTGGCCCTGCGATTTGCGGCATTTGTGCTACCTCTTGTATTCCTAGTCCCAAGCCCCGTTCTAAATCCCGTTCCAGGATAATTCGAGACGAGCAAATGATACTGTATGAAATGATAGATGGTATCATGAATATTGATGTTTCCTGATGGAAACGTAGTGACAAGGAGGGAATGTGGAAAAGTAAAATTTTGCCATGTTCTGTGTCCCTACGTGTCATCCATCATATGTTATGTGTGCATGATTAATATGCATATGTATTCCCCATGTTCGATTCAAGACGCAATTATAGTTGTGTCCATTTCTGATATGCCAGTTTCCAGTCCTCGTGAATACTACGAATATCAGGTCTATGTAAAGTTACGTTGCCACGTTTCTCAGTGTGCACGTTATTTCATTGTAAAGTCCCCGTTTCTAGGCCTCAAAAGGGCCTGGACACCAGATTCAGCTCCTGTCTCCTGAAAACCTCGCCGAGGAGCGATACAGCCCCCACCTGTATCCTCGACCCTTCACTTACTTCCTGCCTTGCAGTGCCCGGTTCAGCCTGGCTCTGCCTCTGAGTCTGCCAAAAGTATGTTATAGTTCCAGTTATCAGTTCAGTCCTCCTTCTCTGCATTCCTAAGCTACTGAATCGCATCAATAGTTTCCGTCATTGTCTAGCCTTCACGTCTCCACGTTAGAGAAATACTGCATTTAATGGTCATTTAATATTCTTCATCACGTACTTCATGTAGAATAATGCATGGTCCAGTCTTAGAATCAAGTCAGCCTTTCCCCTCCTAACTTCTAGTTTATATCAACATGTTCTCTAAACATCAGATACTAGATACTGTTTAGGTACATGTCGCCCTGACTCTCCAGACTTCAGTCTCTGCTCCTAGCACAGAGTTCATAGCCCCCAGCTTCTCCTAGTGATACGTCATTGCTAGTTTGCGCGCACCATCAGGTTAGAGGTCCCGGCTCCTTAGGTAGCCCCCTCCATGGTTTCCGCCCCATTCATGACATATTCTGTTACGTTTGCATCACATGTCTATGTATACGCCCTGTTACACCTCTTTTCACCCTTATCTTTCGCGACTGCTACGCGTCACACCTTCTGCTCCACCCACTGCTACGCCTATTGCAATGTAATGCTATGTGTTTGCGTTATGTATATATGCTCATGCACTGTTATCAAAAAGTTGTTCCCCTTGTCCCCTTGTCCCGATCCTGTCCCCAGCAGCGCTGCTGGGCCTTACCATCCTGTTCCTGCCCTTTATGCTGTAATAAACCTGCAAACTCCTACTACCTCGAATCTTGACTCTTATTTATTGAGCTATCTGTTATTCATTTATACATTCAAAAATAGGGTATTATTTATTTATTTACCACACGATCGCTATTTTGTGACCATTTAGAAATTTTCAACAGAGTATGGTAGAGTTGGCTGACCGTCCTATATAGTTGAAGCTTTAAGCTCGAAGAGTGGACTATTTTGTTAATATTAACAAAAGCACTAGATATGTTCTGTGGTGTCACATTTATTCCCAATTCTATAGTCCATTTTTGTGACAATCTCGGGCAATCATCCACGTTATGTTGGCTTAAGAGTTTGTATCCAGAGCTAATTAAAGATTTCTTTTTTGTACTATACAAGAAATCCCACATATCCGAGCTTGTGATTTTATTCAGCTTCATTTTTCGTATTTAATAATCCCTAACTTGCATATATTTAAGTAGCATTTCCCCTGGCAGCTTATAAAGCAATTGTAAAGTCAAGAACTGAAGAAAACCAGCAGAGCCATAGAGGTCTCCCAGTGTCTTAATCCCATAGACGGCCCAATCCCTCCCAACTTTGTCATTAAAAATACCTGGTAATCCTGGATTGTCCCATAATGGTAAATCTGTATGAAAGAAAGAAGTATCACAAAATTTCATGATCTGGTTAAAAATCGCTACCGAGTCCCTTGCTATCTTAAATTTGACTCGTTTGAAAAAAATTAGGATCTTATACTCTTGCTAGGAATTGAGATGAATTAGTGCCTAACATAAATTGATAAAAAAAAGAAATGTGTTTCGTTTTTATTTAGTAAGCTCCTAAGCCGTCCTAGAAAGGATGCATAAAAGTAAGACTTAAAGTCCGGAAATTCCAATCCGCCTTTTTCTAGGGATAATTTTAGTGTCGTCATTGATCTCCTGGGGTTTTTGTAGCTCCAAACAAAACTGCTGCAGATTCCCTCCAGTTTCCTAAAAAATATACTATTAACTCGAAGGGGAATGGAACGAAAAAGATATAAAAATTTGGGCAAAATATTCATTTTAATCAAATTAATTCGGCCCAAGATATTCAATGGAATCTTGTGCCATTTTTTAAAAGCCATTGAAGTGTGTTTAAGTAGAGGGTCATAATTTAATTTGTTGATTTCACTAGTTTTAGAAGAAATTTTCACCCCTATGTACACAGCTGAATTGCATAGACCAGTGACTGGTTGGTTGATGTCTTGCCACAACTTGCTTCAACTTGCCTGGGGGTGCTGAGCTGCCAGAACTTACCTCGGACTCCGTTGGTTTCCCTCCCGCCGCCGCTCAAGTCCACCTCGCGGCCGCCGAGCGGAGGGAAACTACATTGCCCAGACTGCCCAGCGACCCGGAAAAACATCTCTGGGGTCACCGCGCCCGGAGGCGCTTGAAATTGCCGCCGTCCTCGGTTGAGCGGGTGTCTTGCCACAACTTGCTTCAACTTGCCTGGGGGTGCTGAGCTGCCAGAACTTACCTCGGACTCCGTTGGTTTCCCTCCCGCCGCCGCTCGAGTCCACCGCGCGGCTGCCGAGCGGAGGGAAACTACATTGCCCAGACTGCCCAGCGACCCGGAAAAACATCTCTGGGGTCACCGCGCCCGGAGGCGCTTGAAATTGCCGCCGTCCTCGGTGGAGCGGGTGTCTTGCCACAACTTGCTTCAACTTGCCTGGGGGTGCTGAGCTGCCAGAACTTACCTCGGACTCCGTTGGTTTCCCTCCCGCCGCCGCTCGAGTCCACCTCGCGGCCGCCGAGCGGAGGGAAACTACATTGCCCAGACTGCCCAGCGACCCGGAAAAACATCTCTGGGGTCACCGCGCCCGGAGGCGCTTGAAATTGCCGCCGTCCTCCGCGTCGCGGGACGCGAGCGGGACGCCCGGACGAAGCCCGGACAAAGGGCGGGCCCTCTGAGGCCGTCCGAGGTTGGCCAAGGTTGGGTTGGGCCCGGTCTCTTGTTTGATGCGAAATATACTTTGTTGCTGTTTTTAGTACATTTTGGATATTATTATTTTGTGCATCCAATTGTATCTGTTGTGCTTAGAGAAACATGCCTCCGAAAAAGCAAGCTACTCCTAATAACACTATTGACAACTATCTTGTACATGTTGTAGAAAGAATCAACAGTGATAGGAGATCTTCCTTGGGAATAGATTCACTTACCCAATCTCCCCTCATTGATATTGAGTCAGATGATCCTTTTGCGTTTCAGACAAATAGTAGTTCAAATGGTGAAATGCTTGATTCTCTTCCTGATACTATCATCATCCAGCCTAGTGGTATTGTCGCTGGTATTGAAGACATTAGTGTTAATGAAGCTTTAATAGAGATATCCACTAGTAATGAGTCCCCTATATCCCCTGCAGCACCTATTTTAGTTCCAAGGATTAACGGGGAAAACCAAAAGGCCACGACAAAACGGGAGGGCTTAAGGTCAGCCAAGAATAAAGTAGCAAACCTGCCGAGGAAATTTTCTGAGGAAGAGGAGGCTGATCTGACTAGTGAGGCTCACGTTACACTTTCAAATGCTCAATTTAACAAGCTATTGTCACTGATGGAAACAAAAATCAAAGGTGTAGTTAAACCTCTGGTCAGTAAAATAGATAAGTTAACCTCTGAGGTTAACCGATTAGAAGGTTTATTAGAAAAAACCCTGGCCGAAGTAGGCAAACTCCCGGAAATTGTTTTTTCTAGGATTGAGTCTACTCTGAGCAAACCAGCCACTGTAAGTAACAGTGGATTTATCCCTACCCCTGTATCAAATCCTTCAATGGCACCCAAGATTAACTTCCCTGGTGATGCTCCTAATGTTCCGATTCCAGTTCCCGCTGTTGTTGACCCAATCACTGAGAAAGGGACGTTTGAGCTTGTAGTTGAAGCTTCCCCATTGGTTCTTGTCCTTGCTAATGTCCCTCCCTTGGCCCAAGGCGAACACGAAATAACATCCTCTTTAATAAATAAATCTTTATCATGGCTGACCAACAACATGGTAATTTCTCCATGGGGAAAGCAGCAACTCTCGGAAGAGCTCGTAAACGCGAGAAGGGTTCAGTGGATTGGGGACAGGGTAAAAAAATTCAAGGGGGAATGTGTTGTCCTTCACTTTTCTGACCCTGGGGTTTTGCCTAATATTTTGCCCAACATTTTACCACCACAGCGGAGATCAACTTCAATAGTTCCACTAACTCTGGATTTCTTCTACCCAAGGAAGGGAAGAGGTCCGAATTCAAGTATTTTGAGAACCAAATGGAACATTGTGACCAAGAGGGGGAGGAAGGATGTTGCCTCGGTGGACTGGGGCTTGGGGTTGGAAAATCGTTTCTCTGCATTATCAAACTTGAATGCTTGTGACTGACAACTACCTATTTGTAACTCTATGCCACTGATTGTCTGTGATGAAAGTATTATTGGTGTGGCCAGCTACTTAACTAAAGATCGAACTAAGGGGTCCCCCTTTGAGGATCCAGTAGGCCTACCCAATGAAAATATTAATTGTAACAATATTGGTGGAAAGAGGATGCATGAGACTATTACAAGCCCTAGTTCTGTTACGATAACTAATGCGGGCAGTCTTTTGTCTTGGAATGTGGCTGGACTATGTTCCAAGTTGGATTGTGCTGACTGGTTTGGATTTATTAACAAGTACGATCTTTGCATCTTCCAAGAGACTTGGGCGTGTGACCCTGTTTTTGCTTTGGGGTACATACATTTTTATGTTCCTGCTTCTAAGGGCCCTAAAGGGCGTCCGATGGGGGGTCTTACTATATGGATCAGGCAGTCTTTAAGAACTGTTGTAAAATGTGTGGAGCTTGACCAAAAAGATATCCAGCTCATCAGACTCACTAGCGATCAATCATCTCTATAGATATTTATAACATCTACGCTAGAGGTGGAAATAAAGGTAAATCTGAGGTTCTTTTGAGTCTCTTTAATCTTTTAGAGATACACTCTGCAGGGAAAAACATCCTAATTGCAGGCGATTTAAATCGCACTTTTGAACCTCTCATCACTGGTGACTCCCCTCTCGGGGTAGAGGAAGATAAGCTATGGGATATCCCCACATTAGACACTCCTCCGATAACTCGCTGGACGGCTGACATACTAGGCTTAAATGCAATGTGCCTGGAGTACGGGCTACGAGCCTTGAATGGTCGAACCAAGTCAGATCGCATCCCTGCCATGACTTAACAACGGGCGAAATAAAAGTCGCATTGATTATGTCATCTGCAGCATATCTATATGGTCATCTGTTAGTGACATGGTGGTAACAGCAAGGCCAGAAAGCGACCATGACCCTTTATGTCTCTCTCATAACTGGTGGTCGTTTAAAGTAATAGCACCAACCCCTTGTGACCAACTTTTGCTCCCGACGATCGTTCCAACTAACGATATGCGCAGGTTAAGGTGGTCAGGTGTTAGGACAGTCCAGCAGGTCCTCGAAAAAATAGGAGCTGCGACAGACAAGGCCATTGCGGCCCTGGAGAGCGTAGCTGGGACCTCACAGGGATATGAAGACATAACTAAAGCGCACACGACTCTCTTTAATGAAGTTAAAAGTTACTTCATAAAACCTGTACATAATAAGAGGGTCTGTCCATATAAAGCTGCAAAGTGGTATAATCATGACTGTAGGGCGGCAAGATCCAACCTAGGAGTTGCCATTAAGAGCAACAACCTGGGTGAGATCCGATCTGCTAGGAAGCACTATAAAAATTGTATTGCTAGGGCAAAAAGAGAATGGGACGAATCCCATTGGCAGAAGCTGAAATGTGCAAGTGATCGTAAACACTCTAGACTATTTTGGCACATTGTCAAATGGGGTCACGAAAGGACTCCAGAAGCTCCCAATAACAATGTCTCCCATGATGCATGGGTCAAATTTTTTAGTGAACAGTACTCTTCCGGGGTCCAATTTGGTAACAGTTCCTGTCCTACTTATCTTTTCGCTGTTGGTGACACCTTTGCTCAGAGTGAAGTGCTGCTTGCCTTGAAATCCGTTCACAGTGGCCGAGCACCGGGCATTGACAGAGTCCCCGCGGATGTTTTCTTAAATGACACCGATAGGTGGAGCAAATACATCTGCTTATTACTAAATCACATTGCTAGGGGTGCTGAAATTCCGGTATCCTGGCGGGGTGCTGTCATTATTCCGGTACACAAAAAGGGAGATCGTGCCCAACCTTGTAATTACCGCCCTATCAGCTTAATTGACACTGTTCAAAAGGTTGTAGGGCGTGTAATTATTAACAATTTGCTTGACTGGGCAGAGGAGCAGAATGTCCTATCTCCTTTTCAGGCTGGGTTTCGTAGAGCAACCAGCACTGTGGACCAGGTCTTCCGTTTCCAATTGATCCAGTGGAGGACTGTGGTACTGGGTGGAGGTAGTCTTTACGCAGCATTCGTTGACCTGCGGGCTGCATTCGACCTGGTGCCTAGGGCAAAATTGTGGGAGGTGCTGGCAGCTTTGGGGGTCCCAATGACCCTGCTGACTTTGATCATAAGACTCCATGAGGGTACTTACGCTAAAATCCAATGGGGTGGCTATGGAAACGACACTGTCGATTTTCCTGTTGAGCGCGGGGTTCGACAGGGTTGTTCAATGGCACCAACATTGTTTACCCTTTTTATTAATGGCATTGTTTCCCGTATGCAATCTCAGGTTGTGGATGCTCCTTCTCTCGCAGGTGTAAAAATTCCTATTTTAATGTTCGCCGACGACACCTTAATTTTATCGAAATCCCCAAGTGGCCTGCAAAATTCACTGGTAATATTTGACAAGTTTTGTAGTGACCATGGCTTGGAGGTAAACGCAGCTAAAACAAAACTCATGGTTTTTAACCCTTATAGAAATTTTAAATCTAAAATATCCATGAGTGGGCGTTACCTTGAAGTAGTAAATTCTTTTACTTACCTGGGGATTCTTATTTCTAATGATAATAGATGGAACCAATATTTAAATATTGCAGTATTAAGACATAAGCAATTGGCTGGTACCATCATTAAGGAGCACAGTAAATCATTGACCAAACCGATTAAACCTCCCTTGATCATATATGAGGCTAAGGCAATAGGGTCAGCATTGTACGGGGCTGAATTGTGGGGGCAAGAAAATCTCCAGGAGTTACAGATATCGGAAAATAACTTCCTTCGGAGACTTACAGGCACCCCACAGAGCAGTCCCCTTTTGCCTCTTAGATATGACCTTGGCAGGAAAGAAATCTCGGCAATGTGTAAACTTCGTCCGATACTATATTGGCGTAGAATCTGGACCACCCCTGAGTTGTCACATTATGCAGAAGGGTTTGCTGATGTTATCAAAGCGGACCGATTTAACAAAATTAGATGGTTTAAATCATTAAAATTAGCATTATGTGAACTAGGACTAAATGAACTGTGGTCCGATCCAGCCGGGTCATCTTTCCCATCTAAGCTATTTATAAAAAATCTTTTCTGGGAACGGGTTGAAAACAGGAGTTTGCTTAGTACTAACAATGGGTCTATGACTACTGCTTTCCTTGAAGCCAAGCTGTTTCCTACGTATGAAATGTACTGGGATTTTATAACGAAACCCATGGATAGGAAACTGTTTTTCCAAATGAGGGCTGGTTCTCTACCTCTACGCAACTTAACATCAAAGTGGAGAGATGGAGGTCCAGCTACTTGCCCAGTATGTGGGGAAGGAAAGGAAACGCTAGGTCATTTCTTGTTCTCCTGTCATGTATATTCCGTTCCCAGACGTGTTTGGTTGGCTCCTATGTGTAGAAATCTGGGTACTAAAAGTAGTATGGTAGCCTTGCGTATTGTAAAATCTACCTCCCTAACCTGGATTATAATAGCGACTGCAAAGTACTTGGGGTGGGCGTGGGTAATTAGGCAGAGATTGCTAGTAGGGTAACTACTCTCTGCTTACTCGAACAGAGACTGCTAGATTATCTATTCTCTGTTCTGTTCCCACACGAGGTGTCTTTTCGGATGAATAATTTTATGAATTTTAGACTTTTTAAAAGTGATATTGGATTGTTTTTAAACCTGATTTTACTAAATGAACTTTGCACCTGTGATTGTATGAAGTATGTTGAAATGTATTGTATTTTTCTTTTATTTTCAATGTGCTTATGTCATATTCGATCTTTGTAATTTAATTGCATTTTATTATGTGTTTGTATGTCTGCTTTTATGAGTAATACTCGAATAAAGCACTTTTGAATTGAATTGATAGTTCATTAAAGTTTGAGTTTTGTCAAAGTTTAATTTGTAGCCTGAGATATCCCCAAATATTTTTGCTTCTTCTGCAATTCCAATTAATGCTTCTATTACATTTGTAGTGTAGATAGCTAAGTCGTCTGCATATGCAGTAGTTTTGAGTATTTTATGTTAATGATCTAGTGGTTTTATCTTTCTTGATTCTGCAGGGCATTAATAAAAGGTTCCATGGAGAGAGCAAACAGCAGGGGTGAAAGTGGGCACCCCTGCCGAGTCCCCCTTGATATTGCAAAAGTTGGTGATAGTAGCCCCGCATAGCCGATTTTAGCATTGGGTTCCCTATAAATAGCCGGAAAGCCTCTGAGGAAACGATCTTTAAAGCCAAACTGAGTTAGCACTTCCCACAGATAATCCCACCCCACCCGGTCAAACGCTTTTTCTGCGTCCAGAAGTATCATGCCGAGTGGGGTGCGATTAGTAGCAGCTATGTCAAATGCCGTAATTGCCATATTGACATGCGCTGTGGTGTCCCTACCAACCACAAAGCCATGTTGTTGTTCGTTGACTAGATGGGGCATAAGGGGTGCCAATCGTGTTGATACCAGCTTAGAGTAAGCCTTAGCATCACTATTTATTAAGGAAATTGGCCTGTATGACCCACATTGCGTCGGAGGTTTTTTTTTTTCAGAAAAAACATAATGTTCGCAGTTCTCCAGGATTCCGGAGCCTTACCTGTTGTGCCTATTGTATTCACAACTAGACACAGAAGGGGAAGTAATTCTTCGGCGCAGATTTTGTACAATTCAATAGGAAGCGTAATCCTCCCCTGCCGCTTTATTGGGTGGGAGAGAAAATACTGCTGTACGTAATTCTTCAATTGTGTATACCTCTTCCAAATTGTCTAGGGTAAGCTGATCTACATATTGTTTTACGGGGAGTTTATCATTTAAGTCGGATTGAATCTGAGTTGACCTTAGTCTCTGGAGTGTATAATTCCTCGTAATAAGAGACAAATTGCTCCATAATATGTATGGGTTGTGTATGCAGAATATCGTTGGGGCCTTTTATGGACTTAATCAGTGTTGATGCCCGGTTTTCGGCCACTTTATACGCCAGAAGCTTTCCTACTCGATCCCCGCATTCATATTGCGAGATTTTAAATTTAAGTATCTTGCAACTATGTTTTTCCTTAAGAGAACTTTGGTGTCTGAGCGTAAAATCAGTAGTTTATTTTCCAGAAGTAATATATCGGGCCTATTCCTAGCCCCCTCTCTTAGGCAGTCAGCTAGTTGTTTCTCTATATGTAAGATATTTTTTGTCATTAATTTTGCTTCTTTTTTCTTTGTTGCATTTTGTATGAGGATATATTGTTGTGCTATTCCTCTAATAGAGGCCTTGCAGGCATCCCAGACTATAAGAACGCTAGCCGTGTCCATATTATGTGCAATAAACTCCTTAATATGTTTTTTAAGAGAAGTCACAAAGGCCTCATCCGATAATAAGTATCTTGAAAAAGTAAAAGGGCGCCTCTCTTTTGCCCTTGAAATTAGACCAAATGTAAACATTATGGGATTGTGGTCAGAAGAAATTTTTGGCATAACCTGCATAGATCCCTGACTTATTAAATCGTCTGAGGCCTAAGCCAAATCTATCCTGGAGCAGAGTTTATGGGGAGATGAATAATAAGTATAACCAGGTATGCCTGGGTAGAGACTGCGCCATATATCGTTTATGTTGTGTATTTTTGCTAACTCCAGTATAGCTGCTCTAGTTTTACGCATACATATCCCTGTCCCTTTCTTTGTTGCGTCCTGAGAATAGTTTAATACACAGTTAAAATCCCCCATTAATATGAGCTCTCCTTCCCATGATAGTAATTCCATATTCAACCAATCAAATAGCTGTGGTTCATCTTTGTTAGAACCATATAAGGCACAAAAAACATACATACTATTTTCTAGCCGGATTTGCGTTATTGCCCATCGTCCAGCCTTATCTGCTGCAGTTTTGATAACTTCCCCTTGCCAATGTCTTTTCTTTAAAATTGCAACCCCTCTTATAGGCGAGTTTAAAGTAGTGCAAACCACCAAATCATATCCCAGCTGTTTCAATTTTTATTTATCTTTATAACAAATATGCGTTTCTGTTAACATGACCAGCTGTGCATCATACATTTTCAGTTCTTGAAAAACTAGATTTCTCTTGGTTTTATTGTTCAGGCCAGATACGTTCCAAGCAAGACAACTACAGTACGTCATTTTATGTAAGACCAATCAAAAAACTCTCTCCCTTTCTTATCACTCTTCCAAGTTTCCTTCCTTGCTAAAAAAAAGTAACTTCATTTTGACTTGCCATGCCATTTTTAATTTTCTCCCTCCCCTCGCTCCCCACTTCTACACACCCCCCCCGTACCATAGGAAAACACCCCCCTTAATACCTACTGTCGTTGATAAGACAGCCTCTTGAAGGTGTAGCCACCTACCTACGTCCCACCTACCTCATTAAGTGTATCATTCCCCCCTTTAGTGCTCAGCAATTTGTGCTAGATAAATCAAATTGGTCATGTCCTTCCAGATATCAATCACATAGAATTGGCCATTCTATAGCTATATACCTAATAGCTTATACATTAGTAAATTTTCCTAAGACCATTTCTGCCTCCTTGACCTGATTGAGATAGTATGTATGCCCGGCTTTAATAACTTTTAAACATGCAGGTTCTTGGAGGAAAACCTGGGCACCCGCGGCTTTAAATGGGTCTATTAATTGACGCAAGTTCCAACGTCTCTCCATGGTGGTTTTGCATAGATCAGACCGAACAAAAAAGGTAACATCTTCTGTGGCTATAGGAGTATTAGGTTTGGCTTTTAAAGATACTGCTTGTCTGAGTAAAAAGTTTCCAAAATAAATCAAAAATGGGCGAGGGAACTTATTGTTTCTGTTTCTGTTGGCTAATGGTAGCCTGTGGACTCTTTGAAGCTGAGAGTCCCAATCCCAGTCTGCGAGATCCGGAAATGCACGTTGAAATAATTTGACTATATGCGCTCTTCGATCTGCCCCTTCAGGGACGCCAAAGAGCCTGAGATTTTGCCTTCGCTGTCTGTTCTCCATGTCTTCAATCTTGAATTGGAAAGCCCGGATCTCATCCCCATGACTGGAACTTTTCTGCTCATATTTAACCGATGACTCTTCTATATGTGCAACTCGATGCTGTAGCTCATCCACCTCTTGCGTTATCGTATTCATATTGCTATTAACTTCATATAAGTACGATTGGATTTTAGTATTGTCCTCCTTCAGTTGCATAAAGTGTTGTTGAGCTTCTTGTCTCTGTTCGGTGAGCATATTCAAGATTAGTGCAAGAGAAGGGGTCCCCAGTGAAGCGCCAGAAGGTGATGCTTCTCGATGTAAATCGATAGTATCTTGCATGTCATAGTCTGTTTCTTTATCTACCGGACACACAAGATCATTTAGACTGGAAGACACTTCATTAGTCTCTTCTCTTACCTTAGACTTTTGTTGTCGAAGGCTCTGTGTTCCCAAATTCTGATTTGATGAACTTGGGGGTGTAGCTAGAGTTGCATTATTCACCTCCAGATTCTCTTGGTTCTCTTGTAATGGAGTTGATGGCCCTGTGGAGCTGTTTCCAGAAAGACGTAAGGCCATTGATTTTACCCCCCCCTTAGCTTGTATCCACTTGCGTAGTGGACTGTCATCGAACATTGGTTTGCCTCTAGCATTGGCATGAGTTATGGCAGAGGAAAGAGTAGAGGGGTTAGTGATCTTCTTGTTTTTTAGTTTACTTTTAGCTTTCCCTTTTCCTTTTTTCCGTGCCACTATTTTCCATTTGTCCTGCGAGAAACTCTCCTCATTGTCCCCCTCCTCATCAATCAGTTCCTCATATTCATCATTGGATTCACCCTGTTTCCCATTAATTGAGACCAAATTAATTGTGTCTGTTGCCTCATCCAGCGAGGTATCCACCAGAGTATCACATGTCAACTGAGTGGGTGAAGTAACTGAGTCCCTTCTTAACCCCTTTTCTTTGACAGTGTCCGAGCTTCTTGTTAGCTCGGTGCCTGCTAGATCTAAGGATTGTACTTGTTGCTTAGCTTGGTCTCTGTCTTTCTCTCTAACTATATCAGTTTCAGTTTTTAACGTCTTTATTTTGAGTTTTCTTCATAAAAGACATACAGAAATACATACATAATGATACTAACCATATAACAAAATCATGAAACAAAATCATGAAAATTATTAAACAGACAAAAAGAGATTTGTTTAAAAAACTCAATTAAATATGCATAGAAAGACGTCTATAAAAGCATTTTTAAAACATTTGAGTATAAAAAAAGACAAATCATCAGTACTGCCCAAGATGTAGTAAGCTAACAGACTGTTAAGATTTTTCAAGTTGAAGTGGTACGAACAAACCTAGTTCTAATTAACCAGGCCCACCCAAGGAATTTAGCCAGTCCTATGGATAACCATTCTGATGTGTTAGATCTCATGATGAATAATGCTTCTCTGCTCACCCGGGTGTTTAATCTTTTACATATTGTCTTCAGCCACTTATAGCGTGGCTCGTGGTAAGCAGTACATACAAATAGAAAATGACCTATTGTTTCTTTGCTTTCAGTACAACAAGGACAAGAAGTGGACTCCAACTTCTGCCAACCACTAGTAAAGGCCCTTAGTGGCAGTGTACCTATACGAAACTGGTGGTATAGTTTCCTGTCTAAGCTTTTAAGAATTACATCCCAATAGGTCTCTGTGTGTGGTACTACTTTGTGGAGCAAAAACAGGCCTGTCAGGTTAGGTTTCTCCGAAAGAGCAACGTGTTCGTCTTTAACCATAGACCAGAAAAGAAGTTTAAAATCTTTCTTTGAGGGAAAGATATAAGAGCCCGGCTCTGACCAAAGCAAAGGAAGGCCCATTCCAATGAGAGTTTTCCTAATTAGCTTAAACCATGGTATTTCAACTGCCCCCTGTTGCACTCTTACGTCCTGTAACTCCTGGGCAAACATGGCAAGTTCCGGGGTAGACCATATGCGTCTCCATAACGCCACCATCCTATAATGGGCTTGATGTTTAATAGAGTAAAAGCCCATGTCCATCATGAGTGGTAGTGCTGGCGTAGAGAGAGGAAGACTGACTAAGTTTCTGAAGAATTTGTTCTGGATCCTATCCAGGACAGCCAAGTCCACACACCCCCATATGTCAGCCCCGTAAAGTATGGCTGAGCTAATTTTGGCGCTATAAATTTTTAGCGCGGGTAGGACTCTTTTGGTCAAGGAACACCGCTGCTCCTTCACTAAACAACCGGACAAGCGAGCAAATTTCAAACTGAGCGCCGCTATTTGCTCTTTCCAGCGTAACCTATAGTCCATTGTAACACCAAGGTATGTCATAACTTCAACCTGTTCTAGACTAGACCCATTCATCGTTACATGGCCCCTCAGTGGTTTATTTTTTGTCAGGACCATGAACTTTGTTTTAGAGATGTTAATTTCAAGGTCATTTTCATTACAGAAGTCCACAAATTTATTAATAGCCACCTGAAGGCCCTTCTGAGTTTTAGCCAGTATTAGGGTGTCATCAGCGAAGATTAAAAGGGGAAATTTAGTCCCACCCAATATTGGTGCATCAGTAGGGGTAGCTGAGAGGAACTTAACCACCTGGTTGATAAAAAGTATGAATAGGGTGGGGGCCAGAACACAGCCCTGCCTCACTCCACGGGTCACGGGGAAGGAGTCGGTAACCTGACCCTGGCGACCCCATCTGACTCTAGCGTGGTTTCCCTCATGCATCCTGATAGTAAGTTCTAGGAGTGCAGTTGGAACACCCATCTAACTATATCATTATCCTTCTCCTTATCCCTTCGAGCAGCTGTCATAGAGGGTATAACAACCAAACCTGTGGTCACCGCATCAGTCTCAGCAGTCTTAGCATCGCTAATATCAGTTCTTATGGCACCCCGTGTATCGGACACCATGGCCATATTGTTCCCCTTGTTTGTTTGCATATTGACCTTGATAGTAGTACGTTTTTCTATGACCATTTTGGTTAAATCTATATTGGCCCCTTTACCTTGAGTGTCATTATTTTTACTAGCGATAGACGCTGCAGGCAAGAGCGATTGCAATTGCTTACCAGTCACTATAGCTGCTTTGTCTTGTTTCCCGGTGGCAGCCAATTCTTGCAATCCAGCGGTAGCTCCATCTTTCCCTTGAAGTTTGGCTGGGGTTTTCACTTTATCAGCTGCATTATCTTCGGGATTCAAGACCGCTTTCGTGGTCCTAGTGTTTCGTGGTTGGTTCTTCGGAGCCATAGTAGTGATTAGACTCTCTGAGCAAGCAAAGTTTCTCGTGGCTGGGGAACCCTTTACCTCTCGGTCAGTGCAGCAACGAACACTGGTTGCAAGTCTCACGCTGGTTAATACTCCGGTTCCCGGGTCTGATGAGCCAAGCCAGGTTAGCAGGGTCCAGCGAGCCCAGCGCGGGTAACCAGTCTCTGCCCCCAGCCCGCGGTTACCGCTACCGCCACCGCTTGCGAGCAGGAGCCACATCCAATTTCAGCTATGACCTCAGCTGTATCCCAGGTAAAAAAAACACAATTTTCCAAGTGTAAATAGCCCGTCACCGCCGTCAGTAAAGTGAATTTCCGCTGTGACCTCGGCTGTATCCCGGTTTAGGGAGTTTTTTGTTTTGTTTTTTCCCTTTTTTGGCTCTCAATAATGGCAACAAAAGGTCTCTAATTGCACACCTCACACGCCTCACACCAGGTTAGCAGGTTTCCGTGACCCCTCGCAGGTAGCCAGTCTCCGCCAGTCTCTGACCTCAGCCCGCAGTCGTCGCTACCGCAGCGAGCAGGAGCCGGAGCCACAACCGAGCCGCATCCGAGTTTAGCTGTTTTCCCGGGTCTGACAAGCCGAGCCAAGTCAGCAAGCCCAGCGCGGGTGTCCAGTCCCCACCCTCAGCCCGCGGCTACCTCTGCCGCCGCCGCTTGCAAACGGGAGCCGCATCCAATTTTCAGCTATTTCCTCGGCTGTATCGGCTGTATCCTTGGTGAAAATAGCCCGTTCCTCTCTCAGTCGGTCAGGGCTTCTCTAAGCTTCCCCGTCCATCCGCAGTCAGTGAGATGGTGGGAGCGGCATTACGAGCTACACCGGGCGGCGTCTTCAATCCGCCATCTTGGTTTTCCCCAGTATAACATTTCAACGCTCATTATAAAATATGGAGTACCATATTTGAAACCATTGTCACACCAATATAAGTTTCTAAAAACCCACTCGGTGATTATTACATGTACACACACATCTAAACACTTACCTACAGATTCACTCATACATGCTAACAAAGATCAATAGAAGACTACTAAATGTACTTGTACACCTACATCGACATTACATTACACACCAGTACACATCATATTCACTTATGCAGTCAACCTACTCACTTATGCAAATATTTGATCATACTTACATTTACATAGCTACACACTTATACAAACACCCCTTTATTTATTCATATAGACAGTAACTCATACTTGGTGTGTTATAAAATCACTATTACAAGTATACAGTTTTCGATACACTCACTCATACAATCACTGAGTCTTATGTATACTTATTTATATACAACAAATGTCACATACACTGCCTTTTATTATTCTAGTTTGTTGAACATGTACCATTGAGAGATATATTTGCTCAACCCCACACCCATAAACATATTCACTCACCCAAACAACTATTATAACATGCAGTCTTAACGTCCTATACCTACTGAATCAACTATTGACACATCTTTGGGCAGTCGCCCCCCCCACTGAACTACACATACATTCACTCTCCCATACAAATAATTAGTTAACTAATCTAGACTTTCACGTAGCTAGTAACCAAATGGTGCAGCAGTTTACACAACTGACAAAGTAATACAGATATTCACACAGTTTAGTCACTATCCAATATATTTAGTGAGACACTATAAATCAGTCAAATAAACAGTCAATCACACTGCTGCTAAATCCTCCATATAGACATTTCTACATCAACTCATTCTTCAATGCAGTTTGCTTTATATATAATACATATTTAAATATCGAACCAAACCACATTCACTGGATGATGTCATCAGTGATGTCATCAGTGATGTCATTTGAGATGTCATCAGTGATGTCACTGACCATGTCATGAATGATGTTATACGTGACATTCTCAGCAGTGGATTGTGGGCACGCAAGTAATAGTGAATACAACTAAATATAACAGAGGAATTTCAATGGTTTTTTACGAGTGAAATGTCCAGCTAACTATAACACCCCTAAAACCTATGTTTTTTTCAGTGAATATATATATATATATATATATATATATATATATATATATATATATATATATTCTGCTCCAAGTTCGCCCAGCTGGCGAAGGTGCACTCCGGGCACAGCAATGCTTCCTTTCTTGCACACAGACAGCAGCCTGACGAGGCATTGCTGTGCCCGGAGTGCACCTTCGCCAGCTGGCCGAACTTGGAGCAGAATATATATATATATATATATATATATATATATATTCACTGAAAAAACCATAGGTTTCAGAGACGTTATATTTAGTTGGACATTTCACTCGTACAAAACCATAGAAATTCCGCTGTTGTAGTTAGTTCAGCTAACTATAGCTCGCGCCCCCGCAATGCACTGATGATGAAGTCACATATTGCATCATTCATGACATGGTCCGTAACATCACTAATGACATCACTGATGACATCTCAAATGACATCACTGATGACATCATCCACATGATAATCTGATGCACCTCCTCATACCCTAATATAACCTTTGATACACTCACTCTAAAATACAGACAACCATTTTCAAAACCATAGACACACCAATACCACTGAGTACAAACCCATTCACTAATTCCTGTCTACACATACATCCACTCATTCACCCATACAGTCACTCATACATGCAGTCAACCATCAATACGGCACTATCTTATGAACTCCCATATCTATACAGGCACTCACACACCGCCACTCATCCATAGAGTTACTCACACACCAAGTCAGTCATGCAAAGAATTAATCACACTCCCATTTACTCACCTATACAGTTATACACACACCACCTCACTTATTCATACAGATAATAACACATACTTACTCTCTCATACAATCAATGATACAAGCACACAATCATCCATGCAGCCACTCTCACAATCACTCACTCTCACGTATAGTCATTTATGTACCTCAACACTCACATATACTGCCTTTTACAAATATAGTTACTCACACATATACCACAGAGACATCCAATCACCCACCAACACACCCATTCACATACTCACCCACCCATACCGCCCTTCACAGATGCAATCTTGAACCCATACACCCAGTGAATCACCCACTCACATCTATGCACAGTCACACACACCCCACCCACCCACAGAGACACTGAGGCACCCATACAGATACTCTGACAACCAATCAATAACCCATATAGACACTCATGTAACTACTCACCAATCCATGCAGCCTACAAAGTTAGAACATGTGAAGAAAGAGGAAGAAAAGTGCAGCAAGACAAATGCAGAAAGAGGCAACAGAAGTCCAGAAAGATGAAGAAAAGTGCAGGAAGAAGCAAGGGATGTGCAGAAAGAACCAACAGAGGAGCAGAAAGTCCTCCTCTGCCCCCAACTTTTTAGTGACGGGTACTGGTGGTGACTGACTCTGACTAACCAGAACCGGAGCCAGCGCTATGCTAAAAGACATTTAGAATACAGTGAAAACACCTACATACACTAGGGAACACTATGCGTTGGGGTACCCCTGTAATGAGCATTACCTACTCTGTATTTGCCATGAGTTAGTGCCTGGGTCATTGCATGAGTACATGGGCAGTGACTGGATGATTAGAGTGCTGCAACGAGAGTGCATGGTGATTTTATAACTGCTTGGGTTTTGGCGGAGTGATTGGATAAGTACATGATGCTGGATGGGTGATTGGAGGAGTGCATGGGTAGTGACAGAGAGATTTCTGGAGTGCATGGGTACAACCTGGGTAAATGAAGGAGTGAATCAGTACTGTGTAGGTGGTTAGAGGTCTACATTGGTAGTGCACAGGGGATTGTAGCAGTGCATGTGTTAGTCCTGGGGTCACGCCATGAGTACATGGGTGCTGACTGGAAGATTAGACTACTGCAAGGAGAGTGCATGGTGCATTTATAAGTGCCTGGGTTTTGGCGGAGTGATTGGATAAGTACATGGTGCTCGCTAGATGATTGGAGGAGTGCATGGGTAGTGACAGGGCAATGGCTGGACTGCATGGGTATTGCTCAGGGTATTGTAGCAGTGCATGAGTTAGTGCATGGGTCATTGTATGAGTGCATGGGTAGTGACTGGATGATTAGAGTGCTGCAAGGAGAGTGCATGGTGAATGTATAACTGCTTGGGTTTTGGTGGAGTGATTGCATAAGTACACACATGTCATACCAGGCCCCGACCCCTCCCTTCACCATTGGGCAAACACGCCCCCTGGCGGGTTTTAATTTGGGGAATTAATTCCCCTTGAATCCTGAGGGTCCCTGGGGGCCAACTAGCCCACCATGTACCTCCAGTAAGCGCCGCAGAGCTGTGTTGCAGAGAGGTGGGCTGAGGCCACGCCTCTTTTTACACCTCTCTGCAACGCAACTCTGTGGCGCTTACTGGACATGCTGGTGGGCTAGTTAGCCCCTAGGGACCCTCAGGATTTAAGGGGACTTAATTCAACATTACACCTCTGTATAACGCAGCTCTGTGGCTCTTACTGGAGGTACCTGGTGGACTAGTTGGCCCCTAGGGACCCTCAGAACTCAAGGGGAATTAATACTCCAATTTACAACGAGCCAGGGGGTGCATTTGCACAGTGGTGCACGGAGGGGGCGGGGCCTGACATACCAAGTGTGCAAATGCACCCCCTGGCACATTGTAAATTGGGGGATTAAGTCCCCTTTAATCCTGAGGGTCCCTGGGGGCCAACTAGCCCACCAGGTACCACCAGAATGCGCCAGGGAGCTACGGTGCAGAGAGGTGTTCAGAGGCTACACCCTTTTTACACCTCTTTGCAACGCAGCTCTTTGGTGCTTAATAGAGGTACCTGGTGGGCTAGTTGGACCCCAGGGACCCTCAGGATTCAAGGGGAGTTAATCCCCTAACATACAATGCACTAGAGGGCCTGTTTGCACAGTGGTGAAGAGAGGGGGTGGGACCTGATGTGTGTAAACGCGCCCTGTGGTGTGTTTTAAGTCGGGGGATTAAGTCCCCTTGAATCCTGAGGGTCCCTGGAGGACAACTAGCCCACGAGGTACCTCCAGTAAGCGCCACAGAGCTGTGTTACAGAGAGATGTAAAAAGAGGTGAGGCCTCGGACCACCTCTCTGCAACGTGGCGTTTACTGGCGGTACCTGGTGGGCCAGTTGGCCTCGAGGGATTGAAGGAGAATTAATTCCCCAACTTAAAACGCACCACAGGGCCTGTTTGCACACATGTCACATCAGGCCCGCCCCTCCCTTCACCACTGTGCAAACGCGCCCCGTGGTGCGTTTTAAGTTGGGTGAGTTAGTCCCCTTCAATCCTGAGGGTCCCTGGGGTCCAAGTAGCCCACCAGGTACCTCCAGTAAGCGCCACATAGCTGTGTGGCAGAGAGGTGTAAAAAGGGGAGTGGCCTCAGACCACCTCTCTGAAACGCAGCACTGTGAAGCTAACTGGAGGTACCTGGTGGGATAGTTCACCCCCAGGGACCCTCGGGATTGTAGGGGAATTAATTCTCCAACATAGTGTTGCTGGGAGGGGGTGGGGCCTCTGGCGCGATGACCGCTTTTTAAAAAAAAATGTTTTTTAGAAGGGGGCTGTGTGGCTTCCCTTCCTTTCCTATTTTTTTGGGCCCTGGGGACCCCATCCCCCAGGGCGTGACCCCTAATTTGTTAATTTAACTTTTTTTTAACGGAAGGGGGCTGCGCAGCAACCCTCCCAAGGCCATTTTCAGCCCCGGGGATCCCATCCCCCCCCCGGGGCATTGCCACTATATATATTTTTTCATATATTTTCAAAGGAGGTGGGATGCGTGGCCTGTTTGTTAGAGAGACGTGGTTAACCGAGGACTGTGCTCTCCTGCTAACCCACCTGGGCCAGGATGCAAGTTTAATTAAGGTATGTTATAGGACAGGAATGTGAGTTGGAGGACCTGCATCATTCAAACATATGCATTAAAAGTTCCTCTTTGGGTGAGGGGTGTGAGGAAAAAGCTTTCCTCTGACACTGGGATCTGCATGTTAGCAGCTCCCCATGTGGAAACGTGATTCTGCAGTGAAAAAAGAAATCTGGTTTGCTACTGTATCCTAGCTCTAGTTTGTAACTTGGGATATTCTAAAGCATGGGTACTCACAAACATTTTCTCGGGGGCCGTAAAGTTTGGTCTTTGGTGTGACCGAGGGTCACACTAATGCCAGCAGGGGTGTAAAGTCGGTGTAGGGAAAGCAAAGCATGTATATTTAGTGGCTGAACTCAATTTCGCAATGTGAAACCAGAAAAACCTGGGATGAATCCCAGCTTCTCCACTTGACCAAATTATGTGACCCCGGGCAATTATTTTATTTAAATTTTCCTCCTTTTTTCCTCATTATCACATATAAGCGGAACACAGAATACATGACTTCAGGATGCATGCTGTTCAAAACCATCTCCTGTGCTTTATCACCAATGGCATTGTTGTCAGGGTGGGAGGGGGAAAGCATGAACGTTTTTAATTCATGTTTGAAAACCATCACTTTAAGAAAAATTCTTCTGAGTGCACTGCTATAATTTAATTTACTAAGGCGAAATGGTTTTAAAAGTCAACAATCAAGCCCTTCCTAAAGTTAAGGGCCTAGTTACTTCCTTCCTTAACTGCAATTGACCTTTAAAAAAGTACTTGCTGTATATTAAAAACATTTTTAATTAGGGCTGAGTCGAGTAAACAGCAGCCCAGTGCGGCTGCTAATCAGAGGGCTGCATGTAAAGGTCAGGAGGGGCCGCATGCGGCCCCCGGGCTGTACTTTGAGTATCACTGTTCTAAAGCATGCAACTGTATTGCACACTCTAAAAAAAACACTGTTACATAGGTTACTTTTTTAGCACTCCTGTTGCTCAAGAGATGAGCACACAATACTTCTATGTGACTTTTTCTTATCAAGTGCTTTTTGCTGTGAATCAGTGTCCCGTGCTGTTACTGTAAGCCAAAAACACCTGAAACTCGTTTTTATGTAGGTTGAGAGGCTAGTTTACCATCGTCTGGTTAGAATATGTTTATAGATAGTGTACAACAGGTGCATCAAGCAACTTTTATTGGTGTAAATCTGTCTTTTCATACAACTGTGATCTCCTTTTCTTGCAATCGTCTTAAAGCTTCCTTCTTGGTTTACCTTTGTTCATGTTGTAGCAATCGTATGATCTCAAGATTCTTTGCAATATTTTAATTATAAGCTTGTTTTTATCCTGCCTTTTGCTCTAGCCTGGTGTGAAATGTTGAGCCATGTAAAATGTGTGATCTCATTAGCTTTAGTGTTCTACCTCTGTCACTTGGAGTTTGTCTGTAGCTGGTTTCTCTACTTGTAACTTGTTCAAACAAACTTAATTGAGCATTTATTCATGAAAGCATACTGACAATATGTGCAGCGCAGCATATAATCATACCCATGCCATATCTGACAAGTTTACCTATGCCAACCATTAATTCTCCGATCTACCCTTTTTCTGACTGAAGGTTCCTCCCTCGTGTTCATAGTCCGATGATTATATGGCCTGCCTTTGTGCCCATGTCGGCACTCTTTCAACGTTTTCGGCGGTTAGAATGTAATATAGTGACTCATGCGGCATGCAATGCCTCTGTCCACCTCTTGTCAGAAGGCAGCCCCTTTTTGCTTGTATAAGACCTAGGTCTTGAAATTTACTTGTGCTCTTATTCCTATAGGTGTGGGGGAATCTATGCAACAGGCAGTACCCCGGAGTAATGCTCACCTCCTTTTCGGTCACTTCTGCAAGAATTTCAGTCACCTCCCTCCAGAACCTCCCTATCTCCAGGCAACTCCAAAACATATGAAGAAATTCCACTTCCCCCCTCTCCACAGTGGGGACAGGCCGCAGTTGTCATATTGAAATACCTGCAAACACGCCCTAGGGTAAGTTACGGCCTATGAAATACGTAGAAGCTCACAAATTGGAATCTAGCATTTCTAGTGAGCTTGCCGACACGCTCCGTCAATCCCTCCCAAGTCTTCTCCTCCATAGACTCCTCCAGGTCCTCCTCCCATCTCTGCTGTAACTCAGTAAGGGCCGGAAGTGTCGCCCAACTAAGTCTCCTGTACAAGCAGGTGACCGCCTTAAATGTCCCTGCCGCTGACACCACATATTGGCATCCTTCAGCAAGAGGTGGCTCAGCCATCCCACTTCTTCAATGTTTCTGTATTGCTGCTGTTAATGTGTATGCAATAGAAAGTCTCCTCTTGGTATTTCATATCTTTCACTAAATGTGTCAAAGGGCAGCAGATTGCTATCCGCGTACAACGACCCCACTGTGGTTACTCCCGCTGTGACCCAGGCCTTCAATCGTCTCCAGTCCGCTCTGTGCAGCATTGCCATACATAATGTTAGTGAAATTTCCTGTGCATACAGGCTTTTGACTATAGCCCTCTGTAGGCTCCTAGCCCAGCATTTGCGAAACAATTGTATTTCTGTAGTCATTTCCCTTTCCTGAATGGGCAATCGTAGTACTATTCTTGAGAGGAGGTTCAGACTAGGGTTTTCGTCCCCCTGCCGTGCCGTTCCTCGTATCTGACTCGCAACCCATTTTGTGAGCCATTACATCTAGGCCTCTATGTAATAGTACTCAAAGTCTGGCGCTGCTAAGCTTCCCTCCGTTTTTGGCCTCATTAGCATCTTCAGGGCCACTCTGCACCTCCTAGTTCCCCGCTGGAATTCCGTCCCCATTGTCCGGAGATGCCTAATCCGCTCTGCTGGGATCCACACCAGTAGCACCCCGAATACATATAAGAGTCTCTAGAGTGTTTTAGGAGTGATATCCTACCCGTCAGTGATAAGGGAAGAGACCCCCAGAACTCAAAGCTGGCCTTCATCCGCCTAATAACTTTGCCCACATTGCCCTCTAGCATATCCGCTCGATTGTGATAAATTTGGGCCCCCAGGTAAAGGAGGCATCTACCTTTCCACTCTATCCCCACTACCATCTATGGTTTGTCTCGCCCCTTCCGGGTGGGAAATAGAAACAACTTACTCCAATTTACCTTGAGGCCCGCTACTTTCTCCAATGCCATCAGCAGTCGGATCCGTCAAGGTCTTCTCCCATGTTTCTAAGGAATAGTAGTTTATCATCTGCATATAATGCTATATGATGGGTTTGCACCTCCAACCTTTGATACAAGATTCCTGTCCTGGCTTTAGTGGCCAAAGGCTCCATGGCCAGAGCGAACAGCAGGGGCGATAGGTGGCATCTCTACTGTGTTCCCCTCTCCACCCCATAGCTATCCGATATAATCTTACCTGTCCTGACTCGGGCCTTTAAATCCGTATACAACAGGGCGTCCATGCAACAAACTCTGAACCCAGGTGGAATGCCTGCATCACCAGGGGCAAATATGGCCATTCCTGGCTATCAAAAGCCTTTTCTATGTCAACTGCAAAGATAGCTGCCTCTTCTCTGCAGTATGTGTCTGCTTCCAATATTCTCATCAGCCTCCTCACATTTTTTGGCCAAGTTCTGGGCTCGTAGGAACCCCGCCTGGTCCTGGTGTATAAGGGCCATCATATGTGGCAAAAGGCATGTGGCCAGTATTTTGTTTAGGATTTTATAATCTAGATTGAGCATAGAGAGTGGCCTATATGCTGTCTTGTCAGATGCTTGTTTACCTGGCTTCCGCAATGGGACTATCAAGGCCTCCCTAGTGGTCTACGGAAGTCTCCCACCTTGTTTTTCCTGATTATACAGCTCTACCAATCGGGGTCCCAGTTGGTCAATATATGCGGTGTAAATTCAACGGGAAACTCATCTGTCCCTGGTGTTTTGTTCCTAGCCATCGCCTTAATGACGCTTTTCACCTCCCACAGCCCTTCTCCCTCTGCAGTGCTTCTGCCTCTTCCTTGTGGAGCGTCGGCAATTCAACACTACTCACATAAGCATCTAGTTCATCCGTGGTGGGGAAAACCCTACTTTTATACAAGCCAGTGTAGTAGTCACAGAATAGCCTATTAATATCTTGCTGACAGTAGCAGACCACCCCTGGTTCGTCTTTAATTTCCAGTATTACAGATCCCCTTTTGGCCGGGTTGGCCAGCAAACCTAGCAGTGAACCCGGCTTATCCCGTTCAGCATGTGCCTGTGTCCTTGTAGTCCAAGCAGCATAACCTCTCCACATTCTCAGCCACCTCTTCCCTGGCTGCCAGCAACTCTTCCTGTTTATCTACATTCTCTGGTCTTTCCCTTTCAATGCCTCATAAACACCGCTCTGCTACCAAAGTGTGCTGCAGAAGAGTTCTCCTCACTCTCACCATCTTAGAGATGCACCTGCCCCTAAGCACCACCTTGAAGGCCTCCCACTCCGTGCTGGGGCTAAAGGCCATACCTGGATTTGCTGCAAAGTATTGAACGAGAGCAGTCTGGATCGTAGTATGAAACCCTTGATATTCCAGTGTCTCCGGTCTGAGGCTCCACGTGGGAATGCATGTTCTAACCTTGGACCAGCCGAATCCAATCAATAGTGGATTATGGTCTGAGACCATTTGTGTCAGATATTCAGTAGTCTGTACGCACTCATGAACATCTGGAGTACACAACATGGCGTCCAACGTAACATGTAATTTGTGTATATGCGAAAAGAATGAGTAGTCTCTGTCCCTTGGGTGCTGTGCCCTCCTGGAGTCTGTTAGTCCCCACTGTAGCTGCTAGTTCCTTCTTGCCACTGGTGTTCTACAAATCGGTGAGTCTGGCAGTGGGGGGTGGGAGCGATCTAGGTTTACATCCTCTACACAATTATAGTCTCCCCCTAAAAGCACTGATCCAGTCAGGGCATGCATGAGTGTTCTAGAAAGAGGTGCTAGGGAAGCGGCTTGCTCTACATTTGGGCCATAAATACTTCCTATTGTTATGTCTCTCCCGTCCAATTTACCCATTAAAACCAAATATCGCCCTTCAGGGTCTATGAACTGCTTAGTGCATTGGAAAGGAACTCCTACCCTCACCCACACCAGTGCCCCTCTGGTAAATGCAGAGTAGTTTGTGTAGTATACCTGGCCTCGCCAGTGGCGCTGCAATGCAGCCCCTTCTTTCACCTTTATATGTGTCTCCTGTAGCATTGCGATTTGCACCCCTCTGCGCACCAAGAATACATGTACTTTGTGGGGCTTTGTCATGGAGTTCATCCCCGTACATTCCAGGAGATACACCTGAGGTCAATGGTGGTTCCCATTGCATGAACACTGTGCTTTCACGTCCTAGATTCTTGCCCCAGACAAGCCTGGCCCCTGCTGAAAACCCCTGAAGCAAATTAACTTCCCAACTCCCCTTCCCCCGGACAGGTAGAAGTAGCTCCCCTCCCATCCAAACACTAAAACTATAACTGTTCTCACCCACTCAGCCCCCCCTCTCCAGTATTCTCATCAATTCCTCCTAAAGTCCCCTTGCCCTGCCCCATCCTGTGATAACTATTAAGGGATATAGTTCGCCAGTGTCTGTATGTTTGGATTTACGCTATAAACATGGCTCATCCTCATACTGTGCATTGACCTTGGGCGGAATAGGTTAAGTATAGTGTTTTTATTTTATTGTGTATTCCTTTTTTTTGTTCTATTAATTTGAATTGGTACATGTGCTTTGTATATTCATGCTGGAGGACTTCTGTTACTTCCTGCAACTAAGGAGCTGACATTGGGTAAAGCATAAACAGAATGAACAGCAGTTAACATGTGCCAGCTTCCAGTTCGCTTATTTGCATAGGCAGCACGAGTTGACATTAAGCAAAGCATACACAGAAGGAACAGCAGATAACATGTGCCTGCTTCCAGTTGTTCATTTACATAGGCAGCACGTTGGTTCCCTTGCTGTTAAGCCATGTGCAGCACGTTGAACCCCACCGAACCGGAGACTATAAAAGACTCGCATGTTAAACAAAACGCGCTTACGCTCCTTAGTACAGTCCCGCTCACCTGAATTCCTTAATTGAAGCTTCCACGCCGGTCCAGGCTTCTCTTCGGTTTCTGATTCCGTCTTCAGTCTCCAGAGCAACGCGGTGACGCAGCAGATCCTTGTTCCTCATTCTGGCTCCAAAAGCATTCCGACCTGAAACAAAAAGAGAAGAAACATGCAAGTAAGGCATTTCCAATTTTGGCGCTCGTAGAGCAAGCGGGTACAACAAAAAACTGGTATTTGTCATTTTTTAGTTTAATTTACTTATCTTCGGTTTCTGCAACGTAAAAGGGAGCGTTTTAGTTTCAAGAGAACAGTGAATTCTGCTAAAAGAAAAGAAAAAAAAAGACTTTAAAGGGCAAAAAGCAAAGACTCATTGGAACATTTTTTTATACAGACTTTTGTTACTTATAATTATCCTGATTACGGTTATAGGAGACATACCTGTGATTCATTAGTAAGTGTGTGACATATTATAGCGAATAGGTATTTGTTGGTGATATTATTTGAAGGTGACCAGTATTATTTTATTTCTACAGAGAACCACATGAAAACATAATACAGGCATCAATCGTCAGATAAAGAGAAAAGCTTCTTTATTGTTATTTGAACAACACACTTATATCAAAGATATTCTGATGAATGTATTATAAGAAAAACAGTAGTGAAAGGAAGGCTTTAAAGATTAGTCAGTTTAATATTATTTATTTGTTTTACATATAGATGTTTGATTGCTGAAGAACAGCAATATACAGTGAGTGTTTAAGAGCTCAAGAGGAGAAAACAGTTGCATCAACCCAGAGCTGAATTGTGTTTTCCTTTGTTCTTTTTTTATTTTGTCCCATTTTCCCCCTTCCACCGGAGATCTGTTCTTGTCAAACTGTGTTTTCCATACGGTTTGGCCAGGCATAGATTTTTAGGGGCATAGAGAACAATTGTCTCATCTCTCAAGTTTAACATCCTGGATTTCAGGTGAGTGAAGACTTGACACTGTAGTTCGTTTGTCTTGCCAGTTCACTGTCAACCCTGCTCATCCACAAACTGGGTCGTTACTTTCGGCAGCTCCCTCTCTGAGTCCTCTGCTGCACTTGTTGCTGGGGAGCTCTCCTACCATCCATCTACCCGGTCATTCCATGTTGATCTAGGGCTGGATCCTGATTGGCTGAAATCTGCCACCGATTTAAGGGCGTTGCACCTTTCCTCCTGAGCTTCTGTCGTGGTCGGTGGCCTTGTCGTACCACGACCCACACCTTTCCTCCCCGTTGACGACCCTTGTGAGCTTCCTCTTGATCCTCGTCCCGGGCCAGAGTCCAGCCATTCCCAAGCTTCCTGCAGCATCTGGAAAAATTGCACTTCCTTCGGCCCAACCACTCGCAGCCTAGAGGGGAATAGCAGTGCATATGAAAGCTGCAGCTAGCACAACTTCCTTTTCACCGCTACGAACGTGGTTCTTTGCCTCTGGACTTCCCTGGTAAAATCCATAAACACCATTATTTTACTATTCCCAATCTGTTGATCAGTCTTCTGCCAGTCCTGCTTGGAAATATGGTCCCGTCTCTGAAATGAAGCAGGCAGGCTATTATTGGCTTTGGTGGAGCTCCCGGTCCAGGCGCCCTTGATAGCACTCTATGTGCCCTCTCCAACGCATAAAATGCAGAGTCCCTCTGGAGCCACTTCCCTTTTGATCCACTCTTCTAGGAATTGCACCACATCTTCTCCTTCCTGTTTCTCGGCTATACCAACGATCCACAAATTATTTCTGCACAACCTCCCTTCACTGTCTTCTGCCCGTGCATCCAGGACCTTTATTTTCGCTTCTACAGCCGTGAGAGATTTCTTCAGGTCGGTTATCTCCGCTGGGATGGCTGCAAGCGTTTTTTCAGTGCCAGATATTCTCTCCGCTAGGCGGCGGTGGTCATCTTTTAAGAGGCTGAGGTCGGTGCCTATGGCATAAATTTTTGTTTAAGAGCTTCACGAGACACCTTGATGGCCTCCATAATTTCCGCCAGTGTGGGCCGCTTGAGTGCTTCGTCTTTCCCCGTGTCGTCCTCTTCATCCGTCTGGATGCTCCCGCCTCCTGTGGCCATGGTGCCATGTCCCTTCTTTGGTATTTTCCCCATGTTGGTTGTCCACTTCGCCTCTCAGTCCATGGGCCTCTGATTCTTTTCTGGGGCTGTTCCTTTTAAGTCTCCTCTCAATACCGGGTTCAATACTTTGGTGACCGTATCGTGGTTCACACTCTTCCTGGTCCTGCCTGGCCTGACCCCTTCTGACGCCCAGGGTCCGGTCACCTCCTCTCACTGTGGGCTCAGCAGGTCTCCACCGCTGTCAGCTGTGTTCTCTTTGTTCCCCAGTCGGTGTCTGCGGCTGCTCTGATAATTATCGCACCCTCAGGTACTTTTCAAGGGTCCTTATAATCTCTTGCTACTCCTCGCCCTCTCAGTACAAGAAAAACTGCTGCAGCCCTGCGTGGCTTCCCCAAGTAGTCCCAGGGTACTCCTCGTTATACTCCCACTCTGAGCTTGTTACTCTCTCAGTACGGCCTTTCACTGTGCTGCCAGGCCTGTTCTCGTTAGACCCCCACTTCTTTCACTAGTAGGACCTCCAGATCCATGGACCTTCCGGCCCTTCACCCCTCTCCTCTCCGTGCTGCTTAGCCTGATCAACCAGGCTTGCTGTCCTCAATAAGTCCACTCTCGGGGTGTGCTAGTCTCTTATGGCCCCACACACTGCTCACAGGCCTTCTCATGCTAGGCCCTCACACTCTGAGTGTAGGCGCTCTAGTGCTACGCGCCTTCCAGCCACTCGTCGCACTCCTCCTCGTGCTGCTCGGCTTCCCTACACAGCTCCGCGCTCCTCAATATGCTCCCTCTCTTGGCGTGCCAGCCTCATATTACAGCCCCTTGTGCTGTGCTCAGACCTCTGCACGCTAGGCCCCCACTCTCTGTTGTTACAGGACCTCCAGCTTTAAGTGTCTCTCGGCCATTCAGTAAATTTCCCTCTGCGCTGGACGGTCTGTCCAAACAGGCTATATGTGTTCCGGACCGCTGCTCCAGTCGAGCTCCCAGCTAGATATGCACCCTCTACTTTAGTGCGCTACCTCCTCTACAATCAGCCGAGTTCTGATCTGCTCCGGTCTCCCTGATGATCTCAGCCGGGTGCAGGCCTTCAGTGCATCTCCTGCCGCTGTCTGCAGTGCCGTCCCTACCTCCACTCTTACCATGCGGCTGCCTCAACGCCTCTGTAGCCAGCACTCACCGCTCTCCGCTAGTATCTGCCCTCAACCACCAGCACGACGGGTGCTTCTTACGAGCCGCCCCATGTTTCCGTCGTTAGCTCGTCCCTGATTTCAGCACCCGACTCGTGCTGCTACTGCCATTTTGTCTGCCATTTTTTGCAGGGTCTTCTTGCAGGCAGCTGCAGTTCCACTGCCAATTGTCACTCAGACCTACGGCGTCCTACTCCGGGGTGCGTCAATTGACAATTCTTCTACTTTGTAGAGGTGCTGGTGATCAGGATCTTGCCGGTTGGGGGATTCCGAGACCGGAGCTCCGAAGCCC
This sequence comes from Lissotriton helveticus, assembly GCF_964261635.1. Classification (NCBI taxonomy): domain Eukaryota; kingdom Metazoa; phylum Chordata; class Amphibia; order Caudata; family Salamandridae; genus Lissotriton; species Lissotriton helveticus. Next base: position 450,465,203 of record NC_136067.1, read on the forward strand.
GCTCCCATCTACATCGGCGTCAAGCCAATTGTTCCTTGATAAAGGTTCTGGTAGAGAATTCTAACTGCAGATTCCTCACCTATTGAATATTCCTTCAGGCATCCAATTGGATTTGGCAAATCTTCAGCTGTACCCTTGTATCTGCACCACCCATGTGTGCTGACATCAGTTCCTTCCTTTCTGCTCCATCAGACGCTGATCCAGAGCTACTCTGTTTCTTTTAGATTGTAGAATTGTTTTTGAAAAAGTCAAAAAAGACAATGTGTAAGACACTGTCACACACTAAATGTACAGGTTTCAAACCTTGTGGCGAATGTTGCAAACAAATGTCTGTGGCTGACCCACGAGTTGTATGCCTATGGTGCCTGGGGTTGGTCCAGAGTCTGTAGTCACTGCTCCTTAATGCACCCTAAGGCCATCTATGATCAGGGAGTGAAGTTGTGTGAAGCGAAGCACTGCGAACTTCCAAGTTTCGCCTGACCGAGTTTCAGAGCCAGTTTAAATCCTTGGGTAGGTCAAGAAAAGACACAAGAAGGACAAGTGGGATTCTGTCCTTTACCACCACTCCTGCTCTCCTAAGAAGACGCAAGGGTGTCAAAATGCCTTCCAAATCTGGTCCTGTGGCAAAAAAAATTATTTACTTGATTTTATTTCAGAATTTGTGTCACAGCACCTACAGAACAATCCCTGGAAGGGACACTTGGTGCATAGTGGTTGGCAAATCAAGTTGAGGGGCAAGAAAACCCGCCACAGAATGCAACCACAAAGGAAAATACAATAGAAGCTGCACGTCCCCTATCAGGTGGTCATAGTATACACAATCGAGCAAAAAACAAAACTGTTAAGAACTAGGCAGCATTTGACAGAGCAGTGCATTATATCTATTCACAGATTATATGGATTCCCATGTCAACCTTAATTTCCGCACCTTCGGACTTTGGTAGAGCCATGCTGGAGCTTTTTGCCACGTGGCTGCTCCCTGTGGCACATGTGGGCCCATGTTTTCATGAGGCTTCCCAACTGGACATCTACTGGCGGGTTTGCCTCTGGTTCCAACTAGATCCTCTGGGTTTTTTCCTGGTTCTGGGCCGACCTCTGTACCAGTTTCCTCTCTGGGGCCGCAATCCACACAGGATCCCACCAATACAGGCACAATATTGTCCGGACAAAGATGGCCAACACAAACCCCTTCGACCAAGGCTGAAAGCTGCCTTAACGATGACATATGCGCTTAGATACCCTTCTAACTCAGACACAATGCCCTTGCACCCCTGAAAGGGCTCATGTTCTACTCAAAGGATTGGATACAGTTTTGGACAATAGCGGTTATGATACTGGGATGATACTTTGTGTGATAACCTCCAGGACGTCAGTGGTCTGAATTCCTCCCCAGATACTAGACTGGTGTTGCCTCCTCATGGAGAAAAGCGCTTCCTTCACCAAGCTTGTGAGGAGGGCGCGAAGTTCTAGGTCTTCAGTTTTTTACCTAGGAAGTCATGACCAACGTTTTGACTAAGGTGCTTTAACCTGGCCCAACCAGTTCTGAGCCCCTTTTTCCTTTTAATGATGCACTTAAAGAAACGTTTTTGGGAACCTGGCACAAACCCTGTTCAGGTCACCCTGTTAATCTGCATGTTGCCAGGTACCAGCACCCTGCTGTTGGTGACCCAGACACAACATCTTGCTCCTGAAAGTCTCATGATACAGACATTGGCCAGCAAAGTTCAGCCAAATTCTTTTCACACTATTCCCCCTGATCGGGAATCCAAAATACTAGAGCCCTTTAGGAACCTAGTCTTCTCCCCAGTGAGTTTAGTTCTCCACTTTGTCAATTGCTGCTGCCTTCTTGGCTGATGTTCAAATGTCTTGTGGGACATCATGTCTCAGGTGCTCCCCATGGTTCCAGAGGAGGCCTGAGCTATTCTATCTCATACTATGCAGCATGATCGTGATGTGGCCAAATTTACTATCTACTGCAGAGTGCACTAGACACTACGGGTTCACTCTGCAGAGCTATAGGCATCAGTGTGGTCTTCTGCATGCATGTCTTGAGACTTTCCACCATGATTTCAGGGACGTTACAGGCGAGTCTTATGAACATGATTGATTGATTGATTGATTTTATTATTGGCCATTCGATTATTTAAAACCATTACAGTAAAAGCTCAAATTAAAACCCAACCCCCTTACCCTCCCACCCATCTCCCCCCCTCCCATGACCTCCTGTGAAATTTAAAAACCCCATTTTCAACAGTCGAACGTGTGTTACAGGGAACTTTCTGCCATTAGTCCAAGAGCTTAATTTGAATGTGGCTTTGTTCCTGTCATAGTACTTGAGGTTGTAGTGTGTTTTATCTAGGTACCTAAATCAATATCATATTCTTTGCCCTTGTCCGGTTATAAATCAATAATATCCCTGCAACGGCATAGAAACCCTTTTTCATAATTCAGTCATAGCGCATGCTGTCACATTAAGCAAGCCTATTCCTCCAGCCCCCTAGAAAGCACACCGAGTTCTTAAACAAATCCAAGCCTCCAGCAACCTGGGAAATCCCCGCTGCTTTGTTTTGATTTCGTCCGAAGAACTCCTGTAAAGCACTGTAAGAACGACCAGTTCTTAGTGACATCTTTATTGACGTCTTATGTCCAGCCTTACGTCAAACCCGGCACCTTTCAGGTATAAATATACCAACGTTGCCTTAACCCCTTCGACGCTCATGACGAGCCCAGCTCGTCATGGAGCTTCCATTGACTTCAATGGAAATTACATTAAAAGCCATAAAACACCTTAGCATCCAAGTGGTTAAGCAAACACACGGTGGTGATGAATCTGGAGCAGCTACTACTTGCCCGAGAGCCCAGCTGATGCGAGAGCCCACGGACGCTGCCCCTCCCTTTTGACGCGCTGAGAAAGACGCTGTCTTTTCTCTTGCCGAGAAATCCAGCCTCCGGCGTTTCCAGCCTACCCTTGCGGGTGACTGGGATACCGAGTCCTGAGAGAGAGATACCAGACCTCCTGCCTTCTAATACCCAGGTACTGAACTGACTAAACCCTTACAGAGAATTCTTGAGTCAGATTCTTGGCAAAACAAACTTAACTTAAACTGCTACTTACTTACTCCCTCCCACGTATTAGGCTTAGGTCAGGTACACCGGGGTACGCGTAGTTAGAAGCACCATTGAGTACGATTAGTCAATGTATATATGTATGTATCTATTTTATCCATTTTAAAGTATCATATGGCTAAGAAACCATATCAATGCTTTGACAGTATTATTTCATAATCCTGCTTTTATTGTTTGCACTTTACTTAACTATAAGTATTGCTATTGTAGCAATTCATTTCTCTTGTATGAGGAAAGAGACTGCTCAATAAATTACACCTTTTATTGAAAACGCCCGTCTCTCTTTTTCTCTGTAATCTGGTGAAACTAAGTACGCACCTTTGACTGAGTGAAATAGCTGTCTTTTGTTTTCACACGACTCTAGAGATATACTCTTATTCAGGGAGAGCAAAGTTGTCATGTTTTATGGTTGTCAGAAACTAAATCCCTTCTTGTCTATCCAGGGAGGTTAAACTCCTCCTAGCTTATTCGAGAAAGTTTCTAGTGAACTCTGAGCTAGCTTGCAAAAAACCTTAAGTCTAATATAGTCAGTAGAGACCTAGATAACCTCAGTCCTACGTCTACACTGCTGAATATATTATTCCAATGCGCAGAGCCTATTGGGAATATAGGAACTACACTACATGGCGCCCAACGTTTGGTAAGGCGATAAATCTAACGCAAGACGTTAGAGTAACTCAGTCGTGCTTTTTCACACAGACCCTTTCTCCCGTAAATACTCCAAAGACGTCTGGAGTGGGTCAAAGGTTAAAATCCGCCGGAACTTAGTAGGAAAAGATTTCTATGTATAGTTTTTGGTTTATTCAACGTTGAAGGATACAGTGTTCCAAAATATTGTGCACCTAATCTTTGTTTCCTTGAAAACTTAATCTGCAACAAAAAACCTTCTTGTCAGTAAAATGTCAGACAATGAAGAAGAAAGGGAGGCAGCTAGAATAGCAGCCCAACTCCTAGCGGAAGACACAAGTCTCCTACAGCAAGACCCGGATGCAATACTCATCCCGGTCAGCATAAGAAAAACTATAACTATTAAACTAATAGAAAATGGACTAACATCGAGAGGTGGTACAGTCATATTCGTAATAGAGGCACATGAATATCGGCAGACAGAGGTATTCTTTTCACGGATAAACTTTCCAGCAGCAAACGCTGTCACACATGAATTCCACTATTACAAAATAGAGGAACCACCGGATAACTACACTCCTTTCGAGGAGGTGGAAATCCCATTAAAATACCAAGAGCACCTGCTCTGGTTTAAAGGCGCCCTAAAACATAATAATCACATCACCAGGCTCGGTCCACTAGGTAGCCCAGGAGCAACGTGGCCGGTTCTAGCCAGCTACACACCACATCCCGACATTGAAAAAATGTCAATACCAGAACTTTTGGTACAGTTAAAACAACTGATTAAAATACATAGACAATTAGTCCAATATGTAATGTGGACTTCAACAGTCCAACCAGCTATTAACATTCCACAGCTGACCCCTCATCAGGGGAACATAAACAAAATTACACCACAGAACATACAATCATGTCTGGGTAAAGTACCCGCAAAACGGGAACAAATTCCATTCTGGTTAGCACAAAAAATCACTCAAATAGAGGCAGTATTTCCGGATACTACCCCTACTGAGAAACACAGAATTCTGACTATCTGTCTTCCAATGGGGATCGCACCACATGTGGAGGACTGTGACACTTGGGGCACAGTCTTTGCATCCATTTACACAAAAACACATGGTGTTCCGTCCATGGCGGTAATACCAGATGTGCTAAGACAAATTCAAAATGAATACGGTCCAGAACCTGCTTTAACTCTGGGTATGAAATTACTGAAAGACTTCAAGCAGGTCTCAGCTTTATTATTATCTAACATAAAAGGAGAAGCAGCATCTGTGGCGATCCACCAGAAATTGAAAGAAACAGATATAGCAGAACAACCATCTGAACTTGCCAGAATCATAGAAAAATCCTATGAAGAGCTAGGAAGAGATAGTTTGGGTGGGAAAGCAGTAAAACCCCAACTAACTGAAAATCCTGAAAAAATATTTATTAAAAATAATCTAAACACTCCAAAAAAGAGCTGGGATGGAAATAAACAATCCACTCCCAAAGAAAATAGATTCCAGTCCAGAGGAAGGTCTCCTCGGCGGAGAGAAAGATCTCCGGACCAAGGACACAAGTCTCCCCAGAGGGAGCCCTCTGAGAAAAGATACAACTTTAGAAATAGGGATAATTTGGAAAAACCTGATAGATATCAAGATATTGATACACGTCCCTCTCGATCTTTTCAGACGTCCTCGCAGAAATCGGAAAGAAGAGGACGGTCAGAACACAGGGAAGAGCATGTCAAGTCCAAAGACAAGGAACCTGCTCATCAAAGTAGAAAACTACAATTTCCAAAAAAGAAGGTAGCCAGCATTAAAATAATCAAACATGCCGAGGATCCTGAGGACACAGCTGAAAAACGGAGAGTTGGCTCAGACAATGCTAGACAGCGCAGCAGAAGTGAGCATAGCTCGCAAGATCCTGATGAATCATCTGGAGACAGTGGACACGAATGAATACATTCAGGTGGAAACTGCAGACACCAGAGTTAGCAAACCTCATAAAATATACGAAATAACATTACGTATAGAGGGAGATAAGACTAGGAAAAGTCCAGTAAAGACTCATGCATCGTGTTGTCCCCAGCGGTTACCAATCCTGATGACGGCATTCGTTGAGACTTCACCACTGTGATTGAAGGGTAGTGAAGTGCAAGATGAGAGCAGCATCAATCAGGTACGACCTTCTGTGAGGTCTGCTGATCCTGTCATCGATCATAGCAATCATTCTCACGACTGCACAGTTGCGGCATTTTCCAACTTGGTCGAACTTTCACCTGAAGCGGTAAACTGCTTTTTTGAAAATCTGTCTGAAATGATGTTCTCCCCCGAACAGAAAGAATAAACCTTTAAGCAAACGAGCACTCAGCGTTCCCTGAACTCTGAATTTGGCCATCAGCTTTGAAAAACAAAAGCTTCTGAAAATATTTGGAACTGTTTTGACTTCTTCCCTTGAAAAACGAAACTATTTTTCCCCGATTCCAAAATATTTACCTTTTTTTTTGGCACTCATCATCTGCTTAAAGTAGAACTATTCTTAGAGAACAGAGCTTCTATTTTTAGGAACTCTAGAGACAATATATTACCTCAGCCTCTAGCATATTTACAAGAAACTGTATTTATATGTGATGGAATGGTCTCGCACTTTTCTTTTCTGTATTAAGAGCCATTTCATGTGTAATTTTCGCAAATCATTCATTCTGATATATATGTGCATCCTTTTTAATGAATGATTACACTGCTTGAAAGCATACAGTACCTATACTCATTTTTCGTGTATTTCGCATATACCATTTCAGATGCAAAATAATGTATTTTGGGGTGGATCGGTATACACATGCACCGTTAGATATGTTTACTATTGCTTAGTTTAGTAATTATGGACATGAATTCGTGGGTGTAGTGTGTTTTATCTAGGTACCTGAATCAATATCCTATTCTTTGCCCTTGTCCGGTTATAAATCAATAATATCCCTGCAACGGCATAGAAACCCTTTTTCATAATTCAGTCATAGCGCATGCTGTCACGTTAAGCAAGCCTATTCCTCCAGCCCCCTAGAAAGCACACTGAGTTCTTAAACAATTCCAAGCCTCCAGCAACCAGGGAAATCCCCGCTGCTTTGTTTTGATTTCGTCCGAAGAACTCCTGTAAAGCACTGTAAGAACGACCAGTTCTTAGTGACATCTTTATTGACGTCTTATGTCCAGCCTTACGTCAAACCCGGCACCTTTCAGGTATAAATATACCAACGTTGCCTTAAGCAAACACACGGTGGTGATGAATCTGGAGCAGCTACTACTTGCCCGAGAGCCCAGCTGATGCGAGAGCCCACGGACGCTGCCCCTCCCTTTTGACGCGCTGAGAAAAACGCTGTCTTTTCTCTTGCCGAGAAATCCAGCCTCCGGCGTTTCCAGCCTACCCTTGCGGGTGACTGGGATACCGAGTCCTGAGAGAGAGATACCAGACCTCCTGCCTTCTAATACCCAGGTACTGAACTGACTAAACCCTTACAGAGAATTCTTGAGTCAGATTCTTGGCAAAACAAACTTAACTTAAACTGCTACTTACTTACTCCCTCCCACGTATTAGGCTTAGGTCAGGTACACCGAGGTAGGCGTAGTTAGAAGCACCAGTTGAGTACGATTAGTCAATGTATATATGTATGTATCTATTTTATCCATTTTAAAGTATCATATGGCTAAGAAACCATATCAATGCTTTGACAGTATTATTTCATAATCCTGCTTTTACTGTATGCACTTTTTTTTTTTTTTTTTTTTTTTTTTTTTTTTTTTTTTTTGGTAGACCTTTATTGCACATGTTGAATAAAACACAGCGGAGTGCCTACAACCCCCTGGCAGGGCCGGCCGCAATCAGTGCAACTTACATTCACATTAGATCTCAGTAATACACATCTTTGGTACAAATGCAGTCCCAGACTGAGCTCCTGTAGGCACCATATATGTTCAAATTGCAGTGGTCAGAGCATACGATGATGTCAGCCGTATAGCCCTCATGTGATCTCGGTCTCATTTTCTGATTGTGCAGAACGGAGTCAACCGACTAACAAGCCCAACACCCTCCCACCCCTCCCACCCCTGGTCTAAGTGAGCCTAACTATTGGACATATACCACTCTCAAGGTTCAGTTGTCGCAGGAACCGGCCTAGGGTGCACGGCCATCTTAGGTGACGTATCGCCGATCTTACAGCGTATATTCGGATCGCAGCTGGGCAGAATAATGCAGTCCGGCCTGCTCAATCTATCCCATCAAATGTTTATCACTCATGAAGCACAACAGCACGAGCACATTGCACCACGCAGCCACCTTCACCGCTTTCAAACAACAGTCAATCCGATACAGTATCATGTTCCGGTATATCAGCAATCGTATTCCTTTCGCTATCTGAATCTTCTAGAGACAAGACATACAGCGTAAATGGAGCCCATATGTCTCTCGGGCGAGATCTCTCCGGCAAATCCTCATAATAACAGGTCAGTTGGTCTCTGCAGTGTGCCATATCCTTCAGCCATAGTTGCATGTCTGGTGCCCTCCTACCCCCCCATCCCATAGCGACTCTCCTCTTGGCTAATTGGAGTGCCAGTACCACTAGACGTCGTGATTGTGCTGCCACCCCAGAGGCTATACCCAACAGGCAGAACCGCACATCAAGTGGAACCTCAACCGAGGTCATAACCGTCAGACACTCTGTTACCGCCTTCCAAAAGTCATACACACGCGGGCAGCCCCAGGCAAGATGTATAAAATCAGCATCATCCGCACCGCATCTCACACAGCACGCAGTAGTGCGAAGCCCATACCTGACCAGTTGAATCGGTGTGTAGTACCACTGATGCAAAAATTTATAATGTAAGAGCCGGAAGTTTCCATTTATCACATATCCTCCCGTCATGCTGCAACACTCATGCCATTCGTCATCAGTAAGCGGGTCAGGAAGACTTCTATCCCATCGTGCTCTTGCCAGGTCCGCCCCCCCACCCTCATCCTCCTGTGCAGCCTTGTATAGTTTAGAGACTAATTTAGCCCTGTCCTTCGCTGTGTAAAGTAACTGCAATGCACCGAGTGTTGGGGGCTCCTCTGGGTATGTTGGGTACAAATCCTTTATCGCAGCCCGCAGCCGGGCATAAATAAAAGTAGGCATGCATGTATTAGCCGATCCAGCCGTCATGGCCTGCAAAGAGAGAAACGACGCCCCGGGAAAAAGGTCCCCCATGGATTGCAATCCGGCCTCCCTCAGGACTTGCAACCCTCCGATCTCTCCAGTTACTGAAATATCAGAGTGGTAAAGTAGCGGCATAGCCGGTGCATATAACGGCAGGCGGGCCGCTCTACGACCAAGTTGTTCCCAAGCCGTCGCTGTAATCCGCACTGTGTCTATCTCTCCCTTCTCAAAAACCGAGTGTTCATTAACTACCATGGCCCTCAGCGGATATGGCAGAACCGCACTCGCCTCTAGCGCCACGTGTGGGGTGTATGGTGGAGCATTCAACCAATAACTCGCAAAATGCGCCTGTGCGCAGAGATAGTACAGCCTCATGTCCGGCAGGGCGAACCCTCCCAGTGCATACGGCTTGGTCAACACCTCCCAGGTCACTCTTGGTTTCTTGCCAGCCCATGTGAGAGTTATTAGGAGCGATCTGATTCTTGCAAAGAAATGCGACTTCAACGGGATAGGGATAATAATGAAAAGGTAGAGAAATTTTGGCAACACCACCATTTTAATTAGGGATATTCGGTCCGCTAGAGTCAACGGGAGTCGAGTCCAGCGCGCCACTTGATCTTCTAGTTTCGATACCGCAACACCATAGTTGGCTCGGATAATCTCCTGGCAGTCCCTGTGTACCCAGACCCCCAGATACCGAACTGACTCTGTTGCCCACTCCAGGGGGAACTCCAGCTGGGTCTGGCGGGTCGCCTCCGTGAGCGGCACGATCACAGATTTGTCCCAATTTATGGTGAGACCAGAGTGTCGACCAAACTTAATGAATTCGCGTAGGATGTTCTCCAGGTGGAGCGCCGGATCTCTAACATACAGTACCATGTCATCCGCGTACATTGATACCGCCAGAGCACGAAGTGGGAATTTCAATGCGGCTTCAGCATATCGTTGACGCAAAATACAGGCTAGGGGTTCCATCATAATGGCAAACAGTAATGGAGACAGAGGACACCCCTGTCTCGTTCCTCTCTGTATCGGGAACGAGGAAGAGACGCGGCCGTTGACCCTGACTCTTGCCGTGGGTGCAGTGTATAATAGGGCAACGAGTGACGTGAAAAAGAACGGTACCCCCATCCGGTGCAGGACAGTCATCATGTATTTCCATGCCACCGAATCGAAGGCCTTAGCTGCGTCCAGCATGACCGCAGCTGCAGGCAGTTCAGGTTTAAGCAGGTGCAGTACAGCAAAGAGTGTCCTTAAATTATGTGTAGTGGATCTGAGTGGGATGAAACCTGACTGGTCCGGTAAGACCATGACAGGCAGCAGTAACCGTAACCGCGTGGCCAGGATTTTTGCAATTATCTTCACATCAGTGTTCATAAGTGAAAGGGGGCGATATGAGTCACACTTGTCAGGTGGTTTCCCGGGTTTAGGCAGTGCCACCAGCAGTGCCTCCCTCATGGTTGGCGGCAATTGTCCGCAGTCAAACGCTTCCTCCAACACCTGTGCCAGCTGCGGGATCAGTAAATCCGCATATGTTTTATAGAACTCGGAGGGTAAGCCGTCCGTACCAGCCGCCTTACCACTAGGGAGGGCCGCTATTGCATCTCTGAATTCGGCCTCAGTTACGTGAAGCATAAGGAAGTCCTGCTGCCCCCTAGTTAGCCACACCAGGGCTACATCTTCCAGATATCTATTCACTTCCTCCTCATCTGCTGTATCCCTATGTGCATAGAGTTGCTCATAATGTTTGGAGAAGCAGGCCAGTATACCCTCTGTGTCAGTAACTACCTTTCCCTGATCCATAATTTCTTGCACTGTGCAGTGTCGTGCCCATGGCTCCCTGATTCTATCCGCCAGGCCTTTGCCTGGTCTGCCCCCTTCGCCATAGTACCTAGCTGTGGCTTTCTTGGAGAGGAATTTTACCTCCTGCTCCGCCAGATCGTTATATTCGTCCACTTTCGTTCGAATGTCTGCTAGAACCGTGCCATTCACTCCCTCCTCTAGTTGCCGCTCCAGAATCAGTAATTCTCTTTCCAACCTGGTCATGGAGCCCCTAACGGACGTGAGCACCCCTGACCTCAGCCCAATGCACGCACCCCTCACCGTCACCTTGAAGGCCTCCCAGACCGTAGCCATTTTATCAACAGATCCCACGTTGTTAGTAAAAAATTCCTCAATAATCTGCCTTAGTTTCACAGACAACACCTGATCCGTCAGTACCCCAGAGGAAAGTCGCCAGGTGAAAGGAGTGGGGACATGAGATGTGAGCTGCAGCACCAGTGTGACGGGAGCATGATCAGAGATAGTACGAGGTAAATGGTCAACGCCCACCACCCATCCACTGACATCTCGTGTCGTTAGCCAGTAGTCCAATCGCGACCAGGTATCATGTGCTGAGGTGTAGCAGGTGCCCTCCCGCTTAGTCGGGTTACGTAGTCTCCATACATCCAGCAGTCGCAACCCATCCATGCCCTCGCACACCGCATCCACTGCCTTCCTACGTGCAGAAGCTCTGTCTTGTTTCCTATCTAGGTCTGAATCTAGAGTGATGTTCCAATCTCCCCCACATATGATAGCCGAAGGTGCAAGTGAATATAGCTTGTTCCAGAGAGTTACATAAAATTCAGGGTCATCCACATTTGGTCCATAAACATTGAGCAAAGTTATCAGTGTGCCACATAATTTGCCCTGCACTAAGATGTATCTACCATTCAAGTCAATGTCTTCATACACAATTTCAAATGGAACATTTCTCTTAATCAGGATCATCACCCCTCTTGCATAGGAAGAATATTTCGTAGCCAGTTTCACCCCCGCCCATTGTTTGCCCACCTTTTCGGCCGCCTTACCCTGAAGGTGCGTTTCCTGAAGGAATGCCACCTGTACGCCATGTCTATTCAAAAAGGCAAACATTTGTCTAGTCTTTTGTGGCCTATTGAGTCCCCGCACATTCCAAGTAATGCATTTAATCTTACCCCCCCCCTCCATAACACCAATCCCGCAATCCACCCTCAATGCAATAGTCTTTCCCCGGCTTCCATCTCAGAGGGCCATCCACAGCCACCAACATCACATAAGAGACAGTAGACCCTCCACCTCGAAGACCGCTCCAGTACCAGACATTCCAAGCGCAGTTAAAGAGTAACATAGGTCTCACTTCCCTGACCAGGTAAACGAACAGTACCCCAACATCCCCCAGAAATTCAACCCCCACCCCTCCACCCACTTCAGCGTGCCCAATATGCCAAAGCAATCCCATTGTCCCCCCTGTCCCAAACCCCAACAGTATCAACAACATTAGTGTGTGGGGATCTCCCATATCGGGGGGCGTAGCGGCACCCAACTCTCGCCAGGAATGACGAGAGTGTAGACCAAACTCAAGAACAACATCCTCGCCCCTGCATCCCTGATCCCATGACCTTGCCAGCCAGTATTTAACTATCAAACAGCAGCACAGTGCCAGTGGTGCCCCTGACGTTATCGTGCCCGATGAGACAGCGCATGACTAACTGAGCGTGTCACCAACGAGTAATGCAGCCCTGGCACATTTTCCTCCATGCCCCACCACCCCCCGCCCTGCCTTCCGCTGTGCCAACGGGAGGAGTAATTCAGCAAATATCAATGCAGCCGCAGACAATACGTCCCCACCTGCCATCTTTTCCCTCCCGCCAAAGCATACATGGTATGAGTCTGAGGCATGACAGGGGCCAGTGGACCTCACAATCAGGCAACATCAACCAAAGGCAAAACAATGGAAGTAACATAGCGCAGCGATCAGTGACGGCACCCCTGTCGCAGTCAGTAGCATCCATCAGGTCAAGCGACCTCATCCTGCCTCTCCTCTTCATCATCCCGACGGCCGTTCAGCTCTTTAGCCCGTTTTTTCAGTTTTTTGGCGTAGTCCATAGCCGCCTTAGGGGTAGAAAAAATCTTATTGTCCGCAGGAGGCCCAATCCGGAGACGTGCGGGATATAACATGGCGTATGCTACGTTCTCAGCTCTCAGCACCTGCTTGACCGTGGCAAATTCTTTACGAGCTGTCTGTACCGCCATGGTGAAGTCCGGATAGAACTCAATTTTGTTACCCTGATATTCAATGGAGCCCTTTTCCCTTGCAAGACGTAGAATAGTATCCCGGTCCCTATAGTTCAGGATTCTGGCCACTATTGGACGCGGCGTCGCCCCAGGCGGTGGGCGTTTGGCTAGGGATCGGTGGGCGCGTTCCACTATAAAGACACGGGACAGGTGGTCAGCCCCGAATATGTCAATGAGCATTCTTTCCATGTAGTCCTCCATGCGCCCCACATTCGTTGATTCCGGCAGGCCCGTGACTCTGACGTTGTTCCTTCTGGACCTCCCTTCCAACTCCTCGTTCTTCGCTTGTATGACCGCCAATACCCTTTCCATATTAAACACTTTAGATGAGACTGTGGCTAGACCGTCCTCCGTGGCAGAGACTCTCTGTTCCACTTCCCCCATCCGCTCGTTTTGGCGGTCAAATTGTGTTGCCATTTGGTCGAGGCGGTGATTTACTGATTCCATTGTGCCTTCAATCGATTGTAGGGTCTTTTGCATGGCTACCAATGTGGATTCCAAATTCGGGGCACCCCCTGCAGCCCCCCCCTGGTCTGCGTCAGCGGATGTCTGGGAAGATATGGGCGCAGTTTTTTTGGCTTCAAAGGTGATCTTAGGTTGGTTCCTCTCCGTTCTGCCCATGGCGATATACAGGACAACCCAGGCAAAGGTGCAGATGTAAATGGTAGGTATACCAGGTGTTGTTTGCAGGGATGCCCTAGTGCCTATACCAGTGGGCCTACACCAGCCCCAACCACCTACAGCGCTCTTTATCTCAATGCCAGTAGGTCTTCTGCGTTCGGCGGGAAAGAATCGACCTCCCCAGGGCGACCTCCAAAGTTTCTATAGCCCTCCTGCAGCCTGTAATTCTGTACTCGATAAATATCACACTTGCACAACACCAGGGTCAGGAGTCTCGTGTCCCCCTCTCGCCAGCTCTCCCATGCGGGTCAGTGGTACTTGGCATACATAGCGCCGGTCCAATGTCAATGCTTACTGCACCCAGGGAGCAGGTACTGTAAAATGGCGGGCGCCCCGCGAGCCACCGGGCATCCAGGAGCAGCAATTACCGCAGCAGCTCTCTAGTGTCCAGGGTCACGCAGCAACACATCCCCAGACGATTGCCCGCTCAAGAGGCAGAGTGCCTCCGCTCCGCTCCTTCTCGCTGTGGATCCCCTCGCCCTGCCCCCACCAGCCTCAGATCGCGTGGCGGGGCCCAGTCAGGCCCGGCGCCACCTCCGCAGCCCCGGGCTTGCGTAGCGCCCCGCCCCACTCACCGATACCAGCAGGGCCGAGTCCGGGCCGTCCTCCGCTCCGCCTCCGCCTCAGGGTCACTCCGCCAACATACCTCGCCGTCGTGAGACCCTCGCAGGACCCAGAGCTCACCTCCGCAGGCCCGCTCTCGCCGGGATCAGCCAATGTCCCAGCCCCGGCCAGCTCCTCCAGCAGCGGGCGGGCTCCCCCGCAGAGCGCGGCGTCTCCGCCAGCAAGTGCCCGGCTCAGCGCGGCTCCGGTCCAGGAGCGCCGAGCGCAGCTTCGGATGACAGGTACAGAAGATTCCAGCGAGCCCTGGACACCAGCGGGGTCCTCTCAGTCCAGGTACAGGGCACAGGTTAGCGATTCTGAAGGATTAATGAGCGAATTTTTGTTGGTCTAGACGGAGCCTCACGTAAGTGCGGCCATCTTGTCCGGCGCCCTCTAGCGCCCCCTACTGTATGCACTTTAGTTAACTATAAGTATTGCTATTGTAGCAATTCATTTCTCTTGTATGAGGAAAGAGACTGCTCAATAAATAACACCTTTTATTGAAAACGCCCGTCTCTCTTTTTCTCTGCAATCTGGTGAAACTAAGTACGCACCTTTGACTGAGTGAAATAGCTGTCTTTTGTTTTCACACGACTCTAGAGATATACTCTTATTCAGGGAGAGCAAAGTTGTCATGTTTTATGGTTGTCAGAAACTAAATCCCTTCTTGTCTATCCAGGGAGGTTAAACTCCTCCTCGCTTATTCGAGAAAGTTTCTAGTGAACTCTGAGCTAGCTGGCAAAAAACCTTAAGTCTAATATAGTCAGTTGAGACCTAGATAACCTCAGTCCTACGTCTACACTGCTGAATATATTATTCCAATGCGCAGAGCCTATTGGGAATATAGGAACTACACTACAAGGTGGCGGCCAAGGTCTTCTTTGCTCATGAATGTTACAGTGACGCCTTGATGGCGCATTAATCTGGCTCTGACTTTCGTGGGCTTGAGGAAATGATTATACTCTAGCGTCTAGTGCTTGACCAATCTGGTAAGTACATGTTCGAGGCATGTGGGCTGCTGAATTCATATCTTTGCATAGATCGCCGCCTAGTGTTGGGTCCGGATGATTGCACCTTGTTGTCTTGGAAGAGTCTTCGAAGTATCACAAGATAGGGGACTCCCTCCCTTGGACTACAGTACGCATGGGTATCCACTCCATCCTCAGATTGTTTTTTTCCGCCATTGGGTTCGGATGTTATTTCCAATACTCCATATTCGTAATCGAAACTAACTACTTTCTAAGGCCAAAATGCCTTCGAACTCGACGGTATTGTTTTCGATTGGTACCCCTCGACTCCATCCAACTTTTCATCTTGATCCGGTCGACGAGGCGGGCCGTTGGGCCTTATCGACGCCACGTGCGACTGCCGTCGATGGAAAGGAGTCCATTCAAAAGGTGCCCACAATGCCACTCGAAGTTCCCGTATACTGACAATCATACAGTATGCAATAAGTGTTTGTCACCTGAACACAAAGAAGAAGATTACCCGGCGTGTACCCAATTCCGATCCAAAAAAACCATCCGGAATCGACAGGCTGCCAGGCGAGAGATGCAGAAGTCGGCACCGGAACCAGAGAATATCTTCGAGGACGAGCAAGATCTCCCTGAAGCTGCCGACTCCGATCTAGAGATCATCACCGTCGAGGACCAGTCGAACTCCGATGACCAAATCACGCCGGGGCAAACTGTGAGTACTCAGCCTCCCACTCCACACAGCCCAACAAACAAGGCTCCGGTCAAAGCATCGCCAAGATCGAGACATTCCTACAGAGACCCCACCTCTCGGCTCGGCTCCGAAGCCTAAACACACACCCTCCGGTAGCCCAGGCCCGAAGAGGGTCATCGAGCCAAAACGAGTTTCCCAACCAAAGGTCGTCGAACCGAAAAAACTGGTAGACCCGAAGGCCACAGAACCAAAAAAGGTGGTCCAACCAAAAAAACATCGACCCTAAAACAAAGGCCGTCGATCCAAAGGGCGTACACCCAAAGAAGGCTGTCGACGCCAAACAACCCTCGACACCGAAACACTCGACGCCAAAGCGCGTCGAGCCGCAAAAACCATCAGCACCAAAAAGCTTGGCACCGAAGCACGTCGTCGAGCCCAAAAAGCCATCGGAACCGAAGACATTGGAACCGAAGGAAAACGATCAGCCCAAAAAGGTTGTCGATCCAACCGAAACAGACGAACCAGAAACGGCTGCCGAACACATAAAGAAGGCAATCGACCCAAAAAAAACCTCGATTCGAAACAAAAAACGTACCGAACCAAAAGTCCCAGTCGATCCAAAACCAGTCGCCGACCCTAAAAAGAGCACCGACCCAAAGAAGGACTTAAAAGACAAAAAAGGAGTTGAACCGAAAAAGGTTATCGAACCTAAGAAAGCTGTCGAGCCCAAGGGAGCTCCAACACCAAAAAGCCTCGAGCCACAAACTACAAACAAAGTCCATAGACCAAGGCCCTCGAGGCCAAAGCCACGCACTGTTGAGGAAGAACTATTCCACCCAGATCCGGTGACTGAAGAGCAATCTAAATTATATATTGATACAGAAACGGGACATGTGGTAGTTTACCACCGAAAGAAGAGGCCTTTACTACAAGACACTCCTTCTCCTGTTCCTCCAAAGAAGAAAGACTTTGGCACATCTCCCTCAAGGCCTTTCACTCCTCCTCCTTTTCTTCCTGATATGCCTTTCGTTCCTTACTCTCCCACACACTCTGATCACAATGAGAGAGAGGACATGGGGGAAGATCCTCAATACACCTATGATGAAACTGGGGATCCTGATCCACAAGATAATACATGGGATGATCAAAATGATCCTGATGAACAACAGCCCATCCCAGATACCTCCCCATACCCTACAAAACTGTCGCCTACAGACGACACAATCATGTTTAATCAACTTATAGACAGGGCAGCTAAATATCACAACGTAGCTATGCACACTGACCCTATAGAGAAGGACTTTTTGTTTGACACTTTCCCCACTTCTGAGAAAAACGTCAGAACTCTTCCAATGCTTAAAGGGGTCCTCAAGCACGCGCCTGATATATTTAAAGATCCTGCTAGGGCGCGGGTGATAAATCCAAGAATAGAGAAAAAATATAAGGCAGCACCAGCAGACCCTACATATATAAAACTGCAGTTGCCTTTTAATTAATTAATTAATTAATTGTTGGTTTCTAAAGCGCTAGAATCGACTCCCGAAGGAGTATCTCTGCGCTGTAGACCGCTGGGGAACCCGTCCTGGCTTTCCCTGTGAGATGGTCCCTACTGGGTATCTCCAAGGTGAAACCAGGCATCCCCGGCGTATGTGGGGGGCCGTTGTGGAGATGAGGCAAGCTAATGCCCAGAGTTGCCGAGTGTGATCCCTGGTTAGAGTAGGTACCGAGGCGAGAATTATCGAGACCGCTGACCCTGGTCCACGACCCTGCCGCGTCGGGGATAGAACCCTGGTCCCGGGCCGTCCTCTGCTTCCGGGTCTGCCGCCTCTAACCAGTGAGCCACACCACTCGACTCCTTTAGATTCTTTAGTTGTTGCAAATTTTTATTTTATTTTATTTAATTTTTTTTGCAGAGTTTTATATAGCGCGAACTAGAACCAAACCGAATCAGTTATCAGAGCGCTTTACATAGCACCAGTTACGTTACATGAGGGCACACTTACATTTTAGGCACGGGGAGATTAAGTGATTTGCCCAGAATCACAGGGTTTATTTTTTTTGGGCGTCGTTACCGAGACTCGAACCCAGATCCCCAGGTCCGAGGTCGAGCGCCTTAGCCGTTAGGCCAACTCCTCTCCCCGTAAAAAGAGCCAATTCACAGACAACAGGAGATGCCCCCCCTTCTGATAAAGAATCTAAAATCCTAGAAACCTCGGGAAAAAGAGTAGCTTCACAGGCCGCTAATTCATGGAGAATCGCTAATACACAAGCCCTATTAGCGAGATATGATAGAGCACACTACGACCAGCTCGAGACTCTAATGCAACACCTACCAGAACCCTTTAAGGCACAGGCCAACGACCTCATTCAGGAAGGCAAGTTCATAACCAATGCCTCCATTAAATGTGCGCTAGACGCAGCCGATACATCGGCCAGATCTATCAATACCAGCGTTCTATTGCGCAGACACGCATGATTACACATATCTGGATTTAAAACTGAGGTGCAATCCACCATCCTCAATCAGCCAGTAAACCAAGACTTTCTGTTTGGCCCTGCAGTTGACACCATTTTAGATAAAATGAAAAAGGACACTGAAACTGCCAAGTCAATGGGGCGCTTCAGTACCAACAACACCGGGGGTCCTTTCGTCGCTCCTCATATAGTGGTACAGGAAGGGGCTACACATCGCAAAGCTCCTCTACCTTCAAGTCAAATACCCAGAGCACTTTTAACAAAGGCTCCAATAGAGGAGGTTACAGGGGAAACAATAATAAGGGCAGAGGACGTGGAGGCAATAACACCAGAGCCTCCACTGCCACGAAACAGTGACTTCACCACACTCCCTCCAGACCATATAACACCAGTCGGAGGCAGAATCAACCAATTCCTACCTGTCTGGAACGCAATTACCACAGACAGGTGGGTGAGACAAATTAACCAGTATGGTTATTGCCTGGAACTCACTTCTACTCCACCCAACATACCACCCAAACACCATCCTATGTCCAAGGAACATCTAACAATGTTATAGCAAGAGGTCCAGTCCATGCTACAAAAGGGCGCCATAGAGCCAGTCCCTTTTCAACACCAAGGAACAGGAGTATATTCTCTGTACTTCCTAATTCCTAAAAAGGACGGGTCGCTCAGACCCATATTAGACCTCAGACCTCTGAACCAATACATACTTTCAGAGCACTTCCATATGATAACCTTACAACAGGTACTCCCATTGCTTCAGCAAGGCGACTTCCTTGCCACACTAGACCTCAAGGACGCATACTTCCACATTCCTATTCACCCGGCTCAAAGGAAATATCTCAGGTTCACAATAGAAGGACAACACTACCAGTTCAAAGTTCTCCCTTTTGGAGTAACTACAGCTCCAAGAGTGTTCACCAAGTGCCTAGCTGTAGTGGCAGCACACCTCAGGAGGCAACACATTCACGTATTTCCCTATCTCGACGATTGGCTCATAAAAGCCAAGTCACACGCCCAATGTGCAAATCACACATCTCAAACACTCCAGCTGCTGCACAGTCTGGGTTTTTCCATAAATTACCCAAAATCTCATCTGCAACCCTCCCACATACAGCAATATCTGGGAGCTACAATAAATACATCAGTGGCAAAGGCATATCCAAATCCAGTCCGGATAGCCAATATGCAGACTCTGATTCAAAGGTTTCAGCCACAACACTCCAGTGCGAGTGTTCATGCAACTCATAGGCATGATGGCCTCCTGCATATTCATTGTCCCCCACGCCAGTCTTCAAATGCGTCCGTTACAAGAATGCCTAGCAAGGCAGTGGAACCAAGCTCAAGGACAACTAAAAGACCCAGTGTTGGTAGACAGTCGCACTTACAACTCTCTGCAGTGGTGGAATCCACAAAACCTTTCCAAGGGGCGACTGTTCCAAGAGCAAGTTCCACAAGTAGTATTGACAGCGGACGCATCACTGACAGGCTGGGGAGCCCACCTACATCAATACACAGTCCAAGGGCTCTAGACAGCCAAGCAAAAGAAACTGCATATCAACCACTTAGAGTTGCTAGCAGTATTTCTGGCACTGAAAGCATTCCAAAAACATATATACAACAAAGCTGTGTTGATCCGGACGGACAACATGGCAGCCATGATTTACATCCAGAAACAGGGAGGGACTCTGTCACGAGGACATGGTCCCTGTCGCGGACGGACAGGGTGTACCTGCTAACGTTTGTCCATTTCCACCCCGTCCGCAGGATCCCTTGGACGTGTCCTGGAGTTCCTCTGAGCTGCCTTCGCTGACCCCGCCACTGGCCCTGCCTTCCTTGACGTCAGGGGGGGGGGTTCCCTGGCGTTCCCGACATTCCGCCAATCAGGAAGGAGGTCGTCATTTGACCCAAGCCAATCGTTTGAGCCAGGGGCGTTTAAGGAAGCCCCCTGTCTATCTGCCGGCGCGGAACCTCCAGGAGAGAAGCTGACCCGCGAGGAGAACGCCAAAGCCGAAGAAGACGGAAGTACCGATGAGCCACTTCAAGGTTTGCCGGAGCGGAGACTCGACAAGCCAGGAGGCCAACGGACCCACGAGCCGCCCTGCCACGCTTCCAGGGGAGAAGTGTGGCTCCACAAGGTACTAGGGCGTTTCCAAGGGCTGTTTAGTTCACGGGGCGGCACGGGGTAGGGTGAGGGTGGTCACAGGCTGTGTAACGTTCCCAGCGTCACTTTGAAGTACCGACCCAAGTTTACGAAGGTGGTGGAACCCTGGTGATCCCTCACTCCCCTGCCCCCCTCACACTCCTTGACCCCATTTCAGCCACTAACACGGCTGTTTGTTTTCCTTTTACTTTCTGAGCCAAACCGGACCCGAGAAGAGCCAGAGGGAGAGCCAAGACGGGGACTCAAGAGAAAGAAGCCCAAGTCAGGAAGGAAACCACACTTACTGGACTCTTTGCTGAACTGCATGCATCTCTGCTCTCTTGACAACCTGAAACAAAGTTAACTGTCAATAAAAAAGGGTTATCCGAGTACCTCAGTTCGTAGCGTCCATCCTTCCCCGGCCCAACTGTCACAATTGGCGAGCCAGATAGGAGTCTACGGGGAACCACGCCATCCGACACAGAATGGAAAACATATTGTCCCAAATGGAGGCAGACCGGTCCACATTTTCCCAAGCCATCCAAAGCCAGTCGGATAACATACTGAAACTGGCAGAGGGACAAACTCAGCTAATGACTGTTCTGGGTCAAGGAAGGGCTGCAGCCCCACCCCCAGGCACGGTAGTTCCGCTGCAGAAGTTCACCCCCGGGGAAGACCCCCTTGCTTTCTTTTTGAACTTTGAAAGGGCCGCGAGAGCTAGTTCATGGCCTGGGGATAGGTGGCCTTTTTACCTGGCGCCCCTGTTGATAGGGGAAGCTCAGGCAGCATACCAGACGGTGAATCGGGATGGCACCACGGCATACGCAGTAGTGAAACAATATATCCTCGATAGGTTGGGGGTAGATGAAGAAGCCCATCGACTACGGTTCTGTCAAGAAAGAGGGACTCCCGGGGATCTACCTAAGACATTGTTCTTTAAGTTGAAGGAAGCCGCTGATCTATGGCTAAAACCCCAGGAAGGTAATATCGATGCCATCATGAACAAAGTATATCTGGAACAGTTTATCGAATCACTCCCATATAGCACTCGAAGATGGCTTAAACAACATGCGGGACTGACGTTAGATCACGCCATAGAAATGGCCACTTGTTATGCTCGGGCTCAAGGCAAGCCGTATATGAGGGAGCCTGATAGACCAATCAAGACTATATCTCCCCTCAAACCTGAAAGAAAAAAAAAAAACCTTGCCGGAACCACCTAGGTTACGGTTCCAACGACCTGAACTGACGAACTCTGGACCTCAATGTTACGATTGCGGAGAGTGGAGTCATATAGCACGGTATTGTCGAAAAAAAAAAGAAAAAGAAGACGAACCCATGGATGTGAGCTATGCCCCCAGGTCCATCCTATACGCTCAAGAAACAGGAACCACTTTCTATGTAAGAGTTTCTCTTAATGTACAGGAATGTAAATGTACAGGAATTTATATAGCGCAAATCACCGAGCGGTTTCTAAGCGCTTGCTTAGGGAACCCGTCCTGGTATTCCCCTGTGAGATAACCCCAGCAGGGTATCCGCAAGGTGAAAGCCAGGTATCCCGCCGCGAGGGGCCGTTGTGGAGATTAAGCAAGCTATTGCCCAGAGTCGCAGAGTGTGAACCCGTGAATCGAGTAGGCACCGGAGCGAGAATTGTCGAGTCCATGGACATTTTAGGACTCAAGACCCCGCCGAGCCGGGAATTGAACCCTGGTCCCGGGCTGACCTCTGCTTCCAGGTCTGCCTCCTCTAACCAGTGAGCCACACTTCTCCACAATGGTACCTTTATAAGGGCGTTGTTGGATTCCGGCTGCCAACACTCAGTTATACGAGAGGAGCTAGTGGGTCACTCTTCTCTCATCCCGGGGAAATATGTCAACATTCGTTGTGTCCATGGGGACGTTAAAGAATATCCTGTAGCCAGAGTCACATTGTACACCCCCTCAGGGAAAGGTATGGAAGTCACTGTAGGGGTTATGTCCGGACTACCAGAGCCCATTATTATAGGGACAGATAATCCCTCCTTCAATGCATTGTTGCTAGACACCCTCCAAAACCTGTCTCTTCCCCATGATGCCTTATTAGCCTCAGAACCTTGGGCCAGGGACACTCATTTCAGACTAGCTCAGTTGAATGACGCAAGTCTTACAAACGCATGGCAGGTTGCACAAGACGGACAGGATCCATCCACTAAAAGCTACCCTACTTTTATTGAAAATAATGGTCTACTCTATAGGCTCGCGAAAGCAGATGCAGAGCCTCAACTGTTGGTCCCGAACGACTTTCGTGACCAGATATTGTTTTTTGGGCATGCCCATCTTTTGGCTGGTCACTCAGGGGCAGAAAAAACGGGTCAAGCCATATTGCGACATTTTTTCTGGCCAGGAATCTACGCTCAAGTCCAAAAATACTGTCAGGAGTGTAGGATCTGCCAAAAACTGAACCCCTACACTCCTCCTCCGGTGCCTTTGGTTCCCATGCCCATTATAGGGGTCCCCTTCGATCGCATTGGAATGGACTTCATCGGCCCGTTGCCTAAGTCATCTAGAGGCCATCAGTATGCCCTCGTATTGGTTGACTACGCTACACGATATCCAGAGGCTTTTCCTCTTAAAGCAGCTACTTCAGCAGCCATAGCCCAGAGGTTAGTGGAGGTTTTCTCTCGTATGGGTTTTCCAAGGGAAATCGTTACCGATCAGGGTACCCCTTTTGTTTCCCGTTTGATGCAACAAGTGTGTGTGCAGTTAAACATCAAACACATTAAAACATCTGTGTATCACCCCCAGACAGACGGTTTGGTTGAGCGATACAACGGCTCCCTGAAACTAACACTAAAAAAACTTCTGTCTGGGGACGGGAAGAACTGGGACCAGTTGCTGCCTCTTGCCCTCTTTGTGCTCCGTAGTCAAAAACAGTCCAGCCTAGGGACCTCCCCATTTGAGTTGTTGTTCGGAAGATTGCCAAGAACACTTCTTGAAATAACGAAAGATAGTTGGGAAGCTGAGGGAGCACAGGAAGCTGAGGCCCTATTGGATTATACACGCCAGCTACAGACCAGGTTACACAAACTCAGAACACTTGCCCACGATCATTTGGCCATAGCCCAAGCCAAACAGAAAGCCTTCTACGATCAAGGCAAGAAATGGAGGGTACTTGATGTCGGGGACTGGGTTCTAATTCTGTTACCCTCCTCTACACATAAAATGAAAAAAGAGTGGCAAGGGCCCTTCAAAATCATTCGGAAAATAGGGCGTACCACATATCTTGTACAGCTGGAAAGGGGCAAAACTCAAATGTACCACATTAATCTTCTCAAAAAGTGGCTTGGTAAACCTCCACAAACAGTCAATGTGGTTTCTCCGGTAACAGACACTACCCATACAGTCGGGGATACTCCTATAAACAAGGATCTTTCTCCTGAACAACAAGAAGAAATCAAGTCTCTTTTTTTGGCATATTCGGAAGTGTTCTCTGACCAACCTGGGCGCCCACATTTGGCAGAACATTTCATAACCACTCTCCCTAATGCAGTTGTAAAACAGAAACCCTACCGGATCCCAGAGGCAAGACGTCTAGCATTTCAGACAGAGGTACAAAACATGCTGAAATCCGGGATCATAGTTCCATCCCACAGCAACTGGTGCTCGCCAGTGGTGCTAGTGCCAAAACCTGATGGTAGCATCCGTTTTTGTATAGACTTCAGGGCCGTTAACAGGGTGTCTAAACAAGATGCATATCCCTTACCTAGGGTTGATGAACTCCTGGAACGCCTTGGTGAGGCCCGTTATATAACCACCATTGACCTCACCAAGGGATATTGGCAGATACCCCTTGCAACTAAGGATAGGGAAAAAACAGCCTTCTCCACCCCTTCTGGGCATTTCCACTTTACAGTACTGCCCTTTGGGGTGCATGGGGCACCAGCAACGTTTCAGAGGGTTATGGATACACTACTGGCACCTCACTTGTCCTATGCATCGGCTTATTTAGACGATATAGTCGTGTTCAGTAAGACCTGGGACGACCACCTGGTACATCTAGGGAATATATTGTCTAGTCTGAAAGAGGCCAATTTGCATATCAACGCAAAAAAAATCTAGAGTTGCTTTTCAGCAAGTCAAGTACCTGGGTTATCTTCTAGGGGATGGCCAGATCATGCCTCAGACTGAGAAACTCAAAGCTATTAAGGCGTTACCATACCCGTCCACGAAAAAAGAGCTCCGGGCTTTCTTGGGATTGGTGGGTTATTACCGCCGGTTTATTTCTCAGTTTGCAAACCTGGCCGGTCCTCTCACTGACCTCCTGGGTAAATCTGTTAAGTCCTCTTCTCTACCGACCCCTTCTGTCATACACACCTCGGCTTTCCAGGCTTTGAAAGACGCTCTAACTTCTTCCCCTGTCCTCATTTCCCCTGATTTCAAGAAACCGTTCATTCTGCAGACTGATGCTTCTGGGGTTGGCATCGGGGCGGTTCTTTCCCAGGAAGACGAACAAGGTGCTGAGAGGCCTGTGCTCTTTATCAGCCGCAAACTGTTTCCTAGGGAGCTGGCTTATTCGACGATCGAGAAGGAGTGCCTGGCTGTTCGGGGGGGGTGGAAAAGCTGAGGTACTATCTCGAGGGGAGGCCCTTTGTTTTGTATACCGATCATGCCCCCTTGACATGGCTCCAACGGAACAGGGGACACAATGATAGGATCCTGCGTTGGTTCCTGGCTTTGCAGCCTTTCCAAATTGACGTTCGGCATCGGAAGGGTTCTCTGCAGGGGAATGTCGACTTTCTCTCCCGCTTTCCTGTTTCCCCCGATCGGGTCAAGCGTGGGGGTGGGATGTGTCACGAGGACATGGTCCCTGTGGCGGACGGACGGGGTGTACCTGCTAACGTTGGTCCATTTCCACCCCGTCCGCAGGATCCCTTGGACGTGTCCTGGCGTTCCTCTGAGCTGCCTTCGCTGACCCCGCCACTGGCCCTGCCTTCCTTGACGTCAGGGGGGGGTTCCCTGGCGTTCCCGACATTCCGCCAATCAGGAAGGAGGTCGTTTAAGGAAGCCCTGTGTCTATCTGCCGGCGCGGAACCTCCAGGAGAGAAGCTGACCCGCGAGGAGAACGCCAAAGCCGAAGAAGACGGAAGTACCGATGAGCCACTTCAAGGTTTGCCGGAGCGGAGACTCGACAAGCCAGGAGGCCAACGGACCCACGAGCCGCCCTGCCACGCTTCCAGGGGAGAAGTGTGGCTCCACAAGGTACGAGGGCGTTTCCAAGGGCTGTTTAGTTCACGGGGCGGGACGGGGTAGGGTGAGGGTGGTCACAGGCTGTGTAACGTTCCCGGCGTCACTTTGAAGTACCGACCCAAGTTTACGAAGGTGGTGGAACCCTGGTGATCCCTCACTCCCCTGCCCCCCTCACACTTTTTGACCCCATTTCAGCCACTAACACGGCTGTTTGTTTTCCTTTTACTTCCTGAGCCAAACCGGACCCGAGAAGAGCCAGAGGGAGAGCCAAGACGGGGACTCAAGAGAAAGAAGCCCAAGTCAGGAAGGAAACCACACTTACTGGACTCTTTGCCGAACTGCATGCATCTCTGCTCTCTTGACAACCTGAAACAAAGTTAACTGTCAATAAAAAAGGGTTATCCGAGTACCTCAGTACGTAGCGTCCATCCTTCCCCGGCCCAACTGTCACAGACTCCCTCTTTACAGCTTTCTCACCTAGCGCAGAGCATATGGAGATGGGCAATACCAAAGAACATCTTCCTCCTAGCACAACATCTGCCAGGGAAAGACAATCAAATAGCGGATCTGTTAAGCAGACACAGCCAACAGATACACGAATGGGAGATTCACCCTCAAGCTCTCCAGCCATTCTTCCAAAAATGGGGGCATCCAGACATAGATCTGTTTGCCACAAACGAAAACTCAAACTGCCAGTACTTTGCCACCAGGTTCCCACATCCATTTATTTTATTTATTTAGTGTATTTTGTTATAGCGCACAGCTACCCCAACGGGGTGTCCCAGCGCTCCTGTATGATCGTGTGCTGGCTAGATGTTGTTTAGAAAGAGGAAGGTCAGCAGAACAAATGAGTTTTAGGGCTTTCCGGAAGGGTTGTTCTTCCTGAATCAACCGGATGGAATTTGGTAATTTGTTCCAGAGGGCCGAGGTGAACACTTGAAAAGTTCTTCCGCCAGAACGAGTTTTCCTAAATCTAGGGATAGTGAGAGTTTTTTGAAGAGGAGCGTAGAGTCCTGATGTTGTTGTAGGGGACCAGACAGGTAGAAAGATACGCAGAACCCTTGCCTCTCAGTGCACGGTGTGCCAATACCAGTGCCTGAATTCCGCCCTTTTTTGTATCGGTAGCCAATGAAGTCTACGACGGTGGGGCGAGATGTGTTCACGCAGGGGTATACCTCCAACCAGTCGGACTGCAGCATTCTGGACTGTCTGGAGGCGATGACAAAGACCTGCAGACAGGCCAGTATACAAGCCATTGGCGTAATCCAGGTGCGAAGTAATCAACGCCTGGACTACAATCTTCCTGGTGTTACTGGGCAAGAAATTGATAAACTTTCTTACCATTCTGATCTTGGCGAAGCATGCCGCAGAGACTGTGTGAACTTGATGATGTAGTGTGAGGTTAGAATCCCATCTTACCCCCAAATTTTTCACTGAGTCTTTGGGTGAGGGAGGGGCACTCGGGTCAAGAGGCCACCAGATGTTAGGGTCAATTGGAGACGGCTGGTGAAAGAAACGTACCTCAGTTTTCCCTGCGTTTAGCCTCAGGAAATTATTGTCCACCCACTGAGCGATTGTGCGAAGGCAGTTTTTTAGGGGATCAAAGGTTGTTGGGGTGATACTGTTAAATGAAAACAATAATTGAATATCATCGGCGTAGGAGGTGGCCTTTATTCCTGTTTGGGCGATGATATCAAAGAGGGGTGAAAAATAAACATTAAGTAGAAGGGGGCTCAGCGAGGAGCCCTGGGGGACACCCCACCGGAGAGGGCGGCTGTCAGAGGTAAACGGGGGAGTGAACACTGCCTGCGTCCAGTTGGACAAGAAAGAAGCAATCCATTTCAAGGCCGTACCCTGGATACCCTTGGATTGGAGGCGATCTAGGAGGAGGGGGTGGGAGACGGTGTCGAATGCTGCAGATAAATCCAGCAGCACCAACACTGCTCTTGATCCCTCATCCATCCTCCAACGTACTGCATCTGCCATCTCAATTAGTGCTGACTCAGTGCTATATCCTGGCCTAAAGCCGTGCTGAGAATCATGGTAAGCACCTGATGTTTCCAGAAAACCCTCCAGTTGTTGCTGGGCGAGTCTTTCGAGCACTTTAGCGGGGGCTGGTAGTAGAGAGATTGGCCTGTAGTTGGAGGGTTCACTCGGGTCGGCGTTGGCTTTCTTGATTATGGGGACTAGTCGCGCATGCTTCCAGGAGTCGGGAATACTCCCGTCTGTAATGAGTCATTCCAAATCCCGTTCAAGGTTTGATTGAGAATTGGTGCCAGCGATTTATATTGCTTCGCAGGCCAGGGGTCAAGAGGGGAGCCAGATTTGCTTTTAAGAAGTTCTGAGAGGGATTGTTCTAAAGGAATCTCCATAAAGTAAGTGAACATGCCCCCAGATCCTATGTTAGTGGAGTCGATGATACTATTATTTACATAAGTGTTATTAGGAAAGGAATCGTAAATAGTGGCTATTTTGTTATCGAAAAAATCAGAGAGGCTGTCGCAGAGAGTCTGCGATACCACAGGAGGGCGTTTTAAAGCCAAGGGATCGGTGAAAGATCTAACTGTATCATTGTCACAGGGCAATGCGATATGGATGAACTGGTCAGGCAGATTTGTGTACGCTTTTCCACCAGCCCCACTGATTCCACTTGTGGCACGCAAACTACGTCAGCAGTCACTGACAATGAGCCTGGTTGCTCCAACATGGGCGAGACAACCATGGTACACAACATTCCTAGAACTCTCCGTTGTTCCGCACCAAAGACTGCGTCTGTCGCCACATCTTCTAACTCAGAACCATGGAGAAATCAGGCACCCAGATCCCAATCAACTGAACCTAGCGATCTGGCTCCTGAAGTCTTAGAATTTGGATATCTCAATTTGCCTCCTGATTGTATGAACATTATCAAAGAGGCGAGACCTCCAACTACTAGAGCATGCTATGCAGCCAAATGGAAAAGATTTGTAATCTATTGCAACAATAACCAAATCAATCCATTAGACGCTTCAATACAAAACATTATCTGTTACATGTTGCATCTTCAAAGATGCAATTTAGCATACTCTTCAATAAGACTTCATCTTGCAGCTATAGCAGCATACCTACAAAACAGACAACACCTGTCTCTGTTCAGAGTTCCAGCAATCAAGGCTTTCATGGAAGGGCTTAAAAGGATAATCCCTCCCAAACACCCACCTTCACCAGTCTGGAACTTAAATATAGTACTTACCAGACTTATGGGACCTCCTTTTGAACCACTCCACTCATGTGAACTGCAATTTCTAACATGAAAGGTGGCTTTTTTAATTGCCATCACTTCACTCAGACGAGTAAGTGAGTTACAGGCTCTAACAATTCAGAAACCTTACATGCAAGTAAAGTGGTACTACGTACTAACCCCAAGTTCATGCCAAAAGTCATATCCACTTTTCATATCAATCAGTCCATTGAACTGCCCGTTTTCTTCCAAAACCCGCAGTCAGTAGCTGAAAGAGCCTTACACACACTAGATGTGAGAAGAGCTCTGTTATACTATGTTAACAGAACCAAAACATTCAGGAAAACAAAACAGTTGTTTGTCGCTTTGTCACCACAACATAAGGGTAACCCTATCTCAAAATCAGAAATAGCCAGATGGATAGTTAAATGCATTCAAATATGCTACCACAAAGCTAAACGCACTCTAACAGTTCCCCAAGAGCTCACTCTACGTGCAAAATGGGGGCATCCATGGCTTTCCTGGGAAACATTCCACTAGAAGACATCTGTAGAGCAGCTACATGGTCTACCATACACACTTTCACTAAACACTATTGTGTAGGTGTGCAATCAAAGCAGCAAGCTGCTGTAGGCCAAGCTGTCCTCAAAATTCTCTTTCAAACTGCTGCAGCTGGGGCAGGCGTCCACCGCTAAAGGAGGTACTGCTATACAGTCTATGCAAAGATATGAATTCAGCAGCCCACATGCCTCGAACGGAAAATGCTACTCACCAGTATGCATCTGTTCTTGGCATGTAGGGCTGCTGACATTCATATCGCCCACCCTCCTCCCCGGGGCCTGTTACAGCTGCAGGATTTCTTCGCATGGCCATCTTTTACTTTACTATACTCCATCTCTGCCACAATGGCGAAAAACAATCTGAGGATGGAGTGGATACCCATGCACACTGTAGTCCAAGGGAGGAGTCACCTATCTCGTGATACTTCGAAGACTCTTCCAAGACAACAAGTTGCAATCATCCGGACCCAACACTAGGCGGCGATCTATGCAAAGATATGAATGTCAGCAGCCCTACATGCCAAGAACAGATGCATACTGGTAAGTAGCATTTTCCTTTGCCGCTCTTGCCAGGTGGTGCGTTTTTTATTTCCTTGCAAGTTCTGATGCCAAGAGCTCTGAAAATGGGACGAAGTATCCTCTGCCGGTCGCAGGTAAGTTTGGGGCAACAGGCAGCATGGAACGGCACCATCTGTTCATGCCCATGCTGGATTAAAGTCCCCAATTCTAAGTGACGTTAGCCTCATAAAAAGGATTTTATTTGCGTGCCTGGGCCCCTAGTGCTTCACTTAGATATGGTTGGGCTTTCCCCAAGATGTAAGATTCGTCCAATGCCTTAGTATCGTTGTTGTGTCGGAGTGCAGTTAGATCCTTATCGTACGAAATGGAGCGGATCTGCCGTCTCATGATGTTTGACCAAGCCTTAAGTGGGATATCTGTTAGGGATAGACTGTTGGAATCTATGTTTAGGGTCTCTGTTGCTTTACCCAGCTTGGTAAACCAGGGGGAGTCGTCTTCTCTGAAAATTGTTACAAGATGGTGTTTGAGAGAGTAGTGCAGTGCTTTGAGAACTCTGATATAGTATTTTATTAGATCTCCCTGGTGGGCCAGTTCGGGTTTGCAGAGGCCTAATTCCAGCCTTAATATTGTGTTACTTACATTCCTAGGTGCTTGCAGCACAATCTTGTGGGCTGTGACCTGCGCTGCTGCTATAAGTTTGTCTAAAGCTCCTGGGAATGCCAAGTGACCTTAGTTAACGGCCGGGGTTAGTTTTGCCCTAAGGACCTTCAGCATGGGGTCTGCTGTGGGCTGTTCAAGCGTTGACTCATGCGTCTCATTGATAAAATTACGCTGTTGATTTAAGCAGTTGGATGTTTTGAATGAGGTGCCGATGTTGCCCTCTCGTTTAGCCAAAAACCAAGATAATTATAGGATGTAGTGGTCCCGATTTGGTGATCTCCCAACTTCCAGACTGCTTGTTTTTTATGCGGGTATCTGCCGAATATCATTATCTTTGTTTTACCTTTATTAACTGTGAGGTGATTCTCCTTGTTATACTCCCCCAACTCTTTAAGTGCTCTTTGGAGGCCCACTCTTGGGTGGTCCATCACTACAGTATTGTCTGCGTATTGTAGAATTGCCATTCTAGCAGGGCCCAGTCTCGGTGGAACTAGACTTGCCTTTTTCAGGGCTCCCCCCATATCTGCCTTATAAAGATTAAATAATAGGGGGGCCAGGACGCAGCCCTGCTTCAATCCGTTGTTGGTTTCGACTTTTGCAGATAGAGCTGTGGGGCTTAATTTGACTTGTACCCAGGTCCCCTCGTGAAGGGATATGATGGCTTTCATTAACTTGGAAGATACCCCCCTGGATGACATTTTTCCCCAGAGTTTGCCCCTATCGACTTTGTCAAAAGCCGTACTGTAGTCAATAAAACAACAGAACAGCGGAGGGTGCCTGACTTTCACAGCACGTTTTGAGAGTTAGCTAGGGCCATGATGTTATCAGTTGTTGCACTGTTTTTCCTGAAGTCAGTCTGAAAGAATGGTAATATTTTGTTATTAGCCAAGTCCTCTAGCTCTCTCAGTAGTAGTGTGGCAAAAGCTTTGGCTTCTACATCCAGCAGGGCTACTAGCCTGTAGCTTGCGGGGTTAGATTGGTCACCTTTCTTGTGAATGGGGAAGAGGATGGATCCTTTCCATGAGTGTAGAATTGTTGCATATGAAACATTGTTTAAGGGGGTGAGGACTGTGGAAAAGAATGATTGGGCTGTTTTAAAGGCCATGGCTGGAATGCCGTTTGGGCCTGGCGCCCCGTCGTTCCTCATTTTCCTAATCTCCATCATTATTTCGGCTTCCGTGAATCCCTCGTCCTCAAGCATCCTTTGTCCTCCCTCGTCTGTGTGCCTGGGGAGAGTGGCAATGTGGGAGCCTGTTTCCCGAATGTTCAAAGGTTTGTGCTGGGTAAATAGTGTAGCTTTGGTATATAATCCACTATTGTACTCTTCCCACTCGTTGCTTTCAATATTGTTCTCCTTGCTCCTGGGTTGAGAGCTCAGGCGATTGATATACCTCCATAATTTAGTATTATTCTTTTCCTTTAGCAGGGCAAATACCATGATCCATTTTTGTTCCATCTCTTTCCTCTTCTGCTCACCTACTTTCCTCCTGAAGGCGGGTCTTAGTGTTGCTATGGAGGACCCCTCTGCCGATGTTCCTCTTTTCTTACTTCTTCTAAGTGCCTTCATTAGCGCACCTTTACATTGTCTCAGGCTCTTGGATGTCTGTTGGTTCTTTGAAGAGTGAGCATTATGACAGGGGTTTTTTTACAGGGTTTTTTACCCAGCTTCCGCCACAGATCTACTGTCCGTTCCTCCCTGCAACCAACCACCTCTGAGTCGGTCTCCCGTGATCCCCGAGCCTGCCACGATACTACCCACTCCTGCATTTTCCCTTCAAGAGAGGTTGACCATTTTATTCTTTTGATATCTCTGAAGTGTTCGTCCCCTGTGGTTTCTCCCAACATTTTCTGGAGGTCTGTTGCATGTTGCACATAGACTTTCCCCTCTATCATCGACCTCAAAATCTTCCAACCTTTCTGCTGAATTCTCGTTGATTAAAATAAAATCTATGGTAGATATATTCCAGAACGATGGTTTGGAGCACCACGAGGGTTTGGAGCACCACAAGGGTAATCTTAATTTCATCAGGAAGTGGGTTGAGTGGAGTTTAACATTTTTAAGAAGACAAAGCAATGGGCCTGCCTTTTGTTGTTTATTTTGTTTTTCAGGGGCGTTTTCCAAGCCTCTCAAGTTAAAGTCTCCTGCTATGATTACGTTGTAGTGCTCATGTTTTATTAATATATCTTTCAGCGTGTTGGTAAAAGATGTCAAACTGGCCGTAGTCAGAGCAGGGTTGATATAGCAATTTATGAGCAGCAGATTAAAAGGCAGGTGGCCCTCCCTTAGCCCAGCGATTGTCATTGCTTGCAGGTCTGGGGAGGTTACACTTATTTCTGTGGGCTTGAGTTTTCTTGCGTGGCTTAAGACGATAGAAAGACCACCTGATGGACGTCCGAAGATGTTTTTTTTGTTTTGTTGCATTAATCCGATGTTCGTGAAAGCCCACTATAGGAGTTGAGGTCATTGACCAAGTTTCCTGACTGCAGATAATGTCCCCTTTTGCAAAGTAGTCCTGTACTTCCTTAGTCTCTGCTTTTTTATTTAACCCTTCGATGTTCCATGATATTAGGGTTAAATCTTGGTGGAGGTCCGAGATTTGGCCTTGGTATTGATCTTCATGAACATGCCATTCGATGGTTCGCCTCTTTTTTGGGACAAAGAGGATTCAGCCCTGGAGCTCTTTAAAGAGAGAAGGGCCACAGCGCGTTCCCCAGGCCTTTCTGCTATGCTGCGAGAGCTGCATCATCAGTTTCGCCCCTTCCATGCAGCTATCCCCCTCAATCTTTTCATGGCCACGGCACCCATTAAACATTTGTACAACAAGAGAAGTGTGCAGCCCACTCCCCCGCTCTTCCAGCTGATGCACCTCCATATCGTCTTTAGTATGCCCTTGCCAGCACACAGCCTCCCTTTCGAAGGCAGGATCCGGCATTTTCTGCCAAGGTGACAGGCGATGACTTTGAACAAGTTGGTCCTGCAAATTGTGTTGTGAGGTTACTCCCTGCCATTCCTCTAAACCCTGCTGCACCTTCCACTATCCCAGGAGAGGCTGACAGAGGACCACCTGACCTTGTTTCTGCAGGCAGTGCAAGATCTTTTGATCAAAGAAACCAGAGAGAGGATGCAGACACCCAAAGTGGGTTGTGGTTGGTGTCCCTGCTACTTCCCGGTGTGAAAATAGACTGAGACCTTTGACTCATCTTGAATCTCTGCCCTCTCAATGCCTTTCTATGAATGGACAAATTCCAGATGCACGTCTTGGCCCAGCTGGAAAGAGAGCAAAAGAACAACCCTGCCCTTGAGATATTATGGTCCCGGAGGGGATCCAACTAATAATAAAGGGGTGACATATCTAGGAGCCAGAACTGCACGAGATACATGGCAAGTCAATTCAAATATACATCAAGAGGATTTAATTTTTTGTACATTATTTATTAATTTTCCTTTGATTTTATGTATCAAAAAAACAAGGTACAAAGAGTAATTTACATTGTTTGAGTCCACATAATCTATACAACATCAAATATACATGATAAAAGGAAAAAGATAAAACAGAGAAGAATAGTCCTAAGCCTATAACAAACCCTACCCAGCAGTGTATCATACAACATTCATTCTTTCATACTCACTCATTTCATTTCACTCATTCTTAAGTTCTTATATACAACTTTCATTCACTAATATAACCCTGATATTTACAACATGGAGATGTTAGGTTTGTTCCATGGATCTAGGTAATATTCCAACAGGGCACACGACATATAAGGAGATTCTGATGGGTACAAGGAAATCCTGATGAGTATGGATCAGTGTGTCGTTGTCCTGGATGCGCAAGCCGACGTGCGTTTCGGTGATTGGCCAGAAGGGCCACACCTTCGTCAGGGCTGGGAGATGTTAGCTGGGAGGGGGATAGGATCTGGAAGTAAAAACAGTATCTTACATTTTCATACAATGTGCAATTTCAAATCATGTACATCTACATGTTCTAATTATTTAATAGGAGTATCCTCTTTAAATTTTTAACACTTGGTCGAACCATCGTTTCTAGTGGCTGTGCAGTACCGGATAGCCTAGGGGCACTCCCTGGACAAGACTTCCCGTTCGGTAAAGTCTATTTAAGGCAATTAGATAACCAAGTCGTGGTGAACCATTGAATGCGTATCACGTTTTTTCACTCATATATAAGTTGGTAGAACTTCCCTCGTACATACACACACTCAATCTGGAGCATATTTTACTAGGTTTTCCTAGTTAGAATATAGCTACATTTGGTTTTAAATTCTCAATATCTTCCATTTCCCTAGCTAATACAAGTTCATTTAAGGAGGCCCGATTAAACATCAGTCAACTGATCCAGAAACATCTTTTAAACTGACACAGTATTGGGAGCAATATAGAAATTACTGGCAAGGTTTATTAAGGGTTTCCTATTTGGCAAAGATGGACTGTTGAAGGAAAGAAAACATGAACATTTATCATATACTTTCTCTCAACATGGCACAATTTAAGCTAATGGATGGGAAAATAGAATAAGGATATATTACCTATCTTAGTGAACACATAGTGGAGGTCAAGTTAATCCATAGGGCAGGGTGGTGACACCATCTGGTTTTACTTGTGTAGTATAGGGATCTCCTGAAATCACAATGACGTTTAATGAGTGGAGAAACGAGTCATTCACTGTTTATAGCCCCTAATGCACAAATAGTTCAGTCATATTTAAAGTTAAGGGGCGCAATGGAATTTCTACTAAATAGAGTTCGACTTTATATATATGTCTGAAGGTGGAATCTTATATATAAGTTCCATTCTTTTGTTTCGGGATATGAATCAGTGTTGAACCATCGTCTCTATGTCCCGAGTAAATTTCTCCATGCAATTCACTGCTTACCTAAGGAGATATTTCCGGTAGTCTTCCGGGAATGGTAGAGATGTACTGTGTTTCAATGGATGGTACTCATAGTAGTCGCCAGGGGCACCTAATCAGGAAAAGAAAGGCTAATTTATGATTTTATTTTGTTAGTCACTTGTGTAGTTTGATTTAGGTGTCCATTACTCGGATCTGTAACCGATATCCTCTATGTCTCTGGCTGCTTACCGAAAAAAGGGGGGTTTTTCAATTCCTTTCCAATGGCACAGTTCAGTACTAACAAGGTAGTTATGGTTCCATGAATGATTTTTAGTAATGGTCAAACGGGGGACCTAGTGGATGGATAAAAGATTAATTGTAATCATGGTTTTTTTCCCCAGAGTTCAGTGATTTTACGTTAATGTTACACTATGCAGATCCATGGCAACACACTCTCTAAGTTGCTAGTTGCTTACCCGGGCTACGAATCCGAGCAAAGATTCCAATTGCTCTTCAGAGGCGGCAGACCGTGCTGGCGAACCTATGCCGCGATGTAGGATGTGGACAGGGGTCCTACCGTTAAAAGAGAGGGGAAGAGAAAGAAAAACCTGTTGTAATCAAATGTCGGGCTGCTGCGTTAGCTACCTCTAAGAGATAACACAGGACCGCCATATGGGCTACCTGTGAGAGCTTTCTTCAAGAGTGATCACCTACACCTATCAGGAAAAGCAGCTCTTACCTGGGGATGCCCGGGATTCGTTCTCCTGTGGGGTTCCGTCGACGCCGATCGGCCGACCAACTGCAACCGGAAAAGGGTGTCTCACAATTGTCGAGTCTGTTTGGATTTATATAGGCGGTCACTTGTGTGTCCAATGATGTTAATCAGCTGTGCTGTAACTGCTGAAATAGATGGAGGACACAAATTCCTTCCACAGATGCACGGGGGCCATCTTGGAACGGTGTATTTTACTTACAATGATAGTTACGAAAGATTTCAATTTATTCCCCCAAATGTTCGGTTTTACTAGCATTTGCCCGACATGAACTGATAAACCGATAAGGTTATCATCATTTTATTCATTGCCACAATGTACGGTTTATTGCATATAAATAAAGGAGCCAGTTGAGCTAGACTGTAAATATTAATATACGGCATATATACTGCAAAAAGTCAAACGGTGGCCATCTTGGGACGACGAATTTCAGTTTCATAAACAGAAAATGAATAATTTCGGTCCACAATTTCATAAAGTCAACTGAAAACAAGATTATCCGGTCTATATTGAAAGATACCAGTTAGAGCGGTCATAATTTTATTGTTCCCCATAGGGAGTTGGCATGACTGTTCGATTTGTAAACAGAAAACTAATTGAGACGGTCATAAATTCGTTATTTCCCATATGTAGTCGGTCTAATAGAACGGTCTCCAAAGTAGTGTGGTCCAATGATCAAGGTAGGTCGGGTATAGGACGGCAGTTAGTCTGACCATATACAATGTATATGGTAATGGTCCGAGCAAAGAGCAAGATGAGGCAATATTTTTTATAATAGTGCCTGGTGCCAAGGGCATTCTTCATTCAATCCCTTGTCCACCGCGTTCAGAAAAAATATCCAGAAGACCTCTTGTTTTTTTCGAAGGTTCACAGGGTCACTACCACGTCTTGGCCCAGGTCTTTTCTGCTCTTGATACTGGAGGCTCCATGGTGGTGATGGACTTGCAGGACCTTTATTTCCATATCACCATTCTGCAGGCCCACAGGCACTATATATGGTGGACTGGGGCATTTCAGTGAGACATGCTCCTCTTTGTCCTCACCAGGACCCCTCAGGTGTTCACAAAAGTGATGGCGGTGGTTGCTGCACATCTTCAGAAACCAGGGTTCCCAGTCTCGTCCTAACTCAATGACCGGTTGTTGAGGGTGGACTCAACTCAGGCAGTGGTAGCCCATCTCCAGACTAAGACAGAACTCGTAATATCGTTGGGGTTCACTAACAACACGCTAAAGTCACACCTGACTACTTCCCAGATGCACTCCTTTATTGGAGCCATTCTATACACTATGCAATTGTACACCTATTCTACAAAGCAGAGAGTCCATGGTATTCGGGCTATGATTCTGATGTTTTAACCTCTGTACTGGGTCTCATTGAGGGTGCTCTGAGACTGCTGTGCCTGACGACCTTCTGTATCCTGCTGATCAAGCATGCCAGATGGCTCTGCTATGGGATATGAAGTCCCAGTAGGAACATTAACCAGGGGATCTTTCTGATCTGGTCCAGATTTCATTTTAGACTGCAAATGATCTGCTGCATTGGCTAAGGGACCATGATTGATTCCGTGGCAAACACTTTATTTACCCCACTCAGAATGCTTAGTGATGACAGGTGTGTCACTTCTAGGTTGGGGGGGAGCATCAGGGACGGATGGAGAGCAGAGGCATTGGGTCTCCAGTGGATGCCCAGCTCTACTTCAACCTTCAGGAGTTGAGAGCCATCCACTTGGCATTGAAAGCCTTCCTGCCCTCCATCAAAGGCGAGCTGGTACAAGTGCTCATGGACAACACCACCGCCATGTGGTACTGCAACAAGCAGGGCTGGCTAAGGATATTGTACTCTGTTCCAGGAGACTTTGTTTCTCTAAAAGTGGCTGGACTACCAAGTAATTTGTCTGGTGACTTTCCACCTGGTGGTTCCCTGAACGCAAGAGCAGACAAATTAAACGGTCAGCACTTTGTGGATCATGAATGGCAGGTATATCTGGAGGTGGCGCATGGTCTTTTCCACTTTTTGGGGGAACCCAAGCTCGATCTTTTCGCCTCCTCCTAGAACATGCAGTGCTAGCACTTTTGTGCATTGGAGTTTCCAAGGCGACCCTATCTCGGAGACCCATTCCAAACTTGCCAAACCCACACACCATTCCGCTGACACCTCTCATGTCCTGAGTTCTGAAGAAGATCGGGACGACCAGGCCAAAATCATCCTAGTGGCTCCAGATTGGGCACAGAGAGTATGGTATCCTGAACTCCTGCATATGAGCATATAACCTGCCTTTTCAGGAGTATCTACTATTGCAGCAGCAGGCAGGAGACAGAACCCCAACCTGCGCAATGTACGCCTCCATCCTTGGAGATTGAGTGGCGACAGTTGAGTACCTTCGACCTTCCTCCTGAAGTTGTTGATGTCATCTTGGCAGCTAGGCAGCTCTCAACAAAATCTGTAAATGCCTGCCTTTGGGGTACGGTTTGGGGCTGATGCACTTCTAAACAAATAAACCCACTCCATGACAAACTCCATAGTTTTCTTGTTTTTGTTCCTATCCCAGCAAAGCCGTATTTTTGGTACCATTAAAGGGTACCTGTCTGCTCTTCCAGATATTTTTACGGTTGTTAGACCAGTCCTCATTGTTCAAGTCACTAGCTGTGATGCGCTTTATTAAGGGGTTATACAATATATGTTACCCACCCCCACCTTCTCCTTTTGTTATGGGATTTTTCATTTGGGCCTTACTTTCCTCATGTGTTTCCCCCTTGAGCCTATACAGAGTTATTTTCTCCTGCTTCTCAACCTCAAGACAATTTTTCTTTTCGTTGAAACATTGGTGAGGCAAGTGAACATGCTAAAGGCCCTGTCTGTTAAACAGTCCCTCTACCACTTTCTACCCAGAAAGCTGTTTGTGGAGACTCGAGCCTTCTTCCTTCCAAAGGTAGTGACCTCAGTTAATATTGGTCAGTGCATTAGTCTTCCCGTATTTTTTGCTCTGCCTTACACCACTAAGGAGGATTAGGGACTTCAAAGGTTGGATCGAAGAGAGCTCTAAGCTTCTACATTGATCGTACCAGAGAATAACATGTGGGCGCTCAGCTCTATCGGATTTACGGAAGCAAAGAAAGACGAGGCTTTACATAAAAGGACCATCTTGCACTGCAGTGTACTCCGCATTAAGATCAGGGCTTTAAGGGGGGAAAAAACTGGGGGGTGCTCTAAAAGGGGCGTGGCAAATGTCTTAAAGGGGTATGGTCTATCCGAGTAGAGGCGTGGTCTAAATCAAGATAACTAGCATTGTGTGCTTAAGAAAATCACGAAGTCGCATCCAGCAAAGGATAATAAAATAGACAAAAAAGTATATTTATTAAGTATAAACCATAAAATACCAAACACTTTAAAAAAACATGTTACAATTATTTACATTACTTAGAAATCTATTGCAGGATTTCCCAAAACTCTTGAAGATATTCACTGTGTCTATTTTGCTGGGGTTTCTCACAACAATCTTCTTCAGCAGACCTTCTACCTTTTGCCAGCCAACTCTTTACATACAGCTTTGAGTCAAATGTTTCAAACAGAGGACCATTGAGTTTTACCCATAAGCATGAAGAAATGGTCTCTACAAGAAGAGAGGCCCTTGTTGGACTAGCAATTAAGTTCATTGCGCTGAAACCTCTCTCGCAATCCGCATTACTTGCTGGCAGGGTTTCCATACAAGCTACTAACTTTTTTAATGCTTCCGGGGTTTTCTTTCCACCGAAATCTTTGAAAAGCCTAAAAGCTTGGATAGTATCTCTTGCTGGTAGCTGAAACTCTGAACATGTGTGGAACGTTATTTCAAAACTAATGTGACTGAGGTGTTTTTCAAAAATGCCCCAGCTGCACTCGTGGAGTCACAGAATCACCCAAAGTAGCGTTTTCCCATATATCACAACTGTAAAACACCTTCTTATTGCACTACAATGGATTAGTTGGGGTAATTAATGTGTAACTAGAGATGGGGTCAGCAGAACGTACTTGGGTCTCATCAGACAGGTATAGCTTGGTTCCTATGACAAATTGAGCGTGATACCCACAACTGGGCGTAGCTGCTGCATTTAGGGAGTCAGCCGCAACAACCAACAAGGTGATGGAAATAATTCTAACATGAATTGCTGTCAAGTTTTAGACTCATGAATCCACTGAAAGCCCGTGCCATCCCTCAATCTCTGCACTAATGCACAGGATGGAAAGTGCCAACAGGTGCACAGGATGGAAAGTGCCAACAGGCCCAGAAATCAGATGAGAAAGAGAATCCCTCTGTCTTTAGAGAACCAGGGAATGGGAGCAGAAGAGCAATGGTGAACTGGAGCCCACCTCCTTTGCACAGCTCTGTTTCAAGAGACAGCATCCCCTGTCTTGGTGTTACAAGGGGAGAAAAGTTGACGGGCATGTGCTGTATAGATAATACTGGGCATATAACAAGGAAAAGATTCCTTATGAAACAAGCCGTACTGGTTTCAGCAGTGAGTGGTACAACAGTGACCCGTGGGCGTGCCAGGAATCTGACTGAAGGACCCGGCGCACTACTGCAAACACACTTGTAAGACCCACCAAACAAAGTAGGCAAGAAGCAGCACTACAAAGGGGCATGGCAGGAGAGGTGCTAATGGTGACCCAAGAAATAGAGAGGGTGACAATGAGCAACTGCGAGGGCTGCCAACCAGATGTGAACTGAATTATAAACTGGAAAGCGAGGGCAGCTATTGGGCTAAAGTCCAGAAGAAGTCTTTAATATAGATCTCCCCCCAGTGGTGTAACAAAGGCCCCCAACAGCCCCCAGGATGCGGGGCTCCCGAAGCTCCTCAGTGTGGTCAGAGGGGGCCCCCCCTCCAGGTACTTTGCAGGAGGGCCCCCTCAAGTTGTGTTATGCCACTGACACGCAAGTAGCAACAGCGTGGCCTGTAAAGAGAAGGCAGGAGCGCCGGTCGCACGTATAATCATAATCTCCCCCCTGTGCAAACTCCAGTTACCTTAGGATGTGAAGGGGGCTCTGCGGTCCGCGCTGATCTCCGGTGAAGCCGCTTTCGCTGGTGGGATGCGCCTCGGCCTCAGGTTCAGGCAGCTCCTTTCCTCGATGACAAGCACGAGGGAACCCCGGTTGTTAGGGTACACCTCGCGCCTCTCCAGATGCAACGTAGCTCTGCCTGACAAACCTCCGCGTTGCGGGGGGAAATCCTCGTTGCTGTGACCAATCCGAGTGCTTCTCAGAGATGACGATCCTGGGCCGGTGGTGGTGAATACTAGCAGGGTGTTTTCAAGGCTCCTTCTCAGAGCGACAAACCCAGCCTCGGGCACACAACACAGCTTGAGGAGCGGCGGTGGAGTCAATGCGCACACAGCGCTCGGAGGCAAAGCAGGCACTCCAAAGTTCGTCAGCGGTGCGTTAATCCGCACACACAGAGCGCAAGGGACTCGATCCTGGGGCAGATCACGTTTGAGGCAGACCAGGCCTCACGACCTTATGCCCCAGCTGTGTGCCGGTGAGCACATAGAGACAGATTTCACAAGGGGGCAGCTTCACAAAGGCACAGCGCAGAGACCCACACAGCAGCTGGAAGGGTGGGTGCTGGAGAACTTTTGTATCCCTGAGTTCCCAGCTCTTCTTAGGCCCTTGGAGACAGGCAAGCTTCAGAGGGGCAAAGCACACAGCACAGTTCCTCTTCAAGTTAGGGAAACACAGCACACAGCGGACAGTCCCTTCCTCGGTAATCACAGCAACTGTAGGTCAGCTCCCAGACACTCAGCACGGATTCCTTCTTGTTCACAAAGTTTCCTAATCTATTTGTACTGGGGCTCCAGTCCTATTTTTATACCCCAAAAGTCTTTGTTCTTCTTGGGTGAGGGGTCCTGGACCCAATGTAAACCAGTTCTGGGTGCACTCTGCCAGTGCACCTCTTCTTCCTTTGTGAGTGTGGTCCAGGGACATCAGACGCACCGCAGGAGGTGGAGCCAGCATTGTGGCAGGAAGGCACAGCCCTATTGAGACCCAGGTGCTACTCCTCCCACCACTCTACATGCAGATGGGTCTATTCAACCTTGCCTCCTGGAGCTGCCCCCAGCCCCTGTCACTCACAAACCAGACAGTCAATACACAACCAGGCAGAGTCACACAAAGTTTGAACAGGAAAATAGCCACTTTCTAAAAGTGCTATTTCCAAACTTAGAATTTAAAAACCGTCTTCACTAAAGGATGTGTTATTAAATTCTGAGTTCAGGGATACCAGATTCCATATGTCTATCTTGCCGTTATGGGAAGATATGCAGGTAAACATGTCACACAGCATTCCCCATGTTATCCTATGGGCAAGATAGCCTTTCAATAGTGACAAACGAAATTGGCAGTATTTCACTATCAAGACATGTTACCCACACTAGTAACACTAAACAAAAACCAGGATGTCTGCTGACCATACCTTTGAGGCCCGAAAATAGAGCCCCCTTTCGAGGCCCCCCAAAAAACTGGGGGGGCTCAGCCCCCCAGAGCACCCCCCACTTAAAGCCCTGATTAAGATCTTCTACGCACTTGTCTGAAAGCAGTGCTGTTGGTCTGCAGGCTCATTCTACCAGAACCAAGGCTGCTACCACTGCTTTGGGGTACAGGGTTGTCTGTTCTGGATATTTACCAGGCTGCTATATGTTAACAAGGCATTACTGTCTGGACAGCCAGGTCCACCAAGAAGGGCATTTCGGCTGTCAGGTTCTTCAGGAATTTTTGGTTTAAGTCAATTCACAGACCCACACCACCAGTTCCCATGTCCTGAGGAAACTACATACCCACAGAGGGTCAAAATGTGTCAACACATCCTGGGTAAAGGTCAAACAGGGACACCTATGACTTTCCTATGGCTGGCTCATTTAGCAAACAACCTATATTGTTTTACCGCAGTATGAAGATAGCCAAAAAGGAAATGGCAGTGGAAAAGTTAAGAGTGAACATCACCTAAAAATAGATTCCCATAGAAACAATGAAGAACTGGTACACTAGCTACGTACATAAAATATTAAACTGGTTTTTACATCAACAGCTTCTATAGTTCTCTCTGAAAATTGCCTGAAATTCAAACTAAAATGTATTTCTGGTGATGGATACACTGAATGCACATCATACATATTATGTAAGGTCATATTAGAGTGTTTATCCATTTTGAGACATTGTTTTGTAATATTGCTGGGTCCTGTGTGTGGTGGTAATAATCTCAACTTAAAAATGCTCATAGAAAAGATGTAATTAACTAATAGATACAATCCAACTTTGATCAAATTATTGTTTATCTTTGATACGTTTGTTGAGTATTGTTTTATTTTATGTACTTCCATGAGGTTTGTGTTTGGTGTTGCTTTGATTAGTGGTCCAACCTGAAGTATTGAAAGGACCCATCCCTGTTTTTGATTTCTTTGATTTACTGTGTTTTGGGCGTTTGGCATGCGGCTACGTGAGCATCTTTTCATAGGTTCATGAGGGCCTACAGCCTGGTCAGCCAGGTCTACAGAGAAGGGCATTCCACCTGCTCTGTTGTTCAGGATTTTTTGACAGACCCAGCTCCTGCTTTGGCATCTCTTCAAAAGAGAAGGAATCTTCTGTTAAAATTCCATATTTGAAGAACAAGTTAGTTACCTTCAGTAACACTCTTTCTGGTAGACATTCTATCTAACTACAGATTTTTCACCGACCCACCTGCCTCCCCGTTCTGTGAACTGGATTCTTTCATCTAATACGATTCCAGCTTAGAGATCGGCACACTGGTCACAATTAGTCTGATATTGGCTCTGCATCAGAGGGCACAGACTAGTCAGAAAGCAACAGATGTCAGCAGGCATGGCTAGTGCCAATACATGTGCACGTCACATTTGGCGCAGAATAACAGTTTCGCTGAGCAACCGGTGCACAGTGGGTCTGCTGAAGATTTTCCAGATCCAATCTGACACGTAGGGAAATATTCAAAAGGTGACGAAACTGCCCTTAGTCTCTACCAGAAAGAACGTTACCAAAGGTAAGCAACTTCACCTGTTCTGTACTTACCTGCCTCCTGGGACTTCTTATCAACGTTCATCTTTGAAATGCAGCACAGCACATCTATTATCATTGTTAGGCCTTCATGGAATGGTAAAGGAAAATGACATAGTTCTAAAATGGAATAGAAGTTCATAGTCCATGTTTGGTAGAGTGAGCGCCACTGTG
This sequence comes from Lissotriton helveticus, assembly GCF_964261635.1. Lineage (NCBI taxonomy): Eukaryota > Metazoa > Chordata > Amphibia > Caudata > Salamandridae > Lissotriton > Lissotriton helveticus. Next base: position 450,509,814 of record NC_136067.1, read on the forward strand.
TTGGGTAATGAATCTTAGGATGAGTTCTATAATGTAGATAATTACCTTGGGACCCCCAGCGTTGTTACAAGACGAAACATGGCTTAATGTAAAATCTTTTACGTAGTATATCAGATTTTCATTGTTTCGATATTAACTATGGATTGTAAAAAAATTACCTTTAGAGTCTTCCTGCCTGCAAGACACAATGTTTGGATAACTTTTCCCATTGATTGGCATTTCTGTGCACAGTTGCAGCCCGTCTGTATGGGTGGCGGGGCCAAGCCCTCACTTTTTTTCCCAACAAGAACATTGTCTATTAGGCTTAACCAAGGTCAGCCTGACAGGCACTCTTAATATTCAGGTTAGACAGCCAACTAGACGTGCTAAATGTGAAGACTCCTGGCTGCCTGAGTTTTGCCAGGCTAAGGATTTCATAGCCCTGTGAGCTTGACCTCCTTAACCTGGCAAAAGTGTCTCGAGGGCCTCCCCATCACTGAGTGCCTCTGGCCTTGGCGCTTCAGTTTTAAGCCCAGTGTACAGGACCTAGTGCCAATCAGTGACACCATGTCACAGAGTGGGGAAGGGTCATAAGTCTCAATGGCCCCATCCCACTCTGTGACGGTTGAGTGTATGCTGCCTTCCCAATTTCAGCCAGTGAGAGAAGGCTGCAGTCCCTTCAAGGCTTCCCGCCCTGAGTGCTGAAGCAAAAGTAAATTTTGTTTTGTGATGTTTGGTGCGTGCATGTATGTATGAATGTATGTGTATTTGAGTAAGTGTTGTGCGTGCATGGGTGTGAATGAGCGTGCGTGTGTGGCCACCTGCTTCTAAAATTACCGTCCGCCACTGTCTGAACCTCCTTTTAAAGATCCTTCAAGCTGTGAAACCCTAGTCTCAATTAAAAAGAAGCATTTGCGATTCTAACAGCAGCATTTTTGACCCCCCAGCACTGGAAGATCATCAGAATCCTCGCAAAATAAGGGAACTTCTTCAAGATTTGAGTTCCTCGCTTTGCATCCTGATTAGAGAATTTGGAAAATCCGCGCTGATTGGAAACATAAACACGTGGATTTGCCGTTTAGAAACCATCCTTATGTGGCAGCAGGACGTGATGAACCTTCAGATGACCCAGGTTAGAATTTCATAGTGATTCTGCACACTCGTCTCTCTCTGATGGATATCTTGAAACATTTATTTTAATGCCACATCTTATTCAGGCTGTAACGTAAGGTTTTTTGTATTACATTTAAAGTTGTCCGTTGTGTTGATTACTGCATTCATTGAAGCATTGTTTATTTTAAAATTGATGATATGTTGATATTTCTTGTCGAAAAACTATGGAAATACTATGTACATAGTGGCACATGGTACCAAATGTGTATATTGCTGAAAAAAATAGGAAGTGCAGTAGTCTTAAAAAATTATTGTGAGTGAAAAGTGATGGTGTTGCGGTGTACAGAGTTGATTCAAGAGGCCAGCATCTTTACTAGATGGGCAGGCTAGCTATTGATCTTGTTGATAGTTGCCGTCTAGATTCGTTGTACGTAAATATATCACGTGTATGCCCTGCCAGCACCAATGCATTTTAGAAGGAGGAATAACCAGAAAACATGTACTTTTATGTTCCTTTTAATTGTTGAATATGTCAGTGATAATTTGGATATTTTGTTTACAATGTATAGCATACAATTTAATTTGAAACTATTTGTGTATTGATGGCAGCTAACATTCACATTCCTCTAAGCTCCATTATATACACGGTTATAGTATTTAATCTCCTTCAGTCAGGGGAACCTTGAGTAAGAGGATGGAAAAGTGGCAGCATGTAAAAAAGGAGCGAGCTGGAAGGATGTGTCCATTGAAGCAAAGGCCCTCGTTCTTAGACAGCAAACGCCTTGCAGCTCCTTTGGTGGTGGTGGTGGTGGTGGCGGAGGATGGATTGAGGAAAGGAACAGCATCTGATTTTTGTGAAGAGTTGCAAAACATGGAATTTCATGTCAGAAGTCCTTATTCTGGGATAATTAACTGTCTGGTAAACCCTTAAGTACTAATAAGACAATGAGAGCAGAAGTTCTGAAAAAGATGGTAATGGTAGTTGACTGGTGAATTTAGAGATCTGGTCTTCAAAAGGACAGAAAAGGTTTAACGGGCCGTTTTTTCCTGCAAGAAACGAATGTGGGTCTATTGATTGGAAGTTTGAAGCAACTTAATATTGCTCTGCCTAGGTTAAACAAACATTCTGGAACCAGCCCGAACAATGAATTCCAGGAACCCTTTAAACTAGGCAAGAATAGTTGAGCAAAGGTACGGGTCCTGTGTTGCTGTTGCAGTTGGAACTGGGCTCTGAAATGTTGAAGTCACCAACTGTCTTAGTTCTTTTCCTTCTCCAGAGTTCGACTTGCTTGGTCAACTTGCTTGGTCTTGTAGTGCTCATAACGTTGTCGATAGGCACGTCAAAGTGATGGACTTCAAAGAGTGCCTGGTCAACATTATTCTCCTTTTCCACCATTTTAGTGCTGTTCATAGTAGTCTCGTTAGAAATGGCGGTCCTGGTTGGCAGAGGTATGCACCCTGTCCCAAGTAGGAACCAACACTCTAGTCGGGGTTGGCTAGATACATACTGGAAGATAATCCGTACTCACCCGCTGGTAGCTTGGCACAGAGCAGTCAGGCTGATCTAAAAAGGCAATATGTAAAGTATGTGTGCAACACACACACAGTAACACAATGAAAATACCACAAAAAGACGCCACACAGGTTTTGGTCAATTTTGGTACAGAGACAGCTGCAGAAACTCCTTCTGGGACCCAGGAATGGAAGGGGCACCTTAGGCATGAGTGGGATTCACAGGTGGCAGAGTCCAGCAGAATTGCAGGAAGTCTTTCATGACCCTGCGACTTCAGAAAACAGGAGGCAAGCCAGCAAGCCCTTGAGTCACTCTGGGTTCAAGTGAGATGGGTCCAGTCCTTGTCCTCAGCGGAGGCAGCTCATCACAGCAGTGAAGCAGTTCCTTGGAACAGTCAGTCAAGCAGAGTGGCAGTCCTTGTAGCACAGGTCCAGTAGTGTACTGTCTTGGTGGGGACAGAGTCCCAGTACATATGAACAAATGTGCCTTTGAAGTGGCGGGGGGACTTCAGAGCAGCTCCTTGAAGTGTACAGGTCCACTTTCATCCCAGCCCTATCTGCCGGGTAATCAGCCCTCTGTATGGGGGCAGGAAACAGCTAATTCAGATGTGTCAGCTCACTCTCCCTCTTCCTGGCCAGGAAGGCTATCAGAATGCAGATAAGTCTTCTGTCACACCCATCCTTCCTGTGTTTGTGGCTGTCTAGTGGGATTGCACAAAGTGTAGCTGACATTCCCCCCTCAGACGTGTATTGGAGACAGACTGCAGGCACACAGAGTGAAGTTAAGAGCAGAGAAATGTCCAATTTCTAAAAGTGGTATTTCTAAAATAGTGATGTTATATCTAACTTTACCACTAAAAAGGATATATTGTGACCATTCCAAAGATATGGAACCTGATTTAGCTCCTTTCGAATCCAGAATTACACATTAAAAGTGTTTTAAGGAATTTCCAATGCTAGCCAATGAGAGGAGTAGGCCTCACAACAGTGAAAAACGAATTTAGCTGTTTGTCACTACAATAACATACAAAACTACGAAAAATGTCCCTTTCCAACCTTCTATACGTGGGATGACCTGGTCTTAGTAAGCAGAACGCCAATTGGACTGCAGCACCTCCTGAACACCACCAACAACTTCTTGTAAGTATACGCATTTATTTAAGTAAAACAAAAATGATGGCAATAAAGTGTTGCAGAAAGAAAAAGTTGAATTGGTATCTGGACGGACATCGCCTAGAACCAGCAACGGAATGTAAATATCTTGTAGCCTTATTAGATACCAGAGGCTTGTACAAACCTCAGATGGAGGCCCTGCCCCGGAAAGACACCACAACTTCACTAGCAGTAAAGCCCCTAAAGAAAGCCCTACCTGACCTAACCTTAGATCCACTACTACAGGTAATCCAGGCCAAGCTACAACCAATGCTAACTTATGGAAGCGAATCAATTCGAGGAAGGGATGCGATTGCTTTGGACAAAATCATCATCAGCGCCCAAAGAGCGATCTTCCACCTGCCGACCTACATGTCCTGCCAAAATTCATCTAGAATTTGGCCTACAGAAGCAGACTGTGGCTAGGACGGGGACTTGCATAAAAAGCTGGCACAAGATTAGGGGAGCCGAGCAAGGATCACTAAATTCACACCTCTGGACTGAATTGACATGCCATGGAAAATCACGTGCCAGAGAGTACCTCTTAGTCTCCCAAAAAAACATATGCATAATCGAAGATAAACCAAACAAGACAAACCAAAAAAGGCACACGCTGGTCTGTGCTTAACAATTATTTAGTCCTCAAACCACAACCATACTTAAGTGTCGGATTCAAAATGAAGACAAAATAGAAATTCTTAAGACTCCACCTTGGCATACCACTGATACTCCTGCATCTACCTCCCTGAAAAAGGAACCCAGGTGAGCAGACTTGCCATCTCTGTGGAAACGGTAGTGAGGATCTCATGAACGTTATCTGCATTTGCCCAAGTCTACTGGACATTAGACGCACTCTGCTTCACCCCACCTTCAAACAAAACGCATCAGGACTTGCAGGCAGGCAGTGAAGCTATGCTTCAATTCTACCGTCACCCAACTAAACTGCCACCTCACAAAGTTTTTCAGTATAGTAGAAAGGAGACTGCCTCAAACATTGCCTCACAACAAAGGCACAGAGAGGAAATAACAATCGGCCCAAGAGGATACTGATCACTACACAGGAAAAAGTCAGGATACTACAACAACATTCAATGGCTGAGCACTCTACCACTTTTTGCAAAACGCATACAGACCCCCCTTCTTGTATCCTAGGAACAGAAAAAGCAGGGAATCAACAAGATCTCATAAAACAAACCTTTAAAAAAAGCCTACGCACAATGGACATTAAATAGACTCTTTTTAAAATGTTTTTATCCCTTCTTAAAGTTGCACCAGTATATCAATCTTTGGGGACTGTCAAGAAGACAGCATATATTCAACATGGTTATACATGGGGAAAGGAAATGTCAGTTTATACACGGTAGCTGCCAAATGCAGATTTCTCAGATTACTGACTTTATTGCACAAACGTCGCCACTTTAACATTGGAACACAGGAACAATGTAAATAATGTTTTAGTATCCTTTTTTTCTTCTCTGCATGTTTTATCTTTTTATTTATAATGTAAACGAAATTGCAAAGGTTTTAATTAATCATGTAAATAAACACTGCTATACCTATAACTACCAGGACATGTAAAACTTAAGATTTCATGTCCTACCTTTACTTCCAACGCACCCTGTCCTTTAGGGGTGACCTATGTGTAATAAACTGAATAAAAGGGGAGAATATGGCTTAGAAAGTGGTTCTAAATGCCAATTTCAAGTAGCAGTAAACTGAACACACTGGTCCTGCAATTGGAGGCCTGAGACAGGTTTCAGAGGTTACATGTATGGGTGGCACAACCAGTGCAGCAGGCCCACTAGTAGCATTTAGATTACAGGTCCGGGGTATATGGTTTACCACTTTACAAGAGACTTATAAGTAAACTAAATATGCCGATCAGGTATATACCAATGTTACCATGTTTAGGACAGAAGGACATACACTTCAGCACTGATTAGCAGTGGAAAAGTGCTCAGAGTCCTAAGGCCAACAAAAAGAATCCACAAAATGTGGAAGTAAGCAGACAAAAAGTTGGGGAAGACCACTCTAAGGATGTCAGGTCTAATACTTGTGTCAGGCTCCATTGTGCCCACCCTAATCAGGAGAAGCCATGCGATTCCTCTATCGGCTACAGTTGTATAGGCCTGTTTCAGATGCATCTATTGGTCTTTTACAAAGCATAATAGATCATCTGTGTATGCGAAGATGATATGCACTGTGTTGGCCAGCTGCAGACCCTTACTGTGTCTAGCTTTCCTCATAATGCAAGGAAAGGACTTCATCACTTATGCCAAAAACATTACTTACAATGGCCATCACAGTCTCGTTCCTTGAGATATTGATGTGGGGGGCAAAATGATCTTGCCGAAGTTTATCAAATGCCTTTTACAGGTCCACCAACACCACCTTGGCATATGTATATTCGCAGGTGTGGCGGAGGTTCAGGGAAGTATTACGTCTAGACATGAAGTTGTTATGGTCCACATGTGCCAGTCTTGGCAGTAGTACACGTATGCATCTTACAAGTATCTTGCTAAGGATTTTGTCGTCGGAGTTGAGCTTGAACATTTGTCTAAAAGAAACTCTGTGCAAAGGAACGCATGGGGGTTTAAGCAGTAAAGCTTTCACTGTTTCTGTAGTGGTGTCTGGGAGGGTTCCTAAGTGCAGTGCAGCCCGGTACACTGAAGACATAAGTGGTGCCACTATGTTGGTGTACACACAGTAGAGTTTTACATGGAGACCATTGGGTCCTGGGCTCTTACCTTGAGCCAGTTTTCCACAGCTTCTTTAATTTATTTTCCGTTGTGTGGCCATTCAATGATATATTGTCTTGTGCAATTCAGTGCAGGTGCGTTCAGTCAAGGTATGAGCTGGTTACATATGGTTATGTATACCTTTACCTAGATCAGAATAATATTCTAAGAAGGCTGTGTTAATTTCAGTTTGTGTGTGAACATTAATGCTTTGTTCATTCATAATTTGCATCACTTGACTGCCCTTTGCTTGAGTTGGGTGAGCCAAGATGTGAGATATCCTGCACAGTCAACTTCTATTTGGATAGGCATTAAGTATTTATTGTGTTAAAGACTTTATATTATTTCCAGCAATGTAGCATATCTTTCCCTAGCATTTACCAAGCATTGTCTTCTCAAGAGATAAGGAACCATTTCCTGCCCAATGTCATGTAATGTCTTGTCCAGTTTATTTAATTCTGTCTTTAAGGTGTCCCTGACTCTCACTACTGTGTGGATACAGTGTCCTTTCACCACCACTTTGAAGCTGTCCCACTTCACCAGTACGCTTAAAGTTTTGACTTTATTTTCCCTAAGGTTTTGCTTAATGGCATTACTCAGTTCCTCCCTGAATAACCTGTTCAATTGCATGGAAGCCTGAACGTACCCTGTTGGGGTGGGTGTATATTGTCCCAGGCAATTTTCTTTATCAGGGAGTTGTGGTCTGCAATGATTTTATATCTAAACAACAAAAGAGTGCCAAATGCATAAATATTAAATTAAAGAACACAGTAGGAGAAAAAGAAGAAGTGGGAGAAAAGCATAGCTCAAAGCCGAAAAAGAACCCTCAGGCACCAACTAAATATGTTGGTTGCCAGTTGTCTTCATCGGGTCCTTCTTGGTGAAAACCTAAAGTGCTACGTAGTCAAAAATAACAGTGCTCGAATAAAAAGAGTGTGGACTACTCCCCAGAAAAAAATTATTTAATATAGGGGTAGTTCTAACTCTGTTAAAAACAAGTGTAGAAAGGCGGACAAATATGAGGTTGAGTTAATTGAAACCTCTTGTCCTAAAAGGTCGACATGTTTCTTGCAAGGGCCCAAATTCAGCCCAGCATTCCTCAGGACCACAATAACCCTGGCCTCATGTTCAGTGCTCACTAAGGCACCAAATTCATACAAGGCGGGGTAAACAAATTATTTAAAATTTAAAATCGTAAACTTATCTGTAAGTTTATACGCGCGAAATTCCATCTAGACATTGTCATAGTTGCATGCTGATCAATCTGAAAAGATATGGTGAATTATTGCACGTTGATTCTCAATAATTTCATTAACAAATATCAATAGATACAAAGAAAAACATCTAGAGGCTGTAGCTATGCATCAAGACCCCCACCTTTCATCACAATTTGTGGCGATTGCATAAGGTTAAACTCTATTCATTAGATTACTACATTGTTAGAGAAAGTCAATTCAAAAGCCTTTGATATATGATTCAACACCCTGCCGAATCTGTATTTAAGCATTTTATGACAAAATTAGTCATAAGACCACCGTCAGTTTACTTAACCAAGGGCCAGGTAAAAATTAGATATTTTTTCTCAAAAAGGCGTGACCATTAAAACATTTACGATGTTAGGAGAACTCAAAACGCCATTAAAGAGGACCACTTACTCAGCTGTAGAGCGAGAATTACCCCTTAGGTCCGTGGCGGGGGAAACCTTCACGTTTAGACAATCTGCGAGGAAGCACAACAGGAAAAGAAGGAATTTATATTCTTCCTGTGTTTAACCCTGTTTTTTCAAAACACGGAGGTTCTCTTTCAAGTCCCGATGCCATCGTGCCTTGCATTATTATTTAAAAATCGCTATATGGCTTACTTTCATCCAAACGACTCCCCGCAAGTGCACCTAGTCTGTACACGTCCACGGCCTGTAATCACTGAGCCGGTGGAAGCGTCTTGACTAAGTGAAAGCAAAAACGACGTTTGCTACGTGAAAGCACACGTGACCGTCGTGCTGGATGGTCGTAAATTTAAAGGGGAAGTAACTTTTTGGAAATCTGCTCGTATTTTTCTTGTGTGTGTGAATGGTATAAAGCTTTATTGCTATCTCATGGATCTAACACGAGTAATACAAAACGGACAGTAATAGCCCACTTACTTTGGAAAAAGGGGGGGTTGTTTAGCTATGTCATAAGTCTTACACGTATAATACGAGAATAATATTAATAACAACCCACACGTTGTAAAAAAAGGGGGTGTATTTATCACAGATTCTATGTGTTATACATAATCAATTTTCAAATAAATTCCTCCAGGGTTCTCACATTATGCATAGGCAGTTGATAGAGACACAACATGTGCCATCGGTATCAGACGATCCCATGGTCGTAAGTTACCCACATTAATAATTACTAGACCAGTCTCACTAGTAATTATTAGGAATCAGATAAGATCTATCGTCGCATCACAGAGCCCCAAGGGATGTCATCGTTCAGCCCATGTAGATGTGTGGATAGACGATAGATCCATCTTTGTTCCTTTTCAAAGATGGTATTTTCTCGACCTTCTGGTATTTCTTCTATAATTGTCCATTTGATGTCATTTGGACAATGTCCCGATTCCAGAAAATGGGTGGTTAGTTTTGTCGTCGCCTTGCGACATCGTACATTGCTACAATGCTCACCAATGCGCGTCTTTACTTTGCGGGTTGTCATGCCCACATATTTCATGTTACAGGGACATGTGATCATGTAAATAACATTTGAAGAATTACAATTGGTGTGACCCCTTTGATGCCAAACTTTCCCAACTTCCAGATTCAATGTCTTAGTGGCAGACGTCAGATGACACACGCTGCAGCCACCACACGGGTGATGGCCGGTAACGGGGGGCATACCCCAGGCATTTAGAACACTGTTATCTTGTGTTTTGTCTGCATCTCTAGGACGTGTATGCACAAGTGCATCCTTCAAACTTCTCTCTTTTTTGTACGAGAAAAGTGGTTTTTTCCACTCTCTACCATTACTGTTCAAAATCTGCCAGTGTTTACCGATGCAACGGCTGACGGCATTTGATATATTGCTGTAGGTAGTCACACAGGTCAATGGGGTTTCAATTTCTGGCTCCTTGATATAATCCTCAAGGAGAGCCTCTCGGTTTTGATTAGGGGCCCTTTTACAACTTTGTTTAAGGATTTTGGTAGGATAACCTCTACTGGATAGCTTGTCTGTGAGATCTTGTGCTTGATTCTTAAAATCTGTCACATCACTACAATTCCTACGGATACGTAGGTACTGCCCAAACGGTAAATTAGTTCGTAAGGGACGAGGATGAAAACTAGTAAAATGTAGCAGATTATTTTTGCTTGTTGGCTTGTAGTAGGTTTTAGTGGTTAAATGATCTCCTGATTTCTTGATGGTAACATCCAAAAACACAATTGATTCCGGATGGTATTGGTGGGTGAACTTCAAATGGGGGTCACAAGTATTGACCCAATCAAAGAAGGCCAAAAGACTTTCCTCCGACCCTCGCCAAATCAGTAGCACGTCATCAATGTACCTCTGCCACAGGTAAACATTGAGAGCATAAGGGTTCGTTGGTGCAAGAATGTGACTCTTTTCAAAATTAAAGACATACAGGCCAGCTATACTAGGGGCAAAAGTACTGCCCATAGACGTCCCTGTCTTCTGAAGGTACATTTTGTCCTGATATTGGAAAAAATTCCTCTTAAGGGCCAGTGTGGCACAATCGATAATGAAACTGTGGGAAGTAGTATAATCCCACTGTTCCTGATCTAGAACGTCTGCCAAAACCTTCAGAGTGGCATCTTGGGGAATGCAGGTGTATAAACTCTCTATATCTAGAGAGACTATGAAACATGGTTCCTCTGGCATTCGGACATTAAGGAGCATAGATAGTAAGCTTTTGGTGTCTTTAATATAGGTGCTTGTAGCCTGAATTATAGGTTTAAAGAAGAAGTCACAGTATTTAGACAACGGTTCCAAAAGGGAACCTATACCCGAAACTATTGGTCTACCAGGCGGAGGGAGACGATTTTTATGTGTTTTTGGTAAGCAATAGAAGTATGGGATCTGTCCATCCGAAGTTGTTAAAAAATCGGCTTCCTGCTTACTAATATAACCGTGATGCTCTGCTGTCATCACATGATCCAATATCTCATCTCTCAGAAAAGAGGAGGGATCTTGGTCAAGGACCAAATAGTTATTGGTGTCATCCAGGAGATGTCTGCATTCTCGATCATATGCAGTAGTATCTTGTATTACAATGCCACCTCCCTTGTCAGCACTCTTGATTACTATACTTGAATTCATAGCAAGGGAATCTATGGCTTTATACTGATTTGCTCTCAAATTTTTTAGGGTCTTGGTTCCTCCATTGTTTCTACCTCATGGAACACTGCTTGTTCAAAAGCTATTAATTCAGGCGGCATCTGATGTACAGGGGGTATGAAGGTCGATTTTTTTCTAAAAGTAGTGTCATAAGTTGGGGTCTGATTCTCATCTTGTTTATGATGTTCATAAAAGACCTTCAATCTTAATTTTCTGAAAAAATCGTTGAGCTCACAGAGCAATTTGAAGCGGTCTAACCGGGGTGTCGGGATAAAACCCAACCCTTTTTCCAGAACGGCTATTTCATCAGCACTTAAAGTAACTGATGAGAGATTTGTAATCAAACTCTCTGGTTGCTCGGACCTGCCCTCTGCTCCTGAGTCTTGCTCCGTGTGTTGTCTCCCACGGATTCTGGTACTTGCCAATGTACTTGGTTGGCCCCTCTCCTCTTGCCCCGTCCCCTCCGGTCAAACCCTAAAAAATGTTGTGGATACATGTTGGGTTGAAAGTGGGGTGGAGGGGGGGCAAAGTGTGGATTCCAAGGCATTTGTGGGGGAAAAAAAGGTTGGTTATATGGATTGGGGGGAAACCCCTCAGCTCCATGTAACGGATAAGGCAGCCACTGCGGGTTATTTTGAGTTTTACCACCTCTGCCTCTCCCACGTTGTTTGTTCCCCATACTCCCAGTGCTGCTCGTGTTTGAGTCATCTGAAGTGTCAGAGTTGTAGTTAGTGCGATTAGGTGGTGTATATTCAGTACTGGAATATGAGTATGTTTTTTCATATGACCATTTCTTTAGGTCCTTCTGGAATTTCACCACTTTAGATTGTGCAATATTGTCTTTATAGTCATTAAGCTCCTTATTGAACTCTTCCAGCTTCTTTTTGAAGCCTGTTACAGTTGTTTTAATATGGGCCTCAGTCACCTGTATTTCTATTAACAGGGCCTCCGAAAGACGCAAAGCCGTTTTTATAATCAGGAGTGCCCAGTCATGTGTGCAATGCCAGGCGATCTGGGCCCATTCTTTCCTAAAGACACTATCTTCCAGAAAGATACGGGGGCATTTGTCACCAAAAGTCCTTTTGGAGCGATCTTGTTGGTCAAATATTCTTTCATCATAGTGCCATGCAAAATGGCTCTGATGCGGCTACGTTTCTGTTCACCCAATTTATCCCAATCGGATGTTTGCGATATAGCTTGGGCAACTAAGGGATCTGCAAACAGTGAAGGGTCATTAAGTATGGCGTCGGCCTCCTCCCTTGAGAAGGAGAGGCCTGAGTCCTCCATCATCAAAACTAAGAACGGTGCACGTCTCTATTGGAGAAAAACACTATTTTCTTTAAAAAGATTATACTCTCACAGCTGTGCGCTGTAAAGCATATGATTTTACCCAGGTATTCTGAATGGAACACCTGTGCCTGGATCGAAATAAAACATAAAATAATGTGTAATCTTGAAGTGTACTTCATGGACAAGGAAATAATGGGAATAGTCTCTTAAATCTGGATACTGATTCCTCCAGACAACTCCCAGTTTTATAGCCATCTTGTAAAACTCCTGGTTACCGTTTCTGTGGGAATCCAAAACAACATGGGGGTGTGATCAATTTAAGGGCAGTTAGTCAGCACTAATTTTAATTGGTTTACCCAGCCAATGTGCCAGGCATTCTGAAACAGTTTCAAATAATTTAAGTTAAGGGCATATATTTGTCCCAATATTGCATCAAATCTCTTTAACCTGCCTCTGAGCAAAATGTATCTGCCCTTCTGTCAATGCAGGAATTCGTAGTATCGAAATACATCCTGTGTCGAATACAAATAATACACCCCTTGTGTAGTCCGAATAATTTGTGGCCTACCTCTCCCCCTGCCATGCAGCTTGTTGGGTTTAATGCGCCCAAGGTGTGTTTGTTGAAAAACTGCTATTTGAATACCCCTGCATCTCAGGTACGAGTGTATCTTGGCTCTCTTGGACACAGAGCCCATATCGTAGGCGTTTCATATGGCAACATTGTATGTTTGTGGCATGTGTAGCTGTAGATAATCTTGCCATCTAGTGTTGGAGTCAGACTTGAACAATTTGTTCAACTTTCGAGTCACAAGGTATTATGACTCTACCTATGCCTAGTAATGCACATGGGTATCCACTCCATTGCTAGATAGTTTTGTTCTGCCTTATAGTTGACACTTGTATCACTCTGGGTCGATATCCCATGGTGTTCGTCGTTGCACGCTTTTGTCTGACCCACTCCCATTGGTACAAACCATCTTCAATCTATTTTGGTTTCCCCCTCGTTGCAACCTTCTTCAGTTCAGTGACTGGGTTTCCATTTGATGCACTTTTTTGTGGCCTCGTACTAGGTCGCCCTCTCTGAAAATGCAGATTATGTGATGGAAAAGACTCCTTTTAAGTATTGTCCTCCGTGTCCCTTAAAATACCTTTGAACTGACCACCACCAGCTTTTGAACCTCTGTTTTTAGCCGTAGCTTGTAAAGGCTACCTGCCAGTAACATCAGCATGTGTTGTGTACTTCCATTTAGCACGTGTTTCTTTACTGTCACAAAGGATACATGTTGCTGTTCAGCTGTGGCTCTGCAGTGCAGAAGAACGTCTACTGTTCTCCACTCTAAGCTGTCCATGGAGCGGGCTTACTGAAGTAGGGTATCTCTGTTCTTAAAATATAGCAGTCTCGATACTATCAGCTCAGGTGGTGCTTCTAGGAAAGGGTGGTGTGACTGTACCCTATGTGCTCTCTCAAAACTTTTGACAGGCCGCTGCAATGAAATCGATGATGTTAATCTATATCAATAACAGAATCTCATTGTCCCTAGAGAAAACATTTCAAATCATTTACAACTTATAATAATGTCACATTCATGATCATTAATCCAATTATACAGGGAAATATTATGCATATATACCAGAGTATATCTAAAAGGTATATTTTATTCAAGTCAAATTTTTAGTATCACTTAATTCCTGGCAACAGACATACTACTAAGGTTCTTGAATTGGTTAACAGTAGTATACAAAACACCTTTTGCTTAAACTATAGGTAATCCAAACACCATGTTAGTGGAAATTAAACACAGCATTTCCTCAAATTTGCAGAACTGGCAGAATATGTTGACTACTTTCTGAAACCCTTTGTTTCTAAAACCCGATCCTTTACACAAGACAGTAGAGATGTCATTACAAAATTAAAAGGAGAACCCTATGACTCATTACAGAACATTCTCGTCACAATGGACATAGAGAGCTTATACACAAGCATCCCTCAGGGGGAAGCTCTCAAAGTCATTGATGATGTTTTGGAAGACCGAATACGCCCACACCAGGTTCCCACAAAGTTCATTGCAGACTGTGCTAGGATTGCTCTTGAAGAGAACTATTTTCTTTTTAATAATGAGTTCTATGGTCAGGTGAAAGGCGTGGCCATGGGCGCAATTTTTGCGCCAGATATCGCCAATCAGTTTGTAGCCCCGTTTGAGGAAAGGGTGATTTACAATGACAATCCTTTCAGCTCCCACTTAAATAAATACTTGAGCTACATCAATGATGTTTGTATTGTGTGGGAGGCGTCAAAGGAAGAATTAAAAAGCTTCCATCTATGGTTAAACCAACAAGATCAGAATTTACAATTGCCATTGGAAAGCAATCCATGCTCTATTAGCCTTCTGGACCTTACAATCATGAATGACGAGGGTGTCTTATCTATGAGTTTATACACTAAACCCACAGCCAGGAACACTATGTTGAAATACAACAGCCACCACCCACAAAATTTACGAGATAGTCTCCCTTTTGGGCAGTTTTTACGTATCTGGCGTAACTGTACCAGAAGGGAAGATGATTTCAGGGAAACCAAAATTCTACAGTCGAAACTAGTCATGAGAACAGACACAAGCACAACCTATACCTGTGTAATGACTTTTGGGACCGAGTCCAACCACATAAAGAAAATAATTAAGCAGAACTGGCACCTCATTAGGAAGGTTGAACCACAGTTGGAATTACCAGGTTTCGCCTTCAAGAGGGCCAGGAACCTACGAGACCATCTAGTGAGGGCCTATAATGAACAAGCACCAACTACAATACACAATATGTGGGGCTTATTACCAGTGACAGGACATTACCCCTGTGGTAATTGCGCAGCTTGTGCAACTACCAATACAGTGAAAAGTTGCAATTTGATTGGTAGAGAACTGATATTGCGTCAACATTCTAACTGTCTAACTAAGAATGTGATATACTGTATACAGTGTCCGTGTTCTCTAACATACAGTGGTAAAACTACACAAGAAATTAGAAAACGTATTTTACAACATCAGTCACGTATACGTTGTAATGTCATTACTGCTCCCCTTGTTGAACATTATCAACAAAAGTCACACATTCCATCAGAAATGAAATGGTTTGTACTTTAAGTTGTAAAGAATACAAAGAGGCTACAGAATGTCGATCGGCTGCTCTCACAAAAAGAAAACAAATGGATTTGGTCCTGTAACAGATGAAAAAGGATTGAATTCTGTGATTGAGTGGCACGTTCTGGCGACACTGTAGTGTCCTCTGGGTGGGCTCTGTAAGTATCACTATATACACTGTTAGGTTTCTGTTACCATTGTAGCGCTTGTCCTCATGTTAGCTGAGGGTAGTTGTTACAGACATGGTATCCAGATAGAACACACTTGGACTTGATCCTATAATTGATATAGGTCATGATTGTACTATATTAGTGAGTGGCACACTCTAGTGAAATTTCAGAGGCGTTTAGGTGTGTACTTGGCTGAGTGAGATATATTTTAACCATCTTTTTATTTCCCACCTATTTATATTGTCATACGAACATTAGGTAGGCATGGTGAATCTATTAATTGTTTGAGTACAATCCAGGTTCTGATAAGTATTTATGACCTTACACTGACTAGTTTAGAAAAATAGGATAAACATTTTTTTTTGTCCTTTTGGGTTCGATCAATAAAGTTTTTGATTTTTTCGACTTTGGAACTTTTAACTTAGATCTTATTACTCTCCAATTGTTCTTTCAATATCATCATGCTCAGCAGTTCAGTGCTGGTATTTGTCCAAAATCTAATAGATTTCCTGGCACACTCGTATGGGTTCCAGTAACATTTGGACCACTCTAAGATGGCCACTGCAGTAGAATGCGGTATGACGTCATCCTGCATTCAGCGTCTTTTCCTTATTTTGAATCGCTGCCTGCTAGGCGCCACGCTCTGTCTTTTGAGTCGGGCGTTTACGGACTAAGCAAAGCTGATTCCTGAAATAAGTAAGTGTTGCAGTCTTGGTGCGGGGATCCCGCAGTATTTATTATGTGTAGTTAAGTGCAATGCTGGTCTAGTCATGCGCCAGTGGCTTTTTGGATCGTAAATTTATTGCAAGATTTCATGTTTCATTGCAGGCGAATACGTGCTTTTGATTGAAAGAATTACATGAGTAGTTTTCGATACCCTAACACTTTGTGGTGTCACAATGGAGATCATGGGCTTCAGTCACTCAGTTGAAACTCGGAGCTAATGATATCCTTTCTGGTTCATTATACTTGTAGGCGGTGAGATGTCTAATTGAATTACAAGACATGTGAGTATTGTCTCTTACTCGTGTCTTAGTTTACGGTGATTTTAGAGTCAGACTTAGAATACTGACGTTTGGACTTTTATGTATGTTTCTTTATTAGACTCTTTGGATAAACACTAATTAGAGGATAAGTCTCCTTGTGACTTCCTTCGTAAGTATTCTAAGAAGTGAGTGGACTTTCTTCTTTTTTTTAGTTTAGTGTTGGTTATTTTGGTTTTGGTGTCACATAGACGTTACACATATGTGTTTGTGGTGACAGGTTTTTAGATATATGGTGTTTGGGTTGACACGAAGGGTGTGCATCACCATTGCTGTTGTCTTTATGTGCTGAGCAGACGATACCTCTTGTAGATACAGGGATGACCAGTATATATTTTTCATTGTATTAGATATAGATGTGCAACTTTTCCGTCCTGAAGATGGTCCTGAGGAGCTTTTAGACCAACGGGGGACCGAAACGTCGACGCCTAACGTCGCTTTGCTTATATGTTGATTATACAGATTGCAAATTTGAGGAAATGCTGTGTTTAATTTCCACTAACATGGTGTTTGGATTATCCATAGTTTAAGCAAAAGGTGTTTTGTATACTACTGTTAACCAATTCAGGAACCTTAGTAGTATGTCAGTTGCCAGGAATTAAGTGATACTAAAAATTTGAATTGCATATAATATACCTTTTTGATATACTCTGGTATATATGCATATATTTCCCTGTATAATTGGATTAATGATCATGAATGTGACACTATTATGAATTGTAAATGATTTGAAATGTTTCCTCTAGAGACAATGAGATTCTGTTATTGATTATACCCAGTCCCAAGGGGATTATTGGGTGGCTCTATTATATTTAGTATTGTCAATCTATGTCAGCCATTCCTCCAGATATCACCATATCAGCGCCCTCAACCCTGCCAGGCAGCCTCAGCTTTTGTGAGTCCTCAACTATTTACTTAGTAAAACACACCATTCATTCAACTCTAATGGCTGTATTTTTTAGGGTAGCTGTGGTTGGTTGTAGCTAATCTAGGAAGGTCTTTGTGTTTTGTACCCTGTTTGATAGCTTCCTCTGATCATACCGCAAGAGAGTGACATCTACCTGCACTGCGTTGATCTTCGTTTCTAATATCCCCCTGGCTATTGTTTTGACAGCAAGGATGGTGTCCAAAATGTCTGTTGTACTTTCATTGGGTTGGCCATTCAGGTTCACTGCCCACAATTCAAGCCTGCTCTCAGTGTACCCCAGCTTGGAGAGTGTTGGGTGTGGGAGGCCCACCAGATCACCTTTTTCCAGTACCTAGCCCAATAGTTGGCCATGTTATGTGTAATCCATTAGAGGTGAGCAAACTGTTTTGGGCAGTAGCTGGTGTTTCAAGAATTATGATCTGGCTATATTTCTCAAATGAGAAGCACCTCATTTATGGAGTTGCTGTTGTGTGCATGTGAGCTTCTCTTATAGCCATCTCCTACATATTAACTAGGATACCTTCCTTTTCAGCAAGGAGGGATCGATCTAACATGCACCTCCAAACACCCTGTTATACAAACCTTTGTGTTTGTGAATTAATACTCAGCAGATGGCAGTTATTTCACTGGAAAGTTCTGTGTTGCGGCTCATCTGGATTGTTCAGCCTGTGCCCTGGTGGAGTAGTGCTCAAGATAATGCATTCTCTCTGTGGCAGGCCAATTGCTTAACAGAATGGGTGTGTTCACAGTCCCTCCTGACTTTTCCAGAATGCTGTGCTGCATGGCCCCCCTATGAGGTGGGACCCTCCAACGCTTGCACGCCAATATTGGGGGAGGAGTTTGAGCTTGTGCAAACCCCGAAATGGTGCGAGGTTCTGATTGTGGTCCCTAGCTCCCTTGAGAGCCCACTCTTGCTGCAGTTATGCATTTCCAGCTGGTAATGCAGTTGTGTATAGAAGTGTGAGTAGGTGCTCACCTTTGCTCAGCGAGTCCCTCCACTTCTGTGTGCCCTTCTTTCCCCACAGCCTTTATGATCTGCCTCACACTGACAGGTTTCATCTATACCTGCTCTTTGGAGGTAGGCCATACTCAGGCCCCCCAAATATTGCTCCAATGTGGAGCCAAGGTAGTTCCCGACCCCCTCAGTTTGTGAGAAGACTCCTGGGCGTCTCAGTTTTAATCTGCTTGTAGTGTGCACTCGCTTCACAGCCCGCCATCTTAGTCTCACAATGCAAGGCCAATCCGCCAACTCTCAGCCATTCAGCTGTAATCTTTAGGGTTCTAGAACCATAATGCGGGGAGCGGGGTGGTCCTGTCTTTTTGAGTGGGTTCTCTGCCAACACGGATTCAGGAGCTATTGTGTCAGGATTTCTGTGGAATTTGAGCAGTCAGCAAGAGTTTTGTAGAACGATTTTTACTCGCCAGCCATGCCCTTTGTAAAACTACCTCTTAAGGAAGCAGAAACACTTTATAGCAGAGATATTTTATTTGCATCTATCTATGTCAAACGATTGTTGTCATTCATCACATAGACATGTTGGACTTAAAAATCAATGTAAAAGATGTATTAATGTTTCTTATTGTTTTATTCTATGCTACCCTCCACAAAACCTTTTGTGATTTCTTAGGAAAACTCAGCAAATATATAGTAATTAATTGACTACCGAGTGCATACGAATTTTTAACTACAGTAATTTTTGTATGATTTGTTTACAGCAGGTTAACAGCGACCTTTCCCTCTGTGATCTTCCACTGTATATGCAAAGTAACATAATATACAGGTTTGACGATGGCTGGGACATCATTAGTCTTGGTCAAGTGACCCCAGCACTGCATGTTCTAAGCGAAGATCGTCATTTGTGGATGAAACTCTGCCAGTACCATTTTTCAGAAAAACAGGTACCGTTTTGTTTAGCATCATTAGGTAACCTTAAGTTCTGTTGCAGATGTTTGTATGTTGACCCTGCGGTTGATGTCTGTTGTACATAGGCTGCCTAGCGAGATAGCTCTGTACCACAGTGAAAACCAAGAGGTACTTTGTCCTTTACTTACTAATTTTTTATTGTGCAATGTGGAGATCCCCTTTTAGGAGACTCGGCAACCACCCCTTTGGTCTGAATGTGCAGGATATCAGGGCCTGTGAGGCCACTCTTATCCACTCTTGTCACCTCTGTACAACTCTTGTTGTTCCTAAGATGAAAACTACCACAAGAAGGCGCCCTGCAGGAACCAAATTGGTTTACAGAAGATTACAGCAGACTGCTGTGATTTACAATCCCCGACCCTTCAGGATATAAGGCAGGTAGACCTGTTGGATATAGAGTATAGCAATGGGTCCAACTTACAGGGGGAGGCATAGCTGATGGCGGCTAATGACTGGGGTCTCACAGAGAGCACAGGATTTGCCATGGAAAGGCAGGAACACCACCATAGCAAAGACAATACTAGCGGCGACCACCCAACCGTCTAAATGTAGCCACCTATGACTGACACTACACACAAATTAAGGCAACCCAGCTTGTCCAGAAATGAAATAGAACACCAGTTGGAACACGTACAAGTCTCATACGAGCACCATGTATAGGCTCCATACAAATACAAATACAGCTACCTAAAACTGCCTCTACACATATATTATGACAGACCAATTTGGCTGAAGCTTATTTATCGCAGCACCAAATGGAGCACTTACAAATTTCATGCTAGCCCCTTATCAGGTATATACAACAGTTGGAGGCTTAGGTCCCAGTTGGGCTGAGCTCTCATGTTAAGCCCTGTGAATGCCTCAGGCTAGGAAAAGTGGCAACACAATGTCACCTGAAATAAAAACATACGATGAGAACATGAAGGTGAAACAAATACGCAACATAAGGTGACATGACGTTTTCCAGTATTGTATCTTTTATAGATTTACATGAATCTTCCCCATCGTCCTGGTGGGAGTCCCATGGTAACAGAAGAAAAGCAGTAATAAAACATCACCATAGAGCTCCATAGAACAGAAACCTCACTTAAGTAACTTTTCAGCCTTATTTTATAACGTCCAGATTTCAACCAATCACAGCAGAAACCTCACTTTCCTTGCCTACAGAGCTACAAAACTTCAGATTTCTTACTGCTCAGTTACAGTATTTCTTCAACTTTTGACCTCCAGTCTCAGCTTTATCTCTCTCAAGGTATTTGTTGGACTTGCCAGAGCCTAAAAAGGGCTGTTTAGGACCTGTAAGACCTGTGGGAATTGTCGGCTATTTTCTGTAGACTCCCACAAACTGTGCCTATATTGCCTTTACCCTGACCACAAACCCAGGTAATGCAAGTTTTGCTGCACTTTTTTCAGCTAAAACCCTCAAAGACAGGGAGGGTAGGCTGCTACTCTGGCTACAAAAGAGGAAGGCTGCTTCAGACTCGGAGAAAGGAGGGCCGTCCCTCCTCACATCATGGGGACTCTAAGAGATATAAGTCCCAGGACAAATCTGAACCCAATTACCACAAAAAACCTCAGACAGAGGCTTCAAAGCCCTCTTCAGCGCCTGCGTCTGCTTCTCTGACTCCTCTCCGAGACCAATCATCTAGACCATCAACGGTGTCGTCGTTGAAGATTCCACTGTCCTCAAGATAACCTAAGGTTTGCACCATCGACGGCTTTATCGGTGACGTCGACGACAGTCAAGGCGTTAACGGCAGCAGGAGCCGTGACGGCATCGTGGTCGACGAGGCCTTCATCGTCAACGAGAATTTCACTGTCATTCACCAGTCCGTCGACGACTCAGACAACGGATCCGCAGATGAAGGCCGTCCATGCACAGTTGACGGTTCCACAGACTATCGCATCGGCGGTTGTATCGTCATCAAGCCCGTTGCCGGAGGGAAAAATCAGTCTCCTTCAGCCCAGGCTGAATCAGGATTTCTCCAAGATATCCCCTTTACCTCCTGCTCGCGTTTTGGACTTTCAAGAGAAAGAGGATGAAAGTATGTTTAACCCTGAATCAGTCCATCGCAGTTAAGGGTCAAGTGCCAAAAGTCTGATGATGAGAACATGAGGACATTGATCCATCTTTTTACCTGGCAGGGGAATTTTCTTTTGCGGTAAGAGACATGTCTGTCATGCAGAGGCCAGGTTTCTTCCAGCAACGTTACCCGTATGATGATATGGAGGAGGAGCGTCATCAGTTTAGGGAACCATCAATGAACTTTCCAGTGTCTCTGGTATCTGATCTCCGTCATTTGATTGACGACTATTACAGGTGATTTCCGGACGCAAATGCTCTTCAGAGGTCTTTACCTCCAGAAGAGGTACCCACTATTCTTCCGGGCCAAAGCTCTCCCAAATCCACTAGGGAAAAGACCCTCTCTCCTCCTATAGTTATCACAGAGGATACTCTGGATACTCAGACAGAGGAAGGGGAAATACAAACAGACATAGATACCCATGATGAATGGGATGACTACATAGCCCCCATCTCCTATCCCTCCTGCTGCGGATTCCCCTCCTGCAGATATTGGGGCGATTTCATGATCTTCCAGAGCGTGCCTCCAAACATTTTGGTTTGCCAATGCCAGCTAAGCAAACTGAATGTTTTCTATATGATTTTAAACCAGGCACTCAACGTCAGGGATGACAATCCCTATAGTTTACTTTCTATGGCAAGAAGGGCTAAAGCTAATGAAAACGCCTGCCTCCATTCCAGCTGTCATTCCATAACTGGACAAAAATACAAGGCTCCTGATGACTCGCCTACATGCCTCATTGGGCACCTGAGATCTGACTCTGCCATCATGCAAGCAGCGCAGAGAAGATCCAAGAATACAGCGTCCCCTTGCACAGCCACACCAAACAAGGAGGGCCGCCACCTCGATATTATTGGTAAGAGGTTCTCTGCATTGGCGGCCACCTCCATTAGAGCCACTAATGCCATGACCATTCTTGGGAGATATGACTGGCAGATGTGGTCAGACATATCTACTCTGTTGGAGTATCTCCCAAAAAATAAAAAGAAAGAGGCTAAAGATATTCTATTGGAGGGAGAAAGAGCATCTTAGGAGGTCATTGAAATAGTCATGGACGTTTCATCCACGGTGTTAAACCAGATGGCAGGAGCGGCGGTTCTGCGACGCCAGGGATGGCTAAAGGCAACCACCTTTCACCCAGAGTTCCGAGGCCTTAGACATGCCTTTTGATGGAGAATGCTTGTTTGGTATGTACAGAGATGAGGCACTACAATCTATAAAGGCGGACACGGGCAAAGCCTTAGACAATCCCCAGCAGCGCAGCTTTATGTCCTTTCAAGGTAGAGTGCGGGGGTAATTCTTATCCCGTCCACAATTTCAACAGTGGTACCAGCCATATCTGCAATGTACCTACCAGCCATACACCCAGTCTTTTCAATCCAGCACCGCTCTGCCTTATTCAAGACCGGCAGGACGCAAAAGCCAGCAATCTGCTGGAAAGTCCCAAGACCCCATTAGGAGGCAATGAATCCATCAGGCCCCTGCTACCATAGTCCCACACCACGAACACGCCTTCTCTGCATCATTTCAGAAATGGAACTCTATTTCTTCAGACAAATGGGTTTGAGATATCTTCCAGCACGGCCACACACTGAAATTCTTTCAGCATCCTCCAAATGTTTCACTACGGAAAGTTCTGCTCCGTCACCTTTCAGATCTCAAAAAGGAGATAAAGTCACTTCTTCTCAAGCAGGCCATAGAGGAAGTACCCCTTAACCAGCAAAATTGTGGGTTTTATTCTCACTTCCTCATTAAAAAGAAAAATGGAAAATGGAGCAGGTCCTGGACCTCACAATGCGGAACATGTTCAGCAAAAAACAATCTTTCAGGATGCTCTCTCTTCAGTAGATTAATTTTTCCCGTGGAAAAAGGGGATTACCTGGCTTCTCTAGATCTCCTCAACACCTATTTTTATATTCCCATCCACCCTTAGCATTGAAATTTTCTAAGGCTCAAAGTGGCAGGGTGCCATTACCAATTGAAAGTGCTTACATTGGAAATCTGCTCCCAGGGTATTCATCAAGTGCGGCACTTTCAAAACGTTCAGATCACCAGGTGTTCCCTTACCTAGACGATTGCCTCATAAAGGCTTCATCTTTTGAAGCGGCAGAGATTTCATCATGAGCCTGTCGGGTTCTCTTCCAGTCGTTATGCCTTTGCATTAATCTGGAAAAATCGCCCATTATCCCAGGCAAATCGATGGTCTTTCTGGGTGCACGTCTCGACACAGATCTGGGCAAGGCTTTTCCCACTCAAGAGAGAATAATGTGGATTCTGGGTACATCAAAGCTTCTCTCAACAAAAAAGTTAGTTTTTGTGTGGCAGTACAAGTCCATGCTGGAGATGGTGTCTTCTTGCATTATGCTTATCCCCAATTGCCGGCTCCACATGCGACCTCTGCAGGAACAGCTTGATGCGCAGTGGATTCAGTCTCAAGGCTCATTCAACTACAAGGTTCACATTTCAGCAGCAATGAGAGCCGTAATGACTTGGTGGATGGTCAAGGAAAACCTTTTGCAAGGCCTCTCTTTCATTCACTCTGTGTCACAGCTGGTGATGACCTAGGATGCGCCAATGGACGGTTGGGGGGCTCCCCTTCAAGAACTACAAATTCACAGGCCAACTGGCGAGGAAGATGGGCGCTTCTTAGAGCGGCTCCGCTGCCCAGAACCTATCCCCCGGTCTGTCCGCACACAAATCCAAGATGTTTGAATCCCAATTGGAAGCCTGCAAGCGGTGGGTGCACAGGGAGGTGTGTGACCCGAATCGCGCCCTTCAGGACTGCAGTGAGTGAAAGTAACTAGACTGCGGCCTGGAAGACTGCTCAGAGCCCCGTCCTTGAGTATGAGCAGCAGAGTTGTGATGGTCACAGAGGACATGAAAGGGGCGGAGCCCGGGCAAAGAACTGAGACCAACTGGTAAACCAGACCAAGCACTATTGCACATTTCACCACCACGACCTGTACGGGGTGGCCCGCCGACAGTGCGGGCTAGAACAACTACGCCAAAGCACACACAAAAGAGCGAGTCTCTGCGGCAATAAAATTGAGGCGCAGCGGGGACCTAGAGAGCTGTACCTGTCTCCTGCATGCATCTCAGGCGCAAGCGGAAACCCACACAGCTGCAGAGTACCTCAAGCCCCAGGGGTAGGAGGGGACGGGTGCAGTGAAAATCTGAGGCAGCCACACTCAGCCCTGTGTGCGAAAAGCCCCCAACACGGTACACTGACAGTGACTGGAGAACTACAGTGACACCAGGCCAAGCTATTGTTGAGGGCCCAATTTGAAAACACTGGAATGACCGTACATCGTTGGTGAAGAACTCCTTAGGACAGGGTGTGGCCGCAAGGGTTTGGCAGTGTCCCGGAAACCCTAAGGCTTCGGGGAACCTTGACAGGCCGTGCAGAGCTACCATCTGACTGCAGCAGATGGCTGGGAGTACCCGGAGACCTGATTCCACCCCACAGCAGGACCTGCCACCGGGGGATCATGACCGGGGGGCGCAGCCCGAAGAGCTGGCACCAAACGAAAATGGATAAATTCGCACTGCCCACGGGCCCGGAGGGGTTGGATCCACACGAGGACCAACGATCGGCAACAGGTGAACCAGTTTCGCTTCAAGACATCATGGCCCCAATACAGGGAGTGCGAACGGCCCTACAGTACAGAATTCATACGGTGGAAACAGAGGTGACCTTGATGCGGGCGGATCTACGCAATATGGGTGCCAGGCTCCAAGTAGTGGAGGAGACCATTGAGACACAGGACACTAAAGCCCTACAGGAAAGAGTTGGGGAGATTCAGGCAACAGCATCCAGCTTGAAAGCAAAGTTGGAGGATTTCGAGGGAAGGTCGAAGAGGAACAACGTTCGAATCCTAGACGTGCCGGAAAGAGCAGAAGGAACTTCCACCAACCTATTTGTTTAAGACCTTATCAGTAAACTGCTATAACCCGAGGTCTGTCAAAACTA
Organism: Lissotriton helveticus; assembly: GCF_964261635.1. Classification (NCBI taxonomy): domain Eukaryota; kingdom Metazoa; phylum Chordata; class Amphibia; order Caudata; family Salamandridae; genus Lissotriton; species Lissotriton helveticus. Next base: position 450,535,185 of record NC_136067.1, read on the forward strand.
TTCACAGTAGAGAGAGCCCACAGAGTACCAAGAGCGACACCACGACTGGGGGCCTCGCCGCGACCCATACTGGCCCCGCCGGTCACTTCTGAGAATGCAAGAATATCCATCTTTCCAGATTACACCCAGAAGGTGCAAAGACAGAGGAGAACATTCCTGATCGTGAACCAAGAGCTGAGGAAGAGGGAAGTGAAATACTCAATGTTGTACCCAGCAAAGCTCAGAGTGGAAGAAGGTGGTAAGTTGTGGTTATTCAAATGACCTGAGGAGGCCTGGGCCTGGATAGAAGGCTGGCGTACAGTAGAGTGCTCTCCAGCCAAAGGGAACCAAGGACCAAGACCTAGGAAAACATGCAGATCGGCCGAAAGTGAGACACTGGAGAGACCTGTTCGGAGAGATAATACAGGATTGCGGGAGGGAGACTAAGTATCACGGTTGATCAAGTGCCAGAGGTGAGACTATTATGGAAATCGGGTGGTGGAGTGATTCATCGTGGGAGTTCCTCCCTAGCGACTGAAACGCCTAGCAGAAGAAGCGAGGTAAACTGACTCTCAAATAAGGAAACACACTATGTGTAAGGCACTGCACAAAGGAAGACTTTGGCTCCTATTTAACCGAATGGCTGTTGGGGACAATTGCTAATCAGAACGTGAACTGTGGGGGCGGGGATTCTGGGCCAACTGGGAGGTACACGTTGTCCGGACTCTATTCAACTGGGGAAGTGAGGGACAGGCACTCTGCTGTGTTGGGGGTGGCGGGCTGGTTGGGTCCGTCTGGCAGGGTTGGGTTGTGGAGGGTAGTTCTAACGGATCGGGGAGAGGCAGTAGGAGAAGTTAGACACCCATTTGGATGAGTCTACGCTAACTTTGATGTTACTAAATACAGGGAAGAATCGCCACACAGAAACACAAACATTTGGAACACACTTCACAAGCTATATGCTAGCAAGGCCTAGAGAGAATGACTTCTCCTGGGTCCAACAGAAGCATAATTCCCTTCAATGCCGGCTATGGCACACATGGTGATGCCTACACTCAAGCTGCGGACATGGAATGTTGCCGGCTTGGGTGACAAAATAAAACAAGGTATAGTTAGCGATTCAGTTCAATAAAAGACATGCCCCAGATGTGATCCTTCTGCAGGAAACCCATTTACTGGGTAATAAATGTAAGGCCGCTGAGGAATAGGATGGAGAGTCATTCAGGCTTCATCGCTAGTTCCAGGGACTGGGATTCTCCTTAAGAAATGATTACCACTTATTATTGAACAGACATGGGCGGACACACTGGAAAGGTGCACAGCCATTTCAGGGAAATGGAAGGGTGAAACGTTTAATATACTTTCGGTGTATGTACCGTCGTCTCTGGCAAGTTCGACCCTCCCGGACCTGGGTAAACTACTATTAGAATTACCGACAGGCCACCTCATTATTGGTGGGGATTTCAATATGGCAGTAGATGACGCATTAGATAGACAGCCAGCCAGAAAGTCCCGTGCAGTTCAGACACAGTTGGCTGACTTCCTTAGAGCTCCTGGCCTATCCGATGTGTGGAGAGCCAGAAACCAGCTGACGAGGGAATAAACATTCCACTCTAGTATACAAAATAGTCAATCTAGGATAGATCTTCTAATGACGCCTTCCGCCCAGACCCCGGGCTTTAGTGAAGTTAGACATCCCCCAAGAGGAATATCCGACCGCTCCCCTGTATGGGGAAAGTACTCAGTCAGCAAACAAAAACCTAGGAACGTAATTACTATAAATGCCATGTACCTGAAAATTCCCAAGATTAGGGAAGAACTCATTAAATCGACTGAAAATTATTTCAAGGAGAACAAAGCCTCAGTGGCTTCCTCACTGACGTTGTAAGAGGCATTCACAACAGTCATTAGAGGGCAAGCACTATCATTTATAGTATACTGGATCTTGAACAGCAAGTAGTAAGGTTGGACAACGAAGAAGCAAAATACTTATTGAGCCTAAAACAACAAGAATATAAAGGGGATTCTGACATTGTTGCCTGGATTATCGTGGTTGGACCCTGTTTGCTGCCCTATCTCCTGCTGTCACCGTCATCCCAGCACCGCTCGCCGGACCCGCTGCGCGTTTTTATTCTGCAGGAATCGCCAAGGGGCTATACTGCTGAAGAGGACCTTTGTGGGCGGAATTGCTGTTGAGCAGGGCTGCGAGCGCCAAGCCAGGGACTCCATATCCCAGGAGTCCCTATGTGCCCAATTGGTTCCACCTGGGCCGCTCTCCCTGCTGGACACGCCCTCCGCTCACGGATCTAAAAGAGGCTGCCTGCTCTCCCCTGTTGGGATTCTGACATTGTTGCCTGGATTATCGTGGTTGGAACCTGTTTGCTGCCCTATCTCCTGCTGTCACCGTCATCCCAGCACCGCTCGCCGGACCAGCTGCGCGGGTCCCGCAGCGCGTTTTTATTCTGCAGGAATCGCCAAGGGGCTATACTGCTGAAGAGGACCTTTGTGGGCGGAATTGCTGTGGAGCAGGGCTGCGAGCGCCAAGCCAGGGACTCCATATCCCAGGAGTCCCTGTGTATCCAATTGGTCCCACCTGCGCCGCTCTCCCTGCTGGACACGCCCCCCCGGATATTCCCACTCCTATTTAAGTTATATATCATCCCCGCGGCGCGGGAGCGTCCCGGGAGAAGCCCGGGACAAGGGCGGGGCCGTCTGCGGCCGTCCGCGGTCGGGCGAGGTTGGGTTGGGCCACCCTCCTTGGCTTTTTCTTTTTGTCCCTATTAAGTGAGTATTCGTGAACACATAGGTATTTGTTTCCCTTTTTAATTACTGTTATTAGTTGTTGTAATCATGCCCCTACGTTCCGGGAAGGAACGCTCCGTCCAACTACAGACCACAAAGGGGGTAGTTACTGGACCCCTGGATGCTTTCATTACCAAGGCCACTGGAATCCTGGAGCAGGAGATTGCCTTTGCGGAAAAAAGGCTCTCTCTTGACCTGATCAGTGGGAAACGCTCTTCGTTAGGACCCCTTGCAATGGCACCAAGTCCTAAAAATATCGCACCAGGTTCTATTCCATCCCTGGTTCCAGTTCTGGTGGATATACACTGCGAGGTGGAAGGCCCGTCCTTGATTCCCACTGATAGTGATATGAGTTCTAGTGAGCACTCCAGGAGTGTGGAGGGGGGGAATGAACACTTGGTTAGCCAATTACAATCAGAATACTCGTCTTCTGAGGACTCTACAATCCCTCTTTCTGGCAAAAGGAAATGTAGAAAACGCAGGAAGGACTGCCAGAGGGGAGGTATTCCAAAAATACCCAAACTAACTGACTCTCAGCGGCTCCCAATTAACTTAGAATCCCACTCCAGTTTGCAGCCCCCTTTGTCTCCTACTGCCCTCTTTAGTCCAAATTGGCTCTTCTGACCCCTATCCCGTGAGTTGTAGCAGTGATGAGGGTTTACTCGGAAAAATGGAAGTATTATTTAAAACGCTTATGCTTCCTCTATTAGAAAGGACTAGACTAATGCATTCAAAACTGGATATACTGGAGAACCTTGTTAATATTAACACTGGGTTGTTAAAAAGCCTGGTTAACGACCAAAAGGCTTTGCCCAACACTACCTGTACTATTAAACCTAAAACTCAAGGTACAGCCGGTAGTAGTAGCAAGCAGCCTGCCTTAGCTCTTGGTAAGCCAGTAACATCTCGGTTAGCCCCAAATATCCATGCTAGTATAGATCCTGGTGTTGGGAACCCTCATAACGCCACTACCCAAGTGACGGCACCATGCCCACAGGTCTTAAAACCTAAGAAGGCCAGTATTAAATCTAATCACTCGGATTCTCAAAGTAATCTTGCATCAATACCCAAAACTTGTTCTTTGGTCCAGGGGAGGGGTGGTTCTTCTACCCCCTCTACTTAGCCTAAAATAAATCCACGAGGGGGGGAGTGGTGTTACCACTACTCAAGTTCCTCCCCCATTGAAGGCTAACAAACGGGGACCCCCCCGTACAGACCTACCTATTGAAGCCACCCCATATACTATTATTTTAACAGGTGTCTCACCTTGTAAGGAGGGCCAAATTGAATCCCATGGGGATCTAAAAAATAAAGTTGTTTTTTGGCTAAACAAAAATCGTCCCCTTCGCCCGTCATCCGCTACTGAGATATTGAACGTGAGATGGGTTGATTGGGTGGGACATTGTGAAAAGGATCTAGAAGGAGATTGTATTATCATACATTTTAGGGATCCTTGGGTGGTGGATTATATTCGTAGAGATGCAAGGTTTGGGAGGGTGAGTGATGTACAGTCACTGGATCTTGCCTATTTTTACCCCAAAAGATATAATGTGCCAGTTGTCAACCCATTGATGTGGAATAGTTTTGTTGGTAGACCCCAACTGGCAGGGTTTCCTCATTCCCCTTTCTACCCTCGTTTGTACAATAGTTTTGAACCCTTATCTGGTTTAGAGGGTATAGATTGACTCCACCCCGTATGTGACGGAGGGAGTGAATGTGGAATCATTGATAACAGGGGTGATGTAATAGACAAGGTAGTGACAAGTTGGGAGGGAGAACATCTGGAGAAAGAGCCAAATACATCTTTAATTAACTTGGTAGACAGTATCCGGTTTGATGCTTGCTCCCTGAGCATTGGTCGGGAGATATGTCTAGAGCAGAATGTCTTGGATCCTGTTGCACCCGTTAGCCAGGGTATGCTGCTTAAAATGGCCTCATGGAACATCGCAGGGCTAAAGGGACGTGTGTGCTCTGAGGATTGGATAGATTTTATTGACACTTTTGATATTTTAATCTTCCAAGAGAGCTGGGCACCTGATCCAATATATCGGGTAGGGTTTCTAAACTTTTACAAACCTACAATCCAGGGTCCCAAAGGTAGAGCTTCTGGGGGCCTAGTGATTTGGGTTAGACAGTCCATTGATTATAAACCAACAGAAATTGCAGTGGACAACCCAGATCTCTTGGGCATCAAGCTGCGGAAGAAGAACCATCTGGACATAGTAGTTATCAATATTTACGCCCGAGGTTGTCCCGGCGGGCGTTGCCCGGTTATTGTTAACGATTTGGACTCATGTCTTGATCTAATTGGGAGGGACAAATTCATCCTTGTAGCAGGGGATCTAAATTGTACATTTGAACCCCTGCTTAGTGAAGAGGAGGATCTGGGGTTTGAGCTAGATGCAGTGTGGAACATCCCGAAATTGGCCCTGAATAAAATCAAGAAGGGGACCGAGGCCGCACTACACTGGTCAGGGTTGTGTTTGGAGTGGGGTCTGAGACGGCAAATGGCCGCTCATTCTCTGATAAGGTTGGACGACCTACTTTCGACAATGGGGTTAGCAATAGTAGGCTAGATTATATCCTGCTTAAAATGGAATACTGGCCACTCCTTGTCGACATGGAAGTTGTGACTCGCCCAGAAAGTGACCATAACCCTTTGGTCACGAGCCTTAAGCTCCCATGTGATTTGACCAGGCCCCAATTATCCTCGAGCATAACGGCCGAGGCTGTCCTGACAAACGATAGAAGAAGGGTAAAATGGAGCAGGGCCGTGAATGATGCCACATTGTTGGAGGGAATTTCAAAGGAAGTTTCGATGACACTGAGCACCATGTCGAACGTACCACCCACTACGGGCGCCGCCTCTCAGATTAGCGAGCTTCATGATCAGTGTTTTACCAAACTTAAGGCCCTGTTGACCATCCCTAATAAACAAGGGAAGGAGATGGGATTGGGCCTACGGAAAAAATGGTATAATAAGAACTGCAGGTTAGAACATAGTAACTTAATTGCAGCCATTAAATCACGTGTCACTAGTGATATTAAAATGGCATGTAAAACATATAAAAAAACACAGTGGGAGGCGAAGAGAGATTGGGACGAGTGTCATTGGTCCAATCTCTTTGAGGCATGTCAATCCCCAAATCAGGCCAAATTTTGGGAAATTGTGAAATGGGACAGGAACCCCGACTCTCAAATCCCAGCAAACCATGTGCCTGTGGAAGACTGGGTGGAATTTTACTCAGGACAGTTTAAGGACCCCAATCCGCAACCTTTTAATAGGGAAGAGCCGCAGACACCTGTCTACCCTAATCTTAGTCACTCGCTTACTTTTACAACCTCTGATACTGAGTCTGCTCTCAAGCAGGTCCAATCGGGGAAAGCGCCAGGGATGGATTCTATTCCGGCAGATCTCTTTAAAACAAATCTTCAATTATGGATCCCCTATATAACTCTGATTGCTAATGCAATTACTAAAGGAGCAAGGATTCCTGAATCCTGGAAAGGGGCGGAAATCCTCCCAATCTTTAAAAAAAGGGGACCGTTCGGCCCCGGGAAATTACCGCCCCATCAGTTTAATAGATTCCCTTCAAAAAATCTTTGCCAGGATGGTCCTTGCAAGAGTTCAGGGATGGATGGAGATGGAAAATGTTCTTTCCCCATTACAGGCGGGCTTCAGATCGGGCATCAGCACCATCGATCAGGTATTCAGACTTACTCTGGTTTACTGGAAGGTGGTGCTGATGGGCGGCGGACACATCTATGCCGCCTTCATAGATCTGAGGTCGGCCTTTGATCTTGTGCCAAGATCCAAGATGTGGGAGGTCCTGAGAAACCTAGGACAACCGTTGGATCTATTGGACCTTGTGATCAGACTACACAAGGACAATTTTGCTAGGGTAAGGTGGGGTAGCCAGGGACAGGTTACGGATAGTTTTCCCGTAACCCGAGGTGTCCGACAAGGGTGCGTTTTGGCACCGACCCTTTTTTTATTGTTTATCGATCAGGTAGTTAAGTTCTTTGCGGAAACCCCAACGGATGCACCATGCTTAGGTGGGACCAAATTTCCAATGCTCATCTTTGCAGATGATACTTTACTCCTCTCCAAGACACGTGGATGGTTGCAAAAGGCACTAAACAGGTTTGAGGAGTTCTGTAAACTAAATGATCTGCAAATCAATGTGAGCAAGACCAAATTTATGGTCTTAACAAAAAATCGTCCCATCAAAAGTTTTGTTACGCTAAATGGTGCTAGTCTTGAACAAGTTGAGGCTATGACCTATCTGGGAGTAACCTTAGATTATCCCCTCCGCTGGAAACCCCAGATCGATGTACTTCGCTTAAAATTTGCCCGCCTCACAGGCTGTTTAATCCAGGAACAAAAACTGTCCCTAACTAAACGGGTTAAACCAGCACTTAGGATCTATGAGGCCAAGATCAGCTCTGCTATTCTGTATGGGGCCGACCTATGGGGCTACAAGGACCTCTCGCCATTGGTAAAAGTACAAAATACATTTTTGCGGAACCTGGTAGGTCTCCCACAATCTACACCAACCAAACCTCTCTTGCTGGACATGGGCTGCAAACCGATAAATGAGATGGCGCGTTATCGGCTAGTGGCGCTATGGAGAAGGATCTGGACGTCTCTGGATCTTAGTCCGTTCGCAAGTGAATTGCTGTATGTGAGATCATTACCAGGTTCTAGTAACATCCCTTGGTTGGGAGAGGTTAAATTAATTTTGGAGGAGATGGGTCTTAATGACCTATGGGTCTCTCCAGGCTCCACCATATTCCCGCCAAAGCAATCATTTAAAGCACTCTATTGGGCATCTGTCAAACTCCCTTCTAACGTGCAATCTGATGGCTCTAGTTTGACAGGCAGATTTTTGGCCCAAAAACTAGACCCTGTACTGGAGACTTACTGGGACGCCATCACAAAAACTTTAGATAAAAAACTTTACCACCAATTTCGAGTAGTGTCCTTGCCAGTGAGATCTTTTACAAAAAATTGGATGGGCCACTCTAATGAGTTATGCCCCTGGTGTGTTGATCAAAAGGAGAGTCTGGGTCATTTTGTCTTTGCTTATCCAGCATATCAAACCCCCAGAATTAAATGGATTAGGCCTATTTTTTGTAAACTGAAAATTAAAGGAAGCACCGAAGCTTTGCGGGCGCTACGATCTAACACATCAGAGATGGTGGTAATTGGCGTGGCGAAATATCTAGGGTGGGCATGGATCATTCGTGCTAGATACTTGCAGATATTAGCAGGCACCTGATTGGTAGAATAACAAACTATCTTTTTCTTTTTTCTTTTAGGGTTTCATATATCGGGTCTTTATTTAATAAATTGTTTAATTGTTTAATTGTTTCTTAATGATGAAATGTTTTAGGCAAATATGTTGTTTTAATTATCTTTGTATCCCACCAATTTTACTGTACAAACTGTCTTTTATGATATAACAATCGAAATAAAGACTTATGAAACTGAACTGAATATAAAGATCTGAAGGCAAACGCTGCACGAGTTTCCCTAGACGAAACGAAGTTTGGAGTATATAAGCATGTATGCAAGGCTGGGAGGCTTATCGCTTGACTCGACAAACAAGAAAGAGCCAGCAGATGGGTTGCCACGATCCACTCGGAGGGCAGAAAGATCCTTATAGACCCACAAGATTTCGTAGAGGAATTCACAAACCACTACAATACGATCTATACCTCCGAATCCTCCGCCACAATTCAGGAAGATCTCTAGCTCCTTATAGACAGACCCCTCCCTACACTTACACAAGAGGAAATACAAACTTTAGAAGCAGAATTAACAACTGAAGAATTGCAGCAGGGCCAGGGAAGTTAAATCAGGGAAGGCGCTGGGCCCAAATGGGATTCCAGTTGAATTATATAAATCCACATACAGTACCACATTTGTTAGAAATGTACAAGTAGAGCCAAGAGGCAGCCACATTACCCCAAGACCAAGGAATATCCTCCTCAGTAGTAATCTATAATGATGTGAAACCAAGGGACCAATGCAGATCTTACTATCCTATATACTTGTTAAATGCATATGTAAAAATCCTCCCCAAACTTTTAGCCCACTGCCTAATCACCATCATTCCCAAAGTGATACATCCCGACTAGTCTGGATTCATGCCGGGCAGAAACACAGCCCTCAACCTGCGGCGTCTTCACGGGGTTTTGGGTTGAGTGGGCAAGATACAGGAAGAAGTAGTAGCACTATCCCTGGATGCTTGCATGGCCTTTGATATGATCGAATGGTCCTTTTTGATGGCGGTATTGGAGCATATGGGGGTAGGATTGCGGTTTTGAGTATGGATTCAACTCTTATACAAGGCACCGCTGGCGCAGGTGAAGGTGAATGGGAGAGTGAAACAAATTCTCCAACTACATCGTGGGACCAGGCAGGGCTGTCCCCTCTAACCTTTAATTTTTGTATTGGCTCTCAAACCACTGGCGGTCTGGATTCGGGGAGACCCGCTAATACAGTGCCTTAGCTGGTCAGTGGATTGGGAAGACAGGATATCACTATATGCTGACGATATCATTCTGTATGTGGCTTCGCCCAGAGCCTCGATCTGTAGAATCTCTAATGTATGTGCTACCTATCGACGGTTCTCCAGATACATGATTAATTGGACAAAATCCGTAGTCCTAATTTTACACGGGCAGGCACCGAGAATACCAAAGGTATATGGAGCGCGGGTGGTGACTGATGGGTTCCGATACCTGGGTATTTTTGTTACATCTAGTCGAGAACTTTTTACAGTAAAGAATTTGCAACCCCGCTGAGCCGATTAAAGGAGGATGTCCAGCACTGGAGGGCGCTTCCTCTCTCTCTCTCCTGGGTAGGGCTACCCTTTTCAAAATGATTGCACTCCCACCCTTTCTCTATGTCGTTCATAATACCCCCTTCCCGGTGTCAGACGGCTACTTCAAAGCCATACAGGGCGAGATCATAAAGTTGCTGTGGGATGGTGGGGCTCCAAGAATATCTCTCAATAAACTCACAAAGGGGTGGTATTTTGGAGGAATAGCTCTCCCGCATATCTGGAACTACCACAGAGCAGCGCACCTAATGGTAGTGAATCAATGGGCACACCAGCCTATGACCGAACCTGCATACCAGATGCATAGGCTGACGCTCGGGCCCAGAGGGTACCTACGCGTCCTATACACCCCGCCGAAGAAACTTCAACTGATGGGCCCCTCGGCTCTCACAGTCCAGATTTGGGACTCAACAATGGGGGAGATGGGATGGAAAAATAAAATTACTCTGGCGACTCCCCAGTGGGAATCCCAACTTCGTGACAGTTTGGAAGAGAGATAGGGGTTCGACAAATGGGATCTGTTGTGCGTTTCGACAGAGACGTGTGGAGGGGAGGGGGATGTAAGACCATTTACAGACTTGCAGAAAGACTACAAGGTAGCCCCCTCCGAGACGTTCCGCTACCTACAACTCCGACAGGCCCTATGGGCGGTCCTGCCAAAAGAGGAACGCCTGCCGGAGTCGTCCCCTTTTGAAAATAGATTGTTAGAGGAACACATCAACAAAAAGGCGATATCACTGACTATTAAGAAATTAATAAATAATGCACCAGATCAGCTGACTCACCTGCGGGAGAAATGGGAGAAAGACATCCCAGACATACAAGAGGAGGAGTGGTTGGAGGCACTTGCTTCCCCCCAGGAGGTCACCATCAGAGCCCGCTTTCATTTGGTGCAACTCAAAATCCTTCAAAGGGCTTACATCTCATGCACCACGTTGGTAAAGATGGGGAAACAAACTGAAACTTTCTGTCGTAGGAGCTGTAGACTGAAGGGCACATTTTTTCATATAATAAGGGCCTGCTCCAAAATCCAAGAGTATTGGGCCACAGTACTTCAGTGTTTAAACACTGTGTGTATAGGAGCACTAATATTGCTTAGTGCTTTGAAGCAAAGCGGGTCCAGCCAGGGACACAGGCTGCACAGCTTTTACTGCTGTTTGTTGGAGACATACTATCCCATCATTGCTGAGCACAGTACCACCTCCATCCATATCACCCCGAGGAGGGCAGTTAAAACTGGTTCAGATCACTGAATTTGGAACTCCTAATGTCAGGAACAACTATTTAAAGATTAAAAGTGCATAGCAAAGTGCTTACCTGTGCCTATTACAGGTCACTCCCATGCCGCTCGACCCCTCTGGGACCCGAGGGCTGCCGAGGTTCGCCGCTGGTGTGCACCGGGTTTTTGCATTCCTTTTGGTAAATTGTTGTTGCTCCTGTTTTTGTCTATCTTTTACTGTTCTTATTATTTCTTTTTGGTTTCTTGGCGCTCCCTGTGCGCCCCTGCCCCTCTGTGCCCCCGCCGCTGCTCCCCTGCGGCCCTGCCCCCTTTTTCCTTCTGTACCCCTGCCCGCCCATTGGCCGCCCCGCTCCCGCCTCCCAGCTGCCCCTCCCTCCCCATTGGCCTCTTATGGAGGTCGCGCAGTGGATGCGCGCAGCGGGCGCGCCGCTGGCGCACCAAAGGCAAGCCCGTCTGCGCCCATCCGCGCCTGGACCGCGCCCAGCGCGAGAACCCCTGGCCCGAGGTGATGCCAGGGCACCCGACTGAGATACGACACCGCCACCCTCATTGCACTCAACACCGGATGACCTGCCGCCTGCCACCAAGCCACCCCAAGGCGCACCCACGGACCCTTCACCTGCCAAGCCTGCAAATTCACCTGCCTCCGAACCTGCACCCCGCCCACCGAACACAGCAACGATAACAACAACCACCTCAAGTGCATCCTCCTCAACACCCGCTCCGTCCACAAACACGCCGTTGAACTCTGGGAACTCCTTGATACAACAGCACCAGAGGTCGCCTTCCTCACGGAAACCTGGATGAACGCCTCCTCGGCCCCCGACATCGCCATAGCCATCCCTGACGGCTACAAAATCACCCGGAAGGAACGCGTCAACAAAACTGGAGAAGGAATCGCCATCATCTACAGGAACACCATCAGCGTCACGACCAACGCCGAAGACACACTCACCGCCGCCGAACACCTACACTTCCAGATCCACACCGACCCCCAGACCACCCTCAGAGGAACGCTCATTTACAGACCCCCGGGCCCACGGACACAATTCAGCGAAACCATCACCGACTTAATCAGCCCGCACGCCCTAGCCTCACCAGAGTACATCCTCCTAGGGGACATGAACTTCCACCTGGAGAAAAACAGCGACAACAACACCTCCACCCTGCTCGACAACCTCGCTAAACTCGGACTCAAGCAACTGGTGGACACGACCACCCACCTCACTGGCTACACGCTCGACCCCATCTTTTCCGCCAACACCCACGTCTCCTTCAGTGTCAGGAATCACACCGTGGCCACAATATGGAATAAGTCTCCACCCTTGATTCGCAAGAAAAGAATCAGAGTCATTGTAAAACCAAGTCTGGTCAACACCTGGTATGACATTTAACGTTAATCAACCGTACTAAGATGGCCGCCGCAGTGGCCGAGAGTCTAACTTTCTACTGTTTCTGTGCGGTCTAGTGGTTAAGAGCATCGCGCGCAGATTCAACTGCGCACTTCAATTTAGCCTTGTTCGTATATGCATGTTCGAGCCGTTTCTCCGCAATTGTGAAGTGCGTGAGAAGACGGTTATCTAGGAATTCACAGTTTGCGGTTTGGGGACATTCTGCTTCTCCAGTGAGAGGATCATCAAAGTTTAGTTCAGAGTAAGAACCTTCAGTCAATTTATCTCCTGGCTCTTCAAAGTACATATTCGAAGAAATTCAACATTGACAGAGAAGACAACCAAACTTTAGTAGTTCAGTAGACTGAGAATATCATTCTTAGAAGCGGAAACCAAGAGTTCGTTCAAGCTAGAATTCAGGAGGTGGCGGGATTCAGTCCGACTTCTCTCAAGCAAGATTCCTTGCTACGCAGCGAATTGTCAGTTAACTCAAGCTCTGTCCTTCCTTTGCGCTTTACCTTTCCTTTCCCTTCCTCTCATCCCTCCCTCATTCCCTTTTTGCGCGACAGCAAAGAAAGGAAGATTAATAGACTAAGACTGCAGCTTTCATTGAACATTTAATGTAAAGACTTTCACCTAGACTTATTACCGTATTGAAGGATAACTATCAAAAGAATCTCATCAGTGTTAAAAGGTACAATAGTGAGGAGGTCTTCAGTGGTAGACAATAGACTGAACGTATAAATAGTTAAAACTATTCTCTCTCTATTGCAGATAGTGATAATACTACAATACACTGCTGAGGTATATTCAATATTCAGAAGAGGGGCAATACTCCAACAAGTGTCCGATAGGAAGAATTCAATTTAGAGAATACTAAGTAGCTGCATTGCAATGTAGTGGTGTTAAGTTTTTCTCCCTGTGTGCATTAGGCTTCTCCTTCGAGGCAGAAGAAGACGCTACATAAAGAGTTTCATAGGCAGCAGTGGGAGCCAGCAGTTGAGGAGTGTCTCTTCTTTTCTCTTCCAATTCCCCATTCCCCCCCTGTTGGTGACATTGCTCTGTCAGAAGCGCGGTGTCACCGGCGGGAGGGCGTTGGGATCAGCGGCCATTTTGCTCCTGCGAAGACAATTGGGTTCCGACATTCAGCCACTCCACCGGATTACACTGGACCGACCACAGCTGCATCCACTTCACCTTCAAGAAAACCACATCCCACCACCACACGCTACAGATCCCCCGCAGATGCTGGAGCAAAGTCACCACAGACCAGCTGACCACATCGCTGAGCCAGAAACCACCTGTCGACACCCCTGACACCAATGACGCAGCACACAATCTCGCACAGTGGATCACCAACTGTGCCGACGACCTCGCTCTACTGAAGAAACCCCCTGGCAAGACTAGCAACAGAAAAACCTCATGGTTCACAGACGCCCTCAAAATCGCAAAGAAATCATGCCGAACCCTCGAAAAAGCTTGGCGCCACAAACGGGCATCAGAAAACATGACAGCCCTCAAGAGCGCCACCCGCGAATACCACCAGATGATCCGCACCACCAAAAGGACATCATTCAAAGAGCCGCTGGACAACAACACCCACAACAGCAAGGAACTCTTCAGCATTGTTAAAGAGCTCTCCAACCCCAGTGCCAGCAACAACGACTTCACACAGTCGCAAGACCTCTGCAACTCCCTCGCCACATTCTTCCACCGCAAGATCACAGATATACACGACAGCTTCGGACCCCAGACTCCGCCTCCAGCCACCAAACCAACGACCCCCACCACCAGCCTCAGCGCATGGACCCCCATCAGCACTGAAGACACCACCCACGTCATGAACACCATCCACTCTGGCTCCCCCTACGACCCATGCCCTCATCATATCTTCAATAAAGCCGACACCATCATCGCACCCCACCTCCGGAACGTCATCAACAGCTCCTTCACGTCAGCCACCTTCCCTGAAAGCTGGAAACACGCAGAAATCAACGCCCTCATGAAGACACCAACAGCGGACCCTAAAGTCCTCAAGAACTTCCGCCCCATCTCTCTTCTCCACTTCCCAGCTAAAGTCATCGAGAAGACCGTCAATAAACAGCTGCTTGCATTCCTCGAAGCAAACAACTCGCTCGACCCATCCCAGTCTGGATTTCGAGCCAACCACAGCACCGAGACCGCCCTCATCGCAGCCACCGATGACATCAGGACCCGGATGGACAACGGAGAGACAGCTGCTCTCATCCTCCTGGACCTCTCGGCAGCCTTTGATACCGTCTGCCACCGCACCCTAACAACCCGCCTCTACAACACTGGGATCCAAGGAAAGGCCCTGGACTGGATCACATCGTTCCTCTCCGACAAAACCCAGAGAGTCCGCCTCCCTCCCTTCCTCTCCGAGGCCACCAAGATCATCTGCGGCGTACCCCAAGGCTCCTCACTCAGCCCAACCCTCTTCAATATCTACATGAGCCCCCTCGCCACCATCGCACGCAAACACAACATCAACATCATCTCCTACGCCGACACCCAACTGATACTCTCTCTCACCAAAGACCCATGCACCGCCAAAACCAACTTCCAGGACGGAATGAAAGAGGTCGCAGAATGGATGAAGCACAGCCGTCTGAAGCTCAACTCGGACAAGACTGAGGTTCTCATCCTCGGACAATCCCCATCTGCCTGGGACGACTCCTGGTGGCCCACGACGCTGGGCACCGCACCGACACCCACGGACCACGCACGCAACCTGGGATTCATCCTGGACTCCTCCCTCACGATGACCAAGCAAGTCAATGCAGTCTCGTCCTCATGTTTCAACACCCTGCGCATGCTCCGAAAGATCTTCCGGTGGATCCCCACCGAAACCAGAAAGACGGTCACCCAGGCCCTCGTCACCAGCCGACTGGACTACGGGAACGCCCTATACGCAGGAACCACAACCAAACTTCAGAAACGCCTTCAACGCATACAGAACGCCTCCGCACGACTCATCCTCGACATCCCTCGCCACGGCCACATATCCGCCCACCTGAGAAACCTGCACTGGCTCCCTGTCAGCAAGAGGATCACTTTCAAGCTGCTCACCCACGCACACAAAGCGCTCCACAACATGGGCCCCGAATACCTCAACAACCGCCTACACCCCCACCCGCCAGCTCCGCTCCACCAGCCTAGCCCTCGCCACCGTCCCACGGATTTGCAGACCCACCACCGAAGGAAGATCGTTCTCCTACCTGGCAGCCAAGACATGGAACTCCCTCCCCGCACACCTACAACTAACCCAGGACCATCTCACCTTCAGGAAACACCTCAAGACCTGGTTATTCGAGCAATAGCGCCCCCCCCTCCCTACAGCGCCTTGAGACCCTCACGGGTGAGTAGCGCGCTCTACAAATGTATTGATTGATTGATTGATTGATTGCCACTGAACTTGTATTCCTTTGCCACTAGATGGCACCAATGCAGTATACGTCAATGTGAAATGAAAAGTTTTTAGGTTTTCAATGAAAAATCAGAAAGTCCCACTGGTGGGGGTGGCAGCAATTATCAGTTCAAACCAAAATCTGGACACCTTAACACATAACATGTAGAGCTCTTGCACAACATGTACATTCTGATGCCGTAACATACTCTTATACTTGGTATGTAGTGGCTGAACAGCAGTCGCCCTTTGTACAGGAACAAGGATTTGTTGACTGCTATATTCTTTCCAGGAATGTAAATCTCTGGAATCTTGGCAGAAAAATGTTCCACGACAGGCTGATTTTTTAACAACTTGTCATGGTCTGGGTGGCCGGGGCAATGTAGCAGAATTGTCATTCAACTGCAGAGTATGCTGCAAAATTCTGTGTTGCCTTATCCTAATGAGTAGACTAGTAGGACTACGTGGTTGGTTTGTGCAGAATTCCTATGTTTAACGTTAGGCCCATATATTTTTTCAGCTTCCTAAAGAAAGTGGGAGTCCACAGATGTGCCCAAGAGTAAGGTGCCAAAGTGCCTCCATGCTCTGTCTGAAAGTGTTCAGCATACACATTTGTTTGCTGCACAATTTTCTCCAGGAAATCTGCATCCAGAAAAAGATGAAAGTAATGGGTAAAAAAAATGCTCTATTGACTTTAAGACCAGTATCTCCAGTGAATGCGGGGATTGCTGGCTGAACTAAATTAGGAGTCTGAAAATGAGCAGTCTGTATTTGTCTACCCTGTCACTAGCTCTTCACTGTACAGTTTATGCTTGAGAAGGAATATCATGACTAACAGGGCCATTTTCCTCTGAATCACTAGAAGATGAGTTGTCATCAGAATGAAGTTAGACAAAAAATATCACTCCTGGAGGATGTGGCCAAGAGCCAAAGAAGACAAACACCTGACTTGGAGGCTGCGACCCCAGGTCCCAATCCTTCCCCATCTCATCACCCCGGGGCCCGTAGTGACATCCTCACGGATCCCGCGTATTAGTAGAGCTGCCCCCGGTTGCTGGGAATCGATCTGCTATCACTTCTGACCGCCGCTTTGCTGGATGGAGTGGGGGCTGCGCTGCTGGAGCATTGCGGCCTGAAGGAATTTGGGCGGACTAGTCCGATGACCAATGGCAGACACCCATCCGCAGGTGCAAAGCCCGGAGACCATCGTGGCACAATGCAGCCGAGCTGCCAGCAGGTGGCCCTCAAGGCGGGCGAAGAGAGAAGAATGCTGCTTCTGGGGTGCTCCGGAGTGGGCCAGGCCAACTCTGACAGTGGAACAGACAGCATGCATGGCGTTCCCGCCAGCGCTGCCTTCATGTAACCCCAACCTCTGCCTCACTGCGTGGGAAACAGTGCAGCCAGGGCATCAAAGAAGCCTGGGTGGATCAGAATATGGGAGGTCTGGTGATTTGCAGCAGTTGTCCATCAATGAGTGAGGAGCTCAAAGACCGCCACAGCACAGCAAAGCTGTGCCGCAGGTGGGCTGCCCTCAAAGCTGCTGGAGCAACAATCAGCTCTAGATTTCCATGTTGTGGACTGTTATTTTGGGAATGGCGGTCCAGGGCAGAGTAACCCAGCAATGACATTGGGGCTTTTATTGTTTTCAAGAAATGAACTCCTACTTTGGGAGCTGGTTTCACTGAAGGTACAGAGGTCCACCGCAATTGGAGCTGAGGCCATACCCCTCAGTGACCAGATAGGCAAAAGAGCTGCCTGTGTGAATCTAAATGGCATTTGCATTTTCATGCATCATAGTATGATTCCATAATGAAAAACATCACCACACGTACATTGTGCAAATACCACATCTAGCTCTAACCTTTAACAATTACTAATCTCTCTTTTTCCAAACTATAAATGATAAATTACCTTGCATCGTGTCTAATTTATAATGAAAATCTGGTTGTTACTTAACATTCCCTTTCGTGTAGTGTGAGCTGACATGCAGTACCTACTCAAATACTTTGATTTTTATTATATGTATTACTCAAAAAGTTTTTTTGTATGAACGTTTCATTGTAATATGTGAGCAGTTGTGTTAATCAAAATTATGCAATTATGTGTGCAAAATATAACATGGTATCCCTTTTACGCTATTGAATCCAATGAAGCAGTTTTGGTTGCTTACGAGGAGTAATTGGTAGCGTTGAAGGTCTTTTCATCTTAAGTGATGTTGGCGTCCCCGATGGTTTCACAGACTGTGACGGCGATTGTGCCGCTGGCGATGACATGATGGGAACGGATGATGAGATAATTTACAGTAAGGTTGTCGCACTAGTGGTCGGCAATGATGTGGTGGTCGTCGACAAAGAAGTGGTTGTCGATGGCGTAGGCGGCATGGGCGAGGAGCTCTTCGGCGGTGATGGTATGTTTGTCAATGGTGTATAGACATCGTCCTTGCAGCCTCTGTCGGTGGTGCTGCCTTTGGTGATGCTTTAACCTTCGTCGACGGCGGTTTTGTCGACGACGAGAGAGTTGACAAAAATGTAGAGGAAATGCACCCTGATGGTGACTTGAGCATCCACAGTGATCTCGAGGACACTATTGTAGACTTTGAGGATTTTTTGTGATCTGAATCTTCACTTTTGAGAAGATTTGTCATGCTTTACCACCAATGGAGTTGGAGGATTGGATTTGTTCTCAGTAGGAAATAAACGCTTTCCTTTTTGTGAGGAGCTTGCAGAGTCATGAAGAGACTTCTTGGAGGCTTTTCTATGGGCTTCAGGAGACTCCTGTGACCTCTCTCTCTTTTTATGCTTTTTCAGAGAGCTGTGAGAGTCATGCTATCCTCATTCTCAAAGACATCAGATTTATTTTTCAGTCTCTGTACCCAAATCAGCAAGCTACCCTCTGTCTTTTAGGGTCTTGGTTGAAAAGGTTCTATGAATTTTGCAGTCTTTATCTGTATGCTGTGGGTACAAGCAGTTTATACAGTCTTTATGGAGAGCTTCTTCATGAAGTCTCTTCTTACCGCAAGACCCACACCATCTGAAGAGTCCTTTCTTAGAAGAATCCGACATGGTAATCAGGAAACTAGAGAATATATATTAGAAATATGAAGGAAAAAACTGAGCAGAGCTCAGGGAGACTCTCTGTCACATGACGTGCGGTAGAAAATCTGAGGAACTCAGCCTCTCTTGGGAGTATTCTACAGGGTGCTGTCGTCGGACTAGTAATTACTTATGTTTGGTTCTTTTTTTACAAAAGGATACAGATAGGCTATTTCAGTGATTGTTCATTGCATTGTAGGCTATGGTTATGGTGTTTATTGCTATTATAATACCATGGGACTCCCACTCCGACGACGGGGATGATTCAAGCATGTGAATCTATGAAAGATCCAATGCTGGAGAACCTGCTCACAAAATGTTACACCTTTCTCACTCCTTACACCCTCTAGCACCCTACGCATGCATAGCTATAACATTAACCACATAGTTACACCTTAGTCGCGGCAGTGGCATCTTCTTTTTTCTTCAAGGGTCTTGGTTGACAGTTCTTCTCAAACATTAGTACTATTCCATGATGACCATCACATTCAACACCACTGCAGCATCAAAAGCAAGGCATCCTATGCTTACAGCAGGCCGCTCCATTAAGGTGCCCCAGTGCTGGAGTAAAGGACACCCAACAAATCTTTGGTTGAAGGTCTATAGGACAACCATTGCTACTAGGGGTGATTCTGATGGCAGACTCTTTTGCCAATCACAACTGCAAAGTAAGACTATGCAAAAATGCCATGCGTCATGACTTACTTTCTCAACTGCCAATGCTTCACCCAAAGCAGGTAGTGGCTTAAGTTGGCTAACCACAATATCTCTATGCATCATTTATCCTTCTAGACATGATCTCACAGAGCAAAAGTTATTTTGGTCAGTTCAGTTAGCTCACATATACAGTGCGGTATGAACACGTGGTACAAATTGTATTTGCTACTTTGGGGTTTTCTTGCAGGAATCTGGGCTGTTTGTGCACCAGATATATACCAAGCATTGGCAAAGCCAATAGGTCTTGCTTTTAAGAATTTTTGGCTGTGTCCTTCCTTTTTAGCCATGCTGCAAAGATTGTGGCTGCTTGCAGCATGGCTACCCCCACTCCGAAAAAAACCCACAATGAAATGGCTGCGGATTCATTTTGTGGGCAGGAGCATGCATTTAACATGTGAGCACGTCTACTAAAGGGCATAGGCTTTTAAAAAAAAAAATTAAATTCAATAAATAAATGGGTTAGGGACGGAGTAGGGGTGAAGCAATATGGTGGGTGGGCGGGTGAAATAACATGACGGGAAGGGGTGAAGCCATACTGTGGGGGTTAAACAGCACAACCGGAGTGAAGGAACAAGGCTGTTGGTGGAACAGTATGACCGTGGGTAAAGTAATAGGGCGTGTGAGGGAGAAGCAACACAAGGAAGAGGCAGAGAGCTTGGGTGAAAGTGGCAAATGAAACACCTGGGGAGAAGCACACATGTGAGAAAGACTAGTTTGTGTATTGTTGAAGAGAGAAACATATGAGCAAGTAAGAGCAATGTGGAGAGGAGAAAAATGGTGCACAAAAGAAACAGCTGGAAAGCACATGTAGGAGTGCTTAAACAAAGAAAAAAGTAGTTTTTTAAAAGCGAACAGCGAGCGGTCCACTACGTGGCCGTCAGTTACGCACGATATCGCCGTGCCCTGGAGGAGCCTGGCCTCCACTGGAGTCGCCCGCGGTGCCCCGCTGGGCTTCCTGGGTTGCCTCAGGGGCAGTACCTGGTTCCTTGAGACTGTTGTTCCACGCGTGGCGGACCCGATGCAGCAGTGATTTGTCCCGAGGGAGCTTTATGTTGTGCTCTTGATTTGCTCCGTTGCCGCAGAGGAGTCTGACTTCAGCCTACCTTTTTACTTCGTCCGCTCCTCCTGGTCTCGAGGCCCCACCACCCGGGAGAAATGGCGTCCGTCAAGGGGTCGCGGCCCCCAAACCAGAGGCAGATTACCAAGAATTCCTGGGGCGCCAGGAGCGACAACAGAGATGCGGCCCCCTCGACAGACCCGAAGCTCGCTTCCCCTACCCAGGGGACAAAGACACTTACCCTGGAGGACGTAATGTAGACTATCGCCGGGGTTCGCTCTTCTCTTGAAACTCGTATCGACTCCGTAAACATCGAGGTGACCCTCTTGCGCGCTGACTTGCGTAAGATAGACTCTAAAGTTAAAGATGTAGAAGTCAAGACTGCTGCCCTAATTGATGACACCTCTACTCTTCAACAGCAAGTCGCACAGCTTCAGAAACAGCAGAAACAGATGAGCGAACAGCTGGACGACTACGACGGGAGGGCGAGACGGAACAACATCCGCATCCTGGGAGTCCTGGAGCGAATGGAGGCGCCCTCAGCCGACCTGTTCGTGGAGTCCTTGGTCACAACTCACCTTAAACCGAAAAACCTTTTGAATTACTTCTCCATTGAAAGAGCGCACAGGGTCCCGGGGGGCACACCTAAGCCGGGAGCCCCCCTCGCCCCATCATCGCGAGGGTTTTTAACTTCAGAGACCGAGATGCTATCCTGCAGGCTGCCCGGTCCGGACCGCCTCTTCTCCTGGAAAACACTCGCATCTCCATGTTTCCGGACTTCACGGTTAAGGTGCAGGCAAGGCGGCGCAGCTTTCTAGGGGTCAAGAAGGCACTGCGAGACAAGGGCATCAAATACTCCATGCTATTCCCGGCGAAACTACGTGTTGAACGCGACGGAAAAACCTGGTTCTTTCTCTCGCCGGAGGAGGTGTGGGACTGGTTGGAGGGCTGGAGCGGAGTCGGGGGTTCTCCACGGAACCGTTCTGTACCGGACGACCCCTTGGGGTGGACCGCCCGCCTGAGAGTCAGGACCTCTTCACAGGGCCTCTTGACGACGTGGAATGACACACCTATGCCACGATGGACCTGAACAAACACTGCTCTGGCCCTTGACACAGGGTTGTCCCGGGAACTCCTATATTGTCCGGAGGGGCTGGCTTCCTCTTTCTATACTGCCTTCGTATCCTGAGACTTCTCCTTCCGGCCGGGATCGGGCTGCATCTGCCACCTAACAAGTAACTTTCTACTATGTGAATGAAGCGTAAATCGTATGATGTGATCTAACTAGAGTATTACATTTATATTGCTTCTTAGTCGGGCGAGTGGCAAAGCCGGCTTACTTGCTACCCCCAATAATGAGTGGGAGGGCGACAGGCACTCTGCCTAGTTGGGGTGTGGATAGTTCGGAATCCGCGGGCAGGGAAGCAGGGTGGGGGGTTGGGGTGGGGGGCTGGGGGGATTGTCTGGGTTTTTTTGTTGTTATGTTGTTTACCTTTGTATTCCGCAGAGCTCCCGATGGCCATCTAACTTGGGTCACTTCTCCTTTTGCCTCCAGCAGAATGGTCCTTAGTCTCATTCCTTTGCTTACTCGAGATCCTGTGCCGCAGGGCTACACCCCCGGGCTGCCACCCGACCCCTGGGGTACTCATGTTTTACCTAGCCTCCAGCTTGTGAGGGTCCCGAGGCTTGGTCGCTACGAGAAGTCCCTTTCTAGACGATCCACTAATTTGACTCTCCACCCTTACAACCATGACTCACCTACTTTCTAGCTCCCTTTCAGTCCTCACCTGGAACGTCAACGGGTTGGGTCACAAAATAAAACAGAGTGTGGTCCTCCAGTTCCTTCAACGCCATTCCCCCGACATAGTCCTGCTACAGGAGACCCACCTGATTGGCAATACCTGCCAGGCAATGCAGAGGGGGGGATACAGGCTTTTGATCCATTCAGGGTTTACTACCGGGTCACCGGGATTTTAGTTAGGAAATCTCTTGCACTCACTCACTCACGTTGCTGGGCCGACCCTCTTGGCCGCTCGGCAGTGGTGGAGGCCACCTGGGAAGGGCGCCCCTTGAAATTAAATGAAATGAAATGAAATTAAAAAGGTACTTAATAAAGCGCACTGTGACCAAGCGGCTTCCTGGCGCTAGAGGTGTGAAGCTGAGGGAGATAGGGGGAAGCCAGAACTGTTTTAGCAGGAATAAGCAATGGAAAACAAGTGGGTTTTTAAGGCCTTACGAAATTGGGAATAGATGGTGATGGATCTGATGGATAGAGGGAGAGTGTTCCAGAAGGAGGGACCCAAAACAGAGAATCTAGTGCCTCCGGTTTTGGATCTACGGAACCGAGGTACATTTGAGAGGAACTGATTAGAGGAACGGAGGGAACGGTTAGGGGTATAGGGAGTGATGAGAGAGTTAATAAACACTGGGCCGATGCGGGCTCGAGCCATGAAGACCAGACAGCCCATCTTAAAGAGAGATCTCTGAGAGATGGGGAGCCAATGCAGTGTTTTTAAAACGGGGGTGATGTGAGAGGACTTGGGAAGGTGGAGGATAAGACGGGCGGCCTGGTTCTGAACAACCTGTAGGCGGCGAAGTTCATACGCTGGAATGCCCACATACAGGCTGTTCCCATAATCGAGACGGGAAAGAATCATGGCCAAAATAATAAGTTTAAGAGCATCAGAAGAAAAGAACCGGGATACCTTTCGGATGATTCGGAGGGAAAGAAAACAGGAGGAGACAACCGAGCTGATCTGGGCATGCATAGAGAGGTCCCGACTGACTCTTATGCCCAAGGTCTTAGCTGAGGCCACTGGTGAAGGTGGAGGGCCAGAGATGGAGGGCCAAAAGGCAGTCGACCAAGGGGAAGGAGAAGAGCCAGTCAGTACCAACTCCGTCTTGTCCAGATTGAGCTTCAGTTGATTCCGATTCATCCAGTCTGAAATAAAAACCAGTGTGGAGTGAAATTTGGGAGGGGAGTGCAAGGGAGAGGAAAGATCAAAAACAAGCTGGAGGTCATCCGCGTAGTTATACACGGAGACCCCCATCTCAAGGAGGGAAAGAATGAGAGGAGGGATATAAAGGTTAAAAAGAAGAGGGGACAAAGAGGAACCTTGGGGAACTCCACAGGGGACCGAGCGTGAAGGGGCGGAGTAGCAGGAAAGATGGACCGCCTGAGTTCGATCTTTAAGAAAAGAGGCGAGCCAAGAGAGGGCAGTACCCCGAACGCCCGCTGCGCTGACACGGTCGAGAAGGATGGCATGGTCGACCGTGTCAAACGCAGCGGACAGATCGAGGAGCACCAGAGCTTGGGGCAGGTTAGAATCTGCCTTACTCTTGAATATCATCTCAGTATACCTCCCGCCGACCTTAGTCCGTGACTCTCTTAAAGAACTGGGCACTCAACTGTTAGGCTCTCCCCGGGTACCCTAATAATAGGAGGGGACTTCAATACCACTATGTGCGACGATCTGGACTGTAAGCCCAAGAGGGGTTCACACCGTCAGACCTCTGATTTGGCTGACTTCACTCACGCCTTGGGACTGACAGATATCTGGCGCTTTCATTTTCCGGACACACCATCCTTCACTCACTACTCTAACGCACACAACAGCATGTCGAGAATCGATTATTTCTTATGCCCCGACGCCGACATCGGCCGCTTTGTTCACCCGCGAAGCCTTCCTCGCGGTATCTCCGACCACTCCCCATTGATGGTGGACTTAACCTATAATCGCCAGGTGGTGTGGGGATCCATCGTTATCAACCCCTGGCTCATACAGATTCCCGATATCAGAGAGGCGTTGCGAGAACGTACTGAACTTTACTTTGAGGAAAACGTTGGCTCGGTGGACTCAGTGGTCACACTCTGGGAAGCCTACATTGCGGTGAAGGGGGAAGCACTAGCCCTAAAAACTAGCCATCTGCGTAAACAGCCCGACCTCATCACGCGAGCGGAAACCGACCTCATTAACCTCGAGGTTTCCCATAATGCCGCACCCACAGACTCCACCGCTGCGCGTCTCCGTACCCAACAACTGATTTATAGAGCATTGGCCCAGGAACGGGCACAGGCGCGTTTACTTCATACGCGCCACCGGGTCTATGAATTCGGAGACAGTGCAGGCAAGATGCTAGCATGGTTGGAACATCGCGATCATGGAATGGGATGGGTGCCGTCTATAGCCAGGCCGGATGGGTCAGTGGTAGTGGATCCTCAGGACATTGCCGAGGTGTTTGCCGACCATTTTGAAAGGGTAAACACCGGCAACAATGTTTATTCTTCTGCTGACTCCAGACAATTGCTGGAAGAGATGCGTCTCCCTGTCATTTCGGACTCGGATAGGCTCGCTCTGGACGAAGACCTCTCCGCTGATGAGCTCACCTCGGCGCTCTTTGCTGTAAACTCCAGAAAGGCTATGGGCCCAGACGGAGTCCCGGTTGAGTTCTTGAAGGGAATGGTCCCTGACATCATCCCCCACCTCCTGAACATGTTCACGGAAAGCCTAGAGCTTGGGATGTTCCCCCTCGAGCAAAGGCTGGCCTCGATAGCTGTCATCCTAAAGCCTGCCGAGCCTCCCACCGCCTGTAGCTCCTATCGGCCGATCTCCTTGATCAGCACGGGGGCCAAGGTTCTGGCTAAATTGCTAGCGACCAGACTTCTTTTGGTACTCCCCTTGCTGATTCACGATGACCAGTCCGGCTTTTTGCCGGGCCGAAACACGGCGTTGAATCTCCGTAGGGTCCAGAGCGTGCTGAGCCGGCAACCCACCCTGTCTCCCGATGCTGCTATATTATCCCTCGATGCGGCAATGGCATTCGACTCGATAGAATGGTCTTATATGTTCGAGGTTCTTCGCCGCTTTGGCTTTGGACCCACCTTCATCGCTTGGGTGCGCCTTTTATATACGGACCTCTTCGGCCAGGTCCGGGTCAACAATTTCACGTCCAGAAGATTTCCTCTCCATCGGGGCACCAGGCAGGGCTGCCCCCTCTCCCCCTTGCTGTTCGCCCTCACATTGGAGCCGCTGGCTCACTGGGTCCGCATCGACGCCTCAATTCGGGGCCTAAGTTGGAACGAGGAGACCGTGGATAAAATCTCTTTATACGCCGACGACATCCTGATTTACGTATCGTCCCCACAGTCCTCCATTATTAGTCTGTTCCATGTCCTTACTAATTTTGGTAAATACTCTGGATGCGCCATAAATTGGTCCAAATCTGTGCTGTACATGCTACATGGCCCACCGCCTCGCTTACCTCGGGGTTTTTCGATTACACTGTCCTCTGACGGCTTTACCTACCTTGGTATTTTCATTACTCCCGACTCAGCGCTATTCTACGACCGTAACCTGATGGGCCCACTGCGTAGGCTGCGTAGCGACGTCGCTCACTGGCGATCGCTCCCGCTCTCTCTCCTGGGTAGGGTGGCGCTATTCAAAATGCTGGCACTTCCACGCTTCCTGTACGTCCTACAGAACTGCCCCTTCCCCGTTCCGGATTCGTACTTCAGGTCGGTGGAAAGCGAGCTCCGAGGGCTGCTCTGGGACGGGGGTGCCGCCCGGATCGCTCTCTGTAAGTTGTTTCAGGGCTGGTACGACGAGGGAATCGCCCTCCCCAACCTCCGTCTCTACTATTGGGCCTCCCAGCTTGTGGTGATCAACCACTGGGTACATGGTTCACCTCTGAACCCGGCCTTTCTGTTGGACAGAGCACAAACGGGATGTGAGGGGTACCTGGGAGCTCTGTATAGTAAACCCACAAAAAAGAGATACATTGGACCTATGGATCATACAGTGGGGGTTTGGCACACTGCCAACAGAAAGCTGGGATTGGCTGACAAACTTACTAAGGCCTCGCCCCTGTGGTCCGCTCAGCGTCTGGGTTCCCTATGCTTCTCACAGGGCTTTGATAGATGGGATGCTATCGGGATTTCCGAGATCGGAGGCCTTGTAAACAAAGGTAGATTGCTGACCTTTTCCGACCTACAAGCCAAATACGCCCTGGCGTCTACGGAGTTCTTTAGGTACTTGCAAATCACACACGCTCTGCGTGAGGCATTCCCGGACTTCGCTTCCATCCCAGACACCTCCCCTTTGGAAGATAGGCTTTTGTCGGAACCTCTTCCTGAAAAGGACATCTCCCTAACTTATCGTAAACTCTGCAATAATCTCCCCGACTCCTTCCTGCCGCTGAGGGCCAAGTGGGAGGCAGACCTGGGTCCCCTAGAGGATGAGGATTGGAGATCGGCACTGATGTCTCAGAGGGAATCAGCTATATGTCATAGGTTCCGACTGATCCAACTAAACATTTTACACAGAGCATGCATGTCAGCCCTTACACTGGCCAGGATAGGTCGGCGACCGGACACCCTATGCCTCCGTGGTTGCGGACTCCCTGGAACCTTCTACCACATCCTGTGGGGGTGCCCGGTGATAGAGCGGTTCTGGGTGGCCGCGCTGAGTAAAATGAGCCGCTCCCTGGGTAAGCCTCACCTAAAGAATGTGTCCTCAACATATGGGGGCCCAACGACCTTACTGCTCCTGCGCTACAATGGACGGCCCTGGGGTTATTGCTGGTTAAACGCTCCATAGCGATGAGTTGGGGTTCCTCGGATAGACCGTTGGTGATAGGCTGGGTGGCCGCAGTGGACCAATGCATGTTAGCGGAGAAGACTGTGTATAAAATAAGGGGTTGCCCCAAGGTGTGGGACAAGAAATGGGGACACTGGAACACCTACCGGGGTGAATTGTGTGACTCGCCAACGATGGAACTGGCGACGTCCCGGGGAGGCTCCTGACACGAGTGCATAGAATGGGGGGTTTGAGACTTGTCCTTTCTGGGACCTGCCAATGTCTATTTCCTGAACAGGGACTTTCTCTTAATTGTGTGGCCTACGGCTGGGCATGGCATGTAACGCCACGACCGGTTAATGCTGGACCCTTAGGCTGGACTAATACCTTTCCTGACAGGCTCTGCTGGATTTCTTTGTCTTTTAACTGTTCTGTTCTATACAAAAATCAGTGGTGTGACTATCCTATCTGTGTCCGATGAGGATATTGACAAGCTCCATAGACTATTTTGTAAAACTGAGATGCCGTCCGACCCCAGGGTTGTGGACCTACAGGCTGTGTATGATACCTTGAACTGGCTTTTATTCCTCATCTTTGCGTGCATGTTCACGGATGTGATTGTATTCTGTATATCTCTACGTAATGCCACAATAAAAAATATATATAAAAAAAAAACGAACAGCGAAAGCATAGAAGCAAGCCAATTAAAGATATGGTAAAGAGGCTGTGCTCTAAGGGAAGATACAACTAAAATAGACAGGCTGGAACGTGAAAAGCGATTTAATAGAAAGCAAGCAAATAATAGACACAGTAAACGACAATCAATGTTAAAACAATCGGTGGGCTGCCTCTTTATGTTGCTTGTAAACCCACAATATATATTTCACAGCCAGACAGCTTGTGCGGTCTAGTAGGTGTGACTTAAAAAGTAAAGTAATCACAAAGCCAGGTACTCATCAGAGCATCAATACCACCAAGATGGCCATAGTCAGGTCCTCATTTTAGTTAACACCCTAATATATCAGCCTAAGCGTGAAGCACCCCAAATGCGAGATACTAAGCAAAAAGAAACAGTTACTCTAGTACAATGTGAAACCAAACTGAAAAGCCTTGTGGCTCTGTCACTACACCCAGACCCAAAGACGAACATTAGGTGGACACATGCCAGAAGCATGATTCACACCAAATCGTCTGTTAGTCAGAATATTGTATTCAGAAATATTGTGTTTAGAAAAATCTCATCCAGTTTACTCCACTGTCGACGAGTCATTTTCTTCAGGATCCATCAATTGTTTCACCTTTGCCTCCTAGTACATAGAGGAGTTGGATTATGGTTCATTAGACCCTGCACGTAGTCCATCACAACTTCGCTTAAAATATCAAGAAGATGATGACTAATATGAGGACTGTTATCCACAAAAGTTTAATTACCCGCGTGGTTCTGCCAAAACCCAACAATGTATGGAACCTATTCATTAGCCCGTGGTTCATGTTCTCTAGCATTGGTGCAGAACTTACAAGCCATGTTGCAGGATTACTGCACTCATTTCCCTTCACCTGCTTGAACACCTCCACCGGAATCTCTGCCTCGTATGCCTCCTCCCACGCCTAAATTGACACAGAGAACTCACATTGTTGTGTCATGACAACAGGATATATCTTCTGACAAAGACATGGAGGAAGGAGATATCCAGGGCACTAGACCAGCTGGCATTGAGTGGGAAGAATATATCATTTCTACACCTACTTCTTCAACTCCTCAATCAGCGGACTCACCGCCAGAAGACATAGGCATTTTCTACTCTTTAATAGAAAGAGCTGCTACTTGATTTCAGCTCCCGATGACAGTCAAGCAGTCTGACTGCTTTCTTTAAGATTTTAAAGATCAATCACGTAAGGCTGTAAGAGCAATCCCTATAATTGATCATATTTGGGAGGAAGGGATCAAACTAATGGAAGCACCAGCTACTGCAATTGCAGTCCTGCTTAGGACAGACAAAAAATATAAGGCCCCTGACAATGCACCGACATGTTTGGTGGGACATCCATAGCCAGATTTGGTAGTCACTCTGGCTGTGCAGCGAAGATCAAAAAATCCTTTAGCACCTATCCATGCCCCTCCGGATAAGGAGGATAGGCGCCTGGGTAATATGGGCAAAAGGTTCACTACCACCTCAGGCCCTACAGGACGTGCAGCCAATGCTCTCCAGATATTGGGGAGGTGTGCGTGTCAGATTGCACCATTGCTTCCAGAAGAAAAGAAGCCAGTGGCAAGGAAGATATTATTAGAGGGAGAAAGATCCACTTCCAAGATCATCAATGCATCTACGGATGTATCTTGCCTTTCGTCAGCTTGCTGGTGTGGCCTTTCTTAGATATCAGGGTTGGCTGAAGGCTACGGCATTCCGCCCTTGAGTGCAAAACAAAATTCTGGACATGCCTTTTGATGGTGATGCACGTTTTGGAAAGCACATAGATGACGCCTTACAGGCCTTTAAAGCAGATACTGATACTGCTAGGCATAGAAAAACTCCCTTTCATGGAGCTCGTGGATAGGGAGCTTATTCCTTTCTTTGAGGCCACCCAAGACACCAGCCTCAGTCTTACCAATCATTTTGCCCCTCCTACCAGCATCACCAGGCTTATTGTTCACTAACACAAGCAGCATATTCCAGACAACCTAGGCCTATGCAATCCAAAACCACTGTCAGAAAACAGTGACAATCCTATAGTGCCGGCTACAGTTCCCTCTATCCTACCATTCAAAGAAGCACGCCTCTCTTACTATTACGATCAATGTCGACAGATTACCACAGACAAATGGGTCCTGGATATTATAAGTATGGTCATACCCTAGAGTTTGTCACAGTTTCTCCTCCTCCTCTGTTGTGAAGATCATTTCTGTCCTATCTCCAAATGCTCAGGTAGAAGGTAATCATCATGCTGCAAAAAGGTGCTATAGAGAGAGTTCCACACTCTCAAAGTGGAATGGGCTTCTACTCTCGTTTTTTTCTTTAACCCCTCCCACGCTCATGACGAGCTCAGCTCGTCATGAGTCAAGGTTCTCGTGTGCTCATGACTAGCTGAGCTCGTCATGACCGTTAAAACGCTCAGACACGGGGCTAATTCCCCTGCTGTGCTGGGCGTTCTAAGGAACGGGCGAGTACACGAGAAACGTGGCTCATGACGAGCTGAGCTCGTCATGAGCACCGGGTAGCTGTTGCCCCCCACCCCCCAGCACAGCAGGGGGATCGGCCCTGCAGCCAAGGGGTTAAAGAAAAAGTTGGGAGAATGGTGTCCCATTCTGGACCTCAGGAAGCTCAACAAATACCTACAGAAAAAGTCCTTCTGTATTGTCACTCTCCAGGAGATATTGCAGTTACTCAACCACTTACATTTTATGGTCAATCAGGATTTGCAAGATGCGTATTTCCATCTCCCTATCCATCCCAAACATCGAAAGTTTTTCCGCTTCACTGTGGTAGGCATTCACTGCCAGTTCAAAGTTCTACCCATCGGTATACATCGGCTCCTCATTTTTTCACCAAATGTCTCACTCCTGTGCCAGCACATCTAAAGATACGTGGTCTTCAACTCTTCCTGTATCTCGAAATCTATCTACCTATAACTGTTTGGCTCTCTGGGACGCTCAGTCAATTACCAGAAATCTGTTCTCTCACCCATTCAAAGGATAACTTTTCTCTGGGCAACTCTGGATACCCTTCAAAACAAGACATTCTTATCCAAAGAAAGGCAAAGCCTCATGATGTCGCTGGCTCACTAGCTATCCAAAAACATTTTGCTTCTGTCAGTCTCCTCAAATCCTTTCTCGGCATAATGTCTTAAGCCATTCTCATAGTGCCCCATGCACGTCTCAGAATGAGATCCTTCCAAGAACAGTTGACAAACAATGTCTTTAGATGACCAGATCATTCAACGATCTTATTTAGATCACTCCGACCATGAAAAAAGCACTTCCTTGGTGGCAGTAAGCCAACAATCTCTTTGCCGGTCAGACATTCAATCAATCAGGGGCTTGTGTAGTCCAGCTACTCGCCCATGAGGTTCTCAAGGCGTTGGGGGGAGGCTCCGTAGGGTGCTCAGGGTCATCTGAGGAGCCAGGTCTTGTGGTACCTCCTAAATTGGAGCAGTGTAGGGCTTTTCCAGAGGTGGAAGTCATTTCAGGTCTTGGTTGCGACGTAGGAATAAGGACTTTCCACCCGTTTTGGTCTTGTAGATGCGTGGCATGGTGGTCAAAGAGAGGTCAGCTGATCAGAGGCTTCTCGTGGGTGCGTGGAAGGAGAGGCGGTTGTTTAAGTATGCTGGTCCGATGTTGTGGAGTGCCTTGAATGCATGATTGAGGAGCTTGAAGGTTATTCTTCTTTCAATGGGGAGCCAGTGGAGTTTGCGGAGTGTTTGGTGATGTGGTTGTGGTGGGGGATGTCTAGGATCAGTCTGGATGTGGTGTTCTGGATGGTCTGGAGTTTGCAAAGGAGTTTTCTATTGATTCTGGCATGGAGGGTGTTGCCGTAGTCCAGTCTGCTAGTGATGAGGGCGGGTGTGACTGTATTTCTGCATTCAAAGGGGATCCATCTGAACTTTTTGCAGAGTATGCAGACGGTGTTAAAGCATGCAGAGGATACGACGTTCATTCAGCGGTTCATAGTGAGCGATGAGTCCAGTATGATTCTGACGTTTCGTGCATAGTCTGTCGGGGTGGGGGGCCACCAGCAGTAGTCCCATGCAGAGGGGGTGGAGCTAAGGATGGGGTCTTCTGTTTTCTCAGAGTTGAGTTTCAGGCAGCTGTCCTTCATCCAGGTGGCGACGACTTTCATTCCTTCTTGGAAGTTGTGCCTGGTGATGTTGGATTCCTTGGTGAGGGAGAGGATGAGCTGGATGTCGTAGGAGACGATGATGAGCCTGTGGTTTTGGACGATGGTAGCGGGGGGGCCATGTAGATGTTGAAGAGAGTGGGGTTGAGGGAGGATCCCTGGGGTGCTCCACATCTGGTCTTTGTTGGTTCTGAGAGGTAGGGCAGGACTCTGACTCGCTGAGTTCTGCCTGTGAGAAATGATCATAGCCTGCCAAGGGCCTTTCCTCCGATTCTGTCGTCGTGGAGTCTGGTGGCTAGCGTGCGGTGGGAGATGGCGTTGAAGGCAGCTGAGAGGTCCAGGAGGATGAGGGCTGCCATTTGGCCCTGGTTGAGGAGGGCGCGAATGTCGTAGGTGGCGGCAAGTAGGGCGTCTCGGTGCTGTTGTTGCTGCGGAATCCAGATTGGGAGATGTCCAGGACATTGTTGTCTTGCATGAAATTTGCTAGCTGGGTGTTGATGACCCTTTCGATTACCTTGGCTGCGAATGGAAGCAGTGAGATGGGCCTGAAATTCTTAAGTTCTGTCGGGTCTGCGGAGGGTTTCATCAGGAGGGGGTTAACTTCAGCGTGTTTCCAGTCATCTGGGAATGTGGCGGTCTCGAGGGAGCAGTTAATCATCCAGCAAAGTTCAGGTGCGATGGCCATGGTGGCCATGTGGAAGATGTGGGGAGTGCAGAGGTCTGAGTGTGCTCTGGGGTGGATGCTCTTCATGGTCGTTAAGGTGCTTTCTGTCATGAGCGGGGTCCAAGTGAGTAGGATCTGGTGGGGACAGGAGTAGGAGTGATGCAGAGGTCCTGGTTGTCATAGCGCATCTTAATATTGAGGTGGAAAAAGGTGCTTAGTCTGTTGCAGTGGTCTTGGGAGGGAGGGACGTCTGTTGTTTTGCTGCCGGGTTTGGCAAATTCCTGGATGATGGAGAAGAGTTCTTGGTGGGTGTGGGCCTTGGTGAGTGGTGGCTGTCCTGTAGGCGGTGCATTTTCCTGGGGTTTTGCTTTGAGTCGTCGGCAGGGTCTCTTGATTCTTTGAGTGCAGGGGTGAACCAGCCTGCTTTCTTCTTTTTTTTCTTTTTTTTTTTAAACTTTGTATTCGTTTTCCAACAACCTTGCATCGGTACATATTACACATCTGAACCATATTCGCATTGTACACCCCTGTTTCGGAGAGCTTCACATTCATCTCTGAAGTAAGCAAGTAGTATTGCAGTTCACCGTTCCTGTTAAAAAAAGGGTAACCCAATACAAGAGAAATTGCCGTAGAATAGGTTATACACATGACATACGAAATGACATAAACAGGCGTCAGAACATCTGCTAATTGGAATGAGGAGGAGACACCACCTCTGCTTGGCCATCAAAGTTTGTCATTCTCTCCGCATCTCTACCGGAGGGTAAATGCAAATGTCTCCTCTGTACTTGTTCCACTTCCCCCATTTATGGTCCCACTTCCTAGGACAGCCCCGTCCCGTGAGCACCGTCTTTTCGGCAGTCATAGCTGTGTCCATTACTTTTTCCCACTCACCCACAAGAGGGACCGTGTCTACCCCCCATTTCTGCACTATGTTGCGCTTCGCAATGATAAAGACCATTGAGGCTCAACTCTGTTCTGCCTGGGAAAGGTCTGTTGCACCCCAAATATTAAGGAGACAGAGCTGGGGAGACAATCGTAGGGGCTTGTCACATGTCCTCTCAATTTGGCGGGTGATCTCCACCCTATACTGCTGGATTTGTGGACAATCCCATATTATGTGTACAAAGGTACCCACTTTATTACAGTCCCGGAGACGGAGCGGGTCAAGGCGTCTACCAATTCTAAACAGGAGCTTAGCGTCAAAGTAGACCAGATGGAGCACTTTCAGCTGAATGAACCGTAGGCAAATGGGAATGGCCAATTCCCTGGGGGAGGCCAATGCGTCTCACCAGTCTTCATCTTTCATGCTTCCAAGGTCCGCCTCCCAACCAATCCTCACTTTTAAAATCGGATCTGCCCGGTTATTTTCCAGTTTCCTATAAGTGAGCGATATAGCCTTCAGCTTGCTTTCTTGTTGTGTCGTCCTGTAGCTTTCTTGAGGGGAGCGAGTGTGTCTGCACAGTTGGTGCTCATGCCACGGTGTTAATGTCTGGTGGCGTTAGAGGTGGGGTACTGGCGGAGGTGAGCTTGTCTTCGGTGTCTTTGTTCCAGATTCTGTGGGAGAGGTAGTGCAAGTGCTTGAGTATGGTGGGTTTTCTGAAGGAGATAAGGATGGAGTGGTGGTCCGTCCAAAAGGAGTTCGGTGGTGTGGCTTTAGGAGACATGGTTCTGCAGAGAGTTGTTTGGGGGTTGGTCTGGATCTGGAAATGGAGATGGAGATGTTCCATGGGAGTCGTGGTGTCGACCGGGTGAGTGGTTGTCATGCGGAAGGAGCTTTTGTGGACGATGGTGTTGCCTCCTCCTGGGGCGGATGGTGCGGTCTTCTCTCAGGATCTTGTATCCCTCGTGAATGGTGATTTCAATGTCGGCGAGGAGTTGGAGTTGGGGTTGTTCCAGGTTTCTGTGATGAAGGTGACATTGGGTGTGGGTTTTGAGGAGGTCCCACATTTCTATGGTGTGCTTGTGAAGGGAGCACACATTGAGGAGGATGCAGTTCAGTGGTGCGTGTGTGCAATGACTCCTGGTAGGGTAGGTGCTGCTGCTGGTGTCTGGAGGTGGGTGAAGGTGCAGTGGCAGTGTCGGCAGGAGATCGGGCATTGGGTGTCACTCGGCGTCGAAAGCTGCCAGTTGTCTTTGCATCCGGGATTGAGAGTGTGGAGCATGTTGGAGTCGTAGTGGAGGCAGGTCGGAGGAGCAGGATCCCTGGTGCTGATCGCGGTTGGGTCGGGGACGGGCGCAGGCCGGCTTGCCTTTGGCATTTTAGCGGGGCCCCTGCTGTGCACAGCTGCAAAGCAGAGAGAGATCAGAAAGCAAACTGAGATGCTCAAAAAGCAGAGAGAGAGCCAAAAGAGAAAAAGAGGGCACAGAAGAAAGCCAAGAGAGGCTGAACACTTCAAGAGCAGGGTGCTCTCCCACTGGACCACCAGGAATGAGGCACTGGCAAGAGCCTGCGGGTGGTGGAGGGCCTCAAACCTACGCCATGAAACAGAGAGCCCAAGGCTTTCAAGGGCAGCACCTACTGGTGGATCTGCACGGGGAGAGCTGACCAGGTCAGTCGTCTAGCTCCTTCTGCCATGCAGTGGCTGTCATTAAGTAGGGGTCAGGGAGGGTGGGAGCGCGAGGGGCACACTGGAGGGGGAAGAGGCTGCAGAAGCAACAACGATGGGAGAGCGTGAAAAATGGGGAAAACAGTAGCGATATAGCAAAAGAGAGATCAGAAAGGCCTCGAACCTACGGCATGAAACGGAGAGCGCAATTGCTCTAAAGGACAGCACCTACCAATGTTCCCTCTAATTGTTTTCCTTTGTGTGCGGCAGAGTAAGGTCTCTGTGCGCTGGAGCCAAGGCTATGTGCGCCCAAGAAACCGACAGCACGTGTAGACCAGGGCTTTAATTGAGATGAAAAACACAAGGGGGTCTCTCAACGGGGCGTGTCCGAGGCAATTAAGGGCGTTGCTTAAAAGCAATTAAGCTAAAAATCAGTGCTTAGCATGGTGTTCCACCCGACCAATATTTTGCTTCTTCTGTCATTGCATCCGGAAATTTAATAGAAGTAACATTACACCTACAAGAAGCCAGAACTATTGGTGTTTTCAGTGGCATAAAGTTGTATATATTATTGAAAATGCTTCCGCTCTTGTGGTAAGGGTTGTGGCTTAATGCTCGAGCTGCCGACTTAGGAGACAAGTTTTGAGGGGTAGGGTCAGTAAGATATTACTGATACTTCATTGACCTCACTCCTTCATATATGGGTGTACAATGATTTTATGCTTTGGTGGCAATCAAGGGAAGTGTTCCGTCAACCCTCACATGAGTATTTTCTGTATTGCCAACTGTTGTTACCAACCATCTTACAATTATGATGTTGGAGTTAAGTGAGCCCTACACTTTTTGTTTGAAGCCAAATTTAGTAGCTTCTGCCATATTTAATCAGGACTGTCAGCTTTGCAAGGGCAGAGGCTTATCTGACGAAGGCTCTTAAAGGAAGGGCAGTAGTGGTCTATTATTAAGGGAATTTGTACAGATTCAAATATTTGTCTTTAGGTTATTCAATAAGTAAAAGCAAGAATATAAAGCCCTCTATGGCATTTCAGTAAGAGGAAAGAAATGGTGAGGACAAAAAGCAATTTTGGAATAATTAAGTCCTTGGACCTAACCTTTTGCTGGATGAGTTGTTCAAATCCTTACCAAAATGGTGGGTAAAGGTTCAACAGAAACATCAAGACCATTTCTTTTTAGCAGCTGTACTCATTACTAGCTGAGGGGACTCCAGAAATTGTAAATATCTATGTTCCCATTCTGAACGAATAAGGAAAAGCTAAATAAAGAGAAATGCAAAGTAATGGTATAACTTTTGATATGATGTCATGTTTTGACTAGCTGGAAATCACCTCATCTAATTAGGTTTGCCTGATGAGATCTCCAGAAAAATATCTGAAGCCCACAAAGTAAACATAGAAAACAAATACCTCTATGCTAGTGATAACGCGGGAATTTACAGAACCTACTCACCACCAAAAGAGGTGATTCACATGTTGCAATACAGTAAAGAAGTAAAAAAAGAAATGAACTGTTTCAGTCTACTTTACCTCAATGTTCTGGCAAAAACCCCACCTTGGGTCAAATCGCAGCCCATTGAAACCTGAGCAATTGAGAAAAAATTCTCATCCGGACCTACTCAACCTTTCATCCTTTTGAAATAAATGAAAGGAGTAACAACTACTTGTTGTAAGATCTACTATTTGTAAAGCAGGATATATTTCAATTTGTGCGACATACTTTAAAAAGCGGTCAATATCAGAAGAAAATTGATGGTTACAGTGAGGGTCACAGTGTTGAAAAAAAGAGAAAACCAGCAGCAACTCATTTGGCCACAAAAGCAGAAAAGGAGCCAGAGAGAAGAATAAAATAAGAGTGACACGCTAACAACACCGACCAGCAAAAAGCTGCCAGGAGGAAGGTGACGAGTTAACAGGTGGTGCTGCGAATATTTGAAAAACAACCTTCCCTTTTAAATGAGACACTGCTGGTAACGGTGATAGGAAATTTACAATGAACGGAAGGACAGGCAATTATAATCTGGCTGGGCTCCTCTGGACAAAAAGTGATGTACTTGAAAGCTGCCTTTGCACTCTTTTAAAAAAAAAAAATGTTTAAATTATTTTTATTTGAGAAAGATGGTACATATAAGGACAAATTTCATACATTATTACATACATGATAAGGACATTGATATACATTTGATATATTTACATGCATTTTCTAAAAGAAGTTTATTAGCGGGAGCAAGGAGAATAAATATATATATGGGAATAGAAAACAGTTTCAATTAATTAAAGGCGAGCATCTTTTAACCATTTCTATCTATTCTCCAATTAGTTACAGGAGCCCACAGGCGTATACCCTTCTTACGCTCCCTCTTGCCTTTATATTCATAGAGGCAAGATTCTATGTTATGAATTCCTAAAAATCTTGAAAGCCACATCTGAAAGGATGGAGGGTTCGTATCTTTCCAGGCCGCAGAAATTAGAATACTAAGTACAGCAACAGATAAAAACATTAGATCTCTTTCAGCGTCCCCCAGACCCAACTTGGAATCTATACCAAGTAAAATTAAGGTAGGGGATAGGTCGATGGACTGACCTAGCAGCCCCTCCATAAATTTCGTTATCTCTTTTTTAACACTATCTAACTGTTTGCAGGAAGAAAACATATGTATAATGTCAGCCTGACTTTCATTACATCTAGGACAATTATCATTTTCGCTTATACCCCAGGCAAATATCTTCGCAGGTGTATGATACAGATTAAAAATAGTCTTGTAGTGTTGTGCGCGAAGATTTGATGCCTGGAATATTTTTTTATTCAATAAGAGAGCAAGATCCAAATCGACATCAGAATCTCCCAGTTTTGTCGCCCAATTGGACTCAACCTTCTCAATGTCATCCGGGGTTTGATCCAATAAACAATTGTATAAAATCTTAATCTTCCTACAACCTCTATTTAATAGCTCAATCATTGGGAAATCTGCTGTACATTGAATCCGAGGCCTGGCTGCCTTAATTGCCCTGGTAACTTGACCATATACCAGCCATTGACTATCTGGAATACCAAATCTTTCCTGCAAGATTTCAAACCCCAGGATTTCACTTCCTTCCATCACATCTCCCAGGGATCTAAGCCCCAACCTTTTCCACATCAGCAAATTACTATCATTTTTTTGTTGGGGAAAAAGAGACGAGTTGTACAGTTGCAAATAAGAATTAACTTTCGGGATATTGAAGATTTTCATAATTGCTTTCCAAGCCTGTCATGCTCCGAGCAGTGTCTTCCATCCTGATTTTTTATAAAAGCTTCGTTCCAATTCACACTGAAATAAGTTTATAGCCTTTTCACCCAATAACATCCTATATATCTGGGGAGGACAATGTTGATCTACAGACCCAAATGCTATATCAGATAAAGATGTAGATTGAAATAAAATAGTCATTTGGGTTAACAGGCAGGACCAGTGATATAACTTTAAATTCGGTAATCCCATCCCGCCCCTTTCTCTAGGTAGCGCCATTAAGTTTGTGGATCGCCTGACCCTTCCATATTGCCATACAAATCTGATAAACATAGATTCGAGTTGTTTCATGATCCTGTCCTCTATTAGTAAAGGGATGGCCCGGAATAAGTAAAGAACTCTGGGGAAGAATGTATGATGTTACAACGCATGCTTTTACCACGCATGCTGTTACAACGCAGGTTTTACTACGCATACCATTACAACGCATTACACTTGGGGGTGCTGGATAGTGAATAGTTTAATTTACTATTCCAACTCCAGTTCCCGTGGAAAGTAGGGAAGGTGTTGGATAGTAAATTAAACTTATTCCCTACCCTAGAGCGCCCCCCAGTGTAATGCGTTGTAATGGTATGCGTAGTTTAACCTGCGTTGTAACAGCACTGCATGGTAAAAGTTGCGTTGTAATGGCTGTAAACCCTGGGGAACATGGACATTTTGACTACATTCACCCTTCCTATTAATGAGAGGTGTAGCACATCTATTCTTTTTAATTCTGTCTCAATATTCTTAATGAGCGGCAGATAGTTCTCGCTTACAATTTTCTCCACATTGGCATTTTTTTCACCCCTAGGTAAAGAGCAGAGTCGACGAATCTATAATCAGTTTTGGCGATATTTTTGGAGCAAATGACCTGCGTTTTCGTTTCATTTAAAAGATAGCCTGACTCTTCCCCAAACAGTTTGGCCATCTGAATCAGGACAGGAAGAGTTTGTTGTGGGTTATTTGTTAACACTGCAAGGTCGTCAGCGTAGGCCAATATTTTACTTGAATAACCGTTGAATATCACTGGAGCTATCTCTGGGCAGTCAAGGATACCCTGAATGAGGGGATCAATATACAACGCAAATAGAATAGGGGAGCAGGGACATCCTTGGCGAGTTCCTCTTTTTATATGTATAACCCCAGATTTTTCGCCCATTGCTGTCACCTTAGCTGTCGGTTCTACATACATGGCTTTAAGGGCACCTATAATATTGGGACCAAATCCCCTCGCTTCTAAGATGGCCCAGAGAAAGCTCCAGTCCACGCGATCAGAAGCGTTCTCTGCGTCGAGCAGGATCATGGCGATATTTCCTCCCCCCTCGGCAGCCTGGGCGTCAAATAAAGGTATTGCCCTACAAGTATGATCAGTTGTACCCCGACCTGGGACAAACCCATGCTGCCATGGGGATACGAGACCGCCAATGACCCTGCCCAAACTCTTTGCCAAAATTTTTGAGTACAACTTGGTATCGGAATTTATTAATGAAATGTGTCGGTAGGATCCCGCCTTCTCCGCTGATTTCCCCTTTTTATGGAAAATTGCTATATTTGTCTCTTTCCAAGAGGCGGGTGTTAATCCTGTACACATAACCCCATTTTACAAATCTACCAGAAGCGGAGTGATTTCGGTTTCTATTATTTTGTATACTTCTAAAGGTATCCCATCGGTACCTGAAGCTTTACCAGAGGCTAATTCCGATAATGCCAATGTTACTTCGAATAATGTAATTTCCTCATCCAATTTTTTTTTTGACCGACTCCTCTAGATAGGGGCCCCGATCTCGTATTCCTTACCCTGGTTTTTTAGTAGGTTCTTCCTGCTCATATAGCTGCTGATAAAATTTCTCAAATACTCTCAGAATGTCCTTGCTTTCTGTATACCTGATCTCGTCCTCTTCTATACATAAAATAGTATTTCTTGCTTTTTCCTGCCTTAACCTGAGGGCAAGCGCTCTCCCTGCCTGCTCACCAGTTTCATATCTTTTAACCCTATTTGACTGATATTCTCCTGTGGCTTTTATAGTTACCTCTTTCTGGAGTGCAGCTTTGATTGTCAGTAAGGCTTCCTGACTTACAGTGGTATTGACCCCTTTGACTATATCCTTCGTATGTTGCTCTTCTACTTTTACCAACTCTTTCATTAAACCCTCGATCTTATTTCTATCTTCCTTTCTTAATCTTGCAGAGCAGCTAATAGTTTCACCCCTCAATGCCGCCTTAAAGGTTTCCCAGACCGTGTTTCTAGACGCGCTATACCTATTTGCTGCGAAGAATTGTGGGACCCATTTTTTCAAGTGATCTATAAATCTATTATCACTAAGGAGCTTTTTCTCGAAAGACCAAGAGTTACTTTTTCTTTCCCTCTGACCTATATTATATGATAGAATTAGTGGGTTATGGTCAGAGACCACTTTAGGAAGTTGGAGTATGTCAACTTTAGGTAACTCAGAAGATGAGATCAGGAAATAGTCTAACTTCGTGTATTTTTTAGCAGGATTAGAAAAGTATGTAAATCCAAAATCCAAAGGGTTTTTAGCCCCCCATACGTCATGCATCCCATGAGAGCCTAGAAGTGATCGGATAGATTGATAGACCTTAGGTTTGCGACCTACATATAATTCAGATCCGACCCAATCAGCCAAAATATTATAGTCCACCGCTATTATCAACGGTGTAGCCCATCCCACAAGTTCAGTTTCTAAAAAATCAAATATTTCGGGTTCATCCTGATTGGAGCCATACGTCACACATAGCGTGAAACCAAGGTCTAATTCAGCAATTACCCATCTCCCATTACTATCCGCCTTCACTTTCCTTGCTTTGCCTAGGGAACCTCGAATCAGTATAGCTACACCCCGGATTGTAGACGTCTGTGTAGAACAAGCTACTAATTCAAAACCACCCAGGGAAAGTTGGTTGCGTTTTGACCATGGGAGATGGGTTTCTTGTATACAAATAATATCTATTCTTTCGTGCCTTACTAAGAATGCCAATCTCTGCCTCTTCCTCATATCATTCAGACCTCCCGCATTAATAGTGCATATTCTAATGCTTGCCATTTAATTGTTTATGTCTCTCATCACTTAAATCCTTAATCACGTTGTTGTCCTTCTCATCAGATCTTTGTCCAAAATTGAACCACTTTCCTTTTTTCTCCTTTTTCCACCCATTCACCACCCAAACCCAACCCACCTCCCTCCCTCCTAGACCCCTGCCCCACCCACCCTCCCAACCCCCCCTACTCTCCCCTTTCCGTGAGGCACACAGAACTAGTCTGTGTTGGTGATGGAATACAGTGATCCCAGTGAGGACGCTAACATCAATTACAACTAACTACAAAATTTACAAAACAATGCTACTTAATATAAAGAAAAAGAGATAACCAAAATATCAGCGTTTCACAACGCTACGCTGCTACCGCTTATATCAGCTTGTTCCTACATTAAATATCAATAACATTGACAGTAATAATCATAGGGAGTCCAGATATTCTTGAACTTTTATCTCTGATGAGAAAAATAAAGTCTTGCCCTTATTTACTATCTTCAACTGCGCAGGATTTAACAGAAAGGCCTGCAAATTATTTTCCTGGTAGGGCTTAATCATCCCTCTCAGCCGCCATCGCCTCTCCACAGTAGTGTGGCAGAAGTCAGGCCTGACAAAAAAGGATATTCCTTCGGCATTTCTTTTTGTATTTGGTCTTGCGAGGTCTGATATAGCTTGGCGTAGGACAAAGTTCCCAATATACATCAATACCGCTCTTGAAAAGGCTCCCTCCTTCGTGTTCTTTTTAATGTTAAAAGGTATACGATGGACTCTTTGAACTTCTGTAGACCAGTTCCATCCATTTAGTTCGGGAAAAGCCTGGGCGAATAACTTAATTATGTAAGCCTTAATGTCGGACCCCTCAATTCCCTCCGGAATTCCAAGTACGCGCAGGTTATTTCTGCCTAGTCTATTTTCCATTTCTTCTAATTTCCAATGGATGTCAGTCATCTGTGCATCATATGACCCAACTTTAGAGACCGCAGCTGCCACCTCTCTTTCAGTAGACACAATCCTAACTTCTAAATTTGCCACTCTGTCACCCGTAGTAGCGCAAACTTTGGATAGTTTTCTGACTACCCCCTGCATTTTATTCATGGCGGTATGAGCTTTCTGATTCTCCCTGCGGGTTTCCTCCCTGTGAGCAATAATCTCTTGATGTATTCTCTCTAGGAGTGTCATTTGTGCTGATTCCAGGGCAAAGCCATCTTGCAATGAACTATCCAGAGGCTGATCCCCGCTTGACTCATGTTTGTTATTGGTACATAAAAATTTTTGGGCTGTTGCCGGTTGCTCTAGTTCAGGATCACTTTCCGAGTCTATATAGGAGGAGCCCCATCTTCATCCTCAGACCATTCTTGGCCGTCAGACGCAGAATAGAAAGCCTCACTTGGGGCGCTTCCCTTCACAACCCCATTTTGTTCTCCACCTGGTAGAGTGTCTGTATCACATTCTGTACCATTATCACCATTTGTCTGATTTGCTATGACATGTGAAGCTTCTGTTTTTTTTTCCACTGATTCGGATGGAATTAAACTTTTAATCTTAGTTTGGAGTGGTTCATTAACAACTTGCTGTGCCTCTTTTGATTTTACACCCTCCTGGTCTGACACATTAAAGTTTATATTCTCACCCATTTTTAGCAGCTCTCCCTCTTTTGCTATAGTCACAAATTCTGGAGGGTCTTTAGTGGGATTA
The DNA here is from genome assembly GCF_964261635.1 of Lissotriton helveticus. Taxonomy (NCBI): domain Eukaryota; kingdom Metazoa; phylum Chordata; class Amphibia; order Caudata; family Salamandridae; genus Lissotriton; species Lissotriton helveticus. The sequence continues at coordinate 450,578,390 of NC_136067.1, forward strand.
GTAGCTTCACTGGATACAGAACATTCCTGGGTACAGATTATTACACCCTCGCTGACATTTTTATTTTTGAAAGGTTTTACATTATCCACCACTCCTTTCTCCTTACCGGCTTTTGCAAAAAGTTTGGCAATAGAAGTTGTTACTTGCCGTGTTCGTACCACTGCCGGCTGCTGCTGCTGTAGTTGTTTCTTCTTGCTTCGTTCATCCGCAGGGGGTGTATGAATTTCCCCAGGTTCGGCACATTCCTCTACCCCCGCCGTTTTCTCCTTGTCCTTCTCCTTCTGCTTTCTCCTGGCGCCGAGGGATTTATCCACAAGATTTAATTTAGGGGCCATAACGCTATGCTGGAAGCGTTTCTTCAATAGTATTCGCGAGGTATCGTCCCTCCTCGCCTGCCTCCAGTTGCCACCGCTACTCTCGACGTCCACAAGGTCTCTCTGCTGAGAGCGCACCCAGCACTTCCCCTTCTCCTTACTCCGCCTCCCGGCGGCAGCCAGCCATTTGCAGCCCGGGAATGCAGCGAAGAAAACGTCTATCAGATCCCGCAGGTCCCGCAAGATCTTTTTCGCGGACCCAAGGCAAGCACTACAAGTAAGTACCGGCTGCATTAACCCAGGTCTTGCTCTGGGAAAGCACTTCAGCTATCGATCGGTCACACAGCTCCTGCTAAGCTATCGTCGTCAGCAACACCGTGAGCGGCGAGTCTCTCATTTCTCAATTCCTTCCTGTTATGTTATGTTATGTTATTTTTTATTTGTTAAGCGCGCATACGCCCGAAGGCTTCTTGGCGCTGGAGAGAATCAAACATAACAGTACATAAAAAGACACAAATCACTACTTACAATAAACCTGAGAAAAAAGAAAAGTTTTGAATGTCTTCCTAAAGGTGAGGAGGTCAGCCAGCCAGATAACAAGCGGCTGCTAGCGCATTAGTTTCCTCGACATTAGTGCTCCGTTTTAGAAATGCGTCCTCACTGCAGCACTGCTTCAGCCACTAGTGAGCGACCGCCATCTTGCCGCAGACCGTCTCTCTCACTCTGTCTCGAAAGCTGCCTTTGCACTCGGTAAATGTTCCTGTTATGGGCTGCTCAGCCTGTGACAGCCTTCCAGATGTCAATCAAATAATCATCTATCTACAGTTAATTTGGGTGTGTAATTTGCAATATTCCTGACGTTTGTGATGAAATTTGAAGCACAGAATTTTGCCCTGCTTGCCCTGGCACTCAAGCAGGCAAACTGTGTCTTGCAAATGTCATGTGTCCGCTAAGCAGCCCTCCCAAGAGCGTGAGCTTAGCTACCATCCAGCCGCGCGAAGCGCTACCACATGCAAATCTCGCCATCGCCAGGGGAGGAGTATGGCAAATTTGAATGTACTCTGAAAAAGTCCGTTTACATCAGTGCTCAAGGTGCGGCTTTACCCAGGCTAACAGTTTTTGTATAACAATGAGCCTAAATTAAAGGCTGCGAAAAACAATAAAATGGTTTTAACTCCTTCTGGAGGCTGAGAAATCCAAAATTAGTCAGGCTAGTGCCAGGGTGCCACATATAACTCCCTCCCTAGGAGGCATTGCGGGCTTTCACATTTTGTTAATGCAGAGTTTGGTCACCTCAAATGATATATTAAAAAATGGAAATGAAGTGACTCTCCTATATAAACTCAGAGGCATTGATCATTTCCCGGCCTCCTTTGTAGACTGTGACTTGAAAACCCCCGAGACTCCTGTAGGGTGACTGCATCCTCAGTTAGCAGTTGCTGGATCTCCAGGTTCCACAAAATGCCCTTCCATTTCTGGTGCTTTACTGCAATTCTAAGAACTTTTTAGAGTTTATCTTTGCAAAAATGGGTGTAATTAATGATGTTTATATGTTTGCCGAGTCTCATTGCTTGATTTTGCTCCTTAGAAAGTGTCACTTATAGTTGATAAAATGTCCCTCATAATTACACTGACATTATAAAAATGTCACACATAGCGATCAGAAACCTTGGCAGCTATGGTGAAGAGTCACTCCTCCCGTACAGATAACTGCCTGCTTCCCTCCCATGACCCCTGCTGTGAACAGTCACTCAGCCCCTGTACACTTCTGCCTGCTTCTTACCCACGGCCCTGTGTAATTACTCCCTTCCTATGGTTGTGGCCTTGTCACTGCCTATCCCATCTTTTTGAGGATGGTGGAAAATATGGTGAATTTCCATTCTATGCCTTTTAGAAATTACCAGTGATTGCTTCAATCTCAAACTGTAGGGCAAGGTCGAAAACACAGACACAGCCTTATATAAAAATCATTTTATTTCAATAAGTTCGTTCACAACAGAAGAAATGGGGCCACTCATAACTGAAGCAGGTGTTGCTAATGGCTGAATAACAACAATACTTTGCCCGATATTTTTGTGCCTTCAGACACTCGAACATTTAGCAAATGGAAATTAGTACATAAACGTGTGATTGAAAGCTTCTGCTGCGTTTTCGCAGTCAGATTCTTTTATTACACGGACAATAAATTGAAGAGGGCGATGGATGATTCATTAAGGGCAGTCCAGCTCAACATGTTTGCGGCACTATTTATAAAGTCCCTGCCAGGTGATGTCGGAACAATAATTTTCGGGTACAAGTTGGAAGTAAATAAAATATCCTCTCGCTTTTTTTGGCTGGCTGGCTGCAGGTAATGCCTGGATGAAAGAGAAGAGCGTCCTATCCCGCTCTTGTAGTGACGCCGACTTGAAAGCTGCCTTTCTTATCTTAAAGGAGCGCAGCTGGGGGCCGATTGTGGGCCATTGTGAAAATATTTGTTAATTGCAGCGCATGATGGTGCTATAATTAACAAATATTTTCACAAAAGCTCACCAACAGCCTCTGGCTGCGCTCCATTAAGAAATGAATGCAGCACTTGCAGGAGGAGCCACTGCTTGCACAGGCAAGCAGCAGAAAGGAAATTACCATTGTTCGCGACGCCGCTTTTAAATGCGAGCGGCGGAATGCTCTCCCGGGATGTGCTGCGCACTCGGGGGAACGGAGGTGGGCGGGCGCCCAGGCGCGCACGCTCCTGGGAACAGTGGCACCTACTGGTGGAGCTGCGTAAGGCGAGAGCGTCTAGCCTTTCTCCACATCCAGATTTGAGGTTGAGGAGCCCATCTTCAGGACCTCTGAGTGGCAAATAGAGCGTGTCACTCTCAAAGATGCACATCAATTTCCTAGAATTGAAAGCAATTTTCCTGGCTCTTCAGTCATATCTTCCAAGAATATGGGTTTTCTCTGTCCTCATACGAACATACAACACCACCTGCATGCATTACCTCAACAAGCAGGGGGGCGACACTGTCGCAGATTTTATCCCTAGAAGCTCGGAAAATCTGGAAATGGGCCTTACTCCACCGAATCGCCATCAAGGCGGAACATCTTCCGGGTGTCTAGAACAATATAGCAGACAGCTTGTGCAGATCAGACAAACGTTCAGGAGTGTGAACTAAATGATTCTGAACTCCATTTTCCAGAGGTGGGGCACACCCAACTTACTACTCTTCGCCTCTCAATAGAATTGAAAATGTTTGTTCTTTGCCAGCTGAGAACCTCAGAGAGGGTCATGGGGGAATGCGTTTTTGATAAGATGGTAAGTGATATTTGCTTATGCTTTTCCCCCATGCCCTCTCATCTCCAGGATTCTCATGAATAATAAGAGAGAACCGTGCTGGCTAATCCTCATTGCTCCATGTTGGTCCCGCAGACACTGGTTAATAGAGTTCCTTCTGCTCTCGGAATCCAAGCCTAATCGCCTTCCAGTGACAACAACCCTATTGACCTTGAGCATGGGGCATATCCTCCATCCACATCCCCCTTCCCTACAATTGCATGCATGGCTTATGAATTCAAGGATTTAGACATCCCTCAGGATTGCAGGGATGTTTTGTATAGAGCAAGAGCTGATTCCACTAACAAAGTTTATAGATTGAAATTGAAGCGTTTTTGTTATTGGTGCCTTCAAAACAAATCCCACCATCTTCTCTCATCTCCAGAGAAAATCATACCTTCTTTCTCTGGCCGGATCAGGACTGGTGCATGAGTCTGTTAAGGATCACCTCGCTGTTATCTCTCGATACAAGCGTTCTTCCAAATCTTCGTCCCTTTGTTCTTCTCATATAATCAAGCAATTCATGAAAGGATTATTGAGGTCTTTTCCTCCCATTCGACCTCCTCTGCCGGAACGGCGTCTTAACAAAGTCCTTTCGCTGCTGATGAAGCCACCGTTTGAGCCTATTCACAAAGCAGACCTCAAATTTCTTACTTGGAAAGTTGCATTACTTTTGGCTCTTACCTCAGCAAGGAGAGTGAGTGAAATTCAAGCCTTTACTATAAAAGAACCCGATCTGCGCTTCACTGATGACTAGGTTCTCCTCAGAATGAATCCTAAATATATTCGGAAAGTTCCATTTCAATTTCACCTTAATGAAGCTGTAGTTCTCCGCACATTTTTCCCAAATCCATCCTTACCAGCTGACAAATCTCTTCATTCTCTTGACATCAAATGATGTCTTAAGTTTTATTTGCAACGGACTAGAAAAATCTGGAAGACAGATCAGTTGATTGTCTCCTATGGGCCTAAAAAGCTGGTTGCTTCAGTCACTAAGATAACTATTGCTCGATGGATTGCAACAACTATCCAACTCTGCTATGTCAAAGTGGGTAAGCTGCTCAGACTCGACTCCAGTCTGCCCTATTTGGTGGCATCTAGTTAGCGAGGATCTGCCATGCCGCAGCATGGAAGAACATACATACTTTCATGCAGCATTATTGTTTGGATTTGGTAAACTGCAGTTACGCACCTGTAGGATAAGCAGTCTTATGTCATCTGTTCCAATAAGGTAAGCCTCTACTCATAGCGGTATGCCCTTTTTACTTTATGTCGTTTCCATCATGTAGTTATATGGTGCGTCGTGGTTTTGCATGCTGAAAATTGTTATATGCTAGTAATGCAACTATGTATTGTATTGCTACATGCCATTCTCTGAGGGTATTTTTATTTTCTGCAATGTTCATCTGTACAACTGCTTTCTATTCTTCTTCAGATTCACCTAAAGTCCTATTCTTTTACTATTGGAAGTAATCACACTATATGCTTTTTGTGATTATGGATATTTATTTACCCACACTTTTTTATTCTTTTCTTTAGAATATTATAGTAGGAATAAACTCTTGTCTTAAAACAACACATCTGACGTTTGGACTTCCATTTAACAAATTCACAGTAACAGACAATAACATTATCAACAATCACATAATGACCACATAAAACATACGATATGTCAATTCATAATTGAACATTTGCTACAACTTATGCACAATATATCTCTATTCTCATATATGCCACCACCTATTTAGGCATATATTAGACAAACCAATTTGCCTGATTTTGTACTTCACTTGTTATACATCAAACAATTGAAAATGCCGACGCGTTTCAAGCCTCGCTGTATTCTTTACGGACTTTCGTCAGGGCTTCTTAATTCACGTATTATGGACATATCTACAAGTAAAACGTAACAAAATAAATTCTAACTCCTCCTTTCTCTTTGCAATAAATGTAGACCTGCCTGGGTAGCAACGCCTACCTTTCAATCTATGGGTTGAAGACCAATTCTCAATTGTCCACCAGTCCGACTCTTTAGTCCCCGGTAGCTTGTCTCCTTTCTGGTGAAGAATTGGCTTGGTAGTTTGGTCTGCCCTGTTCCCATAATGCACTGGGCCAGGGACAGACTCATTTGCATATAGCCAGGTTCTGAGCTGGGATGGGGCAGTGAGCTAAATAACGGTGATGGATCAAGCCCTGATCTTTGGACTGGGTAAGAGTGGTCTGCTTAATTCAGACACTCTGTTCATCACCACCCCCTTTTCTGAATCGTTTTTGGCCACTATAGGTGTGGCAGGGTATACTCAGACATGAGTCCCTTGCTCACTGCTCCATCAGGATTCAAGCAAGCCGGGCCGACGAGGCTGAAATGCCAGAAACCGGTCCCCGGTAGCTTGTCTCCTTTCTGGTGAAGAATTGGCTTGGTAGTTTAGTCTGCCCTCTTCCCATGATGCACTGGGCCAGGGACAGACTAATTTGCATATAGCCAGGTTCTGAGCTGGGATGGGGCAGTGAGCTAAATAACGGTGATGGATCAAGCCCTGATCTTTGGACTGGGTAAGAGTGGTCTGCTTAATTCAGACACTCTGTTCATCACCACCCCCTTTTCTGAATCGTTTTTGGCCACTATAGGTGTGGCAGGGTATACTCAGACATGAGTCCCTTGCTCACTGCTCCATCAGGATTCAAGCAAGCCGGGCCGACGAGGCTGAAATGCCAGAAACAGGTCCCCGGTAGCTTGTCTCCTTTCTGGTTAAGAATTGGCTTGGTAGTTTGGTCTGCCCTGTTCCCATGATGCACTGGGCCAGGGACAGACTAATTTGCATATAGCCAGGTTCTGAGCTGGGATGGGGCAGTGAGCTAAATAACGGTGATGGATCAAGCCCTGATCTTTGGACTGGGTAAGAGTGGTCTGCTTAATTCAGACACTCTGTTCATCACCACCCCCTTTTCTGAATCGTTTTTGGCCACTATAGGTGTGGCAGGATATACTCAGACATGAGTCCCTTGCTCACTGCTCCATCAGGATTCAAGCAAGCCGGGCCGACGAGGCTGAAATGCCAGAAACCGGTCCCCGGTAGCTTGTCTCCTTTCTGGTGAAGAATTGGCTTGGTAGTTTGGTCTGCCCTGTTCCCATGATGCACTGGGCCAGGGACAGACCAATTTGCATATAGCCAGGTTCTGAGCTGGGATGGGGCAGTGAGCTAAATAACGGTGATGGATCAAGCCCTGATCTTTGGACTGGGTAAGAGTGGTCTGCTTAATTCAGACACTCTGTTCATCACCACCCCCTTTTCTGAATCGACTCTAGACATCAACATGTATCCTATAACAATAAATCAATTGCTAGTTCTCATGATGTTACAATAAATATTCCCACATTTTGCCTATGTGGCAACCAATTCAACGCACGCCACGTACCTTGTCTCCATGGGAGTGGCCTTTCTAATTGGTTTCCTTTGCCCTCGTTCTGTGTCGGTCTATTTTTTATTATTATTCTGAAAGTAAATCCATACACAGCAACACGTTTAGGACAGTGCAGCAGTTAGGGATTATAGTACTCGTGTATATATATTAAATGGAAGTACCTTGCATATGGGGAAGTCGATTGTCGACCTTAGTCGGAACGTGGCTGGTGTGTCTCTTTTCTCCGGTTCGTCTGCAAACACGAATCGGGGATATTATATTAATTACGTATCTAGGTTCTAAACACGCGGGTCACAGCATTTAGATGTTAGTGACACCAGCTTACCTCTCACGTCGTTTCATGAATCCGAACGGTGGAGTCTATTTAATCAGCAATGGGCAGGGACGCTGTTTTCTCGGTTGTATTTACCGCGAACCTTGCCACAAACCCGGAAGCGCTCCTAGGTCACTTCCTGTTAGTGAGCTCGGCATCATGGGAAGTGTTGTTCAGACTACTGTTTAGCCTCCAAGTGACTTCAAGCGGCGGGTCCGATTCAGTCTAACTAGTATTTGGTGTTTGACTGTTTTAATTATTAAAAAGAGATCTTTCAGATTTGGAATAAGAATTGTGGATTATGTTCGCCAATTCCTGACCATTTCGCTGGAAGCGCACCACCTCATGGGAATTGTATTTTTTACACACGCTTGCGTGCTAGGAATGCCAATCACTACCAATCTTTATTATCTAGGAAAAAGCTCGAGCTCAACGTTATTTCCATATTTACCTACCGTTGTGTGGCAGTTTATTGATATTAAGACAGACACCGCTCCCTTACTATAAGTTTAATATTCAGGACTTGACCTATTTGTTTTGTTGCTGTGTAGAACGGACCTGGGACAAACTTTGGCTTCTCAATCTGATGAATATCTAATAATGTAGGTTGAGGGCTTCAAATCAGGTCGGGCAGAGCTACATTTACACATGACTCATTTACAATGTTTTGTAGCATCCAACATATGCTATTTCAGTTACATGGCATAGAACATGTACTTTGAAGATATTTGATCACCACCACCACCTCCTGTTTATGTATCACACTTTCGAAAGCTCCGACATTTCATTTACTCCTGTCAGCACACTGTTGTACTTCATTAATAAGTATTCTTCCTTCGCTAGCAGCATAGACTCTACATCCACCCTGTTGTCAGAACCCTTTAAGGATAATAACACAGTCCATTTAAAATCTTTTTCGCAGTGCCCTTCTTTCATATAGTGTGGCACCATGGGGGCAGTGCTCACTTTCTTTTTAATCCTAGACCGATGCTGTGTGATCCGTTGATTGATTTGCTGGTTTGTCTTGCCTATATAGATCTTACTACAGGGGCAAATTATTGCATAAACAACGTTTCTTGTCCTGCAGTTAGTGAATGTTGTGTGTTTCCATTTCACCCCCTGGTGAACAAACTCTGTGCCTTCGATCGTCGATTCGCATGCAATACAGTTTCCACACTTATGGTGTCCTTCCACTGGCTTCATACCCAAGTGTGATCTTAAATCTTTTTTTATTTCTTTGGGGAAGATATCAGCCCTCACCAACTCCTGCCCAATACTCCTATTATTTTTCATTGCAAAGAGTGGTCTTGGGAATTGTAGCTCTTGGTTTTCCAGTAAATGCCAATTCCGCATTATAATCTGTTTAAATGTATTTGTGGCTGGGCCAAAGGTGGAAACGCATACAAGTCTTTCTAATTTTGGTCTTTCTCTTTTCTGAAGTAGCACCTCCCTCGGTGTGTACCACGCACGTTTCTTGGCGTGCTTGAGCAATTTCTTTGGATATCCTCTTTTTTGCATCTGGTCACAAAAGTTATCTGCAAAAAAGTCGAAATCATCCTTTTGGGAGCAATTTCTGCAAATACGTAACAGCTGCCCATAAGGGAGATTTTCTTTTAAGCATTTTGGGTGTTTGCTCTTAAAGTGCAATATTGTGTTTTTGTCAGTTTCTTTGCGGTGTAACGCTACTGAGAGGGTACCTTCTCTGGGGATTACATCTACATCTAAGAATGTTAATCTGGATTTGCTTTTGGCATAGCTGAATTGGATATCATGGTGTCTTGATCCAAGCCATCCAAAAAATGTGTCTAGATCCTCACTTGAGCCAGACCAAAGGCACCAGTTATCGTCGATATACCTCAGCCATTGATTAATCCTGCCAAGGAATGGATTATTGTCAAAGATAAATTTCTCCTCAAATTGTGCCATGAAGAAGACCGCCATCTCTGGGGCAAAAGGACATCCCATGGCGGTCCCCTTCGTCTGAAGATAAAAAGAGTCACCAAACTTAAAGTTATTCTTTTTAAGGGCAACTGTGGCTAGACTCAAAATGAATTCAGTACTGACCCTGTGTGGTCTTGTTCTTTTTTCAAGGTACAGTTCAATGACCTCCAGTGCCTCATCTTGTGGTATTTGGGTGTATAAGGAGGTAACGTCAAAGGATACCATCCATTGCTCTTGCTCATTAAATTGTACACCTTCCACTTTGTCAATGAAGTCGGTTGTGTCTCTTAGATATGAGCGTACTTCTGAGAGAAAAGGCTTTAAAAAAATGTCCACATATTTTGATAGTGGCTCCAACACGGAGTCACACCCCGAGACGATCGGGCGTCCCGGTGGGTCATTAAGCCTATTGTGTATTTTTGGGAGAAAGTACAGGACTGGGACCCTTGGAAATCGCTTAGTCAGATAGTCAAATTCTTTGGGACCCAGCATCCCTATGTCTAGTCCTTCTTTTAGAATCACTGATACATATTCTTGTATTGCTCTGGTGGGGTCCTCATTAATTTTCCTATAAAACTCCTCCTTTTCAACCTGAACATTTCCTTCTCTCATGTACATCTCTTTTGGCCAGATTACTAGGGCTCCCTCTTTGTCGGCCTGTTTTATCACTACCGTCCCGTCATTCTTTCAATCCATGAGTGCCTTTTGTTGATCTAAGGTCATTTTTAAAAAAAAAATTTGCCATGTTTCTCTAGTTGTGACAGGGATGACATAACCGCCTGTTTGTATGCAATTACCGCTTTTGGTACCCCGTATGCTGGTGGAACAAACTTCGATTTGTTAGCTAGCCCTGTGGTCTCCAAGTTCCCTTTGTATTCTGTGTCTTGAAAAAATGCTCTAAGGCGAATTTTTATACAAAATTCCATGGTTTCTAGTTTAGTATAGTCTGTGGCTCTATTTGGAACAAATTTGAGGCCCAGTTCTAGGACTGATTCCTCACTCTTAGTTAGGATTTTTGTTGATAGGTTGACAATAGAGCTTTCTTTCATGACTTGTAAAACTGTCTACGTGTCCGCATCTCCCATGGCTGTTGTTTGAATCTTACTTTGCCTCTTGGCTGGCCTTTCTCTAAAAAAGGAACCTGCTTCTTTTGTTGTCATGATCTTGAGTCAGAGTCTGTTGAAGATTCGGAAGATGAGGTTTCAGAAAATGTAGTAAATCTGTTTCAGGAGCGCCCTTGATAGTTTGTAAGGGCCCTACGTGATTCCCCTGAAGTATAAAAATCTTCCTTTAAATATGGGTAAGCTTGTTCGAGACTGAAAGCCTTACTGTCTTTCTCAAATTTGAACGTTTTGTAGCTAATAGTGTTATCTTTAAAAGTGACAATTTCCTTTTCAATTTTCTCTAGCAGGGACTTTGCTTCACTATCTGAATGATTATTTTGTAATTCCTTTGTTAATTTGTCTAGTTCTTCTAGTTCTTTTTTACAGAGCCGTGCAGCTGTCTCTATTGTGTGAACAATAAGATCCCTGCTGCATTTCGTGCTTATCCCACTAAATCCCTTTTTGTATTCGGGGTCATCAATAAAGATGACCGGAGTGTTTTTCACATGTAATCCCCACGAATCGGGGATATTATATTAATTACGTATCAAGGTTCTAAACACGCGGTCACAGCATTTAGATGTTAGTGACACCAGCTTACCTCTCACGGTATTTCATGAATCCGAACGATGGAGTCTATTTAATCAGCAATGGGCAGGGACGCTGTTTTCTTGGTTGTATTTACAGCGAACCTGGCCACAAACCCGGAAGCGCTCCTAGGTCACTTCCTGTTAGTGAGCTCGACATCATGGGAAGTGTTGTTCAGTCTACTGTTTAGTCTCCAAGTGACTACAAGCGGCGGGTCCGATTCAGTGTAACTAGTATTTGGTGTTTGACTGTTTTAATTATTAAAAAGAGGTCTTTCAGATTTGGAATAAGAAATGTGGATTGTGTTTGCCAATTCCTGACCATTGCGCTGGAAGCGTGTTTAGAACCTAGATACGTAATTAATATAATATCCCCGATTCGTGTTTGCAGATGAACCGGAGAAAAGAGACACACCAGCGTCAAGACAACATACCGTAACTTCATTTTGCCTGACACTGGTGCCACATAATCTCTAATGTAACATAGCATCCCTCCTAAACTTGCAGCAAGGTCAGCTAATATAACGGCTCTACAGGATCTCTTGATAAACATTGGACTTACTTTTTTAATTTTATGGAACCATTATTTATGTTCATAAGCCAAATTCATTGGTTTTGCAACATTTCAGAACATCAGAGGCCATCTGTGGACCAGATTGGCCAAATAGGGAATTTCACCGCCCCTAGTAAATGCCATAGTAAACTTATACTCAGATACCTGATTAAAGAGTAAGGTAACAAGAAGATAGGCCATGCTACATAAGATTCTTGCTTTTAAATATTAAAACCAGTTCCATTCTAGCCATTCTCCTATTTTATCCCAATCTGGCCGACATTAAACTGATAATTAACCTTTTCAGCGCGACCGCGATTCCCCCTCCGGTGCTGGGCCCTAATAAAAACGGGCGTGGTCATGACGGAACGGTTCCGTCATGAGCACAGCTCAACCGTAGCTCATGACGGAACCGTTCCGTCATGAACATCGAAGGGGTTAAGCAATAACGTTTTCATTGCCTCTAGCTGATACGAAGATTCAAGTATTACAATATTTGGATGATACAATCTTGTTAGATCAGACAGCCATACGGTTGCAGATATCTTTGGAGGCCGTAGCCAGTCACTGTGAAATAAACAGTATCCAAATTATTCAGTCTAAAACTAAGAGTATTGTTTTGGTTTACCATTAAACAACACGCATTTACCATGCAATAGGTCTTGTATTTGAGAGAGTTTAAGCTATTAGCATTGTAAATGACAATGCCTTTTATTTATATTTTAAAAACCAAAACATAAATAAAAGGCATCGTCATTTACAATTCCAATAGCTCAAACTTGTGTAAATGCGAGACCTATTGCATTGCAAATGCTTGTTAAACCTGTACTGGGAGATAAATATTCCTGCTCCCGCCCTGATGACAGTTATTTGTGGACTAAGAGGCAAGTTAGTTATCATGTGTGGCCTAGATTCATATTATAGATGTAACAACATTATAGGCTAATAAATGAAACTCAGTAGAGGTTTTATATAGTGCACATTCCAAATTCTTGTTATTTGAAAATGCTCTCACAGAATTATGGGCAAAAATGAGACTCAATAAATTACAGAATTTATCTTGGGTCACACAAATTGATCAAGCAGGTAAACCTGATTGAGCCCAAATTTCCCAGTTTTGTACTGTGCAATTCAAACGTTAACCCACTAGCTGTATATCTTTTTTTAATGTCAAAGATTAATGCTGGTCCTTGAATCTTGGTGGATGAGATTAGAGCATGACAGAACCCACATTTTATGTTTGGTAGTTTTATATAACTGTATTACACCTTTTTTCAGCTCAGGGATATTTGCTGGGATTTGAACCTGGTTCTCGAGGTTGCATGGACTGCAGCTATAGCCCGTGGTGACCTCACCTCGTGTGAAAACTCATCCCTGTTTGGCTTAGAGGTTTCAAGTGGACCTTGAGCTAAACAAGAAGCGGGCTTCTGGTTCAAGCCTGGTTCAAACTTTCAGGGACTCTCCCTCCTCTAATTAGGACTCTGGTATATCACAACCAAATCTGTTCACTTAGATGTGAAAGAAGAACAGTGACAAGTTTTCGTCATAATAATTAGTGTTAATATTGATGTACTTGTGATGGCCGCTGTAAGAATGTGGGTTATTGGTTTAAGGGGGGTGGAAGTGACCACAATCCTTGTCAGGGTGAACCACATAAGTCTCTAAAATTAACCTATGCTTTACACTCTGGTAGCTTGTCACAAAGCAGTCGGGCTTAACTTAGAGGAAATGTGTAAAGTATTTATTTATTCTGCACACAAGCAGTAATGAAGTGAAAACACACCAGAAAAATCCCAAACCAATTTAGAAAAAGAGTACATTTTAATAAACTAAATGATATCAGATTTAAGTAGATATAGTGCCTAAAAGTGCAAAGAGCCACTCATGGTCATCTGGTCGTGTTGACTAGGGAAAAGTCGCAAGTTCAGGCTGACTGTAATGGGGTGCGGACCAGATACAGAAACTAGGATAGTCACTTGGAGAAAGTTACTGAAGTGATGACTCTACACGAAAGAGTGCAGGAACACAGACTTTAATGGCAGTATGTCTCCACAGCTTCCAGGAACTGACAGCAGTCCCCCTGGGATTCAAACAGTATCATTCTATCTCCATGACAATGACATCACCAGGAGGTAATACAACAAGCAAGGTAAAGAGTAAATACATAGACTACTACAACATCTCCTATCCTTAAATAGAAATAACGGCCAAAATAGAAAAGAGCAAAAGAAATGGAAAAGAAAAGAGAAAAGAAGCTAAAAAACAATATAATATAGAAACAATGATAAAAATCCCGAAACTAGTGATTACTAGATACATGACGATTACAAATTTAAGCGATCTAGCGGGACACTGGTCCTCCCAGATCTACGTGGAAGAACATATTCCGTGGGGTTTTTGTTATCCTCATTACCTTGAGACTGTGCATTTTAAAAAATTTTCTCCTCTGAATTGAGACCCAACTGCAACACAACTTTTAAGGGAATCTTATACACTCTAGAAAGATTCCACCAATTCTTCCCATTAAATTCTAATGGCGAAATGTGAAGATGCATCTACTTTAACAGGTGAGCCAAATTTAGAAAGACCTTTGGGAACATTATGAGGAGATTTGATCCTGACCCAGTCCCCTACTTTAATTTTAGAATCATAACATTCTAACTCCTTGTCCTCAATATGTGAAAACCCCCTACTCGTACTTGGATCAGGACACATTTGCGAGTTCTTGACTTTTTTGGTTTCACATAAACCCGAAAGAATGCCCCATTTCTTCATCCATGCTGGACACATGCGGAAAGATGCTTCCCTTCCTCTTAGTAGTGCAAAAGTACTAGAACCAGTGACATAACTGGGAGTTGTGCAATGGGCCCACAACATGCTCTGTACAGCCTCCCTAATATTAACATTAGCTGACACTGCCCATTGGACACACTCAACTAATATGCGGTTATTGTGCTCAATAAAACCATTGGCCTGTGGTTGGTATAACGCCACACACCGGTGTACAATTCCAGATTGACACAAAAACTCACTCATTTCCTTCGATGTAAACTGCACCCCATTGTCAGACACAATTTATTTCGGAAAACCTTCTCTCCCAAATAAACTTTGCAAAAATTTGATAACTTCTTGCGAGTTTGGATCTGACATGAAATGAACTTCCCACCACTTAGAGAAATAATCTGCCACCACTAAAGCAAATTTGAACTTTCTATGTAACACATTAAAAGGTCCCACAAAATCAATGGCTAATTTCAACCATGGGCCTTGAGGAGGATCAACACACTGAACAGGCGGTGAGACAATTTTAATGACCTTATCGCTGGTGCAACATGTGACACACCCCTCCACAACATCATTATTTGGCGATCCATAGAAGGACACCAATAAATCACATGTATTATCTTCTTCGTGTTGGTCTGTCCAAGGTGCCCTTCATGACCATAGCGAATAATTTGACTCCTAAGAGATACAGGAGGAATGAAACGGTCACCATGCATAATCATACCCTCACCCTCCAGCGTAAGTTCCTCAGCAACTTTAGCAAAAGGATGAAGATCAGCATCAAGGTGTTTCTCTTTTGGCCACCCTAAAACAATGAACTCTTTGACTTTGCTAAGCACAACATCGGATTCCATCCCTTTCAACCAATCAAGTTCAGAGAAACAACCCATGTGACACGCGTCAACAGTTGCAATCAAACACTCATCTTCTATCTCATTAAGACACTCACCCATCTTAGTTGGCAAAGGAGATCTGGACAGATAATCTGCCCTCGTGTTTTTCCCACCAGGAATATGAGCAACTAGAAAGTTGTATTGTAATAGCTTTGAACTTAGTCTTGCAATCCTGGGAGTGTGATCTTTGACAATTTTTCCTTCCAGAATAGGAACAAGGGGCTTATGATCAGTAAAAAGCTTGAAGGTCTTGACCCACAAAAAACACTTAAAACGTTCTACTGCCCAACAACACGCGAGTAACTCTCTCTCAATTGCAGAGTAGTTTTTCTCGCTCGCACGCAAAGCATGAGAAGCAAAACCCACCGTATATTACTTCCCTTGTTTGACTTGCGATATCATACCCCCAAGACCATCAATACTAGCATCTACAGATACAACACATTCAACAGACGGATCAAAAGGAGTTAGAATCTTGCAAGTACCCGTCTCTTTCTTGATTTGAACAAATTCTTGATGATATTCTTCACTCCACACAGATACTTTCCTCCTTTTAAGCAATTCTCTCATGTGAACAGTCTTTGCAGCAAAATTATGAATAAATTTAGTATAACATTCACACAAACCTAAGAAAGAAGAAACCTGCTCTTTAGAAGTGGGACACGGGGCATAAGAAATGGCCTGAATGAGACCCTTTCTTGGCACAATACCTTTACCTGAAATGCAATGACCCAAATATTCTATGGACTCAACTCCAAAAACACACTTGAGTTTGTTTGCCACAATAGCTTTAGATTGCAGCCTTTTCAAGACAATGGTGACTTTACTCTCATGTTCATCCAAAGTTTTTCCACCTACCAAAATGTCATCCTGAAAAACCACCGTATCAGGAACACCCTCCAACACTTTATCCATAATGCGCTGAAAAACTGAGGCCGCAGAAGCTAGCCCAAAAGGCATCCTACAGAACTGAAAGGTTCCAATAGGTGACACGAAAGCAGTTAAGTGTTTAGAAACAGGGTCGAGCTCAACCTGAGGATACGCCGATGCTAGATCGATCTTGGAAAAATACTTCGCATCAGCAAATTTAGACAGAATATCATCAATACGTGATAAGGGGTGTGAATCAATCCAAATCTCCCTATTAACACTGCGTAAATCAATGCATGCCCTGAGATTACCATTTTTATTCCTTGCTACCACTAAAGGACTTAGCCAAAGAGAAGATTCTATGGGCTCAATAACCCCAGTTTCACACATTTTTTTTTTTAATTCTACAGACAAATCATCCCTTATGCTGAAAGGGACGTTTCTCAATTTGTGTTTGACTGGTGACGCTCCATCTTTAACTCTTATCAAATGCTTAAAACCAGTAATGCGCCCTAAATTCTCACTGAAAACGTTTGGGAATTTTTCAGACCAACAAACCAAACTCCCCTCTACCGGTTGAACATTAACAATAGAAACCTGTTCTTTAGTACCAGGCCTAAGTGTCATTTGAAATAAGCCTTGGTGGTACCACCCAAGTATGTTAAGACCTTTTTTCGCAACATATACTTTTCCTTGAATACATTTCTCTTTAAAAATTAACATACGAAACCAGACTTCTATCAGGAGGATTAAGGGCCTTGTCTTTCCAAATACTCTCAAAGAGTTCCTCTGTAATCATGGTCATTCTTGCTCCAGAATCAACCAAGAGCTGTAAAGATTTTCCATCAACTAGAATATCCACAATAGGATCAACACATTCTTCCGACCCATCCTTAACAACAACAACAAAATCAGTTAGAGAACTAACAGCATCATACCTAGAATCATTTTTAGATTCATCAGAATATACAACATTCACACCACCACGAAAGTTGCACATTTTCGCAAAGTGTCCTTGTTTTCCACACTTCCTACAGGCTGCAAACTTTGCTGGACAACCTTTTGATTCTGGAAAATGTTTAGGAAAACCTCACTTACTACAAGCATCGTTGAAATAATTACCCTTCCCCCGTTCTATTGGCCGAGAACTTATTACTTTTTTGATCACCATTAGATTTGAATTTTTCAACGTGCGTTTTTTCTTCAACCAATTCTTTCTGTTCTTTGACCACACCAACTGGGTTCTTTTCTGTTTTAAGCTCTTTTTTGGATTTTTGCGACAATTCTATGCTTTTAACAATACTAATCGTTTCATCTAAAATAGGATTATTTAGCGTAAGAAGCTTTTCTTGGACTTTACTAACCCAACAATGCACTACAATCTGATCCCGAATAAGTTGCGAGCAAAAGTGTTCAAACTCGCATTCAGATGCCAAAATGCTGCAACTTAAGATACTATGCTTTCATCAGACTCTTGCTTTCTTGTGAAGAACCTGTGTCTAGAAACTACAAGACTACTTTCAACATTGAATTGTTTCTCCAGCATTCTCACAACTTGATCATAAACATTCAACTCTTCCTCCCCTGCTTCTGCAATAATGGGTGGTAAATGTTCTAGGACAGCTTGCCCCTCAAAACCCAAATTGTGTTCTAAAATAAACCGTTTCCTCTCCGTACTGAATCTTGAACCCCCTATGGCTCCAATATATTTTTCAAAAGCTCTATGCCATACTTTCCACTTTACTGGAGGATCGCCTGGAAGCTGTAGGAAAGGTGGAGGAGCTTGTACATTTTGCATTTTGCAAGATTGCACAAACAATATTTTTAGAACTACCTGAAAATGAAAAAAGGTTAGTTAAAAATTCAATGCACAGTAAAAAAAAAAAAAAAACGTCAAATAAAAGAAACAATTCTTGATCCAGAGTTGTGCTGCAGTACATAAAGAGTTATTCAGAGATGTATTTTAACTATTCACAGCACTGGTTCTTTGATGAATCCAAAAGCAGTCACTGAATTGCTTCGGAAACTTGCACCAGATGGTGTTCTCCTTTCCAAACAGGAATTGTTCTTCTTTTCTTTTAAACAAACACTTCCTGCGTTTTTATAATAAAAACCACAATTTAAAAAGTGGAACTGACCGCTTTCTCCCTTTTCACTTTGACGGAAGAGAGAACACAAAACCAGTAAGGCAATCTTTATCCAAATTATTTCTGAATGCAGATGTGCGCGCTGGCAGTGACGAAAAAAATGCATACCATGACCCCAAAACGCTGACTCAGGCATAGCAGGACAGCAAGAAAAAAAATAACTCACACTGACGGTCCTTCGTCTGCACAGTGTCACTGATAATGTTCCAAATTCATAAACGCTACAGGCGCTCTTGAAAATGCAGGTCCGGAAACACGTCTTGTGCCCTGTGAACCTGACAATAAACCTGCGCATGCCCGGAAGACTCTCGCACTTGAAGACATTCCTCTGAGCGATGACTCGTTATCCTCTGTTCTTCAAACGCATGCGCAAAGGAATGACAGCTCTCTAGATGACGTTCGCTCCTCTGCGCTGAGACTTAGCGAGAATTCCAATGCGTCATCATTGCAACAAGAAAACCATCGGACAAGGATCTCTCAGCCAGACAAAATTAAACTGTCGCCTTGCCAACGAACCTTGGGACAAATCAAACCTCAGACGAACCAGGAAATTACCAAAACAGTCGGACTTAACTTCGATTCCAGGCATCCACAGGTAAATTCCTAAGTACTCCAAAAGGTTGTTACTTTTACATTTGATGAGGCAAATCGCAAGAACAAGTGGAAAAATAAAGTTTGCTCACCTAAAAACTAGTCCATAAATGATGGGAAAAAAATGGTAATAATCCAATGTTGGTTGGTAGGTTTCACTCTCTTGACATCGTGAATCCTCAAGTTAGAGAGGTTTTGTCCCAAATTTTCACCCAAAAATTCACTTGACACACAGGAAATACTGTAGACATGCACGTGTGGGTGGAGACAGGGACAGTCCTCGTCGCCAATTTGAAGTGATGACTCTACACTAAAGAGTGCAGGAACACAGACTTTAATGGCTGTATGTCTCCACAGCTTCCAGGAACTAACAGCAGTCCCCCTGGGATTCAAACAGTATCATTCTATCTCTATGACAATGACATCACAAGGAGCTAATACAACAAGCAAGGCTACAGAGTAAATACATAGACTACTACAGTTACCTTCTTAAAGTCCGGTGCAAATAATTTAATTTGCAGTGGAGGAGGCCTCGAAAAGCAGGGAGAGCATTGTGGGTGGTTGCCCTTGTAAGTTCAAGAGTAGGGCTGTCATTGCAGATGGTCATTGCTGTATCATGAAGATCCAGTCTTGCGTTGCAAGCGGTTGTTGCTCGAACTTCCAATTGGTGGTCACCGCGGGCTGTCATTGCTGTAGGTCGAAATGCAGAGCTCGTGTTGCCATTCATCACTGGCGGTCGCTGTAGCACAAAGATTCCGGTTCACCGGAGCTTTGCGTTGGTGGTCAGCACAAACATGCCCATTTGCTGTCATTTAGAGCCCAAATTTCATGATTCCACCTTCCTTCAATGGAGGAGCTCAGCTGATGCCAGCCAAGAGTCCGGGACCTAGGGAGGCACCTCTTGGGGTTCAGGAACGCAGTCCAGCAGAGGCCAGCAGCTAGTGTAGTGCAGCAGGGCTGTTGTGTCCCAGTAGCTCAGACAGGTGGTCAGCCAACTGACCCTTGGAGTCACTCAGGTTAGCATGTGATGAAGGTAAGCAGGTTCTTTCTCAGAGAGCAGGACATGCCTCAAGCAGCAAGGCAGCCCTCTGGAGCTTAAGGTAGTCCTCAAGCAACAAGGTAGTCGTCTGGTGGAGCAGGGCACTTCTCTGGAGAACAAGGCAGACCTTCTTTTGTAATGTCCACAGTTCAAGGAGTGTACTATAGAGTGGCTCTGGAGGTCGAATATTTATACCAGGTGAAGTGCGGGTAATCCCTATACTATGTCCCCCTCAGGTTCTGGAAAGTTCTTTTTTCCCCTGTCAAGGTTTTAAGAAGTCTGGGTGACAAAAGACTAGTGTCAGGTTCGTTCTTGTGGGCTAAAGGCAAGCCCTTTGAATTGTGAGTGGGGCAATGCACAGCTCTGCCCCCAGCCATCCTGACAGGATAGCCCACCCTGGCCATATCTATTCCCCTTCTGTCTAAATGTTTAGAAGGAATACACAAACTCCAATAGTAGAGCAATCCACAGTCATTTTACCCAGTGTCCTGGCAGAAGGCACAAATGTTTAGGACAAGAAAATGCCAGCTTTCTAAATTTGTCATTTTCCGCATTGCGAGGTAAAACCTCACTTTACAATGACAGAGAATTTTAAATTGCTATTCATTTAAGTGTAAACACCATATCTCGATCTGCTCCCTACCCACAATTAGCACTTATTAAATTAAATAAGCTAACCTAATGTTAGTCAATGAGAGAGATAAGTCTTGCAACAGTAAAAAATTACTTTGGGAGTTTTTCCCTGCTATAGCATGTAAAACTTAGACCTGCATGTCCACTTTTTAAATGCAATGCACCCTGCCTTATGAGCCTTTAAGGCCTACCTTAGGGGTGACTTCAATGTATGAAAAAAGGAAGGTTTAAGCACATGGAAAAGGGTTTACTTTGCTAGGTTGAAATCGCAGTTTAAACATACAGGCTGCAGTGGCAGACGTGAGGCAAGTTTTTAAAAGCTACTTCAGTGGGTGGCACAATAAGTGCTGCAGGTCCAGGTAGCAGTTAATTTACAGCCACTGGGTACCATTTACTTGGAATGTGTAAGCGAATTGAATGTACCAATCAGGTAGATGCTAATTGTAGCATGTTCTAAGGAGAAAGGGCAAGCACACTAGCGCTGGTTAGCAGTGGTAAAGTGCACAGTCCAAACAGCAACAAAACTTAGTTCACCAACAGAAGGCAAACATCTGGGGAAGACCGTGCAAAAAGGGCCATGTGC
Source organism: Lissotriton helveticus (assembly GCF_964261635.1). Taxonomy (NCBI): domain Eukaryota; kingdom Metazoa; phylum Chordata; class Amphibia; order Caudata; family Salamandridae; genus Lissotriton; species Lissotriton helveticus. Next base: position 450,599,474 of record NC_136067.1, read on the forward strand.
TTCAGTCTCTGATTCCGTGGAAGAATGTTTGCACTGTGAACAACTGGTCTATAAATATTGAAATGATTTTTAGCGCTTCATATGCTCCGTCACCTTTCACATTTGACTATACTGTATTTATTTTAATTACCTTGCTGATGAAACTGTAGTGTGTACGTTTTATCTTCCTCTTTTTTTGGGGTTGACGAAGGTGGTATTTGTAGAGTGAATTAATAGGTACTCTTTCTGTGAGAGGTTTTGAATTGTTAACTCCTTCAGCATTTTTTTAAGTAAAATGTCATTTTTAGTTCTGTAGGCATGTGATCCTTTCTGAAAATGGACACATTGACTGGAAACTGATGTATTTTGCACTTGAGAAGTACTATCCAAAGAAAGAGCAATATGGAGACACTTTGCATTTCTGCCGGCACTGCAGTATTCTTTTCTGGAAGGTAAAATATTTTACATTATTTTTGCCTTACCAAATTCTAGAAACCTGCTCATTTCCTAACCATAATGTAACTCTCTCTGTTGTAATAAAAGGCTTATACTCTATGAACCTGCAGATGTAGATGATTTTGTACAGTTCATTAGTGTAACCAGTGAACCTTCATTTATTCTGCATTGCTTGCATCCCACATATAGCCTTCTCACAGAATACTTAAAGAAGGCTTAAAATATTTACATGCAGACCTAATTTTGGTTTGCTTTGACATAATACAATATTATTATCTGAAAGAAACATGTTAATGATAGATTCCTTACCTTAGAATTGCCCCCAGGCGTCAGACTGGATCCGGGAAGTTTTTGTCAGCAGTATCCCTGCGTGTCTGTAGGCGTCATCGTGCGGCTCTGCGTACGTCGTTGGTGTCGTAGTCGCTGAGATGATATCACTGGAGCTTCTTAGATGCGCCCACGCGCACTGTCGTCCGTTCTTTTTTTTTTTTCAGCGCCAGCAAGCGCAGATCTGGAGAGAGCGGTACCCCCAGTCAATTTTTGACTGAGGTATTTTTGGGACTTTTGTCTTTTTTTTGGTGTGTTTGACTCCTGGTGTATAGGGATGCCCAGTTTTAAGTCTTGCACGGCTTGTCCCCGCATGATGTCAGTGATGGACCTGCACCGTGAGTATCTCTACTGCCTGGGGCGAGACCACGAGTCAGAGTCGTGCCCCGAATGCCGGGCCATGGTTCCGAAAACTTTGCGGGAGTGGTCCTGAAAGTTGCTGGAGGCCCAGAAGACTGCTCTGCGCTGTTCAAGGTCCCGGTCCTGTGGGAGGTCGAGGGACCTGTTGTGGAGCCACCACCACCATCGTTTGCCGAAGTCTTCGCACTCGGAGTCAGGTACGGTGAAGCACAAGAAATCGAAGAAGCGTTGTCGCTCTTCGCCTTCCCCTAGCCTGTCAGGCGACATGGCTGAGGGTGCGGGTGGTGCCAGCCCCGCGGCTCCGGTGGAGCCTGCACAGTTGCCGACAGCCTACCTGCCCTTCCCGGGTCCGTCGGCGACTCCGGCCCAGCTACAGAACTTTCTGTCAGCCATGGCCCTCCTTTTAGAGCCCATCGGTCCCCGCCGGCACGCCTTTGGGCCCCGCGGGTCCGACTGCGGGTCCTCACTCCTCTTCATTGCCGGCTCCGGTCCCGACGCGACGTAGTTGACGACTCCGGTCTCGATGCCGCAAGATCCCATGGATCCATGCATGGATCCCAGCCGATGTCAGGTGACCTCGTACGACCTCCAACAACATCGACGTCTACGGCACCGGCGTCAGCCGGTTCCATGGCCGACGCCGTCCTTGTCTTCCGGACCGGTGTCGACCGACGCCGATGGGAAATATCTATCCCTTTCTCCATCAGCCTCCCTCTTTTCCGCCTGCCCGGCAGGTTGGGGAGGACTGGGAATGGTCTAAGGACCCTCTCGCAGCCCAGTGTGAGTTGGACCCAGACTGGGAAGAGGATTTGGAGGATATAGGTGACCTGACTTTCACTACAAAACCTGGCACAATGTCTCCTTCTACTGTGGATACGGAGGAAGGTGGTGCCTACAGCAGCCAATGCTCTCCATCTTGAGCTCCCTACGGTGGCCGTCAGGACTAACCTCCTGACAGAAGTGCTTCGGCGTCTTTCTAGGGAGCTGCTGCTGCCCTTTAATGACGCACTTTCGGACGTACTTTTGGGCACCTGGGCCAGGCCCAACACAGGGGCTCCTGGGAATAAGAACGTGGCCCAATGCCATCGCCTGGCCCCGGGCAATCCCATTTTCCTCTCCCAACACCCTACCAATGAGAGATTGGTTGTCCAGGCCTCTGCGTCCCCAAGCACATTCCCTTCCGCACCACCGGACAGGGATTCCAAGAAGCTGGAACAGTTTGTGAAGAAAGTTTTGACTTCTGCCAGTTCAGGGCTGCGGTCTGTGAACACTGCATGCCTCTTGGGCCATTATTTCCATTCTGTGTGGGACACGGTTGCGCAGGTGCTGCCTCAGTGTCCGGAGGAGGCCCGAACGGTGCTCTCCCAAGCTATTGCTGAGGGGAGAGACGCAGCCAAGTTTACAATTTGCTGTGGCCTTGACACCGCCGACTCGATGGGCAGAATGATTTCCACGACAGTGGCGCTACGCCGCCACGCCTGGCTGAGGACGACTGGCTTTTCCGGGGATGTCCAGAACACTCTGATGGACATGCCCTTTGATGGAACTCGCCTTTTTGGCGACAAGGCAGATAGTGCGTTGGAGCGTTTTAAGGACTCACTGGCTACAGCCAAGTCCTTTGGACTTTCTGCCCTGCGCACTCCTCTTTTTGCTCCTTTCGATGCCAAGGAAGGTTTGTTTCAGAGCCACAGGCCTGCGCAGCAACAGTCTCAGCGCAAACGCGGGACCCTCAGAGGTGGGTCATGGGGCCAGCTGGCCGGTTAGTCCACCACCTCCCCTGCCGCCACTACCTCCAAACATTCCTAGTCCGGTGTTTCAGGCCCATCAAACGCCAGTGGGGGCATGATTCGCCATCACCTCCCCCACTGGCGTACCATCACCTCGGACAGGTGGGTTTTGCAGATAGTCCAAAGGGGTTACTCCCTCCCCTTCAAAACTACCCCTCCAGCCATCCCGCCACAGTACAACTGCATGTCGGAGGATCACTTGACACTTCTCCAGCAGGATGTTACAGCCCTCTTGCCCAAAGGGGCCATCGAGCGCGTTCCAATGCCAGAAGTAGATTGTGATTGTTACTCCCACTACTTCTTGGTTCCAAAGAAGGACAAGGGCCTGCGTCCCATCTTAGACCTTTGGAACGTCAATCGCTTCCTACGGAAGGAGAAGTTCAAGATGCTCACACTTGCTCAGGTCTTGTCTGCCCTAGACCTGCAAGACTGGATGATGGCGTTGGACTTGCAGGACGATTATTTTAATATCCCTGTCCTGCCGGCCCACCGGCATTACCCACGGTTCACCGTGCTCCCCTTTGGCCTTACCAGCGCCCCTTGGGTGTTCACGAAAGTGATGGCGGTGGTCGCAGCTCATCTGCCCAGATCTGGGGTTTCAGTCTTCCCCTATCTCGACGACTGGTTGTTCAAGGCGGGCTCGCCCCAGGCAATCGTCACCCACCTCCAGACTATGGCCGACCTCCTGCATTTGCTGGGGTTCTCCATCAACCTGCCGAAGTCGCACCTGATTCCCTCTCAGAGGCTCTTCTTTATCGGAGCGGTTCTGGACAGGGCGCAGTTTTGGGTTTATCCTCCCAAACAGCAAGTCCGGGTCATTCGGGCTATGATTCCGTTCTTTTGGCCTTTGTCCTGGGTTACGGTCAGGATGACCTTGAGGCTGCTGGGCCTCATGGCCTCCTGCATCCTGCTGACCAATCATGCCAGATGGCATGTGCGGTCTCTGCAATGGTGTGGAAAAGTATGTCTGTTATCTAACATTCGCTCCGCCATTTTGTGCTTCACCCTTCATCACTGACCTTCTCTCTGTATCACTAACACTCTGGGGCTTCACTCTTGACTTGCCCCATTCCAGCACGGATGCCCACACCCTGTTCGTGCCCTGGCCTGCCACAAACTGACCAACTCATGCTCAACTAGTCGGACAGGGAGTTTCCCAGATGCATATCGTCTTCACCCTGCGCACTACGCCCTTCAGGGGCCCAACAGCTATCATCTGCAGACTTATCAGATTGACCTCTACTTGTTGTGCAATTATGCTTTTCGCCTACTCCCTGCAGGGGCCCAACAGCTACCATCTGCGGACTTATCAGATTGACCTCTACTTGTTGTGTAATTATGGTTTTTCGCCTGTGCCCTGCAGGTGCCCAACAGCTATCACCTGCTGATTTTATCAGACTGACCACTGCTTGTTGTGTAAATTATTGTTTTTTGTTATTGTTCTCATTGCTAGTACAGGGTGGGGATGAAGGGTATATAAGATGCGGAACCAAAGTATTCTGCAGATTGCCTCCTCAGACATTTATGGGTGTCTGTTGCCGATGCTCTCTCTCTCGTGAGATTGCAATAAATATATTTTCTCTCCGTGCTCCAGTGTTGGTCTCATTTTGTATTCCGGACCCGTGGACGATAGGGTAACCCTGCACCTTTCGGTAGTCTTCCAGGAGACCCCCAAAACCACAGTGAGACCTGAAGTCCCAGTAGGCGCAGCATCAAGGGGACCTGTCCAAGTCTGTCCAGATCTCGGAGGGCACTGCGCAACAGTTGCAGTGGTGGCTTACGAACCAGCATTGGGTCAGCGACAGATCACTCTCCCTTCCCGAAACTGAGCACACAGTGGTGACGAATGCATCCCTCCTGGGATGGGGCAGCCACATGGGATTCCGTTCTTTTGGCCCTTGTCCTGGGTTACGGTCAGGATGACCTTGAGGCTGCTGGGCCTCATGGCCTCCTGCATCCTGCTGACCAATCATGCCAGATGGCATGTGCGGTCTCTGCAATGGTGTGGAAAAGTATGTCTGTTATCGAACATTTGCTCCGCCATTTTGTGCTTCACCCTTCATCACTGACCTCCTCTCTGTATCACTAACACTCTGGGGCTTCACTCTTGACTTGGCCCATTCCTGCATGGATGCCCACACCCTGTTCGTGCCCTGGCCTGCCACAAACTGACCAACTCATGCTCAACCAGTCGGACAGGGAGTTTCCCAGATGCTTATCGTCTTCACCCTGCGCACTACGCCCTTCAGGGGCCCAACAGCTATCATCTGCGGACTTATTAGATTGACCTCTACTTGTTGTGTAATTATGGTTTTTCGCCTGTGCCCTGCAGGTGCCCAACAGCTATCACCTGCTGATTTTATCAGACTGACCACTGCTTGTTGTGTAAAATATTGTTTTTTGTTATTGTTTTCATTGCTCGCACAGGGTGGGGATGAAGGGTATATAAGATGCGGAACCAAAGTACTCTGCAGATTGCCTCCTCAGACATTTATGGGTGTCTGTTGCCGATGCTCTCTCTCTCTCATGAGATTGCACTAAATATCTTTTCTCTACGTGCTCCAGTATTGATCTCATTTTGTATTCCGGACCCGTGGACGATAGGGTAACCCTGCACCTTTTGGGTGGTCTTCCAAGAGACCCCCAAAACCACAGTGAGACCTGAAGTCCCAGTGGGCGCAGCATCAAGGGGACCTGTCCGAGTCTGTCCAGATCTCGGAGGGCACTGCGCAACAGTTGCAGTGGTGGCTTACGAACCAGCATTGGGTCAGCGACAGATCACTCTCCCTTCCCGAAACTGAGCACACAGTGGTGACGAATGCATCCCACCTGGGATGGGGCGGCCACATGGGAGAGGCAGAGATCAGAGGCCGCTGGTCTCCGGCGTAGTCCTGGCTCCATATCAACCTTCTGGAGCTCCGGGCGATCCTACTTGCACTGAAAGCATTTCTTCCCTCTGTTAAGGGGAGAGTAGTGCAGGTGTTCACGAACAACACCACCTCCATGTGGTATTGCAACAAGCAGGGCGGGGTGGGGTCAGTGACCCTATGTCAGGAGGCTCTTCGTCTCTGGACATGGCTAGAATGTCAAGGCATTTCCTTGACGGTTCAACACTTGACAGATTCTTTGAACGCCAGGGTGGACGAACTCAGCCGCAGGTGCATGATGGATCACAAATGGCGTCTTCACTTGGAGGTGGTGCAAGATCACTTTCAACAGTGGGGAGAGCCTTGGTTAGATCTATTCGCCACCGAAGAGAACGCGCTATGTCATCACTTCTGCGCTTTGGAATTTCCAAAGCGGCACTCACTCGGTGACGCTTTTCGTCACAAGTGAAGCTGCAGTCTATTGTACACTATTCCGCCTATACCACTTGTACCCAGAGCGATGAAGAAGATCAGGCACGATCTGTCCCACGTCATTTTTGTGGCCCCTGACTGGGTTCGAAGAGTTTGATATCCAGAGCAACTCAGTATGAGCATGGGTCCTCCGAACCGACTGCTTCTTCGGGAGGGTCTTCTGTTGCAGCAGCAGGGGACGGTCCTCCACCCAAACCTGCCCAACCTCCACCTACATGCGTGGAGATTGAGCAGCGACAATTGATTCCGTTTGACTTGCCTCCTGAAGTCCGTGATATCATTCTGGCAGCTAGGCGTCCCTCCATAAAATCGGTATACACCTGCAGGTGGAACAAATTTGTGGCATGGTGCACAGCAAAGGCTGTGGATCCCCTTTCTGCCCCTCTTTCAGAAGTCCTTTTGTTCCTTCTTTCACTGGCCCAGCAGGGCTCTGCTCTGGGCACTATTAACCTTTCTGCAATTTCGGCCTTTCTCAGGCTCACTGATCAACCAACCCTCTCTTTTCAAATCCCTGTTGTAAATAGATTTCTCAAAGGCATTACCCACCTTTTCCTTCCTATTCCGTTTGTGATGCCGCAGTGGCACTTGAATCTGGTTCTTAATTATTCGATGTGCGCTCCTTTTGAGCCGCTTCACAACTGTCCTTTTTGTTTATTGACTGTGAAAACTGCTTTCCTGGCTGCCATCATCACCGCTAGGCTCGTGAGTGAGCTCCAGGCTCTTTCCTGTAAGCCTCCTTTTCTGTCGGTTCATCCTGATAAGGTTGTGCTTCGCACTCATCCTTCCTTCTTGCCAAAGGTTGTAGGTGCCTATCACATCAGGCAAACTATCACCTTGCCCACTTTCTTTCCAACTCCGCACCCTTCCAAAGATGAAGAGAGGCTCCACCGTCTGGACCCAAAACGTGCACTCTCATTTTACCTGAATCGCACACAACAGTTCCGGGTGGATGACCAGCTCTTTGGTGGCTACGTAGGCAAGGCACCAAGAAAGGCTGGGCTGTGCACAAGGGGACTATCTCCCACTGTGTCGTCTTGTGTATCAAGGCCCATTATTCTCTGGCTAAAAAAGAACCTTCGGTGGGGTTGCGCGCCCATTCTACCAGGGCGTCAGCAGCTACTACTGCATTGGGACGTGGTGTCACACTTACTAGGCATTATTGACTTGACAGTCAAATCCGGAGAGATGGCTTCTTTGGCCGTTCTGTTCTCTGTGACTTTCTGATGTGATCTTGTTTTGCAGACCCACCATCGGGGTTGGTATTGCCGGGGTATCTATTCTAAGGTAAGGAATCTATCACTAACATGTTTGGTCCAGATGAACACGTTACCTATCTTCTGTAACAATATATCTGTAAGAAACACTAGTTAGTAATCGATTCCTTACCGCCCCACCCATCCTCCCTGATCTGCGAAATGATTTCTAGGGTTAAGGTCATCCCTTTCAGGGCCCTAGTTTCAATGCACCAGTGGTCAGTATCTTGTATGGCTCTGCGTTCCTGGCGCGGAAACTCGTGTGCACAACGGATGGCAGCACACATGGGTGCGTCTAAGTAGCTCCAGTGACGTCATCTCGGCGACTACGACACCAACGACATACGTGGAGCCGCACGACAACCCCTACCGACACGCAGGGGTACTGCTGATGAAAACTTTCCCGATCCAGTCTGACGCCTGGGGGAAATTCTAAGGTAAGGAATCAATCACTAACTTATGTTTCTTACAGATATATCATTACCGAAGGTAAATAACTTGTTCATTATTATTTATAGATTTATAGATCACACAGCTACCTACAGGGTTTCCCGCTCTGAGCAGGACAACACTCAAGCCACAGAATGCAGACGATAGCACAGAAAGGGTTATACTTGGCTGTAAATGAAGGTCTTTTATTTCTTACGAAAGGCTAAAAGCGATTGACACATCCTAAGTTCCAGTGGAAGGGAATTCCACAGTTTGGGGCCTAGGTAGGAGAACAAGCGGTCTCTCATACGAGCAAGACAGAATCTGGACACAAAAACCGAGAAAGACTAGATGATATCAGCTGTCGAGTGGGCACATAAGGTTTGACCAGCCTTTGTATGTAGGGGCACCAAACCATGTTTGGCCCAGAACATATAGCACAAGGTCTTAAACTCGATGCGTTTGTTCACCATGAGCCAATGGAGTTGATGAAGCAAAGGTGAGACTGAGGCATGCCAAGGCAACCAGAAGTGGAGACGTGCAGCCGAATTTTGTATGAGCTGTAAGCGATGGACGGAGGCTTTATCAGCATCCAAGTACAATGCATTGCTGAAGTCCAGTCTGGCAATCACAAACACCTGCATAACTGTTCTCTGGGCTGCAGGTGGATTTAACCAGAGGATTTGTTTTAGTTACTTGTGAACCTCAAAGCAGGTTGCAGCGACCCCAGTCACTTGGGCTTTGAGGGAGAGATTGTTATCCATAGTAAAACCCAGGTTCCTAACTTTAGGTACTGGAGCAGGTAGAGGTCCCAAGGTGTCAGGCCAGTGGTTATTTCCCCAAACTTCGGGATTGTGTCCCAAATAAGAACCTCTGTTTTAGAACCGTTCAGCTTCAAGGCATTTCTGGACATCCGCAAGGAGATAATACACAGTCTGAGCTGGAGCAGTGAAGGGTCCTGATGCTGAGCAGCAGAAAGAGAAAAGATGATCTGGGTATCATCTGCATAGGAAAAAATAGTCAGTCCAGACTTCTCCGCAATGTCCGCCAGAGGGTGGACATAGAGGTTAAAAAGAAAAGGTCTCAAAATCGAGCCCTGCTGCACTCCTGACGATAAAACTACTGGATTTGATTTTGTGGTAAGGGAGAAGTCTTGGAACAAGCGACCTTTTTAAGAAAGAGATCAGCCACCTCAGGGCCGCACCCACAATACCTGAGGCTTTAAGACGATCAGCCAAGATGGAATGTGAGACCTTGTCAAATGCCGCACTCAAGTCTAGTAAAATGAGAGCTACCGAGCCACCACCATCAAGCTGCTACCGGAGATATTCTGTGACCCCAAGCAGAGTCGATTTAGTGCTGTAGCTAGATCGGAAGCCAGACTGTGATCGATGAAATCAATTGTAAATTGCCACATGAGAGGAGAGTTGGGAGTTGATATGTCTTTCCAAAACTTTAAAGAAAGCAGAAAGAAGGGATATAGGGTGATAATTTGACCAGCAAAGAGGATTAAGACCGGGCTTTTTCAGTAAAGGAAGCACAAGAGCGTGTTTCCAATTCTGAGGAACATGACCTGAGCTTAGAGAGAAGCATTGAGAAAATTAAGAATCACGCTAAGGACCGACTCGTCCGGAATCCTAAGCTTGGTTGAGGGAAGAGGGTGAAGTGGGGAGCCGAACTTGATAGTTCCCAGTAATGATTGGAGAGTGGCCATGTCCAGCGGGAGCCAGACCCTGATATGTCGAGCCTCATCTGAAGAGGAAGCCTGGTAAAGTGTCTCAGCCTGATCAACATAAGAAGTAGCAGGGAAGGTAAAGTTACCTTGATGAAATGAGTCTGAATCAAGTTGGCGGTGAATGGACTCTACCTTATAAAGGAAAAACATCGCTAGTTTGTTACACTGATGTTGCGTGAGTAAGGGAGCAGGCAGAAAAGTACTAGCTGCTGAAAGTTCTTTCACCACCTTTCCGTAAAGAAGGTGGTGCGAGCTGATCTACACAGAACATGGTATTTTGTCAGTGTTTTCAAGTAAAATAACTTCGCCTCTGGCACATAGTGCTTCCTCCACAGCCTCTCCAGGAATTTACAGCATTTTTATCTTGTTTGAGAGTCAGGGACCCAAGGGGCAGGAGGGAGCATTCTGAGTTGAGGTTTGGCTAACGAAGGAAAGGTCGAATCAATAGCCTCAAAGAGCCAATGATGCACAGAAAGTTGGCCTGGGTGAGGTTGGGAATACATCTGGTGTTGAAGGCAAGAACGACGTTGATTCACAAGCAAATAGATCAAGAATAAGGTACAACTTTGCTTAGGTTTATTCATCAGATCGGCACAGAGCCAGGGCATGACATCACAGGAGTCTATTACATTGTACTATTTAAATAATACTTCACGGGGTCACACAGCACTCCGATTTACATCATGGCCCAGAGTGACTTTTTGATAACATGTTTTTTGTTTAAATGGTTCTATTTAAATCTACAAGGGAGGAGTTGGGTGAGGTGAGTGAGGCTCGAAGATGTGCTCTAAATATGGTGAGGTGGCGACGCTGCATATCAGCATGAAGATCGTAAGAAAAAGTCTAATCATTAACATAGTTGCACGTGCTAAGAGCTACTCTTACTCAAAAGACAACTTTAACAAATAGTTTCCATCACAGGCTCTTTCATAGATTCACATGTTTGAGTCATTCCGTCCCTTTTAGCGGCACAGTCACCTCATTAGAAAAGACCCAAATGCCAGTCAATGATGTAAGAGTGCATTAGACCTCTAAGAGGAAAGCAGTTTCTTTGCCTTTGTTCCCAGCCAAGATGTCCATCTTCCCAGATGCTGCTCCTCCTAGCAAGAAACCTCAGTTTCCAGAAAACTCTCCTACACAGAATCGAATCCTAGGATAAAGAAACTTATGGAGTAGCCACTAGCCCTACTCAACTCCACGTAAAATGTCAAGATGATGAGGATGACAACCTCTATGGTCTGCAGGATGAACTTGGCCAGCGACATTATGAAATGGGGACCTAACTGTGGCTATTGGCAGCCTCATTGTGACAAAAGTTATGATGAGTATTACGGAGATCCCTCCTTCCAGGACCGCGAATGGTAGGGATGATTACAAACCTCATTAATTATCTTCACCCTATGATTCAAGACTATTATTTAAGGTTTGCACATACTGTTCTTCATGCGGACATTCCGCAATCTGGTTGAGAACAACCACCATCTGTGCTTCCAGCATCAGCACCGCCATTATTACCTCCACATCAAATTTTGCCTTCACCAAGGTTGGTTGCAAAAGTGGATGCAGATTCTTCAGATAAGGACAATGAATGAAGAAGATATGCTTTTCAAGAAATCTGGAGCACCATTTGATGAGTGGGATAACTCCTGATTCACCTCTGAATTATATTGCCCATTTTCTCTTTTGTCAAAAAATCGAACTAACTGAAATTGAGTGTTTCCTTTATGACTTTAAAGAGGCACCTAGGTAATCTCTGAAGGTGATCCGTGTTATGAATCATATCTGAAAGAGGAGGATATATCCATGCAAACACTGATTCAGTCTCCGCTATACTCCCCATACCGGAAATAAAATATATAACCCCTGATAACACATCTGCATGACTCTTTGGTCATCCCAAGACCAATTCAGTTACAATGCAAGCTGCTCAGCGCCACTCCAGGGACCCATTTTCGCAATGTATCCCTTAATAGAGAGGGTCACAAGAAGGACCTTTTTGGAAAGAGGATTTAAATCTGCCTCACTTGGAACAGCACATTGTTTGGTCATAATTGGAAGTCACAATTCCCAAATGTGGGCAAATATGACTCCATACCCTGGCGTAATAGATGGGACTGCAGATTAGGCCGGCACTGCTTTTCTTTTAAAAACAGTGGTGATATGACAACAGGGGTGGCTGCATTCTACAATGGTGACCATAGGGAAGCAAGTGAACGAAGCCTGTCAAACCGTTTCACAGACACTGCAAGCTTACCAGGAGCTATACTGTATCAACGTCAGCCCTTTTGTGGAATTCGAGACAGAGGTCTTCCCTCATAGAGAGATGGCTTTCATTCATACCCTCCCCAAACCACAAAATCAGTCTGCGCAACAGTCATGCTACAGACACAATTTGCCTCTATCAAATACACTTCTTAATTCAGGTTACACCAGACAGAAATATAGAAACACGTATTTTGTTAAGAGTAAACAGCAGAATTGTGGGTGGCAGGATTACTTCCTTCTAGGCTCAGTGGAAAAACATAACAATGGACCGATGGGTCCTGGATTTGGTGAAATATGGTCACAACCTGAAATATTTACAAAACCTTCCACTAATGCCACCATGCAGAGTAACTCATCATCTGGAAGTCTTGGGAGACTGAGATCATGTCAATGCTTCACAAATGGAACCTGGAACAATCCCCTGGCTCTGATACACGAGGATTCGAATCCACATTGTTCCTGATCAGGAAAAAAACAAGAGAAGGGAGTCCAATATGGCCCTCCAGCAATTCAACAAGTACCTAAGGAAGCAGTCGTTCAGAATAGTAAGCCTGCAAGAAGTATTTAGATTGCTGAAGAAAGCGAAGCTCAAGGCTTCTGTGTATTGTCCATGTAGCTACAGGATACGTGCCCTTCACTTACCCATTCACACCAAACATCTCAAATTTCTGAGATACGAGGTAGCTGGGCGCGGTTATTAATTTAAGATTCTTCCCTTTGGTCTCAACCCAGCACCACAGAGATGTACAAAATGCATGGCAGCAGAGGCAGCATTTTTATATCAGCAGGAAGATCAACTTTCTGTACTGAGATGACTGATTAAGGGGAGGACTGCAATAAGAAAAATGTTTACCAATGCATATATCCAACTATTTGGCACTCTTGGTCTGACCATCAGTTTAGCGAAATCGAAGCCTCTGCCCACAATATTCATCTCGTTTCTAGATGCCCTTTTCAACACCAGGATTGGCAAAACCTTTAAATTGGATGAAAGAATTGTGCACTTCAGTGTCTCCACCAGCAGACCCAAATGTTGTCTTGCATTTGACCAATTCATTTCTGCAGTCTTTGAATGTGGTTTTGGTAGAGTGCTTGGATTCCCTGTGGTGTCAAGTGACCAACAAGTCACAACCAAATCAAAGTTGTTTTAACATGTTGATCAGACCAATCCAATCTCTCAAAGGGTTTAGGCCGACCCTCGAGATCTGGAAGCTAAAGGTCATTAGACGATCCAGGACAAAGACTTTTGTATAGATAACTTGAAATTTAGAGCCTTTCAAAGGGGATTACATTACTTTCATCCCAAAAGAAATGCCAGGTCTGGAAAGACCAGAAGATACCACTATGGTGATCTAGATCAACAAATAAGGCAGCACAAGTTCTCTTATCTTTTAAACTAAGCAAAGACCCTGTGGGTCTTGCCAATAACTCAAAGAATAGTATTAATAGACGAACAGTTGCCAGATGCAGTGAATACTTGGATTTATCCCTTTACCAGGACCAAAGGTGTCTCCCTATAATGGTAATTGAATCTGGTTTGAATTGTCAAAATATTTCTTAAATGGTGTCTTCCAGCATAGACCGTTTTGTGATGCCATTTGATAGGAAATGCTAGTTATTCACCAGTAGGCAGTGGCATCCAGAAATGAGTGAGGAATTCATTTCCGGTATTTTGGTACAAAATATGCGAATATGCCTTTTCTCCGTTTCCCTTCATTCCAAGATTTCACAGCAAAGTCAAGTGAGAACCACGCCGACATATCCTGATTGCTCCAGCTCAGTGCAAAAACAACAATTGATGGACAGAATGCAGAACAATGTCATACATTCACCCCGGTACAGAGATCTGGGCCTAAATCCATCGTTGTTTTGCACTCCACACCACCCCAGTTCAGACAAGGCCATATGCAAATCAGCCTTGACCCCATGCCTCATGGGAACAGTCAAGCCCGAACTGCCAAGCCATGTCTTCCCTGGACCGGAATCCAGCATCCTAGGACCGGTTTATGGCTATCAGCCGTCATCAGCCAGGATAGCTTGACTCCAGTGGTGTGGAGAGCACTGGACTCACGTCTGAGCATACCCGTCCTGCTCGGGGTGACAAATGCAAAAACAACAGTTGATGGACAGAATGCAGAACAATGTCATACATTCACCCCAGTACAGAGATCTGGGCCTAAATCCATCGTTTTTTTGCACTCCACACCACCCCAGTTCAGACATGGCCATATGCAAATCAGCCTTGACCCTGTGTCTCATGGGAACAGTCCAGCCCGAACTGCCAAGCCATGTCTTCCCTGGACAGGAATCAAGCATCCTAGGACCGGTTTCTGGCTATCAGCCGTCATCAGCCAGGATAGCTTGACTCCAGTGGTGTGGAGAGCACGGGACTCACATCTGAGCATACCCGTCGAGCTCGGGGTGACAAATGCAAAAACATCAGTTGATGGACAAAATGCAGAACAATGTCATACATTCACCCCAGTACAGAGATCTGGGCCTAAATCCATTGTTTTTTTGCACTCCACACCACCCCGGTTCAGACATGGCCATATGCAAATCAGCCTTGACCCTGTGCCTCATGGAAACAGTCCAGCCCGAACTGGGGTGGCTTGGTGAGCAAAATAACAATGGATTAAACCCAGATCTGTGACTAGGTGTGAATGTTTTGCCATTGGCAACATTCCGTCCATCAGCTTGTGTGTTTTGCTGCTCCAGCTCAGGGATCACCAACATTTGTTCACGGATGTGCTCAGAAGTTGCACCCATCCTTCTGGGGGTGAAATCATGAAGTACATTTGAGGGACAATGTATAGGTTCTACACCACACATCTTCAAGCTTATGGGCATAGCTCCTGAACACATGGGGTTTGCAGCTATACATACAGTAGGACTGCCAAGACATCCTAGCCTAAGCTAGGGCTTCTTCCACTGTTAAATCAAATCAAATGGAACCATTTCTGTCTCTGGTGGCAGGACTCAAGTCTGCATCCAATTTCCATACAATAACATACAATTCTGCCTTACTTCTTGCATTTAATTGGTCAGACCTTAAATATGCTTCTTGTAAGATACATCAGTTGGCTGTCTCAAGTCTTTACCAACAAGGATAGTTGAAGAATTTCTCAGTCTGATCAGAGCCTTTCTGTCTGTCTGAGTCAATCCTCCTCAGTAGGATATAACCAGTGTTCTTACTCTGTTAATGAAAGATCCATTCAACCCTATACATAAGACAGACGTTTGTGTCATAGAATACAGCTCTACTTTTAGCGCTAACTTTTGTAAGGCCAGTCGATGAAATACAAGCATTTACTATCAAACTCCCTTTCTATTGCTTTTGCAGGGATAGTGTTATTTTGGTACTAATCCAAAGTGCATACCCTGGGTGCCTATTGACGTGCAATCTAAGTGAACTGGGTATATGTAAAGCCTTTTTTTTTTAAATCCGACCACAAGTATAGCAAGAGCTCTGCACTCCTTGGACATTCAAAGGTGTTTAGAATTCTGTATCAATTAAACTAAAACATTCAGACAATCGGACCAGCTCTTCATAACCTTTAGCCATCCATCGAGAGGGTGCTCAGTCTTGGAACTTTGGATAGCTTAATAAATTATGTCAGTTCTTGTTTTCTGTCATCTGAAAACTTGTTATTCCTATGATGTAGATCCAGCCCACTCAACCACATGCGATGCTGTTACAACACCACTTCATGCTGGGGTTTATTTACTTTTTTTTAATTCTTTTTATTAACACAAAAAATAAAAATAAAAGCCAAAGCATCAGGTGACAATCTTGACTTTCACAATATGTGAGTATACATGTTAATACATCAAGATGACTGATCGGATAGAATTCAGGGATCACTGAGACTCCAACGCTAGTACCTCTTCTCTGACCTCCGTAGGTGCGCAAATATCCCTTCTAAATCCAATCCACGCTCCCCATACCTTCCCCCACTTCCCCGGGCAGCCCCAGGCGATATATAGAGACCTTTCCCTGAACATGCACCAATCCAAATCTTCCATCCATTTTCCAATTTGGGGCGCCTGACTAGCACCCCACAACTGAGCAATATTGCGTTTAGCGATCATGCATGCCAGTGTCTCCCACACCTTCCCGGACGTATTCAGGTCCGTGGGTTCCCAGACATTCAGGACACATCTACGGGTCTCCAACGCCAGCTCTACCCCCATGACCTCCCGGATCTTCTCGTGAATTTGACCCCAATAGTCTTGTATTTCAGGACAGTGCCATAGTATATGCATAAATGTTCCGACCTCCCTGCATCCTCTTCCGACATTCATCACTACTCGCCAGACCCATCCCTACCAACCGGGGCCCCGTAGTATAGGATCGGTGTAAGATCTTTAACTGGACCAACCGAAGTCTCATGGGAACTGCTACTACTTTCAGGGAGGAAACTGCTTCCATCCAATCCTCAACACTAGACCATCCGCACCCCACTGCTCTCTAAGGGTCGCTAGTGGATCTCCCATGTGTTTTTTTCTGGGAGATAGCCATCCAATATCCGGTCCTCCAAAGGGAGAGGCCTCCGGGAGCACGGATCCTCTTGGGACATGTGCTTATAAGGCATGTCTGACCTGAGTGTACCGGTCCCGCTCACTCTCCTGCAATTGATATTTTTCCTTTAGGGCGTCGAATGTAAGGATACCGTCTTTCCCCCAGACATCTTTTATCTGTGAGATCTCGATGAGGTCCCATTTATCAAAGCCCTTCGTTTTCCACAGGCTACCCAGTCTTTCCGAATTCCACAACGGGGTCGCCTGGGTTAATTTCCCTTCCCACTGAAGGTTCTGAGTGGCGGCATGCCACACTTGTACTGCGTGTGCCGGAGGTCCGACAAGGGGAAATCGACCATTCCTGGTATACAGGGCTCTCGTAATATCTCCCCCCGGTATCTGACCGCGGTCCATCACAAATCCCGGGTCTAAAGGGGACCCATACACTGCGTGATTAATCGCTGCAAGTTGAGAAGCCCAATAGTACTTCCGAAGGTCTGGCAGACCTATACCCCCGTGATACCATGGAAGTGTAAGCTTGGAGAAGGCGATACGTGGCCTGCCCTCCCAAAGAAGCTGTCTTTGGAGGGACTCTATGTCCTTAAAATATGAGGGAGGTACAGGGTCCATAGAGTTCTGTAGCGCATATGGGAAGCGAGGGAGAGCCATCATCTTAAATAGTACAGCTCTACCTATAAGGGATAGCGGCAACATTTTCCATCTCGCCGCGTCTTTGCGGAATCTGGCCAGTGGGGGCCCCAAGTTGTTATCATATCTCAATTTCGGGTCCATGGTCACATATATACCCATGTAACGAAATCCTACTGATTCAATCTGTAGTGGGCAGTACTCCGGGACCACGGGAGGGTCTCCACTGAGGATGAAAAGCACAGACTTCGTCCAATTAATGGCAAATTCAGAATATCTCCCAAATATTGTCAGAACATCTAAAAAATGTACCAAGGATTCCCTAGGGGTAGTGAGATGTAACGAAATATCCTCAGCGTATAGTGAAATCTTATCCTCCCACTCCGAAGTCCAGCGCAACCCTCTGATTTATTGGTCCCACCGGACTCATGCCGCCAACGGCTCAAGGGTCAGAGCAAATAGAAGTGGGGACAGCGGGCACCCCTGTTGTGTGCCCCTGTTTAAGGCAAAGTCAGCAGATCTGTGGTTATTCACCACCATTCTAGCCAGGGGACTCGTATACAAGAGACGGACCCACCCAATGAATTCCTGACTGATACCGAACTTTCCCAGCACTGCAAATAAATATGGCCACTCAACACTGTCGAATGCCATGGTCTCATCCAGGGACAGCAGCGCCGCTGGTTCATGTATCTTCGATACCCCTCCCAGGATCCCGTGCAACCGTCGTAGGTTGAGGGCCGTATTACGGCGCGGCATAAAGCCCAACTGGTCCGGGTGGATCAGATTGGAGATAACCTTAACGAGCCTGGTTGCTAGCAGTTTTGCCAGTACCTTAGGTTCAGTATTTAATAGCGAAAGTGGTCCGTAGGAGGAGCATTGCGTCTTGGGCTTACCGACCTCATGAATGGCCACAATATTTGCTACCCGTTGGTCGTAGGGGAGTCGGCCCTTTTCCTTGCTCTCCACAAACATATGTCGGAGAAACAGCGCCACCTTATTCGCATTGAGCTTATACAGCTCGATAGGGATTCCATTCGGGCCCGAGGCCTTCCCGGAGTGAACACCCCTAATAGCCTGTGCCACTTCGTCATTCGTGAGGGGGGAGTCTAGGTATTTCCTGTCCTCTTCTGACAGCTCAGGCATCTGGATGTCATGTATCATTGCCTCATTTTCATCCTCCGTATAATTACATGCCGACTTATATACCGAAACGATAATAGTCCGCAAATTCCTCTACTATCACTTGCGGATCGGTCACTCTGCCTGACTCTCCCGTATGCAATTCTGGCACCAGTCTCGACGCCCGCTCCCCCTTCTCTAACCACGCGATAAGTTTCCCTGCTTTGTCACCATGTTCATGCACCCTACTCCGAGCGACTGCGTGCTGCACTTTTGCTCTGTCTCTTGCCAGGGTCTTATATTCATCTTGGAATAACCACAGACGGTGTGTTGCTTCGGGGGTGGCATCTCTCGACACCTCCTTCTCCAGGGCTGCTAATTCTGCCTCAATCTTATCCACCTCTGCCCTTCCCTTTTTCTTTTCCCCCGAGACCAGTGATAGCACTTCTCCTCTGATGACCGTATTATAGGTCTCCCACAATGACTGGGCCGACTCCACTGTTCCCACATTTCCATGGAAGTATCTTTCTGCTGCTTGTATCACCTCCTTTTTGGTGTCGGGATCTCTTAAGTGCGATCCTCCCCGCGTCCCGTTGCCCCACCTCCATTCTAAGCCAGACCAGTGAGGGATCCGAAATCCCTCTCCCCATATGACGTACCTCCCGGACCCATGCTGCCTGCAATGCCAGCACCAGAACATAGTCTATTCTCGATAAGGAGTTGTGCGCAGCAGAAGTGTGTGTGTAGTGCACTCTGTCTGGGTTCCTCAATCTCCACCCATCTACAAGGCCTGTTGTGGCCACGAAATCCGGCAGCCACCTCTGAGATGGCGCTAGAGTTCAAGCCGGGTGTCTATCAGCGTCACCGTCCATCATCGCATTGAAGTCCCCACCCACAATTAGTATCCCAACAGGCAATGTCAAGAAAATCGCACACATATCACGATTGGTATCAGTCTGGAGACCTGGCGGGACATATACTGATAAAAAAGTGACAGTTCTTCCCTCCCACAGCCCGAGACACCGACATATCTGCCTCGATTAATAGCCCATGTGGCCTGGATAGACAGTGGAAAGGAGTTTTTTGTTAAAATGCCCACCCCCCTAGACCCCGTGGTGAAGCCGGCATGTGCCACCAATTTATAGCCACCCCTATGGAGAGCCATACAATGATTACCGACCAAATGCGTCTCCTGCAGCAACACCACATCTGGGGAGTATCTCCTGATCAACTGGCTCACCATCCCCCTTTTAATTTTGTCTCCCAGGCCATTTACGTTCCAACTAAGCGTGGATACCCCTAATCCCTTACTACCAGAAGACATTGTAGCGATAGATCCTGTCTAGGTTACCCGATGCTATACCAAAAGAAACACAAATCAACAATAATTCTGCATCAAATTGAGGCTGATATAAGGAAAAAAAAAACAACACTCAATCTCCCTCCCCCACCCTGCACCCCTGCATACAGCTTACGCTCATCCCCAACTAGCAGTGTGCCTGTCGCCCCCACACCATTCTAAAACTAACTAAAGGTAGAAAATAGAGGGAGGGCCCGGACAATCCCTCCAACCCCCTCCTTCCCTGTCTCGACATCTCTTTCCCCTGATCTATGCATTTAATAATGATATCATTCCTCTGTTCCCAGACAGGGTAAAACAACCCTCATAAACAGAATATCTCAACTGAAACCCTGCTTTCGTCGGTTCACAATAGGTTATTGTTCGTCTGCTTCGTCACGGGTCACGGCCTCCGTCTCAGCAGTTTATATAGTCTCCAACTAGTCCGCCGCCACCTCCGGATTGTCGAAGAACCAAGCCTTCCCATTGAGTTCCACTCTGAGGCAGGCCGGATACATCATGGCATATTTTAGTCCCTTATCTCTGAGCTTCTTCTTCACCAGTATGAAGCCCTGACACTGTTTTTGAACCATTTGGGTGAAATCTGGGAAGAAGGAAAGAGCCGCGTTTTCATATCTCAGGGGAGCCTCGGCTCGTGCCGCCTGGAGGATGGCATCCCTGTCTCAAAAATTCAGGACCCATGCAATCATGGGACGAGGGGGTGCCCCCGGCCTGGGCCTACCCCCCCCCCCCCCCCCCGGAACCCTGTGTGCCCTTTCAACTGTAAAAAATGTGCTACGGCCCTTAGGCTTGAGATGATTGAGGATTATATTTTCGACAAATAAATCCGGCGTTTGACCTTCTGATTTTTCCGGCACCCCAAGGATGCGGACGTTGTTACGTCTGGCCCTGCCCTCATAGTCGTCCAGCTTGCGGTTCGTGAGGGCTCTTGAATTCTTAAGGTCTCACACCTCTTGCTGCAGCAGATTTACATCATCAATTAAGCTGGCTGGCTTGAGTTCAAGTGTCTTGACCTTCTTATTCGCCTTCGTAAGGTCCGCCCATATCAGCCCCATCTCTAGAGTAACGGTGTCCAGCTTATTGTCCAGGACCTCCATCTTCTGGCCCAGGGATGTCTGCACTCCGGTAATCGCTGCCATAAGATCCTTTAACGTTGGCTCGATGGGGGATTGCACAGCTTCCTCCCCCCCAGGCGGAGTCTTCCTAATATCCACCGGGGACCCTTTGAGTAGGGTGTATCGGTCCAATTTGTTGGACTGGTCAACTCTGGACCCCCTGGAGGACCGAGGCAGGGACTTCCCCTGTTCCGTTTTTGTCGCTATCCCACCTCTTTGGTCCACTTCACCAGGTGCGGCGGCCTCCTCACTGTGTACCAGGGGCTCAGATCCCCACCTGATGCCCCCCGATGAACCGCTCACTATCCCGCCCGCTCCGGGTATCCACTATGTCATTACTCAGACGCACAGTCGAAAACGCACCTCAGTTCCCCAGCCGCACCACTCTTCACTGCAACGCCTGTCGCGCTTTTCAGGGGCTTCCCGGTGCAGTCCTCTATCGTGCGAGTAGTCACCTCCAGCTCTCCCAGCTGATCCAAAAGAGTACTGTCTGCTTTCGTCAGCTCCACCTCATCTCCTCCAGAGGTACATAATTCGGGGCCTCCGTCCGCCGATTCCCACACCCAGCCTCAGACAAAAGCAGCGCGGGAGGGCCAAGCGGAGCCACGTAGGCCGACCCCTCCTGCTCTTTCCTTTTTAAGCACCCCGGTGGGTCCTTTCTCAGGCGGATCCCCTCAAAATGGGGTAACTTCTTCACTTCCTTATTGGCTCCACACTCACTGGGCTTCTCAGAACTGGGCTGCCATTGAGCCCCGTGACCACACCTCACCTGACCTCTGGCTCCCCGCAGCCACCGCCCGGGCTCCCACCGTGCCCCTGGATGCCTCTGCGGGTGGGCGACTGTTCAGCAGATGTGTGCCCGTTTTTGGCCGATCTCGGCCCTGCACATTTCCGGGAGGCTCGGTATCTTGAGACGCAGCGTGTGCCTGGGGCTCCCCCCCCCCGCTCCTCAGCGCCGCCGCCGCTCTCCTTCGCGGCCAGGCGCCCCAGGGGATCCCGCGCTTTGTAGTTCGGTCCGCCGGCGGCTGGACCTCGGCCTCCGCTTGGTCTGTAGCTCGGGCAGTCCCACTAGTCAGGCGAGGCTCAGGCACGCACTCCTTGCGGGGCCTCGAACCTCTGCAGATGGTCCCGGCACGTCAGACCATCCGCGCCTCCTCTCCGCCGCTTCACCGCATTGCCGCCGGGCCCTGCTGAAACCAGTTTTCAGGCCGGTCCAGTGGCGGCCGGGCCTCGGCCTCCGGTTTGCGCCCACTTCCGGGCAGCCTCACGAGTAAATCTAGGCCCCGGCTTTCATGCCGACCAAGGCCCCACACCGCAGGTCGACCGATCTCCATCTCCAGAGCACCGGGACGGCCCAGAGCGGCACCCCTCGGGGATCACTACTATTCCCGGTGCTGGGGTGGGGGTACAGGATTTGTGTCAGGATAGACCGGCAGGGAAGGGAAGTCGGCGGAGCCGATTCCCTACACGGCCATCATGGTCGCCGGCTTGGCTCCTCCCTGTATGCTGGGGTTTATTAATCCGACATAAGCAGGTCAGCTATATGGAGAAGTTGTCATACCTTCCCAATGCATTACTGTCTGGATACTGATTCTACACGACTCAGTTGTTTGCCAGGATGTGTTGCAGCATCAGTTTCACAGAGGTGAGCCTCTTCATGATAAAGTTTCAGATATTGCACAGTATGATATGCATTGCATATGTTTGAACACTGATTTAACTTCTGCTTGCTACTCTGATTCAAGTATGTAAATCTAGGAAGTATCCAGTGCCGGAGAAGAAAAAAGTTATCTTTAACTACAGTTTCACAACAATTTTACTGTTCAAAGATTCACATGCGATCCTCCCTCCTCCTTTTCCAGAGTCTCTATTTGATTCTGATCCTTTCACACTAGTGCTTTAGAAATCTTAAGTATGGAAGCCTCTGGCAGGGATGGGGTTTTATACACTCGGACCTCATTAGCTGAAGTTCATGTCTTTTTGTAATGAGTTGACTGTTCTACTAAAGTGACTTTATTTGTACTGTTTTCAATGCAAATTCTTTGAAAATGCTATTAAATGGTGGGACTCCCAGCTCGACTACAGGGAATGATCCGCGAATGTGATTGTAAGAAAGATACAAACGCAAGAGAACTGTAGTTATACGTAAGTAAACTTTTTCTTTTGTGCTTGGGAAGTGCCAGGTTTTTAGTGCTCCTCATAGATCAAGCTGTTGGTACATTTTTCATATGCTGGCGGGAAGTGAATATCTTATCATAGCAATTTGCATGTGTTGCCATTAGTGAAACCTTTTTTGAATGGCTGAATGGCCAAGAGTGGAGCTATTTTAGTTTGAAAATATGTAGTTTGGTTCTATTTATGGAATTTGAGATGAAAGATCCAGCACCATGGACTAAGTACATTATTTTAAAACTGATGTTTCTAGCTACAGGCAGCGAGAATAGAGATTGAAAGGAAGGTGAAATGTGATTCAGGGAATTAAGGTTGAGCTGTCTTCTAACTGCAATCTAGATGGTCTGTAATTTCTGAATCATAAGAACGGATGCTTCGAAGTATACACGGTTGCCATAGTGTAGAATGTAGAGTAGTATGTTGATGGTGCCTTGTACAATACAAAATAAACTTAAATAAGCAAAAACTCTACTCTGGCATTTCATTTTGTAAGAGAATGCACTTGTTCCTTGATTGTCTTGAGTGAGATTCATATTTCTTACTTAGAGTGATGGATTTAGAACTGCCCCAATCTCATCTGGTCAGATTGTGTACTGGCGGTATATGATGCATTTATCACAGGTTTGTATCTCAGTTTTTCGAGTGTTTAGCTTGAGTTGATTTGTTAGTATCCAATGTCAATAGGCAGGAGGGCTTAGCATATAGAGCAGGAATCGAGATCAGACGAGCTCTCAAGCTTTTGCATAACTTGCAAGTCATTGTAACGTTTGGGACTGAAAGAGGAGAGGAACTTGAGAAGTTGGCTAGGTAGTCATTAAAGAGGACAGAGGCGATATGTATCCTTGATGAACTCATCCATCGAGGGAACAGGAGTAGAGTAGAAAGAGGGCAGTGATAGTATAAGGGATCTCTTGCAGACAAAACAGACAGTTCAGTGAAGAATAGTGCCTAATCTTTCCATCATTTTGAGCCTTTGGAGCCAAGTAGGATGATGGACATAATCAGAGGCATCTAAGCAGTCCAATAGCAGAAGTGATGCTACTTCATTTTAATCCATGGTTATCTTAATGTCATGTGGCTTTACATGTAGATTCTGTTCTGTGACCAGGCGGAATCCTGATTTGATGTAACAGAGAAAATCATTTACTGAAGGCTGATAATTTTATGTTGGTGGCTGTTTTTTTCGGTTTGCTTTGAAGTGGATTATTGGAAATTGGGCAGTAAATGGAAGGGACTATTGGGCAGTGCTTATTTCTTTTTTTTTTTAGTTCATCTGAGAATGGACCAGATTCCAGGAATTGGTTGTTAATAGCTCTGACCAGGATGGCTGCTGTGCTGTGGATGACTATGTCTTTGAGGGTATGTGTTTGACATTGGCCCGCTGGTGATTCTGATGTATCACAGTGTAGTGAAGGAGTCACTCTTGTGGTTTGGCACCCTATGATGACCTTCGACTACCATCATTTTAATTGACTTTAGTGTGTTATTTTACCCTAGCCTGGATATATGAGACGGTCCTGCATATGCCTTCTTCTCTTCTTTCTTGTAATCTTGTTGTTTTTCAGTGGGAGCTGTCACGGAGTAGAACAGTCTTGCCAAGAATAGAAGGTGTGAGATGTGCACTTGAAAGCAAAAGAAGGAGAGAGAGGTGTGGAATGTACTTTTTAGTTTCGAAGTTCGGTGTTGTGAGTGGTGATGCACACATGTGCTCGGTGTTGTATATTGAGAGATAAAGTATTTGATGCTATAAGCATTTGTGCAGAAATGTGCATTGTGTTGTACATTGATGAGAATTATGAAGGTCTTTCTATTGGCTTTGACCTGGCCTCATGTCTTCCTGTTTTCTGACTTTGCCTTGCTTCAGCTTTTGTGTGTGCACAGCAGTGCTTGCAAGTTGTTTGGGTTCTGAGAATTATGAAGTACTTACTATTGGCTTTGACATGGCCTCATGTCTTCCTGTTTTCTGACTTTGCCTTGCTTCAGCTTTTGTGTGTGCACAGCAGTGCTTGCAAGTTGTTTGGGTTATGAGAATTATGAAGTGCTTACTATTGGCTTTGACATGGCCTCTTGTCATCTTGTTTTCTGACTTTGCCTTGCTTCAGCTTTTGCGTGTGCACAGCAGTGCTTGCAAGTTGTTTGGGTTATGAGAATTATGAAGAGCTTACTATTGGCTTTGACATGGCCTCATGTCATCCTTTTTACTGATTCCGTTTTCTGAACTGACGTCATTTTCTGTGCTCGCACGTAGCTGCAAAGTGGGGAGGGCATGTTTCTTCTCCTCACTTGTTTTTCGCTCTTCACTGACCAGAGTGAACTAGATATTATATGTGGAATGTACAACCCTGCCTCTGAGTCAAAATACGGGAGCTTGGCCAGCCTCCGTCTTGGCCTTGACGCAGACTGGTACAGCCAGCTCGGTCTTTTCTAATGAAAAGGGGGCAAGGTTTTCTAGAAGCTTCGCCTCATGTTTAGTAATGGTATTTAAGCTGGGAATCTTCGAGGGCCAGGCGAAAGCTCGCCACAGAATAGACGTATTGCTGTGGAGGTGACGGAATTTGAGTCCTGATCGAACTCCTTCCGGGGCTGGTGAAGGGCTCCCACAGCTTGAGTTGGCAAGGATGTTGCTTAATCGATTGGTGAGGTGTTCCTAACCATTGTGTATATATTGTCTACTCTTTATTACTTGTATGTACTGTATTTTATTCTAATTGTTCATTTTAGTCACTTGATACTTGGGAATCTGCATTTACTGATATATTTGGCCTACTGTTCTAAAATGTTGCATTAATAAACTTGTGTGTGTTATTTTAAATGCTCCTGGATTTGTCTTCTTGCGTTGCCTAAAGGGTGGAATGCGTCTTTTCCTCGTCTTTAGGGAGTGCTGCTCAAAGTGTATTATTTAAAGGTGCAGTGGTATATTTGCCTCCAAAGTGGAAGTGCAGTGTTTAGGTGTGGCTTATTGGTGAGTAGTCACATTCATTACACACAAGCATTTGTAACATTGTGGAAATCATCTCTTCAGATAGAGGGTTGAAGGAGATTAGTCTGAGTTGTTGAATGGGTTGGGAATTCAGACTAATGTGTATGTTGATTTGCGTGACTTAATTGATTGTAGAATCAAGATATTTTATTAAATAGTTTACATTCACGAGGAAGCTTTTTGCTAGGGAGTCACAAAGTTCTTTGCAGGTGGCAGATTTGGAGGTTGAACATTCAAACTAAGAAATTCTGTTACTGTCTTGATTTTGTTAATAAGACTAGCAGGTTCAGAGTTACTCCATGAGTAGCGAATCAGTTTGGCCTTTCTAACCATGGTTTTAAACAGGGGTGGGGGAATCATATCGCCCGACGCCCGAGCCATGTTGATGTTTATGATGGGCAAGAAGATTTAAAGTCTAGTTTGTCCGAGGGACAAGTAGACATTAAATTGCGTAAATAATAAATATCGGAGCTTTGGGCACTCTGGGGCGTACAGAAACTCAAAACTTTTCGAGGCCTCTGATTGTCATCAGCATCGGATCACGCTCCCCTCTCCCCTGCGTCGGAATCATGTTACACGGCACAGGAACAATCTGTGCCCCTGCCTCTTTTAAACATGAATTGAGCACTGTCAGCATTTTAGCACGTGAGTTAACCCCAGAGGGGCCTGAGGTACCAGCTGCTGCAATGGGGTGTCTTTCCGCCGTCACTTCTAATAATCTGTGCTTTGACGAGAGCACCAAGACGCAGCCCTGCAAGAGACTTGACAGTGAGTATCAGATACCGGTGGGGAGGCCCGGGATTGTAACAGTGTTAATTGTGAGGCTGCATGGTCCCGAGGCAGGCGGGTGTCTACTGCGAACCTTCATGAGTGTGTTGCATCCGTCTGTTCTGCCAGAGGTGTATGCGCGCCACCTGTCAGTGTGGGAGACTTTGTATGTCACTTCTTTGTTTGTGAACGTTACTCATTTGGCTTGTTTTTCAAGAAACACTGGCAGGTCAACTGGGAGGTCAACTCGTTTCGTCAGGATCACAAATCGTCTGAAGAGATATTCAGGATTAGACGTTTTTTTCCTAACGCAGTTAACAATTTTGACACTGGACTACATACCTTGCCAGTGAAACTGAAGTCTGTATCAATAGGAAGTTTGTGATCTTTATAGTTGTGTGGGCGACTGCGCATGTATTTTGGGATAGTTTAAGATGAGTGGGTCTGTGTATGAGGAATTGGTGATGTCTAGAGTTTATTTTTATTATTAGACGGGGTCCTGGGTGATATTGAATTAAGACTATTGGTTATCTCAGTCTGGGGGTGGGTTTAGGGGCACTCTGCAGAAGAAAACATAGAATGTCTGTGCATTTCCGAAGGTCATGAAATGCAGGGCATCTCAATGCCTCAGAAAAGCTGCACATGAAGGAGCAGGAAAACATCGCTTCAATGCAACGCACTTTCAGCATTCACTAGTAAGAGGCTTGGGAGAGGGTGAGGGAGGAGAGGGGTTTTCATTCTTGTAATTTCGGCCTCTGCCCTTTGTAATTTGCTCCTGTGCCGTCCTCATTCCAGGAATCGGATGTAGGTTCCTGTATTTTTTTTTCTCGTCCCCTTAACTCTGTGTGGCCCTGTGCTCCGAGATCTGGCCCCCACCGCACCCTCTACATTGCTGAATGGGTAAAGAGGATATATGACAAGCTCCATGTTGCGCTCAAACACGAAAGTCAGTTTTCACAGGGCCTACACTTCCCAGCCATCTCTGACTTGGTCTCTAAAGCAGCCAGGGCATGCATTGTGATTACACTTAAACTGCCTGTCCCCGATAACCTTGTGCATCAGACACTTGCGGTATCTGAAATGCAAGTGCAGATGCACGGCCACTCTATTTATCTAGTGCTGCAGCCTAGTACTTGCCCGTCAACCCTATCGCTTCTGAACCAATTAAAACAAATATGCAGTTGATGCGTACATGTGCAAGGATTTTTCTACCAGTTCCTAATGACTTTGTCTTCCTCTCAACTGAAAAGAAACGCTGTGCTCTGATCCCGGGCCCTTTCGACTTTAGAATGTAGTAGCTGATTAAGAGGTGGGCTAGTGGCGGCATGGTAGGAACAATTCTATGACGTGTGCGAGAAGAACACACCAGTAGGATAGCACAGCCTATGAGTGCACCTGCTGCATAATTCTTGTGCTATGCATTAAGTGCAGGTCGAAGAACCTGTACACCCCCATCACTTATCCTTCACAGTGCAGAACAGAGCACCTGCAGGAATGGGAATACAGGGTGCAGGAGCAAGAAAAATAGCTCAGTGAGTTCACCCACCTGTTGCCACCATAATTATAATTGCTTAGTTCACCCGCACTCTAGCATGGTGCTCCAACATTCCTAATGTCTTCTTCCTCTGCCTTTGTCCGGAAATATGGGATGTGATCTGGTTGCAGTTGCACTCCAGCTAAAGGCTCATTCACAAAGTGTGTTTGTCAGTTATTAAGACATAACTGGTTCCTAGATTACTATGGATTTATATTTTAGCAATCTACCCCCAAACGGTTTCTGGCTAAAGATGTACCCTGTGTGAAAAAAAAACAGTAGCACATGTGTGTGTTATTGTATTTGATTATTATCTGTAATAAAGGGTGGGGCAATTACTGGAGGGTCTTTTGCCTGCAACCATTAGCAGTAGGTGCTGTATACAATGCATTATGTTCCAGTTATTAATTAGGGGTGTTAACTTTATTTGCTGTCAGTGCAAGGTGTGCGTTTCCATTTTGTCTGAAGTGGTGGGTAGGTTCAGGTTGAGAGGAGCTGTAGATTTTACTTAATTCCTAAATATTCAAATGCACTATACATGATGGGTCGTGTGTATTTGAAGACCTTTACACCTCTTATGGCTAGGAAGTAGGGAGAGATGGGCTTTGGCATGTTGGCATTTGTGCAGTGTGTTGGTTCGTGCCCTAAGTATGGTTGTGGTGTACCCCCTGCTCCCTTCCTCCTACAACCTTTTTTGGTCCTTCAGGGAAATACGAGATGCGAGTCAGTCTGCAGAAGGGGTTAGATGATGGTCAGAGACCACAATAACAGAGAAAATAAAAACAGGGAGTGGCACTTTTTGGATGTTTGTCAGCTGAACAGTTAATATTGGAATTAGATATCCTGGTAGTTGAAGCATAAATAATCTTAATTCGTAAAATTTGCCTTGACTATCCATCAGGCCAGGAAAGGGTTTCCAACTCTACTGTGATTGAGCCCAGGTGTCCTTGCTTGCTAGGTGTGACATGGAATGCTGAGTCTTTCCAGTGACTCGTGACCCCTCCATCACAATGATCCTTAGCCCTCCACTTCTAGATTGACTGTTTATTTAACTTAGCTGTCCTTCCCTTTGCTGTGAGAAGGGAATGAAGTTGCATTTGCTGCTGCGTAAGTTTGTGTGTGTGTGTGTGTGTGTCATATGTTCTACATAACTTTTATTCCGAGTTAGACAAACTTGCACATCCACTGACGAGTTGCCTCTCCATATCAGTGAAGCCTCCGCTGCCGCTTCCGCCATTACTACACCAGTACTGTGCAAGAGAACCTCGCACTGATATTGCCAGTTTTGTATATGATACTTGTGTGGGAGAAGAATGTGTAGATGTTGCCTTGCATACACCATAATATAACCACCTTACACCTGCCCAGGAGTGTAAAAGGAGAAATTGATTTAACTTCCCCATTAAAAGTATAGAAACTCAGACAAGAATCGTGGATACGGTCTAAGTGAACCACAGTACCTCTGCTACGTGATTTTGCTGCTCCATGAAGAGTTGATAAGCTTGGCCAAGAAGTGCAGTTATTCCCATCCACACATGTTTATCAGAACATCTTTTGCGTATTTTTGAAGCAGGAGAGCTAGGAGTTGGCCATACGAAGGAGAAACCCTTTCTGTCCTACAGGTTCATATTACGACACCGTCATCCCCAAAGATAGCAATAAATGTAGTCAATTACCAGTCTGCACTCTGCCTTTAGATATCATTTCTTTACATATGAAATTCTGTCACAGACAAACCTGCTGATACATGGTGCAGTGCACAATGACATCTTCACACATGCTGTACAACTAGCCAGTTCAACATTTGCATATAAGTGTGTATCACCATTCACTGCATATTTGAACTGGCATTTGAAATATGTATTGTACATATGTTGCACTGATCGCAGTGCAGGCTCTCTCTGTGCAGACCTAGCTTAGTGATTTATACAGTAGGTAGGGCAAGCAGATATGTACAGAGGGCAAGTAGATTTCTGTAACATTTTGTCCCTTGGCCAAGTAGATTTTTTGTAAAATTCCACACCCCTGACGTTTTATAGATTCTGGTGTGATATTGCAGTACCAGTATGTCATTAAGGTTTTTCTCCTTTCCAAAGAGCATTTGATAAAAAGTCAAGAGATTTGAACTCTGGTGTCATCCAGCCAGCTTTCCAATGCTGATGGGAGGTTATGGTGGACTTCATTAGGATTTTTTTTGTCTTAGACCTATGTCAATTTAACAAATCCATAGCTAACATTGTTGGCTTATTAGGTAAGAAATAGAAACGCTCAGTTCAGTTTAGAAGATGGGAAGATTTGGATTGCTCATGCTCTAGCAGTATCTCTTGGGATTGTAGCACAAACATAACTGGAGAAGGAAATGTGTGAAAGTTGAACTAAATTATAACCAGATCACTTTGTTGAACACATGTTTTTTGGTAATGTTGATGATGGGCAAATATAGTCTTGAGCTGTGTGGGTAATACTGGAGACCAGGCTCTCAAGTTTTATTTTTTCAAGGTTGGATATGAGTTATTTGGATTGTCAAAGTTTTAAAGTCACCAAGTATGCAAATGTTTGGATGTTCTAAGATGATCTTAGAGAAAAAGTCGAGAAATAGGTAAGCAAATGTAAGATTGTGTGGTCCAGGTCTTTTGATCGGAATAAGTTATGTTTTGAAGGTAAAACAAACACCTCCTCGATTCGGCACACAACTAGTCGTATTAGGAGCATTATAGTCTGTTATGGACTTTACAGTTAAAGATTTTTTTGTGGCTGGCATCTACAAAGTGTTGGAAGTGGGTCAGCTGGGGGCAGCGTTATTGTTATGAGGATGTTGGTTATAAATTACAGGATCGTAGCTCAGGGCAGCAGGACCTCTGGGAATAACTTCACCAGAGACCTCTGCTTCATGGAAGGGTGAAGCACTTGAAAGGTATGCACCTTCTAACAGAGAGACTTCATGTCCACAGTAAAAATCCTAATGTAGGCTAATCCTATCTGATATGAGAAGTATGCTGAGCTCAAGAAGGATATGTTGTTGATTTGCTTTTAAAGAAACACAAGTGTTGAGGACGTTTCTAGGCCTCAGACCTACATGGAGTCAAAAAAAGAGGGAATAGAAAAGGTTAAATGTTCACTGATACAGAATATGTCAGATGAATTATCTATGTACATTTTTTTTTCTTGGCCCACTTTGAGATTTCCGAGAAAAACACGTCAGCCTGGTTGTTTGGTCTAAAGCAGACTCCTGAAAAGGGAAGTATGCTGAACACTTTGTTTAGCATCACACATAACAGCCCCTGATAGCCACAGCTCTTCCTGAAATTTGAAGACAGACCATTTCCTCTAAATCTTGTACTGTTTTGTGTAATTGACCCAATAATTGCGCTTACATTTTTGAATACCTGTGCCTGTCAACATTGCATACACTTAAGATGTCCTGCACTAAATGCCCAAATAGCTAAACACCTTAAAAGAAATGATCAGTGTTTTGTACACAGGTGATACAGTGTAGAATCCACCCTTGTTAAATGACAGAAAATATTTGTATGTATCAATTAATTAGGATTTGTAAAGCATGGCTAATCAACTGATAGGGTATCCAGGTGCTTGCAGGCCCCGGAGGCTTATTCGAACAGCCAGGTCTTCAGGACCAGTGGGATTCCGGAAGTGAGTTCATGGTCCAGAGGTGTGTGGGGAGGCTGTTCCAGGTTTTTGCTGCAATGTGGGAGAAGGAGCGTCCTGCACTTCTGCTTCGGTAGATGCTGGGAGTATAGGCAAGTGATGGTTGGTGGAACTTCAGGTGGTGGTGAATGTAGGTGGATCTTTATTTGTGTAGAGCCTTGTGTGTGTGTGTCAGCAGCATCAGTTGGCACCTTTTCTGTACGGGGAGCCAGTGGGATTCCCTGAGGTGGAGTATGATGTGGGTTTGTCGGGGCAGGCCAAGGATGAGTCTAGCTGTGGAATTCTGTATAGACTGAAGTCTCTGTAGAAGGTGTGTGGCGATTCGTACATAGAGGGCATTGCCGTAGTCCAGTCGGCTAGTAATGAGGGCTTGTGTCATGGTGCTTGTGTGTAGGGGTAGCCATTTGAAGAGTTTACATAACATGCACAGAGAGAGGAAGCAGACGGAGGAGAGAGTGTTGATCTGGGATATCATGGTAGCTGTGTTGTCAAAAATGATTCTAAGGTTTCTGGCATTGTTGGAGGGAGTGGGTGCAGGTCCTATGTCTGATGATCGCCAGGAATCGTTCCATGTGTTTCTGTTGTTGCTAAAGATCACCACTTCCGTCTTGTCTGTGTTCATCTGCAGGCAGTTGTTCTGCATCCTGTTGCCGACATTTGTTATGCATCTGTGGAAGCTGGTTCTGGTGGTGGTGGGGTCATCCGTGAGTGAGAGGATGAGTTGGGTGTCGTCCGCATAGGAAAT
Source organism: Lissotriton helveticus (assembly GCF_964261635.1). Lineage (NCBI taxonomy): Eukaryota > Metazoa > Chordata > Amphibia > Caudata > Salamandridae > Lissotriton > Lissotriton helveticus. The sequence continues at coordinate 450,632,055 of NC_136067.1, forward strand.
TATATTGGGACCGTGGGATCTAACGATGTTTGCCAGCGGGGTCATATATGCGTTTAAGAACTTGGGGATGAGCCTAGGGGGCACCGCAGGTGATCTTATTGGGTTCAGAGGTGAAAGGTGGCAGGTGGATCCTCTGGGTTCTTACAGTAAGGAAGGAGGTTATCTGAGCCTGTCCCCTTGGATGCCAATGTGTTGCAGTCTTTCGATCAGTGTGTGCTGGGATACTGTGTTGAAGGCTTCCAAGAGTTCGAGGAGGATCAAAGCTGCTGTTTCTCCATGGTCGAGAAGGGTTGGGATGCCGTCTGTGGCTGTGATAAGGGCAGTTTTGGTGCTGTGATTAGTGTGGGAAGCCTAATTGGGAGGCGTTGAGTAGCTGGTTCTATTCCTAGTGTGTTGTCAGTTGATTGTTGATGATCTTTTCCAGTACCTACGCTGGGAATGGGAGCAGGGAGATTGACAGGTAGTTTTTGAGTACACTGGGGTCGGTGGAGGTTTTTTCGAGTAGTGGTCTGACTTTGGCGTGTTTCCAGACATTGGGAAATGTTACAGTGGTGATAGAGGTGTTGAGTAGGGTGGTTAGTTCCTGGCGGATCATTTGGTTTCCGAGGTTGAAGATGTGGTGTTGGCATGGGTCTGTGGGAGCTCCTGAGTGGATGGATTTCATGGTGGATGTGGTGTCCTGGGTGGAGAGCATGTTCCAGGTGGTCACTGTGTGGTTCGTGCTGGTTACGGTGGTGGCTTATCTGTCTAGGAAGTCTGCAGGTGTGGGTTTGGTAGTAGGTTACTGCAAGCCAATGCATACTCATCCCATCGTGATTGGATCAAAATTAGGTATATACCAACACAATGTTAGTTGCTAAAGGCGATATTAATGTGCGTTCTCACGTCATACAGTTGTCTGAGTCTTAAGAGGAAGTTTCTCTAGTAAGTGCTGATGAGAAAAAAAAAACTAAGGAACTATGAAGTAGAGTAGATTTGTTACTTCTGCTGACATTTTCACATCTTTGAAAGTTTGTGTAAATGCAAAAGATTGATTTGGTTAGATGATGAATTTCAATTTTGTGCCACTATCATCCATGACGAGAGCTGCAGGCGCGGCTGTCTCCCTCATGGCTGAATAATCTTGCTCCAGGTTTAATGGAGATGTTTGAAGTGGTTTGCAGCATTGTAAGTGCTGAAGGCAGAGGGGGGAGGGGCTCCTGGGAAAATGTGGTTGAAATTTTTGCAGTTGTCATTTTGGACTTGAGTCGTGTTCTATTGTCCTGGTTGTCCTTGTTTTAAAGGAGTACCTTCTGGGTCCTTGTAAATTCGCCTTTTTAAGATGTTTTCGAAGTTCTTGTTGAGCTTTGATGAGTGATAGTAAACTGTGAGTGGTGTGGCTCACAGATAACATGGAGTTCTGTTTTTTTTTAAGTTCATACTTCGCAAATCAGACAAGTTCCCCAGCGGATTTTGTCCTTTTAATGGAGATCTGTTCTTTAGTTTCTCTACTTTTTTTCCGGAATTCTGAAGACTGACATTCAACATATATTTGAGGGTTACTTGCAAAGGATTTTGTTTCTTAAAATATGCATCTTCAGTAGTTTAGAGTTTCGTTTTTGTTTCAGAATCGCTACTGGATCGTGCATGAAGAATATGAGACCCCACACGCTCAAATTAGGCACTGGTCTCACTACTTTTCTTCCACTCAGAATTGCAAAACAGCATATTTAAAAAAAGTGTTGTTTTCCTTAATCTGGGAAATATTGTATCCTTCACCCTAAAGTGCAAGTTTCTCTCTTGAAAACAGCAGATACTGTGTTGTGAAAGGCTCCTGGGTGTGTCTATTGGAATTGGTTTGAGGTCAGGCACCTTTCCTCTTCTTTCAAGTTTGTAGTTTTGTTATGCGTTTTGCTATTTGGAATAGTAGCTTAATCTGTGCGATTAGTTTTACAGTTGCTCATGGGTCAGACTAGGTTCTTTCACAGTTCACTTATTTCTGTCGTCTGCATTTGTTCATGCCATGCTCCTAATTGGAAATGTGTATCCTTCCGTTTTGTATAAAATATAGCACTGAACAAAAAAATTAAACCTCACATCACTTAATTACTATTTAGAGATTATTTGTCAGTGCAAATGCGTGTTTCATTCCAAAACAATGCAGGTACTTTGTTATTGTTGTCATATGTATAGCATCTTTAACAATTGATTGGATGTGCTACAATGTTGCTTTGACAGATAATTTCCAAGACTGAATGACCATGACTTTGTGGCTATAATATGCCCTTGGGGCAAAGCACGTGCAAGAAAGATCTATTCCTTCCTCTTTCATTGCTGTAACTGCAGCAAATGTAAAACTCTCTGGCGTGCATGGTCCTCACACTAGAGACTTTCTAATGCCACAGTACTGTCTCACTGCACAGCCCATAAAATCCATCCAGATCTTCCTAACCTTTCTGTTCCCATTAATCACAAACAGAAGGTTGTGTGTTGAACTTTCCTGTGTAAACTTTTTCAAGCCAGCAACCTGAGATTACCCATCCTCGGGTATTCTGCTCTCTTCAAACAACATTTAAAACTGTTACTTGGGTGTCTTTTGTTGCCAAGACTATTATACTGACAAGACCCCTTCTAATAACAATATTGCGTCGTTTTGGAATCTTGAAAATCGATTTCTTTCATCACATGCTCCAGAAAGCCTGTATTGAGACTAGGGGTTGAGAATTAGAAGGAACATTAGATTGCTTAAATTTTATTGCTAATATTTGGAAAGGAGGATATACCCCACAATGGCTGTGTAACTTAAGATTCTCCAGCATTGGATCTTTCTTAGATTTACATGCTTAAATCGTTCCCCATCATTGAAGTGGGAGTTTCACTGTGACTTTACAACAGCGACATGAATTCATAAAAGCCAGAAAGTCCTTAACTAGTGCTACTTTAGGCCAGCCAATGACTAGAGAGTGCCTTGAAATCCCCCCTCCCAGAGGTCATCTCACTTCATAATCCCAGAGCTTTACTTTCTCTTCAGAGAGATTATTTTATACTGTACTTCAGAAATCTTTCTTCTAAGACTCTTCAAAGACTGTTGAAGTGTCCATCACTACTACTGGATTAGGTGAGAAAACATATATTTCTTGTACATAGAAGGCTCTTTAAACAGTAGCCTCTTCCAGACCTGACATGTTGCAAAATGAGGGTCTATACTGAATATCCTCACAGACAATCCACACATACCCAGAGGCCATAAGATCTGCATGCAGTGTGCTGCCAAAACCCTCAATGACTGCAAGGAAAGACTGCTGAGGTAGCTTGAAAACTCAAAGGCTATACCCACTCTTCTGGGGATGACTCTTTCCAAAGCTCTCCCCATGCACAGATGAACATGCACCTTTTGAAGACAACCAAAAAGCATAACTGAGGAATTACTTTTCCTCGACCCATGACTTTTGAAGATCTCTAAAACACCACAACAGCCTCTTTGAGTGATTACATAACTTACATCTCTTATGCACCACAGTAAAAGACTCCTAATAGGTTCTCATAGTCACAGAAACCAATAACTCCTTCATCAGTGCAAGGTGCGAAGAAGGAAAATGTTTGTGTACTGTGCCTCCATCAGTTTTTGAAAAATCATCATAGACACTCGTCTCCTTAAAAGCCTCCCCATCTGCGAAGATCTCCCTTCTAGATCTCATCAACATCATCTACCACCATCAATGAACCTTCATCTTTGACAAAGGTAACAAAGAAGAAGCTGCCCTTGATTAGTCTGTCAATAAGTTCCCCGCCAACGTCTGTACCAACTGCTTCAACATTTACAGTGATGTTCACATTGACAACCCCCACCCCTCTATCTGCCACAAAGCTTTTATTGATTGTCCCATCACAATCACCCCTCCCCGACGGCTCAAACAAACCCAAGAAACCATGTCCCAGTGTAAGATCCTGCCTTAGTCATCTGTGAAACTGCTGGAGACTAAACCAGAAAAGACTTAGAAACAGTTGACCTATCAGGGGAAGCGAATAGGGTGCCAGGTGGGTTGCCACACTTTTCTCGGACCTGCACCACACTGGGCCACGCTACTTACCCATGATTTGGGGATAGGGTGAATATGGGCCCTATATGACTCTTATGAGAGAGACTATGAGACAATTAAGAGCTACTAATAGTGCAGATTTCAGTAGATCTACTAAAAAATCTCTAACACATGATGACTGATTACTGTACTCAGTTTGTGACTGAGCCTTCTACCCAACTATTACACCAATTGTGGGCAGCCCTTCACAATATCTCTTTCCACTGTCCAAGGTGTTACTGCCCCACCAGAGCCTTGCCAACCAGCACAAGAAATAATGCTGGTACCCACAACCCCGAGGCCCCAAAACTGATCTTGCAGGTAGACCTATCACATGATTCCCTGATATAAAATCATCAAGGGGTTCAAACTACCAGTAATTAGCAAAGAAACAGACTGTTCTATATACAATTTTAGGGACACAGCTTGAAAATCCCTTGAATTCACGCCAATTATAGACCACCTCTGGTACGAAGGATTACAAATAATGTATATACTGACAAAAATAGCTGCAGTAATTCCAAAGTTTAGACTATAAAAGGCACCAGAAAAAACTCAGGCATAACTGGTTGGGCATCCTAAAGTGGAATATGTAGAAATGCAGGCTGCCTAAAGGAGGTCAAGAAACCCAAGTACTTCCTCTACAACCTTCCCCACACTCGAAAGGGAACGTCAGATGATGGATAGCTTTGGGAACAGGGTCAATGGCAGCCACATCAGAGAGGCTAACTCTGTAGCTGTCTAAGGAAGATATAATCACCACTGTATCACCATATAGTGATCTTTGCCACAAGACATGAAAGAGGAAGTCCAAGCAGGTCTCCGGGAAGAGGGAAAGGGCATCACCAGCAATGGATGTGGAAAATCCTGGCTTCCACCAGCTCACATTGTTGACTGTATTGCGAAGGGAAGGCTGACTTAAAGTGACTTCCTTCAGGTGTCAAGTGCAAAATCACACATTGGATATGCTCTTCAATGAGGAGTTGTCTGGAAAGCAATTTCAAGGAGCAAAGGGGAGGAGCCAAGCATATTGTGGAGGTTATCAGAGCTACTGACATCAATCATAGCAGCTGCACCAATCGCAGGACTGCCACTATTATGGTGAGCAACAACAGTAAAACGTATAGGGCACGCCAGTGACCTCTTATAGTAAACCACAGACCAGACAGAGTGGCAGGGCAGCCAAAATCACAGGAGTCAGTACAACATCAATGACTGCCCTCTGGCACTGGCTACTACTGCTTCTATCCCCAAGAGCATTGGTCCCATTGGTTGAAATATATTGGCTTTTTCGCAGTAATGGCCGCATATCACATTAACAAATGGGTATTCGCTCTAAACAGTTTAGATACACTTTGGAGTTTAAACAGAACCCTACATATGTACTGCTGCTCAAACTGAAGTGCAAATTGAAGCACTTGCTTAAAGCCAGAATCCCTATTATGCTGAGGAAAAGAGCCATCAAACCAGTCCCACAAATTCATGGAAACATAAGTTTCTATTTCGTTTTTTTTTCATAAAAAAATAAATGGTCGGGACCTACAACCATCTGTTCAATGTCTTCCTGAGAAAAAAGTTGTTCTACATAGTTATTCTTTAAGAGGTCTTGCAACTGCTGATGGAGAGAGACGTTATTCCATCTTTAGAGCTCCAAGTCACGTACATCTACATACCTATCCATTGCAAACATCAGCAATTTCTAAGATTTGAGATAGACTTTTGACCATATAAATTTAAAATGCTCCTATTGAGCCTCAAATTGGCCCAAGAATATTCACAAAATGTGTTGAAGTACTAGCAGCACATTTTCATTCATTAGATCATCAGGTATGTCCGTATCTCTAGTGGCACAGTTACAGTGAATGGCACGCTGGTCAGCTTGGCGCGACTTGGCAAAAACATGTCAAGGGCCAGGCCCTCTGTCCATGACCGCTATCCAGAGATTCCTCCTGCCCAGGGTTCTGCTCCTGTCCCCCTAGTCTCTACAGGTGATGGTGGCCTGCATTTGCCTGGCTTGACTACATCATCTCTCACAGCATACTCCTGCATACGCTCCACCATCCATCTGGCTGGCCTCCCACACTTTCCAGGTTTCTACTTGACCTTGCTTATTACAGTTGAAGATCTTTTCTCCGATGGGCACCTTCTTACCTATAAACAACTTATCACAGACCAGGGCATCCCACCTGGGCAATTTCTCATCTATAGACCGCTACGCTCTTTGGGATAGACTGGACACAGAACCCACCACTCATCCAGTTACACAGACTTACCATGGAGGGGGGACTCCACCTGTTCACTTCTATACACAAAGCCATTCCAGAGCTCACTGAGGCTCGCCTAGCTGCTCTCTGTGGAAAATGGCAGGACGACCTAGGGAAGGCACTTCATGACACGGAATGGGAACAGGCCCTAGAATTACCCCAGCTCGTTTCTACAAACTCCCGCTTTAGGAATATACAATTCTATATTCTTCACCGGGCCTACCTGACCCCCGCACAACTTAATCGCTACTTCCCCGGCCCTTCAAGGTTACTAGCAATTGATATATGCCACATTACAAGAGGTCACAGAACGTCCTGACATCTACACATGGAAAGCATGTGCTTTGATTATCTTTAAGCATAGGAAACAACTTAAGGTACAGATGCTTTTTGCTGCCATGGCGCTCCTAGTGGCAAAACGGATGCTCACGCTCCAGTGAAGGGCCAAGGTGGCACCTCTGTTGGTGGCATGGCATAGAGTGGCGCGGAAATGGGGGAGGGCGGAGGATTAGGCTTTACGGCATGGGAAGGTCAGCCACCTTCGTATGCGCCCTTTCTCTCCCGAATGTGATACCCTTCTTACCCACTTCTTACAGTTTGTGGACAACGACAACCTTTCCCCATGTGCTACTCTGGCCCACACCTCCCCATCACAATCAGATTATTCACAGTGTGAAATTACACCCTGCTTTACATTCTCGCTTTTCCAAACCCTTACCCCTCCCTCCTGGCCACCTCTGTGACAGACACCGTGTACGAACCAGAGGCCTTGTCCCCCTACGCCACCGCTACCTCTCTGCCAACCACTCACTTACATATACCCTGGTGCTCCTTCCCCACATGTACCCACCTGCCATCATTCCCCAACTGATCCCCTTTACCCCCAAGTTTTGGACTCCATCCCCATTTGGTGGACCGTATCCATGTGCCAGGTACACCTATCAATACTGTACCGTTCAAACTCACAGGATGCTTCACGACAGTTTTCCATGCATATTATTTGATGTTTCTCTTTACCATGAGATGTATCAGTTTGTTCCTCACCCAGTATGCCATTTCTAGCGGTACAACCCGTTGTTTGTATTTGCTTCGATGTAAAACCCAATCAAAACATTAAAAAATAAATAAGGTATATCCATATCTCCATAACTAGTTAGTCAACGGTTTTTTATCTGGTTGCCACAAACAACAAACTTGCAGCTGGTACCAGAAGACTAAGTCTTAATCTGAACAAGTAAAAATCATTCCTATGTCACAAACCATTCAATTCCTGGGTGCACTCCTGGACACAGAAGAAGTGAGGGCGTACTGCTCACAGAAAGACCAGAAAACCTTGCCTCAGCAGGTAGCCAAATCCCAAAAGAGGTGTCAAAAAATGCCTACTTAAACAGCGGCTTGGCATGATGTTGTCTTGTGGATGTCTCTTGTATATTCTTGTCTGCTGGTTGCCAATACAAAGGAACTAGACAAACAGTGGACACAAATAACATGCTCATTCCAAGATTAAATTCAAGACACCACACAGAGCAAGAATGCTCTTCCATTGTTGGTTTCTGCAAAGAACATCAGTGTATCTGTCGATCCTTCCGCCACAATCTGACTTTGTCATAACATCAGCTGTTTCAGTAGAGAGATGGCATGCCCAACTTCAGCAAATGTTAGCCAGAAGATTGTGATCAAGTCAGGAAACAAGCCTACACATCAATGTTGCTGGAGTTGAGAGACATGAGAAGAGGCCTATCAACTTCTCTCAGAGTATGTCGTTCAAGTGTTTATTTGAATGGACAACACAACATCGATGTTATACATTAACAAGTAGGAAGGGAAAAGATCAAAATTACTGCATGAGTGGGCTCAGTGTCACTGGCATTGAGCCATATAACACCAAATCTCACTTCAGGTATAACACATTCCAGAAGTGGATAAGAACCAAGGAAATTATCACAACCTCACGAAGGAGAGCGTCAAATGGAATCTCAACAATTGCCTCATTAAAGTGATAGACACATGAGGAAACCAAGGGTAAAACAAGCATGCAGTGGCAATTCTATTGAAGGAGGTATACACAAGCAGGATTATATGGGCAATGCATTCTTGAACACGTGGTCAGGAACGCTTTTCCTCAGTTATCTTTGATTCCAAGTGCCATTAGGAAGCTGAAACGGGAACCAAGCTGGATGAGACTCATACCACCTCTGTCCCACAACATGGCCCAGACAATATTGATTTACGAATCTCCTTTTCTTATCTGAAGTGCCACAATTTCCACTAAGATCACAGGCTAAACTATCCAGGACCCAAGGCGTCGTACATCACCAACAACAGCTGGGATCTTTAGAATCATTGGCCAGGCTCCTAAATGTAATTAATTCTCACATTTAGACATTTCTGCACATTGTAAAGACCTATGCACTGTCCACTAACAAACCGTACACGCCTAATTTCAAGAGGTGCTGCATTTTGCCTTTTTCTAAACACCTGCGTGTCAGTAAGCATGGCTGGAGAAATGGCTTATTCAGGATATTGGTGCTGACTGAAGAGAGGGTTTGCATGTGTGGAGAACACAGGATGAACTTTGGACATATGGCACCTATCTGATATTCCTGGGTATAAAGTAACCCTGGGCAAAGCCCTACACTACGCTCGCGTAGTTTGCGCTACTTCGCACTACGCGAACTGCACGTAGCACAGTGCAAACATGCATAGCGTAGTGTGGTGCAGCGGTCATTTTTTGCTTGCTCGCAGTCCTCAACGTCTAGTTGGCAACCACGAGCAAGCGACGAGGTCATTTTTTGCTTGCTCGTGGTCCTCAACGTCAAGTTGGCGACCGCGAGCAAGTGGCAAGACTTTTTCCTCATTTGCGATCAGCAACATCAAGTTGCCGATCGCGAGTGTGGAAACTAAACCTCCCGGCGAGATTCTCAATGCGGGGAGGTCAGGTTTCTTATTGCGAGTGGTCGCGTATGCACGCGACCGTTCGCGATGAGAAACTACCAGTCCGCGTTGAGAAAGCTGCAGCTAGAGTAAAAATCTACTCGAGCGGTAGATAACTACAGCTCGCACTGTGCAATATGCCGTTTTCAATGATTGCACAGTGTCGGATGCTTGTCCGCACTGTGCAATCATTTAAAATGGCATCCTGCACAGTGCGAACAGGGTACTACGCAATTCGCGTAGTGCTTTGCGTAGCTCGTGTAGTACGAAGTGCACCTTGCGTAGCTTCGCGTAGCGCTACTTCGCAAACTACGCCCAGCCCTAGTATAAAGTTGCCTCGTGGCCCACAGTGTGTTTGCTAGGCAATAGGGATCGTATGTTGCTGCAGCCAGGACCTTGCTATGCAGATCTAGCATTTATTTTGCAAGAACTGTTGCATTCCTTTGGAGATGTCTGTAGGTCATTGGGGATATACAGAAGTATTCTGAAAGATGAACCCTGTTATAAAAATAAACAAACTCTAGATTCTATTTAACTTGAACATGTCTACAGAGTGTATCATTGTCACTTACAAGTAAGATTATCATAGGATAGAACAGGAAAGATTCTTAAGTCAGAACTATGTTGCACATGCTATGTGTATTAATGATACTGCTTAATCTATTCAGAGTTTCACCAGTGCTTATAAGAGGTGCCCAGTTACTTAACCACACGATATTAATGTTTGATAAATACCTCCCTGTGAGATGAAAAACGGAACTCTTGAAGGAGTAGTTTACATACATATTGGGGAACAAATGAAGGTTGATTTAAATAAATCTAGCTTAAACACATTTATATGTGCATTGTTACAATATGAACAAGCAATGCTTAATGAATAAAGGCATACTATTTATTTTATATATATGTTCAGTACCACAGTTTATTTTCAATACCACAACAACAATTTATGGAGAATAACTCGTAAAATAAAAAATATAGAGAGTCAACCTAGTGGCAGATACTACCTCCAGCCATACAAATTAGGAAGTCCAACTGTACCAAGGTCTTTTTTGCTGCATCATTCCATTAAAGAACCCTATTTGCAATTCTCAAAAAATAAGGTCACTGCTTTTAAACTAATGATCTATACCAAAAGTTCCTACTGACTTTTACCTCAGCGAATTAATAGGAGTTCGTTTTCAGAACATTTTGGATACAACTGAGAGAGTATCTCACTCTCTTGATGTTTGCAGGTGTTCAAAGTTTTATGTGGACAGGACAAAAAAATTCAGAACGTTTGTAGCATTCATCCACAGAAGGGTTACCGTCTCTCAAAACAAGGAATCACAGAATGTAAGGCAGCAGCCATCCATAATTTCTACACAAAAGTGGAAGGATCACTCGCGCTGACAGTCCCAGCACACTCCTCTAGGGGCATAGTAGCGTCAGCAGCCTTCTACACAACGTTGCTTAATAAGGATATCTGAAACGCAGCACCATTGCAAAATCACCACCCCCTCAATCAGCACCAATACAGTGGTGGGGCAAGCAGTGCTCTTTTATTTTTTCACATAAACTGAGCCCGCCTATTCTTAGTCCACCTTTTGCAGAATTGATGTATGAAACTGTGATACGGCTTCCTATTCTGGTTCAAGCATGTGAACCTGTTAGATGCAGTTCTGAAGAATAAAATGTACCTAACTGTATCTTCTGCTCTTGAGAGTTGGTATCTTTCATAGTCACATGTAGCCCTACCTCCTCCCATATTAAAAGACTCACCTCGAGTCATTTGCTCTTTTCACTCTTTTGCTAGACATCTGAGGTGAGATGACAACTGCGAGGCTTGGAGTTGAGTGCATTCTCACCTCATTGACTGGACTTGGAGATTTTTTTTAAATAAGATGTTGTGTAGCAAATAGCCAGTATTTAGATTTAAATATGCATGTATTTCAGTTAACAGATTGCCCTAAAGCCTCCAGCCGGCTAATCTCAACATTCCCCTTGCACATCTTAATTCCAAAAAGGGAATTTGACTATCAAAAGGCAGGGACTTGAAGACTTAAAGGAGTATATACATTGACCACAAAGAATAACATTACCATCACACTACCTATCCTCCTAACAGATATAACAATTTAGAACAACTCCTATAACAGTTGCAGTGAGCTATACAAAAGGCTGCAATGCCATTAGAGATGTTCAAGGCTGAAATAAGTTAACCTGAGTACTGATATCTGTACAGGAACATATACTTTACAGCAAAGAATTGATGACTACATTTAGTGACCTACAAAAAAAGCACAGATTCTTCATACCTTCTCACAGGTTTGATTGTTCTTTTCTGCACTACTTTTATTTCTCCACCATCTTCCTTCACAGCACTAGACTCAGCATTCACCTCCTTTAACACTTCATTTGTTAAAATCGGAGAACTAACGGAAGCACTGTGTGGTATCTCCCATCTTGAACTGCCACCACCCCTCTGCCCTCCCGTCGCCCTGGAACACTCCGTGGTGACATCACTTAGAATGTCACCACTGCGAAGGTTCCAGGGCGAGCGCCTCAGCGAGAGTGGGGACACTGGGTTACCGGTGGCTGAGGTCGTGTGCTCTACCTAAGACTTGTGAACTACAATAAAGAACCCTGAGTACCTGCCATCGCCTCCCTCATTTCATTTGGCGACTTCGACACTGGCGACGAGGACGGGGATCAACCTAGCCTGCACATGACCTCAACACGGAGCAAGTGAAAAGAATACTGAAGGTCCGGAAATTATCCACTACGGGAAGAAGTGGTATCGGAGTGAAGCGCCGCCTGTAACGGAAGGTACTGTTGACAAAGTGTGGCGCGAGGAAAGCTTTGAGCTATGCGGAATGCTGAGTGACTTTGGGACCGCTACAACGACGGATGCGTGTAGTTGAAACCTTGCATACACTGTAGTAGCAGCGAGTTGCTTCACTTCACCTGAAGAAAAAAACAACAGAGGTGGCATAGAGGGCACCGTGTTATGAAGTAACGTGCAGAGCGAGTGACAGTGTGACTCGGCGCAGGTAGGGTGCTGCGGAATAGCTAAGGAAATCTCAGCCTGCCTGTGAGACCGAGTGGCGCAGAACACACCATCCTAGATCACGGCGTGGGAGACGGGAAAAAACGTGGGAAGAGTAGCTGGACTGAGCCGTCTTAGTGAGGCACGAAGTCAGAAGATGAGCAGAGTAATCTTACTTTGGGCGAAATAGTAAACTCACCTTCACAAATCCTGTTTGAGGATCCAACCACCTCGTGTGACTCTTTGGGAATCCACAGTTGTAGTGAAGCACGGAGGACAAGCTCTTGGAGGGATTGTATCGTGACTGATTTATGAGGAGGAATTCCTCTCATCTTTCTTTTGGTTGCGTTTCCTGCCACATGGAAAAGAGATTCGATCATGCTGGTAATATAAAGAGGGAAGCCTGACTGAATGCAAGTTTGAAGTACAACAGTGCCATCTTGTGGGCTCAAAGGATCATTGCGCCCACTAATATACAAATATTGACGGAATGTATTTTGGGAGGTAGACAGAACTGTGTATTGCTCTTCTTGAGTATCTAACAGTTGTGTGACTTACATAGTCTAGTTAGGTGCGCGCAGAACGTATTTATACTGTGATTATGGTGTTTGATGTGTGTGGTTAGCGCAACCTTTATCCTGCCTTTTGCATTGGAGTGCTAATAAGTTAACTCTGAAAAAAAAATAACAATGCAAAATGTAACACCACTCCCAATGTTTTTAGTGAACCCAGGGGAACCGGCAATATAATGGAAAAAGTGGAAGAAAATGTTTATGAACTATGCTGTTGTTTGCGGGCCGAACCTAGGGCTAGAGAGGAAGGTGGGCTTGTTAGTATACTATTTGGGGGCGGAAGGTGAAGAGGTCTTAGAACACCTACCAGAACTAGGTACACAGGAGGCTAGGGAGCTGAACGAGTTTGAGATAAGCATTAAGAAACTGGACCTATACTACCGCCCTAAGGCTAGCACCATAATGGAGAGGTACCATTTTGGGAAGAGAGGACAGAAAGATGGAGAATCAATGGAGGACTTTGTGTCCGACTTACGTAAACTTGCTGCCACATGTAAATTTGGGGGATCAAGCGAAGAGAGGATCAGGGACCAGTTTGTGTTAGCATGTAGAACGGAACGGGTACGGGAGGAATTGTGGCTAAAGGATGACCCCCCATTAAGAGAAGTGCTTATAGTTGCCAAACAAGTGGAACACATGATGCAATGTGTTAGTGAGAAGAAGCAAGACAGTGAGGGCAGAGACTGTGAAGGGAAGGTTAAGGTAAGCGAAGTAGTGACAGAAGAAGAAGACAGGGTATTAGAAGTCAAAGGAAAGAAGTTGGGTCATAAAGAGCAGAAGGAAGGCAAGGTGGGCTGGTCCTTCAAAGGGAATTGTTATAGGTGTGGGAAACTGGGTCACATGGCAAACGACAAAGTGTGTCCCGCACTCAAGTTTACTTGTAACAAGTGTGGCAGGAAGAGACATTTCCGACAATTTTGTAGGAGTGGTCAGGGGTTCAAGAAGCTGACAAGGGAAAATGTGAACACAGTGCGCGATGAGATCGTCCTACAAGTTGAGGGGGGTCAAGTCGACAGTCCCAAAGACAACATTACCATTGAGGGGACTGACATTGAGGCTTTGTTTGACTCGTGCTCAAAAATCACGATAATTAATGCCAAAGAGTTTGAAAGAGTGGTAAAGGGTAAGATCAGGTTGGGCAGAAAGGACATTAAAACAGGAGGATACAGTGGTCAACCCATTAGCATGAAGGGCTACTTCTGGGGCACGATAGAGTATAAAGGTAGACTCACAGCAGAGAAAGTGTACGTATCCTCAAAGGGAGACAACATCCTGGGGTGGCTAGCGCAAAAGGAGTTAGGCACATACCTTGACCCAAACAAAACCCCACAAATCCGGATTCAAGAGGTGAAGAGCACCAGGGACAACATTGAGACGGAATTCAAGGAGGTGTTCAACGACAAGTTGGGGTGCTTGAAGAACTATTCCCACAGAATAAAACTGAAGGAGAACGCGGTGCCTGTAGTATCCAAGGTGAGAAAACTACCGCTAGCTATCCAAGAAGCAGTCAAAGGGGAACTAGAGAAGCTGTGCAGCCTGGCGGTCATAGAGCCAGTGGAAGCTACAGAATGGCTTGCGCCGATCGTCGCAGCAAGGAAAAAAGATGGATCAGTCCGCCTATGCATTGACCTCAGAGCATTGAATAAGGAGGTGGTGGTAGACAAGTTTCCCCTGCCCAACATCACACAAATGAAGAGTATGTTGGAAGGAGCAAGGACATTTTCAACGCTGGATCTAACCGCAGCCTACTTCCAGATCAAGCTCCACGAAGACTCACAAGATCTAACTTCGTTTGTGACGCCCATGGGTGCTTTTAAATTCAAGAGAATGCCATTTGGGCTGGTCTCCACAGCTGCGGTGTTCCAGAGAATCATGGGGAGCATACTTAGAGACATCCCTGGAGTCTTGTGCTACCAAGACGATGTACTCGTGTTTGGCAGAGACGACGAACAACATGACAGGAGGTTGAGACAAGTACTGGGGAGATTTAAGGACCAAGGCCTCACCGTAAAAAAGGAAAAATGCAGGATTGGGTGCAAGGAGTTAGACTTTCTGGGACACAAAGTGACGCCCGATGGTATCCGCCCGAAAGCCGAGCTGCAGAACACCATAGCAAACTTGATGCCACCAAAGAACAAAGAGGAGATAAAGTCATTCATGGGAATGCTGGAATTCTACAGTAAATTTGTTAAGAACTTCGCTGGTAGAACATTCAAGATACGATGCCTGCTCAAGAAAGACGTAGTGTTTGACTGGGATGAAGAATGTCAGAAGGAGTTCGAGGAAGTAAAGAGAGCACTGGCAGCGGCACCCAGCCTGAAAGCATTCAGTCCCAACAGAAAGACTGTGGTAACCACCGATGCGAGTTCGAAAGGACTAGGAGCGGTCCTCTCTCAAGTAGGAGCGGAAGGCGAAGAAACCATAGCCTTCGCATCTAGGTCACTACAGAAGTCAGAGTCTAACTACTCAGTGATCGAGAAAGAGGCGTTGGCGGCACACTGGGCCATGGGCAAGTTCAGACACTTCATCTGTGGTACCAAGTTCACCCTACGCACCGACCACAAGCCTCTAGTTGAAGTGTTTAGCAAGAAGGGACTGGACGCCATATCGAGCAGAATCAGGCGATGGGTGGTAAACTTGCAGGAATACACGTTCTGTGTTGAGTATGTACCCGGAACGAAGAATCGTGCTGCAGACTGCCTGTCGCGACTGGTAAAAGAAAAGGCAAAGGACGAGCCTGAAGACATGAGTAGTGAAGAAAAAGAAGACTTCCAAACGGAAAATGTGTGCGTGATCACACAAGGGGCGATAAGTGAAAAAACGTGGAAAGAGGCCCTGGAGGCAGACGACCTATTGAAGGGAGTATGTGAAAGAGTAAAGGAGAAGTGGAGACATGAAGACAAGCAAAGCGAAACTCTACGCCCATACTGGATGATCAGGGAAGAACTGGCTGAGGTTGACGGATGTCTGTTCAGGGGAACAAGGTTGATCCCTTCCGGAGCGGTGAGAGAACAATTGGTGGATTTGGCCCACGAGGGGCATTTGGGCATCACCAAGACAAAACAGAGAATGCGAGAGGATTACTGGTGGCCGTGTATGGACCAGGAAATTGAAAGGAAAGTCACAGATTGCATCCCATGCGCAGTTAGCGACAAAGTCTTGAAAACACACACACCGCCTATGGTCTGCAGGCCACCTCCCTCGGGACCGTGGGACGAAGTGGCACTAGACATAATAGGCCCGTTGACTGGAGAAGCAAACACGCCGTACATCCTAGTCCTGGTAGATCTGTACTCGAGATGGCCAGAGGTGAAGATGGTACCAGAAATCACCACCAGAACCGTCGTTGTGTTCTTACGGGAGGTATTCCTCAGAGAAGGTTCACCCAGCAGTCTACTGACGGACAATGGAGTACAGCTGTGCGCAAGGGAGATGAAGGATTTCCTCGAGTATTATGGAATCGTACACAAGCGATGTGCGCTTTACCACCCCGAAACCAACGGCATGGTTGAACGATTCAATAAGACCCTGAAGGAGAGCATCCAACTAGCCAAGACCAACGGTTTGAACTGGAAAGAAGAAGTCAAAAACGTCTGGAAGCCTATCACCTAACCCCACACCAGACGACGGGAGTAACCCCGTTTGAACTCCTCAAAGCGAGAAGACCTAACACCAAACTTTCACCGGGGTGGATGGGTTGGAATAAAAGATGGACTGATCACTCTAGAGAGGCTAAAGCGCTAGACAGACAGGGCAAAGCCATGTTAAAGAGGAAGGAAAGGTTCGATAGGCTGCACTCCACCCGGGATGTGGGGTTCAGGGTGGGCGATGACATAAAAATCAGAGCGATTCAAAAAGGGGGGTGGTGATGGACAGAGTATCTGAATTAAGCAGAACACTCCTACCCAGTCAAAAGATCAGGGCTTGATCCATCACCGTTTTTAGCTCACTGCACCATCCCAGTTCAGAACATGGCTACATGCAAATTAGTCTGTCCCTGGCCCAGTGCATCATGGGAACAGGGCAGACCAAACTACCAAGCCAATTCTTTACTTGAAAGGAAATAAGCTTCCGGGGACCGGTTTCTGCCATTACAGCCGTCTTCGGCCCGGCTTGCTTGAATCCTGATGGTGCAGTGAGCAAGGGACTCACATCTGAGCATACCCTTCCACACTTGTGGTGACCAAAACGATTCAAAAAGGGGGGTGGTGATGGACAGAGTATCTGAATTAAGCAGAACACTCCTACCCAGTCAAAAGATCAGGGCTTGATCCATCACCGTTTTTTAGCTCACTGCACCATCCCAGTTCAGAACCTGGCTACATGCAAATTAGTCTGTCCCTGGCCCAGTGCATCATGGGAACAGGGCAGACCAAACTACCAAGCCAATTCTTTACTGGAAAGGAAACAAGCTTCCGGGGACCGGTTTCTGGCATTACAGCCGTCTTCGGCCCGGCTTGCTTGAATCCTGATGGTGCAGTGAGCAAGGGACTCACATCTGAGCATACTCTCCCACACTTGTGGTGGCCAAAACGATTCAAAAAGGGGGGTGGTGATGGACAGAGTATCTGAATTAAGCAGAACACTCCTACCCAGTCAAAAGGTCAGGGCTTGATCCATCACCGTTTTTTAGCTCACTGCACCATCCCAGTTCAGAACCTGGCTACATGCAAATTAGTCTGTCCCTGGCCCAGTGCATCATGGGAACAGGGCAGACCAAACTACCAAGCCAATTCTTTACTGGAAAGGAAACAAGCTTCCGGGGACCGGTTTCTGGCATTACAGCCGTCTTCGGCCCGGCTTGCTTGAATCCTGATGGTGCAGTGAGCAAGGGACTCACATCTGAGCATACCCTTCCACACTTGTGGTGGCCAAAACGATTCAAAAAGGGGGGTGGTGATGTTATGTTATGTTATGTTATTATAGGTCTTCTATAGCGCGCAGCTACTCCAAAGGAGTGTCCCGGCGCTTTGTGCTCCAGACCTAAGAGGAGGGACATATAGAACAATGAAAGGATAAAAAGACAGGACCAAAGATAAAACTAATAGACTCTAGCAAGTAAAGAGCCATGTCTTTAAACTCTTCCTGAAGGCGAGTAAGTTTGATGTGGAACGCAAAGACAAAGGTAGTGAGTTCCACAACTGAGGGGCCAACAACCTAAAAGACCGTCCTCCAATGTGGGCTTTCTTTATACGGGGGACTACTGCCAGTGCAAGCGACTCCGATCTTAGAGATCGTGACGGGAGGTAGAAAGCAAGCCTTTTTTGTAGATATTGGGCTCCCTTGGCGTGCAAAGCTTTATGAGCCAGTGTCATGGCCTTGAATATTATCCGCTTCCGGATGGGGAGCCAATGTAGAGTATGCAGTAGATTTGAGGCACTCGCTCGTCGATGTAGGCCGAAGATGGCTCTTGCGGCCGCATTCTGAGCCACCTGCATGCGCTGTAGGAGGTAATCCGGAAGACCAAGATATAGGATATTGGCATAATCCAGTCTGGATCCGATGAGGGCCTGAACAATTGTTCTCCTATGTTCCTCGGAAAGCAGCGGGAAAAACTTTCGGAGCATCCTGAGGATACCGAAACATGTTCCAGTAAGGGTCAGCACCTGGGATTTGAGCGTGAGCCCGTTGTCTATTTTAATTCCCAGGTTCTTGGCTGACTCAGAAGAATGAGCTGGAGGGAACATGTCGGCAGGCCACCAACCATGCCAGTCCGGTTCCAATGGGCAACCAAAGAAAAGTATCTCGGATTTATCTGAGTTGCACTTGAGGCTGTTCTGTTGGAACCAGTTAAAAACAGCCCCAAGGCACTCACGGATACTTTCGCCATTGAAATCTTCGCCTTTCCGGCAGGTGAAGAGGAGCTGGGTGTCGTCAGCATAGGAAACGATCTGGGCCCCATAGGACTCCACCAATGTCGCCAGAGGGGTCATAAAGATGTTAAATAGAGTTGGGCTCAATACTGAGCCCTGAGGAACTCCGACTCCCAAAGGCGACATTTCTGCAGAACCAGGGTTTGTCGACGGTTGGCTAAGAAGGAACAAAACCAACTGAGCACCGTCCCCCTCAGACCGATGTCGTGCAGTCTTATGAGGAGATCCTCATGGGGGACGGTGTCGAAAGCCGCCGACAGATCTAACATAACTAACATCACCCTGCCTCCGACATCCAGCGTCTCCTTAACAATCTCTGAAACCTCCAAGAGCGCAGTTTCTGTACTTAGATTAGGTCGGAAACCAGATTGGGACGCGTGCAGCAACTCGTTAGACTCCAAGAAGTTGGAGAGCACACCATGAACGTGTTTCTCCAACATTTTAGTGAGTGCCGGAAGGAGCGAGATGGGCCTGTAATTGGCCGGGACTTCTGGGGCAAGGCTTGGCTTTTTAAGAAGAGGGATAACCATGGCATGTTTCCACGAGTGCGGTAGGGCGCCCTGACTCAAAGAAAGATTCAGGATAGGATTGGCTAGAGGATTTACAATGTCTGCCATACTTGCTAAAAATTTGGCGGGGCAGGGATCACGTGGCGATCCAGATTTAAGGTTCATCATCAGTGCTAATGATGAAGATACCGTAAGAGGTGGGAAGACCGCCAGCATAGGACTAGAGGTGGGCGAATGGGCTATCTCCTCCGACCAGGTCGGGGGATCGACTGTCGACCTCGGGGAAAGAGTCCTGTATCTGCCTAATTTTGGTGGTAAAAAAATTGGCGATAGTGTCAGCCCAGGTTTCGGCTGGGGCTTCCTGTGCTGAATTAGATCGCAGGGTAGTGAATTCCCTAACGATCGAGAAAATCTCCTTACAGGAGTTTGCTGCTTCCTCGATTCTTTTAGCGAAGTAGCATTTTTTTTCCTGAAGGACTAGTCTATAATGGATTTTAATCATGGATCTATAGGCCAATTTTGCCTCGGCATCATACTGAGCTCTCCATGTCCGTTCGGCGATTTTACATTGTCTACGGGAGTGGGCCAGCCCCGCAGTGAACCAGGGTGCCGAGACCCGTTTAGTGGTGGTTCGGGGGGGCTGTGCAGGGGCAAGCTCATTCAGTCTTGCCAGGAGCCAGGTCTGCAGGGTTTCGAGGTCATTGTCAAGGTCGCCGGTGTAGGACATGGGATGGTTCGAAAGGGCCTGGGCTAACCGATCTGGGGTCACCCGATGGTATGCCCTAAAAGCACATCCCTGCTGTCTCATAGTGGTGGCTGCTGGTTTCTCAGTGCCAAGTATTAGAAAGTGAGCTAGTCGATGGTCAGACCATAATACCGGCAACAGTGCAGTCACCTCAACTGGTAGGGTGGAAAAGACCTGATCTAGAGTGTGACCTTTGTCGTGGGTCGGGCCAAAAAGATAGGGAAGCAAGCCCAGGGAGGACGTGACATCAAGCATCTTAATAGTATCCGGATCATAACAATCATCCATATGGAAGTTGAAGTCTCCGGCCAGTACACACCACTCGGTTCTCAGGACTAGTGTGGACATGACTTGCTGTAGATCCTCAAAAAGGGACCCCGCAGGACCCGGTGGTCTATACACTAGAAGCCCCTTAACAGATAGTTGGGGTGACAGGGATAGGGAGAAGGCAAGGGATTCGGCGCCCGTGATGGTCTCCGTATGTATAACAGAGCACCTAAATGTTTTTTTCACCACGAGAGCCACTCCTCCCCCTCTACCCTTAACTCTATCTTGTCTAAAGATGTTATACTCCGGGGGAATGGCAACAGCAATGTCAGGGAGGGAAGACTCATTAAGCCATGTCTCGGTAAGCATCAGACAAGCAGGTTTATCAGTGGTCAAGAGATCAAAGATCTCTTGAGCATGTCTGTGCATTGATCTGATGTTAAGGAGTAAAAAAAGGTGTTTAATGTTTCGCTCCTTCGTGTGAGATGTAGGAGGGTGTGCACTAGTAAGATGCCAATTACAACCTGGGCATTTATGCTTACCCCTATGGCGACCAGGAAAAACTGTGTAGCAGGACTCCGCAACTTTGTTCATGGAGTGGAGCACCTGAGATGAATAGGATAGCATGGTGATATGGGGAAAAAGAGGAGTTGGGAGGGGGAGAGCCTGCCACGCCGTGCGCTTCCGGGACGCTGACGGGCGCAGACGGGCAGGACTCTGGCGTGACTCCGGCGCAGGTCCGGTGCGTCCGCAGTACGCGTCCGCTGCGCGGAGGGAGAGGGGAGCTTTTTATAGCGCTACTAGAGCGCGAGGGCGGCGAGTCCTACCCCCAAGATGGCGGCCAAAATCAGATCCCAGCCCTCGGCGTCAATACTCGGCCGAGGGCGGTCTGAATACCCAGGCACGGGGAAGGGAGCAAACGAAGCGCCAGAGAACGCTGGGAAGTCTCTAACAAACACAGCAAACGCTTATTAATCAAGCGCGAGCCTAAATTGCACAGAGATAAAAATGACTATAGAAGCAAGTCACAACACACAGGTAAAATGTGCAAGAAAAGAAAGGAGACCTCCCGGCTTCCGCCTCAGGAGGGAAAAGGTTGTAGCAGATGTTAATCCCTAAGCAAACGCTCAGATTCCCTTTTATAGCGCTACTAGAGCGCGAGGGCGGCGAGTCCTACCCCCAAGATGGCGGCCACAATCAGATCCCAGCCCTCGGCGTCAATACTCGGCCGAGGGCGGTCTGAATACCCAGGCAAGGGGAAGGGAGCAAACGAAGCGCCAGAGAGCGCTGGGAAGTCTCTAACAAACACAGCAAACGCTTATTAATCAAGCGCGAGCCTAAATTGCACAGAGATAAAAATGACTATAGAAGCAAGTCACAACACACAGGTAAAATGTGCAAGAAAAGAAAGGAGACCTCCCGGCTTCCGCCTCAGGAGGGAAAAGGTTGTAGCAGATGTTAATCCCTAAGCAAACGCTCAGATTCCCTTTTATAGCGCTACTAGAGCGCGAGGGCGGCGAGTCCTACCCCCAAGATGGCGGCCAAAATCAGATCCCAGCCCTCGGCGTCAATACTCGGCCGAGGGCGGTCTGAATACCCAGGCAAGGGGAAGGGAGCAAACGAAGCGCCAGAGAGCGCTGGGAAGTCTCTAACAAACACAGCAAACGCTTATTAATCAAGCGCAAGCCTAAATTGCACAGAGATAAAAATGACTATAGAAGCAAGTCACAACACACAGGTAAAATGTGCAAGAAAAGAAAGGAGACCTCCCGGCTTCCGCCTCAGGAGGGAAAAGGTTGTAGCAGATGTTAATGGATGTGATGGATAGAGTATCTGAATTAAGAAGAACACTCCTACCCAGTCAAAAGATCAGGACTTGATCCATCACCGTTTTTTAGCTCACTGCACCATCCCAGTTCAGAACCTGGCTACATGCAAATTAGTCTGTCCCTGGCCCAGTGCATCATGGGAACAGGGCAGACCAAACTACCAAGCCAATTCTTTACTGGAAAGGAAACAAGCTTCCGGGGACCGGTTTCTGGCATTGTAGCCGTCTTCGGCCCGGCTTGCTTGAATCCTGATGGTGCAGTGAGCAAGGGACTCATGCCTGAGCATACCCTGTCACTCTTATAGTGGCCAAAACGATTCAGAAAAGGGGGTGGTGATGGACAAAGCATCTGATTTAAACAGAACAGAATGCTCTGTCCATCACCACCCCCTTTTCTGAATCGTTTTGGCCACTATAGGAGTGGCAGGGTATGCTCAGACATGAGTCCCTTGCTCACTGCACTATCAGGATTCAAGCAAGCCGGGCCGAAGACGGCTGCAATGCCAGAAACGGGTCCCCGGAAGCTTGTTTCCTTTCCAGTAAAGAATTGGCTTGGTAGTTTGGTCTGCCCTGTTCCCATGATGCACTGGGCCAGGGACAGACTAATTTGCAGGTAGCCGGGTTCTGAGCTGGGATGGTGCAGTGAGCTAAATAACGGTGATGGATCAAGCCCTGATCTTTTGACTGGGTATGAGTGTTCTGTTTAACTCAGATGCTCTGTCCATCACCACCCCCTTTTCTGAATCATAAAAATCAGAGCGCCAACAGGGAGGGCGAGTTTGTCGGGGTTCAGCAGACCCACTAAGATTGTCAAATTGTTCAGGAATGCAGTGAAGACCGAGGAATGAAAAATTTGGAACTTGGGGAGAGTAATGAAGTATCACCCCCCGAAGGAAGATTCCGTTGAGGGGGGAGCGAGGAGGGAAAAGCCCCTTATGCATGGTGAACAGCTCCCTAGGAAGCGTTCTGTAGTAATCCATCCTGCCAGTAGGACTAGCCAAAGGATAGTCAGACCGCCCAGACATCTGGAGCAATATGTGACCTAGCATGCGGGATGTGTTCTGATAATGGTTTTGTTACCTGTTGTATTGTTGTTGTGTAGGGAAGGGGGATGTGTGGTATCTCCCATCTTGAACTGCCACCACCCCTCTGCCCTCCCGTCACCCTGGAACACTCCGTGGTGACATCACTTAGAATGTCACCACTGCGAAGGTTCCAGGGCGAGCAACTCAGCGAGAGTGGGGACACTGGGTTACCGGTGGCTGAGGTCGTGTGCTGTACCTAAGACTTGTGAACTACAATAAAGAACCCTGAGTACCTGACATCGCCTCCCTCGTTTCATTTGGCGACTTCGACACACTGTTATTGATATGTTCCTGGTTGCTGATTTTAGGTATATCACTGCCCGTTGCATATTCTCATTAGGCAGCGACTTAGCAAACCTCTCCTTCTTGTCAGCTGTTACATAATCTCTTCCAGACCCTTCTACATTGCCTGTCAACTCATAAATAATATCGGAATCATCAAGCTGAACCATAAACTTGGGTGTAGGAAAGTTAAATCCCGAAAAACCATGGCTGGCTTCCACAAGATTACACAGCGCCACACGACTTAAATGCCAAATCATTCTACTTAAGTGTACAGAATATTTCATAACTTCATGGTTAAAAGAATCTCGCCCTCAATCATCTTCCCACATAGGTTGTCTCAATATTTTTAAGGATTTATCCCCATTTCTGCAATTCATGCTGTCTCACAATCCTCTGTCCATATGGATACCAAAACATGCTTCTTCTTGCCCCATTCTTGATTTTAACAGTACCAAGGTACCCCTCATGCTATTGGGAGACAGCCTTGTTCGAAGTGATTCAGGATGTACTCATTTAAGACTTCTCTGGATAGCATAGCCCACTTGGAACAAATATAATTCTCTCTCATACCTTCCCAAAAAAGTCATTAATGACTCGTGTTGTCACACTTCCTTAGCCAAACATGACTCAAGTACTTTCTAATGTTCTGCTAACTTGAGACTATCAGTTTGTGTGGGACCAATGGAAAGTCAGAATATCAGGCTGACCGCGATGGAGGCCAGTTCGGATACAGGGATTAGGTTAGTCCCACTGAAGAGTTCACTTTTCAGGTGCAGAGTGAATAGTGTAATTGGCATTGGCGGGGGCATGCGAGGAATGTCCTGTCTGTGTGAGGAGTAGGTCGAGTTTTGTGGGTGGTCCTTGTTGTTGCACGTAGAGCCAGTTATCACAGAAGATTTGCATTGGTGGTCTACACGTGCTGTTTGCCCGAAGTACAGGTCTCATGGGAACATTGCGTTTGCGGTCATCGAAGAAAGTTGCTGTCTACACCAAGAGCTGGTCCCACTGGAGCTTCATGTTGGTGGCTGTCATGGGTGCTTCTTGATGCAAATAGGTCACTTTGCGGTCCTAAGGGATCCAAAATTTCCGTATCTTCAGGATTTCTTTAGGAGAAATTCATACTGATGCCAGCGAAGGGTCCAGGACCTGAGGAGCCCCTCTTGAGTATCAGACATCATTCTAGCAGAGACCAACGGCAGGGCTAGGGAAGGTCCAGGCAGCAGTTGGTATAGGCAGCTGCAGGGAGGTCTCTGAAAGCTTTTGGCCATGTAGCTCACATAGGAGGCCAGCCAACTGACCAATTAAGTCCCTCTATGTAACCTGAGTTCAAGGCTAGAAGTTCTTATCATCCTTCTTCTGTCAGCAGTGCAGTCCATCTTCCTCAGACAGTAGGACAATCATTATGATTCTTCCATGGGTCCAGGTTTGCTCTGATGAGTGGTTCTGAAGGTTCTACTGTTCCACCTATTGCCAGCCATTTTGTGGGGGGATTCCCTGCCCTACGCCCAAAACGGGTTCTGATCACTTCATCCAACCTGTCTAGGATGACAAAGGCAAGGACAGGCCTGGCTTTGGGTTCCTTTGTATGTGGTGCCAGCAGGGCCCTTTGAAAATGTTATCAAAGGAAGTCATAACTCTTCCCTGGTCATTTTATCAGGAAGACTCTATATCTCCACACCTTGGCATCTTTTGTCTCAGTGTCTGGAAGCAATACACAACACACAACAGGAGTCCATTCAGAGTTATGGGACCCAGGACACTGGCAGGGAAATGCCAGCTTTCTAAAAGTAAACACAAGGAGATGATGGACAGAGCGCAGAAACCTTTCAAAGCACTCACCCCCAGTCACAGATCTGGGTTGAATCCATCATTGTTCTTTAGCTCACTTCGCGACCCCAGTTTAGACGCAGCTATTGGCAAATCAGTCATGGGAACACTCCAGCACAAACTGCCAAGCCATGTCTTCCCTGGACCGTAAACAAGCATCCTGGGACCGGTTTCGGGCTAACAGACCTCATCAGCCAGGCTAGCCTGAATCCAGTGGCAAAGTGAGCAAGGGACCCACGTCTGGGCATACCTTGCCAACTTAGGGCAAACAAAACAAACACAAGAGTGGCAATTTTAACATTGTAACTTAAAATCTGACTTTACCAATAAAGAGATGTTTTATTTGCCATTCATTTGAATGTAAACATAATTTCTGTATCTGTTCCCAATTTGAAGTTAGCACTAAATAAGTGTAGTAAGGCAACCTTGGGTTAGCCTATGGAGAAAGCCTTACACCAGTGAAAAAAGTATTTAGCCGTTTTTCACGGTCAGGACCTGTTTATTTATTTGTAGAGTTTTATATAGCGCGAACGTGACCCATGGGAATCAGAGTGCTTCACAGTTACATGAGGTACATTTTGGAGTATAACGGGTATAGCAACATTAATATATATAAGATTCCGGTACATGTCTTTCTTAGCAGCTTCAACAATAACAATTTTAGGATCTGTTTAGTGTACAAAGGTGTAACAGTATTCCTATACAAATGGTTCCGATGTGTATTTTCTGTATGTTCTACATCAAAACTCCAGAGTAGTACTGTACAGGTAAAGAAGTTTTCACAGCTTAACTGGTGATTTTATCTTTACATTCGTTGTTGGTCTGTAGAGGGAACACCTACATACGCTCTAGCTGGCAACAGTCTTTGGTTAGTTTTGGTGCCTTTGTGGTTATTTTGTGCAGGAGGTATCCATATCTGACCAGACTATGCGACATCTGGCTATTAATCATGATGCTGATGGTGAACAGTCTTGCCTAAGGAAGGAACTTGCTCATTAGGAAGATCTCCGCTTCCCTCTTGAATGTTGCCGTGTTTGGATTTTTTCTAATGTTTGGAGAGAGTGAATTCCAGATTTTGGGGGCTGTTACAGAGAAAGCTCTATCGTACGTTTTCTTCTTCCAAAAGATGGGTGGTTTCAGCAACAGCTCTCTGGCACTCCTGGATGGTCTGCTTCCCCCTGATAGCTCAATTTCCTGGACTAAGTACCTTGGTGTTTTGTAGCGGAGCGCTTTGTGGGTTATACATGCCTGTGTAAGTCGAATTCTGGCTTCGTATGGTAACCAGTTTAATGCTTTCAGATGAGGGGAGGTATGGTTGTATTTTCCAGACGAAGTAATGAATCTTGCGGCCACATTGAGAAGGCTTTTAGTGGAGATGTGGAAATTTTTGATAGACCTGCTAGTGTTGTACATCCATATTCAATCCTTGAAGTAATTAAGGACTGGACTGCCAATTTGAGGTCCGCCGCCGTCTGCCATTTAAAACATAAGCACACATTGCCTACTTTTTAAATACCATGCACTCTGCCCTATGAACCATTAGAGAGTACCTTAGGGGCGACTTTATTATTAACAAGCATTTGCAATGCAATAGGTCTCGCATTACTGAAAGTTTGAGCTATTGGCGTTGCATTATAAGTTGCAACACCAATAGCTCGAACTTATAGTAATGGTGAAAGCTACCCTGGAAATGCATTACGCCCATTGCTTCAGTCACCAGGTGGACCCCGAGACAGCCAAAAGACGCTTGAGCTTTCGCAGCGCTGGCTGGTATGGCGGGGCCACATCACCTCTTTCCTTCTCACTACTCTCCTTTACCTCTCAACTGTAAGGAGGATTCTGATACTGACAGCATGCAATCCCTGAAAGAAAGTAACTATAAAAATTCAGCTTTATGTAGAATGTAGATTCTTCTACAATGTAGTCATATACTCTCCATTTTTGCCCCCACCCTCTGTGAAATAAAATGTGAATGTTGCAGCATTACCACACTTTACTGCCTTTGAAGTAACTTCTAAGACACTAATTATAGATCTATCACCTTCTCATCATTTCAATACGGAGGAGTTTTCAATATTACATACAAAGAAGCCCTATTTGTTGCTGATTTGCTTTCCACATCTAACAAGCATTGGCAAAGCCAATAGCCCAGGCTTCTTGTAGGTGTGATGTCACTTGTTTTAAATGTATGGATGCAATGACAAAAGCAGCGAAATACAAGTCGTGCGGCACACTATGCTAAGCACAGATTTGTAGCTTAAGTGTTATAAGCCACGCCCTTAATAACATCGGCTACGGCCCTTTGAGACACCCAGCTTTTTTTTCCACTGAAAGCCCTGAATATACACACAATCACCACAAGGAAAGTGTCCTAGATAAAGCAATGCATTGCTCTCAAACACCGAGAGTGCACATTGAAGAAATAAGTGAGAAGGAAGCACGCATTTGACTAGGAAGTGTGCAAACTGTATTGCATAGGAGGATTTGTGTGACACCAACTTTCCTACTTTATGGGGCGCTGAAGCGCTTACCCACAGGGATAGACAGGTACACTTAAGAGGTGTGGCTGAAATTGTGTTGTATTTGTAACCCCTGTCTCGAGGATACAGATTGTCTCGAAATCTTAAATACATCATGCCCCAATCTGTACCCATTTGGCAACAAATGTTAATACAGTATTGTTTGTGTTTGGCTTAATAAAAGATGGCGACTCTTTTCTTCATCGTCATAATGAGGTTCAAGAACGTTCAAGACTCTGCTGCTCAAGGAGTGACTGCAGAGATCGGAGCTGTCCCTGCTCCTCGCCCTCCCTTTTCAGAGGCAAGGTATCAAGAAGAGCTAATGTGAGGTATTAATGGAGAGCCGGTAGCCTAGCGCATGGTATGGTAAGGCGGGGGAATGCCTCGTTCGTTTGCATACAACAACATGCAGCTCATATGTGGAAACTTGCAGGGGACATTAGGAGCCAAATACGTCAAGTTCATCATGTCGCTACGGTTATCATAAACTGGGGGCACTGATGAGTTTCAGGCTACCAGCCAGTTCTTGATGCTCCCATTAAGATGTGGATGGAGTAAACTCCTCACTGAGGTACTTCAAAAACAAGGACAGACGCGATGGCAGAGAATGAGCAGCTGCCCGTGCTTTTCAACATCTGAGATGATGATGACGCCCAGAGCCCATTCTCCATACCTTTCCTGGAGCAGTGATACATTTGAAACTCTGTGGCTTGAGGCGAGCACCGCTACTGTAGGCTGCTATGTTTAGAGTAGATTATGGGGACGGCACAGAAGACATGCAGTGGCAGGAAGTGACTCCGCTTCCCGCTGCTGCTTTTTTTTTTTTTAAAGGTAGACAATGAAAGATCCGACGCAAAGCACCAGCTGGCAAATGCACTATAAGAATTTCCTGTGATAGGTCTGAATCTTCCCCCTTCTGACTACCCAAAGGTACCTCGGGAATCTCTGGATGGCGTTTTTGTACATAAAACCAATGTGCACTAATGTGCGTGGCTGCGACGCGGACGACATGAGAATAAAAAAGTAGCTGGCCCAGTGTATGGAAAATATACGTGCATGCAACTGAAGCTCCAGTGGCACGGCAGCGACGCGGGCCCCATAGGAATACAAGTTGTTGGTGCCTGTGTATAGAAAACATATGTGCATGAAACTGTAGCGGTGAAGCACCAGTGTACATGAAACTGATGTGTGCGGCTGCAACGAGGGCGCCATGGGAATAAAAAGTAGTTGGTGCCCGTGTATAGTAAACATATGTGCATGCAACTGAAGCGGGCGCCACTGTAATAAAGAAGAGGTTCTCTCAAACATACACAAAGACCTACAGTGTAAGGAAACTGTAGTTGGCCGGTGCTCCTGGCCTAAAAACGGAAGTGATCTATCAGGAGCACCAACCAGTAAAAAGCAAGGAAATAAAAGCGACACAGGAATAAATGAATGGCAAGCAGCAGGCGGGATTACACTCAGTGCGAGTGATTATAGCAGCTCTTGCACAGCGTTGCGTGCTGATGCTCGACCTAAAAAAGGAAGTTTGTAAAAGTTTAATTTTGCCAGGTCAAAATGGCAGTTTAACACTGCACTGCAGGCTGCAGTGGCAGGTGTGGGACATGTTTTCCAGTTTTACTGTAGTGGATAACCCCATTAGTGCTGCAGTCCACTAGTAGCATTTAATTTACAGGCCCCGGATTCATGTAGTACCATATATTAGGGACTTACACGTAAATAATTATTTGTACCAATTAGGAGTTGTCCAATTTAACCTAATTTTAGGGAAAGAGCACAAGCACTTTAGCAGTGGTAAAGTGCATCGAG
Source organism: Lissotriton helveticus (assembly GCF_964261635.1). Taxonomy (NCBI): domain Eukaryota; kingdom Metazoa; phylum Chordata; class Amphibia; order Caudata; family Salamandridae; genus Lissotriton; species Lissotriton helveticus. The sequence continues at coordinate 450,661,658 of NC_136067.1, forward strand.
TCCTAATGAAAAAAAACTAATTCAATAAAGTAAGGGAGTGAAGGCAAACTATGTTGGGCAATACCACACCAAGGATGCCAGGTGTAACAACTCTGTTTTGACCTAGTAAGATTTCATATTATTATTTTGGTGGGGTCCCACCAACCAAAGTAATAATTCTAAATCTCACAGTAGAAAAGATATTTAAGAAAGTTTTAACAAATCTTGTTTATTTATAATGTGGGGATCAGTGATCACTTAGATGAGGTCTTCACGTTTCAGCCAAATGGAGTGCACCTTGTTTCCCTTTGCATCCAACTAGGCAGGTCTTCTGTTCCCCTTCAAGCTTATATGCATACTACTTAGCAATGTTCCCTCTAATTATTTTTCCCTGTTTGTGACAGTGAATGGTCTCTGTAAAGTGCAGCCAAGGTCATGTGCGTCAAAGATATGTGATGACTCACTAAGCAAACGTGTGAGCTGCCAGACTCCGTGGTATTTTCAGAAGTGAGATCACTCACCCTTTAACCCAAGATTACCCCTTCGTGCTGACTCCTTGTCTGACCCTTTGCCCTTCAACAGCCATCTGTTGATAAGTCAATAGGAGATGCAAGGACCAGGAGTGAACACTACAGATCGTGAACACTACAGATCGTTTAGTAAGTACTGTATTCCAATGACATGTATATTTTGCTTACTAACCCTAAGAAGGTGTTGAAGTGTTTTATGCCAAGCGGAACTCTGCTCCAGAAGCAAGGTAGGTGGTTAGTCCAGTGGTTATTGGTTTTTGTTGGAATATGGTATAGTCTAGTTCTCTCATCGACACCATTCCAGCTGTGCTCCGCTCTTTGAGTTTGGGATTAAATCTGGTATCATTTAGGTAGGATCATTACTGTAGGGTGTTGGGGTTCATGTCTGTGGGTTTAGTAGATGAGCTAGAGCAGATTAGAAATTATTAGTGTGCACAGTCTGACTTTCAAAGGAGGACAGGTTGCAGTCTTTGAGACCAGGTGTAGGCAATTTTCAGAAATACAATAGTAGAGATTAAAGCAAACCCACACATGACTTAGAGTATGCAGTACTTGAAGGGGAGGCATACAGAGGGAGAGGGTAATTCAAAGAAAAAAGAGGAGAGGAGACAACTGGAAATTTTAAGTAAAGGTCGAAATTTCCTGCATGATTTTAGGCATTAAGAGTATACTGTTGAGATAGAAAGCACTCCAAGGATGCAAAGCTGTAAAAAGAAATATCATATTTGTATGTGAGACAGTTCTATATTGGACACCTTTGAATGGCCCTAGAATCCGATGAACAGTAAATCCACTTCTAGACCATTGGGAGACCATGGCTTCAGCATGGACAGCTGATCAACTGATGGGTTGGTAGTGAAAGTAATGGCTGGAAGCATACATAGGGAACTATAAAGCACTCTAGGCTACGCTAGAATGATTCAATACCCACATGATCAAAGCAATGTGAGAGAATATACAGGGTAAATAATGAAAACATCAAAATGAGATACTGTAAATGCTGGAGCCGCGTCTTCTGATGTTTACCCTTACAATTTGCCTCACAAATGCTTTGCCTAAGTATGAGAGGAAATACTTTGGATGCTCCTGGTTTAACGTGGTACAGAAAGTTTATTGCCTGCATTCTTGTAGCTGGAGGGAGAAAACCCAGACACTGAAGGGAAGAGAGAGAGACTGTGCTACCTTAAAAAAACTAAAATCAATGACACCTCTCATTTAACAAGGAAATGCAGATTAGTCTACCTGAGCACTGCCATTTGGTAGATTGTCGAGATAAGAGATGTGGCTGCAATATTTCTTTCTTCAAGGTTGGAAATTTCTATGTCAGGTTTGCCCTGTTTCTGTCCATCGTTGCTGCTTCAGGAAGGATGACTACAGCCAGATGCTGAGACCTCACACTTATTTGTGCCCATGTTGTGGGTGCTCCAGTTTAGAGACCACTCAGTGCCTCCTGCTGTGAGAAATATTGCTTTGGACAAAGAATGTTTCTTGAGGGCAGCCTGAGACTGAGACAGATATTAGAAATCCCAATCTAAAACAGGGCTCAAGTAGGGAAATGAGAGATGGATGTAGAGGACAAGTCATGTAGTTTGGTGTGCAGGATTTCATTTCTACTCCAAGGAGTGAAATGATTTACATGGGCCTCTATCACTGTGGTACCTGCGAATTGTGAGTGGAGAGGTAAAGACGTTTTGCATTGCCTACCTTCCTGTTGAGAACTTCCTTTTTGTTACTCGTGATCAGTAGCCAGGCCCTGCCTCACCTGATTTCATGGGTCCTTCTTTGGGGAAATCACTAGTTGAATATCAGCACCAATAGAGTGGGGCTGCTGGCTTTGTGTATTTTGCAATATTGTAAACTCCGCTTGAAGTCACCATCTCATAGGATGTAAGAATTCAACTGCATTTAAATACAAACCCTTGGGAAACATGGATTATTGAACAGGAAGGATGAAAGTAGAACATGACCTGACGGGTCAAAGGTGTCTGGCAACCTCGGAACTTCCAGGGTGAGATGCATTTACTTCTGTTAGCCCAAAAGATAGCTCCACAACCTAACACATCTCCTGCAGAGATATGCAAGTAAACAATAACTCCAAGTTCTTAAAGTGTAAGGTTCACTCAGCCTTTTGAACTTCTCAGGAAGTCAAAAATAGTAACCTGAATTTGGTGATGGTAACGTCACTTGTTAGCTACAAACACATTACATTTTTAGTATGCAATTGTTATTATTATCAACAAGGAATCTGCAGCAGGAACCCTATAAAAGGTTTGTAATCCACTCACTTAAGCACACTTGTCCCATATTAAATGTAAATGTTCAGCTAAACCTGGTGTTTTTATGATATTCCGGTGCTTGTTATTTACTTGTAAATGCTGTCTGCAAAACAACACTTGGCAACGTATACACTACTGGCACACACAGTTGATCTGTTTGGAACATACTGTCCCTGACTTGTGCATGAGATGAGTATTGCCAGGACTGCACTACACCATTTCCATGTGGAGGAACAAAGTTCAACAGCATTATATATAATCAACATTTTAAGCATGAAACCAGCCAGACCTGTTTTACCAACTTGGTATGTATACCTCAAATCAGCCTGAAAAGACTAACAAATCCAACCAGCATCTGCCTGTTTAGAAATTATTAATAATATGACAGTGGAGCAGCTTTACAAAGTTATTAGGTCCCAAGAAAATCTTAACCCATAAGTTTTTTCTAAGCGAATTCAAATCCGCTTGCATGTCAGTAAAGCACCACACTGATCTATTTTCAGACTAGCTGTAATATAGTTCTGTCTCCCAACGCATATGTGGTGTGTCATTAGGTTCTTAGGAGGGACCAATCTAATATTATATTTAAAAAAATAGAACTCCTATGTGTATATTTTAATGTCAGACCGTCTAATGCCAGGCTACATGGACCCGGTCTCTTTTGCACCATTTAAATCACGCGTGCCTTAGTTTTAAAGCTTGTCAGAGAGGGCGGAAAAGAATTGATTGAATAGCAACAATAAAAATGCAGATTAGCAGTCAATCACTCGCCTTTCCATGGAGGCCGAGCAGGTGTTTCCCACTGGGAGCACAAAGCCCTGCCTGCAGACTGGGACTGTGGGGGTAAAAGAGAAAGGTAGTTCCTGGCTCTAACCCTCTAGCACTTTGTACTACACTAGACTCAAATGTTTCATGCAAATGCAACAACTGCAAAAAGCAAATAATATAAGTAAGAAGGTGAAGTTAAACATGTAAAATGTAAAACAGTGACCTGAATCGTTGAAATGGACTGCTTTAGGAGTTTGAAAGGACTTCTAAAGGGTTTTGTGCATCTACTTAACAATGGATTTCACACTCAGCATCCACCATGGAGAGCTTGGTGGTGGAAGCCTCTGCCTCCCGGAAAAACCCTGGCATGTTCTCTACCATTCCACCGGATAGGGAATCGAAAAGGTTGGACACCCTTAGCAAGCGGATGTTCTTTTCCACGAGTGTAGCACTGCAGTTGGTAAAAACCGGGTATCTTTAGGCCTGAAAAACATTGTGTGGGCTTCTGTTGCGCAAGTGCTGCCTTTGGTCTCAGAGGAGGCCCGAGCCATTCTTACCAAAGCCATTTCTGACGGGATAGATGCAGCATGGTTCACCATTTGATGTGGGCTGGACTCAGAGCAATTGCATCTTCTGTGACTCCATGCCTGGGAGAGATCCAGTCAAAATACTTTTATTCGATTAATAGAAATCAAAAAAAGACATAGGTACAAATACATCACAGGATAAAACAGCAACAGACCATTGAATACAAATGTAGATACAGAATAAATATAAAATACACATAAATTAAAATAAACATGTTTAAAAACTTTCTCAGTATTTCATTTTAAAAACAGCAATAACCAATGTGCAAATAATTCATGAGTTAGATGGTGTACCCCGTGACCTACATCGCTTCTTATTAATACGGGCACATGCAACTAAATAGCTTGCTACATGGAAAGTGACACGTGCACTAGATAGAAGTTGCAGAAACAGGAGAGCAGGCCTCAACTGGAGAAAACCAGCCTCTCTCAGGATCGGCAGCAAATATTTTTTCCTTGTTTATGCGTAATGATCACAAAATATCATGAAGTGTTGCGTGTCCTGTGTTGAAAAGTTATCACAATCACAAGGTTTGGCCTTTTCTGGTGTGTCCCATGTGTTAAAATGGCCTAATGTAAAATGTATTAAATTAAAACGAAATCTAGTTAGAAGGAACCAATGAAACTGTCTCGTTACCAGAGTAAGGTAGGGTTCAAGCCCCGGGGAAGTTAGTAGTGCATAGTTTCTTCTAACAAACGGTTTTTCCATGTCCATTGCCTCCCGCTCAACTGTAAACCGGTTTAACAAGGCCATTTTAATCTCCCTCACCTCCTCTCTTTTAATACTCCCTGGAGAATGAAAGAGCTCTGGTCTTCCTGGTTTTGTCGACATAGCCGTAATATAGACCAGCCATGGAATTTTATGAGCTCTATCCAGAGCGAGGCAGTCCTTAAGAATCATATGATTTAGGGAGATTTCCTGATTGAGCCATGTTTTAATCCAGAAAATTACAGGAGCGGATTTCAATAAGTCTGTAACAAACCCCAGCCCCAACTCTGAGTGAGTTGAAAATGTAGGGGTGGACTGTAGTACGGAGAGAAGTGATCTTAGGAATTTATTCTCCACCCTCTGGATGTTGTCCTGGTTTGTATATCCCCAAATAGCAGAGCCATAAGCGGCTATTGCCAAGCATTTCAAGAGATCCACTGGATTTTTGGGGGATCTCCAGGCCTCGCTTATGAACATGCCCTTTGATGGCTCTAGCATTTTTTATGAATAGGCAGACTTTGCACTGGAGTGTTTTAAAGACAGCATGGTTATGGCCCGATCTTTAGGCTTATTCATGGTTCCCCGCCAACCCCAGGCTGCCTTTCATCCCTTCCGTGGCTATGGTAGGGGCTACCAACCATGTCCTTTCTCACAACTGGCTGATGGAGCCATTGAGAAGGGGGTCAGTGTCAGACGTTGGTTGTGGTTGCCATTCCTGCTACATTCTGGTGCTCAAAAAGGACAGAGACCTCTGTCCTATTCTAGACCTATGCATTCTCAACTTCTTCCTAAAGGAGAAGTTCATGATTCTCATGTTAGCCCAGGTATAGCCTGCCCTCGACCCAGAAGTGCGGATGTAAGCGTTGGACTTGCAGGACACAAATTTCCACATCACTGTCCTGCCTGCCCACAGGTACTACCTGCAGTTCTCGGATGGCCATGAGCACTTTCTGCTTGCTGTGCTCCCCGTTGGCCTTACCAGCACCCCTCGGGTGCTGGCCAGGATGATGGTTACAGCGTATCTGCAGAGGTTAGCGGTTAGTCTACCCCCTCCCTCGACAATTGGCTGTTGAAGGCGGGCTCGCCCTGGCGGTCATCTCCCACCTCCAGACTACAGCGGACCTCCTGCACTTGCTGGAGTTCACTATCAGCATGCCGAAGTCACACCAGACTCCCTCTCAGATGCTCCCTTTTCTCAGAGTTATTCTGGACACAGTGCAGTTTCAGGCCTATCCTTTGAAACGGCGAGTCGAGGATAGTCTGGCTATGATTCGGATGTTTCAGCATCTGTCCTGGATTTCGGTGAGACTGACCCTGAGGCTGTTGGGCCTCATGGCCTCCTGAATCCTACTGATAACACATGCCTATTGGCATATATGAGTTCCACAGTGGGAATTAATGTCAGGAGAATTGCTCCAACATGATCGAGATCTTGGAGGGAACTGCAAGAGACCCGCAGTGGTGGCTAACAAACCACAATTGGATCAGTGGCAGACCTCTCTTCCTTCCTCACCCAGAGATGACCATACTGACAGATGCATCACTCATGTGTTGGGGCTGTTATCTGGCCGAGATGGAGATCAGAGAACTCTGGTCTCTGTCAGAGCCCCTGCTGTACATTAACCTGCTAGAGCTACGCGGGATCTGACTGGCATAAAAGTCTTTCTTCCTACCATCGAGGAAAGGCTAGTTCAGATGCTCACAGACACCCCCACCACCATGTGGTACTGCAACAAATAGGGCGGAGTGGGATCATGGACCCTATGTCAAGAGTCCCTGTGTCTTTGGGCATGGCTGGAACGCCAGAGCATTTCCCTGGTGGTTCAACACCTGGTGGCCTCTCTGAACTCCAGAGCTGACCAACTCAACCATCAATGCTTAGCGGATCATGAATGGCATCTCCATCAAGAGGTTGTGCAAGGGCTTTTCCGAGATTGGGGAAACCCTTAGTTAGATCTGTTTGCAACTATCGAGAACATGCAATGTCAGCAGTTCGGCGCATTGGAGTTTCCAAGGCGTCTCTCAATCTGAAGCGCTTTTCATCTCGAGGGGCGATTAGGCCTCCTGAGGCCTTTCCGTCAATACCACTCTTGCCCAGAGTTCCCAAGAAAATCCGGAACAAATTGGCTAGTCATTCTTGTGGCTCTTGATTGGGCACATAGAATCTGGTGCCCCAAACTCCTGAGTATGAGTATCAGCCGTTCGATCTGGCTGCCCGTTCGGGAGGATATTCTGGCACAGCTACACTGAGCACCCTAATCTTCATATGTGGAGATTAAACAGCGACAGTTCACAGCTTTTGACCATATACCCGTAGTCTGTGACGCTAATTTGCCAGCCAGGTGTCCCTCCACTAAAACGGTATACACCTGCCATTGGGACAAGATTGTCACATGGTATATATCCAAAATCATGTATCCTCTTTTTACACCCTTATCCAAATTGTTATTGATTATTCTTTCCCTGGCCCAGCATGGCTCTTCTCTGGGCACTTTTAAGGCTTAATTGTCAACCAAAATGGCTTTCTTGCAGTTGCTGGACCAACCTTCTTTATTCAAGTCATCTGTTATGACTGGTTTCCTCAAAGGACTACAACACTTGTTTCCTCCCAGGCGATTGATTGTGCCCCAATGGGACCTCAACCTGATCTTAAACTTTCTCATGTGTGTGCCCTTCCAGGTGCTGCACAACTGTCCACTCTGGCTACTGACCATAAAACAGCTTTTCTGCTTTTCTGGTGGCCATAATATCAGTCAGGAGGCTCAGCAAACTCGCTGTGCCACTTCCTGCACAACATTCTACCCAGACAAACTGGTTTTGAGTACCCATGATACCTTCCTTCAAAAGGTGGTGAATCCTTTCCATATAAGCCAAAATATCATCTTGCCTACATTTTTTTGCTCTGCCCCAGTCTTCTAAATAAGAGAAAAAACTCCAAATGTCTGGATCCAAAAAGAGTGGTGGTGTTCTATGTTCATAATAGAGAGTTCTGGGTGGACGATCAACTGTTTGTTGGGTATGTCGAACGAAGAAAGGGAAATCTGTACAGAAGCTGACCCATTTCATCATGGATAGTTTGCTTTCAAAATCTGCTATACGTTGGCCAAAAAGCAATCTCCTGAGGGCTTGTGTGTTCATTCCACCAAAGTCGAGGCTGCAACCACTGCTTTTGCTTGCAGTGTCCTTATCTTGGACATCTGTCAAGCAGCATTTTTTGCACACATTAACTAAGAGCTACTGCCAGGACTGCCTGGTCCATTGTGATGGGCATTTTACTTGTTCCGTCCTGCAGGAAATTTTGGTCTAACCTGTTCGCAGACCCACCTCTGGGGAGGTATTGATTGGGTATTTATTCTAAGGTAAGAAATCTGCAGCTAGAAGGCTCTGTCAGATGAGCAAGATACTTACTTTCAATAAAGCTTTATCTAGTAGAGAGACTATCTAGCCGCAGATTCCTTACCGACCCTCCCATCCTCCATGCTTCCTCCATGCTCTACCAATGGATTTCTGCATACCGTCACCCTCTTGTGGCCCATAGTGATACAAACCAGTTGATCAGCATTTTGTGTGACTTGTGGCATGTAAAGGTCACAAAAAGAAACAGGTGTTTGCTTGATGGGTGGTGCCGACATGGGCACCGCTTGCACCACTCCTGACAAGGATGACAACGCTGATGTGGAGTTGAACAAATCCACCTACTGGCAGACGGGGGTACTGCTCAAAAATTTCCAAACTAGTCTGAAGCCTGGAGATTATTCTAAGGTAAGGAATCTGTGGCTAGCTAAAATCTCTACTAGACAAGACGACACAGAAAGTAAATAACTTGAACTTCAGAACCACCATCAAGATAAACTGGTCCCAAGTAGATCGCCTGATTGATGCTCAAAAATATCGCAAAGTGAAAGTGGCGGTTTGTTTCAAAAGACCGGCCTACCTTGAATACAATAGACAATACGGAGTACTTTAAAGTATGGATTCAGGAAGCCTTTGAGAAACTTTGTGGAATACATATAGCAGAACCAGGTGTAGTATGTCAGCACAACATAACCACATTATGAGAAATGTTATATCCTACATAATTATATAACATGTATTCTAGCCCTGCTGCCTCTAGCTGCTCAGCCAGAGTGTGTCTTGGTATTAGAATGTTGGTGTTCCTGTGATGCGTGGAATGCCTGGGTGACTGAGTGGGGTGAATGTGGCAGTTGGAGATGGGCTGAGCAGCTAGGGAGGCTGCTCCTGGTGGGGCTGGTTCCACACTAGGCTGGCTGGAGTACAGAGATGTTGTAACCTTAACTGAAGACTGAATAAAGAAGTCCTGAATATACATCCTGGCTCCAGGTGTCTTTCTACTAGGACACAACATAATTTTGGCGACGAGGACAGTCTTGAACCCAAGTAGATCTTGGTACAGCTAAGCAAAAAGGAAACATTGAAACTGAGGAAATAACAGAACAACCAAGAGATCCTTCAAGCAATTTCAAGAAAAAAAAAAGAAGGTATTTCCAGGCAAGCCAGCGCCAGCCCCACCAGTGTCCTTTCCATGGACAGCCCCAACAAGCAGTGTCACCACCAACTGACACTACAGCCTGGGAATACTATAGCGACTGTCAGTTGGAGGAGTAGCACAGCTACAACCGATTTTGGGTGTTCCAGCCACAGAGGTCTACAGTGAGTTGGTGGAGTAGTTGAACTACAACCTCACCTGGAGTTCCAGCCACTTGGTAAAGTACAAGAATGACTGTGAGTTGGATGAGTAGCGTCGCTACAACCAGGTGTTGGTGGACCAGCCACATCACATTAATGTGTGAAGAGTGCCTTTTAAATAAAGTGACTGTAAAGAGCTCAAGGCACAATTTTTGTGACGTCCTTTATAAAAAAGACCAGATGGTGGAGTTACAGTCACAGCGCTCTACAGAGCTTACTGAGTATTTACAGTACTGGCACAATTTGAGATGTGTAGTCTTAATGGATTTATCACTTCTGAGCCTACAGTGACTACACAAATGGAGTTTTACTGGTCATTAACTGACTTTTGTGTGCAGCGAATTTTTAACGCTTTTTGTGCCACAGTGACAGTGCCTTATACATTTTTCTGCCTCATTTGATACGTCAGTCTGTTAGTGTTTTCACCTACACATTGAGATCTTTTTGAAAACTGCCTTTCTCTTGAGTAAACTTCCAGCGTTTGTCCTAAACAGTTGAAGATGCTGAACACTTCTAATTACTAAAGTGGAGTATTGTAAGGAAGTACGGAGCAACTTGGGAAGAAAGAGATGTGAGGCTAACTGGAAAGGGAATTCGAGCGGTGAGGAGGAATACCGATTTATGGTATGGAGGCTGCTTGGATGCTGCTTGACGTCTACATTGCTATCTGAAAGTGCACTGGAGTTAAATCTTTTTGTATGGAGGCAGCGAGAGAAACGTTCCTGGCCAATTGGTGTTTTTTTTTATTCTTTTTGGGGCTTTATTTATATTTATTTACAACACTAATAGTTATTGGGAACCCTGCAGCACCGTTGACGGTTAAACTGTACTCTTCGGTTTTAAAAGTGCATGCACACGCTTACCCTCTCAAGCTTCGGGTTGCGTGCCGTCTTCCAGGTTGTCATGGTGTTCCCTGGCCATCCTTCGTCCTTTATGACGTGTAAGGCTGCTTATAAAGGACGTTTTGGTGCACGGAGGCACCGTGAGCCTCTCGGCAGCAACGTCGTCAGCGTGACTCCATTTTGGGTTTGACTGCCTGTACTGCATCGATGCCAGTCTGCTTTCTTATTCATTTCTTTTACAATGCTTCTTCCTGCCAATCAATGTTCACGTCGCTCCTCAATAAAGTTTGTTGAAAAGTCATGTGAGCTGGGGACAATGCAAACGGTCTGTAAAATGTGTTTTTTTTTGGGGGGGGGGGCTTTGGTTTCTTCAAAACGGCATGGGAGCTTACTACCTCGGAGCATCTCATGAAAAAAAAGTAAAAGGTACATTTCCTTCTGAGTAATGGTGTAATTCTCCTGGAACATGAGCACAAGGCAGTTAGTTGGTATTCTGTATTTATTGTCTGTCTGTAATGTTTTTACAACAAAAACATGTGAATATATTCATGTTACAAGTCATTTATTTGTCTTATGATCACAACATTTTAGTTTACACTGCAATGTGTCGAGGGAATTTTATTGTAATGTAATTTCTCGAGTATGTGAATGAAATGTCTAGCTTTTTGGTTTGTGCTGTTTTGTTTTCTCTTCTACAGGGAAAGTGATCTTAATCACAACTCGGGTGAGACATCGCTCACTGGTGTGTTCCAGTGTGCTTTTTGTTTTTAGTTTAAAGGCAGTAGTGTAAATTCTGTTTTGAGTTTATGGTGTTTTCAGATAGCCTTTTAATGTTGTGATGCTACGGGTTAAAGTTTCTAGAGGCTGGTTTTCACTGTTCCCTTACATGAGTGATGGTCATAAGTGGTCTTTAGTTTAGTTTCACCCACTTATTGGTTCGTAACCTTGTAATCTCTTTAAGGGGTTTGGTACATGGGTCAGCTCCCATGTTTCATTTTTAGTCAGTTCCCATTTTGTATGTTTTCAATGGGAAAGTGTGTTAATCCTCTCTGGAGTATGTAACTTCCATGAGGGGGTTGCTTCAACTAGTTTGTACTTAGGTGTACTCCTATGCGGGGTTTGTTGTGGGATCCCTGTTACAGTTGTGCACAGTACCTTTATGGTTAAAAGTATGGGTGACGACCCATTTGTTTGGTTTTCCCTACTAGTGGGATTATGTTCTAGGTAATTTTATCTTTAGCACTATTCTTGGTTATCCTTTGGGGTCATAGTGCTTTTCATTTACAGAGTATGTGGAAGATAATGCTATGTTCTGATATGAGTTAAAATGCAATGTTCTGATATGAATTAAAAAATCTCGTTTGAAGGGGGATGGGGATTTTGCACTTATGTTGTATTTATCTTAACCATCTTTCCTTTTCAGAAAGTTTTTCTCTTGTGATGTATTTTTGTCATCGCTGCATCCTAGCGTTTAGAAATATGTTTTAGTAATGATTTCTTATCTCTGCATTCTAGAGATTCGCAATTTGTTCTATTGTTGTTTTTCACCTGTTTTAATGATTCCATCTTCTTTGATGCTTTTTCCATTTGCTGCATCTTTGAGATTAGTAATGTGATTGTATTGCAATGTAATTGTTTTCTTTTGTTTAAAGAAAAAGAGGTAATGTTACATCCTACATAATTATATAACATGTATTCTAGCCCTGCTGCCTCTAGCTGCTCAGCCAGAGTGTGTCTTGGTATTAGAATGTTGGTGTGCCTGTGATGCGTGGAATGCCTGGGTGACTGAGTGGGGTGAATGTGGCAGTTGGAGATGGTCTGAGCAGCTAGGGAGGCTGCTCCTGGTGGGGCTGGTTCCACACTAGGCTGGCTGGAGTACAGAGATGTTGTAACCTTAACTGAAGACTGAATAAAGAAGTCCTGAATATACATCCTGGCTCCAGGTGTCTTTCTACTAGGACACAACAAGAAACATTGCTTTCATTTGGGTTTCTATATGAGTGGTATGAGTGTTTGCCTATCCGACGTTTGTGGGTCAGATAAATTTTTACATAGAAATAATTGGACCGATTACTTTATGATGAATTTTGCTTTTGTAAGCAAAGAAAAACTTCACACCTGTAACAGTTTCTATGATGGTATGTAAATAGGTTATCTTTAAATAGTACTTGGATAAATCACCGAAAATAGTGGTTTCTACATTAGTAGATCATTTCAATGTACTTTTGTGGCTTTTTGAATGGCAAGTTTAAATGAATGTAAAATGCGCTTGTTGTGGTACCTTAATATTGCTAGAACCTAATTAAGTATTTCTTTTTTTACTTTACTGACCACTTCCTGCTTTCTTCACCTTGGCTCTCTAGGACTTTCATCTTGCTTTCCTATTCAAGGTACTTTTATGTATGGTCTGTTACCTTTGTGTGCTTCTGAGACCTAAGTCTGTCCGTGTGTTTCTTTCTACTGTTGTCTGTTAGATTGGTAAAAACTTACAATTCTGATGCTAAACAGTTCAAGTTTGTGAAATAGCTTTTCTGTCCTTAAGCATTGTCTAAAATCGCTGGTGTCTTTGTAAAACAAGCATTTGCAATTTAACAGGTCTCGCGGTTCTCGGCCGGTCCCGATTGTTTTTAGACATTTTCCTGATGTTTCCCGCCGGCAACCAGCGATGCATCTTCTGCAACTAGCCACCTCGCCTGGCTGGGACAATCAGCTCGGATCGTGGGTAGGCCTGCGCGGATCCAGCTTGATTTCCCTCACTGGACTCTGACGCTGATGTCCGGCAGCTCCTGCCTCCAGGAGCTGCCACAGGAGCTGCCATTGCAAACTGGCCCCTCCGGACTCCGCCATCGCTTTTCTGGCCACTCCTGCCTCCCGACGCCGCCTCCACTATCCGGCCACTCCAGCCTCCAGAAGCCGCATTGGATTTACGACTGATCCATCCCCCAGACGCCGCCTCTGATTTCCGGCTGCTCTTGCCTCCTGAAGCCGCCATTGATTAATCGACCGCTCTAGCCTCCAGACGCCGCCATTGTTTTATGGCCGCTCCAGCCTCCAGAAGCCACAGTTGAGTAATGGCTGCTCCAGCCTCCAGACGTCGCCTTGGATTTACAGCCGATCAGGCCCCCAGATGCCGCCTCTGATTTCTGGCTGCTCCAGCCTCCAGAAGCCGCCATTGAGTATTGGCCGCTCCAACTCCCAAACACTGCTTCCGATTACTGGCCCCTCCAACCTCCAGAAGCAGCCATTGATTAATTGCCACTCCAGCCTCCAAACACCGCCATTAATTAATGGCTGCTCCAGCCTCCAAACACCGCCATTGATCAATGGCTGCCCCAGCCTCCAGATACCGCCTCTGATTTATGGCCACTCCAGCCCCTGGGCTTCCTGATGCCGCCGCTTCGTACAGCTGCTCCAGACGCTGCCATAACTCTCCAGCCGCTCCAGTAGCTCTCCTGCATCTGACCCTCTGTCTCGCTGCTCCTTGGCGTCCGCACGTACATTAAGCCTCAAATGAGCTCTTAGAGCTGGAGAGCTCCTTTCCCCTTTATTTGGGCAAGTGGTAACCCCTCGGGATAATCAATATCCCATTGTCGCCTCCTGGCGCATGAGCCTGTCTCTCCCAAGGCAGGCCTGTTGTCTCCCATGCGCACGCCTCCCTGAGGCCTATTCGAGCGAGAAAACCAACGAACCAAGACCGAGCGACGCAGCTGGGATCGTAAGAGATCCGTCTGAGGCCGGTTTTGCCTTCCCCCCCACCCTGCGCCTTTCCTGATTTCTGACGACATGGACCTGAGACTCTTGATGAGCCTGCCGATGGGCGCACCTGGTGCCCTGAAGGTGAGCCCGCAACCCATAATTCCTGAGGGTGCACGTAGAGGGTTGCGCCCTGACTGCTCTGCCCCTTCAGGACAGACATATATATTCATCTGCTTTGTCCCTACAAGGCTGGCATATCCCTGAAGTCTTCTGATTCATATTCATGCTGAGGCCTCTCGACTGTGGTCTGCTGATACTCCCCAGTCCTCACGTCGAGGGTTGCGCTTTGATTGCTTTGTCCTACAGGACACACATATCTCCTCCTTTGCCCTAACGAGGAAAGCGCCTTGAACCCGCTGTAATCCCCGACGTTATTCGATGACAGGCGGAGGCCTCTTGACTGTGGCCTGCTGATACTCCCCAGTCCTTGCCCCGTGCGGGGGCTGGCGATCAGGGCCTTGATGAGCCTACTGAAAATAGACCAGAATTAACTTTGATGCTGTGCAAGACATGCCGAGTGGGGCCCACCTCGAACTCACTAACACTTTCATTTCCTGTAGCCGTCCACCAGAGCCCCTTGACCCTGAGGTAAGCTTGCCGCTAATTGGCCCGATGTTGCTTGTAACCGAATTGAGACCTGCCGTCTGAAACATGCAGAGTCTCCCCCGTCCTCTCCCTGCCTGAGACTGTTGATTGAGACCCACACAATTATAGTGCCTAGCTGCCGGTCCCTACCGTGACGGTCTAACAAAAATACTGGGCCATTATAGCCCCCTGGACACAGGCCGGCGAACGGATAGATAGGTTCAAACAGTGGCTCCAAGCACCACACTGAGACCTCTGGAGCCCAGCGCCTCTTTTGGGCCCTTATGAGAACCCTTTGATGAACAACTACCCTGTAACAGTGTGAGACTATATAATGTGATTAATGCTCTACATGGACCCCTCTATCCCTTCTTTGTTCAATCAGTTTATAATGTGTGAATCAGTGTCAACCCATATATAATATGTGATTCTTTGTTATCTTACTAGCCTGGTCACCTACCTCTATCGCCCTCCGCTCTATATTGACAAACTTCCAAATCTCAATATCCCCTTTCCTACTGTACCACTCCCCCCAAATCTCCCTTTCCCCCTCCAACCCCCTAATCCTTTACTGTCCTACCCGTGACCCCCCCCTGTGTGGATGCTGTGGCGTCCTAGAACTCAACCCCACCCTCCTTCCCACTCCCTCTCCTTCCGTGCTCTTACCATAGCCCCCTTCTTCTTTAATTCTCCTTCTCCCACCGCGCTCTTACCTTTTAGCCCCCTTCTTCTTAAATTCTCGCTCCCTTTCTAGCCTAACCTCTCCACCATGTCCCGCATCATTACCACCCTCACACCACCCCCCCCTCTGACCCCCACAGACAAACAGTCCGCCCTCAGCAAACACGGACCCAACTCCTGGACCATGCCATATCCTCCTAACCTTTCGAAAAATGCCAAAAAGAATCTTAAAGATACATTTTTAATCCAACATCCCGAAACCCTAATTGAAGACAACTATCACAGCACCACATCCCCCATTAAAACTAACTATATCTTCTATACCAAGCGCCCCTCCAAATGGAAGAGCCTTTTTACACCACCTCCCAGTAGCTGGCGCAATCAAAATCCCCCACGGTTTTAAACTTGCCACCTCTCCTTCCTCGTCTTTCCCTGGTGAAATAACCATCTCCATCTACAAAGCTGGTAATACCCTGATCCAAGCCTCCGAACAGCACCTCACAATTTTTGAACTCCTCTTCAGCACTCTGTCTAACCAGCTGTCTCTACCCTCTCCTCCTTTGACACCCTTGCAATCCCTCAGAGCACCTCCCAACCGCCACAACTCCTAACCCTCTCCCTAACATCAGTCCCCCCCAACAACTACTACCCAGGCACCCTCACTTGAACTCTCTCCTACCGCAATCCTATCCCCTCCACTGTTTCAAGCTACCCCCCATTCCACTCCCTAATCCCCTCCACATCCCAGGGAATCACTATGACTCTCCCTTCTCACTAACTCCTAGCCCAGCCTCCACTCTGTCATCCTCCCCCACTACCCCTCAAATACACCCCTCCCTATTCCCATACCCTCCAATACCCGTCCACCCCTACACGAACCACCTCCCCAGTACCCCTCCTCCCCCTTTAAACTGTTCCATAACTACAAAAACTCCTCTTGTCCTTGTCCTGGCCCCTGCCTCCACAAATGGAACTTCTATGTCACCCTCACTCGAACCCTCCCCTGCCGCAATCCGGTTCTGTCTCTTCACTCCAGCTCCCAACTACCCCCAACTTACTTCCACCTCCCAGAGTCTGACGCCACCCCCCCACGACACTTCCCCCCATAAAGACACACCCCCCTCCACAACTCCGACTTCACCCACTTCTCCGGAAACATCCCCCTCCTTCCCCGCCATCCCATCCCTTCAAACTCCCATATCCCCAATTGACCATCCACTTCCTACACCCTATCAAAACCTTAACACCCCCCTGCCCTTATAATCCATCCCCTTATGACCGTTACCCCTCATGTCCTGACACCCACCTCTTCTAACCTCTCACCCACCCACTACGCCGATAACACATCCCCTTTCACACCTCACATATTCCCCTCACATCCCTCCCCCTCCCCCCACTCCAAACTTTTGCACGTCATTCCCATCCCCCCTTCCCACTCCTGGGCCACTCTACTCTCCCCTCCCCTGGCCTCCCACACTCCACTTTCAAACACAAACCCACCCACAGTAATCCCCCTTGATGAACCGTGCACTCCAAGATGTCAACCTCATCTCCCTTGTCACTCTGCCCATAACACCCCCTCCGCTCCTACCACCTCCACTTGCCTCCTTTTTAACCTCAGACAGTCACTTCGTAACCTGGACGATAATCTTGTTACCCTAGCTACTGAACTTACCCTACTCAGAAAAGATTTTAATCGATTTAAATCCTACAAACCCATTCCCCGCCCCTCCTGGCCCCCCATGTGCTAAGCCTCAAAAACACTTAGATCCCAAACATGGGTCAACAACGCCACTCCTCACCTGCTCTCATAGACCCCTTCGTACCTCTAACACCTACTCCGCCCTCGACCTCTCTGCCCTCTGCCTCACCTACCTCAATGTCCCCCAACCGAAAGAATCTCCCACACCTCACTCTAAAATCCCTGTTATTTTGGGGAACAGCAGAACCCCTGAGCCTCCTTGCTCCCCCAGACTCCCCACCCAACTCACCAGTATTCAAGTACTCCCCCTCCCTATCGCCAAACCCAAACCCCTTACCTTCATGCTCGTGAACTGTCGTTCAGCAGTCCGACATGCAACCGAAATCTCAGAAACCATTCTTAATTTTAATTGAATTTCGAAACTAAAAATTTGATTTGCAAACTTGCTCGTGCTAGCCTGCATTTTAGCGGTGTTTGTGCTGTGCAATACTTTCTTTCCTTACCTGATTAGAAAGGGGAGGACGGTATCCACTGGGCAGCTGGGAAGCCTGGGCTCGATCATCACTCCTGCCCGCCCCGGTCCGACGCGGTAGCTAGTACCGTTGCGCGGAGGGCGGGTCAGGGAGAGCCAGGCACTTCCTGTCCAACACTGGAGCGGTTAGCGCTCTAGTGGTTGCATTTCCCTGGGCTATTTAGCCCTCGTCCCCTTTGAGCGCGCAGCGTTCGCGCGCAGGGGAGCCGAAGACACGCCGAAGAGTAACCAAAGAGTAGCCAAAGAGTGGCCCGTCCGCGACAGGACGGGGCTAGGGGCTATGGACTCTGTCCCAGTTGCTCTAGATGCCATCAGGAAGCAATGTTTTACGTATACAGCCAAAACTTTAAAAGATCTGCAGCCACTGCCTTTAGAGGGTTGTGCTCGTGATTCTTGGCCATGCCCAGAAGGCCCTTTTGCGTGCATCCATTGCCGATTTCAGGCGTCTTCCATCACTAGTTCTTACATCACTAGTTCTTACATCACTAGTCATATTGGGTGTAACAGAGGGGAAACTATAGCACCAAATGGCCTAAAAAGTTTTCTTTTGAACATTCGCTCCTTACCTAAACATCATTTGGAATTTTGGGATCTTGTCACGTCAGTAAAACCAGACATCTGTTTTTTAACAGAAACCTGGTTAAAACCTCATACGGTCCGTGTTATCACCTTAGGGGTCCCTACAGGATATAAGATCCTAAAGCTTGACCGTCCGATCAAAGTCGGAGGGGGCATTGCCATAGTGTATAAAGAAGGACTGAAGATTTCCATAATCGATCAAAGAAGTTGTTCTCAGATGGAAATAATGATTTTTAAAATTAGATCAACGTCCAAAACTCAATGGAAGGGAGCATTAGTCTATTGCCCCCCTGGGCCTAGCACGAGCTTTACGCTATCTTTGACCGAGTTACTGGCCCCGCATTTCAAAGCTAAAGAAGACTTTATTCTTTTGGGGGATTTTAATGTTCATGTAGATATTCCCGATCATCCTGATACGCTGTCCCTGCTTTCTGATCTTTCCGAATTAGGTCTGGAAATACAGAATAATGGCCCTACACACATAGGGGGCCATACTTTAGACCTAGTTTTTTCCAATTGTCCTAAAATACAGTGTCGGCCCACGACTCAAGTAAGCTGGTCAGACCACTTTATGGTGGAATTTTCTCTTCTTGGCCTGGACAAACCGAATTACAGAGGATATGGAGAGAACCCACCATCCTGGCTGCAGATAATGTGGAGTCTGCTTTATCCAAGTTTAACACGGCCCTCTTAGAGGCGGTTGACATGTTGGCTCCTATGAAACTACACAAACAATACTCCACCTCCAAACAGGAGGTGTGGTATACTGAACAACTTAGATTGGAAAAACAGGGATGCAGGAAACTTGAAAAAATTTGGAGAAAAACTCACAATGAGGAGAGTAGGATAAAATACTCAGATGCCCTATCTACCTATCACAAAAGTATCAGGTTGGCAAGGAAGAACTGTCTTACTTCACAGTTGGCAGAAGCGGGCAACTCATCTACGGAACTCTATAGGATCCTTTTGTAAAACCCGTAGCCTGTGAAAGCCCTAATGATTACTCCCAAATTTTGTGTGACAACATCTCTCTGTTCTTTGAAAATAAAATAGAGCTGATTTATAGCAAAATCACACAAGCTGTTAGACCAAAAAATAACGTCATTTGTAGCCCCCCCCCCCACTGTCTTCAACACATAATGGTGGTACACTGACTGTTTTTCCGGAGGTTAGCCAATCTGATATTAGTTCCCTGATCATCCATATTAAGACAGGGTCTCCTGCGGATTTTCTACCCGCCGAAATGGTTCCTTCCTTAGGCAACCTGCTTTGGCCCATGATTCAGACTGTGATGAATCTCTCCCTTAAGGAAGGACAGGTACCCCAAGATTGGAAGAAGGCTGTAGTGAATCCCATTCGTAAGAACTCTGCCTTACCCTGGACAGACCTATCGAACCTCCGCCCATTTCCCTTCTGCCATATTTAAGCAAGATGACCGAGAAGCATGTGAATACCCATTTGTCTAATTTCATCGAGGCATCGGGGGGTCTTGACTATACTCAATCTGGGTTTAGACCCAACCACAGCACCGAATCAGCTCTCCTCTCCGTGACAGATACCATCAGGATGGCACAGGATAGAGGAGGCTCTATGATTCTGGTGCTGTTAGATCTGTCCGCTGCCTTTGACACGGTATCACATGAAATTCTTCTCGGTCGTCTGCAGAAGGTGGGGATAGGAGGCTTGGCTCTGTCCTGGCTTGAAAGTTTTCTATCAGGCCGCTCACAAAGTGTCAGATTGGGCTCCCATCATTCCATCTTTAGGAAGCTCACTAAGGGGGTCCCACAAGGCTCATGTTTAAGCCCCACACTCTTCAACGTGTATGTGGCCCCTCTAGCTGACATTGTGAGAGCATATGGGTTAATTCCAGTGTCGTATGCTGACGACACTCAGCTTTTGTTTCCATTCCAGACCCTCACTCCTGCAATTAAACACTTCTTTGCCGAAGGTATGAGAGCGGTGTCTGACTGGATGGCCTCGAATTGCCTACAATGTAATGTGGGCAAAACCGAGGTCATGCTTGTTGGGGAAGCCCTCCTCCTGTGGTCACCGGAATGGTGGCCATTGGAGTTAGGTCCTGTTCCATGTCCAAAGCAGACAGTGAAGAATCTAGGCGTGCGGCTGGACCAGGCACTATTATTAAAAGAACACGCGAACCAGGTGGCGGGATCCTGCTTTCGGGTGATCGGACTCCTGAGATGCGTGTTTCCGTTTTTGCCCGACAGTTACAGAAAGACTCTTGTCCAAGCCCTTGTAGTCAGCCGGTTGGACTATTGTAATGGCCTTTTTATATCTGCCAACGAAGATCAGCTCAACAGACTGCAAGTGGTTCAAAATACTGCGGCAAGACTGGTCCTCAATGCCCTGCCTAGATCATCTTCACGTCCCCTATTGAAGAAACTTCACTGGCTGACCATTCGCCAGCGGGTAAAATTTAAAATCTGCTGTGTTATACATAGAAGCCTTTTTGGTTCGGGTCCTAAATATCTGGCTGAAAAATTTAACATCTATAAGCCTGGACGCCTCCTGCGGTCTAGTAATCAACTGCTGCTTCAGATCCCTTTAATTAGGAAGGTAAGACAGGGTGGTCGAGCACTTTCTTATAAGGGCCCTACCCTCTGGAACACACTCCCGTTTTCTCTGAGGCAAAATAATAACTATCCGGCCTTTAGGAAATCATTGAAAACTCATTTATTTCTGACATCTTAATTTTCATGTGTACCTCTTGATTCAGCCTTAGGCATCTACGGTGAACCAAGCGCAGAGATACCCCTCCGGGGGTCGAGTCGAGCTCTATAAAAGAACATAAATAACCCTGGCCAGCAGTTCTGTGTACATTGATCTCAACCATCCAAGAAAAGAGGGACAAAAGCCCATTGTCTCCAGCACAGCCCAGGTCAATGGCCACCAGTGCCATATCCTGCTCCTAGTCAATGACCTCATGCAGCACATGAGACAGGCTATGGATATCGAAAGCCGTACTTCAACCTGGAATAAAGCTGCATTGGTCTTCATGTACTAGGTCTCGGATCACGCATGGGAGTCTGATCGCCAAGAATTTGCAAAGCACCTTAACATCCAAATGTATCATGGTGAGGAGACTGTATGAAGAGGGGTCTGCCATGTTGCCCCCAAGCTTGGGTATGAGACCTATAATGCCCTCCTGCATTGTGGAGGGGAAAATCTTGCTAGCCCGTGCTTCCTCAAATATCTTTAATAACCACTCGACAATGTTGTGGAGTAACTTTGACAAAATTCAATTGGGAAGCCATCATACAACGGCGCTTTTGACCCCATAAGGTTTTGCAAGGTCCCCTCAAATCTTTCAGTGTTGGGTCAGTGTCCAATTCCTGCGGACTCTTCACCGCAAGCCCGGGAAGCGCTACCTGACGGAGGAAGAGGCCATCTGCATTTACCCTAGCTCCATACATGTCCCTGAGATGTGCCTGGAAGGTCAGTAAAATGTTTTGACGGGCTGTGACCAGCTGTTCCTCTAGATTCCTAATGTGCAAGGTAGCTGGCATTTCTCGCTCACGGTGAAGTATCCAAGCCAGGAGTTTCCCTGGTTTGTCTCCCTCCCTGGGTAAGTGCTGTCTGTATTGTGTAAGCCTGTATTTGACCAAGGTTCCCAGAGCTCATGCAATCTCCGTTGTGTCTCTGCTAACCCCAGCCTGGCTTCTACTGTGTGAGTTTCCTCCATCTGGTCATCTGCTAATTGCTCCTCACATCCCACTACTTCCAGCTCCAACTGTTTTCGCCTACTGTAAATGGTTCCCATGCGGGTGCCTTGTAGGACCGCCTTCATGGCTTGCCACTCATTTGCTCTGTGGGATGAACCCCAATTGTGTGCCGCATAATCTGTCAGTGTATCAGCCAAGGAGGACCGACATGCCAAATCAGTAACAACATCTAGAGGTAAATGGCAGCTTCTTTAATGCCAAATGTGGGACTCAGCTCCTGTCCCCATACAAAATTTACAGTTTTGTATATAATTTATGCAATACAATCATCCTACCTGTTCCCTGGAAATACATCTGTCATCAGAAGACTGAAGAACACAGGGCCCCATCCACCCTCCAACAAAGAAGGACTACAATCACAGCAATACAAGATGCCCACTGCGCAGCTCCTCACCACTGACATGCAACCACTGAAACTTCGGCCGAACCCTAGACCCAGTAAGCACAGAAAGGGGCAGACAAGTCCGAAGGTAGTTCCTGTGCATCTCCACACTATCCAGGCTCACGCAGTGCTGGCACATCCACCAAATCTGTAGCCCTGTTGCCCCCCTCCAATTCCACTAGAGCAGTGTCCATTGCCAAGGTGGCGTCACTTTGGATCACCACTCTCAATGTGTCTGGTACACGCGTCACTTTATCCCACATTTCCAACCATCGCCAGACGTCGGAGCTATTGAAAAAAACGAGACTGACCATCTGAGATCACTCTGTCTTACCTTGTACAATAGCATGTATTTCAGGTACATACTTTTCAGCTCTCTCTTAACCTCCGGGAAGGATTTCCTGTTCCCCTGCACTTGTTGGGTATAATCCGGGAATGTCTGTTTTGCGTGCAGCCCAAATGATGCTGTCTCTGTCCTTATAGTTCAGAACATGGGCAATGATCTCCCGGGGGAGGCGTCCGGCAGCAGCTGGGCAATCAGTCCCCCATCCACAGGCTTAGTGACAAAGAAGATGGAAAGATCTCTCGACCTAAGCACATCTTGAATCCTATAAATTGCATAGTCTATCTCCCCTCCAATTGCTCAGGGAAGCCCAGAAGGCGGACATTATTTTGGTTTGAACGCACCTCAGCATTCGCTGCTCTTGCTTCCAATGTCGCAGTTTTTGAGAGGACATTAGCCATTTGCTTTTGGAGAGTAGCCACTTCCAGTTTGAGATTGTCAATGCTCCCCTTGGCCAAGTGCACTTTTTCGATAACCTTTCTATCTTGCCCTCTAGCACTACTCTGGAGCCTTGTATCGCCACCATTCGTTCAGCCCTGGTCGGCTCCTCCACAGCAGCCACTGGGCTAGGATTGTGTCAAGGGCCCCTATGACCTGTCTGTGTGTGCCCATCTGGGGCGTTGTGTATTGTTCTATAGAATTGCCCTGCTAGAGGCCCTGGGATCGTTTTTTCCCCATGTGGTTGGATGAGTACGATGATCTCTAGGTGGTAAAATCTGGGCAGCCCGCCGTGACACGTAGGGACCCCCCCAAAACACACTGCAAGACACAGCGACATCCCCGTGCCCTAAAGAGTCAGTTCAGCAGAAGCCACCAGATAGCAGCCGAAGTCTAGGCCTTATCAGGTGCCTCGGCCACAGAGGCAGTGATTTCTGCTCCACCTGTCCACAGAGGTCACCAGTCACTACGCATGATGCATAGGGGCTCTAGGCGGCCCTGGGTCGCTTCCCCAAATAACACTCCATGGCTCACATGAAGTCCGCAATGAAGAGGAACTGTAATCATCACCTCTGAGGAGGTGACCGGTAGCCGGGAGAAGACAAGTTCCCCACAGCGCACCTCTGAGCCAACACCTGCTGCCTAAGTCCACAAGGCCACACTCGTTCTCCTTTGCCTCAATCAGACACTTGTGATGATCTCCTCCGGGGCCTACCTGAGCACAGTCTCAGCTCCCTGCCATGCTCCTGGTAGTCTCTGTTCCAGTTCTGGTGCTTCCCGAGTCGAGGGCCCCTGGCTTTGGTCTTTGGCACTACCATCCGCTGCACTGCAGTGTCACCCACAGGAAGAAAGGCAGCTGGTCATCTGGCACAGATACATTCCCTATGGTGCAAATATTGACTCCGGGGCTCACACCACACAGCCTGTCACAGGTCCGAAAGAGGGTCAGGATCTGCATCGCCCCTCACAGCCCCTATGTTGACGATGAGGGTAACCGAATCTCCCCACCAGTGCCCGGGCACTAGCACGCCTCTCCCGCCAGGGATGTCTGCCAACAGCAGGACGCAGTCTGGGCCCATGATGCATTCCGTCCAGGCAGGCCCCGCCTAAATTCTGGCCTCGCAACCCAAGGGAAACTGGTTCACAACTCTGAACTCCCATGGGGAAGGCGGCAGAATGGGCCCCTAATGTGTCCGCACCAAGGAATTACGAACTACAAGTAGGATTGCAGCAGAATATCGACAGATCAGTGAGGAGCTCCTCAAGGATAATTACTGTCATCCATGTTGCGTGACCACGCCCCCGACTTCACATATTACATCACTCATGACTTGTTCTATGACATCACTAATGGCATCTCAAATCACATCATAGATGACATCATCCAAGCTTCTTTTGTACACATTGCTCTATAAACGAGTATAGCATTAGGGTTTTGAATGGGAGGACAAAATAGCTTAGAAGAATTCGAGGCATCATTAATGCCAGGACAGAAACAACTGTGTAGAGAGCATGGGTTATGTGCCACATTGACCCTATAAACAAATAGAGGGGCAAAGTCATTGCCCCAACCCACCGCACAATTGCTCAGCCTCTCTGGCAGTCGCCTATGTCACCTTCATTTTTGTAACTCTTCATTTTTAACCATTCTTTTGTCAGTCTCTGGTAAATCCATTAATCCACTTTTAAACATGTTTTATGTCACTCCACACACGGGATTTTGATGCAATTTTCAAATTTCTAGTGCGAATGCTGTGCCCATCCGGACCTCTTGCACAAGCACGACAGAAGCACAGGGTTCTTCCAAAAACAGCGTTTATTCAAAAACCAATGCATTTCGAGCATCAAGTGCTCTTCGTCAGGGTACGCTGGAAGTAATACAGAAACAAATATCCATTAACAGCTTTGCTTTGCTTAATGTGTGACATACTTATACAATATCATTACTTGGTGCATGGTGTATCATTTGTGAGTATCATTCTTGTTAAAATCATTCTATGCATACTATGTACGAAACATCTTGCTAAATTACTTAAAAATCATCACTGTTATATAACATGGAAAACCCTTTTTTTGACAAAAAAATCACTAACACTTCTCTATAATATCCCCCAATCATGTAATTCACTATGGTGTTGTTGCTAATACGGTTAACGGTCAGAATACTCTGCATACCCTATCCGGGTGCTCCAATTACTGTGCATAGCCCGTATCTATCAGTGAATGCTGAAAGCGTGCATCATCACCATTATATCACCATGCGTCCGCTGGTCGTTCCATTCCCCTTTTATTTAATATAAAAATCTCCTACGCTTTTCCTTTCCAGTTTTTACGCGCAGGACGCGAAGATTAAGGGCAGCTCAAAATCTCTCGCTGAAACATCCAATTTACTCTCCCTTCCGAGTTTGCTTGCATGTTAACCCTCAAGTGAAAGGTGTCACAATCATTCTATCGCACTCTGATCGCTTACGCTTTTAAACCAAGGCAATAGCACCACATACCTGTTCTGGAGACTCTCACCGCTACAATCAACAGCTTCGATTTACTACCAATCTAGTGAAACCACCCTTATTTAAAACCCACCTTTTCTAAACCACACCTCTTCATTACGGTTCTAATTACTGCCTGGCTGTAGGGGCGTTGTTACTATGTTTCCATATTACTACTTAACTACTGAACCCACAATCCATCATTCCACCATACAAAAGTTTGCTATGTACTCTGCAAGCAAGTGTTAAATTGCGATGTTTCATAGTGCCACAGTTTTACAAAATAAATGAATGCTTCCAGTGTCAAAGTTCCATGCAACTCGATTTCATAAAAGAACCCAGATTTTTCCTCCGTCTGTGTGACCAAATCATTTGAATTCCTTCGTTTTCATAATTCATCAATGTTATCGCGGGTGCTTCCCCAAGTCGGGTTTACAATAATAATCACAGCATGGGGGGTTGTGGGGAGCACTCCATATTTCTCCATATTTCCATTATATCCAATCGGAACTAATCATGTTCCTAATTCGCGTGCTGGTTGGGTAAGTGCCTAAACCCTAAGGCACCAATGAACAAGCAAATAGAGGGGCAAAGTCATTGCCCCAACCCACCGCACAATTGCTCAGCCTCTCTGGCAGTCGCCTATGTCACCTTCATTTTTGTAACTCTTATTAAACATTTTTAACCATTCTTTTGTCAGTCTCTGGTAAATCCATTAATCCACTTTTAAACATGTTTTATGTCACTCCACACACGGGATTTTGATGCAATTTTCAAATTTCTAGTGGTCACATTGACCCTATACCATACACCTCATGACCGCCACTAGGTGATAGAAGGATAGACACATACATGCATAAAACACAGTGGCAGTCACCACTGTGTAGTTTCAGTTAGGTAGTTAGTGTTTTTTTTGGTTTCCCTAATAACTTTGGCACAATTTGATGAACCTTTGCAGAAAAGAGGTTCATCCACCTCTGCTCCTTCTTGCAAAGTGTCATGCTGATCCGTCACGTGGGGAAAACAAATTGTTGGAATGGAATTTCCCTTAGAAATGTTGGGAAGTGATGCAGAAAAAGCACAGCTGAATAGAATTGCACCAAATTTGGCAGAAAGCTAGATCTTTGCTCAAAAAGCATACTTTTTAGGTCTCGCCTACGACGAACGCGCTAAAAGCGCGTTCTCGCAAGCGAGAACTATAGTCGTCGTCTCAGCAGTCTGAGACCGACGAAGTGAGACAAGACCTGGCCGCGCGCAGCGTTTCTCAATAGGATAACGCTGTGCGCGCGGCCAGGTCTTGTCCCCACGGCATGCGAATGAAGACCGGATCGCGTCGCGTGCCTCTCTGGAATGCAGGGGGAGTCTGCGGAAAGGCGCGCGGCGCTGATAAACAGGCAAGAGGCGCGTGTGTAATCCGAGTCTGCCAGGCTGCACGCGCTTTGCTGCCCGGCATTTACTTTCGCTGTTCTTGTTTCCTGAGTAGTTGCTTGTTTTACTTTCTGCAACCTCTCGTCGTGTTTTCATTTGAATATTTAATTCTTGCATAATTAACTGTGGTAAATGCCATCCACGGCCCTGCACTCCAGATTTCAGCACTCATAACTTTACTTTCATTTCCTCAGCAAAATGCCATGTTCCATTTCCAGGCACCTTTGATCAGCACGGTAGCAGTGAGCACGGCACAGATTAATCGGTTTGTCAGTGGAAATACACATACAGCGCTCCGAAACCTTTGAGTTGATTTGGCACTAAAAGAAACATTTCTGTGTTGGGTAAATCACAGCTTGTGATGCTAGGCAATTCTTGATCGTGCTCATGCCAGGAGTCTTCCACAACACTCTTGCACATGACTTTGAGCCGAGGCTGCGGCATAGATTTACCAACGGAATAGTTTAAATTGACTAACAGGGCCAAAGTATTTTCACCACGCAGAAGTCAGCGACTGATATGCAAATTACCTTGTAATATGAGGCACGTAGGTTGTAGACGATGTATATGACCATTTGTCATGTACCAAGTGCTCTATGAAAATGCTATAAGACTTGCCATTTAATAATAATAATGCCATTTATTTATCAGTTTTCAAAACCAACACCTACATAAAAAAATTGTCATTTACAATGCCAATAGCTCTAACTTTTGCTAAGGCGAGACCGTTGCATTGTAAATGCTTGTTGTGATTTGGTGCAATTCCATTTGACTGTTTTAAAGAAATTTAGCTTGAAAATATAATGCTATCTGGATGGTTGTTACTGCATTACTATTTCTGTGCAACAGATTAAAAAAAACATAGAGCAATTTAACAGACTAAAACATCCAGTATTTACTGTATTATGTGGATTTTGGTACATTAAACACCACAATCTGCATGTTTTTCCCCAAAAACTCATAGTTGGTGTACTTTATCGCAACCAATAACTAACGTACCCTGTGGTATTGTTATTTCTCAGGGGGATAAATAACACCAAAACTTGTAATCAGCCCACAGTATTTGCTGCTTCCAAGAGATAAGGGTGCTTAACAAAATTGAATTAGATAGGTACACTGCATATTCTGTTCAAGCAATAATAGAAGGCAAAGACAGACTGAAAGGAGTCTAACCACATGGGTCTCCCTGAGACTCCTCGTATCAGTCCAGGAATGCATAAATATCAAAACTAGAACATGCAACATCTAAGGATTAACCATTATTCATGGGTCCTAGAACTATTCAACATTTATTCTCCCCGCCCTCCCCGGGTACTTGAATTAATTTTCGATTATTTTGTATGTATTAGAGAAATGTATTAACATTGCTTGAAATTAAATCCTAGACCATCCTTCAAATATAAAGAAAATGGCCAGCCTTCACACTATAGCTGTGTATGGAGACTTTAACTCTAAACCCAACGTGTCGATGTTAGACTAAATGTGCGTAAGGAAGTGGTTTGGAGAGGCTCTCCCAAATTCCATATCAACTCTCCAGTGACAACCAGACGAGGTGGAAAACTCAGTACCTTCGTGATGATCAATTACCTTTATGTTCTTAATGGTTGTACACCCTCTGGCTCCTCCGCACACTCTGTTTTCAGTGTCCAGGAGAATCAAAAGTGACTATGATCCATCTTTGGATCTTTCATTTTTTTCATACGACGACAAAAAAGCATTCTGCCTAATGGACCCTCAAAACTTGTCTATAGTACCAAGTAGAAAAATATTACTTGGAACAATACTTTCTCTTAATAGCTGTTTGGACAAACATCATGTATCCAATTGTCTCAAGCAAGGATTTGTTAGACTAAAGGCAGATGCTAAACCTAGAAGCCATCCAGAAACTAGAATCCCTACAGTTCAAACCGCATTCTGGGTGTACTGATCTAAGCTATGCATTTGAAATTGAGTGGTTCGATTCCAAATGTGCAAAACTGAAACAGGTTCTAGTAATTACACTAA
Source organism: Lissotriton helveticus (assembly GCF_964261635.1). Classification (NCBI taxonomy): domain Eukaryota; kingdom Metazoa; phylum Chordata; class Amphibia; order Caudata; family Salamandridae; genus Lissotriton; species Lissotriton helveticus. Next base: position 450,690,715 of record NC_136067.1, read on the forward strand.
AAAATAAGCACTGCTCAGAAGATGGGGAGCCACGCCTAAAATCAAAGAGGAAAAGAATTTTAACATCTTATCAAATACAAGGAGGGGCTTCGCAATATAAAAGTCTAGGAGATCCTCAAACAGGCACTTTGGCTACTGGTGAGCTATGGTTGCGAAGGCCTACCACGACACTTGGAAACAGTCATTACCTCTTTTGTGTGGGTCAAGCACTTCGCAACTATGTATAAAACTACACACCTGGCGGACTGTAGTGTCTAAGGCCTCTCCATTTAAGGTCTAGCGAGACAGAAGCCCATCTGTCATGATCAGCAGCTATGTTTTTGTCCATTGAAAAAGCTGGTGAATACCATTTTTGGTTTGCTGAAGGGGAAACCCATACGCATAGTGTCCCTTGAGAGGAGATGCGTCTCCTGCAGTAGGCAGATGTCGCCTCCTGAATTTTCAAAAAAGGGAAAGGATTGCTGTCCTTTTAATCGGGTTGTTCAGCCCTCTGACATTGAGGCTTACCACCTTTAGAGCTCTACCCATTTTGTGGGATTGGAAGAGATGTGTAGTGCGAAGCAGGGTTCTTTCTCCCTGCCCACTCCCAACTATACAGAGTAAGCTGGAACGACAGGAAATGAATGGTAGGAACCCTTGTGACTGGTGCGGATAACATAAAAAAGAAGAAACAACCCCAATAACAGATTAAACCCCTCAGCCCCCGAAACAGGGAACACATGGAGAGACAAAAGTTTGTCAGCAGCGGGACATCCCAAGGGGACTTGGTGTAGCGTTAGACTGTTAAGTCTGAGCTTTTCTTATCACCCATCGGCACGATAGTGTCCTACATCGAGAGTCTACACTATGTCATGGGTCCCTCCGGCTCCGCCTCGAGTGATCCATCTCGGCAATAGATTAGTTAGTGTTTCAAGGGGAGATCCGGTGACTGGGACAGGGAGGTAATCACCGCCTCCCTTTCTCTGGCAATCGTTGCTGAGTCTGGCTTAAGCTTGAAAGATGACTCCCCGACCAGCTGCCAACGTGCAGGTTTCTGTGAAAAGGTTTCACGAGGCCCGTCGGACTGCCTTGTAGTTGAGGTGTCTGTCCGTCCTAGTGCCTCTTTCAGGGAGCGAAGTTGCCTCAGACGACCCTGGTACTTAAAGATGATCCGAAAGGGATGACTCCAGAAATACGAGATTCCTTGCTCTCGAAGGTGTGTGGTGATAGCTCGAAATTCCCTTCTCTTGACCAGTGTGGATGCTGCTAAATCCTGAAATAAAGTAGGTGTATGGCCTTGAAAGTAAACGGGTTGGCTTTCACGTGCTTTGCAGACTATCTTCTCCTTCAACTGAAAATCATGCACATACACAAGAATATCCGGAGTAGAGCCTTTTTTCCTTTCAGCAGCCCCACCCGGTTCATCATAGCCATCTGAATTTCCGTAGAATTGTTGCCACCCAGGACATGTTGGAAAAGGACAAGAACATAAGCTCTAAAATCGTCACACTCAGCATGCCAAGGAACTCCCCGGATCCTTACGTTGTTTCGCCAAGAGTGATTTTCGAGGTCCTCGGCTCGGCTCGAGCTTGTAGGTTTGTGTGCTGCTCCTGGAGACAAATCAGTTCCTGTTGCATCACGTTAATCTCCTCGTCTCTGCAGGTGTCATGTTCCTCCAAGATTGCAACGCGTTCTCCCACATCTTCTATGTCACGTCTGATCTTCAGATCGGTGGCGAGCTGGCTTGTCATTTCCTGGATGTCCTTTTTGAGAGAGGAAAACAGCTCTGTCATAAAGGCCTTGGTTGCTAGGCTATCCGCACCTTCAGCTGCCTCCACTTGCCCTTCTTCGCTATGTGTACCGCCCATGGAGCCACCCACTCCAGAATGCTTCATCAGCATCTCTTTTACTGTCCTGTCTTTTTTGGCGCCCTTCGGCCATTTTAGTGAATGGGTCTGAACAAATTTTTGTTGCTTGGTTGCTCACCCTTTCGTTGCGGAAGTTGCAGTCTTGGATGCTTGGTTTGGTGTCCCTCTGTGTCTCCTTACTACCTCATGGGTCCAGCAGGGCCCCTCTGGTCAGCTACTAGTGGGTATCCGTAGCCTCCCAGAGGCAGAGCGTGCCAGGATTGCCTTGCGCCCCTTCCTCCTTCCTGTTCTGCAGATGCACTGATGACCAAGTTCCTCTAGCGCCAGGAGGTTTATGGCAAATATGGGATTTAGCTACGTTTGGGCCTCCCTGTTCCAGCCCTTTTACATCATTGCCGTGATCGCCGTGGGCCCAAGCAGGGCCAAGTATGGACAGGCCCTATGACCTGGAGGCGGGGGAGAGAGAGTGGAGTCGACCATCCTCGACTGTCCACGTGGACCCAGAAGTCACGGGCGGTGCACGCTGGGATCCAAAGTGTGGCCAGGGCCAGTTTCCTCTATAGCCCAGGGGGCCCAGAGGCCAGGTGTCCCACCTCTACAATTCCGGGCCGCAATGCTGCAGACTCTTCGCCATTACACCAGCTGCCAGGCTAAAGGCTATCCCCACGTCCCGCCACCACTCAGCCTGGGGGGGGGGGGGAAGCAATCAATTGGAGGAACGGGTTCCCCAGGCCGAGTAGGTGTCACTTACTTCAAGGCCCACCTCACGGACCACAGATACAAGCGTTCACCCGTACCGCTCTGTTGCTTTCAGTGTGCATTCACGCGACCGCTGTCCCTAAGATGGCGGCCGCTCGCCTCTGGCGTCCAGCTTCTGTGCCACCATGCTGATGAGGGACCTGCTGCTCAGCGCCCAAGCGATCCTCGACCCATGGTGTATAGGGCACAACACAATGCAGCTCAATATCCCCGCATGGGCATTCGTCGTCAGGCAGCGCCTGGCCCAGGATCACCGCCGCTGTTGGCAAAATGGCAGGCGTTGCTCCACCTCCACTCCGCCTCTCCCCACAGAACGGGACCTGCCGGGATGCACCTCACGCTCCACCAGGTAGTTTACTGAAACCTCCATGGTCGCGCAGCAGCTCTCGCTCTCAGTTGCCTGGCGTCCGCCTCGGCCAACTCAGTCCGATCAAGGGCTGAAGACGCCCGCAATCTGCGCCGCTCCACAGCCGTCAGGCTCCACCACGTCACCGCCTACTCCTCCACACCGATCCCGGAGGCATAGATCCACAGCAATTACAGATCGATGTGGCCTCCCTGTCGTCGCACAGCGTAGACCGGGTCTCCCAAAGAGGAGCATGGGTTGAGATGGGCGATAATACAAGGCTAATAGCACGGCAAAGCCGGAGGGACACCAAGCTGCGCCCTATCCAGCTGCCATCTCAGCCACGCCCCTTTAATAGTAATGTTTTAATTTATTATAGATTTTTTTATTATATTTTAAATCATTGATATGTTATTTGTTATATTATTTTAAACTTTTAACTTAAATTAAAAATAATTGCTTATTTTTTTAAAGTAAATATACAAGTATAAATTGTTTTTAAAGTTTTTTAATTAAGTTTATTTTTTATATATTTTTAAAATGTACGTTACATTGATTTTTTTGTTAAGTATTTAATATATTTAATATATATTATTTTATTTTATATAAAAGTCGATATTTTATACATCAATAATTTTACATCAATGTTTTTGTACTTACCTGTCTAAGTATAGGAATCGATATTTTTGTTGTATTTTTTACTCAATATTTTTTACATTGATGTATCAGTGAAACTGTCTAGGTAACAAGATGCCACAGGATCTGGCATGCAGTGATGGAAGGTAGCCGGGATTGTCTGTCGGAAGGGGATACTGGTGATGTGAGGACACTATAAGCTTGCTCTCGAATAAATGTACAACTTTCTTTCCTGACCAGTGTCGTTCTTACAAATTAGCAACGAAGATGGGATCCTTATGGGTGGACTTGAATCGTGTGATTATTGGAAGACCCGGCATTACTGCAAGAAGGAAAGAAATCTGAAGACGGGAACTTTGCGGGCACGAGGTCTGCAGTGTAAAGGGTGGTATTCCTGAGGCGGCTGAGGGTTTTGGGGAGAAACATTGTGGCTTTCACTAGGTGAACTACTGGAAACTATGGTTTGGGTTACAGGATCATCTGCGAGTTTGAGCATTTGTGCTATCAACAGTTGCAGTACAACTCGCCGTCTCACTTGCGACGCAGTGGCCACAGACATATCAACAGTGGGTTGCACTGCTCCAACCAGTGTCATTGCAGCCAAACTTTATGAATGCACGTTCACGTCGGCGTCAATGCTATTTTGGTGTTGGCACAGCACTTTAAAGCTCATCAGAGCCTTGTGCGCAGTTGGTAGTTTTGTCATGCGGTGTATGTTTCAGGTGATTCACACACCTCATATCCAGCATCAGAGTGCATCAGAGTCTTTGGCCAGTCAGTGGTTCCACCTTCCGGTGTCCGGTTCCGGTGATTCGCACACCTCAATTCCAACTTTGTACAAATTTGGAATACAATTCCACAAGTCCCAGGAAGGACCTGACTTCCTCATTGAAAGTCGGGGCATTATTATCAGCCTCAGTGATGTCCTTTTTTTTGGAGAAATACCATCACCAACCACCTCATAACCTAGGTATGTAACTGATTTCAACGCACACCTACATTTTTTTTTTATCCCTTGTATGCCAAATACCAATTTTAACCTTGAACCACGCTCGTGCTTGTCTTGGGCCATCACTAGTATGTCGTCCTGTAAGTACATCACCCCTTTGACACCTTTAAACAATTTATGCATTAGGCGCTGAAACACCTCAGCTGTTGACGTAAGTATGAATCTATAACACCCAAAAGGGGTAAAGAATGCTGTACGATACATGCTAGATGGATGTAGTTGGCCCTAATGATAAGCCAACGTTAAATCTATTGTTGAAAAACATTTTATACCCTTGGAGTGTGACAACAGTTCATCAATTATAGCCGGTGGAAACTTGTCAATAACTATGGGGGTCATTACGTGGACGGACTTCAGCTCATCCGCCATCGTCCTGCGGATGGGGACCGCCTGCCTATAAGGCGGCAGTCCCACACATAGAATTAAGATGCAACCGCCACCACGGCGGCCGCATCTGCAATATTTAACATTGCGGCGGGTGTTGATTGCTGCAGCAGGCACCGCAATGTTAAAAATGCACCTTGAACATTTTCCTGCACTAGGTGGCAGGCACCATGCGGTGCCTGCCACATGGTGCATGGAAGTGTAGGGGGGCACCATAGGTGCCCCCCAAATGCATACACAAATTGCTCCTGGTCAAGGGGGACCCGCAAAGTACATCCCTGCCAGCCTTTCCATGGCGGTAGAACTGCCATGGAAAGGCTGGAGGGGATCCTGCATCCCAATCAGGCCACCATTATGGGGATGCAGGATGGTCCAACAGGCAATCTGAACCGTGTCAGTCAGGCTTTCTGCCCACCATTACAATCTGGCGGGTGGAAAACGGCCCCACGAGGGTGGTGAACCCTGTCAGTGGTGGGTTCACCGCTATTGTAATCAGGCCCTATGTTTTTATTCATGTCCTTGAGGTCATCATCAGATTGCCTTTATTTCGTTCGCATGAAACCCTAAAAAGTATATTATAAACCATTTAAAATCGAGATATAATAAAAAACGTGCATATTCATTTTGAGAACATTTTTCTAGGTAATACTAAATTGTGTTGGAAATTACGGTGCAATAATACAAGTCTGATCATATTTTTAAGATTTATAATATTAAAATAAAAATTGCTAAAAAAATTTCAGAAGAAGCATCCCAAAGCTAAAACGATTTACAAAGAAGGCAAGTAAAATCCTCAATAAAAAGGGTTCAACACCAATCATAAATACAATTGAGACAGGACATTAAGTGTGCAAGAAATATGCCTACTATTTTAAAAAGCATCTGACCTAATATACCATGTTGCCGACAAGTATCTACTGATTAAATACACCACACAGTCTCAGGTGTTGGTTTTACATATACTAAGAGCTGCGTGGCGGTCATAGGCATTTCTGGCCTGGCGGAGAAGTTTTAGATTCCTGATGGAGCGGTTGCACAGGGGTGCGGGGGGTCAGGCAGTGATTGTGCAAGATCCTTTGAGCCTATTTAGAGACTCCGCTCAGTTAGCTCAATTTAAGCAGCTACGTCCCAGATCGTCCTCTAAAGCATTAGATCTATTGAGGTTGTCCTGTTAGGGGGCTGCCCCCTCTGTGCATTTACGCTTGCCCATGAGGTCTTCTCTGTAGGACCACCCCAATTAATGACAAGCCGTTGGCACAAAGCAGGCTCTTCAAGCAACAAGGTGAGGGTGAGCGTGTAGGTCAGGGTAAAAGTCAAAATCAATGACAAATTAAAGAACAATGCCAGGAATGTGTTTGATCAAATGGCAATGCAGACTACAACACAGCTACATAGCACAGCAGCAATTAACAACTTACCACCTCCCCTCATCTTGATGAGCCACCGCCGCAACCACCACCCACATGCAGGAGCTGTGTTTTCAATATAACCGGAAGCTTCAGAGATCACTTAATGCAAGTAGGACAATTGCTTGATTCATTAATTAAGCCCAGTGAATAGTGTCCAGAATCCAAGAAACAGGTACTGACAATCCAATCCATCCACGTAAATACAGCAACGATGCAGAGATCTCAAGAGCCAAAAGTCACATACATATGGTCTGAGGACACGTGGAGCACAAAGGAAGCAAAGAGGAAGCAAAGGTATAGTAGCTGCACCACATCTGGCACCGAACCAAACCCCTGTCGCCCTGCCATCTCCACAAGCGAGCCATGCGTGGTGGCGACACGAATGCAAGACAAGGTGGCAGTGTCAAGATCAATAGCGACCGCATCAGCAGCTACGGCACCAGAAGACTATCAGGAAACTTCAATTAGCTAGATTCTGCTCCAGCCCTCATTCCGCACGAGCTTCACGACTTGCACTGATATGAGACCGGGTCAGATCTACCCCAGTGGTTTGCATTCCAATTTTTACCAGCAACACAGCACCCCTGATGAACATAACCTTGACTCCAACCACCAGCTCCTTCCGGTGTGAGACGCGTGTGGGCATGGCACGAGCACAGCGTGGCATCAGGGGAGGAGAGAGACAGTCTGGGAGTCAATGAAAAGCCATAAACGGCCATCAGGTTTCCAAGCCATTGTTGCAGGGATTCTGCTCATGCACAGAACGATGCGCAGGAAACCAGGACCTCGGTGTATTCTGGTGTACCAAAAAACCCACCTCAGTTCCCAGAACCCCAATCCGACTAGCATTAGTTTCTCATTCGTTCTCCGTGCTACTGCGAAACTACCAATGATCAGACAACCTAGAACATGCGACTGAGGAAACTCTTAGGAATAGTGGGAATCAAGAACACTCTTTCGTTCTAGCTCTCTTACCAGTCCACAATGTCAGTAATCAGAGACACAGAATAGTTTAACATGTTTATTTTAACTAATGTGCTCTAAGATGCAGTACTTTCCCCAATACTAACAAACAGATGCGTAGTAATAATACGATCTGCATTGTTACAATTCCATAAAACATAAAAGGGGAAATCATAATATAAATGACAGTGGAAACAGAATTATAGTGCAGTTACCCCCCCTCCCCGTGCTAGGAGCTAGTTTTAATTAATAATAGAAGACCTCTAGGCTTTGACGGTGGATCCCATGCCTCCAAGATCAGATGGAATGAATCACATCCCAGGACAAGGACAGCTCCTCGAGGTTGGAAAGGTTGTCTCCAAGTGCATCCTCATGCATGTAATGCAATATTAAAAGCACCCGAATTTGAGCTTGAGCAGTTGCATTTTGTGTTATGTCTAATGTGCGTGGGACTAATCAACATGAATTAACAGCATACATTGTTATTCGACCTCGAACGCGCTGTGCTGACTGAAGGCACAGAGCGCCCCTAGAATTGTGAAAAACAGACCGTTCTCATGTGAAGGAGTACAAGCAGGTTTTTAACTAGAGCCATATAGTGTTGTGTGCAAAAGCAGCAAAATGGCGTTTAAGCATTTACCTCACGTATGCTAACATAGTAATGGCTGCAGTTGAACCCGTATCCTCACTACACCATGACCAGGGGAGTCAACCATTCTGGGTCTCTACAGGTTCTATTATGCCTTTACTCTCTAAAGCATCCAACTCTTTAACTCTCTCCTTCACACCTATGGGTATATTCCTCACTTTATGACAACCTGGCACTGCTCCCTCCTTCAAACTATTTTGTAGACAAACCCATTAATTTTCCCTAATTTACCGGAAAATAAGCCCAGAAATGTATTCTTAACCTTCTCCTCTGTAAGCACTGTCGATTCACTAAGTAGCCTTACCTGGTCTCCACTATTGGGGTTAAGGGGAATGTCTAACAGTCACTGATCCACCCACCCAAGTACAGATGGTCCTATTTCTGCTACATGGAAGTTCCCTTGGGTATCCAGTTTTTAAATTCAAACTGAACCTCTTTGAACCCGAGAATAGTGATCCTTTCTCCATTAAAAGTAACTGGGTATACGTCTGTTGGGTTCAAATGGTCACCTAACACTGCTGTGAACTTGCCCTCCCACACTGAAAGTTGCACAGTTGAATATGGTGACCCAGAGTCAGCCACAATTTGTATGTGTCATCCTCCAAAGTTTATATGACACATATTTTCAATTATTAAGTCTAGTGTGGTATCAATTTGAAAGTATACATTTTTCCAATTGTATTTGCATACAACAACCTGTTAGTAGTATAGTGCTTATGTATTGTATTAATTATGAAGTTATTGTAGTTGTGGCAAAGAGGGGAGATGTGGTATCCAGGTTACCTGTGTCTAGATAACGGCATGCCATAGGTTCTGGATTGTGGTGGTGGAAGGTAGCAGGGATTGCCAGTGTGCGGATGCTACCAGCTGGCTCTCAAATACATGTCCAACTTACCTTCCTGGCCAGTGTTGTTCTTACAGTAGTGACCAGATAGGCCACAATACCCAAGGCTGATTGTGTATAAAGAACATTTTCCTTTAACTGCTTCTCTGTCTCAACATCTTTACATCACTTAAAAAGTGTTTTCACTTAAAGATCGTTCATAAAGGGGTTCATTATTTTTCTTCACCCGAATTCCTAAAATGACATTGGTCCTCCTGAATGAATGATTTAAATTGAATAAATTCAATCAACACTTATTTTATATGCTCCTTTCTGCAACCGTCTTACCCCAAAGTATTTTATGGAAAACATGGCAGAACCCAGTCAGCAAAAATAATGCAACAGTTATGTCCATGTAAACCTCCACCTGTGTATTACCTGTATCACCTGTGTATTAGTCTTATTATTAGTAGTAGTACCTTGAAGAAAAAAAATACACAATCAAGCAAGTAGTAGTAGTAGTAGTAACTTGAAGAAAAGAAAGACACCATCGAGCACATTACATCCCACATAAGTGTCTAATTTTCAATAGAAAAGTTATCTAGTGGGATGTCACTCCAAGATTTTATTTACTAAGTTGGAGTAAGGTCATCAACTTTTCCTCAGGAGGAGCACTGACTCCATGGCAGTCAGAATCAAAATGAAATAGTCGTCTCTCCCTAGGACAATTCTGCCTAGCAAATACAGGTTTCACTACACTAAATAGGACATAAAAGGCTTCTAGGCAGAGTTATTATCACAAGAAAAAATGGTTACTCCCTATACTACTGAGCACCAGAGGAAACAAGCGTTAGCAAAGCCAATAGGTCTCGCCTATACAAAAGCTAGTGGCTTTTGGCATCTGTTTTTTGCCATGTTGTACACCAATGTGGCTTATGATCAGCATGGCTAAATGTTACTGGCGTGGAGCGTCTTAGAGTGGAGTGAGAGGAGAAGAATGTGACAGACTGGATTTGTTGTTGCAGGGGGATTAGAGTGTCATAGAGGGGAGTAGAGTTCAGTGGCTGAGAGTGTTGTAGAGTGCAGTGGCATAGCTTGAAGTGGCTTAGAGTGGAGGGGGTGGAATAAAATGGAGTGGATTCAGGTAGTGGGTGGATTGAAGTGGTTTGGGGTCGAGGGGTAGATTGGAGTGGGTGGTTAGAAAAGAGGTGAGGTGGATTGGATTGAGGTGGATTTGATTGGAGTGGGGCTTATTGTTTTGGATAGGAGTGGGGCAGATTGGAGAGGTACTGATCGGTTTGGATTGGAAAGGAGTGGGGCAGAATATTTTGGATTGGAGTGGGGCAGATTGTTTTAGATTGAGTGTGGTGGTTTGGGGAGGGAGTGGACTGGCTTGGATTAGAGCGTGGTAGATTGGCTTGGTTTGGTGTGGGGTGGGGGTTGATTGTGGTGAATTGGAGTTAAATGAATTTGGATGGAGTGGGTGGATTGGGATGAGGGGATTGGATTGGGGTGGATTGGACTGGGCTGGATTGGAGTAGATTGGATTGGTGTGGGGTGAATTGGATTGCGGTGGGTTGGGGTGGACTAGAGTAGTTGAATTGGGTTGGAGTGTGTGGATTAGGGTGAGAGAGACTGGAGTGGATTGTTTTGGATTGGAGCTGGGCTGATTGTTTTGCATTGGAGTGTGATGGATTAGAGTGGGGCTGACTGTTGTGGACTGGGTGTCAGGCAGATTGTTGTGGATTGAGGTGGGGCAGATTGGAGATGGGGCATATTGGTTTGGATTGTAGTGGGGCTGATTGTTTTGGATTGGAGTGGGGCAGAATGTTTTGGATTGGAGTGGGGCAGAATGTTTTGGATTGGAGTGGGGCAGAATGTTTTGGATTGGAGTGGGGCAGACTGTTTTGGATTGGAGTGGGGCAGACTGTTTTGGATTGGAGTGGGGCAGATTGGTTTGGATTGAGTGGGGCAGATTGGTTTGGATTGAGTGGGGCAGATTGGTTTGGATTGAGTGGGGCAGATTGGTTTGGATTGAGTGGGGCAGATTGGTTTGGATTGGACTGGGGCAGATTGGTATGGATTGGACTGGGGCCGACTGTAGTGGGGCAGTTTGTTTTGGATTGGAGTGGGGCAGATTGTTTTGGATTGGAGTACCGCAGATTGTTTGGGATTGGAAAGGGCCTGATTGGAGTGGGGCCTACTGTTTTGGATTGGAGCAGGCAGACTTTTGAATTGGAGTGCAGAAGATTGGAGTGGGGTTAATTGTTTTGGATTGAGTGGGGCACATTGTTTTGGATTGGAGCGGGCAGATTGCTCTAATCCAATTTGCCCAACTCCAATCCAAAACAAAGTGGGGTGGGTTGGGAGGATTGGAGTGTGAATAACTGGAGTAGATTGGGGTGAGTGGTTTGGATTGGATTGGATTGGAGTGGGTTGGATTGGTCTGGGGTGGGGTGTATTGTATTGAGAGGAGACGGATTGGTGTGGGGTGGATTGGCATGGGGCAGATTGGAGTGTACGGCACGAATATGTTAAAGCATCATTTCGGAGCACACATAAGAAAGAAACAAACAATGTCGCTTTTCCAATAAGATAATCCTCCTCTTTTGAGAAAAGCGTCCACGAACAGAAACAAAAGAAAACATGAGCGCAAAGTGAGAATAATAAATTGTCAAAATAAAAGAAAGTTAACTATAGAAAATAAATCTTTGCAATTGTGTTTGTCCTGGTGGGCATGTTTGTCACACGCTTTCTATTGCTGGGCACTAAAAGTTAAAACAGGAAAAAATAGTACCTCAACCACATTGGAAGCAGCGGATGGGCACTGATTAAGTTGAATTAATCAGTGTTTGGTCCCTGCTCTACAGAAAGGAACTGAAATAATATTAGACCTGCCTCGATAAATAACGAGGCTGGAAAGAAGAGTGCCATACAAGCTAACAAATGGGAAGCAACGGGCCGGCTCCAAACCCTTTTTGTTAGCAATGTCCCACAAGTGAGACACGTGCTGGCACATGCTCTTGCAGGCTCGACCCTAATAAAGAAGTTTACCTGAGTAAGGGAAGCCTGTTTTTAGAATTTTGGAGCCAGGCGGCCTACTCATTCATTTATGGGACTTGCAGTATGAACTCATAAGGTATGCAGCTAAGTTAGATTGTTTCCCGTTATGGTCATAAGTAAACTGTTTTACCATTGTATTGGCTCGAATATTGTCAGTTCACAACAAATAGTGTCTATCCTATGTTTCCTTTAGCATTGGACATGGCCAAACATCAGTTGTATAAAGCTTAAATAGGTGCTCTGAGTATGTGAGCTGGAGAGGAATACATATAGATGTATGCACATGAGCAGTATAGCCAGCCCGCTGTTTTCTAGCCTCACAACTAGGTGGTGGCAGTATTGACAGTTTGTAATTAGAAAGATCCTATAGAATTTCCCCAAGATCCGTATTTTATAATGTGATCTTAATGCATATAAGTATAAATGTTGCAAGCATTTTCCCTGTGAAATTGATTTAGATATTTAAAAAAAAAAGAGTAGTACACTCTGAAATAGAAGAAAACATTCATTACATCTGTCAAATTTCTTAGTAAAAAAAGCAGAACAGATCAACTGTGTTGCTAACGCTTAGGTACGTATCAGGTTTAATCAATCAATCAATCATATCATTTGTAAAGCGCACTACTCACCCGTGAGGGTCTCAAGGCGCTGGGGTGGGGGGTTTATACTTATAGTGTACTTTTACTGCTTTTGTAGAATGTCTTTGTTTTTCTGAACTTCTTCATGCCTTTTTTCCAGGATCCAGGTCATCCCTGTACTGCTAATGATCCAGACAGCTGCTTCATGTCGGTTTCTCCTCAGCACTTCATTGATCTCTTCAAGTTTTAATTTACATTTTTTTCTTTCCCTTTTCGGTGATAACGATTACAGGTTCAGGAAGCAAGAATGTTCTAATAATATGTGCAATCTGCGCAAAAGCAAGAATTTGGATTATTCTGTCACTGAGATGTTTTGCTGTATAATGATAAAATTAGGAGTTCGATCATAACTCTGTAGACGCAGTATTGATTCGTGTGGAGAAGACAGCCTACATGTCATTAAGACTGAGAATACTATGGGGACTATTTAGAATTTGGTTGTTGCGTGACATTGGCAAAAGTTAGCGTTTAAAATCTATAGCCACGCATACTGTTGAAATGGGGATCGACAGACACCCTCACCTTTTGGCGAATCTCCAGCATCCACCAGACTGTAAAAGACCCTTTAACAATAAATATATAGCATTTCTGTCATGGAACTAGTATTTTGTTCTTCAATCTTCTGTGACTTCGATCTTGAAAGTTTCTTTGTAAAAGTGTATAGATTATTTGAAGCCAGGTACTTTAATTCTGTTCATTTTATGTAACTCTCATGCAACCACTATACATTGGTACATAAAACATTTATTGTGACTATATAATATATCGAGTCTATACACCTCTTGAGACAGTTTTGTAAAGGATTCATTGAAAAGTAATGTCACTTTTTTGTTACACAAAAAATAATTGATAACAGGGAAGTGGAACATTGTAAAGTATTGGTGGAATCTATTTTTCTGGTACAATTTAGACAAGTAAGGTAACAAATAATTTTCTGCTACAAGACGGTTGTTATTGTAATTCCCTATGCCCCACTTAAATAGGTCTTCTGTTTGAATAAAAGATGCACTACGTGGCAGAGGAGGGACTGAACCTATGCAAATCAATAACTTTTGTGTTATCCTGCACTCCCAATACAAAGTAAAGGTTGCCGATAGTTGAGCACGAGAATTTTTCCATTGCTGCGGACCACACATTTTGACAATGTTAAGAATTACATTTGCTTTAGGCATTGAGGGCCAGATTTATCATAGTACTGAATTGTCCTCGCATCATGCATGGTGTTGCAAGAGAATGCAATGCTAAAGTCAGCTTTACCAACCAACGCAAGACCACCTTGTGTGGCCCTGCTTTGCATGGTAAATCTGGAGTAACACAAGGCAGCCCAAGTCGCTGCCTTGTGTTACTCTGCCCTGGGAATGCATTCCAAGGGTGGAGTGTTGGTGTTCCCACTCATCTAGCAATGGATTTTGGTGCATTCCCAGATTTACCAAGACTGGTTAACCTGGAAATGTGTCAAAATTCTACACCTTCCCAGTGGCGCCGCATTTCTTTATTTCTCCTCATTGTTTCTTCATTCTAAGGGTGCCGCACTCGGGGGGGAATAATTCTTTATTTAGATATAAAACATATCTTTAAAAGGATTCTCAAGTCACACTATGTACAGTTTTATAAATGAGAAATGATTAAAAGAGTGAAAAGAATAAAATTTGACCGTAGGCATGCATGTTAAAACATTACAGATTGTGAATTGGCCCTTGCAGTCATTACAAGTTCTATTAAAATTCATGTTCAGTCTGAGCAGTGAGCAATGAGGCCTTAGCAGTGTCCATTTTATCTAAATAGTGGTATGATTGCTGAATAAATTTGGCCAGTTTTATGTTTAAAACAATGTTATCCAAGGACAGAGCAGCAATAATGGCATGCCTACAAGTCCGAACTCCCAACCTGTTCCATTCTGGCCTAAGCAGACACCTGCGTTGAAAGTTGAGGGAAGGGCAGATACAGAGCACATGCAAGAATGTTTCTGTTGCTGACTCCTTCTTGCGACGCCAGGTGGGTAGGTTTTGAAGAAAGAGCCAATCTCCCATTCTTAGGGCAATCAGACAGCGCTTCAAGTAGAGTGAGAATGTCGTGGAGAGGTAGGTAGCAGGGGATAATCCTTTATAGGAGTTGACTACTGCCCAGGAATGGCTGCGTTTCGTGAAAAGAGTTTTATCTAAAGCCAGGGATTTCAGTTTTACACATTTTTGATTGTGTTTTTAAAAACAGTCTGACTGGGGTTAAGAGCCCATAGGTCGGCGGCTGACATTTGATAGATGTAATCATTCAAAAGGTGGCCAAATGATGCCCCTGGGTTGATCTCGTTAATTTCTTTCCACACTAGAGATTCTAGGGTACCTGGTTCTGCCCGTCTTAGTTTATTGGCACAGCTTGAGATATGTGCCAACTTCGGAAGCTTCATAATTGATTAATCCCAGCTCTAATCTAATCTGAGCCGGGGATGTGGAACTCGGCAAATGAAGTACTTTTTTATAGATTTTAGTTGTGTGTTTATTTAAAACAGTGTTCATTTTGCCTTTAAAAATCTCTATACCATATGAAAGTGTGGGCCCGATCTTTGCTCTAAGAACTTCCAATAGAGGGGAAAAGGTTGGACCTGAAAGTTTCTTCGATAGCTTGGCCAGGGATACCACGAGGGCCGTGGCTTTGGCTGCGATCACATTTCTCTGCTTTGTAAAACAGCCCCTAGAGTCCAAATGGACACCTAAATATTTATATGATTGGCCAATTGAAAGACTTATTTTATTGATTGACCATGGAACTATCAAGGTTTTTTCCATATTAATTTCTAATTGATTGCCGATCGTGTATTGCGATAATGCGTCAAGGAGCCTTTGTAACCCTACTCTGGTGAGGCTAAACAGGGCCAGGTCATCGGCATATAGAAGATTACTTAATGTCCTACCTCCTACTTTGGGCGGATGACTGTTTACCTTGTCTAGGGTACTTGACAGGTCGGCAATGAATAGGTTGAAGAGAAGGGGGGCCAGCACGCATCCTTGCTTGACACCACGTGAGGTCATGATTTTTCGCGAGAGATGCGTGCCGGACCCTAGCTTCACTTGAACCCATGTGTTAGAATACAGTTGAATGATAGGGTTCAGGATATTATCTGGAATTCCCCACTGGCTCAGTTTTTTCCAGAGTGCCGCCCTGGGCACTCTATCAAATGCTGCTTTGAAATCGACAAAGCAGCAAAAGGCCATCCTAGATGTTGAGAAGGATTTATCGATGGTAGTGGAGATTGCTAGTAAGTTGGTCATAGTTCCTGAATTGGCAACAAACCCTGTTTGGTTCAGAGGGATCAGATCGTAGTCCTTTGCCCATTGCCTGAGGTCCTCCAGGATGAGCCCTGCATAATGTTTCGCCTCTATGTCCAGAGGAGCGATTAATCTGTAATTGTTCGGTGCGGCTTGTGATCCAGCTTTGTGGATGGGGTGAATAATTGCGCCCCGCCATGAGTCCGGGATTGTCAGTGTCCTCAGAGTATAGTTGAAGAGGTTTAGTAGCACCGTGGACCAAAAGGGGATGTCCGATTTAAATAGCCTCTGTGGCAGGCCATTCGGGCCTGGAGCTCCATCTTGTCTCCCTTTTGTCACTGCTTTGACTACTCGTTCTTCAGTTAGTTCATATACTGAGGTACACCCCTGTATTGTATCGGAGGGAGTGATCGGTGATACGCCCACGCCAATGCCGTGGGCCCTGAATGATCTAGTACATTCATAGTGATCTTGTGCCTGAAAGTGGTCCGTTAAGTATAATGCCCATTCTGCTTCCTGGATATTCTCTGAACCGTAGTTTAAGTTCAGGTTGGTGCGGTTAACAAGAGACCGAAATTTCCTTGAGTTTTTTTGCTTGCTTTCCCACACCAATTTCACCCAATATTGAGTTTCCTGAGCCTTTTTCTCTTGGGAGACTGCCCTCCTGAGTGCTTTTTGGGCATGGTGATATGTAGCAAGAAAAGCACTGTTCCCCGGAGATTTTGAGAGCGACCTCAATGCATTGTTTCTCGTTCTCTTTAATGATTTTATGACGGTGGAGGCTGTGGCCCCTACTGATGGAGTACGGTTTGGGCCCTGCACAGTCACTGGATAAGAGCTGATCAGATGAAGATACAGCTGCGACCATTTCGCTGTCGGGGGGCGTCTTGATCAAGACTACCTGTTATAAAATCCTTGCTAGCTTTTAAAACGCTCTGACTGTTAAACTCACTCCATTTGAGGCGCTTTAAGTTTTCTGAGTGTATTCCCTTGTAGGTTATAGAAGCCGTTTTATGGGATTTTGGAATTGTGATGAAGGAAATGACTTGCGGCCTGTGATCGCTTTCAGACCGTTGATGGATACAAAAACTGTCCAGATTAAACAGTAGTTCTGAGTTGCAAATAGTAAAATCTAAGTAAGATTTTTTGCTACCATTCGACCAGGTCCAGTTTGGAGGTGTATCGCTGGTTGACCTTCCATTCACTACCAGGTAGCCTGCATTATAAAATCTCATCACGGAGAGCTCACCTAATATGTTTGTGGTTGGCATCGGAGGTTTCGATTGGGTCATAGCCTCAGTGATGTTAGTCATGTCAGGCCCTTCCATGTCTGCTGCATTCCCTTGAAATAAGTTTGTATTGAAATCCCCCGTGACAATACGGTCCGAATTGGGGTATTCAGTGGCGATGTCCTTCATAATTTCACAGAGTGGGGCCAGATGGTCTTTTTTTGTACGGATGCTGGGGTTGATGTACACGTTTATGAGGAGGAGCAGACGCTGCCTCCTCCACAGGTTAATTTTAACCCCTAGTAGCCAATCTTCTTTGAAATGAAATTGATTAAATGCACCTTTTAAATTATTAGAGATGTATATGGACAAACCGCCTTTAGGATGACCATAGCAGCTGTCCCTGAGTGCTGGTTTCCAAAATTCGATGTATCCTTCTATGGGGCGGCCCTCTACCGCCCAGGTTTCCTGTAGAGTGATTGCTGTATGTTTACACAAGAAGGCCATAGTGACTTCATTTGAGGTTTTTTGATGGAGACCACTGATGTTCCATGAACACAATAAGAAGGGCAGCCGTCCTTGCCTATTATCTATTTTGTGCTGTGGGACAGCCACTGAGAGAGGTTTTCCGGAGGGATTGTGTTTTTCTGCGAGAATTTCAGCCGCAGGCGGTCAATTTAAGTGATTTGAGGACAAAATTGCTGGCAGCCAGCCCCAGCTGTGGTTTAATTCTACGTTGTCTCCAGCTATTGCGGGACATTTAGATTCGACGTCAGACCCTGAGGCATTTTTTAGAACAGAGTAGGGTCTTGCACGTTCTGTTGTATTGGTTATGGCCAGCTGACTGGGTGGAGACGATCTGTTTAACAGGGAAATGGGATATCCTGGCGTAGAGTAGGGGTACACTCTAATTCCCGAGTTCCGCAGAATGGTTTTCTGTTCGAGAAAAGCTCCTACCCAGCTGGCCGATGAAAAAGTCGCCACAGTGACCTCAGAGGGTTGGTTACCTCGGGGGGGGGGGGAGGAATTCAATGGATTCTATGTTGTTCGTGACCAATCCTGCTAGCCCCTGGATGCCTTCCGCTAGTTTTAGCAGATTGGATCTATTGAGGATGTCGTGCCGCCCTTTAGATTTGTACTCAGGGGCCAGTAAAATCTGATGACACGATAGGTC
This sequence comes from Lissotriton helveticus, assembly GCF_964261635.1. Taxonomy (NCBI): domain Eukaryota; kingdom Metazoa; phylum Chordata; class Amphibia; order Caudata; family Salamandridae; genus Lissotriton; species Lissotriton helveticus. Next base: position 450,708,907 of record NC_136067.1, read on the forward strand.
ATTTTTGCTTGACTCCGGTGCACTTATGGACTTGGTGTCGGAATTTTCGACTATCCTATCTGGTTTAATTTCGTGTAACTGTTGTGACAGTCGTTGAGAAACCCTCTTCGAATGTGGGTTGTAACTGATCAGGGTTGTCGGGTCATTGCAGATAGTTTTGAAGAAATGTAATCTTGACGTTGTATTTTCCTTTCCAGGAGGAATTAGAGCCATCGGTGTCCTGGGTTTTCCTGGTACCGTCTTAGGCCCGATTTTGCTTGCCTTCTCTGAGCTCGCCCTTATATTTTCTGTAAGAGCACTGCCCTTAGCTGTTTCTGGGGCTGTTTCTAGGGCCTTAGTTTGTTTACTTTGATCCTGTGGGCTCCTCAATGGTTCTTGGGTGATTGTTTCTGGGGTGACTCCGATGAGGTTTTTTGTTTGCTCTGCTGCACTGGTTTTAGTAGGAGATTTTTTATTTTCAGCTTTCTTAAAGATAGGAAAAAGTTCCTGGTGGGCCACATTGGAGTTTGCCCTTAGTTTGTTTCTGGCTTTGCACAGGCGTATACGCTCTCACTTACTACATGGTCGGGGAGACCCTGGAGGAACCACCACTGTTAGAGCGGTCTGAGGAACAGGGCTATTTATTCGCCTGGGCTCTGGTAGGTCAAACCTGGTTACAGGCCCGGTTGGTGTCAGTGGGAGACCGTTTTCAACCGTCAGATTTGGTTGGATTTGAGCACTCCGGGGTTGTCCGCTCAGGTTCGTTGAGCCGGTGATTGTTCCTGTATTTGGCGCCTCCCCTTCATTTATATATGCGTTCTGGTTAACAGGAACCTCAATGGGTTTTTTATATCCTTGCTGTGTAGGGGATGGCGGTTTGGTGAAGACGTTTCCTCCCCTCAGCCACTTGACTTCCCTTATAACAGTGGTTAGGCATTCTGGGAGCAGAGAAAGAGAGTCTATGATTGGGGAGCAGTAGCAAGTTGGTTGGGCAAGCTTCGTCGAGGCTTGCGCCCTTAAAATTAGAGAGTTAAGTTTATCTAATTTGCTATCGATCCCAGACGTGAAAAGTGCCAAGGTGTTTAGTAGGTCAACCTGCACCTCCAGTTTTACAGAATGATAGTTGAGAGCATTAACAGTTTGTTGAAGGGTCTGTAGGAGTTGTGGCTAAGCACTGGTCGCGGTGTTTTCTTCGATGTTTAGTTTTTCGTTTGAGGTAGAACTGGGCTTGGGCGAACTTTGGGTGGTTTTGTAGAGAAGAGACAGGTCTGACACAAAATGATCGTTCAAGACAGGTGGTGCTGGCTGGGGTTGCAATTGGTCCTTTGTTTGTCCGAATGGCGAAAATAACATGTACGGGGGACTCAGAACTGGTGGTGCCGCTGAAGTGATTATTTTTTGTGGGGTTGAGGATAGTTGGCTACTGTTAAAATACACGGGGTTGGCTTGCCCATGGATTTGCGCCATCGTTGTTTGCTGAGGGGAGGCCGCAAAGGGCTTAGACGGGGTCGCTAAGCGGATAAAAGTGGCGGTGGGATGCGTCGACGCTGAGATGCCCTCTGGTGAGCGCATGATGTCCTTCGGCTGGGTTTGTGGTGACTCTGGGGGAGACACGAAAGACTTGCCTAATTGGAGTTGGGCAGATTGAGGGTTTTTACTGTTGTGGTTGGTATGAGTAGACCCAAAAATGTAGACTTCAGATGGCTCAATTGCCATCGTGGTTTCTGGTGACCAATGGTGCGCCGGGGCCAAGTGAGTCGACCCTGATTGAGCCTGTGTTGTGATGGTGATTGCCTCCAGAGATTGCGGTGTGGTTGTGGCAGTTCCACGGTCTTTAATGACGTTTTTCTAAAAAAATCCCATACGTTTAGGGTTTTTTTGAGGTTTTAATCTGTGGTTAACATTGGCCAAGACCTCAGCAGCATCAGGTTGTTTGGGTTTCCTTTGTTTGGGTGCTGTATATTTCCTTTCTTTTCCTGATCTCATTGTTCCAGAGAGGGCTTGGGCTTGGGGTCTTTTATTAGCTCTCAGATCCTACGCCACTGGTACTTTATTACGGCGGCGAGATTATTAGGATTCGGGCTTCAGGGCATTAGGAGCTGTGTGCAGTAACTGCACGCTGTGTGGCTATATGGGTGTGTAGCAATGGCACCCCCCTGCTCACCCAATCCCGCCTGCTCGGGGCCCCTCCGACCCTGACTGCTGACACCACCTCGCCTCTCCAAGTCGGACCGAGATCCAAGGACAACTGGACAACTGGGGCTACGTGCTATGCAAATTCTGAAACGAGAGCAAGCGCCTCAAGGCCTGGGGGTGGGGTGGAGCCAGCAGGGTTTAGGCAAGGGGGTCGGGGCCCGGGCTGGCTCAAAGATAGAGGGCAAGGGGAGCAGCCCCAGAGTTGGTGAGTTCCCGTGAGCAAGCTGGGCGACGAGCAACGGGTGAGGGGTGACTAAAGGCAGAGGGCGCTAGGAGATTGAGACGCCCGCCGAGAGCCCCCAGCAGGAGCGGGAGCACAGCAGGTGCGGAGGCAACAGGAGCTCAGCTGGTGAGAGCTAGTGGGAGAACTCGGTGAAAGAACTCAGGAGCTCTAAGCGCGTGGAGCTGCAAGTGTGAACAGTAAGCACATGGGGGGGGACAAGAGAGGAGACCGCCCACTCGCCAGAGAGTCTTGGGGAACCGGCGGTAGTGCGAGAGTTTGCCTCCCAGTCAACCCCTTCAACCCCCTTGCATGTGCTAGTAACACACTGTCGCACTGCAGCCTTACCGCGACTCAGTCGGTCTCAGCTGCAGGACTGTGCATCTCACTGCGCCCCTGCCTGCCTCGCTCGTCTCCGGCTTATCTCCGGCTCTTGGCGCAGCAACCCTCGTGCACCGTGCACCCACCGCCGACAGCCTCTCCGCTCTCCTACGTCGCCACGCCTACCTGACGAGCCTCGGTAATCACGCTGGTGGGACGCGGCCAAAAATCTGTCTCAGCTAGCGTTGGATTCCCAGTTCCGTCATCAGCACACTCTGCTGATCACCGATGCTAAAGGGTGTTTGTGCTTGCCAATGTACAGGCAGTTTTCTAAGCAGTGCAATCAAGCTCCTTGATACCCCCGAGGTGATTAGCTCGCTATACAAATGCTGATTGATTGAAGCTCCGGAGGCGTGGAATTAGTCTTGCCACAAGCCCAAGACAGATCTGCAGTCTGCACTCTGCAGCACGCTTAGAGAGAGGAAAAAGCCTCAGAGTATTGTTTTTGAACAGGAAGGTGTTCCTTCCTGCACAAAAACAATGCTGCCTACAATGCAGGCACACTTTCATCATAAAGCAAGTGTGCCTGCATTGGCAGTAGATTGTGCATCAGCGCCAGCAGATCACCCTCTCCCGTTCACGCAGCACTTTGTCTTGCTGCATTGCGTTATGTGAATGATTGATAAATCTGGCCCGATTGTCTTCACTGAACTTTTAGTGACAAAACAATGCTTTGTGTTTACTGTTCTGAACATTTTTAATTAGCCCATAGACAATAGAGACAATTTCTGATGGATATTTCTAACTGTATATTCCTCACCTTAAAATTATCCCAAGACGTCTCACTGCATCGGGCGAATTTTCTCAGCAATGCTCCAGCATGCTGATCGGTGACCCATGTGGCTTTGTGGTGACTCTTTTCTCCCTGGAAGTAACAGAGTGGAGCATACATAAGTGTCACCCCTGCACATGAATGCCGGTTCCTTTCTTTTCACACTCATCACCATGAATCTGGATCCCCCCCACCCCAGTCATGACTGCAGGAAGCGGATGTTGGTGACAGACCAGGAAAATGTGTGCTTTTGGTGTTTGGGTTCCAGTCATGAATCTAAAGTTGTGTGCTAAATCTGCCCTCTTGCACCCGAAGGCAATTCAGGATAGGAGGCAAATCTCTGCACTTAGTATGAGGTTACGGTTGAAAAATAGATTATGCACCAAAATGCAACACTGTTTGTTATCCTGTTTCAAGTGTCGGTCCCATGTAAAGTACCTTTCCCCCTAGAAGTCTTGCAGCAAGTCAAGGATGCGTCATAATTGCATAACTCTGATCCAGCCTGCAGTAGGCCCCGGCATGCTCTCATTTACCAAGGTCATCGTCAACCATGCAGCACGCTTTGAACTTCAAGGAGGTCATGCTGCAGCTTTTCCAGACCTTCTGGTCCCACAGAGCCATGAGGGTCTCCAGTTTGGCGTTCGTGGACAGGCCCTTACTCCACAAACTATCCTGTGGGACTTGTGCCAAATACTTCCACTACAGTCAGAGGGACCATGCCAATCCTTTCCACTCCAATGCCGACTTTGCTGGCCCAAGCCCGAGTTGCCAGTAGCTCACTCCAGGCCTGTGTCATGCTATATGATCACAAAGGCACAGCCAGATTCTGAGCTCAACCTCTGCCACTACTATCAGAGGCTGGCAACCTTATTTGAATCAACTGACGTGGATCAGTGTTTGCAAAATGTTCCCCATGATTCTATTGACAAAGAAATGAACAACCTATTGCAAAGAAGTGGACAACCAGCTCCCCCTCAATATTTTGATGATGAGCTATGCCAACATTTACAAAATGCCAGTGGGCTAGATTAATCCTCAGAGACTGAGCTAGACACGCCACTTGAGCCACCAATGGAAGAAAGTGCCTTGTAGGCAGTAGCTGCACGAAGATCAGTGCTTGATTTACAGGTGCCTATTGTTGAAACCAAGATAAACATGTTCACTGCGGTCTTTCTGCCAGTTCCAAGGTATTTCTAAGCCATCATTGCCATTCATGAGGCTGTGACCACTTTATCCAAGCCTTGCTTGGTCCCTCTGGTGAGTCGACCTCTTGGTAGGTGACATAAGCTGGCCCTTTATGACCTCTATTTTGTTTGACAAGACGCCTTACACCTGAAAGCCTGGTCATACAGGCCTCAACTAGTAATGTAACTTCCATTACCTTTCTAGATAATCCTCTAGATAGAGCGAAACATACTAATCGCTTTGGAAAAAGATTGTTTTGTTTAGCCTGTTTAGCCTTAGGATTCTTGAATGCGGTGTCCTCTCTTAGCAGGTACAACTATGCTTTATGGAACATGACTAGCAAAATCTTGACAGTGTCCCGGACGTTCTCGGGCCCGCTGGCCCAATACAGGATAGCCTGGATAAAGTAATGAATGTCTTCTCAATCTGTGCCACAGCAAAGCCTAGTCATTTTGGGGCAGAAGTCAAGGCAGCGACCGAGGCCATGTGCACAGCAGGGACAGCTCAGCTCTTCCTCTTCCGCCCTACTGCAGTGACTGCCCAGCTGCTTTCACTTACCCTCACATGCTCTTGCTCAGCCAGTAGGAGGCAGGATACAACGTTTCCTCCCAGCTGGAGAACTATCATGTCAAACAGATGGGTCTTGCAAATCATTCAAAGGCACTATGCCCTGACTTTCATTTCATACCCACTACGTTTTCCCCCAGTCCGCAGACTATTCTGTAATCTTGCTGCAAGGCCAAGCGCGCCTCAGAACGGTGCTGACTTCAAATAGAGACGTGTGTTTTTCATGCTACTTCCTCATAGCAAAGAAGGATGGAGGCCGATACTGGACTTTTGTACACTGAATGACTTCCTGTGGAAAAACAAATTCAAAATGCTTATCCTGTCCCATATTCCTTTTGCTCTCTCCTCATGAGGCTTGATAGTGTCCCAGGAATGTCAAGAACATATTTTCATATACCTATCCTACAGTCCCACAGGTATTATCTGAGGTTTCAGTGGGATTGGAAAATATCCAATTTGCAGTGATCCCCTCAGCTTTCCCTCGGTCCCTTGTGTGTTCACGGAAATTTCAGTGGTCACTGGCCACCTTTGAAAGTCGGGATACATGTGATCCAGTACCTTGACAACTAGCTTCTCAACACAAGCTCGGGGCAGTCAGCCATAGATCACCTCTGGACGATGGCCATAGTCCTGCCATCTTTGAAGTTTTCTATCAATTAGCCAAAGTGTCACCGGGATTCCGTTCATTGGGGCTGTCTTGGTAACATTCAAGACTTTTCCACTACCACAGTGAACTGGAAATTTTTTAATATGATCCAGATGTTTCCAGCTCAATTCTGGATCTAGTGAGGATGGTGCTGCAGTTTCTAGGATTCCTAACCTCCTGCATACTCCTTGTCTCGAATGTCAGGTGGCATTTGCAGGTCCTGCAGTGGAACATTAGATTTCAGTGTACCCAACATTATGGCTGCCTCTCCAACTCACCCAGGTCTCATAGGAGATGGCTCATGATATTCTTTGGTGGCAGATAAGTGCCAACCTGACCAGCAGCAAGCCACTTTCTGTTCCCTATCCAGACTTCACAGTTGTGACATTGCTGGGTTGGGAGTGTCACCTGGAAGAGGTGGAGTTTAAGGCCTCTGGTCTCAAGCAAAGAGCCAGATTCACATCAACATTTTGGACTGAAAGCTGCCCTGCCATAAATTAAGGATAAGCTGGAGTAAGTCTCAACAGACAACATGACTACCATGTTGTACTATAAAAGGTAGGGCAGAGTAGGTTCCAGAGTCTTGTGCTAGGAGACCCCACGCCTATGGAAGTGACTGGACCAGCAGAATATCTTTCTAGTAGCCAACTCTTTATGTCTCTGAATAACAGAGCTGAAAAACTCATCATATGTCGGCTTACGGATCACCAGTGGCATCTTTACCCCCAGGTGGTAAAGGGTATCTTTAACCATTGTGGTGTACTCTGGTTAGTTCCACTGGTGAAAACACAGTGTCAACTTTACTGTGCTTTGGAGTTTTTCCAGGAAAGTCGCTAAGATGCATTCCAACTGCGATGGGGCTCAGGTCTCCTGTATACGGTTCTGCAACTGCCTCAAGCTCTAAGGAAAGTCAGGTTAGAACAGGCCCAAGTCATTTTAATAGCCCCAGGCTAGACCAGGAGAGTATGTGTAGGGTTTTGCAGGATAAAGCAGTCACTGACTCGATAGAATAAGTTTCAGGATGCTTTATTACAAGATTGATACAGCAAATTATTCAGGAAAGTATTTCTTTATCCTCTTCTTAAGGGGCTGATATTGGCTTTCACCACAGAGGCCACGGTCTCCTCGCCTCAGAACAGGTGAAGGAGGGAAAAAGAGAAGAACAAAAAAGGCACGGGTAAGCATTTTGATTTCAGAGGTGACTGTGTTAGGGGAAGGGAAGAACACCACTTCTACTATAAAGCGAACAAGAGAAGAAACAGGGATAGTTCCTTCACCCTGTATAGGAAAACGTTTTCTAATGTGGCTTTATCAGGAAAAGAAACAGTGCATTTATCTGGACAAGTATGCCCTCTAGCGAGTTTTTGTTATTTACGGTGACAAGGGATTCCTCCCCTGGAGGGACGTTCCATCTCTCGCCATGAATTTTGATCCATTACTAATGCTAGTGGGATACTCACTCCACGCTCCTAAAACCAATAGGAAACTCTTAGATATTGCTCTGCTTCTCGCAAAGCGCCGCGTTGCATGCAGGTGGGGACGTGGAAGGGCTCCAAAGTTCAAAGACTGGCTTTCAGACATGACTCATTGTCAGGACCAACATGCCACTTTTGCTGAAACACTCCCACTTCCTAGCAGGCCTGCTGACATTTGGGGTCCTCTAGTCACATAGTTGCTAGCTCAGGGAGAAGGTCCCATTGATCCGGGTGGGTGCGGGGATCAGGCAGGAGGTGACGACCAGATGGGGGCTGTCTGACCTATTGGGCAGTGCCATCACCACATGGCTGCAGATTAAATGCAATGGCTACTTTTATTGCAGTATGGACTCCTAATTGGTAAGACTTCATGATATTTACCATCTACATGCTTAAGAGATCACTTATTGCTTACTGGACATTGGTTGAGATGAAATGGCGTGAGACACTCCTATACTGTATAAGGACAATATGATGCTACCCTTATATGACACTTGATGTATTAACCCTGATGAATGTTTTTTCTTTCCCTGTATAAAACCGCTGACTTGCCATGATCTATCTATGCTGTATGACTGTAACGATTTTGCTTTGCACCACAATGCCACTTCCTACCTTGTTTGTTTTCCTTTTTTTTTCTTGTTGAAAACTCAATAAACAAAGTTTATAAAAAAAAATCCTATGTGTGGAGAACCCACTATAAGATGGTGACTGTGTTAGCTTCTTGGGGAGGCTTAATCACACGTTTCAATTTTGTTAGTCCGCTGCAAAGCCTTATGGGACCAGTTTGGTTATATATTGGAGTGTTATTATGGACTGCAATGTCAAAACAGAACAAGAAATAGAAAAGCATGCACCACCAATAATTAGAACAAAGGAAACCTATGCACCAAACAAAATAAATAAAACTTAACTGTCTAGCACAAAAATAGAAGCTCGACTGATAATTCATATTACATAATCTTAACCTTCCAGGCAGCACCCTTTTCCTCTTGCTATTTTCTTTTATCCCAGGTACAATCTCCTCCCCTATAACTACCTGATCACTCACTTTGGATCCCTCACGTTTCACCATGGTGGCCTCTTCCAACAAATTGTCACCACCCTTCTCCAGCCTCTCAACAACCTTTTCCTTTCCTTTATTGACCAACTGATCAGAAGCAAAGGCAGATTGCACACCACTTCGTTCGAAGATATCATCCACCCATTCCATATCCTCCTTATTCTCCTTCCGTCCTTCCCTGAGACCACTCCAACATCCTCCTCTAGTCCCATAGTCACATTTTTAGGTTCCAAACTTTTCCATCCTTCAACCCCACCACATTTCTAAAAACCTCCACCACTTCCTGGGCTGCCCAAAATTGACTCTCTCCTTTGGGAATCTTCCCAGGTTTCTTCACTCACATCCAATCCCCAACCTTCACCCGTACATCCTTCACCCCTTGAGCTTGGTCATAGTAGCCTTTACTTCTTTCATGTGTCTCCTTTAATCTACTTTTGATTGCTATAAGCGACCACTGCTCCACTATTCCATTCTTCAGCCATGCCAGAGCAAACTTGCATCTGGATCTCCTACCTCTCACTATCACAAAAGGTGACAACCCAGTGACATCATAAATAGTTACCCTAATAGCCCAAACAGCCTCTTGTACTTTCAGCTTTCAGTCCTCTGTTATTTCAGAGCTCCTTGAATAACCCCTTTCAGCACCCGGTTAAACCGTTCCACGGTGCTGTTCCCACTGGGATTAGAACATGACGTTGTCTTATGTGTCACTCCAGTTCTTTCAAAGTAACTCCTTGCACTTTTAGAGGTGAACTGCATCTTATTGTCACTCAATAACACTGCAGGCATGCCCTCCAACACAAAAATCCTGTCCAGAACATCCAACACAGTATAAGTATCCACCCTCTCCACAATTTCCACCACCGACCATTTAGAAAACAAATCTATCACCGCTATTTTAAATTCCTGCAAATCTCCCACCGGTCCAAAAATTTCCACTGCAACACATTCCCAAGGTTGTTCTGAAATTAATCCTTCACTCATCGGTGGTCTTAGAGTTTTTAAAGACTTGTACGCTGAGTAAAATATGGAACAACCTCTCACAAACCTCTCCACTGCTCTATCCACACTTAGCCATCAGAACACCCCCTTAACCACAGCCTTGGTTCTCACCACTCCAAAATGCCCCTCATGGCAAAGTTGCAAAATACTATCTCTTAAACCCTCTTTTGGCACAACTCTGCCCCTCTCAATACCCCATCCTTGTCCACCGACAACTGCATTCTCACCTCCCAAAAAGGTCGCACCAGTTCTGTCACTCCATCTTTCACAGAAAATCCCTTGCATACATAAATTATTAATGCTTGTAAATCTTTATCCTTTTTTTGTTCGTCAATCCACTCCACTCTCTTAATTGCCGGCTCCCCTGAATCCTGAACAAAAGCAATTTTGAAATTCCCCCACCGATCATCCACACACTTTCCCATCAGAACACAAAATTTTCCCTTCCAGGCACATACACCAACCTGTATACATACTCCTTCATTCGCATGCCTTGCCAGCCTGGCAGAGGCTGCTACACTCCCTCTGCAGTCAATAACTACACCAATGGTCTTGTGATTGGTCCGAACAGTAACAGACTTTCCCCACACAAAAGCACAGAAGTGCTCTAAAGCCCATGCACAAGCTAATGCCTCCCTCTCCATTATAGGATATTTCTTTTCTGTAGGTGACAACGACCTTGAAGCAAAAAGAATAATTTTCTCCCTACCTCTCGCATCCTACTGTGACAACACCTCTCCTAGTCCCTTGTCACTTGCATCAGTTGTCAAACAGCACTCCAAGTCTGGGTTAAAATACACAAGGCCGTTACCATTTCCTGATCAGACTTGACCTTATTAAACTCCGGCTCACAACTCGTGCTCCATTCAAATGTCACATTTTTTTCTTTAGCAGCATACAGATATTATAAACTTTACTTGCAAAATTGGGGATACATTTTGCACAGTATTCTGCCATTCCCAAAAAGAATCTCACTTCATCCTTTTTAATCGGAGCAGACGTACCAACAATGGTATTCACCAGTGAAGGTCTGGGTTACACACATTCCTCACTTATCATATTGCCCAGGTATGTTACACTCCTCTGTGTAAACTTGTATTTGCAGAGCTCTACTGTCAGCCCCACATCTTTTAACGCACCCAACACTTTCCTCAACCCTTCCTCGTGGCTCTCCTTACTAATAGCGAAGACCAGGATGTCAGCCTGGAAAAACTTCACTTTGCACTCCTTCCCAAACAGTCTATGCATCAGCCGCTGAAATACGGCAGCCACAGATGCTAGCTCAAATGGCATTAGTTTGAATTGGTACGTAGTGAGCTTCCAGGATTCTGGTGTGAGCACCACCTGATGATACGTCGCCGAAAGATCAATAGTAGAGAACCTAGTCACACCCTTGAGAGATGACACCATCTCATTGATTTTATTTAAACGGAAATGTTTCGAGCACAATGTTATTATTCGAGTGGGGCAAGTCAATGCATAAACGAATCTTGCCATTGCACTTGCACGCTATCACCACTGGTAAAATCTATTCTGAGCTTTCCACCTCCTCAATCACGTCCTTTTTGATCAATCCATCCAGCTCTTTTGCCACCTCATCTCTAATTAGAATAGGGATACCCCTCACCGTATGTACTGCATCCTTTTTTAGCACAATAGTATGCATGACTTCCTTCAAGATTCCTAAATTCTTTCCAAACAGTTTTGGAAACTCCTTTACCATTGCACTCCACACCATACTGCACTCCTCCACAATCAATACCTTTTCCTCGCTATTAGGATCCAAAATTATATGCAAATTTTCTGGTCTAGAGCTGAGGATCCAAGCTTAGCCACAGAGTTTCCCTCTCGCCAACCTACCCTTGAATGAAAATGTCAGCCACCTGAAACTCGGCATATTAATTTTTTTCCCCGTGAGACTCTCAGGGCCTACATTGGTAGGAGTCAATTGCAGTTCTACTTTACTCACAAACTTTTCCTTCCATACCTCTTCATTCACTATTGTGAAGGATGACCCAGAATCTGCGAATATTTTAATTGGCACTCCATCTATCAACATATCAGACACTGGTTTTCCTCTAATAGAACTGTCAGAGATATTAAATACAAAACTTCCCACAACCCAATTTCAAGTTCTCCATCTCTGCTTCGCTTCCTTCTGGACGGTCTCCTTCCAATACGCATTTTACACTGCTTTTCCTTCTCCTGCAGACCTTAGAGAACTATCCTATTACTCCACAATTACTGCACTTTTGCTTTGTGGCAGGACAATATTTACTATACGCCAAGTGATCCCTACTGTCGCAACAATAGCATCTCCTTTCCTCCGGTCTTCTCTCCTTTATAGTCCTCCTCTGCTCCTTGCTTTGATTTCTGTCTGCCATGTTCTGCACTTTGTAAACACCCCCTGTATCCTTTTCATATTCTTTAAGTTCTGTCGCACACCTTCCCGACATCTCTGCCTTCTACACAATTGCTAAAACTTCCTCCAACAGTGCATCTTCATGATCCACAACCATTCTTGAACTGCAAAACTATTTGCATGCATGACCAATTGGTCTCATATGAAATCATCATGCAAATTCACAAACTTGCAATCAATGGCTAATTTCTTCAACTCAGCTATGTATTCGTCCACTAATTCTCCTTTGTTCTGTTTCTTTTTACAGAATTTATATTGCATATTGCCAATGCATATGTTTGGTGCAAAATAATTATGCAGATCTTTCAAAGCTGCCTCAGAAACATCCCCACTTGTAACTATCTTGGGCATGCAAGAGTATGTTTTCAAACCAACCAACCCTTAAGAATGCAGTAAAAAAAAAAATGTGCTCCGCCTTCATTTTACCAGCTTCATTCACTGCTTAACGTAATTCACAAAAAAAAACTTTCACTCCACACACTTCATTGCTGGTTCTGAACCAGCTGCCAAAACACATGTGGAGGGCTCAATCAATCAGGGAATTGCAAGCATGCTACGCACCCATGAGGGTCTCAAGGTGCTGAGGGGTGTTCCGCTGATCTGTTTAGCCAAAGAGCCAGGTCTTGAGGGTCTACCTGAAGATGTTCACGGAGGGGGTGTGTCTGATGTCTGCTGGTAGCACGTTCCAGGATCTGAGAGAAGGATCTTCCGCCTGCTCTTACTCTGCAGAAGTGGGGGGGTTTGGCCAGTGAGAGGTTGGAGGATCGGAGGTTTCTTTTGGGTACTTGGATTTGATTCTGTTGTTGAGCTATTTTTGTCCGTTGTTGTGTAGGCATGCGTATTTTCAAGGTGAATCTTTTTTCCACTGGGAGCCAGTGGAGTCTTCGTAGGTGTTGGCTGATGTGTGCGTGCTGGGGGATGCCGAGGATGAGTCTGGTGGCTGTGTTCTGTATTGTTTGTAGTTTGCGGAGTAGGGACTTGTTGATGCCGGCGTAGAGTGCGTTTCTGTAGTCAAGTCTGCTGGTGATGAGTGCCTGGGTGACTGTCTTCCTTAACTGGGGGGGATCCATTTGAAGGTCTTGCGGAGGATGCAGAGGGTGTTGAAGCAGCTGGAAGTGATGGCGTTGACCTGTCGGTTCATGGTAAGTGATAAGTCGAGTACGATGCCAAGGTTTTTGGCGTGGTCTGAGGAGTTGGTGGGCTTCCTAGGGCACTCGACCACCAGGTATTGACCCAGGCTGATGGGGTTGTTCCAAGGACGAGGACTTCTGTCTTCTTGGCGTTGAGCTGAGGCAGCTGTTGGTCATCCAGACTGCGACGCCTTGCATTCCTTTCTCGAAGGTGAGTTTGGCGGTGGTGGGGTCTTTGATGAGGGAGAGGATGAGCTGGTTGTCAGCGTAGGATATGATGTTGAGGCCGGGTTGTCAGACAATGGCTGCGAGGGGGGCTATGCAGATGTTTAAGAGGGTCAGGCTCAGGGATGACCCCTGTGGGACTCCGCAGGTGATTTTCGTGGGATCGGAGAGGAAGGGTGGCATTCTGATCCTTTGGCTTCTTCCGGTGAGGAATGATCGGAGCCAGTCCAGGGCTCTTCCTTGTATGCTGGCGTTGTGTAGTCTGGCGACTAGTGTGCAGTCAGAGACGGTGGCGAAGGCTGCTGAAAGGTCAAGTAGGATGAGGGCTGAAGAGTGGCCTTGGTCCAGGAGAGTGCGGATGTCGTCTGTGTCGGCGAGTAGGGTGGTCTTGGTGCTGTGGTTGCTTCTGAATCTGGATTGTGATGGGTCGAGGATGGCATTCTCTTCGATGAATCGTGTCTGTTCCCTGTTGACCGTTTTCGCTGCAACTTTGGCTGCAAAGGGGAGAAGCGAGATGGGCCGGTAGTTCTTGTGGTTGGTAGGGTCACATGTTGGTTCCTTGAGCAGGGGCCTGACTTGTGCGTGCTTAGCCATCTGGGAAGGTTCCTGTTGTGAAGGTGGTGATGGTGCGTTGTAGTTCGGGTGCGATGGCGGTCGCAGCTCTGTAGTAGATGTGGGAGGGCAGGGGTCATGGGGCCCCCGTGTGGATGCCTTTCATGGTCGAGGCGGTGTCTTCGGTCGTGATCGGATTCCAGTATGGGATGGTTGGCTGGAGTCTCTGGGGGAGTCTGTGGCATCTGGTTGATGAAGTTGTCATAGAGGTTTTTGATTTTGTGGTAGAAGTAGGTTCCAAGCTTGTCGCAGAGGTCTTGGGACGTGGTGATATCTGTGGCTGCATGGGTTGGTGAATTCCCAGATGACACTGAAGAGTTCCTTGGAGTTGGCAAGGATTTTGTTGCGGAAGAAATTCCTTTTGGTGGCTCTGATTTGGTTGTAGTAGTTTGTCATTGAGTTCTTGTAGGTGGAGTAGTTTTCGATGGTCTTGCTGTTTCTCCAGTCCTTCTCCTGGCATCTGCAGGTGCACCTGGCATCTTGGTGTTCGGTGGTGAACCGGGCGGCTTTCCTGGTGCGTTGTTTGTCCGGGTTGTGGAGCAAGCTTGTCTGCACATTTGGAGATCCAGGTGTGGAGTCCTCTGGTTGCGATGTTTGCGTCGGGTGACAAGGTGAGGTGGTCTTGGATGAGGGTGGAGTTCAGTTGATCGTCGATGACCTTGATCCAGTTCGTTCATGGTGGGCATGGGCTGGTTTGGGTGCCTTGGGTTTTTTGAAGGTGAAGTGTACGCAGTGGTGGTCGGTCCATGGTGTTTATGTTATGTGGCTGTAGTGGATGCTGTTTGCTGCCGCAAAGATGGGGTTGAGGGTGTGCCCTGCTCTGTGGGTCGCTGTGGTGATGAGTTGTTTGAGTCCGATGTTGGCGAGGTTGTCGCGGAGGATGGTGAAGTTGGGGTTGCTGGGATTGTCATGGTGGAAGTTCGGGTCACCGATCAGTATGTAGTACATTGTGGTGATTGCGTTGGGTGCAATTAAGTTGGTGATGCTGGTGGCGAAGGGTGTCCGTCGGCCGGGAGGTCTGTAAATGAGGGTTCCTCGGAATGTGGCTTTGGGGTTGATATGGAAGTGCAAGTGCAAGTGTTTAGTGGAGGGGAAGGTGTCGCTGGAGGTGGTGAGGTGGAGGGTGCTCTTGTGGGCGATGGCGAGGCCCCCTCCCGGGTGGTGGGGGCGGACCTTTATCTGGATCTTGTATCCGTCCGGGATGGCGGTGTTGCTGTCTGGTGGTGGAGGAGGCTTTGGTCCAGGTTTCAGTGAAGAAGGCAATGTCGGGCCCGAGATAGTGGAGAAGATTCCAGATTTCCATGGCGTGTTTGTGTACGGAGCGCACGTTGAGGAGGATGCATCTAAGGGTGTCATTGATGCAGGTGTCAGCGGTGCTGGAGGTAGGGGTGGTGGTGAGGGTCTGACAGCAGTGGAGGCAGGAGAACTGGCCAAGGGTTGTGTTCGGCGCGGCCTGTTGGCAGTCTCTGAGCCTTCCTGTGTTGAGTGCGAGGAGGGCGGCAGAGTCGTAGCGATGGAAGGTCGTAGATCTCGGGTTTCTGGCGCTGGTCGTGGACGGGCGAAGACGGGCTTTCCTTAGGCGTGTCCTCGGTACGCCATTGGTGCAGCCGCCATTAAGTGGGGGAGGGGGAGGGACGAGCAGCTGGGAGGCAGGAGCGGTCAAGGGGAGGGGTCCCAGGGGCAGCAGAGGTGGCAGGAACGGGCTAATTAAAATATAGCAGTAAAAAGTGAACTGTGAAAAAGTGAAAAGAATACAACAGCAGTGGGGCACAATAAAATACAACAACAATGGGGCACAATAAAGAAAACAACAACAGTAGTGGGGCACAAAAGCTACTAAAAAGTGGGCACAGAGTTCTAGGGAACGAGGAGGCTATTTGAGGAACATACCGCAAACACAAGGAGATGATGGACGGAGGGCTGAAACTTTTCACACACTCACAGATCTGGGTTGAATCCATCATCATTCTTTAGCTCACTTCGCCTCCTCAGTTCAGACCTAGCTATATGCAAATCAGTCTTGACCCTGTGCCTCATGGGAATAGTCCAGCCCGAACTGTCAAGCCAGGTCTTCCCTGTACCGAAACAAGCATCCTGGGACTGGTTTCTGGGTAACACCCTTCATCAGCCAGGCCAGCTTGAATCCAGTGGCAAAATGTGCAAAGGACCCACGTCTGGGCATACCCTGCCAACTTAGGGCAAACAAAGCAAACACAAGGAGATGATGGACGGAGCGCTGAAACTTTTCAAACAGTTGTGGAAAATACCCAACAGAGGGACATGCGCAGTCTGGGCAGTCTCAAACCCTACCTGGTGGTTAGAACGGATCAGCAGCGGAGCACCCCAGAGCGGAGCTGCTAGGGAGAGAGCAGGTCCCAGACCGAGGTCAGAGGACTTGCTCGTGTTCCCCTGCTGCTGCTGCCATTAAGTAGGGGGGAGGGATGAGTAGCTGGGATAAAGGGATGATAGTAAGGTTTTGCTGGGCCATGTTCTCTTCAGGTGCGCAATCCTCTTGTTCCATAAAATGTCTCTCTTAGTTTTTTTTATCAACCTCTAACAAACGGTTAAACAATATCCATGTACAAGCCTCACCCCACCTTCCTCGCGTGTTCCTGTAATAAATCCGTCTTAATTGCCGACTTAATTTGTCAATTTCAGTAGCGCGATGTTCAAGGTTCTCTCCGATCGTTGCCAGGTAACCGCTGTCACACAAATATTTATTTTCCCTCTGCTGTGTGAACTCCGTGATCACTCCTGTTGTTGTCAGACAACCAGAGCCAATTGAATGCTTCCCCCAAAATGGCCATCACGCAGGGTCGCGCTACGCAACCTCACGTAGGAACGTGGTGACAGGCCAGCTGTTTCGCTCTTCTCACGCTCCTCAATGCCACCTTAGAACATTGACGCCACTCGAAAAATGCGGCTGACTAGCAGTTGCAGCCAACGGCCTCACGTACCATACAAAGGTAATGCCTGTAAGTTTCAATTTACTTTTTTCTTCGTGCCTGTTCAATTCCTGTGTACCGTTCCTTCCAAGTGCCTTGCAATTACACAGTGTCAGTTTTTCTCAATTATGATTTTCTGAAAAAAATCCCATTGAGGCCTTGCACACGCGTATCCGGCTCCAAATTGTCGCCAACTGTAGTGTTGGCACGCCGTATGAACAGGGTTGGCCTGGGATTAAAAATCGGCCCAGGCACGCAATAAAAAGTGGGTCACATTTGCATATTGCCTTTCCGTAAAGCACTGCTTTGGCGAAATTTTATAAAAAAAAGGAGGTGGGGGGGAGCGGGGCATTGAAAAAAATTGCACTGATTATTTTACACTGTTGAAACACACCTGAAAACAAGTAAAGCCACATTTGCTCAGGCCCCCTGCCCCGCTGAATATGCATATATATATTAATGGATCGACCAATCGAGAGAAAGGGAGTGATACCTCTGCCCTTGATAAAAGGGAGGTAATCGATGCCCATCTACCTCCAGAAAGGCCACTCAGGCACCCACTGGGCCGCTGGCGGCATCCAAACAATGCATAGCTGTCCAAATTGGCCCCCAAGGCTGCTCAAAAAAGCAGACCACAGCTGGAGCGCGGACACCGGCCCCTTGGGCATCGACCGAGGGCCCGCGTTACCAATCCGA
This sequence comes from Lissotriton helveticus, assembly GCF_964261635.1. Taxonomy (NCBI): domain Eukaryota; kingdom Metazoa; phylum Chordata; class Amphibia; order Caudata; family Salamandridae; genus Lissotriton; species Lissotriton helveticus. Next base: position 450,726,423 of record NC_136067.1, read on the forward strand.
CGCTGCGTATGAACCACCACGGAGAAAGTCCTCTATAATTTGAATTTATTAAGTTACACAAGGGAACAGGTGAGAGCCGGGCAGCACAGCTTCCACTCCAAGACCTCCGTGCCACGAATGCCTTGGACTGGAACCAAGCCTGTGGAATGCACATACATTCTATGCCCCATTCTAATACAGATAATTTCACCAACACAACATGGACCCGTTCTAAAAGGGCAACAAAGGGGCACAGGAGGTAAGGGGCCAAGTTTTATCCAAAAAAAACACCAACCCTACAAGTGGTCACAAATAGAGGCTTGCAGTGCTAGAGAAAGGATGCCACATGGAGAAACCAACATTAACGAACTCGTTTGCATGCATGCTTTCAGTACACTCGCTTTGTAGGTCTCGCACCTAGCATTGCAGTGCGCAGCACTGCACGCGCATCGCGAGACCTCATGTAGGGTAGTTCAGAAAGCAGAGCACACGCTTGTGCGTGTGCTTTCGTCGGCTGCAATTGGCTTTTGCGTGCTTTTTTAAAATAAAGCCAGCACGCAATTGGAAATGTTTCCTTATACGATGCCAATTGTTACTGATTTTTTTCTGGTTTGTGTCTGCATTAGGCGGCATTTGCAGCTTGTGACACGATTAAACCATTTCTCGACAGGGCCAGTATTTAATGATTAACAGAAATGAACCGGGGAAATTAACCGGGAACATGCAAAGAACTAAATGCATATTTGATTGAAACCATATTAAATATATCTCATAATAACGTGCAGCTGCGGGGTCTGTGCTACTTGCTGAAAGCGGCATTGCTCTAGAAATATATTAGGTTTTCACTTCAGTTCTGTACTCTGTCCAGCAGTTATGGCACAAGCCTCGCACAGCTGGAGGGACAGTGCTCGCAGTAATATCGGAGCAAACCTGAGCCTCTGCTGTGGATTAATGGGGCTTTCATCTTTCCAGTTTAGATTAGCAGGGCGTCTCTTGTAATGGAGCTTCAGCACAAATCTGTTTGATGTCTACAGCACACTTTGAAGTTGAAGCATGGACGTGAAAATTAATATTAATACTGTACTCCATCCGGACAATCAAATGTTGTGGGCCGGGGGAGCATGACGGCCGGAGGCTAAACGGCCGTGACGGAGCTCCACCTTTCCCTATGCGGTGCACCACGCAGGCGCGAGGAGAGAATCGGCAGCCGCTGTAGATTCCAGTGACCAGGGAACGGAACGGAGCGTCTCTACTCAGCGGCCCCGGGATTTTTGATACGCTGAGCCCCCCGGATTGTGGCGGAAATCGGGCAAGGGCCATCTATCAGTCGGCACCTACCCAGCGAAGAGGCAGACACGGTGATGCGCGGCCCCCTCCTTGACTCGGAACGGCATGAGCGGTGAGCGGTATCGGCTCCAGTGGCCGTAGCCTTTTGTTTGTTTGTCCTTAAAAAAAAGCTAAGTGGCTACACACCCCTCTAAAACCCCTCTTAAACCCCGACCTCGTTTTGGGGGAAGGCGTGGGGGTAGGCGAGCTCAGAGCTTAGAGCTTAGAGACTATAAGTGCTTTTCATAGCGCCTCTTTGACTACAGCTCTATATCTACCGTGGGACTACATCTCTGGACCTTTCCCTTTTTTTCCTTTTTCCTGGTTTTCAGGTAAAAGACTGTTTTTACTCTCAAGGTATTACTGGGAAAGTAGTAGGAAGATTCCGGGATGGTCAATAGAGGTGTCTCAGCACCCCACGAACCGGCCTGGTTCCGCGAGTTTGGTGCCATCAGATTTTGGAGGGTTGATGCTGGAAGACGTGCTCAGAGCATAACACAGTGGAGAAGTTACATTGCACTGTCATCTGCACAAAGTGAGAGGAGTAAGAGGAGTGGAAGTGAGACTCTTGAAATAAGGAGTGACGGGGGCAGTCGGTCTCGATAACACTGCTAAAAAATCCAGAGTTGAAAGGAGTCGATAGTAGAACAACATATGCTCCCTTGAGCTTCTCTGGTGGACTGTTGTATATACCCTATAAGAGTAGCAGTGTCAAACACTCTTGTATGGAGACAGGTAGTCTCGACATAGATAATCTGCAGGCCGGTCCCCCCTCAGTCAACTTGGGCAAGCCCCTACTAATTGCCCCTGATCCTCCCTCTGTGGTGAATAGATACACCCTCCGTAGCCGGGTGGCCAATTTGCCCCAAGCTCACTCCACCACGTCTCCCCCTCTCCCAGTAACTCATGTGAAGGCTTTGGCCCAAAAGAAAGGGGCTAAGGCGAAAGTGTATAGAGGAAACTACGACACTGGTGATTCAGAAACTCCACCAGGAAAAGGAAAGGGCAGGAAAAAGGTGAAGGGAAGGACCCCTGCTTCCTTAAAGTTACACCCTCTCTAAAAACGTTCTATAAGGTTCTCTCCACTAGTACTTCGAGTAAGACTAGAGATCTATCAAGAAATATGTCATCTTTGACCATGGAAACTCCGAAGGAAGCCACTCAGACCGAGATGCCGGAGAGTAATAAACCTGCATCCATCTCTTCACCTATACAACCGGGACTTTCTAGCTCTCCACCCCTAACATCAACAATGTCTCCTACGGTCAATTCGGTCAATTCGCTCGATCTAGTACACCCAGAGGTGGAACTCTCAAATAGCTTTTCAGCATTGGAAATCGAAGACGAGCAAGCTGTACTAGATGAAGTGGGTATTGTGGATGCCTCTCCGCCTATATCGGATAATCAGCATACTCCTGAAACTGCGGCAGTTTCTGCTGTTACTGCAGCCCCAGGAAGCCCTGCAACTTTAGCTGATATCCTTATGGGTTAAAGAGAAGATCTGGGGAGGCGCTTCGCTACCTCGGAGGCTAATCAACAAGCTATTCAGGCCTCATGTGAGATGCTTGCCCGAAAGGTCGAGGATGTTTCATTAAGAACGGATGCCCTGGAAGCAGAAATCCCTAAGATTCAGGAAGCGCTAGGAACGTCGGCAATTAACATTGACAATTTGGTCAAGCAGAATCGGGAAATGAGAGAAGATATAGAGAGGCTGGAAAACCACTCAAGGAAAAACAATATTAAATTTCTAAATATCCCGTAAGATATTGAGGGCAATGACATCAAAGCATTTATTGCGGCCCTGCTTAAGACTACAGTGTTGAAGGACTCCCCCGATACGGCCCAGGGTTTATTGGCGGATATTCAAAGAGTCCATCGTGATCCTTTCCGGCGGAACCCTAGTAAAGAAAGAACTAGGAAGATCTTAGCCAACTTTCTCACCTATTCCATTAAGAAGATTTTATCACTGGGACTGAAAGCTGGCCAGATTAAATCCCCCTCTTTTTCCACTCCCTTCACTTTCACTATTCGATAAGATATCTCCCACATTACGGCATCAAAGCAATGGGAGATGGGCAAGAGGCTGGCAACCTTTAACTCTCTGGGGGCCCGTGCGCAAATGAAATTCCCCGCTTCCCTGAGGGTCATGTGGAATAATCATATGTATAATTTTCGTCAGGTGGAGGAGGCAGATTGCCTGATAGAAAAAATCAAAGCTGGGAATAAAGGGGAGAATGGAGTAGGTTTGCAGGGGTTGATGTCATCCGGGGCGTCTGGGTCAGGGTCAGGGTGAACAATAATACTGATCTTTTCGAGGAGGAGGAGCTTCGCGCGCACCCAAGATGGTCGCGTGAGCACAGGGCTCCCGGACCCTCGCCACCTCCATCGACTATCCTGTACTTTATCCTGGTTCGGACGACGGGTGTTTATTGACGTAGTTCTACTGATCATTTATCTGTTTCAAAAAACTTTTTTGGACTTCGGGGTCCAGAGCTACAGATCGCCGCAGTTTTCTGGCCTGCTCCTAGGTGCCGCCCGAGCTATCTTGTCTGGCCTGCCGTCCAGTAAGTGAACAACAACGGACTACCGGACTGGCATGGGCTGGCGACCGCTTTTGGTTTCGATTCCTGTCCGGAGATCAACCTGACTTTGCTAGCTACGTAGACGGCCGGACGTGCCTATATTTTTGGTCTATCCGTTTCTGATGCCGATCTGTCGTGGCTTTCAGTTCTGAGACTGGCACCACCTTCGCCCTTTTGGTCCTGCATTTGCCACCGCAGTCATCATATTTACCCGACAACAGGCGACCCGTACGGGTCCAGGATTTAAGATGGCCACCAAGCCAGAGAGTGAGAGGCGCAAGTCTAAACCGGGCGTTCGAGGGAGTGCTTTGCAGACGAACATTATGGACCGGTACACCCTTACTAAAGGATCGCCGGGCGCAGCATCTAAACCCTCGACGACAATGCCGGAGGACTCATCGATTGCGGAGGAGCCCTCGTTGCGGGATCTCATGGGTGCCATTACCGGTATGAAGGCTTCATTGGGGCAACAATATGAGGCCTTGACTCTCAAACTGGATACTGTGTCGATTGATGTCAATTTGATCAGGGCGGATTTGGCGAAGACAAACGAAAAGGTCAAATCCCTGGATCTCAAGACCACTAGTCTGGTCACTGACGTCTCTGACTTACAGGCTGAAGTCGGGAATCTGCGGAAAGCTAATGACTATTTCTCTGGGCGCCTAGAGGACTATGAAAGCCGTGCCAGGCGCAATAACATCCGCCTGATTGGGGTCCCGGAATCATCGACTGCTGCCTCGACTGACTTATTGGTGGAGGACCTGGTGCTGAATCACTTGGCGCCCAAGGGCCTCAGCAAGTTTTTCGCTGTCGAGCGTGCACATAGGATCCCCGGCGGCACGCCTAAATCGGGTGCTAACCCACGACCCATCATTGCGAGGATCTTTCATTTCCGGGACAGAGACGCTATCCTGCAGGCTTCGAGGCAGTCTGGTCCCGTTGCCTTTGAGAACTCTACTGTCAGCTTTTATCCGGACTTTACACAACAGGTCCAGAAACAGAGGCTGGGGTTTCAAGGGGTCAAGAAGAGACTCCGGGAAAGGTCTATGAAGTATGCCATGCTCTTCCCGGCCCGTTTGCGGGTGGTTCATAGGGATCGTACTTTTTTCTTCGACCATCCTGGGGTCGTGAGTGACTGGCTTGACTCGCTGCCTGCGGATCAAGAACCATTTGAGGACTCTGGCAGATCGGATCGGGCGGAAGGTGGCCCGACGGAGCAGGACTAGATGTCGACTTTGACCCCGTACCCTTCACGTTGGCTTTGAACTGTGCTATGCTGTGTCATTAATGTTTGCAAGTAATAGTCCTTTTGGGGGTGGGTGGGGGGTGAGCGGGTCCTTTCTCCTCCTGGGTTTTCTTTTCGTAGATTAGTTGGAAGGTTGGGCGACAGGCACACTGCAAGTTTATGGGGCTTTTTGGTCTTCAGCAGGGGTGCGGGGTGGGGGGTATAGTTGTTTTGGCATTGTTGGGGGGACTGGGTTATTTGTTTGAATTTTATTGTTATTTGCAAGGTGAAGGAAAGGCAAACTCCTGTTTTCTGCAGTTGCTTTGGATGTGGGGCGGGGGAGGGGCTGAATTCGGGGATGGGGGGTAGGGGACTTCAGATATTGTGTTGGAACGTGAACGGGTTGGGGGATGGGATCAAGAGGAGGGTGGTGCTGCAATTGCTGAAACGTTTGTCTCCTGATGTTGTCTTACTGCAGGAGACTCATTTGCTCGGCAACAAGTGCTACGCTCTGAATAGGCGTGGTTATCGCCTTGTGGCGCACTCGGGTTTTACTTTGGGTTCCAGAGGGGCGGGCATTCTGGTTCGGACCTCCCTCCCCTTGGCCATTGATGATGTCATACTGGATGATAAGGGACGATACGCCGCCATTGTGGGGCGCTGGGAAGGGAAGGTTCTTATTCTGATTTCCGTGTACGTGCCCCCGGGCCTCCAAGCCACCACATTCGCTGATCTGAGTGGACTTATCCTAGGTCTCCCCGAGGGTTTGCTTTTGGTTGGGGGTGATTTTAATGCGGTGGTCTCGGGGATGCTTGACCGTCACCCTCCCAGGGAACTGCCGAAGGCCCAGACTTGGTTGAGTGACTTCCTAGAGACGCTGGGGCTCACTGATTGCTGGCGCTTGCTTCACCCGGGGCAGTTGCAATATACCTATCATTCTGGTGCTCATGGTAGTCTCTCGAGGTTAGATCATATATTATTGCCCTCGGCCCATGCATCCCTCATACGGGAAGTTAAACATCTGGCAAGGGGTATTTCGGACCATTCTCCGCTTTGGCTGGTGGTTGATGCACGGCGGGGTTCGGCGGGCCGAGTGGCTCCGATTAACCCCTGGTATTTGAAGGACCCCAGGGTCAGGGCTGAGCTGGTTAAAACGCACGATTGTTATTTTGCGGAAAATGTGGGCTCTGTTTCCTCCCCAAGTTTACTTTGGGAAGCTTACAAGACTGTCATTCGTGGCCAGGCCCTCTCGTTGATTGGTAGCGTGAAGTTGGCCAACCGTGCTGAGATGGTTCGCCTGGAGGGGGAGGTCACAGCCCTGGAGGGGTGCTTGGAATCTGGGGTCACCGCTGAGGGGTTACATCTATTGGAGTTGAAACAACATGAATACAGGGCTCTGGTCACGGAAGCCGCTAAGGAAATGGGAAGGGAACAGCAGGGCCGCCTGTATGATGTGGGTGATAAGGCTGGGAAATTACTTGCTTGGCTGGATAAGAGGGAGAATGCAAGTCGTGTCGTCCCTGTGATTGTTGCGGAGAATGGAGAGTGTTGTACGGACCCTGCTGATATTGTTACATGTTTTGCCGATTACTTCCGCGAGGTGTATTCCCAGGTGTCTGATCGATCTGAGCAGGACTCCCACCTGCTATTGCGGGATATTGCACTTCCCCGATTGCCTGACATTGATAGGGATGCTCTGGATGCGCCGCCTACTGTGGACGAGATTGCCGCTGCTGTCCGTTCGGTCCGATCCGGCAAGGCTTCGGGCCCTAATGGGCTCCCCATTGAGCTGTATAAACTACGCCCGGACACGCTAGCTCCGCATCTGCGCTCTATGTTTCTCGAGTCTTTGGAGGTGGGCTCTCTCCCACCAGACCAGAGACTGGCCACTATAGTCGTCATCCACAAAGATGGTAAACCTCGGGATCGCTGTGCCTCTTTTAGACCCATTTCGTTGATTAATGCGGAGCCTAAAATTTTTGCCAAGATGCTGGCGACACGTTTGGCGACTGTCATTGGGGACCTGGTTCACCCTGATCAATCCGGCTTTATACCGCATCGCAACACGGCGCTTAACCTCCGACGGTTGCATGGCGTCTTGGCACGAGCCGAGACGCTGCGTGAGCCTGCCATCTTGGCGTCCTTGGACGCTACGATGGCGTTTGATACAATAGAATGGCCGTATTTGTGGGCGGTTCTTGCCAAGTTTGGTTTCGGTCCGGAGTTTGTTCGGTGGGTCAAATTGCTTTATGCCGGTCCTATGGCTCAGGTGGTGGTCAATGGTCGGGTCTCTGCACCCTTTGCTCTGGGCAGGGGCACGCGACAGGGCTGTCCCCTGTCCCCCTTGTTGTTTGCTCTCGCCTTGGAACCGCTGGCGGCCTGGTTGAGGTGGGAACCGTCCCTGAAGGGCATTAGATGGAATTCGGAGTTTGAGGACCGTGTATCTCTCTATGCTGATGATATTCTGCTGTATCTCACATCTCCCCGTAAATCCCTCATTGTATTGTTCGATGTCTTAACGTCCTTTCGCAAAAACTCGGGTCTTGTCATCAATTGGTCGAAGTCCTGTGTATACGTCCTGTCGGGAGACGCCCCTCTTCTGCCAAGTGGTTGTCCTATTGCGATTGTGAGAGATGGATTTAAATACCTAGGCATTTTTATCACTCTGAAACCTGAACTGCGGTTTGACCGGCTCTTGCTGCCCCCTCTTCAGCGCCTTCGGGCAGATGTTGTTGCTTGGGGGAAACTCCCTCTCTCTCCCCTGGGTAGAGCGGCATCGTTTAAGATGATGTCACTGCCCGCTTCCTCTACGCATTGCAAAACACACTTGACGTTGTCCCGGCTAAATATTTCCGTGAGGTTGAGAGTTTACAGAGACAACTGGTGTGGGGGGGTAGGCCCCGGATCGCCATCGCTAAACTGTCGCTCCCGTGGTACGACGGTGGAATTGCTTTGCCTGATATCCGTCGCTATTATTGGGCGTCTCAATTGGGGGCAATAAATCATTGCATGTATGGCCCTTGGCCGAATCCGTCCTTCGAGATGGACAAATGGTTGTTGCCGGGGGGTGATTATAATAGAGCCCTCTACTCGAGACTCACCCCTCGAAACGTAACGGGCCCCACTAGGACGGCTGTCCAGGTGTGGAGACATGCTTCCATGGCGCTTGGGTGGACTGATAAATTAACTCGTGCCACCCCACTGTATGCATCCGATAGACTTGGCTCTCTCTGGCAGTCGAAGGGGTTTGATAGGTGGGACTTGATAGGTATCAGCAGGATTGATGATGTTTGGACTAAGGGGAGAATGAAGACGTTTGAGGAATTGAAAACTGAGTACGCTCTGAGCGATCGCGAATTTTTTCGCTATGCGCAGGTCCGCCACGCGGTGCTCTCGGTCTTCCCTTCGGGTGTGGAGATTCCGGAGTCGTCCCCGCTTGAGGACAGGGTACTGGACGGACATGTTCCGGATAGTACGATTTCGCTTATTTATAAAAAGTTGATCAACTCCAGGTCTGATCTCCTGCTTCGCCTTAGAGAGGTCTGGATTGGTGATGGGCTGGAGCTGGACGATGAGGACTGGCAGGCGGCGACCTCCTCCCCTAAGGAGGTGGCCATCCAGGCGCGCCTTAGATTTGTGCAACTTAAAATCCTACATAGAGTGTATGTGACTGGTCCCCGTTTGGTGCACATGGGCTTTTCTGTGGATGGTTTGTGTCGGCGTGGATGCGGTCTCCTGGGCACCTTTTTCCATATCATTTGGGAGTGCCCTGAGGTAGTGCGATTCTGGACCCGTGTGCACGAGGTAATGAGTGAGGTTACGGGGGTGCGATCGATGCCGGAGGCTAGGAGATGCTTGCTGAATGTATGGGAACCGAACGACTACTCCGTTTCGCAGCTTCGGTGGGTGACCTTGGGCAATATGATCGCTAAAAGAGACATTGCGCAACTGTGGGGCGCTCAGGGACCACCCGGGATTCGGAAATGGAAACTAAACATGGACTGGTGCATGTTCAGGGAAAAAACTGTATATATTTCTCGGGGTACCCCCCGAAAATGGGGGAAGATATGGACTCAGTGGAACACTTACTGTGGCGATATATGTTCCCCCCCTCTCCCTGACCCAGATGTTGCACCTACGTCCCCGTAACCCGAGGGTTCCTCCACTTACTACTGTATATTGGATACATTTTGTTCCTTCTGCCCCCCCCCCATGCGAGACTCTTTCTTGATAGCACACACGCTCATTGGTTGACCTTCCCGCTCTCACACCATGTAATGCAACGTTGTTTATATTGCTGTCTTTTCTTTCTCTTTTTCCTTGTTTGTGTTTGTATTTATAAAATTAATAAAAAGTTTCAAAAAAAAAATAATGATCTTTTCTGGAAGGGTCTATTATGAACTCCAATGGTAGGAATTAGACCAGTTTAGTATATCTATTGTTTAACTTAAACTTTCTATATAGTAATGTAGAAATGTGCTTTTTCTTTTTTTTTTTTCCTCTTGCTGGTTTCTTTTCTCTTTTTTGATTTTTTCCTTAAACACCGCATGGGGGGGGGGCCGTCGAAGAGCATGTTTGCTCAAGAAGACAAAGAGGGTTCCCCAGGGTGGGATGGGGGGGCTGTTGGGTCACGGGAGGGGGTTGCAGTATGGGAAAAAAAAAATATGTCCTTATCTCTACGAATTGTACAAGAAATACCCACGCCAAGCAACATTCTATTATTGTATTGTTCAGTCAGTCAGGTGCTGGAGTAAGAGGGGGGCAGGAGTTCATAAAATATGGTGCAGGGTGATATAGGTTTTTTATCTTGGAATGTTAATGGGCTTAGATGTATCCGACGTAGAAGATTGATATTTAAATATCTAGAGCAGTCAGAAGCTAAAGTGATCTTGCTCCAGGAAACACATCTGACATTAGTAGAAGCCAAAGAGGCCTTTGGGAGAGTCAGATGGATTGATGCTTTTTGCTATTCAGATCAATCCGTCACTAACAAAGGGGTGGCGATATTAGTTAAAGGTGGCTGTGGCGGCTCAATAAAATCATTCTTAACTGATCATTCAGGCAGATGGGTCCAAGCTCTGATTAACATTAGGGGGAGGGATCTAACTGTGGTTTCATTTTACGGCCCCAATATAGACGATCCGGTATATATACATAAGGTCCAGGACAACCTGTCAGGAGTCCGTTCAATGTTACTTATAGGAGGAGACTTTAATGTCCTTCTTGACCCTAGGCAAGATCGTTCCAACCACTGTCTGGTGGTAGTGGCTCCAAAGACGCAACTTGCAATGAAGAACATGATTCTAGACCTGGGACTAATAGATGCTTGGAGAGCGAAAAATGGCCCGATCCCAGGCCATACTTATTATAGTAAAAAACACGGCCATGCTTCGAGATTGGATTATATTTTATTGGATCGAGAAGGCTTGGAGTCAATGAAGGACATGGATATTTTACCCAGTGTATTATCCGATCATGCACCTATTCTGGTTACATTCATTATAGGAGGTGACAGGCCGAAAGCAAATTCTAGATGGACTCTTAAGCGAGGGGCCTTATACGATCAGGAAGTTGTTTCTAGGATAGATACTTCCTCTGTCAGTTTTTTTTCTGATAATTTAGGTTCGACATCCCCTGAATTTGTATGGGACGCCTATAAGGCGTTTGTCCGCGGCCAATTTCTTAGCGCAATAAGCTCCTGTAACAGGAAAGAGGCTGCTAAATTTAAAACAATAGAGGATAAGATCTCCTCTTTAGAAACATTGAGAATGAACCTAAATGCGGAAGACGCTCCCCGAATTTCATCTGAAATTGATCTTCTCCGCCAGGAATATCGGGGGCTTCTAGACCAGAAGGTTAAGGCTCAATGGGCTTCATACTCTATGGAGAATTATGAATATGGAGAAAGAGCAGGCGCAGTGCTGGCAGGGAAAATAAGAGCAGACCGAGTTAAGAACAACATCAATAGGTTGATTATAGACGAACAGGGCACGATATCATGTCTGCAGATAGAGATGGAAAAAATTTTTTTTTCACATTTCTCGGAGCTATATAAAGAGGAGCTATCCAGCAGTTCAGTAAATGCTATGTGCTGGTTGGAAGACAAGGGTCTACCAAACCTATCGGAGGAGGGTCGTACCCTGCTGGATAGTCAATTTACAGAAGATGAGATTAAACTACAAATTAATAAAATTAAAAAAAATAAAGCAGCCGGACCTGACGCTCTGCCGGGCGAGGTCTATAAAATATTCATAGATTTATTAGCACCTAGACTGTGTGAATTGTTTAACTTTATTTATAGCCCGCATGGTAAAATTCCACCTTCTTGGAAAGAGTCCACTATCGTTTTGCTATTAAAACCAGGTAAAGATCCCCTAAGGACGGAGTCTTATAGGCCAATCTCCCTGCTAAACGCCGATTACAAGATTTTTACTGGTGTGTTGGCAGGGAGATTGGCCAGGCTGGCTCCGTCCTTGATTAATCCAGACCAAAAAGGTTTTATTCCGGGAAGGCACATCCATGAGCTGACTCTTCAACTCATAGGCTGTATAGATCTGGCGGTGACGTGGTCAGAGCCATTGGCGGTGGCTGCCTATGACGCGTCAATTGGGGATTTCTGTGGGATGTGCTTAAAACTATGAGGTTTGGGGGACCTTCATTAATACCCTCAGGAGTTGTTATGAGGGAGCCTCAGCAGCAATACTGCTGAATGGCTTGTTGTCTCCTCGATTGAATGTGGGGAGAGGGACTAGACAGGGGTGCCCTAGTGCCCTATATCGCCCCTTTTATTCAATATATACATTGAGCCCCTGGCACAGGCACTTCGATTGGATAACAGGGTCACTCCTTTTAGAATAAACGATTATTCTTCCCAATTGGCCCTTTATGCGGATGACTTAATGATTTACACCAGCAATCCGGCGGAGGTATTCCCCAGAGTAGAGGAGATCATGCGGGAATATGGACAGTATTCTGGTTACTTAATAAACAACACTAAAACTGAAATAATGTGCTGGGGAGTAGATAATTGGGACGGCCCACAAAGTAACCAGTTCAGATATCTAGGAGTTCTAATTACCTCCGACCTTAAGGACATTGCAAAGGTCAACCTGACGAAGGTTATGAAGGATATTAGTTTGTTGTTTTTGAAGTGGCAGAATATCCCCTTGACGATATATGGCCGGGTTAACCTGGTTAAATGGTTATTTTGCCCAAACTAACATATATATTTAATGCTATACCCGTAACCTTTCAAAATAAAGTTCTGGGGAATATTCAGGGGAATATAGGTATCTTCATCTGGGCAAACAAGAACGCTTGGTTCTCATGGAAAAAACTAAAAAGGAGTTTGTTGAAGGGAGGACTGGCGCTGCCGGATGTTCTCTGGTATTCTTTCTCCTTCCAATTAAAAAACATCCGTACCCTCTTAACCGCTCCAGACGATTCTCATTGGGGCCGGATAGTAAAGGTGATGCAAGACCTAGAAGGGGGAGGTCCGGGTTTTCTGTATAAATACGGGTCCCCAAGATTCTTCAAAAAAGTCCGTCTAAAGGTTTTAAGATCTGCCTTGACGTTGTGGTGCCGACTAAAGCGATGTTGGGGTATAAAATACTGTTCAGATCTGGCCCCCATCTGGGACTCCCCTGGCACGCCATTATGCTTAAAAGACAGTCTTTCCCAAGCTGTCAGAAGCGCAGGTGTAGTTACCTGGTCAGACCTTGTCACGGCGGAGGGTGTTCTTCCATGGGAAGTTCTGCGGGCTAAGATTGGGGACTCTTTTTCCCGTTTTAAATACATCCAACTCCGCTCCTGATATGATACAGAGAAAGATAATATAGGGGGTAATTGGGAAATCGGGGTAGCTCTCCAGTCTGTTGGTGTCAGGAAGAAAGAGGTAGCCTTCTGGTATAGTGAATTGTTGAATTCGGAAACGACCACAGTCACGCCTCTAAACTAGGTATGGAGCGCATCTGTCTTTGAGGCCCCTGTCGCTGAGCTCTATGAAAGATCTCTTAAATTTCTATATAGGTATGTTAAGTCGGCCTCACTGAAAAAGAACCACTATTTTGTACTAAATAGGTTGTATTTTACGCCAAAAAAATAGCTACGTTTGTCTGCACCCCCCCCCCCTTTGTGTCCAAGGTGTGATTCAGCAGAAGCCGATGATATACACATGTTCTATGATTGCCCTGTGATTGGCCCCTTTTGGACAAAAGTGGGAGAGCCACTTGATAGTGTTTTAAAAACAAATATTGGTTTGAATGGGGTGAGGGTAATGTTTGGGTTGGACTTGGAAACTACTAATGAGCTCAGTGAGGAACAGGTAGCATTAGCTTTCACTCTAATTATTATCGCTCGTAGAGCAATCTGCATGTTATGGAAAGATCCAGCCCCCCCACTACATGATAAATGGCTACAGTCTGTTCTAAAAACTGTACGGCTAGAGTTGGGGGCTATATGTAATAGAAATACCATAGTTTGTCTCCCACTGTGGGAATGGGCACTCGAGCTGAGGCTGGTATCCGACTCCGTGTTTGTCCAATGATTACACCGGGCCCTGGGATAAAGGGGTAGCCAGGACGGCTTTGGGTGCAGCAAGGACCCCGACCCTGGGCGCACAAGAGAGAAAAAAAGGGTTGTTGGTGTCTTTCTTTTGCAAGTACCAAAGGTGAGATGAGGACAAAAAAAATATACTGTACTCCATCCACTCAGGCTCACCAACAGACCCCTGCCCACACCACGCATTCAAGAAAGCAAACACAACCATTGCACCCCAACTATGGAAGGTCATCAACATCTCCTTCGAGACAGCGAGATTCCTGGAAAGCTGGAAGCATGCCGAAATCAACACCCTCTTCAAGAAACACAAGGCGGACCCCAAGGACCTCAACAACTTCCGGCCCATGTCCCTGCTCCCTTTCCTGGCAAAGGTAATGGAGAAAATTGCCAAAATGCAACTGACCCGCCACCTCAAGGACAACATCATCTTAGACCCATCCCAGTCCGGTTTCAGACGGAACCACAGCACCGAGACAGCCCTCATCGCCGTCACAGACTACATCAGACGCCAACTAGACAACGGTGAAACATCAGCCCTCCTCCTGGACCTGCCAGCCGCCTTCGACACGGTCTGCCACCGCACACTAGAAGCCGGAATCCAAGAGAAGGCCCTGGACTGGACCACGTCCTTCCTCTCCGACAGAGCCCAGAGAGTCCGCCTCCCACCCTTCCGTATCCAAGGGCTCATCCCTAAGCCTGAGCCTGTTCAACATCTACATGGCCCCCCTCCCACAAGTGGCCCGACAGCACGACCTGAACATCATCTCCTACGCCGACGACACCCAGCTCATCCTCCCCCTCACCCAAGGACCCGCACACCGCCAAAACCAACCTCCACGAGGGAATGAAGGCCGTCGCCGAGTGGATGAGGAGCAGCCATCTGAAACTGAACTCTGACAAAATGGAGGTCCTCATCCTCGGCCCCACTCCCTCTGCCTGGGATGACTCCTGGTGGTCAAACTCACTGGGAACAGCACCAACACCTACGGACCACGCACGCAACCTAGGATTCATCCTCGACTCCTCCCTCTCCATGTCGAAGCAGGTCAACTCCATCTCCTCCTCCTGCTACAACACCCTCCGCATGCTCCGCAGGATCTACAAGTGGATCCTGACCGAAACCAGAAGAATGGTGACCACGGCCCTCGTCAGCAGCAGACTGGACTACGGCAACGCATACTATGCCGGAATCCCGGCCAAACACCTACGACAGCTACAACGCATCCAAAACGCCTCCCCCCGCCTGATCCTCAACATCCCTCGTCACAGCCACATCACCCCCCACCTAAGAGATCTGCACTGGCTCCCCATCAACAAGAGGATCACCTTCAATCTCCTCACCCACGCACACAAGGCACTCCACAACACCGGACCAGCCTACCTGAACAGCTGACTCAGCTTCTACACCCCCGCCCGCCAGCTCCGCTCTGCCAGCCTCGCCCTCGCCGCCGTCCCGTGCATCCAACGAACAACCTCCGGTGGCAGAGCCTTATCCTTCCTCCACCCTCCCCACCCAGCTTCGGCAGACCCAAGACCTGCTCACCTTCAGAAGACTCCTCAAAAAATGGCTCTTCGAGCAGTAGCAGCACCCACTCCCCTCAGCTCCTTGAGACTCTCACAGGTGAGTAGTGTGCTCTACAAGTTCACTGATTGATTGATCGATTGATTGATACTAACATGGGGCCAGAGACACTGAAAGCTCCAATTAGATGTATTGCTGTAATTCCCCCACGGCGAATGAGCCTAAATGTGCATCCCGGGAGCTGAAAGATTTAATAAACCCCATGATCAAGACTCACCCTCCTATGCAGTGTTTTTTTAAATATTAAAACCTAAAGGCAGCCCCATCCAAAGAGGCAAACTTTAATTTCATGTACTCTTTACACCAAGGGCTCAAAGTATGCATTACAAAAATAACAGTTCAATTACTGAGAATGAAGGGGTGAATACTTAGAACAAATGTAAGACATTAGATACTTTTCATACTAACTAAATGAAAAAAGAGAATCCTTGTAGAAGCACGGCGATCGGAGAGCCACCAATCTTGTTATCCTGATTATTCACTCGCAATCACCGACTGCTGACTCCCAAGCAAAGAGGTTATTACTTTATGTGAGTCCATTCATCAGCTGAAGCAAAGCCAGCAAGCGTTACACAAGGAAGATAGAAATTCATGCAACACCCTGTGGGCGATTCTTTGCTTCAGTGAAAGTGGTTACATCCAAAACAAACATTTGCAATGCAATAGGTCTCGCATTTTTTTTATTTGCAGTGGAGTTCTTATATTTGCATAGCACTATTGCCAATGGTATAAAAAGGCTAAAGTAAAAAACATTGTCATTTTCAAACCCAACAGCTCTAACTTTAACAAATGCGAGACCTATTCCATTACAAATGCTTGTTAAAAGTGAAAGCGCTACTGGTCTGCTGTTTACAGCAACATGGGACGATGAGGAAGTGGATGCCTGCTTGTGCCCTGGGGGCACTAGGTAGTGCGTGGTTACTTCATGCTTTGAATACACTCGCTTTTAATAGTGAAAACACTGCACAGAAACACGAAAAGATGAGAAACTTGATGCCTGCTGTGCACCGCGGACAAACTCAAATAAAATGTCAACAAATGGACACCGGAGGAATGGACCAGGTTTTTAAAAAAAACAAAAAAACTTAACACTCATCCTGCAAGTGAAGCCTGCACACATAGAGACTTGCAGTGTCAGAGAATGTGTGTCACATGAATTCCTTTCTTTTGGAAACACCACCGCTTGAACCGTGTTTCAGACATTTACAAGGACAGCTCTTATCATTATGGGCTCTGCATTTAATGCTGTTGGTATCAATATAAATGCCTGTAGATTGATAAGGTTTTTTGAATCTCGAAGGGGTAGTGTTGTAACTTCCTTTGGTTTCTTCCTTCCCCTGTTTCCCCCCCCCCTCCTATTATTCACACAATGGTTCAGCCCAGCTGTCAAGTGAGAGGGAGCCTTAGAACGTTGGTGTGAGAAACTGTCCGCCCAGCTGGGAGCACCTGATGTATCTTGTACTCATTAAACTGGTACAACTATCTATTCCTTTGAGTGTAATTACTACACCTTTTCTGGCGACGAGGGTCAAGGAGCTGAGCCAGGGTCAGCTTGGTGCCCCCCCCCCCCCCCCCCCTGGATGAGATTCTGCTGGGACGGATCGGACGTTCATCCTACCTGGTGAAGGGTCTCCGCTACGGTGCTGTCTTCCAGGCACAACTGCTTCGAGTTTTGAAGTACTTGACAGGAGAGGAGCAAATGTTTTGTGGATACGGTACTACGGCTCTCTTCTGACTCCTTGAGGTGAGCCGTGTGCGCTGGGTTCCCCGGAGGCGTTTCCCTTCGTTCCTCTCAGTGTTCACTGAGGATGTTCAAGCGGTGATTCGTCTGGCGTCCGCTGATTATCTGTTCCCTGAGTTTCCCTGTGTAGTGAAGGTCTTCGTGCTCTCGACGAGCCTGGTGACTGTGAGGGCTGGCGCGGGGAAGGAAACAGAGCGCCCCGTGTGAGTAGCGCAGATTCTCCGCGTCTTTCATTGACTGCCTCTGGGATGGAAGCGGAGCGCCCCGGGTGATCAGCGCGGCACCATCGCGTCCCGCTTTTGCTGCTCGCTTCGAGTTTACAGCGGGTGCCCCTGAGGCGTTCTCTTATTAATATCCACCCGCTTCAAGTTTTATGGTGAACAAACTGTTTGAGAGACTTTCTTTTTCTTCGTTGTTGGGTTTCGTGTTGATTCCTCCTGAGGTAACGAAGATTCTCTCAGGAAGTTCCCGCCCACCTCTGAGCATTGTGGGAATTGGAGAGGCAGAAAGAGGACTTTATTTGCTTTTGTGAAGGGACTGCCAGTATTTATATCCTTTGTGATTGCTTTGTGGGGTATTAATCACATTTGTGTATAATTTAGACTTTTTTTTGCTTGAAAAAATCCTTACTGGTCAACTTTTAACCCTTTCCCTTTTCATTCATTTTCTGGTGGTTTTCAGTCATCTCCTTCACCATATTATTTAGTGTCATTTTGTGCATGGCCATGGTAGGGGCAGGTATGAGCCAACCTCCACCATTTCTAAATGACCTAGGGGAGCCTGAAATACCATGGAAGAGGTGGGAGGGGATTTTCAAGTCCTATCTCATAGCAATAGGAGGGGGAAATTATAACAATGTGAGAAAACAGCACATATTGTTACACAATTTAGGCATACATGGAAGAAAAGTGTTTGAGGATATAACTGGCAGATTAGTTGATGATGAACAGGAAGAAGTTGAAGGGGTAAATGTATATGATTATACTTTGATGAAATTAGAGGAACACTTTAAAATTAAAATAAATGTTGTTCTGGAGAGACACAAATTTTACAAAAGAGCACAGAAGAAGGATGAAAAAGTGATCAATTATGTAGCTGTTCTTAGAGGTTTAGCAGCTACGTGTGATTTTGGGATACTTACTGATTCTATGATAAGGGATCAGATTGTGAGGTGCACGAATGATTCTAGAATACAGGAGGAACTCCTTACTAGGAACCCTGATCTGGAGGAAACTTTGAGCATAGCGAAAGGGTTGGAGCATACAGCCATGTGTATGAAGGAGATGAGAATACAGGAGGGGGCAATTAAAGAAAAAGGGGAAAGCAAAGTATCTAGTGATGGGGAAACTATTTGTAAGGTGGGAGAGAAAGCCAAAGGTGATCAGCGCAGCAACCCACCGGGATTATTTTGTTACAAATGTGGTAGCCCTAGTCATTTAGCGAATAACGGGAAGTGTCCTGCCAGGAACACTCTGTGCAGGAAGTGTAATAAACGAGGGCATTTCTCCAAGGTGTGTAAAAACTTCAACCAGAAAGTACATATGGTGGATAATGTTGAAATTGTAGATGAGAAAGAAAAAACGTATATATTCCAGGTGGGGGATGAGGAAGAAAATTAATGTAATGTTTATCCCAAATGTGAAATTGTTTTAGATGGTAAGAAGTTTGTTGCTTATGCAGATTCATGCTCCCCGTACACTCTTATTGACAAGAGGGAATTTGATGAGAAGTTTGCAGGACAAGGAGTAGTATTAGAGAAGGCAGACATAAATCCCGTTGGATACTTCAAGGAGCGCATACCGCTTGAGGGTATGGCAAAAATGAGAATATCCTTTAAAGACAGGCACACGGTGGGGAAGGTGTATGTCTCCATGAGAGGCTCTAATCTGCTGGGATGGAAAGATCAGAAGAAACTGGGCATCAAGCTAGATCCCAACAACAAAGAACAAGTGCTTTTAGTGGAACCAACCAGTGTAGCAGAAGATGTCACTCAGGAATTTAAGGAGGTGTTTAGTGAGGACTTAGGGGTGTTAAAGAATTATGTGCATAAGATCACTCACAAGGAGGACTCTAAACCAGTGATACACAAAACACGCTCCATACCTCTACGCATGAGAGAGCCATTGAAAATTGAGCTAGACAAATTGGTCAGACAAGGAGTGATTAAAGAAATAGAAACATCTTCATGGTTGGCCCCGATTGTTCTCACGACCAAGGATGGAGGAAAGAACATTAGGTTGTGTGTAGATCTAAGAGACTTGAATGCGAATATCCTGATTGACCGGTACCCACTCCCCAGAATAGGAGAAATGTTGACAACTATACAGGGTGCCAGGTACTTCAGTGTGTTGGATTTGTCTTCGGCATACTATCAGGTTGTGCTACATCCGGACTCACAGGACCTGACGGCGTTTACCACCCCATTTGGTAACTATAAATTTCTACGGATGCCTTTCGGTTTGGCCTCGGCGGCAGCAGCGTTTCAACGGGTGATGCAACACGTCCTTAAGAATTGCTGTAAGACTATGTGTTTCCAGGATGATATACTGATCTATGGTTCTGACGTGGAAGAACATAATCAGAATCTAAGAGAGGTGCTGAAAAGACTTAAGGAGGTTGGATTCACCACCAGATTGAGTAAATGCAAGCTGGGTGTGAGTTCAGTGGATTATCTGGGCCATACCATCTCTGAGGAAGGGATCAAACCCAAATGTGATTTGGTCAATGCTGTCAGAGATGCCCCTACACCCACAAACAAAGAGGAAGTATTGTCATTTTTGGGACTAGCTGAATACATGGCAAAGTTCATAAAAGACTTTGCTGGCAGGACACATGCCATGAGAGAATTGGTCAAGAAGGACAACAACTTTGAGTGGGGTGAGAAACAAGAAGTGGCTTTCAGAGATATAAAGAATGCCATAATTCAGGCACCTTTCATAGGCAAATTTGATCAGGAAAAAGAAATAGTAATAACCACGGATGCGAGTAACAAGGGGATTGGAGCAACCCTATCACAAAGAGGAGATAAGCAACTTAGGGTAATTGCCTTTGCATCAAGAACACTCACATCTCCAGAAACTAACTATTCGACAGAGGAGAAGGAAGCTCTTGCCGTATACTGGGCAATCAAACATTTCAAATTTTATGTGTGGGGAGCACCGTTCGAGGTGCACACGGATCACAAACCGTTAGTCCCATTGTTTTCTAAGAAGAACATGGAGGAAATGACCCCGCGCATTGCCAAATGGGTTCTGGGTCTTCAGGGCTTCAACTTCCGGGCAGTGTATATCCCTGGACAACAGAACAGAGCAGCGGATTTTCTCTCAAGAGCTCCAGTTAGTTGCGTGACAGAAGAGGAAAAAGTGGAAGAAACAATCCTAGAGATAAGCGTAGCAGCTGTAATGAAGGAAGATTGGGACAATCATATGGAAAAAGATGAGACTTTGAAGAAAGTGAAGAAGCACATAACCATGGGATGGCCTAAGAAATGCAAAGAATTGGAAAGGGAGATCCAACCGTTTTGGAATGTGAGAGAAGATCTCTCGGTGGAGGCGAACTATATTCTGAAATCTGGAAAACTAGTTCCCCCGGTGGGTGTGAGACAGCAGGTCATCGCTCTAGCCCATGAGGGTCATCTGGGCAGAAGCCTTTGCAAATCTCGATTAAGAGCAGAATATTGGTTCCCTGAGATGGACCGAGAAATGGAAGAGAAAGTGCGTGACTGTTATGCATGCAGCATCAGTGATAAATCCAAAGTTACCAAGCACTCACCCTTGATACCAGTGGAAGTACCCATGGCCCCTTGGAGGAAACTGGGATTTGATATCACGGGACCCATTCATGGAAAAGGCCCACAAGACTGGTACCTATTAGTACTCATAGATTACTATTCCAACTGGATTACTCACAAGTTTGTAGTGAACATTAGTACAAAGTCCGTTATTGGTTTCTTGAAGGAGGTGTTCTCGAGAGAGGGGATACCAGCAACACTTGTAACGGACAATGGTGTCCAGCTGACATCTGACGAAATGAAAGAATTCTTGAGAGACTGTTCTATTTCCCATATCCGCACGCCGTTGTACTGTCCCAAAGCCAATGGAAAGGTGGAAAGGGCGAACCGTCTACTTAAGGAGAGCATCAAATTAGCAGGAAAGTTGGGAAAAAATATTGAAGTTGCGGTGATGGAGACATTATGGGCTTATCATACTACCCCCAACTCCACCACAGAACGATCACCTTTCGAGCTAATGAGAGGAAGAAAAGCAGGTTCCAAGTTGTCCCCGCAGTGGATGGGAAAAGACACTCTCACTGAGGTGGATTTGGAAGAGATGAAGAGGAGAATTGAAGACAAGCAGGACAAGTACAAAGAGTGGTACGACAGGAAGTGGGGGGTGAAGGAAAAGAATCTTAGCAGAGGACAGTTGGTGTACATCAGGAGGCCAGACAGAATGGGCAAAAGTGAGGACAGGTTCTTTGACCCAGGAAGAATAAGGGAGGTCAAGAGTAATGTCGTAGTTATGCAGGATGGTAGAGTATGGAGTCAAGATAGAGTAGTTCCTGTCACCTCCAAGAGTGTTCAGTCGAGGGTGGATGGTACACAGCCAGGAGACAGAGCCGATATTCAGGGGCAACGTAGGGAGAGTCACAGGAAGAAGACCGCTCCGTCCTGGCACAGGCAGTATAGCATGGGATGATCCTATTTTAATAGTGATGCTCTATTAAGCACTTGCTAGTGACTTTTCTTTTTACAGTAATGTTTTGCCTTTTGTTTCCATTCCAAGCATGTTAATGTATTATTGTCCGCTCCTCGGACCAATGTTTCCCCCGGTTCCTTTCCCCTTCTCCTTTAGGGAGGAAGATGTGTTGTAACTTCCTTTGGTTTCTTCCTTCCCCTGTTTCCCCCCCCCTCCTATTATTCACACAATGGTTCAGCCCAGCTGTCAAGTGAGAGGGAGCCTTAGAACGTTGGTGTGAGAAACTGTCCGCCCAGCTGGGAGCACCTGATGTATCTTGTACTCATTAAACTGGTACAACTATCTATTCCTTTGAGTGTAATTACTACAGGTAGGCCTTTTTTCTTGTCCTGAGATTAGCACAACTCAGTCTGTGAGCTTCCTCTATTATACCGTGCTCTTTGTTTTTATACACTAAAAGGCTTGTGCTCCCAAAACATATGCTGTATGTTTTAATTTACTTATGCTTGTTTAAGAATACTACAATTGATGTTATGACATCATAGAATGTTTGTATGTGAATGTAACTGGATTCAGAAGGAGACTGCTGACCCAGATGGATTTTTCTACTGTTGATGCTGTGCTGTTGATCCTGAATAAACTCTCTTGAGTTTCTACACATTTTGGAGTACTTATCATTATTACACTGGCGACGAGGACCTTTCCTGATTGGGGACAGGCTATTTCAGCATCAACTCCCCTATTCTATTAACCTTGAAAAACATTTTACTTGAACCTCTTGGATTTGCAAACTTGCGTCAATTTTTTTTTTCTACTAGTCATGGTACCATAGAATCGACCTGCCTACCAACTAACTGCCGACTAACTGTGAGTAATTAATCATCTAATTAACTTTGACTTGACTAGTAGCGTTCAACTGATCGTTAACAACTTGAATTACTTCATAGTATTACTACACATTTTATGACTTCCATCTTTGGGGAAACTGCAGATGGAAACTGCTAAATATGATACCAAAAAAAATGCAGCAGTGTCGGTGCAAATTGTTTTTATCAGTTTTGTGCATCTTGGCATCGTTACTGTTATAAACATTCTATGCTTCTCGCATCATTCAAACTCACCGAGGCGAACTCACCGGAGCATGCTTATCATCGGTCCATGTCACTGGAACGTCTGGATCTTCTTCCTTCTTCAATCGTCACTACTCAATGCACTCTGGGAAGCGTGTGACATCATCGCGTTTCTTACGTTGATGTGGCAGCCATTTTGGATGTTGCTGAGTTGCTTGGCAACCACCTCTTACATTGGATTTTCGGTGAAGCGTCTGGAAGAGAACATTGCTGATGCTTCAAGGGGAATATCGGGCTGAAAGTTAATTTCTTCAATGCTCAAATTACTCTATTTGCGTTCATGGTGAGTTTTAAGTAATTTCACGTTCTCACATTTGGGATTAGATACTACGTTTTACCTTTGGATACTTTATTGGACAGAAGGACTGAGGATCTTTCATACAAGGGATATTTCTGACTTTTCTGCAAGAAACAAGACAGTAACTGTACAATCTGATTTTTATGGTTTTAATCTACGTTTGGACTCGTGTAGAATTACTTAACAGGACACTGGAAACTTAGGGGCCGATTAGGATTGCGGTTTTTCCGCAACTTCTGGGCAGGCGGAAGTGTCCGCCGGCCCGGAGGATGTGGAAAAACCGCTGCGGAGCCTTCAAAGACCCCCTCGCCAGATTAGTATGGCTGGGGGTCAGGAAGACCGTCCGCCGCGGTCGCCCTCCGACCGCGGCGGAAAAGCTCTAACATGTCTGGCGGTGTCTATCAGACACCGCCAGGCATATTAGGATGTCTGCACTTCGATGCCTTTCCACGGCGGCATTTCCGCCGTGGAAAGGCATACAGACTTTTGTTTGGGGGCCCGTTGCGGGCCCCCAGGGGTGAAGGGGGGGGTGGTACCCCCTGCCTTTGCGTGCACGGAGCGGCAGGCATCACGTGATGCCTGCCGCTTCGTGCATGCAAAGGTAAACATGCATTTTTTTATCCTTGCGGCGTGTGCTGCTTCAAGCAGCACCCGCCGCAATGTTAAAAATACAGGATGTGACCGCCAGGGTGGCGGTCACATCCTAATTTGTACAGAGGGACCGCCGCTGCCCCTGCAGACGGTCCCTCCACCTCTGGGGTGGCGGACGGACGCAGGTCCGTCCGCCATCCTAATAGGGCCCTTAGTTCTTTCTTCCTTGGGACCACGGTGACGACATTCTTTGTTTTGACTTTTTTTTTTTTCTGACGACGGTGACTACATTCCTTATTTTAGCTTGTTATTTTCTGGTTATTTTCTAGACTGCTACTGTGAATTTATTTATTCTAAATGTCTGCTTTAACCAGCATGTCCCAACCTCCAGCCTTCCTTTCTGAAAAGGGAGAACCAATTCTTCCATGGAAACAATGAAGGAATTTATTTGACTCATATATAGTAGCTATTGGTGGTGAGAAATACTCTGCTTTTAGGAAACAAGCTATTCTCTTACACAATCTTGGTGTTGAAGGAAGAAATGTGTATGACAGTATGGATGTTATTCCTGTGGGCAATAGTGAAGTTGAACCCAATGATGTATATGACATGTCTATGTTGATGTTGGAAAAGTATTTTGGTCCTTGGATCAATGTGGTTTTGGAGAGGCACACATTTTTTACTAGAGCTCAGGGAGGAAATGAGCCTGTGAAGAGTTCTGTTGGCTCTCATAAAACTTTGGCTAGGACATGTGAATTTGGAGATCTGTCTGATTAGTTATTTTGGGATCAATTAATGTGATGCACTAATAGCACTCGTGTACAGGAAAAATTGTTGTCGAAAAACCCTACGTTAAGTGAAGCTGTTGCGATTGTTGAGGGAATGGAGAACACATCTTCATGGGTTAAAGAAATGAACAAAAATCATGAAGATAAAGATAAGAAAGAAGTCTCAAGTAGCATACATGCTCTCACTGTGGATGAGAATTGTGAGGATGTAATATCTAAAGTTTCTCCCGTTGAGAAATATAAGAAAGTAGATAAAGATTCACATGTGCGTAACTCTAAGATTCCACCTGTCAAATATGATTGTGACTTCCCTAGCAGCTCAACTCCTGGTGGGAGCAATGGGAATGAGAAAAATGTCAAAGATGTTTCGAAACCTAAATGTTTTAGGTGTGGGAGTTTTTCTCATTTTTCAAATTATCCCCAGTGTTATGCCGGAGAGTCCATTTGCATGAAGTGTGGACTTAAAGGGAATTATGCTCGGGTGTGCAAGTCAACTCAAAATACTAATAAGAGCACAGAAGTTGTGCGTACGGTGATTAACAGTATATGTGATAGTGATGGTCAAGTTGACGGAGATAAAATAAGCATGCCTGAGTGTGACATTTCAGTCAATAATTTTAATTTTGTTGTCCTCGCTGATTCTGGCTCCCCATTCACCATGATAGGTAATAGGCAGTGGGATGAAGTAGTTGGTCTTGATAACATGGTCTTGAGTGCACCCGATATCAACCCTGTTAGCTATGGTGGTGCAAAAAATTATGTTTTTGGGTATGTTGAAGGATGTATTAAATTCAAAGACAGGGAAACAGTTGGGAAGAAATGCGTGGCCGAGAGGGGTGACAATTTGTTAGGATGGAGGCACCAGAGAGATCTGGAAATCATGTTGAATCCCAATGCCAAAGATCAAGTTATGTTGGTGAATTGTGGAAAAGATAAGTGTATATTGGGAGATAAGAGTAATGAGTATTTCAACAAATTCCCAGAAGTTTTCACTAACAACTTGGGTTGTCTCGGAGGATTTGAACACTGTATAATCTTAAAGAAAAATGCGGTACCATCAGTACATAAGGTGAAGAAGGTACCAAACATGTTGATGGGACCACTCAAGACTGAGTTAGGAAGGTTACTGAAGTTAGGAATCATTAAGGAAATAGAGGCGTCTGAGTGGTTGGCCCCGATTGTTTTGGCTCCGAAGGATGGTGGGGCCAACGTCAGGATGTGGGTGGATTTGAGAAGTTTGAATAAATGGATTTGGGTTGATCGCCAACCTTTACCTAATATTTCAGAGTCACTTAGTATTCTCAAGGGTGCCCGTGTCTTTAGTGTACTGGACTTGTCGTCTGCGTACCACCAAGTCCCTTTACACAAAGAGTCAAGACATCTTACTTCTTTCATAACACCTCTGGGGGCATACTGTTTTTTGAGAATGCCTTTTGGACTGGCGTCGGCGGCAGCTTGTTTCCAGAGGGTGATGAAGAAGGTCTTAGAAGGTGTGAATAATATAATGTTCTTTCAAGATGATATTTTAATTTATGGTGAAGATAATGAGAAACACAGTGGCACCTTAATTGAAGTTCTGGAAAGATTGAAGAGCAACGGGTTGACTGTAAAAAAAAGAAAAATTCTGCATTGGTTGAAAATGTGTCATATCTTGGTCATGTGATCTCTGGAGAAGGGATACAACCAAAATTAGAACTTGCTCAAAGTGTGTTGAGTGCTCCCAAACCAATTGACAAGGACCAAGTGAGGTCATTCCTTGGCCTTGCTGAGTTTTATTCAAAGTTTGTATGTGGTTTTGCAAGTGTGACTGAGCCAATTAGAGCTTTATTAAAAAAGGGTTCACATTTTTCTTGGTCGGAAGAATGTCAGGAAGCTTTTGATGTTATCAAGGGTGCAATTGGTAACATGCCCACTTTAGGACATTTCGATACTAATCTGAAGACAAGACAGTGTTGACCACTGATGCAAGCCTCAAGGGACTGGGGGCAGTTCTTTCTCAGTTTGTAAATGGCGAAGAGAGACCGGTTGCGTTTGCTTCGCGAGCGCTAAGAGAAGCAGAGAAGAATTATTCTTGTGTGGAAAGAGAAGCCTTCGCTGTGTTTTGGGCGATACAGCATTTTAGATTCTATTTGTGGGGGATTCCTTTTCTTGTGAGGTCAGACCATCATCCTTTAGTCCAGATTTTTTCTTGTAGACACAGTGATCATATTAACCCAGGATAAAGCGATGGAGTGAAGGCTTGCAGGAGTATAATTTCAGACTGCAATACCTATCTGGTTCCAACAATAAGTCTGCAGACTGTCTCTCTCATCTGCCTGTGGGTGAGGGACTGATTACGAATGAAGAGGAGAATGTTTACTGTGTTGGGGAGTCTAGTGTCTTTTGGGTAACTGAGTCTTCTTTGTCAAAAGACGAATGGTTTGATGGTATGAATAGAGATGATATTCTGATGGTGGTAAAATCGTGGAGTAGCCAAGGCTGGCCTGAGTACAAGGCTCTTGATCAGAACTTGAAAACATATTGGACTGTAAGGGATGAGTTGTCATTTACTTGTGGGAACCTATTGAGAGGAGACAGAGTGATTACTCCAGTTAAGTTTAGGAATAGAATCATTAATACTGCCCATGAAGGTCATCTTGGGAGGAGTCTCACGAAGAGTCGTGTAAGAGAAAGATATTGGTGGCCTGGCATGGACCGCATGATTGAGGAAGTAGTGAAAGATTGCTCAATTTGTGCTGAGAGTGACAAATCCCATGCCATTAATCATGCACCTTTGTCTCCAGTGGAAGTACCAGATCTTGTGTGGTCTAAATTGGGTCTTGATATTATGGGACCGTTTGATTTGTTGTCTTCCTATGAACGTTATGTTCTTCTACTGGTTGATTATACTACTAAGAAGGGTAGTTACTAAATGCATTCCTGCTGTTAACACGAGGATTGTTATAGAATTTCTCAAAGATGTGTTCGCTTCTGAAGGAGTGCCTAAATTACTAGTGACTGATAATGGGTTGCAATTTGCATCTCAAGAAATAAATGATTTTCTCAAAGATAACAATGTTATTCACCAGAAAACTGCATTATACTCGCCTCAGGCAAATGGTCTAACTGAGAGAATCAGGGGGCATATTACCAACAAATAGCGATATTTATCACTAAGTAGGCTTAGCAGCAATATTTTTATCGCCGCACATCACCGTTTTTTATTGCTGAGATAACTTGCTATTAGCAAGGTTTATCTCAAAAGCGATAAAATCCAGGCGATAGCAGCGAAATGCGTGAATACCGCTGAGAATACAGTGATATTCATGCATTAGCGACGAAATGCTCTTAGCCATGTTATCCACCTCCCATTGGATAACATGGCTAAGAACTGGTCTGGGCAGGTTTTGTATTTGGAGATATTCGCGTTTAGTGCGAATATTTCCATCGCTACGCCTGGCTTGCTAATAGGCGATAGTCGCTAACTGGTTGAGTACGCCCACTTTGCATGTCATTAGCGATAAATATTGCTGACATGCAAAGCGGGCCCCAAACTGCTCGCTGTCGCTAACTGCTGTTAGCGACAGCTCGTGAATAGGGCGATAGAGTTATCGCCGGTTAGCGGCCGAAAACAGCCCCTAACGCGGCGATATTCGCCTATCGCCCTCCTTAGTAATATGCCCCGAAAAGACTTGTCAAGGATTGTGCACAACGTGCACTTAACACAAGATCTTCTTTTACCAGTATATTGAGAGATACATGGTGGGCACACCGTACTACTCCTAATGCCATTACAGGAAGATCTCCTTTTGAAGCCTTAAGAGGGAGAAAAGCTGTTTCAAAATTGAATCCAAGTTGCCTGAAGGTTCTGGTCATGGGTTGTCTTTGGAGGAGCGGCGTTCTAGAATAGTGGATTATCAACATGAGTACAAAGTTGGGTATGACTCCAAAATGCATGTGAGAAGTAAGAAATGGAATGTTGGAGAAAAGGTCATGGAAAAAATCCTAGACATACATTAAAAGGGATGAGTACTTTTATTGGTCCTTTCACAATAGTGTCTATTAAGAAACATGTTGTGAAAGTCAATACTGGGTGCACATGGAGCAGGTCAAGGTTAGTGAAATGTTTGAAGCAACATAAGGATGACTTGGAGGGTGCAAGACTAGGTACATCACCTGTTGAGTCGTATCCAACAGTGGATCCTGGAGGCATTCCTCTAAGATTTTCTCAAAAATCTAGGAGTATGCCATTAAGATTTAGAGATTATGATTTAAGTTAAGTTTCTTTGTTTCGTTGTTTTAGTTAATTTTTATTTTTATTCCCTAGAAAGGGAGATGTGTTGTAATTTACTTATGCTTGTTTAAGAATACTACAATTGATGTTATGACATCATAGAATGTTTGTATGTGAATGTAACTGGATTCAGAAGGAGACTGCTGACCCAGATGGATGTTTCTACTGTTGATGCTGTGCTGTTGATCCTGAATAAACTCTTGAGTTTCTACACATTTTGGAGTACCTATCATTATTACAGTTATCACATGTTATGTCAACCCTTTCTCTAAGATTTTAAATTTTGTGGACTCCTGTTCATTACTAGGTCGTCCCTTCTTACATACATACCTGGCCAACCACAGACTGGATTTCCTTTTTGTTGCTTTTATAGCTAGCTGCTCTACCAAAGACTATAGTGTAGACAGATTATTTCACTGTCTCTTCTTTTACCTGGGCTATTCAGGAGGCTTTCGTACCTGCCCCTCCCTAGACCCCCCCCACCCCTTCCCCCTTCCCCCTACCCCGTCTGGCCACTCGCAAATGTCCCTGCATGCCATCTCTCATCCTTCCACTGCTTACTTTTAGGGGAAAAGTATACTTTTCAGCTCAGTACTCCTTGAGAGTTCATTTGTTGTCCAGCTCTATCCTTCTCTTCCTTGTGCTCCATCCACATACCCACCCAGCGCCCCATGTTTCTCTCTTCTGTAATTGAACCCCATCCTGCTTATTGCTCACGCGAATTAGTGCGATGCTTTTTCCTCACTCCTTATTTACTCCTTTGTTTACCCCCCCCCAGGGTGGGTGTGAGTGTTTGATTGATTCAGATGCTCCGTCCATCACCACCCCCTTTTGTACCGCTTTTGGCCACCATAAGTGTGGCAGGGTATGCTCAGACGTGAGTCCCTTGCTCACTTTGCCACGGGATTCAAGCAAGCCGGGCTGAAGACAGCTGGAATGCCAGAAACCGGTCCTCGGAAGCTTGTTACCGGTCCAGGGAAGGCTTGGCTTGGCAGTTCGGGCTGGACTGTTCCCATGAGGCACAGGGTCAGACTGATTTGCATATAGCCATGTCTGAACTGGGGTGGCAGAGTGGGCTAAAGAACGGTGATGGATCAAACCCAGATCTTTTGACTGGGTGTGAGTGTTTGATTGATTCAGATGCTCCGTCCATCACCACCCCCTTTTGTACCGCTTATGTCCGCCATAAGTGTGGCAGGGTATGCTCAGACGTGAGTCCCTTGCTCACTTTGCCACTGGATTCAAGCAAGCCGGGCTGAAGACGGCTGGAATGCCAGAAACCGGTCCTCGGAAGGCATAGCTTGGCAGTTCGGGCTGGACTGTTCCCATGACGCACAGGGTCAGACTGATTTGCATATACCCATGTCTGAACTGGGGTGGCAGAGTGGGCTAAAGACAGTGCTTAATTTGTAAAATATGGAGTGCAGGTGCGCAAAAATTTGTCGGAGGCCACACCTACTTTTCTCTGGCTCCACCCACTTCCTCCACTGGCTCCACCCACTTACTATATTAGCTCTACCCACATCTGCAACTGGCACTGCTAAAAGTCAGATGTAATACCTGATCCGAATTTCCGCAAGGGAGCCTTTCTCATAGTAAGGTTTTGATAGGAGCCTACAGTGAAGTCAGTGTGCCTGTGTATGGCCGGCAGAGGCTAGTACCAGGCAGCCGCCGGGCAGCGCTTCTCATTCATGCTACTTCCACACGGTGGGTGACGTGACCTGCTGCGACCGCCACCACCACACTGTACATTATGCCTTCGCAAAATGTTACTTCCATTTCCGCACACCCAATATAAACGCAACTTTTCAACTCTAGGTCACATCAGATGAAACAAAATCTAAAAAGACAACTAAATTGCAGGCTGCCTAACAGTGTCAGTGGGCACTCTGTGCAGAAAGTTGTTGCTGCGGGATTGTGGGGCTGGTCCTTTAAGTAGGAAGCACGACTGTTTGTGCTACTTCAGCTGTACTCGGATGCATGCTGAGTAAGGGGTCAGGCTATAATGTGTTGAGCATGGGACTCTGCAAAACTTGAGGCTGTCATAACCCTCACCGGTGCGGGCACTACAGGCTGTCAAAAAGCCCTCCTCCTGAAAGATCCCATGAAAGAACACCTGAGGCTGGGAGAGAGCACCCCTGGATTGTTGGTACACTTGGAGCTGGAGTAATCCACTTCCTCTGAACAGAGAAAGTGAGCACACCTGATGGATCCATTGCCCAGTGCCCTGGATCTCTATCACTCTTTCTTTGGGACCACCTCAAAGCAATCAATGATTAATTGCTTGAGAGTTAGCATGATGGGAATGACAGGCATATGCTTATACCAGCCAAGTGAAACTACAAGCCTCAGCATGCGTCATTATTGAATGAAAGATTTCATGGTTTGAAATTCTCACCAGTGAAATGCAGCAGTTGGCTTATGTCAGAGTGTGGTCATAGTGATATAAGAAGTAAACACACTAGCTGGAGTGTTTTATTGTTTTTTTTGTCTGTCCAGTCACGTGCTGCTCACTATAGACTAGTAGGTGTCACTAGTAGCTCCTCCAGTCTTATTTAATTTACTTCTAGTGAGTCATGATTATAAGCCTTGTAAACTGGGCACTAAGTTAGTGCCCCTCCATTTCCGGTACTTTGCAGCAGTTTAAAGAAATTCTTAAAGAGTCTCATTGCTCAAATAGGTGTCATTTCTGATATTTATGGGTTTCCGTCCTCTTCATGCTTGATTTTGCTCGTGAGAACATGTCACTCATAGTTGAAAAATGTCACTTCTAATTACACTGAAATCATGAAAATGTCACACATAAGGAACCTGAAACCTTGGCAGCTATTACTTCGCTTCATTTCATTCTAAAATAAACAACACACAATCTGTTCTTTTCAGTTACGAGAGAGAAGTTATTTCTTTCTTATGACCTTATTCAAGATATCTAGGGACGGGTTGATTCCAGGCAGTCAGTCACATGAAGCAACCCAGAGAAATGCAACTGCACTACAGGCAGGCATCTTGTCCAAACAACCCCCCCCCCCCCCCTATCAGATTAAATCCGCTGTGTTCTTCTTACAGAAGTTAGTGTCCGTCTCACTGGCAGCGGCGGGCACGCACTTACTCCTCAATGCCAAACAAATGAAATAATGGAATCCAACACCGTCCGGACTGCTTGCCGTCTGCTTCTGAGACTTTCACTTAGTGTGAAGAACAGACGGTTCGGTTCTTGAACGACTGAACACCGGCCGCGCTTAACCACCCACGATTACTCTGTGTGTGGTGGGGTGCGGGTGTGCTGGGGCATGGCATGGCAATGCAGCAAATGTGCACACAATACATATGAAAAAATGTATGCAAACTGACTGCTGCCGCGCACAGCACCAGCCCCGCAGATTTGAATGTAGAACCAAAATCCGGGCCGGCAACATCAAAGGGCCCGGCCGCCACAGCCAAGCCGTCTACATATCAGTCCAATGTGACTCTGAGAGATAAGATTAATTAATACATCAATGATTCATGACTGTTCATTAACCTATTGGACAGGCCTGGCTCACACAGCAGGTGCGCCCGCTACACACACTTCGCTGGGACTGGGAGTGTGGAACCCGGGTCCCGTCCCGGACCAGTAAATTGAGTGCCTTAGGCCGCTACTGCGCAGCTTTATTATCTGATTAGGCCTGCAGTGCCAGGCCCCGTCTTACCTGGTGCTGTTGCCAGTACTGGCTACTGCCTACTCCTCAAGGGCAAGGTCCAAGTCGCGCTCCCTGCCCTTAGAGGAACGGCCGCGAATCAGAATGACTCGGGCGTGGCAATGCAGCGAATGCACGCGCAATGGATCTGCGCATGATGCCTGCTGCCGCGCACAGCCCCAACCCCCAGAGAAGAGCAAAATCCCAACTCAGTGTCCCGCCCACTAGGCCAGCAATACTTAATTAAGTGGCGCGCCGCGGCCGCTGGTCCGTCAGTGCCACTGCAAGATCAACAGCGTTTTAGAATGGAATGGCTTGAGAAAAAGTTCTTCTGCAGAGTCAAACACTTGGTTCAACAAATAACTGTAACACGCTGTGCCACTGCCCAGTCCACTAGCGGCGTAGTGAGGGAAATTACATTTAAATCAATTGCCATGCAGCAATGAGGGTAGTAGACCCGGCCCTGATAATTAAGTGCCGGTGCTAAGCACCGGCACAAATTAAGCACTGGCTAAAGAACGGTGATGGATCAAACCCAGATCTTTTGACTGGTTGTGAGTGTTTGATTGATTCAGATGCTCCGTCCATCACCACCCCCTTTTGTACCGCTTGCCAGAGTCAGGCAAAAAGCCTGATTCTGTGGAGTATCAATAAAAAGGCATTGAAAAATCAGTAGCTTCCAACAGTGTTAGCTACTATCTTTGGCAAAGCTTGTTTTTTAATATTAGGGCCAGCTGGCCAGTATTGGTAATACATATGCTTAGTTTTGAAGTGGCAATAAAATGATCTGAACCAAACAATATTCATCAAAATTGGTAAAAAAATAAGCTGATATTGGGGAGCTATGATATGTATTTAAACAGACCCCATTTTGGAATAAAGCTTGAGCTCTTTTTATATATTTACAACATCTATATTTGTGCCACAACAGGAGCGAGGTTATACTCCGCTTCATGAGTTTCTCTTGGGCTAGTCTTGTCACTGCAGTAATTCAGTTATATACTTCAAAATTAATCCCAAACAACGACTGTACATTCCATCCATGTCCAAACTTTGCAGAGGTACAAAACTCATAAAAGCAAACTAAACATTAAGGAAAATCCCATATTAAAGGAGTATTTTGAACTTTTGAACGTGTATTTTTTGTAAGCATGGGCGTAAAATCCGTTCCGCTCGCGGATTTTACGGATTTTCGGTAAACTCTCGCGAACTTACCGAAAATTCGTAAATCCGTGCGAAGCGGATTTTTTTGCTTGGTCGCACTTGCCAACTAGAATACTATACAATTTTGCGGGAGTAAACACTTGCGAAAACGTAGATGCGGCGGGCAGCGACAATCTCGCAATTGCGAGATTGCAAAATTTGCAATTTCGCACAAGAAATCCACCTTAAACCTTGAAAATTATGATTTTTATCAGAATAACTCCTCAGGTTGACATTTGCCTGCACTTTTTTTTTTTTTGCAAGGAGTCCATTTTGGGGGGGGGGGGGGTGGGAGGAAGGAAGTGCCCCACAGTCTCCAACTTCCTGTTCCTGTCCAGCAGGCTCCTCTCAGTGCTTTCTTCATGTGCTGGTCACTTTGATTTGGATCTTGACCTGGAAGCACTCAGCAGGTGCAAAAGTTCAATCTTATCATTAGTAACCATTCCCTGTAGTGCCTGGAAGGATTACTTTTTGTGGATGCTGCTGGATATTTGGATTTTTGCAAAACTGAAAGCACTCAGCAGGTGCAAAAGTTCAATCTTATCATTAGTAACCATTCCCTGTAGTGCTTCCTGAGGGGCCCCTTCAGAGTTCAGTTGCCTACTTTCAACTATTCTATGACCCTGCTCTGACCCTCACAGCAGGCTCAGAAAAAGCAATTACAGATAAGGAAGCAGGTTCCAGCCAGGAAGTTCAAATTCAGAAACACATTAATCAGCCCCTAATTCATTTATGTCAGTTGAGGCAGGGCAGGTGTGCTTTTCCACCCATAATCTACAGTGATGAACTAGAGGGTGGCATGGGTGAGCCAGAGGGTGGCATGGGTGAGCCAGAGGGTGGCAGTGGTGAAACAGAGGGTGGCAGTGGTGAAACAGAGGGTGCTGTGATGAACCAGATGTAGAAACAACATGTTCGCGACCGTTGCTACCCGAAAAGTAAGTTCGCGTTTGCGAACTGGTACAAAATCCTCGCGAACTGGCAGAAATCCTTGCGAACACAAAAAAAATTAAAAATCCGCTAATTTGCGAGAGTTCGCGGATTTTGCTGATTGCGAATCCGTAAATACGCAATTTCGCGGATTGCCAATTCGCAAAATCCGCCCATGCTTAATTTTTTGTTATATTTTTTTTTTAGTAAATTAAATGTAAACCTCTAAAATACTACCAAGTTCCTCTCACAATCATGCTGACAAGAACTGAACTTGTTTCTGTATTTTTAAAGATGTTATAAAAATATTTGCTCCTGTTCTATGAGTGTTTAGGAGGTGAACATGATTCAGAGACCACACAACAAATACCTAAAACAAAAATCAGTTTCTCCCATAACCTTTTAGCAAAAAGAAATTATAATTTAGTCTACAGACTCCATCACATGATGAACGGAGATAGTCATCCATAAAGTGCTACCAGACAGTAGATGCTGACACTCGCAATCTCAATCTGGCAGTTTATTAGCCTACACCACCATGAAATTGCTGCGGTTAGGTGCTTGGTGAGATGGCAGTGATTTATCCAAGTTCAGAATTGTTCCTGTGAACTGAAAAGATAGAGAGTTGTTGTACATGAACAGACCCTTCATTTATCATGCAAAAATATGGAGTGTAAGAGAGAAGACTCAAACAGATGTACACAATGCAACACAGTGGTTGCCCAGATCATAGGTGAGTCAGGCTGTCCACTTTGGACAGTCTGTCCTTGAAAACGATAACACATTGCATCCAGCGCACGTTACTTCAGCGAGTTGCAACAACATTTACAGGTTTGGCTAGCAAAAGTGGATTCCTCAATGCAGGTGTTGCTTGTTATAAGAAATATGTTATACCATAGGTATACCTCCCTGGGACAGTGCTAAATGTAAAATGTTAGTCACGGTCAATGAATAAACATCACAGGCTTCAATATACTCCATTACGTTCATGTCATCCTTGTGGTAACTGACAATCTTGTGGCCAAAGCAGAATAATTCTACATTGACAACTCAGCACAAGAACTATTTAAGATTGTCTGTAAAGTAGCCAATCCACAAACGTCACCAGTGGTAGAGAGCCAGGAACTTTGTGATAAAATCACCAGTTACTTTTTAGACAAAGTTGAGGATATTTTCTCAACCTTCAACAATGGCCTCTCATATGAATCCGGTATGGATAGTAATACGGCCTCCCAAACTCAGAACTCATTGACTGATTTCCCTCTGCTAGCTAACTTAGACACCGCCAAACTTTTGCAAAATCTGAAATCAGGATCCCCTTATGATCCTTGTCCTATTAAGATAGCCAAAATGATCCCTCAAATCTTTGCTGCAGCTCTTACTCCCCTTTTTATCACGGTACTGAAGGTAGGCAGCTTTCCGGCCTATTGGAAGACGGCCTCTTTGATTCCTCTGCTAAAAAAATCTAATCTAGACCCAAAAGAGGTTAGCAACTTTAGACCCATTTCTCGCCTCCCTTTTCCGGCCAAAATGTTGGAAAAATGGATTAATAGCCATCTGAGCAGATAACTTCAGGATGCTGAGATGCTTGACTGTACTCAATATGGCTTTCGGGAGGGTCATAGTACAGAGACTGCCCTCTTAAAATCTACTGACGAGATCAGGAAAACCCTTGATCGGGGTGGTAAAGCAGCAATGATTATGCTGGATCTCTCCGCAGCGTTTGACACGGTCCATCATGGTCTTCTGATGGACCGTTTGTCAGCCTGCGGAGTACAGAATTCCACCTGGAAGGTCTTAAAGTCTTTTCTCTCTGATCGTCAGCAGATAGTGGCCCTTGGAGAGTTCTGTTCGGCCCCTTTCCAACTTCCCTGTGAGGTTCCACAGGGATCATCTTTAAGTCCCACTTTATTTAATGTGTACGTATCGTCCCTGGCTCCATTGATAAGATCTTTTGGTTTCCATCTTACCTCCTACGCGGACGATACGCAGATAGTGGTATCACTTCTTCCAGGATCAGAAAGGGCTGTGAGCCACAAGCTACACAATTGTATGGAAGCGGTTGGATCCTGGATGTCCAGTAATTGTCTTAAATTAAACTCAGGCAAGACTGAGGTCATTCTATTTGGGAAGGACATGAACTTGTGGTCCCCCGAATGTTGGCCTGTCTCTTTCGGACCCTTGCCTTCACCCTCCACGCAAGTCAAAAATCTGGGAGTATACTTGGATGATAGATTGGACATGAAAAGGCAGGTTAACGCCATTGTGTCATCCACGATGTTCACCCTTAGAACCACTAAGAAAATTCTCCCTTTTCTGCCTCGGAAGACTCGACAGACGGTGGTTACGGCTCTGATTATGTCACGATAAGACTATTGCAACTGCCTATATCTAAACATCCAAGAGAGGCTGTTGCATAGGCTACAGATGCTGCAGAATACAGCTGCTAGACTGATCTCTGGCATACCAAAATATCCCAATCTCTAGTAAACTCCGCAGACTTCATTGGATGCCAGTGAGAAAACGAGTACATTTTAAATCCATGTGTCTCGTTTTTAAGTCACTCCAGAACCAGGGACCACGTTATCTACAGGACCAACGTCCATGGTATTTACCAACTAGGCCTCTATGCTCATCAGCTCAGAAATTGGTGAGAGTCCTACCAGTGAAAAAAGCCTGCTGGGGTGGGAAAAGCTTTGTGGTAGGTGCCGCAAAACTGTGGAACCAGGTTCCCTTTCACCCGAGGAATTGTTCGGATCTGTTACCATTTAGGAAAATGCTCAAAACATGGTTGTTCTAGTTCTTCCCTTCAATCTCCCTCAATCTCAGGATAGCAGATAGCGCCAGGACACCCACGGGTAACAGCCGCGCTTTACAAATTAATTAACATAACATCCACAAACTGATCTTGGGTACAGTCTCTGGTGTGGAAGCAATTCTCTCTCTTGCCCCCTCAATCAACCTGCTCTAGGAACTCAGGTGCCCTTCATGCCTCCTCGTTCTCCAGCTGAGCAGTGCCAGTTTTGTTGTTCCTATATCAGTGCTGCTGGTTTCTCTACCTCCTCTCCCAACACCTGCTAATGGTCTGACTCCTAATTCTCAACTTTAAATTTTTCATATTAACTGCCATATTTATGGCAAAGTAGTGTGGCGTATTAAGTGACCTTGCTGTGCTGCGTCACCGGGAAAGGACAGGAATATGCCATATTTGAGGTATAAGGTGCATTCCTGTTCTTTCCCCCTGCGCTGGCGCACAATAGTCTGCCTAGCGCAGACGCACTTGCACCAAGGAGCAAGGGTGCTTGTGTTGCATGTAGGATTGTTCAACACTCCTTAGAGGCATATTCCTCTATCTATGAGTGTACGTACACACAGGTGATGATTGCCCGGGTTTTTCAGTTGGATCTCTCTATTCACGAGACTGGCCTAGATGTATGCAGTAGTGCTCCAAAGGAAGAAGGAATCACCCAACCTCCTTGGTTGAGACAAAAATGATCTCTTACATATAAACAGTTTGTGTCCTGAGCAGACAGTTAATACAATTACACACAGAATTTCTGATCAACATACATAAGTTTCTTTTTCTTTATTTTCTTTCTTTGGAGCCTAGCCAACACGTGTTTCGTCATATAGGGTGTTCCCCACGACTTCTTCAGGGCTGAAACAATAAGATTTGTTTTGGGTAATGGTGTGTACAATACACTTGTCAAACAATCCATAATCATAGTGGAAGCCTCAATCGGTCATCCCAAACATGGAATCATAATACTGTGTGCAATTATCAACACATTATTGCATCCATCCATCGTTCCAATAATGTGGTTTGTGTCAACATATATTACAAACAACTATCCATGTTTATTGATAATGAAATATATATATATATCTATCAAGCACGGTGAAGCGGGATGTGGTGCAATCCCTTCCCTTATTATATCTGTTGGTTGCGAATTCAAATACATGAACTGAGCCTATATAACATGCTCCCCCACATTTTGTCCTGTGACCAATAAGTGTACCCTTCATTTGTGGCTTAAAAATCCAATAGGAATCTGATGAGACACATTCCTGTCTTCTCTTTAAAGGCACATTTCACAGCTAAACGGCAATCAATGATACCCGATCATTATCACAATTCTAATCCATAGGTGTTCACCCTTATTTTTTTTTTTAAAGATTCCTTATACAGATCTCCTACCTTAATGCCGATTATACTTCCGACTGCTGCTGCGTGGGATTCTTAATCATGTGTCTCTAAACTATATTGCCCATTTGTAGGCTGTAGTGTCTTTTCTCGACCATTTGTCCGTCAATTTTACTTCTCCTCTACTGGTTGCTTTCATGTGAATATATTGAGTGCTCCCAACATCTAAAAATCAAAAACCGCCTCGCCTTCAATGCTCAGATTGCTTTAGGCTTTTGAATCCAGTACCCATATTAACAACCTGTTTCTTACCTGTCTCGAGGACGCTCTCAATGCTCAGATTGCTTTAGGCTTTTGAATCCAGTACCCATATTAACAACCTGTTTCTTACCTGTCTCGAGGACGCTCAGTACGCATCCACCCCGCGTTTGTATCTCACACAGAGTAATCCGCAGTACCAGAAGTGGGCCTGCTGCCCTGCTTAAACAGTCATTGGTACGTTTTTACGTGCGTCTCCTCCACCCAGTGTGGGCGCCATCTTTAGTGTGTTTATAGGATTTCAGAATACCGCATCCTATTTGAGGAATGTATATCTGCATCTGTGTTGTCCCTTATCAGAATCCCTCCATGTCTTTTGTGTATTATATATTGTACAGTGTATGCACCAATAAATATGTAGGTACATTTATTTATTTATAAAGTGACTAACAGTGTATTATAATTCATATACAGTAGTACTCAAATTGATGTAATAAAAAACTAATTAAATATATATCACAAACATCGAATTCCATCCTCCTCAAAATACTGTGCCTGTGAAATTGCATTATGTTCCACTTCCAAATTGTCCATGGTTACTATTTATACCACACATTATGATATGCAGCCACAGCATTTCGTTGTTAGCCACAGAAATGGTTCATAATCACATAGTTGATAACGTTCAAACATTCCCATATATTTATGAGATCTTCACCTCGGGCTCAGAACAGATTTATATTGTGCTATATTACCTTTATTCTCCAAGAAAATATTGCATTTCATGGTCCATATTCAGACCCTGTTCAACTGCTCTAAGAAACATTATCCAAGTAGCTTCCTTACGTCTCAGGGTCAGTTTTCAGTTTCCCCCTCTACGGTCAGATTCTACATGATCCATTGCCAAAAATGTAAACATTTCCTGTGGGCCCTATGCTTTGCACTCCATAATGTGTGCCATTGGGTATCTTGAATCCTGCTGTTTCACTGCTCTAATATGTTCATTTATCACCTCCTTGAGCGTCCTTCTAGTACTGCCCACATAGATTCAGTTACACCTGCATTCCAAAATATAGATGACATATTTGGTATTGTAATTAATGCTATGTCTTATCATATGACCTGCCATCCACATCCTGGATTTTTTTTTCTTTTGTCTGCAGTCCATCTAGAAGCCCCACAATTACCACACTTATGGAAACCCTTTGTCAATTCGATCAACCAGGTGGTGATCAGTCTGGATTTCGGATAGCCTGGGCTTAGTGGAGTCCTCAATGTCTTCCCTCGCCTGTATGTGATACTGGGTGTATCTGTCATAAAATAGTCCAAAGCCTTGTCAGATCTCAGAATATACTAATGTTTACACATACTTTTGCTCAGTATCTTAGATAAATCATTGTAGTCAGTAATTATTCTCACTCTCTAAGTGTCTTGGTTTCCAGCACACTTGCTGCTTACTGTCTCTGGTATCCTTTCTTTGCTGATCTTTCATTCTGCTGTTTCAATAGTGTGTGTATCAAAACACCTTGCTCTAAATCTTGCCTTCATGTTCCTCATAAATGTTAAAAAATCCTTCTCATTACTGCAATTTCTCCTCGCCCTGACTAGTTCTCCTTAGGGTATGGCTTGTATCGGATGTCTGGGGAGCATCCAGATCTTTCTCGCTCTGGCTGATGGCACTAACCATGT
The DNA here is from genome assembly GCF_964261635.1 of Lissotriton helveticus. NCBI lineage: Eukaryota > Metazoa > Chordata > Amphibia > Caudata > Salamandridae > Lissotriton > Lissotriton helveticus. Next base: position 450,767,089 of record NC_136067.1, read on the forward strand.
CAATGACATCCTCAATAATGACGGATATTCTTTTAGAAAAAACATAAATTTAAAAGCAAAGGAAAAATAAATTCAACATTTCAAACTCCAGCTGGCCAAATTGAAATGAAAATCAGATCCCTAAAGCAAATCAGATCCCTAAAGCACAAAGAAAACAGTGTGACCTATAAAAAATAAACGTTATCTACAATTTAAAAGGAAAATGTTACTTACCAGTATGCATCTGTTCTTGGCATGCACAGCTGCTGATTAATACACTATGCATAGTTCGCCATCTGGTGTTGGGCACAGATGTTTGCACTTTGTCGTTGTCTTGGAAGAAGTCTTTGGAAATCACAAGAGAGGAGACTCCTCCTGTGGACAATAGTGCACATGGGCATCCACTCCATCTTCAGATTGTTTTTTCGCCAACAAGGGAAATTATAGAGTTTTGTAAGAAACAGAAAAAGATGCCTATGTGATATATCTAAATAAGATTATACTGGGACAGATAAAGGTAGCCGGGTAGGCGTTGGGCGTGTGTGAATCTGCAGCTCTACATGCCAAGAACAGATGCATACTGGTAATTAGCATTTTCCGTTTGAGGCATATGAGCTGCAGATCACACACTATGCATAGATTGCATAGCAGTACCTTCCCTTAGTTGTGACCACCAGTATCTGTTGCAGTAGTCTGAAATAGTGTTTTGAGTACAGCCTTGCCCACACTAGCTTGTTGTTTTGCCTGCACATCTACACAATAGTGTTTTGTGAATGTGTGCGGTGTAGACCATGTAGCTGCTCTGCAGGTATCATCTAAGGGAATGTTCCCTAAAAATGCCATGGAAGCTCCTATTTTGCGGGTAGAATGGGCTTTAGGGGGAATAGATAGTGCATGTTTTGCTTTGTGAAACCAAATTTGTATACATTTGACAATCCACCTTGCAATTCCAGACTTTGATATGGGATTCCCTTTATGTGGTGGTGAGAAGGATACAAAAAGTTGTTTTGTTTTGCGCAAAGGTTTTGTTCTGTCAATATAGTAAAGAAGTGCTCTTGTATGAAGAGCTCTTTCTGCTACCGTTTGTGGCTGCGAGAAGAATACTGGCAACTCAACGGATCGGTTGAGATGGAAGGGAGAAATGACTTTAGGAAGGAATTTGAGATTTGTCCTAAGAACCACTTTGTTATGATGGAGTTGTGAAAATGGTTCTTGAATAGTTAGTGCCTGTAACTCACTGACTCGTCTGAGAGATGCGATGGCCACAAGGAAAGCGACTTTCCATGTACGAAATTGTAGCTTACATTTATGTAGAGGTTCGATTGGAAGACCCATTAATCTAGTGAGGACGATGTTTAGATTCCACACTGGAGAGGGTGGTACCCTGGGAGGAATTATTCTTTTGAGGCCTTCCATAAATGCTTTAATGGAAGGTACTTTGAACAATGACAAACGTTGTCTATTTTGCAGGTAAGCTGCTATGGCAGCAAGATGTAATCTAATTGATGTGTATGCTAGACTACATCTTTGAAGATGCAGGAGGTAACATACGATGTGTTGAATGGACACATCTAGAGGACTGATTGTGATATTGGTACAGTATATAACAAATCTTTTCCACTTGGCTGCATAGCAGGCTATAGTGGTGGGGCGCCTAGCCTCTTTGATAACTTTCATACAATCAGGTGCAAGATTGAGGTAACCAAATTCTAGGACTTCAGGAGCCAGATCGCTAGGTTGAGCTGTGCTGGATCTGGATGTCTGATCTCTCCATGGTTCTGCGTTAAGAGTTGTGGGGAGAGGTGTCGGTTTTGGTGCGGGACTACTGATAGCTCCAGTAATGTTATGTACCATGGTTGCCTGGCCCTTGTTGGAGCAACCAGGATCAGTGTTAGTGACTGTTGTTGCAGCTTGCGCACCACTAATGGAATGAGTGGGAATGAGGCGGAAAAGCATACGCAAATTTGCCCGACCAATTCATCCATATCACATTGCCTTTGGACATTGGGTTTGGATATCTGGTGGCGGAGCTTGGGCTTTTTTGGGCGTTTGAATGTGTGGCAAAGAGATCTAGCTCAGGATTCCCCCACATTTGGAAAAACGGTTGAAGAACTTGAGGATGAAGTTCCTATTCGTGAATCTCTTGACTTTGACGACTTAACAGATCTGCCATTTGATTCTGTATTCCTGGAAGATGCTGGGCTAAAAGGAATATGTTTTGAGGAATAGCCCACCACCATATGCTCTGTGCTAGTTGAGAGAGCTGGAGAGAGTGCGTCCCCCCCTGTTTTTGAAAATACATTGCTGTTATATTGTTTGTCTGGACTAAGACCGCTTTGCCTGATATGTGTTTCTGGAATGATTTTAATGCCAGAAAGATAGCCAGTAACTCCAAATGATTGATGTGGATTAACTTTTGCTGAGGTGTCCATGGGCCCTGTGTGGTGTGATGTAGTAGATGAGCTCCCCAGCCGGTGAGCGATGCTTCTGCTGTTAGCACGATCTGTGGAACCGGCTCTAGGAACAGTCGCCCTTTGGAAAGGTTTTGGGTGTTCTACCACTGCAGAGAACGATGTGTGTGGCCGTACACCAACACCAGATTGGTTAGCTGACCTTAAGCTTGGTTCCACTGACGTGCTAAGCATTAGTGTAAGAGGCGAATATGGAGTCTTGCAGGAGGTACTATGAATATGCAAGAGGCCATCATCCCTATTAGTTGCATAAACACTCGAGCTGGAAGTGAGTGTTGTGGTTGGAATTTTGTTATAAGGGTGTGCATGCTTGCTATCATGGACTGGACTGGATTGGATTGAGATATGCAAGGCCTTTTGAGGTGTTTATTGTGGCACCTAGATATTGTTGGATGTGGGACAGTTAGAGGTGAGACTTTGTGAGGTTTATTGTAAACCCTAATTCGTGGAGTAGTTCTATTGTGGTGTGTGTGATTTATACACTAAGTATGCAACTTGGCTTTTTAGTGCGGGAAGACGTGAATTTGTTGTCTTCTTAAGTGGGCTGCTACCACTGCCAGACATTTTGTGAAGAATCTGGGTGCTGTGGTGACTCCGAATGGGAGAATCTTGATTTGATAATGTTGACCGTCCACTACAAACCGGAGATATTTCCTGTGAGCAGGGTGAATGGGAATGTGGAAGTAGACGTCCTTGAGATCTAAGGTGGCAAGGAAATTACCTTGTTTGAGTAGAGGAAGGACCTGTTGAAGAATGACCATATGAAAATGGTCTGATTGTATGTAGAGGTTTAATGGTCTGAGGTCCAAAATGGGCCTCAGGGTTCCGTCCTTCTTTGGAATGAGAAAATACAGGGAGTAAACCCCTGTGTTTTGATGATGCAGGGGAACTGGTTCTATTGCACGTTTTGGTAGAAGGGAAAGCATCTCTTGTTTTGGAAGTGTTAAATGCTGTGTTGACATAGGACGCTGTTTGGGTGGTATGTTTGGGGGGAGTCGAAGTGAGCTCCAGGCAATAACCGGATTGTATGATTTGTCTCACCCACCTGTCCGTGGTAATGGTGTTCCAGACAGGTCGGAACTGTAGAAATCTTCCCCCGACCGGAGTATAATGGTCTGGGGGGAGAGGAGGAAAGTCATTGTTTGGAGGTGGAGACAGTTCGAGTATTGATAGTTTTGCCTCTACCTTTATTGTTATTGCCCCTGTAGCCTGGTCTGGGTGGGACTTTTATAGGAGGTAGAGGAGTTGTCAGTGGTAAAACCTCTAGAGGCGCCCCTATAAGAGGACACGACAAAAGGAACTTCTGGGAGTTTGCGATAACAAAGCTCCCATTGATTTGACAGTATCCGTATATTTTTTCATCTTTTCTAAAAATGAATCTACACTTGGCTCAAATAAATGTTCCTGATTAAAGGGTTGGTTTAATATGGTAGTTTGAACTTCGGGTTTCAACCCCGAAATACGTAGCCATGCATGTCTGCGCAAAAGAATACTGGTATTGATAGCTCGGGAGGCTGTGTCAGCAGCATCTAGAATAGATGTAATAGTTATAAGTTTCCCTTCCTGGATGAAATCATTGGCCCTTGTTTTATTTTTATCTGGAAGGTGTTGTAGTAGGGACTCTAGTTCGTCATAGTGTGCCCTATCATACCTAGCCAGCAAAGCCTATGTAATGGCAATTCTCCATATGTTTTTTATTTTTTTATTTATTTTTTAAAAACCTTTATTAAAGCAAAAAAACCATACAGTGGTGCATATACAGATCGGTTACAAGAATAGAAGGCACAATGTTAGAATCAATAATTGAAGTAGAGCGTTCTTCACACTGGACAATAACTATAGCATTCGGTGGTACGGGTCAGCATATAGGGCAAGTAGTATTGCACAATAGGGCCACAGTGTGTAAAAGGGGAGAATAATACAGCCGGTAGGGCCCCAGCACAGTGTAGCACACAATGTACAGCATTAGCAAATATCGAGAAACCCTATCAGTCAACAGGGATCCCAGGCAGACATATGATACTAGGAACACAGTGGACAGCAGCAGCACAGAATCACATCAGGTGTCAGTATTCAGTAGCCGTCACACACCCATCACGGCATTCAGGTGTAGACAATGCGCAAATTGATAATGGATGCCCTGCAATCATAGCGATGCAGAGTCAGCAAAGAGGACACCCCTACAGCACGCCACCCCGGCCCTCACCATCAGAGTTCTCACTTTGCGCAGTTCTGGTCAGCCAGTAATTCTCCATATGTTGGATGCCTGGGACGCTGTTCTTTTACCAGACACGTCCAACAGTTTTGACTCCTTATCAGGAGGTGGAGCATCGCCTGAGGTCTGAGAGTTAGCCCTTTTCCTGGCGTTGGAGACTACCAAGAAATCTAAGGGGAGCTGCCCTTTAATGTAAACAGGGTTGGCTGGGGCAGACTTGTATTTCTTTTCCACTCTGGGGTTAATGACTCTAGCCCTTACAGGATCTTTCAAGAATTTAGGAGTGTATTTGATTACCCCTTTTAACATTGGGAGAATGGAAGTGGACCTTTGAGATGGTGCAAAAGTGTCCATGAGGAAATTTTCTTCTATAGGGTCTGTGTGCAAATTCACACTGTGCTATTTTGCAGCTCTGTGTATGAGCTGAGTAAATAGCTCAGAGAGCTGTAGTGTCCTTTGGATGGGATGGTCTAGATGGGTAGATATCATCTTGTGGTGTGTCAGGAACATCTGGTGTACCATAATTGTCCCATTGGTCGTTTGGGATATTATGATGAATAGGTCCCCCTAAAGGTTCATCAGCCCCTCCCTCCGCATAGTCGTCCTCATAATCCTGAGGTGGAGGAGATTGTGAGGGTATTGGAGATGGGATAGGAGAGATGTAGTGTGGAGGAGGAGAAGGATTTCTTAAAGGAGAAGTGGCTATGTCTCTTTTCTTTAAAGGGAGTGGAGCTGGTACAGGTTTGTCCATCTTCCTTTTGTTGGAAGGAAACTATAAGGTGACATGTCTTTGGGTCTATTTTGAGTTTTTTCGGTTGGATCAGGTCGAAAAAGCTCCTCCTCCGGAGTATTTTGCTTTGGTGCCGAATTTTTTCGGGTCTGACTGTGTGGCACAAGTTTTGGAATGATTTATGCTCTTTAGGTTTCGAATCAGGAGTTTTCCTGGGTTCCAAAAGTTTAGTTGGGGTCTTCGGAACCGGTTGTTTGTTTGGTTCCAATGATTTTGGAACCAGACTTCGGTGCGGACGAAGACAGTGGTTTGTCTTTGGGTCTGTCCTTCGTTTTCTGTGCCGGGGATGGGGTTTTGGTACCGATGGTAGGCTGGCTCTATCCCAGGTGGCCTAAAGGCTTATGTGTTGACTTCTTTGCTGGGCCCGAAGGCGGGCGTTGGAAGTTTTGTCCCTTTGTGCACCTAGGCCCGAGGGTGAAGGCGGTACCGAAGCCTTTTTATGATTGGGTGTGGGGGGGGGGGATGTCGACGTCAGTACCTATGACCCGCTGCCCTTGAGTGATGTCTTCAACGTCGGAGTCGTCGGCGCTAAAGTTGTCCTCTTCGATCTGCTCCTGCTCCGGTACATTGATGCCTTCTTGGAAGATATTGTACGGTATTGATGTTGATGATCGGCTGAGCCATAGTTCTTCGAGCCCGACGATCCCATATTTCTCGGCGCGGAAAGAGGCACAAGCTGGACAGTCTTTGGCTTCGTGCTCGCGCAAAAGGCAGAGGTTACACACCTCTTCAATCAATCAATGTACTTGTAAAGCGCGCTACTCATCCGTGAGGGTCTCAAGGCGCTGAGGGGAGGGGAGTGCCGCTACTGCTCGAAGAGCCAGGTCTTGAGGAGTCTTCTGAAGGTGAGTAGGTCTTGGGTCTGCCGCAGGTGGGTAGGGAGGGTGTTCCAGGTCTTGGCAGCAAGGTAGGAGAAGGATCTGCCGCCGGAGGTCATTCGTTGGATGCGGGGGACGTCAGCGAGAGCGAGGCTGGCGGAGCGGAGCTGGCGGGTGGGGGTGTGGAAGCGGAGTCTGCTGTTCAGGTAGGCTGGCCTGGCGTTGTGGAGTGCTTTGTGTGCGTGGGTGAGGAGCTTGAAGGTGATCCTCTTGTCGACGGGGAGCCAGTGTAGGTCTTTCAGGAGGGGGTGATGTGGCTGCGGCAGGGGCGTTGACGATCAGTCGGGCGGAGGAGTTTTGGATACGTTTAAGTCGTCGTAGGTGTTTGGCTGGGATTCCTGCATAGAGTGCGTTGCCGTAGTCCAGTCTGCTGCTGACGAGGGCCTGTGTCACCGTTCTTCTGGTTTCGGTCGGGATCCACTTGTAGATTCTGCGGAGCATGCAGATGGTGTTGTAGCAGGAGGAGGAGATGGCCTCTTGAAGATCAGTGTGTGGAAACTTGGATCCACATTGAGGACACTTTTTAAAAGAAGTCCTTTCCATAAGCCAAAGGGCCGGATGGCACAGATGGGCACGAAGGATTGCGTCGACGACCAGAAACGAAGAATTTAAGTTTGTAGAGATGCACGTTGAATGCGAAACGCGATCGAAAACGATACCAAAGAATGGGTGAAGGATTGCACGTCGAAAGGTAGATCTGTATTGACACCAAACTGGAGCGCGACAAACACATCCAAGCCCGATGGCGGAAAAAAAAAAATCTGAAGATGGAGTCGATGCCCATGCGCCCTATTGTCCACAGGAGGAGTCACCTATCTTGTGACTTCCAAAGACTTCTTCCAAGAAAACAACAAAGTGCAAACATCCGCACCCAACACCAGATGGCGATCTATGCATAGTGTGTGATCTGCAGCACATATGCCTCAAACCTGTAATTTCTTTTAACAATTGACCTCTTCTAATTTAGGAAGTTGAATAAATCATAACATACCCACAATACTAAGTTTGCTTAAACCCATTCTCCCTTGCTCAATGAATATCCCAAATATTGTGAGATTAGAAATTTCTGAATAGGTTCAAAATTTAACCTGTGAATCACGCCAACTCGACCCAAAGTTCTTGGTAAATCCTCCATCTATGTAATGGATCATGTCCGGTTAAGTTAGAACTAGTGACACTATATCTAATATTGTCTTCTGGGATCAAAGTAGTTAGTAGTGCTGCCCGTTGCTCCCCAAGGCAAAAAAAATATTTGATGGGCCGAATGCTGGACAATGCAAACATTCACCCGCAGTTACAAGGATCTGGGTTAAATCCATCATTCTTTTTCTCACCACACCACCCCAATTTGGACCCAGCCATATGCAAATCAGTATTGACCCTGTTCCTTGTGGGAACAGTGAGTAATCAAAAAGAACTAGCTCAATTTAAAGATTTCTCAAATACACATCTGCGAACCCTCCCAACCTCGTGCCTGAGATCTGATTAGTTGCCAACACTTCAACCCAGGAAGTGTTGGCAGCCATCTTGTGACTCGATCAACAGAGTCACAAGAAAAAACATTTTTAAAAAGATAAGGGGGAAGGGTAGAAACACACTGAACCCCTGGACCTCTCTGGGTCAGGGTGGACTCCCCAGGGCTAAAAAAAAGCATTTTTGTTTTTAAAAATTCAGCGGGGGTCGCAGTAGATCCGTGAAGTTTTTCAAAACAAAGCGTTGGCTCCCGTACTTTGTTTAATAGGTCCCTGGATGGGCCTGGTCCTGAGAGCAATTTGAAATAATAATGCAGGGGCCACGCAGGTCCCCACAGCCCGGGGGACCACCACCTCCCCGAGGCTAAGATATTGGGGCATGCACTCACCTCCCGGGGCGTCCTTGGGGGCCACTACCCCTCCTGTTATCTCCAGTAATTCCCAACCAGCAGGATTGCTGAGAAGTTGTCAGAGTCCATGGCCCCTTTCTCCAGCACTCTGCAAATGAGCCCCCCCCCGGTGCACTACTATTTGAGGGATAAAGTCCCTTCTGGTACTTCCCTTAAGTCCTAATGAGCAGAATTCCTGAGAGCTGGTCGGAGGCCCAGCCCCCTTTCTCCACCGCAAACGTGACTACTAGTTAAAAAACCTTAGAAATTCACCCCAAAAAAAATAAAGGTTGCATTGACGTTCTAGTTAGGAATAAACATTTAAAAAACCTTAGAAATTCACTGAAAGCACCAAAGGTTACAAGGATGTTATAGTTAGCAAATATAATTAAAGAAAACATAGAAATTCACAAATAATAAGTTACGGGACGTTATAGTTAGGGTCACATTTTACCCATACAAAACCAGAGAAATTCAGCCGTCATAGTTACTCTAGTTAACTATAACTCGTTTCCCCGCAATGCACTGTTTATGACCTCACATATTACATCACTCATGACATGGGCAGTGACATCTCTGATGACATCTCAAATGACATCACTGATGTGGTCAGTGAGGTCACTGATGAGATAATCCACAATATCTGACACACCCACTCACACCCCAATAGAATCTTTTATACACCCACTGCCACTCCCACACAACCATCACAAACCCATTCACAGAGACATACCAGTACTTACACACCCATTCACGGATTCATGGAGCTCTACACAGATTCAATCGCTCACCCATACATCCACTAATACACCCACTCACTCACTAATACATCCATTGACATATCCACCCCTACTAATACTCACATACAGAATGAGTCACCCATAGAACTTATCACACACCTAGGCACTCACCCATACAGTCAATTACACTGCTACTTACTCACTCAAACACTTACACACACCCACTTACTTACTCATACAAATGGTAATCCATAGTCACTCACCTATAGTCACAGACAGAAGTACGCACTCATCCATATATCCAGTCTCACATTCACTCACTCATACAATCACTCATATGCCCAGTCACTCACCTAAACTGCCTTTCACATACCCAGTTACTCACCCAGACACAAGTACTCAGACACAACCATACAGACACTCACCCATACAGCTTCCCCCACACACACTCACTACTCCATACAGGCACTAACTCACCCACTCACTCATCCCTACAGGCAGTCACACCTCCTCACCCATACACAGGAGAAGTGTGGCTCAATGGTTAGAGCAGGCAGACCTTGATGCAGAGCTCTGGCCAGGGACCAGGGTTCGATTCCCGCCTCGGCGGGTCTCCGGCTCATAAATTCCCCTGACTGGATATTCTCGCCTCAGTGCCTGTTCTGATCATGGGTCCCACGCTGCAACTCAGGGCAATAGCTTGCTTAGTCTCCACAACGGCCCCAAAAGCGCTGGGATGCCTGGCTGCACCTGGGGGGTGCCCAGGAGTGGACATTTCCCAGGAAAGCCAGGAAGGGTTCCTAAGCGGTATATGGACAGCGCCGGGACACCTCCGGTGGAGGTAGCTGTGCGCTTTACAAATTCCGACATTTACAAATTCCGACATTTACACAGACAACCATAGAGGTAGTCAGACAACCAATCACCCATATAGTCTTTCACGTACCCACTACTAACACACTCATACACCCACTTAGACATCAACTGACAGACAGATATCCATATTCACACAACCAGTCCCTCATCCAAACTTTCACTGAGACACCTAATCACTCACGTAGACCTTAATGCACCCACGGAGTCATCCATACAGTCACTCATGCACCTAGATTCACCAGTACACATTGATATATATATTTAACACTCATAAGCTTTTTAAAAACACTCACAGTCACTGGATGATGTCATCACTGATGTCATTTGAGATGTCATGAGTGATGTCACTGCCCATGTCATGAGTGATGTAATATGTGAGGTCATAAGCAGTGCATTGCAGGGGCGCTAGTTATAGTGAACCCAGGTAACTATAATGGCTGAATTTCTCTGGTTTTGTAGGAGTAAAATCTTGCCCCAATTAGAACATATTTGTAACATTTTGTTTTTTTAGTGAACTTCTAAGGTTTTTTTAAAATGCTAATTCCTAATTATAACGCTCCTCTAACCTTTGTTTTTTTAGTATATATATATATATATTCACTGAAAAAAACATAGGTTTCATGAGTGTTATAGTTAGCTGGACATTTCACTCGTAGAAAACCATAGAAATTCCTCCTTTATAGTTAGTTGTGCTAACTAGAACTCGCGCGCTCGCAATGCACTGCTGATGATGTCACATATTACATCATTCATGACATGGTCAGTGACATCACTGATGACATCATTCAGTGAATGTGGTTTTGTTTGAAATTTAAATATCTATTATAAATTTGTCTCACTAAATATATGGGTTAGTAACTAAACTATGTGAATGTGTGTATCACTGTCTCTGTTGTTGTATAACCTGCTGCATCAATTGGTCACTAACTACATGAGTGTCTATATTAGTTATTGATTAGTTGGCTGAGTAGTTGCAAGGGAGACTGAGTGTATCTGTGGTTGGGTGGGGGAGTTGTAACTCTATGCATAGATGTGTGAGTGGTTGATTGTCTAGGTATATGGGTTTAGGAGTTTTTATGGAAACAGTTGTTTGGGTGTCTGAGTGTGTTTATTTGTGTGTTGGTAAGTGAATATATGTGTCAGTGGGACATCTCAAATAAAATTGAAAAATAAAAGGCATTGTATATGAGAGTTGGTGTATATAAATAAGTATACGCAAGAGTCCGTGATTGTGAGAGTAACTGTATGAATGAGTGTATAATTGTAATAGTAAATCAGTTACTATGTTAAAAAATCACTATGTGAATGTATAAATCAGGTGTTGTGTGTATAACTGTGTAGGTGAGTAAATGTAAGTGTGATTGATTTTTTTCATGAGTGAGTAGCATCACTGCATAACCGACTAGGATGACTGCTGATGTGTCAATGTCTATATAGGTGTATGAGTACATTTGATAGTGTTACCATTGATCAGTGACTGCATGTATAAGTGATTCTGTGGGTGAATGGACAATTGTGTGTAGATTTAGGAATCAAATTCAAATTCAAATAGTGCTTTATTCGAGTAATTACTCATAAAAGCAAAACATACACAGAGTATTAACAATATAAAACAGGATTAAATTTACACTCAAATACATTTACAAAGCACTATAGGGTCCATAAAATACATTTGGTTAAAAGGATTCTCACAGTAATTGTTAAATAATTAAAAAAGATTTGATTAATGCAATATTATAAAAACATGTACGGTTTTTAAAAAAGCGATAGTGTAAGTAAGTTAATATAATCAAATTTTACAAACAGAGAATAGTTAACCAACTAGCAGTCTCTGCAATAATATAAATACAGAGAATAGACAATTAACTAGCAATCCCTGTAAAAGACCAATTTCATTGTTGTTCTAAAAACAGGGTATTACAGACAGAGAATAGTTAATTAACTAGAAATCTCTGCCTGATCGCCCATGCCCAGCCCATATATTTCACTGTTGCTATTAATATCCATTTAAGTGGGCTTGAACATATAATTCGCAGAGCAACAGAACTACAAGTAGTCCCCAGATTCCTACACATTGGTGCCAACCAAGCCCGCCTAGGGGCACAGTATGCTTTGCAGGAGAACAAAAAGTGACCAAGGGTTTCCTTCCCCGTTCCACAAACGGGGCAAATGTCACACCCCCCTAAGCCCCATTTGGCTGTCAATGATCTTATGGGGAGAGCTCCAGCTCTCAATTGGAATAACAACTTCCTATCACTTGGTTTTGAGATAATATCCCAATACATCTCCAGAGCCGGGTATAGTTTTACCTCAAGAAAACCCGCAGACATAGACCCGTTGCTACAGCTACTCAGACTCCTGCTAGCAACGTGTTCCCAAAATATATTTTTTAGGACAGATTTGGAAGGAAATGATTCACCAGCTGGATCAAGCCATAAGGGACTTAACCCAAGCTCAAACAACATTGCCTTGAGTGTATTGAGCCAACTGATTTTATGGAAGCAGTCCGCCTTTATAATATCAATAAAACCTTCGGCATAGTGAGCAAGTTCGGGAGTAGTCCAGAGTCTTCGCCAATATAAAATTGGACGTAATCGGGCTAAATCCTTAATCTGATTCCTACCAAGCTCATATCTTAAAGGCAGGAGAGGAGTGCTTTTCGGGGTACCTGTAAGTAGCCTTAAAAATGTGTTCTGACCCTTGTAGGGAGTTCAAATTTTCAAAACCCCACATCTCTGCACCATAGAGTGTGGACCCGATAGCCTTTGCTTCGTAAACCAGCAAAGCTGGCTTGACTGGTTTGGTCATAGACTTCCTATGTTCAGAGTTAATGACACCCGATAATTGCTTATGTCGCAAGGTTGCAATGTTAATATGCTGATTCCACCTGTTGTTATCTGCAATAAGGATGCCCAAATATGTGAATGAATTTACCACCTCAAGAGGCCGCCCACTCATTACTATTTTGGACTTAAAGCTACGATGTGGTTTAAAAGTCATGAGTTTAGTTTTAGTGGCGTTCACCTCCAAGCCGTGTTCTCCACAAAAATTCTCAAAAATAAACAGGGCATGCTGCAGACCACTAGGGGTTTTAGACAATATAAGAGTGTCGTCCGTAAACATAAGTATAGGGGTTTTTAGCCCTGCAAGTGAAGGAGCATCGACAGGAGCTGTTATCATACGGGAGACGACACCATTTATGTACAAAGTGAACAATGTTGGAGCCATTGAACACCCTTGTCGAACCACTCTTTCTACAGGAAATTCTGCTGTTGTCATATCATAGCAACCCCATTGGATTTTAGCAAAAGTAAACTCATGCATCGCATTACCAGGGTCAACAGTTCCGCAGGGACCCCCAGACCCTGTAAAACTTGCCACAATTTGGCCCATGGCACCAGGTCGAAGGCAGCCCTCAAATCGACAAAAGCCGCGTAAAGGCTGCCACCTCCCAGCACCACAGACTTCCATTGAAGCAATTGGAATCGAAATACTTGGTCCACCGTACTTGTTGCCCTGCGGAAACCTGCTTCATAAGGTGAAATAATATTATTGTCCTCTGCCCAATCCAGGAGGCTATTAACGACCACTCGACCAACTACTTTTTGTACAGTGTCGATAAGGCTTATTGGCCTGTAGTTACCCGGTTGACCACGGTCACCCTTTTTAAACACAGGAATTATCACTGCTCCTTTCCACGAAGCCGGGACCTCCACACCATTGGCAATGAAATTGATCAGTAAATGAATGTATTTACACCACCGCTCTTTATCGTTTAAAAAGATGTCTGCAGGAACGCCATCAGAACCAGGAGCACGTCCTTTATTTGCAGCATCTAAAGCAATCATAATCTCTTTTTCAGTAAAAAGATTACCTTGAGAGAAGGACACGTTAATACTGTCTTCACCTGTAATCTGAGTATTAAGAGCATACTGTGAGCTAAAAAAATGTATCCAAGCCTCCTGAGGAACGTTGTTATTGGGGGGTTCATCAACTCTCTCACTACCCCATTTAACAATATTCCAAAATGCTCTGGAGTCCTTTCTATCGCTCGCTTTCTTCAATTTGCACCAATGCAGCTCGTCCCAGTCTCTTTTGGCTTTCGCTATGCACATTTTATAACTCTTTCTGGCTAGGCGAGTAGATTCAACCACCCTCTTTTTAATGGCCTGGCCCAGTGCAAGTCGTGCTGCCCTACATTCAGCGTTATACCATTTTGCCTCTTTTCTGTTTCTTATCCCATTTCGCCTAACAGGTTTCAGAAAATGTTGTTTGATCCCAGCAAAAAGGGTATTGTGGATGTTAACCACGTCCCCCAGTTCAGATGGTGAACCGCTAATTGTACCCAGAGCTGCTATAGCCTTGTTAGTTTCCCAATTAATGTTCTCAATTGCCTGTTGGTTGATCACAACACTAGCCCATTTCAACCTACGCATACTATTTTCTGGGATAATCAACGGTGGAGCTAGGGTGTTCTGGCAAGATAAGCTTGTCCCAGTGGGCCACCATTTATGTTCTACACATAGGGGGTTATGATCACTCTCAGGTCTCATGGTTACCTCCATATCACAAACAGATGGCCACAATGCAAAGCTGCAGATAACATAATCTATCCTGCTTCTGAATCTCCCATTATCAAAGGTCATAGATCCGTTTTTATCTGACATTGTACGGCCATTCAGGGCTCTTAAACCTTTTTCTAGGCACATAGCATTCAAGTCTATAATGTCCTCAGTCCACCTCGTGACTGGCTTTAAGTCCAACGCAGGTATGCCCCATTGTTGATCCTCATCTGCTTCAAGGGAGGCCTCAAGTGACCAAGGGCTCAAAAGTTCGGTTAAGGTCACCCGCAATTACAACATTGTTACCAATGGAAAAAGTATCCAGAAAATTTCCCAAGGCAATTAGAACATCAGATCGTCCACCCTTTGCACTCCTAGCATATACATTATATATATCAAGCGACCCAGTTTCACCACTAGATACCCTGATCAACTGGATGTCGTTATTACTAGTCTCTATGTTTTTGATGGTAAGTTTAAGGGTCTGACGAACCCAAATTGTAAGTCCCCCCATTGGTCTCCCTTTAATACCCTTTATAGCTGGCACCGAATAATTTAGATAGCCTAGCATAAAAACAGGTTCACAAGCCCAGGTTTCTTGGAATATACAAACGTCATACAAACCAACAAAGCCGAACCATTCCCCACAGTCTAGCTTAGAGCACAGCCCTGCCAGATTCCAGCAGATTAAGTTCCCCACCCCGGTCGCACAAACAGGTTGCACATCAAGATTTAAGTTTAAAGGACAAGCACAGGACCCTCCTACCACTGATGCTACTGAGCTACGGTGCTTAAAGTGGCCAATTGGCCAGCCTCTTTACCGTTATAAACAGGCAGCGTGCATGGACTTTGGTCTTTTATAGCTGATGGCAGTAAATTACTACCACCAGGGAGTCAATCGCAATCGTTTTTATAGCTGATGGCAGTAAATTACTACCACCAGGGAGTCAATCGCAATCGATTTAGGAATCAGTGAGTGCTTATATAGTAACTGGTATGTGTGTGCCAATGCTTTCCAATATGGTACTGTATTTTACAGTGAGTGATCAAAGGTTATACTAGTGTGTGATGAGGTGTATCAGATTGTCACATGGATGATGTCATTTGAGATGTCATCAGTGATGAAGTGTGGCTCAATGGTTAGAGCGGCAGACCCTGATGCAGAGGTCTAGCCCGGGACCAGGGTTCAATTCCCCGCCTCGGCGGGTCTTGGGCTCAAAATTCCACGGACCTGATAATTCTCGCCTCGGTGCCTATTCCAATCATGGAGTCCCACTCTGCAACTCTGGGCAATAGCTTGCTTAATCTCCACAACGGCCCCCACAACGCTAAGGATGCCTGGCTTTCACCTTGGGGGTGCCCAGGAGTGGACACCTCACAGGGAAAGCCAGGATGGGTTCCACAGCGGTATTCGTACAAGCGCCTTGAGACCCTTACGGGTGAGTAGTGCGCTATACAAGTATCAATTTACATGTCACTGACCATGTCATGGATGATGTAATATGTGACATTATCAGCAGTGCATTGCGGGCGCCCGAGTTATAGTTACCAGAACTAACTATAACGGAGGAATTTCTATGGTTTTGTACAAGTGAAATGTTCAGCTAACTATAACACTCATGAAACCTAGGGTTTTTTCAGTGAATTTCAAAGGTTTTTTAAATGCTAATTCCTAACTATAACGTCTCCGAAACCTATGGTTTTTCAGTGAATTTCAAAGGTTTTTTTAAATGCTTATTTTTTAGTGTAATAGTAGTTATACCTATTTTTTTGTACTAAATTTCTACAGTTTAACTGTATTTATTAAACATTATATATTTTTCTGAAAATTGCAAAAAAAATTAAATACATTTAAAACTGGAATATTTTTTATTATTTTGATTTTTTTGTACTTTAATATATGTATATATTTTCTTTAAAAAAAAAAGTTTAAACATTTTTTAGGGAGTCGCACAGCCAAAGCGTACCTACCGCAGCGTGTCCGCGTATTCTAGCTGCCATTTTTGAAAAGTCGTGAATGATCCGCATATGGTGAGCGACGAGTGCGTGTTTTTTTTCAGTTACGTCCTATACGTACAATGTTACGTGGTGTGCGCAACCGGTATGCGACCAGTCCGCGACTCCTGCTCCCGCGCATTCGCGCCACATGCGTATTATGGTACGTGACGCTTGCGCAGTGGCGGGCACTACGTGACGTCATATACGTGCTGGGGCGCGTGACTCTAGTGAAATTTTAATGTTCTAAAATGATATGGACGGGTCTTTAATGTACATATTAGGGCAAAAGATTATCTAAGGTATTCATAAAAATATATTTCTACTTGTGATAAACTTATATTATTTTTAAATATATTTTCGCAAAGTTGCGACTGATGCACGCTTTGTGAGCGCACGGTTCGCGGGTCCCTGTTACCTAAAAAAAAAAAAAGATTTGATTGTTCATTACATTTCCCACTGTAACTATTGAAGGATCCCACCCATTTTAATTATTCTGTTTGGATGAGAGACATCTCTTCTTCCAGAGCTGGTTTTGGAATTTTTTGGGTGTTTTAAAAAAATTGCATTGAAGAAATGGCATCTGGTTCGCAAGCTCCTCATCATTCTTCAGATGAAGATATCTTGGAGGAAGATCCACCCAAGCAGAGGCCTGAACCAGTGGTATGGAAATTTTTCACCTTTCCTGCCGGAGAAAAAAATGTAAACGCAAGAAATGTCACATGCTTGCTGTGTGACAGGGTCCTGTCGCGAGGCAGTGACAAGAAATACTCCTGTGGAACAGCGAGTATGTACAAACATCTGCGGACCATTCACCCGAAGAATCTGGCATGAGAAGAAATGAGGCGTGCAGTAAAAAAATCCCCCACCAGGCATTGCTAGCACCTCCGGAGCGTCCACTTCAGCACCATCAGTAAACATTTGCCACTGTTATGGTGAACAGTCAGTGGACGCTATTTGTGCAGCTCAACGGAACCACAAATGCAAATTTTTTTGTTTTTGGAATGATGTTGAATTCCAAAAGCTAATGGTTTACTTAGTTCCTTTTTTGTTCAAATTTTAAAAAACTACAAACCAAGTACAAAATTGTTTAAAAAAAATAGAAAACAAAAAGCAGAAAAAAAAAGTTCAAAACTACCTTATCTGGTTTAAAAATAGAACTATAATTGCATGGCAATGTCTGAAAGTTTGGTTGAATGTATGTGTAGAGCATGATTGATTGAAGGAAGTGCTGCAGCGTGACACTGCAAGCCCTTTAGCTGCACAGGGCTGCAGCACTTCTGAAGCACAGGGATGTGACCTATTTACATGAATATGTCGCAATTCTGTGCTCCCTCTGCACTAGCACACAAACTGCAGCCATGTCGTGACGCAGGCACCCTTGCACCATGTTGCAAGGATATCTGTGTCATGGGGAGATTGTTTTTGTGCAGGAAGTAGTCCCTTCCTGCACAAAAACAATCACTAAATGCATTTTCCTCCTTCAATGTGTGCTGTGGAATGCAGCATGCATTGAAAGAGGATACAACGAGGAGAAATTAAAACATTTCTCCTTGTTGTGCCTCGCTACACCACCTCTAGCCTGGCGCACCATTCACACGTATCTACAGATTTACACCTTCTTGTAAGTCTTGAGATGTGTTATTCCATGGGTGTTGTGTGGGAACAGACACAGCAACACCCATGGAACGCCCCTTCAACGCAAAATGCTGCGTTTGAATGGGTCGTATTTTCGAGGAGAGGAAAAGCCACGCAGGGTCATGGCTTTTCCTCTTCTTGTAAATATGGAGGAGTCCCTAGCGCCATCACTACGTTACAAAAAGTGACATACTGGTGGTGCAGGGGGCTTGTAAATCTGCCCCATAAGTGCTTAGGTATTGGCAGAGTGATACAATAAGAACATAGTGCTGGATGGCTGATTGACGACCTGCACGAGACTGACAGGAGGTATCCTAGGCTGCATGAGTACTACTTCAGTATGTAGTGGAGTGTACCAATAGCATGTATCTGCTTAGAGGTTTGTAGGGATTGTGCACAGAATATTTTACATGTACTTGTGTTGGTGCCTAGGTCATTCTATAAGAACATCACTAGTAACTAGAATGATAACAGTGCTGCAAACAGAGTGATCAGTTAATTTATAAGTGCTTAGGTATTGTCTCAATGCCCGAGTCATTCTGCAAGTGCATGGACAGTGAATAGGTTCCTAGAGTGCTAGTAGTTGACAGCAGGATAAGTTTAGAAGGACTTCTGTTTCAGCAGAGAGATTAGATAAGGACATGCTTCTGTCAGGATGATTGTAGGAGTGGACACAGATTCCCAGTGTGATTCCAGACAAGCATGACTATTACCTGGACTTTTGCAGGACTGACTCACGAGTCTGCAAGGTGTTAAGGGACCGCATACATTGTGCACATTTCACTGTACCACTGCTTGTCTCAATGCCCGAGTCATTCTGCAAGTGCATAGACAGTGACTGGGTTCCTAGTGTGCTAGTAATTGACAGCAGGATAAGTTTACAAGCACTTATGTGTAAGAAGAGTTATTATATAAGGACATGCTTCTGTCAGGCTGATTGTATGAGTGGACAGAGCTGCTTTAGAGCCATAGAACCAGGTCAGCAGAGCTGCTGTAAAGCCAGAGAAACCAGGTCAGCAGAGCTGCTTTAGAGCCAGAGAACCAGGTCAGTGGAGCCGTTGTAGAGCCAGAGAACCAGGTTAGCAGAGCTGCTCTACAGCCTAAGAAGCAGGTCAGCAGAGCTACTCTAGAACCAGAGACCTAGGTCAGCAGAGCTGCTCTAGAGGCTGAGAACCAGGTCAGCAGAGCTGCTTTAGTGCCAGAGAACCTGGTCAGAAGAACTGCTTTAGAGCCGGAGAACCAGGTCAGCAGAGCTCTTTAGAGGGAGAGAACCAGGTCAGCAGAGCTGCTTTAGAGCAAGAGAACCAGGCCAGCAGAGTCAGCAGAGCTGCTTTAGAGCCATAGAACCAGGTCAGCAGTGCTGCTCCAGAGCCAGGTCAGCAGAGCTGCTCTAGTGCCAGAGAACCAGGTCAGCAGAGCTGATTTAGAGGGAGAGAACAGGGTCAGCAGAGCTGCTTTAGAGCCAGAGAACCGGGTCAGCAGAGCTGCTCTAGAGCCTAAGAACAAGGTCAGCAGAGCTGCACTAGAGCCAGAGAACCAGGTCAGCAGAGCTGCTGTAGAGCGAGAGAAACCAGGTCAGTAGAGCTGCTTTAGAGGGAGAGAACGAGGTCAGCAGAGCTGCTTTGGAGCCAAGGGACCAGGTCAGCAGATCTGCTTTAGAGCCATAGAACCGGGTCAGTAGAGCTGCTTTAGAGCTATCCCTCGGTGCTATAAAATAAATGGGTAGGGCGGCTCAAAGGTACTCCCTCAGTAAAATACTTGGGTGGGGGGGCTTAAAGGCCCTCTCCAGCCCCTGGGACCGCTACTCTTTGGGGCTTTCAAAAAAATGGGTGGAGGGGGGCTCAAAGGTCTCTCTAAGCTCCGGGGATCACCACCGTCTGGGGCTTTTTAAATTGTGGGAGGGGGGTCGCGTGGCCCCCATTCTGGGGCAGGCAAGGGCCCTGGGGAACGCCACTACCCAGGATCGGCTCCTGCTGAATCTCAGGGTGCCTACCCCCGGGACACTGCTGTTTGGTATGGCAGGGCGGGAGTCAAGGTTCCCACTCTGTCATAGCAAACTTGAGGGCATATTAACTAGCGCCATTTCACAGCATTTTTTAAAAAAAGCAAAAAAAGTGGTGAAAATTACAACACCCTGTTTACTGTTTAGGCGTATATAAAACATTGGGGACCACGGGTGGAGCCCCAATGTCTCTATGGTCCTAGGCAGCTCCCCGCGTTCTTCTGAAGCCGCCATTACTTTTCCAAACTGGGACTTGCTAATATGCAGCTCCCCGTGGGGAAAAGCAATCTGCTTTGCATTTTGAAAGAGAGCAGGTTTCCCTGTTCTCTCTTTCACAATCCAAACCAAGTTTGCTATGGCAGGGCGGGAGCTTCGCTCACACACTGCCATAGCAAACATAAGTGTAGAAAAAATCTTCCGGTAAGACAACAAAGGATTTTCAAGTCCATTATCGCCGTTTTACCAGCAGTTTGCTGCCGCTAAATCGGTGATAATTTTAACGCCGTCCTTGTACATATGCCTTCAAGTTTTGGAATGTCGACAATCCCGTCTCCCATTTAAATAGCCATGAAGTATTTAGTGAAGTGCATACTGTGAAACGTCAAGCAGCAGTGTCTGATTGGGATCGATAAAGAATTGCCCATTGAGGAGTACAGAGTAGGCAAATTGTACATGGGGTTTTGTAACACCAGTGGCTATTCGCGCTTCTCTTGAGGTTAATTCGAAGAGTTGTGTATTTCTTTTGCTCCTAATGTACAAAGTGTTCTGTCGTCTCTGTTTGCTTTCTCCTCTGTCATGTAGAGGACTTTGGGTAAATATGACGGTATCTGTACAGCCAGCACTTTTGAACCCTACCCCCAAACTGCTTACTGCCTGTTAACATGGTAATAGTTCATGGAACACAATTGAGCACACAGGTCACAAGTTCAGCACACAATGTTGCTAAGCCAAACAGCAAGTGTGCTTGACTTTTTGAAAATTTGCCATAGGAACAGTTAATCGCAGCTACTGCCTCTGGTAAAGTTAGACCCGGTAATACACTTCTAGCTATAAACCTTATTCTTTTCTTAGTAAAACTTTGAGCCCCGCCAGATATTCTTTTACAAATTAAGGGGTATAATTTAAACGGCTTCCTTGTAAATATGCCCCCAAGTACTGTGTTCATGTCACATGTGAATTGGGCGCGGAATGGTACAGAGACGTTTTGTAGTCCAGGTGACGGCCACTTTCCGGAGAATTATTTACTAATTGTTCGAGGCAACTTAAGTCCGGGTATTGTCATACTCAGGATCTTTAAATGTAATATGCAGGGTATGCCTCGGCAGTCTCTGAAGCCTCATTGGTGTTAGGCAGTGCCTTATTTGTTTTGTAATCACACGGACAGTACTTATGGTGTTATAAAGTGATACACTCATAGAACTCTTGCAGTTTTATAATTACTCAGGATTTATGTGCTTAGGAGTTACATTATTTTTTGTAGGTGCACTGTAATGTTAAATAGTTTTAATTTTAAAATCTTCTCTAAGCAGATTATCACACTAAATAGTCAAATGTCAGAAAAAGAAGACGTATACACTCAGTTATATTTTTTTAATTTATCCTTTATTAAAACGGAAATCAATAAATAGAAACATACCTTTAATAGAACACTATAATAAATAAAACGTGAAATTGACTCCAGTGGTAGCAGCCTTATGTAACCTGCAAAATAAAAATGAAACATAAGTCCTTAAAATTGGATCGATGTGATTGAATTAGGTGAGAGATTACATCATTACGGAAGGCAAAATCGCTTTTTCTCACATGCACACTCAGGGTAGTGCACCCCACCCCTCCCGCAGAATCACCCTCAACAGGAGTCTGTAGGGCAGCACTGCTCGTAGGCTTAGGCCTATCTTATGGTATAGATGGTATTTAAAAAGAGACAGATGTGACTGAATGAGGTCAAATATCACAAATTAACATAACACTTGGCAATATTGTTTATTCGCATGTGTGCAGTGTGCTTCATGTATCCCACCCCTCTCTTAGGCCCGCGATGAAGAGGTTGTACTGTAGTTCCTATATTCCCAATAGGCTCTGCGCATTGGAATAACAAACAGCAGTTTAGACGTAGGATTGAGGTCATCTAGGTCTCTACTGACTATGTTAGACTTAATTAGTTTTGCCAGCTAGCTCAGAGGTCACTAGAAACTTTCTCGTGAAAACAAGGAGGTATTAATTTCCCTGAATAGACAAGAAGGGATTAGCTTCTGACAACCGCATACACATGACAACTTTGCTCCCTCAGAATAAAGAGTATATCTCTAGAGTCGTGTGAAAACAATAGACAGCTATTTCACTCAGTCAATCGTGCATGCTTAATTTCACCAGAGTGCAGAGAAATAGAGAGACGGGCGTTTTCAATAAACGGTGTTATTTAGTGAGCAGTCTTCTTTCTCATGCAAGAGAAATGAATTGCCACAATTGCAATACTTATCATGCAGTAAAGTGCGTACAGTAAAAGGAGTATTATGAAATAATACTGTAAAAGCATTGATATGGTTTCTTAGACATATGATACTTTAAAATGGATAAAATATATGCATACATAAAAACATTGACTAACGTACTCAACTGGTGCTTCTAATATACACCTACCCCGGTGTACCTGACCTAAGCCTAATACGTGGTAAGGAGTAAGTTGCAGTTTAGGATAAGTTGGTTTTTTGCCAAGAATCTGAATCAAGAATTCTCTTAAGGATTTAGTCAGCTCCGTACCTTGGTAATAAAATGAAGGAGGTCTTGTCTTGTCTCAGGACTCGATCTCCCAGCAACCCACAAGGGTGACTGGAAACACCGGAGCTGGAATTTCTCTGCAAGAGAAAAGACAGCGTCTCTCTCAGTGCGTCAAATGGGAGGGTCGGCTTCCTTCGGCTCTCGCATCAGCTGGGCTTCGGGCAAGTAGATAGCCGCTCTGCTCCAAACCACAGTGTGTTTTCTTAAGGCAACGTTGGTATATTTATACCTGGAAGGTGCTGGGTTTGACATAAGGTTGGACATAAGACGTCACTAAGAACTTACAGTTCTTTCTGGACTCCAGGAGTTCTTGCGCAAATCAAAACAAAAGCAGGGGGAATTCCCAGGCTGCTGGAGGCTTGGTTTGTTTAAAGAACGCGTTGTATTTTCTAGGAGTCTATGGGAGTAGCCTTGCCGTATTTGGACTGCATTGGCTATGACTAAATATGGACATGATTCTTATGCCTTTGTAAGGATATGTTTCATTATAACCGCACAAGGGCATGAATCGGGGATATTTAATTAGGGTCCTAGATAGATTCACAACACCCACTCCACGTATTAATGTCCATCATTACTAAATACTAAGCAATACTAAACATAACGATGCATGTGTGTTTTCCAACCCACCCCAAAATACATAAATTGCATTTGAAATGGTGTATGGTATATACACGAAAATGAGTATTGGTACTGTACGTTTTTCAAGCAGTCTTATTCAGGAAATGCATATATAAATATTGGCTGAATGAATTGCGAAAATTACATTTATGAAATGGCTCTTAATACAGAAAAGAAGGTCGAGACCATTTCATCACATATTTACAAAATACTGTACATGTGCTAGAGGCTGAGGTAAAATATTGTCTCTAGTGTCTCTAGAAATAGAAGCTCTGTTCTCTAAGAATAGTTCTACTTTAAGCAGAGTACCATGTGCCAACAAAAAGGTAAATATTTTGGAAGTGGAAAAAAATAATTTCGCTTTCAGGGGAAAAAATAGTTCCAATTGTTTTCAGTACTTTCGTTGATCAAAAAACTGAAGGCCGAATTCAGAGTTCAGGGAACGCTGTGTGCTCGTTGTTTTTAAAAGTTATTCTCGTTGTTAGGGGAGAACATCATATCAGACAGGGTTGCGAAAAATTGGTCTACATCATCAGGTGAAAGTTCGACCAAGTTCGAAAAAGCTGAAATAGTGCATATGTGGGAATCATTGCCATCATCGATGTCGGGATCAGCAATGCTCACAGAAGGTTGTACCTGTGTGGTGCTGCTTTCATCTCGTACTTCACCGCCACCTACTCGTAATGGTGAAGTCTCAACGAATGCCGTCATCAGCATAGTTAGCCGCTGGGGACAACACGATGCATGAGCCGTTACCGAACCAAGCAAAGTATCGATATCCATAGGTACTGCTGATGGTAGTGGAAGACAGACGTCCAACACGCATTCTTCTCCGTATAGCAGACATCTAAGCACAGGTAAGATGCAATCTTGCCAGATTGGTCTGAATGAAAGAAATCAAGTTGTATTCTGATCTCTTAGCCGGGCTAATCCGAGGTCTCTAGTGATCCGGTCTCGGTAGCGAATTGCTAGGATCGTTTCTTCCATCGTAGCTGGAGTTTTGTCTGTGGCTTGGCTTGCCTTATCGGAGCAGAAGGATCAAAAATAAAATTCCTGCTACAAGTCCCAAAAGAAGAGGCAGGCCGCCGAATAACGAATGCACAAAATTCGGGAAAATGCCCATAACTATTTCAAAGGGTGCTAACAGTCCCGAAAAAATGGTCTTAAATACATGTGCGATGCCACTGGTATCAGACATGTTTAAGATTTGGCTCAACATTTCTACGAAATGCACGGGGCAATTTGTTGATAATAGGGTATGTATCTCTGCCGCTGTCCTTACAACTTGCAGATCATACAGCTCTTTGAACGAGGTTAAAGGCACAGTTGTCTGTAAAAGAATAGACTTTATTCTGCTTAAAGTATCAATTAGAAAAGAAGAGATATTCAAAGAAGGCCATATTGCCGCCTCCATGTCTGGATTGCTGTTTGGATACAATACTTGCATACAGCAAGTGACCATGGAAGTAACACACACGAGATATGCTTTTCCTGGCACCATGCCACAACAGCTGTGGTCACTTATTAGAACGTAGCTGCCGTTGGAAAGCTGTCTGAAAAAAGGCTCTATCTGTGTTGCAGGAATGCCGTGCAGGTAACATGAAAGGTTGTTTGATGAACCTTCGCAGGCTCCATGCAAGTTAATACCTTGACACAGAAGTGTACCGCTTAGTGATTTTTTACAATTGTTACCACTAAGAAATACTTCTTTTTTCCCTTCACTATAACATTTGTGTGTGTAAGGTAAATTCCAGGTTGATTTGATGCATCCTTTACTCAACCTTTCATACGGGCCTGCTGGTATATATTTTTGCCAATACTTAAACTGGAAATTTGTTATTGGGATTGTAATCGTTCCATGTATTATCCATTCAATGACAGGTCTCTCTGACATTGTCAATGGTAATCTCTCAAGTTTTTCAATGCTCAGAATTGCATAGTCTGCTCCTTTTTGTGCCAAACTGATTTGTTTATCAGTAAGGTTAAAGATAGAGAATAATGACATTGTGTTGATTAAACGTCATGGCACGTAGCCTGAACGCAGATTTTGTAACGTCCAGCCTAGCTATACAATAGAATGTAATTGGGACTGACCATGTTGTAGCATTAGCAAGTCCTGATCTATTATATCAATAGCAGATGATACAATGCTGTCCAGTGAATATATTCTGGAGGACAGAGTCGTTAACCCATTGTCCACTACAGAAAGTGATTTTTCCAAATTTATACAATCAATTTCTCGTATTTTTTCTACAGTTTCAATTTGAGTCACTTTCCAAGCCTCATTGTAAGCAGCGTATATACCGGCATATATGAAACGTTTTTGACGCTGTTTGCGAGGTCCCAGTATGAAATCTCGCAAGTCAGCACCTTCTTTAAGTAAAGTCAAGTGTTGCTTAATGTCTGGCAGTGTGGATTTCTGTAGCCATTCGAGGCATAGTTTCCCTACACTGTATGTTGTAACTATCCCTGTAAGTTGTCTCTGGGAATATCTTGGGTCTGGCCTGTTCTGTTTTAACCCGTGTTTTGTTCAGGAATCCATCTTGACAGTTATTTGTGTCTGTGGGCCAGATCAACCATGTTTTCCATCAGGATTTGTTCTGTTTTGGTGTAAAATATGGGATACTTCTATCTCCACATCTGTAGTGCTATTACTATCAGGTATGGGCTTTGGAATAGACGGTTTGTTTAAGTCTTATCTTGGCTAAACCAAGACAGGATGTTTGCTGAATGGTGTCATTCAGGAATATTATCTGTTCTGGGATCATGCAGGCTCTAAATAATGCTTCTAGACCTTGTACCTGCCAGTCTTTTTTACCCCAGATGGTTTTTGTTTCAATGTTGTTTTTCCAAAATTCAAAACCAAATGTAGACATTTTTTCATAAAATGTTTCAGAATAAATCAATTTAGTATTTGTCAACATTGTTTTCATTCCGGTCTTATTTAACATTTTGAAATAAAAACGTTTCTGGATCAGTTGGGTTAAACCCTGAGAAGTATGGGAATTTCTCATAAAATGTTTTCGAGCTGCCTTTAGGCGGTGTTGCACAATGTTCCCATTGGTTATAATTAAAAACATTTCTAGGTTGAGCAGATTTATGCAAATAGTGATGACCATATTGATTATAGCAGTACATTTCTTCATAGTTTGATGAACCCTGCAAATAATCATGTTCTGGGAATTTAGCTGACATTGACATCATATTATTAATATTTTCAAAGTCCCAATCATCAGAGAAAGTACTTCGTTTTACAAAGTCACTTAATGAAACCTTGAACTGGTGTGGATATTTCAAGAGCTCAATCGGGCCATAAATTTCATAATCCGTTTTGTCCCATGCTACCCCACCGGGTATTGGATTGGCTGTGATGTTCACTGATGACAGTTCTCTTTTTCGATGTGTGAGGATGTGTGAGGCTTTAGGACCAAGTTGATGTTCTACCCAAACATAAAACCATGATGAGCCAAAGCAGGAGGAAAAGTACACCTAACACAATCCAAAATTCATTCCATGGTGAAATCAGATATGTTTCTTTAAGTTGATGAAAGAGTTTAGTCACTTTATCTTTGAAAGTTTTCGTTACTGGCGTTTCTTCATGTTCACTTGGATCATCAGAAAAGTCATCGAAATTGATGAAGTAGCCAGATGCAGTTCTGTCAATTGTTGGAATTGCTTCCGGATTTTCATTAGTCTTTGGATCTTTCTTTGGTACATTAGTATAGTCCGATGCTACATCATTGTAGACAGGTGTTTCTTGACGAACTGTTGCAATTTGGGTTTCAAGAGGCACAAGTTCCATGGCTTTGTTGCATAGTCCTTTTTTGTTCACTGTAGGTTTATCAAAAGTGATTAGTCTCTCAGTTTGAACCTCTTGGATTGTAGCAAGGTTTGGTCTTCTGCTACTTCTTGGGAGTCCACTGGGCCTACTAAGGATTATTGGCCACATGATTGTGGTTTTACCAGGTCGATGGATACAACTCTGTTCTCCTTTTTACCAGCAAGGGACGGTAGTACTACTGATCTTGTTCCGCTGACAGCTAAGACAGGTACTGCTTTTCTGTAAGGAAGCCCAAAATTCCTTCTTCACCGCGATCTTCTCTCTGACTAGATGCCCAATTTTTGGAATCCAGACAGGTCTTGCTGGGACAGGTGGTTTCTCTTCAGTGGCTGTTAGCTTTAACTTTATATTACTCAGACTTCTTCTCGTTTCATTTAAGTCCTGTAAAACAGCCAAACGATCTTTGATATCAAAGTCTTTTTCTTTTACCACTGAAGTCTGACAATCTAAGTGCTGGATTTGCGTTCTAGTGCCGAACAATAGTTCGTAAGGAGTGAAACCGTTTAGAGAATTTCTTGGCAGATTGTTAGGACTACGTTGGACACTTGTTAAATGTTTGACCCACCCATCACCCGAACCTAATACCCTCGCCGTTATAGAATGTTTTATAACAGTTCTGGCATCAGCCGAGCGCTGGGGCCACATCCAAATGACTCTCGTGCAGGAATCCACTGCGAACATGATATATTTATAGTTACCATCCCTTTGTAAGGGACCACAGTGGTCCAGGTAAACACAGGCTAGTGGTTTATCTGAGATTAGAAGGGGCGTCTGTGCTGGTCGTTTCACTGTTGATACTTTCATTCTTTGGCATATTTCACATTCTAGAATATAGTTTCTAGTCTGTTTCCTCATGCGTGGCCACCAATATCTCTGTTTTAATAATGATACTGTGGCGGAAAATCCAGCATGCGCAGAAGCGAGCCCTTCGTGTGCCGCTAAAATTAGTCCTAACCTGTGTTCCATGTTTGGAATTGCCCTATCCCCCACTCCAGGGATTCGAGCAAAAGGAACATTATTCGCATCAGTTATGTATGAGTACTTTACTGGAAAGCCTTTCGGGAGTGTTTTTCTATCATTTTTTACTGAAGCACTGACAGCTTGCATTATATCGCTGTCTATTTTTGTTTTTGACCGGCTGATAGCAGCTACGGAAGCCGTTTGCACAGCCACCTTCGCGGCCTCATCAGCCAATGAATTCCCCGCAACGTGAACGCCATCACGTTGATGACTCAGTGTATGTATCACGCGAGTCTTTTGTAGTTCTTTCTGTAAAAGAACTACTTGTTCCCAAAGCGTTTTATGCTTGATTGTGCCACCTTTTGCATCTTTGAAGCCGTTTTGAACCCAGTTCTGCAAGCATTCATTGTAAGACTGAACGCAGTAATATGAATCGCACACTATTCGTGTAGGGAATTCGCGATCGGTATTTTCAAGCGCCATCTTAAAAGCCAGTAGTTCAGCTCGCTGAGCTGTACAATCTCCTAGAGATTGAGTTTTGGTGACCAGTGGTCTAAATTTTCCTTCGTGCCAACGACCTTTAACAATCGCGCACGCAGCACTGTATGCTTGTTTACCCCCAACTGCGGGTTGTGCTGAACCGTCTGTATATATTATACAGCCGTAATGTTCGAGAGGCAGGATTTCGGTCGGCAGAGGACATTCACATTCATATTGGAGAAATTGTTGTGTTTTTAAATTAGGATCAAATTTGTATACTACGTCTGATGCAGCAAGAGAATTAACCCATTGTATCCATCTCGGATGTAGTGCTTTAGCATTTGGGGTGCTTGCTCTTGTTACTGCTTCTAGGTACTGGCGTAACGATTACTATTCGTTTACCTTGTGCTAGGGCTCTTTCTTTTGCTACAGCAGTTTGAACCGCAGTTAGAATTTTTTCAGTAGAACGGAATTTCATTTCAGCTTGTGTGTACAAATGTGATTTGTAAGCTATTGGTACCGTTTCTCCCTCATTAGAGGTCAGGTACGTGAATCCGCATCTTCCTGGGATGACTCGGATTACAAGGTTGCGTTCATTTGCGCGTGTTTGCAGTTTTGTTTTAGTTAACATGTCTATTTGTGATGATCGTAAAATTTATGTGCGTTTCTGAGTCCAATTAATTTGTTTGAAATCAGGTTTTATTATTTCATAGAGAGGTTTAACCCTCTCTGCATAATTTAGAATGTATGTTCTTCTGAAATTCAGGAAACCTAGTATTGATTGTAAGTTCTTCAGCGTTTTTGGTGCTTGGAGTACTGCACACTTCTCTAAGAAGTTGTATGCTAGGCTTTTGCCTTCACTTGATAACTCATATCCTAAAAACAGGACCGTTAGATGAGCAATTCGTGACTTTTTAAAGTTGAATTTGTACCCTTCACCTGCGAACCCAAGTATTATGGTGTTCACTCTTTTCAAGTGTGTCTCCAGGTCGTCGTCTGCAAGATAGATGTCATCAACATATGATAATGCCTCATCATCATACATTTGTAGTAACTCTGTTACCCTTGCTGAGAATAATCCTGGGCTATTCTTTAATCCCTGTGGGAGTCGACAGAATTGTTTTTGCGACCCCATTGTTGAGAAAGCGGTCAAATACCTGCTTTCAGGTGCAATAGTTTGACAAAAGAAACCATTTGAGATATCTAATATTGTTTTATATTTTTTGCGCACAATGTTATTCATTAGTGCTGCACTGTGTGAGTTTTGTACTGCAAATGTTTTACAGCATGAGTTTAGGTGTCTGTGGTCCAAAACTAGACGATATGAATCGTCTGGCTTGGAGACAGGAAACAAAGGATTGTTCATTTGTGAGGTGCATGTTTCAATCACGCCCTGATATTCAAGTTGATCTAAGATCTCCCTGACTTGTTTTTTAGCTTCTTGCTTAACAGGATACTGACTTTGTGCAGTAGGTTGATTTTTTAACTGAATTTTATGGTGAGGAGAATCCTCATCCCATCCTACATGATTTTTATATAATGCAGGAGCTGGGGCTACTGCCCATTTTCTTGCAAATGAGTTTAGGTGTCTGTAGTCCAAAACTAGACGATATGAATCGTCTGGCTTGGAGACAGGAAACAAAGGATTGTTCATTTGTGAGGTGCATGTTTCAATCACGCCCTGATATTCAAGTTGATCTAAGATCTCCCTGACTTGTTTTTTAGCTTCTTGCTTAACAGGATACTGACTTTGTGCAGTAGGTTGATTTTTTAACTGAATTTTATGGTGAGGAGAATCCTCATCCCATCCTACATGATTTTTATATAATGCAGGAGCTGGGGCTACTGCCCATTTTCTTGCAAATGTATATTTTTTATGAATTGGAATTTGATTTGAGAAGGCAGGCATAATCATTTCTTCGCCATGAGGGTACTCCCTGACAAACTCTGGTGGCCAGTCTTTCTCAGCTAACAGGATATCATAGCCCAGTGGTTCCCAAACTTTTTTGACTCGTGGCTCCTTTGACCTAATTGGCAGTTGGCCGTGGCTCCCCACCATTTTTTTACCTGCGCACCGGGGTGACGCGGCGCACCCTTTGGGAACCACTGGTCTACATGAAGAATGAAGCCTAGACGTGATGAAGGATTCAGAGAGTAGCCATCACTATCATAGAACTTTATTTGCAATCACAAAGATCTTATAAAGTACATCTCAATGCATACAACACCATCATAGAGTAGCATAAAGCACTCCCACTAAAAGTAACCAGGCTAGAGAAAGGCTCAAGGAACTCTTGGCGTTACAAGAAGTTTACGTGGGGTGAGCTCTGATCATGGGCTTCCGCTGAAATGTTTCTGAGGGGGGGGAAATTGTTAACTTCATCACCATCCCCCTTGCACCCTTCTCGCCCTCCCCCTTGCACCCTTCTCCCCCCCTTGCACCCTTCTTCCCCTCCCCCTTATATCCTACTCCACCTTCGCCTTGTACCCTTTTCTACCTTGCACCATTCTCCCCTCTGCCTTGCACCCTTCTCCCCTCTGCCTTGCACCCTTCTCCCCTCTGCCTTGCACCCTTCTCCCCTCTGCCTTGCACCCTTCTCCCCTCTGCCTTGCACCCTTCTCTCTGCCTTGCACCCTTCTCTCTGCCTAGCACCCTTCTCTCCTCTGCCTTACACCCTTCTCCCCTCTGCCTTGCACCCTTCTCCCCTCTGCCTTGCACCCTTCTCCCCCTCCCCATTGCACCCTTCTCCCCTCTGCCTTGCACCCTTCTCCCCTCTGCCTTTCACCCTTCTCCCCTCTGCCTTGCACCCTTCTCCCCTCTGCCTTGCACCCTTCTCCCCTCTGCCTTGCACCCTTCTCCCCTCTGCCTTGCCCTCTTCTCCCCTCTGTCTTGCACCCTTCTCCCCCTCCCCATTGCACCCTTCTCCCGTCTGCCTTGCACCCTTCTCCCCTCTGCCTTGCACCATTCTCCTCTCTGCCTTGCACCATTTTCCCGTCTGCATTGCACCATTCTCCCCTCTGCTTTGCACCATTCTCCCCTCTGCGTTGCACCCTTCTCCCCTCTGCCTTGCACCCTTCTCACCTCTGTACCCACCCAACGCTCTCCACCAGGCCCATAACCACGCACCCACCCAACGCTCTCCACCAGGCCCCTGACCCTGCACCCACCCAGCGCTTCTCACCAGGCCCCTCACCCTGCACCCACCCAACGCTCTCCACCAGGCCCCTGACCCCGCACCCACCCACCGAACGCTCTCCACCAGGCCTCTGACCCTGTACCCACCCAACGCTCTCCACCAGGCCCCTCACCCTGTACCCACCCAACGCCCTCCACAAGGCCCCTCACCCTGCACCCACCTACCCAGCATTCTCCACCAGGCCCCTGACCCCGCACCCACCCACCCAACGCTCTCCACCAGGCCTGTACCCACCCAACGCTCTCCACCAGGTCCCTGACCCTGCACCCACCCACCCAACACTTTCCACCAGGCTTTTGACCCAGCACCCACCCACCCACCCACCCAACGCTCTCCACCAGGTCCCTGACCCTGCACCCACCCACCCAACGCTCTCCACCAGGCCCCTGACCCTGCACCCAACAGATTGCTGATTGAAAAATACAGTAGGTTTTAAATACACTGCGTAATTAAATTAAATGAAGACGAGCAACATACAGCAGTTAGTAATGTAGTTTTCTTTTGAAGCGCCAGGAGTGAGTAATAGCATCAGATGCATTTTGATTTTCAGGCTAACATGCCGTTTAAAAATTGCTACATGTATTTTTTATATAGCATTTCTGTCTTTATATAAATAGTAATATACTCTCAGGGTTTTCATACTTATGCCGGTATCCTAACCAGCGTGCTCGTCTTCCACTTCGAGCAGAAGCATGTCGCTGCTCTCCATGCGGTCAGTAAAATCTGACTAGCTACTGACCAGGGTTGCTGGGTCATGCATCACAGTGGAACTGTGTCTTTTTTGGCGTAGGTTTCATAAATAAAGCACCTACTCTTGCAAATGCACCAGGGCTCTTTATTTCAGTTTTGTTTTTCCCTGCAGAGGTTTAAAACTCCCTTGCATTAGTTTAAGCAAAACCCTGCCGGCGCCTTAGCTATCTCTTCCTTTAGTTTAGGCAGCTACAGCTTTAGCCATTTCGCCCGCCATAACCTCACCGACCGAGCTCTTAATTGAGCCATTTAAATGCGAGGGCTGGGATCACGTTCAGCACAAAGGAGCCACATCCTGGGTGGCGCCACGGCGCCCCTGGCTTCTCATCACGACGCACTGGGGTGCCGCGGCGCACACTTTGGGAACCACCGTCATAGCCTTTCGGAAGGTTATCCCAAAAGAGACCCTTTATTTTCCTAGTTTTATCCCCCTCTATAAGTAATGTTATTCCGTATAATTTATGGGGTTTGCTAACTCTGGTGTCTGCAGTTTCCACTTGAATGTATTCATTCGTGTCCACTGTTTCCAGAAGATTCTTCAGGATCTTGCGAGCTATTGTTACTTCTACTGCGCTGTCTAGCATTGTCTGGGCCCACTCTCCGTTTTTCAGTTGTGTCCTCAGTATCCTCGGCATGTTTTATTTTAATACTAGCTACCTTCTTTTTTGGAAATTGTAATTTTTTACTTTGATGAGCAGGTTCCTTGTCTTTGGACTTGACGTGCTCTTCCATGTGTTCTGACCGTCCTCTTCTTACCGATTTCTGTGAGGAAGTCTGAAAAGATCGAGAGGGACGTGTATCTATATCTTGATATCTGTCAGGTTTTCTCAATTTATCCCGATCTCTAAGGTTGTATCTTTTCTCAGAGGGCTCCCTCTGGGGAGACTTGCCTCCGCGTTCTGGAGATCTATCTCTTCGTTGAGGAGACCTTCCTCTGGACTGAAACCGTTTTTCTCTGGGAGTGGATTGTTTATTACCCTCCCAACTCTTTTTTTAGATTATTCAGATTATTTTTAATAAAATTTTTTCAGGATTTTCAAATAGTTGTGGTTTTAGTGGTTTCCCACCCAAACTATCTCTACCTAGTTCTTCATAGGATTTTTCTATGATTCTGGCAAGTTCAAAAGGTTGTTCTGCTATATCTGTTTCTTTCAATTTCTGGCGGATCGCCACAGATGCTGCTTCTCCTTTTATGTTGGCTAGTAATATAGCCGAGACTTGCTTAAAGTCTTTTAGTAATTTCATACCTAGAGTTAAAGCAGGTTCTGGACCGTATTCATTTTGAATCTGTCTTAGTACATCTGGTATAACCGCCATGGACGGAACACCATAAATACTGCCTCTATTTGAGTGATTTTCTGAGCTAACCAGAATGGAATTTGTTCCTGTTTTGTGGGTATTTTGCCAATGGCTGATTGTATATTCTGTGGTGTGATTTTATTTGTGTTCCCCTGGTGAGGGGTGTGCTGTGGAATTTTTATTGCTGGTTGGATTGTTGAAGTCCACATGACATATTGGACCAATTGTCTATGTATTTTAATTAGTAGCTTTAGCTGAGCTAAAAGCTCCCGGTCTGACATTTTTTCAATGTTGGGATGTGGTGTGTAGCTGGCTAGAACCGGCCACGTGGCTCCTGGTCTACCCAGTGGACCAAGCCTGGTAATGTGATTTTGATGTTTTAGGGTGCCATTAAACCAGAGCAGGTGCTCTTGGTAAGTTAGGGGGATTTCAACGTCCTCGAATGGAGCGTATTCATCCGGAGGTTCCTCTATTTTGTAATAGTGGAAATCTTGTGTTACAGCGTGTGCTGCTGGAAAATGTATCCATGAATAGAATACCTCTGTCTGCCGATATTCATGGGCCTCTACCACGAATATGACTGTACCACCTCTCGGTGATAGTCCATTTTCTATAAGTTTAAGATTTATAGTTCTTCTTACATTTACCGGAATGATTATAGCATTCGGGTCTTCATCTCGGAGACTTGTGTCATCCGCTAGGAGTTGAGCTGCTATTCTAGCTCTCTCCCTTTCATCATCACTTTCTCCCATTTTACTGAAAGAAAGTTTTGTTGCAGATCAAGTTTCAAAGAAACAAAGATTAGGTGCACAATATTTTGGAACACTGTATTCTTCAACGTTGACTAAACCAAAAACTAATACATAGGAATCTCTTCCTACTAAGTTCCGGCGGATATTAACCTTTTACCCACTCCAGACGTCTTTTGGAGTTTTTACGGGAAAAGGGGTCTGTGTGAAAAAGCACGACTGAGTTGCTCTAGTATCTTGCGTTAGATTATCGCCTTACCAAACGTTGGGCGCCATGTAGTGTAGTTCCTATATTCCCAATAGGCTCTGTGCATTGGAATAACAAACAGCAGTTTATACGTAGGACTGAGGTCATCTAGGTCTCTACTGACTATGTTAGACTTAATTAGTTTTGCCAGCTAGCTCAGAGGTCACTAGAAACTTTCTTGAGAAAACAAGGTGTTAATTTCCCTGAATAGACAAGAAGGGATTAGCTTCTGACAACCGCATAAACATGACAACTTTGCTCCCTCAGAATAAAGAGTATATCTCTAGAGTCGTGTGAAAACAATAGACCGCTATTTCACTCAGTCAATCGTGCATGCTTAATTTCACCAGGAGTGCAGAGAAATAGAGAGACGGGCGTTTTCAATAAAAGGTGTTATTTATTGAGCAGTCTTCTTTCTCATGCAAGAGAAATGAGTTGCCACAATTACAATAATTATCATGAAGTAAAGTGCGTACAGTAAAAGGAGTATTATGAAATAATACTGTAAAAGCATTGATATGGTTTCTTAGCCATATGATACTTTAAAATGGATAAAATATATACATACATAAAAACATTGACTAACGTACTCAACTGGTGCTTCTAATATACGCCTACCACGGTGTACCTGACCTAAGCCTAATACGTGGGAAGGAGTAAGTAAGTTGCAGTTTAAGTTAAGTTGTTTTTTTGCCAAAAACCTGAGTCAAGAATTCTCTTAAGGATTTAGTCAGCTCCGTACCTTGGTAATAGAATGAAGGAGGTCTTGTATCTTGTGTCTCAGGACTCGATCTCCCAGCAACCCACAAGGGTGACTGGAAACACCGGAGCTGGAATTTCTCGGCAAGAGAAAAGACAGCATCTCTCTCAGTGCGTCAAATGGGAGGGTCGGCTTCCTTCGGCTCTCGCATCAGCTGGGCTTCGGGCAAGTAGATAGCTGCTCTGCTCCAAACCACCATGTGTTTGCTTAAGGCAACGTTGGTATATTTATACCTGGAAGGTGCCGGGTTTGACGTAAGGTTGGACATAAGACGTCACTAAGAACTTGCAGTTCTTTCTGGACTCCAGGAGTTCTTGTGCAAATCAAAACAAAAGCAGGGGGAATTCCCGGGCTGCTGGAGGCTTGGTTTGTTTAAAGAACGCGTTGTACTTTCTAGGAGTCTATGGGAGTAGCCTTGCCGTATTTGAACTGCATTGGCTATGACTAAATATGGACATGATTCTTATGCCTTTGTAAGGATATGTTTTGTTATAACCGCACAAGGGCATGAATCGGGGATATTTAATTAGGGTCCTAGATAGATTCACAACAAGGTGTCTGTAGGGAAGTGCCCGCTGGCTCAGATCAACAGTATGGTCCAGCAGGTCTTTAAAACGATTCAGAGATGAGACAGAATGAGGTGAAATATCACGTCATTATGCAGGACAATATCGTATGTTCGCACCGCGTTTAATTGGAGGCTTTGTGCACCTAGGCAGCTCTGCTTACCTTTTGCAAACACTATTTTTAGCAGAGGTCACAACTTGAATTCTGCTTTGGAGCTATATTTCAGACAGTATTAAATTCAGCCTCGATTTATTTATCTGCAGTGTGGACAGCAGGGTTCATAACTTGAAAAGAGAAAGAGAACGTGTCAGAGAGGAAGAGAGAGAGAGAGAGAAAGAAAGGCATTGAAAGTGTGAGAGAAAGTAATCGATGGAGCAGG
The DNA here is from genome assembly GCF_964261635.1 of Lissotriton helveticus. Classification (NCBI taxonomy): domain Eukaryota; kingdom Metazoa; phylum Chordata; class Amphibia; order Caudata; family Salamandridae; genus Lissotriton; species Lissotriton helveticus. The sequence goes on from NC_136067.1 coordinate 450,803,724, forward strand.
AGAGGTAATGTTGATACTGGAGAAAATCTTCGCAGCTCACCTTTTTGCCACTGGTGTGTGTCCAACCGCGTGCCGGGTTATAGTGCACCCTCAAGTTTAGTGATCTGAAAGATAGTATATAATTATTAACTGAAGAGTACATACAACTGCACACGTATATTTCTGTTACTCCTTTGCACACCCAGGCTACTGTATTACATCAACTCCCACTGCAAGGAGGTGTCTCTGCACTCTTTTCCTTCCAGGGTGCTATACCCCATGCACTCCCACTGCATAGAGGTGAGTTCTCATTACTGCGCACCCAGACTGCTGCACCCCATCCACTCCCAGTGGCCGGAGGCGAGTGCCCTTTCCTGCGCACCCAGACTGTTGCAACCTATCCACTCCCACTGCCAGGAGGTGATTGTACATTCCTACGCACTCAAGTTGCTGCACACTATCCACTCTCTCCGCCCACAGGTGACTTCTCGTTGCTTCGGAAACAAGCTTCTCTGCTTATCTTGTGCCATTGGAGGGTCCACCACGTGTCGAATCAACCTTCTTACGCGTTGTTACGATGGCCACGCATCATCGCGGATTCCTCAAACGTTGAGCTTTGGGAGGTGTTGGGGGGGGGAAGGGGGACACCAATTTGTGAAACACAACCTGTTAGATAAAAAGGAAGATAAGATTGTGCGTCATTTGTTCATCAAAGGAGAGAGGAAGAGAGAGAGAGTGAGAGAGTGACTCTGAAAAGAATATTCGCAGCTCACATTTCTGTCACCGGTGTGTCTTCCACCACGTGCCGGGACATAGTGCACCCTGAAGCTCCACATCTAGTAAAAGAAAATTGTTATGATTGGTAATTGCCACTATCTTAATGTGGAGTAGAATAACATCGCCCTTTCACACACCTTCCCTCCCCCATTAAAAATACAACCATTTGTATGGTTTCAACTTGTTTAATGGGCTTTGATTTATGAACAATTAGTAGAGTAGTAATGTTTTCCATCCGGTTATAGAAAACAAGTGGTGTGCAGTCATACACGTAGTTTCAATCATCACGCCTGTGTCTGGGCACGATAATTAAAACCTCATGTGCTATTGGAGTCTATTATGCGCATCAAGCGCGCAATAGATACCAATCGGCCATAGACAGAGCAATGCGTCCGCCTCTGGCCAATTGCGTACAGTCTTTTAGAATAAGCTGCAAGCAAAAGCCAATGGTTTAGCACGGAAGGAAACAGACACGCATGAGCGTGTGCGATTCGTAGTTTAGGTTCATATCCCTGTTTTTCACATAGAAAATGTCTTGCGATGCGTGAGCAGTGCTGTGCACGCCAACAAAGGCACGAGCTGTACTGCGCACAGCAACGGAGGCCCGAGTCCTAAATGAATTGAGAAAGGAAAGGTTGTCAAAATAAGATGGTAAATTTAAGTGTACATAGTATAAAAAAAAATACTCATCTACTTCGCTACGCATGTGGGAGCGACGGACATTTGACCAACTATAAAAACTTTCATGCTACTGGGAAAAAAAATACAAATGCAATAAGATAGGGTATGTAGGACGGCGTACGCCTAAATCGCTGTGTCGCTTTTTTGTATCCAGTCTGCTGTATTGCATCTACTCCCTCCAGTGCGCACCCAGACCTCACTGAACACCTTTTTGCGGGCAGACCACCTTCTACATCATGCAGTCCCGCTCTGCCACCATGAAGACTCACAGTTGGTGCTGAGTCTTGATATCGCTATGGCAAAGGACATACTCGTGCCATCATCATCGCAGATTCCGCACCCGCTCAGTCCTTGCGGTACCACTAACTCAGTGACCAAAGAGGCCGCGCACGTGGTGGTGGGACCCCTGTTCGATAGTTCGGGCCTATATGAGGTGTCGAACCACCAGGACGGGCCATCACAGCGCTTACAATGGGAGCAACTCTAAAATGGCTTAGAGCACGCACGCCCGGTCTTTATTGGTAGGATCACGTGAGTTGTGACGCCTGTGCTGGATGGGTGTGGTGTGGGTGTAGACCAGCCATGAGGGAGTGTGTGGTTGTGTGTGCCGTTCTGACAACTAGACCTGGAACTAGCAAATCACTACAATGAAAATCTGGGCCATGTGGCATTTTCCTGTAAGCGGAGTGGGCTGGCCTGATGTATGCCAGTGCTGCGCAAGGCTGTGAACAAAATCTCCGGAGCTATGGGCGTGGCTCCGTCATGAGCTATATGAGAAATCAACTGATTCTGGTGTCTGTGTTGTAGTGCTGCTGTCACCCGGGTCTTAAACACAAATGTGTCATTATGTCTGTGAAGTCCCACAACATGGAAGGTACGGGGAATCACTGACCCTACATTCATCCATAGTTCCACACATAAAAGATGGGACATGACGCATTTCTGCGAATATGAATGGAGTGTTGTAGCTGTAGTAATACAGGGCTATGAAAGCTTTAGGTTGCAGTTTTTGGCATATAGAGGACAGCTAAAATATTACGTATGTGGTCATTCAGGTATACTGTCGAACTTGGTGCTGGAAATCAGTGTTTGAGCCTCGGAGTCGCGTCCACATACTGTTATTGTAGACAAATCACGTAATCTACGCGTGCCTGAAAATGTACTGTAAATACGGTGCTCATGTAAATCGCTTACATAGTTTTGGGAAACTTTGCTCTGTAAAAATATGCTACAAAAAAAACCCTCAAGCAATAGCACACTTATAAATTTACTATACACTTTGCTTGCAATATTGTAATGATCCAGTTTCTACATTCGTATTTGTAGAATGAGCGAGAGAAAGTTATATAACTGAAGTTTTTGTTACTACCAGAGGTAAGATGGTTGCATATGCTGTTTACAGCACAATATAATGTGGTAGGGCCCAGGGGCAGCATTTTACAAACATAATGAATAAACAGACACAGATAGATAGATGAAGTGGGTACAGGGCACATGCGCTTGACTCCATTTTATTACGTTGCTGTTGGTAACAAGTACAATAGTAATCATCATATCATACACAGATATTCAATCATAAACGGTTTATGACTTCTGCTGTACAAAGGTAGGAGCACTACATGTGAAATAATACACAGAAGATTCTGTCGTAAAGGGTTCATGAGTTGTGGTGCAGAGGTAGGGGCGGTTTGTGTGGAGCCTGCGCTGATGCGTGGTCTAGGCATACCGCACTGGTAAGAATGTCTTTTGGCTACTGAATTTTGCCTTAATAAGGCCACGTGGCAATTATTTATAGTGTACTAAGTTAGTGGTATATCTGGTGCTCAGCGTGTGCTCACCCTGCGATGATGTGTGGTCCGAACGGGCTGCACTGGAAGAATTGTCTGTTGCCTACTGGACTGCATGATCTGTATTCATTATTCAAATAAAAGACGAAACATATATGGAATATGTTGGTGAAATATGTAGGTTTCAGGGACATTATAGTTCAAATTGTGACCTGTGCTGTCCGCTGTGTAGACTGCCATTCAGTGTTCCTTTGCACTTGCAGGGTGAATTTTGTCATTCAACTATAACTGACATAAAAGAAGTTCTTGAAGGAAGGATACTAAAGGGATATTGTGTAGAGTTTGAGGGACGTTATACTTAGTTTGGTACTGCACTCTGCAAATAATGAATCAAGAGTCTATTTAATTGTGAGCTCTGATGACCGCAGTGTAGTCAGGAGGCAGCGGTTAGCAAGAGCCCTCGGCCAGGTGGCGTTGAGTAGAGCTGCAAAGTATTGGTAAGTTAGCGTGTCTGCAACCAGCGATGATAAGTGGAGCACTGAGTTAGTGGCACCTGAAGCATCAATGTTCTGTGGAGCCTGTGATAATGCATGCTCCTGCCGAACAGCACTAGTAGCAATGTCTTTTGCCTACTGAATTCTGCCTAAATAAGGCTACGTGGCGATGATTTATGGTGCACTGAGTTAGTAGTACCTTTGGCGCTTAGCATGTACGTACCCTGCGATGATGCGTGGTCGGGGGTTGGGGGCACAGTAATTGGACTAATGTCTTTTGAATTCTGCATCAATTCGATTTAAAAGTGATATTATGCCTCATTGCTGACATCAAACTGTTCACTCTTCTATGCGATGATTTATGGTGCACTGAGTTAGTAGTATCTTTGGCGCTGAGCTTGTACCTACCCTGCGATAATGCGTGGTCCAGGGGGGGCCGCATTCGGACCAATGTAATTTGTCTGTTGAATTCTGCCTGAATATGGCCATGTGGCAATGACTTATGGTGTACTGAGTTAGTAGTACCTTTGGCACTGAGCGTGTACCAACCTGGGATTATGCGTGGTCCGGGGGGGCCGCACTGGTAGCAATGTTTTTTGCCTACTGAATTCTGTCATAATAAGGCCACGTGGAGATGACTTGTGGTGCAGTGAGTTAGTGGTATCTGAAGAACTCAGCGTGTGTGTACACTGCGATGACGTGGTTCGGGCGGGTCGCACTGGTACAATGTCTCTTGCCTATTGGAATGCGTCCTGTGCAATCGCTATTCCACCTGAATCGTGAGCCCTCACAATGTATATCGAAGGGAGTAGTCAGCACAGATATCGACGAATGCTTTTTGTCACTTATTTTAACAAAATCTGAGGACATACCTAGGCAGAATTTCATGCTGTCCGTAGTGTAGATCCAAAGCTGAATTCAAGTTGTGAAACCTGCTGTCCACAGTGTAGATCGAAGTCAGTAGTCCGCACAGACAGAGGAATGCTTTTTGTAACATCCTTTAACAAAATCTGAAGACATATTATACTTGTCTCTGCATTAAATAAAGCAAGGCTGAATTTCATGCTGTCCGTAGTGTAGATCCAAAGCTGAATTCAAGTTGTGAACCCTACTGTCCGCAGTGTGCATCGAATGCAGTAGTTACCCCAGATATCGACGAATGCATTTTGTCACTTATTTTAACAAAATCTGAAGACATACAGTACAATTGACTCTGCCTTAAAAAAAGCAAGGCTAAATTCAATGCTGTCCGTAGTGTAAATCCAAAGCGGATTTCAAGTTGTGAACCCTGCTGTCTGCAGTGTGCATCGAATGCAGTAGTTACCCCAGATATCGACGAATGCATTTTGTCACTTATTTTAACAAAATCTGAAGACATACAGTACAATTGACTCTGCCTTAAAAAAAGCAAGGCTAAATTCAATGCTGTCCGTAGTGTAAATCCAAAGCGGATTTCAAGTTGTGAACCCTGCTGTCTGCAGTGTAGATCGAAGGCAGTAGTCAATATAGACATAAGTCTGCAGTGCTGTGGCGCAGAGTTCGCAATGGGCCTGTATCGAGGAGGCACGTGGTCATGGTGGCAACCACGTGGCAGGGTGAGGACTTTCGTTGTGGCAGAGTCCTTTGTCTTCGCACAAGTGAACCACGCCCAAGGCGTAGCCCATGTATTTATACTCTTACGCTGGAGTTGCGTACGTTGGACCAGCCCACTCCGGTTCTGCTTCAAGGGGGGGGCTACAGTACACTACACGTATCAATACTATATCTACACACAGAAAAGTTTTTGGTTTGTATAGTGAGTTGTGTATAGCAGATCACCGGTAGTCTTGGCATTGTGTAAATTATTGTTGATGTGCGAGTTACCTCCCTTATACATAGTTGGTTGCCACATCTCTGAACATTCAGCTAGTGTGCTGTTGAGGGGATATATTATTTTGGGAAGGATTGTTGTCTGGTTTTGCGCTGCCTCTGAGGGAGTAGAGGGGTCAGGGTCAGGAGGGGTGGTTGTAGTGGTGGTGGCACTGGGTGTTTTCTACGGGAACGCCTAGTTTGTATATCATTAACGTAAGTCGTGGTTCTGGTTTGTGGCGATTTTGTTGGAGGAAGTAATCAATTGAAGAGTAGTAATATTTGCAGTTTTTACTAGGTTGAGAATGGGATAATTAAAAAAGATAGAAAAAACAGATATGCTTAATGAACATTATAATTAGTAATTATTTTAAAAACCTTCGAAATTCACTGAAAAAACCATAGGTTTCAAGTATGTTATAGTTAGGAATTATCAATTAAAAAATCTCAGAAATTCACTGAAAAAAACATAGGTTTCAGGGGTGTTATAGTTAGCTGGACATTTCACTCATACAAAATCATTGAAATTCCTCCGTTATAGTTAGTTGTACTAACTGTAACTCGCGCACCCGCAATCCACTGCTGATGAGGTCACATATTACATCATTCATGACATGGTCAGTGACATCACTGATGACATCTCAAATGATATCACTGATGACATCATCCAGTGAATGTTAGAATTTTTTAATGAAACAGAAGAGGATTTGAGAAGTCAAAATGTGCCCGAATTTTTCTTTCTGCAGCACTAATAATAATTTCTATGGCAAAATGAAGCCTCTCATTTTGTTCCTTTGCAAATTAAATGTTTTAAGTGTTACCACTTTATTCCAATCAAGATGGCTTCAGGTGCTCCATACTTTTATCATAAGTAAGACTGATAGCACTCTAGTTGTTCTTTAGAACACTCTGGGACATTCTGTCATTGGGCTATACTTGGGCTACATCTGGGTGATATGTGTGCTACATTTGGGCTCTTTTGTCTCTGGCGGCCATCTTGGGAGACTTATTTGTTATGAAGTTTCCTAATTTACTCATTTACTACGGTCTCCTCAGTAGGAAATACTTTCAGTGTTTTACTTTGGTTCCATCAAGAAGGCATTCAGACGTGTCACACATATGCCATAAATTCTGAATGTTAGCACTCTAGTTGCTCATTAGATCACTGTAGTAACGCTACTGGTCACCAGGGAAGTCTGCTGCTGGTATTGAAAGTGCATGTTTCAGTCTGCATGTCAGAAATTGTTTTAATGAAATAGAAGAGAATTTGAGAAGTCACTCAAAATGTACCCTCATTTTTCTTTCTGCAGCACTAATCATACTTTCTATGGCAAAATGAACCCCCTCATTTTGTTCCTTTTTAAATTAAATGTTTTAAGAGCTACAACTTTATTCCAATCAAGATGGCTTCAGGTGTGCTATACTTTTGTCATACGTAAGGCTGTTAGCACTCTAGTTGTTCTTTAGAACACTCTGGGAAGCTGTAGTATAACACAAAGGAATCAACTGACAGTCTCTGCCCTTGTTGGATGTACATGTTTTACTGAGCATGTCAGACTTCATTCTCACATGACTGAGAAAGATAATGTGAATTTACAGAAAATATGCTCTCAGTTTAGCTTATAAATCACCTTCCAAACCTCTGTGGGAAAAGCATGAGAAAATAGTTCTCTCAAACATGATTCATGATATCCCAGCAGAAGGCTTTTTCACATGGTAAAATCACCTTAGAACACACCATAATTCCTAAAACGAGTATGATACCATCAACAAATGATTTATAATGTAACTAAAGTCTTAAAACCTTCTATTAACTGCAATGCTTTTTAATGAGGTGCTATCATGTATATTGGTCCCAAGATGGCTGCCTACACTTCTTGGATGAAGTGCTGACAGCCAATAAGATCTCACGATGAGATGTGTCGTTAGGCTCCGCCCAGATATATCTGTATTTTTTTCATTTAATATCTAAAAAACTACTGAACAGATTAACACCATTTAACCAAAAGGCACACGTGTGAACCAAGGACTACCTCTTTGCCAAATTTGGTGTAATTCCGTCAGTTCGGGCTGTAGCTGCGATTAAGGGTTCCTATGGAAAATTGCACGGGGAAAGAAAGTTTTGGGACCCCCTTTTTTCTCGGCCCCCGCTTGCCGAATCACCCTGAAACTTTCAGGATAGGAACGGCCAGAGCGGGCCCTAAGTGTTGAAAATTTCGCAAAGATTCGCCGACCGGCGCCAAAGTTAATCCAAAAGAATGTTGCGGATTTCCTATGGAAAATACGTCCTAACTATAACTACTTACTGGGGACCGCCAGTAGGATATATATATAGATATATATATATATATATATTACCTACTGGCGGTCGCCAGTAGGTATATATAGTTAGGATTTTTTCCCTATGGGTTTTTTGAAAATTCTATGTCTAATAACTTTGGCGTTTGTGGACGGAATTGGCTGAAATTTTCTGGAAAATGGAACATTTTGTTTCTGAGCAGCCCCTGGAAATTTGGGGGGGGTTCGTCCAGGGGGGGCCGAGAAAAAAGGGGGGTCCCAAAACGTGTTTTTAACATTGAGTTTTCCATAGGGCGGTCTGTCGCACTTTTAGCCCGAACGGCTGAATGGATTTGCACGAAACTTGGCAAAATTGTAGAGACTGGTAGCCCGATGTGCCTTTTGTAGGTCTCAATATATGTGCTCCAGTGGATTTTGAGAAATTAACATTTAAAAAAAGATATATATCTGTAACAGCGGACTGGGCAGCTCCCGGTTCGCGGACCGGGGCGCGTACCAAAACTTCGCGTAGCGAAGCTGATTGGTTATCCGGCGTCTGTAAACATTCCAAACAGTCCGGAGCGGCCGCCATCTTGTGTCTCGGTAGGATTGAGAGACAAGAGGAGGCCAAAACAAAGGGGGAAATAACCATAAGGGGGCATAGTAGATCCTCCCTGACCCCTTAGGTTTAATGTGGAGGCTTTAAAAGGGCCCCGCGGGGCAAAAAAAAAAATAATTTTTTTTTTGTTTTTTTGCGTGGGTAGCGCCCGGTACGCGAACCGGGAAGCGTTCTGGGCAGCGTACTGCAATGAAAAATGAATGATAGACTTTTCAAATGCTGTATGTTAATTGATTGTTGGTTTTGTTGATTATTTTTTTTTTTTTTTTTTTTTTTAAGCATTTTTTATTGTGTTTCATAATTTATTAAACTTTCTAACATTTCATTGTCAGAAATTTCAAAATTATCATGGAATATACATTGTAGTCTCTGAGGTTGTAAAATGTCCTCATTTGCAAGGAGGTTATCTACTGCTTGTACACATTGCAGTAGTTCTTGGTCCCAAGTTTCATCCATAAATTCAATCTCATTTGGATCAATGATTTCTGTGTTGGACTCTGGAAGGACAATTTCAAATGAAATTTTTTGTTCGCTTTCCATTTTCCCTGAAATTTGCATAAAAAAAATATATATTAGTAGAGGTAGGGCACTGTTGGGATTAATTTTAGATAGGCAGTTTTTAACAGTGAATTTATCTTTGGGCAGTGTATAGTATCAGAGTGGAAGTAGGAATATAAAAAATTGTATCTAAATTTATAAGTACTACAGAGGGATAGTATATAACTAACAGAAAAAGTTTGCCATATTAACTTAAAGTGCACAATATACTTCAGTTTTAAAAATAACAACTTACCTTTAAAAAGAAGTTGAAGTTATTAATGAAAATCCTATTGAAATGTACACCAGGAAGTAGTAGTCAAAATGGCTGTGTTTCCTTCTCTTCCTTTATATATATTCGGGTACATAACCAATCAAATGTCAGGTAAAAAAAGTAGAAAATGAAAGTAACATTTTAATTGGTTGTCAATTCCAACACTTCAGATGTGTTTTGTGAAGTAATTTACCTCACGGTATTTAGAGAGGTCTACAGGCTAAATGGCTAAATGGAATTCCAAAACAAATTTGTGAAAATGGTAGGGATTGGTATGTAGTATGAGCTAATCTATATTTGGTGAAATTGTCTCAAGTGGCTTTTGTGTGAACTACTTTCCCACCTTTTTTGATGGTGCGCTTCCCAGGGAGCGACCCGGTACGCGAACCGTTGAGCGCCCCGGTTCGCGGACCTTAAGCGTTCCAGGAGTCCACCATTTTGTGTTTCGGTCGAATTAAGATACAAGATGGAGGGCAAATAATGTTCAGAATGGGTAGAAGGGGGCACGGTAGAGTTATCTTGACCCCCTAGGTTTTCTGAGGGTGGCTGAGGAGGCTTATATGTGCGAAAAAAAAAACATTTTCAAAAAAAATTTCGCGAGGTTAGCTCCCGGTTCGCGTACCGGGTAGCGGCCCCGGTAGCGTATTTTGTTGAAAATTAGTGAAAAATGTTAGAGTTAAATAATAATTGTGAGTGATCAGATGTAGGGTAGCTCTGAGAAGAGCTTTTGGGTTTATGGTACATTTAGGTACTTATAAGTAGGTACCAATGCACATTCTTAAATTCAGAGTGAAAATTCTGTTGCCCTCATCTGAGAAGTGAACTCCATCTCCTCTGTAGATATCTTGCATGTAGTAACGCAAGTTATTGTTGTACAGGGAGCCCATTCCATGGTCTCTCATGTAAGCTGAAACAGATTTGTTTACATGCTTCCTCGATTTCTCAATTTGTGGACAAAATTGGTTTGACCACCTCCATTTCTGTCTTTGGCATATATTTGAATATACCAAGGCAGTCTGAGGAAAAAGTGCCATCAATTGCTCAAAGGTGTCCTTTAAAAGCATTTCCAGACCTACCCCAGTCAAAGTGCCCAAGTCATTACCTCCACAGTGCACAATTAACAGGTCAGGTTTGGGCAAATGCATAAAGGTTTTCACCAATGGTATCAATTGGTGACATTTTAATCCTCTGTGGCCAAACCACTTAATTTCCACATCTTGTAAATTGAGGTTAGGTAAATTCCTGCTTTCAACGTACCTTTGAGCCCAGTGAATATAACTATGACCAACAATCCAGACAGAAAACATGGTGAGAGAAGGTTCTCCTGCAGTCAGATGAAGTGTGGCAATGAAATGGCAGTTGAAAAAATGAGAGTTTGAAATGAAAAAAACTGTGGAGTTTCTGTGTTCATGAAGCAGTAACAGTGATTGGTGGATTTTGATTGCTGAAAACAAAAAGTTAGGGTGCACGGATGTGTTCTTTGAAAGATGTATTTTGAGTGGTCAATAAAAAGTCATTAAATGAAAGAATGCACTGGATATGCAGGTGCACTGAGAGTTCAGAGTTTAATTGCAACATTGTTGTGTGAACTTGCAAACAACAGAGTTCTTCCAGGAGGTGGTTGCCATGCAGATAAAGCAGAAAGGGCAGAGGGGGGATGGGTTTTCATTTGAAAAAAGTGAGGGAAGACTTTTGATTGGGTGACATGAGAGATATGTGTGAAGCAGGGGTGCCCAAACCAGTCCTGGCGGGCCGTATCCATGCCAGATTTTTGGGATATCCCCATCTGGGGATCATGGTTCGATCCCCGGCACCGGTGGCAGATTAGCCCAGCACCAGGTGACTCTGGGAAATAGCTGGCGCCGCGGCTAGGGCGGCTGACTCCGGAATCTGGAGATTTTTTTATTTAAGGTTTTTGTAGAGCGCGTAGTAACCCTCGAGCATCCCAGAGATCAGGGTTCGATCCCCGGCACCGGCCGCAGATTAGCCCAGCACCACGTGACTCTGGGAAATAGCTGGCGCCGCGGCTAGGGAGGCTGACTCCGGAATCTGGAGATCACGGTTCGATCCCCGGCACCGGCGGCAGATTAGCCCAGCACCAGGTGACTCTGGGAAATAGCTGGCGCCGCGGCTAGGGCGGCTGACTCCGGAATCTGGAGATTTTTTTATTTGAGGTTTTTGTAGAGCGCGTAGTTACCCTCGAGCATCCCAGAGATCAGGGTTCGATCCCCGGCACCGGCCGCAGATTAGCCCAGCACCACGTGACTCTGGGAAATAGCTGGCGCCGCGGCTAGGGCGGCTGACTCCGGAATCTGGGGATCACGGTTCGATCCCCGGCACCGGCGGCAGATTAGCCCAGCACCATGTGACTCTGGGCAATAGCTTGCTTAATCTTCCCAACGGCCCCTAGCGCCTAGAGACCCTTACGGGTGATTGTGCGCCTTACAAATGTGGATTATTATTATTATTATTATTTGGGCCGATTCCGATCCGGTTCGTAAAAGCACATCTGCCCGAATCTGTCGGACAACCACGTACGCCCGGGAGAGGACTGCCCGGGACCCGTGGAGCCCGTCCTGGTCACTCTGACCTGCCGTCTGCCCGGGGAAGGGAGCCCCGGACGCCCGGGGGAGGACTGCCCGGGACCCGTGGAACTCGTCCTGGGCACTCTGACATGCCGCTGACCCGGGGAAGGGAACCCCGGACGCCCGGGAGCCGTGGAGCCCGTCCTGGGCACTCTGACAAGCCGTCGGACCGGGGAAGGGAGCCCCGGATGCCCGGGACCCGTGGAGCCTGTCCTGGGAACTCCGGCATGCCGTTGGCCCAGGGAAGGGAGTCCCAGATACCCGGGACCCGTGGAGCCCGTCATGGGCACTCTGACAAGCCGGTGTCCCGGGGAAGGGAGCCCCGGACGCCCGGGACTCGTGGAGCCCGTCCTGGGCACTCTGGCATGCCGTTGGCCTGGGGAAGGGAGCCCCGGACGCCCGGTGGGGGAGGACTGCCAGGAACCCGTGGAGCCCGTCCTGGGCACTTTGACCTGCCGTTGGCCTGGAGATGGAAGCCCTGGATGCCTGGGGGAGGACTGCCCGGGACCCATGGAGCCCGTCCCGGGTACTTTGCCATGCTGTTGGCCTCCTGGAGATGGGTGCCCCGGACGCCCGGGGGAGGACTGCCCGGGACGTATGGAGCCCGTCCCGGGCACTTTTCCATGCCGTCGGCAGGGATGGAGCCCCGGACGCCCGGGGGACGACTGCCCAAGAGCCATGGAGCCCGTCCTGGGCAATTTGACAAGCCGTTGGCCTGGAGGAAGGAAGCCCCGGGTGGCCTAGGGAGGTGTTACCCAGGCATAGCCCATCTGGTCCCCCTAGCAGAGAACCACCAACCTTGGAGGGGTGTCCGGGCGTACCCTGTCCCTAGTAATCCGGAGGGAAATTACCTGACTTTCTTGCAATCTGTGCACACGAGGTGACAGAGGGGACCCAAGGCGCGAAAGTACCCGACCTCCTGGAGCCCTCGCTGGGATCGGGGAGGCAAATGGCACCTCATAGGGACTTCCAGGGAGGTTTGGCCATCTGGTCACCCTTTTGGATAGCATTGCGTGCGACCAGATGGCCGAGGGGAAAGGTGCAACCAGGTGGCCGGGAACGAAAGGACTCCCTGCTTCCCACCCCGAGCCTTCGTGGTAGGGCTGCTGCCTGCCCACGCCGGGCAGGGCTCGGGGACCCCGGCTGGGCCTCAGGCACGGTGAGGACCACCGGAGCTCCCAGGCCCGGACGCCCGGGACGACGACTGCCCGGGACGCATGGAGCCCGTCCTGGGCACTTTGACATGCCGTCGGCCTGGAGACCCGGGGGACGACTGCCTGGGACGCATGGAGCCCGTCCTGGACATTTTGACATGCCGTCGGCCTGGAGACCCGGGGGACGACTGCCCGGGACGCATGGAGCCCGTCCTGGGCACTTTGACATGCCGTCGGCCTGGAGACCCGGGGGACGACTGCCTGGGACGCATGGAGCCCGTCCTGGACATTTTGACATGCCGTCAGCCTGGAGACCCGGGGGACGACTGCCCGGGACGCATGGAGCCCGTCCTGGGCACTTTGACATGCCGTCGGCCTGGAGACCCGGGGGACGACTGCCCGGGACGCATGGAGCCCGTCCTGGGCACTTTGACATGCCGTCGGCCCGGAGAAGGGAGCGCCGGACACCCAGGGAAGGACTGCCCGGGACCCATGGAGCCCGTCCTGGGCAATCTGACCTGCCGTCGGCCCAGGGAAGGGAGCGGCGGATGCCCGGGGGGAGGAATGCCCGGGACGCATGGAGCCCGTCCTGGGCACTTTGACATGCCGTCGGCCCGGAGACCCGTGGGACGACTGCCCGGGACGCATGGAGCCCAACCTGGGCACTTTGACATGCCGTCGGCCTGGAGACCCGGGGGACGACTGCCCGGGACGCATGGAGCCCGTCCTGGACATTTTGACATGCCGTCGGCCTGGAGACCCGGGGGACGACTGCCCGGGACGCATGGAGCCCGTCCTGGGCACTTTGACATGCCGTCGGCCCGGAGAAGGGAGCGTCGGACACCCAGGGGAGGACTGCCCGGGACCCATGGAGCCCGTCCTGGGCAATCTGACCTGCCGTCGGCCCGGAGAAGGGAGCGGCGGATGCCCGGGGGGACGACTGCCCGGGACGCATGGAGCCCGTCCTGGGCACTTTGACATGCCGTCGGCCTGGAGACCCGGGGGACAACTGCCCGGGACGCATGGAGCCCGTCCTGGACATTTTGACATGCCGTCGGCCTGGAGACCCGGGGGACGACTGCCCGGGACGCATGGAGCCCGTCCTGGGCACTTTGACATGCCGTCGGCCTGGAGACCCGGGGGACGACTGCCCGGGACGCATGGAGCCCGTCCTGGGCACTTTGACATGCCGTCGGCCTGGAGATCCGGGGGACGACTGCCCGGGACGCATGGAGCCCGTCCTGGGCACTTTGACATGCCGTCGGCCTGGAGACCCGGGGGACGACTGCCCGGGACGCATGGAGCCCGTCCTGGGCACTTTGACATGCCATCGGCCTGGAGACCCGGGGGACGACTGCCCAAGAGCCATGGAGCCCGTCCTGGGCAATTTGACAAGCCGTTGGCCTGGAGGAAGGAAGCCCCGGGTGGCCTAGGGAGGTGTTACCCAGGCATAGCCCATCTGGTCCCCCTAGCAGAGAACCACCAGCCTTGGAGGGGTGTCCGGGCATACCCTGCCCCCTAGTAATCCGGAGGGAAATTACCTGACTTTCTTGCAATCTGTGCACACAAGGTGACAGAGGGGACCCAAGGCGCGAAAGTACCCGACCTCCTGGAGCCCTCGCTGGGATCCGGGAGGCGAATGGCACCTCATCATGACTTCCAGGGCGACCAGATGGCCGAGGCGAGAGGGGCGACCAGATGGCCGGGACCAAAAGGACGCCAATCTGCCTGCCCCGGAGCTGCAGGGCTCTGGGGCTGCAGGGTTCCGGGGGCTGCAGAGCTGCAGGTCTCTGGGGCTGCAGGGCTCCGGGGCTTCAGGCCTCCCCGGGCCCTGATGGACCCTCCGTCCCGGGTACCTCCGACCCCCGGCCGGCTTGCAGGACGGAGGGGGGATTCCCGCACCACTGGGCCCTGCCGGACGGGGCTCAAGCCCCGGGCCCGGTCCCCGGCCCCAGTCCCGGCTTTCCAAACCCTATGCCGGGCCGGGGAGAGCCTCCCCTGGGCCCCCGGTGGACCCTCCGTCCCGGGCGCCCCGGACCCCCGGCCGGATTGCTGGACGGAGGGGTACCAGCACCCTCGGGGCCTGGCCAGATGGAGTTCAAGCCCCGGGTCCGGTCCCACCTTCCGAACCCTAGCCAGGCTGGGGAGAGCCTCCCCGGGAACCGGTGGAGCCCCGTCCCCAGCGCACGGACCCACTGGTGGCCTGCGGGACAGGGGGCTCCAGCACCCTCGGGGCCTGGCCAGATGGAATTCAAGCCCCGGGTCCGGTCCCACCTTCCGAACCCTAGCCAGGCTGGGGAGAGCCTCCCCGGGAACCGGTGGAGCCCCGTCCCCAGCGCACGGACCCACTGGTGGCCTGCGGGACAGGGGGCTCCAGCACCCTCGGGGCCTGGCCAGATGGAGTTCAAGCCCCGGGTCCGGTCCCACCTTCCGAACCCTAGCCAGGCTGGGGAGAGCCTCCCCGGGAACCGGTGGAGCCCCGTCCCCAGCGCACGGACCCACTGGTGGCCTGCGGGACAGGGGGCTCCAGCACCCTCGGGGCCTGGCCAGATGGAGTTCAAGCCCCGGGTCCGGTCCCACCTTCCGAACCCTAGCCAGGCTGGGGAGAGCCTCCCCGGGCCCCGGTGGGGCCCCGTCCCCAGCGCCCGGACCCACTGGTGGCCTGCGGGACAGGGGGCTCCAGCACCCTCGGGGCCTGGCCAGATGGAGTTCAAGCCCCGGGTCCGGTCCCACCTTCCGAACCCTAGCCAGGCTGGGGAGAGCCTCCCCGGGCCCCGGTGGACCCTACGTCCCGGGCACCCCGGATCCCCGGCCGGATTGCAGGACGGAGGGGTACCAGCACCCTCGGGGCCTGGCCAGATGGAGTTCAAGCCCCGGGTCCGGTCCCACCTTCCGAACCCTAGCCAGGCTGGGGAGAGCCTCCCCGGGCCCCGGTGGAGCCCCGTCCCCAGCGCCCGGACCCTCTGGTGGCCTGCGGGACAGGGGGCTCCAGCACCCTCGGGGCCTGGCCAGATGGAGTTCAAGCCCCGGGCCCGGTCCCACCTTCTGAACCCTAGCCAGGCTGGGGAGAGCCTCCCCGGGCCCCGGTGGAGCCCCGTCCCCAGTGCCCGGACCCTCTGGTGGCCCGCGGGCCGGGGAGCTCGCGCACCACCGGGCCCCGCCGGCCGAGCTCAAGCCCAGGGCCCGGTCCCACCTTCCGAACCCTAGCCAGGCTGGGGAGAGCCTCCCCGGGCCCCGGTGGAGCCCCGTCCCCAGCGCCGGACCCTCTGGTGGCCGGCGGGACGGGGAGCTCGCGCACCCCGGGGCCAGCCGGCCGGAGCTCAAGCCCCGGGCCCGGTCCCACCTTCCGAAACCTAGCCAGGCTGGGGAGAGCCTCCCCGGGCCCCGGTGGAGCCCCGTCCCCAGCACCCGGACCCTCTGGAGGCCTGCGGGACGGGGGGCTCGCGCACCCC